>NC_069384.1:78829000-81264000 GCF_027475565.1 Acinonyx jubatus | reverse complement strand
AGTGGGGATTTGTTTATTTAGCTCTGGCTAGATGTGTAGTAAAGACTGGCAAGTGTTAAGGGTTGACGTTCTTGCTCTGTTTCTGACAGTCTGAGTTTGTACTTATAATCAAAGCTGAGTTCTTCTCATTTTTTAAATTGCAAAATTGATAATGCATGAAGTGAATTTGACCATTTTCTTAATCAGTTTGAAGCTATGAATGGTAAACCCCCAATAATGTCTTTAATATGAGTATTAACGTAAAGTGAAGCTACATGGAAAGACAACCTCTTTGGTCCTCTATTATTCAGAATGGATTTTGTGTTCTACTGGCTACAGGGTGGCTAAGTTTGAAGTGATAAAAAACAGTTTTAAAGTTAGGACTTCCAGGTAACAGAGTCAGCACTCTGGAGTATCATTCCTAAATATAGAAAGAAACACAGGAGCTAAACACTTTTTTTTTTTTTTTTTTTGGTATGTGCTTTTCTTTCTTCCTTCTTCCCTGATGCTCTAATAAATATTCTTCCAAAATGATGAGAACATGTCTTTGTATTTTGTTTTATTTTTATTTTAAATGTAGAGATAGCAATAAGAGTTGCTGAGTTTTATTTTTCTTGCTTCTTTATTTATAGCCTCTGACTGGTTAAGAAAGAAATATATGGTTTTGCCATTAATCTTACCAGCAGTTCATGCTGCTGTTTGTCACCTTTTATGCTCTGTTTACTGAATTTTTCACTGTTTAATTTTCCTCTCGAGGGCTTTTGGTGTTGAACTAAAATATATAATTGTCTTCCCTAGCATGTCGTTTTTAACAACGCATTACAGAGTGGAAGGGCTAGCAAATATGGCATTTTCTTTATCTTCATTAGAGTTACGTGGTAACTCTTTGTAGCAGTAAAGTTTTATTAATCTCCGTGACTTTTACTTGGTTAATAATTGGTAATCACAAAAATGTGATGGACTATTGATTAAAATGAAACCAACATGAAGAATATGCAGCAAGGGGAAAACTGTTATAAAAATTACATTTGTGGATATGAGAAAAAACAATAAATGGATATGGATTTCCCTCCCAGGACATTGCAGGAACTGTTTACTGAAGAGTGGTATGTCGTTCTGGTGCATTTGTAGCCAGTTCTCTTATCATCTGCCCTCTTCCAAGACTTCAGATGAGGCAAGGGCCCCCTCCTACTGCCTCCAGAATCTTCCTTGGCCTTTTTGTGGAACTGTCATGAAAGACCACACTTGTAGAAGAACCAGCTACCACTTTTCACGAGCGACATGACACACATGTAAAGAAATAACATTTATAAAAACATTTATTTTCACATTTAGTAAAAAATAAATAGTCTTAAGAGATAAATAGAACTAGCACAGTTCTTGTATTAAACAAAAAAAGGAAATGAATGAACCAGGTGAACGAAAACAAAGCAATACAATGTATGAATGGGAACATGGAAAACATTTAATTTTGCCAGTCATCAAAGAATTAAAGACAGCAATATTATTTAATTTACACTTATTAAATTATCTGGTAGTAGAATCAAACACAATTGTCTGGTGAAAGTGTATAATTCTACATTGCTGGTGGCAGTGTAAATTGGTGCTATGATACTTTTTGAAGATGATTTAGTAATTTCAAATACCACAAGATTTTTCTTGTTTAATTTTTTTAAGTGTTTATTTTTGAAGGAGAGAGAGACAGAACGTGAGTGGGGGAGGAGCAGAGAGGGAGGGAGACACAGAATTGGAAGCAGGCTCCAGGCTCTGAGTTGTCAGCCCAGAGCCCACAGTGGGCTCGAACTCACGAACCGTGAGATCGTGACGTGAGCCGAAGTCAGATGCTTAACCAACTGAGCCACTCAGGTGCCCCACCACAAGATTTTTCATATCTTTTGATTTAAGATAAATTTCTAAAAGTAGAATGACTAAGGAATTAAATCCCCCAGATGGGAAAGAGTGTATATGTAGATGTTCATTGTGTCATCATTCATGATAGTAAAATACTGGAAGTAAGTACAGGAATACTTAAGTAAATTCTAATATTTCAGCCTGTTGAAACATTGTGAGTGAGACAAAATGGTAAATTTAAGGGTAGGTAGCATCATAGAATGATGTGTATTATATAATGTTGCATGAAAGAATTTGGAATTATATCTACAATGAGTATAACTCTAAAATTATTCATGGACTACTTGCAGAAGAAATATGAAATAAATAAAGTATAATTATTGAGTGTGGTGGCATTTAGAATAATGAAAAAATTTTGTTTCTGCAATAAAATAAATTCCAGATATATTTTTTAAATAGTGAATATTTTCTTCTTCCTTTCTTATCAGTAATCCCTGCCTAAACCCTTTGGGAATCAAGGGGTAAGAGCTAGATCAGGAAACATATTGGCTTTGTATATGAGCTGGGAATATTTAGATACCAGGAAAGGGGAAAGGATAAATTAGGAATAGTCCTGTTTTGAGTAATTTCTGCACCCAACATGGGTCTCAAACTCATGACCCCAGGATCAAGTGTTGCATGCTCTGCTGAGCCAGCCAGGCACCCCTAGGAATAGTCCTTTTTCATATTTTTTCTACTCTATCATGTTTACTTTATTACCCACTGCCATATCACCATTGCTTTAAGAAGCAGTGTGCCATAATAGACTCAACACAGGATTTAGGTCAGCAGGCTGAGTTCGAATTCTGACTCCATCACATGTTGGCTATGTGACTTATAGCAAATAATTTAACTTATTCAGCTTTTCTTGGTTGTAAAAGTATTGGGAGAATTGATTGAGACTCTTGTTGTTACTGTTTTTGTTAAGCTTGTTTTGTTAAGCTTTGTTGAAATAGGAAAACAAGGACATATAGTTAGCAGGCTGAATTTAATGGATGTTCAGAATATTTCTGAAAGTTTTTTTTTTCTCTGTTACAGGGATCTTTTATTTAGCCAGATGTATGACAAATTGAGTGAGAATTCAGTGGCTAAAGGAGTGTTTTTGGAGTGCCTTGAACCATATATTTTAAGTGATAAATTGGTGGGGATGACCCCCCAGGTAATGAAAGACTTGATTGTTCATTTCCAAGATAAAAAGTTAATGGAAAATGTGGAAGCCCTCATTGTACATATGGATATCACCAGCCTAGATATTCAGCAGGTGAGTTTATACAAACTTTACTAATATATGGAATAAACAACATTCCTTTATTGATTATACTTACCTGACTGATTGGGCCTCACTGTGCCTTCTATCAACCCCAGTTGTTTACGGAGCGCTTTTGGTAAGATGTCTCTTAAACTTGTCTTTGTCAATATTTCTTAGGACTGGTCCTTAGTGAAAGCTAGGTTATGAATTCCTGCAAGCCAAGAGTCTTCTGTTTCTTTGAAATCTACCAAAACACTGAGCATAAAGTTTACATTTGGTAGTTGATCAATAAATGCTTATTGACTAATCCTTCTTCATCCGTTTGCTTATTCACTAGTACATTTTTCATCCTACAAGTGAATTTCAACTATGAGTACTTCCATGCAAATAATAGAATATTTTTACTTTTAAGAATATGATGCCATTTTTCAGAAAGGTACTTTATATGTCCAGTGTTCATAACTTTCATACATTGAGTTTTGAAATGCAGAACACAGTATAAGAAGCAAATTACAGGATGTCTTAGCTTGACCAGCCAGCCCATTGTTTGATAATCTACCTCCAAGTGTATCTGAGGTCTCTACAGTAAGTTTTCAGTCCTAAATTGAGGAGCATTATATATTTTGGCCTTAGACATTTCACTCTTTTTTTTTTTTTTTTTTTTTGAGACAGAGACCAAGCATGAGCAGGGGAGGGTCAGAGAGAGAGAGAGACACAGAATCCGAAGCAGGCTCCAGGCTCTGAGCCGTCAGCACAGAGCCCGATGTAGGGCTCGAACCCACAAACTGAGAGATCATGACCTGAGCCGAAGTCGGACGCCTAACCGATTGAGCCACCCAGGCGCCCCAGTCTATTTTTTTTTTTTTTAATGTTTATTTATATTTGAGAAAGACAGAGTGCAAGCAGAGGAGGGGAAGAGAGAGAGGGAGACACAGAATGGAAGCAGGCTCCAGGCTCTGAGCTGTGAGGACCCAGCCCTACACGGGGCTCAAACTCACAAACCACGAGATCATGACCTGAGCCGAAGTCGTCTGCTCAACTGACTGAGCCACCCAGGCGCCCCTAGACATTTCACTCTTAACTGTTCAGTTCCATATTAGCCCTAGTAATGAGCATGCCACTTCTGCAAAGGTACAAGGTCCTAATAAGTAAGCAAGCCCTATTGAGCTCAACTATGATGACTTAAAGATCTTTGACCAAAAGTACTTTTTTAAAAGGTGCAAAGTCACACAGAAATGAAGGGCTTGGAGAAATAGTTATTGTTTTCTTCCTGGAAGCTCTTTATGAATGGCTGTGAGTTTGCTAAGTAAAGCCAGATACTCTTTTATGTATGCCTTTCTGTTGTGTGGGTAATTTGGCAGAGTTTTCATGTCAGATAATAGTTAAAGTGATTTGAGAGCATGTTATCAATCTAGTTTGATTTACCCATATTAGTGTAAGAGAAATTTCTCATTTCTTGTCTTCCCAATATTTTTAGCTTTTCCCCAGCACTATGTAAATATAAATATGCTCTAGTGTTTTTTATGTTAAAATAACAATTTAAAAAAATCTCTTCAGTTTCCCTTCTCTTCATATCAAGCCTTCTTTCCTTCTTCCCCATAGGTTACTGCCCCATGTCACTCTTCCTAGTCATAGCCGAATGTCTTGAAAGCATCATCTAGGTTGTACTTACATTCTTCCCACATCCTAGTAACTCTTCAACCTTGCTTTTAGTGGATCAGCTATGCCCTCCATGTTCACTATATCAAGTCATATTTTTCACATTTTACTTACTCATTTGTTATTAATTCGAGGGGCATTGAGTGTAAGGCTCCATGGATGCTTCAGTGACCCTAGTGGACAATGCTTATCCTCTCAGAGGCTTACATTTTAGCCAAAAAGTTTGACAACAAACAGATAAACCAGAAGTATAAAAAAACAAGTGTTATGTTAAAAGTCAGTCAATATGGTAGAGGATGTGAGGCTACCTTATAGATTGGTTAACTGTAGAAAATCTCCCTAAGGAAGTAACATTGAGTCTGGAATCTGGCAAGAAGGAATCAGCAATGCAGAGATCTTGGAGAAGATTGTTCCAGGCAAAAGCAACAGCTAATGCAAAACAACAACAACAACAACAACAACAACAAAAAAAAACCTCATGTTGAAGTTACAGATAAAGGGCAAATAGACTTGGAGCTTGGTTGAAACAGAGAGGTAGTCCTTTCGGGGCAAGGTCCAGATTTTTCCATTTTATTCTGAGTGCTCTGGGAGATCATTAAATGGTTTTAAGCAAGATGACTCTGGTTTACTTAGGTATAACAGAATGAAGGTGGGAGTCAAGATCAGAAGAAGTAAGATTAATTAGACACTGGTTCAGGAGGTGGTCTTGACCAGAGATGGTTGCAATGAGATGGAGAGAGATGGCCTGATTTTGGATATGTTATGGCAGTAGAATTGATTTGCTAATGAATCGGATGCAAGAGTGTGGAAGTGTGGGAAAGAGAGAATTTAAGGATGACACTTAGTTTTTTTGGCTTGAGATAAATGCAGGTAGTGATGCCTCTAAGAAGATTGGAAGACTGGATAGGTCGAAGTTTGAGAGACAAAATCAGGAGTTCTGTTTTTATTTTGAGATTGCTATTAGATATTCAGGTGAAGATACCAAGTAAGTGGTTGGATATATGGATCAGAGGGGAGGTAGGGCTAAAGCTGTAAATGTGTTAATCATCAATATAGAGATGTATGATCACAGCACTGGCTCATAGGGTGGTTAGTGAGTGAAGAGAAGAGGTCCCAGAACCTGCCTCAGTCTCAAGACTCTCCCATGACACCTCACCTCTGTTTTTCCTCTTAATTCTCTGGTTGGTCCTTATCATTCTCCTTTGCCAACCTCTGCTCTTCTAACAGCCCTCTTCCCTTGTCCGTCGGGAGTGTAACTCTCATAGGAACAGAATATAAAGTACTATACACTGCAGGTCACCACTGTTCCTCTTCTGAATATTTTCACAGATCAGTTCTCTCCATCCTTAAACACTTCAAGCTTCTTTCTTCCATAGACCTTCATCCTTACTGCTTCAGCCCACATAGTCCCTAGAGTTCATCTCTGCTTTTGCCTCTCATTATATGCATCCTTTAGGTCCTAAGTTAAATACTGCTTCCTCAGGGATAACCTTCTGAATACTCTAGAGCACATCAGGTTGCTTTGTAACACATCACATTTGTAAATGAATTATTTGTGTGATTGAGTAACTTCCCCAGGTGTAACTCACATATCATTTTCTGCCCCTCCCTTCTTTTGTTAAGTGTCCAAGATGAACAGTAGTTCTGTAAGGGTAGAGACTAAGTTGAGATTTGTCTGATCTATCACTTTATCTCTGATGCCTAGGAGTGGGCCTGAATGAATATAAGTGTTCAGTAAATAATTTGTAGAGCTATTGACCAAGGGCAAAATGAGTATGGAAAGGGGGAGGATGGAGAGAAAAATAGACATTGGGGATGTTTGAAAGTAGCCATTGTACAATTAAAAGTAGTATTGAACCTACAACAGCTGTTATCCTGACACTGTGTTTGAGTACTGTTGATCCTTAAACAACAGGATTTTGAACTACACAGGTATATATATATGTGGAATTTTTTCAATAAATGCAAGCACAGTACTGTAAATGTATCTCCTTCTCTTTATAATTTTATTAATAACATATTTTCTCTATCTTTATTGTAAGAATACAGAATATAACACACATAACATATGAAATAGGTGTTACTTGACTATGTTATCAATAAGGCTTCTGGTCAACTGTAGGCTATTCGTAGTTGAGTTGTGGGGGAGTCAAAAGTTATATATGGGTTTTTGTGTGGGGTTGAGGAGGGGTTAGCGCCCCTAACCTCCACATTGTTCTAGGGTCAACTGTATTTCATTTTTTTTCAGAGAAGGACTAAGATAGATTAGGGAAGAGTATTTAAGATCTTCTCCATTGTTAAAGCTTTAAGGAAAATAATTGGTGAGACAACTCTTCTTTTTACAGGTAGTTCTCATGTGTTGGGAAAATCGTCTGTATGATGCTATGATCTATGTTTACAACAGAGGCATGAATGAATTTATTAGTCCAATGGAGGTAAGATATTTCCTAACTTGGACACACATTTGTCTATGAATGGCTTTTTTCCTATTCATTTACTTTGAATAGATTCTGTTTTCATCCAATCATTGTTTAATTTCTTGTAGATATATTATTAGACTTGCACCCATTTTAGCTTGGGGCGTTAGGTGACCTTGAATTTCATACCTTCTGCCATTGCTTTCTTTTTTGTCTGCATAAATAGGTATTTAAATCCCAGGGAGCAATAGATAAAAGTAATGCCTGCCTGTTAGACTAAGTTGGTTTGTTTGTTTAAGAATTTTTGATTCTTAAACCTTCTATACCTTTTCCAAAAGGTATAAAATATTCATATACTTACTGTGTGTGGTAAATGTACTATTAAGAAATATTATTTGTAGATATATTGTGCTGGGGGAAGGTCCTGATAATGGTGGAATATCTTTATTTGTTAATTGCTAATTTGTTGCTTTTTCCAGTTTAGCACTTACAGCCTGCATTATAATTTATTCTCCTCATCACTAAAAAGCATTTGGTCTTATTTTAAAAAGAACCAAATGCCGTATCCACTTTGTTATTTGCCTTAAATTGAAGACAGAATTGTAGATAATGGATTGTGGATATAGGTAGCACCCTGCCAGCCCATTGTTTTATTACAATGACTAATTACCTGGCTTAGAAGAGCCAGGCATCTGTGGAAGGCATCCAGTCAACCTTTTTTTTTGTGTGTATTTAATGGCTATCCAAAACTGTCTTTGGTATTGCTAAGTCAGCAGTTGTCTTGTGATATTTCATGCTTTCTTAAACACCCTTAGCTTTGTAGATAGGTGACTATTACTCTAATTCCTCCAGTTTTGGTTGTCCCTCTCTTCTCTTGGTCAGTTTCCAAAATGTACCACAGCCCTCTTCCCCTGGTTTTGACCCTGATTGTGTGTCTAGTAAGGATTTTTTACACTTGAACATCTCTCAGCTGCTTTCCTCCGAAGTCCAGTACATCCCTGGAAAGAACTGTCAGCTGGCTCCTCAGTGAGATCCAGGACCTCCCTACATGCAAAAAATGTTTTGTCTCACTCTTAAACCACAGTTAGGAAGAATTAATGCAGTTTCTGTGGGATCCTCCAATTGGATGGTCCGCGGGGGGAAAGCCCCGAGAAATTCCCAGAGAATCCGGGGAGAGCTCCAGGCCATCAGAGGGTCTCATTTGGGCCACCAAATGTCGGACATCCCAGTTGCAAATGTGGGGCGCTCTGATCACGTGGGGGCTGGTGGCACAGGTGGTGAAAGAATTCACCCAAGGCAGAAAAAGAGATAAAAGTTTACTGAATACACCGCAAAGGTGTGGAAGGCAGGCAGGACAGCAAAGGAGAGACAGCAAAGGCAGTGGTGAGTGGCCACAGTTACAGGGTGAAGTCAGGGAATATGGGAAAAATGGAATTTTTTCTTCTTTGGTAATGTTAGGAACTGTGCATGGTTATAATTGGTCAGTTAGGGACTGTGGCTATTTTGAGGTGGGTCGCTCAATGAACCTATTTGAATTGCCTGTTTCCTTGGTCTTGGTTGCCGTGGGCCCTTTTACCTTGATCAGGTTTCCATTGCCCAAGCCCGTTCTCTAAAAGCGGCCTCTACAATTCTGCCTTCTCTCAAAATAATCCTTAGAAACAGATTCTAATTTGATATATTCTATGGTGATAAAAATGATTGCTGGGTTTTTGTTATTGTTGCATTTTAAATTTTAGTTTTGTATGTGTGTGTTTTAATCCTCAAAATCTGGTTTGCATTTATATCTACACATCTCAGATGGGCTGTGGGCTATTAAGGTTGCCTTGTTTTGTGTTGAGAGGGGTTTTCAAGTTTAATGGTTTTCAGAAAGAGCTTGGTATTTGTTATTAAATAGTCATTTGGAGAGTTTAGCAATGGGAGGTTAGGTAGGTGTGTTCTGTGATTCCGTATTTGTAACTTTCTGCTCACAAGGAAATCACTTGTCATTATTTGAAGTTTAATTATTTTAGTACTTAAAGAGGTCTAAATTAAAAGGTCTCCTGCCTCTTGAGAATTTCTAGATTTTCTGGAATGACAGTGTCATCATATTTGAGATGACTACCAGGGTCTCTGAAATCTTTCCTTATTTGTAGCTGTGGCTGCTTCTGAGGTAAAAGTAGTGCCTTGTGTTGGGAGGGAAAGCACTTCCTCTAGGAATTTAGGTCTCAGTGCGGGGAGGAGGGCTGCAGATTAGCTAACAAAAGACAGATTAACAAGAGAAAAGGAAAGGTTTATTCACACAAGTACTGGGAGCACTTTGTAATGAGGACTTTACTGACTGGCCGGAACTAAAGGTTTATACACCTGTTTAACAAAATGTTGGTTAGCGGGGAGGGAGGGATTTAGGGCCTTCCTAGGAAAATAAGGATTGGTTTTTTTTTTGGCTAATGAACAGTTTGATTTGCAGTTCCCAGTTCTAAGGGCCTGTCCTCTCTCAAACAGGAAACTCCCTCTGAGGAAGGCCAATGTAGTTTTATCATTAATCTTACTGTGTTTTCAGAGGCTGTGTTTAAATTTAGATAATGTTTCCTTTTGTGTCTGCTGTTCAGATGTTTTCAGTTTAAAATAATCTTCATTGCCATTTTGGTGGGCTATTAATCCCTTCACTTTTTTTTTTTTAATCATTTTGATGAGCCTAAGGATATTTATATCAGAAATTACAACTCAACAAACACCTTCACCTAACTGGTATTTACTAAATGGTTTCTTTCAGTGAGGAATATGATAACAGTTGTTTCCTACTGATTCTTCACTAATAGTTTGTGTCCACCTTAAAAGTTTTTGTATTTAATCCCAATAGCAAATAACTGATTTATTCAGAGAAAGGTGATTAATAGTATAAGATCCTTGATTGTTTTTTGAAAATACAATTTTTTTAAAAATGATGGTGATTGTTTTATTTTTAATTTTAATGCAGAAACTTTTCAGAGTCATTTCTCCTCCTCTGAATGCAGGAAGAACACTAACAGGTATTACTTTTCTAAGTCTTAATTTTTTTCTCCTTTTTCTATTTTAAGATACTTAAATTTCATAAAATTCAATTTTATGTGTGCAGTATGAATTTTGATAATCGTATATAATCATATGATCACCACCATAATCAAACGGTAGAAGGAGCTAGAGTTCCTTCACACTAGAAAGTTTCCTCCTGCCTGTGGTACTCAAGCTTTTCCTCCAGGCTGACCTCCATGCAATCACTGATGTACTTTCTGTCACTACATTTCTTGTAAGTGGAGTCATACAGTAGGTGATCTTTGGTGTTTTATTTCTTTCACTTAGCTTTATTTCTTCACTTTTACTTCACTTGTTTGTAGAGATACATCCATCTTGTTGCATGTGTTAATATTTTGTTCACTTTTACTTCTGAGTAGTATTTCATGGGTTGGATATACTGTCATTTGTTTATTCACCAGATGATGGACATTTGAGTTGCTTACAATTTGGAGCTGTTCTAAGTAATGCTGCTACATTAGTGAGCAAGTTTTGTTTCTAATTAAACTTTTTTTATGAGGAAATTATAGAGTCACGTGCAGTTGAAAGAAATAACACAAGAGATCATGTATTCTCTTTACCCAATTTCCCCCAGTGATAACACCTTGCAAAACAAAAGCACAATGTCAAAACTGGATATTCACACTGATAAAGTAGAGATACAGTTTTATTAACCACAGGTATCCCTTATATTGCCTTTTCCCCCCATCACCCTTAGATATGAATAAGTTTTTGTGTGGGCAAGCTCCCAACCTATTTTGTCCCCTCAAGTGGCCATTAGGTTGCTGATTTGTACAAGGCTTTTGGTTTTCAGAGCTCTGGTAAAGCTGGGGAAAGGGAGATGGGACTAGGTAAAGTTAAAATGCCACAAAGCTCACAGAAATGAAGAATGCCTTTGATGGGCTTGTTAATGGACTGGACATAGCTGAGGAAAGAATCTCTGAGGTTGGGGACATAACAGAAAAGTTAAAAAAAAAAAAACAAACCAAAAACTGAAAAGCCAAGGGAAGAAAGACTGAAAAAAGCAGAAGAGAACATCTAAGGCCTGTGGGACAAGTACAAAAGGTGTAGCTTACACATAATGGGACTGCCAGAGGGAGAAGAAAGAAAGGAACAGAAGCAGCATCTGAAGCAATAATTACTGAGGATTTCCCCAAATGTATTTCAGACATCAAACCACAGATCCAGGAAGCTAGGAGAACACCAAGCAGGATAAACAACAAAAAAACCCCAAACCTAGGCTATTATATTTAAATTGCAGAAATTAAAGCTAGAGATTCTGAAAGAGGCCACAGGGAAAAAGAACCTTACTTGCAAGGAGCAAAAATGAGAATGACATCCAACTTCTTAGAAACCATGCAGAAAGAAGAGAGTGGAGTAAATATTTAAAGTGTTGGGAACAGATACTTAAAATGTTGAGAGAAAAGCCCATCAACATAGAATTTTGTATCCTTTGTAAAATTATCCTTCAAAAGTGAAGGGGAAATAGACTTTCTTAGACAAACAAAAATAGAGGGAATTTGTTGCCAATAGACCTGTCTTACAAGAAATATTAATAGAAAATCTTTAGAGAGAAAGAAAATAATATAGATAAGAAACTCAGATTCAAGAAAGAACATCAGAATAAGTGAAGGTAAAACAAAAACTTTTATTTTTCTTATTCTTTTTTCCAAAGAATTGTAGAACTTACTGTATAAGAATTGCTTTTCAGAATGCCATCATTGCCACTAATGATTACGGGTACACAACTGTCAATTCCATCAGGTCTCTAGATCGGCATCCAAGTACAGATTCTTATTCAGCAGCAACACACATGCTGCTCCCAGCACCATGGAGAGTTTTACACGAGTTTAACTTGAACAGAACTTGAGAAACAGGGCTATAAAGGAGAGCAACTCGAATGCCACGAATGGAACATAAAAGCGACGTCACCATGGAGTCAGGCAGGCAAATGAGAACACATGTCTTTCTGGGCTCTATGGTACGGCAAAATTTGAAGCAAAATTTCCAGGAAAAAAATAAAACAAAACACATTTCCCCTCCTTCTTGTTTTATGGATCTGGACGCTTTGTGTTGCGTGTAGAAAAAAATTTCTGAAATTCAGTTCACAGAGAAGAGGACAGGGAATGGGCTTGATTCTTTCCCTGCTCTGGTGTTCACTAGACATGGGCTGGGGAGGGAGTTTGAGCTCTCTTCAAAAAACATTGGCCTTTGCCAGGACAGACATGCATGGCTGTTAGTGCCCCTTGCTAATTGGTCTGCAGAGACCTGGGCTTTGTGAGGGAAATGATCTTCCTCAGGAGGAAACTCAGTTGACAAGCAGGGAAACTATGAGGAGTAGAGAAAGTGCAACCTGATTCCCCTCTAACCCAGCCACTGCTGAGGACTCCAGACTTTTTACTGGGAAAAGGGGGCTGCCTCAGTGATGCGCGGTCTTTTCAAAGACAGTGGCATGTCAACCTACATCTAGGGGACTGAGTGTACCCCCCAGAAATCTGTGGTCCAGCAGAGAAACCAAGAGCTTAGCTCCAACAGTAGTTTCCAGAAACATACTGCCCAGTTTTCTCAGGATGTACCCCGACTTTTACAAGCTGCTCTGCCATGAGCCTCTGCAAATGGTGTCTTCTGGTCATGGAGTCTAGGGATGTTGCAATGTTGAGGCCTGGACTGCAGTCCTGAGGTGTAATTCGAGTGGTGTCCTCCACCCCCAGGCCGGCTGAGGTCAGTCAGGAACTCACTCCCCTGCTTCCTTCCAAACACAGCATATATAGACCACACCACCAAGCAACAAGATTCAAACAGCTTGGCTCAAGAAGAACTCTGTTTTTCTTATCCTTAATTGACCTGTTAGGTAATAGTTCAAGATAATAATAACAATGTATTTGATTATGTGTGTATGGATGCTTGTGTGTTTTATGTTTATGTATAAATGAAATGAATGGGAGCAAGGACACAGGAACAGGAGAGAAGAATTAAGAGTATTTTGTTAGTGTAAGATACTTCTAGTACATGTGAAGCGGTTTAGTGTTACTTGGAAGTAGATTTGGATTGTAAATCTGTTTGGATTGTAAATCATTAGTAAATTTATGTTGCAAACTTGAGAGCAACAACTTAAAAAAGGATATATAATTGATATACTAGGAAAATGAAAAAACAGAATTATATAAAATGCTCAGTTAAAACTTCAAAAGGCAGAAAAAGTGTTGAAGACAAAACAGGAATAAAGAATAAGGACAAGAAATAGAAAACGGTAAAATATGGTGGGCATTGATCCAATAATCATTTAAAATGTCGATAGTCTAATTACACCAATTAAAAGAAAGGGATTATTAGAATGGATCAAAAAATAAGACTCAACTAAAAGTTGTGTATAAGAAACATTTTATTTTATTTTATTTTTAAGTTAAATTTTAGTTAACATACAGTACAATATTGGTTTGAGGAGTAGAATTCAGTGAATCATCACTTATATACAACACCCAGTGCTCATCACAGGTGCCCTCCTAAATACCCATCTAGCCCATCTTCCACCCACCTCCCTCCATAAACCCTGTTTGTTCTCTATCATTAAGAGTCTCTTGTGGCTTGTCTCATTTTGTTTCCTCTCCCCCCATATGTTGTTCCCCCCTCTTCCCATATGTTCATCTGTTTTTGTTTCTTAAATTCCAGATGTGAGTGAAATCATATTTGTTTCTCTTATTGACTTATTTCACTTAGCATAATACATTCTGGTTCCATCCACGTCATTGCAAATGGCAAGATTTCATTCTTTTTGATGGCTGAATAATATTCCATCACACATGCATGAATGCATGCACACACACACACACCCCCCACATCATCTTTATCCATTCATCAGTTGATGGACTTTGGGGCTCTTTTCCATAGTTTGACTATTGTTGATAATGCTGCTGTAAAAATCGGGGTGCTTGTCCCCTGTGAATCTGTATTTTTTTTATCCTTTGGGTGAATACCTAGTAGGGCAATTGCTGAACCATAGGGTAGTTCTATTTTTAGTTTTTTCAGGAACCTCCATACTCTTCTCCAGAGTGGCTGCACCAGTTTGCATTCCCATCAGCAGTGCAAGAGGGTTCCGCTTTGTCCATATCCTTACCAACACCTGTTGTTTCTTGTGTTATTAATTTTAGCCATTCTGGCAGGTGTGAGGTGGTATCTCATCTTTTCATGTGTTGGTTGGTCATCTGGATGTCTTCTTTGGAAAAGTGTATGTTCATGTCTTTTGCCCATTTCTTCACTGGGTTAGTTGTTTTTTGGGTGTTGAGTTTGCTAAGTTCTGTATATATTTTGGATGCTAACCCTTTATCAGATACATCATTTGCAGATATCTTCTCCCATTCCATAAGCTGCCTTGTAGTTTTGTTTATTGTTTCCTTTGTAGTGCAGAAGCTTTTTATCTTGATGAGGTTCCAGTGGTTCATGTTTACTTTTGTTTCTCTTGCCTTCGGTGATGTGTCTAGTAAATTGCTCTGGCTGAGGTCAGAGAGGTTGCTGTCTATTTTCTCCTCTAGGTTTTTGATGGTTTCCTGTCTCATATTTAGATCTTTCATCCATTTTGAATTTATTTTTGTGTATGGTATAAGAGAGTGGTCCAGTTTCATTCTTCTGCATGTCACCATCCAGTTTTCCCAGCACCATTTGTTGAAGAGACTGTCTTTTTTACATTGGATATTCTTTCCTGCTTTGTCAAGGTTTAGTTGACCATACAGTTGTGCATCCATTTCTGGGTTCTCTATTCTTTTCCTGTGACCTATGTGTCTGTTTTTGTGCCAGTACTATACTGTCTTGATGACTACAGCTTTGTAATACAGCTTGAAATATGGAATTGTGGTACCTCCAGTTTTTTCTTTTTCTGGATTTCTTTGGCTATTTGGGGTCTTTTGTGATTCCGTGCAAACTTAATGATTGTTCATTCTAGCTCTGCAAAAAATGCTGGTGGTGTTTTGATAGGGATTACATTACATTTGTAGATTACTTTGGGTAGTATAGGCTTTTAACAATGTTTGTTCTTCCAATCCATAAGCATGGAATGCTTTTCCATTTCTTTGTGTCCTCTTCAATTTCTTTCAGAAGTGTTCTATAGTTTTCAGAGTATAGATCTTTTACCTCTTTAGTAGGTTTATTGCTAAGTATCTTACTGTTTTTGGTGCACTTGCAAATGGGATCGATTCCTTGATTTCTCTTTCTGTTGCTTCATTATTGGTGTATAGGAATGCAACCGATTTCTGTTCATTGATTTTATATCCTATAATTTTGTTGAATTCATGGATCAGTTCTAGAAGTTTTTTGGTGGAATCTTTTGGGTTTTTCATGTAGAGTATCATGTCATCTGCGAAGAGTAAAAGTTTGACTTCCTCCTTGCTGATTTGGATGCCTTTATTCCTTTGTGTTGTCTGATTGCTAAGGCTAAGACTTCCAATACTATGTTAAACAACAGAAGTGAGAGTGGATATCCCTGTCATGTTCCTGATCTCAGGCAGAAAGCTCTGTTTTTCCCATTGAGGAAGATACTAACCATGGGTATTTGGTATATGGCTTTTGTGATGTGAGGTATATTCCATCTATTCTTACTTTGTTGAGGGCTTTTATCAAGAAAGGATGCTGTGTTTTGTCAAATGCTTTTCTGCATCTATTGACAAGATCATATGGTTCTTATCCTTTCTTTTATTGATGTGGTGTATCACGTTGATTTGCAAATATTGAACCAGCCCTACAGCCCAGGAATAAATCCCACTTGATCATGGTGAATAGTTCTTCTAATGTACTGTTGAGTTCAATTTGCTAGTATTTTATTGAGAATTTTTGCATTCATGTTCATCAGGGATATTGGCCTTGTGGTTGTCCTTTTTAGTGGGGTCTTTGGTTTTAGAATCACGGTAATGCTGGCTTCATAGAATGAGTTTGGAAGTTTTCCTTCCATTTCCATTTTTTTGGGAACAGATTGAGAAGAATAGGTATTAACTCTTCTTTAAATGTCTGGTAGAATTCCCCTGGGAAGACATCTGGCCTTCCCTCTCTTGTTTATTGGGAGATATTTTTTTTTCTTTTTAAATCTTTATTCACTCACAGAGTGCGAGCAGGGGAGGAGCAGAGAGAGAAGGAGACACAGAATTTGAAGCAGGCTCCAGGCCCTGAGCCTGCAGCACAGAGCCTGACGCGGGGCTTGAACTCACAAACCATGAGATCATAACCTGAGCCGAAGTCAGATGTTCAACCAACTGAGCCACCCAGGTGCCCCGGGAGATTTTTGATTATTCATTCAATTTGTTTGCTGTTATGGGTCTGTTCAAATTTTCTATTTCTTCCTCTTTCAGTTTTTGTGGTACGTGAGTTTCTGGGAATTTGTCCATTTCTTCCAGATTGCCCAGTTCGTTGGCATATAATTTTTTTCATAGTATTCTTTTATAATTGTTTGTGTTTCTGTGGTGTTGGTTGTGATCACCCCTTTTTCATTTGTGATTTTATGTATTTGGGTCTTTTTTCTTTTTGATAAGTCTGACTAGGGGTTTATCAATTTTGTTAATTCTTTCAAAGAACCAGCTCTTAGTTTCATTGATCTATTCTATGGTTTGTTTTTTTTTTATCATTTATTTCTGCTCTTTATTATTTCCCTTCTTCTGCTGGTTTTAGGACTCTATTTGCTATTCCTTTTCTAGCTCCCTTAGGTGTAAGGTTAGGTTGTGTATTTGGGTCCTTTCTTGCTTCTTGAGATAGGTCTGAATTCCAGTATACTTCCCTCTTAAGACTGTCTTTGCTGCATCCCAAAAGTTTTGGACTGTTGTGTTTTCATTTTCATTTGCCTCCATGTATTTTTTAATTTCTTCTTCAATTCCCTGGTTAACCCATTCATTCATTAGTGTGATGTCCCTTTTTTTTAATGTTTGTTTGTTTGTTTGTTTATTTATTTATTTATTTATTTATTTGAGAGAGATAGCAAGCCTCAGAGGGGCAGAGAGAGAGGGAGAGAAAAATACCAAGCAGGCTCCGTGCTGTTGGCTCAGAGCCCGACATAGTGCTTGAACTCACAAACTGTGAGATAGGGGTTGATGAAAAGGGAGAGATGAATAGGCTGAGCACAGAGGGTTTACAAAAGTGAAACTATTCTGTACAACTGACAATACTGTAATGGTGTTCATATGTCAGCATAAATTTGCCAAAACCCATACATAGTATGCACAACATTAAGAGTGAACCTTAATGTAAACTATGGACTTCATGTGATGTGTCACTGTAGATTCATTGATTATAAGAAACATATTACTCTGGAGCAGATGTTGATAGTGGGGGAGATTGTGTGGTGTGGGGATAGGGGATATATGGGGAATATCTATACCTTTCTCTCATTTTTGCTGTGAACCTAGTGAAACTTCTCTAAAAAATGAAATTTATTAATTAAAAAAGTTGGAATTGAAGCATATTATAGTTACTCATAATTTCAAGCAATTCAAGTTTATTTGCACTTATGACAACACAGATCTGGAGTACAGTAAAACCTTGGTTTGCGAGCATAATTTGTTCTGGAAACATACTTGTATACCAAAGTGAATTTCCTCAGAAGAAATAATGGAAACTCAGATGATTCGTACCACAACGCAAAAATACGCATATAAAAATGATTATAATACTGTAATATAATACAAAATAATAAACAAAATACAATATAGAAAGGAAAATAAATTAAACTGCACTTACCTTTGAAAACCTTCATGGCTGCTGTGAGGGAGATGAGAGAGGAGGGTTATTGTGCAGGACGACTTTCACTATCACTGATGGAATCACTGCTGTTTATTGCCTCAGTGGAATCTTTTTTGTTTTGTGCAACTTTAACAAGGAGCCTATCCAGTGACGCTTTCTTTTGCCTCCTTTTGAGAATTTTGTGGAAATGTGACATTGGATTGTTGTTAAATAGATTCATTGCTCTCACTGCTATAGCCTTATTTGGGTAGTGCTTTTCTACAAAATTTTGTACTTTTCCCACATTTTATACATCTCCCTAATCTCATTTGAAGTGAGGGATTTCTCTGCCTTTTTCTCCTCCTTCTCTGCAGGTGAGATGCAGACACAGACTTCTTATAAAATCTTGCAATATCGGCCACTTGCATACCTCATTCATACTTCGATGATTTCCTTCTTAACTTCCATTGTAATCATCTCCTTCTTACCGCCTTTCTTTTCAGCCTTTTTCTGCATGCAGTCCATTGTATATGCTCGCATGGATGTTGGCTATAGTACAGTATTAATAAACTCTTGGCATATACTATATTTAATGTAGCTGGCAGTAGAGGAAAGGGTCTATATCTGGAGGCAGCCTAATCTAGAATAAAGCAAAGCATGGCTAAGCTATTGTATGGAAAAACAAGGGACTGTCCATAGGTGCTTTGAAGTGACAAAAAATACACTAGTGCCAGTTGTGGGCACCTTCCACTGTTCTGAAAAATCACAGATTACTGCCAAACACCGTGGCCTGAGACCGAGCATCTGAGCAATGGGAGACGATCACCCACAATCCTGCAAGTGAAAGAGAGAAGAACCACTGGGTCAGCTGTGATCATGTGACATTCAGCATCTTGTACTACTCATATTGCAAGACATCACTCGTTTATCAAGTTAAAATTTATTAGAAATGTTTGCTTCTCTCGTGGAACACTCACAGGACAAGTTACTCACAATGCAAGGCATTATTGTATTTAGAAAGGATTACTGATTAAGAGATGTACACTTGCTTACATTATGCTCACTATTCATATACCAAAAGTAGTAATTTCAGTTTATTATAACCAATCGCAAATTCCTATAATCTGCACACCATAAGAATTACTGGTCACTTCACCCACTCTTGAGGCTCTTACTTTATTGTCTTGTTGCCCTTGACCCCTTTGCCTACACCTGATATAATTATACTTCTGATTTCTTTTAACCAAGAGATAGACTTATATTACTCCTCAGAATCTTACTTTTTAGATGTAACTTAGAATAAAAAGGGTCCTAAAGATCATTTAATCTAAGTCTCTTATTTTAAACATTTGTGAACAGTGGCCTTCACAACCCTAGAGCACAGTGGGTGGTAAGAGTCCATGTTACAGATGAGAAGACATTATTAGTCCTTAATATTACTTAATTGGTCATGACCTTTAACTCATCAACTAACTGCCTGCTCTACACTTTACCCTGGTCCCAAACTATTGGTTAAGCCAACAATATATGGTTCTCTACCCTCAGATGTATTCCTTCTTCTGTATGCTTCATTGACTCATTGGTTTTTTGTCTGTGAAAAGAATCTAATGGAAATTCTAAAAACAAGAATTAAGGTGGTTTTTTCTCTATGTATTCTTTAGGAAGATACTTAACTCAAATGCCAAGTTTTATTTTTTGTTTCCACATAAAGATTTTATTTCTGAAAAGGTTTTGAGAGAATTGCTGAAGATACTTTTTCTGTTTTAGATGAGCAAGTTGTTATGGGCAACAAGCTGCTTGTATATATTAGGTAAGAGATTTTTTTTTTTTTAATTTATCTACATGTACTTTTTCTATAATTCCCCCTCCCCCCGCCCCGTATTCTTAGAGGTACTGTCATGTCCTATGTGTATAGTGCTTTTCATGTTTTATTGCTTGTACAGTAGTGGTTTTCAACCATGGGTGATTTTGTCCCCCATTGGTACACCACCCCCCCCCCCCCGCCCCGATCTTTGGCAATGTCTAGAGACATTTTTGCTTGTCACATTTGGGGCTGGGAGAGATATGCTGCTGGCATCTAATGGGTGGTGGCCAGCGATGTTGCTGAGTGCATAGGGTAGTCCATACAATGAAGAATTATCTCTGTCAAAGTATCAATAAGGCTGAGGTTGAGAAAGCCTGGTGGTAGAGTATTTTATTTTTAGCACTGGAAACTCTGTGGAATATGTGTTCTCTCTCTTTTTTATAAAAGGGCAAGAGATGTGTTCAGGTCATGAAAAAGTTAGTGACAGAGGTTAAGCTGTGAAATGTTTATCTCCTCTCCTTACTCCTCAAACAGAATTCTTTCCACAAACTATGGAGGCTCAGAATTATGTCCCAATAGAACTTTTGGACAGATAGCTGGCTGGCAGGGTGGCAGGGCGGAAGGTGGCAGAACCTGCCAAAGCATCATTTTAGCTCCTATCTAGTGCCAGAGTTAACTTTGAGACCTGTTTCACACTTGTTACATCGATTCTTTAGAAGAACATATGCAGCATCTCCCCAGTACTTTATTGTCTGTACTTGAAATTTCTTAGAATATGCTGTCTCTAATCCAACATTCAAAATTGATGGCTAGTTCAAAGAAGTTTAAAATCTGTGCCTTTCCCCCCCAGAATGAGGACATATTCAGAAGACATCTTTTTTTTTTTTTTCAACGTTTTTATTTATTTTTGGGACAGAGAGAGACAGAGCATGAACGGGGGAGGGGCAGAGAGAGAGGGAGACAGAATCGGAAGCAGGCTCCAGGCTCTGAGCCATCAGCCCAGAGCCTGACGCAGGGCTCGAACTCACAGACCGCGAGATTGTGACCTGGCTGAAGTCGGACGCTTAACCGACTGCGCCACCCAGGCGCCCCAACAGAAGACATCTTTATAGTTGAACCCGCAAGGCATAAACCATAAAACATTAGCCATAAGGAAGGTCTGATTTGGAGGTAAAACTGTATAGTTAATTTCTCATCAGTTTCTCCTCCCTGAAGACTTGTTCTGTTGCAGACATTTTCCAGACCTTTGTTAGACTAGCTTGTTCCCTGTCTTTAATCACTGTTCTTAGAGCCACTGGTTTGAAGTTTGTGAGAACATTAGGCTTTTCACTGGTAAAACATAACGTAATGGTGCCATTAGGTATTTTTCTGGTGCCGAGTATGAGACTTTCAGATAGTCTGTTCTCATTCCTTCCTGTCCACTTAGCGTGGCGTAGGTTTCTTTTAGGAAAAATAAGAAGAAATGAAAGTGCTTACTCTGTCACAGGATGTGTTTATTTCACCACCATCCCTGTTGCTCACATTTTCTGAACTGGCTCTCATCTTCATCAAGTTTGAACTTGATGTGACAAAAGCCGAGTGTGCTTAAACACCAAATGAGTATCTTGGGTTTGAGAAACAATTACAAGTCACCAAATCTGTTCTCCTTTTCTTCTAGCTGTTGTCTAGCAGGCCGAGCCTATCCCCTTGGTGACATCCCTGAAGATCTTGTTCCCTTGGTTAAAAACCAGGTTGGTGCTATTTCCACACCTCTTGTTAATATGTACTATATTATGATCCACACCTCTTGTTTTATGATCCACACCTCTTGTTAATATGTACTATAGATGAACTGTAATTGAAGGTTACACGTGAGTCAGGAGCTATCTGCTATGGTAGGAGAGAACCTACCCACCATCACTACAGCCAGTAATGATAGCAGAATCAGGTTAGAGAAGTTACAACATGGTGGCAATTTAAACTAAATTCCACCTGCCTTTATTTTGTCCAACTGGCAGTTGCTTCAGCAAGATACTTTGTAAGGAGAGAATATCGTCAACTTTTTTTTTTTTAACTTGAAGGTTTTTGAATTTCTGATTCGCCTGCATTCAGCAGAAGCCTCCCCTGAGGAAGAAATCTACCCCTATGTTCGGACTTTGCTACATTTTGACACAAGAGAATTTCTAAATGTATTGGCACTGGTAAGAGATAATATGATTTTAAGATGTTTTTAGAGGAACCAGGGTAATAAATTTTTTTTAATGGAAAGAAAGATGTGTATGCAGATACAGTTTTGATACCCTGACAGCGAGCAGTAAACATTTCAAAATGTTTAATTTTGTTGTGCCACCCATATTTTATAATTCTTTATCTCCCTTCCTTTCCCCCTCGTCCTCTTGTCCCTTCTTCTCCCCCCACTCCCCTGTGTCTCTCTGTCTCTTTCTAACACATCCTTATCAAAAAGCTAAAGCAGAATTAGATGTGTGGTACATTTTTGGTTTCATAAATTATATTATTTCATATACTGAATATGGAAGAAGGTTGAAGGACATGTAGTGGTGATGATAGTGGAAATAACTGGAATTTAAAAGGAATCTGGGAGCTTCGTGCTGAAAAAAAATCCTTATACATGTTTAATTGAAGATGGATTTGGGTGAGCCAGGTTGTCTATGAAAATGCCCCCAGGGGAATAATTATATAACACATAATATATCATTCCAATTAAATAGTATTGTAGTTGTTTTTTAAAAAGCTTTTGGTGATATGGATAGTGCTTATATTACAGTGGTTAGTGAAACAATAGACCCACAAATGTATAAAACACACAAATGTTGCCTATGCACAATATTTAGAGAAAAAAAAAACAGAAGGAAATAAGACTTAAATATTATTAGTGATTGTGAGATGGGGCAAATTTCTCTAATGAACATACAGTACATTTATGAATTGAATAATGTAATAAGCTGTTAAATAAAAAGAAAGCCTATGAGAAAGTTAAGATTCCCAGTTATATTATTTTAATTAGTTTATTTGAATATTTGGCTTCAGAAGTAGTAATTTTAATTGCATAGGAAGAAGGGAAAAGAAACTTAGAACTGGAAGTCAGATCTGATTGGTTTAAGAAACCTTGGGGCGCCTGGGTGGCTCAGTCGGTTGAGCGTCCGACTTCGGCTCAGGTCATGATCTCACAGTTTGTGGGTTCGAGCCCCACGTCGGGCTATGTGCTGACAGCTCAGAGCCTGGAGCCTGCTTCACATTCTGTGTCTCCCTCTCTCTCTGCCCCTTCCTTGCTCATGCTGTGTCTCTCTCTGTGTCAAGAATAAATAAACATTAAAACAAATTAAAAAAGAAAAAAAAGAAACTTTAAACAACCTTAGAGAACATAAGAATAGTTGGTCTCTGGCATGTAGGAAAAAAGAAACAAAGTGATGAGGCAGGGGGTACAGAAAAAGTAGTAGAGAGCAACAAAGAATTTTAACTAATTTTCCTTTTTTTTTTTTTTTAAGGGCTCTGGTAGCGTTTGGAATTGTGCTGATATCTGAATTGAGGATTGATTGATAGTAAGGTTGCAGTACAATCTCATTTGCATAGCAAATATGAGCACCTAGTATGTCACATGTACTGTACTAACTGGGAGTGTACCCTTGGCTGACAAGATATAAACCCTGCCTTTGTGGAGGAGAGCTTCTAGACTTTTAGATAAGTAATTATAGCAAAGTGTAGTGTGTGCCATTGGTGAAGTGCAGGATGCCATACACACACCTAAGAGAGGAATCTAATGGAAGGTTAAGGAAGGTTTCTTGTATGAAATGATGTTCATGTTGAGTCTCAAAGGATGGATAGAAATTAGGATTAGGGAAAAGTATTCTAGGTAGAAGGACAGAATATATAAAAAGGCCTGGAAACAAGACAGAACAATGTATACTAAGGAATTGGAAAAAAAAAAAAAATCAGTATGACCACATCTTGAAGTGTAAGGAAGCCTATAGTGAGAAACAAATCGAAAAGGTAGGAAGAGACTGAGTTTTTTAATCCATGGTGAGAAGTTTAGACTTCTACACTAGAGTAGTAGGTAGCCACCGAAACCTTTTAAGTAGAGGAATATCATGATTTGTAGTTTAGAAAAACTCCCCCTAACTGTTGTATGAAAATGGGTTGTAATAAGACAACTTTGGAGGCAAGAAGATATGTTAGCAAATTTTTGTAGTAATCTAAAGTATAGTATAGAGGTGGCTTGAATTAAGGCTGTGATACCAGGGATAATAAGATGTGAAGGGATTTGAAAGATATTTTAGGAAGCAAATTGGCCTAAAACATAGGGCTTATTGTGCCACTGGATGTGAAGGATAAGACAAATGGGAAGTGTCAAAGATTCCTAGATTTCTGACTTGGTTAATTGGATATATGGTGGTTTATTCATTAGGGAATCAGAAGAGAAACTGGTTTCTCAGAAGATGAGGGGTAGGACGAGGTTGTGGTGAGCGATGGGGAAACATATAGATATTAATTCTCTTTTGGACTTAATGAATTTGAAATGCTTGAAAGGCATGTGGAGGTTTTCTTACATGCTTGTATCATGTGTTGGCTGCATGCCCAAGTACCAGAGCTGGAGAAATTGGCAAGACCTAGGATCTGAAATCCTGGACTCACTACCTGTTTTGCCACGATTGATTCATCATCCAACTTTCCTAATTCAGTTAATATATCTTAATAAAAAACATTTTCAGGGGCTTGTAATTTATGTGACAGATTTTTAAATCCCATTTTACCACTTTTTTTCACTTTGGAATATTTTTTAAAGTAAGGTTTTTAAATTTAGCTTCCTTGAGGTATAATTTATATAAAATATAGTATGGTTCATCCATTTCAAGAGAAGAGTTTTACAAATGCATACGGTCTTGTGACCACTCTTACAACTAACATGGAACATTTCCATCACATCCTAAATGCCAGCCCCTGGCAATTGCCAATTTGCTTTCTAATACTGAAATTCTGCCCTTGCCAGGATGTCATATAAATAGTATCATATGCTTTGTAGTTTTTTTCGGGCTTCTTTCACTTAAAATAATGCTTTTGAGATTTATCAGTGCTGTTGCTTGTATTAATAGATTGGCCCTTTTTTAAATAAGTTTTTTTAAATTCCAGTTAGTTAACATACAATATAATATTAGTTTCAGTTGTACAGTATCGTGATTTAACATTTGCATACAATATTCAGTGCTCATCACATGTGTACTCCTTAATCCCCATTACCTATTTAACCCATCCCCCCCACCTCCCCTCTGGTAACCATCAGTTTGTTCTCTATAGTTAAGAGTCTGTTTCTTGGTTTGCCTCTCTCTTTTGTTTTCCCCTTTGCTCATTTGTTTTGTTTCTTAAATTCCACATATGAGTGAAATCATATGGTATTTGTGTTTCTCTGACCGACTTAGTTCACTTACCATAGTACTAATTCCATCTGTGCCATTGCAAATGGCAAGATTTCATTCTTTTTTATGGCTGAGTAATATTCCATTGTGTGTGCGCGTGTGCACATGCCGTATCTTCTTTTTTTCCTAATTTTTTTAAAGTTTATTAATTTTTGAGAGATGGAGAGAGGAGAAGGTATAAGTGGAGAGGGGCAGAGAGAGAAGGAGACACAGAATCCAAAGCAGTCTTTAGGTTCTCAACTGTCAGCACAGAGCCCGATGCGAGGCCCGAACCCATAAACCTTGAGATCATGACGTGAGCCAAAGCCAGACGCTTAACCAACTAGCTACCCAGGCACCCCCACCATATCTTCTTTATCCATTCATCAATCAGTGGACACTTGAGCTTTTTCCATAATTTGGCTATTATAGATAATGTGGTTATAAACATCAGAGTTCGTGTATCTCTTCAATTTATTTTTGTATTCCTTGGGTAAATACCCAGTAGTATGACTGATGAATCATGGGGTAGTTCTATTTTTAACTTTTTGAGGAACCTCTTTATTGTTTTCCACAGTGGCTACATCAGCTTTCATTCCTACCAACAGTGCAAGAAGGTTCCTCTTTCTTCATATCATCACCAACGCCTGTTGTTTCTGTATTGTTGATTTTAGGCATTGTGCCAGGTGTGAAGTGAAATCTCATTGTAGTTTTGATTTGCATTTCCCTGATAATCAGTGATGTTGAGCATCTTTTCCATGTGTCTGTTGGCCATCTGTATGTCATCTTTTGGAAGAATGTTCAAGTCTTCTGTCCATTTTTTAATTGAATTATTCATTTTTAAGCTGTTGAGTCTTACAAGTTCTTTATATATTTTGGATAATAACCCTTTATCAAATATGTCATTTGTAAATATCTTCTCCCATTCCATAGGTTACCTTTTTAGTTTTGTTGATTGCTTCCTTTGCTGTTTTTATTTTAATATAGTTCTAGTAGTTTATTTTTGCTTTTGTTGCCCTTGCCTCAGGAGATATATCTTGAAATAAGTTGCTATGGCTTATGTCACTGTCTATGTTCTCCTCTAAGATTTTTAGGGTTTCAGTTCTCACATTTATGTTCCTAATCCATTTTGAATTTATTTTTGTGTTTGATGTAAGAAAATAGTCCAGTTTCATTCTTTTGCATGTAGCTGTTCATTTTTCCCAGCAGCATTTGTTGAAGACACTGTCTTTTTCCCATTGCATATTCTTGCCTGCTTTGTCAAAGATTAATTGACCATATAATTGTGAGTTCATTTCTGGGTTTTCTATTCTGTTGTATTGATCTTTGTTTCTGTTTTTGTGCCAGTACCATACTGCTTTGATTATTACAGCTTTGTAATAAAACTTGAAATCCAGAATTGTGATGCTCCCAACTTTGCTTTTCTTTTGTCAAGATTGCTTTGGGGGTGCCTGGGTGACTTAGTTGGTTAAGGGGCCGACTTCAGCTCAGGTCATGATCTCATGGCTCATAATTTGGAGCCCCATGTTGAGCTCTGTGCTGACAGCTCAGAGCCTGGAGCCTACTTTAGATTCTATGTCCCCTTCTGCTCTGTCACTCTGTCTCTCAAAAATAAATAAACATCAAAAAAAAAAAAAAGTGCTTTAACTATTTGGAATCTTTTGTGGTTCCATACAAATTTTAGGATCATTTGTTGTAGCTCTGTGAAAAATGCTGTTGGTATTTTGATAAGGATTACATTAAATCTATAGATTGCTTTGGGTAGTGTAGATATTTACAGTATTTGTTCTTCTAATGCATGACATGGAATGTCTTTCTTTCTTTCTTTTTGTTTTTTTAAAGTGTATTTATTTTGACAAAGAGAAAGCACGAGCAGGGGAGAGGCAGAGGGTGAGGGAGAGAGAGAATCCTAAGCAGACTCAGCACTGTCAGCATGGAGCCCTATGCAGGGCCAGAACTCAGGAACTGCGAGATCATAACCTGATGTGAATTTGGACACTTAACAGACTCAGCCACCCAGGTGCCCTTGGAATGTCTTTACATTTCTTTGTGTCATCTTCCATTTTTTTCATCAGTGCTTTATAGTTTTTAGAGTACAGCTCTTTCACCTCTTTGCTTAGATTTATTCCTAGCTCTCTTACTGTTTTTGGTGCAGTTGTAAGTGGGGTTGATTCCTTGATTTCTCTTTTTGCTGCTTCGTTATTGGTATATAGAAATGCAATAGATTTCTGTATGTTGATTTATATCCTGCAACTTTACCGAACTTCTTTATCAGTTCTAGCAGTTTTTTGGTTGAATCTTTAAGGTTTTCTATATATAGCATCATGTCATCTGCATATAGTGAAAGTTTTACTTCTTCGAAGTTTTTACTTCGATGCTTTCAATGCCTTTTATTTCTTTTTGTTTGATTGCTGTGGCTAGGATTTCCATTACTATGTTGAATAAAAGTGGTGAGAGTGGACATCCCTATCTTGTTCCTTACACTAGAGGAAAAGCTCTTAGTTTTTCCCCATTTAGGAGGATTTTAGCTATGGGTTTTTCATATATGGCCTGTGTTATGTTGAGGTGTGTTCCCTCTAAATCTACTTTGTTGAGGGTTTTTATCATGAAAAATGGTATACTTTGTCAAATGTTTTTTCTTCATCTATTGAAAGGATCATATGGTTCTTATCCTTTCTTTTGTTAATGTGATGTATCACATTGATTGGGAATATTGAACCACCCTTGCAACCCAGGAATAAATCCCACTTCACTATGGTGAATGCTTTTTTTTTTTTAATATATTGTTGGATTTGGTTTGTTAATATTTCATTGAGAATTTTTGCATCTGTGTTCCTGAGGAATATTGGCCTCTAGTTCTCTTTATTTTTTTTTTATTTTTCATTTTTTTAACGTTTATTTATTTTTGAGACAGAGAGAGACAGAGCGTGAGCAGGGGAGGGGCAGAGGGAGAGGGAGACACAGAATCTGAAGCAGGCTCCAGGCTCTGAGCTGTCAGCACAGAGCCCGACGCGGGGCTCGAACTCACGGACCGTGAGATCATGACCTGAGCCGAAGTCGGACGCTTAACCGACTGAGCCACCCAGGCGCCCCTCTCTTTATGTTTTTTAAGTTAATTTATTATTTTGAAAGAGAGAGAGAGAGCGAGCAGATAGGGGAGGGCCAGAGAGAGGGAGAGAGACTCTCATGCAGGCTCTGTACTGTCAGTACGAAGCCCGATGTGGGGCTTGACCTCATAAACTATGAGATCATGACCTGAGCCGCAGTCAGAGGACACCAACTAAGCCACCCAGGCACCCCTTCTTTTTTTTTTTTAAAGTTTATTTATTCTAGTTATCTTTTTTAGTGGTGTATTTATCTGGTTTTGGTATAAGGGTAATGCTGGCCTCATAGAATAAATTTGGAAGTTTTTCTCTCTTTTCTGTTTTTTGTAATAGTTTGAGAATAGATATTAACTCTTATTTAAGTGTTTGGTAGAACTTACCTGTGAAGCCATCTGGTCCCGGACTTTTCTTGTTTGGGAGTTTTTTGATTACTGTTTCAATTTCTTTGCTAGTTATTCATCTGTTCAAGTTTACTGCTTCTTCCCATTTCAGTTTTGGTAGTTTATATGTTTCTGGGAATTTATCCACGTCTTCTAGGTTGTCCAATTTGTTGGCATATAGTTTTTTATAATCTCTCATAATTGTTTGTATTTCTGTGGTGTTGGTTGTTATTTCTCTACTCTCACTGTGATTTATTTGGGTCCTTTTTGAGAAGACTGCCTAGGAGTTTATCAATTTTATTAATTTTTCAAAGAACCAGCCCCTGGTTTCATTCAGCCCCTGTTCCATTTTTTAGTTTCTGTTTCATTTATTTCTGGTCTTATCTTTATTATTTCCTTCCTTTTACTGTTTTTGGATTTTGTTTGTTCTTTTCCTAGCTCCTTTAGTTGTAAGGCTAGGTTGTTTATTTGAGATATTTCTTGCTTCCTGAGGTAGGCCTGAATTGCTATAAAGTTTTGGACTCCTTTTGCTGTATCCCAAAGGTTTTGGACCATTGTGTTTTCATTTTCATTTGTGTCCATGTATTTTTTTCATTTCTTCTTTGATTTCCTGGTTGAACATTCATTGTTTAGTAGCATGTTGTTTAACCCTCCTGTATTTGTGGTCTTTCCAAATGTTTTCTTATGGTTGACTTCTAGTTTTATAGTGTTGTGGTCAGAAAAGGTGCATGGTGTGATTTTAATCTTTTTGCATTTGTTGAGGCCTGTTGTGTGACCTAATATGTGACCTATTCTAGAGAATGTTCCATGTGCACTTGAAAACAATGTGCATTCTGCTGTTTTAGGTTGGAATGTTCTGAATATATATTTAAGTCTATCTAATCCAGTATATCATTTAAACCCATTCTTTCCTTGTTGCTTTTCTGTTTAGATGATCTGTGCATTGATCTAAGTGGGTGGTAAAGTCCCCTACTATAATTGTATTATTATCAAGTAGTTCCTTTTTGTTTGTTACCAATTGTTTGATATATTTGGGTGCTACTTGTTTGCTGCATACATATTTACAATTGTTATGTCGTCTTCTTGCTGGATTGCTCCCTTTATTATTATATAATGCCCTTCTTTGTCTCTTGTTACAGTCTTTGTTTTAAAGTCCAGTTTGTCCAGTGTTAAGTATTGCTACTCTTTCTTTTGGCATCCATTTGCATGATAAATATTTCTCCCGTCTCCTCACTTTCAGTCTGAAGGTGTCTTTATATAGGCAACGTGTAGATGGGTCTTGTTTCCTTATCCATTCTGACACCCTATGTCTTTTGACTGAAGTATTTAGCCCCTTACATTCAAAGTTATTCCTGATAGATATGTATTTATTTCCATCTTATCACTTACTTTGTGGTTGTTTTTGGAGATTTTCTCTGATCCTGTCTTGTCTTTCTCTTGAGTTTTGCTGATTTTCTTTAGTGATATATTTGGATTTCTCTTTGTTGCATGTTTATTAGTGGGTTTTGATATATGGTTACTATTAGGTTTGTATATAACCTCTTCTGCAAATAATAGTTCTTATTAAGTTGATCTTTGTTCAACTTTGTATCCATTCTCTTCCCTTTTGTGCACATTTTGGGTATATGTTATTGTATTTTATATCCTTTTTCTTGTGTGAGTTGTTTGGCTGAATATTAGAGAAATACTCATTTTTACTGCTTTGTGTTTTGTGCTTTTATACTGTCACTTTTGTCCTCTCCTTTCCACTCAAAGAGTCCTCTTTACTATTTCTTGCAGGGCTGGTGTAGTGGTCACGAACTCCTTTAGTTTTTGTTTGTCTGTGAAGCTTTTATCTCTCCTTCTATTCCAAATGGTAGCCTTGCTGGATATAGTATTTTTGGCTGCAGATTTTTCCCATTCAGCACTTTGAATATATCAAACCACTGCCTTCTGGCTTGCCAAGTTTTGTTGAAAAATCTCCAGATAGCCTTATGGATTTTCCCTTGTAAGGTAATGACTTCTTTTGTTGCTTTTAAGATTCTTTTCTTCATTGCTATATTTTAAAAATTTAATTACAATATGTCTTGGTGTTGGCCTGATTTTGTTGATTTTGATGGGTGTTGTGTGTGCCTCCTGGATCTAGATGTCTGTTTCCTTCCCTGGATTAGGGAAGTTTTCAGCTATTATTTCTTTAAATAAATTTTCTGCCCTCTTTTCTCTCTCTTCCTCTAGGGCTCCTGTAATATGAATGTTGTTATGTTTGATAGAGTCCCTGAGTTCCCTATGTCTGGTCTTAACATAATTCTTCCTCTCTTGTTCAGCTTAATTACTTTCTTTTACTTTTTCTCTGGGTCATTAATTGATTCTTCTGCTTTTCTAGCCTGCTTTTCATTGCATCAAGAATGTTTCTAATCTTGTTTGTTGCCCTCTTTGTCTCTGATTGATTCTTCTTTAACTCTTATCTTTGTGGTAAGGGTCTCACTGATGTCTTCTTTTCTCAAACCCAGTGAGTATCCTTGTGATTGTTGCTTTAAATTCTCTGTAAGGCATGTTACTTATATCACTTTCACTTCAATCTCTGGCTGCGGCCTTATCGTATTCTTTTACTTAGGATAAATTTCTCTGTCTTTGCATTTTGTCTAAATCTCTGCCTTATGTGTGTTAGAAATGCTAGTTATGTGTCCTGCTCCTGAAAGTAATGGCCTTAAGGTAATGTAGTGCCCAGGGCCCACCTAGTGCTTCAGGGAATGTATCTAGTGTGTGCTTGTTTGCTCTACTGTTGTTTTCTGGTTGCTCTATCCTTCAGGCCAGTGGTCTTAGAAGCTCTCCTTGCCTGCCATAGACAATGTTTGGTCCTGGCCTGCATGTGGGCAGTTTTAACTAAGTGTGCTCTGATCTGCTTGTGGAATGAGACCTGTCACCACCTCCACTGGAACTGAGGGCTTGCAAAACTTTCTGGTCGGGAGATGTGGTATGGGCAGGGGGTTTGTGTTGGTTTTCTAAGGGGGGGCCCACTGTGCTGGAACTGATGCAGGCGTGACTGAGAAGGGCAGTTCCACCAGAGTACAGAGGGGTGGGGCTTGTTGTAAGCAAGTTAGGCAGCCGGTGTCAGAACTGCACTGCTTCCCACACGTGGCTCTGTGTTTCTGCTGAGGGGCAAGAGAAGAAAATAGCACTAGCCAGCTCCTTTGTTTCCCAAAGAGGTGTGGTGTGTCCATGACTGCTGCCTCTCCAGGAAGAGTTCTGAGAAGAGCAAATAATGTACATCCCCCCCCCCCCACCCACCTCCATGTGCCTCAGATTGCTGCTTCCACACTGTCTGCCCCCAAGTTGCTTGCTTACCTTCTCTCCAGGGGCCCCTCAGTGCCCTCCAGCTCTATCACAGCTAAGCCTGTGACCTTTAAAATTCCAGGCTTCCCACCCCCATCAACCTTCAGTTTGTTTTCAGTCTTTAAGAGTCTGGGGAGGGTGGGTGATGTGTATTGAGGAGGGCACCTTTTGGGATGAGCGCTGGGTGTTGTATGGAAACCAGTTTGACAATAAATTTCATATTAGAATAAATAAATAAAAATAAAATAAAAATAAAATTCCAGGCTTTAAGCCCTGCTGATTGCAAGAATTCGTGAAATTCAGCCCCTCTTGTTTTCCAAGCTAATGGCTTTGGAGAAACGTTCTCCTTGTGCTTTCCCCTGTGTGCTCCTTTCTCTCTCATTCTTCTCCAAGACTACAGCTCCCTCCCCTCCAAAGGAGCTGCTGTTTCTCTTCTAAACCATGTCTCCACACTTTCCACCATCTTCAGTGTGGCCTCTTTTCTCCCTTTAGTGGAGTTTGTTCAGTCAATCTTCAGGTCAATTTCTGAGGTATGTAGGATGATTTGATAGGTATCTAGTTGTATTTATGGGACTAGGTGAGTCTAGGATCCTTCTACTCTGCTGTCATATTCTCCTGAACCAGGTTGTTCCTTTTTATGGCTGTGTAATTTTCCATTTTATGTGTGTACAGTTTGTTGATCTGTTCACCAGATTTGCTGGGTCATTTGTTAAGTGTTTTATTTTACTTTGTAAGAAACTGACAGGCTGTTTTCTAAAGTGGTTCTACCATTTTACATTCCTGCTAGTAGTATAGGTATCAGTCTGTTCCTTCATCTCACCAACACTTGCTATAGTTTTTTTTTTTAAATTGACCATTCTAAAAGGTGTATAGTGGTATCTAATTATCGTTTTAATTATATTTTCCTTTTAACTAATGTCAGTAAGCATCTTTTCATTAAAATATATTAGCAGAGAAGACATGTTTGTCATCTGTATATATTCTCTTTGGTGAAATATCTGTTCATATTTTTAAAAATTGTGTATTTTCTTGCTAGGTTTGAAAGTTCTTTACAAATTTGAAATACAAGTTCTTTGTCAGATTACATAAGCTTAGCAAATGTTTTCTCCCAGTCTAGTTTGTCTTTAAAGACTGATAGTTTTACTCTAAGATATCACTCAGAATTGACTTTTCTGGGTCATACCATGTATACTATAGGCCTGTTCAATGTGTGAATTCAAGTCCTTTTATTTCAAGAAAGTCTTCTTGAATTACAGATTTAAATGGTTTTTCTACTTCATTATTTTGTTTCATCTTAAACTACAATTATTTGTATATTGTATTTTCTTTATCTTCTCTGTCATCTTTTCTCTGATCTCTTTTACTTTTTTATTTAAATTTTATTAGTTCTCTTCATATATGCATTCAATTTCTCTTACTTTACTTGTGGTCATGTCTGTGCTTTTGGGTGGCTTATAGGTCTTTGTGCTTCACAAACTGTCATTCTCCATTAGGACATGTTATTCCTCCAACAAGCATTGTATAATTGGAAGCATCTTCAATGGAGTGATAATGACAATGACATGTCATTTTAGTGGCAGCTGGAAACTACAACCAAAATATGTCATTATATATATCATCATATTCATACTATAGTATATCACCACTTAATTATGTTTATACAAGTAAACTTTCAATATGTTTCAAAGCAGTGAATACATGCTGCCAAAAGGAAAATGGATAAGAAATTATTTTCTTACTAGCTGTCACTGCTGTTGTTTTTAATACATATGTTAATTTCTCCATGATTTTTAGTTAAATAGCACTTGTAGCAGATAGTACCTTTTATTTGTACCTGCAGAGTGACATCTCATTTTGGCAGGCTGAGGTGGGGGTGGAGGTATGTGTTTGTATTAGTGTATATTAGTGTGTTCATAAACCTGAAGATAGAACTGAGAGACTTTGTAGTTCATCTTTCTGTCTTCAGGCAGGGTAAAATTTAACCCACTTAAACATTAAAATATGTTCTGTTTGAGTTTACAGACTGAGAGTTCCTGAAGTCTCCTTGGTAACTCATCTCAACTTTTCTCAACTAACTGGCAGCAAAGCAGTCTCGTTGAAGAAAGAGCTTTAAAAAAAGAAAAGATTTTATTTTTCTGTCATTAAGTAGACAGATGAGCATCATTTGTTTAAAGCACTTAGTGTGTGTCAAGAGAGGAGAAGGAAGGGCATACTCATCCAAAGTATTATTGCAGAAGTTGGGGAAATTTAGGGCCTACTTAAAGAACAGCAGTATTTTGGTTTGAATGTAACCATAATGTAGTCTTGAAAGTTCATGGCTTTAAAATTCCTTTTTTTAAATCTCTTGGGACACTATGTGGTCTATTTTATTGTTTCAGGAAAATAAGCACTAAATTACTGCTGTATTTCTAAGACCCACATGTGCTAAGTGAAAACCACAGGAAAGATCTTCAAGTCTTTCATCACTTTTATTATTCAATAAATATTTTTGTTTTAATTTTTTTGGTAGTGAAAACAATGTTAATTCCTTCATATATGCATTTTATAGGTACTAGGTATTTTCAGAATCCGATGCTGTCATTTACTTTGGTACATGTTTTGTTCTAAATATATCTGGCTCTACTTGTGCAAGGACATAAGAATGCTGTACTTGGTGTGTTTTGAAAATGGAATACTTAGTCCTTATATGTAGGCTTGAGGATTTTAACATTGTGACAGTTTTACCATAATTTAAAAAAAAATCTGTCATTGAACATCATTTTTTTTAGTTTTAATGAAAATCATGAAAGTTATTTTTCATGAAAGTTAATAAACTGTACTTCAGTTATTATTTCTAAATAGCCTAAATGGAATGATGGCTGAGCATGTAACATGTATTTTCTCAAGCCCTTGTTCATAAATTTGCCTCTTACCCTTAGTGTTTCTTCTTTTTCATTGCCTGTAAACTTTGCCCTCCTTTCTGAAGTCACTCTTTGGTTGTATGATAGTTACTATATTTTTATGCTTGTTATCTGGTTTTAAAGTCCTAGAATACCATGCAGTGTTAAATGCTATAGCTCTCTGGCTAACTTACTAAAAACAACTTACTATTTAAAGGTATAGAAGGAAAAACCTGATGAGGAATGGTTATCTTATTTGGGATTTTACCTGCCTAATAGTAAGAAATTAATATCTTGTTTCCTTCAAATTTTACAAATAATAATTTTTAAAAATTTCTTCCTGTTAGACTTTTGAAGATTTTAAAAATGACAAGCAAGCTGTAGAATATCAACAACGAATTGTGGACATTTTGTTGAAAGTGAGTACTCAGAGAATAGATGTCTTTGTATTAATGTTTAAGAAAGTTGAATTGTTTTATAGCAAAAATAATCTTATTTAATAATCTTATTTAATAAAGCAGTATGTCCAAAGAAATTTTGTTGTGATGTCTTTGTCTTCCAAACCTGAGTGAAAAACTAACCATTAATTCAAAAAAAAATTGTTACTGTATCTTAGCTGTACACTTGCTACTAGGACACAGGGTACTGCCCTTGAGAGATGCATTTTGTGGTAATTACTATATTAATATGATTTTGTGAAATAATGGTGACTGACTTCAGAATGCTTTAAGAAAACAATTAATGTGAAGAATCTTCTTCTGTCTCAGACCAGCATCACTGTGTTGCTGTAGTTTGACCGTGGCACTGAGATGGTGGTAACACTTCAGAATGATTAGAGGCACAGAGAAGATCATCTCAGTTTAAATCTAACTAAATTCAGTCCAAAGCTATTTTGAGATCCATGCTGTTGCTAATGAATGAATGCAGAGACAGATGCTTTTCCTTTCCATCTGCACAGTTTGAACCAGGCCAGTTTCTTGTAGTTGAAAGCTTAGAATTTTCATCCTGTTCATTTGGCTGTAGAATGGAGATTTCTTCCTCTTAGGGAGTTTTCAATTATTTTGGACAAGATACCAAAATTAAATGTTCTCTAATTGTGTATGACATTAATGCATTACATTTATAATAGTTCTTTATAATTTTCAAAGCACGTTTATATACATTATCTTAATTGAGCTATTTATTAACCTTGTAAGATAGGCAGTGATGAATATGAGAATAAGCTTGCTAAGCCCCCAAAGAATGCCAGTTTGATCCAGGTAGGTAGTATGGAGAGTTTTTACCTGGAGTTCCTAAATGGTCTCTCAATACCTAATCTTGTCTTCCTTTAATTTGTGATCTTGCCTTTCCTTTATTCTTCCCTGACTCCCTGTTGGATCAGTTGGAATTGAGTACAGCTGTGAGAGAAAATACAAAATAACGATAGTTTAATTGTGATGGGAATTTATTTTTCTCCGTGGGAGTCTGCAGGTAGGCAACCTGATCTGGTAGAGTGGCTTCACAAACTCATTAGGGATGCAGATGCCTTCTGCTTTCACTGTTACTATTCTTAGTACATGGTTTCTGTCTTTTGGTCCAAAATATCTGCCTGGGTTCCAGCCGTCACCTCTACTTTCTAACCAGCCTGAATGCAGAAAGAGATGAAGAAAGGAGTTCCCTCTCTTTAAGAAAACTTTTTAGAAGTTGTGTACTACAATTCTGCTTATAACATGTTGATCAGAACTTAGATATATTGCTTCTCAGCTGCTAAGAGAGACTGAGAAATGTACTCTGTATTGTGGGTTACCATGTGTTTAGCCTAAAATGAGGAGTTCTGTTTCTAAGTTAGGAAGGAAGAACAGATGTTGGAGCACAAGTACTAGTTTCTGCCATACTCATCTAAAGCTGTTTAACATGACATCCAAGATCCTTCTATATTTTCTGGTCCTTGACTACTTCTCTGTAACTTTTCTCTCCTATCTCCACCACACTGCCTGCAACACACTCTCTATATTACAGACTTCTCAACTATATTAAGTTATTGCAATTCATGAGCTTTCTTTGTCATCTTTATGTCTTAAGTTCTTTGTGTAGTTTTCTTTTATCCCATCATGCCTTTCCTTCCCTTTCTCTGCCTGGCAGATTCCTAACCATTGTCCAAGGCATAACTCAAATATCATCCATGAGAAACTCTTTTAGAATCTAGAATCCTCTTCCGTATTTCCAGTTGGATTAGTTGCCCCTTCTCTGTGTTCATACAACACTTTATACTATATGCGGCGCACTGTATGGTAATTGTTTACATCTATGTTTTCCTGCCTGGGACTGAGTTTCCTATAGATAGAGACTGTGAAGATTTTTTTTTTATGTGTATCCTTGTTTTAACGTGTCCAGCGCAATGGAAGCTAGTAGATGTTCAAGGCATGTTTGCAAGTTTATTGAATTGGAATTTGAATTTAAAACTATACTGAGTTGGAGGAATGATCCAAATGAAGAGCCTGAAGCTCCATAAAGTACTTAAACTATTAGAGTTGGTGAATTGCTATACTTGTATATTGTTTTGGTAGTATTTATCTTGCGTCAATGAAGAATGAACTTTTGAGAGTTTTTTTTCTCATTTTTGGTGAAAGAGTTGCACTAACAAGTGTAGTACTGATGGGGCCAGTGAAAATAGGAATGTAGGCAGTGACCAGGGAACACTGGATGAACATTGAATGTAAGGTGATATGATGTGTGCTGCATGACTACAGACGTAGAAGTAAAAAGCTGTTAATTTGTGACTTTGTATAAGATTACTCAGAATTTTTGTAAGCATGGGCCCTGGAATAGGTAAGAAAGGAAACACAGAGGGGCCAGAATTTCGAGGATGATAACCAGTTAGACGCTTGCTGAGGTGGCAAGGGAATTGGCTGAGAGTTAGAACTCTTTTCTCAGGAGTTATTTCTAGGATCATATAATTAAGGAGTTCACACCCGGAAACCGGAAGAAAGGGCTAAATAAGCAGAGAGGAGCACTGGCTGGGCCCAAGAGTTGAGTCCCAGGAAAGCACCTGTACACTGAAAAGGAGTGATGATTGAGTATTTTAAAGCTGGAGAAAGCTCTTTGAATTATCTATTATCAATTAGAATTTAGATATACACATACACAGATTATAACTTGAAATGTTCTCATACTCTGGTAATGCTGAATTATGTACTTGAACAAGCTGTGTTTGCTGGACTAAAGCAAGGAGAGTTAAAGAAAGGAATACACTGCTAGCAAAGTACAAGGAGGTAGGCCAAAAGCTGGGCCCCAAGGGAATGTTTTATAACAGGAGGAATCTTACATTTTATCTTTGAATGAGAGTGGGAGAGGGGACTTAGGACTTCCCATAGATGAGACAATTTGTTGTTTAGCTAATTCAAAACAATGCCTGATCTTCCTTCCCTGTCTTCTGTATTTTCTTTCTTTGCTAATGGCACCATCATCCTACCTGCCTGTCAGGCTCAAGGTCTGTCATTGTTTATTCCTCCTTTTTAAAAGCCACACATTTCCACACAGATAAATCCTTGTCCTGTTGCCTCTTTCCGGTGGCGTCTTTTGCACCTGTTCCTGCTTCTGTTTTCATGATCACTGCCCTAGTTCGGACCCCAATTATCCATTGGAGGAGAGACTCCATTGCAGTCATATGCATCTTGCTTGGGTTCCCTACCTTTTAATTCTTCCTTGTGTTATTTCACTCTGTTCTCCAACTGGATAATTTTCCTAAGCCCAATGCTGATGATGATAAGCTCTCATGGTTGAACATGGTCAATAGAGCCCCAGTTTTTTTATGGAATAAACTCTAGATTCCTTAGAATGTATTCAAGGCCTCATCTTTTCAATCTAATATCTCCCTCCTCCTCTTGCATGTGGCTGCACTCTAAAGAAATCCAGTTTCTTTGCATGCACTTGTATTTTCCAGTGTCCATGCTTTTGCTCACAGTCTTCTCTCTGTCGTGGGTTACTTTCTCGTCTGACATTCCCCTACTTTCCTCATTTCTTTTCAAATTCCTTCTCTCATTTTTCCTACTGTGCTTTTGTAGCCATTTGTTCCTTTATGACAATGTTAGTTGCATTGTACCTTTTATTTAAGATTTGTTACCTGTTTCACCTTGCGTTCTTGCTCATAATTTCCTTGAAGGTATTTGCTATACCATCTCACTCATAGGAGGTACTCAGGAGACGAGAGCTCACCTAAAGCAGAGGAACAATTATGGTTTGATAACTGTGTGTGATCATAAACAGCCTGTTATATGAAACCATCTGTTTAAGGAACTGCTTATAGACAGGGCAGAAGCCATTCACTTCACTGATTGCTGGGCTAGCTGACGTCTTTTTTGGGATGCCTTCACTCTCTAGTTATCTTACTTAAAAAAGTGTTTTTATTTAAGAATAATTGACATGCAATACTGTACTAGTTTCAGATGTATAACATAGTGATTTCAGTATTTACATACATTATGAAATGGTCACCACAGTAAATCTAGTTACCATCTGTTACCATACAAAGCTGTTACAGTAGTATTGACTATATTCCCTATGCTGTACATTTCCTGTCTGTATCTTATTTGTTTTATAACTGGAAGTTTGTACCTCTTAATCCTCTTTACCTGTTTTATTCAACCCCCTTCCCCACTCCACCCCCCAGCAACCCTCAGTTAGTTCTGCATCAGTTTCTGTTTTGTTTTGTTCTTTAGATTTCACATAATAAGTGAAATCATATGGTATTTGTCTTTCTCTGACTTATTTCACTTAGCATAGTGTCCATCCATGTTGTAATACATGGTTAAGATTTCATTCTTTTTTGTGGCTGAGTAATATTCTATTGTATATAAATACCACATCTTCTTTTTTTAAAAAAATTTTTAATGTTTATTTTTGAGAGAGAGCGCACACATGTGCAGGCAAGCGAGGGAGGGGCAGAGAGGGAGTGAGACAGAGGATCCTAGCAGCTTCACCCTGTCAGCACAGAGCCCGATGTGGGATTTGAACTCACCAACTGTGAGATTGTGACCTGAGCCAGAGTCGGATACTTAACCAACTGAGCCACTCAGGTGCCCCGGAAATACCACATCTTTATCCATTTATCTATCGATGGAATTTAAGTTGCTTCCATATCTTGGCTGTTATAAGTAATGTTGCAGTAAACAGGGATGCATATATCTTTTTGAATTAGTGTTTTTGTTTTCTTTAGATAAATACTTAGAAGTGGAATTTCTGGATCAATACTATTTTCAGTTTTTTGAGGGACCTCCATACTGTTTTCTATAGTGGCTGCACTGATTTACATTCCCACCAACACTGCATGAGTCTTCCCTTTTCTCCACATTCTTGCTTACACTTGGATTATTTATCTTTTTGATACGTGCCATTCTGACAGGTGTGAGGTGATACCTCATGGTGGTTTTGATTTGTATTTTCCCGATGATGAGTGATGTTGGACATCTTTTCCTGTGCCTTCAAGTTACCTTAGTTTTAAACCCCAGAATGACTTTGTTCTCTCTGTGTTGGTAGGCAGCTTTTTGGTAGGTTTACTTTAATTTAAATTTAACTTTAGTAGGATTCTCTTTTAAGAATTCCAAAGGGAAACATGATTATTATTTCTTTGAAATCACCTCTCTTGCAATTCAGTTCTTATCCAAATTGTGCCTAGAAATATGCCAAAAATCATGAAAATGTTTTCCTTTCAGAATATGAATAGTTTTTGCTCCTTCTCTAAATGACATTGAACTCAATCGTTGCATAGCCTATAAAAGAATCTTTCCATGAGTCTCCAGTAATGAGGCTCCTTCTTCCCCTTCTAATGGTATAATTTTGTGTCAAACCAGTTGATGTATTGAATAAATGGTCTCTTTTGCTCATTAGGTTATGGTGGAGAATTCAGATTTTACTCCTTCACAAGTCGGGTGTCTCTTTACGTTCCTTGCCCGGCAGCTTGCAAAGCCTGACAATACCTTGTTTGTAAACAGAACCCTTTTTGATCAGGTGAGTGTCTTTAATGATGAGAGCTAGAATTGTTTTTATGCTGTTTGCTGTTCACAGAAAAGTTCACTGGACTATATAGTTTCTTAATATAAAAAACTAGATAAATGTCTTATCAGGTAGAAACCTGTTGAGGTTTTAATTTGGATTAAATTGGTTGTTTCTTTTAATGTTGTGCCTGTGTAGTATGACTTTTCTTAGTAACTTGGTATCATGGGGGGTATGGCTTGTGGAGATTGGTTTATAGAGATTTTGTTCTTTTAATTGTGTTCTCTGAATTGCCTAGAATTCTTTGCTCAAGAATTTTTCAATTTTAGAAGTCACCTATCTCATCGGTAGCAAGTCTCTGATGTTGATCATCTGTAAGAGAGATTTCTTTTAGAAAGTCTCAATGTCCCTACAAATGACTTTGATTTTGAAGATCTCTCTTAATCCCAGTTAAATAGCTCCTGCATATCAATACATGGGTGGCCAAAAAAAAAACAAAAACAAAAACACTTTATCTCTGGAGAAAGTTGCCAATAATGACAAGCATTTATTGAGCACTTTATAACACCAGGCTCTCTTCTAGAGTTTTATATGTGTATGTTAACTCAGTGCTCCCCGAGCACCCCCATTCTGCAGATGAGGAAACTAAAGCCTGGAGAGGTTATGTCACTCATCCAGGATCATACTTAGTAAGTGTGATTCTTAGCAATAAATACTATTATTACATGTTAATAAAGTTGAGACTGAAATCCAAGTGGCCTGACTCTGAAGTCCATGCTTTTCTTGGTCCATGGTATCAGGGATCTTAAGGTTAAGGTGTGCTGGTAGTGCTGCCTTCCAGCCATGTTTCTGAACAGTAAAGATAAGATACATATTAAATTGATGGCATACTTGAGCCTGTGGTGCCATGTAATAGGCCAGTCAGTTGGGAAGACACCATATATCTGTGGTATTTGTTATGGCTGAGTATGGATGAATTGATGATACAGAAGGGGTAGTTATTGTTGTTTTCATTATACAATGTTACGGCATGCATGCTAGTCTCCAATAAAAAAAATATACCTTTCCTTTGACCAGGTCCTTGAATTCCTCTGTAGTCCTGATGATGACTCCCGACACTCTGAAAGACAGCAGGTATGAACCCCTGGGACTCTTATTGCTCAAGTATGGGAAAGAGGACAGAATAAGCTGGAAAGAACCCTTCTGTGCTAGACCTCATGAAACATAAGGGGGAAAAATTGTGCCAAACCCTAATACTAAGCTAGATAGTGGCAACTAGAAAATAGTGCAGATGGTTGTTAGGAGTACATTTATAAAGAATTCACATCAAACTAAATTCCTAGGAAGACTGGACCTGTCTTGCGTTCAGCATGACTCAACAGGGAATACTTCATCCTTCTCCATTAAGTAGCAACATTTGGCACCTGTTGTATCCTGCTTTCCACTAGGGCCATTTATCTGATAACCACTTGTAGCTGCTATGGTTCTGGACCAGAAAGGCTGCCAGATCTTGAGTATTGGGACATTGAATTTTGGGAGTACTCTATAGCTCCACTGCATTAGGGCTAAACATTACTGGAGACTAGAATCCATCTGTCCTTCCACTAATCACTGTGAGATAGTAACTGTTGGATTACCGCTTTTTTCTACTTAGGCCACTTTCTCGAGAGTCTCTTCTAGGAGTAGGGTTCTTTCAAAGCTTACCCACTATAAGTGTGGGCACTAAGAGAGTCATCCTATTTAAAAGTTATGGCTAAAAGCATAAGAGACTGTTAAAAACTGAGGGTTGATGGGGGGTGGGAGGGAGGGGAGGGTGGGTGATGGGTATTGAGGAGGGCACCTGTTGGGATGAGCACTGGGTGTTGTATGGAAACCAATTTGACAATAAATTTCATATATTGAAAAAAAAATAAAAGTTATGGCTAGACTTTGTCAGACAAGCTACAAAATATAAGTACTGTGAAAGCTACGCTGGTCTTTTTTATGGTAATAGTGCACAGCTGGGAGGTTGAGACTCTTGAGACTTGGCTAAAGAACTTAGGATAGCAGCAGTGACCCTTTTCTCCTCACAGCTGTGGCCCAGTGACTGCTGCAGACTGACTATTTTAGGAAGATAAGACAGCTGCTAGAATTTTGATTATCTCAAATTATATTGAATATAAATAATAATGTGGACCCCTCACTTTGCCCCTATCTCTCTATTGGCAGGAAAAGTGGATCTTGGTGTTGCTATGTACAATGATAAAGAATTTTAATATAAATAACTAAAATAAATAGAAATAGAAATAAAAACCAAATCTAAATGTACAAGTCAAACCTTGAAAAGTAATCCTTGTATAGTAATGTTCTATTATCGGGAGTCTCCTTTGAGACTATTAAGGTTTTTTCTCGATTCATTTGAGAAATACAGAAAACTGATGAAGTAAATTGCTCAAGTTCAAAACTAAGATTAGAACCCAATTCCTTCCATTCTAGTCCAGCACTCTTGTACTCTATATGTAAAAATTTTTGCATGCAGTATTTTTTATTGTTTTCTGGTGGTATACTGATAAAATTTTAACAGCTGGTTCCCCAGGTGTAATTCTGACATGAATGTTAGTTGATATTTTCAATATTTGAGTAAGATGAAAGTACAGGAGTGAAAGCATGGCAGGACTTCGTACATTCATCAGTGATGTCTTTGCTGAATCAATTCTTAAATACTGGAAACATATAAGGCCTTAATTTTCTGTGCTATGTGCAATGTGATGATTGTGACAAGCATACTTTTAAATTTGATGGCCTTATTAACCTTGTTTCCATCACTCTTAGCCAGGGATTGGCAGGTTTTTGCTTTTTTGTTTTTGTTCTGTAAAGGACCAAAGAGTAAATATTTTAGGCTTTGTGGGACAGATAGGTTCCATGTCACACATGTCTTTTTGTTTATTTTACATCCCTTTAAAATAAGTAAAATATAGTAACCCCTGATTTGTATAACATGTGTCGATTTCCATAGTGTAAGTACTCCCACCATGGCTGATTTCAGCCTACCAACATGATGTCACTGAACATGGAATTGGGAAGAGATGCACAGTGCCACACCCTGGTATAATATTTCCACCACATAGATGCAGTAACAAACCTCAAAAGCATACACAGTAAAATGTAGTAAAATAATTAGGAAATAGTGAATTGTATTAATTACCTTTTTTAATTTAATTAATTGTAAATTTGTATAATTTAATTTTTAACAATCACTATGTTTAACAACTGGCTTATACAGTTCCTGAAAACTTAATTCTGCTGAATTGTTAAGACTGGCTCCAGCAATGGCATTTCTATTATATTATTCCAAATTGAGGCTCTCAGTAGATGAGTTCACTCCATAGTTCTATACTACAGTATATTATAATGCTCAAAATGGACTCAATTAAGGTTCTGAACAGTAAGTTTTAGATAGGTTTTATTTCTTTTCTGCTTTTTTGTCTTTTCTTAACTTGAAAGTAATCAATTTCCTGGGAGTGCCTGGGTGGCTCAGGGGGTTAAGTGTCCAACTTCGGCTCAGGTCATGATCTCACAGCTTGTGAGTTTGAGCACCATGTCAGGCTCTGGGCTGATAGCTCAGAGCCTGGAGCCTGCTTTGGATTCTGTATCTCTGTCTCTCTCTGCTCCTCCCCTCCCCTGCTCACTTGCTCTCTCTCTCTCTCTCTCTCTCTCAAAAATAAGCATTAAAAAAAATCTTAAAAAAATTATCAGTTTTCTATGTTAGAAAAATATTTGTTAAATGGTTTCCTGAAGTTCTGGGAAGGGTCATGTTACTCTGGATCTCAAACTTAAATATAAGAGAGAGCTTTCTCATATTGTTCTATGACTGTATAATGTTTCTGTTGTATTTTGAGTTTTATTTTAAAATATTGATGAATCAACCTCAACATCCTATTCACTTTTTTATTCAGCTACCTGGTGTGGTTAAAGCTTAATTATATGAACGAACCCCAGTGTTTTATTTGTGTGTGTGTGTGTGTGTGTGTGTGTGTGTGTGTGTGTATGCCATAAAATTGATTTTAACCACTTTCAGTGTACATTTCAGTGGCTTTAAGTATATATGATTGTTGTGCAGTAATCACCACCGTCCATCTTTAGAACTTTATCATGAATTCCTGAACTGAGCCTCCCCATTAAGCAGTAAGCATTAACTCCCCATTACCACCCTCCCCAGCCCCTGCCAGCCACCATTCTACTTTGTGTCTCTATGAATTTGACTGCTTTGGGTACCTCATATAAATAGAATCATATAATATTTATCCTTTTGTGACTGGCTTGTTTCACTTAGCATAATGTTTTTAAGGTTCATCCATGTTATTTCATGTGACAGAATTCCATTCTGTTTTAAGGCTGAATAATATTCCATTATATGCATATACCATAATTTGTACATCCATTCATCCATTAATGGACATTTGGGTTATTTCTACCTTTTGGCTCTTATGAATAATGCTATTTTGAAAAACCCTAATGTTTAAGTAGAAAAATTAAACATGTAAGCATGGATACTACCTATGGACAGTAGATTTTAAAGAACCGTGAGACATGAAAGCACCAGACAAAAATTCACTTCTTGAAAGAATATATATGGACATTTTTGGCTTAGTGGAGGGTCAGATATTAGAATATTAGATATTCTAATAAGGATTTATTTACAAACACTGTGGCATTTCTTCCATGTTTGAAAAATAGAGCCATTTATCTTTTTGTAAGACTTCATTACAATGTGATCAACATAAGGGTACCTCCTGGTACTTCGTATATGGGAAAGCCAAGTCAAAACATCAACTAATAAGACCAAAAAAAAAAAAAAAAAAAGGAAAAGTTACATTTTGTGTGGCTGAATGGACTCTTAGAGAGTTAGTAAATAAAAGTAGATTCCAAAGTGTTTTACTCATTTATTTTAAATATTCAGGTCCTTTTAGAATTGCTGCAGGCTGGAGGCATAGTTCAGTTTGAAGAGAGTCGGCTCATCCGTATGGCAGAAAAAGCAGAGTTGTAAGTTGTTTTTAAGGCATACATTAGTCCCCATAGAATTACTAAGTGAAACTTCTGTAACTGGAAGCCTTGTTTATTGATAAATTACCAATTTTTAATTAAGAAAAGCTATGCAAATAACAACAAAAAACCTAAGTGCAAAGCTTTTGTCTTTCAAGTCTAGAAATGAGTAAGTAACATTTGCAAAAATTAATGAGTAAATTTGAAGTGTTTGTACATTTGTTTTAGTGTGAAAAAGAAACAACAGTCTTATGATTTATAATTTTAGTTTTATTTACTTAAAATTTCCATCATTTTATAGATTCTGAGTTGCCTTATACATATTCTAAACAATGCAGAATTTAACATAGCAAATGAGATATGATGTGTTAACACTACCATTTATCTGATTTGTTGAATATTTCATTTGACATATTTGTCAACAGAGAAAATTCATATAGTTAATTGATAACTAATATTTTAACTATTTTTTATGTGACACATTATTGCTTTAACATTTATTTTGTACCCAGCTTTGAAATTTCTTATAAACTGAGTATTCAGCAGCATCTTAAACCTATATTTAGAGGAATGGCAGATACTACTCTCCCTTAGCTACTGTAACTTCATTTCACAGTAGAAATCAAATCTATATTCATTTTTCTTAATACCAACTTCTATGAGCAAACTTCTTGAAACAATAAGCTAATAACCACCTGCCTGTTTGGTACTCTGAACTGTTTCCTTTTATGTTCTAGCTATCAAATTTGTGAGTTTATGTATGAACGAGAACACCAGTACGACAAAATTATTGATTGTTACTTACGTGATCCACTGAGGGAGGTGAGTTATGAGACTACTTTACCCTTTTGTCTTGCTCAGTCTTCCCCTCCCCTTATTGAGTAGAAATAACTAGTAAGTAGGTATAACTATTCAGTACACCTATTGGGACATGTTTGCTGATTCAGGGGTTTTTTTCATTTATTCAACAGATTTTTTTTTTTTATCAAGTGCCTACTATTAGCCAAGTATACATTGATCATTAAAACATATATTTTCTATAATTTTAGAACTTAGAGTTTAGTGATGGAGAGTGACCATAAGGAAACCATATATGTAATCACATATATGTAATCACAGATTGTGATTACACAGATTGTGTGTGAGTGCTAGGAAGGAGAAAATGGGTGCAACTTGAGAAGATGTTGGGGGAACTGACTTACACAGAGCAGCCAGGGAAGGAATCTCGGAGGAGGTGACACACAGACTGAGTTTTGGAATTTGAGATGAAGCCAGTCAAGCAAAGAGCCAGTGGAAAAAGTATTCCAAGATAGGGACAAGGGTAACACAAAAGGGCAGGAATGGTGTGAGATTGAATTGGGAATGTGGATAGGGACCACTAAAGAAAAAAGTATGATATTCTTTCATTAGCTTAATGAAATGGGGACCAAAATTAATTGGAATGGATTTGCTCCTGCCAGGAGTCTATCCTAAACTTTAAACAATGACTCATTGTCTTTAGTGTCAGTTTCCCAGCAGTTTATCTACAAGTGGTTTTCCATCTCCAAATAATAGATACTTACCAAGACAGGTACAGATAGTAGATAGTGACTCAATATTGCTTCAGTGAATGAATGAATATATTGCCTTGTGTTTTTCAGGAAGAAGTGTTTAACTACATTCACAATATCTTATCCATTCCTGGACACAGTGCAGAGGAAAAGCAGTCTGTATGGCAGAAAGCAATGGATCATATTGAGGTGCTGAGCCAACAAAGTTTCTTAAACTTCCCCATTTGGATGGGTATCTCCCAATTTAAGTGTATGCTAACTAAGCAATAGCAGGTGTCATATTATTAAGTTGATCTAATTGAAAATTAACTTTTTTCACATAATTTATTTTACCTCATATTTGTATTCATAAAGTCCATGTCATATACAATGTATTATATCATAACTTCTGAAAATAACCTAAGTTCAATCAGCTGGTTGACAAACTGGAATATTAGTGGGTTCTTAACAGCCTTCTTAGAATGATTCTGAGAGTAGTACTGGTCTTTGCACCTGATATGTGATAGGGAGCCATTCCCCCCAGTCACCCAGTGGACTTTTAGAAACATTACTGCAGTATATTATTCTCTCTGATGCATTTCCCTCTCCATATGTAACAGAACAACGTTTCTGATTTTCTTTATGCATGCTGTTTTACAAGAATACAGGAGTTGACTTTAGAGCAAGAATTTCTTTTTAAAAAACAAGCTTATAGATGCTTAAGTGGAGAGACTAATACATGTGATCACGATGAATCTGAAGAGAGGTCCCAGAATCAGTCCTCACGTTCATTTCCTTAGGTTCATCATGTACACAACACCTCAGAAACCAACAGATCTATAGGTTTTTTGAATCTATTCTGTTTTATGGATTACTGGTAATTGAAAAAAAAAAAAAACTATGACAAAAGATGCTGAGATAATCCTAGTTTTGGAGATAAGAGATTACAAAGTTTTTCTTCCTGTAGCAAGGGTCAGCTGATGGGTGAACTTCTGGTGATGGGTTTAGAGATGTAGTGAAAGATATGATTATTCAGTATCTTTAAAAAAAAATGTCATCCATATGGAAAATGATAAGAAAGGATGAGCTCTGAAGCATTGTTTGTGATGTGAATTCTTTGTTCTAGTTCCCAATGGTTATAAAGTTTAGAGAGATCAGAAATGTGAACAGCATCTTATGGGAAACATGTGGTGTGCAAGGTGGCTCAGTCAATCACCAGATATGTGGTCTGAAGTAATTGCCACACTTTTTTATCTGTAGGATTGAGAACATATATGTTATTTAATGTTACCATATTCCTGCTAACAAGATGAATGAATATATCTTGGTGGAAAGAACTCAAGAAAACCTTTCCCTATTTTCAGTTGTATCTTTTTTCCTTTAATCATTTTGTATTCTTTTTTCTTTCATCATCCCCTTTGTCCCCATAGTTACATTATGGCTCATTCTTCATTTCACTTCATCTGCATTATGCAGTGGTTTGAGCACATGGACTCCAGACATCGGAAAATGGAGCTATGTCTCTGCATAATGTGAAACGTGATGAATTAATCAATGAGCAAACAAATTACTCAGCAGAAAACTCATATTGGAGAAACTAGAAGGGTTTTTGTTGCACAACAATTATTTCTGCTGTTTTCTCCACATCTGCACATTTTTGCACCTTGAACTTTTTAATATCTCTTAAGGCCACAATTACAAACATACAGATTTTTTGTTGAAGGACTTCTGTGGCTGCAGTAATGTGAATAAAGTCAATATTCAATGTGTAGGGGGAAACATCCTCATCATAAAATTTTCTGACAGTATACACAGTGTATAGATTTCTTAATACTCTGGAGTTATAGACCTCTTGTGAGAATCTAATGAAAGATTTGGACCTGTGGCACATAATACTGTGCATGTGCACAGATACATAATTTTGTTTATTATTGCAGGGATCCATAGACTCCCTAAAAGACATTCTTAGATTGGGCCTGTGGATTCCAGGTAAAGAATTGCTAGTTTCGATGCTTTTTCCAATATGGACAAAACATGTTTCATTAGATTTTTTAAAATATTTTTCATTTCAAAATATGTAAGTATCCCCAAAAAGTTCATAAAACAAATGTACAACTTAATAATACATTTAAAAAGCAAACGTCCCAGGCCCAGGTCAAGAAATTGAGTTACTTCCAATACACCAGACCCTTTTTGTGTATCCTTTCCTGATCAGAGTCTCTTGCTTCCCCTAATATGTCCAGGATCCTGATAATCCCAGGTTTTTCTGATAATCTCCTGCCTTTCTATATATTGCTACTGTACATGCTTGCATCCCTAAAAAGACATATGTTTGTTTTGCCTTTTTTTGAACTTCAGTAAATGAAGTTCTACTCTATGAAGTTTGTATATTCTGTTGTAGGTAGCTGTGGTTCATTTTAATTCTTGTGTAGTATTCCATTTTACAAGTATATTACAATTTATTCATTTCTACTGTTAGTGAACATTTCTATTCTTTCTAGTTTCTATTAAAAATAGTCATTCTGGGGGCACCTGGGTGGCTCAGTCGGTTGGGTGACCGACTTCGGCTCAGGTCATGATCTCACGGTCCGTGAGTTCAAGCCCCGCATCGGGCTCTGTGCTGACAGCTCAGAGCCTGGAGCCTGTTTCAGATTCTGTGTCTCCCTTTCTCTGACCCTCCCCTGTTCATGCTCTGTCTCTCCCTGTCTCAAAAATAAATAAAAAACGTTAAAAAAATTAAAAAAAAATAAAATAAAAATAGTCATTCTGTGATCATTATACATGCATCTTAAGCACAGCATTTCTTGAGAGCAGCCTAGCATTACAGCATCAGCTGAGAACTTGATAGAAAGGTAGTTTCAGTCTTTGCTCACACCTAGTGAATCAGAAACTCTGGAGTTGGGGCCCAGCATTATGGTTCAATAAGCCCTCCAGGTGATTTTGATGCATGCTAATAACATTTGACAATCTCTACTCTTGGGCCTATAATTGCCAGTTAATTGGGATAAGTATATTCAACTTCACCAGATGCTGGCATTGTATGAGATTTTCCATTAGCTCTTTATCTTTGTTAGACTTTAAAATGTTGCCAATCTGGGGGTGCCTGGGTGGCTCAGTTGGTTAAGTGTTCAACTCTTGATTTTGGCTCAGGTCATGATCTCATGGTTCGTGAGTTTGAGCCCTGCATCAGGCTCTGTGCTGACAGTGCAGAGCCTGCTTGGGATTCTGTCTCTCCGTTTCCCCTGTCCCTCCCCTGCTCTCTGTCTCTTTGTCTATTTGTCTCTGTCTCTCTCTTTCTCTCTCTCTCTCTCAAAATAAGTTAAAAAAAAAACTTAAAAAAAATAAGATTTTGCCAATCTAGTGCATGTATAAGGATATTTTATTATGTTTAAAACTTGCATACCCTTAATTACTAATGAGATTGATAGCCTTTCATTGTTTATTAGCCATTTAAATTCTCTTTCTGTGATGTGTCAGTTCAAGTCTTTGGCCCATTTTTCTATTAGAATGTCTCTTGTACTTACAGGAGAATTTCACGCATCCTGGATATTAGTCTTTTTTCAGTGATACGTGTTATAGTTATCTTTCACTCTGTGGCTTTTTTATGTAGTTCTTTTTAAGAAAAGTTTTTTTTTTTTTAAGTAATCAAATCAATTTTTTCCTTCTAGACTGAAGGAAAAATTCTCCTATATTATTGTCTAAGAGCTTTCTTGTTTATTTTGGTTTTGTTTTTGAATCTTAGGTGCACTTGAAAGCAGTTTTTATACAGATGTAAGGGGGGTGTCCAATTAGTTTTTAAAATATGGATGTCCAGTTTTCCCAGCAACAGTTAGCTATTTTAAAAGGTTACCTTTCTCCATTGTTCAACAGTGTTACTTTGTCAGGAGTATATCAAGGATGTATATGTTTGTTTTCCAGCACTCTATTCTGCTTCACTGCTCTATTTGTCTCTGCATTGGTACAGCACTATTAAATATTACTGCTTTATAATAAATCTTGACATCTTTAAGGGAGTGTTGGCTATTTTTAAAAATTTATTTATTTATTTTGAGAAAAAGAGCAAGTGAGCATATGCGTGGAGTGGGGGAGGGGCAGGGAACAAGAGAATCCCAAGCAGGCTCTGTCACTGCTGAGCTGAATGTGGGGCTTGAACCCACAAACAGTGAGATCATGACCTGAGCCAAAATCCAGAGTTGGACATTTAACCACCTGAGCCACCTAGGTGCCCCAAGAGTATTGGCTATTCTTGACCTTTTATACTTTTATTTCTTAATTTCTAAATTTTAATTCCAATATAGTTAACACACTATATTATATTATATCATGTGTACAATATAGTGATTCATCAGTTCTGTACATTACTCCATGCTCATCGTGGTAAGTGTACTCTTTAATTTCCATCTATTCTACCCATCCCCCACCCATCTCTGTTCTGGTAACCTTCAGTTCTCTATAGCTTTTTTAGTTTTTTGGCTTGTCTCCTTTTTCCTTTGTTTTGTTTCTTAAATTCCATATGAGTGAAATTATATGGTATTTGTCCTTCTCTGACTGATTTATTTCACTTAGCATTATACTCTCTCCATGTTGTTGCACATGGCAAAATGACATTCTTTTTTATGGCTGAATAATATTCCAGTGTATACCATCTTTTCTTTATCCATTCATCTGTCAAAAGACACTTGGACCTTTTCCATAATTTGGCTATTGTAAATGAGGCTGCGGTAAATATAGGGGTTCATATATCTTTTCAAAGTAGTGTTTTCATCTTCTTTGGATAAATAACCAGTAGTGGAATTACTATATCATACAGTAGTGCTATTTTTAATTTTTTGAGGAACTTCCACACTATTTTCCACATCAGTGTGCATTCCTACCAACAGTGCACTAGGGTGCCTATTTCTTCACATCCTCACCAATGCTTGCTGTTTCTTGTGTTTTTGATTTTAGCCATTCTGACAGGTATGAGGTGATACCTCATTGTGGTTTTGATTTGCATTTCCCTGATGCATTTCCCTGATGATAAGTGATGTTGAGCATCTTTTCATATGTCTGTTTGCCATCTGTATGTCATCTTTGCAGAAATGTCTGTTGATGTCTTGTGGCCATTTTTAATTGTATTATTTGTTTTTTTGGTGTTGACTTATACAAATTTCTTTATGTATTTTGGGTGCTAACCCTTTATCGGAAAAGTCACTTGTAAATATCTTCTCCCATTCAGTAGGTTGTCTTTTTGTTTTGTTGACTATTTCCTTTGCTGTGCAGAAGCTTTTTATTTTGATGTAGTCCCAATAGCTTATTTTTGTTTTTGTTTTTCTCTTGCCTCAGGAGACATATTTAGGAAAATGTTATGGCAATGTCACAGAAATTACTGCCTGGGTTCTCTTGTAGGATTTTTATGGTTTCAGGTCTGACATATAGGTCCTTAATCTATTTTGAGTTCATTTTTGTGTATGGTGTAAGAAAGTGGTCCCATTTCATTCTTTTGTGTGTAGCTGTCCAGTTTTCCCAGCACCATTTGTTGAAGAAGCTGTGTTTTTTTTATATATAGATTTTGTATCCTGTGACCTTACTGAATCCATTTACCCATTGTAGTAGTTTTTTGGTAGAGTCATTAGCATTTTCTATAATATATAGTATCATGTCATCTGCAAATAGTGAAAGTTCTACTTTTTCCTTACCAGTTTAGATGCCTTTTATTTCTTTTCCTTGTCTGATTGTTGTGGCTAGAACTTGTAGTACTATGTTGATTAAAGTGGTGAGAGTGGACATCCTTCTCTTGTTCTTGATTTTAGGGGAAAAGCTCCCTGTTTCACCATTGAGTATGATGTCAGCTGTGGATTTTTCATCTATGGCCTTTATTATGATGAGATACGTTCCCTGTAAACGTACTTTGTTGAGGGTTTTTATTATGAACGAATGTTGTACTTTAAAGTGCTTTTTCTGTAGTTATTGAAATGGTCATATGGTTTTTATCCTTTTTCTAGTTGATGTGATGTATCATGTTGATTGTTTTGTGAATGTTGAACCACCCTTGCATACTGGGAATATAATATACCCCATTTGATTGTAGTCAATGATGTTTTTAATATATTGGTAGATTCAGTTTGCCAATATTTTGTTGAGAATTTTTGCATGTGTGTTTGTCAGAGATATTGAACTGTAGTTCTGTTTTTCATTGGGTCTTTATCTGGTTTTGGTATCAGAGAATGCTGGAATGAATTTGGAAGCTTTCCTTGCCCTTCTAATTTTTTTTTTAATGTTTATTTATTTTTGAGAGAGTGAGAGAGAGACACAGCAGGATCAGGGAAGTGGCAGAGAGAGAGGGAGACACAGAATCCGAAACAGACTCCAGGCTCCTAGCTGTCAGCATAGAGCCTGACGTGGGGCCTGAACTCACAAACCGTGAGATCGTGACTAAACTGAAGTCGGATGCTCAACCAACTGAGACACCTGGGTGCCCCTTTCCCTTCTGATTTTTGAAATAGTTTGAGAAGAATAGGTATTAACTTTTCTTTAAATGTTTGGTGGGATTCACCTGTGAGGCCATCTGGTCCTGGACTTTTGTTTGTAGGGAGTTTTTTGATTACTGATTCAATTTCATTGCTGGTTATTGATCTGTCCAAATTTTCTGTTCCTACCTAATTCAGTTTTTGGAGATTATATGTTTCTAGGAATTTATCCATTTCTTCTAGGTTGTCCAATTTGTTGTCATATAATTTTTCATAATATTCTCTTACAGTTTGTTTTTCTGTGGTGTCTGTTGTTATTTCTCCTCTTTCATTTTTGAATTTGTTTATTTGAGCCCTCTCCATTTTTTTTTCTGTTTTGTTTTTTGGATGAGTTTGACTTAAAGTTTATCAACTTGTTGATTTGTGTCAAACAACCAGCTCCTGGTTTCATTGTTCTGCTCTGTTTAGTTTCTATACCATTTATTTCTGCTCCGATCTTTATTTCCTTCCTTCTACTGTTTCGGGTTTTCTTTGTTGTTCTTTTTCTAGCTCCTTAGATATAAGATTAGGTTGTTTATTTGAGATTTTTCTTGGTTCTTGAGGTTGGCTTGTATTGTTATATGCAACAGCTTTTGCTGCATCTCAAAGCTTTTGGACCTTGTGTTCTCATTTTTATTTTCCATGTTTTTTTATTTACTCTTGTTTCTTGGTCGACCCATTTATTGTTTAGTAACATGTTATTTAACTCCATGTATTTGTGGTCTTTCCACACTCTTTCTTTTGGTCGATTTCTAGTTGCATAACATCGTGGTTGGAAAAGATGCATTTCAATCATTTTGAATTTGTTTAGACTTGTGGCCTAACATATGATCTACTCTGGAGAATGTTTCATGTGCCATTTGAAAAAAATGTGTATTCTGCTGTTATAGGATACAACGTTCTGAATATATCTGTTAAATCTATCTGGTTCAACGTGTCATTCAAAACCACTATTTCCTTGTTGATTTTCTGTTTAGACCATCTTGTCCACTAATGTAAGTGGGGTGTGAAATTTCCCTATTATTGTGTTACTATCACTTCCTTTCTGTTTGTTACTAACTGCTTTATGTATTTGGGTGCTTTCATGTTGCTTGCATAAATATTTACAATTGTATCTTATTGGATTGTTCCCTTTATAATTATATAGTGTCTTCTTTTTTTTAATTTTTATTTTTTGGTTTCTTTTTACACTCTTTGTTTAAAGTCTAGTTTGTCCAAAATAAATTAAAGAAAGCTACCTCAGCTTTCTTTTTACCTTTATTTGCATAATAAATTCCTTTCTATCCCTTCACTTTCAATCTGCATGTGTCTTTAGGTCTGAAATGAATCTCTTATAGGCAGCATATAAATGGATCTTGTTTTTTATCCATTCTGTCACCCTGTGTTTTTTGATTGGAGCATCCAACCCATTGCATTCACAGTAATTATTGATAGGTATTTACATACTGTTGTTTGTTATGCATCTTATGGTTGTTTTTGTAGTTTTTCTCTGTTCCTTTGTTCTAATGCTCTTTTCTTTCATGGTTTGTCAACTCTGTTTAGTGATATACTTGGATTCCTTGTACTTTATTTTTTGCATACCTATTACTGGTTTTTGATTTGTGGTTACCTTAGGCTCATATGTAACATCTTATGCACATAGCAGTCTATGTTAGGTTGATGGTCACTTAAGTTTGAGCCCATTCTTTAGTCCCTTCCCTCCCAGGTTGTAAGTATATTGTGTCAGACTCTGTATCCTTTTATTTATTTTATGGAAGTCTTCTCTTTCTGGTATGCTAACAGTTTTTTCATGAAGGAATTTTTCACCTTTTCTTTCTTATTCTATATTTATGGTAAATCTTACTGATATTAAATCAGACTTGAGTTCTGTGGAGAAATGCAACTTGATCCTGATCTTATCCTTTTAAATATTATTGGATTTTGTTTTGTTTTAGGATGCTTATATCAATGTTCATGATTAAGACTGATCTGTAGTTCTCCTTTCTTATATTGTCCTATTGGGTTTAGGTATCAAAAATTTTGCTAGTGTTATAAAATGTGCTGAAGTTGTTGTTTTTCCTGTTCTCTGTAAGAGGCTAATTAATGTTGGAAATTGTCTCTTCCTTAAATAGTTGCTCGAACTCACCAGGGAAGCTGTTTGGGCCTGGAGTATTCCATATGGAAAAATTTTGAGTATTCATTCAGTTTCTTTAGTAGCTAAAAATCAATGTAGGTTTTTTCTCATTGCTAACTGTTAATTGACTGTTACTGCAGTCACAATAACTTGTCTAATTTTTATTTGACAATTTACCATGTTGATCTCTAGTCGGTGTTTGCATTTTATCAACGTGAACATGCAATTGGAATGGTAGATGAGTAGGTTACAGAAAACAAGTTAGAAGAGAGTTTCAGGAACATAAGTAGCCAGTAATGTCTAGGAAGGTTCAAGGAGGGGGCAGATTGGAAGTCTTAAATTTGACAGAAATGGATCTTATTAATAGCAGTTAATAAACAGCGGTCAACCTCTTAGTCTCATTTAAGACTTGTGAGCTTACATTGTTTTAAGATACTCCTTGTTTCAAAATCCACTGGCATCAGAAGTAAAGCTTTCAAATTCGTAGCTAGAAAATTTGCAACTATACTCTTTTTTCCTTGTTTCAAGTTATTACTTTAAGCTCCAGGGTGAAATTCACTGGCAGGAAATTTAGGAAAGCTTTTGTTCCTTCTGTTCATCCTGTAGATATCAAGGCTTACATCCAGAGTTTTAGTGCTTTCATTTACTAAACATTCTGAATTACGTTTTATATCAAAATGTAATTTTTTACATGGCATATTTCTAATTTTGTTTATTTGCAATGTGCCTTTAAATTGAGACCTTATAGTGAGGTCTTCTGAAGTGCAGTGTAGAAGCTCTTGAAAATGCTGAAGTACGTAATCATGCTTCACATCTATGGAAATTCTATTTAAACTTAACATTAAAGATCATTTTCTCTTTCTCTTTCACTTTAGGAACTTGTATCCCTGAAGCCCTGTAAAGCTGCAGAGCTGGTTGCTACTCACTTTTCTGAACAGATTGAAATAGTCATTAAAAAACTTCAGGTAAATATTGCAAAAATATATGGGGAAGAAACATGTAGTAGAAAGACAATTATTGAATATCCACCTATGAGCTTTTGATTGTGGTAATTTCTTCAATAGATAGTTGCCATTTAAGCAGTTTCTGCGCTGTGTATGTGTATATTTGGGAGCAGTTGTGTGATAATCTCTACATCTGTGTGATAATCTCTACATCTAGAAACAAGGGAGTTCATCTTTCTGCATATTAAATAGTAACATCACAGAAACAGAACTGTACCCTATACTTATTCTAGAATTTGTAATCCACAGAAGATCCCCCTCCCCCCCTTTTTTTTTGGCTATAGGAACTATAGCTGTATTCTCTTTGAGGCTGATGTTATTTATTATTCATTCAGATGTGTAATTCTCAAAGTGGGTTAATGCTGACTATTTAGAATTTTTCTTGGAAAATCTTAACTACAATACAGTTATATTAATGTCGAATATTGAGATGCTCAGTTTGAAATACTATTTAGTGGACTTACTATTCCACTTGTCACTATCATTGCAGTGCTAGTAGTGAGTTTTGTTCATTGTCATTATGGCCTCAAGTGATAGAGGTAGACAATAGGGCAATGACAGCAACATAAAGCATGACCCAGAGTCCCCAAGTGGCAGTGATTATAGGAGGGGATAACTATACAAGATGAAAACCAAAGCAGTGAGGTGGGGGCAGCTGGCATGAGAGACAAAGATGGAATTTATTAACTTAAACACTTATGGCCCCACGATGTACCACAGTATGGTAGGCCTTGGGTGACAAATAAAAATGCAGTCTTTTAATTTTTCTTGTGGAGGAAAGAAGCACTTATATAGCCAAAATGCAAGGTTATAAGTGCTACACCAGACACAGGGGCAAAATACTGTAGGAACACGAGGAGTAAGAGGAGACCACCAACTGTGAGGTCAGACAAGAGCTCCCAGAAATGCCCGGGCTGGGTCTTGAGTGATTGGCATCAGTTTTCTAGGCAGAGAATTGAGAAGCACTTTCTAGATAGAAGGCCCTGGGTATGTTAAGACTTGAAGGCACAAGGCAATATGCATATCCAGATAACGGCCAGGTCTTTGTGAAGTATGACATGCCGGAGATGATGCCTGGAGGAGCATTAGGTTAAGCCAGAAAAGGTCTGTTGGAGGGAGGAGTTAAAAGTATTGAGGCCAGAAAATAGAGTTTGGGCTCTGATACTGAACAATTTTATGTGTAGTGCTAAGAAATGATACTGTGTCTTTTGTGTCCTAGAGAATTACTCAAGTTTTTCAGCAAAAGAAGGCCATCACTAGATTGATTTTACAGAAAGTTAACTTTGTAGGGTATGGAACAGACGAGCAAAGAGAGGATGGAGGACAGAGACCATGTAGACCAGTTAGAAGGTGAAAGTCCCAGGCAAAAGATGGTGAGGAGGGGTACTAAGTCAGTGACAGTGGTGTGGGTGGGTTCAGGATGTGTTTGTGAAGTAAAACATGTGGGACTTAGAAATGAATTGAAAGTGATGGGAGTGGGAGAGTTTAAAGGTGACTCCCAGACATCAGGCTTGGCTGCCCAGCATGATTAGGTTCATTAACTCAAGATAAAGACACGTCCATGAATTCAATAAATATTATGTACCTGCTGTGGACCAAAAACACTGTTAAGTGCTGAGGAAAAAACATAAACATGTATTCCTGTGCTGAAGGAAGAAGAGAAGCCAAAAGACAGTTGCAGAATAGTTGGACTTGAATGACATAGAGCATTGCCCAAGATACTGAGGAAGTACATAGAGAGTCATCCTGTCCATTCTAGTGGTGGGGACAGGAGGACACTTCTGATAAAACTCTTCTCAAATCACAGAGCCACCCCCCCTTTAAAAGTCAGCAGTTTCTAATGTATTTCCTGACCTTTAGTTTTGTTACTGTCATTTAAAATGTAAGGTTATCCAGTGCCGGATTTTCTATTTCTCTTAGTCTCTAACGATACTTAGAGGCAGAGAGACCAAGTAAATAAATATAATGTCACTCATCAGGCAAACCTATAAAAGCTGAAGGGTCATAGATTTTAAAAAGGGTGGCTATTTGATTGTGGACTGTTTGTGGAGTCTTCACACATTTCTTTTAAAGAAATGAGGTATTTTATTGCAGTGCTTTACTGAATATGAGAGAATCCTACACAAATTTTATAAAGCACCTTTACTTTTGGTGGCAAGAGATAATGCTTCTGACCACTCGTTTTCAGAATTCTTGAGATGAAAAAAAAAAAAAAAAGCCAGAATATTAGGTTATAACCAGAAGGAAAGTCATATAAAATGAAACAAAATTATAGACTAGGGAAAAGATAGAAAATCAAAGACTGATAAATGTATTTAAAATCTCATACTCTAAATTACATTGATCCTTTCTAGTTTGGAGACTCCCCTGCTTTATATACGTGAAGTTTGAATGTATCAAAAAGAAAAACTAAGCTATAATAATTTTGCTTAGCTTTCCTAAGAACTTAAAACATTATTTATATTAATTCATTTATTTTATTTTATTTTATTATCTTTTATTTATTTTTTTTTAATTTTTTTTTATTTATATATGAAATTTATTGTCAAATTGGTTTCCATACAACACCCAGTGCTCATCCCAAAAGGTGCCCTCCTCAATACCCATCACCCACCCTCCCCTCCCTCCCACCCCCCATCAACCCTCAGTTTGTTCTCAGTTTTTAAGAGTCTCTTATGCTTTGGCTCTCTCCCACTCTAACCTCTTTTTTTTTTTTTTCCTTCCCCTCCCCCATGGGTTCCTGTTAGGTTTCTCAGGATCCACATAAGAGTGAAACCATATGGTATCTGTCTTTCTCTGTATGGCTTATTTTACTTAGCATCACACTCTCCAGTTCCATCCACGTTGCTACAAAAGGCCATATTTCATTTTTTCTCATTGCCACGTAGTATTCCATTGTGTATATAAACCACAATTTCTTTATCCATTCATCAGTTGATGGACATTTAGGCTCTTTCCATAATTTGGCTATTGTTGAGAGTGCTGCTATGAACATTGGGGTACAAGTGCCCCTATGCATCAGTACTCCTGTATCCCCTGGATAAATTCCTAGCAGTGCTATTGCTGGGTCATAGGGTAGGTCTATTTTTAATTTTCTGAGGAACCTCCACACTGCTTTCCAGAGCGGCTGCACCAATTTGCATTCCCACCAATAGTGCAAGAGGGTTCCCGTTTCTCCACATCCTCTCCAGCATCTATAGTCTCCTGATTTGTTCATTTTGGCCACTCTGACTGGCGTGAGGTGATACCTGAGTGTGGTTTTGATTTGTATTTCCCTGATAAGGAGCGACGCTGAACATCTTTTCATGTGCCTGTTGGCCATCCGTATATCTTCTTTAGAGAAGTGTCTATTCATGTTTTCTGCCCATTTCTTCACTGGGTTATTTGCTTTTTGGGTGTGGAGTTTGGTGAGCTCTTTATAGATTTTGGATACTAGCCCTTTGTCCGATATGTCATCTGCAAATATCTTTTCCCATTCCGTTGGTTGCCTTTTAGTTTTGTTGGTTGTTTCCTTTGCTGTGCAGAAGCTTTTTATCTTCATAAGGTCCCAGTAATTCACTTTTGCTTTTAATTCCCTTGCCTTTGGGCATGTGTCGAGTAAGAGATTGCTACGGCTAAGGTCAGAGAGGTCTTTTCCTGCTTTCTCCTCTAAGGTTTTGATGGTTTCCTGTCTCACATTCAGGTCCTTTATCCATTTTGAGTTTATTTTTGTGAATGGTGTGAGAAAGTGGTCTAGTTTCAACCTTCTGCATGTTGCTATCCAGTTCTCCCAGCACCATTTGTTAAAGAGACTGTCTTTTTTCCATTGGATGTTCTTTCCTGCTTTGTCAAAGATGAGTTGGCCATACGTTTGTGGGTCTAGTTCTGGGGTTTCTATCCTATTCCATTGGTCTATGTGTCTGTTTTTGTGCCAATACCATGCTGTCTTGATGATGACGCCTTTGTAGAAGAGGCTAAAGTCTGGGATTGTGATGCCTCCTGCTTTGGTCTTCTTCTTCAAAATTACTTTGGCTATTCGGGACCTTTTGTGGTTCCATATGAATTTTAGGATTGCTTGTTCTAGTTTCGAGAAGAATGCTGGTGCAATTTTGATTGGGATTGCATTGAATGTGTAGATAGCTTTGGGTAGTATTGACATTTTGACAATATTTATTCTTCCAATCCATGAGCAGGGAATGTCTTTCCATTTCTTTAAATCTTCTTCAATTACCTTCATAAGCTTTCTATAGTTTTCAGCATACAGATCCTTTACATCTTTGGTTAGATTTATTCCTAGGTATTTTATGCTTCTTGGTGCAATTGTGAACGGGATCAGTTTCTTTATTTGTCTTTCTGTTGCTTCATTGTTAGTGTATAAGAATGCAACTGATTTCTGTACATCGATTTTGTATCCTGCAACTTTGCTGAATTCATGTATCAGTTCTAGCAGACTTTTGGTGGAGTCTATCGGATTTTCCATGTATGATATCATGTCATCTGCAAAAAGCAAAAGCTTGACTTCATCTTTGCCAATTTTGATGCCTTTGATTTCTTTTTGTTGTCTGATTGCTGATGCTAGAACTTCCAGCACTATGTTAAACAACAGCGGTGAGAGTGGGCATCCCTGTTGTGTTCCTGATCTCAGGGAAAAAGCTCTCAGTTTTTCCCCGTTGAGGATGATGTTAGCTGTGGGCTTTTCATAAATGGCTTTTATGATCTTTAAGTATGTTCCTTCTATCCCGACTTTCTCAAGGGTTTTTATTAAGAAAGGGTGCTGGATTTTGTCAAAGGCCTTTTCTGCATCGATTGACAGGATCATATGGTTCTTCTCTTTTTTTTTGTTAATGTGATGTATCACGTTGATTGATTTGCGAATGTTGAACCAGCCCTGCATCCCAGGAATGAATCCCACTTGATCATGGTGAATAATTCTTTTTATATGCCGTTGAATTCGATTTGCTAGTATCTTATTGAGAATTTTTGCATCCATATTCATCAGGGATATTGGCCTGTAGTTCTCTTTTTTTACTGGGTCTCTGTCTGGTTTAGGAATCAAAGTAATACTGGCTTCATAGAATGAGTCTGGAAGTTTTCCTTCCCTTTCTATTTCTTGGAATAGCTTGAGAAGGATAGGTATTATCTCTGCTTTAAACGTCTGGTAGAACTCCCCTGGGAAGCCATCTGGTCCTGGACTCTTATTTGTTGGGAGATTTTTGATAACCGATTCAATTTCTTCGCTGGTTATGGGTCTGTTCAAGCTTTCTATTTCCTCCTGATTGAGTTTTGGAAGAATGTGGGTGTTCAGGAATTTGTCCATTTCTTCCAGGTTGTCCAATTTGTTGACATATAATTTTTCATAGTATTCCCTGATAATTGTTTGTATCTCTGAGGGATTGGTTGTAATAATTCCATTTTCATTCATGATTTTATCTATTTGGGTCATCTCCCTTTTCTTTTTGAGAAGCCTGGCTAGAGGTTTGTCAATTTTGTTTATTTTTTCAAGAAACCAACTCTTGGTTTCGTTGATCTGCTCTACAGTTTTTTTAGATTCTATATTGTTTATTTCTGCTCTGATCTTTATTATTTCTCTTCTTCTGCTGCGTTTAGGCTGCCTTTGCTGTTCTGCTTCTATTTCCTTTAGGTGTGCTGTTAGATTTTGTATTTGGGATTTTTCTTGTTTCTTGAGATAGGCCTGGATTGCAATGTATTTTCCTCTCAGGACTGCCTTCGCTGCGTCCCAAAGCGTTTGGATTGTTGTATTTTCATTTTCGTTTGTTTCCATATATTTTTTAATTTCTTCTCTAATTGCCTGGTTGACCCACTCATTCGTTAGTAGGGTGTTCTTTAACCTCCATGCTTTTGGAGGTTTTCCAGACTTTTTTCTGTGGTTGATTTCAAGCTTCATAGCATTGTGGTCTGAAAGTATGCATGGTATAATTTCAATTCTTGTAAACTTATGAAGGGCTGTTTTGTGACCCAGTATATGATCTATCTTGGAGAATGTTCCATGTGCACTCGAGAAGAAAGTATATTCTGTTGCTTTGGGATGCAGAGTTCTAAATATATCTGTCAAGTCCATCTGATCCAATGTCTCATTCAGGGCCCTTGTTTCTTTATTGACCATGTGTCTAGATGATCTATCCATTTCTGTAAGTGGGGTGTTAAAGTCCCCTGCAATTACCACATTCTTATCAATAAGGTTGCTTATGTTTATGAGTAATTGTTTTATATATTTGGGGGCTCCGGTATTCGGCACATAGACATTTATAATTGTTAGCTCTTCCTGATGGCTAGACCCTGTAACTATTATATAATGTCCTTCTTCATCTCTTGTTACAGCCTTTAATTTAAAGTCTAGTTTGTCTGATATAAGTATGGCTACTCCAGCTTTCTTTTGGCTTCCAGTAGCATGATAAATATTTCTCCATCCCCTCACTCTCAATCTAAAGGTGTCCTCAGGTCTAAAATGAGTCTCTTGTAGACAGCAAATAGATGGGTCTTGTTTTTTTATCCATTCTGATACCCTATGTCTTTTAGTTGGCGCATATAATCCATTTACATTCAGTGTTATTATAGAAAGATACGGGTTTAGAGTCATTGTGATGTCTGTTTTATGCTTGTAGTGATGTCTCTGGTACTTTGTCTCACAGGGTCCCCCTTAGGATCTCTTGTAGGGCTGGTTTAGTGGTGACAAATTCCTTCAGTTTTTGTTTGTTTGGGAAGACCTTTATCTCTCCTTCTATTCTAAATGACAGACTTGCTGGATAAAGGATTCTTGGCTGCATATTTTTTCTGTCTAGCACACTGAAAATCTCGTGCCAATTCTTTCTGGCCTGCCAAGTTTCAAAAGAGAGATCAGTCATGAGTCTTATAGGTCTCCCTTTATATGTGAGGGCACGTTTACCTCTTGCTGCTTTCAGAATTTTCTCTTTATCCTTGTATTTTGCCAGTTTCACTATGATATGTCGTGCAGAAGATCAATTCAAGTTACGTCTGAAGGGAGTTCTCTGTGCCTCTTGGATTTCAATGCCTTTTTCCTTCCCCAGTTCAGGGAAGTTCTCAGCTATAATTTCTTCAAGTACCCCTTCAGCACCTTTCCCTCTCTCTTCCTCCTCTGGGATACCAATTATGCGTATATTATTTGTTTTTAGTGTATCACTTAGTTCTCTAATTTTCCCCTCATACTCCTGGATTTTTTTATCTCTCTTTTTCTCAGCTTCCTCTTTTTCCATAACTTTATCTTCTAGTTCACCTATTCTCTCCTCTGCCTCTTCAATCCAAGCTGTGGTGGTTTCCATTTTGTTATGCATTTCGTTTAAAGCGTTTTTCAGCTCCTCGTGACTGTTCCTTAGTCCCTTGATCTCTGTAGCAAGAGATTCTCTGCTGTCAGCTATACTGTTTTCAAGCCCAGCAATTAATTTTATGACTATTATTCTAAATTCACTTTCTGTCATATTATTTAAATCCTTTTTGATCAGCTCATTAGCTGTTGTTATTTCCTGGAGATTCTTCTGAGGGGAATTCTTCCGCTTGGTCATTTTGGATGGTCCCTGGCGTGGTGAGGAGCTGTAGGGCACTTCCCCTGTGCTGTGGTGTATAACTGGAGTTGGTGGGCGGAGCCGCAGTCAGACCTGATGTCTGCCCCCAGCCCACCGCTGGGGCCACAGTCAGACTGGTGTGTGCCTTCTCTTCCCCTCTCCTAGGGGCGGGATTCACTGTGGGGTGGCGTGGCCTGTCTGGCTGCTTGCACACTGCCAGGCTTGTGATGCTGGGGGATCTGGCGTATTAGCTGGGGTGGGTAGGCAAGGTGCACGGGGGCAGGAGGGACAGGCTTAGCTCTCTTCTCCTTAGGTGATCCACTTCAGGAGGGGCCCTGTGGCAGCGGGAGGGAGTCAGATCTGCTGCCGGAGGTTTGGCTCCGCAGAAGCGCAGAGTTGGGTGTTTGCGCGGAGCGAGCAAGTTCCCTGGCAGGAACTGGTTCCCTTTGGGATTTTGGCTGGGGGATGGGCGGGGGAGATGGCGCTGGCGAGCGCCTTTGTTCCCCACCAAACTGAGCTCTGTCGTCCAGGGGCTCAGCAGCTCTCCCTCCCTTTGTCCTCCAGCCTTCCCGCTTTCCGAGCAGAGCTGTTCACTTATGACCTCCCAGATGCTAAGTCTCATTTGCTGTCGGAACACAGTCCGTCAGGCCCCTCCGCTTTTGCCAGCGAGACTCGGGGGCTCTGCTTGGCCGGCGAGCCGCCCCTCCGCCCCAGCTCCCTCCCGCCATTCAGTGGAGCGTTCACCGCCTCGCCGTCCTTCCTACCCTCTTCCGTGGGCCTCTCGTCTGCACTTGGCTCCGGCGACTCCGTTCTGCTAATCCTCTGGCAGTTTTCTGGGTTATTTAGGCAGGTGTAGGTGGAATCTAAGTGATCAGCAGGACGCGCGGTGAGCCCAGCCTCCTCCTACGCCGCCATCTTCCAACCACCGATCTATTATTATCTTTTAGAGAGAGAGAGAGAGAGAGAGCATGTGAGCAAGGAAGAGGGGAAGAGGGAGAGGAAGAGAGAATCTCAAGCAGGCTCTATGATCAGTACAGAGCCCAACGAGGGGCTCGATCCCATGATCCTGGGATCATGACCACTTGATCTCACGACCATGGGATCATGACCTGAGCCGAAATCAAGAGTCAGATGCTCAAATGAATGAGCCACTCAGGTGCCTCCATAGTGTATTTTAAGGTGTATCTCATTTAATTCTCTACACCTTGTGCAGAGGAAAGAAAAGATACTGTCGTTTTCTTTTTTTCACATATGTAAACTGAATTGCCAAGAGTCAGTGACTTACACAAAGTCACACAGCTAATAAGTGGAAGAAACAGCACCCAGATTTTATGGCATATTAATTGCTAAAATGTTGCAGTGTGCCATCTCTTCTGTAGTTGATTACATTGGGGAGTTGGATTTTTTTTTGGTGGTGGTTGTTATTTGGGACTCAAGCTCCTACCCTACTTAGATTAATTGCCTTGCAATAGGCCATTATCACAAGGAGGCCCAGGTGAAGCAATCTGAACCCGTCCGTGTAGCTAGAGCCCACTATCTGCAGAGTAGTTCAGAGCATCTGCCGGTCTCAGGATCCTTGTGCTGAGAACTGCGAGGGGATATATGCCTCAATAGAAGGCATTTTTTTTTTTTTTTTGCAATAACAAGGCATTTGTGTTTCTTCTGCACTCAGAATGGAATGTGTGACAATGATTTGAATTACTGAGAGGAAATGACCTCCAAATGAGTCCTTAGAATTTCTTAGATCTGTACAGAAGACTTAATGGAATTGTGTGCACTTTAGAGATTTTTTAGAGTCATTCTTTACCATGGCATAGTTTGAAAATATGTTCTTTAATATTTAATTGTATTTTTAATTGTTTTTTTTTCATTCAGGACCAGGTTTTGCTTTTCAAGTTTTTGAGGAGTCTTCTTGACCCAAGGTATGTTCATAAATTTGTTTTTGTTTTTTTTATGTAGATGAAAAATCAAAAGAAATAAATTGAGGTGAAGAAACTGGCCCATGGCATCCAAATAGTATAATTAGCTTTTGATTCTTAGTGTTAGTTTTTGATTAACAGTTTCATAGATTATACAAAATATATGATGAATATCCATTATATCTTGAGGGAATACTTTTTTCTGTTCAAACATGAACATACATGGTGAGTTGTTATCAGTGTAAAAAAAAATCATGAAAACATGTTTCAGGAGGAATCTGATGACCGTCTAGCTTCCCCTTTCTATTCCTGACTTCACTTCTTCCTGTTCTTTATTCCATACTGCTGTGGATTGATAGTTTTACTTTGAAAGTAAACACCTAGTTCCCAGCTCACCTCTGAATTTATTACCTCTTAAATACTTATTTCAAGTGTTAGTTTTTAATAACTTCATGTGGTGGTATGAGAAGCAAAGTTTAATTTTTTTTTTTAAGTGCTGCTGTGGTACTCATCAAATAAAAACTAACCCAGGGAGATGATGAGATTAGTAATGGATTTGTAAGCAAAGCAGCTTTATGTGTGAGATCTTAACATTTTGCTGTGACTAAGCGGAGTGCATTGGGAGTTGAGTGGAATAATATTTAACATCCTCTAAGACAGTCACTCTGTCTTAAATGGAAGTATGTGTCAGAATCACCTAAGAAACTTGTAAAAATACAGACATCTGGGCCCAAACTCACAGAATCATTGTGGGTGGGGCTATTTTTGATGTACACCCGGAGTTAAGCCTCAGTGGCATAAGTATAATATTCCAGTATGACATTGTTTTCACACGAGACATACAAACTTTTATGTTGTATTAGAACGTACACTAGTCATTGAAAACAGACATTTGCTTTAGTCTTCATGTCAGTGTGGGTTATTCCAGTATTCTGTGCTATCTTTACATACTCAGAATGCCAGTAGTTTTGTTGATTGTGTACTAATTTTTGAAATCTCAGTCATTTAAATGTAGAGCACACTATGCTGCATTTAAATTCAGTCATCCAAATGTGCATATGCACGTTTAGAAAATCAGTCTGACTGTGTACCCCAGCACCCCTGTTCAAGACATTTTCAAATTATCTATGTTTTGGTGGTGGTGGTGGTGTTTTTTAATTTAAATTCAAGTTAGTTAACATACAGTGTGGTATTGGTTTCAGCAGTAGAACCCAGTGATTCGTCACTTCCATATAGCACCCGGCGTTCATCCCAACAATGCCCTCCTTAATGCTCATCACCCATCTAGCCCATCCCCCCACTCACCTCCCCTCCAGCAACCCTCAGTTTGTTCTCTGTATTTAAGAGTCTCCTGGGTGCCTGGGTGGCTCAGTTGGTTAAGCGTCCGACTTCGGCTCAGGTCATGATCTCGCAGTGTGAGTTCGAGCCCCGCATTAGGCTCTGTGCTCACAGCTCAGAGCCTGGAGCCTGCTTCAGATGATCTGTCTCCCTCTCTCTCTGCCCCTCCCCCGCTCATGCTCTGTCTCTCTGTCAAAAATAAATAAACATTAAAAATTTTTAATAAAAAATAAGAGTCTCTTATGGTTTGCCCCCCTCCCTATTTTTATCTTACTTTTACTTCCCTTCCCCTATGTTTATCTGTTGTTTCTTAAATTTCACATATGAGACATATGAGTGAAATCATATGGTATTTGTCTTTCTCTGACTGACTTCACTTAGCAAAATACACTCTAGTTCCATCCATGTTGTTGCAAATGGCAAGATTTCATTCTTTTTGGTTGCCTAGTAATATTCCATTTTTCATATATACATCTTCTCTATCCATTCATCAGTCGATGGACATCAAATTACTTATGTATTAATTCCCTGTTCTCAGAATATCACTGAGGCTAGATAGCTTTTTTTTGTTAATTTATATTAATCATTTGGCTCTCCCTCAGAGCCAGTATGGGCCCAAGTCTACTTCTGGAATTCACTGATGAAAACATCTTATGTCAGAGTTGGGGGTTGGTGGAAAAAAGGATGGGAGGAGCTGGGAACAGAGATGTGAGAGAGAGGTGGGAGTTCTGGGCAGGCTGAGGAAGGAGGCATCCAGTCCCAGCCCTTTCTTTGGGGCCTGTGCATCCCTTTTCCCGTGGCACAGTTCCTTCTATTCCTCTCTTGTGTCTGATCTGTTCTCCTAGCACCTGGAGCCTCTTCCCGTAGGACAATTTATTTGATCAAGTCCTTTTTCCCCCAACCATCCTACCTGAGGAGACTCAAGCTAGGAGGACAGAGGAAGTTCAGCTTTGAGCTTGGCCTTTTCTCACATGTAATAAAATATAGAAGATGATATTTACCAAATCTTACTATTTTTAAATAAAAAAATACCAGTATTAGGTAATATGAATATCAACATAGTCATTACTCTGAATGATTGTCCATCACATTTTAGCCTTTTTAAATAAATATGCTTGTTGACTAACCTGAAAAACAAAAGGCAGGGATTAGGGTCTTGTCACATTCTGGGAAACAAGGGAGTACGGAAAAGATACTTAGAGGAAAAAGAGCATCAAACATAAGTAGACTGGCCCTGACTGGCATTTTTCACTGGCCCACAATGGAGACTGTTTTTGCCTTTGATTCTTCCCTTTTTGTTCTTAAGCAACAGACTTTTTTTTAACAACCAGGTTCTCCTTCTATCACTCAGGAAGCTCTTTTAGCAGCATTCTGGCAAGTAAGGAAAATGAAAGAAAACAGTCATTTTCAGATGAAGACTGTATATGTGTGTGTCATGTCAGAATATTGCTTGTTTTTACTTTTGCCCCCCAAAACCTGAGTTAGTAGAATCCTCATCGATGTGTGTGTGTATGTATGTGTGTGTGTGTATAGAAATACATATATAGTTTATGCGTATTTGATTTAACATTTTTGAGTATTTATTGAATTGTTCTGGAGGGGGTAGATTTTTATTTCGTCAGTAACATTTTTAAAGGGACAAATCATCTAGTTGAATTCTTAGGTATATTTCTCTTCATAAATTTTCTTTATTCAATTTCTTTATGTTATCTTTACTATGTAAATAATGTCCTCAGTAGAATTAATTGACCTATAAAGATATTGGTGGCATCTGTACATAGAAGGATTAGATAATTTTTGGTGGGGGAGTTAATCCTACTGAAACAAATTACTTGCCTGAATTGAGGCCAACAGCTTGGGAGAGAAAGGATTTGCATTCTCTTCCAATTCCCTTCTTTGGGACAGCTGCTACATAAAGCCCACCCCACCCCCACTCACTGTGTGCACTCCTGCTTGCCGAGAATTCTCATGGGAGTTCTCCTTATATATTTACATCCAGATGTAGGCCTTTTGTGCAGTGGGAATGCTTGAAGGATAATACAAAGGACACTGATGGTTTTTGTGGGGCTATGAGCTTACATAAGGAGTAAAGAAAATGTGCAAGTATATTTATATTCACAATATTTTCCTCAGTACACTTCTCTTGGTAATGTCTTGGTAATGTCAATTTAGCCTTTGTTAACCATCTCCTGGAGGCCTCTGAAATATATGGTATGACTTTCTTGTAGGAAATAAAAAACACATAAAAGTCACATTGTATTTCTAATATTTAATCAAAATAAAGTAAAAATTGAGCATTGCTAAGAAAATGAGTAGCTTTACCAAGGAGCAAAACATAGATTATGGAAATGGTTATATATTGGATTTAAGTTGAACCTGTCAGTGTTTCTATGGATAATTTTGAGGGGACATTTTAAGATGTTGACTCTCTTGGCGCCTGGGTAGCTCAGTCGGCTAAGTGTTCGACTTCACCTCAGGTCATGATCTCACGGTTCATGAGTTCGATCCCTGTGTCGGGCTCTGTGCTGACAGCTCAGAGCCTGGAGCCTGCTTCAGATTTGTTAGTTCTCTCCCTCCCTCCCTCCCTCCCCCCCCCCCCTCCCTCTCTCTCTCTCTCTCTCCCCCTCCCTGTCTCCCTCCCTGTCTCCCTCCCTCCCTCTCTCTCCCTCCCTTTCTCTACCCCTCCCCCGCTCACACTCTGTCCCTCTCTCAAAAATAAACATTAAAAAAAAAAAGATGTTGACCCTCAGTGTTGAAATAGCATATTTCAAAATTAGAATAAGAAATTAGAACATTATGTTCATGAACTTTGACATAGGAAGATTCATTTCTATTTCATTGAGTGCCTATCAGCTTGGCTGGGCATACCACCAGATATCATATTGTTAGGGTGAATTTTTCTCTACCCTTCAAATGTTCTTCTGGCTGGATTAAGAATCAAATTGAGATGAGATAGATGAACACGAGAAAGTCAGGTTTAATTTCATATGTATAGAACCCCTACATACATGAGAGGTTCAAAGACAGAAAGGTAAAGTGAGATCTGTATGCCATCCTGAACTAAGGAGTGGGATAGGGGCCTGGGGCTTCAGCGGGGAGGAGGACACTTCACAGGGCAAGAAGAAGAGCAGATGTTGGGTATTTAGGTATTTGCCCTGCCATACAGATGGATCACTTCAGAGAAAATTGATCTCTGATAATAACTCTTATTCTGGGTAAAGCTCCAAATTTAGATTCTTTTAGATAGTTTATGATGTGGACAATAAAGGCAAAAGAAAAAAATCAAATTTCCTTACAACTTACAGCCCATTGACCAGTCCTTGAGACGTGCCTCAGTGTTCATATTTTGCTGAGGGCAAAAGACAACCTTATCTTAATATTAACCCAACCTCCAGGATCCTGTAAGTCACCTTTAACAGGTAAAAATTCCTTTGGAAACTTCCTTTATCTCTACCTGTCCCTCCTCCCCCAACCCCCCCCCCCCCCCGCCCCAGAGAGATGCCAGCAATCATCCTCCAAGCATATAGCCCACTGAGATACATTCTAAGGATCTCATGACTAGGGTTTTACTAGACACTGGTAAATGACCTTTCCTAACAACAGCTAGCCCCTCAAGGTCCTGGAAGCCTTGCTTTCAAGTTCCTTGGAGATTTATGCTATCTCTGACTCCCTCCCAATTTGAAAGTATATAATCAGCCATCCCTCATAACCCACTGCAGCTCTTTCTGCCCATAGGTCCTGTCCCATGCTTTAATGAAACCCTCCTTTTTGCACTGAAGAACACCTCAAGAATTCTTTCTTGACCGTTTGCTCCAAACCCCAACATTTTCACATCAGTTAATGGAGGGGCAAAGGTTTCTCTTGAACTCACAGGGTCTTGATTGTCATCAGCTCAGAACAGTCCATATGCCAAAATGGCACATTTTGAGGAGACTTGTTTCGAACTCTTTAGTGTCTTTGGTTAGTACTTTGCCAGAAGCTCAGATTAAACCTTTTAAATACTAACATATCATTTCCTAATCTCCAAATCTTTTCAGCTAGCTAGCTAGCTAGATATAGAGGGAGGTAGGGAGGAAAGAAAGGAGAAAGAAACAGAGAGAAGGAAGGAAGGAAGGGAGGGAGGGAGGGAAGAAGGAAGGAAGGAAAGAAGGAAGGAAGGAAGGAAGGAAGGAAGGAAGGAAGGAAGGAAGGAAGGAAGGAAGGAAGGAAGGGAAAATAGCCTGCCTGCATTTATTTCTTTATTCCTATAATCAGTACTTCTTTGTAATGAAATTGCTGTCTGCTAAGTACTGTGCTAGAGGTTGAAATGGCTCAAAATTATACTCACATGTTCTTAATCCAGACCTGTTTCTTCTTTTTTATTTTCTCTCCTAGCAAATGGCATTCTCCACCCATTTATTTCACTTAACAATTGACTGAGTAACTACAGCATGCTAAGCAGACTGACAGGCATGGAAAGTAAAATAGTGAATAAGATGCCCTGCCTTGACAGAATTTACATTCTAATGGAGGAAATAGACAAGCAAGCAGGCAATTATGTTTAAGTGTCTTCAGTAAAATTTTGAGAGTGATGATGGATTCTTCACTTTGCTTTACCTACTCCATTCTACCTTAGCCATACCACACAGAACCAGTCATGACATCAACCTCTTAGATAGCTCCGTACATACGGGAGTCCTCCTCTGTTCTGTTGCCCACTGCCCTGGTTCAGGCACACAGTATCTCTCTCCTGATCGCCTCCTAACCACCCTTCAAAGCTCTCCTTCTCAAAGTTCTTTCCATTCCCATTATCCAAGGCCAAATACAAACTCCTCATGGCCTTTCTGTCTGGCTTCATTTGCTTCCTTTCTCCCATTTCTCTTTGCCCCTTTATTCCTCCCCAGTACTGACCTGTTTGATTAGAGGAGGCACTATGTTCTGTCATTCCTTCCTTTGCATATGTGTTTCTGCCTTAGTCCACTTTGTTTTCTTGAGAGCAATTTAATGTATGCACTTTATGTATGTGTGTGTATATATATATATACACACACACACGTGTATATATATATACATATATGTATATATAATTAGTTATTAAGAGCTCTAAAAGTTATATATGTGCTTTGATCCAGTGTTTCAATTTTGGAAAGTATTTTAAGGAAATACTGTGAAAAAAATGTGGCTGATATTAAATTAACTGTATTCGCATTTACATAGTGAAAAAGCTATTTATAAAAGAGGATGGGGAGGTGACTAAGTAAATACTAAGGTATATGAGCAAAATTGAATACCAAATTAGCAAACATGGCAATGTGAATGTAAAAATAATGCTAAACTGGAAAAATACGTTAACAAGAAATAGTTTGCATACGTACTGTATGTGTATATGATTGATAAGAGGACATGTACAGATGTAGACAGATCTGTAGATTGGTAGCTTAATGTTCACTATATTCTTTGCCCCCATAGATTTGCTTATGTTAATAATAAATATAAGAGCAATTATAAGTAGTTTGGAAGGGTCTGCTCTTTGCTTTTAAATTTTTTGAAACAAAACTAAGATATAAGTGCCACATATTAAAGTGTTTTTTTTAATTGCTTCATGTGTATTTAAAGAAGTCTTTCCAAACACCTGTTTTTGTTTTCTGTTTTCAGTGAAAAGGGCACATTTTAAGGTTCTGCGTGATTTTTGTAATCCTACCCTTTATTTTCTATTTATGTTGCTATTTTTATTTGTTGCTTTCATTGCCTTGTTTTTTTGTTTCTTTTTTTTGTTGTTTTTTGTGGGTTTTTGTTTTTTTTTTTTTTTGGTATTCTACTTTTCTGCCTTTGGTTTTAATTGAGCATTTTATATGATTCCATTTTGTCTCTTCTCTTAGTATATCGATTATATTTCTTTTTTTACTTCTTTTAGTGGTTGCCCTTCAGTTGGCAGTGCACATTTATAACTAATCCAAGTCCAGTAACAGATACAACACTACAGTGCTTCATGCGTAGTATCAGTACCTTATGATAAAGGATTCCTAATTCCTCCCTCTTATCCCTTATAATATTTGCTGTCATTCACTTAACCATAAACCATAATCACTGAATACATTGTAACTATTATTCTTTTGGACAAATTGTCTTCTGTATATGTGCCGCGGAAGTGAGCACAGGACAAATTGTTTCCTGTTAGATCAGTTAAGAATAAGAAAAATAAAACATTTATTTTACCTTAATTTATTCCCTCTCTAATGCTCTTTATGTAGATGCAGATTTATGACCTATATCATTTTTCTTCCTTCTGAAGAACTAACATTTCTTGAAAGGCAAGTCTACTGATGACATATTCTCACAATTTTTGTCTCAGAAAGTATTTCCCCTTCACTTTTGAGAGATAATTTTCCTGGATACACAATTGTAGGTTGGTGGGTTTTTTCTTCCAAGACTTTAAATATTTCATTCTGCTGTCTTTTGCTTGCATGGTTTATGGAGAGAAGTGTAGTGTAATTCTTAGCCTTGCTCCTCTGTAGGTAGTGTTTTCCTTCCCTCCGACTTCTTTTAAGATTTTCTCTTTGTCTTTGATTTTCTGCAGTTTGAATATAATATGCCTAGGTATAGATTTTTGCTGTTTGTCCTCTTTGGTGTTCTCTGAGGTTCCTGAATCAGTAGTTTGATATCTGTCATTAATTTGGGGAAATTCTCAGTCATTATTGCTGTGCAAATATTTTTTTCCCATTTTCTCTTTCTTCTTATGGCGTTACCCTTTATATTTGTGCCAGTCTTTGGATATTCTGTTCTGGGTCTTTCTGCCCTCAAGTCTCTTTTCTCTTTGTGCTTCAGTTTGGGAATTTCTATTGACATGTTATTGACACACCTTTAAACTCACTGATTCTTTCCTCAGCGGTATCCAGGCTGTTGATGAGGCCATCAAAGGCATTCTTAATTTTATTTCGTGTTTTTTTCATTTCTAGCATTTTCTTTTGATCCTTCCTTAGAGTTTCCATTTCTCTGCTTACTTTACCCATCTGTACTTACATATTGTCACTTTTTCCAGTAAGAGCCCTCAGCATATTGATCATAAGTTTTAAGATCCCATGTAATAAATCCAACATCTCTGGCATATTTGAGTTTGGTTCTGATGCTTGCTAAATCTCTTCAAACTGTATTTGTTGTTGTTGTTTTTTATGTTGTCTTGTAACTTTTTATTGAAAGCTGGAGATGATGTACTGCATAAAAGGAACTATGGCAAATAGGCCTTTGGTGTGAAGTTTTATGTTTATCTGGTTAAGCGTGAGGCTTTGCTTACTGTTTGCTGTAGCGGTAGTTGTCTGACCCTGAAAGTTACTTCGGTATCCATGTTTTTCTCTCCCTGGTTGTTTTTAGATTTCCCTAGAGACTTTTTGTAAAGTCTGAGCTGTGTAGTTCTTTCAGTTCTTTTCCCCTGTTATTATGTAGGCATGCCCTATTGATGTAGTGGTGAGGTGTGGTGGAGGAGAAGCATTCTTTAGTCCTGTGATTAGTGTTCACTCTTGGTGAGTTGTGTCTCTGGCAATGACCCTCCCAAGTACTTCTCAGTAACCCCCTTGTACCCCTTTAAGTGAGACAGGAAGGCTAGAGAGGGCTGGATGTGGTTATTTCTCTTCCCTCAGCTTGGTTAGTCTCTGATAAAATAGTTTCCCTTGAGGGCAGTTGTATTACTTTGCAAGGCCTGCCTTCACAAAGTACCACAACTGTGTGGTTAAACAACAGAAATTTATTGTCTCAGTTGTGGAGACTGGAAGTCCAAGACAAGTGTTGGGATGGTTGTGAGAAAGAGTTCCATGTTCCTCCTCTACTTTCTGGTGCTTTGCCGGCAATCTTTGTCATTCCTTAGCTTGTGAAAGCATCACCCTGATTTCAACCTTCATTTTCACATGCATTCTCCCTGTATGTATGTTTATGTCAAAATTTTCTCTTCTTTTAAGGACACTGGTTATGTTGGATTATGAGTCCACCTTACTCCAGTATAACCTCATCCTAACTAATTACATCTACAAAGTCCTGTTTCCAAATAAGGTCACATTGTGAGATATCGGGAGTTGGGACTTCAACGTATGAATTTGCAGGGGACATAATTCAGTCCATAGCAGGCCTTGTTAAGAAGAACAAAATGCTCTGGATATATTTTTAAACAGCCACTTTTCTCCTCTCTGGTACTGGAAGCATGACTGGATTTTTCTCCGGTCTTCACAATGAGAACCTGGTAGCTCCTCAAGATAAAATCCATGAAAGTAGGGAAACTCCCCCCAAGACTCGGCCCCCTAGGATATTTAATTCTTGAGTCTGTCCACACCGAATCTCTGGCATTTTGTCATTGACGGCTGAAGTTTTCCTACCCCAGTGTACCAGCTCCAGCAGTGGTGGCTTCTGCTCCAGTAGGCTGTGATCATTTATACCCACCTGTCTGTTGCTAACTCAGGGGTGGCAGCTGGCCCCACCACTTCAGCTCTCAGGTAGATGGAACAAGAGTTGTTGATTTTCTGTTTGCTCAGCATTTTTCCTGAGAGGATGGAGGTGTTAACTTTCAAGCTCTTTACATGCCAGACCAGAAACTAAATGTCTTTGTTCTCTATATGTTCAGAATTATATGTGGATATCAGATTTATGTAGTCTGACCCAGCATCAGCTCAAACCGTACTTCTGAGAACTGTTCAAAGAATGTCTCTGCAGTGGGGTCACAGAACTGCATCTCCTTTGTCTCTCTAGTTCCATCTATCACTTTGGGGAGAGAATGGCATCAGGCGTCTCATCCAGACCTACAAATGCCCCAATTTAGGTATTATGCCGAGGTGGCAGGACCTGCACCTTCCCAGTCTTTCTTTGAATTAGGCCACGTTAAGACAATTCTTGCTAGTGGGATCACTGGCATATTTCAGTGTTAGGGAGAGCTTTGCAGTAGGAAGAAAGTACACATTACAAATAACCTCAGCATTCTTCTTATTACCATTTTTAATAGTAGTATTTTGGAAAAGTTGTTTTAGCTTACCCTGTGAGATTTAATTGAAGTCTGTACAACATTGGAATGATCCAGATACACTTTTTTTTTTTAATGTTTATTTTGGGAGAGAGAGTGTGTAAGTGGGGGAGGCGTAGAGAGAGGACGAAGACTGCCAAGCAGGCTCCACACAATCAGTGCAGAGCCTGACGTGGAGCTCGATCCCACAATCCACGAGATTATGGCCAGAACCAAAATCAAGAGTTGGGCACTCAACTGACTGAGCCACCCAGGCATCCCCAGGTACTATTTATACCTGATGAGGTTATGGAACTAAATTATTTTTCTATGAAAATCATTAGGCTCTTATTTCTGTTAGCTTATAAAAGCCATTTTTCCTCTTTATGCAGGAGAACATTGAAAACAATACACTTTCTCTTTTGTGAATATCAGAAAGAGAACAAAAGTTCTATTAAGTTTTGGGAAGGACATCTTTGACACTAGTATCAGACTAGGGAAATGGAAAGTGAACAAGTCCCCTGAAGACCTGAATTACATCTGCTGTTACATTGATTTGATGTGGCAGAATCTTTGCCATTAGACAGAACGGTGCCCTTGTCTGCTTTGGTCTGCGCCTCATAAAAGTTGATAAGGAAGTGTGGCTGTTCTGTATGAGGGATACTGTCATCTCTGCCTGACTTAGAGAGCCATCATGGAGAGCCACACCTACTATGTTCTTTCTTGCAACAGATGGGTTTCCACCTAAGCCAGTCTCCTGTCTGGTTTGTGAGGCGTTACTGTTGTTACAATTCCATGCTCATTTTGTGGGTATTGTCTTTGCTGCCTATAATAATGCCTCTTAAAGTGTTTTTCAGGCAGATTGGCACATTTGCTAATGTTTTGTTCAAAGGACATGGGATTACATTGTGGCATTTTTAACATGGAATGTAAAATGGAAAACTGGAAGCTCAGCTTAACAACCTTGTAAAACAACTTGATTAGAATGATAACTCCATGGACAATAATTGTCTTCACTCTTGTGTGTTGTGAATGATGTATTTGAGTTTTCAGTCTAAAAGGTACCAAGCAGTCATCAGTACGCCACTACCTCTAAGGACTGGTTATATGGGGATGAGCAGAGAATTCAAGCAGTCAGGATTTAGGCTAAGCTGAGGTGGCCCTAAGTTGTCAGCACAAGTTACAGGGAGATTGTGAAATTCTCTCCCTCAGAAATGTAGAGTAGTCTAGACTGGCCTATTTTTGTGCAATATTTAGAGTGAAGGGGAGAGACCAGACCAGACTTTTTTTCATCTCCCTGCAACATTTATTTTCTTTGTCAAGTATTTTTATCAGAATTTTAGAGTCATTTTAATGACATCATTTATTCAAAACTGAAGCATAGTTTATCCTTCCCAGTAACAGCCAAATGTACAAGATCATAATTTTAAATTATTTATCACAACCTGAGTAAGTGTGAATGTTTTCCCCAACCTGAATTTTTGGGTATAGTTGGTGTGCATGTATTTCACAAGGCATATAAGTACTCTCCTTTAAAACAACACAGGAAACAACGGGTATTGGTGAGTATGTGGAGAAAGGGGAATCCTCTTGTACTATTGGTGGGAATACAAACTGGTGTAGTCACTGTGCAGAACAGTATGGAGTTTCCTCAAAAAGTTAAAAATGGAACTACCCTATAACCCAGCAATTACACTACTAGGTATTTACTCATAGGCTACAAAAATACTGATTTGAAGAGGCATATGCACCCTGATATTTATAGCAGCATTATCAACAATAGCCAAACTATGGGAAGAGCCCAAATGTCCACTGATTGATGAATGGATAAAGAAGATATGGTATATATACACAATGGAATATTACTCAGCCATCAAAAAGAATGAAATCTTGACATTTGCAATGATGTAGATGGAGCTAGAGTGTACTATGCTAAGCAAAATAAGTCAGAGAAAGACAAATACCATATGATTTCACTCATATGTGGAATTTAAGAAACAGAACAGATGAACATAGGGAAGGGAGGGAAAAAGAGAGAGATGGAAGCAAGCCGTAAGAGACTCTTAACTATAGAGAACAAACTGAAGGTTGATGGAGGGAAATGGCAGGGGATGTGCTAAGTGGGTGATGGGTATAAAGTAGGGCTCTTGTTGGGATAAGCACTGAGTGTTATATGTAAGTGATGAATCCCTAATTCTACTCCTGAAATCAATATTACAATATATGTTAACTAGAATTTAAATAAAATAGAAATTTAAAAAAATGACAAGAGAAAGTCTAGTGTATGCCTTATAAAAATCTACCTTTTATATATACTTAAGTGTTTATATCTTATATGTCATTGCTATGATTAAAATAGAAATTCCCAAAAGAATAGATAAGGTTTAGGTTTAAAACATACAGTTTTGATACACTAAAGTTAACAGTGGCAAAGCAGATAGCTAATAGAAGAGTAACAGAAGTAGCTTTGAGAAGGGAATATAACAATTTGTATTTTTGTGCAAGACTGTGAAGCAGCAGTCAGAAATGGGTGTAAGTGCATACGTGTTAGTTTATTAAAGTTTTCATTATGTTGATGTTGCCTGATCATTTCCCAGCAGACATATTATTTCCCTCACAAATGAATGCATCAGATTCTATTCATCTGAGTGATTTGCTTGGTTTGATGCATATTCACATCCTTAGTACTTGTAAAGAGTTTTGTCAATAAGTGTTCTGGAAAGAATTAAATACTGGGATTTATTGGCAGATGCTTATGTCTAGTCTTAATTTGCTCCATAGTCTTGCATTTATAAGACATAGTAACAGAAGTGTGGCGTAGATAACATATTAACACTACCTACAATATGACATAAACATCTGAGAAGTACACCAGCTCACCTTAATGTTAACGATCATCGATTAGCATTCCCTTTTTCTTTTACGTGGGCATATTCTGTTGGGACAAAACGTTGATGTTACATAAAGACCCATCATTGCCCTGTGATTATCATGTGCGTTTTCTATTTGGTCCGTGTAGAGCTTTCTGACAGCATTCATTCACAGCTGAATCTGATTTCATAGCCTTAGTCCTTGTCATTTGCACCCCTCTATCCTGTATTTGGTTTTTTGAAGGCAACCCAGCACATTATTGCCTGTCCAGTTCAATTCAGTGTACATTTACCGAGTGCTTATTTATTATGTGCCAAGACTGTGTGAGTGCTGGGAGACATTGAATGCAGCAGTCTTTGCTCTCAGAGTTTATAGTGTAGTTGGGACCTAGACACTTAAAAAGATAATTTTCATGTTACATAGGAAGAACTAAGGTGATGCTGTACTTAAGGAATAACCAGTTACTTACCTAAATCCTGCTTTAAAGGCAGCTGTGAACTAACGAAATGAAACTCGAACTTAGAGATTTACAGCCAATTTAAGGACATACCGAATTAGCCCATCAGCAAGTATTGACAGCTCCAAGCAGCAGAGCTTAATTAATGAGTTCATCAGTCAACCTCTGGTAGGGACTGAGTGTCACAAACTCTTAGTTTAGGAAAGATTTCCTATGTCTAAATATAATTCCTCTTTCTGTAGCTGAAGGCTCTTACTGGTAAAAATAGGAGGGCTATTTACCATTATTTATAGGACCTTTATAACCTCAAATTGTTCTCTGCGGAGTCAGAGATTCCCGCCTATGACTGTTGGTGTGCTGCACATGGGTCACAGGTGTGCCTAGAGACGGATCCCCTCAGCTCTTGGGGTGGGTCTTGGGGCACCCATAGTCCCCTGTGATCAGTCTTACTTTGTTCTGAGGGGCCATGCAAATGCTGTCCTTCTCTGAATGCGTGATGTGAGAAAAGCTGGGAGATGTTTCTTTAAACCATCTGCCTTAACGTTTCTTCACAAAGCTAGTTTCCCAAGTAGTTTTGTATCTTATTAACCCTATTCCAGTTCTTTATATAAGGAGCTTTAGTTGAGGTGAAGAAAAGATAGGGCTCTCAAAAGGAACTGACTTCTTTTAAAGATGATTTGTATGTCTGTAATGAGCAGTAGTTGATTTTCTAAATAATTTCTTTTGGCCACCAGTAGTTGAGTGTCTACTGTGATAAAACTAATTCTGTATTTCTCTAGCTTTTTTTTTCCTTTTTTTTTTTTTTAAAGAAAGCTCTGCATCCAACGTAGGGGTTGAACTCATAACTTTGAGCTCGAGTCACATGCTCTGCCGATTGAGCTACCCCGGCACCCCAGTATCTCTAGCTTTTGTTGTAGGTATTCTGAATAGTGGGCTTTGGTGACTAGCTGACATACAAAATAAATGAACACATGAATATTGTGTGTCCTACTATTGATCCACTTTATAAATTTGTTTTAGTAGCGTGTAAATAACTAGCCCGTACAACATGCAGGGTACTGTTGCAGGCTTTAAGAATTCGTTAGTGAGAAGATACCTGGTACCTATCCTCAAAGAGTTTATAGTCTTTAGATAAGAAAGATAATTAAAGAAGTAGTTACAACATGGTGTGATTGGTGCTACCAACGAAGTATGGTAGGGCCAGTTGTTAAAAGTGGAAGATGGTTTACTATATATAGTTACTCGTGGATCATTGGTTAATTTTTGTTTCTTCTAGAGCAGCAGTACAACTTTGGTATTTATTTAGAGGAGCTTTCACTGAATATTATTTCCTTAATTATTCACTATAAACTGAGAACTGTTGTGATTTAGACTGTGTCTGATATAATACACAGCTCACCCTAACACCCTAGGTAAAAGTGAGACTTTCAATTCACGATTTTATATCACCAGAAGGGAGTTTTGCTTTTAAGGTTGACGTACTTTTTACCTGTCATTACATACTTAATGACAGATGTGATGAATTAATGCCGTTCTCTTTCTATTTATGTTTTCAGGGAAGGTATTCATGTAAATCAGGAATCGCTGCAGATGCCTCCCTCTGTTACGGAGCAGTTCATTGAGCTGTTGTGTCAGTTCGACCCAAACCAGGTTATAGAGACGCTGCAGGTCCTTGAGTGCTACCGCCTGGAAGAAACCATCCAGGTAAGACCTGGAATGCAGAACGGATGTGAGTAAACTCATCCTAACCATTCACCAGTTTAAACATGAGCAAAAGGAGACTAACATAACATAGCCCCCGGGATCGAACCCAAATAGTCTGCCTCCACAGTGCCTGCTCTACATTGCTGTGGTAAACTGCTGTCCCTTTATTCCAGTAAAGTCAGAAACAGCGCATGTCCATCGCTGTTACTAATCAAGTTTCACAGACGTTCTAGCCAACACACAAGCCAAGACAAAGGAATACAATAAATATATTAAAAGGAGAAACCAAGCTCTTGTTTGTAGGCTCTGATGGTTAGATAGCTTGCTGGGCATAAGACAGGCTCAGTGGCAGTTAGTAGTCTCAACACGGTCATTGCCTTGGGTCCCTTCCCTTGTTTTCTCCTGTTTCCACATGAACATGACTATGTGCACGTGTGTGTGTGCATGCGTGTACGTATACACACATACATATTCTAATCAATAAGAGGCTAGTATTTAAAATTTATTTTTAAACTACTGTTATATATCCTTTCCTTTATTATCAATACTTATGAAACAGTAATCCGTATTCCCTGTGCCACCTTCTGAACTACTCACACATTTTAAAAATTTTTTAAGTGTAAAATATTTAAAGTATATAGAATTGTACAGAATTTCAAATATCAATGTACCCACCAACCCAGTTTTATAGATGTTCATGTTTGACATACTGGCTTTAAATCTTTGTTTTAGAAATCATCCTCTTTCCCCTCCCCCCCCCCCCCGAGGTTATCACCAGCCTGAAGATGGGAAGCATATTCTTCCCATCTATGTTTATTTTTCCTATAAAATGCATGATACAGCAATAGCACTGCTAGGAATTTATTCAAGGGATACAGGAGGTACTGATGCATAGGGGCACTTGTACCCCAATGTTTATAGCAGCACCTTCAACAATAGCCAAATTATGGAAAGAGCCTAAATGTCCATCAACTGATGAATGGACAAAGAAATTGTGGTTTATATACACAATGGAATACTACGTGGCAATGAGAAAGAATGAAATATGGCCTTTTGTAGCAACGTGGATGGAACTGGAGAGTGTTATGCTAAGTGAAATAAGTGATACAGAGAAAGACAGGTACTATATGTTTTCACTCTTATGCGGATCCTGAGACACTTAACAGAAGACCATGGGGGAGGGGAAGAAAAAAGAAAAAAAAAAAGGTTAGAGAGGGAGGGAGCCAAAACATAAGAGACTCTTAAAAACTGAGAACAAACTGAGGGTTGATGGGGGGTGGGAGGGAGGGGAGGTTGGGTGATGGGCATTGAGGAGGGCACCTGTTGGGATGAGCACTGGGTGTTGTATGGAAACCAATTTGACAATAAATTTCATATTAAAAAAATAATAAAAAAATAAATAAAATGCCTGATACAGTCTTCCATGTTTATAGAACTTGTAATAATGGTATTAGGGGCGCCTGGGTGGCTCAGTCGGTTGAGCATCCGACTTCACCTCAGGTCACGATCTCGCGGTCCGCGAGTTCGAGCCCCGCATCGGGCTCTGAGCTGATGGCTCAGAGCCTGGAGCCTGCTTCCGATTCTGTGTCTCCCTCTCTCTCTGCCCCTCCCCCGTTCATGCTGTGTCTCTCTCTGTCTCAAAAATGAATAAGCGTTAAAAAAAAAAATTAAAAAAAAATAATGGTATCATATGGAACATATCCTATTGCAAATTGCTTTTTTATTAAATTTTTTAAATTTATCAATTGTTATACATGTAGAATTAGCTCATTCATTTTAATGATCATATAATATCAATTGAATGAGTATGCCATAGTTTATTTCCCTACGGATAGACATTCAAATTGTTTCCACTCCTTCACATCCTAAACAATGCTACCTTATACATCTTTGTATGAACCTTCTTATGTGCCCATGTGAGCTTTCTCTAAGTAATTACCTGGAAGTGGAATTACTTAGACAGTTAGACTAGCTTATTCTATTGTTACTGCCAAGTTGATCTCCTGTTTGTTTCTATTCTCACCATCAATGTTTTTGGTATTTGTTATTTTTCCACATTCTAGTTGATTCCTAACATTTTTTGGCTTTTTTTTTTTTAAAGTTTATTATTTTTGAGAGAAAGAGAGAGCTGGGGATGGGCACAGAGAGAGGGAAAATGAGAGTGAGAGTGGGAGCAAGAGAGAGAGAGAGAGAGAGAGAGGGAAAATGAGAACCCCAAGCAGGATCCACAACCTCAGCGCAGAGCCTGACTCAGGGCTCAAACTTATAAACTGTGAGATCATGATCTGAGCAGAAATCAAGAGTCAGACACTTAACCAACTGAGCCACCCAGGGGCCCTACACTCTTAGACTTTTAATTTTTGCCAGCATGATGGGTATCATTGATTATTCATGACATTGAACATCTTTCCATATGTTTAATGACTTTCAGTTTTTTTTCTCTGAATTATCTGTTCATATCATTTGCCCATTTTTCTACTGAGTTTTTGCCCTTACTGATTTGTAGAAATTCTAATTTCTGCATCTCTAATCCTTCACTGATTTTATATGTTGGGGATGCCTTCTTCCAGTGTATTGTGGCACGTTTCTTTAATTTGGTTTCTAGTGACTTCTATTTTAACTTATCATTCTTTTCCTTTAAGGTTTAAATTTTTGTGTGTGAATCTTCCTTTTCTACCTTGATGGTATAAAAGATATCCTCTTATACGAGTTTTATACCTTAGCTTTTTACATTTAGGCTTTTAATCCATCTGGAATTAATTTTTGTAAACAGATCAAGGGAGGGATTTCTGTATTTTTTTTTCCCCTGTATATAACCGGTGGTGTATGTGGTATTTCTGGTATCCTTTCCTCACTGATTCACAATGCCATTCTGCTGTATACTGAACTCTCAGATATACATGGATCTTTTTGTGGAATCTCTTCTGTTCATTTGGTCATGTCTTTCCTTTTACTGTTACCACATATTTTAAATAATATAGCTTCACAATAAGGCTTATTATTTGAAAGAAGAGTCTTCCCTCCTCATTGTTTTTCTTTAAAATTCATGTGTACTCTTAGGCTCTTACTATTCTACATCAAATTAGGAATCATGTTGTCATCTTCCTTTAAAAAAACAAAAAACAGGGGCACCTGGATAGCTCAGGAGGTTAAGCTGCTGACTTGGGCTCAGGTCATGATGTCACGTTTTGTGAGTTTGAGCCCCATATTGGGCTCAGTGCTGACAGCTCAGAGCCTGGAGCCTGCTGCTGATTCTGTGTCTCCCTCTCTCTCTCTGCCCCTCCCCCACTTTTGCTCTGTCTCTGTTTCTCAAAAATAAATAAACATTAAAAAAAAATTAAAAAAACCAACAAACTTCCGGCATTTTGATGAAATATATACAATGAATTTATAGGTTAATTCAGGGAAGATTGACATCTTACAACGTAGAGTCTTCACATTCAGGAACATGGTTGTCTTTTTAAAAGCCTTTTACGTTCTTTAGTGAGGTTTCAACAACTTTTATATGATCTGCGAGGTTCTTGCAAATGTTATCTTAAATTTGTTCCTAGATACTTACACTTTTTGTTAACAATGTGGAAGGAAAGTTTTTGAAATGACATCTTTGTTGATTGCTGCTGCTGTGTGTTACTAATTTTTATACATTGTTTTGTATTGAAAAGAATCTGAATTCTTTCTTCACTTAAATAGTTTATAGATTTTTTTAATGACAATACTATTTTTCAAGAATAATGGTAGTTTTTCTTGTCTTTAGCTTTTCTTTGTTTTCTTTTTAAAAAAAATTTTTTTTACATTTACACTGTTTTCTTACCAGATGTCTAAGAGCTCCAGGATATTATTTAGAAACAGTGATAGTATGCAGTCTTGCCTTGTTTCTGATTTTAAAGGGAATGGGTCTAACATTTTACATTAAATATGGTGTTTATTTTAGGATTTTGATAGATAATTTTTAATAAATTAAGAGTTCATTTCTCAGTTTAGGTAAGAGTGTTTTGTTTTTGCTAAGAATGGGTACTGCATTTTATCAAATACTTTTTCCTGCATTTATTGAGATGATCACACTTTTCTCCTTTGAACCTGTTTATATGCTAATAATGTTATTTGTGCCTCTCTTTGTTCTTGCTGCTAAGAAAGTTTTTTGTTTTTTGTTTTTTGGTTTTTTTTGCTGCTAAGAAAGTTTTATTCTACTTTATTAGTCTTTTCAAAGACTATTTTGGGGTTTGTTGAAACTCTGTATTGTTTCTCTGTTGTTTCTTTCCCACAGCATTATTTTCTGCACTTAATATCTTTCATTTATCTTCTTAGTTTACTTGGTATTTCTTTTTTACTAATTAGAAACTTTTAGTTTATTGATTCTTATTAAGATCTCACTTATACATATGTGTTACCTTTTTTCCAGTGGATATACTCAGTCAGGTAAATGAAAACTTTAAATTAAACAATAGTGAAGAAAAAAGTGAATGAACATGGTTTAGTTAGAACTGCCAAGATGGGCAACTTCTAACACTAGAAAGTCCAATATTTCATATTACACTGGAAAGTAATGTACTACTGAGGTATGAATTCATTATTTACTGTCATATTGTTTTCATCTTTAGTAGGATCCTCTCCACAATCAAGATTTGTGAACAAAAATCCTTATCATTTCTTCTTTCCTAGATTACCCAGAAGTATCAACTTCATGAAGTCACTGCCTATCTATTAGAAAAAAAAGGAGATATTCATGGGGCCTTCTTAATAATGCTAAAGGTAATATTTTACTATATTTGCTTTGTCATTTTCTGTCCACGCCTCCATTCATCAATCTGTCTTTTTATTGAGATATAATTGACCTGTAGCATTGTGTAAGTTTTCATCAGTCCATCTTCATTTCTTGTGTGTCAAAGTAAGTTGCAGACAGTATTGCATCTTACCACTAACTATTTTTGACTAGAGTTTAGTCGTTGGGTAGAACATTTCTTTCTGGTATACTTTTAAGGTGTAATTTATATACAATAAAGTGCACAAGTCTTAAATGTGTCATGTACTGAGTTGTGACAAATGCATACACCTATGTCCCTAGTCCCTAACAAGGTAGAGAACATTAGCTTCATCAGAGAAAGTTCCTTCATACCTCTTCATACGCATTCCCACTTTTGTCCCCCCACAGATCATCATTTTTCTGATCTTTTTTTTTCACTGTGAATTAGTTTTACCTATTTTATGCATTCATGCATTCATGGGTTCCTCCCTTAGTAGTCTTGTATAATTCTCCTTTCACCATATTTTTGAGATGTATCAGTAGTCCGTTTCTTTTATTGCTGAATGGTATTGTACGAATATACTACTATTCATTCAGTCTCTTGGTGATTGACACCTGGGCTATTTCTAGTTTTTGGCTATTAAGAGTAAAGCTACTACGATCACTTTTGTACACAAATATTGTCATTTTCACAGGAAAATGTCAGTACCAAGGACTGGAATCCCTAGGTCATAGGATAGGTCTAGGTTTTAGGTCTATAAAATATTACCAGACCTCTTTCCAAAGTGGTTATTCCATTTTACATCCCCTCCAATAATGTATAAGAGTTTGGGTTGCTAATTCTCACCAACAGTTGATGTTCTATCAGTTTTTCACAAAAATTTTATCCATTTTTAAAATTGTTATACCTACAATAAAAACTTATCATTTTGGTGGTATTAAGTGTAGTCACATTTTTGTGCAGTCGTCACCACTATCCCTCTCCAGAACTTTTTCAACTTCCCAAACTGAAACTCTATACCCATTAAATGGTAATCTCCCATTCCTCCCTCCCCACATCCCCTGGCAGCCCCCATTCTTTATGACTCCATGAATTTGACTACCTCACATACATGGAATCACACAGTATTTGCCTTTTTGTATACATTAATGATAAAGTCTTAAAGATTTACCCATGTAGCATGTACCAGAATTTCAGTTTTAAGGCTGGATAGTACTCCATTTTATGTATATACCAAATTTTGTTTATTCGTTCATCTGTTGGTAGACACTTGGGTTGCTTCTGCCTTTCAAACTTTGTGAATAATTCTGCCATGAACATGGGTGTACAAACATCTTTTCAAGACTCTGCTTTCATTTATTCTGGGCATACAACCAGAATGGAATTACTGAATTAAATGAAAATACTATTTTTAATTTTTAAAGAATTGCCATACTGCTTTCCATAGTGGCTACACCATTTTACATTCTCATCAGAAACGCACAAAGGCTTTTAATTTCTTTACATTTTCTCCAACACTTGCTTTTCTCTGTTTTCTTGTTGGTAGCCATTCTAATAAGTGTGAAGTATTGTATCAGTTTTTTAAATACTGTTATCTAGCTAAGGAATAGATTAGGGATATCCTCTCTTCCTATGTATGTATGTATGTATATCCAGCATACATGCAGCAACATGCAGAGGAGTGGAACTGGACCACTTTCTTACACCATACACAAAAGTAAATTCAAAATGAATGAAAGACCTAAATGTGAGGCAGGAAATCATCAAAATCCTAGAGAAGAATACAGGCAGCAGCCTCTTTGACCTTAGCTGCAGCAAAAATGTGACTATACTTCTTACTAGACATATTTCAGGAGGCAAGGGAAACAAAAGCAAAAATGAACTATTGGGACCCCATCAAGATAAAAAGCTTCTGCACAGTGAAGGAAGCAATCAACAAAACTAAACGGCATCTGACAGGTCAGATTATATGGAAGTTATGAATCACTAAATTCTAGTCCTGAAACCAGTACTACACTACATGTTAACTAACTTGAATTTAAGTTAAAAAAGATGTTTAGAGCAAGGAAAAAAAAAAAGAATTTCTTTATTGGCTTCTAGTTTTTCTCTAGCTGTGTAATCATAAAACAGGCCAGGAAGAATATTCCACAGAGGTTTTGTGTAAGCTCTCAACCTCTTTTAATGTAGAAGTTATCCCTACATCTCTTTTTTCCTTGTCGTCTATTTGTTGAAGATATCGTGAATCTAGTTTTAAAGGATAGTTAAAAGTATTCCTGGCACGGATGGGGGAAAGAGAGGCAGTATATCCTTGAAGGGAATAACACCATTATTTACAAAAGCATAGGAGTACAAAGAAATACGAAAGACTGGGAGAGCAGCCAGCATTTTACTAGGGCTCCACTATCCATGTATTGGCAGGCTAGAAGCAAAGGCTGGGTGCAGATCTGGGAAGATTTTGTAGGACACCCTAAAGAATTAGGACAGACTCTGTTGTTCACACAAGATCAACTAAAAGTTTATAAGCGAAGGAACTGATACAATGTTGTTTCATTAAGACTGCTCTGGTTAGGTAGGAGACTGAGGGGCAGGTAGAAAAGGGGGAGGTGCATCTTAGGGAGGAAGCAGAGAGCACTTGGGAAGCTGTGTAGTGTGGGTGTGAATCTGTGAGGCTTGAGCTGGAGGCAGTGGTGGTGGTGGAGTGGGAAGAGGATTGGATTTGAGAACTTTTGATCTTTGAATATAGTATGGAGGAAATAAGAGGAAGTGGTTGATGACAGTTGTATGATTTTTAGCCTATAAGGGACCTCAAGAAAAAGAGCAAATTTGGAGTAGGAGGGATATATTAAAGGTCACTCTCAGTGTATAGTAATATCTGGAATATCAGTAATGCTGGAATATCAGTTAATGCTTTCTGAGGATCCTAGTATTCGGTTAGAGCAGTGGACACTGCAATTGCATATTTAGAGGTGCCACACTCAAGGCTGTGCCCTGTGCTGTGCAGACAGTCTTGTATGTTCTTTCTTATTCCCTCTCACCCCTTTTTCTCATAGCCCAGTGTGAATTTTATTCCCTTATACAAAGCTTGGATAAATCCTACTCCTAATTACCCTGCTAGAGAATGTCATTGATGACTATATGGTGGTACAACAGAAGCAGAGCAGGGCAGATTAAGTGACACTTGATATTTTGGGTCCCCTTCAGTACTGCTAGCTCTGCTTTCTATATACACAAGAATTCTCTTCTGAATGACAGTAAGGGTCATTCTTTATAACCTTGTTGTTTCTTTAGGTTTTTTCTTGTAAAATATGTAGTTCAAATATTTGTGGATTAGGTAACAGTGTTCCTCTTACCTCCTGTGTTTTTGTTTTGTGTTTTTACCTCCTAGAGACTACAAAGCAAACTTCAGGAGATAACACATCAAGATGAAAGTAAGTTCCTGAGTGTAATTTACAATTATTTCTTCCCATGGACCCCATGTTTTAAAAGATGTTGTCTAACAAACTGCATTTATTGACTAATAATTACGTCGATCCGCATAAATACTTGAACATTGATCCCAATTTTAGCTTGTTTTCAAGAGCTCCTAATAGGAAATCATGTAAACCATTGTGGCTTTGTGGTGCCATCAGTGGAGTTCAGGGTACAGAAAAGTAGGCACTTTTCACTGGTATTGTTTTTTTGATTATATTTCTCTGCCAATTTTTAGTTATATATAAATAAGATGCATAACTAAATATTACTGTAATACCTAAATATTACTAATATACCTAAATATTACTGTAATATGCTAAGCAATAGCAAATCAGAGCTTCTAATGAGGAATAGCCAGTGTTTTCTGCACTGAATTTATGTAATTTTTAGCACAAAGCAGTAAAACTTGACAGTATGGAATGTTAAATGGCCTTGTCACAGATAGATACAAAATTCCCATTATTTTCCTAGACACTTGAGTGGGTTTTTAAAAAATGTTTATTTCTTTTGAGAGAGAAAGCGAGAGTGTGCAAGTGGGGGAGGGGTAGAGAGGGAGGAAGGGAGAGAATCCCAAGCAGGCTCGGCAGAGTCTGATGCAGGGCTTGAACTCAACGAACTGTGAGATCATGACCTGAGCCAAAATCAAAAGTTCGATGCTTAGCCAACTGAGCCACCCAGGAGCCCCTATATTCCTAGACATTTTAGAAACTAGATTTATTTTTTTTTAATTGTGGTAAAATTCATAGCACAAAATTTACCATCTTAATCATTTGTAAATGTACAGTTCAGTGGCATTAAGTACATTCACAGTGTTGTGCAACCATCCTCACCATCAATCTCCAGAAGTTTTTCAACTTCCCAAACTGAAATTTTGTATCCATTAGACAATTACTCCCGTTCCCTGCCCCCCCCCCCCCCCCCAGTCAGTCTCTGGCACCTACCATTCTACTTTCTCACTCTGTGAGTTTGATGAGGTATCTTGTAAAAGTAGAATTATACAACATTTATCCTTTTCTAAGTCTGGCTTACTGGCCTAGCATAATGTCTTCACAATTTACCCATGTTGTAGCACATGTCAGAATTTCATTCCTTTTTAAGGCTGAATGATATTTCGTTTCATGTATATACCAACTGCATTTTGTATCCTTTTGTCTGTCAGTGGACACTTAAGTTGCTTCCACCTTTTGGCCATTGTGAATAATAATTCGGTGAACATGGGTGTACAAGTATCTTTTTGAAACACTGCTTTCATTTCTTCCGGGTATACACCCAGAAGTGGAATTGCTGGATTAAATGGTGATTCTATTTCTAATTTTTGAGCAACAGTTGGGTTGCTTTTTTCTACAGTGGCTGCATCATTTTTACATTCCCATCAGCAATACACAGGGTTCCAGTTTATTTAAGTCCCCACCAACACTTGCTGTTTTCTTTTTTTTTTTTAAGTTTATTTATTCTGAGAGAGAGAGAATGCATGTGGGGGAGGGGCAGAGAGAGAGGAAGAGAGAGAATCCCAAACAGGCTCCATGCTGTCAGCACAGAGCCACATATGGGCTCAGTTGCAAAACCATGAGATCATGACCTCAGCCTGTATCAAGAGTTGGATGCTTAACCGGCTGAGTCACCCAGGCGCCCCTCTGTTTTCTTTAATAGTAGCTATCCTCGTGTGTGAAGTAGTAGCTTATTGTGGTTTTCATTCATATTTCCCTGTTGAGTAGTAATGTAGAGTGCCTTTGTTATGCCCAGAATTCGTGATCCCCAAAGACCACCAGGGAGCCGAGTCGGATGCAAAAGCAAAGAGCCGGCATAGGTCCACCCTTTCACCTTTTCATGTGCATATTGGTTATTTGTGTATCTTCAGAGAAATGTTTACTCAAGTTCTTTGCCCACTTTTGAATTGGATTATATGTTTTCACATCACTTGACATTTTCAAAATAACTCTTCCAAAGTTCATTTGATAGGCGATTTTTAGATTGTCCTGTGTATTTAACAATCAGCACTTCTCTTAGAGCCCGTGGCCCACACATTTCCTTAAACACGTTTACCCTAATTCTTTATAAATTACTTATTTATCTATATTCTTTATGGTTAGATCCTAGGTTTTAGGGTCTGTGTTGTACTGGGGTCATTTGCTATTATACTGAATCTTTTTGGAACCTCAGCATACAATTGAGTGATTTTTCCATATTTAGTTCAGCTAAACATTTAATAATTATTTTTGTACTGTCAATCTCTGTTCAGTCAGATTATGTGAGATTTATTGCATTTATGATATTTTCCTTGTTAATAATTTTTGCAGACATTACATAAAGGATTGAGGGAAAAGTAAGAAGAATGTTTCCTAAAACTGCATGATTTCCCTAAAATCACTGCAAGAAGCAATACATTTCTCAGTAATGGTCTCATGTCCACTATTTACTTTCAGATTTAATATTTTTCTAGATACTTAAGAATTTGGGAGGTTCTGCTAATTGCAAGACATTGTGCTAGTTCCTGTGGATTATACACAGATGGCTAACATAGCCGTCATCCAAAGAATTAGCATCTTGTGAAAGAGACAGGTAAATGAAAACATCAAATGCTAGAAGAATCAAGTATTATAAAAGAGGTACAGTGAGAGTGGCAAAGGATTGTGGAAACTTAGGGAATGGTTTGAAACTGATGAATCAAAGATAGTTTGTGAAAGACATGACCTGTCAAGTGAGACTGGAATAGTGAATAGAAGTTTGATTGGGAAAAGCAAGGAAAAAGCATCTGGGCTAAGGAGCACATCATTATGAAAGTGCCCGGTCAGGAACCTCAGGAGTAAGACCTGGTGCAGTGACCTAAGAGCACAGAGGGCGAGAACCTGAGCCAGACTGTTAACTATGTTTAGTTAGGGTCAGAGGTTTATTTATGTTTTGTTTTTAAAACTTGGAAGTCTTTAATGATTTTTGTGGATAGAACTGATGTGTTTGTGACAGTATAAAGGAGAATGAGGGAAGCAAGATTTGGAAGTCAGAAGTTTAATTAAGAAGCTGTTGCAGTTGTGAACGTGAGGTGAAGAGAGCCACAGGGCAAAAGTCATGGCATGTGAGGGCACAAAAGTAAAATCAGCAAAAGTGGCAATTTAGTTGGACATGTGGGTGAAGGGGGGTGGGGCATCAGAGATGACAGAGATTTATAAACTGACTTAGAGGTGATGGTTTCATTAACTTAGTTTGGGAAGGGGGAGGAGAAGATTTGAGGTGGGAAAAATGGGTTGGGTTTTGCACATACAAGTTCAAGGTGCTTGTAGTCATCGATTAAGCAGAGTCTGACAGAGTCTGTCAAAAATTCACCCTGCAGATTATGAAAAGAATAAGGGCTGGAGGTGTATGTTCAGAAGTTATTAGTGGGGCATCTAGGTGGCTCAGTCAGTTAAGCATTTGACTCTTGATTTCAGCTCAAGTCATGATCTCAAAGTTTGTGAGTTCGAGCCCCGTTTGGGGCTCTGCACATCAGTGCAGAGCCTCTTAGAATTCTCTCTCTCCCCTCTCTCTTCCCTCTCTCTTTGCCCCTCCTTTGCTCATGTGCGCATGTGCTCTCTCTCTCTCTCTTTCAAAATGAATAAATAAACTTATTTATTAGCAAGAACCTAAGAGTCAAAACCATAGGAGGGGAGGAATTATTGAAAAATGAAAAGGAAAGGGCCTAAGATATTAAACCTACACTTAAGAAATGGAAGGGGCACCTGACTGGCTCAGTCGGTTACGCGTCAGACTCTTGACTTCTGCTCAGGTCATGATCTCATGGTTCGTGCATTTGAGCCCCACGTTGGCGTGTCACATGCCACCAGCACAGAGCCTGCTTGGGATTCTCTTTCTCCCTCACCCAATACCCCTTCCCCGCTCACACACACATGCTCTCTCTCTCAGAATGAAGAAATAAACAAACAAACAAACAAATGGAAAAAGAAATAGTAGAGCAAGAAAGGTGAAAAGTAACCTTTCCACTAACTAACCCACGAACAGAGGATTGGGACTTTAACATAGCCAAAACATATTAAAATCTTAAGCATGATGTGCTTTATATGTGCTGTGAATGTCAGATGTTTACATGGAAAACTCCTCTTATGCTAAATTGTCTGTTTTTTAATCTAAGCCTTGGTATCATTCTTATGGAAGAATGGTATTATATAAGAATTATATAATGGAAAACTAGGGCTCTGCAAAGAAAAAATAGTTTAATTTTTTCCAGAAGCTCTGAGATTATCAGTAATGTATCCTTAAGTATTGTTAACAATTTTTCTGAATCTAGAGGCCAAAGAGGACCTTTCATTGAAGGATGTTGAAGATACCATGGTAGAGACAATTGCCCTTTGCCAGAGAAATTCACATAATTTGAACCAGCAGCAAAGAGAGGTAGGAAAATGACTACTTAGGCATATTTAAAAAGTCTGTTTTGGTCTGAAACCCGGAATTAATTCTCTTTTCCCTGCCCTCTGAGCCACCTGAGTTTAATTCAGCTGGATTTTAATCACTGTTTAGTGCTCCCAGGAGTACAAGCCTCCTAAAGTTATTATGAGGAGTGTCTGTCCTCTTTGTTCTCACAAAAAGCTTTATATTCCTAGATCTGGCTGTGCTGCAGAATTTAGGTGCATGAATACGAGATGTCCTTGTTCTCTTTGGACTGAGATTTTGTGTATTCTGTGTAGTGATACTGTTGGACGTGTCCTCATTTATCATCTCTTCTATCCCCTGTGGAGGAAAGTGAGCATGAGGAACTGGAGGGAACCCCTCCAGGGACACAGAGCTGGAAAAGGTCAGAGAAGGCTGCGATATGGTTTCTCAGCCTTGGCTGCACATTACAGTGACTTGGGGAGCTTTGAAAAATCCCAGCACTGAGGCTGCACCCCAGATCAAGTAAATTAAAGTCTCTGGATTGGGACCCAGTTGTCAGTGTGTTTTAAAGCTTCCCACATGATTGCACTGTATAGCCAAGACTGGAACCATTGCTGTAACAGATTCAGACTGCCACAAGGAAGAGCACAAAACGGAAGGAGGTAGAGTTGAGCACCTGGTGCAGGTGGGAGTTAGAGCAGCAAAGCAGAAACTAAGGGGGCGAGATGTGACTTGACAGCCAAATTCTGCTTCAGTTTTAAGAAGTTAAGTTACAGTGTTGGGGTGCCTGGGTGGCTCAGTCGGTTAAGCGTCCGACTTCAGCTCAGGTCATGATCTCACAGTCCGGGAGTTGGAGCCCCACCTTGGGCCCTGGGCTGACAGCTCAGAGCCTGGAGCCTGCTTCGGATTCTGTGCCTCCCTCCCTCTCTGCCCCTCCCCTGCTCATGCTCTGTCTCCCTCTGTCTCAAAAATAAATAAAAACATTAAAGATAAATTTAAAAAGGAAGTTAAGTTACAGTGTGATACGGCATCGTGACTCCTCTGTGCCTGCCTCTCCAGGCTGCAGCCTCTGTCTTGACACCACCTAGCCCCTTTCTCTTACTGGCTTTCCGAAATGGGAAGTAGGAGAAATTTTTTTATGTATGTTTAGCCATACATGTTACAACGAAAGTAATAAACTTATTTTTGTTTTCTGTTCTTATCAGTTGGGTAAATTTCTGCTTTACATTTTTGTCGAGGATTTTTTAATTAGGCCATAAATTTTGAAAACCTTTTAGAAGATAAATGTGTACAGCAAACGCATTTATATAATAGATGTGATTTTTGTTTCTTTATTAAAAAAATTTTTTATGTGATATGATACATATTCATCATTTTTTTTTAGGGTTTATTTATTTTGAGAGAGAGCAAGAGAGTGATTGTGTGCAAGCAGGGGAGAGACAGAGAGAGAGGAGAGAGAGAATTCCAAGCAGGTTCCACACTGTCAACATAGAGCCCAATGTGGAGCTCGAACTCACAAACTGAGATCATGACCTGAGCCAAAACAGCAACTGGACACTCAACCAACTGAGCCACCCAGGAGCCCCAGTAGTTATCATTTTTAAAAATCCTGCAATCCAGAAAGTTACATAGAAGAATGTTTTTTTTTTAATTACCCTATAAGAGTACCTCAGTGGCTCCATTGGTTCAGTGTCTGACTCTTGGTTTGGGCTCTGGTCATGATCTCACGGTTCGTGGGTTCGAGCCCGGTGTAAGCCTCTGTGCTGATAGTGCTGAGCGTGCTTGGGATTCTCTTTCTCTCCCTGTCTCTGCCCCTCCTGCTCCTCCTCCTTTGTTCCTGCTCTCATTCTCTCAAAATAAATAAATAAACTTTGACAAAAAATTACCCTATAAAATCCTATCACCCAGAAATAACCATCATTATCATTTGATGACCATCAGTCTAGATATTTTTTATCTGCCTAGGTTAACATGATTGTAGGAAAACTGGATCACGTAATACTTGCTTTTGTAAATAAATATAGTGTCCAACTCATTTAGGAAGCTTAGGAAAAACTGAGGACTTTCTGAATTTCAAACAATATTTCGGCACCATACTATCTCTTAATAAATATCACTACAGCTTAAAAAAAATCTGAATGACTGCAATAGATTGGAATTACTATGTTTATAATTACATTTCAGTTTTTATAATATCTGTGATGCGAAGCCAGTAAGGAAATTTGTACGAACTCATGCTTGCTCCAACCTCTCTTCTCCATCCCTCTTAATTTTAATACATTATGTTATTTTACCTCATTAAGGCTAGTAACACATTCTTTTCTGTATCCAAAATTCCCACAAATTGTTCAACCTTTTTTAAATGGATGATAAGCTTTACACCAGTCCTTTTTGCCATGATTTTTCCATTCCTAAAGTTTTTATTTTCATTTATCTTTTGGTTAGCTGGCTGTATTTGGACATGGTTATATTTTGGTAGAGAACATAATAGGGTAGAATTCTTAAAGCTGTGTTCATATATACTTAATTCTAAGTCTTTTTCACTTTTCAACCCTCCCATCTCCTCTCCAGTATCTTATTTGAGACTCTCGCAACTTCTCGTGGACAGTTTAAGCAAAAAACGATGATTATGTCTTTTAAGTAAGGCTGTTTAGGTTCACATAAGCTGAAAATATGTCCAGATTCACATGTATTAATGGTAGAATTAGTTATAAAAATCCATGCCTCCAGAACTCTAGGGATTATTCTGACTGTATTTGAACTCCGTATCTCTTAATCAGACGGGAACAATGCTTCCTTTGATGTGGCCAAAGGAAAATTTATTCTTTTTTTTTTTTTTTGGTCTGAGTTGGAATTTGTTTTAATAAAGGTATTAGATGTTAGACTTCTTCCTATCCTTTGAAATTTTCATTCTTTAAGACTATTATTATACCATTCACTGGCTGCCTGTAAGAAAAGTCTGTCTGTCTATCCTTGTCTTAGACACACACACACACACACACACACACGCACACGCGTGCAGACACACACATGCTCACTACTCTCTTTATGACCCCACTCTCCAACAATTGGTTTCTGCTTCATTTCTGAACAAGTTTTATGACAACAACAAAAATATTTGAATGTTAATTTCTTACTTTATTGCCTGAAAAATGCTAGACTGATTTTGTGTGATACCAAAACATTAAGTTTGGGGGATTTTCATGGTTGTTTACCTTGATTCTCTTTGCTTTGTTTTTGTTTTGTTTTGGAGAGAGAGAGCAAAAGCTGTTGCCACAGACACTAAACTAACTAGAAAATTTGAAGTACTCGATAGTTTAATGATGAACTGTTTGTAGTATCTTTTTCTAAAAGTTGTCATCACAAGATTTAATGTTACGAGTATTTACGTAAAAGTCAGACTGCAGGAAGTTGGGCTGTTTGTCCTTTCTCAAGTTGAATCTCTACCTGTCCTACCTTTGTTTATCTGTTTACAAGGCTTTCCTGATACACATATAATAAAGAATCTGGCTTTGTTGTGCATATAATTCCCTAAGAAGAAAGCTGTTTATTACATAACATAACAAAGGAATTCAAGTTTAGTTGTGTTGCTTTCAGGGAATGGTTCATGTGGAGATTTAGTTAAAGAAGAATAACTCCTGGAAGTAGGGTGTGAACACATTTCATGGCTATTACCTCTTACAACCATGCTTCCCCCCAGGCTGCCATTTATACTCATTAAACAACTAATCTTTACAAAGGTATTTCTTCTAAATTGTCTGGATTAAATAAGAAAATTTAAAAACCAAATTTATAAACATAATAAATATAAAAAACAAGATAAAAATGTTGCCATATACAATTAAATTACACAATTAAAATACACAGAAATAAATGATGTGGTTATAAAAACAAGCTAAAATAGGCAACTAAAAGGTAAGCTAAGTAAAGCTATCTCAGAATAAAATACAAGATTAAAAGTTCATGAGTACTAGATAAAATAAATTAAAATTTCAATAAAATAAAAACCAAGTTAAAACCAGTATCTTAAGAACTGGAATGCTTGAAAAGTCATCAGTATAAAATCTTAGCTCTTCAATAGAGCTCTTCAGTTGGGAGGTCACCCAGTGGGAAAGTTGCTGGACCCTCAGCCTGTCTCCTTTGCCTTAAGGGGCTCCCATATCTCCACTACCATAGGACTTGTACAGTGTCAGGTAATGGGTGACACATTTCCCTTCTGTATTTACAGAGCTTCCTAGAACCACTCTTGTTCTGCTCTGACCTTTCTTCATGATTCCCAGATGTTTGCAGGAATAGGTTCCTCCCAAGACATAGAGTTAAATAAAGCTTTTGTAAATGATTATCCAACAAGAAACTGTAGTCGAAGTTTTGAAATGTATTAGTTTGATTTTTGATGATAAAGATTTTTCCCAAGGCTTAGGAAAACACAGATTTTGGAGTCACAGCACCAGTTTACTGACGGTGTGATCTTTGGCAAATTACTTTTCTAAATTTCAGTTCTTATCTCAAGTGAAGGTCATGCTTACGGTGTAAGGCTGTTACAAGATTGAAATGAAAAAATTTGCGTAAATCATTTAATAGAGCACCCAACATAATAGGAATAAATGATGATCTATCTACTGATGTGGTTGGAAATGTTAATTGAAATAATGTTAACTTCTACTTCTTGGTCTGTGATGACTAAGGAAATACAAAATAATGCTTGAGAGTGGGAACAAATTTTTGGATAACCTTCATTGATTGATCTTGCTTGACATCGCTAAAGAGAAATGGGGGAGGGGGTGGAGATGAGGTAGTGGAGGGGGCTGTTCTCTGTTCTCTCCTGCAGTACATAGGGTTATTTAGACTTGGTCAGTGATGGTTTTATAGCATAGTATACAAGAACCTGACTGGAGGCTCTGCCGTGTCTGCTTTGAACCTACCTTCTCCCGAGACACAGGAGATTATAGTTCCAAGGTCTAGACTTACTGACTTCAGTTTCTTTATTTTCCCAGGGTGCATGGTAGAGACATCTGTTTGAGCTATGGTCATTGTTTCTTACTGTCTTTTCTTTTCCCAGTCAAGTGTTCCATCTTTTCTTTAAAAAAAAATTTTTTTTTGCAAGCAAATGTATGTCAGAGGCACATTTCAACCTGTAAAACACTATGCTGATGCTAATCTTAAAAATAACAGAGCGCTGTGGTTTCCTCTGACATTATAGGCACTCTGGTTTCCATTATTGGAGGCAATGATGGCCCCTCAGAAGCTCTCTGGTTCAGCTGCACCTCATCTACACCCTGAAGGTAGGTTTATTGAGTCCACCTACACCATCACCAATTATTATCTGCTAAAAATTATCATTACTGTTTTTCTTAATGAAATCATAGTGTAGTGTTAATCTCCCCTTTTATATTCAGTTTTTTCTATGGCACCAATTCTGTCATTTGTCTTGAATAATAGTAGCTTTGTTACTTATCAACAGTAACTTTAAAATATCCAGCTGGCCCCGGTTAGCTAAGTTTCTAGGAAGCTAGGTAAATCCACTATTTTTCACTAACTTATAGGGAAAACCAAAACCTCTTATTTTAAACTAACCTTAATGTTAACATTTTGTTATTGTAACAGCTCTGAGATCTCTGACCATGCAAGTTCTAAACAGCATGGCAGCTTTTATTGCCCTTCCATCCATCTTGCAAAGAATCTTACAGGTGAGTTAAAAGGGGGGCGGGATTCAGTGTTGATCAACTTCAATGAATATTTTAGTTATGTTTAAATAACAGGCAAATGAAGCTAATGTTTACATGGGTCTCTAGAGTAATGCAGCTGATTTTTGGCATTGCTAAATATCTAACTTAGGACAGACGTCCTTGAACCTTTCCTGGTGCTCCAGGAGGCTAGGTTTGCCTGGCACACACCCATGAGCTTCAGTTAGGCTGTGCAGCCTTCAGATGTTCACTGTTATCTTGGGATTCAGATGTACAAGCTTCCTATTCATATGCTAACTGGGAGAGAATCACCATTTATTTGCAGCTAAATATGCTTTTTAGATTAAAAAAAAAAGATAACTTACAAATGAAGTTAATATCAGCATTTCCTAATTATTGGTTGTAACTTAAATTTTCTAGCTCATCATAAAAAATGTTGTTATGTTCAAGATTTCATCCCCTGTTCTAGATTCTAGCCGACTTTGTGTCCAAAGCCTTTGTAGGAAACATTATTTTACCCTGTTTTCCTCAGCAAAAAGGGCTGAACACTCCCAGCATCATCAAAAGAACGCTAAAAATACCCTATGATATATTTTGTGAAAAACCTGTGAACATTTTGGGGGAAACAGTGGGAATTATCCTTGGAATCCATTTTGTCTTCTTTCATCTTATGCAGCATGAGACACGCCAAGAAAAAAGAAAAAGAGAAAGAAAAAATCGAACAGCACTGTGATACCATTGGTCTTTCTAATTTTCAGATGATTTTTCTCCCATAAAGAATGTCCCTGTCAGCTCTCTTTTAAGGCTCGCCAAACTCTACTTCAATCTGGTATTAAGTGTCTGGGCCTCTGCGGATACAGACTGCTGCGTCCGTAGTCTCTCATCACAGCTTATGTATCTTTACATGCATTATCTCATTCGGTCCTTATCATGTGTTGGATAAGTCTTTGATATAGACTGCTTCTCTTATATCCATTTTGGAATACTTCATAATGTGTTTTAGTCATATATAAAGTAATATTTTCGTAAGGCAGGAATACTTTACCAAGTAAATCAGAAAAAATGAAATCTTAAAGCCGAAAGTGGCTCCTCTCTCAGTGTATGCATTTTGCTTTATGTTGAGCTGTAACCACACTTGATGATACATGAATTATAATAAATAAAAATCAATTTTTCTCTTGGTGATTTTAAAAATTTTGTTTTTCAAGCTTCCTGACTTTGAAGGCTTTTGATATTAGAAAACCTTCCCTTTATTTTGAGCTATATTGGCAGTCATTTCATTTTTTTTTTTTTTTGGCATTCATTTTAACTGCGTTCTTATCATATTTCTACCTTCAGTAGTAGAAAAAGTACCTGCCACCTTCTACTCCCATTAATAAGGAGTGTATGCTATTTTTTATTTTATTTTTTATTTTTTTTCCTTTTAAATTTGTTGCAGGTTTTTTTTAATTTGTTGCAGTTTTTTTTAATATGAAATTTATTGTCAGATTGGTTTCCATGCAATACCCAGTGCTCATCCCAAAAGGTGCCCTCCTCAATACCCCTCACGCACCCTCCCCTCCCTGCCACCCCCCATCAAACCTCAGTTTGTTCTCCTTATTTGCATGCTGTGATTACTGTAACAGTAACTCTACCTTATATTTGTATGGAGATTTTTATTTTTTCAAGGTGTTTTCACAAATAGTATCTCCTTTGAAACTCACAACAACCTCTTGAGGTAGAGAGGGCTACTACAGAAATTTCTTGATGAAGGAAGAAACTAAAGTATGGAAAAGTTAGTACGTGGCCCGCCGTTAGTGGCAAAACCCAGGCTACCACTGCAGTCTCTCACCTCCTAATTTATTCTCTTTCCTATTGTGTCTTATAAGCTTTTCAGTTGTTTCACTGCCTGGTCTTTTGAGGAGTTTAATTAATTATTCGTTTATTATATGTTTCCCTGTTTGGTCATTTCCTGTGTAGATGAAAGGCTTAGCTCCTGACCTAGAAGAGCCGAGTAGCTTCATAATAGTTTTGTTTTTTGAATAAATTAGAATGAGTTGAGTTTCTACATAACTTTAGCAGAGGAGTACCAATGAAAGTACATCTCTGGGGGCGCTGGGTCACTCAGTCGGTTGAGCAGCCAACTCCTGGTTTCAGCTCAGGTCATGATCTCAACAGTTCATGAGTTAGAGTCCCACATTGAGCTCTGTGCTGCCAGTGTGGAGCCTGCTTGGGATTCTCTCTCTCTCCCTCCCTCCCTCCCTCCCTCCTTCCCTCCCTCTCTCTCTGCCCCTCCCATGCTCACTCTCTCTCAAAATAAATAAACTTAAAAAAAAAAAAAAGAAAGAAAGAAAGTTTATCTCTGAAACAGATTGGGTAATTTGAGAAGATTTCCTGGAGGAGGAGATGTCTGAACTGAATCTTAAATAGCCTAAAGGAATCAGGGGGAAAAAAGGAGATAGCACTATTCTAAGCGGAGTGAACTATATATACAAAGAATGTGAGGTAAAACATGGTACATTTGGGGGAGTTGCAAATGTTTAAGTATGCTTGGAACATAAGACAAGAATAAAGGTGAGTCACGGAGCTGAAATTTGAGACTTGCAGGGATTGTGCCTTTAATTGCTTTGTGAACCATAAGGTTGGACTTCGGATTTAATTTTAAAATTTGTAGATTCTCATCAAAGGATTTTAAGCAGAGGAATGATGGAATGAGGTTTCTCTTTAGAAAGATCATTCACCCTGTATGTTATATAGGATAAATTGAAAGGGATCAAGACTGAAGGCATAGAAATACCTAGAATGTATTAGGTACTCAAAGTTTGTTAATTGAGTTGCATAGAATGGCTAAGAGAAGATGAATTTGGAAATTAGTAGAATCCACTTGACTTTTTGATGTTTAGAGGTAGGGAAATTTAAGAAGAACTCGTTAGTGTGATTGACTAACAATGAGCCTTGGGAGAATACAAGACTGGAGTTTATAGAAAAAAATAAAAGTGGAGACATAGACTTGGAAGTCATCAACACAGAAGTAGTAGTTCAATACTTGAAACTAAGTGAACTTTAGGAGGAAGTGAATTAGCAAAGAAAGCAGAAGGCCAGAATTGGAGTTACAGAACATCTAAGAATCAGGTCTATTTACCGATTTTTTTTGAGTTTATTTATTTTGAAAGAGAGCAGGGGAGGGGCAGAGAGAGAGGGAGAGAGAGAATCCCAAGTAGGCTCCACGCTCAGCACAGAGCCTGATGGGGGGGCTCACTCTTATGACAGTGAATTCATGATCTGAGCCAATATCAAGAGTTGGACTCCTAACCGACTAAGCCAGTCAGGTGCCCCTATTTACTGATTTTTATTTACCATTAGAACAGAAGGGCTTGGGAATAAGACTATACTTTGCTAGTACTCTGTCACCATCACCTAGCTCAGAGGCACCTGGCATACAGTAGGTACTTAATATTTTTAGAGTGGATAAAAGGTCAAGGATGGAAGAATTCCACTTCTGGCCAAGATGGAGTAACAGAGGCCCGATTTATCTCCTTTGCCTGAAACAACCCAAAAAATGGACAAAGTATATGAAATAGTTTTAAAAAAACACTGAGTATCAGGCAATGAAGGTCAGTGATACCTGAGGGACAGGAAACAGAGTAAGCCCTGTGTTTGCCCCAGCTTAATGTCTTGAGAGACTTTCTAGGCAATAGTGCAGGAAGGGGTATCACAGCCAGTTTCCAGTATATTCATTGCTTTGAGGAGATGGCGCTGAGAGTCAGGAGTCCAAGATGCCCAGAGTTTTCAGGCAAGTACCAGGCAAAAGAACTCTGGAGATAGACCAAAGGCCCTCCTCAAAACGTACACAATCTCAGGAAACTAGGGAGGCCAGGGAAAGAAAGACATGAAAGGATCAGAGGGAATTATACTTGTACTCACACAAGACCAACAACAAGACTAGAAGGAAGAAGACCTCATAATTCACCGAACATTGGGTGAAGTACTCGGAAGTACTCAGTAGTAGGAAACAGCCCTAAACTACACATAGCTCCAGCCATGCCTTTCAAATCTTAAAAGCAAGACCTGAAAGGATCAAACTTTCCGAGTAATTTAATTGCATCCCAGATCAAAGGTTAAAAATGCTTTTAGGAATAAAAAAATATCTAGGTCCCAATAGCATATGACACTGAATCAAAAATTACAAGGTGTGCAAAAAAGTTGGAAAATGAAACTCAGATATGACATTGGATGTTAGAATTAGCAGACAAGGACACCAAAACAGAAAAAAGATAAGTGAATTTGAAGACATAACAATATAGACCATCCGAAATAAAAGTAAGTAGAATGAATTGGAAAAAAAAATGAACCAGAGTTATCAGCTGTGGGACAATTTCAAACAGCCCAAAATAGAATGGAATCCTGAAAACAGGGAGTCAGAACAGAAAAACTACTTGAAGAAATACTGGCTGCATATTTTCCAGATTTATGAAGAACTGTTAGCACACCGATCCATAACCCCAAACCCGAGCAGTATGAGGAAAACTACCAGGCGCATCATGATTGCTCAAAATCAGAGATTAACAGAGAAGCTTAAAAGCAGCCAGAGAAAAAAGGCAGAGGACCAAAAATAAATATGACAACACCTTTCTGCTGAACAACTTCAACTGCTTTGACCTAGTTGACCTTTACATATCAATTACAACACATTCTTCTCAAGCTGTACATGCAATATCTACCAAGACCATACTCTGGACTATAAAGCAAGTGTCCATAAATCCAGTGTTTTGGATTTTAATCATTCTAATAGATGTGTAGTGGTCTCTCATTGTTTTAATGTGCAGTTCCCTAATGAACTGTGACATTGAACACCTTTTCATGTTGCTCATTTGCCATCTGTGACCCCACTGGTAAGGTGTCTGTTCAGATCTTTGGCCCACTTTTTAGTCGGGTTTGGAGGTTCTTTTTATTGTTGAGTTTTAAGAGTTCTTTGTATATTTTTTATACAAGTGTTTTGTCAGATATGTTTTGCCCTTGTTTCTCCCAGTTGGTAGCTTGTCTTTTCATGCTCTCAACAGATCTTTTCATGAAGCAGTTTTTTAATTTGATTGATTGATTGATTGATAAATTTTTTTAATGTTTATTTATTTTTGAGAGAGACAGAGACAGATCGCAAGCTGGGGAGGGGCAGAGAGAGAGAGGGAGACACAGAATCTGAAGCAGGCTCCAGGCTCCGAGCTGTCAGCACAGAGCCCGATATGGGGCTTGAACTCACGAACTGTGAGATCATGATCTGGGCCGAAGCTGGACACTCAACCGACTGAGCCACCCAGGCGCCCCAGAAGTTTTTTAATTTTAATGAGGTCCAACTTTTCAGGGTTGTGCTTTTATTTATTTATTTTTTTAATGTTTATTTTGAGAGGGAGAGCGTGCACATGTGTGCACACGAGCAGGGAAGGGGCAGAGAGAGAATCCTAAACAGGCTCCGCACAGCGCAGAGCCCAATGCAGGGCTCAACCTCACGAACTAGGAGATTGTGACTAGAGCCTAAATCAAGAGGTGGATGCCTAACCAGCTGAGCAACCCAGGCACCCTAATGGATTGTGCTTTTAGTGTTGTATCTAAAAACTCATCCTCAAACCCAGGATCACCTAGATTTGTTTCTCCATGTTCTAGAAGTTATAAAGTTCGGCATTTTACATTTTAGGTCTATGATCCATTTTGAGTTAATTTTTGTGAACGATAGAAGGTCAGTGTCTGGAGTTCTTTCTCTCCATGTGGATGTCCAGTTCTTCCAGCACCACTTATTGAAATGACTGTCCATTTCTTCACTGAATAGCCTTTGGTCAGTTGACTGTATTTATGGGGCATGATTTCAGAGTCCTCTATTCTTTTCCAGCGATCTATTTGTTTAGTCATTTGCCAGTGTGACATTGTCTTGATTATTGTAGCTTCATAGTAAATCCGAAAGTCAGGTAGTGTCAGTCCTCTGATCTTGTCCTTCTTCAGTATTGTGTTAGCTATTTTGGGTTTTTTGCCTTTCCATATAAACTATAGAGTAATTTTGTCTCTATACATAAAATAACTTGCTAGCATTTTGATAGAGATTGTCTGGTTTTGTCTGGGTAATGCTGGCCTCATCAAATAAGTAGAAAATGTTTTCTTCTGTTTTCTGAAACATTGTAGAATATTGATATAATTTCTTCTTAAATATTTGGTAGAATAAACCAATGAAAAACCATGTGGGCCTGTGCCTTCTGTTTTGAAATGTTCTTAATTAAGGATTCAGTTTGGTTAAGAGACACAGGCCTTGTTTATCTATTTCCCCTTGTATGAGTTTTGGTAGATAGTGTCTTTCAAGGCATTGATCCTTTACATCTAAGTTATCAAGAACTCTAACCGGAATTTTTATGTTCTTAGGATTTGGGGCATTTTTTGTTTCTAATGTTTGTTTATTTTTGAGAGACACAGAGCATGAACAGGGAAGGGGCAAAGAGAGAGGGAGACACAGAATCTGAAGCAGGCTCCACGCTCTGAGCTATCAGCACAGAGACCGATGCGGGGCTGGAACTCACGAACCCTGAGATCATGACCTTAGCCAAAGTTGGAAACTTAACTGATTGAGCCACCCAGGCATCCCCGTTTTTTGTTTTTTTTGAAATCTTGTCCCTTATCATTTTTTTGTCTGCCCCAGTTTTTAATGCACTGTTTTCTCCAGTAGAATATTTTCTAGAACATTTCCTATGTTCATAGTCCATACTCAACAAATATTAGTTGGCTCAATCACCTCATGTTTTGGGGTAGTTCTAAGCAGTTTATAAAGCACTTTTGTGTTCTTTATCTCCTTTGATCTCTGTATACACTAAGCTGGGGAAGTAGTGATATCCCCATGTTTCTCAATAGGAATGTGCTACTCACATTAACTAATTTTCCTTAGTTTACTCACTTATTAGGTGGGCATAGCTAGAACATTAACTGAACTCCAAATTTTAGGCCTCCCATACCTAACACCAGCCCACACCAGCCCTGGTGTACTTCAGATCCACCTCCCTTTATCAGGCCCCTTGGAGAGAAGAGAGGGAGTGACAGTTATTTAGACGAGCAGTTGCTCACATAATTAGTTTTTCCAGACGAGATGTTCTCATGATAAGAGGTTCTCAAAGATCTTCTTGACCTCTAAATGTTTATTCAAACTGATGCCTGGCACCTGAATTGTGCAGGCTTCTTCCATGAACATTAGATGGTAAGTTAGTGTTTTTAAGGGAACATGTTTATGTTACATATATTCTGTCTTCCCTGCTTGGTTTTATTGATCTTTACTCTATGGCAAAAAGTAATTCTTGTGTTCTGAGAAGCTGTTTATGACTGTCTTACTGAGGAAATTAAAGCAAACAAATGATTTATATGCTAACCTGCTGAGGGCATTATTCATATTTTAAAGTAATGCTTGATTAGTAACGATTTTAATTATAAAACAAACCACATACATGCTACAGTAGGTTCCAGAAAAAGCAAGATGGGGGAAAGTGGTCATCATGTCTTTTGCCAAAGAACTTTTTAAAAAATGAGTTGAAGAGAAACCTCAGTAGTTATTCATTGCTAAAGAATCTAACTGACATCTTTGGGAAATAATTGGAAAAGCTAGTGGATTGTGTACATGCTGTGCTAGAAGCCTTGAGCTCCCTTTTGCATTCTATAATTTATATGTTGCCACAGCATGAGGTAATTTTCATGATTTTGCTTTTAAATTATGCATATTAAAGTGAAATGTACTGATACAAATATAGACATGACCTATAAAGATTTTTTCCTTTCCCCAGAATTTAACCTTTTAAAGACCTTTTTATTCTCCAAACCACCCTTGTCATAAACAAATTACAGAGCTTTTCTGTGCTAGAGCTTATTAGTGTGTTGGATGTATATAGTATGGTAGATACTGTAATACATATTTTTTGTAATAAAGTATTACACTGTCTCTTGATACTTTGAGAAATAGGTGTATTTATTAAGAGCTTGACCAAAAGCATAATTGAGTATAAGCTTAGAAGCATTAACATGTATCTATTTTTATGCAAAAAAAAAAAACAAAAAATTATCTGGTGAGTATATGGCCTGAGTTGTTTTCTAATAAAAGATTAATATCTTGTGCTGCTCTCACCCAACTGAAAGTACTGAAAAACAATCTTGGTTAGAAACTGTGCCCACCCAGTCTTCAAGAGCCGTCATCGGAGCCTAGAAGAGAAAAGGAAGCAAATACTCAGACTATGTGGTATAAGAGCAGAAAAACAGTTTCTTCTCACATTTCTGAACCTCTCTCCAATGTTTTTCCTGTTTCACAGTCTTTTCTTTACATCTAAACTCCGAATTACTCTTAATGCACCAAGATTTTAATTGCCACTCTCTAAGAAGTAGCCAGAAATGTTACCTACATTTTCCAGCAAACATTAGCTTATTATTTAGTTTATCAGTCTATGTATCTACTTGGGAGACCAGTATAACATATTAATTAAAAACATGGTTTCTGAAGTACCTAGGTTCAAATCCCAGTTTATCTGTGTAATAGTTTTGTGATCTTGGAGAATTTTACTTAACCTTTCTGAGCTTGAATTTCTTCATTTATAAATGTTCTGGAAGGAGTGTAATGATATGGTACATATAAAAAGTACGGAGTACCGTGCTTGGCATGGGCTACCCACTTAAATAAATAGCTATATTCATCATTACTGTATGGTTGGGCTCCCCTGTTTGGCATGGGAGAATCATTTATGTCAGACATAATCCCATATTAGAAGTAATAGATTTGACATACTCATTTATTAGCAATGTTTTAATTATAATTCTGGGCCTAGCCAAAGGTGTGGTAAAATGATCACTCAAATAGGCTGATGGAGATAAAAGTTGCATAATACAACTTAGCGGTAGAGCAATTTGGCAGTATATATCGATACCCATAAAAACCCTCTTTGAATCTGTAATTCCCTTTCTAGAAATCTCTAAAGAAAGAATGAGAGATTTATACTAAAATTTACAGCCACCAGCATTTGACAATTGTGAGTGGGAGTTAGGAAGGGGGAGGCGAACTTACATGTCCAGCAGTAGAGAAGGGTTGAATGACAAGTGATATTTTTACATGATTCATATTCTGTAGCTGTTATGAAATATTTGATATGGGAAACTTCTCACAATATACGGTTATAAAAGTATGTAAAATGCTCAAATTTTGTACACTAAGAAATACCTCTCTCCCTCTTGCCCTTTGTCTCCTTTCCCAGAAACAAGACTGGAAAAATGTGCATCAAAATATCAACAGTGTTTATCTCTGTGTGGCTGGATTTCAGTTTTTTGTGTCTATTTTTTGAATTGTTTTTATACATTTCAGTTTTTTTTCCAGATTGTACCTACTAAACATGTTACTTGGCATACCTCATAGGAAAAGCAGTGAAGGGGAGATTGGGTGTCTGAGTATGTGTTGTTGATCAGTAGTGACTTTATTGAAGAAAGCTTTAAAAAACTGAAAGTTGCCCCTTGGATCCAAAAATTAATCTCCTAAACTGAAACGATTTAGTTGGTGGGAGCCAGGAGGGGGCCAGGTGTGGGTCATAGAAGGGGTTGTTGGACAGATTCTGGCATTCAGGTGGACGTTGGTTTTAATGTAGCAGATAAATAAGAGCTCAAAGAGGCATGGGTGATGTTTAATATAAAGAAGGAGAGGAAGCTTCTTGCAGAAACAAAACCAGGGTGAACTTTAATTACACTTGCAAAAAGATTATTAGGTAAGGGGCTCATATCACTTAAATTTTATTTTATCTTTTTTTTCAAAATATTTATGATGGACAGAGGGAGACTGATACATATTTCTAGTGGAAGGTTCATGAAAGAATAAATATTTTGTGACTGTAGAAAAGTATTTGAGTGTTTGGCTCTTTCTGATAACTTATATATTAAAGTGATTTTAAAATATCAAGAACAAAATTACACGTTTGCAACTTTTTTCTAATTAGGATCCAGTTTACGGAAAAGGAAAACTTGGAGAAATCCAGGGACTCATTCTGGGAATGTTGGATACCTTTAACTATGAACAAGTAAGCTTTCTATTTCTGAGGCTGTCCTAAGGTAAAAAGAAGCTATTTCTTTTTTCTTTGCACCCATACTTTTTCTTTAAAAATTCCTATTTAATGGAAGTTTGGTAGATTGAAGTGTATGCTTTTTAAAAGCTTATAAATCTCTTGGCCTTAATTAATATGTGTATACACACACAGAGATATTGTAGAATGTGGAAATGTATCAAATTTGGACTCATTTTATTCATTGGGAATGAAACAGTTCTTTTTTTCTAAGTGAAAAGTGTGAGAAATATTCTGGAAAATAATTGAATGGAAGAATGTAACCATGAAAAGGAAGAGTCAGCATGAGTATAGAAATTGCAAAATTAAATGAATTTTCTTTCAAAGGTTCTGAAGCAGATGATTGCCACTAACCAAAAGTGGTCATTAGTCTTTAACTCAAAACTGCCTATAGCATTGATTCTCAGTAGGAGCCACCATGGTATACAGATTTTTTTCTTAGTATACTTCAAAGTGACTGATGAAGCCACCTAAGAAAAGCACCACTTAGGTATGGTAGATACAGTATCTGCTTCTTTAATAATCTGAGAGAAAAAAAGAAAAATTGGGGTGACAGAGCTTTTCTTAGGGTGATGAAGAACTACAGTTTTGCCAAGCATAGCCCAGTGAAACAGATACCCCTGCAGGCATGCACTCCGTGTTGGCAGAAGGGAAGCTGAGAACAAGGCAGGAAATGTTTGCAAACTTTGGAAGAGCAGGAAAAGATAGGGTTGATTGGAAAGAATTACAGTGGTAAGACTGTTAGACCTAAAAATTCTCCATTACAGGTAAAATTAAAGGACTGGGCTTATAGCAAGGAGGATGGGCAGTATGTCTACCCCTTTGGGACTGACAGAAAAGAGCCCAACTGCACATCTGAATGATAGATATGAATGTTGAGAATTAGATAGAGTATGTAAGCAACATAAGCCACAAAGTATTAAAATGACTTAATGTGATAGCTATGAAAATGTCTTTATGTGACTTACTGACAGATGTCACAGTCTTAAGTAGATTCAAATGACTTGTAAGTGCTGATCAGGAAAATGTGATCTTTCTGCCCAAGGGAGATGAAAACTGAGGAACGGCCATTAGTTTTTTCAGTGAAAGGTTATTTGAAATATTGCCATGGATGCAGTTTCTATAAAAAAAAAATCGGAGTTTTGGGTTGTTTGTTGTAACACTTTGAGCCATTCAGAGGGAACTTATTAGAAAAACGTAATTAAAAAATAGGTTTGTATTTATCTAGTCATTCGAAAGCCATCAGTGCTGAGTTAAGCCACAGAATGGCAGAGCACACATTTCTCAGTAGAAACTAATGATAGCCTTTTAATAAATATTTTGAGACTCTCGATGTATGCCCTGGTCATTTCTTGCACATTAAAGTTAACCACTTAAATTTGGGAGTATTTGGGGTTTGTTTTTATTAATGTTATGCCTTCATAGTATATTCTTTTTTTTTTTTTAAACATTTATTTATTTTTGAGACAGAGAGAGACAGAGCATGAACGGGGGAGGGTCAGAGAGAGAGGGAGACACAGAATCCAAAACAGGCTCCAGGCTCTGAGCTGTCAGCACAGAGCCCAACGCGGGGCTCGAACTCACAGACCGCGAGATCATGACCTGAGCTGAAGTCGGCCGCTTAACTGACTGAGCCACCCAGGTGCCCCAGATAGTATATTCTAATTTCAGTTGTTTGTGGTAAAAAACCAAACAAGTGTCTCTCCTCATTCACCTCCTCCCATCTCTTTCACTTAAAGAACCATTTTTGTGTGTTTGGTTTCTGTTTTGGTCTTTCCTAGACTCTGCTGGAAACAACTACTAGCCTTCTAAACCAAGATCTCCATTGGTCATTGTGTAACCTGAGAGCTTCAGTCACCAGAGGACTGAATCCCAAGCAGGATTACTGCTCTATATGTTTGCAGCAGTACAAGAGACGCCAAGAAATGGCAGATGAAATCATTGTCTTTAGGTAATCAAGGGAAGGAAATGTTACACATACAGTGTGCGACATGTATGGTATTACCAGGCAGGTATACATGTGGATACACAGCTCTAGTCAGTCTTTCTAGCAGTGAACAAAACAGGGCAAAGTTCCGCCCTCATAGACCTTACATTCTGCTTAGGGTTTGGGAGAATATATGGGGTAAAGGCAATAAAAGATGGACTCTGGAACCACGCTTTTTGAGTTCCCATCCTGTTTCTGCTACTTGCTAGCTGTGAGACTTTGAACATGTTAATCTCTTTACATCTTAGTTTCCTTATCTGTAAATTGGGATAATAATGGTACCTTTTTCTTAGCTTATTGCGAATATTAAATGAGATAAATTACATAAGACACTTGTCATCGTGTTGACATAGCAAGAGCTATATAAGTGTTATAACTTCTATTAGTATAGACACAGGAAGATTAGCAGATTTGGTAGTTGGAAGGGGAAGAAGCTCTCATCACACAAAAAGCCCACGAAAGAGTGTTTGGTGGGGGAAGATATTTTATACAGAGTAGTCTTGGAAGGCATCACTGTTAAGGTGACTTAATAACAATTTAAAAATTAATAAAAATGTAATAATTACCATGAATAAAATAAAATATGGTGTAAAGGAATGTTGGGAGCTACTAATTTCTAAAGAGTAACTAAGGAAAGTCTCACTAGTTTAGTGACATTTGAGTAGAAACCTAAGGGAAGTGGCCATGCAGTATCAGGGGGGTGCCCCAGGCAGAGGATCAGCAAGGGCAGACACCTTGAGGCTAGAGCTTGGTCACATACTTGGAGAGTAATGAGTGAGTAGGCTTGTGCTGGCGAAGCAGAGTGAAGGAAAGGGAAGATGATAACAGTTGACTTCAGAAGAACAGAGGCCAAATTATATAGCAACTGGGTCATTATAAAGGGTTAAACTTTTACTCTGAGATGAGAAGCCATTGGATGGTTTTGAGGATAGGTTTGACGTCTGGCCTGTGTCTTAAGGATCTCTTTGCTATATTGAGAATGGACTACAGAAGTTCAAGGGTGAAAGCAGGGAAACCATTTAGGTTATTGCAGTAATCCAAGAGAGAGATGGCCCAAGGTGGTAGTAATGAAGTAAGAAGTGGTAGGATTCTGGACATATTTTAAAGGTAGAGCTGGTAAGATTTGTTCATAGATTGCATGTGAGGTGTGAAAGAAAGAGAATAGTGAAGGATGATGCCAAACTTTTTGGCCTGAGAAACTGGAAGAATGTAGTTGTTGAGGTGGGAAAGGTTGGATGAGAGCAATGCGGTTGGGGTAGAGCAGAGTGAAATCAAGAATTTGGTTTGACACATGTTAGAGTTAAGATGCCTGTAAGATATCCCATCCACACATAGGTGGCATTTTAAAGCTGTGGACCTGGAGTAATCACTGAAAGAGCAAGCGTAGCTCTAGAAGAAAAAAAAGTAGAGAAAGACTATAAAGACTATAGAAAAGAATTGACTTCTGAGGTAGTCCAACATTTCAGGCTGGAGAGTTGAGGAGCAATCAGTAAAGATGACAGAGAATTATACTCAACACTCACTTTAGGGAGGCTCACTTAGCAATCAGCAGGGAGTTTCTTCTTAGGAATAGTGTAAGAATTACTGCAGCCCTGACAGTTTTGTATTAATCAAATCACAACTGTTGCCTTGGATTTGATGAGGCAGACCACTCATGTTGTTACCAAGCTACTTAAATCATTAGGGCTTTCCCCAATTGCATTTTTTTCATACTTGCTAAAAACATTTCATAGTTTGAGAAATGAACAGAAGTTCAAGTCATCTCCCACGTGGTTTGTAGTCAAGAGAATTGTGATTCTGTGCCTGCTCCCAATGTAGGTGTGCAAATACATGAGTCTGGGTTTTAAAAAAGAGAGGACGGCAACAAGTAAATTTCCTTTCTTCTTAACTGTACAACAGTCAGTGTATTACAACTTACCGGAAGTCTTTGCCACTTATAAATACACTCTAGCATAGCTTATGTTTGGAGATTTTATGTTAAGGAAAAGTGCAAATTGGTTGCCTTTATTTTGCAGCTGTGGCCATTTGTATCACTCATTCTGTCTGCAAAACAAAGAGTGCACCATAGAAACTGAGGGGCGGACAAGGTGGACATGCTACAAATGCAGCTCAAGTAACAAAGTAGGGAAATTAAGTGAAAATTCATCTGAAATTAAAAAGGGGAAGACAGCCCCGTCACAGGTAAGACTTGTTTTCATGGCAAGATGGAGATAGTCTTTTCTTACCAGGGTCTTTCGGGCCTGGCCTCGTTTTTCTTGTAGACCTCAGCGACTTTACCTCGTTGGTATCTAGTGCATGACGCCTTCTGTTCAGTTCTATTTAGTATTTGAAGAACTTCTCCTCCTTGCCCTACGCTGAAAATAGGGATTTAAGACATTTTAAAGGCAGAAGACATTTTCTTCTCTGAAAAAGTTTAAGATCTACTTGAAGGTGGGGGGCGGGAGGGGGATGTACATACATGAGCCTCCTGAAGCCTTTGACAAAGTAAGAGGTCAGCAAGTACTGATGGCTACCTGTGTGCTCGAGAGCAGAGCTGTCCCTCTTCAGTGGGACCAGTGGACAAGCTAAGTGCACATGTGCTCTGTGCGTGGCTCTCTCAGCTGGGTAACTTTCTTCAAAGAACTTGATGCAGTAGTGTTCATTTGAGAATTTGTCATTGCCTTTGGAATTCGACTCATGGACTAGATACACTTTTATTCATTTGACAGCCTTTCTTTTTTCCTTCTTAAGCAGGCAGTGGTGCATTTGAACTCTGCTGCTTAATAACTTTTGGGAGAACAGAACTTGACAACACGCGGGGCCCAGTGTGGAGGAGGAGCCGCTGCTAGGACCAGCACTTGATCATTATTCTATTCTCAATTTACTTCCTCTTTGGAGTGAGACGAGGTGTCACGGTTGCCATTTCTTGCTCCTTCCTCTGTGCCCCCACCTTGTAGTTGGCCTTAACATCACTTAGTGAAAAGTGGAACCTGTTGATCTTCTGTCCTTGTTCTGTCAGCTTTCAGTGCTGCGTCAGAGGTAGACCCAGAAAAAAACTTTGACCTAGTTTCTCCCAGATAACAGTTCAGAATTTTTATACTCTGGTGGTAGACGTTCATTTATATTCGTCAAGTATGTACAAAACAGCGTGCCAGGCACTGTGCTAAATGCTGGGGGTATAGTAGTAGACACAAATTTGTCTCATGGAGTACACAACCAATGAAGTGACAAACAGACTTTGAGTAAGTATTCTCAAGTTCTTTCTGGCGCCAAATGCGTGGTATCTTTTCCAACACCAGGTCTGACACTAATTCTGTCAGTACTCTGCACACCAGCTGGGTGTCCAGTAATTCAATTCTGACACTGACTATCAGGAGTTAGCGTCAGATTCCACAGGTTCAAGGGCTCATTCACCTGAGCCTACCCTTACTTCAATCATCAGTTGCAAATGGAATGTCCAGTTACCTACCCTTCTGTCTGACTTGGCAGAGTCAGAGGTTCCCGTGATCAATCCCCCTGCAGTTTGACAATGCACCAGGAGCAACTCCTGGAACTTTATATTTGCCTGTTTAGAAGAGGATCCAACTCAGGAACAGACATGGGAAAAAATGAGCAGGGCAAGGTATGGAGGGAGAAGGGTGCTTCCTTGTCCTCTCCCAGCACACTACCTTTCCAGTACCTCAGTGTGTTCACCAACTCAGAAGCTCCTTGAACCTGGCTGCTTCAGGGCTTCTGTGGCAGTCTCATTATGTAACCATGACTGATTGAATCATTGGCCATTGGTGATTATACTCCATCTCTAGCCCTTCTCCCCTCCCTAGAAGTTGGGGATGAAGGGCAAGCAGGGGAGGGTAGAGCCTCTAAGCATGACCTGATCTTTGTAATGACCAGCCCCCAACTTGAAGCAATCTAGGCATCCACAGCTACCAGTCATCTCATTAGTATACAGAAGGCACTCTTATCACTCAGGAGATTCCAAGAGTTTAAGGAGCTATGTACCAGAAACCAGGGACAAAGACCAAATATTTATTTTTATTGTGCCACAAGTACTTGGAGATGAACTATGCTGTAAGAGCAGGCAATGAGTGGACTTAGTCGACGTGAAAAACCATGGAAGGCTTCCTGGAAGTGCCATGTTAGCTTCCCCTGAAGGAAAAGAGACATGAGCTAGACAAGTTTAGGTGCAATAGTGGGTAGAAAGAGGGATACTCTAGACTGAGGGAACCATATATATAGAACAGACATAACCTCTCTGCTGTGAAGCTAGACATTGAGCATGACTGGATCAAGAATATGAGAAAATGAGTGGTATGAGGTGAGGCTGCTGTAGTAAACAGGGACCATATTAATTACTTTGATGTTTGTGCTAAAGAAAGTGTATTAAGGGGTTTTAAGGAAGGAATAATATCTGATCAGAATAGCATTTTTTTTTCAGAGCGATATTTTTAGAGCACTCTAACTGCAGTGTAGAAAATGAAAGGAAAATAAGAACAGATGTAGGGAGACCCAAGAACACTGAAGTAATTTGGAGGAAAGAAGTGGTAACTTATACTAGAATGATAGAAGTTGGGATGGAGAAACTAGTACCTATTTGAGATGTGTTTGAGATGCGTAGAGACACCAGAACAGTTAACATGGTCCTTGCTTACCTCACCAGCTGCATGTCAGACCACTCTCTTTCACCCTGTCATCCAGTCACGTTCAACTTCCAGTTCCATGATCTTTTCTGGTTTATAGCAGAGATGCAATATTTGAGGGATAGAATTATCAGGAGTTGGTGATAAAACTGTTGGATGGAGCACGTAAGACAGAGGGAGGAATCAAAATTAGTACCCAGATTTCTTACTTGAACAACCGGTGGATGATGGTACCATTTACTGAGGTAGAAAGCAATAAACAAAGAACATACTTGGGAATAAGAGAAGTCATTGTTGAATTTAGAGACTTTGGCAGGACATTACAGGTAAAGATGTTCAGTATGGTTTCCAGATTGAAAATTTCATTAACTAGTCATCTAAAATGCTTCCTTGTTTGCATTTAGGGAAGGAAAGACAGATCTTATGATTTCCACCCTGTTTCCAAGCTGCATCCAAATGCAGATGAGGGAACCTTTTTTATGCAAATACTTAAGTCACATCTTGGGGCACTTCAGTTTTTTTCCTCTTTCAGTTTTGTCCTGCTCATAAACCAACTTGTGATTGTATGCATATAACTGCTTGGATATTACCAACTAATGTCTTTCTTTCTAGATAGTCCTCAGCTAAAATAGACCATTTTTTCCTTTTTTAAAAAATAGTTATGTTTTATGCTGTTATTATGTGTTTTAATGCATAATTTACAAGCAGTAAATTTACCTTTTGTGAGTTTTGACAGCCACCTTTTTTTTATCTTTAGCTATTTTTTTGTATTTTTTTAATATATGAAATTTATTGTCAAATTGGTTTCCATACAATACCTAGTGCTCACCCCAAAAGATGCCCTCTTCAATGCCCATCACCTACCCTCCCCTCCCTCCCACCCCACATCAACCCTCAGTTTGTTCTCAGTTTTTAAGAGTCTCTTATGCTTTGGCTCTCTCCCACTCTAACTTCTTTTTTTTTTTTTCTTCCCCTCCCCCATGGGTTTCTGTTAAGTGTCTCAGGATCCACATAAGAGTGAACACATATGGTATCTGTCTTTCTCTGTATGGCTTATTTCACTTAGCATCACACTCTCCAGTTCCATCCACATTGCTACAAAGGGCCATATTTCATTCTTCCCCATTGCCACGTAGTACTCCATTGTGTATATAAACCACAATTTCTTTATCCATTCATCAGTTGATGGACATTTAGGCTTTTTCCACAATTTGGCTATTGTCGAGAGTGTTGATAGCCATCTTTACAATCAAGATATAGAGCAGTGTTATAACCGACTCTCAAAAGTCCCCCATATCTCTTTGTAGTCAGTCTTTCCCCCTACTCTCTGTCCCTGGCAACCACTGATGCACTTTGAGTTAATTTTTACTAGGGTACAAGATAGGATTGAAGTTCATTCTTTTGCATTGAATTGCCTTGGTATCTTAGGCAAAAGTCAATTGACTATGTATGTGCAGGTCTGTTTTTTGACTTTCTATTCTTCCATTGACCTATTTATCCTTTCTCCAATATGGTAGTTTTATAGTAAATCTATCAGGTATTATGAGTCCTCCAAGTTTGTTGTTGTTACTAACATTTGGCTGTTCTAATCCCTTTGCTTTTCCATATAAATTTTAAAATCAGCTTGTCAATTTCTACAAAAAAAGTCATGCTGGAATTTTATTGGGATTGTGTTGGATCTGTTGATCGATCAATTTAGGGAGAGTTGATAGCTTAACAATATTGAGTCTTCCAATCCATTAACATGGTATATCTATCAATTTATTTCAATCTTCTTTGACTTATTTCACCAATGCTTTATAGTTTTTGGCATGTAAATCTTGCATGTTTTGTTTCTAAGATTTATTTCTAAGTATGTAGTTTCTTTTGATATATATTTTACAGTTTTATATTTCAATTTTCTAATTGTTCATTGCTAGGATACAGAAATACAACTTCTTTTCATATACTGATCTTGTGTCCAGTGACCAGTGACCTTACAAAGCTTACTTGTTAGTACTAATATTTTTCTTATAGGTTCTTTGGTATTTCCTACATAGATAATCAGATCATATGCAAATGAAGACTTTTATTTCTTTGTTTCCAATCTTATGCCTTTTATTTCTTTTCCTTATTACATTGGCCTCCAGTACAGTGTTATATTGAATAGGAATGATAAGAATAGATCTGTTTGCCTTGTTACTGATCTTAGGGGAAAGTGTTCAATTTTTCATCATTAAGTTTAATGTTAACCACAGACATTTAGTGTGTAACCTTTATATCATGTTTTAGGAAGTTATTTTTTATTCCATGTTTTGCTGAGAAATTTTTCCTAAATAGGTGTCGAATCCTGAAGCCATTTATAGTACATTGGTTGCCTTGTACCAGCGTCCCCACACCTCATACAGTGAAGAAAGATAGTAATCTACTTCATTGACTTTCCTCCTGCCTTCTCTCAGAACACCTAGAAAAGGTAAATTATCTTGAAGTTGTACCTACATGTCAAAGGCAGCTTTACTTCTGAGGCTGTATGAGGCAATCCCATTCTGGAAGGGAAGAGAGATGACTCAATTTTTTCATTGTTCAGGAAACTCCAGTAAGATTACTAGTCAGATCCTCTTGAAAATGTTTCGTTGGGGCTCCTGGGTGGCTCAGTTAGTTAAGCATCTGACTCTTGGTTTTGGCTCAGGTCATGATCTCATGGTTTTGTGAGTTTGAGCCCCATATCAGGCTCTGCTGACAGTGCAGGGCCTACTTGGGATTCTGTCTCTCTCTCTGCTCCTCCCCAACTCCCGTTGTCTGTCTCTCTGAAAATAAATAAACTTCAAAAAAAATTTTTTTAAATCTTTGATACTTGCTAATAATGAAGAATGATTCTCAAATCATATGAAGCAGTAGTTCTAGAGTAAGAACTATTTGGGATTTCTTAAATTTTCTTCTAGCTGTCTGTGTTACTAGGATACTGTAAAAAGATCTAGTGGATTGGTAACACAAGAAGGAAAGAGAAAATTAAATTTATCAAATATATGCTGAAGATGTGTTTATGCTAATTTCCACAATTTTATGAGAGTGATATATTCCCTCTTTTATAGGAACTGGATGTAGCTCAGAGAAGGGAGGCCAATATTTGAACTCAAGGTTTTATAGGACCGTTATCACCCCCAATTTTCCTACCTCCAGCCTGTTCCTATTTTTAGCATTCTGACTTGATTGAAACCTGGGAAAGCTGATTTTTAAAATACATCCATACCATATTGGCTGTGCTAATTAAGATTTCTTACCACGTGTGAGCCATTCCATTTTTAATTATAAGAAAATTTTAAATGAAAATACTAATTCTGTCTATGATGGTTTTTATTAAATTGTATTTTATGAAAGTTGTACTTTGTGCACTTTGTGCTCTCGATTTCCTTTGAAAAATGTCAACCCTGGTCATTAAGTTCCTAGCCAGTGCAGGGAGGATCACAGAGGTGAGGGCCCAGTGACTCCAAAATCAGGTTGAGATTGCCAGTCAGTTTCCACGTGTTGCTCTCTACTCCCAGGAGATACTGAATGCATTTGAACCTTCTCACTGCCTCTATGATCCTTCAGTCAAATCTCTTTTTGTTTCATTCTTTTCCAAGACCTAGGATAATTTTTTCCATGGTCATTTTCTAACTCTGGCTCAACAAGATGGAACAGTTACCCTGAGAACTGTATTTTTGGTGGAGAAGGTCTGTCTTCTTCTGCTCCTTACCTCATGTCTTTTTTGCACAACTGGTCAGTATATATAAGCAATAACTCTGACAGATTGGTTGCCTCCAAACGGGTCGGCACAGACATGAGGGGAGTTATTCCCCCAGGAAGCCTGCTCTCCTATGGAATAACTACTTTTACTCTTTACAAGCCAGAAAAATGACTCCGTCTTTTCTTCCTTATCTCCATCATTGCCTCAGGTTTACAAAGCTTAGTCTGAAGTGTTGAGGTCCACAAATAAACCTTGTAAGTCTCTCTGATTTGCCGTTTTGTTTTCTGTGTGTATTACCCACAGGTAACATACATTGGAGAATTAATTTCAACTGAAGTACTTATCATTCTACTATATTTTCTCAACAAATGGTATTGCTATATAATATAATGTAATAGTTTTCTTGGGTTATTAAATTTTCTTTTCCTATTCCTTTATCAAATTTATAGTAGCAGAAAACCATCTTCATTGGCACTGATGAGCAATAGAAGAAATTAACTTGGTATTTTTAAAATAATTGTTGATCAACAGACAACATGCTACAAATTCAAAGAAACATAATTGAAGATTTACTAGATTGTATGCTTAGAATTCTTGAGAGCTGGTAGTAAGCTAACACATTTTATGTGCCAGCAACATTTAAAGACTTATCAGAAAGTTTTATAATGTATTGCTTGATAACTTTTCAGAGTTGGATAAATCATCTCTTACTGGTAAAGAGGCAGGTACATTAGTCAAATATCAGAGGTGGGTTTTTTTGTTTATTTTTTTTTATAAGAGGTAAATACATGAGAAGAAGACTCGAAATAAACCTATAACTGCCTATTTATTCTTTAATCATCAGAACAGAAAAGAATTAAATGAAATAAGCTGATACTTTTCTTGGTACTTGGGGTTGGTTTTATATTTTGATTTTTAGAGTTGTCTAAGAAAATGTTTTGTCTTTTGGGGTAAATTTATAAATAATGTCAGAGGAGAGTATTTACAACTTCAAAGAAATTACTCAGTACATGACATTTATTTGGGCTCACTGGTCATAATTTTCTATTAACCATTGTCCAATTCTTATTTAATTTGGATTCCCACTATAAATTGAAGATTTGTTTTACCAGCTGCTTAATGAAATCAGAACACTGGTATTAATGCCCTGTGTTCATCTGTCGTTTTTAAAGAGTGTCAATTCCCCATTATAAACATTAGATTCCAATTAAATGCTAAACAATGAAATTTCAGTATCTGGTGATAGCAGCATTTCTCAAAAGAATATCCTGTAACTTAAATTTACAAGTTAAATGAGGGTTAATGTATCTTAGATGTGCAGAGAGGTGATAAATGATTCTAATTTAAATGAATCTCTTTGAGGAGACTTTTGCCCATTTTCCAGTAATCTTGTGATTATACCCTAGTATTAAGTGATTCATTATTTCAGCCAGTATTTAACATATGCCTGCTTTGGGCCAAATGCTATATTTTCGGGACTGAGTATACATTACTGAACAACAACAACAATAAAAAACCTGAAAACGTATTTCCTACCATTACGTAGCTTACCATATAGGAAGAGAGCTAGACGATAATTAAATTGTAAGCAAACTGTAATTGCTTGTGTAACTCCAAATTGTGATAGGTTGTAAGTACTATCGGGAAAGAATAGAATGTTATGGGAAGAATAGCATGAGGGAAACCTACTCTGGAGGGTGGTCCAGGAATATCCATCTGTAGAGGTGATATTTAAGCTAAGATCTGAAGGACAGGAAAGTACCATCCATGTGAAGAATATTCCAAGCAAAAGAAGAGCAAGCACAGAGGAACTGAGGAGAGGGTTGACTTGTTCAAGGAACTGAGAAAAGATCAGTGGGTGAAACATAGAAACTAAAGAGGAGTGTGGCAAGGAATGAGGTTGAAGAGGTAGGCAAGGCCATGTCCTGAATAGCCTGGAAGATCTGGTGAAGAGTTTACTTTTTATTCTTAAAGTAGTAGGAAACATTGAAGGGTTTGAAACAGAGGACACATGTAATGTATTGACTGTGATTGTGGAAAATGGATAGACAGTCACGTCTCTGTGAGCACCTCCCTTGTCACCACTGCCAGAGTGGTTTAACAGATGCTTAAAGCCCTGAAAGTTTGCACCCTTCACTTTGATCCAGAAAAGGCTTATGTCCAAAAGACCAGAGGATAACAATAGTACCCAAAAAGTGTTTCCAGTATTTATGTAGAACTAAAGCTTTGATGGGAATGTGGGCAAGTGACATTTAAAAATAATAGTGTTCAATGAAATGTGAAAAAATGTTCAACTTCATTACCAGTGATCAAAGAAATACAAATTAAAACAACAATATGATGCCGTTTTTTTAAGTTATTAAACTGGCTAATTTTTAAAAATACACAATAAACTGGCACACATTTCAAAATAGATACACATTTATATTGTTAAGGATGTGAAGAGGCAGACACTCTTTAATCATTAGTAGTGGGAAGGTATGTTTGTACAAGTGCACAATCCCTTATCCAGATCCCTTTGACAAGATAGGTTTCAGAATTGAGAAGTTTTTTTATTTAAAAGGTAATACAGGGACTTCAATTTCTGACAGGATGCATTTGGAGTTCTTGGGCGGAAATAGACAACATTTATAAACAGTGGTTCTCAAGACATTGGACATTGAGCAGTGAAGAAGTGTGGCCCCTGAGAGATGAGAAACAAATAACGTAAGCCCTAGGATCATCCTTAGTATACTGCTAGCAGAAAGGTTAGCCATGGCACAGGGAAGAGGAAACCGAGGCAGAGCTCACTGGTCTCTCTGAGTTGAGGAGGCAGAGCTGGAGTCCAGAGAAGGCGAGGTGGCTTGAGGTTGCCGAACAGAGTATGAACAGGAAAGAGCTGCACAGGGAAAAAGCCCCAGAGACCTGCATAAGACAACCTTCAATATTAAGTTGAATATTGTCCACTCATGTGTGAGGAAGCAGAACACTCAAGGCCTGAAGAAGAACCACACAAAAGGATTAGAGGTAGCAGTACCCCCAGATTGACATACAGCCAGGAATAATGCCAGCCTGGAACACTGCATCCTTCACAGGGCAGCACTGAGTACTAAGTCATGTCTTGACCATCATATTGAGGGAAAAGTTAACCCTAGACTAATGGCTGCTTTGATCCCACCTCACAAAACTTAAAACCTAAAAAAGATCAAATTATTTTCAAGTATTTATTTTTTTTTTTTTAGGTTTGTTTTTTTTTAGTAATCTATATACCCAACATGGGACTCGAACTCACGACCCCGAGGTGAAGTCACATCCTCTTCTGGCTGGGCTAGACAGGTGCCCCAAATTATTTCCAAGTATTTTAACTACATCCCAGAACAAAGTTCAAGAGTATGGTAGGGATTACAAAAATATTTTACCCAACAAGGTAAAATTCACAATGTCTGACATTTGATCAAAAGTTACCAGGTATGCAAGAAAGCAGGAAAAATGCAAGTCATAAAGAGGAGGGAAAAAGTCAACTGTATGACATTCTGAAGAAGGCAAAGCTGTGGAGGCAGTAAAAACATCAGTGGCTGCCAGGGGCCAGTGGGGAGGGGGAATGAATAAATGGAACACAGAAGACTTTAGGGCAGTGAAGATACTCTGTGTAATATTACAGTAGTGGACATATGTCATTACACGTTTGTCTAAACCCATAGAAGGCAACAACACCAAATGTGAACCCTAATATAAACTGGGTTTATATCACTCTGGGTGATAATGATGTGTCAGTGTAATGTGTCATCAGTTGTAACAGATGTACTGCTGTGGTGGAGGATGTTGATAAGGGGGAAGGCTGTGCAGGTGTGGGAGCATGGGATGTATGTGCTATTCTGTACCTTCCTCTCAATTTTGATGCAAACCCGAAACTGCTCTAAAAATTTTTCTTTAAAAAAAGCAATCCTTAATACTACCCAAAGCTGTCTACACATTCAATGCAATCCCAATCAAAATTGCACCAGCATTCTTCTCGAAGCTAGAACAAGCAATCCTAAAATTCATATGGAACCACAAAAGGCCCCGAATAGCCAAAGTGATTTTGAAGAAGAAGACCAAAGCAGGAGGCATCACAATCCCAGACTTTAGCCTCTACTACAAAGCTGTAATCATTAAGACAGCATGGTATTGGCACAAAAACAGACACATAGACCAATGAAATAGAATAGAAACCCCAGAACTAGACCCACAAACATATGGCCAACTAATCTTTGACAAAGCAGGAAAGAACATCCAATGGAAAAAAGACAGTCTCTTTAACAAATGGTGCTGGGAGAACTGGACAGCAACATGCAGAAGAATGAAACTAGACCACTTTCTCACACCATGCACAAAAATAAACTCAAAATGGATAAAGGACCTGAATGTGAGACAGGAAACCATCAAAATCCTAGAGGAGAAAGCAGGAAAAGACCTCTCTGACCTCAGCCGTAGCAATTTCTTACTTCACACATCCCCAAAGGCAAGGGAATTAAAAGCAAAAATGAACTACTGGGACCTTATGAAGATAAAAAGCTTCTGCACAGCAAAGGAAACAACCAACAAAACTAAAAGGCAACCAACAGAATGGGAAAAGATATTTGCAAATGACATATCGGACAAAGGGCTAGTATCCAAAATCTATAAAGAGCTCACCAAACTCCACACCCGAAAAACAAATAACCCAGTGAAGAAATGGGCAGAAAACATGAATAGACACTTCTCTAAAGAAGACATCCGGATGGCCAACAGGCACATGAAAAGATGCTCAACGTCACTCCTCATCAGGGAAATACAAATCAAAACCACACTCAGATATCACCTCATGCCAGTCAGAGTGGCCAAAATGAACAAATCAGGAGACCATAGATGCTGGAGAGGATGTGGAGAAACGGGAACCTTCTTGCACCATTGGTGGGAATGCAAATTGGCACAGCCACTCTGGAAAACAGTGTGGAGGTTCCTCAGAAAATTGAAAATAGACCTACCCTATGACCCAGCAATAACACTGCTAGGAATTTACCCAAGGGATACAGGAGTACTGATGCATAGGGGCACTTGTACCCCAATGTTTATAGCAGCACTGTCAACAATAGCCAAATTATGGAAAGAGCCTAAATGTCCGTCAACTGATGAATGGATAAAGAAATTGTGGTTTATATACACAATGGAGTACTACGTGGCAATGAGAAAGAATGAAATATGGCCCTTTGTAGCAACATGGATGGAACTAGAGAGTGTGATGCTAAGTGAAATAAGCCATACAGAGAAAGACAGATACCATATGTGTTCACTCTTATGTGGATCCTGAGAAACTTAACAGAAACCCATGGGGGAGGGGAAGGAAAAAAAAAAAAAGAGTGGGAGAGAGCCAAAGCATAAGAGACTCTTAAAAACTGAGAACAAACTGAGGGTTGATGGGGATTGGTGGGGGGGGTAGGTGATGGGCATTGAAGACGGCATCTTTTGGGATGAGCACTGGGTGTTGTATGGAAACCAATTTGACAATAAATTTCATATATTGGGGGAAAAAAAGCAATCTTTAGGGCGCGTGGATGGCTTAGTTGGTTGAGTGTCCTACTCTTGATTTTTGCTCAGGTCATGATCCCAGCGTCATGGGATCAAGTCCTTCATCGGGCTCCATGCTGAGTGTTGTGCGTGCTTAAGATGATCTGTCTCTCCACCTGCCCTTCTCCCCCTCCTCATGCGAGTGAGCTCTCTCTAAAATTTAAAAAAAAAAAAAAAAAAGGCAGTCCATTGAAACAGACCCAGAAATGGCACAAATGATAGAATTGGTAAATAAGAACATTAAAACAGTTATTATAATTGTATTCCATATGTTCAGGAAGCTAGAGGAGAGACTAGAACTGTTCGACAGAGTTATGGATATTATAAAGAGTCAATAGAACATCTAGAGATTAAAACTACAGTGTCTGAGCTGCAGAGCGCACTGAGTGGGATTAACAGCATAATGGACATAGCAGAAGAAATGATTAGTGAACTTGAATACATAGCAACGGAAAATATCCCAAATCAAAGAGGAAAAATGAATAAAGCAGCAGTGAACTGTGGAACAACTTCAGGTACCAAAAGACAACACCTGTAATTAAAGTCCTGGAGGAAGTAGAGGCAGGAATCATACAGGAAGAGTATTTAAAGAAATGTAATACAAGGTCCAAGTGTAGTATGGTAAGGGTTACCTATATTGAACAGCCTTTCTGCCAAACAGCCCTAGCTCTAAACAAAATGGGAAAAAATGTTGTTTAGAGAGCAAGCAGAAGTTTCTGATGGCTGACTTCTCAAGAAACAAAGAAACAATAAAATGCCATCCTTGAAGTGCTAAAAGAAAAGTAATACAGTATATATATTGTATATTATGTAACATTCCCAGTAGAGTCTAGGACAGCATCCCATAATCAAATACTTATGTGGGAAAAATAAAGACTATAAATAGCCTTACTTCACTTCCAGTTGGATTTTGCTGTCAGTGCCAAAAGTTTAAAAAAAAAAATCTTTTTTGTTTCAGAGTCTTTGGATTTCAGAATTCTAGGAAGCAGGTTTGTGGATCCATCTTCCTTGTCAGGAGAAAAACCGGCAGTATGTGTTTTTGAACATCTATGCCCTTTGAAGCAGGGACTTAGTAAATATATATGCAATGGAAATAACACATCAAGAGTATGTGTCAAGATGTTTATGACAACATTTTCTTAATTAAAAAATTTTGAAAACACATGTCCTAGTAACCTCCAAATAGTCGGTGAAGTTAGTCACAGCATATCTATACAGTGAATGGACTGCTTCATAGAAAAATCATAGAAGAATACTGATATGGTGAAATAGACACTTTCAACATGTAACATGAAAAGATCACAAAACAGCGTGATTCCAAATGTTAATAGTGGTTGCTGCTGTGTGGTTAGATTGTGATTTTTATTTCCTTTGTTTTGCTCTTTATTATTTTCTAAACTTCTATTAGTGAACCATGTATTCCTTTAGTAATCAGAAAAACCAAGGCTTGTTTAACAAAGTGATAAAGAAGGTATTCATATTGCTATTAAACTTCAGATCAGATTGCTTGTCTGTCAGAAATCATTTTAACAAAAATCAAAAAAGTTCAGCATTTAAAAAAATTTTTTTAAATGTTTATTTATTTTTGAGAGAGAGAGAGAGAGAGAGAGAGAGAACGCTACCAGGGGAGAGGCAGAGAGAGGGAGACACAGAATCCCAAGCAGTCTCCGGGCTCTGAGCTGTCAGCCTAGAGCCTGACACGGGGCTCAAACTCACGAGCTGTGAGATCATGACCTGAGCCAAAGTCGGATGCCCAACTGACTAAGCCACCCAGGTGCCCCACAGTTCAGCATTACTAAGGCCATAGCTTAATACATCATCCATATCCCCAGATGTGGTGTCTGCACACCTGGATTTAAAGTGTCTCTTTGAAGCTGCATTGCCTGAGGCATTTCCAGAAGGAATCCTGTTAAATGAAAAATAAGACCTTTCATGAGCAATGCTGAACCATTTCTGTTGCCACTTCAAACACTCTCTAACTTAATCTCCAGAGAACAGCTTTCACAGATAAATTGTCCAGCATCACATCTAGTTCTTGGCTTGTTTTTAAAAATCTGCAGATTCTTTCATGAGGTCATTTTTTTAAGCTTAAATACCTACTTTGCTTTGAAAATCTATTTTCTCTCTTTTCAAAAAGAGCATACCCGTAGTTAAAATTGGATAACGTTTAGCAAGCTATATCATACATCTGTAGTGAATTCCAGAGTATTAATGTCATGGTACGTTAAAGCAAAGACTGTCAAGTCTAATTTTTGCAGACCTGCTGAACGACCAGACTGAAAGGAAAGTCTGAACAGCCAGCAGTTTTGACCCCTGAGCTGAGGTTATGTTTTCTAAACTTATTCTGAAAGTCAAAAGGGAAAGGCAAAAAAGAAAGAAAGAAAGAGAGAGAGAGAGAGAGAGAGAGAGAGAGAAAGAAAGAAAGAAAGAAAGAAAGAAAGAAAGAAAGAAAGGAAAGAAAGAATAAGAAAAGAAAAGAAAAGAAAAAGGCTGCAGTATGGTCCTATTTGAATAGCCTGATGGCACAGTGGTAGGAAGTATCTTTAGCATGTATACTCTTAGAAGTAGACCATCAGAATTGAAGGGGCTGGAGAACTTGAATCCAGTTGCTTGTCTAATACTTCTACCTCTGTGGCATCATCCTAGACAGATCGTATCTACTGTCTGTTGAACTACTTGCAATAAGGATTATATTTTTCCTTGTAAACTAACGAGTTGATGTTCTAATTTTATATTAGTACAGATTAGTCTCTGTGTACTTCATATTTGCTAGAATTCACTGCTAAAAGCATGTGGACTTGGGAGTTTCCCTTATGAGAAGATTAGATAACATTTAATTCCTTAATAAATATAGGGTTATTCATATTTCCTGTTTCATCTTGGGTCCATTTTATTGAGTTGCTTTTCAAGGAAAGTGTTCTAATTTGTCAAATTTACTGGCATAAAATTTTTCTTTTAAATGTGTGTAAGTATTGTAGTATGTAGTAGTAATCTGTCATTACTGATATTGTTGATTTATATTCTCTTGATCAATCTAAGAGTTTATCAGTCTTGTTGATATGTTCAAAGAACCAACTTTTGGCTTTGTTAATTTTCTCTGTTATTTTGTTTGATTTCAATTGCGTTGATTTCTGTTCCTTATTTCCTTCCCTCAACTTAGTTTGGTTTTACTTTGATTTTCTTTTTCTCGCTTGCATAGGTCCTTCGTTTTAAACCTTTCTTATTCTCCAGGATAGTATAAAAAGCTATAAATTTCTTCCTCTAAGCACTGTTTTAGCTTTATCCTATAAATTTCTTTAAATGCTTTATTAAAGTATAATTAACATAAAATACACGCATACAGATTGTACAAATACGGCATGTATATATCCTTGAATCCATCACTACAATCAAGGTCATTTTGCAGACCTGTTACTACTCTCACTACTAAAGTGAGAGTGACCCTCTCACTTCTAAAAACTTAGTTCTTCCATTCTCTTCCCCAGAAGGCACCGACTGGCTTTGTTACAGTAGATTATTTTGCATTTTCTAGAATTTTAGATCAGGGGAACCATCAAGGAAGTATACTTTTTTGGTCTTTTTTCAATTAGCATAATTAAGATTCATCCATATTTTTATAAGAGTTCATTTCTTCTTACTGCTGAGTAGTGATTTGTTCTAAGGATATACCATTACTTATTGATGATTTCACCTGTTGATATTTGCATTTGTCCAGTTTCTGGCTGTTATAGATGAAGCTGTTTTGAAAACTTGTGTACAAGTCTTTGTGTGGGCATATACTTTCATTTCTCTTGGGTAAATACGTTTGGAATGGAATGACTGACCCATATGGCAAATGTGTGTTTATCATCTTGAGAAGCTACCAAACTGCTTTCCAAAGTGGTTGTACCATTTTACTCTCCTACCAGCATTACATGAGGGTTCCAGTTCTTCCACATCCTTGGTGTAGTCAGTCTTTTTAGTTTCAGCTGCTCTGGTATGTGTGTGATGATATCTCATTGTATTTTTAATTTGCGTTTTGTGAATGACTAATGATGTTGTGCATCTTTTCGTGTGCTTATTGGCTATCTGTATGTCTTTAGAGAAATGTCCAAGTGCTTTGCTCATTTTTGATCTGGTATTTTGGTTTGTTATTGAATTTTAAGCATTCTCTGTATATTCAAGATATTAATCCCTTATTCTGGATATTTGTCATGTGGCATTTGCCAATATTTTCTTCCATTCAGTGACTTGCCTTTTTACTCTATAAGTGTCCTTTGGTATGCAAAATTTTTAATTTTGATGTAGTTCAGTTGTCTACTTTTTTGTTAATTGTTGTTTGTACCTTTGGTGTCATCTTTAAGAAATCATTGCTAAATCCAGTGTTATGAAATTTTCCCTGTGTTTTCTTATAAGAGTTTTATAGTTTTAGCTTTTGTATTTAGGTCTTTTTGATCCACTTTGAGTTAGTTTTTATATGTGGTGTAAGGTAAAAGTCTAACTTGATTCTCTTGCATATGGATATCTCGTTTTCCAGTACCATTTATTGAAAAGACTGTTGTTTTCCCCTTTTGAGTGGGTCTTGGCACCCTTGTCAAAAACCATTTGACCTTATCTGTGAAGATTTATTTCTGGTCTCATTATTCCATTGGTCTGTATGTCTTTAGCCCAGTAGCACAGTTCTGATTTCTATAGTTTTACAGAAATTTAGAAACTAGGAAATATGAGACCTCCAACTTTGGGTTTTTTTCAAGATTGTTTTGGCTATTTAGAGTCCCATGAGGTTCCATGTGAATTTTAGGATGGATTTTTCTATTTCTGTTATAATGTGGTAGGGTCCCCTCACTAAGAAAAAAAAAAAAACCTCAAGGCAACCTGGCTATAAGCGTACGTGACAACATCCCTCATGACCTTGTAACATGAGACCACTTAATCAGACTGCGTGTTTGTCTGTTACCATATGTGGGAGACAAAGAAGTAAAAAATGTGTACAAAAACTACACCACGTGGTGCTTGGGGCTCAGTTCTTCTGTAGGAACCAAACTGAGCAGTGACGGCACGAATAAAATTGCTTCCTGGGGAGAAAAGCTTCAGTGTCATGACTCTCTGTGCAAGATTCCTGCTACAATAATGTCACTGAGATTTTGATAAGAATTGCCTTGAATTTATAGATTGCTTTCGGTAGTATGGACATCTTAACAATTCAGTCTTCCAGTCCATGAATACAGGATGTTTTCTTTTTATCTTTGTCTCCTTTAATTTTTTTCAGCAACGGTTTATAAAAAGTTTTCAGTGTACCAGTCTTTTGCCTCCTTGGCTAAGTTTATCCCTAAGTATTTTATTCTTTTTGATGCTGTGGTAAGTGAAATTGTTTTCTTAATTTCATTTTCAGATTGTTCATCAAAAACACACTGATTTTTATATGCTGATTTGTGTCCTTTATTTGTTTATTCTAACTGATATTTTTGTGGATTCTGTAGTTTTATACATACAATATGTCATCGGCAAATAGAAATAGTTTTACTTTTCCCCTTTCCAATGTGAATGTCCTTTATTTCTTTTTCTTGCCCAATTGCTCTGGCAAGAATTTCCAATACTATATTCAGTAGAAGTGGTGAAAGCAGGCATTGTTGATAATTTTAGAGGAAAAGCTTTTAATGTTTCATCATTGAGTGTGATGTTAGTTGTGGAGGTTTTTTATACATGGCCTTTATTATGTAAGAAGGTAGCTATTATGTAAGAAGAAGGTAGTTTCCTTCTAATCCTAGTTTATTGAGTGTTTTTATCATGAGAAGGCAAAGAATTTTTCTGCATCGATTGAGATGATCAGAGTTTTTTTCCCCTTAATTCTGTTAATGTGACATATCACCTTTATTAATTTGTATATGTTAAAACATCTTTGCAGCCCAGGGAAATATCCCACTTAATCGTGGTATATGGTCCTTATAATGTACTGTTGAATTCAGTTTGCTAGTATTTTGTTGAGGATTTTCCATCCTTGTTTATCAGGGATATTGGCCTGTAATTTTCTTGTAGTGTCCTTTTCTGGCTTTAATATCAGGGTAATGCTGACCTCCTAAAATGAGGTTGGAAGTGTTCCCTTCTCCTTAATTTTTTGGGAGAGTTTTAGAAGGATTGGTGTTAATTCTTTGAATGTTTGTTAGAGTTCATCAATGAAGTTATCTGGACCTGGTCTTTTCTTTGTTGGGGAGGTTTTGATTATGGATTCAGTGTCCTTACTAGTTATTGGCTGTTCAGATTTTCTGTTTCTTCATGATTCATTCTTGCTAGGTTGGGTGTTTCTAGGATCTAATTTCCTTTTGATTTCTTCTTTGACCCATTGGTTATTTGGTTAATAGTTCCTAAATATTTGGGAATTTTTTTTTAGAGATCTTTCTGTTACTGATTCTAAATTATTTCCATGATAAATTGTTATCAGAGAAACTTTTTAGTATCACTTGGATCTGTTTACGTTTGCTGAGAATTGTTTTATTGGTATAAAATAGTCTATGTGGCTTGTAAGTGGTCCGCATGCACTTGAAAAGAATGTACTGCTTTTGCTGGGTGGAGTGTTCTGTTGATGTCCAACTGATCGAGTTAGTTGATTGTATCATGTAAATCTTCTAAATCCTTGCTAATTATCTGCCTATTTGTTCTCTAATAATACTGAGAGAGAAGGATATGGAAATCTATAACTATAAAATCTTTTTCTCCTTTCAATTCTATCAATTTTTATTTTATGTATTTTTAAGCTATTAGATGCATGGACATTTAGGATTGTTACGTCTTCCTGATGAATTGGACCCCTTTATTATTGTGAAATGATCTTCTTTATCCATGGTAATAGTCTTTGCTCTGAAATCTAGTGCTGTCTTTGCAATCCCTTTGCTTGTAACTTATTTGTGCCTTTATATTTAAAATACGGTTTTTGCAGGCAACGTGTAGTTGAGTCTTGCTCATTTTTCTAATCTGACAATCTCTTTCAACCCTAAATATTTCAAGATATCCCTATACCATCAATCTTCTCTTCCTTGAGCTAAACATTGTTTTATTATGGTTTGGCTGATACTTCTTCTAAATCTTTCACTATTTTATCAAACTCTTTTGTGCCTGTTTTACTTAAAAAGGGCTATTATATCACAAAGAATGCTTTGAGTTGGCCTCTGCAAGAAATGCTGACTATTGCATAGTGTGTCACTTGGTTAACATTGTCAACAAAGATCTGTGTCTATTTGGTTCCCCACTATTTGGTTAAAACCAGTCTGGACCATCTGTTCTACTTTTCTTACACTAATCATATTTTAATCTTGGCTAACTACTGACTTTTGATCTCTGGAAAAGTTTCATAGGGACTTAAAAAAATCTCTTCATTGTTCCTCTGAAAAGGTCTATTTTATCTCGGTTATACCAATTCTAGTTGAGTTGTTTTGAGTGTGGGTCAAATAAAACTAGATTATAACCAAAAGTGTATTAAAATATTTGCCTTTGGGGTGCCTGGGTGGCTCAGTCAGTTAAGCATCCAACTTCGGCTCAGGTCGCGATCTCATGGTTCATGAGTTCGAGCCCCGTATCAGGCTCTGTGCTGACAGCTCAGAGCCTGGAGTCTGCTTCGAATTCTGTGTCTCCTTCTCTCGCTGCCCCCACCCCACCCCCCGTTCTTTGTCTCTCTCTCTCTCTCAAAAAAAGCATTAAATAAAATAAAATGTTTGCCTTTTTTTTCCAGGTAAAAATGTCTCCTCCTTGTCCTCCATCCAAAGGGGATCCTGCTGTTAAGAAGGTAAGTGAGGGGTTTTTTTAATTTATTAAATTTTTATTTTGATTCCAGTATAATTAACATACAGTGTTATATTAGTTTCAGGTGTACAATATAGTGATTCAACAATTCCATACATGGCCCAGTGCTCATCACAAGTGCCCTCCTTAATCCTCATCACTCATTTCACCCATCGTACCCCACCCACCTCCCCTCTGGTAACCATCAGTTTGTTCTCTATAGTTGAGTCTGTTTCTTGGTCTTTTTTTTCCTTTGCTCATTTGTAGACAGTGAGTTTTAAAGGCACAAACCCACTTTCCTCCTTCTGTGTATTTATTCTCTGTTGAACAACTTTCTCGAAATGACACTGATTTTTAATCATCTTAATGCTGTCAAAAGTTTTTTCTGATTAAATACCTCAATGACATTTCACCAGAATTCCTTGGCTTTTCCAGAGAAGCCAAGTGGGGATTTGGGCCTAGCATCAGTCTCCTGCCAACTAAGAACTTTAATTGTTCTAGAATTACCATTTGCTTTACCAGGCAAGTATTCTTATCATTGAATGGTGCATATGAAAGATATTCTAAGGAGGATGGTTCAAGATACTCTTTCCTTACTGATGTGCTTTCCCTCCAGATAGCTGTGCCTATAGAAAACTGGCCCGAGATGTTAACATTTCAGCACGTACAAATAAGAAGGTGCTCAGTAAATATTTGTGGTATTTACGTATGCCACTTCAATCCCTGACTGTAAAATTTGTAGCACAGATAGGGTGTGAGTCTTTCAGTTGAGCAATTCTCAGATGATGTCAAGAGAACCACTTAAAATCTTTTTCTGTGTACAGCTGCAAGAGTGCGGTTGAAATGTGGTAAACAAGCTGACATTTTTACTGTTTTCTTTTACCACTTTTATTTTTCTGACAATTGAAGTGTCCCTGGATGTAGGTTTTCTTTCCTTGCCCTTTTTTATAATTTCAGCCAGCATCCATGTCAGTGAAGAATTGTAGAACAAAAATAACAACTTGCTGGCTCTGTTAACTAACAGCAGGTTCTAGCTTCAAAGCAATGTGCCAAAAACGGATCCCTCTTCTCTGCCTGCAGAATCCCCTGAGACGTTTTTAAAAGAAAAAAAGAATGAAAAGAAGATATGTTAGGTGAAAAGCCCTGTCACATGCTGCACAGGAAAATCTCTTCCATTTTTGTCAGGACAGCAAAGGCAGGCAAGATTGAGGCTTTGGTTGTCGCTGCCTGGAACCGCCACACTGTAACCTGAGGAGTGGAGAGGGCTGGAGACACTTGGTGTCATTCAGTAAACAGATGAGGAAATTGGAATCCAGAGGGAGATTTTTTTCACCTAAGTTTTCAAGTGTGAGCTATGGAACACACTTCTAAAGTAGAGGTTAAAAATGTGCTTTAGATTCAACCAGATTTGGGTTCAAATATTGACTCTTCCTCTTACTTATCTGAATAACTTTCTTAGCCAGTCTCTCTGCTTCCTTTGCTGTAAATGATGGTGCTACCTCTCAGAAGGATCCTAAAGATTAAATGAGATACTATTTAAGTGCCTAACCTGGTAAATTATTGACATAAGGACTCAGCTATTGCTAAAACTAGTGTTAAAACACAAATCCCCCCATCCTAGTTAGATGTCCTGTCACTCTGTTACGCTACTTTGTATTATTGTCCATCCAACAGGTGTTTCTTTATGTAGATGCTGAGCTAATAAATAAGCAAGGGTCAACAGAGATGAAAAATAGCCTTTGTTCTTAAGGACCTCAGCATTTAGTAGGGAAGGTAGACATTACCATACAGTTTGACATATGCCATGGAAGGTGCGCAGGGTACAAAGAGCAGAGAGGAGAGGCTGGTTGGGGATGACTAGATGGATTTACTACAGCTCTTATGCTCTTTATGTAAAAATCCCAATGAAAAAGTTTGAGAAATACTTAGCTGCTCCCTTAGAGCTTTATTACTAGATTATAAGCAAACAAATTCTGCCATACTTAAAGATGTTTATTAAATATTCATTTAGAAATTGGTTCCTGTAACCTATATTTTAAACTTGGGAATGTCCTAGCTATCTGTCTAACCACTGTCAGAGGTGTAGCAATGTTACAGAAGTAGGATTCTCATCCTCTTGTAATCAACATCAGACAAACAGAAACTTCCAAAGCCTAGAATGACTGGACACAGGTGGCCCCCAGTGGCATTCCTAAGCGATCAGGTACAGACTCACTCTCCATTCAAGAATTGGGACTATTTCTAAAACATTTTATTCAGTGCATAAAAATATATATGAATACCTTTTATTTTAGCAATGAGAGTCTATCTGTCATAGTTATCATTCTGATTACTAAGACATTAATCTCACCAACAGAAAAATTTCTGGGTTTTTTTGTTTGTTTGTTTGTTTGTTTGGAGGTAATGAGCAAAGTCTTAGGTGTTGGTGAACAGCTATGGACAGCTAAAGGACTTTTAATAGATGCTTTTGGGAATTCATGTTAGCTAGCAATCTCTGAAGTACGGATTCTAGGTTGGGGCCACTGAGTGTCCCTAAGTTGAACCCTAAACAAAATAGCACATACTTAATATCACACTGTTTATGATGTCTGAATTAATGCTAAAATACATATCAGAACAGTTGCCTCTCTCAGAATAAGTGGTCAGGGAAGGTTTCCCAAAGAAGATAAAGCTTGATCAGCCTTGAAACACAAGGGAAGAGATATTTCGGGTAGACATGGGTGAGTACAGGACACTTCAGAAATGGTTCTGTATACCTTAAATATGGGAGCGTGCAAAAGCCTGGTGAAATAAGTGGGAGTCCAGATCACAAAGAGCCCTAGTGTGTGAAGCTCGCTTTTTATCTTGAAGATAAAGGTTTCTGTCAAAGGTGAGATTAAAGGCAGAAAGATCGATCAGAAGAATAGACCGTGTCCAGGCAAGAAAGAAGGTCCTCAGTCTGTGCTGTATTAATGGAATGAGGAGATGAAATAGATTCGGATTCTTAGGTATTTTTCCCCCCAAAACTCTTTCTGACACCTTAAGTCTGAGCTAGGTGTCTTTCCTTTATTGAGCTTTCTCTCATAGCGCCTGCACTGGTCCCCATCTACCAACATGTTTACCTGGCTATGTTGAAATTGCCTCCTTATCTATATGTATCCCCCATTGGAGACTATATGCCTCATGAGGGCAGGAACTACGTCGGTCTTGCTTGCTGTTGAATCCCTTAGTGTAGAATGAAGTCGTCAATCAGTAGTTGTTGAGTGAATGAGAGGTACATGAAAGAGATTCCATATATGGGAAGTGAGGGGAAAAGAAGTTTCTGGGCCTGAATAGAGAACGAACAAATGAATCATCACTGCTGTGCCAGGCTTATATTCCCAGCATGGTCAGTCCCTTACTGTTTGAGCTGTATCGGCAGCATTTGAGTGAGCACACCGTGAAACTGAATACCTAATCGGTACTTCCCTAGTTGTGTATGTATTTTTGTTTGTGTGTGCATATATATGTACACCTACATGTATATTCTGGTTATCATCCTGGAGCTACATTGTCAAAGTGGCATTGGCAGATGGAGGCACCAGCAGTGTCTGTTGAGCAGTTGACTGCCAAAAGTGACATGTGTAAGAAACACAAAGGAGCAATAATGTTCTTGATTTGAGCCAAAGAGCCTCTGTTGACCAATAACTGAAGAGAGTGTTTGTGACTGTGTTGTCAATATTGGCTCTGTCAAGAGCTGGATTCAAGTGCTGAGGAAATAGAGGCATGTTCTGTAGGGTTCTGCTGAACTTCCTGAGGTCGTTGCCTCATGTAGGAGTCACTCTTCACTCTGCTGCCACATGTCAGAATCTGCAAATTCCATGCATATATGTACATAACATCTGTTTGCAACATGAGCATTTTGCATTTTAGATATTTTTTTAAAAATGCATATGTATATGTCATATAAGATTTGTGTGTAATATCTATCTTATGTATATAAAATTTCTTCCTCAGAAGGTCTGATAACCTCAATGAAGTTGGATACACATGCTTCCCTAGGACTTTTTCAGTGTTTGATCATGGATGGCCAGAAATTTAAAGACCAGGCAGCATTTTCCCAAGATAAAAATTACTGTAAAAGTCCCTTGCAATTAACTCACTAGAAGAGATTAAAATTGGAGGTGTTGAGAATGTTTGAGGTGATAAATGAGTTTGGAGAGTTAGTTGAAGGCAGCATCAAAAACCACTCAGCTTTGATGGATCTTTTCTTGACTATTAAAGAAACACCAACTAGGAATTTGTGTAGCAAGGTTGGGATTATTACACGCACAATAACCAGAGAAAGCAATTTTGTCTTACATCTCAATCACAAAAGCATGGTTATATTCCCTGAGCCATCTCCTGTTTGAGATGAGCTGTCTCTGCTGGTGTGTTTGCAGAAGTCTGAGGGACCAGGAGCTCTGGCTAAAGAGTATCCTCAGGCTGGTGGAACCCACTGGAAGAGTCCACAGTTGATGGTGTCTCCAGAGTGACTTACTCCAGTTAGGAACAAGGTACTGGGAGTGGCAGAGTGGAAGGCCTTTCTGATAGGCCTGGGTAAATTTAGTCAGTATTCAACATGCCTCAAGATGCCTGATCTTGGAAGGACAAAAGTCAGTGAAATGTAGTTCTTTCTGTCAACACATTTACAAGTTAATAGTGCTAAACTGTTGGATTTAATAGCCAAGCCTCCTAGAAATTGATTGGCAGTTTCTCAAGTATTCAAGTATATTATAAGAATTTGGAGCAGTTTTTTTGTTTTGTTTTGTTTGTTTTGTCCAAGTGTTCTGGTGGGTTAAAATTTTTATAGTCTGTTCCAGTCTTGCCACTCATGTCAGGAATGTGGACGACTATACTCACTCATGATTTTTATTGAATCATTGGAGGGGGGAGACTGAGGGGTTATCTTTAAGGGAAAAAGCCTCTCACAGAGGTACTGTTTCCATAACAACAGGAAAAGCTGGCTGCAATGTCTCAGCTGACTGGACCCTCCTGAACAAATAGTGATAGATAGTCCTTGCTGGATGTGTGCTGCCTCTTTCCTAATTTTTCTTAGTAGAACTTAATATCCAAATGTGACTTCCATGCCTCTGCTGATTTTTAAAAGGGGGTGCCTGGGTGGCTCAGATGGTTGAGCATCCAAATCTTGATTTGGGCTCAGGTCACAATCTCATGGTTCATGGGTTCGAGCACCACGTCAGGGTCAACACTGACAGCGCAGAGCCTATGTGGGATTGTCTCTCTCCTTTTCTCTCTGCCTCTCTCTCTCTCACTCACTGAAAATAAATACATAAGCTTTAAAAAATATTTTAAAAATTTCTTTAAAATAAGCAAACTGAGGACAAGATTTGGTCTTTTTTTTTTTTTTTTTTTTTTTGGCATAGACAGAGTGGACGGTCTCTACGGGCCAGGTGCCTTGTTATGCCGATGTGAAGTAGATGAGGTGCAGCTGCCTTCAGACAGCGGAAAGATTTAAAAGGAAACATAGGAATTCTGTGTAGTTCAGAGGACAGAACTGGTGCCTGTGGGTCACAGCCACGGAGATGAAAATGTCAGCTTAATTATGAGAATTTTCTAATAGGGGACGAAGTTACCTTCTGAGATGGCACATTCGTTATCTGTTAGTGGAGGTGTTTGATCCTTGGCAGGATGTCTGCCACTCAGAACTCCTGCAGAGCTTTTCCTGCCATGGGTGAGAAGTTGGGCTGCTTTTCTGAGCCTACGGTTGCATAAAACTCAAGTGACATTTTCATTGATGTGCTGGGTGATTTCAGCTGGACCCTAACATCTAGCCTGAGCTAATAGAGTATATTGTCTATAAAAAAAATAACAAAAACAAAAATGTTGACTTTAGTCAGGGGAGACTTTATTCAAAAGAATCATTGCAGTAAAAGGAGGGGCTTTTGCCATTAGGAGACTAGTCCGACCTTAAGATTACAAGCGTGTCAAAAAATCAGGCAGGGGTGCCTGGCTGGCTCATTTGGTAGAGCATGCGACTCTTGATCTTGAGGTCGTGAGTTTGAGCCCCACCCCACGTTGGGCATAGAGATTACTTAAAGAAAAAAAAGAAAGAAAGAAAGGCAGAAAGGAATTTATTTACAGGGGCTAGTAAACAGGGCTAGAAAGAATCAGATATGAGGGAGTCGGTGGTAGAATCAGATAGTTAACTAGAAATGTTTCCTTACAGTCAGCCTATTCTCAGAAGGAACCATTGAGGGGTTGTAGGCTGGCTCAGGTTGAGGGTGTGTCAAAGGCTTGGGGAAGGAAAGAAGCTTAACTGAAGCTTGGTCATCAGTTAACATTTTGTTCCCTGAATCGGGACAGACAGTTCCATTAGTCTTTTAGGAGGTAAAGAATGGAAATTTGTTGGGTCTGTGTCTGGCTTTGTCATAGATGAACTTGGTAGCATGGTGGATTTTGTCTCAGACTTAGGGCAAAGGAGGGCTCTTTGCAGTAAGCCATTTCCCAGAACAGGGTATGATGATTTCCTTAACTGTAGCTGTTTTCCAGGAACTGTGGGCTCACGTGAAGTTTAACACAGTCCTGGGCCTTCCTGCTGCTGCCGTGTTCTTTTCTTATTCTTCTCCATGGTTATGATTTGCAGGCCATGGCCTGGGCCTTTCTGAAACCTGCTCATGAGTCCTCCTGTAGAGGGAGAGAATGTCAGCTGGAAATAGTTACAGAGAGGGACACTGGGGACGATTTGTTTCTGGTACTGTCTTGCTGATAATTATGCACATCTTCTGGCCTAAAAAGTAAGACTAGCTGAGGGTTTCAAAGGATCTCAGAGATCTTACCCAGTATGCAAATCAATGCCTCACCCATTTCTTTGGTATTAAGTGAATATTTTCTAATGTAGCATTTGGATTTCTTTAACGATTTCCTAAATTAATGGGCTATTTTTCAGAGCAATTTTAGATTTATAGAAAAATTGAGCAGAGAGTACAGAGTTCCCATAAATTTCCCCTCCACTTTACCCTGTCATTAACATCTTGCATTCCCCTGGTACATTGATTATAATTGATGAGCTAACATAGCTACATTATTATTAATGAAAGTCCATGGTTTGTATTAGAGTTCACCCCTTGTGTTGTACATTCTGTGGGTTCTGACAAATGTAGAATGAAATGTAGCCACCATTACAGCATCTTGCAGTAGTTAGACTACCCCAGAAATCCCATGCTCCACTTATTCATCCTTCCCTCCCACCACCCAGACTTTCCGGCAACTGCTAATCTTTTTTATACTGTCTCCCTAGTATTGCCTTTTCCAGAGTGCCATATAGTTGCATAGTATGTAGCCTTTTCACATTGGTTCTCTTACTTCAGTGATACCCATTTAAGGTTCCTCCATGTCTTCTTGTGTCTTGATGTCTCATTTCTTTTTAGCGTTGAATAATATTCCATCATCTGGATATACCACAGTTTGTCATTCATCCATTCACCTCCTCAAGGACATCTTGGTTGCTTCCAGGTTTTAGCAGTTGTCAAAAAGCTACTATAAACATCCATGTGTACAGGGGTTTGTGTGCACATAAGTTTTCAGCCCATTTGGGTAGATACCAAGGAGCAACTGCTAGATTGTATGGTTAAGAATGTTCAGTTTTCTGAGAAGCTGCCAAACCATCTTCCAAAGTGGCTGCACTATTTTCGCATTCCCACACAGTGAATGTGAGTTTCTATTACCCTACATCCTTGCCAGTATTTGGTGTTGTCAGTGTTTTGGATTTTAGCCATTCCTATTGGTGTGAAGCGGTGTCTCGTTTGAATCTGCATTTACCTAATGACATATGATGTTGAGTATTTTTTCATACACTTATTTGCCATCTCTATATCTTCTTTGGTGAGATCTTTAAATGTTTTTGAGGGTTTTTTTTTTTCTGGTTTTTGCTTTTTTTGTTATAGTGGTGCTCTAGGGTTTACCCTATACAGCTTAACTCTTCTGATTCAGCTTCTGGTCTAAACTAGCTTAATTCCAGTTATATAGAGAGAATTGTTACTCCTATTTAGCTCTATTGCCTTTTCCTGCATTCTGTGATATTTTTTATACATAATACATGTATTAATGTTACAAACCAAATAACACATTGTGATAATTACTGCTTTATAGTCTGTAGCCATTTTCTTAACCCAGTAAAGCATTTGCCCCTACTCATCTCCCTTGTGCAAATATATTATGCGTCACATGTATTGCATTTCTGCATGTTATAGGCCAACATTACATTGTACAATGTATGCAATTGTATTATTATATAATTGCCTTATAAAATCAGTTTTGAGAAGGAAGAAATACACTTATTTATACTGTATAATAAAATTACATAATTATATTTACCAGTTCTCTTTTGTATTTTCTTATGTGGATTTGAATTGCTTTCCACTAGTGACCCTGTGAACAGTGACTGGTGAATTTACATTAGTATTTTTTATAAGGTGAGTCTGTTAGCAACAAATTCTCTCAGTTTTTGTTCACTTGGTTAAGTGTTTATTTCATCTTCATATTTGAAAGATAGCTTTACTGGATATAGGATTATTGATAGGTTTTTTTCTTGTAGCACTTTGACTGTGTTATCCCATTGTCTTCTGGCCTCTATTGTTTCTGCTGAGAATTCAGCTATTAATCTTACTGGGGTTCCCTTGTAAATGACTAGTCTTTTTTCTCTTCAAGCTTTTTTCCAGGACTTTGACTTGTGGCATTTTTACTGTGAGGTATTTGTGGATCTCTTTGCCCTTATCCTGCTTGGAGTTGTTAAGCTTCCTGGGTGGGTAGGTTACTGTTTTTCAGTAAATTTGGGACTCTTCAACCATAATTTCTTCAAATATTTTTTCTTCTCCCTTTTCTGTCCTCTCATTTTGTTCTTCCATTACATATTTGTTGTACTGATGGTGTCCTGAATTTCTCTGTCCAGTTTCGTTGTTTCATTGTGTTCTTTAGCTTGCATACTCTGTTTTTTTGTGGGGTTTTTTTTGAAGTTTATTTATTTATTTTGAGAGAGCACAAGCGGGGGAGGAACTGAGAGAGAGAGAGAGAGAGAGAGAGGGAGAGAGAGAGGGAATCCCAAGCAGGCTCTGCACCATTATCTCAGAGCCCGACGTGGGGCTTGAACTCACAAAGTATGAGATCTGAGCCAAAATCAAGAGTCGGACACTTAACCAGCTGAGCCACCCAGGTGCCCCTTGCATACACTCTCTTGATTTATCTTCAAGTTCATTAATTATTTCTTCTGCCAGTTCAGATCTGTTGAGCCCCTCTCCTGAATTTATTTTAGTTATTTTTCAGCTCCAGAAGTTTCATTTGATCCTTTTTTGTAGTTTGTTTCTTTATTGGCACTCAGTATTTGGTGCAACATTGGCATCACACTTTACTTTTAAAATCATGCTTTCCTTTGGTTCTGCAAGTATATTTATAATGGTTGGTTTGAAGTCTTTCTGTTAAATGTAACATCTGGCTACTCTCTCAGGCAGGTTGTGTTTGTTTGCCTTTTTTCCCCTAGTATGTGATCGTACTTTCCTATTTCTTTACATGCCTTGTAATTTCTGGTTAGAAACTGTAATTTCTGGTTAGAAACTCTGCATTGATTCCCCCACTCGTGGAATTATTTGCTCCACTCCACTCCAGACTGCTGCAGCCCAAACTATTACTTTTAGTGACTGGCTAGGTTATTTTAGTGAAGTCTGTGCCTCTACTCATCCCCAAGTGTTAAGACTCTCATATTGCTCCTTAGGAGGTATGGCCTTGGGTTTACCCAAAGTCGCTGGGGGGATGGCAGTGGTATTGGTAGGGCTTTCTTTCTCTTTTTTTCTTGACCACACCCAGCCATTAAACTCCACTGATTGCTCTGTTGTTTTCAACAATGTCCTGGCTGCAAAAATTGCTCTACACAGTCATCCCGTGAAATTGTGACTCCTTTGAAAAGGAATAGTTTCTGAGGTCTGTTTTTGATACTTGTTTTGACCTTGTTAGGGCTCCTCCCAGCTATCATTTCTGTCAGTTCTTTTCTACAGAGTAGCTCATCTAGTCTAGGTTGTGTCTACATTAAATCCATGAATCTCCTCCCAGTTGCCTTTCACCACACCCTCCACTGTTCTTATGATACACTTAGGTTTGAACTTCTCCACGCAGTTGAAAGCCAAGTCAGTTCCTTTGAGAAGAGTTTAGGACCTGTTGTACCGCGTGCTTCTTCCCCAAGGAATAATCTGTGAACCAGGACTGTTTCTGGAAGTAGGTACAATGGCAAGATTCTCTCTGAATGGCATGCCCACTGTGGGATTTATATTCTTGTTGCAAGGGGGAAAAGCCTGAGGTCTTCTTGGCTTGCCTTTCCTGTCATGGAACCACTGCTTCACAGACTGGAGCAGGGCTGATCAGAGAGCCAGTATTTTCAGTGGACAGCACCCAGGATAAAGCCTGTATTCTGTGAGTGGAGTGTGGGTGGGAAAATGGAGCCCCAGCACTCCTTGACTATGCTTGCCTAATTGGCCTAGGCAGCATGTAGCTAAAGGCAGGATGAGAAGTGCTAAAGTCCAAAGCCGTCCAGCTAGGAGCTTGGGAGAGAAGGAGCCAGTGTTCTTGGCTGCAACACTCTGCAGTAGAGTCTCTACCTCATTAAGCTGAGGTGGGAGGAGGGAGAGGTCTTGGTTCAGAAACCACACACTCCACTTTCTTACTGAATTTACATAGATTTTTTTTTTTGAAGGAGTTATTTCTTCATTTGCTATTTGCCCTTAGGACAATTTCCAAGGTCTATAAATGGTTGATTTGGGATGGATGGACGGATGGGTGGATGGATAGATAGATAGACAGACAGACAGACAGGTGTAGCTAGCTAGCTAGCGTCAGTGCTGAAAAGGTCATCAGAGTGTCTCATACTGTCATGCTAGTAGGAGTTGATCTCTTTCCTCATCCATTTCTAACAAGCAGTGTCCTGCATCTGATTGAAAACCACCTCCTGGGCCACCTGGGTGGCTCAGTCAGTTAAGCATTAGACTCTTGATTGCGGCTCAGGTCATGATCATGCCGTTTATAAGAATGAGCCCCATGTCTGGCTCTGCCAGGATGGAGCCTGCTTGGGTTCTCTCTCTCCCTCTCTCTCTGTTCCTCCTCTGCTCCAAATAAACAAACAAACAAACTTGAAAAAAAAAAGAAGAAAGAAAAGAAAACCACGTCCTAAGGCAGGACGTTCCATCTTTGAAAGTTCTTCTTTATTCTGGGTGACACCTTGCTACCCTTTGATCCTGGCCCTGCCTCTAGAAGCCATCAAAAAGATGTCTAAGTCCTTTTTTAGATAGCAACCATCCCAGTGCTTTATGTAATTGAAATCATGAATCCCCAGCCCCTAGTCTTCTCCTGTCAAGGCAGAACATTCATAGTTCTGTTCCTTACTCACCTCTACCCTGTCATACCTCATCTCCAGCCATCACCAAGGTGCTTCAGGAGGTCAATTTAGAGCAGAATGAGATCATCACTTTCCTCATTCTAGGCTCTGTGAATGAAACCAGAAGCATATTAGCTTTTTTAGCAGCCATTATATTGATCGCAAACTCCTGAATCTGTTCACACATGGTACTGATCCCATCCTATGTAACTCCTGTTGGTTTGTAGAGCCAAGTGCAAGACTCTTATTGTTTCAGTTTATCCCTTTGGGGATCACGTGTTTTCATTCCATGTCACTGATAAAATATTTGTATAAAACAAAGCCAAGGGTAGAGACCTAGATAGTATTATTTGTCACCATGCTATGTTAATTAAGAGTTAATGGGTGTGATTTTTCTGCTTCTAATATGACACTCCATCATGAACAGTTGACAAGATTGTTTTCACTGAATGGAGTCAGATCATAAGAGTTTCTTTTCTCCCAATGGGATTGTATTTGAGACTGTGTCAGGGCCAGTGGTGGTTCTTTACTCCATCTTTGTACCCTCTCAGTGTATGGAAGTGAACTCCCTTATCAAAAGAAATGATGTCATCATGTCCACCATCTCCTTGGACTTTTGGACCCTACTGAAGTTAAGAGTATTGATCGAGTTACAAATGGGCCTTTCCCTTCCAACAGTGTTTCCAGATGAAGCTTTTAGGAATTTCCTACAATACGTGGCAGGTGTCTTTTTTTCTCTTCAGTATATTTGACAGAGCAACTAACAGCCTATTATTTTGCATTAAAACAACTCAGTAGGCCATTATTAATTGCACTGTGCTGAATGATCATCCATTTGTAAAGGTCATAGAATCCAGACAGCAGAGCTTTGCAGAGTTTGAGCTGCTCTAATGTATGTGTTGTTCTTGAGTGTCCGATAGACTGTTACCATAGAATATAGCTTTCTGTCTGGACTGCTGTTCCGAATCAATGAACGTGCCATCCCTGAGAGCTTATACTCCTTTCATGTAATATCAGAACACGGGTTGAGTATGTTCAAGAAACAGTGAGAAATCATTGGTTAAAGTAGAAGGAAAGGAAAAGATGCAGATGAAATGTAAGCTGGTCCTTACTACAGTCTGTTCTGTCAAAAGCGACTGCCCTGGGTCTTTTGTGTTTTGTTGTTTTCTGCACTTATTCTAGGGGCATTCTAGTTGCAATTTACATTGGCTCTTCCCCTGTGCCATAAATAAGCCGTAGCTCCCTGTTTTGCAGTGAAATATCTACTAATGGTAGATATTATTTCAGATACAGCATATTTTTAAAAGGAGAGACTCCTCTCTATATGCTTAAGTCACATCACTTTTTCATTTATTGACTCAGTTTATATGGCACTAAATGGGACAGTCCATGTCTGTCTCTGGCAACTTCATAGCAATATAAAATAAAATCATACAGAAATGTCTTTGCATTCCTTGGAAGGAAGAAATTCTCCAGTTACAGTGCCCTCTGTCTGCATTCACTGAGCTCCCAGAGGCTTTCTATGCTTCCCAGTTACCTCCACAGTGTCTTCATCCCCAGTCAGTGTGTACCTCCACTGTTGCAAAAGTCTTCATCGACCCCACAGTCTCTGTCTTCTGGGGCTCCAGTTCATTCTCCACCTCTTCTAATGCCTGGAAAACTTCAGTGGTGCCCCATCGCTAACAAAGTTAAGTCTAAATTGGTTTAGATTGACAGTGTCAGCTTTTGATGCAACACCAGCCCACATATCTTAATCTTCTTTTCTTTCTTCTTTAATCAAAGGAAATTTCTCATGGTTTCCTAAACATAACCAATACCATGTCCATATATCTACTCTTCCTTGCCTTTTCATAATCTGGTATGTCCTTCCTTCTCTCCCCTCTTAGGTAATACTTTGTTTTTAGCCTCCAGTTCAAGTTCTGCTTCATTCATTCAAAAAATATGTATTGGGGGTGCCCAATCAGTTGAGCACCCAACTCTTCATTTCAGCTTAGGTCATGATCCCAGGGTTGTGGGATCGAGCCCTTTGTTGGGCTCTCTGCTGAGCATGGAGCCTGCTTAAGATTCTTTCTCTCTCCCCCTCTGCCCCTCTCCCCTGCTCCTGCTCCAGGTCTCTCCCTCTCTCTCTAAAAAAGCAAAACAAAAAACCAAAAAATATGTATTGGTCACTTACTATGTAGCAAGCATGGGTCTAAGTGCCAGGGATCCTGTAAGAAACAAGACCAGTCTCTGCCTTCACAGAGCTCCCATTCTGGTGGCAGGGGGTAGATATTAAACAAATGAAGATATGATATGATATGATATGATATGATATGATATGATATGATATGATATGAAGGTATCTCAGATTTTGATAAGGCTATGGAAGAAAAGCATGATGAGGGAGATAAAAAGGATATTGCTGTTTTATACAGAGTGGTCATGGAATGTTGATAGGTCATATTTTCTGTCTAAAAACCGTGAAGTTACAGTCGATGTGAACATGAGAGGAAAGAGCATTCCAAGCAGAAAGAACAGCAAATGCAGAGGTCTTGAAGCAGGAGAATTCCTGGTGTGTCCCAGGAATAATGAATAATGGGACCACTGTGCATGGGCATGCAGCCTGGTGGGTGTGGTGGTGAACACTCTCGGAGGTTCTCTTCATCCTTGTTTTCTAGTTCACTGAGAGAATAGAAATCTGTGGAAATAATTGAGAATGTGGGGGCAGGGGGGTGAGAAATGTTGCAGGTTTGAAGAGACAGGTCAAGATATGAACTAAGCACCTGGCATAGTGGTGGAGTGCGTAGACTAGGGAAGTCTCAGGCCACTTGCATTTCAGAGTCATGAATTAAATGGCTTTGAACCGATCCCCTCCTACTCTGAATTCTTGCAGCAGTCATTGCCCGTTCTTCATTTGGCACTTGGCGTGCACTTCCTTCTATTACAGGTTTGGTGTCTGGACTAAGTTTCTAATTTGTGATTTGTTGTTTTTCGTAAATGTTATACCTCACCTGGCTCCTCTGCTGCTTTAAGGCAGCTTTCAATATGCACACAGCAGAAAAGGACAAAAATGAACAGTTGAAGGTGTCAAAAAAATAATGAAAATATATCTGAGTAGAATTCAGTAATAGCTTAACGTATTTGGGGAGGAGGAATCTTGAATGAAACTTTGTAAAATCTCCAATACCTAAAACAGACATTTTATTGAAATTGGAAAATCTTCACAGCATTCCTGTAACATTACAGTGAAACCCACATTTGCATTGCCTCAGTTTTTGCCTCTCACCTTGATTCCCAGGGAAAATGTTTTATATGTACTCAGGATAGTGATTCCTTACAATTTACACTGTCGTGTCAGAAATATTTGGTAAGGACTACAGTGGTTGCCATGAAACTTACTGAGAAGAGCATGTGCAGAGGCCTGTGTGCTGGGAGTAAATGTCTGGCACAGTTTACTCACAGGCCTAGGAGTCCTGGACAGGCACTACAGGACCCAAGAATCTCCTGAGCCAAAGTGCAAGTTCATCCCACAAAGGGATCTGTAAGGACTTTCCTCCTCGAGAAGTTTTTATTGATTGTTACTTGAAAAATGTCCATGATGATCACATTATATATTTTTTTCTTTCAGCTCATGTTAAAATGCTGTTCCACTGTCTCATGATTTGCATTGTTTCTAATAAGTCATTGGTGGTAATTCTTACTGTTATCTTCTTTTGGTTGCAATGACACCTTCTTTTCCCATCTTTCAGGAGAATGAGAAGTTCTCCTTCCCTTTGCTGCTGGGAGTTTTAGCAACTGATAGCTATCAGCTCTTCCTTCTCTAGGAATTGTCCTCAGCTAAAGAGATCTACTTTGCCAACAATGACAGCCTCTCTGCCTGAGAGCAGCTAGCATCTGATGACGAGTCATTGAAGACTTAAAAAGGGCAGAACCCCCTTAATTAATTAATGCAGGATAGTTCTTCAAGGCCATCTTAGCTCCAGAGCTCTCCTTGGGATCACCTGAGGGCCTCTGTGGTAATCGCGTCGCAATAGAACTTCTCCCTATGCCTAGTTCTGCTTCCTTTACTTCTCCGTAGGTTTCCATTCCAAGTAAGTAAGAACTTACCCACCAGTAAGTTCTGGCACACAGATCTCCACTTCAGAGTCTTTTTTCCAGGGAAGCCAACCAATAACACCTTGTGTGTTTATAATGCATCTTTTTCCCCATCTTTTGTATCTTTTGTATTTTTTGCTTTATCTTTTGTTTTCATCAGTGGTATGACTAGGTGTGGTTTTGTGTTCTTTCTTGTTGTTCATTAAATATATTGGATCTGTATGTTTATGATTTTCATCAGATTTGGAAAACAGTTGGCTGCTATTTCTTTGAATATATTTTCTGCCCCAAGATCTCTTTTTCTCAACCTGTAATTACATGTATGTTAGTGTAATGTTCCACAGGTCACTGACACTTTTTTCATTATTTTTACCTTATTTTTTGTCTGCTTAAATTGAATAGTTTCTGTTGTCTTCAAATTCACAGATCTTCTCTTCTACATTATCAAATCTGCTGTCTAGATCATCCGCTCAGTTTTTCATATTACATACTACACTTGTCCTTTCTACAATTTCCATTTTATTATTTTGTCTTCCTTCACTTATGGTTTAACTTACTTTTTTTTTTCTAGCCTCCTAAGGTGGAGACTTAGGTCATTAATATTAAGCCTTCCTTGTTACCCAACATGAAATTTTTAAGCTGTAAATTTCTGTGTAAGCACTACTTTAGCTCCATCCAACAAATTTGGCTAATGTTGTATTTTCATTAGAACTCACCTTGAAGTATTTTCTAATTTACTTTGTGATTTATTTCTCTCACTTATTGGTTACTTAATTTCTAATATTTGAGGCGTCTTTGGATATCTTGTTAAGAATTTCTATTTTAATTCTGTTGTGGTCAGAGAGCGTGCCCTGTATGATATAATTCTTTGGAAAGTCACTGAGACTTTTTTATGGGCAAGCATACATTCTACCTAACTGAACATTATTTGTGCACTTGAAACAAACTGTAATATGCAGTTGTTGGGTATAATTCCTGTAAATGTTAAGTGAAGGCAGTTGTTAGTATTACTCAGATCTTCTGTATGCTTATTGATTTTTTTTATCTAGTTATCTTATTAACTACTGACTGAGAATGTTAAAAATCTCCAACTATGACTATTGATTTGTTTGTCTTTAGTTCTTCCTTACCTCTAGTAATACTCCTTGTATCAAAATCTATTCTCTATACATAAGCCATTCAAGCTTTCATGTGATTCATGTTTTGATTATATATCTTTTTTCCATCCTTTAGCTGTTTATTTTTGTTTTTGTATTAAAGTGCATCTCTTGAAAACAGTATATAATTGGGTCTTGCTTTTTATTTTTTTTTTATTTTTTGAGAGAGAGAGAGAAAGCAAGAGAGAGTATGAACAGGGGAGGGGCAGAGGGAGAGGAAAAGAGAGAGAATCTCAAGCAGGCTTCATGCCTAACGTGGAGCCCGATGCAGGGCTCAATCTCTGTGACAACATGACCTGAGCCAAAATCAAAAGTCAGACACTTAACCAACTGAGCCACCCAGGCACCCCTATAAAACAGATATTTTAAATTCCTTGTTTGCTAATTCAGTACCTCTGTCCTCTCTGAGTCTGTTTTTATCAATTGCTTTCCTGGTTATAAATCATGTTTTCCTACTACACGTATCTAGAAACTTTTGATTGTGTGGTTGGCATTGTGAATGCAGTGTTGTTGAGCATCTGGATTTTGTTGTCTTCCTTTAGAGACTTCTGAGTTGTGTTCAGGCAGGTCTAGAATACCCCTGCATCTTGATGGTCTCATTGGATACTCAGAGTGTTTTTCAAGGTCCTTGCACTCTGCCTGGTTAGTATTTTCATATCTTCTAGGACTTTGCAACCTCTAGAATCTCCATTTAACTCATAGCTCTCTAGCACCTGTTCTCTGCAAGGCTTCTGGAGTCTTGCCCATATATGTGCAGTTGAGTATCAGGCCATAAACTTCAGAGGACTCCTATATAGATTTTTAGCTCAGCTCAATTTCAGCTCAGCTTCCTCCTCTTCAAATTTACCTAATTCCTATCCCCAAACTCCTATTTCCTCAGCTCAGCAAGACTTCCATGGTCTGCTTAGGTTCTCCCTCCCTGTGCCACAATCCAGAAAGTGTCTCCAGATACAATTCCAGGGAAATCATGGGACTCACTTTGAATGTTTCTCTTCTGTCAAGGATTATAGTCCTTTTCCGCCTTTTGTCCAAAGTTAGAAAACAACAGGTATATGTATTTTGGCTGGTTTTATATTATTATGGGAGAGCTAGGCTAGTATAAATGGCTAGTATATAAAATGGCTAGTATAAAGCCATTACTTTATAATGGCAAGATTTGGAAATCTCTGCAGTTTGGGGGGAGATTTTTAAGGTACAGTAAACAATAACTTAATTTATTAATTTCTCTCAGTTTCCATATTATCACTCCACTTCCTGCCCTTTTCCTCCCAACAACCAAGTTCTACAGAGAGAAATGGTCCAAAAGCTTTTCTCTCTTTTCACCAGTGAATTGACATCTAAACTAGGTAGAGTACAACCACAGTGCATCAGTGCTCTTTTTTTTTTTTTTTGATTTGTAATTACATTGTGAACTTTTATTGGGTTTTGCTAATTTCAGGGTTAAATGTGCTTTTCCATATGATTCTATATTCCTCTTGTTAGGTAATCATTTTTTAGGTCTATCTAGTTAAGATGGGCAGGAATACTAGAACTGAAAATGTTCCAGCAATCATGGCTCTGATAGAAAATCATTAAGGACCCTGCCCTCAGAAGAGCTCTTTGTCATAATTGCTATCCCACAGTGACATCCATCAAGATAATTGTTCAACTTTCTTCTTAAGTAGGCAATAGTCAGTTAGATAATCAAAGGGTAGCAGGCCTTAATTACATATATGAAGTGAATGATTTCCCTGTTTCTATTTTTTTTTTAAAAAGGTCAATGATAAGACAAAGGAGGATTTCTGATTAGCATTAGAAAAATGCCACTCCAAATGAAATATGACCTTTTGTAGCAATGTGGATGGAACTGGAGAGGGTTATGCTAAGTGAAATAAGTCATATAGAGAAAGACAGATACCAAATGTTTTCACTCTTAGGTGGATCCCGAGAAACTTAACAGAAGACCATGGGGGGGGGGGGGGGGAAGAAAAAAAAGAGAGGGAGGGAGGCAAACCATAAGAGACTCTTAAAAACTGAGAACAAACTGAGGGTTGATGGGGGGTGGGAGGGAGGAGAGGATGGGTGATGGGCATTGAGGAGGGCACCTGTTGGGATGAGCACTGGGTGTTGTATGGAAACCAATTTGACAATAAATTTCATATTAAAAAAAAAAAAGAAAAAAATCCACTCCACTAAGAATCTTTCTTTTAACTCTACTTACCATAAAAATAAATCTTACTAGACTTTTTTTATTTTTAATTTTTTTTTTTAATTTTTTATTTTTTATTTATCATAAAAAAAATTTATCAATTTTTTTATTGCCACATACCGGAAAGTAGGTAAATATCCAAATATAGGAGATCAAATAAATAAATCATGGCCCATATACACAATGAAGTACTATATACAACTGTAAAAAAAAAAAAAAAAAGGAAATAACATCTCTGTAACATAAAATTATTTTCAAGGTATATTGTTAAGTAAAAAAAAGCAAAACACAAAAGAGTAGTATACTATGCTACCTTTTCTGTAAGAAAGAAGAAATAAAAATATGCATGTATATGCAAATTTTTTAAAAGAATAAACACAGGAAGGATAAGCCAAAAACATTTGACAGGCAATAAAACAGAGAGAAATCTTCTGCCTTTCAGAAAGCTGGGGACTCAGCTTCTGAGAGATGTCTGAAAACTTGCCAATATTCAGATACTAAGCTCTCCAGACAAGAGAATCCTGACACCACCTTCAATATATTTGAAGCCAATGGTGAAATGAAATTAAGCAACAATAAAGCTCTTACTGGACTTTTTTTAGATCTTCCTCTGCTGACAAAAAGGAAAGACCACAGTACACCATGAAGCAAGAACCTGAGTTTGCACAGGACAGTTCTGTCAGGAAGGAAGGAGGTGGGGGTCCTAGCCCAGTTGTCAACCATTTTATTTCCCAGTATTGCCTTTTTTTATTTCTGCTTATAATGCTGCATCACACCGGGGGCAGCAACACCCAAGCAGTTCTTCTTTAATGTGTTTGGGAATTTGAGTTTCCCATGCCCGTGAGGCATTTAAACTAAGATGACCAAACTTTTGTAATAATTATAATAATCCCTGTCAAGATAATTGACAGATTTTAATGAATTTGACCCAGGAGTGATACTAGTTATTTAAAGTTTAAAACTACATTCTGCAGTTGTCTAAAACTTTTATTTAAAAGTCCATTTTTTTTATGTATAATGAGATTTTCAGTTTTTGCCACAGCAGATTTCCCCAGGTTGTTGCCTTTTAAAGCACATTAGGCAAGGAGTAGGCAAGCATGAACAGGTAGAATGTTCAGGTATCGGAGACTTTAAACCCAAGTGGGGACAATTATTTCTGTGAGGAAGCAAAAAGGATAGACAAGCCAAACAAAACTTATCACGTTCCTTTATTTAATGACGCAGCATGACATGGTGCTAGTGTTATGAGTCATTCCACCAAGGATCCTGATGGGTATTCAGGTAAATGCACTCCCAGCACACTGAGCAACTGAGATGGTCCATGGGAAGTCCATAACACCTCATACATACATAGCACCTTACATTTGTCGCCAACATGTGTATAGTGGGTTATAGGTCATCAGGAGGTAATTTAACATGTGCCTTACAAGCTGTAATTTTTGACATGTCTGAACCTCAGTTTCCTCATATGTAAATTAGAGACAGTAAGGTCTACCTCATTGGGCTAATGTATGCATTAAACATGAAAGCAGCTAGAGTAAGGCCAGAGACTAAAGAGATGACAGGAAATGTATTTTCTCCATTTCCCCCTCCCCATTTTGATCCCTACAAGAGCCTCATGAGGTAGGCTATGCAGATATTTTCTCTGTTTTATAAACGAGATATTCTAACATCAGGGATATCAACACAACTAGTTAGTGTCAGAGCCAAGTTCAGAATTTCTTCTGTAATGGCAGAAAATATTCATGAGCACCTAGTGTGTGTACAAAACTGCCTTCTCACTGTGTGTTGTGTCTGAGATCTGTCAATGAAGAATTTAGATTTTTTTTTAATTCCAGTATAATTAACATACAGTGTTGTATTAGTTTCAAGTGAACAATTCTATACATTACTCAGCATTCATCGTGATAAGTGTACTCTTAATCCCCTCACCTATTTCACCCCCCACTCCCCAACCACTTCCCCTCTGGTAACCATCAGTTTGCTCTCTATAGTTAAGAGTCTGTTTTTTGGTTTGTCTCTCTTTTTCTTTGTCCATTTGTTTTGTTTCTTAAATTTCATATATCAGTGAAATCAGATATTATTTGTCTTTCTCTGACTTAGTTCACTTAGCACTGTACCCACTAGATCCATCAGTGTTGCAAATGGCAAGATTTCATTCTTTTTTTGTGGCTGGATATTATTCTGTTATATATATACACACCATATCTTTATCCATTCATCTATCAGTGGGCACTTGGGTTGCTTCCATAATTTGGCTATTGTAAATAATACTATTTTAAACATAGGGGTGCATATATCTTTTTCAGTTAGTGTTTTTATATTCTTTGGGTAAATACCCAGCAGTGGATCATATGGTAATTCTATTTTTAATATTTTGAGGAACCTCCATACTTTTTTCCACAGTGGCTGCACCAGTTTGCATTCCCACCAGCAGTGCTCAAGGGTTCCCTTTTCTTCACATCCTCACCAATATTTGTTTGATGAGTTGTTTACTTCAGCGATTCTAACAGGTGTGAGGTGATCTCTCATTGTGGTTTTGATTTGCATTTCCCTGATGAGGAGTGATGTTAAGCATCTTTTCATGTCTGTTGACTCTCTGGATGTCTTCTTTGGAAAAATATTTGTTCATGTCTTCTGTCCATTTTTTAATTATTTGGGGTTTTGTGTTGTATAAATTCTTTATGTGTTTTGGATACTAACCCTTTATCAGATATGTCATTTGCAGAGTCTTCTCCCACTCTGTAAGTTGTGTTTTAGTTTTGTTGATTATTTCCTTTGCTGTGCAGAAGGAAATTATTTGATGTAGTCCCAATAGCTTTTTGTTTGTTTCCCTTCCCTGAGAAGACCTATCTAGAAAAACGTTGCTATGGTCAATGTCAGAGAAATTACTGTCTGTCCTTTCTTCTAGGAATTTTATGGTTTCAGGCTCACATTTAGGTCTTTCATCCATTTTGAGTTTGTTGTCGTGCATGGTGTAAGAAAGTGGTCCAGTTTCTTTCTTTTGCATGTTGCTGTCCAGTTTTGTAAACACAATTTCTTGAAGAGAGTGTATTTTTCCCACTGCATATTCCTGCCTCCTTTGTCAGAGATTAAGGACCATATAATCATGGGTTTATTTCTTGGCTCTCTATTCTGTTTTACTGATCCCTGTATCTGTTTTTGTGCCAATACCATATTGTTTTGATTACTACAGCTTTGTAGATATACTACAAAAAATCTGGGATTGTGATGCCTCCAGTTTTGTTCTCCTTTTTAAAGATTGCTCTGGGGGTGGGGGATCTTTTCTGGTTCCATACAAATTTTAGGATTGTTTGTTCTAAAAACTTAGCTTAGTTCTTAATATTGTCAGCTTTCACTGGTCTTCTGCAGCTTACTTCTCCAAAATGTATTTTTAAGCGTGACACTAATCATTGTATCTCATTTCATCAGCTGCTCTCCCTCCTGGTTCTTTTATTAAGACTTTGTAGGCCCAGTTTCCTTAACTAGAAAGCAGAATCATGAAAAATCCCAAAGAGGTCAGAGGCCATCAGTGTTTTAAGAGCATGGCATAGGCATATTGGTCCCCAGTTGGTTCTGCTCTGCTCCTGACACCACCTTTTGTGTCCCTTGAAAGGGACTGTCCGACCTCTTCCAGACTGATGCCAAGAGCAAGGCAAATGAAAGAAATTTCTGGAATTGGACTGCCCAAATTCAGGTGTGAGTTCCACCACCAACCACAGTGACCTCAGGCACAGCGCTGCACCCCAGGACCTTATTTGCTTTAAGTGTAAAATAAGGATAAAGTACTGGCCTCATAGGGTTTTTGTGGTGATTAAATGAGATAATACATGCACAGTATTTGGAACAGTGGCAGACAGTAGTGATTGCTCCATAACTTAGCTGCTGTAGTAGTGGTTATTGTTACTCCTTTCATATCCTAACTGACTTAATCCAGCATTTTTTCGTACTGCTGAGAAGTCACTATGTTGTTTCTTTTTTTTATTGTTTCATTATTATTATTTTTTTATTGTAGAGATCCAGCATACCAGCAGGAGAGGGGCAGAGGGTGTGAGAGCGAGAATCCTAAGCAGCCTCCATGCTCAGCACAGAGCCTAAAACAGGGCTTAATCCATGACCTTGGGATTGTGACTTGAGCCAAAATCAAGAGTTGGGTACTCAACCAAATGAGCCACCCAGGCGCCCCTGTGTTGTTTCTCTTTAACTGTAGTATTAAAGGTTTTGGGTTTTTATGGGTATTTTCTAGTCAGATATTCATAATTTCCATCTCCCACCTGACTCACTCTCTGCCCGAGAGCTGCTCATCCTAGAGCAAGCTATGGTTACTACTCTATGTGAAATCTCCTTAAGAGAGATTCTGCCAGGTCTTTCCCTCCTCTCTCCATTCAGCTCAGCAACACACGTGCTTATTTTATTATTTCGTTACCTAGTTCATTATTAATTGTGACCTATTGAGAGTGTTGTGACATTAGGAAATAAAGATGAGTGAGAGGTGAGGGTTCTGTCTGGAGCAAACTGTGCTGGGGATGGGAATTATAAGGGTGTTTCCTTTCCTGTTTGCAGGGAGAAAGGAAATGTGGCTTCACTCATGTATCTCTGAGGCCAGGGTTTCATTGCAGGCAAAATATTAAGGACCTCTAGTTTGAAACAGCTTAGGTTGTAGCAAAAGTCTGACTGAAGCCTGTAACAGATAGAAAGATTTAAAAGCGAGGCCAATAGCAGGCAGGGAGGGGGAGAAGTGAGAAAATACGATTCTCATTCCACTCGTCCTACTCCACCTCCAGCTCCACCCCTACCAGCACGTTACAAAAATGCCAGAAGTTTCCTGGAATGCAGGAAAGACAAATAATTTGTTCCAGAATCATATCCAGCATCCCACATCTCTGGTAAACTACGTTTGGCCTGCTTGTGTGCTAGTGTGGGAAGATGCTTAGGAGAAGAAATGTTGGGGTTTTGATTTCATGACCTTAATTATTGTAGAGATTCTGTGACTGCCCTGGCTTCATGTGTGATTTGAAAGCCTTTGTATCCAGGATCCCTAGTATTATGTTATCCCCATTCCTAGGAATCCAGCCTTCAGGGCGACAGTGGGTCATGGCGGCTTTCCTATAGTGAAGCTTGATGCTCTAGTTAAGTCTGTGGATTCCTGAAAGTCTTAGGTTGTTTTCCTTCCTTCCAGCTGAGGTAATTAACAGCTCTCATTTCTACCCCATGTGAGTCATTGAGCCCCTGACATGTGCTGGCACACTATCTTAGCCCAGTGTCCTTCTGCCCAGGGCTTTCCTCCATCATCGGGACCTCATTTTCCACCACATGTACTTTAACACTGAGTGTTACAAGGTCATTTCCAGGGCTGTCACCATTTATCCCTCTCATGTTTAGCTGCAGTTTAATTTTCAGCTTTTGTCACTATATTACATGGGAAGAAAGAAATGTGCTCTGGCAGATAGCATCAAATGTGTTTTTCCTTCTCTTCCAATTGGAAAATCACTCATCATCAGTCCTCTGCTGGGGGGTTAGATGGTCTGGGAACACTGGGAAGGGTGCTTTGTGTTTATAGATTTGCCATACTGGGATCGAATTCAAATCTGCTTGCTCCCACTTTGATTTTGTGCATGACAGTGATTTGGCAAATCACATTCTCTGTACAGCATCTTAGACTAAATCTGTTATTCCTCTTCAAGGCTATCTTGGGTCTTTGTGACAGTGTCTCTAATGCCTGTAGTTGGTTGCCCTAGTTTGCATATAATTGTGCAGTAAAAGCCACGAGTAATTTCAAGAAGAATGTGTATTCTGCTGCTTTAGAATGAAATATTCTAAATGTATCTGTTAAGTCCATCTGGTCCAGTGTGTCATTCAAAGCCTAGATTCCTTGTTGGTTTTCTGCTTAGATGATCTGTCCGTTGCTATAAGTGGGGTATTAAAGTCTCCTGTTATCGTATTATTATCAGTAAGTTTCTTTATGTTTGTTACTAATTGATTTATATATTTGGGTGCTCCTAAGTTGGCATAGATATTTACAATTGTTAGATCTTCTTGATGGATAGACCCCTTAATTATGATGTAACGCCCTTCTTCATCTCTTGTTACAGTCTTTATTTTCAAATCTAGTTGTCTGATACAAGTATAGTTACTCCGGCTCTCTTTTGCTGTCCCTTGGCATGATAGATGGCTCTCCATCCCTTCACTTTGAATCTGCAGGTGTTTTTAGGTCTAAAATGAGTCTCTTGTCGGCAGCATCTAGATGGATCTTGGGGTTTTTTGTTTTTGTTTTATTCTGATACCCTGTGTCTTTTGATTGAAGCATTTAGTCCATTTCCATGATTGAAAGATATGAATTTAGTGCCATTGTGTTGGAGTTGGTGTTTCTGGTGATGTCCTCTGGTCCTTTGTAGTCTTTGCTGCTTTGGTCTTCTTTTTTTTTTTTTCCTCCACTCAGAGTCCCCCTTAAAATTACTTGCAGGTCTGGTTTAGTTGTCACGAACTCCTTTCATTTTGTCTGTGAAACTCTTTATCTCTCCTGTTCTGAATGACAGCCTTGCTGGATAAGAATTCTTGGCTGCATATTTTTCCCCATTCAGCACATTGAATATTTCCTGCCACTCTTCCTGGCCTGCCAAGTTTCAGTGGACAGGTGTGCTGCTGTCCTTACATGTCTACCTGTGTAGGTTCAGCACCTTCTGTCCCTAGCTGCTTTCAGAATTCTCTCCTTATCTTTGTGTTTTGCTATGATATGTCATGGTGCTGACCTGTTTTTGTTTATTTTGAGGGGGGTCTCTGTGCCCAGTTTCCTTCTCCAGATTAGGGAAGTTCTCAGCTATGATTTGTTCAAATAAAACTTCTGCCCCTTTTACTTGCTCTTCTTCAGGACTCCTTTGATAACAGATACGGTTTCATTTCATGGAATCACTTAGTTGCTCTAAGTCTCTCCTCGTGCTCTAGTTATTTCTCTTCCCTCTTTTTTTCAGCTTTATTATTTTCCATAATTTTATCTTCTGTTTCACCTATTCTCTCCTCTGCTTCCTCCTCATTCTCACTGTATCCAGTTTATTTTGCATCTCAGTTATAGCATTTTTTGTTTCATCCTGACTAGTTCTTAGGCCTTTCGTCTCTGCAGCAAGGGTCTCTCTGGTGTCTTTTATGCTGTTTTCAAACCTAGCCACTTGTCTCACGACTGTTGTTCTAAATCCTTGTTCAGATATATTGCTTACATCTGTTTTGAGCTCGTCCCTGGCTGTGATTTCTTCTTGACCTTTCTTTTGGGGGGGATTTCCTCCGTCTTGTCATTTTGACTAAGTTTCTATCTTGTGTGTGTTTTAAAAGCTTGCATGTTTCCTGCACCTGAGCGTACTGCTGTATCAAAAAGGGGTCGTACACTGTCCGGGGCCTGCCTGGCACTTTAGGAAGTGTTTCTGGTGTATGCTGTGTGCACTCTGCTGTTGGGTTTTGGCTGCCCTTTCCCACTGCTCAGTCCTCTGCAGACCTCCTCCTTGCTTGCCATGAGGAGTGTTTGGACCTTTTACTAGGTGTGCTTTGATTTGTTTGTTAAAACAATCCTGGAAAAAAGCAGGGGAGCCAGATCTGAAAAAAGGAGAAAAGGGAAGAGAACAAAAACAAAAACAAAACAGAATAAAAAACCATAAGGCTGATTCCAAAGACAAAGACAAGAAAAAAAAAAAGAAAGAAAAGAAAAAGGAAAAAAAGCCTGATCCAAAAAAAAAAAAAAGAAAAGAAAAGGAATTGAAAAAAACAAACAAGAAACCCTGAGCTTGATTCCAAAAGAAAAGAAGAAGGAAAAACAAAAGAAAAAAGAACTGTCAGTGTCATTTTGAGGCACGATTTTCAGTGCACTTAGGGCATAGGGAATGCTGCCCATGCTGGTCTTTGGAGGAGAGGTCCCCTGCGCTGGCTCAGAGTCCTTCTTGCCCCAGTAAATGAACAGTTGTCAGGCACGGGTTGGGGGGAGGGTGTTTGGTGTAAGTAGGTCCCATCTTCACTGGGGCCACTGTGGTGTTCTCTGAGGTCCCACCATGTTGGTATTGGGGGAAAATGGCACCACCCCAGTCTCTCATCCTGGACCAACCGAGGATCTCAACCCCTGCTGTCAGGCCCCCCTCACAGAGTAGCAAGGGCACTTAGCTTGCCCTGTGCCACAGATCTCCTGTGTTTTTTCTTTGACGTGTGGCTAGGATTCAAAACCCAGCCTTAAAGGAGCCGGCACCGCATGGATCTTCCCCCATCTTCCAGAGTAGAGGCTCTCCACCCTACTGATGAAAGGCCTTTGGCTGGCACCTACAGGGTCTTTTATCCTAGGGGAGGCAAAAAACCCTCTTCCAAAAGTACTCTAGGAAGGGGAATGTTCTTTCCCAGTGTGCCCCAGAGATCTCTACACCACCCTATGCTATGCTGTCTAGGCCAGCTCCCTCCTGCCCAGGAGCACATGCCAAGGCTCCATTCTGGAAAAAGTCACGCACTTCCAAAACCTTGGATTTTGAGCTCCAAACGCTGTTTGCAAAAAAGATCCGGGACACTCAGTACTTCTCGCTGCCCAGTCTGTGGTCCACAGAGGTTTTCCTCTTGTGTGAATCCAATGCTGCACTTTCTCAACCCTTTTCTTTTTTCTTTCCCTTTTGTCTCTCCACGGAAGAGTTCCCTCCGCTCTGCAGCAACGCTGTTTTTTCTCCCCCATTCGTATCCACACACCGTGCACCTGCCACCTGTCTCCCTCCAACTGTAGAGATCCTTCTGCCACTCTGCAGATCAGTTTCCTGGGTGTTCAAGTGGTCTGACCTCAAAACAGCTCTGTTTGAAGGACAAGGAAAGACCAGGGTCCCCGTGTTTCTCCACCATCTTAACTCCTCCTTTGCCATGAGTAATTTCAGTAAATGTTACTTACTTACTTACTTACTTACTTACTTGAAACCTTTGTGCCCTAAATGCTTATTTTCTCATGGTAATCTCTCCCTGGTGGTAGAGAGTGGCCCCTGGTGACCTTACCTCTTGATCAGAATATAGACCCGGGGGAGTGCCATGACCTGCCCAAGTTATGTAAGGGGCTGTGACAGAATTAGAGCTCAGGGCTCCTGAGTCCCAGCCCATTGTTCTTTCCCCCAGGCTCTTCTCCTGGGAGTATAGATGACACAGTTGCAGTAATCGCTGCCGTTTATTGAACATCAAATAGGCACCAGGCCCACATGTTACTTCCGGTCCTCACAACAGTTCTGCAATGTAGAGTTTACAGATAATGACAGAGACTGAGAAAAGCTAAATAAGTTGGCCAGAGGCCCTCGGCTAGTTGTTGCAGAATCCTGATGGAGCCCAGGTCTGCCAGAGTCCGTGCCTGTGTTCCTGCTGCACCGCAGAGGGCTTGAGAAAGCTCCTGTGAGCATGTGACCAAGAGAAATGCTTGCTTGCCCTTCCCGTCCCTTCCTGCATCTCACCCGCAGGCAATTATTTCACACGTGCTCTGTGCCAAATCCGTGCGGGTGCCCATAAGCAGGAGAAGACAGAGGCCCTGTCCTTGGAGAGCTCTCCTTTTTGTAAAGCTTTCCCCCCCACTCCCTCTCTTTGACACCCCTTCCTTTGCCACCTTTGCCACTTTGGACTGCACTGCGCTCTATGTCTGCTTTCTTTCCCTTTCATTGGCCACATTAGGAGGAGGTGTGCACGACCAGAGAGTCCCATGTTAGACTGACTCTGGGTGTGGTGGTGCATGCAGGGCCCTTGTGTGCCTCGTCCAATAAATAACCCCAAATGAGAACTTACAGCTCCCTGGGCATTTCCCAAGTGCTGTATGCATCACTTCCCAATCCCAGCCACCTTCTGTGGCACAGCTATTAGCTTATCCCACATTACAAAAGAAAAACGAAAAAACCAACCACCTCAGAACAGGTAACTTGCCTACGAGTGTAGTCTGGTGGCTGGCAATGTCAGGTTTGGGCTTAGGCAGATGGCTTCAGTGTGTAGGCTCTTAACCACCAGCCACACATGGGGAGCAGGCCCGGTCTCCCCCCCACAGGCCACAGTCACACCAAGTGGAAGGTCTGCCCTCGGAAGTACTAAGGCAACACCAGAAAGAGGCTTTTAACTACAAGTCCCCACTTGCTTGGTAAATTTTCCTACCTCTTAGAAGGGTTGATACCTATATTTTTGATATTTTAAAAATAATCCTTGCTCCGAAAGCGAATTAGATAAAATGAAATTGACGTCTTCTCTGAGATATAGGGCAGATATGCCAGAAATCACAAAAAATCTTTACAGGTCCCGAGTTCCTGAAACAGGAAGACAAGGGCCAGTGATTTCACATTGGACCAGGAGAGCCAAGCGACTGTGGGTTCAGACAGCTAAAATGGACAGTTCCAAATAGACCAGGGTATGTGGTTGTTCAGCAGTGGTTTCTTGAGCGTTTGCTGGATATGGAGCATGGGGGACAGAAGAGTGACCAAGACACCGCGCCGGTGTTCAGGTAGCTCACAGTCTAACAGAATCACACCACCGTGAATGTGACACAGCGGTTCTGCAGGGTTCACGTGGAAGCTGATCGGTCGACACGACTGGGGCGCACGGAGGAGGCGTTCCGGAGAGCGTGCCAACCTGACGCTTCCATGTCTCATGTGCCAGGGTGTAATCTGGGCCCAAAAATGTTGCAATAGCAGGGACGTCCTGTTGGTTTACGTAGATGATGTGAGAGCATGTTGCAAACGAGGCCTGCCCTGGCGAATAAGCAGAGCTTGAAAGGCTGCTGAGGCACAATAACAACCATGTATTATTTTATCGGCACTGGAGAAGGTGAAATCTTTTTGCGGGGTTTTCATGCCCCACAGATGCTGGGACGTTAGGCTCTTCTTGTTCATCTTTGTGCCTCAGGCCTGATAGCAGCAGGGACTCCAGAGATACTTGTTAAACCGTAGAAATGGGTCTTCCGCTCATGAGGCCTGGAGGTGATAGGGCAGGAGCCTGCATAGGCAGGTCACAAACCAGCTAAACGGGTCTTCAGCGCACAAGCTCCCATCCCAGAGGCCCTGTCCCTCCTCTCATCGTCTCCCCATCCCACTCTTCAAGCCTGCACCAGGAAAAAGAGTACAGAAATGCTTGCCTCAGTGATTGACTAGTCATTTCCTGAATGCTTCCTTTAATGCTTCCTTTTTAAAAATACTGTCTTACTCTAGGAAGGCCTTTAATACAGGTGAACGTCTACTAGGTCCCGGGCATGTCCAACCGGCTCTCCCATTTTGCCTCAAATGACTTGCCTTCACTTTATCGCAGTGGCAAGCGTTATGGCCCAGGCAAGAACAGGGCGTCTCCAACCTGCAGTGACTTTGCTTCCAGGGGGTTCCGGGGAAGCCCCAGCAGTCACTCCTTAGTTCAGTCTCTGGTTGTCCAGGATGATGGCTTGCATTATAAGATAGGACCTGTAATCCTCAGTTATTTCACACCCGTGGAACAACTGCATTTTTCAGTTTCTGAAAGATGCCATTGTTGGAAACTCCTTCTTTTGGTATTTCCAAGGAGTTCAAGGGCCTCGAGGACGAGTAAGACCCTGACAAGCCACCACTGCACACTGATCTGGGCATGTCATATTGTTGGAAATTCTGAGTCTGTGTATGTGTGTGTTTATGTGTTCTCCTAGCAAAGGAGAACTAGAGTTTTGTTTTTGTTTTTGTTTTCAAAATCATGGTTATTTTATTGAAGTGTTTCACCATTTGGAGTTCTAAGGCTAAAATAGGACTGGGGTGCCTGGGTGGCTGAGTCAGTTAAGCATGTGGACTCTTGGTTTCAGCTCAGGTGACCCTCTGCATTGAGCTAACCTACCAGAGCAGTGCCCGCTCGGGATTCTCTGCCCCTTCCCCCCCCCCCCACCCCCCCACTCCCCGTTCTCAAAAGAACCTGAACTAGGACTTAATGTAGAATAAAGGAGGTTAAGGCATTCACAGATGTCAGAGGGAAAACTGGTCCTTGGTTTCCCAAGATTGCCCATGGACGAAAGGCTGCGCAAACACTTCATGAGAACAGAGAAATGGCTGTGGGGGGAGCCAGTGTGCAGGAGGGATAGCAGGGCTGGAGGCCGCAGCTCAGGTCCACAACAGCAGGCTGGGAAGAAGTCAGTACATTCACCAAATAGCACTTGCTTTCCAGGCTCTAGGATGCTGAGGATTTCCTCAGACAAGGGGAGAACTAGGGTTAATAAGGTAAAGGTCCTGTTTATGGACCCTTAATTGGTTCTGAAATTTTTATTCATATTAGGCAAGTCTCTTAGCCTTCTCTTCCTCAGTTTACACAGTCGTGAGCACTTATTTAGTAAAATAGGTGTAGGGCTTGCAGTTCCAGAAGATTCAAAATAAAGCATGTGGCAGGAACATCCTTATTAAATAATTTTCTTATATCCAAGGGTTGGTAAGGTACGTGTGAACCTAGTAAGTGTTGAAAACCAACATCCCTAGTCTGAGTGCATTAGAAAAAAAGAAATGCTAATTGAGTGGTTGATTTGGTACAGTTGAATCAATGGGGGGCAAAATACTCGTATCCCGAGAGCCTCTGTTACCACAGGACTCAGGACGGGACGTCTCTGGCTGCCCTGAACTGTTCTTGCAGTACAGATTAGCCCCTGGGCCCGGAAGTGCAGACTGACACTAGCTAGACTAGCTAGCAGTCTCAGCACTCCGGGGGGGGGGGGAGGGGAAGAGATATGCTAGAAACCCAGAATCTCAGACCCCACCCCAAACCTGCTAACCAGACCTCTCAGTGATTATTATGCACCTTAAAATCTGAGAGGTACTGGCTCATAAAACATGAGCTGGACCATCATTTTTGACTTTTGCACTTTCTGCCTCAGTGAGCAAACTCCCAGAGGCTGGAGCCATTTATTCTGTGCCTGGAATAGACTCTTCTGCCACATAGTATTTCCTGGGGGGCAGCGGGGGTGGTGAAAGCATGATTCTGTTTTTAGCAGTGGCATTTTCTACTTATGACTTGACCCGGCCTTCACTTTCCGGCCTCAATGATTTGAGTTGGTTCCAAAATACATCCATAAATGAAGTAAATAAATGAGGAAATTAGATTTAAAAAAAAAAAAACTATATGATTGAAGAATAATATAAAACTGGGTTGTAATTGCATACATAAATGTGTGCCACCAAGTCCTCAGCAGTTGCTAGTCTATGCAGCTGACTCTTTAGCCCTGCGTTCCCTAGTGATAAAAGCAGAAAAGAAAATACAATTATTAGCAAGTCTGGGTCCAGTACAGCTCTTCTCAGTGCAGAGTCTGATGGGACTTTTTTCAGTGGATCGCTGTAAGTGGCCTGTACCATCCACACTTTTGTAGCAAGTATGATAGTACATTTCATGAGATTTTTTCCTTACAATATCCCTTCAAGGCAAAGGACTGTTTTATAAAAATACTTCTATAAGGGAAGACCTTTTCTGGCTCTTGCTGCTTGATCATATGCAAACTTGACATTTAAATCTTCTTTTTAATTAACTTGCCTTGCCCCTCACCATCACCCCCACCTCCCAACACCCTCCTCAGTCTACTGCTGACTTGTTTCTGAGTGGGCCTTCCTAGTTAAACCTTATTACAGAGTAACCAGGGAATAAGCACAGGTGAAATGGGGGTGGCTGGTCCCTTGTCATATGGACTGTGGCAGTGGCAAGCCCCCAGCTGAGGTTTTGAATGGCTAATAAAAGGCACGTATCACCCTTGTCCTTAACCCACCCTGCTCCCCAGTTTATGCCAGTAATACTAAAGGGATTCAGGAAACCAGGTGGCAAAACCACGTTTTTCATTGTTAAGTGTCTCAAAGATAATTATATTTTTTTCTTGTTTTGCTTTGTTGGAGCTAGGTGTATAGTCTTTCTTAGACTTACAGATCGTCTTTAGCTTGGATCTCCCCTGCGTATTTTACCTAGTGTTTGTCAGAAGTGTAACACTCCACACACTTTATCTCCAAAAATACGATATTTTTCCTACAAGAGCATCCAACTATTGATATCGACTCAGGTCATAATCTGACTGTCATGAGATTGAGCCTGTGCCAGGCTCTGCGCTTGGTGCTAAGTCTGCTTGGGATTGTTTCTCTCCCTCTCTCTCTACCTCTCCCCCACTTGAAGGTACGCTTTCTCTCTCTCATTTTTTTTTTCTGTTTATTTATTTTTGAGAGAGAGAAAGAGCACAAGCAGGCAAAGCGCAGAGAGAGATGGAGACACTGAACCTGAAGCAGGCTCCAGGCTCTGAGCTGTCAGCACAGAGCCCTATGTGGGGGCTCGAACCCACAAACCATGAGATCATGACCTGAACCAAAGTCGGTTGCTTAACCAACTGAGCCACCCAGGTACCCCTTTAAAAATAAATAAAAAGTGTCAACGCAAGTTTAAACGTTCTCATTAGAGAATGATCTCTCCGTGTGTCTGGCAGACTCAGAGACATGGAACAGAATGAAAAACAGAGCCTCCATGGGTCCAGTTTTCTTTCGGGCTGTTTTGGATCATACCGCCCCTCCCAGGATTTCCACTGAGCCACCTTGTCTTCAGCCATCCCCACACCACTGACAGCATCACAAGAACTAAGTGTTACTTTGGGGCCACAACTGTGGGATTCCAGAAGCGCATGAGGTGTGAGCCTCCTCACTGACAGCTGCTCTCTGGACCGAAAACGAGATCCTTTTCACCCAGATAGGGGCTGAAGCGGTAACATAGTTCCACCCTAGGCCGGCATGAGTGATTTCAAGGGTACTCTTGCTTCCATTCTCTCTGAGCTCTTAGTACGTTTCCCCCCCAAAGACAGTAAAAATATTGAGGAGGAAAAGATGCGCCCAATTCTAATCAATGTTCAGTAAAATCTGTTTGCTGGTGGCGTGGGTTTCCTCTGAAAAGCACAAAGGAAGACCGTATTCTGTTTCAGCATTGGCCACGTGCAGAGGCCACCCATGGGTTTTGTTTACCTTATCTTTTCTAATTTACAGGCAGCCTCAGAACCTGTTCTGGACCCACAGCAAATCCAAGCGTTTGATCAACTTTGCCGTCTCTACCGAGGAAGTTCCCGGGTAATGTTTATGTAGTGGTTTAGATTTGTATTTCCCTATTTATAGATACTGTTTGGGAAATGCAGTGTCCTCAGGTCCTCCCGCTGCCTCTTCAGTTTGGAACCCTGGTTAAGGCCATGTGGAGCCCCAGCCCCAGGGAGCATTCTGGATTTAGCAGAGGATACAGAGGCAGTGGGAACTGCAGTGGAGACTAGGAAGATTGGTCTTCATTCCAAAGGCCCTGGGCTCAAACTCTGAGTGCCTGTCTAGAACTGTAGAAGAGAACAGACTGGAAGAGCTGCTAGCAGTCATGCCCCAGCGTCCGTCTGGGTGCCCCACGGGCCCGTCCCAGGTGTGCTCAGTAACTTTCTCAGCCTGTCCTTCCTTGCCTACTGCCTGTCTCCAGGTGGCCTGTCCAGTCACCCAGAGCAGAAACCCCACAACAGCCCTTTCCCCCAGAGATCGGGTAGGCATCTTTTTTTTTCCTCCTCTGTATTTCTTCCCTTCCCCTCCCCTCCAAACTGTCACTCACAGAGGCCGCTGCAGACCTTCTGTCCTTGCTCCATGCTGCTGTCTGGGTGCTCACTCCAGACCCCAGTGTCTTGTTACCCTCTTGTTTAAACACTTTCCTGGACCTCTGTAACCTGAAGGTGGAGTCCAGATTACCACCTTCTCCACTCCCCAAGTCATACCTAAATTCCTGTCCGGCCAGATTTGTCCTCTGAGCTTATCCTGAGCTTGCACAGACTGTGTGTCTGCTTCTAGGCCTGGACTCCCTTCTCCCACCCTGTTCTTATGCAGATGCCTGCTGGGTGGCTTGGTAGCCCAGAGGAAAACTTGTGTTCCTTCTTCGAGAGTTGGTTTTTATCCCAGGGGACTTCTCCAGGGGTCTCCTGATTGTGGTCCAGCAGCTTTATTGAACTGGCATCACCTGTGTCCCTTCTCAGCCTCAGCCAGGCTCTGCCCCAGGAGTTGGTTTTCTGGGCCTTCTCAGCAAGGTCCACGGCTTCAAACTGTTGAGCCGTTTTTCAGGACTCCTTGATTCCACATCACAAAGTTACAGAAGTAGAACACAGAAATGTCTTCTCTTAGGAAATAGAAAATATCTTTGTGGTTGATCTTTCTACCTCACAGTGTCTGGATGTGAAAGAACTTTGAGTTTATGTAACATCTGTCACCCGTTCTGTTCCCAGCACTGTACAGAATTGTTCTTGCGGAGAACTTCACAGGCCGATGGGCAGCTGAGAGGGTTGTAGAGGATAAGAAGTGGCACGAGATGGGGCTCGAGCAGAGCGAGGGACATCTCTCTGCAACCTGCTTGACCAGCAGTGCGTACACTTGCTCAAGTGTACCTCCTGTGTGTCCTTAGCTGAGTGACTTGGAGCTTCTGAGCCAGTGCTGTGAATTGGGCCCCACACGTGTCACTGGATTGCTTTAGATGAATTGGCACTTTGAACTTAGAGGTCCTTTGGGTGTCTCTCCAGTTACCATAATCCTGGTAGTAAGTTTTCAACAAAAGTGACAAATGAGACAGGCGAGTCTTGTGCCGTTAGTGCTTGGATGGAGAGAGAACCCCTTGCCAGGATCAGAGAACAGCTGCTGGGTCAGCCAGAAGACCGGGTTCCTGGCAGGGTAGGTGAGTAGGGAGCAGGTGATAGACGAGTTACCTCTAGGGAAGGCACAACTGTCGGTGGCTCAGCTGAGCAGAACTTGCCACATGGACCTGAGTTTGAATCCCACACTACCATTTGCCACTCACCACAGAGTCACTTGGGGCAAGTTAATTTAACTCTTGGGGCTCTGGGTCTTTTACCCAGAGGGTTGTGGAAGATTAGAAATAGTACACATGTGGGGGCGCCTAGGTGGCTCAGTTGGTTAATTCTTCATTCTTGCTCAGGTCATGATCTCATGGTTTGTGGGATCGAGCCCCATGTTGGGCTCTGCCCTGACTGTGCAGAGCCTGCTCGGGAGTCTTTCTCTTCCCCTCCACCACTCACGCACATGCTCGCTGTCTCTCAAAATACCGTATTTTTTAATGTTTATATAAGTTTTTAAAAAATAGTACATATGTAAAGGACCTAGCAAAGTGTCTGGCACCTAGAAGGCACTCATTACAGTTACCTTGGACTATCAGAAGTACCTGTGGACTTTGGGTCCAGAGCCTGACACAGACTTTGATGGCTCACTCCTCACAGCTGCCCTGTCCAGGTGAAGGACTTTGGGTGTAAAATTTGTCTCTTCTGTGATCATGAGGGCCAGGCTCTCTGCTCCCTACTTTTGCAGAAAGCCTTTGAGGTAAAAGGGATGGCCCTCGGAGTGACAGTCTGGCTTCCCAGTGGGTTGGTATTAACCTTACCTAATCTTTCGGAACAGAGCCACTAACAGAGGGTTTTGCTGGTGTCATTGGTGGAAGCAGGACTCTAAGAGGACAGGTCCCTGAATTTAAAGTGGCAGCTGGACACTTGGAGCTATCCAGGTTGCAAAGGAGAGGTCAGAGGCAGAGTGTGGAACAAGCTCTGCTGAGAACCTCAGCTCAGGGCGTGTGTGGGGAGGGGGCGGCAGGGTCCTGTGCTAGCCAGGGTGGGAGTGCTCAGAGCAAGGGAGGTTCGGAATGAGACGTCCCCAGTGCAGTCTCATCATTATTAAAGGAGGAAATTTGGGCCCTGAAAGTGAAATGAACTTGCCCGAAGTCAAGTTTGTGAGATGCAGTCAAGTTTACTCGTTTGTGAGATGCAGCCCTGGGGTCTATACCCTGCAGCACAGTGCTGTCCCTTGTGTATTCAAGGCCAAGGAACTGAGGACCCTCCACTCTGTTCCACACCCCCTGCCAAACCCACCCACAGTGTCTTCCCCTACTCACCTTGGTTGATGTGTGTCCCCTCCTTTGCAGCTGGCCCTCCTTACAGAACTCTCCCAGAATCGCAGCAGCGACAGCTACAGGCCGTTCAGTGGCTCCCAGAGTGGCCCTGCTTTCAACAGCATCTTCCAGAATGAGAACTTCCAGCTGCAGCTCATTCCCCCACCTGTGACTGAGGACTGAGGCCTGGCACTGAAGACCAGAGACCATCCTAATGCAGCCAGGGAGGGACCCCCTCTCTAACTGGCTTGGCCCCTCCGTCTGCCCCCTTCTGAGCAGAGGTTCCAAGGGGGACATCTATGCCTGGGCCTTTCTTCCTGCCCCTCATTCCCCAGGGAGACTCCCTGTCTCTTCCAAGATGTTGCTGCAGCATCAGGTCACCAGACCAGTTGATTTTGTTTTGTTGAGCAACGGAATGTCCCATACTTTTGTCCAGCTTTTTAAGAAAGTATGCTTTGCCAGTTGGGACGTTTTCCAGTTTCCCTGAAGCTTAGAGAATAGGTGGGACTCAGGCAGATGGCATTCAGGAGTCTGTCCTGCCTCATCCCCTCTAGCTGCTGGGTAACCTGGAGGGACTTCAACTTCTGCTGCTGTTGGGAAAAGAGAACAGGGGTTGCCAGGCCACAGGATAACTGGAACCTGCACCGTGGGGGGAGGTGGGGGCATCTCCCTTTTGATGCGTATATGGCAAAACCCATTTGAGTGTAAGAGTTGCCCTCTCTGACAATAAATGCCTCTGTGTTTAAGTTCTGCAGGCCTTCTGGCTGGCTGTCTAGCTCTCAGTTTAAGTCACAAAGGACATTCAGAACCCTTGTTGCCCCAATTGGTTCTATTAATTCAAAGTCAGGGACCCTGATTGTGGCAACCCTGCCTTTATTCACATGATCAGCTCCATCACAGGCTCCATTCAGAGTGGCCCAGCCACCCAAGTGCTCCTATGGCAGCGAGTAGGTGAGCCAGAGCAGTATTTTTCCATTCCTTGGCCCTGGGACTCTGGACATCCTTGAACCAACAGCCACAGGAGGTCACAACTGCAGAGACCAGGTTTCCACCTCACAGGTCGAGGTGCTCCTTTCATCTGTTCACTCAGGGATCAACACTGGCTTATGCTAACCAAGCCCACAGGAAATAGATACATAAACTAGAAGCAAATATGTTGACTTTGAATAGAAAATCGATCCTGCCATGTGCTGTGATCCTGAGCAGATCACTTCTCTAAGCTTCGACTTTAACAAAGCCATTGTGAAGACTGAATGAGACAATCCATGTTAACATTTAGCACTGTGTGGGCATATAGCAGATGCCCCCAAAATGTGAGTTTAGCTTTCATTATGGAACTCCTTCCAAGACCTGGCTGCACAGGCAGCTAGCTGCCTCATGATGGGGATGTGAAAGGAGGTCAAATTGGGGGAGGTGTTTGAGCATTAAGTGATCACCAATGGGATGCTGGTTACAGTTACATGACATAGTCTCAACCCTATTTTACAGATAAAAAAGCTGAGAGTCACACGATAAATAATTGTTATTACAAGGCAACACACTCAAGAAATGGCAGTGTAACAAGACCCTGAATTCACCTCCTTCCACAAACCAACAAATCTACAACTACATATGGAATAATGCCCTCTGAAAGGAACCTGAAAATTGGATGACCAAAGCCTCCACGACAAAGGCTGAAAGGGTAACATCAGGATGGGAAGGAGGAGACACAGAGATGTGGACTTGCCAGGGGAGAAAATACATCAGCCATGGGGAAGCACAACTAGGAGGGATCTCAAAGGTATGGAACTTTTCCCTGAGGAGTGATGGATTTGAGCTCTACATCAGGCACCCCAAACCTTAGATCCTCCACAGGAGAGATGAGCTCCCAAAACACCAGGTTTTGAAACTCAATGAGGATTATGTTCAGAAAAACTGTAAAACTGTAGAGAATGGAAAACGCACTCTTAAAGGGCTGAGTTGCAGACTCACTGTGCCCAGAGACCAGTGCAAAAACACCATTTTAAAAAGCAGACCATAAGTAAAGGAGATCCATTTACTAACCTTAAAGCATCCGTCACAGCAGTGGGAAACAGCAGAAACTCCCCCTGGGGACGGAGACACTGGTATGAGCCACTTCTACAATCTCAGTCTACCTCAATAATACCAGTACTTGGGGGCCATCTTGGAATTCTCCCTCTAATCTGCCAGCCCCAGAAAGGGTATACTCCACTGACAGCCCCACCCAACACACTCCAGTAGTCCTAGATACACCCCACAGATGGGCCAGGGGCCAGCCCTGCCTACCAATGGACCACAGTCACAGCCCACCACAATAGAAGGGAGCACACAGCTCACATAGAGGACACCCTTAGGCACCTGGCCTGGTGACAAAAGGAGATTGCCCTTCTGGGTCCCACAGGACATCTCCTACATAAGGCCACTCCTTCAAGACTGAGAGAGGTCACTGACCTACCTATAAATAGAAACACACACAGACAAAATGAGGGGGACAGAAGAATATCTCCAAACAAAAGAACAAGACAAAACCTCAGGAAAAAAGGGAAACAGAGATACACAAACTACTTCATAAAGAGTTCCAAGGAATGGTCATAAAGATGCTCACCAAACTCAGGAGAAGAACAGATGAACGCAGTGTGAACTTCAACAAGGAGAATATATAAGACAGTACCAAACAGAAGTTATAACAACTAAAAAATACACTAGAGGGGTTCCAAAGCAGACTGGATGAAGTAGAATAGATCAGGTGAGCTGGAGGAGGAGCTATGGAACTCACCCAGACAAAGCAGCAAAATGAAACAAGCATTAAGAAAAATGAAGATACCTTAACAGACATCAAGCAGAATAACAATCACATTATATAGATCCCAGGGGAAGACAGAAAGGGCCAGAAAAATAAATTGAAGAAATCCTGGGTGAAAACTTCTCTGGGAAAGGAATCAGACATCCAAGTCCATGATAAACACAAAGAGAGCCACACCAACACACATTATAATTAAAATGGAGAAATTAAGAATAAAGACAAAATCAGCAGCAGGAGAAAAACAACTTATTACATATAAGGAAAACTCCATAAAGCTATCAGATTTCTCAGCAGAAACTTTACAGACCAGGAGGAAATGGCATGACATATTCAAAGTTCAGAAAGGAAAAAACTTCCAACCAAGAATCCTCTGCCCAGCAAGATTATTCCAAATTGGAGAGATTAACAGCTTTCCAGATAAGTAAAAGCTAAAGGAGTTCATCACCACTAAACCAGCCCTACAATAAATGTTTTAAAGGGACTTCGTTAAGCTGAGAAGAAATGGCACCAATAAAGTATAGGAAAGTAAAAATCTCACTGGAAAAATAACAAAGCCAGTGGATCAATCACTTACAAAGCCAGCATGAAGGTTAAAAGACCAAAGTAGTAAAATTAAGGGAGGTGGCCCAAGATGGCAGCATAGAAAGACCCGAAACTCATCTCTTCCCACCGACACACATATAATAGAGCAGTTCCTCCTAAGGAAGAAGTGAGAGCTGATTGAACAGTCTCTGCCCAACAAACAATAGAGGGACCACACAGAGAACAGTAGGAGACACGATACCATGAGAACCCCACCCTCAAAGCAGCAACCTGCAATAGGGAGAGATGTCACTTGAGGGGCCCAGTCCAGATTCATCTACCCTGAGGCACAGTGAAAAACAGGTTAATTAAACTATGAGCAAAGGAAATCCATTTACTAACCTTAGGGCATCCACCAAACTGGCCGGAAACTGCTGGAACTCTCCAGGATAGGAGGCACGGTGAATGTCATTTTTTACACTCTTCCTCCACCTTGACAGCACAAGCAGGAGCAGGGACCAGGTGCTTAAGCCAGCCTGTCAGGGCTGCCCCAGTGGACCCTGAACCCCTGGCCCACACCAGCTCCAGTCATCCCCCCAAGATAGCTCTGGCACAGTGCACTCTGGGACTCCTCCCTCCACCCCCAGCACACACCGAACCCAGTCATCCCACTGCTTGCAAGGGCAGCTCTGACATGGTGTGCCCCAGGATGCCTCTGGCCTGCGCCCATCTCACCAGGGTGGCCCTGGCATGATTCACCCCAGGACCCCCAGCTTGCTCCAGCTCCAGCCATCCTGCCAGGGCAGCTCTAGGCAGGGTACCCAGGGACTACCCCACAAGATGGCCTTGACAAAGCACACCCTAGATCCCCCAGTCCATGCCACTCTGGCATCAAGGTGGCCCTAGCACAGTGCATCCAGGACTCCCTGGCCTATGCCCACTCCAGCTTCCACCACCATACCGAGTGAGTGCCCTGGGACACCGCACCCACCCCAAACCTAGCCCACTTGCTTAGCTCCAACCAGCCTGCCAAAGCTTCCAGACACAGTCTACACAGGATATGGTCCTGTACAGGGCCACTCCTTCAAGACCAGGACAGGTAGCTATTCCACCTAATTTATAGAAACAAACACAGAAAATAAAACTAAAATAAGGAGACAGTGAAGTATGTTCCAAACAAACAAGATAAATATCCCGGGAAAAAAAAACCCTAAAGAAATGGAGGTAAGTAATTTATCTGATAAAGAGCTCAAAGTAATAGTCATAAAAATGCTCACTGAAATTGGGAGAATAGAGGAACACAATGAAAACTTCAACAAAGAAAATGTAAGACCTAACCAATCAGAGCTGAAGAATATAATAATTAAAATGAAAAATACACTACATGGAATCAGCAGCAGATAAGATGATGCAGAAGAATGGATCAGCAATCTTGAAGACAGAATAGTGGAAATCACCAGAACAGGAAAAAGAAAAAAGAATCTTGTAAAAACAATATTTAAGGAACCTCTAGGAAAATATCAAGTATACGAACATTCACATTATAGAGGTCCCAGAAAGAGAAAAGAGAGAGAAGGGGGGCAGAAAACTTACTTGAAGAAATAATGACTAAAAACTTCACTAACATGGCAAAAGAAATGGACATTCAGGTACAGGAAGCAGAAAATTCCAAATAAGATGAACCCAAAGAGAGCCACATGAAGACATAATTAACATTGCAAAAGTTAAAGAGAGAACCTTAAAAGCAGTAAGGGAAAAAAAAAAAAAGTCACATACAAAGGAAATCCCATAAGACTATCAGCTGATTTTTCAGAAATTTTGCAGGCCCAAAGGGACTGAAAGGATGTATTTAAAGCACTGGGAGTATTCCAACCAAGAATACTCAGCAAGATATCATTTAGAATAGAAGGTTCCCAGACAAGCAAAAAACCTAAAGGAGTTAATCACTTAACCAACCTTCCAAGAAATGTTAAAGGGTCTTCTTTAAGTGGAGGGGCGCCTGGGTGGCTCAGTCGGTTAAAGCATCTGACTTCAGCTCAGGTCATGATCTCGCGGCCTGTGAGTTCGAGCCCCACATCAGGCTCTGGGCTGACAGCTCAGAGCCTGGAGCCTATTTCAGATGCTGTGTCTCCCTCTCTCTCTCTGACCCTCCCTGTTCATGCTCTGTCTCTGTCTCAAAAAGAAACATTAAAGAACAGTTTTTTTAAGTGGAAAAGAAAAAGCTATAACCAGAAATAAAACATAAGAAAAATTATCACTGGTAAAGGCAAACACATGATAAAGGCAGTGGATCAGTCACTTACAAAGTTAGTATGAAGGTCAAATGACAAAAATAATAAAATCAACTGTACCTATGATAAGTAGTTAAGAGATACACAAAGTAAAAGATGTAACATAGGACATAGGAAACAAAACTGGGGGTGCCTGAGTGGCTTAGTTAAGCATCCAACTTCAGCTCAGGTCATGATCTCACAGTTCGTGAATTCGAGTCCCACATTGGGCTTCATGCTCAGCATGGATCTCTCTCTCTCTCTCCCTCTGTCTCTGCGCCTCCCTCACCAAATAAATTTTTTAAAAAACTAGAGAAGGGCAGTAAAAGTGTAGTGCTTTTAGAATGTGTTCAAATGTAAGCAACTATCAGTTTAAAATAGACTGCTCTGTGTTTCTTTGTGTCAATATATATGAACCCCATGGTAACTACAACCAAAAACCTGCAATAGATACACAAAAAAGAGAAGGGAGAAAGGGAAGGGAAGGGAAGGGAGGAAGGAAGACATCAAACGCAAGGGAAGAGACCAAGAAAAGAAGGAACAGGGAGAATCTACCCAAACAGCCAGAAAACAATAAAATGGCAATACGTTTATACTTACCAATAATTACATTCAATGTCAGTGGACTACGTTCACCAGTCAAAAAATATAGGGTGGCTGAATAGATTTTTTTAATGTTTGTTTATTTTTGAGAAGGGAGAGGGACAGAAAGAGAGGGAGACAGAACCCAAAGCAGGCTCCAGGCTCTGAGCTCTCAGCACAGAGCCCGACGCGGGGCTCAAATCCATGAACTGCAAGATCATGACCTGAACCCAAACCAAGAGACAGAGGCTTAACCAACTGAGTCACTCAGGTGCCCCGTGAACAGATTTTTTTAAAAGCAAGAACTATCTATACGGTATCTACAAAAGTCTCTCTTCAGATCTAAAGACATGCACAGACTGAAAGTGGAGCAATAGAAGAATTCCATGAAAATGGAAATGAAAAGAAAGCTGGAGTAACTATACTCATCAGACAAAATAGACTTTAAAACAAAGACTAATAGAGTGAAAAGGCATTACATAATGATAAAGGGGTCAATCCAGCAAGAAGATGTAACATTTGTAAATGTATATACACACAACATAGGAGCATAGAAGTATATACAGCAAATATTAACAGATCTAAAGAGATAAGTTGAAAGCAATACAATAATAGTAAGAGACTTTAATACCCTCCTTTCATCAATGGATAGATCATCCAAACAAAAAATCAATTAGAAAACATTGGCCTTAAAAAACACATTAGGCCAGATGGATTTACTAGATATATACAGAACATTCCATCCAAAAACAGATGTAATATACATGGAACATTCTCCAGGACAGTCGTGTGTTGGGCCACAAAACAAGTCTCAATAAATTCAAGAAAATTTAAATCACATCAAGCACCTTTTCTGATCATAATGGTATGAAATTAGAAATTACAAGAAGAAAATGGGGAAAATCACGAAAAAGTGGAAATTAAATAACATGCTACTAAGCATCCAATGGGTCATCAAAGAAATCAAAGGAGAAATAAAAAATTACCTAGAGACAAATGGAAACTGAAACAGAACATACCAAAATTTATTGCATGCAGCAAAAGCAGTTCTAAGAGGGGAGTTCATAGCAATATAGGCCTACCTCTAAAAAACAAGAAAAATCTCAATTTAACTTCACACCTAAGGAGTGAAAGGTAATAATAAAGATCAGAATGGAAATAAATGAAATAAAGACTAAAAGGACAATAGAAAAGATCAATGAAATTAAGAGCTGGTTCTTTGAAAAGATAAAATCCACAAACCCTTAGCTAGACAGCACAAGAAAAAAGAGAGGACTCAAATAAAATCAACAATGAAGAAGAAGTAGGCTCCTGGGTGGCTCAGTCGGTTAAGTGTCCAACTCTTGGCTTCAGCTTAGGTCATGATCTCATGGTTTGTGGGTTTAAGGCCTGCTTCAGGCTCCATGTTGCTAGTGTGGAGCCTGCCTGGGATTCTCTCTCTCCCTCTCATTCTTCTCTCTCTGCCCCTTCCCAGCTCACGCATGCTCTCACTCTCTCAAAATAAATGAATAAACTTTAAAAATAGACTGAGAGAGAAGTTGTAATTGATACCACAGAAATACAAAGGATCGTAAGAGACTACTATGAATAATTATATGCCAACAAACTTGACAACATAGAGGAAATGGATAAATTCCTAGAAACATACATTCTTCTAAGGTTGAATTATGAAGAAACAGAAAATGTGAATAGTCCAACTACTAGTAAGCAGATTGAAAGAGTAATCAGAAACCTCGCAATAAAAATAAAAGTCGGGGATTGGATGGTTTCACTGGCAAATTCTACCAAACACTCAAAGATTTACTACCTATTCTTCTCCAACTATTTCAAAAAACTGAAGAGGAATGAAAGATTCCAAACACATTTTATGAGGCCAGCATTACCCTGATACCAAAACCAGATAAGGACACCACAAAAAAAGAAAATTGCAGGCCAATATCTTTGATGAACATAGATGCAAAAATTCCTAACAAAATATTAGCAGATAAAATCCAACAGTATATCAAAAGGATCATACGCCACGGTCAAGTAAGATTTATTCCTGGTATACCATCCAAGGATGGTTCAGTGTCTGCAAATCAACATATGTCACGTTAACAAAATGAAAGATAAAAATCATACGTTCATCTCAATAGATACAGAAAAAACACTCGACAAAATGCAACATCCAATTGTGGTTAAAAAAAAATCTCTCAATAGGGGCGCCTGGGTGTCTCAGTTTGTTAAGTGTCTGACTTCAGCTCAGGTCATGATCTCATGGTTCGTGAGTAGGAGTCCTGCGTCAGGCTCTGCACTCAGCACTAAGCCTTCTTTGGTTCCTGTGTCTCCCTCTCTCTGACCCTGCCTCGCTCACACACACACACTCTCTCTCAAAAATAAATAATAAAACATTTTTTTTAAATCTGTCAACAAAGTGGGTATCAAGTACCCAAGTGGGTACCTCAACATAATAAGTCACATATGACAATCTTACAACCTAACATCACACTCAATGGTGAAAAGCTGAAAGCTTTCCTTTAAGAACAGGAACAAGATAAGTGTGCCCACTCTTACCATTTTTATTCAACATAGTATTGGAAGTCAAATACTTCAAGTCCAATCCAAAGTAACTTGGAAGCAGTTAGGCAAAAAGAAGTTAGGCCAAAAGCAGTTAAGCCAAGGCAGTTAGGCAAAAAGAAGAAAAAACAAGCATCCAAACAGAAAGGAAGAGGTAAAACTGCCAGTATTTGCAGATGACATGATGCTCTATGTGGAATACCCTAAGGACTCTACCAAAAAAAAAAAAAAAAAAAAACAACAAACAAACTGCTAGAACTGATAAATGAATTCAGTGAAGTTACAGGATACAAAATCAACATACAGAAATCTGTGGCATTTCTACACACTAACAACAAAACATAGAAATTAAGAAAACATTCCCAGTTATAACTGCATCTAAAAGAATGAAATACCCAGAAATAAACTGAGGAGGTGAAAGACCTGTACATTGAAAACTGTTAAGACACTGATGAAAGAAACTGAAGAAGACACTAGTGGAAAGGTATTCTATGCTCATGAATTGGAAGAATTAATACTGTTGAAATGTCCATACTACCCAAAGGAATCTACAGATTCAAAATACCAATGGAATATTCCACAGAACTAGAACAAATAATTCTAAAATGTGCATGGAACCACAAAAGATCCCCAAAAGCCACAGCAATCTTGAGAAAAAAATAACAGAGCCAGAGATTCTGTACTCTCTGATGTCATACCACAAAACTAGAATAATCAAAATGGTATGGTTTTGGTACAAAAACAGACACACTCTGTCAGTGCACAGAGTCTGCTTTGGATCCTTTCTCTCTCTCTGTCTCTGCCCTCCCCCCGTTAGCTCTCTGTCTCTCAAAACTAAATAAATATTTTTTAATGTAATATTAGCCATAAAAAAGAATGAGACCTGGCCATTTACAACAACATGGATGGACCTTGATATTCTTATTCACTTATGCTAAGTGAGGTAGGTCAGACAGCAAAAGACAAATACTGTGTGATTTCACTCCTTTGTGGAATCTAAAAAAAAAAAAGCAAATGAACAAACAAGATAAAACAAAACAAACTCATAGATACAGAGAAAAGACTCGTGGTTACCAGCAGAGGGGAGGGGAGTTGGAGAGTGAGCAAAATGTGTGAAGGGGCCAGCTGTTTGGTGATGTACGGTGATCACTCTGTAGTGCATACAGATGTTGAATTATAAAGCTGCACACATGAAACATATATATATATTTTTTTTCAAGGAACAAATCAGGGATTTGAACTCAACTGTGATTCCAGAGCTAGTGATGCTCCCTGCCCAAATTACCTATCAGAAGGTTTCTTGATGAGTCTAAAATTAAGGACAAAGGCACTTGATATTCTCAAAGCAAAATTTGGTGATTGCCCTTCTTCATTATATAGTCTAAAGAGCAAAAGCAGTTGGAATATCAGAACCTCTGTTCAAATCAGGGCCAGTAAACAGCAAATCACTCTTCTTTAGCCCCTGTCCTGTTCTATCAGTCCTTAGTTCTTCACCTTCTCATTCAAGTCACAGCACCAATGGATACATTACAGCATCTTTATATTCAGGTCATGCCTTCCTAAGAGTATACTCTGGATTGGATTTGAAAAGCCCTCTGGTCTCACCTCAGAGTAGATGAGAAACGGACTCTCAGTGCTGGGCAGCACTGGGCACTGGGGATGTGGCAGGCCTGAGCTGAGCCCCAATCCCTGCCATCTGGAAGCCACTGTCCCTGACCTCTCCCATGGCACTGAGCAGATGTTCTACCTTGCAGTGATGTCAGGTCCTGCTTCAAAGCAGTTCCTCGGGGGCAAAGATTTGTCTGGAAATCTAGACTCCAGTCAACAACAGCAGTGGTTCTGCTGACATCTCCATGGAGCTCACAGAGAGGAATGGAGGAACTCACAAGATCAAGGAGCAGACGAAGAGCAGACAGCTCTAAGCACCCCCCACTCCAGCCCTAGTGCCAAGCCCCAGCTGCTTTTGCTAGGTCCCATGCTCACCCCTTGGCTGTGACAGGCGGTAAAGGAAGGATCTAGGAGAGAAGGTTCCATAGACCCTTCAGCTACCATTTGGGGAGGGCAGGTACCTGGTCTAAACAGTCTCTTCTCATGCTGCTCCCTGTGGGAGAGGGAGAGATGATCCTCTGAAAGGACATTAAGGCCCTGATGGGAGAGGTTAGTGGATTCTCGTTGGCCAATAATACAGCAGTGTCCATCACAGTTTTCTTTCTTCCTTGTACCTGGTAAATGGTAAGTATTTGAATATTACTCTGGCCCACCTGAAAACGGTTACTTTCAACTCCCAGCTTCCACTGAATGCTCCCCTTCCCACCATACTTGCCCCTCGCTCTTGCCATCAGGGGGACAGGGTCTCACTCAGTTCTCCACAAGAGCCAGAATGGACTACTAGAAAGAGCCCTGGGCTGCCAATCAGGAGCCTGGGGTTGCAGGCACAGCCCCACCATGGGCCCACTTGTCAGCTGAGGAAGGCTGTTTGCTCTTCTGAAAAATAAAAATAAAAGCAATCTGCTCCATCTATAGCAAAGGTCCAAGTGATGGGTGGGAACATGCTTTACAAGGATAACATTGCCAACTAGAACCTTCTGTGGTGAGGAGGAGGGAAGGCATTTGTGGAAGAGGAGAGCCAACAGGGGCCTCATCAATGATGAATGCTTTAGTGAATAAATAATTCAGAGCTTTGGGGATCCTTTTAGAAACAGTATGTTTCCACTTAGCTCTGCCCACTGAAAATGTTTTTCCAAAGGTGCATCTCCATAATCACAAGCCTGTGATGTGCCCAAAGATGCAGGGCAGGCCTGTGTGTGTTGTCCTCTGGGCAGCCCACAGCCAACTCCAGGCCCTGGGGAGTCTGAGCACCCCTGAGCTCCCAAAGGGCAGCCCTGGCTCATCAGGTTACATCCCAGGGGTCCCTCTTTCTGCCACGAGCCTCCTTCACACGTTGATACTCTATGAAGCCTTCCACAACTCCGTGAGGAAAATGGCAGTTTGACTTACCTTTTGTCCACACCTGGGTGGCTTCCTGCCTGTCTCCACCACTCCTGAGAGAACTGTGTTCTGTACACTCCCATGTCTTCCATAGCACAGTGCTTAAAATGTAATATGTCACATTTTCTTTCAAGTCACTTTTTTATGGGCCAAAAACGCTCAGAAACCCTATGTGTACAGCTGGATTAATTCAGTGAACACACCTGTATAACCAGCACCCAGATCAAGCAAAAAGAAATGACCAGGACCACAGAGGTCCCCTGAATTCTCTGTTCATGTCCCCCAAGTTAACCACTATCCTGACTTCCATTGGCATAAATAGTTTTGCTTATTTTGAACTTTATAAAAATACATTATGTACTCTTCTGGAAATGACTTCTTTCACTCCAGTTATGTTTGTGAGAATTGTTATTCATTCTCATTGCTGTATAGTAGTCTATTATATGAATCTACCATAATTTATCCATTCTGTTGTTCGTGGGCATTAGGATTATTTCCAGATATTACCATTCTTCTTCCTGTCTTTTGCTGAATATATGTACACACTTCTGTTGGGTATAAGTTTAGGAATGAGTTTTCAGGGTCAAAGGGTACAGCCTGCCTGCATGAACTAACGAATGTCTACAGCTTCGGGGGACCATGGGATAGTAAGACAGGAGATGTGCACACCACCCTTGCACAGTCCTTTCCTAAGCTTGGCTTTTGGTGCACAGGCCCTGACATCTACCTCCTGCCCCAAACAGGAGGTAGGCAGGATCTGCTTGTTTAAGCTGCTGGTAGGGCTGGGCCTCGGCTTCACACTGGGGCACTTCCCTAACTGAATAGCCCGGTAGCCCCCATTCCTGCTTGACATCTGTTCCCTCAGAACTCTGTACCACATCCATCTCAAAGATCAGGATTTGTTCCTAATGGTCTGGGGGGCATGCCATGCCCCAGTACCTCATGGTTTGCGAACCCAGCCTCTTCTCTCTAGAAGGACATTGTTAGGCCATCACCCTTCAACACTCCCACACTCACCCTCACTTCCACCTGAGATGGTGATTTCTGCCTTCACCCTCCCCTTTGCTGACCTGTGACCCCATACAGCCTTTCTAAATGGCTTTATCAGACATAACATGGGGCCCACGTTATTTCCTGTTTGACTCCAGGAACATACTACAGCTCCAGGAATTCATAGCCTGACTCTTGGATATGTTGATTATGGGGTAAGAATAAATCCTTTGGGATAGAACTGACACCTTTGGGACCCCTAGTAATCTAAAAGGATGTTCAGTGAATTCTAGTTGGACCCAATGATCTTACACTGCCCTCTCAATGACGTATCCAGAGATGCCCACTGTGGCTCCCACATTTATCTAGGGCCTTGGGTTCCTTGGGAAACCCAAATCCCTGGTGTCCTCTCCATACACTCAGTGCATCATTGTGGTCACCTCTCATTATTCAAGGCTCTAAGGTTGGACAGGCTGTGTAGATCCCTGTGAAAATCCCATCCTAGCCTCAGCGAGCACTCCCTACAGACACAGAGCAGTTTCCCACCCAGGGTCTTCCCAAAAGCTCCTGGCCTGTGTGGCCTCTTAGGCATTGTGGACATACTGCAATGGCATTTCCAGGTCCTTCTACAGATATGTGGATGTGTCTACATTTGCTCTGTGAATTTGGCATCACAGTTCATACAGATTCTAAACTTGAAGGCAGAAACTTTGTCTACTGCATGGGGCCCTGTTTAAGCAGACATCAGATACTCGTCACTGGGAATCGGAGTCAGTGTCTACATAGTCCTCTGAAGCAAACTGGCCCCAAGAGGCAAATCCAAAACAGGTGATGACTGAGGATATGCAATATCTAAGAGAGCAGTTGGTATCAAAGGCCCCACCCTAACAGGGCTAGGAAGGGGAGAAGGCAGAAGCAGCTGATTAAAAAGTGCTACAATCTGAGGGCAATCCCCAACAGAGCTCTTAGATCCAGGACCACCCCTGAGCACACGTCAGTATCTGGGGTCCAAGGCCAGACCCAGGCCCAGGTCAAGCCAGAGTGACTTGGCAACAATGGCAACACCAGGCGATGCCCAGAGGGCTGAGCTGTGGCTCGCTGATGCCTCCACCTAGAGCCAGGGCTGGTCCAGACTGTGGTAGGCCTGGGCGTGCAGTGAGGAAGAGACAGACAGGTGAGGGAGAGCAGATGGAGTAGGCCTGAGGAGGGTTTGACTGCACAGGCTCAACAAATGAGGAAGTCACCCCAGTTGGATTTGGAATCTCAGCAGACATTTGGAGCTCTAGCCCTGCCACTTACCAGCCATGTATGACTAACTTACCCACCTTTAGAGCTGACTTAACTATTGGTTGCTTCAGCCATAAACTCACAAAATTATCCTGTCCCTCCGACCACACACAGTTACTGGGTGTGGCTGATAAGCTGACCTTTTGGGAAATGCTTGGTCACATCCCATTCTGATGTCGCAGTGCTTTGCTGATTCACGGTGCTGTGCGGTCATCATCTCACAATGACGCTCCAGATCTCTTTCTTGGGATAAATTATCTGGGGTCTTACACTAGATGATAAAGTGGGCTGAGGCTTCCCACCAAAGCCAAGCCTTCTGATCTGTCATCTCCAAATTCACACGCAGAGCTTCAGGCTGTGGACTGAGAAAGACAATGAGAAGCAAATCCTCTCCTCTTTCTCCAACCCACCAGTGCGAGAACTTTCCATCTATGGTTGGAGGGCTGGAATGGGGTCACTTGCCTGTGGAGGCCAGTTAGTTCAAGGACACACACTCCCCAGTCCAGCCTTTAGTCTTGTCCAGCAGGTGCCTGAGTAGGTGAGTCACTGTTCAGACCTGCGCACTCTCCATTTCCACCCCACATACCCAGCAAATGCTCCACCTGTACTCACTGTCCTAGGACTCATCGTCCTCAAAATAATTTACTGGGATTCTGATTATAAAAGTAGTATCAACTCATTTTAGAGAACCAGAAAAATTCAAAAAAGCAAACAAAAACACCACTAATACCCGGCATACTTGCTTTGCCTTGTTTTTGCTTCTATTTCCAACAGTTCCTGTATCTGATTCCTGCAGAATTCCATCTGACCTCTGATTACACCTCCCTGAACTCTACTGCAACAAGCCTGAGTTCCTAGGTCCTGCCTCACTCCTTGCATTCAATGCAGAACTGAGGCAGCACAGCACAGGTTAAAGGCATTAGCAGTTCGCAATGACTGAATTGTAATGAGGACAAGATGCTAAATTAAAGTTTATTGCAGAATAAAAGTGTATGTAGTCAGCAGTTGTTTAAGAGGCTACAATGAGATGCCTTCTAGAACTTGGCAATACAATTATGTAGAGTTAAGTGAGTAAAATGCACACACAGATGAGATTAGCTGTCGGCAAAAGTCATTTTGAGACAAGTCATCTTTTGTGAAGGCAAAAAGAGCTAGAATGCTCGTCAAGATGTGATTAAACATGGAAGAAACAATAGCCTCATCAAAGCATGGAGATATTTGCAGTAAGTTGGCGTGTGCGTGTGTGTGCGTGCGCGCGCGCGCACACACGCGCTGGGAGGAGGTCTGTGTGGAGCACAGAAAAGGGGGAGGGAGGAAGGAATCTTGTTGGGTGTTTCTCCACCACCACCTGGAGAGCAGCCACACTGGGTGAGGAATGAGCCACCAGCCCGTGGGAAGGTGTTCGCTGGGTTAGGGACAGGGATGGAACACCCTCCACTCTGCTCCCAGGTTCACTAGCAGCCTCCTGACTCAGCCTCCAACTACCATGAGGGTGGGAAGAGGTGCTATAAGAGTGAGCAACTCAGGCAGAGGGCCAAGAATGTGAGCTCTGGAGCCAAAGTAACTGGGTTCAATTCTGACTCCTACTACCTACAAGCTGTGCCATTTGGGGCAAAAATATTTCCTCCTTGAGCACTGTTCCTGATTTGTGAAATGCAGTACTGAAATGTCCCTCAGAGGGCTGCTTTAAGGATTACTTGTGGAAAGCAGTAAGGTTGGGCTATAACTATTAATAATATTAACAATGGCATTATTACTATTACTGATAAATGAATTTACTTAGCGGTCCCTAGTGAAGTTACTTAATGAAATCCAGCCCACAAGCTGCTCTTTTCCAGGTGTGAATTAAAGAACTGAGCTTCTGGATTTGCCACTCTGAGGTCTGGACCCTGAGCCTGGGTGACAAAGTGCACCACTTGGGACCTGTGGGTAGAAGTGTCTCACACGGCACATATAAACCACATGCAAGCCTGTAGCTGTGTGTGAAATAAAGACCATGGGGGAATGTAAGTTTTATTTGCATAAACCTCATGTGGCTGATAAAAAAGTTCCTATTACAAAGTGTTCTGGGAGTCGTTGTGAGCAGTTGACCATGAGTGCCTATTATGGATAACAACACTTACCTGCACTTCACAGTTTTTATAAAGTCTAAGTGTGATAATGATGTAAACTGCTTATTTCTTAGCACAAACTAAGCACTCAGTATACAAGTTTCATGTTTTATAAATGCGGGTTGTTTTCTTTAGTTCACAATGTTATTTGAATCAGACAGAACCTCTCCAAAGGAGAAAGTGAGGGGGAGAGAATATTCCAGACTCCAAAATATCAGATTTGTGCTGGTACAAAAGAAAAAAATTACATTTATTTTACAAGTTAAGTATTTTCCTAAAGTATTATACATAGAGGAAACTTGAGCTGTCTTTAGGAAAACAGAATATAATATTAGGAAATTACAGAGGGGTCAACATTGTGCTTAAAACTTTGAAATAGGTGAAAAAATTAGCACAGTAAGTGAATATTGCAAGGTATGAACAACCTTAAAAAGTGTATGTGGACACAACGATACAGAAGCTCAATATTAAAGCCTCTAGTGATGATCTGCTTTCAGAATTGTTCATACTATGAAGAGAGCACTGCTTCAATCTTAACAGAAGAAGGAACTCAAAGCACTAACAGAAGCATGGCCCTTTCACGGTAGTCAACTCTCCAGTCTCTAGAGTAATGAAAGGGAGCAGTGACGTAACATTTTTAAAAGGTAACCCCAAAATTAATTTTGAGACGTGCCCTCGTAATTATGTTTGGATGTGAGAAATACCGACATCCCTGGAGTTCACGGCACTGAGACAGTGAGGACTCCAACCTCCTTCCCCTCTCCTCCCCTGTGGGAACAGACACAATCCCAGACTATTCAGACAAACCTAAAATGCAACTGTCCTCCTCAATTCTGGCCCTCACCTCCTGTGGAGAGGGGATAGGAAAGAAAACTGTTAAAATGTTGTTTCCCTCATGTGAAAGGCCAAAACATGTCAATACAATTTTGCAAACAAGATGGAATAATCAAGAGCTGACATATCAATATTAGTTTCACTTGTGCTTCCCCCCACCCCCTGCCTAATAGTATTTATACCGCCAAACCTATCTGGGTAGTTTGGCAGTTTTCTAAAATAGGTTGTGTCCTATACCCAAATAGAGAAATTTGTATAAAATGAGTTTGTTCTGATTAGTCTCAAAAGAACTGCTTCAAATAGGCCAGGAAGTAGAGGTTAAAAAATAAAAGCACCAGCCCCGCAACAGTATCGAATCTGAGATCAAATCCAAAAGGTACTTGAGGACAACGACTTCACCGTTTTGTTTTAGTCTGGGTGGTTTATTTGGTTTTATTTTGTATTGTATTACCTTGAAGTACAAGTCTTCCTTTCCCAGGAAAGCAACCGTTTTTCTTCATGGTTTTCCTCAGATTCTTACTTCAAATCTTAAAAATTACAAGGTAAAAAATACCTAGGTTTGATTGTAAAAGCCTCATTTTTAATGTACCAAATCGTTACAACCACAAAAGCATTTTAATTGCTTTGTCATTTCTCAGAAGAGTTAGAATATCTGAAACTGGAAAATTCCAAAGTAAGTCTTGGTTAGGTAATAAAGCTGAATTCCATACAGCACTTCTTTTGCATCTTCCACCCTAACAGCTCTTACATCAACTTTCAGGAAGTGGGAATGGTGCCAGGCTTCCATAAAAGCCCCCAAAGCACTTTCTCCATCCACACAGCCCGACCCTTCACTCCAAGTGAACTACCAGGTTCAAATTATTAAGTTTTAGTACCTGTCAACGTACAAGTATTAACCCAAAGACTATTTAACATGACTGTGTTCGATGTCTATAATACACATTGCAGTCTAAACATTTTCTAAAGTGCCTATAAATATGCTTATACAAATGAGCAATATAATATCAGGTTTACAGAGAAATTCTTTTATCTAATATATAACAGATAGGCCTAGAATTTAAGTTGTAAATACCCATTTTCATATCCTTATCAGTTGTTTTTGGAATGCAAGCATTAAGAAACAATTCTGGTTCAATCATGTATGATTTTCAGAGAATTATTAACAGTGCTATGACAAAGAAACCCTTGCTTGTGCTTGTTTAGAAAAGGCTATTTTGAGATCCAGGAGCATCTGATATTTAGAATCCAATGGAACATCCTCAATTCTATAAAAGAGTAGTAAGTGAAGCTTAGTGAATTTTTAATTATAAAGAGATTGTGCAAATATTTAAAGTGATTATCAACCATTATTAAATCCAAAAATTTCATTAAAATCATGGGTAATCTGAATGGCAGTTCAGGAGTTTAAAAAACAGGAACCTAGGCAAAAGTCATAGATATTACAGATGAAGGCCCCAACCCTGACACAGCCAGCTTCAGAAACATGGCCCTGTGACCACGTATTTCCACAGCTTTGGAGACCTGGTGGTTGACTCTGATCAGTTTAATGAACAGGAATGTGAGCCCAGAGTACAGAACTGATAAAACTGTGCGGAGAAAGGAGACCCTCCATATGCCCACCCAGGGGCTTCACTGAGCACAACCACAGGGTAGGTGCAGACAGGACCCTGGGGTCGCTGCTTCGATCCTGAGTACACAGTGGCTGGCTACACTGCTCGGCTCACGGGATTTGGGCTTCCATGCCTGCCTTCAGCTGGCTAGTAAATCATGGGAGGCACTGAGAACCTCAGACAGGCTCATCAGATGTCTGTCCCTAAGCCATCAGGCTGGGGAAGGCCCTCTCTGCACCCCCTCCTCCACCTGCCCTTTCCTGGAGCCTGCTGTTCCTGGAGCTCCTCTCACCACCTTACTGGTCTGACTTGTTGAGTCTTTACATTTCAGTCAGTGGGAACTTTATGCTGCATTCTCATCTAGCACAGGAAGCTTTAACTGCCACTGCTTTCAAAGGAATATGTGTACTCTGTTTTCTAAACCCTAGCGCTGTTTTGGGCACCTAGACCTAACAAAGTGTTCTAGCCAATCACTTGAACTACATGTACAACCAAGACAGCAGACTCTGCCTAGAGTGATTTGTGAAGGATGCCAAATGGAGGCTTCAGGGTGGAACACAACAGGCCTCGTCTTATTTCTTAAAATACAAACTAAAGTGACACAGAAGAGATGTGCCAAAATGCGGACAGAGCACGAGATAGTGCCACGAGAGCACGCTCACAGAAAGTGAGGGCATAAGAAGTATTTCTCAACCTCCAAACTTTGGCAGGTATATCAGGCTGTATTTTAAACTTCCTGAACTCTTAACTATGCCTCACAGAGAGGAGACGTGGAGAAATGGCAGATAAGCAACTCACACAATAACACCTTGTATAAATGGAAATTAGGAGAATTCGGAAGAGAGCTAAGTAAGAAAGAATTATTCACTATTTTGTGTGTGTGAGAAAAGAGAACATGTACAACAGACAATGAATATTACTGTAGTAAAGTGAATGAATATTACACAAAATATCTTCTGACTTAGCAGCAAACTATTTCAACTGCTTTTGCATTTGCATAAAAAATCCATGCATCATACTGAATTCTAATCCATTTCTCACCTAAGCCATTCTAATGCTTCATACAACCAAATGAAGCAGAATTAATCAAACCTATTAGATTCATTCCTAATCCCTAAAGGACTGCTGTGTTTAGCATTTCCATGCTAACTAAAACTATTGATTTTTTTAAGACGTCAGATGCGGCTGCCTCCTAAATATAATACCTATATAACTTCCTAAAAGTTTTCCCCAGATTTGAAGAACAATTAAGAAAAATGGGGAAATGTTGAGGAATCCACCCAAGAGGCCAGCTCAAACATGGCAACATGTTCTCCAGCTGCATGCCTAGTACTCTCCTTCCCCTGGGTTTCCAGAGCATTCTGGGTACCATTACCCACATGTGTTAGCACAGCCCTCTGCTGGACTGCGGGCCCCTTCCTGTAGGAGTCAGGTGTTAGTCTGCATCCCACTGTGCACCCTGCAGAGCATAGGCATGCAGCTAAAGGTGGATTGAACATGAAACTGAAGGCGTCATCTCTTCTTAAATGAAGGTCTGGCTCTGCCCCAGATCACGCAGGGTATGCAGACACTGGCCATAACTAGGGGTCGAGCGAACCTCCAGTAACCTCCCAGAAATAAACTGAGGCAACAGGGGCCCAGACCGATGCAGGTGGTGAGAAGAGAAAAGAGACAGAATGGCATCTACAGTGCAAACTCTGTTCCCCGCTCCTGAGCTGATTCCCATAGGAGACTAGCAGGGTAGGGGTGCCTGTGGGCACACCAAAAGGAATGCCAAGAGGGGTGTGTGTGTGTGTGTGTGTGTGTGTGTGTGTGTGTGTCAAGAACTGGCTATGTAGAAAATACTGTCTCCTTCGCTGTGGGTAGCTCCTCAACCTGACCATGATAATCATCACTTCACTGCTTTCAGAGTTCCCAGTGAAATTAAGGCTGGGTCACAATTCATGACACCAGATGCTACATAGAAAATAAGTCAAGATACAAAAGAAAACCATTTATAAGAAAAAGAAGGTCTTAGTTCTAAGACTAATTTAAGAGTGAAGCTAATCAGCAGACCACTGAACCACTATGGTTGTCAGAGAGGGGTAGAAAATACCAACTGCAGTGGAAAAAGTATCCATCAGACCAAAGTACAAAAGCTCAGCATGGATCAGAGGCCGTGGCTTCCTGCTTGGACTCTCACACGGTGGTTTCTATTGTTTCAATCACTTCCAGATCTGACTGTGAAGGGGAGAGAAGGGTGCACTCATCCGGTTCCCAGCTGCTCTCCGGACTGTAATCTTCCTCTGAACTCAGTTCTGCTCCTTCTTCTGTGTCCTCATCACATGATTCCACATAGTGAGCCCCAATGGCATTGATCCCGGAGTCCTCAGAACTTGAGGGAGAAGAGCAGTGATCTATTTTTGGTGTACTGCTCTCTCTTGAAATTAAGGCATCATGTGCAGAGACCTCCTCAGGGCTCATTTTGTGGGAATGTGGCGCCGGCTGCTTCTGCACGTAACACATCTTCCCATTAATACATTTAACCTGATAGTTGTCGATAAAGAGGTCTGAGATCATACAGTACCTTGGTGAATCAGGGGGGAGGGGTGGTTGGAAGACAGATGCAAATTTCAAAAAGTGTTCAGTGAGTGAGACTGAGATCTGAATGGTGTTCGTGGGTTCCCGAGGCTTTGCAGGAATCTCAGTGCTTGGAAGCTGCTCCACAGGGGTCATAGGCTGATACACATACTTGCCTGTGAGGAACACAAAAAAAAGTGGTTGAAATCTAAGAGTATTACACAAAGTACATTAACACAGCTATAATGGTTTCCTTCTGAGGATTCAGAATGTTTTTAAAAATATTTCACCATCAAAAGAAACCAGTAATAGAATCATTCTACATTGTTATAATCAATGAAAAATACAGCATGATACATAATAACATCATGGTATTTCCATCTAAGAAAACTCACACACTACAAATTTTAACTTATATTGATGTCTTTCTAGTACTTCTGAAGTGGGTATATACTAAAATTCTTATTTTAACAACAGTCTTAAATGATTTATCCCTTACACTAGAATAAAGAAAGCCCACAATATATGTATTGTAAGTATGTACGTATGGTAAAAACACACTGTAAAATAGCATACTATAAAATTATAATTCCATTTTATTTTTAATAGTTATATGCTAATATATATGCTAATACATACATTTAAAAACTGGAGAAATATATACCAATTTATTATCAGGATTACAGAAGACTTTCACATTTTAGGTTTCTGTTTTAATCGGAATACATATACACATGCGTATTTAACAGGTAATGGCCTACAGGACTGTCCCAGCCACTGGCAAGGGCTGGGGTAAGGTATAAGGTGGGAAATGATCTCCTTCAAGGCCCAAGTGCATCAATGGCCTAATTAGGAGATGTTCTCCCTGACACCAGCTCCCCTGGTACTAAGCAGCCCAGGCCAAGCAGAAACAAAGGCACAGGTGGTGTAGGGGGTAACCTACCAAGTGTTTCTAGAAAACCAAGAAGCTTATCTCCACACCTTCCCCTCTGCTCTGAGCAGGGCTTCACACAGCACACCTAGAAGTGCAACCTAAACAGAACTTGTCCTAATGTGTGTCTTTCTTTGTTCTTTCACTTCACTCAACATTTGCAAAGCCAGGATCCTGTGTACCAAGTGCTAAGGAAACAGAGATAGAGATGGAAATTATCCAGTCTGTAAATCTAAAATGATTTCAATATAGAAATCTGGAAGTAAAAAAAAAAATCCTGAAAAACTCAGAAACAGTGGCCACAACTGTAGGCACCATCTTGGGTTTCTCCTAATGTAGTTGAGTATCAACCAGTCCATACTGTATCTTCAGCACATAATTATGACAGGGCTTTTTAACCTAATGGCACTATTGCTATTTTGGACCAGATGATTCTTTGTTATAGGGGGCTGTCCTATGCACCGTACGATGTTTAGCAGCATCCGTGGCCTCTACCCACTAGAAGCCAGGAGCACCTCCTCCACAGGTATGACAAAACTATTCCCAGACATTATCATAGACCCCTAAGGGTCAGAATCGCCCCGGATGAGAACTACTGATTTATGATCCTGTCATGAGCATCTCTTTGCAAGCAATTCACTCATTGTACATGCACCTGGCTCCTGTTTATTTTTCGGTCAGACTGGAAATTCTAGGACAGAAATCACATTTGTATGGAAAATTGCCTTAGATTTTTTAAAAATTTATTTAGGCCATGGAAGAAAAGCAATTTAAGATCAGAAAAGCAAACTAGGCCATAAATAGCACAACATCAGCAATCTATTAAGATCAATCAGCTTGCCTATATTTTTTTATTTCTGGTTCCTGACTCTTGTACAAAAGTGTAGGCTTAGATGCTATAATTTTATTGTAACTAAATTACTCAAAAATATATTCAGTTTCATTCTGGAGTAACACATGGAAAAGGTACATTTAAAACTGTTAGTCCTTTGGGTTCCTAGGTCTGCTTCAAAGCATGGACATGTATCATGTAAACCCTAAATGGTCTGATAAAAACAGAGGTGAGAAGAATCCGTCACACCTGCCTGGGGGAGTAGGTTTCAAATATGCCAGTATCTTTATTTCTCTGTTATCTGTAAGGAAGTACAGTATTATTTCTTTCAAGAAAAGTTCAAATCACTAGAGTTTGGTATAGTAGGACCTCTGCATACAAGCACCACTGGCATTATCAGCTGAAGGGGCAAAGAAGGCAGAACTTCGAACCTCCCCTCCAATCTTCCAGTCCCTTATATTCACAGTGGTGAATAAATCATCTGGAATGGACATTGGTCTTTTCTATTCTTAGTTAGTGGACTGGTGGTTACTGAGTTCAGGAGGCTATGGATGACAGGCACTCAAGAAATGCCTTTTGCAAAATGCTGATTAAGTTTCTGGCCCAAGTGACCTCTGATTTAGTTATCCACTTGTCACAACTGTAGAAGTTCCTGAAAATTCTTTCTCAGACTCACAGGGATCAGGGCTTTATTTAGTTCAAAGAAGGAGGAACTCCATGAAGACTGACTGTGGAACTTTTGTAACCACCCTGTCCTACTCTCACTTGCCCTCGACCCACCCTCCTTTCTCTTCTCCTCCTTTCTGCTTCTTCATAATGTCTTTGTTCTTTCTCTTCATCTCAGTTCTTCCACCTCTTCCTTTCTCTAACCCTGTCTTCTCGAAAACTCTGTTTTTCTTCCTTGAAGTGTAGTAAAAGAAAGGGAAATGCAGCTGGGAGACAAAGTATGCAGAATACTGTATTCTACACTTCATTTGCTTCTATAAGTTGTACTTGTTAAATATGCTTACTCTGAGTTAGGTGACAGCCCATTTATCTGGTGATATGGGGACACAGATGCAAAGAGGAAGGCAGAGAAGAAAAATAGCAGAGGCAGCCAGATGAGAAACTAAGTTTAGTAAACATCTTTCAAACATCAATTAATTAGATAAAACTATATTGTTTAATTTTCTTATAAATACATAATTAACAGGAGAAATCAAGGATTTAGTTTTGTAAAGAGTCCAGAGGGGTTTGTACTTTGCACCATTCCCCGGTAACTTCTGCCCTGTGGCTTACTATACTGTGAATCTATGTTTGTAATGATAGCCCCAAAGCATCAAAAGATCCTGAATTATCAGAGAAATTCAATTATGTCTGCTATACTGTACTTACTAAGGGAATAAAATGAACTAACACACTACAATACCATGGACAAAGGGGGGGGGGGTCCTGGCCAAAATTCCACAACCACTATACTTTATTCTCTGAACAGTCCTTTTAATTAAGAGTTTAGTATGTTATTTAAAGAAATAAGTAGTGGCACCTTGATGGCTCAGTTGGTTAAATGTCCAACTTTAGCTCAGGTCATGATCTCATGGCTCGTAAGTTCGGTCCCCACATCAGGCTCTGTGCTGACAGCTCAGAGCCTGGAACCTGCTTCAGAGTCTGTGTCTCCCTCTCTCTCTCTGCCCCTCCCCTGCTCACACTCTATCTCTCCCTCTCTCTCAAAAATAAACTTTTAAAAACAAAAAAAGAAAGAAGTAGATGAGAACTTTTAAAACTTAAATCTCTAAAAGGAAAAGATACTCAGAGATAGACAGGGCTTGAAGTAGAAAGTAGAGGGAGAATAAAAGAAAAATCTAGATATAATATAATCCAGCAATCCTACTTCTGTGCATATACTCAAATGAAAGCAAGGTCTCAAAGAGACAGCAGTTGCATAACCATGTTCATAGCAGCATTATTCACAGTAGCCAAAAGGAGAAAGCAACCCAACTGTCTATTGACAGATCAATGAACGGAAAAACAAGATGTGGGATATACATACAACGGAAAACTATCCAGCCTTAGAGAGTAAGGAAATCCAGGGTACAACATGGATGAACCTTGAAGCTATTACGCTAAGTGAAATAAGCCAGTCACAAAAAGACAAATACTGTATGGTATCACTTATATAAGCCACCTAATTTAATCAAATTCATATAGGCAGAAAATAGAGTAGTGATTGTCACGGGCCAGTAGATAAAAGAAACAGGAAGCTGTTTAATGGGTATAGAGTTTCAGTTTTGCAGGATGAAAAGAGTTCTGGAGATGGATAGTGGTGATGGTTGTACCACAATATGAATGTAGGTGATACCACGGACCTGAACACTTTAAAACAGTTATGATGGTATATTTTATGTATATTTTAACATAATTTTTAATACTAAAAAAATTAGTATAATTCATTATATGGAGGGGAAACTCCATATGATCCAGAATATGTAAAGAATTCTTACAACTCAGTAACAAAAAACAAGCAGCCCAATTTTAAAAAGCAGTGAAGCTATGCAAGAGCAATACCAGGAATCCTTGTCGTGATGGAAATGCTCTGTAATTTGACTACATCACTATCGGTATCTTGGTTATGACAATGAACTACTGTTTTGCAACTACAGTTGTCACTAGGGGAAAGTAGGTAAAGGATACATGAATCTCTGTATTATTTGTAAAACTACATCTGAATCTTAATTTTTTCAAACTAAAAAATATAATTCAAAACAACAGGGAAAAATCACTACAGAAGTGATGTTGTACCCTTTCTGGTGCATTATTTATCAGGAGGTAACATGCTGTGGCTCCATCTCATATTAACTTTGAACACTTGTTTAATGTGGTATCTGTCCAGGTTTCTCCACTGAAGAGTTAGTATTTTTCCCAACAGTTATTTCCTATTTCCATCATTACTCCTATATTTATTAATAGAATTCCATGTAAGCAATTCCCCTTTGTTTATTTTTTCAATTATTTAAATTAAATATGATTCACAGCTATTTATGTTGTTCTATGGATTGTAATCCATTACTATCATTATTTACTTTGCTCCTCAAATTGTCCCATATTTAACTGCTGGCAGCTCCTTCAAGTTAGCACCTGAGTCCTTTCAACGTGCCCCCATCATCCTTTTTTGAAGACATCCATGCTTTCTGGCACCATAGATGTTACTGGCTTATCTGGTACTCCCCTGCCCCAGTCCAGGAATCAGTCATTTCTCCAAGGAGCCCTAGTCCTTCACTTACGAACTTAAACACATTCTTAAGTTTGTTCTCAAAATATTCCCAGGAAGCAGAGTCTTTGCTTGCTAATGACTCATTCCATCACTCACTAAACTCATCCAGAGGAAAATGAATACTAAATCTCATTACAGTACTTAATTCCCATTAAAAATAATATAAAAAATTAATGTCACAAACCCATTAATTTGTCTGGAATATTTTTCAAGGGAGCTGAAATCACTTTCTTAATAATGAAATAGACTATACAACAGCAAGATTAAAAAAAAAAACAGTTGTGATCTGTAAGTGAAAAATAAATTTCATACATCTTGTTTCTTTTTGGGAACCTGGCCCAACACCTTCAGCTATTTCTCAACCAAGGACTGATCAAAACCACTACATAAGTAACTTCCAGTATTCTTTAGGAGTCTGAGTTCATAACTTTCCTTATCATTCTTCCCCTTTGGTGTTTAGCAATAATATACAGTACATACTTAAAAAAATTTTTTCTAATGTTTACTCATTTTTGAGACAGAGAGAGACAGAGCATGAATGGGGGAAGGTCAGAGAGAGAGGGAGACACAGAATCTGAAACAGGCCCCAGGCTCTAAGCTGTCAGCACAGAGCCCGACGCGGGGCTTGAACTCACGGACAGCGAGATCATGACCTGAGCCAAAGTCGGACGCCCAACCGAGCCACCCAGGCGCCCCAATACATACTTTTTAAACAATGCCTCGATAAGACACTAAAAAAGATTTATGTTCTCATCCTAGTTCTTTGGTTTAAAAAAAAAAAATGGAAGAAGAAACGGAAGACTTAATTACTTTTTCAACATCACGTAACACAACAGAAGTCAGTTCTAAGACCCAAGCCTTGTGACATCTGTGTTCTTTATGAGGGTACTCATTACTTCATTAATAAGGTTTAGATAATGCTCTTATTAGCTTATACTGTTGTTCTCTACCATTAACTACAGCTAATATTCCAATTTGTAACAGCAGATTGGGGCACCTGGGTGGTTCAGTCGGTTAAGCGTCCGACTTTGGCTCAGGTCATGATCTCAAGTCTGTGAGTTCGAGCCCCGCATCAGGCTCTGTGCTGACAGCTCAGAGCCTGGAGCCTGCTTCGGATTCTGTGTTTCCCTCTCTCTCTGCCACTCCCTTGCTCACGCTGTCTCTATCTCAAAAATAAACATTAAAAAAAATTTAAAAAATAAACAGCAGATCTATTTCCTTGAAGGACTTTCTTTCATTTGGTTCTAGAGCGCAAAGGGAAGAGAAAAATAAAACCCCAGTAAATGTAAAAAATAATTTATATGCCCTGTTAAGCTACTGTATGCACTTTGTTAAACTATTTTTTAAAGAATAGTTGTGCATTTTGATTCTTAAAAAAGATCCTTTGGGAGGGAAATGAGCTTTTTGCTTTTACAGATAGTTTTATGACTATTAAATGTGTGTCCCCTTGACACATGAAGTACACTGCTCTCAGGGAATGCAAAGTAATTTTAAAATTAGCCTAAGCAAAACATAATTAGAAAGGTAAATCTACTGAAAAAAAAATTGAGTGGCCTAAGGGAAATTGCATCCACAGTTCAGTTCTTTGATTTTATATAGTGAATCACAATTATGTTTATTTTATTCCCAAGGGCATTCATTACACTGAAAGTAATGTTAGATATCCTTATTCAGCTATTTCTGCAATATACATTTACTAAGTTGAGCAGCATATCACAAACTAAAAACAAAGGAACATATTTATTATAACCAACATTTTTTGTGGCCTTACCTTGTACCCTGCTCCACTGGCAGTCAATGTATCGTATTTTTGTTTTACTTTATTTTTCTTAAGTAGGCATCACGCCCAGCACAGAGCCTACTGCAGGGCTTACACTCATGACCCTGAGATCAAGACCTGAGCTAAGATCGAGAATCAGATGCTTAAGGTGCTGGGTGGCTCAATCTGTTAAGTGTCCAACTCTTGATTTCAGCTCAGGTCATGATCTCACAGTTTGTGAATTTGAGCCCTGTGTCGGACTCTGCACTGACAGTGCAGAGCCTGCTTGGGATTCTCTCTCTTCCTCTCTGACCCTCCCCCACCAAATAAATAAACTTAAAAAAAAAAAAAAAAGGAGTCAAGGGGCACCTGGGTGGCTCCGTCAGTTAAGTGTCTGACTTCAGCTCAGGTCATGATCTTGTGGTTCATGAGTTCAAGCCCCACGTCAGGCTCTGCACTAATAGCTCAGAGCCTGCAGCCTGCTTCCAGTTCTGTGTCTCCCTCTCTCTCTGACCCTGTCCCCTCATGCACTGTCTCTCTCTCAAAAATAAAGAAACATCAAAAAAATTAAAAAAAAAAAAAGAGTCAGACGTTTAACCAAGTGAGCCACCAGGTGCCCCTACCATGTATTTGTACTTCAATCGAGGAGAACACTGAAGTTCATATACTGCCCAATATGTTAAAGTCCCCAATGAGAACTTTATGCAAGATCGTAGTTTCTTCATTCTTCAAACTACATAACCTTTAGTGCAATGGAACTTATTAATGTGAAACAAAACCCTAGTGAGACAGAATACCAGAGGCATGAATTATTTATTCATTTAACAAACATTTATTGAATATCTACCAAGTTTATACCACTAAATCAGGTGCTACAGGGAAATAAAAAGAAATACAACATGTAGTGATGCTTCAAGAAGTTTCCAAACTAGGGTAGAAGATAAAAAGTAAAATGAAATCAATAACTGAGTAAAACTGTAAGAATATACAAGGGCATTCACCGAGCACCAGAAAAGGATTGCAGGCTTCACTGAAGGAATTTACACGGCTAGTAAAAGATACGGACCTGTGGAGTAGCACATAGAACTGCTCCAGACTAGTTGCAGAGCTGGAAGGATCAGTTGGCACTGGAGGTTCACAGAGTCTACCTTTTAAAAGCTTTAACTCAGTGTCTGGCACACTGTAAACATTCTATTACTGGTGTTACTTACAGAAGGCAGGGGCTGCCTACCAGTCTCTAAGCCACTCTACTGGCTTTTCAGATTGCTATGTGGCCAAGCCCTGCAAAGCCCATGACCACCCCTAGTCCTCAGTTTCTACAACTCTCTGAATGCACCCGGTTTCCTGATTCAGTTTAGCCTGTAAACTTCTCTCTGACCACAGCTGTCTGCCACCCTACCTTCATCACCTACCCTACAAACCCTACAATCCACTTTTACATATGCTTTCACTTCTCCCTCAAACTAGTATTTATTAAGCCTCACTTGTGTGCCAGGCCTTAAATTAGGGGTCAGGGGGTTAAAATAGCAAGAAGAGGGACCACATCCCTGCCCTTATGGAAGGAATATGTATATTTGAACATACAATTACAAAGCATAGAAAGTGATAGACAAAAGCGATAGAAAAAGCAAAATTAGTGATTAGCAATTACATGTGGGATGCATGATTTGGACCAGGGGAGGGAGGAGGGGAGGGTGGTGTCAGGCAAGCCATCCTTGAGATGACCATACATAGTAATGCCCCCTCAGGACTGAGTGGGGGTTACCAGGCAAGAAGGAGAAGAGCCAGAGTGGCTGAAGCATGATGAATAAGAGGGGGCCAGACCATGTAAGGCCCTAGAGACCATGTTAAAGATTGGGGATTTTATCCTGCACGCTAGAAAGACACCGCACAGCTTTAAGGAGAGAGTAATGTGACCAGCTTTGCCTTTCTACTCACTTCCATTTCTATCTGCTCCTCTCACAGTTTGGCACAAAGCTAATCCAAAGCACTCAACAGACTTAACAATTAAGCTACCATCTTCTCTCCCAGTTTCACACTCAGATCTGGACTTCAGTCAAATAAGTGGGAGAAGAACTGGAGGAGGTAGAAGAAATACCACTTAGCAGCTGGTACTAGGCAGGAGCCCTTTACCAACAGACTTCTACAATCCACAGTGCTCTGAGCCACACTTCTGACACCTTGAGGTATGGGCAGGTGTTATACTGAGACCTTCCCTAAAAATATCATTTCTGAAAGTTCCATAAACCAACAACAGAAAGAGAAGCTGTTTGCCACATTTATCATTTTATAAAGCAGCCAGTCTGAACAGAGGTATAGTGAAGGCTCTATACTTTTTTAAACCATGTTTGGTTCTACCTGAAACCAATTCTTCTGGTTTAAGGGACAGTTAAGGACAGATAAAAGTAACACACTCTTGTGTATTTTAACAAATACCAAAACAAAAAAAAAAAAAAGAAAAAGAAATAAAAACTCTACAAATACCTGCCAGTAAACAACAAGGGGGAAAGAGAAGAAGTATAAAATTCATCCCTCTTACAATCTAGTTGGGTCATACAAAACATCCAAAACAGCACAAGAGGAAAGGTAAGTATTAAGCTGTGAAGGCATGTACTATACACAGTGTAGGACCGCAGAGAAAAGTGAGGGCTGGAAGGGCTTAGAAAATATGGAATGGGGGCACCTGGGTGGCTCAGCTGGTTAGGCATCCAACTCTGGATTTCAGCTCAGGCCATGATCTCACGGTTCGTGAGATGGAGCCTGGTACTGGGCTCTGTGCTGACAACACAGAGCCTGCTTGGGATCCTCTCTCTCCCTCTCTGCCCCTCCCCCACTTGTGTGCGCATGTGCGTGCGCACATGCGTTCTCTCTCTCAAAATAACATTTTAAAAAAAAGAGACAGAAAATATGGAATGTAAACTGAAGAGAAGCTGGGACTCGGACCAAAGAAAGTGGCATTCCAAAAATCCAGGGGTGGAAAAAGTATGGGATATTAGAGGGATGGTGGGGTGACCAGCCTGACTGGAACACAAGGCTCTCGTATGACCAAGACCAGTCTCACCACCGAGATAATCTGGAAAGAGAGCAACATCCTTCCCTTGCCTTAGAAGACTATATACAATAGGAGATACTCTGCTAAGTAACCTGGCACAATGAAATTCCCTGGACTTGTAGACACAGATGATTCCAGTTGGGAAAGAGCCTCTTCTAAGGCCAGAGTTCAGAAACATCCTAACAGATAAGTCTGGCTAAAACAATCCACAGTTAAACAAAACGGGCAGAGAAGGAGAACTCTCCGGCTTCCATTTCCTTTTAGGTGACCAAATAAGGCCACAAACAAGGGACCATTTCCTTTTAGGTGGCCAAACATTTCACATGTAGGAGCGTATAAGGTCTACCTCTCTTCACTTAATTTGTAAGTCCTACTTATTCACTAGAGCTGCTCTGTAGAGCTTTTGTAAACATAGTAAATTGCTTAGAAAAAGGGACAGCTGAGGGAGTCTTCTCCCAAGGATGGGTCAGCCACTGACAGTGAGATGATGAAAACAGTATGTTCAAAAAGAAAAAGATGGCAGCTGACAGGGCACACAGAGACTCAACCAGTATGTATTAAGGGTCTGTACATCACAGTGCACGAAAACACTAATGAGCCTGATGGAGGGAAAGAGGAATTAGTGAGAAAATGGCTAATTACGGATCATTACAAGGTAAGAAAAGATTTATGAGTGCTACCCTTTTTTATCTAAAGATGGATGATCATAATAATAGTCATTACCTCTGATTTCTTTATAACAAGCCTTGACCTTATGGGCATTTTATGTGACCATCTCAGCCTCCTACCTTTTTCTGCAAAAACCACTAGTATATGGGCTGAGTTACCCAGTCCATAAACTGGGCAACAGATTTCTAAAACTGCAGTTAGAAAAATTTGAGAACAAAGAAATTCCCTAAGGAAGGCAGCAAAACTGGAGAGCTAGAACATGATGACCCTGGTGGGGCTTCTACCATTCTACTAGCATACAGCTATATAGTTCTACAGATCCCAAATAAGTTATTGGCAGCCATTAATTCAACAGACAGATATTCTTGACAGACTAATGCTAAGGGAAATGGAATAAGACATCTGTCACATTTATCTATTGATCTGGGGATGAAAAGTTCAGAAATTCACAAGAAAAGGATGCTAACCAGTTAACCTGATCTAAGAAAAATAAGATCTTGAAACATCTGAAGTATCTGCTTAGCACAGGGGCTCAGCAGGGATTCAGCAGATTTTTACTGAATTTTTGAAAATGTATCTTTGTTGTAGGTTATTTTTGTAGGGAACACGTAGGTACATACTCAAAAACTTAATTTCCAAATTTATACAAACCAATATGGCATTCTAGAACTTTCTTATTAATCACAATGAAATACATTCTAAATTATCAATGAGATGTAATTTCAAATCAAATTATTAATAATTATATACAAGAATTTATATTTCTTGATATATAAAAGAAAGTATGTTTTTTCTTTAATCAGTTGTAATAATTACCTTTCATTTCTCTTGGACCTGTGGTTAGGCCAGCTAATTTTACTATTATTTTCTTTTTAGTTTGAGAGAGAGACAGCGAGCATGCACATGAACAGGGAAGAGGGGCAGAGGGAGATAGCAAATCCCAAGTAGGCTCCATGCTCCTGAAGAGTGCGACACGGGATCTGACCCTGGGATCAGGACCTGAGCTGAAATTAACAGTCGGACACTCAACCAACTGAGCCACCCAGGTGCCTCTAAGCCAGCCAATTTTAAAATCAGTGCCAATCACGGAATCCAAAGAGTTAAGGAGTAAGAAGTAACAAATTTGGTATTCACAACTAAATAGATCTCTACTTAACTACAGGCATATCGTGGAGATATTGTGAGTTCGGTTCCAGACTACTGCAATAACGTGAATACTGAAATAAAGTGAGACGGGGCACCTGGGTCGATGAAGCATTTAAGTGTCCGACTCTTGATTTCAGCTCAGGTCATGATCTCACAGTGGTTCACGGGATTGACCCTGTGCTCGGCGCAGACAGCACAGATCCCGCTTGTGATTCTCTCTCTCTCCTCCTCCCCCGCTTGTGCTATCTCTCTCAAAATAAACTTAAAAAAAAAGAAAGAAAGTGACTCAAAAGAATTTTTTGGTTCCCCAGCATATATAAAAATTATGTTTACACTATTCTGTGGTCTATCAAATGTGTAGTAGCATTAAGTCTATGCACATTATGCTAATGTACATACCTTAATTAAAAATACTTTATTGTTAAAAAATGCTAACCATCATCTGAACTTTCAGTGAGCTGTAATCACTAATCACAGATCAGCAGAACAAATACAATAATAAAAAAAAGTTTGAAATACTGCTAGAATTACCAAAATGTGACATAGACACACAAAATGAACAAATGCTGTTGGAAAAATGGCACTGATGGACTTGGTGGACACAGGGTTGCCACAAACTTTCAATTTGTAAAACAGTACAATAAGGGAAGCAAAATAGGAAGAGATATGCCTGTCCTCCTGAATGGGGACAAGGGGGCTCAGATGATGGCACCAAAACCCAACTTGGAGCTGTGTTGTGGACTACTTCTTCATGACAATAGTTGGGTTGTAAATATATGGAGGGAGTCACTCCCCACTTCACACTAATAGTAAAGAGGGGGAAAAGGGGTCCAGATTACAATGAGATTATAAATACACTACCATGTCGGGGCACCTGCGTGGCTCAGTTGGTTGAGCGTGTGACTTCAGCTCAGGTCATGATCTCGTGGTTCATGAGTTCAAGCTCCATTTCCAGCTCTGTGCTGATGGCTCAGAGCCTGGAGCCTGCCTCAGATTCTGTGTCTCCCTCTCTCTCTGCCCCTCTCCTGCTCATACTCTGTCTCCCTCTCTCTCAAAAATATTTTAAGAAATGTGCTACATATCAATTAACTGCCTCTCAATTCCAAACATTCCCTTCAATATACACTCTGCTATAATGCACAGAATTGTTTTAAAAGTTTATTCTGAGAGACAGAGAATACCTGCGCACATGAGCAGGAGAAGGGCAGAGACAGAGGAAACCTCAAGAGAGAGAATCCCAAGCAGGCTCTGCACTGTCCACGTAGAACCTGATCTGGGGCTCAATCCCAGGAACTATGAGACCATGACTTGAGCCAAGATAAAGAACTGGATGCTTAACCAACTGAGCCACCCAGGCACCCCCACGGCTTTTAATGCATTTTCCACTACAGTCGGCATGATGGTAAATTTCCTCAGGAGAGGGTACTGGAGGGACACTGCAGAAGTAAGGGGCTCTTCTACCATTTGCTGCACATGTGAGGGGTCAGACATGAAGAAATCTGTTGGAGCTCTGCCCCAGCCAGGCACTCAGAACATGCAGTTCCTTAGCAAATTTGCAGTCTTGGCCTGGCCTGGTGATAGGCTTCCCATGGCCCTCTCCACATTGAAACCAGCATTCCAAAGCCCTCCTGCCCACCCAAGCCTCTACTCCCTCTACACACCCACACCCTTAACTGTTGATTGCCTGTGCCTTCCCTGCACTCCAGAGGGTTGCTTCCTGCTTGCCAAGTAACTGCATACCAGTAAAGCCTGGTAAAGCAGCAAGCTTCTCTGCTGTCCTGTCAGAGAATGACACTTTTTCCAACAGAGGGCTGAACCCCAACCTTGGGGAGGGTACTGCCTTCCACCTTTATCCTTCGTGGGTATTTTCCTTCAACCCATGGGAACCACACAGACTTTCCTTACATCTTATACTAACTTATTTCTTAGAGTTTAATAATTCTTTATATTAAACTTCCCAAGTAATCTATTGTGTGGTTTCCATTTTCCTGATTGGACTCAAACTGATTCAGTGATCAAGGTTAAGGTGTGGGATTTCTGGTAGGTGGCACTTTCCTGATTTGTCTACTGAGAAAATATAAGCACGATATTAAGAAATTAAGTTGTGTATAGATTTGGAACCTAGACTATTAATAGATACTGTTATGTATTAATATACTAATAATTCTTTAGATGTTGAAAATTAGAAAACTGATAAACAATTAACTTTAATATAACAGAAGGGGATTTTGGAAGAATGCATTCTAAAACCTATTTTTTTAAAGAAGCAGTTTTTGCTATATTTGCTTACTATTTCTATATCAATAATGTCAAAAAACAATAAAACAAAGAGAGCTTATTGAATATCCTTGAGTATGCTCCTCCATAGGAATGACATATAAAACTTATGAAGTAAAAGTGCTTTCCCTGAAAAAATAACAGGAAAGCATATTCTGAACCAGGCTTCATAATAGACCAACATATGTTAATCTTAATTCCAGACTGAAAAAAAATCAATGGGTAGGTTTTCAGTAGTTTTATGAATGAGAACAGATCACCACTGTGGCTGGCAAAGTATAGTAATACAGCTCTTTTCCCTACAGCCTGGGATACAACTGCCTAGGAAGAGAACAATGGAGAAGGACAAGGAGGAATCACCCATACCTGTAAAGTAAGGCAGAATCAACCACTTAAAAGAAATTCTGATTACAGGTAAAGTAACAGACAAACTGGAGCAGCATACAAAAGAAGCCTAAGACAATCAGCACCATGATGGGCACTGTGGGAGCTGTTTGCCCACATTGTGTGTATGGTAATTTATGACCACAGCACATGTCTGTATGGTTTTAGCCTAGTGATACATCTATGAGATCTGATAATATGATAATGCAGATTTTCAAGGCCAAATAAGATTTCTATGGGTTTGATGAACTTTTTAAATTATCACTTGAAAATATAAGGGAACAAAGATATCACTAATACAAATAGGTCTCCTGCAGAAAAACAAAGCCACAGGCCTTTGACAGACAGGCTGTGGTTAAAAACACTTCCAGGGTCACCAGCCCCACAGCAAGGATGAAGCATGTCCAGATGCAGTGGTTCTGACGTGCCTAGGATAATCTAAGCAGATAAAACCATCCTGGGAATTATCTGTGCATTTGGCTGGCTCAGAGATCCCCAAATGTTCTTGATAGAGGCATACTAATTATGGATTTAAAAAAATATGTTGCTAATGAAGAACCAAATATTATTTCTGTGAATCCTTTGCAGACCATGAACCTAAAATGTTAGGTGGGATCTTCCTGATGGTGTCAAACAGAATAATGAGGCTATTACTGCTTCTGTCTAGAATACAAGCAGGCCACATTCTAACCAAAACAAATATCCCAAGAGTTCATTAATGATAATTCAGAAGATCTATAGTTTTCCCACAAAATGTCAAATGATTACAAAATGATGTGATAAAAGCAAATAGAATTTTCCTTTACAGTAAACATTTTTATGAACCCGCAAAGAAAAAAAAGATGCATTAATATAATGCCCGAGGAAACTGATTACAAAACTACTCATTTTGCCACTCAGTGGGTGCGATGGCTAATTTCATGTGTCAATTTGGAGGGTATTTTTGTATGAGATTAACATTTAAATCAGTGAACTCTGGGTAAAGCTTACTGTCCTTCATAATGTGGGTGTAGGCCTCATCCAAACAGTTGAAGGCCTGATTAAAACAAAAAGACCAGCTTCCCTGAACAAAAGGGATTTCTCTAGTAGACTGTCTTTGGACTTCATCCGCACCACTGGCCCTCCTGAGACTGCAGCCTGCCAACTCACACTACAGATTTTAGACTCACCAGACTCCATAATGGTATGAGCCAATTCCTCATAATAAACCTTTCTATATACACACACATCCTATTTGCTCTGTTCTCTAGAGAAACCTCTAATATAGTAGGACTCAACTTACCTGCAATGATAATAAGAGATTGTAAGATACTGGCATGGCAATATAATCAAATATGTTCAACGTGAATTTCCACTAATAAGGAAAAAAACATACCCAATTCCTTATTCCAGTGCCCTTGTTTCTTGATACCACCCCGAAAGGGGATCTTCTACCTCATCATTGTCTCTCTGCCAGCTGATGAGAAGTAGCACTGAGAAGTCCCAATTTCCCTCTTTTAAGGGCATACATACATGTGTAACATATTTTTTAATAGATTAAATTATATACCTAGATCTAGTCTCATTCACATATAACAAAATGACAGAATTCATATACACTGATGGGTTATTTTCAGATTTTTCCATCACGTGTTCTAATATTGCTTGTCAGCATGATTTTTCCCCACTTACTTTGGCTACCAACAGTGTAGATTCTTAAGTATTTTTAAATACCAACTTTTTCCTGACATTATTCTTTATGCATTATCATTCTGGTGTGACAGCAAATAAGGACAAACTGCATTCTGAGTATTATGTTCCAATCCAACGCTGTAAAATCAAATTAAAAGTATGTTAAAAGTACCTAAAATACTTTCAGTTATTTTACTTATTTTCAATTATTATGTTAAAGAATTTTGAGTTTTGATACTGTTCATAGGATTCTAGTTCAAATTTTGCATACTTTATCCTTTTTCTAGTTACAAAATGCCTATATAACTCAGGATTATTATTAAATGGCTGTCATTTCTATCTTGGATAACAGTCCAGAAATATCAACTGCACTACAATGTGGCAAGTGTTTTAATAGGATGATATATAGAGCACAGAGGAAGAACAAAGAAAGAGGAGAGGAATCAACCACAGGAGGGCAGGTGGTTCAGGAAACACTCGTAAGGGGTGATGTCTGAGCAGAGTATGGTGGTTGGAGGCTTGGTGGGGCTAGGAAAGGTCAGACATTCCAAGCAGACAGTGTGGCGTGTAAAAGCACAAAGATGCACAAAAGCAAAGGTTTTCAAAGAATTAAAACACTTTAGTACCACTTTAAAGTCGTAGGTGTTAAGAAGGAAAAGAGTCCAAATAGATGAGCAAGGCCCTGATCACAAAAGGCTGTGTTAGAGCATGCTATAGAGACTGGGTATAGAGATTTTATCCAGAAGATAATGTGGAATCACTGAAGGATTCTAAATAAAGAAGAATGGGGCCAGATAATATTTATGTTTTAGACCATTCTGTCAACAGTATGAAGACAGACTAAAGGGTCAGGAAGACAACTTAGGTTGCAGGAGAGAAATAAAGAGATTGAATTAAGGCAATAGCAAAGGAGTAGGTTAGAAAGGGATAAATTCTGTGAGACATGCTAATTTGATGTGTAAAGGAAGGGAAAATGAAGGGACAAAGGTGATTCCCACGTTATTAGTTTTCACAAGATAACAAAAAACCCAACAGACAAAATACATGAAACGATTTTCAAGACAATGAACATCAGAGAACAAAAGACAATTATGCCAAGAGACAAAAAAAAAAAAAAAAAAAAAGGTAAGCCTTACAAGTCCCCAAACTTACTGCCCTGAGATAATTTCCTGGCCACAGCACAGGGAAGGAAAAAATAGTAAAAACCTCAAAAAATTTCTCATTAATGTAAAAAAAACAAAGCTTAAAAGTCTCGGTAAACTAAGAAAGCTAGACTACCATGGAGGAGAGAGCTACATAGAGAGATAAGCCCAGAGACCTGTAGAGGGTCCCCTTGAGTATTCAATAGAATACTGATGAGGAAATTACCACAGCCAAGAAAAGACTGAAAAGGATCAGAGGGAACAGGGTCTACTACTCACTTATAAAGAGCTGGCCCCACCAGGTAGATTAGAAAAATTCATAATTTTCAGGGCATTGAGGACAGTATTAAGGAAGGTCTTGCCTCGTACTAGAGAAAAATTAGCCCTGAGTGAGCACTGCTTATAACCTACTTAACAAATTATAAAAGCAAAACCAGAAAGGATAAAACTATTTTTTTAATTTAAATTTTAGTTAACATACAGTGTAATATTGATTTCAGGAGTAGAATTCAGTGATTCATCACTTACATACAACACCCAGTGTTCATCACAGCAAGTGCCCTCCTTAATATCTATCACTCATCTAGTCCATCTCCCATCCACCTCCCTCCATCAACTCTCAGTTTTTTCTTTATAGTTAAGTGTCTCTTGTGGTTTGTTTCCCTCTCTTTTCTTCTTCTCCTCCAACATGTTCATCTGTTTTGTTTCTTAAATTCCACATATGAGCAAAATCATATGGTATTTATCTTTCTCTGATTGACTTATTTCGCTTAGCATAATACATTCTAGCTCCATTCACGTCGTTGCAAATGGCAAAATTTCAGTCTTTTTGATGGCTAAGTAATATTCCATTGTGTGTGTGTGTGTGTGTGTGTGTGTGTGTGTGTGTTTGTGTGTGTGTGTACACACACTACATCTTCTTAAGTTTTTTAAAACATTTATTTATTTTTGAGGAAGAGAGAAACAGAGTGTGAGCAGAGGAGGGGCAGAGAGAGAGGGAGGCACAGAATCTGAAGCAGGCTCCAGGCTCCAAGCTGTCAGCAAAGAGGCCGATGTGGGGATCAAACCCACAAACTGTGAGATCATGACCTGAGCCAAAGTTGGATGCTTAACCAACTGAGCCACCCAGGCACCCCAAGTATGTATATATACCACATCTTTATCCATTCATCAGGTGATGGACATTTGGGCTCTCTCCATAGTTTGGTTATTGTTGATAGGATAAAATTATTTCTAATTAACTGACTTAGCTTCCAGAACTAAGCTCAAGAATATTTACAGAAATGCAAATGGTGCTGGGAAAACTGAACAGCTACATACAAAAGAATGAAACTAGACCACTTTCTTATACCATACACAGAAATAAATTCAAAATGGGCTAAAGACCTAAATGTGAGACCTGAAACCATAAAAATCCTAGAAGAGAACACAGGCAGAAACCTCTCTTACATCGACCATAGCAACTTCTTTCTAGATATGTCCCCTGAGGCAAGGGAAACAAAAGCAAAAATAAACTACTAGGACTATACAAAAATAAAAAAGCTTTGCACAGCAAAGCACAATCAGCAAAGCTAAAAGACAACCTAGTGAATGGGAGAAGATATTTGCAAATGACATATGTGATAAAGGATTAGTATCCAAAATATATAAAGAATGTAGAAAACTCAACATCCCAAAAGATGAATAATCCAATTAAAAAATGGGCACAAGACATGAATAGACATTTTTCCAAAGACGACATACAGATGGCCGACACATGAAAAGATGCTCAGTGTCAGTGAAGTCTCAGGATACAAAATCAATATAAAAAAATCAATATAAAAAATCTGTTGCATTTCTATATAATAGTAATGAAGCAGAATGAGATATTAAGAAAATAATCTCATTTACAATTGCACAAAAAAAATACCTAGGAATAAATTTAGCCATGGAGGTGAAAGACTTGTACTCTGAAAACTATAAAACACTGATGAAAGAAACTAATGATGACACAAATAAATGGAAAGATATTCCGTGCTCATGGATTGGAAGAACTGTTAAAATGTCCATACTATCCAAAATGATCTACAGATTTAATGCAATCCCTATCAAAATACCAATGGCATTTTTCACAGAACTAGAATAAACAACCCTAAAATTTGTATGGAATCTCAGAAGACCCTGCATAGCAAAAGCAATCTTGAAAAAGAGGAACAAAACTGTAAGTATCATAATTCCAGATTTCAAGATATACTTCAAAGCTGTACTAATCAAAACAGTATGGTACCAGATCAGATAACATACAGATCAACAGAACAGAGTAAGAGACCCAGAAATAAATCTATGATTATATGGTCAATTAATCCTCAACAAAGGAGGCAAGAATATGCAATGGGAAAAGAGTCTCTTCAACAAATGGTGTTGGCAAAACTGGGCAGCTACATGCAAAAGTATGAAACTGGACCACTTTCTTACACCATACACAAAAATAAACTCAAAATGGATCAGGGACCTAAATGTGAGACCTGAAACCATAAATATCCTAGAAGACAGCACAGGCAGTAATTTCTCTGATATCAGCCACAGCAACATTTTCTTAGATATGTCTCTTGAGGCAAGGGAAGGAAGACCAAAAACAAGCTATTGGGACTACATCAAAATAAAAAGCTTCTGTACAGCAAAAGAAAGAATCAACAGAACTAAAAGGTAACTTAGTGAGTGGGGGAAGATATCTGCAAATGACATATCCAATTAAGGGTTAATATCTAAAATATATTTTGGATATTTGGATAGAATTTATACAACTCAACACTCAAAAAACAAATAATCTGATTAAAAATGGGCAGAAGACATGGATGGACATTTGTTCAAAGAAGACATACAGATGGCCAATAGTCACATGACAAGATGCTCAACATCACTCATCATCAGGGAAATGCAAACCAAAACCACAATGAGGTGTGTCACCTCACATCTGTGAAATGGCTAAAATCAAAAACAGAAGAAACAACAAGTGTTGGAGAGGATATGGAGAAAAAAGAATCCTTGTGGAATGTTGGTGGGAATGCAAATTCTTATGGCCACTGTGGAAGAGAGTATGTTCCTTAAAAGTTTAAAAATAGAATTACCATATAGAATTACCTCACTCTGCCCTCCCAAATAAATAAATAAACATTTAAATTTTTGTTTTGTTTTCTAGTATGGTGGTTTTAAAACTTTCTTTTGATTTGAAGAGTTTATTTTGTTTTGACAAATACACGAAGAACTGTATTCTTCGCTTACACTGATGAAGAAACAAACATGTAATTTTATTAAAAAACTGCCTCTTCTGGCTAATGCCAGCTTCTCTGGCACTCCCTCTCCCTAATTTGAATTTGTAGCATTTAATTGGTTTGAGATTATTTGTTTCTAAAGCATTCATAGAAATAAAAGGCCTTAGATATAATCTAATTATCTTAATTTACAGATTAAAAAGTCAGGGTCCAGAAAAGTATATCAATACCCACTTTCCTTGACACCAACAAGAAATCTCATGAAATCTGTATTAGCTTCCTGTAGCTGCCATAACAAATGACCACAAATCTCGTGACTTAAAACAATGGAAATTTATTCTCTCACAACTCTGGAGGCCAGAAGTCTAAAATCAAGGGGTCAACAGGGCCATCCTCCCTCCAGAGGCTCTAGGGAAGAATCTTTCCTTGCTTCTTACAGTTTCTGATGGCTCCAGGCTTCCCTGCCCATGGCTACATAATTCTAATCTCTGCCTCTGTCTTCACAAGGCCTTCTTTTGATGTCTTCTCCTCTTATGTCTCTTATAAGACATCCGTCATTGGATTTAGGGCCCATCTAGATAATCCAGGACGATCTCACCACCTTAAATGAATTACACCTTCAAAGACTCTTTTTCCAAATAAGGTCATTTTCAAGGTTCCACGGGTTAGGATTTGGACAGTATCTTTTGGGAGCTACCATTCAACTTTTTAGAGACTAAAGAATAATCAATCAATTAGCAGTAAGTAATATCAGATTCTTTCTCTGTGACAGAGAAGGAGTGAAAAAACAAAGTGTAACTGGACAATAAAAGTAGAGACAGCGGTGAACACTGAAAGGAAGAAGGGAAACAAGGAGAGGCTACAGACCGAGAAGACAGCTTAAAAGGGCCTGGGGTACCTGGGTGGCTCAGTCAGATAAGTGTCCAACTTTCCCAGGTCCTCATCTAGTGGTTCATGGGTTCGAGCCCTGCATCGGGCTCTGTGCTGACAGCTTGGAGCCTGGAGCTTGCTTCCGATTCTGTGTCTCCCTCTCTCTCTGCCCCTCCCCTGCTCATGTTCTGTTTCTCTCAAAAATAAACATGAAAGAAAAAAGAAAGAAAGAAAGAAAGAAAGAAAGAAAGAAAGAAAGAAAGAAAGAAAGAGGGAGGGAGGGAAAGAAAAGGCTTCACAACTTTGTCAAAGATCGAACTTGAGATATCTGGAAACCATACAAAAATATTTCATTATGCAATTTGCAAGCATATTTGCTTTCTGTGATTTGTGAAATGGTTAAGTATTTTAAACTCAAATTTCTCAAAAGGGAATTCAGTTCCCAAGAGATGTTTTAATTGGGATATCCCTGGAACCCGGCCAAGAGATAGTCTGGACGACTTCTCAAGAGCCTGGTAGTCTTCATTTGCCAGCACAGACAGCCTGAAATTTACAGCTTGGATTCTGACTCAGTCTTACTCCAAAAAGATGTGGAATTTCACATGTAGTGAAAAGTATTGATTTAAGCCTTTATGGAAAGCAACATGCTCAAGTAGAAGTTAAGCTTTTATTAACAAAAAATTCAAAGACGTAAGTGAAATTTATGTAGGTCTTCCTTTAGAAAAGTTAGGTCTTTGGTTTCCCTTACTCTCAAATTCCTCCCAGTCCCAAGACTTCAGCAAGGTGTCACTGATGACTTTTGTGTCAAGTACACAGTCGTCCCTTATGGCTCATTTTGTGACAATATTCGGACTCACAAAAGAAACTGGTTGAGTCAATGGTCATTTGCCACCTGGCTCTCATTCCCTTACTTCCCAGCAAGCATCCCTTTTCTCTATTCTTGCTTTCTTTCATCCTGCCTGTTAGACTGGAAACACTCTGCTTATACTGCCAACTAATTCCAGTATTTTCAAATTTCACTACAAAACTTATTTCTATAAAGTTTTTCAATATATAATTCATATAAGTATCCCCAATAGGCTAAAAAAAATTTACACTTATGGTGTCTGCATATTCAACCTATTTTCATCCAGTTTACTTTGAGCATTTTAAAAATAATCATTGGAAAATATTTGTCTTGCACAAAAGTATAAAGAAAAATATAAAGGACTCCCATGTACCCACCATCCAGTTTAAAAGATAAAACTAGCAATATAGTTGAAGTCGTCTCTGTTTATTCATTCTCAATTTCATTCCGCCCTCTCCCAACTCCATCACTGCAAGAGGTACCCCTTGCTTAAATTTTTATCTAATATATTTTTCATTATATCTCTAGACCCCATATGTCTACAGTAATTAAAATATTTTACCTTTTGTATAGTACATACAACCATCTCTCACTATGTAATAAACCAACTCTCACTATGTAATAAATAATACTTAATAATGATCATGGTACTTTAGAAAAATTCCAGAATCTGCAAATTCAGGAAAAAACTCCTATGACATTGTTTCAAAACCCGAATCACTGAACAGGAGTTAAATTTTTAATATTTTTACTCCAAACTGATAATTGCCATTTGACATGCACACACGTCCTATAGAGAATTGTAGCAAAAGTAAAGTAGCGTATCTAATATTTGTCTTCCCGTGGAAGCTTTTATCTAGACTAGAGAAAAAGGTACACAATATGTAGAAAGTTAAAATGAAAGACAAATGAGACTCCTAAAGAATGAACTGTGCCATTCTTTTTTTTTTGATAGAATTATAGGAATAGGAGTTCAAAGAAATATGATCGCTTAAAGAGAGTATTCCTTTTTCTCAAACATGGCTGAAAATAGTAAGATCTTCATTCCTGCCTCACCTGAGATTTGTGTAGAAAGAAGTTAGGAAAACCTTATCAAGTCATAAAATAATGGATAAGCATATAACTGACTATAAATAACACTAGTAGAACCACTTAATGAAATAATTCTATTCATTAGTCATAGTGACCTTCTATTACAATTCATTATCAAATAGTGCCAAAAGGAAATTCCAGTTTGTGATATATATGGAAAAACAAGACACAGTGGACTGTTAATACCAGAGTATAAAACAGTAATTAAGCCAACCACTTCTTAAGTGGCAGGGACAGAGCTATGTAGGGTACAGAAGGGAGAAGTACATAACTTAATCCCTGGAATAGAACAGGCCCTGCCCTTAGAAATACAAGCTGAAACAATTAACAACTTAAATTTCAAACAATACTAAGTTGATTACTATAAAATGATGAAATGAACACAAAAATAACTAAAAGAACATAACTGTATTAAATAATTTTGTTTCAGGTTTTACTTATATATTGAGAAATATTGATTACATTAAAATGACTGAAATAATTATTCAGATATTTGAATACACCCAGACTTGGAAATAGCCAAGAAAAATTAGAAGCATTTTTCCTGATATTCTTTACCACGTTAACATATCCCTAGAGGCTACTTCTACAGTAAACTAATGGAACAAATTAAAGCAGCTCAGATTTTCAACACATAATTTTAAGTGGTTGTAATATCTAGATTTTAATAATTATTTTGAAGATTCCCCATTAGCCCTATCCTAAAACATTTCAATTACGATGAGTTCATGTATATGAAAGCAGCTAGCATCACACTTGCTAGACACTGGATTCTTTTTTTAAATTTAATCCAAGTTAGCTAAAACAGAGTGTAACAATGGTTTCAGGAGTAGAATTTAGTGATTCATAATTTACATATAACACCCAGGGCTCATCTCAACAAGTGTCCTTCTTAATGCCCCTCACCCATTTAGTCCATTCCCCCACCCACCTTCCTCTAGCAACCCTGTTCGTTCTCTGTATTTAAGAGTCTCTTATGGTTTGTCTTCCTCTCTATTTTATGTTATTTTTCCTTCCCTGAGACAATGGATTCTTAGTAAAAGTTGAAACCACAATAGCAATTAACACCATCTAAGAAGCAGTAAGTCTGTGAAACTATAGAAGAAGCACAGAGTTTCACTGACTAAAAAACCTTTGGAAATGATCTTGTCTAACCCCTTAATTTTAAAAGATAAAGAAACTGAGGCCAAATGTTTCAGCCAACTAGTGCCAGAGCCAGGATTAAAGCCCAAGTCTCCCAACATAAGACTAGTGCTTTTGTAAATTCTTTTGCTGAGCTAAAATTTGGGGAGGAAAAAAAAAAAAAAAAAAGGACCCACCAAAAGCTTTGTTTTCAATAACAAGCCATAGACTCTGAGGTAGAAAAAGCCCAGATTCTTACTCCAGCTCTCACTAACCATAGCCTTAGTTAAGTCACCAAAACTCTGCGATTCAGTTTTTATCTATAAAATGAGAAGGTTAGGCTGGATTAGTGACACTCAATCTTGCCTATACAGCAGAATCCTCTTGAGTGGCCTTTTAAAAACAGCAACACCCAGGTCCTATCCCACACAGATTCTATTTTAAATGTTCTGGGATTGTCCGCTGGCATCAGTATTTTTTAAAGTTTCCAAGTGATTCTAATGTGCAACCAAGACTAAGGCCCACTGACTAATATTTGAAGGTCCCTTTTATCATATAAAATTTAAATTTCTTTTTCCTTGTTTTGGTTGTAGGTTAACTAATGGGCAGACACCACATATGCACACAAGTCCAGAAAAAGTCCCTTTTAGACTCTGCAGAAATTCATGGTATGTGTAGATTCTATACCACTTGAGTCCTGTTATGAAGAAACCTTCCTCTTCCCTAGTGTACCTTTCTCTATGGAGGGAGCTCAATTAGTATCAAAGTCTTGGCCCTCTCTATCTATGTCTTTCTTCCCTCTATCCAAGGAGACAGAATGGTTTATTAGTTGGCAAATTTGGAGGAATAAACTGTATATGCTTGGCTCAGCTGCTTCCTTGTGCCTCCTGGGAATGAACCAAGCACAGAGAACACAAATTCTGACCTCGTTCTCTAAGGACAGTCTCTGTTACTCCTCCCAGTCCAGTGCTGCTATGACTATGTTGATAAGGCTTCTGAGTTTCAGAATTTAGAAGCCCACCTGGCAACAAATATAAGCTGCATCCTCTAATTCACATTTTATTAGAAAGAGGGTAATATTTTGGTTCCCAAATATTTACTCTTGTTCTACTTCGCAACTGTTTTAGAATTCAGTAAATGAAGAGCAATGCTGTTTTATTGGGTCCTCCCAGATACCTCAACAAGGCCTACTCTGTATTTGACAATTCCACAGGAATACAAAGATAACGTGCTTATCATTTGGCAATGTTCAGAGTGAGTGAATAAATATCGTTTTACAAACTGAATGTGTCCTCCCAAAATTCACATTGAAATCCTAACCCCATTTGTGATGGTATTAGGAGGTGGGGCCTTTGGGAAGTAATTAGGTAATGAGGGTGAAGCCCTAATAAATGGGACTGGTGCCCTTATAAGAAAAGACCCAGAAGAAAAGATCTCTCTACCACCTGAGGTTACATCAGGAAAGTGGCCATCTATAAACCAGGAACACAACTGTGCTGGCACCCCGATCCTGAACTTCTAGCTTCCAGAACTATGAGAAATAAGTATTTATTGTTTAAACCACTATGGTCTATTTGTTACAGCAGCCCAAGGTGACTAAGACAACAGAAGAGATCTATTCAAAGACTATATTTTAACCAAAGGTAGCCTTAACAATCTTGCCTTAATTTAGGGTTTCTCAACCTTGTCATTATGTCATTTTGAGCTGAACAGTTTCTTCTTTTGTTCCCCCCAAAACCACTTTGTTGAAGTATGACTGACATACAAAAAGCTGTTCATGTTTGATGTACACAACTTGATGAGTTCAGAGAGAAAAATATACCCACAGAAACCATCACCATAATGTATTCCATAACTATATCCACCACCTCTGAAAGAATGGGCTAATGCTTGTTGGGGAGGGCTGTTCTCTACATTCTACTACGTTTAGTTGCATCCAGGGCCCTTACTACATCATTAGATATGAGTAGCAATTCCCCTAGTTCTAACAACCAAAAATGTCTCCAGACATGCCAAATGTCCCCTAGGTACCAGAATCACCCACTGTTTGGAATCACTGCCTCAATTTGGTGTGTCAGTACAGGAAAGCAAAAGTGCGACTACCTGTTGAAAAACCAAACACGGAATCATAGATTACAATGGCCAGAAAGGTCTTTACAGCTCAACTAGTCCAGCACTTTATAGAAGAGAAATTACAGTTATGGAAATATTAATAATTACTGTAAGTCATTCATTGAAGCAGAACCTCTTATGTTTAAAATCAGCAACCATGTCAATAAAAATGCAAACAGAAGCATAAGCTAGGTATTCCCTACTTGTTTTTCCTCCTAAAAATATTAGTATTATTTCTAGAGCTGTGCCATATCACTTTTAAATATATGAAATGCATTTTCTCCAAATCTTGCTCTTATAAGACCTGTGAGAAATCTTTAAAAGCCATGCCTACTACTAAAGGTAAAAACCATGGTTCTCACCATATGTGTGTATATCACAAATAAAGACAGAAGAATAGCCACTAATGTGACAGAAATAAAGGAACTAAAGTATTAATAAAAAGTATGATGTATTACTTGACAAAGAATGAAGTGGGTATTAATATAGTTTTGCCTTCTCTAACCTAGCCTCCACAGTAACCTTTCTCAAAAAGATCCTTCTAAAACACAAATCTGATTATGTTTCTTTCAGCCTTGCTTTAAGTCCTTCAATGGTTCCTTCAATCCATCATCTTGAAGATAAAAACTGAACTTCCCAGACTGGTATGCAAGGCTTTCCATGATCTTGCTCCTGTGCACCTCTCCAGCCTCATCTCCTTTCCTTCTCCCATATGTACCCTAAATTCCAACCATTCTGTACTCCTTGAAGATCTTTACAGATACCCAAGAACCTATGTTTAATAACCACAGGAAAAATGAGATCAATACAACCGCGTGTAATGCTCGTTTACAAACCTATCCTTTAGTTGTCTGGTCTAGTGTTACTTTTTCAAGGAACACTGCCCCAACTCCAACTCTATTACATGTTTTCACAACACCTTGGACTTCTCCTTCATTGAATTTATCACAACTATAGTTTCTATAAATTATTTGTGTGATTACTTATCTCTTTTTCCTACAGACTGTACACTCCAACAGGGCAGGAAGTATTTTCTACTCTCCAATATGTCCCCAGTGCAGGTTTCACATAAGCTGGGCATACAGTAGATGCTCAATGAAGATTTGTCAAGTAAGTAAATGAGTGTTCTTTTATAACTACAAGTCTTTTCAGGGTGCTATTTTCTATCTGTAACAACTTTCTCTTCTTTATCTGGCCAGTTCTTGTTTTCCTTTAAAACGCAGCTCGGCATCATTTACTCTGGAAAACTAACCTGATCTCTAAGGCCAAGTTAGATACTCCACATCTGTGTTCTCACAGCATCCCAAATATATTTTTATACAGCATACACACTTGACTGTAGTTTTCTTTGTACTTATCTCTCCCTGTCTCTCCCACTGTGTCAGTCATCTGTATATACTCTTCAGGTAGCACAGTGCCTAACACAGAGGGGGCATTCAGTTAATGTTTGAATGAGTACAGAGCTACATATGCTGCATTTTATTACACAGGTCCACACCTGTCTGCAGAAACCCCTACTAAGTGAAAACACTACAAAGATAAAAATAAAGCCTGAAATAAAACCCCAACATTTAAATTACATTAAAGCTTATCCAGAAAGGGCTGTGACCTTACAAAACTGCTTTTAAAACATTTTTACCGATGTTCTCTCCTTGGTGTGCTTTAAGAATAACAAAACTTAGGGGCGCCTTGGTGGCTCAGCAGGTTGAGTTTCCAACTTCGGCTCAGGTCATGATCTCACAGTTCGTGGACTCAAGCCCTGCATTGGGCTCTGTGCTGACAGCTCAGAGCCTGGAGCCTGCTTCAGATTCTGTGTCTCCTTCTCTCTCTACCCCTTCCCTCCCCCCTCTCTCTCAAAATTAAATATTAAAAAAACTAAAAAATAAAAAAAAATAAAACTTAAAAGCAGAAACAGAACACTAAATAAAAATTTAAAAATAATTTAAATAATAAATCAGTTCTAGGAAAATAAGAAAGTTGAAGGTTGCACTCAGTACAAGCTGACTCATTTTAAAATACTGATATCTCAAGAAGCACTCTACCATGTTATTCCATTATTGAAAGGATACTTTAAGGATTCCACTCTAAATGATGTTAACCCTTTATGGGCAACATAATGATGTCTGTAAATTTCTCCTACATCCTTATGTTGAGAGAAGAGTTGGTTGCTAATGCAACTTCATTTTTCTTAACACATTGTCTATCCCTCCAGACTTTTGAAACATTAAATGTTTTGCCAGTGATTCTTTTTTTTTTTTATGTTTATTTATTTTTAAAAGAGAGAGAAACCGAGCACGAGCAGGGGAGAGGCAGAGAGAGATGGAGACACAGAATTGGTAGCAGGTTCCAGGCTCCGAGCTGTCAGCACAGAGCCTTACATGGGGCTCGAACCCATGAGCCATGAGATCATGCTTAAGCCTGAGTCGAAGCTGAACGCTTAACCAACTGAGCCACCCAGGCGTCCCACCAATGATTCCTTAATAGACAATCTTTAAAACAATACAAGGATAGAAGTTTATATTATTTGGCTGCTTCTGTCACAGCTCATAAATGACTACACATTTGCCATGCTTATGAGCTAGTTTCTCCTTAACCAAGAACATGTGATGCTTTCAAGAAATAAATAAAAGGCTAATGGCCAAAACACTACCCTTTTCTGTACCTTACAACTTTAATCAAAATACAATAAAGCGAGGGGCGCCTGGGTGGCTCAGTCGGTTAAGCGTCCGACTTCAGCTCAGGTCATGATCTCACGGTCCGTGAGTTCGAGCCCCGCGTCGGGCTCTGGGCTGATGATGGCCCAGAGCCTGGAGCCTGCTTCTGATTCTGTGTCTCCCTCTCTCTCTGACCCTCCCCCGTTCATGCTCTGCCTCTCTCTGTCTCAAAAATAAATAAACGTTAAAAAAAAAAATACGATAAAACGAAAACTCAATGAAGGCAGAGATAAGACCTAAAAGAAGAATAATGGCAAAAAACTGAGTTTCACTCAAATTTGAATAGATAATCCATTGCCCAATCACTCTATTTTACTGAACAAGAGCAACAATTGGATTACACTAATTTAAAATTTTTTGAGTTTCTTTCTTGTATCTGATTTGATTCATGAGGTAAAAATACTCTTTAGGGGCCCCTGGATGGCTCACTCAGTTGAGAGTCTGACTCTTGATTTCAGCTCAGGTCATGATCCCAGGGTCAGGGGATGGAGCCTTGCATTTGGCTCTATGCTGAGCGTGGAGACTGCTTAAGATTCTATCTCTGTCTCTGTCTCTCCACCCCCCCTCTCTCGCACTCTCACTCTCATTCTCTTTCCCTCTGCCCCTCTCCCCAACTCATACATGCACTCTAACATTAAAAAAAAATCTTTAATAAGCTGTCTTTGTCTAGTTTCTACTTATATATGCAGCCCATGACCTCCACTCTTATCCCCAGCCTGGGTTAAAACCCCAGAGGCCAATCTCCAGTCCAATTACTGTCTCATAGGCCTCTAGACTTTAACTTCCAATCTCTGAGTTCCCTCTGGCTCAAGGATATTTGCCTCCCCAGCCTTCAAATGTGGCTATACGTGAAAAGATTTTTTTGTTGTTGCTATATTTAATCCAAAATGTATCTGGGTTTGCAGCAGGAAAAGGACATTCCTTTATCTTTAAATTCCATTATCTCACCAGAAAATTCCTTACTACCATCAGTTACTCTTTAATATGTCACCCATAACATTAAAGTCTTCATTAATGTCCCTTAAAAATAGAAGTACTAATTACTTTCTAAGCAGACTTTGTCCCTCTTCCCACCACCAATGTTTGTTGATCCTAATGGACTAACTATAAATTAGCTCTAACATCTTACTACTAGTTTACTACCACTTTATGTTAGGTATCAAATGTCAAATTTAAACACTGCACCACATCTCATTACATATTCAAATGGGAAAATGAACTGAAAAGCATGTCTGATTATGAAGTTTTGAGTTAGGTTTTCAATTAATCTAATTCTGAATTTGTCATAAAAGTATATCACTTCTCTATTTTTAGTTTTGTGTCTCTTGGTTATGTCTGCAGTTTTCAGAATTTCAGGTACTTTTAGAAAAATGAAGCTAAGTTTTATAAAGTGTCTTACAAAGATCCTATACTTGGTCATATAATAGCACCACTACAGATTACTTGAGATGTGGGACAGCTAATATGCAAAGAGTAATTTAGCAAGTATAGACACAGTTCTGCCTAATGGAGGATATATACAATGAACCACACACACATACATACACACATATATATGAATGTATACACATATAAACATACACCATATATATGCACATATATATGTGTATCATACACATACAAATATACATACATTATATAACTGCTAGAAAGAGCCAAATTTTAGAAATTTGTTCATTAAGCATATACTATATGCCAGACATTTTATTACTGAATGCCAACCATTCAATGGAGAACAGATTAAGATCCCTTTACCTTCATAATATTGGCATTCCAATTGGAGATGGTAGACAATACAGGCATACCTTATTTTATTGCACTTGGATTTATTGAAATTCACTGATATTGCATTTTGTGCAAATTGAAGGTCTGTGGCAACAGACCTTTTTCATTTATTATATTTATTATACTGATCTATGATCAGTGATCTTTGGTATTATTATTATAATTGTTTTGGGATGCCACAAACCACATCCATGTAAGGTAGCAAACTTAATCAATAAATATTGTGTGTGTTCTGACTGCTCCACTGACCAGCCGTTTCCCTGCTCTCTCCCTTTCTTTAGGACTCCTTATTCCCCGAGACACAAAACTATTGAAATTAGGCCAATTAATAACCCTACAATGGCCTCTAAGTGTTCAAGTGAAAGGAAGAGTTGTAGGTCTTTCACTTTAAATAAAAAACTAGAGATGACTGGGGAACCTGGGTGGCTGAGTTGGTTGAACACCTGACTCTTGATTTCAGCTCAAGTCATGATCCCAAGGTCATGGCATCAAGCCCCACATTGGGCTCTGTGCCGAGCGTGGAGCCTGCTTGAGATTCTCTCTCTCCCTCTGCCCCTCTCTCCTAATCAGCTCTCTCTCTAAACAAAACACTAGAGATGATTAAGCTTAGTGAGGAATGCACGTCAAAAGCTGAGACTGGTCAAAAGCTGGGCCTCTTGCACCAAACAGCGATCAAAATGGTGAATGCAAAGAAAAAGTTCCTAAAAGAAATGAAAAGTGCTACTCCAGTGAACACATGAATGATAAGAAAGCAAAAACAGCTTTATTGCTGATATGGAGAAAGTCTGAATGTTCTCGATAGAAGATCAAGTCAGCCACAACATTCCCTTAAGCCAAAGCTTAATCCAGAGCAAGGCTCTAACTCCATTCAATTCTATGAAGACTGAGAGCAGTGAGAAAGCTGCAAAAGGAAAGTCTGAAGCTAGCTCAGGTTGGTTCATGAGGTTTAGGGGAGAATAAGCCATCTCTGTCACATAAAAGTATGAGGTGAAGCAGCAAGTGCATATAATATAGAAGCTGCAAGCAAGTTATCCAGAAGATCTAGCTAAGATAATTAATGAAGGTAGCTACACCAAACAACAAATTTTCAGTGCAGATGAAACAGCCTTCTATTGGAAGAAGATTCCATCTAGGACTTTCATAGCTAGAGAGGAAAAATCAATACCTGGCTTCAAAGCTTCAAAGGACAGGCTGACTCTCTTGTAAGGGGCTAATGTAGTTGGTGACTTGAAGTTGAAGCCACTGTCCATTTACCATCCCCAAAATCCTAGGACCCAAAACTTATGCTAAACCTATTCTGCCTGTGCTCTAGAAGTGAAACAACAAAGCCTGGATGAGAGCACAACTGTCTACACATGGTTTACTGAGTATTTTAAGCCTGCTATTGAGACCTACTGTTCAGAAAAAAAAGATGATTTTCAAAGTGGTGTTGTTCATTGACAATGCACCTGGTTACTCAAGAACTCTGATGGAGGCAAACAATGAAATGAATGTTGTTTTCATTCTTGATAATACAACATTCATTCTGCAGCCCATAGATCAAGGAATAATTTTTTAGTTTTAAGTCTTATTATTTAAGAAATACATTTCATAATACTATGGCTGCCATAGACAGTGGTTCCTCTTATGGGTCTGTGCAAAGTAAATTGAAAACCTTCTGGAAAGGATTCACCATTCACCATTCTAGATGCCATTAAGAAAATTTGTGATTTATGGAAAGAAGTCAAAATATCAACATTAACAGGAGTTTGGAAGAAGTGGATTCCAACCCTCATGAATGATTCTGAGGGGCTCAAGACTTCCATGGAGGAAGTAACTGCAGATGTGGTGGAAACAGCAAGACAAGTAGAAGTTGAGCCCAAATCGCTGTAGTCTCATGATAAAACTTTAATGGATGAGGAGTTGCTTCTCATGGATGAGAAAAGAAAGTGGTGTATTGAAATGAAATCTATTTCTGATTAACAGGCTGTGAAGACTGTTGAAATGACAACAAAGAATTTAGAATATTACATCAACTTGGTTGACAAAACAGCAGCAGGGTTTTAGAAGATGGACTCCAATTTTGAAAAGAGTTCTGTTGGTAAAATGCTTTCAAAGAGCCTCACATGCTACAGAGAAATTGTTTATGAAAGGGAGAGTAAATCAATGCAGCAAACTTCATTATTGTCTTATTTTGCGAAATTGCCACAGCCACCCCAGCCTTCAACCACCACCACTATGAGCAGTCAGCAGCCATCAACATCCAGGCAAGACCCTCCCCAGCAAAAAGATTATAATTTACTGAAAGCTCAGCTGATGGCTACCATTTGTTTAGCTACAAGTATTTTTAATTAAGGTATGTACTTTTTTTAGACATAATGCTATTACACATTGAACAGAGTGCAGTACAGTGTAAACATAACTTTTTATGTACTAGAAAACCAAAAAAATCATTTGACTTGCTTTACTGCAATATTCACTTTATTGCGGTGGTCTGGAACTAAACTTACAATATCTCCCATGTATCTCCCGTATGGTAAACAAACCGACATGCACTATTAGGAGTATAGCTAGAAGGAAATAAGCATGACTCTGTTACAGATATAAAGGGCCTGCTCTAGATAGGAAAATCAGGAACGGTGTCTATGAAGAAGAGGCTTGAAGGACAAGAAGGGTATTTACTAGAAGTTTACAGCATGGCATGGGGCGGGGGCTGCAGGGCAAAAGAGTGGTAGGATAAAAATATTCAGGGCAGAGACAACAGCAAGAACAATGGTTTATAGCAAGAAAGCATGGTAGGAGTTCCAGAAACTAAATTAATGATAGTCTGATAGACAGCAGTGAGGAGAGAGAGTGTAATGAGATAGGTGAGACCGGAGAAACGACAAAGCCAGATCATGCAGGACAACCAAAGAAAGTCATGATGCCAAACTGCATAAAAAATGCAAGGCCCAACAATATGCTATTTACAAAAGACCCACTTTAAACATTAAGATATAAACTGGTTAAGGGGCACCTGGGTGGCTCAGTTGGTTAAGCATCTGACTTCAGCTCAGGCCATGATCTAGCAGTTCACAGGTTCAAGCCCCATAACAGGCTCTGTGCTGACAGCTCTTTGGAGTCTGCTTTGGATTCTGTGTCTCCCTCTCGCTCTGCCCCTCTCCTGCTCACACTCTGTCTCTGTCTCTCTCAAAAATAAATAAACACTAAAAATTTTTTTAAAGATATAAACTTATTAAAAGTAAAAGGATAAAAAAATATGCCATACAAACATTAATCGAAAGAAAGCTGCAATGACTATATTAATATCAAAGCAGACTTCAGAACAAGGGTTAAATTACCAAGGATAAAGAGGGATGCTACATAAAGTCTCTTACATAAAAGGACCAATTGACCAAAAAGACATAACAATCCTAAATATGTATAGACCTGACAAAAGAGCTTCAAAATACATGAAGGGAAATCAAATCTCTCCAAATTGATCTGCAAATTCAATGCAAATCCAATTCAAATCCCAGGAGATTTGTTTTAAAATCGCTGATTCCAAAACATATATGGAAAGAAAAAGGAACTACAATAGCCCAAACAATTTTGAAAAAGAACAATAAAGCTGGAGGACTCACACTGCCTGCTTTCAGGCCTATAACAAAACCACAGTAATTAAGACACTTTGATATTGGTGGAACAGAATAGATGGCTCCGGCACATTTATGGCCAATAGATTTTCAGCAAAGAGACTAAGGCAATTCAATGGAGAAAGGAATCTTCAACAAGGGTGCTGATACAATTGAATATCCATGTGTTTAAAAAAAAACCTCAACCAATATCTAGCACCATACACAAGGTATAAACTAACTTGAAATGGAAGAATCACATTAACTAAATATGAAATTTCTACTATAAAACTTCTAGAACACATGGGAAGAAGTCTTTGTGACTTTAGAGTAGGCAAAGAACTATAAAAGAGAACACAAAAAGCATGAACTATAAAAGAGGGGCACCTGGGTGGCTCAGTCAATTAAGCATCCAACTTTGGCTCAGGTCATGATCTCAGGGTTTGTGATTTTGAACCCTGCATCAGGCTCTCAGCTGTCAGTGCAGAGCCTGCTTCGGATCCTCTGTCTCCCTCTCTCTGCACCTCCCCCGCTCATACTCTCTCACACAAAAATAAACATAAAAAAAAAAAGCCTATCATAAAAGAAAATATTGTTAAAATGGGTGTCATGAAATTTTAAAACCCCTGTCTAGAGACTGCAAGAAAATGAAAAGACAATCCACAGACTGGGAGAAAATATTTGCAAACACATATCTGACAAAGGACTGATAACTGAAATACATAAAGAACTCTCATAACTCAACAGTAAAAAATAAATTATTCAAACAAATCATTAAGCAAATAATTTAACCATTTCACCAAAGATTATAACAGATGGCAAATAAATGCATGAAAAGATACTCAATATCATTATTCATTAGAGAAATCATATTAAAACCACCATGAGATAATAGTACTCCCATATTTAAATGGATAATTTTTTTAAATTGACAACACCAAGTGCTGACAAGGATGCAGAGCGAAAGGCACACCCATTCATTACTGGTGGGAAGGCAAAACAGTGCAGCCACTTTGGAAGACACTTAGCAGTTCTGGAGAAAATTAAACATATACAATCCAGCAATCCCATTCCTAGATATGTACTCGACAGAAATGAAGATTTATGTCCCCATAAAAACATGCATGCAAGTGTCTATATCTGCTTTGTTATTAATCAGCAAAAACTATAAACAACCTAAATGCCCAACAACTAATTAATGAATGGATAAAGAAACTGTAGTATATTAGTACAATGGAATACTAAACTGCAATATATGGGAACAAACTACTGCATCGGTAAACAGCATGGGAATATCAAGAGCATTATGTCAAGTGGAAGAAGCTACATATTATATAATTCCATTTATATAACAGTCTGGAATATTATAAAAAGTACACTAAAAAGGCTGCATATTGTATGATTCCATTTATAAAACATTTTGGAAAAGACAAAACTACAGGGAACAAAAACAGATTAAAGGTTGCTAGGGTTGGGACCAGGAATGGGGGATTGCCCACAAAGGGGCCTGAGGGAATCTTTTGGGGTGACAGAAATAGTCTACACCTTGATGTGGGGGTGGTTTTACAACAGCATATGTCTGTAGAAAATGCACAGAACTGTACACCTTAAAATGTATGAATTTTACTGTATGTGAGATATGTGTCAACAAGCCTGACTTTCTTAAAAAAAAGAAAACAAAGGTCATGAAAGTACAAAAAGGGCACCAATGAAAAAATAAAGGTAAAAATGAAAAGTATCTTACAATTCTATAATGCTCAACTTCACTAAGCAGTTTCTTATATATTTTTATCACCGTAAAACCATCTTTAACTTAATTATTTCTTGATTTTAAAAAATACCAAATTACATAATATAGTAGTCTGAGTTCAGGCTGCCAGTGTCTTAACATGGCTAACAAAATCTGGCAGCTGAAAGCTCTGGGTTGTTTTTGTAGGTAAGACAGCTTAGAGAATTTGTTGCAAGATGATAGAAAGGATACGTGAGTCCCAGATTAAAGGAACTGTATTTTCAGATAAGTGAAATTCAGGGATAAGTGACAAAATAGCTATAGAAAAGAGTCATTACTATTAGAGCAAGGAGTCCCAAATAACTTCTCTGGGTGCCTCAAGGTACATGCAGCTGACAAGAGAGACCCAGAAAATAACATAGGAAAGAGAACTCACAGCGCACTGGGGGAGGCTCAGAATGGACTTTCACATGTTTAACTTCATCTTCAAACAGTGCTGGGAAACAGGCTACATCATCTACAGTTCCTAATGCAAAATGAAAATCCAGGAGACTTCCTCAAACTTTCAGAATTTCAAGATGACAACAGCAAATAATTAAACTGAGCACAAAGCCCTTCTAAGAGTAGGGCCTGTCCAACTGCCCTGTCACATGGCCACAAAACCAGCTGCAGGGAGAAGGTACAGTGCACAAATTCACAAACATGCAAGAGATCTCTTGTCCATTCCCTTACTGCATTGATAACTATACCATTAAAATATTATTTTAAATCTTCACATTCAAATCTCCAGAGGAGATGCCACAGCTTTTTAAAAATCCATTTTACTGTATCAGAAAAGTTCTCCAGGTATCTTTTATTTTTTCTGTTGAAATTCCCCATCTCTTTTATCTCATACCCAGGAAAAACAGAAAATATCTTTCCATCACTGCCTATATGATGTCCTTTTTCTATGCTTGAAAAGCATTAGGGGCTGTCTATCCAGAACCACAGGATGTGATAATAAAAGTAAAACACCAATGCATTCTGTCCTTAAGCCTAAAACAAGCTAACTCTTCTGGAAAGAAATTAATCAGTTTAAACAGTGGATCTAAAAATGATATAATAAACATGAAAGTACTACTGAAAAGCTAAAAAGTATGGTAGAACTATAAGGTTTTTATCATTTTTATCTCAATTTTTAAGAAAAACTCTAATTAACCTCCAACTCCTTGAAAAGATATGTAAGATCAACTTACAGAAAGGATCTAAGATCTACAAATTATTCCTTATAAAAACACTTGTTTTAATGTACAAGTAAACTGAACCCCCTCAGAAAATCCAGATAACCGACATGTGGCAAACACGGAGAGCAGATCAACACAAGCAAAAAACGTGAGAGACTGAGATTTTAATGAGTTAAGTCACATGATAATTTGTCCAGAAGATTTTCTGCTCAAGCTTCAATTATTTTATTAGTATGCTAACACCAAAACATAAAATTAAATATAAACCTCTTATGCTTATACCTCTTATACAACTTCAAAGCAGAAACTAATTTCCAAATGAAATATATAAGCAACAAAACCAATAATCGTATAATTAAATTAATTTAATGTGACAAATAATACTGAGTTTTAGACAGTTAATTACTGCTTAAAACCTGACCATGGTACTCCTGCCACAGCACATGTTCTTTGAGTGTGTCAGCTCTAAAAAGTGAAATTTTTCATCAAACCAGATGTTATACCTTTATGATCAACAAATCTATGAAATACAGTTAAGAATGGAAAATTCATTTTTTGTTTTAATTTTTATTTATTTATTTTAGCATTTTATTTTTTAATATGTAATTTATTGTCAAATTGGTTTGTTTTTTTATATGAAATTTATTGTCACATTGTTTTCCATACAACACCCAGTGCTCATCCCAACAGGTGCCCTCCTCAATGCCCATCACCCACTTTCTCCTCCCTCCCACCCTCCATCAACCCTCAGTTTGTTCTCAGTATTTAAGAGTCTCTTATGGTTTGCCTCCTTCCCTTTCTGTAACTTTTTTCCCCCTTCCCCTCCCTCCTGGTCTTCTACTGAGTTTCTCAAGATCCACATATGAGTGAAAATATATGGTGTCTTTCTCTGACTTATTTCACTTAGCATAACACACTCCAGTTCCACCCACGTTGCTACAAATGGCCAGATTTCATTCTTTCTCATTGCCAAGAAGTATTCCATTGTATATATAAACTACATCTTCTTTACCCATTCATCAGTTGATGGACATTTAGACTCTTTCCATAATTTGGCTATTGTTGAAAGTGCTGCTATAAACATTGGGGTACAAGTGCCCCTATGCATCAGCACTCCTGTATCCCTTGGGTAAATTCCTAGCAGTGCTATTGCTGGGACATAGGGTAGATCTATTTTTAATTTTTTGAGGAACCTCCACACTGTTTTCCAGAGTTTGCATTCCCACCAACAGTGCAAGAGGGTTTCTGTTTCTCCACATCCCCTCCAGCATCTATAGTCTCCTGATTTGTTCATTTTAGCCACTCTGACTGGTGTGAGGTGGTATCTCAGTGTGGTTTTGATTTGTATTACCCTGATGAGGAGTGATGTTGAGCATCTTTTCATGTGCCTGTTGGCCATCTGGATATCTTCTTTAGAAAAGTGTCTATTCATGTCTTCCGCCCATTTCTTCACTGGATTATTTGTTTTCTGGGTGTGGAGTTTGGTGAGTTCTTTATAGATTTTGGATACTAGCCCTTATCTGATATGTCATTTGCAAATATCTTTTCCCATTCCATAGGTTGCCTTTTAGTTCTGTTGATTGTTTCCTTTGCAGTGAAGAAGACTTTTATCTTGATGAGGTCCCAGTAGTTCATTTTTGCTTTTAATTCCCTTGCCTTTGGAGATGTGTCATGCAAGAAATAGCTGCGGCTGAGGTCAGAAAGGTTTTTGACCTGCTTTCTCCTCTAGGGTTTTGATGGTTTCCTGTCACACATTCAGGTCCTTCATCCACTTTGAGTTTATTTTTGTGCATGGTATAAGAAAGTGGTCTAGTTTCATCATTCTGCATGTTGCTGTCCAGTTCTCCCAGCACCATTTGTTAAAGAGACTGTCTTTTTTCCATTGGATATTCTTTCCTGCTTTGTCAAAGATTAGTTGGCCATACGTTTGTGGGTCCAATTCTGAGTCTCTATTCTAATTCATTGGTCTATGTGTCTGTTTTTGTGCCAATACCATGGTGTCTTAATGATTACAGCTTTGTAGTAGAGGCTAAAGTCTGGGATTGTGATGTCTCCTGCTTTGGTCTTCTTCTTCAATTTTACTTTGGCTATTTGGGGTCTTTTGTGGTTCCATACAAATTTTAGGGTTTCTTGTTCTAGCTTCAAGAAGAATGCTGGTGTAATTTTGATTAGGATTGCACTGAATGTATAGATTGCTTTGGGTAGTATTGACCTTTTAACAATATTTATTCTTCCAATCCATGAGCACGGAATATTTTTCCATTTCTTTGTATCTTCTTCAATTTCCTTCATAAGCTTTCTATAGTTTTCAGCATACAGATCTTTTACATCTTTGGTTAGGTTTATTCCTAGTTATTTTAGGATTCTTGGTGCAATTGTGAATGGGAACAGTTTGTCTTTCTGTTGCTTCATTATTAGTGTATAAAAATGCAACTGATTTCTGTATATTAATTTTGTACCCTGCAACTTTGCTGAATTCATGTATCAGTTCTAGCAGACTTTTGGTGGAGTCTATCGGGTTTTCCATGTATAGTGTCATGTCATCTGCAAAAAGTGAAAACTTGACTTCATATTTGCCAATTTTGATGCTTTTGATTTCATTTTGCTGTCTGATTGCTGATGCTAGAACTTCCAACACTATGTTAAACAACAGCGGTGAGAGTGGACATCCCTGTCGTGTTCCTGATCTCAGGGGGGAAGCTCAGTTTTTCCCCATTGAGGATGATATTAGCTGTGGGCTTTTCATAAATGGCTTTTATGATGTTTAAGTTATGTTCCTTCTATCCCAACTTTCTTGAGGGTTTTTATTAAGAAAGGATGCTGAATTTTGTCAAATGCTTTTCCTGCATCGATTGACAGGATCATATGGTTATCTTTTATTAATGTGACATATCACATTGATTGATTTGCAAATATTGAACCAGCCCTGCATCCCAGGAATGAATCCCACTTGGTCATGGTGAATAATTCTTTTTATATGCTGTTGAATTCAACTTGCTAGTATCTTGTTGGGAATTTCTGCATCCATATTCATCAGGGATATTGGCCTGTAGTTTTTTTTTTTTTTTTTTTTGCTGGGTTTCTGTCTGGTTTGGGAATCAAAGTAATGCTGGCTTCATAGAATGAGTCTGGAAGTTTTCCTTCCCTTTCTATGTTTTGGAACAGCTTGAGAAGGACAGGTATTATCTTTGCTTTAAATGTCTGGTAGAATTCCCCAAGGAAGCCATCTCGTCCTGGACTCTTATTTGTTGGGAGATTTTTGGTAACTGATTCAATTTCTTCACTGGTTATGGGTCTGTTCAAATTTTCTATTTCTTCCTGTTTGAGTTTTGGAAGTGTGTAGGTGCTTAGGAATTTGTCCATTTCTTCCAGGTTGTCCAGTTTGTTGGCATATAATTTTTCATAGTATTCCCTGATAATTGCTTGTATTTCTGAGGGACTAGTTGTAATAATTCCATTTTCATTCACGATTTTATCTGAGTCCTCTCCCTTTTCTTTTTGAGAAGCCTCGCTAGAGGTTTATCAATTTTTTTTTTCAAAAAACCAACTCCTGGTTTCACTGATCAGCTCTACTGTTTTTTTAGATTCTATATTGTTTATTTCTGCTCTGATCTTCATTATTTCTCTTCTTCTGCTGGGTTTGGGGTGTCTTTGCTGTTCTGCTTCTATTTCCTTTAGGTATGCTGTTAGATTTTGTATTTGGGATTCTTCTGGTTTCTTGAGATAGGCCTGGATTGCAATGTATTTTCCTCTCAGGACCGCCTTTGCTGCATCCGAAAGCATTTGGATTGGTGTATTTTCATTTTCATCTGTTTCCATATGTTTTTTAATTTCTTCTCTAATTGCCTGGTTGACCCATTCATTCTTTAGTAGGGTGTTCTTTAACCTCTATACTTTTGGAGGTTTTTCAGACTTTTTCCTGTGGTTGATTTCAAGCTTCATAGCATTGTGGTCTGAAAGTGTGCATGGTATGATCTCAATTCTTTCATACTTATGAAGGGCTGTTTTGTGACCCAGTATGTGATCTATCTTGGAGAATGTTCCATGTGCACTCGAGAAGAAAGTATATTCTGTTGCTTTGGGATGCAGAGTTCTAAATATATGTCAAGTCCATCTGATCCAATGTATCATTCAGGGCCCTTGTTTCTTTATTGATTCTGTGTCTAGATAATCTATCCATTGTTGTAAGTGGAGTATTAAAGTCCCCTGAAATTACCACATTCTTATCAATAAGGTTGCTTATGTTTGTGATTGTTTTATATATTTGGGGGCTTCTGTATTTGGTGCATAGACATTTATAATTGTTAGCTCTTCCCGATGGATAGACCCTGTAATTATTATATAATGCCCTTCTTCATCTCTTGTTACAACCTTTAAAGTCTAGTTTGTCTGATATAAGTATGGCTACTCCAGCTTTCTTTTGACTTCCAGTAGCATGATAGATAGTTCTCCATCCCCTCACTTTCAATCTGAAGGTGTCCTCAGGTCTAAAATGAGTCTCTTGTAGACAGCAAATAGATGGGTCTTGTGGTTTATTTATTTATTTATTTTTTAATCCATTCTGATACCCTATGTCTTTTGGTTGGAGCCATTTAGTCCATTTACATTCAGTCTTATTGAAAGATATGTGTTTAGAGTCATTGTAATATCTGTAGGTTTCATGCTTGTAGTGTGATCTCTGGTACTTTGTGCTCCCTGCAACATTTCACTCACAGAGTCCCCCTTAGGATCTCTTATAAGGCTGGTTTAGTGGTAATGAATTCCTTCAGTTTTTGTTTGGGAAAACCTTTATCTCTCCTTCTATTCTGAATGACAGATTTGCTGGGTAAAGGATTCTTGGCTGCATATTTTTTCTGTTCATAACATTGAAGATTTCCTGCCATTCCTTTCTGGCCTGCCAAGTTTCGGTAGATAGGTCTGCTACTACCCTTATGTGTCTACCTTTGTAAGTCAGGGCCTGTTTATCCCTAGCTGCCTTCAGAATTCTCTGTTTATCCTTGTATTTTGCCAGTTTCACCTATGATATGTTGTGCAGAAGATCGATTCAAGTTACATCTAAAGGGAGTTCTCTGTGCCTCTTGGATTTCAATGCCAGTTTCTTTCCCCAGATCAGGGAAGTTCTCAGCTATGATTTGTTCAAGTACACCTTCAGCCCCTTTCTCACTCTCTTCTTCTGGAATTCCTATGATATGGATATTGTTCCATTTGATTACATCACTTAGTTCTCTAATTCTCCCCTCGTACTCCTGGATTTTTCTTTTTCTCAGCTTCCTCTTTTTCCATAATTTTATCTTCTAATTCACCTATTCTCCCCTCTGCCTCTTCAATCCGCACTGTGGCCACCTCCATTTTATTTTGCACCTCACTTATAGCATTTTTTAATTCATCATGACTATTTTTTAGTCCCTTGATCTCTGTAGCAATAGATTCTCTGCTGTCCTCTATGCTTTTTTCAAGCCCAGCAATTAATTTTATGACTATTATTCTAAATTCTTGTTCCATTATATTGCTTAAATCGGTTTTGATCAATTCATTAGCTGTCGCTACTTTCTGGTATTTCTTTTGAGGAGAATTCTTCCATTTTGTCATTTTGGCTAGTTTTCTGTCCTTTATGCATTTTAAAAGCTTGTTGTGTGCTCTGCACCTGCGAGCACCACTGTATTAAAGGAGGGTCATACACTGTCCAGGGCCTGGCCCTTCAGGAGGTGTCTTTTCCAAGACTGTTACTTGCTCTCTGTTGTCGTGACTTTGGTTATTTTATTACCCTACTTGTAGTGATATTTCAGACCCTCCACTAGGTGTACTTTGATTTGTTCCTTGGAGTAGCCCTGTAGAGGAAAACAAACAGGAGACAAAAACATGCAAACACACAAATAACACAAACAAAAACGAAAAACTAAAGACTAAAAACAAAAACCCAAAGACACTGACTACAAGTAAAGAAGAGGGTGGAGGCGGTGCTGATGGAAAAGCACATACAAAGAGAGAAATGACAGGAATGGGGGCAGTGGGAATAAACACTGATTAGGCAGAGAGACTAGAAGGCTTAATAGAGAGAGAAAGAATATAAAGGAGGCAGGGAAAATGAAACGAAGATAAAGTTACCCAAACTATGTGGCTTGATTATTTCAGAGAGAGACAAAGGAGTATAAAGAAGGAGGTATAGAACATGTATCAAGACAATGGATTAAATATGCCTGTTTAGACAGACCAATAACCAGAGTAACCAGCCTAGGGGAGGGAAGATATAAGAAGGAGAAATGGCGGGGTAAGGTAGAATATATCTATATATCCAGAATTGACCTAGAGTTAATCCAGGAAATGCTGCATCGCTTGTAGGTAGTAGCTGTCCGCAGGGTCTGTGCCGCTCCAATGGAAACGCAGTTACCCAGTGCAAAGGGGAGTGGCTTGGCGTAATCTGAACCCACCTCTACTATGGGCCCTGGGAGTGATCCCTGAGGCCCCACCTTGGTGGTGGTGATGGGGGCAGGGGGTTAGAAACGGTGGTTCCCCAGGCTCTTCTCCATGGATCCGGACCCAGTGGACTGTTTGAGTCGTCCTCATTGTGCTGTGGGCGCAGACGGGGTGGTCTTTCTCTCTCCACCAGCTCCCCTAACCCTGCGCTTGGCTAGGATTCAAAGTCCCGCTTCATGTGCTCTGGCACCAGGGAAGCGCCTCTTAGTGCGGCAGTATGTGGTCCCGGCTGGCTTTGTCTGTGTCGCTGCACTTCAGGGAGGACAGCCTTCTCCTACTGAGCCGCTGCCTTCGCCACAAGCCCCTGGATGGCGGACGCAGGCAGGCTTTGTCTTTTCCCACAGCACTACAGGGAGATGGCCTCCTTTTCCTCCTGCAGACTGCATCCTCAATGCAGCCACTGTGCCGGGGAGTGGTGGATGCAGGCAGGTTCTGTACTATCACGCAGCCTTCCAGGGAGGGAATCACTTTTTCCAGCTGTGGACTGAGCCCCTGACCTACCACTGTACCCAGGCCCTCCTCCCCAGGTGCACAAACAGGCAGCAGCTCCAGTCCGAAGAAGACCCCCAGTTAGAGATCGGATCCCTCTCAGTCTCAGTCCCAGGTCTTTCTCCTGTCCAGATACGGTCCTACACTTCCCTAGCCACTCTTTCTCTTCCTTTTGTCTCTCTGCAGAAGGGGGTCCCTCCCCTCCATGCCCACGTGGCCTTTTTTATCTCCCGCTTTCCCATTTTCTTCCTAGTAGATTCAGTCTCTTTTCCTCCCAGGCTCTGGTGTTCAAAGTCCTTTGGCTTCTACACTTCTTGGTTTGAGAGACGTGGGAAATATGGATTCCCTCTACTTCTCCACCATGTTGGCCCCTCCCCCTCAAATTCTTATTTTTAAAACCTAATCAGAAGTTAGTTTTAAATTATATTCTGTTGTGAATAAGTTATTCACAACACCTACACCTTTCATTTCTCAGATACTAAGCAACAACTGTAGTTGTAGAAACATTACATTTTACATTTTTAAAATGTAGTTCTAAAAACTGTAGTTCTAAAAACATTACATTTTACATTTTTAAAATAAGGTCATGAAACAATAGTGTACATCCATGTGGAAAGAAAGGTCTTTCATCTCAGAAATGATTTAATAATTTATCCCTACCCTATCCTAAAAATGCTTTAAAACAAATAAACAACTTGCAAATAAATCCCCATGTTCAATAACTTTAAAACAAGCAAGCAGAAATAACATGTAACCTGTCACATCTTTGAAATTAGGATATAAAATGTCAGAATAGAAAAAAATCCTATGCCATGACATCAAAACAATAAAAATGGCTCAAAATATATCTAGACACTAGGTAACTTCCTCCACCCTGCTAGTCTCTCTAAATTAATTTATTCCACTTCCCATTTTCAGGAGTAACAAATTATACCATTTCAGACCCAGATACAAAGTATCCAGCCAGAGAAATCTGCTGATTCACTTCATTGGTGGGCCAGAGTAGTAAATAATGTTTACACATTTTCAAAGAAAGGGAAGCAACTGTTTTTTATCAGATCTTCTCTTCAAGTCTCTGTCAAACCAGAATAACAAAGTACTGTGAAATTTTTCCTACACTGATTTTTACTTACATTGATATAGGATATGGATAATTGAGGTCATTCCTGATTGTGATAAATGAAAACAAAAAGTAAAACTCCAGGACAGAGAAGGAGGTAACCAAGGATCTAGCACCCTCACAGCTTGACCCATTCAGCTCTTCTCCTTCAATACATTCTCCATTCTCCACTTATTAAGTTCAATTAAGTTCAATTCAGTTTGATAACTAGCTATTGAGTGCCTACTATCTTCCTACTTGGGGTATGAGAACTACAAGATTATAAAAACATAGTATCTGCTTTATAGGAATTTGCCTTCTAGAATATCCCTTTCCCAAATGGAATTTCCCTCATCCATCTAGACCCAGATTAAGGACTCCTTCTAATCCCCAGTGCAGAACTAAGTACTCTCTCCTCTGAATCGCTATTTTTTTTATTTCTTCTAACAAAAGAAGTAAATTGTCCCATTGTCTTATATCAATGTCCACTAAAAGGTAAAGGGAAAGAGATAGTTGAATTCCAGTTCCATCAATTGATGAATAGCTATTTAACTTTTAAATAAATAATTACTTAGTGCTTATTACATACCACATAATTTTCTAACCTCTTTGTTCATATTAATTTATTCAATCCTCCCTATAGCTTTATGAGGTTAGTTGTATTATTACATCTTACAGATGAGGAAATTGAAGTCCAGAGAAGATAGTTGGCTGGAAAAAGTAGTGTTGGGAGTCTGAATTTGAACCCAAGTAGTCTGACTATGGATTCCATATTCTGAACCCCTATACTATCTACCCATTTACAGAGACTCACATAAGACAATGCATATGACAATGCATGTAAACAGCTTTCACTGTAGGTGAAATAGCTTTTCACTGTAGGTGCTCATTAAATGTTAGTTTTCTTCCATCTCTAAGAGACTCTAAATTCCTAAGAGAAGCAGCTGTTTCTTACTCACATTTTTATTTTCTAACAAATCTAGTACTGAGCTTGGTAGATAAAAGGTGCTCAAAAAATAAGTCTAGTGTGCATGCACTTGACACATAGGGACAAACTGTCCATATAAATGGATAGCAGAATGGTCTGTCTCTTCCAGAGACATAGGAGCCCATGTCCATAGGGCTCATAGAGCCCATCTTCCACATGGGCATGCTCTTTTATTTCTAATTTAAGGTACTACTGGCCTAACAAGTTTTTTTCCTATGAAGATACAGTAAAAACAGAAGTATAAACCAGAACTGTTGTGGCTGAAGAAATAGCTTTTTAAAATTTTTAGTTAGTTAATATAAGGTGCAATATTGGCTTCAGGAGTAGAATTCAGTGATTCATCACTTATATACAACATCCAGTGCTCATCACAAGTGCCCTCCTTAACACCCATTACCTATATAGACCATCTCCTACCCACCTCCCTCCATTAATCCTATTTGTCTCTATCATTAAGAGTTTCTTATGGTTTATTTCCCTCTCTTCTCTTCCCACCTCTCTGCTTCCCACATGTGAAATCATATGGTATTTGTCTTTCTCTGACTTATTTCACTTAACATAGAATGAAATCTTGCCATTTGCAATGACATGGATGGAGCTAGAATGTGTTATACTAAGTAGATAGCTTTTTTTTAAAGTTTATTTATTTATTTTGAGAGAGAGAGAGAGAGAGAGCGTGCACAAGGTGGGGAAGGGCAGAGAGAGAGGGAGGGAGGGAGGGAAAGGAAGAGAGAGAAAGAGAATCCCAAGCAGGCTCCATGTTGTCAGCGCAGAGCTCAAATTCATGAGATCATGAGATCATGACGTGAGTAAAACCCAGAGTCAGAGGCCTAACTAAGCTACCCAGGCACCCCAGCTTTTTAAATGGAAAGTGCTGAGGTCACCTATTTCTGTTACAGTAAAACCTTGGATTGCGAGTAACTTGCTCTGCGAGTGTTCTGCAAGACAAGCAAACATTTCTAATAAATTTTAACTTGATAAACCAGCGATGTCTTGCAATAAGAATAGTACGTGACGCCGAATGTCACATGATCACAACTGAGCCAATGGTTCCTCTCTCTCTGTGGGATTGTGGGTTATTGTCTCCCATGCTCAGATGCTCAGTGTCAGGCCAGTGTCTGGCAGAAACCAGTGATTTTTCAGAACATTGGCAGGTGCCCACAACTGGCACTAGTGTATTTTTTGTCACTTCAAAGCGCCTACAGACAGTCCTTTGCTTTCCACACAAGAGTAAGCTTAGGAATGCTTTGCTTCATTCTGGGTCAGGCTGCCTGCAGATATAGACCCTTTCTTCTGCTGCCTTATCACCAGTTACATTAAATACAGGATATGACAAGAGTTTATCAATACTATAGTCAACAACCTTGCAAATGTATACAATGACCCCGTGCAGAAAAAGATTCCATTGAGCCAATATACAGCAGTGATTCTGTTAGTGATAGTGAAACCTGTCTTACACAATAACCCTCTCCTCTCTTGTCTCCCTCACACCAGCCATGAAGGTTTTCAAAGGTAAAGTGCAAATTAACTTATTTTTCTTTATATTTTGTATTTTCTTTATTGTTTTGTACTATATTACAGTACTGTAATCATTTTTATATGAATATTTTTGGGTTGTGGAACAAATAATTTGAATTTCCATTATTTCTTATGGAGAAATTTGCTTTGATATACAAGTGCTTTGGATTACAAGCATGTTTCTGGAACGAATTATGCTCACGAACCAAGGTTTTACTGTATTTTCCAACTTGCAGGTGAGAATAAAATGTTATATTCCATTTAGTAATCTACAATAAACTCTACTTATGAACATAAAGATATACAACTTTTTAGTTCTCTTCACTCCCCATAAATAAATGTTGAACAAAATAAACAGTTTAGAAAATTGCTGAAGTAAAAGCCTTGTCAAGGCACCCATGTCCTTGGTTCAGGCTTATATAAAGAGATTCTTTCAGGAGCAAATACATAGCTATTGCTCTACAGTGTCTGGTTATCTGTTCTTCTTGCCCAAAGAACCCCAAGTTTAGGTATCCAGTATTAGCACAATAAAATCAACATTTGAAAATTTTTTAAGTGTTCAGTAAAATGTAATAGCTTTTTAGGACCCTAACTGCAAGTTAGAACAATGTTTCTAAGACAATGCTGTTGACATTAACCTGATCAATCTTTCTGAATCTAAAAGGCCTGACTAGCTTCCCCAAATGTCCCTTTATTGTCAGTACCTAGTCCCAATCCCAATGAATTGAATACTTAGATGGATATCCAGAAGCCTTTGAATCTTGGGGCCTAGGCCCTTGCCTTCCTATTGTTGCTGTCATTGTTGGCTATGAACCTGGATTATAAAGAACATAATGACAAGATAATGGTAGCTGCTGATGCTATAAAATATTACATTATTTCTAATTCTCACAATAACTCTACAATATAACTATTATCTCCAGTTGACAAATTAGTAAACTAAAGCTCATATAAGTTATTTATCCAAAACTGCCCAGCCAAATGAATATAAGTGGTAAAGCTAGAATTCAAACTCAGGTGTATCTGACAATAAAGACTATGATTTTCCCAAACTCTGTGCTTTGTATAGTATCTTTGTGATCATGTTATCCAAACATTAATTAAAAAAAGGAAATGTACACACACAAAAATTATCTTCCTAGTACCTAAGATAATACCCAAAGATGAGTATTTTCTAAATGACTATGATCTCATAATCTCATAATCAAAATTATACCTCATTGTTAATGACCACTAACTAGAAAGTCTAGAATAATAGGCATTTTCGTGTTTTGTTCACTGCTAAAGCCTCAACTTCTAGAACAGTACTTGGCACCATTAGGTATTCAAGAGCAATTTGTTGAATAACAAAAATGTCTTTTTTTTTAATAATAAAAAGCACCATGCCTTCTACAACACACATTCTGTAAGTCTTTTCCAAGTCAGAATGCTACTAAAAGTGGAATATACACAAGAATCAACAAATCAAAGAATAGTTCTTGAAGTAATTAAAGAAAGAACAAATTCACAAAGGTAAGTAATATAAACTTTACAATATCTCCATAGTTCATATTTTAGGAAAACTGAAATAGAAAAAAAATACTTTAGCTTTGTATTAAAATTAATAAAATACTGCAAATACATATTGTCTGCCTCGCTGAGAGGTTGTACAAATATGACATTAAAGTTCAAGGAAGATCATAAGGGACACAGCCCATGTGTTCACTGTCATAGAGCAGAGACTCTCCAAAAGAACTCTGAGAAAATCCAGGGTATCAATATTTATATAAGACAAGATTGACTTTGTAAAACAAAGATGGTAACAAGAGACAAAAAAATACTATATAATAATAAAGGGAACAATCCAATAAGAAGATATAAAAATTGTAAATACTTATGCACCCAAGTATAGAAGCACCCAAGTATATAAAACAGTCAATAAAAAATATGAAGGTACTGATAGACAGTGATACAATAATAATAGGGGACTTTAACACCCAGCTTACATCAATGGACAGACCATCTAAACAGAAAATCAACAAGGAAACAGTGGCATTGAATGACACACTGGACCAAATGGATTTAACACATATTCAGAACATTCCATCCTAAAAGAGCAGAATACATATTCTTTTCCAGCACACATGGAACATTCTCTAGAACTGATCACATATTAGGCAAGTCAACAAATTCAAAAAGGTTGAAGCCATGCCACGCATTTTTTCCTGACACTATGAAGCTAGAAATCACAAGAAAAAATCTGGAAAGACCACAAATACATGGAGGTTAAATAACATGCTACTGAGCAATAGATGAGTCAATTAAGAAATGAAAGAAGAAATCAAAAATTACACGAAAACAAATGAAAATAAAATACAATGGTCCAAAACCTTTGGGATGCAGCAAAAGTGGTACTAAGAGGGAAGTTTATAGCAATACATGCCCACCTCAAGAAGGAAGAAAAATCTCGGGGTACCTGGGTGGCTCAGTCAGTTAAGGGTCCAACTCCTGGTTTTGGCTCAGGTCATGATCTCATGGTTTTGTGGGTTTGAGCCCCACATCAGGCTCTGCATGGACAGTGAAGAACCTGCTTGGGATTCTCTCTCTCCCTCTCTCTCTCTCCCCACCCTCTCTGTCCCTCCCCCACTTATGCGAGCTCTCTCTCAAAAATAAACAAACTTAAAAAAACAAGCAAGAAAAATCTCAAATAAACAACCAAGCTTACACCTACAGGAGCTAGAAAATGAACAACAAACAAAACCCAAAATCAGCAGAAGAAAGGAAATAATAAAAATTAGACCAGAAATGAATGATATAGAAACTTAAAGAATAGAACAGATCAGTGGAACTAGGAGATGATTCTCTGAAAAAAAAAAAAAAAAAACCAACAAAATTGATAAACCTCTAGCTAGACTAATCAAGAAAAAACGAGAAAGGGGGCACCTGGTGGTTCAGTCAGATAAGCATCTGACTTTGGCTCAAGTCATGATCTCACGGTTCATGAGTTCAAGTGTAGAGCATCGGGCTCTACACTTACAGTGAGGAGCCTGCTTGGGATTTTCTCTCTCTCTCTGCCTCTCCCTCCCTCCCTCCTTCCTTCCCTCCCTCCCTCCCTCTCTCTCTCTCTCTCAAAAAATAATTTTAAAAAAGCAAAAGGAGGAGGAGAAAGGGTTCAAATAAAATCACAAATGAGAGAGGGGAAATAACCAATACCACAGAAATACAAACAATTAAAAGAGAATACTATAAAAAATATGCCTATATTATGAAAAATTATATGCTAACAAACTGGACAACTTAGAAGAAATGGAAAAATTCCTAGAAACATATAATCTACCAAAACTGAATCAGGAAAAAATAGAAAATTTGAACAGATCAATTACTAGCAAAGAAACTGAATCAGTTATCATAAGACTCCCAACAGACAAAGTCCAGGACCAGATGGATTCTCAGGCAAATCCTATCAAATGTTCAAAGAAGAGTTAATATCTATTCTTCCCAAACTTTTCCCAAAAAATAGAAGAGGACAGAAAACTTCTAAACCCATTTTATGAGGCCAGCATTACCCTGATACCCAAACCAGATAGACACCACCAAAAAAAAGAGAACTACAGGCCAATATCTCTGATGAACACAGATACAAAAACCCTCAACAGAATAGTAGCAAACCAAATCCAATAATACATTAAAAGAATCATTCACCATGATCAAGTGGGATTTATTCCTGGGATGCAAGTGTGGCTTAATATTAGCAAATCAAATGTGACACATCAATAAGAGAAAGGCTAAAAAACATATGATTGGGATGCCTGGGTGGCTCAATCAGTTGAGCATCTGACTTTTGATTTCAGCTCAGATGATCCCAGGGTTGTGGGATTGAGCCCTGCTTCTGGCTATGCACTGGACATGGGGCCTGCTTGGGATTCTTTCTCTTCCTCTGCTTCCTACCCCTCTCCCCTGCTTGCACTCTTTGTCTAAAATAATAATAATAAAAAAACCCCAACCATATGATCATTTGAATATATGCAGAAAAAGCATTTGACAAAGTACAACATCCATTCATGATAAAAACCCTCAACAAAGTAAGTTTAGAGGGAAAATACCTCAACATATTAAAGGCCTTATATGAAAAACCCACAGCAAACATACTCAAAGAGGAAAAATTGAGAGCCTTTCCCTAAGGTCAGGAACAAGACAAGGATGTCCGCTCTTGCCACTTTTATTCAACATAGTACTGGAAGTCCCAGCCACAGCAATCAGACAACAAAAAGAATTAAAAGGCATCCAAATTGGTAAGGAAGAAATAAAACTTTCAGTATTTGCAGATGACATGATGCTACATATAGAAAATCCAAAAGACTCCACCAAAAGCTATTAGGACTGATAAATGAATTCAGTAAAGTCTCAGGGTACAAAATAAATGTACAGAAATCTGATTCCATTTCTATATACTAATAAAGCAGCAGAAAAGGAAATAAGCAAAACAATCCCATTTCAATTACATCAAAAATAATAAAGTACCTAGGAAAAAACTTAACCCAAAAGGTGAGAGACCTATACTCTAAAATGAAAACACTGATGAAAGAAATTGAAGATGACACAAATAAATGGAAAGGTATTCCATGCTCATGGATTGGAAGAACAAATATTGTTAAAATGTCCATACTATCCAAAGCAATCTACAGATTTAATACAATCCCTATTAAAATACTAACACCATTTTTCACAGAACTAGAACAAACAATCCTAAAATTTGTATGGGACTACAAAAGACCCCAAACAGCCAAAGCAATTTTGAAAAAGAAAAGCAAAGCTGGAGGTATCACAATTCCAGACTTCAAGTTATATTACAAAGCTGTAATAATCAAAACAGTACAGTACTGATACCAAAATAGACACACATATCAATAAGACAGAATAGAAAGCCCAGAAATAAACCCACAATTAGATGATCAATTAATCTTCAACAAAGTAGGAAAGAATATCCAGTGGGAAAAAAGTCTTTTCAATAAATGCTCTTGAAAAACTGGACAGCTACAGGCAAAAGAATGAAACTGGACCACTTTCTTACACCATACACAAAAATAAATTCAAAAGGGATTAAAGACCTAAATTTAAGAACCTGAAACTGTAAAAATCCTAGAAGAGAGCACAGGCAGTAATTTCTCTGATATAGGCCAGAGCAACAATTTTCTAGATATGTCTCCTGAGGCAAGGGAAATAAAAGCAAGCATAAACTATTAGGACTACACCAAAATAAAAAGCTTCTGCACAGCAAAGGAAACAATCAACAAAACTAAAAGACAACCTACTGAGTGGGAGGAGATATTTGCAAATTATATACCTGATAAAGGGTTAGTACCCACAATATATAAAGAACTTGTAAAACTCAACACTGCAAAAACAAATAATTCAATTTTAAAATGTGCAAAAGACATGAACAGACACTTCTCCTAAGAAGACATTCAGATGGCCAACAGACACATGAAAAGACGTTCAACATCACTCATCATCAGAGAAATGCAAAGCAAAACTAAAATGAAGTATCACCTCACACCTATCACAATGGCTAAACTCAACAATACAAGAAACAACAGGTGTTGGCGAGGACACGGAAAAAGAGGAACACTCTTGCATGTTAGTGGGAATGCAAACTGGTGCAGCCACTGTGGAAAACAGGATGGAGATTCCTCAAAAAGTTAAGAATAGAACCACCCTACAATCAAGTAATCATACTACTGGGTACCCCCAAAATACAAAAACACCAATTCAGAAGAGTACGTGTACCCCTATGTTTATAACAGCATTATTTACAATACTCAAATTATAGAAGCAGTCCAAGTGTCCACTGATAGATGAATGGATAAAAAAGATGTGGTATATATGTGTATAATATATACATAGGGACACCTGGGTGGCTCAGTCAGTTAAGCATCCAACTTCAGCTCAGGTCATGATCTTGCAGTTTGTGAGTTCGAGCCCCGCATCGGGCTCTGTGCTGACAGCTCAGAGCCTGGAGCCTGCTTTGGATTCTGTGTCTCCTCCTCTCTCTGCCCCTCCCTCACTTGTGCTCTTTCTCTATCAAAAATAAACAAACGTAAAAAAATTAAAAAAATATATATACATATATACATATATGTGTATACTATATACATATATATTTATAATGGAATATTATTCAGCTATAAAAAAGAATAAAATCTTGCCATTTGCAATGATGTGGATGGAGCTACAGAGTACAATGCTAAGTGAAATAAATCAGAGAAAGACAAATAACTATATGATTTCATTTATAGGTGAAATTTAAGAAACAAATGAGGAACACCTGGGTGGCTTAGTCAGTTAAGTGTCTGCCTTGATTTCAGCTCAGGGCATGATCTCACGGTTCTGTTCATGGGATTGAAGCCCTCATCACTATGAGTGCAGAGCCTGCTTGGGATTCTCTCTCTCCCTTTCTCTCTCTGCCCCTCCGCATTCACGCTCACTCTCAAAATAAGTAAATAAAAGAAAAAAGAAACAAATGAGAAAAGGAAAAAAGAAAGAAAGAGAGAGAAACCAAGAAACAGACTCTTAACCACAGAAAACAAACTGATGGTTATCAGAGGGGAGAGCGGTGGAGGAATGGGTGAGATTGGTGATGGGGAATGAGGAGGGCACCTGTCATGATAAACACTGGGTGATGTATGGAAGTGTTGAATCACTATATGGTACACCTGAAACTAATAAAACAATGTATGTTGACTACACTGGAATTAAAATAAAAACTTAATTAAAAAAAAGAGCTCTTAGAGCCAAAAGGCATTAAACATGTAAGTTAAAACGTCTTTGAAGAGTTAACTAACAAATGAAGGGACTTTGTAAGAAACAATAATGGTTGTACGTTTTAGAATACTGAGTATGGTAAGGGAAACAAAAATCCAAGAGGCAGTAAAGTCAATTACTTCAGCAATCACTGTACTCAAATCTGGTAGCAAACTTTTGGTAGAAATTCCTTTCAAAAGAGCCCAGTAGTAAAAAAAAAAAAAAAAGAAAAGAAAAAAGCCCAAAATAACCAGCTATTTTTAAAAATCAAACAGTATTCCTGGTTACAAGTTAAAAAGAAGAAGAGTGAGGAACAGAAAAAAAAAAGGATGTAAAAGAAATGTTAGTGGTGATACTATTATTATTGTACTTTGTTTATAAAATAAGAAGCCAGTATGCTTAGAACTTGATATAAAAAGTTTACTTTCAGGGCACCTGGGCAGCTCAGTCAGTTAAGCATCCAACTTTGGTGCAGGTCATGATCTTGTGGTTTGTGAGTTTGAGCTCCACATCAGGCTCTGCACTAACAGCTCAGAGCCTGAAACATGCTTCAGATTCTGTGTCTTCTTTCTCTGTTCCACCCCACTTTTGTGCACAAGCACACGAGCCCTCTCAAAAATAAATAAATAAATATTTAAAAAATAAATAAATTGGGGCGCCTGGGTGGCTCAGTCAGTTAAGTGTCCAACTTTGGCTTAGGTCATGACCTCACTGTTCCTGGGTTCGAGCCCCACATGGGGCTCTGTGCTGACAGCTCAGAGCCTGGAGCCTGCTTTGGATTCTGTGTCTCCTGTCTCTCTGCCCCTCCCTCACTTGTGCTCCTTCTCTCTTTCTCTCTCAAAAATAAATATTTTTAAAATAAATAAATAAATAGGTTACTTTCACATGTTGGAAGGGTGACCCTACTTTGTAGCATAATTTGAAAAACTCTGAAACATATGATCTCTGGTACTTTCTTTTCTACATTCTACAGAATTTAAGAGATCAGTTCTATCACACTATGAATGCATGGTATTTAATCAAGTAATTTAAAATAATGTTATCTGTGTTAAATCATTCCACAAATATTCAGAGGGTCTTCCACACTGATTACATTTTTAAATTCAATTACCTGTTTTTCCTAAACAGAAAGTTTCTAAGTATATAAGCTTGATTTTTAAATTATTACATTTTGAGAAATGCAATGATTGAGATTAGTGATTAAGTTACCATTTTTACACACTTCTCAAAATAAAGGTCTATCAAACTGATAGTTGTACATAAAATAGATAGTTGTACATAAAATAGTTGTACTTTTCATGGAGGTTCCTATGAATCCATAATTCTGTTTAAAGTAAATCTAAATTTAAATACAGAAATTAACAACACTGATCATAGCCTGAATATAAAATATACAGATTAGTATCACCACTTTAGCAAATTTGCACAACTGAAATTCACATGCATGATATGAAATGCATATCAATTCTAAAACAGCTTCTCAAGCTGCTAGAAACTGTTAATAAGTCTTTGTTATTTAAATGAGGCTTGATATTGCTAAATGATAAAATAATAAAAGCACTTTACAGGTAGCATCAGTCAATATCAAATTAAACCAAATTATAATAAAACCCTTATTAGCTCTTTAATCTAAATATAATAACATTATCTCAAAAAGCAACCAACAAAACTAAAACAAAACTTCATTTTTGGTAACAGTGCTAATGTACTCAGTAGTTCTTGAACAAAAAGCCATTATAAATAACATCAGAGACTATCTCCTGTTATTGTGAAAACAAAACAAAAGACTAGCACCATTCAGAATCTATAGAAAAATAATCATTCTAACACTGGGACAGAAGAGGAGTCATCTATGGTTTGTACAATCATACCTTAGAGATATCACAGATTACATTCCAGAACACTGCAATAAAGTAACTATCACAATAAAGCAAATCAAATTAATTCTGGGGTATCCTGGTGCATATAAGAGTTATGTTTATATGATACTATATTAAGTGTGAAATAGCATTATGTCTAAAAAAAAAACAATGTACATATCTTAACTTAAAAATATTTTATTGGAGGGGTGACTGGGTGGCTCAGTCAGTTAAGCATCTGACTTCAGCTCAGGTCATGATCTCACAGCTCGTGAGTTCGAGCCACTTGTCTGTGCTCACAGCTCAGAGCCTGGAGCCTGCTTCAGATTCTGTGTCTCCCTCTCTCTCTCTGCCCCTCCCCCATTCACGCTCTGTCTCTCTCAAAAATAAACAAATATTAAAACAAAAAAAATTTTTTTTAATATTTTATTAGGGCACCTGGGTGGCTCAGTTGGTTAAACGTCCAGACTTCAGCTCAGATCATGATCTTGTGATTCATGAGTTCGAGCCCCACATCAGGACCTGTGCTGACAGCTCAGAGCCGGAAGCCTTCTTCGATTTTGTCTCCCCCTCTCTATGCTTCTCCCCAGCTTGCACTGTCTCTCAAAAGTAAACATTAAACAAATTTTTTAATGTTATTGCTAAAAATACTACCCATCATCTGAGCTTTCAGCAAGTCATTATCTTTTTGCTGGTGGAGGGTCCTGCCTCGATGTTGATGGCTGCTGACCAAGGTGGTGGCTGTGACAATTTCTTTTAAAAATTTTTTTTTGTTAATGTTTATTTATTTTTGAGACAGAGAAAGACAGAGCATGAACGGGGGAGGGTCAGAGACACAGGGAGACACAGAATCCGAAGCAGGCTCCAGGCTCTGAGGTGTTAGCACAGAGCCCCGCCCTGGGGCTCAAATGCACAGACCGTGATATCATGACCTGAGCCGAAGTCAGATGCCCAACCAACTGAGCCACCCAGGAGTCCCAACAATTTCTTAAAATAAGAAAACAATGAAGTTTGCCACATCAATTGACTATTCCTTTAATTTGACATTTACAGACTACTGGAGGGTTATTAGTTGGCTTAACTTCAATATTGTTGTGTATCAGGGAATAGGGAGGCCTGAGGAGAGGGAAAGATGGATAGTAGGGACAGGTAGGACAAAGAGCAGAAATCAGAGGTGGACTAAGAAGTAGGACTTCTCAATTTAAGAAACAACTTGCTAATAATTATACTGCCAAAGATAGAATCCATAGCATCCTAAGCCTCTGTAGAGGCTGATGACCATTTTGAAAAAGGATTATAGAAAATATTCAAAGTAACAAGTTAAACTCAGATAGTTTAAGTTTCTCCAATTTTACATTCTTGTCAATATTATTCACAAATAATTAGGGCTCTCATGTTATATACTAAATGATGAATTAACAGAATTATGACTATAAATCTAAAATTATTTTATAAAAACAGCCAGTAGAGGGGAACTTGAGTGGCTCGGTCGGTTAAGCATCCAACTTCAGCTCAGGTCATGATCTTGCTTTTTTTGAGTTCAAGCCCTGCATTGGGCTCTGCACTGGAGCCTGCTTGGGATTCTCTTTCTCTTCCTCTCTCTCTGCCCCTCCCCCACTCATATTCCCTCCTGCCCTCCCTCCCTCTCTCTCTCTCTCAAAATAAATAAACAAACTTAAAAAAAATAGCCACTATGTAACACAGGCAGAGCAACATGGCTAACAAGACAAACACTGTGCCATCCAACAAAATTAATAACAAGAGCAAGGTTAACAATTTACCAGGGCAAAAAGGTGAGGTGGAAATATAATGAATGTATAAACTTATTAAAGGTAAATATAAAAAAGGCAGTTATTTTAACAAATCTGATAATATTAATCTTCTTACTATTAAGAAGGCAATTTTAGACCTTTTCTATTACCAAAATATATAAATATTCAAACAAAAAATTTTAACACACTTGTTCACATTCTGAGTTAAGAGAAGCCTAAAGAGTAATAAAAGATATGACACCCCAAAAGTAAAGTCTATATTAAGAATAAACAGATTAAAACAAAAGTAATATTTCTATCTTAGTTATACAATGAAAGCTAAATATCCACTGATAATTTGGTTTAGAGACATTCTCAAGTGAGCAACTAAAATAGGAGCTGGCTTATCCTTCCATGCACCTCTTAAAATATAACCTTTCAAGTGGGGCAACTGGGTGGCTCAGTCGGTTAAGCATCTGACTCTTGACTTTGACTCAGGCCGTGATCTCATGGTTTGAGTTGGAGCCCCACAGCAGGCTCCATACTGACAGCACGGAGCCTGCTTGGGATTTTCTCTCTCCCTCTCTCTGCTCCTTCCCCATGTGCACTCACTCTCTCTCTCTCAAAAAAAAAAAAAAAAAAAAAAAAAAAAAAAAAATATATATATATATATATATATATATATGTATACACACACACACACACAATCTTTTAACTAAGGTAAATTGACACTACTTAAAAAAAACAACCACAAGAAACAAAACACACCCACATACACAAAACACATTCTTCCTGCTGATTTCTTCTTATGAAGTCATTTCATGTTATATAAATTATACAACAAAATAACCCTATAAAAATATTTTCCTGAGGTTTGGGCTAAAATAAATATAATGAAGGAAATCTTTTTCTCAATATAAGATATAAAATTAAAATTTTTTCATACAATTTTTATTCATATAATTCACACACTATAAAATTCATTCTTTTAAAGTGTATCAGCCAGCAGTTTTTAGTATATTCACAAAGTTGTGCAAACATCACCATTATCTAATTCCATAACATGTTCATCAGCCTGAAAAGAAACCCCATACCCCTTAGCAGTCACTCTCTGTGATGAATTTTATGTCAACCTGACTGATCACATTGTGCCTAGGTTAAACAGTATTTCAGGGTGTGTCTGTAGAAGTGTTTCCAGATAAGGTTAGCATTTGACTAGATGGAATTAGTAAAGAAGATCCATCCCCTGCACCCATGTGGGTAATAAGCATCATCCAATTCTTTAGGGCCTAACAAGAACAAAAGAAAAGGAAAAAAGAACTCTTTCCTTTTTACTTCCTGCCTGCCTGCATGCTTAAGTTGGGACACCTCATCTTCTCCAAACTTCAGACTGGGATTCAAACCATCAGCTACCCTGTTTCTCAAACCTTCAGACTCGAAATGAATTACACTACTAGCTTTCCTGGGTCTCTAGCTTGCAGATGGCAGACTGTAGGACTTAGCCTCCACAATCACATGAGCCAATTCATCATCATAAATCTTTTGTGTGTGTGTGTGTATGTTGTGTGTTGTGTGTGTTGTGTGTGTGTGTGTGTGTGTGTGTGTGTGTGTGTGTGCATGCACATCTTTTACAGATTGCTTCTCTGGAGAACCCTAAAACATTCTCAACTCTTCCCTCCTCCAGCTAGTGTCAATCACTAATCTATTCTCTGTCTCTATGGATTTCCCTATTCTGGGTATTTCATATAAAAAGACTCATACCATATGTGGATTTTGTGGCTTGCTTATTGTACTTAGCATAATGTTTTCAAGGTTCATCCATATTGTAGTCATGTACCAGTAGTAATGCATTCATTTTTGCTGCCAAATAACAGTCCATGTGTGGATATACCACATATTGTTTATTCATTCATCAACTAACGGACATTTAGGTTGTTGCTACTTTTTGGACACGATGGATAATGCTTCTATAACATTTTTGGACACGTTTTTGTGTGGACATGTTTCACTTCTCTTGGGTATATATCTAGGAGTGAAACTGTTAAGTCATATGATAACTCCATGTTTAGCATTTTTGGTAATGGCCAAGCTGTTTTCCAAAATGGATACCACTTTACATTCCCAATGTAAAGTGCACGAACCTCTCTACATCCTTGCCAACATTTGTTATTATCTTCCCTTTTGTTATTGCCTCATAGTGGGTGTGAAGTGGTATCGCACTGTGGCTTTAAAAAGTAATTCTTAAATGACCTGCTGGCCTAAAATTATAAGAAATCAAATGACTATTGCCTTACCCAAATCAAAATAATTTTACAGAAGTGATAATTTGACCCAAAAATTAACCACAGTTAAGTCTATGATCAGGTGATAATTTCTTCAATGTTTGAATGGAAGCACTTACTACTCCACAAAAGGAACCAAGTGATGATCTTTTGTTATAGTTAGAGCTTGCCTACAGTCTAATGTCTGTTAACCAGATCATTATTATACTTACTGCCTTTTACTATAATGAATTCATATGGGAATGTATTTATATTCTATGCTGTTCCAAAAAAGCTTTGAAGCAACTTTTAAAAAGACATACCATATGTTAGGAATTTTAAAAATAGATTTGTTTCTGACTGTATGGTTTACTAGGCAACCAAACTAATCCTGACAAAAACAATTTTTAAACGCCAAAAAAAATTTTAATATTCCCACTACGCTGATGAACTGAAAAAAGTATGGAATTATCAAGCCAAAATCTAATTAAAAGTAGAAATTCAGAAAAATGAGTGTATGAATGAACATGATTTTAACTTTGCAGACGTTTGCAGAAACAGGTGACTTGAGCTTTGGTTTATGCCCTTTTGGGAGCTCGGGGTCCAAGAGACAAAGCTTAATTCTTGCCATAAATAGTCTAAGAAGAAACTCCCCATAAAGTTGGTATCAGTGTAGTAACAGTAAATTAGAAATAAAAATATTCCTGCAGGGATTTTACAAATCTGAAATTTAAGACATATGAGGAGAGAAAGAAGCAAAATAATATCTCATAAGCAAAAGCTGTCCTTCAACAGGTTTAACCAAACTTCATCCTCCTAAGTGGTCCAAATACATCAAGCTATTTGTTTAGTTTAAAGCAATCCTGTACTAATAGTACCCATATGACATCAGGCAAAAATAAACACAAATCCTGTCTGGAGGAATTCCTATGGGTAACATCCCAAGAAGGAGGCACTCACAGTTAAAAAAAAAATCACAAAATATACAAATGAACAAGACTCTTAGGAAATCCAGTAGAATCAGATCTATAAAGTTTCAACTACTGGACCAATCAGAAACAATATAAAGTAAGTATACTTGTTATATTTATAGAAATAAAAGGAACTGAAAAGATGAGTAAAAACAAGTTAACTATTAAATGAGCAAGTCTTTTCAAAATGATTATTCCATAAACTATTAAATAGAATGTCTATAACATAACACAATAAAGTAAAAAACTCAATGGATTAAACTAATAACAGCTTAAACCCACTTGAAGAGCTAGTCAGAGGCATATCTAAAGAAATCATTGAGAATGCAAGACAGAGTGACAAACGGATTCACAACATGAAGCCAAAGTTAAAAGACATGGATAAAGTGAAAATATAAAATTCAATTAATTAGAGTTTCAAAAGAAAATAGTGAGAATAGGGAAATCATAAAATTTGAAGAGTGGTCAAGCATTTTCTGAAACTGATGAAAGACATCAATCTACAGACTGAAGACTCTAAACAAATCCCAAACAGAATAAAGAAAAAGAATTCCACATATAGACACACAAAGAAATATAGAACACCAAAGACAAAGAGACTATCTTAAGAGTGAAGAAATAACTTTCAAATGAACAAACTGACAGCTGACTTCTCCACAATACCAATGAGATGAGAAGAAAGTGGAATGATATATTCAATATACTGAAAGTCTCTACTCAATGGAAATATCTTTGAAAAATGGGGGTGAAAACAAATATTCTCAACCTCACTCATAACATAAGAAATGAAAGCTAAAGGTATTAAAATGAAATACCATTTCTAACCAATCACACCAGCCAAAACTCAAAAGCTTGACAATACACTCTACTGGAAAGGCTGTGAGAGAACAGGCAAGCAGGATCTCAAGCAGGATCCATATTCAGCTCAGAGCCCAAGGCAGGGCTCAATCCCACTACCCTGGGATCATGACCTGAGGTGAAATCAAGAGTGGATGCTCAAAAAAACTGAACCACTCAGGTGCCCCCAAAATAAGTATGCTTATATGCTGCTAGCAAGAAGGCAAATGGTACAACCCACATGGAGCAAAATCTGGCAATACGAAAATAAATAAATAAATATATGCATGCGTTTATAATTGGTCCAGCAACATCACTTCTAAAACTTTAAAGAAACACCACCACAAAAATATAACAGTATATGTGCGAGTTATGCACTGCAACATTATTTGTAACAAAATATGACAAAAAAATATCCAGCAATAACAAATAAGTTAAAAATCTATTGCACATACAGACACAACAGAGCACTATACAGGCATAAAGAAATGAGAAGGATCTGGCTATGAAATGGTTTTTAGGAATAAATAGCAAAATTAAAAAGCACAATGCAGTAAATAGTAAGAGTATATATAGGCTTTTAAGAAGGAGAAAAAAATATATATGTGTATATAAATACACAAGTAATACAGTATGATAAGCCTTTGTTTAAGAAGGAGAAATAAGAATATGTATGCATGCATAAATACACAAATGTATGTGAGCACTCATATAATACACATACTTCTGCAAAAAGAAACACAGAATACAACAGAAAATTAATAAAAAATGAATAGGAGGAGGTGAATTGGAATAGGGTTGAAGGCACAGAAATACAAATGAGATTTTTCTCAGTATTCTTTCATATAGTTTTGCTTTTTGAATATGTATCCAAAAATTAAAATCAAATCAAGAAAATAGAAACAAATACTTCCAGCAAAATTAAGTAAACATACTTTTTCCTGTTCTTCCTTACTAATAAGTACAACTAAAAACCCTAGACATTAAATATAAAAGAATGTGACTCCTAACAAGGGAGAAAAGAAGGCTGACCAGTTAGTGACCTCAGGGCCCAAGCGTCCTCAGGGACTAACATGACAGTTAGTTCCCAGTTTCTTTGTGTGGGTTTATATGCCAGGGTTGGAGAAAATGTCAACCACAAAAAGCCAATGGAACCAGACAAAAGATACCCCAACAAATGTCTGCTCTCTCTGGCCAAAGGACAAGGAGCAGGAAACTTGAAGACAATTATCACTCTATTCCAACCAAACATCAGGGGAAAAAACTGTGTACTCCACCCAATCCATGACAGCAAAGACCAAGAGGAGAGAAAGAATCTGGACTTCTAATCTGGAGAGAAAGGTTTCTCAACACTCCAGCCTGGTGGTGTCAGAGACCCAGTGGAAAGTCTGGTAATGAGGTCATCTCTACTGTGGTGCCAGTGGAGACCACATGGAGAGCCAGAACCCACTCCCATCCACCAGAAACAAGGAGACAAGGAACACTCCTCTCCACTAGGTGTCAGTAAAGGCTGAAGGTGGTGCCTGGACTTCTACCTCTTCCTATCAGTAATGAGGCAGTGTCCCTTTCCCTTCATAGTGCACTGTCAAAAAAAAAAAAAAAAAAAAAAAAAAAATATATATATATATATATATATATATATATATATATATATATATACACACACACACACACACACACACACAGTAAAAACTGAGGGTTTAAGATCAAGAGTCTTACAGGGCACCTGGGTGGCTCAGTCAGTTAAGTGACTGACTCTTGACTGGTTCAGGTCATGATCTCATGTTTCATGAGTTCAATTTCCACACTGGGCTCCAATGCTGACAGTGTGGAGCCGCTTGGGTTCCCCTCTCCCTCCCTCTCTCTCTCTCTCTGCCCCTCCTGTGCATGTGCTCTCTCTCTCTCTCTCAAAATAAAAAAACTTTAAAAAAAGAATCAAGAGTCTTATAAAAGTCCAGGTTTCAACTAAAAATCACTTGTTGCACCAAAAACCCAGGGAAAATGCAAACTGAATGAAAAATGACAATAGATGCCAACACTGAGATGGCAGAGATGTCAGAATTATCTGACAAGGAATTTATAGCAGCCATAATTTCAAAAAAACACGTCAGTGAGCAATTATAAATATGCTTGAAGCAGTGGCAAATAAAGCAAGCCCCAGAAAAGAAAGTCTCAGCAAAGAAATAGAAAAATAAGAACCAAACCAATATGAAAACTGAAAAACACAACTAAAACAAAAAGCTCAGTGGATGGGCTCAACAGAAGAATGGAAAAGGAAAGTTTCAATGGACTAGAAGATACAATAGAAATTACCCAATTTGAACAACAGTGAGAATATAGACTTAAAAAAGGGATAAAGCCTCAGAAGCCATGAGATTATAACAACAAAATCTAATGTTTTGCATTAATGAAGCTGCCAGAAGAAAAAAAAAGCAGAGCTGAGAAACTATTTGAAGAAATAATGGCTGAAAACCTTCCAGATTTGGCTAGAGACATATTATACCAACTCAAGAAGCTGAGCAAACCACAAACAGAGTAAGCCCCCACAAATCCAGGCCAGGACACATCATATTCAAACTTCTGAAAACTAAAGAAAAAGAAAAAAAATCTTAAAAGCAGCCAGGGGAAAAAAATTCCTTACCTATAAGGTGAAAAAATACAAATGTCTGTGGATTTCTCATCAGAAATCATAGAGGCCATGGGGTGCCTGGGTGGCCAACTTCAGTTCAGGTCACGATCCCATGGTTTGTGAGTTTGAGTCCCATGTTGGGCTCTGTGCTGACAGCTCAGAGCCTAGAGCCTGCTTCAGATTCTGTGTGTGCGTCTCTCTCTGACCCTTCCCTGCTTACACCGTGTCTCTGTCTCTCAAAAATAAACATTAAAAAAAAAAAACGAAGAAGAAATCATGGAGGCCAGAAGGAAGTAGCACAATTTTTTCAAGTGCCAAAAAGGAAAGAGCATCAATCCTGAATCCTATACCCAATAATAATAATAATATCCTTCAAAAATGAAGGAGAAATCAAGACATTCTCATGTGAAAAAAAACTAACAGAATTTGTCACCAACAGGCTTATTGTAAAAGAATGGCTAAAGGAAGTTCTATAAACAAAAAGGGAATAATAGAAGAAACTTTTGAAAGGAAAAAATAAAAAACAATAAGCGAAATGTAGAAAAATACTTACCTGCTCTACCCCGAATTTTCTAAATTATATTTGACAATTAATACAGAAATTATAACCCTGTGTGACATGGTTCTAAGTATATAGAGATATAGTTATATTAAAATAGTTATATTATAAATGAGTGTAGGAAACAATGACAAAAAGGGAAGGTTTTTATACTTCACTCAAAATGGACACTAATACACTATGATAATCTACAGATATATAATGTAGTCACTACAGCAAACCTTAAAAAGCTACATAAATAGAATATTCAGAAATATTACAGATAAATCAAGATGAAATTCTAAATAAATGGCCAAGTAACTCACAGCAAAACAGGGAAAATAACGGGAAACAAAAAACAGGAAGACCAAATAAAGCAAAAAATTAAGTGGCAGACCTAATCCCTAACTTACCAATAATTACATTAAATATAAATGGTCTAAACACAGCAATTAAAATAGAAAGACTGGCAGAGTGGCTTAGAAAACATGACTAATATGGGGCATATGGGTGGCTCAGTGGATTGAGCATCCAACTTTGGCTCAGGTCATGATCTCACAGTTCACAGCTTTGAGCTCCAAGTTAGGCTCTGTGCTGACAGCTCAGGGTCTGGACCATGCTTTGGATTCTGTATCTCCCTTTCTCTCTGCCTCTCTCCCTCTTATGTCCTGTCTCTGTCTCTATCTCTCAAAAATAAATAAACATTAAGAAAAAAAATTTAATTATTAAAAAAGACATAACTAATATATGCTATATATAAGACAGCCACTTTAAATTTAAATGAGCAGCACCTGGGTGGCTCAGTCAATTAAGTGTCTGACTTCAGCTCAGGTCATGATCTCACAGGTCGTGGGTTTGAGCCCTGCATTGGGCTGTGTGCTGACAGTTCATAGCCTGAAGCCTCTTCAGATTCTGTGTCTACCTCTCTCTCTTCTCTTCCCCCTTTCATGTTCTGTTTCTCTCTCTCTCAAAAATAAATAAATGTTAAAAAAATTTAATTTAAATGAAAACACTATGATCTAAATTCTTTAGGATATGGCAAAAGCAGTTCTAAGAAAGAAATACAGAGTGACACAGGCCTAACTTGAGAACAAATAAAAGCTCAGATAAACAATCTAACCTTACACCTAAACAAACTAGAAAAAGAATAATGCATAAGGTGAGAAGTGAAACAATAAAGACCAAAGCAGAAATAAATGACATAGAAACTAAACAAACAAAAAAAGATTAATTAAACCAAGAGCTGGTTCTTTGAGAAGAAAAAAAAACTGATAAACTTTTAGCCAGATTCATGAAGAAAAAAAGAGAAAGAACCCAAATAAAGAAAATTGAAAACAAAAGAGAACAAGAGACACCACAGAAATACAGTGAATTATAAGAGACTACCACAAAAAAAAATTTATGCCAGGAAATTAGACAACCTAGAAGAAATAAGTAAATTCCCAGAAACATACAGTCTTCCAAAAGTGAATCAGGAAGAAACAGAAAATCTAAACAGATCAACCACTGGTAATAAAATTGAACTGGTAATCAAAAAACTACCAAAAAAATAAAAGTACAGGACCAGATGGATTCACAGGTGAATTCTACCATTTAAAGAAGAGTTAATACCTATTCTCCTCAAAATATTCCAAGAAGTAGAAAAGGAACAAAGGCTTCCAAACACATTTTACAAGACCAGCATTACATTGATACCAAAACCAGACAAAGACACCCCCACACACACACACACACTCTACAGGCCGATATCACTGATGAACATAGATGCAAAAATCCTCAACAAAATATTAGCAAGTTGCATTCAACAATACACTAAAAGGATAATTCACCACAATCAAGTGGGATTAAATCCAAGGACACAAAGATGATTTAACATTCACAAACGTGATACACTACATTGACAAAGAATAAAAATCGTATGATCATCTCAATAGACACAAAAAAGCCTTTGACAAAATTAAATATCCACTGATGATAAAAACTCTCAGCAAAATGGGTTTAGAGGAAACGTGCCTCAACATAAAGGCCATATAAGAAAAAACAGTTCACATCATATTTGATGGTGGAAAACTGACAGCTTTTCCTCTAAGATGAGGAACAAGATAAGGATGTCCGCTTCACCACTTTTACTCAGCACAGTACAGAAGTCCTACCCATGGCAGTCAGACAAGAAAAAAAAAAGGCATTCATATTAGAAAGAAAGAAGTTAAACCATCACTATCTGCAGATGGCATGATACTATACATAAAACCCTAAAAACTCCACCAAAAAACTACTGGAAGTAATAAATCAATTCAGTAAAGCTGCAGGATACAAAATTAATACCAAGAAATCGGTTGCATTTCTATACATTAATAATGAAGTAGCAGACGGAGAAATTAAGAAAACAAATCCATTTATAGTTGCACCAAAAAGAATAAAATGCCAAAAAAACTTAACCAAGGGAGGCTCTGAAAACTATGAAACACTGATGAAAGAAACTGAAGATGACACAAATAAATAGAAAGATATCCCATGCTCACAGACTGGAAAAATATTGTTAAAATGTTCATACTGCCCAAAGCAATCTACAGATTCAGTGCAATCTCTATCAAAATATCAACAGCATTTTTCACAGAACCAGAACAAACAACCCTATTATTTGTATGGAACCACAAAAGACCCACAAAGAGACAAAGCAACCTTGAAAAATAAGAATAAAACTGGAAGTACCACAATCTCAGATTTCAAGATATACTACAATACAAAGCTGTAGTAATCAAAACAGTATGGTACTGGCACAAAAACAGACACAAAGATCAACAGAACAGAATATAAAAAGCCCAGAAATAAACTCACACTCAAATGTGTGAGTGTGACACAAATGATCAACTAATCTATGACTAGGTAGGTAAGAATACACAATGGAGAAAAGACAGTCTCTCCAACAAATGGTGCTGGATTCTATACACAAAAGAATTAAAATGGACCACTTTCTTATAAACGAAAATAAACTGAAAATGGATTAAAGGCCTAAATGTGAGACCTGAAACTATAAAACTCCTAGAGGAAAACACAGGCAGTAATTTCTTTGACATTGGCGGTAGCAATATTTTTCTAAACATGTCTCCTAAGGCAAGGGAAACAAAATCAAAAATAAATTATTGGGACTACATTAAAATAAAAAGATTCTGCAGAGCAAAGGAAACCATCAACAAAATGGCAAGGCAACCTACTGAATGGAAGAAGATATTTGCAAATGACATACCCAATAAGGAGTTAATATCCAGAATATATAAAGAACTTATACAACTCAACACCAAACCATCAGCATCAGCATCTGATTAAAAATGGTCAGAGGATCTAAATAGACATTTTTCCAGAGAAGACATACAGATATCAAACAGTCACATGGAAAGATGCTCTAATCATCAGAGAAATGCAAATCAAAAACACATTGAGATATTACCTCACACCTGGTAGAATGTCTAGAATCAAAAAGACAATAATAAGTGCTGACAAGGATGTGGAAGAAAAGGAACCCTTGTGCACTGCTGGGAATGTAAATTGGTACAGCCACTGTGGAAAACAGTATGGAGGTCTCAAAATATTAAAAACAGAAATACCGTATGACCCAATAATTCTATCACTCAGTATTTAACCAAAGAAAATAAAACACTAATTCAAAAAGGCATACACATCCCTATGTTTACTGAAGTATTATTTACAGCAGCAAAATTATGAAAGCAGCCCAAATGTCCATCAATAGATGAATGGATAAAGAAAAAGTGGTATATATGTACAATAGCATATTACTCAGCCATAAAAAAGGATGAGATCTTGCCATGTGGGGTGGAACATGAGAGTATTATGCTAAGGTAATAAGTCAGTCACAGAAAGACAAATACTTTATGATTTAACTTACATGTGGAATCTAAAACACAAACCATGTAAATATACAAAAAGCAGAATCACACCTAGAAATTAAAAATTAGACTTAGAAACCTAGAGAATTGATGGCTGCCAGTGGGAGGATAGGCTAGACGGGTGAAGGGGAGTGGCAAGTACAGGCTTCCAGTTACAGAATGAATAAGTCATGAGAATAAGAGGTACAGTGTAAGAAATCTAGTCAGTGGTATTGCAACAGGTGGGGGAAAGATATATTATGGAGGCATATGTCAAAGGAAAGCAGTTATGTTATACCTATATCAGATAAAGTAGAATTAAGAGCAAAGAACATTACCAGAGCAGAGAGGAACATTTGATAATCACAATTCTAAATGTATATGCACCAAACAACAGAGCTGAAGCAAACACTGACAGAGTTGAAAGAAGAATACACAAATTCATAATTTAGTTGGAGTCATCAACACTCTTCTTTTGACAACTGACATAATACATAGACATAAAATAAGCAACAACATAATAACCAACAGGAACTAATAGACATTTATAGAGAGAGCTTCACCCAACAAAAAAGCAGAATTCCCATTCTTTTCAATTGCCTATGACACCTGGGCCATATACTGGGCCATAAAACAAAATTCAACAAGTTTAAAAGAATTAAAATTGTACAAAGTATATTCTCTGATCACATAGAATCAAGCTATAAATCAACTGACATAAAAATAACAGAAAAGTCTCCCAACACTTCTAAGGAATCCATGAGTCAGAAAGATGTCTCAGAAGAAATCAAAATATACACTGAACTGAATGAAAATGGAAATAAAACATCTCAAAATCTGTGATACACAGCTAATGCAGTGCTGTGGGAGGGATTTTACAGCAACAAATACATATATTAGAGGCGCCTCGGTGGCTCAAATTGTTGGCTACCAACTTCCGCTCAGGTCATCATCTCACAGTTTGTGAATTCGAGCCCCATGTCAGGCTCTGTGCTGACAGCTCAGAGCCTGAAGCCTGCTTTGGATTCTATGTCTCCCTCTCTCTCTGCCCCTCCCCTGCTCACACTCTGCCTCTCTCTCTCAATAATAAATAAACATTAAAAAAAATTTAATGCATATATTAGAAAAGAGGAAAAATCTCAAACCAACAATCTTAAATTCTCATCCTCAAGAAGCTAAAACAAGCGGCATAAAACAAACCCAAAGCAAGCAGAAGGACATAATAAACACAACAGCAGAAATCAGACATTGAAAACAAAAACAACAGAGAAAATTAAGGAAACAAAGAACTGTTTCTTTGAAAAGATCAATACAATTGACAGACCTTTAGCAGACTGACAAAGAATAAAAAAGATACAAATTAGCACTGTTAGGAATGAAGTAAGGGGTATCACTACAGACCGTGCAAACATCAAAAGTATAATTAGGAAATACTACAAAAACTCTACACATATAAATTTGACAACTTAGAATGAAATGAACCAATTCCTTTAAAAAATGAACTACCCTAATTTACTCATTAGTAATAATTTGAAGAACCTCTTAACTATTAAGGAAATTGAATTAGTAATTTAAAACTCCCAAGAAGAAAATCTCTAGACCTAGATGGTTGCACTAGAGAATTCACCAAATGTTAAAAGAAAAATTCACATCATTTCTAAACACTTTATTTCAGAAAAAAGAGAGGAAAACTTTTCAATTCATTGTATGAACCTTTATTACCCTGATACCAAAACCAAAGAGAATACAAAAAAGGAAACTACAGACCAACACCCATCATAAATATAGACATAAAAATCCTTACAAAGCTATTAGCAAATAAAATTCAGTAATACATAATAAAAAGAATTACACATATCTGATAAAGGATTATTATCCAAAATGTGCAAAAAACTTTTTTAAATTTTTAAAAAATTTATGTTTATTAATTTTTGAGAGTGAGAGACACAGAGAGCAAGCAGGAGAGGCGCAGAGAAAGAGGGAGACACAGAATCCGAAGCAGGCTCCAGGCTCTGAGCTTGTCAGCACAGAGCCCGACGCGGGGCTTGAACTCACGGACTGTGAGATCATGACCTAAGCCGAAGTCAGATGCCCAACTGACTAAGCCACCCAGGTGCCCCCAAAATACACAAAGAACTCTTAAAACTCTGATTTAAAAGTGGGCCAAAGATCTTAACAGACAACTCACCAAAGATGATATGCAGATGGCAAATAAGCATGTCAAAGATACTCCACATAGAGTATCCCACATCATATGTCCACCCACATGATATGTCATCATAGAAACACAAATTAAAACAATGCGAGATGCCACTACACATTCATTAGAATGACCAAAATATGGAACCCTGACAACGTAAAATGCTGGCAAAGATGCAGAGCAATAAGAAATCTCATACACTGCTGGTGGGAAGACAGCTTGTCAGTTTCTTAGGAAACTAAACATACTCTTACCATAGAATCTGGCAATAGTGCTCCCTCCTTGGTATTTACCCAAAGGAGGTCAAAAAACATCCACACAAAACCCACATATGGATATTTTCAACAGATTTATTTGTAACTGCCAAAACTTAGAAGGAACCAAGATATCCTTCAGTAGGTGAATAAATAAAATGGAATACACCCATACAATGGAATATTATTCAGCACTAAAAAAAAAAAAAACGAGCTATCAAGACATGAAAAGACATGAAGGAACCTTAAAATGCATATGACTAAGTGAAAAAGACCAATCTAAAAAGGCTACTGTAGGATTCCAATTATATGACATTATGGTAAAGGCAAAACTATGGAGATAATAAAAAGATCAGTGATTGCCAGGGACATGTGGGAAGAAATAAAGAGGCAGAGCAGAAGGGATTTTTAGGGCAGTGATATTATGATGGATATAGGTCTTTATACATTTGTCCAAATAGGATGTACAATACCAAGATTGAGCCATAAGGTAAACTATAGTCAAGGTGATTATGATGTGTCAATGGAGGTTCACTTTTGGTAAAAAATGTACTGCTCTGATGAGTGATATTGATAGTAGAGTAGGGGAGGCTGCACATGTGTGGCAGCAAAATATGTGAGAAATCTCTGTACCTCCAACTCAATTTTTCTGTAAACCTAAAACTGCTCTAAGAAAGTAAAGTCCTTAAAAAAAAAAAAAAAAGATAAAATGTATTTCACCAAAGAGGATACACAAAAGGCAAATAAGCACATGAATGTTAATAGGTAAATACAGATTAAAATCAAAATGAACTATCAGTACACACCTATCAGAATGGCTGAAATAAAAGTGAAATAAAAAGAGCAACACCACCAAATGCTGACAAGAATGTGGCGAAGAAACTGGATCACTCATACATTGTGGGTGGGAATATAAAATGGGGCAATCTCTATGGAAAATGGTTTAGCAGCTTCTTAAAAAACTAAACATGCAACTACCATACAACCCAGCAGTTGCACTCCTGGGCATTTATCCCAGAGAAATGAAGACTTCTGCTCAAACAGAAAACTGTACACGTTTGTTTATGTCAGCTTTATTTATAACTACAAACTAGCAACACAAAATGCCTTTCAATGTGTGAATGATTAAACTATGGTACATGTATGCCATGGAATACTACTCAGCAGTACGAAGGAACAAATTACTGATACACTCAACAGCGTGGATGAATCTTCAGAGATAATGTTGAGTGAAGAAAAGCCAATCCCAAAAGGTTACATACTGTATGATTTCATTTATAAAACCTTCTGGAAATGACAAAATTATAGAAACGGAGAACAGATTAGTGATTGCCAGAGATTAATGAGGGGCTGGGGCAAGAGGGAAAGTATGTCCATAAAAGGGCAACACCAGGGGCGCCTGGGTGGCTCAGTCAATTAAGCATCCGACTTTGGCGCAGGCCATGATCTCATAGTTTGTGAGTTTGAGCCCTGCATCATCGGGCTCTGTGCTGACAGCTCGAAGCCTGGAGCCTGCTTCAGATTTTGTGTCTCCCCCTCTCTCTAACCCTCCCCTGATCACCCTCTGTCTCTCTCTCTCTTGAAAATAAACATTAATTAAAGGGCAGCACGAGGTGTCTTGCAATGATGGAAATATTATTTTGGCTGTATCAATGTCAATTTCCTGGTTGTGACACCATAGTACAGTTTTGCAAGATGCTACCACTGGGAAACTGGATAAGGATATACCAGATCTCTGTATTATTTCTCACAACTGCATGTAAAGCTATAAATTATTTCTAAATAAAAAGTTCAATTTAAAAAAAATTAAAATGTGAACATGAAATTGATTAGAATCAGAAATCAATGAACTTGATAACACAGAAAAAAAAATTAACTCAAGAAACTTTTGAACAGAGTGCTCTGACTATACAGTGTTCCTAGGATATAGCCTAAAGACCAAAACATGCAAAGATTCTTGAACTTTATTCATCAGTTTGTTGTTGGTAGTGGTACTAATGTACTAATCCCTAAACTATCCTGTGTGTAGCTGAGAATAAAGGAAATGAGTAAATATTATGATGTATTGGAAACCAGGATTTTTACTCAGAGAGAAGCAAAGTACAAATATGTATTGGGGAAAGGTGATGGGAATGGGCATGGGCGGACACACATGGACGGATGGATGGACGGACGGACGGACGGACGGACGGACACACACACACACACACACACACACACACACACACACCCTATCCACTGAACGGGCCTAAATGCAGTAACATCTCAGGAGAAATAAGCACACCAAAAGCCCAGATAATGGTTTCCATGCCATTCATCACTAAAAGGAATCTGGAATCCTTAGAAAAACAAGGCATTTCTGGTCTGAGGCACAGAAATTACTAGGTAAGCCTGGAACAATTTGTTCCAGAAAATAGGGAAGTACTCAAAAAACTGACAGGAACATGTCAAAAGGACACAGAAGCCAGCTTGAAGGGGCTCTCACTGACCAAATTTAAGACAGTTTGAACATCAAGAGTTATGATGTTTACTTATAACAAATAAAAGAGAACCAAGTAATCTATAGTAATACTTAAAAAAGATGGTATGCAGGTAGAAATGAAAACCCTCTTCTTTTTTTTTTTTTTAAAAAGGTGTATTTATGTATTTTGAGAGACAGAACAGCACATGCGCACAAAGAGGGGAGAGGGGGAGGGAGAGGGAATGAATGAATGAGAATCTCAAGCAGGCTCAGTGCTGTCAGGGCAGAGTACCACATGAGGGCTTGATATCACAAACTGTGAGATCATGACCTGAGCGAAAAATTAAGAGTCGGACACTTAACCAACTGAGCCACCCAGGTGCCCCCCCAACCTCTTTTTTATAAAACAATTCCATCAATGGTAGAAAGAATGGCAGAATTAGAAAATCACTGTTATGCAACCACCAATGTAATAAGTGATCCACTTAAGACTCCTCAGTCAATACTAAAATCACTAGGATAAAGTCTGTTAGAGAACAGAATATTCATTGTCAAAGTATCCCACAGATAGTATGCTAAAAACAAAAGGAATAAAAAAGGTTTTCAAAAAGAAAAACAATAAAGGGGAAATGTATCTTTATAAAAGACTTGTCAGTTACCACTTAGCATTAGCAGTAGTGGAACACCTCAACATTCTATGTCTTCTCACGTGATAGGATACAATATCACCTCTGTAATAACTCAATGAAAATGTTAACCTAAATCTAATCATGATTAAACAATTAGGCAAACTTAAAATATGGGAAATGCTACAGGCAGTTAACTTGGATTGTTCAAAAATTTCAATGTCATCCCCCCAAAAGTGTGATTATTCTAGAATGATTAAAAGAAACTAAAACGATGTAATAATAAAATCCGATGTATGAATCTTGATTGGACCCTGAATTTTTTAAAAAGTCAGCTATAAAAGTCATTTTATGACAATTAAGGAAACTGTATATCAGATAGCACTGCTGAGTTCGTGTTAATTATCTTAGATGTGACTAGTATTGTAATTATACAGGAAAATGTCCTCATTCTTAAGAGAGGCATGCTGAAAATACCAAATCATTACACTCTCAGTGTTTTTATTTCACTAAAGTCTGTTGTAATGAGATACAGAGGAAGAAATACACATCTGTATCACACCAAAATAATCTAGTTTTATAAGCACTAGGCAAGTTTAAAGAATTTGTCCTGAAAGGACTGTTTTAGGGCATTGTGCAGACACAGCTGGAGGGATTTATTATATATTGTTGGCACTCCAGTACTGAACGTTTTTGGCAGTGTGCTTACAGAATATTGTTAACTATCAGAAAATTGAAGAACCAACAATTATAACAGGAGAAACACAGAATGAAAATTCTGTCAACCTAAGTAAAGTAATTTGCAAAGACTACAATTAAGTGTCCTTTGTCCAACATTCTAGCAGCCAGGACTACTGTATCAACTAGTACTTTGGCCATTTTTCCATATAAAATCAGCATTCCAAATGATGGCCAAGTATGACCACAGGATCCTAACAAAGCTTCTAAATTATTAAAATTAAACATGTTCATTTCACTTTAATACAATGTAACTTTTGTAATATTCTGATCCTTTGAAACCTTCTGACCCTTATTTGCTATATATGAAAGCTATTAACTGGTATATCTAATAAACCAGAACTATCCATTGCTTAAACAATGGTGGAAAACAGGATGCAGGGGGGGCATGGGAGTTGGAGCACATTGTCAGATTTCATGACAAGAAGTAGATAATCATCACATAGTAACTATTACAAAACAGACCTTCCAATGGAGGGTAACAAAAAACTGATTAATTTCTAAATATATTTTTCACAATGTATATACTACCTTTGCTGTTTTGAGTGTTTAACTGAACAAATGAGTATGGTCACAAAGTGAATTTCAGATTAAACATTTGTGGAAGGGAGAAGGAGCTGGAGACTGGCAGTCATTACACCATGAAACTGGTGCTATTATTATCTCTATATTAAAAGTGAGGAAACTGAAAGAGGTTAACTTCCCTCAAACCATATAACTGGTCAAGTGGGCAGATCCAGCATTCAAACACCAAGTCCAAGCCAGAGCCTGCCCTCAGGATGATTATACTAGCTGGTATTTCTATATATTGTTTGGTTTTCTTGAGGAGGGGCTCAAGCCACTTCTACTAAATACTTGCACTAAGTACTTTGCGTGTGTCACTTAATCCTCACAACCACCCTGTGAAATAGGAACTTCTATTCCTGTTTTCCAGAGGGAACATTAAGACTGACTGAGAGAGGTTGACTAACCTGTCCAAGGTCACACTGCCAATAAATGGAGGAACCATGATTCCAATTAAGGTGTATCAGACTCCATGGCCCTTGTCCCTTCTAGGATCACACTGTGCCTTCCTCATTTTATGTATAAACCATTCTTTATTTTTCAAGAAAGCAAATCTTCTACTAGACAACTTTTGATTGTTAAACATATGTTACTACTATTGTTTGGAATAACATTTCTCTATAATATTCTTTTAATAAATGAAATTCTACAGTATGAGAGAATAAACCTAAACAAAATGGGGGTCTTGGAATGTAGGAAATTACCACAGAAACATCCTCAAAAGCTATCCAGTTCAAATCCCTAAATGCAACAGGCTTGGAAGCCAGCAATAATTAATGGTATGCATGCAAATCTAACAACAACCAAAAGGGTTTGCACCAGTTAGGGATCAGCTGAGGATATGAGGTGACTGAAGATTCATATTATACAATACACTGTTAAGTAGTTTTTAAAAGCACAGTTTTTATAGCGTTTGCAACCACTCTGAAAATGCTCATATTGCATACAATTGCCCTTCTTTTAAAATCAGAAACCGTTCTTATTTTACTTTATTTACTGAATTCCTGCTTATTCCAGAAAGAATTTAAAACAGCTGAAGGTCATCCTCACTGTACCCTGAGTGGAACCAAGTGCCCCAGAGCCCTGGTTGGCACTTGGTTTGTAAGATTCTGATGTACATTTGCCATATACAGCCCAAGTGACTACAGGTAACCTTCAGCAAGTTTCCTAATCTAAAAAATGACGGTAGTAGCAATACCTACCTCACAGGGTTGTTCTAAGGTTTAAGTGAGGTGACACATGCCAAAAGATGATGCCTGCACATATAAAGATTGCATGCAAAAAGAGATGCCCGCCATAAGCACCGTTATTGTTATTGCTGAAGTTGATGTGTGTTATGACTGAAGCACCATGTGGATGGAAAAACACCCATCAGTTTTCTCTTTCTTTGAAAGGCTTTGAGGAATCTCACTCAGAACTTCATGTCACACTTGTCTTCTTAACTCCATATCCTCTTCCTTCAGCCACTAGACATGATAAGAAGCCTCCTTCTTAGGGGGGAAAAAAAAGCTTCCACTGACTCCTTCATCCAATAAAACTACCACTCCATTTCTTTTTTTGGTAGTTTTCACCATCAAACTTCTTAAATATATTTTTCTGTAGCAACTGCTATTGATATGATTGAGATGCCCTTTAGGAAAACCAGCAGGCATTACCCTGGCTAAGTCAGAACTTGATTTTGTGGGTTTACCGTAAGTTGTGTAGAAGCAGGAAACCAAAACAAATACAATGACACAAAAACCACAATGCTAATACACTACCTAGTGGAGACAAGTATATTTGCTAAAAGGTCCTAAGAGTTAAATTCTCTAATCAGCTCCTCTCTCTACAGAAAATCTAAAAATAGGAAACCAACTTATAGCCAAATATTTGTAGGACAGTTCAATCATACAGACCAGATATTTAAGTTCTAGGCAGTGTTATCACCTTCTCTGAACAGTTCTGAAAAAAACACTTCCAAATTCTGCCTCTCCAATACCCATTTTTCTATATTTCCATGCTGCCCATCCACCTTCTGCTGCGACAGTCTTTCTTTAGATATGTTAATACCATCTATCAGACTACATCAAGTCCCACTCTTCCTGCTTTCAATCTGAAAAAGACAGACATCTTTTAAGATGTCTTCTGCAAAAAACTGAACTAATCTATTATGTGATTTTATTAAGCCAACTCTGAGTTCTGCTGGTGGCACCAACATCATACCACGTACACTACCCACCCACCCCTGTCACCTTCTAATCACTTTTTCTTCCTTAACTCTTAACTTAGATGTCATTCCCCATCACATCTCATGACCTCTTTACAGTTCTCATTCTTCTGTATTTCATTTTTGCAAGTGTTACAATTTTCCACTCATTTCTTAACAATTTTTCCCATCACTGGCTTTGGTGGAGCCAAAAACTGTTGATTTTGTGCATTAATTTTAAATTACTCTGTAGAACCTATGGTGGTTAAGAGTCTCGGTCCTAGAATCAGACAGGCCTGGATCCAAATCCAGGCTCTGCTTTTACTAGCTTAACTTCCCTAAGCCTCCTTCCTCAATTGTAGAACGGGCATAATGACATAATTGTCTATTTAGTGCTTAGCATAATAAGCTTACTCTGGTACAAAGTAATCACTCAATAAATATTAACTGTAATTTCTGTGTCCTAATTCTCAGCTCCTGTCATTCTATTCTTTTCTTTCTAGTTTGAAGAATTTACTGTCTCAAATAGCTTTGACTAATACTGCAATTAAATATATTCTTTTTTTTTAAATGTTCATTTATTTTTGAAGGAGAGAGAGACAGAGTGTGAGCAGGGAAGGGGCAGAGAGAGAGGGAGACACAGAATCCAAAGCAGGCTCCAGGCTCTGAGCTGTCATGTCAGCACAGAAGCCTGACACAGGGCTCGAACCCAGGAGCTGTGAGATCATGACCTGAGCTGAAGTCAGATGCCTAACTGAGCCACCCAGGTGCCCCTGCAATTAAATATATTTTTGAAGTTACTGTTGTGAGACTAAACCCTTTACCCTCTTCTTCAGCAATAAAGAAAATCACTATTTGTATATTTTGCCAATTTCTAAGAAATAAGCTGCCGAAAACTGATTTAATCTTCATACTTTCTTTTTTTAAAGATTTTATTTTTAAGTAATCTCTATACCCCACATGGGGCTCAAACTCACCACCCCGAGATCAAGAGCCACACACTCCAACTAAGCCAGCCAGGCACCCCTAATTTTCATACTGTTTCTTAAAACACTCATTTCCCTCTGCTTCTGCAATAAAATATGCAAAAAAATAATTTTCCATATTTTTCTTCCCTCCCGGACTCTGCTGCAAGCTGATCCTCCTGTACCCAGATATTAGTGTTCTAAATATTAGCATTCTAAAGGGAAAACCTAAAGATTTTCATTTCTCATACCACAGTCCCTCCCTTGGTGATCTTCTGGCTTCACCATGGCCACAACTGTAATCTAAAAATAAGTAAATGACTTCTATTTTATCTCTAGTGAAGACCTCTCCTCTAAGTTCTAGATCCCTGCATCCAATTGCCTACTCACATTATTACTATGTGATGACAAGGCAGCTTAAACTCAATAGATCCAAAACTGAATTCCTGGTCTCCCAGGATTCATGATTCAAAACTGGATTCACAATCCATACTCAGCCAAACCCTAGCTCTTCTTTAATATTTTCTTTTTGTTAGTGAATGAATGGCACTACCATCCATCCTATATGCATGAGGCGGAAGTCTAGAAGTTATCCTTTATAACTTTTCTCTTCCTCTATCTCCAAATTAATAATCTATTCCAATCCATTTATGGATATTATTGAATGAATTTCTATTTTACAATAATAACAAAATAATCTCCCTTGCTAGTTTCATTCCTCTACTGCCCATATCACTGCTATCATGTTAAGGTCTCTATCAACTGAAATCTCAGACTACCCACCTTCCCTGTTCGTTTCAACAATCTAATTTGTTATGCCTTCTACATGTTCTACCTATTCTCGCCAAAAAATCTACTTTTTATCTGCATGTGATTTATTCTTTCCCATTCCTCTTCCCTAGCCAAGCTATGTCTTTTTTTTCCTCTCAAAACTCCTCTTGGAATCCTTCACTCAGTAATTCCATCCAATATCGCTCTTTACTGGGGGAAGAAAAAAAGTTACACATTCAGGGCCATAGTTTCTTCAACTAAATAACCTATTTTTGATAGTGACACCTATAGTACGTATCATAGTTTTCCTCCCAGACATGATTCTCATGGATAATGGCAGACCATTATCCAAACGCTATTTCCTTTAATAATACATCAAGTACCACATCTATGAATATATACATGTTTTATATGTCTTTTATGAACATGTATATATTTTTAGTCTTTTCTATTTCCTAAGGTTATGAATTTCACAAGTTTAACACGAACCATATATAACTGAACTTTCTTCATTTGTTCTGAAATTCCTCTCTCAAATATCAAAGTGGTCCTCTCATTTTACCATTTTCTGATTTGGTGAACAAGTTGATAGTTTTCTCACCCTTACCATTTATGATTTTATTTAAAAAATTTTTTTATGTTTATTTATTTTTGAGAGACAGAGTGCAAGCAGGGAAGGGGCAGAGAGAGAGGGAGACACAGAATCCTGAGCTGTCAGCTCAGAGCCTGACCCAGGCCCGAACCCATGAACCATGAGATCATAACCTGAGCTGAAGTCGGACACTTAACCGACTGAGCCACCCAGATGTCCCTCATTTGTGATTTTAAAGGAATACAAAAATAAATATAGTATTAATCATGTCCTTATACTCTGCTTAAATGGCACGGTCCAGCTGTATTCATATTTATATCCCTAACTTCCATAATAATGTCTCACAAAGAAAAAAGTGCTCAATATACATTAAACAGAATTTAAAAATTCGGCTTAGGACTGATGCTGTAATGTTTGTGAGTGCCAAAAAGAAAGTAGAACTTCTCAAATGTGTGAGCTCTGCATCTTTTCAAGAAAAATGATATTTGGACTAAAAAAGGGATAGAAAGAATTGATTCCCAGTATAGGACAGAGGACTGTAACAAAGCACCTTGCTGCTGCTCTCAATGAAATGAAGCTTCTTGTGAATGTGATCACTGAATTGCTGCCAGTGGAGGAAGCATGGATACCCGGAGGGTTGCCAAAGACTGGAAACAAGCAAATAAATGTAGATCTGATTTTTAAAGAAAAGAACTGACGATAGTCCAGTAGACTCGACATCAATCCTTTCCTAATTCAGATATTTTATTTAAAAAATAGCTTCTAATCCCTAAGAAAAGAAAATGGTAAGCATTTGTGGAGCCAAACTAAATAACCAGACTAATCAAATTTCCTTTCTTGTTTAGAGAGTGTGTTTATAGATAGATCATGTATTAAAAAGAAGCAATATAAATAGTGTCAGATTAGGATTTCAACAAGGTATATGACCAGGCTCTCATTATACCACATGGATAAGATAAATACAATACTAAGTGGCTAGCTAATTATCTGAATGACCATAATAATGAGTGCTTCTTAATGAACTGCCATCAACTTAAAGGTCAGTCCTACCTGTGAGCTTCAGGATTCTTGTATGCGGCCTTCTCCTATTCAACAATTTTATCGATAATTTGAATGAAGATGCAAAAGGTTACTATACTACTGTTGGCATCCCATATATGACTCACATGAAACTAGGGGGCTCAAATATGGACTAAGAAAGAGCTGGGATCTGAAAAAACAACGATAAGCCAGATAAATGGATAATTCTAATGAAGATGAAATTTAATGGGGAAAAACATCTAAGGTATCAGAGTCCAAAGAAATCCATATATAACTGTGCAATGGGCAAGCATCATGACTTAACTGCCATGTACGTAAAACAAACAAAAAAGGAGCTTAATGTCTTTAGTCGACAGCAATCTTAGTTCAATCTGACAGCAGCAAGCTCAATATGATGAGGATATGAGAAAAGCTAATGTGCTGCTAGATGCAGCAGTAGCAGTATCTCACACATGGGAGACAGCAGTCCTGCTCGACTCAAACCACAATTGAGTCCTTCAAAGGATCATAACCATACTGGCACAAATTCAGAAAAGAACAACCAGGATGCTCTGGAGCCTGGATACTATTCCACGCAAGGAGAGGCAGAAGGGACTAGAGATTTATAAACAGGACAAAACAATGCCCGAGAGGAAAACGATGGCTACTTTCATTCAGTCACTCAACGAACATGAATTTCAAATCTATTTCAGGCCAGACATTGTGACAATGGCTGGGAATACAGAGAGAAGACAGTCTATGTCCGTGGAATATTCATATGTATATCTGAAGGGCTGGAAAAAAAAATGATCTAAAAAAGGATTAGACTGTTCTACATGATTTCATAAGGTAGAAATAAGACCCGTGGAAAGAAGTTAGAAAGTAACTGATTTTAGCTCCATATGAGAGTATTTTTAAGAATCAAAGCTACCTGAGAAGACTGCAAGGTTCCTATCAGGAATGTTGGTACTTAGTGGAGAGACTGCTGAAATAAGACAGGCACTGACCTGACCGTCTTTAATGTTCCTCATATTCTGTACTATGATTCTATACCTCCCTAGAAAATGGACTCTCACCAGATTCATCGTACTTGTGCACTTCAGCATCACAGGTTTCTTACAGTTGCTACTTCCAACTTTGTATCCTGTCCCCCACTGAAATGATGCTTTATAATGAGGAATGGATCTGAGAGCAATAGGAATAATGAAATATAGAAAGAACCTGACCTTCAGCAGACAACACAAAAAAATCAATACTGTTCAATGTAAAGAAAAGGCAGGAATTCTCCTATTCTTCAAATCATAAATTCAATTTAAAATATCCCCCTGTGTTCAATTAACGTAAACAAGGACTTGTCAATGTACTGCATCTCTTGTTGGGAGCCATTTTTTCCTAACCAACAAGGAAAAAACAATTTTAACTTAAGATCACTTCCAGAATGTGTGTCCTGAATAAACACTCCAAAAACCTCTATTATAAGGGTATGTTGAAACTTAAGTTTATAACATATTTCTTTAAATGATGATTTATTGGATACAGCAGGCCTAATATCATGAACTAATCAAATTGTGGAATTCTGATTAAATGGCTACTTAAGTTTAATACGTTTTAAAAATCACAGGCAGGATAACCACAGAGAAAAGGTCTACACCAGTTAGCTCTGGCTTTTGTAAATTGGTTTGAGATTATTAAAGCTTACTTTCATTTATTTTATTTCGTAATTTTAAAACAGTCTCATATATTGGCTCTATACGCTACAACTAGGTATTGAAGGAGTTCACCCTTCCAAACTGTTAATATTAACTTCTCGGAAGCTTTCTCTTACACTTCAGTGTTTTCTCAATTTGGATACAATAAATGGGCCACAATTCGATTTCCAAGGGCTCTTTCTTTTAACGAGCAGCCTGAAAAAACAAAAGTGAGAAAGAAAGGGGAGCATTTCCACTAGCCCTGAAAAAAGGCTTCCCCTCTGGCTGTCAACTCTGACGGCGCTCTACCATTTCTCAACACAGTGCCTGGTCATTTCAGATAAAAAAGCGAGGGAAAAATAAAAAAAAAAAACCTCCAGTTTTCCTGGGACGGGGAGATCCCCTTTTGTAGAAGTGGCTAAAGCTAAGCTCCCCGCGGGATTTCATCTCGTTGCCAAGGCAGCGCCAACCGAGGCGTCCGGCGCCTCGGGCAGCTCCCGCCTGCCCGCCGGGCGCCCAGGGTGGCTCCAGCTAGCAGCTGGATAGCCCCCGCCGAGCCGAGAGCCCCCGCCGAGCCGAGACCCGCGACCGCAGAGTGGCAACCGCGACCCGGGACACCGAGAGCCCTGGGACGGCGGCGGAAGGAGGGGAGACGCGGCTCGACTTACAGTGACACCATCCTAGGTGACAGCACCAGTGCAGCTTGAAGCACTTGCCATGGCTGTGCGTGGCACAGATGGAGAGCCCGTCGCACGGCTGGAAGTCGGGTCTTCGGGCAGCGCAACTCCGCGCCAGGGCCTGAGCCTCGTCCACTTTCTCGCTCTTCCAACCCCGCTCGGACGCCGACGCCGACGCCGCACTCATTTCCGCTCCCTCCGCGGAGCCGAGGCCGGGAGCCGGGAGAAGCGTCGTCTGGGCGGGCAAAAAGCCGAGCAGGCTGCAGACGTGGGAGGGCGCGGGCCGGGAGTCACGCCAGCGCGTGGCGGCGGCGGCGGCGGCGGCGGCGGTGGCGGGAGCACGGCGGTCCCAGGCTCGCAGAGGAGCCGCCCCGGGCGCTGCGACCGGGGGCTGGGCCTGCCGCCGCCCGCCTCCCTCCGCCGCGGCGCGCGCCGCGTCCCCACGTGCACACGCACGCGCACACACGCGCGCGCCGACCGGCGCCGGCCGATGCTAGCCTGGCCTCTTCGCACACACTAGCGGCATCCCCTCCTGTTACAGCGAGTCTCTGACACACACTCATTCATTCCCCCGAGACCGACCCCAACCGACGGACGGCCATTATGAACACACACACGCCTTGGCGGCTTGGTGTTCACACGAACAGCGGCTTGCGCGCGCGCTTCCCACACACACTTCCAGCCGAGCTGGGTCGTCTGGAGAACTCCACCGAGGGCCGGGCGCACTGAGGACACGCCCACCCTAACCGCTCGGGGGGCCGGTCCCTGAGCATCCGCCAGCGAGGTTTTCTCGCACACACAGCGTCTCCCCTCGAGCGGCTCACGTTTCCCCCAGTACACACCTCCCGGAGGGGGCACAGAGGCCCCTCGGGGGCGCGCGCACGTTCACGCTCGCGCGCATTACCCCAGGGCAAGCCACCGGTTCCAGGTGCGGCCGCTCAGCCACGCCTCCGGAGCTCTAGCCGCCGGCCCCCGAGACCCCAGCCTCGCCGCCCCGCCGCCCGCGGTAACCAAGGCCCGCCGGCCCTGAGCGCGCCCGCCCGCCCCAGTCCCGCAGGGGACTGCAGCCCCGCCTTGCTGAGCGGGAAAGTAACCGGGGTGGGTGTGTGGGTGTCTCAGACACAGAGATGCATTTGTGGTGCACAGGACTGGTGTGTGGAATGTGTTGCATGGGTGTGTGTGTGTGTGTGTGTGTGTGGTATGTAGGTGTGTATGGTTGCTATGCGGAGCATGTGTGGTGGGTATCTGTGTGTAGTTGGATGTGTTCAAGTGTGTACATGGTATGTACGGAATGTATGTGGTGTGCGTGATGCATGTGACATTACATGGTGTGTGATGAGGTGTGTGTATACAGGAGTATGTGGTATGGATGTATATGACCAGGGTGGATTGTGGGTGGTGTGTGTGTGTAGTGGAGTATATGTGGTCTGTGTAGTATGTGCAGCTGTGTATGTGTGTGTATTTGTACACGATGTGCGGGTGGATGTGGTTATATACGTGTTGTGTATATGTGTATGGTGTCTGTGTGTCATTGTGGTACATGTGACTGGTATGTCAAGTGTGGGTGCACAGTGCATATATGGGTAGAGCTGGGTATGCGTGATACATGCGGGTGTGGGCACACAAACAGGACTCCTGTTTGCTGTGGACTCTCGTGTGTGCCTCCGTGTGTTGATGCCTGCACTGACCAGCGAGTGTGGCTGACCCGGATGGTGGCTGCGACTCCTCCGCACAATCAGCTTGCCTTCTTCCCTCCTGGGGACAAGTTGCTCCAAATAGATTTTCCATGCCAGGCTCAGCTGCTGAGAACCCACCCCAGGCTGGATTCAGTGAAGAGAAAACAAACCATTTGCTCCCAGGGAGCATAGCATGGTTAGGAATTAGTGTTTCCCTGCAACAAGGCCAGAACCTAGCCTTGAACACAGAATAGGAGGGAACCTACTCTCTGTATTTGCCAGACGTTTTTCCGAGCAAAGGAAAATGCCTGTAATTGCCAAGGTTCAGGGAACACCAACAAAGCCTTTCAGCACAAATGTTGTGTGGGAACATGTTTATGCCCAGGTCCGCTTTCTCCATTACTTTATTCCTTTCCTGCTTTGCACTGACTGAGGAGACTCATCATGGTTTTGAAATAACGAAATTGATCTTCAAGCACTGAAAATCCTTGCTGCCATAAGCAATCTTTGATAATTTTCCCTTTTATTTAACCTTAGCTTGAGAAGGGAAATGTAATTTGCATATATCTGACTCTAGTGAAGTCTTCATTTATTAGGGGTTAGGGAAAGACTCAATTTGGTGGCAAAGGAATTTTCAAGAAAGATGTAAATCAAAATCACAAAATACGGTTCCCCCAATAACATTGAAACAGTTATAAATATGAAGCATCATCTCTTCAGCTTCAGCCCCAGGTGCCCCTGTCCTGAAAAACATCCTAATGAAATACATCCCTGACTCATAAAATCTATCTATGCTGGCTATTAATTTCAGTCTGACCCACCTCAGAATAACATGAGTAAAAGGAAAACTTAATCAAATAAATCCTTAATCCAGTATTGCTGTAGCAAGCCAACCCAGAATTTTTTTAACAAAGGGGGATTTCCATCTCTTCTACCCTATTTTTCTCCTTCCCCACCCATAAGCTCTTTAATACTTCCCAGATTATATAACGCCTTATAACAGAATCTTTTCAGCATTTTACTAATATTTAAACAGCATCCTCCCACTGCCTTTTACTCTAGGGTAAAAACCACGTTATAAGATTCCATTACATATGAAACCATGCCATCTTAGCTAGTGACAAATGAGGATGAGAAATAATGCAATATAGCACCTTATAACCAGGAGGCAAGGTAAATTACCCAAATATCCTTCTTTATGTTAGCCACAAGATTTGAAGCTGAGAAGCCTTTACATTTTCTGTAACACAAAACTCATTCCATCCCCTTGCCCTAAAGATGCTATTAACCTCTACTCTGCAGTGGAGCAGGAGGAAATAAGTGTCCTGTGACCTCTCAAACATATATACATACAGCATTCAGGATGTGTTGTCACGATACAAGTTTTTTTTTTTTTAATATTTATTTATTTTGAAAGGGGGAGAGGGACAGGGAGAGACAGAGAGAGAATCCCAAGCAGGCTCCACACTGTCAGCACAGAACCCAAAACAGAGCTCGATCCCATGAAACATGAGATCATGACCTAGCCAAAATCAAGAGTTGGATGCTCAACTGACTGAGCCATTGAGATACAAGTTTTTAAAGTATTATTATGGAAAACGAAAAATACACAAAAATGTATTAACTCATTCTTGTTTCATTTATAGCTCCACCCACTCCTGACCCCTATCCTGCCACTGGATTGTTTTGAAGCAAATCCCAGACATCAAATAATTTCATCCATAAATATTTTTGCATTTATCTCTAAAACCATAACCCATAACATCATTATTACATAATAAGATACAATTTGATCATAAATAGGAACTTGTCCCATATCTGCTGACCACCTCTCTGCCTCCTCTTTAAGAATGTCACCGTTCTACCTGGAATTTTCCTCTTTCCCTCTCTTTCTCTTCTGCTTGCCTCTTCAGCTTATGTGTCACTTTCTCAAAGAAGCTTTACTCTGACCAACCTAGACTGTTATACACATTCTCCCTTAATATCACTTTAAACAAATAATTAAAGAAGGAATTATTGAACTAATGTCTTTCCCCATTCTTCCCCTCCCCTGCCACAAACTGTAAGCTCCTTAAGGGCAGGAAATCTGTCTTGTTCACCATCTTGTTCCCAGTTCTTTGCACAGAGAATAAATGTTGAAGTAGTGAAAATCATTCCACCTCAGACTCCCAAAGGCTGGAAAACTGTAGTAAATTGTTTGCAAATATGTGTGAATAGTTTATATAATTACTCTTCCTATAACCACACTGTTGGATACTCACCCTCCCTACTGACTCTGAACTTAGCTATGTGTATTAGTTATCTATTGCTATATAACCAATCACTACAAGGTTAAAACAACTCAGTTTCTGTGAGTCAGGCATAACTTAGCCAGGTCTTCTGTTTGAAAGTTTCTCACAAGACTGCAATGAAGGTATGGGGCAGGGCTGCGGTGTCATCTAGAGTTCATTGGGGGTTGGGTCCGCTTCCAAGTTCACTCACTCACCGGTTGTTGACAGGATTCAGTTCTTCAAGGAACTATTGGACTGAGGGTCTCAGTTCGTCACTGGTTATTGGCTAGAGGGCTCTCTCTGTTCCTTGCCACGTGGACCACTCCATAAGGCAGTACACACATGGCAGCTTGCTTTACCAGAGCAAGCACATAGAAAGAGTCAAAGAGAGTGTCACTAACCTAATCTTAGAAGCTATACCCCATCACTTTCACGGAAGCCAATCTTGAGGTCCAGTCTATTGAATTGAGGTCTAATGAATCTATTCATTAGAAGCCAATCTTGAGGTCCAGTCCTCACACAGGGGGAGATTACATAAGAACATGAATATCAGGAGGTAGGAATTATTGGGAACCACTCCACAAGCTGCCTGCCACATCATGTGACTGACTTTAGCCAATGAGAGAATACCAAATTTGGCATCACAAAGATTTCCAAAGAGCATGCTCAGTGGGGTTTCTCTCTTTTTGTGCGTAGAACCCTGAGGGCACCAGGTATACAAACTTGATCAAGTCTGCTGGAGGATGAAATGCTTTGTGGAGGAAAATGAAGGTGCCCCACTTGATGAACAGCTGATCTCTAGCCAATGGTCTACCAACCCCTATCAGTGAGGCTATACTAGATCATCCAAGACCCACTAGTTAACCACAGAAGCATGAGCAAGTCCAGTAGAAATCGGCTGAGCCAGTCCTGACCTGAACAGCCACCAGGACACATCATAGAATCAGGAGCTACATAAAATAATTGTTGTAAAACCTGTTGTTTTGGGCTGTTTCTTACACAGTAAAAGCTAACTGATACACCCACCAACCAACTCTCTCTTGTTGTGGGAAAATTGAGGATTCAAGAGGCTAAGTGACTGGTCATTGTCACAGTGCAGCAGGCATAGTGGGAAAAGTTCTCCAGGACCTGGCATCAGAAAAATACAGATGGTCCAAGTCTGTATTTTCAGCTCTGTTGTTTTCTGGCTGGGAGACCTTGGCAAATCCCTTATGCTTTCTGGGCTTCCGTTTCTTTATCAGCAAAATAAAACAGAAGGTTTCCCAGAACATCTTTTTGCACTCAAAGCTATGACTTGTCCAGTTGGTTACAGATCGAGCTAGGGTTAAAATCCTTTTGGTTCAGATGTCATTTGTGAATAATCAGATATTGCCTTCCTATTCTATTGCACATATTTGTCTAATGCTAATGTAAGTTACATCTATTTACACCAACCGTTCTGAACACTTTGATAAATCAAGTCATTACAAATCAGTTACTTTTTGGTTGCTTGATTGAACCAAGCAACTAATTTCACTATGGTTATAAATAACCTGTTAGTAATTGGTCAGTTTGTCATATTAAAGCAATTCGAAAGATGAAGTAGTTGGAGAAGCTTCCAAATGAGGTACAATTAAATGAGGAGTCTTCTGTGGGGAGGGAGGACACCTCTCTAGCATTGCCGCTGGCATAATTCAGACCCTCACCATCCCCTCCAGCATAAAGGAAAGAAGGGCGGCTTTGGAATCAGGCAGGTGGAATCAATCAAAGCTCAGCTCCACCACCACCTCTAGCTGGGTGATCTTGGGCAAGTTACGTAGCCTCATTTCTTAAATGAGAATTAAAATTCATACCTCATACACTTGCAGTGAACACTAAATATGATAACATATGTGAAGAGCCTAGCACTGGATCTGGCAGATTGCAGATCCTCAATAAGTATTAGTTTCCCACTTCCAAGCATTCCAAATACCTTCCCCGTCAACAGACTCTCCATGCTCCAATCCTTCCTTCAGAATGCTGAGAACAGAACTCTCTAAAATCTGATATTATATCTGGCCTTAAACACCCTTAACACTTCTCACTGCCTAGTGAAAAAGAATTCATACTTCTTTGGGGGTGCCTGGGTGGCGCAGTCGGTTAAGCGTCCGACTTCAGCCAGGTCACGATCTCGCGGTCTGTGAGTTCGAGCCCCGCGTCGGGCCCTGGGCTGATGGCTCAGAGCCTGGAACCTGTTTCCGATTCTGTGTCTCCCTCTCTCTCTGCCCCTCCCCCGTTCATGCTCTGTCTCTCTCTGTCCCAAAAATAAATAAAACGTTGAAAAATAAATAAATAAATAAATAAATAAATAAATAAAAAGAATTCATACTTCTTTGTAGGCTATACAAAGCCCTCCTGATGTCTTCTCCAGCTACTCTTCCCCATGCCACCAAATCTGTACCCTCACAGGATTGTTTTGTTTCTGCACATGTAATATCCCCTCCTGCTCGCCTGTGTCATCCCTCATTCTTCCCTCATCCTTTTCTTTGTCTTGAAGTGCCTAATCTTTTTTATGCATGCAATTCCTACCCTTCCTTCAAGTTCTAGCTCAAATGCTGCTTGAATCCCTTTCTTAGTTCACTCCTTTTTCCATACTCAACGACATGCTGTGCCTACCACATGGTACCTCAAATAGTAAAGCAGGTACTGTGTATTTCCAGTGCCTGTCATTGTTTTGGGTACTAGGAGATTCTCAACAAATATTTTTGAATGGATACATTAAAAGATTTATGACTAAAAATTCATAGTGTAGAAAAGCAAAACATGTTTTCAAAGCTTAAACCCCCAGAACTAAGAGATTCCTTTGAAACCTTTGAAATTAAAAAGAAGCCTAACTTAAATAAACTTGCTTATAATCTTATTGAATGTCTCACCTCTATAGGTGACCCAGGCTGTAACAACTGTAGACCCAAAGAGGTATTTTAGACATCGCAATAATGACAGACACATAATTGAGAAATATTCATGGTCCCTAACATTCTGATATGGAACCATGAAGGGCAGGTTTCCCCCAAAGTATCCCATTGTGTCACCATCAGAGGCAAAATAGAAAAACAGATGGACCCCAAACTGGTCCAAAGTAGCATTTCTCTTGTTTTTATAGTGGTGGGAGTGGTTATTATATGTGGATTGTCTTAATATGATTTTCAAAATTCACCATTTTATTCTTCAACTTTCATTTGAAAGGGACACACCACTTTTGTGCCACTTTTTTTTTATCAACTAGAGAAATCCTTTTATAGATAAAAAACATTTTAGTGAAAAAATAAACCTCCAGAGTAGGTTTTGAATATAAAGAGGGAGGGCAAAAGGCCAGTCCTTAACTGCCAAGCAATCAGCCTCCTGTGGGCATCAGTAAACATCCTCCGTGTTCAAGCCCAATAACCACTGGACTTTTCCTGAGTGATGTGATGTGACACTAATAGAAGTAGGAACTGGGTCAATTTTGTGCTCCACACAACACAACCCATTCCTTACGCTCTGACAGTTCACACTTACTTCTGGATGCAATGGACCTATCATAATTTTGAAACAAGAACACTCCGGCTTGTTTTAATGGTAGGATAACACACACATTCTGCCATTTCCATTAAAAAAAATCTGAATTCTTGATGATTAGCAATTAAAATAGTTCAGCTTTAATTAGCTCACTTCAGTCAGTAGCTAAAGGCTAAAATGACAGTGAAGAGCAATCTGGAATACAATGACTGACTCATGGTTTATAAATGAGGCAGCTGAGATACCGCATGCATCCCGTGAAGATGCCAGGCTATGGTCAGCACTCCATCCACACCCAGGGCCCCAAGCACTTGGGCAATGCTGGGCTCATTGATCTCCACAGATAGCTATTGAGTGTCTCCTATGTGCCAGGCTCTGGGTTGGATGCTGGAGATAATTTAAAGGGGAGACATAAACCGATCATAAAAGAGTATAAAAGGTAATTGCTTTGATTAAGGAGTTTAAACAAAGCAAACTAGAAGAATAAGAAAGAAACAGCTAAGTCTGCCTGGAACCATCAAAAGGTACTTCATGGAAAGGGTGACTTAGTAACACCGGCAATGCAGACAAGCTGGGAGTGATGTATTATGGGAGAGGGAACAGCATGCATGCTAGCAAGAAAGGCAAAGGGCTGTTCTGGAAGTCTGTCTTGCTTGGAAGTAATATGGGCTAAAGGAGCGGTCAGATAAGAGGCAGAATTGGTAGACAGGGGTCAAATCATGTGAAGCCCAACAAAGTTTCGATTTAGTCCTCTAAACCAGTAGTTTTTGAACAGCTCTAAGCTAGAGGCACTTTGTTCATTGGAAACACTTATCAGAAAGCATAAAAGAAACAGATTTGGGAAGCCCAGCTGCTCCTGTTGAGGCATGATATATGTTGGTGAGGAAACCTATGTGTTTGTAACCTCCACAACACCAAAGCCAAACCATTGCTTCGGGAGGGGGAGGTTGTGGTAGGCAGCCTCTACCATGGCTCCCAATGGTCACCACCTCCTGGTATTCACACCTTGCATCATTCCTTCCCTCCAGTATGGGCTGGATCTAGCAACTCCAGAAGTAGTCACGAAGTCACTTCTGAGATAAGGTTGCAAAGACTGTGACTTATGCTGCTTTCATCTCTCTCCCCGTCTCTCTCAGAGATCTCATTCTGAGGGAGCCAACTGTCATATTGTGAGTGGTCCTATGGAAAAGCCCACATGGGAAGGAACTGACATCTCTGGCCAATAGCCAATAAGGACACGAAGACTGCCAACTATCACAGGAGTGATCTTGGAAGGAAATCCTCCCAGTTGAATCCTGAGATGAAACCACAGTTCTAGCCAACACCTTGATTGGAGCCTTGTAAGAGACCTCAAGCCAGCTATGCTACATTCAGATTCCTGATCCAAAGAAATTATGAGGTAGTAAATGCTTTGCTGTTTAAGTCTCTAAATTATGGGGCCACTTGTTATGCAGCAAGAGACAACTAATACGGGCACCACTGCAGAATTCTGAGCACAGAGTGATAAGATCAAACGTGAATTTTAAATGTGAACTCAGGAATGAGCCTGCAGGAGAAATTTACTGGGACAAGACCAAGATGAAGCATTTGCTAGCCCAGGAAGAAGATGAAGAGGGCCTGAGTAGTGGCGGTGGAAAGGAGAGGTGGTATAAATACTGAAGAGGTAAAATTAATAAAACTTGACATTATTTGGTTCTGGGGAGTAAAGGAGTTTCAGGGACAATGCCAGTCATTAGCTAAGGAATGAAGGAGGAGGAACATGTTTATAGAGAAAGAAAAAAAGTTTAATTTTGGCACGTGTGGAGATCAAAGTGGCTGAGAGTCATCCTTATGGGGAACACTAATAGTTACTTGGAGGCATGGTACAAAGAAGTCTGAAATCGGGTACGCTACGTAAGTAATTGTACTTACTCATAGAGGCTGCAAACTCCAGTGCCCTTGGGGGTTAAGAAAATAACATAAAGGAGGGAAGAGTTCTGGGTATAAAGTAATAGGGAACAGTGGAGACTGTGTTGAACTGCAAGGTGCCTGCCTTACTTAAAGGTATCAAAGCCAAACACGCTTGAACCACTGCTCTCTGGGAGGCTGAATTCAGCTTCAAGAGAAGCTGGTTTTAACAGAATTCCTGAGGAAGATATCACAACAGAGTGAAAAGGGCACGAGCTTTGGCATGAGTCAGGCAGCACTAAGTTCAAATCTTGCCTCTACCACTCACTAATTGGTGTCACTGGGCAGGTCGCTTATACTCTCCGAGCCAGCATTTCCTTAGCTATATACAGGGTGAGGAATACCAATTTTAATGGAATTGTTGTGATTACGTGAGATAATGATTTTTAATGCTAAGGACAGTTCCTGGCACAAAATAGGTACTTCAGAAGTTGTAGCTGCCATTATGATTGTGATATATTAGTAGCCATTCTCTCTCACTGAAGGACACTCCAACATATTGAATGTGCCCACCATTCTGTTCAGAGAGCACAAGAGTCACCACAGAGAACCCACGCTAGAACTCTTAGTACTCAGTGTGTCCAGAATGGTGAGTGAGAGAGAGAGAGAGAAAGAAAGAGAGGGAGACAGAGACGGAAAGGGAGTGTGAGTGAGTGTGTGTGTGTGTGTGTGTGTGTGTGTGTGTTGCAAGTACTTTAAGTAATGGAAAGTTCAAGGTCAGGAGGTACATGATACAATAATAGAAACCGAAAACAGAAGCCATGGTACATCCAGGCCCCCAGGAACTGGGGTTGCAACCAAAGCAGCCCTGGGACTGACAACAACAGGGGTTGACAGAGCTTCATACTTGTGCTCTGGAAATAGGACTTTGCTATTCTCCATGTGCTGGTGCTCACATTGCCGGCACATTTATTTTTTCTACTTATAGTTTCTCTTCCCTCATAGTGTCTGTTTCCTCCTAACTTTGACCTATATAGTCCCAGCCCCACCTATTCATTTCCATTGTTAATCCTTTCTAATTCAGTTCTTGATAGACCTACCTTTTCCTCTTCCCTTGCAGTTTGAGAACAAGAATCTGTTTCAACCACAGTCATCTACAGCTGAAGAAAGAGAAGGGGAAGTCATGTGATATAAAAGCCACCTAGGGGCACCTGGGTGGCTCAGTCGGTTAAGCAGCCAACTTGGGCTCAGGTCATGATCTCACAGCTTGTGGTTCAAGCCCCGCTTTGGGCTCTGTGCTGACAGCTCAGAGCCCGGAGTGCTTCAGATCTTGTGTCTCCCTCTCTCTCTGTCCCTGCCCTGCTTGTACTCTGTCTCTGTCTCTCAAAAATGAATAAATGGTAAAAAAAAAAAAAAAAAAAAAAAAAAAAATTTTTTTTTTAAGCCCCCTAAGCTTTAGCAAGAGCTGTGAGTGGACAGTTTCCTGTAGAAGGGACTGTGGGCATGGAGGCACCATGACTGACATCCCTACTATAATGCATATGTGAGCATGTGTCTAGCACAGGCCAGGAGGCTGGATGACAGGGCAGATAAAAAAATAGGATACTCTAATTTTATTTTATTTATTTTTCAATATATGAAGTTTATTGTCAAATTGGTTTCCATACAACACCCAGTGCTCATCCCAAAAGGTGCCCTCCTCAATACCCATCACCCACCCTCCCCTCCCTCCCACCCCCCATCAACCCTCAGTTTGTTCTCAGTTTTTAAGAGTCTCTTATGCTTTGGCTCTCTTCCACTCTAACCTCTTTTTTTTTTTCCTTCCCCTCCCCCATAGGTTTCTGTTAAGTATCTCAGGATCCACATAAGAGTGAAACCATATGGAGGATACTCTAATTTTAGAAGTCAGTATGAAAATATTATTCAGCCATAAAAATAAGGGAAATCCTGCCATTTGCAACAACATGGATGGACCTTGACAGCATTATGCTAAGTGAAATAAACCAAACAGAGAAAGACAAATACTATATGATCTTACTTATACATGGCATCTAAAACAAACAAACAAAAACCCCTGAACTCACAGAGAGAACATAGTGGTGGTTGCCAAAGGCAGGAAGGGGTGGGGAGTAGGGGAAATGGGTGAAGGTGGTCGAAGGTACAAACTTCCAGGTATGGGATAAGTCCCGGAGATGTAAGGTACAACATGGTGACTACAGTAAATAATATGGTATTGTATATTTGAAAGCTGCTAAGATAGAAAATCTTAAAAATTCTCATCGTAAAAAAAAAATTGGTAACTACGTGTAGTGGTAGTTCTAAACTAGACTTACTGTGATCATTTCACAATATATACAAATAACAAATCATTCAGTTATACATCTGGAACTAATATAATGTTATATGTCAATTATATCTCAAAAATAGTCAGTAGGAAATTAGTTACAAGAAGGTGACATGCAATATGACAGCACTGTTAGCTTCTTCCAGGAGCCCTGCTTTTTTGCCCTCGGCCAATGCATCAGGTGCAAAGAATTACCAATGCAGTTGGCTCCAAGTGTAATGTCTGTGGTGGCTGCATTTAGGTTCTTTATATAGACATTTGGAAAATGAACCTCTGCTCTGCTCCAACGTCAAGGGCAAGGATAAGACTTGTTTTCTTTCTCTGCTCCTCATTCCTACTTGGCTGGGTGTGGAATCTGGGACATTACTGTTACTCCAGTCCTCAGCAGAGCTCATCTAGGGTGAAATAAGGGTAGGAGCAAGTCTTTGTCCTCACTGGCAGCAGGCTTTCCCCAGGCAGCTGTTGTCCCCCAGGATTTTCATCCTCTACTTCCCACAGAGAGGGCCAAGCCCCAGTGGCAGCTGTTGTGATTTCCAGAAAGCACAGAACTGGGGCTTCCCTGCCCTCCCTGCATCTCCCATGGGTGTCCATCCAAACGCACACGTTCCTGTTTGGAAGCTGAAGGTGTGAGTAGCTTTGAAAGTGACTGAAAGGAGAAACGTGTAGATTCATAGATTGACAGAATTAGTTCAGTAAAACACCCCTTTTATTACTCAGGAAGTGGAGGCACAGAAAAGTGATGAGGTGACTTGCCCAAGGTCATAAAACTCTTCATTCTGCAATTTATTCCTGGTGGAGAAGAAATAAAAACCATATTTCATGTTTCCAAGGCTACTGCTCTTCCTTCTACCTTAGAGGTTTGAAGAGGAACTGGCTTCTGCTTTCACACATTTTAAATTTTGATTACTCCTGGGGTGCCTGGGTGGTTCAGTCAGTTAAGCGTCCGACTTCAGCTCAGTTCATGATCTTGCGGTTTGTGGGTTCGAGCCCCGTGTCAGGCTGTGTGCTGACAGCTCAGAGTCTGAAGCCTTCTTCAGATTCTGTGTCTCCCTCTCTATCTGCCTCTCCCCTACTCGCACTCTGTCTGTCTCTCTCTCTCTCTCAAAAAGAAAATAAAAACACACAAAAAATTTAAATTTTGATGACTTCTGTTTGTTCTCCACCCACTATTCATTACTAGAGTGATGTTTTGATTCTGTGTTATTATAGGCAAGGACCCAGCAATGCCCCAACCCTGCCTTGCCTCCTACTTCCCTCTCCTCTTCCCACCAGGCTCCAAGGAAGCTAAGCACAATAAATAATCATAGATTGTGAAGCAAAATACCTCTTTATTAACATGGCCCAGGCACACATACTCCAATGTATAGCTCTCTGGTAAAATATTAAGTGCGGCTTTCTTCTTTTTAGGATATCACTGCCCTCTGACCATACGCAAAAAGGAGGAAGCCTAAGAAATAGGGGAACTGTATGGCCAGGTTTGCACAACAGGCTTTGGCTTATTTGCTCACCCAAATGCACATTAGGAGAAAAGTAGGAGATGAGAAGAAACTGGCTAATCCTGATCCATCTAGAAGTGATACAGGAAACACAAGAGAGGAACACAGGAGTTCACACCGTTGAGTAAATACAGCCCATATTAGTAACCTGACGCTGTGTAACAAATCAAAACTTAGTGACTTACAGCAATGATCATTATTATCTCCAACAACTTCTGTGGGCTGGGAATTCAGACAAGGCATTGCAAGGATGGCTTTTCTCTGCTGCACAATTTCTGGAGTCTCCACTGGAAGACTCAAAGACTGAGGACTGGACCTATCTGAGAAACATTTGCCTACTCACGCGTCTGGTAGTTAGCTGTCTGTCAGGACACTCACATGTGGCCTCTCTATGTGTCTTCCCCCAAACATGCTAAGTGTCCTGAGAGAGAGCTCCCAGGAAGTCATATTAACTGTTACGATCCAGCTTCAAAAGTCGTGCAACATCATTTCTGTGACATTGGTGTAGTTGTGGCAGTTACAGAGGTCTGCCTACATCCAGAGGGCTCCCCCTGTTCTCCACAGACCCTGCCTCATGATGAAGCATGTCAATGTTACATTGTATGAAGACCATGAGAGACAAAACATTTTAGGAAAATACAATCTGCCACACGGTCCAATCAATGTCTTGGGCTCTGACCATTCAGACTAGAAACTTCCTTACTGGAGCACCTGGCTGGCTCAGTCAGTGGAGCATGCAGCTCGATCTTGGGGTTGTAAGTTCGAGCCCCACGTTGGATGTAGAGATTACTTAAAAATAAAACCTTAAAAACAAAAACAAAACTTCCTCCTTACTGAGTGGGGAGTTGGAAGAAGGGTGATCTGAGATAAGCCCGGATGGGAAGAGGGCCTAAAATTTTATTTCTCACAGAAACACCACCGTATTCCTACAGATATTAATTTAGAGACTCCTATTTCAATCTCTTCATAACTCCCTTACCTTGGCCAGAAAACAAATTCAAACAAACTGTCCAGTTTTGACTTATGCATAGCACTGGGTCGATAGGTAAGAGGATATGTGGATATTCAAGAAGGACCCTTGCCCAGTCAACCCTCCTCCAAACAAAACAAAATAAAACCTAACACTGTATCATACTGTCTGAGAAATCCATGGGAAAGTTAATTTGTCTTGATATTGTACCAAGTGTTAAATTCAAATACAATAGAAGTTCTATCTTATTAATCATGTATACCTTAATGGAAGTTCATTTGGGTTTGAACTGGGGGAAAAGGGGGAAAGCAATGGATTGAGAAGCTGGTAAGGATAAGGCAGAGGAGAAAGGAAAAGCAGAAGGAGTGGAAGCTATAGTTACCTGGAAATTGCTGTGTTACATTTCACCACGGCCCAGTTCTGGAAAACATTTTACATGGTTTTCCAGCTGTAAACCCATACTATTGGCTTGGGGACCATAGATCCTCCTCTACCTCTCACCCAGAGACCAACCCTGGAGGCCAGTCTTCCCCTTCATCCTACCCCTCACAAGAAATGCCTCTTTCCTCTGAGTACTCCTACAGAAGGGACTAGGTAATTCATATTTTTAAATTAAAAGCAATAACTATCATACTAACATTGATCAAGAGCTTACTATGTGCCACATACTATGTTAAATGACCACAGTATCTTCAAATAATCTTTACAAAAATAATCTCTGAGCTAGGTGCTGGGAACGACCCCACCTTTACAGATGAGAATGCTGGAAGCACAGAGATGTTCAGTAACTTGCCCAAAGCAGCCCAGCTGATAAGGCCTAAAGCTGAGGTTTGAACACAGGCAGCCTAACTCCGGAGTCCACGCTCTTAACTATTGCATTATGATATAGGGAAACTTCATACAACCCAGTTATCAGTAGGAAAGATCATTAATAAAGAAGACCTTTATTAATAGTAAAGATGAACACAATAAACTAAAACCCTACATAAAGTATTTAGTGAGGGGAAAAAGTAGCAAGTCAGGAGTAGGAAAAAAATGAAACAAGGGGTCCGTGGGTGGCTCAGTCGGTTAAGCATCTGACTTCGGCTCAGGTCATGATCTCATAGTTCACAAGTTCTAGCCCCGCTTAGGACTCTGTGCTGACAGCTCAGGGCCTGGAGCCTGCTTCTGATTCTGTGTCTCCCTCTCTCTCTGCCCCTCCCCTGCTTGTGCTCAGTCTCTCTCTCTCTCTCAAAAATAAAGTAAAACATTCAAAAAAAATTTTTTAATTAAACAAGAATATATATAAATAAAATAAAAAAACAAAAACAAGTTAGTATATTACCACCTCACACCAGTCAGAATGGCTAAAATAACAACTTAGGCAACAACAGATGTTGGCAAGAATGCAGAGAAAGAGGATCTCTTTTGCACTATTGGTGGGAATGCAAACTGGTACAGCCACTCTGGAAAACAGTATGGAGGTTCCTCAAAAAGTGAAAAATAGAACTACCCTACGACCCAGCAATTGCACTACTAGGTATTTATCCAAGGGATACAGGTGTGCTGTTTCAAAGGGACACATGCACCCCAATGTTTATAGCAGCACTATCAACAATAGCCAAAGTATGGAAAGAGCCCAAATGTCCACTGACGGATGAATGGATAAAGAAGATGTGATATACATACACAATGGAGTATTACTCGGCAATCAAAAAGAATGAAATCTTTCCATTTGCAACAACATGGATAGAACTAGAGAGTGTTATGCTAAGCAAAATAAGTCAGTCAGAAAAAGACAAGTATCATATGACTTCACTCATATGTGGAATTTAAGATACAAAACAGATGAACCTAAGGGAAGGGAAGCAAAAATAATATAAAAATAGGGAGGAGGACAAAACATAAGAGACTCTTAAATACAGAGAACAAACTGAGGGTCGCTGGAGGGGCTGTGGGTACAGGGATGGGCTAAGTGGGTAGCGGCATTAAGGAAGACACTTGTTGGGATGAGGCCTGGGTGTTATATGTAGAGGATGAATCACTAGAATCTCTCCTGAAATCATTATTGCACTATCTGCTAACTAACTTGGATATAAATTTAAAATAAATAAATAAATAAATAAATAAATAAATAAAATTTAAATAGCAAACAAAAAAATAGTAAAAAGTGGTTTGTGTGTGTGTGTGTGTGTGTGTAAATGATTATTATCTCAATCAAAACAAGGGGATAAATATGAATTAATAAGATTAGAAATAAGAACAAACTATATTTCTGATTGTGTGCTTGCTTACAAAAATATAAAGCATCAAAAAGAAACATAAGCAGTTAGCCCACAAAGATGCCTGATCCTGGTGGACATGAAAATTTTCCAAACTTTCAAAGAACAAAAAAATTCCTATGTCACATAAACTTTAAATGTGTGAGTGTTTGCATGTGTATGTTGTAGCTTAACCAACTTATTTTATTTTATTTTATTTTTAAACGTTTTTATTTATTTTTGAGACAGAGAAACAGAGCATGAACAGGGGGAAGGGCAGAGGGAGAGGGAGTCACAGAATCTGAAACAGGCTCCAGGCTCTGAGTGGTCAGCACAGAGCACAGAGCCCGATGCGGGGCTTGAACTCACGGACCATGAGATCATGACCTGAGCCGAAGTCGGATGCTTAACCGACTGAGCCACCCAGGCGCCCCTAACCAACTTATTTTATAAAGTGAAAATGATTGATTTCAAAATTTGAATAGGAAACTGAAATCAAATTATAGGTAAATCTCATTAATAAACAAAAACATTAAGATCGTATGTTAACAAAAGGAGAGAAAAATATTTTACATGTGCTAGTCACTATGCTTAATTCCAGAAATGCAAAACTTGTACAAAGAAGTAAAAATATAGCACATCATGTTGGATATATATGTTTTATCCAAAGAAATTTTAATAAGTTGTTGGCTATAATTCTCATCTCTTCCTGATGAAAAATTTTAAAATCAAGTGTTAATAATTTAGAGATTGCTTTTTTGTCATATGGAATTTAGTTTAGTAATTCATCAGAAAGGTGGATTTCTGGTCAGCATTGTTTAAAACCATTTCTCTTATATAAGAATATATCCTTTACTCTGGAGAAAGCATGTGCAGGAAGGAGGACTGGTAACAAGAAAAATATTAGCACCTCAGGGCAGGGACTCTCATATTTACAGATTGTGGCACTAGGGATCCAGGATCCAAGGAGAGATGAATTCAAGAGGCTCACATGTAGGAAATAACTTAGCAACGCCCAGGAAAAGGGAATAGGAACAATTGCTTCCAAATGCCCTAATGATATACTTTTTTTCCTTTTTGCTTATTTTTCTTTCAGCTGCCTCCAAACTATTTTTATCTTCAGCCATTCCAAACAGGAAATGAAGGCAATGTTAGCAATGTTGGATTGCCAGTCTAAACATGATGGAGTATGCATGGAAAAGAAAGAGTCTATTTTATTCTTAAAGAAACACACATTGGTTTTCTCAATCAGGATTTGTTGTTCTAGAAATGTTGTCAGTAACTATCAAGAAGAAAATATTATGTATAAATGTTGGCAAGGAAGAAACAAGAGTGTCTATTTTACAGATGGCATGATTGCAGACCTAGAAATCTAAGGAAATCAACCAAAAATTACTGAAAGTAATGAGTTTAGCTACAGAACTGACACTAAAAATTTAGTATATATGTATATATAATATTTATGTATAGATTGCATTGAATTATATGTTCATGTCAATATATATGCTGATATAAAACCAGGGAATACAATAAAAATGGATTTCTATTGTTGCTATTACAACAAAAACAGATTAAATGCATGGGGATTGACTAAATTTGTGGCAAGGGTTATTCAGAGAAATTACAGAGAGCATAACATATTGAGTGCTATGCCTGCTCCTAATTAGGAAAGTAAATATAATAGTATTTTCAAGGTTAGTCTGTAGATTTATCAAAGCCTCAGCAGGTTAACGTACCTAACAAACAAAGAGTACAATTCCTCTGGTATAATAACAAGAAAAAATCCAAAGAAGGGTTATTTTAAGAAATATAATGATTACAGACTTATCCTACTTTATATTTTGTGTTAGTACATTTTAAAACATAAAGTGCTAATCATGAAGGCAATAGGGCACGACATTGAAAACATAATTAAATCAGAAAAAACAGATGTAATAGATTCATTCAAAGAGTTTGAGTATGACAAATCAAAAGTAATACAGTGAGGAAAGGAATCAGTAATAAATGCTACTGAGACAACCAGAAATTGGTATAAAAATCATTTACTTATGCAGTACTTAAGAACCAAATTGGAATCGGTTCATTTGCCAGACTATGGCAAGTCTTTAAAATTCCTGAGACTCCTTTTACTCTTGGTATGGTAGGACTTATAACACCTACGTTTGAAGATAGTTTTGAGGAGTAACTTAATAATGTATGTAAAGCATTTAGCACAGTGCCAGGAACATAGTGAGTAATATCATCCTGAATCAGAGCGTTAAATACAAACTAGAACAAACTGGCTAAATGATCCAGAAATGTAAACAGGAAAACATTTATCCCAGTGGTGGAGAAGAAACAAATTTCTGATCATAGAAGCATGAAGAACATTATCAGAGACAAGACGGACAAAAACTTAAAAAAAAAAAACTTTCAAACAGAATGTATTATTGAGAATAAATACATATTATTGAGTTCCTAAGTGAGGTGGCTTTGGAAAGAGTGTTGCCAGCCAAGGTAATGGGGGGAGGGTAGTGGGGGTAGGTGGGAGTGTGGGGGTTGGTGCTGGACTAAATTTGAGGATGGTCTGAAGTCTCTGTTTGTCAAAAAGCCCTATCCTAGGGGAGGGGTGTGCCCAGGGCTTTCTTTACATGAACCCAAAGGAACTCAAACCCAGCAAAGGTGGCCCCCTCCCTGTTCTAACACCTCCTTCGGCTAGGTTTATCCAGAGCCCTGTGGTCCCTTCTCCTCCAGCTTGCGGTCCAGAGGGGCTTCGTGTGGGCAGGACAGGTTCGTGGTTCTCCCAGTTCGCACTGCCAGCTGAGCCCCTCTCTCTCTCCACAGAGGCTGCTCATCCGGCCCAGCTCCAGACAGTCCAGCTGCCTCTGCCAGCCTCCTCCAGCCTGCTCAATGGTCCCATCCGTGTCCTGTTTACCCCTCCACCCACCTAATTAATGTCATTGCCTCACCTTTTTTTTTTTTTTTTTTGCTCTAGTAATCCCAAATTGTATGTCATTCCCACTTCCCCACCTTCTGTATTACTCAGGGTTCTTCAAAACATGAAGAGATTTTTCTTGAAATGTTTATTTATTTTAAGAGAGCGAGTGAGCGAGCAGCAGAGGGGCAGAGAGAGAGAGGGATACAGAGAATCCCAAGCAGGCCCCAGGCTATCAGCCCAGAGCCCAACGCGAACCCATGAACCATGAGGTCATGACCTGAGCCGAAATCAAGAGTCAGACATTCAAATGACTGAGCCACACAGGTGCCCTGAGATTTTTTGTAAGGAATTGGCTCACACAATTATGAAGGCTGAGAAGCCCAGACCCAAGAGAACCGATGGTGCAGTTCCAATGCAAGGAAAGCCTGAATGCAGAAGACTGATAGCCCAGTTCTGAGACATAAGGCAGAGAGAGAATTCTCTGTGCACTTGCTTTTTTCTTCTATTTGGGCCTTCATGGGGGAAGCCCACCCACAGTGGGAAGGGCATTCTGCTTTACTAAGTGTATCAATTCAAATGCTAATCTTATCCAAAAAACACCCTCCCAGGCATACCCAGAAATAATACTCAACCAAATCTCTGGGCACCCCAGGTGGTCCAGTCAAGTTCATACAAAAAATTAGCCGTCACAGACTCGCTGCGCAGTTCATACCTCAAAGCCTTTGCCCAGGACTATTCCCTTTCTCTTCTTCATCTGGATAGTTACTTTATCCTTTATGACTCAGGTAACTCCTCCAGGCAGACTTCCTTGACACATCCTAGCTGAACCAAAAGCACTCTTCCAAGCATCATAGCAACCCACCTGTGCATTTCTCCCCGACTAGGTTGCAAATTTCTTGTGGGCCAGAGACGGTCATAGCTCTTGGCCGTCCTTGTTCCTAGCACGGTGCAGGCCCACGCTCGTCCTGGGGAAGGTTTTGTGCCATCTGCTGCTGTCTATTTCACTGCTGGCCACTAGTCTGACATCACTGTTTGTCCTACTGAAGCTGCTCATACGATTTAGACAGTGGTTCTTAGCCCTGATGCACATGGGAATCTCCTGGAGAGCTTATAAAAATACCAGGGCCAGGTCCCCACCCAAAGCCAATTAAATCAGAATCTCTGGGGGTGGGCCCAAGTATCCATACTTTTTCAAAGTTCCCCAGATGGATTTGCCCATGCTGCCAGGATTGAGAATCATCAATTTAGGACATAATTCAGAGCTTCAGGGCCAAACTAAGAGATGATCGCAATTCTGAGTCTGACTGGGCAGATGGGGAAGGGCACCCTGCTGATAGGGTTGCTATGCAGGGATTAGGGAAGTCAGGAAGCATCTCAGCTCCCTGTCAGGGCCTCCCCCTCTTAACTCCGCCCCCCCCCCATGAGGCTGAATGCTTATAGTTATCACTTTCACATGTTCTTGAAGGCTAGCTGTTTAAGCCCTGTCTCCTGGAGCTGGCTTTGAATGCTGCCTCACTCATTCACAGGCTTGCCTTTACTCCTAATGAGGGGGATGGGGCCCTTCATTTGGCATTATGGTACTTCATCCCTTGGGGCTTTCCCTCTAGAGCAGAAGGGTTGTATGGTAGTAATGAGGAGGGTCCAATGTGAGCCTGAAATATATATAATTTTAGGGACCTTTTTAAGAAAAAGAATACAAATTTACAAGTCACAAAATTGCTAGGGCCTTCCCAAAGTTTGGGGAAGGGCCAGCGCAAGTGCCGCAACCTGAATTTTAAGCTTCAGCAGGTTCAGAGCAGACCTGCTTCTGAGACTAGTGGCTATGATTTACTGTGTCAGTTTGCACCAGAGACTTTTCATCTATGGCTCTCTTTACAACAAACAAGCAAGGATGGGTTATCCCAATCTTACAAAGGAGGAACCCCTGGTTCAAAAGTGTTTGTTACTTATGCGGAAGTCACGTATGTGGAAGTCACGTATGTGGAACTAGAATTTGATCTAGTTCTGACTGGTTTCTGGACCCAGACTCTTTCCATCACACCAGCAGATCTCAATATCTACAGAGGTTGTGTATGCCCTGGGGCCTGGGATCATCATAAGAGGTAGGCAAATCTATAAGTATACCAAGTATTGTATGCAGGTTGAAAAATTAAGGTGGCTTGCATATATACATGGAACGTTTTCTACATTATATAGATGCTGTTGTAGTTAGAAATCATTTAAAAGCACAAGTGTTACTTAATGGCCTAAATCGCAGTCTCCTTTCTCAATCGAGATATGAAAAGTACAACTCTTATATGAGCACTTGCAGAACTTTTTGATTTTAAAAGGGATCCTGGTGCTGGAAAGGTTTGGAGGGACTCTTCTCAAATAGTGGTCTCTAAAATGAGAGATCACAAAACAGTCTGTTAGGGTAAAGGAAGACTATATCAGAAATTCTATCTATGTTTATTCTTACCCTTACCTTTAAAAATATCCATGTATGTTTATGTTTCATAAGGTATATACACGTTTGTAATTATAAATAAGTGCATATTGCATGACATAAAAGTTAAGAGCACAGACTCTGGGGTCAAACTGTCTGGGTTAAAATGTTGGGTTTGCGTTTGTATGTCCTTGGAAAAGAATATTTTCTGTGCTTCAGTTTCCTCACCTATAAAATGGAGATAATAATACCTACTGCATAGAGTTGTGAAAATTGAGTTAACGCATGCAGGATATTAAGAATAGTGTCCTGCAATATAGTAAGTGCTGTGGAAGTTTTTTTTTCTGTAATTAAAACAATGATTATTATGCATATATTAAGGGTACATTCTCTCTCTCAACCAAAAAAGGTGTGATCCTAAAAGTTTGGCAATTACAGCTCTAACAATTCAACTAACTATTGTAGAAGCAGAGAAACAAATGAATCTGGGGCAGCAGATCAAGACCCCCCCCACCCCCCCCACCCCCCACCCCCTCCCCCCCCAAGCTGCCTCCTCCTGCTTAAGCCAGATTCTAGCTTTGGGATCTGGGCTAGCACTGCCAAACTGCCTAACTACACAAGAGTTAAAAGAGGCACTGATACGCTGGAATTATTTCTCTTTGTGTTGTTCTCCTGCCCAGGAATGGGAAACAGACTGCTACAGAGAGCTTCCCTCTGAAAACTGGGGGTGGAGAGACCAAATAACAAGGCTCCACTTACAGCAGCTTCCCACTCCCTCCTGGAAGAAGAAAGGGGTCTGTGTGCCGGGGGCCCCTCCCTTGCCAGCAGCCTGGCAGAACAGCTGCTGATCCCCTGCCCTGAGATCCCTCTTGCCTCATCTCCAGGCTGAGGCACCGGGAAGTGGCAACATCAGCTTTAGAAAAAAAGAGAAAGAAGTACATTGAGTTTTGCTTATGCTGTTGACTTTTCTTTCCTCTTTTGCTCTTTCCAGGGACAATTTCACAGTCTGTATCCTCCTGAAGGCTCAACGCCCTCAAACCAAGAGGTCAGCTGGTCTGGATTTCCTGACTTCCCAGATGCTATCATCCAGATTCCCTTCCTCCTGAAGGAAAATCCCTGAAGACCCTTGCTAAGTCCCAACCCCCACTCCAGGCTCCTCTCTCTCCTTGGGTCTGCCTCTCATTTACTCCAGATAGATTTATAACTTATGCAAATACATGTAGATGATTAGGCAAATGATTATGCAAATGACGCCTTTCCTTTTCTCCATCCCAATTCTGGTAACACTGGGAGAAAGGAACAATAGTGATTAAGTCCTGACATTCGAGACAAACATGGATAAACCCTGAGGGCATTATGCTAAATGAAATAAGTCAGACACAGAAAGACAAGTACTGCATGATTTCACTTATACATGTGGAATTTTTTTAAAAAACCAAACGCACAGAAACAGAGAGTAGATTGATTGGTGGTTGTCAGGGGCTGGAGGGCAAAGGTGATCAAGGTTACAAACTTCCAGTTATAAGCTGAATAGCTTCTGGGGATCTAATGTACCGCAAGGTGACTATAGTTAACAATACTGTACTGTATATTTGAAAGTTGCTAAGAGAGTGGATCTTAGATGTTCTCACCACACATGAACCAAAGGTAATTAGGTGAAGCGGTGGATGTTAACTAACATTATTGTGGCAATAATTTGTAATATATGCATATATCAGATTATCATGTTGTAAGCTTATATGATGTTATATGTCAGTTATTATCTCAATAAAGCTGGGAAAAAAAGGATTGAAAGATGGGAACTAGAATCAACGTGTAAACAGCAAAGAAGCTCTAATTTTAATTTAGAAAATAAAACATAATGGCTATTTCACAGCAAAAATTTATTTCCACAGAGGATAAAATAAAGGAGGTCTTTGATCCTTAAGTTTCCATGAAAGCCTCACATCTGTAGCAAATTATAGAATCTGGCTCCCTATACCCATTGCGTTTTCCCACTGAAATTAGTGATCCTTAGGAAATGGTCAAGGGGACTAATTTCTGTATTTTATCAGGACCTCATACTATTACATTGGTGTATTATACACTGAAAAAAATCCTGAATCTTCTGCCTAATAGACAAAATATCTTCATATAAAAAAACATAGGTCCAACTGTTCAATTTCTATTTTAAAAACTCTTGCCCTATTTTAAACAGTTAATAAAGCTGGCTTTTCATGAACCATATAAGAATAAGTAACCGTGTTTTTAAATTGACATGATATTATAATGCTCACTCTTATAGACTTAACAAAATCTATGATTCAGGAGTTCTGCTAAAACTTCTGGGAAAGGTTATTGGAAGCCAAGCACATGCTGACCGCTGAGAATTTAATAATTTCAAATGCTGTTGCAGCTGAAATTCTATCTCCAATTTCCACCTACTCAGATTGTCTATTATTTATGAAACTGACCCTCATCACGTCCGCACACAAGCCCTAGGAGCCCACAGAATACTTTGTCTAAAGTTATAAAAACAAATGTTATTAGAGAACCATCCTTAAACATATGAATTATATTCTATTGCTTAGTTAAAAGAGAACCCCTAAATTGGAATTTCTTAGAAAACTTCTTAGCAGCGCCATCTAGTGGGGAGTGCAGGAAAAAACCCAGTCTGAATACACCTAGTTCTTGGAATGATTTAAATTTTACTTAATGAAGCTTGTTCCATTTTCTGACATAGAGCCTAAATTATGAGATAGTCTTAAGGACTACTTGGGTAATAGAAAAAATAGTAGTATAGCAAAACTTAGATTTTCTCCAACACTTCAGATTTCAAATTTCCATATATTCTAATAAATATTCTTGAATTTTGTATTTCTTTTTATGTAATGTTATGGTCTTAAATAAAGAGAATTTGTTAGTTACACCACAAAATGTAATTTGGTTTTTAGTTCTTTGTAAGCATTCTTAAAATTTTTTTAACATTTATTCATTTTTGAGAGACACAGGGTGTGAATGGGGTAAGGGCAGAGAGAGAGGGACACACAGAATCTGCGGCAGGCTCCAGGCTCTGAGCTGTCAGCACAAAGCCCAACGTGGGGCTTGAACTCACCAACCGTGAGATCATGACCTGAGCCGATGTTGGACGCTTAACCGACTGAGCCACCCAGGTGCCCCTCTTTGTGAGCATTCTTAAATTTAAGTCACAAATTAGGAAACATTTTATTGGATCATGTGTTCTAAAGTCAGGGGTGGGTAAACAAGGCAAAAGTTAGGTTACCGATGGAAATTTAGTTTTTACACGACATTATGTTAAGCTGTGCCAGACACTTTTTAAACAGACAATTGATCATCAATGTTTCTATCCAAAATGCCTGCCTTCTAGGAGCTTACATTTGGGGAGGGAGCAGAGAAAATAAGCAAAGAAATATATAATATTTCAGATGGTAATTGTGCTATGGAAAAAAATGCAATATTGAAGAAATAGGAAGAATAGGGGAAGGGAATTGTTGTTATTGTATGTGGTATAGGCAGAGAAAGATCTCACAAGGTGACATTGAAACAGCAAAAGAAGAGAGAGAGAGCAACCTATGCAGATAGCTGAGGGGAGTGAGTTTCCGGTAGACAGAATAGGAAGTGCAAAGGCCCTGGGGTGGGAGTTTGCTTGACATATTCTGAGAACACCAAGGAGACCAGGAAGTTATGGGGCCTTGAGGCATTGCAGATAATCTCATTTTTATTCTAAATGAGATGGGAAACCACTGGAGGATTTTGAATAGAAGAGTTGCTCTGGCTGTTGTGTCAGTAAGGGCATAGTAAAACAAAGGCTGAAGAAAGGAGTCCAGTTAGGATGTGCCTACCCTAGGTGAGGAATTATAGCTTGGATCCAGGTGACCACAGAAGAACCAGTAGTAAGTACTTATATTCTGAATATATTTGCAGGTACAGCCACTAAGATTTGCTGGTGGATTTGATATGGAGAGTGAGATAGAAGAGTCAAAGATGACACTAAGGTTTACAATCTGAGTAAACGGCCGGATGGGACTGCTACTTACTGAGAAGGAGACAAGCTTTAGGTAAAGCCTGTATGGGGGAGTGGGGGCTGACAGATATCAAAGAGCTCAGTTTTGAACATTCTAAGTTTTAGATATCTGTTAAACATCCAAATGTATATTTCAAGTAGACAAGACAAATGGGAGTTGTCCAGGCTAAAGGTGTGAAATTAGGAGTTTTCAGTGTGTTGATGATATTTAAAGTCATGCAGCTGAGATCATCAAGAGAGTAGATGTACATAAACAAAAGAAGAGCTTTAAAGATTGGGCCCCAAGGCCTTCCAACATTTGGAGGTGAGAGAAATAAAGAAACAGCAGTGGAAACCAAGAAGGAGGCTAGTGAGGTGGAGGAAATTAAGAGAGGGGTAGGATCCTGGAACGGGGGTGAAGCAAGCTTTGTAAGGAAGAGGGAATGATTGATGAGTCAAATAGGATAAAAACTATGACTGACCATTGTACTCAGCAATAGAAGAGCATTGGTGACCTTGACCAGGCAGTATTGGTAGAGTGGTGGGGATATAAGGCTGATTAGAATAGGTTCAAGAGAGAATAAGAGGAAGGCAATGGGAAGCAAGGAGAATAATCAATATGGAAGTTTTACTATGAATGAAAGAAAAGTGTTGGGAGCTAGAAGGGGAGACAGGATCAAGATTTTTTAAGACAGGAAGAAGGTTTTTTAAAATATTTTTTAATGGAAAATATTACAGCTTGTTTGTAGACTGATTGGTAAGAAGCCACAGAGAAAGGGAAGTTGGGGCAGAAGAAAGAGGGAAGGTTGCTGGGAGAACGGATCTGAGTAGGTGAAAGGGGATGGGATCCAGAGCCGAGTGGAGGAGTTGGGTTTTGACAAATAGTTCGTTCACACAGAAATAGGAGGGAAGACAGGATACATGAGCACAGATGCAGGGAGGTGGGTATATGTGTTGATGGCTGCCTGTGGAAGTTCTCTTCCGATTGCTTCTATTTTCTCTGGGAAGGAAACAAAGACATCAACTGAGAAGGAGGATGGAGAAGGCAGTGATGGAATTCAGAATAGGAGGTAGGAACAGTCAGCCAGAGGACTGGGGAAATGAATGGATGAGAAAATGTAATAGGATAGCTTCCTTGAGGTTAGTGGCATTAATTTTTTAGTGACCACCTCCTTCTCTGAATTCCAATACTAATGTTCTACATTATTCCTTTCCCCATGACACATTTCATTCTATTACTGTTTATCTGATTTTGAGAGTCCTATCTCTTTTTTTTTTCCCAATTATTCCTCACCTGTTTGCAAAAGGGTCTGAGACAACTCACATGCCATAGAGAATTATTTAAAACTATGTAACTGAGGGCTTCAGAAAAAACAAAAAAGCTATACGTGTGGTCCAGTACTGCAGCCACTGTTTGGGGAGATCTAATTCTCAAGTACAGTGCTATCCAATCTGCAGAGTTAACATACCGAAACCCACATCCTTCCACCTGGACTGTACCACTAATAAAGGTGGTATTAGGCCCCCATAGTTACTTTCTGATTTATTCCTTAATTTATTCGGAAGCTTGCTGGTGAAGCCATTCATTGGAGACCCCCTTGAAGACCCTAAGAATTTAGGCCAAGGAGATGTCGGGATATTCAGAGAATATTTTGAGACTAGAGAAGATTCTGCTGATTGGGAATTGAGTTCCTTGAGGATTCAAGGGAAGGATTTGGAAAGTTGAGGAAGACAAGGCATCAGATAGAGAGATACACAGAGCTGCGTAGGGCCGAGAGTTCAGGGATGAAGTGAGAGGTGGCTGGGGGTTTGGGCTTTCTGCAGTAAATGACCAAAACAGGGATAAGGTACAATGAGAGTAATATGCATACACGGCAAAGCGGTGTATTGAATGCTGTGGTACACTGCCCACATCCCTCCTTTTAGTACCAAGGCACTTACTCCCTTAGCCCCCGGGGGTGTTGGCTGCGGGGAGAGGCCGAGGACCTGAAGGTAGATAGATACCTTGTTCAAGGCCATGCCTCACTGGGGACAACCCAGCAAGTAAAGGCATGCAAATTCAGGAGGCCCGCTGAAGCTTTGCTGTACCTGCCTTGCAGTTCAACTCCTCCTTCAGCTGAGTCTTGCTTTCTTCATTCCTTTACAGATGTTGTTACCCAGAGCACTCAGCAGCAGACCTTCTGCATGGAAATCTCATCACCAGAGTCTCTTTCCTGGGGATCATGGCCTATGACAGATGCTAACAGAACTGGTCCCAGGAAGCAAACTCTAAAATGGGATTTTGGAGCTGTGTTACAAACCAGGCAACTGGCAATGAAAACGTCATCACTGGTGGTAAGTAGAATATCAAAAGCTTCTAGCATGCTGTAGCCGTGCAAAAGTTAAAATTTTCATCAGTGGAGAAGTTGAGGTGGGATATCCACAGAAGGTAATGAGAGCAATACCTCAGGCATTTGAGAGGTTTATAGGAAGTTGTAATTACATGGAGTCAGATGGCTGTTGCTGGGGGCTACTGCTGCTCTAGAGAAATACAATAAAAGGTGTGAAGGTCATTAATTACCAATGTAAGATGAACAGTGAGTGTCAGAGGCCTCCCCTGGCAGCATGTAAGAGACTCACCTCCTGTAGTCACAGTGCAGGAAAAACAGGATCTAGCCGAGGAGTACATTACAATGGAAATGGAGTTCCAGAGAGGGCTGGATTCTCATGGCAATTCTGCTTTGCCAAAGTTAGGGCCTTCATTGGGAAGAAAAGGGACCCTGTGACTTGGAATGGGGACATCTGGATCAATGAATTTGAAAACATAAAATTCTGTGCAAGAGAGCTGCCATCCTTTCTAAAGACTTGTGATTCCGCAACCCCCACCCTTTGCTCCAAGACAATTCAGAGGCTTCTGTTCTGCCAGACACATGCCCAACTCAGGAAATATCTTCCTTCCTGGCCACCAGAAAAATAATTAGAGTTAAGTCACAAAATAACCCATTCAGGGCAGTGCTGAGACTAAGGGAAGGTTTTATAACCCCAAGGATCTATAGGACTAGCCAACATGTATCAGCAGAAACCAGGAGAGTATGTTTGGGAGTGGGCCCTGAGTGTGCTGGATCAAGGTGAAGGCAGACATAAGCGTTGGTAAAGAGAGCTTATCAATATGGAAGCATTCTCCGTGATAGAGAATTTAATGCCTAGGCAAAGACTCTGGGACACATTACTAATAGACTGCTAAGTAGGCTCTTGGAGGCTTGGAGAACGTGATGGCACATACTCAGCGAAGTAGAAATCCCAGAACCGTCATGGCAGATGGTGGAAGAAGAAGGAATCAAAAGACTCAAGAAAAGTGGCTTCAGGTAAGAATATGTATGGGCAATGGCAAATTGCCAAATGGTCAGATGGTTGGTCAGGGCCTAGAAGGAAAAATATTGGAATATAAGAGACAGCAAAAACTGGGGAACTGAGGGATGGACCTTTGGGAATGGGTACAAAGCATGAAGAGCTGTGTGTTAATATCATTCAGAAAACTTCTGCCACAAAAGAGTAATCAAACAAACAAGTGGGTAGAGTGGCCAGGCCTGCTGTCATTAATGATCCAGTCCTTGCCCACCTTATTTCGGGCAGAAATAGCCTGTAAACAGAGTGGGCTTGGCCGTCAGGATGGAAGGTATTCATGAGCCCATCAGAATGGGCTCCCACTCACCAACGCTAATCTAGCTGCTGAACGTACAACTAGCACCAGACATTGTACTGTCCTTTGAGACCAACCAACCACTTGGTGCTAACCCGATTACATTGGAACTCTTCAGTCAGCAGATCAGTGATTTATCTTGACTGAAACTGACACACCCACGTGTGTGTTTTCCTTTCCTGATTACAGGGCTTCATTTTCCGAGGACTTAGAGAGGGTCTGAACCAGTGACACAAGAGCCCACATAATATTGCATCAAAGGACACACTTTAAAACAAAGGTGATATGGAAGTGGCCATTTGACCATGGGTTCCCTACTTTGGTTACATACCACGACACCCAGAAGCTATTAGCCTTCCTAATAGAATAACATCTCTTTGAAGTTACTGTTGAGGTAGCAGCTCGGAGATGATAATCTGTGAGGATGGGGTATGGTCCTCCAGATGCAGTTCACACCCTAAATCAATAACCATTAATGTGGTGCTATGTTCCTAATAGGTAGAATACAAGGTTATAGGAAACAAAGAGTGGAAACCGATATGGCCCCATCTACCGTCACTGCCAGTGACCCACTTGGAGAATTTTGCTTACTGTATCAGCAACTAACACTGAGATCTAGAAGTCCTGGTTCCTAGAGAGGAAATGCTTCCACCAGGGACACAGTAAGAGCCTTTTTACACTGTATGTGCACTCAGTCACTGTTGGTTCTTTGTGCCAAGGAAAGGAGTCACCACTGTGGCATGGGTAATTGACCCTGATCACAGGAGGGGGCACACTGCAGATAAAACATCATCAAGGTTAAATAGAAAATCTGACAAACATAATTTAATTAACAACCTTGAGCTTACAATAGAATCCCGTATTTGTCAAAGAATGCACATTCTTTTCTAGCACACCCAGAATATTTATAAAAAATGATGACATGTGAGATCAAAAGAAACCTATTAAATGAATACCAAGTAGCATGTGGATCAATGGTTTCCAAACATTTTGGATCACACCCCTTCATTGTCGTAGTTTAGATTCCCTGGGAAGCTGACTCTGTCATGGAGATTAGTGTGCAGAATGTTTAGGGAGTGTTCTTGGGATTCATACCTGTGAAGGAGAGAGGAGGAAGCAGGAATGAGGAGAGGGAGAACTTGAGCTTCAATGCCGTATGGATGATGGCCTCAGACCAATGCCACTGGGAGCTCTAGAGCTATCAGACCTTCAGAATTAGGGCAAGAGGACCAGGCACTTATACTCCTGCACTGAGCACTCATTGGATGCAAGACCCCTTTGGAAGAAGATGTGACTTTGAGCAAGGCAATCCCCAAAGAAGGCCGTTTTCTGGCTGCACTGCTGGCAGCTAGGAAAATAAATCTCTCATTCTTTTTTTTAATTTTTTTTTTTTATGTAACGTTTATTTATTTTTGAGACAGAGAGAGACAAAGCATGAACGGGGGAGGGTCAGAGAGAGGGAGACACAGAATCTGAAACAGGCTCCAGGCTCTGAGCTTTCAGCACAGAGCCCGACGCGGGGCTCAAACTCACGGACCGCGAGATCATGACCTGAGCCGAAGTCGGCCGCTTAACTGACTGAGCCATCTCTCATTCTAAAGGAGGATCTGAGTAAAGGATCACATACATCTTAGCATACATCTCTAACATGTAGGATGTTTGTAAATTGGATATTTTTGTTACTATATTGATGTGTACACACATTATAAAACATGATAAGATAGAAATTTGTAAGTGATGAGATAATGATGAAATAATGTTAGAACCTGTTTTAATAGGTGAAGGTTTCATACTATTATTAACTAATACCATAGGACACAACACACACTTAGGCCAAGCTTCATCATGAATAGTAGGTTATAAATCAACATTCCTAATAATTTTTTTGATCGTTTCAAAGCTCTTTGATCAACGTCTTGCCAGATCTGACTAAATAATTCTACCTTGTAATGTACCTGACAAAAAGCTGGTATCAGACCTAACAGCTCTGGAGTTTTCTTGTTTACCTTTGTTTGCATTATTTGCATTATCTTTAATTGTGCTTTCTTTCAAGGAATCTTTTGTGAGGCTTCGTGTAGTTAGATTAAATAATTAAGTCTAAATATCCACTTACCCCAGCATACATATTCTGCAGTATTTCTTAATATGCTGGCAGCGAATGAAAGAGGAGGAAGCCACTGTGAACCTTTTATATGTGTTAGAACTCACCCTCTCCCTGCAGGATCCTTCACTCCTGACATAGGGCTGTCTGAGATGCAACCTGGGCAGGCTGACGGTGTCTACATGTGCATGAAATATTAATAACGATTAATTTGTTTTTAGGCAATCCTATTTCTAGTACTTTCTGCCTGTACCTCTATGAGTTATCTGTTACACTTCCTTGGGTAGGGGCACTCCATTTGAAGGTCTCTGACCTACTGAGCAGAACGTTTGTGTACTCCAGTTTTATCACCTCCCTTGTAGTCAGTGCACAGAGATACTGCTTCTTAACTTACTCTTCTTTTCCTTTGTGCCATTGTTGATCCCCTTTCCTTCTGATAATGCAAACTTTCTTTGAGTGTTTTTGTCTCTAAGTAGAGTCCATTTGAGGTTCAAGTAGGCTTGTGAGGCTGTTTCCTACTAAATGTTGATTTAAAACCCTATTCTCAGTTTCTTATTGGGCATCTCCATGAACTGCCTACAACAATTCTAAGTGAAACATAACATAAAAATTTATGAACAATTCAATATCAGGTTGAAAATCATATCACACTGGGAAATTTTTTTTTTCCTTAAAACAAGACATCCTGTTTAATGAGACTGGATTCTCAATCCTGCCTGTGCATCCGAATTACCTATGGCACTGCGAAAAACAAAAACAAACAAACAAACAAAAACAAAGACCCACTGATTCTTGGCCCTACCAGTGATAACGAAAGACCTGCAATAACACTGGTTTATTCACATGTGATAGGAATTGATTTCTCTCTTACATAAATGACTGTTGGAAGGCGAAGTAGCAGCTCTGCTCCATGAGGTCTTTGGGGACCAACCTCTTCACAGCCCTCCATTCTGCTATCCCTAAGGCATGACCTTTGTCCTCCTGGCCTAGCATAGTGGTTGGACTCCAGCTGTCAAACCTGTGTTCCAGGCAGCAAAATGGAAGAGGGGACAAAAAAGAAATGAACAAAGGAAGCACATCATGTGAATTTTAAGGGAGGTCCCCCAAAGCTGCCATGTGATGCTTCCGTTTGCATCCCATTGTCTAGATCGCAGTCACATGTTCACAACTGGTACAAGAGAAGCTGACAAATATATTGTGTATTTTGAGCTATCAAATGCTCAACTAAAAAGTGAGAAGTTCGTTACTACAGAAGAAGAAAAACATTGGGGGACAGCCAACAGTCTGCCAAAACGTACAAACAAACAACTCTCTAGGCCTTGGCAGGCTTCGGGAATCCAAACGCATCTATGGTCGGGTTGGAGAAGGTTTTGCCCTACCCATCCGAAAGATTTCACATTATGGCTAGAATTAGCAACTGCTGCCTCTTAGAGAAGGTGGAATAACCCTAACTACAGTGAAAGATGTGCACGAGAGAGATTGCATCAGCTCTGCTCACGTCATCTTATTAGATGCTTTCAGGCACTCATTCTGCTAGGCTATTTTAAGTTTGGTGAAAGACAATAAATAAATATTACAATTGAAATGCCCTGGAATACTCTGGACAAGAATTAAAAGCTCTGCTCATCTCTCTCATGTTCCTCTTTGTCAGAATGCTAGAAGAAAAAAGACTAAGATGAACAGACAAGACAAAACCTTTGTAAAACTTTGGTTCCATTGGAGACACCAACCTAAAGAGAGACATTGCCTTTACTTTTGTCAACTAACTTTTGTTTAGAAAGATACTTAGAGCAGGGCGCCTGGGTGGCTCAGTCAGTTGAGCATCAGACTTCAGCTCAGGTCATGATCTTGCAGTTCGTGCGTTCAAACCCCATGTCGGGCTCTGTGCTGACAGCTCAGAGCCTGGAGCCTGCTTTGGATTCTGCGTCTCCCTCTCTCTCTGCCCCTCCCCGCTCATATTCTGCTTGTCTCTCTCTCTCAAAAATAAATAAACATTAAAAAAATTAAACAGAAAGATATTTAGAGCGATAAACAGAAGAGTTTTTGACTTGAAATCTCTACAGAGTACCCTGGAAACAATACAGGGTGTTGCCCAACTCCAGGGGATGCTATTCACAGTATTTCTAGGTGAATGGCAACCCCTTGGAACACAGTATGAATGGTGTCCTCACAGTTGTATAATGCTGCTGTCCTGCTAGGAAGCAGCGTAACTTGTCTATTAATCTCAAAATATTATAAGGTGGCAAGATAAGTAGATGGCATTGATAGTCCCAATAATCAAAGTCTATTTTGTTCTCGCAGAAAGCTATTATTAAACATAGTCCAGAGAACTTAGTTTCTATTCATCTTATCAGTGGCTACCAAGAAGGTCCAGCCAATCTAAGTAAGCCTACAGTATTTCTGATTTCTAGGTGCCTATTTTATTTTATTTTTATTTTTAAATATTAATGTTTATTTATTTTTGAGAGAGAGGGAGAGAGAGCATGAGTGGGGGAGGGGCAGAGAGAGAAGGAGACACAGAATCCAAAGCAGGCTCCAAGCTCTGAGCTGTCAGCACAGAGCCCAACGTGGAGTTTGAACTCTGCAACCGTGAGATCACGACCTGAGCCAAAGTCAGATGCTTAACCGACTGAGCCACCCAGTTGCCCCAACTAGGTGTCTGTTTGAAAGACAAATGTTAGAGCCTAGGAATTTCAGGTTCCTACCGTGCTGTGGAGTATGATTTGCATACACACTTCCGAAACATCATTAATCAAGGGAGTTTAGGATTCCACACCTTATCTCTCACACACACCTGTTCTTGCTAGAAATGAATAAGTAGATAGCAACTGCAGCTGCACAGTGGCTTTACTGATTTAAGGAACATCATTAGTCTCATCTTTAAAGCTGGAGTATTATGGCAAAGCTTCAAGGGTGCTTCTAATATATAGTTCTTTTCAGAGTCAATTGCCATTAGGACACATTTTTAAAATGTCATTCAGAAGCTGTTTTTTTTTTTCTTTTTTAAGATAGGCAGTTTTAAAGTTATCAACAACAACAACAACAAAATAACCTTTTAAGCAAGTGCATTTTCAAGGATGAAATAGAATATCCTGGACAGGTTTCATCATATTAACCACTGTTGTATGTAGGACCCAACAAATTTAAATGAGGTTTGCCTCCTTTGATATAAAGTAAGAAAAAATGAACTCCCATTTCTTCTTTCCACATTATATAGAGAATGTTAGTCCTTAAATTTTACTGGGTCACAGACACTTTGAGAATATGATGTAAGATAGGGTATGTCTTCTAAGAAAGACACTCAGATACATATACAGAAACATTAGTGTAAATTTTTAGGGATTATTGACTCATAAAATCTACTCATAGACACTTTAGTTTCAAAGCCCCAATCTAGAGGGTAGTGTAGTTTTAAGAACTCAGAATAAAATCCACTCAGGGATGCCTGGGTGGCTCAGTCGGTTAAGCGGCCGACTTTGGCTCAGGTCATGATCTCGCGGTCCGTGAGTTCGAGCCCCAAGTCGGGCTCTGTGCTGACAGCTCAGAGCCTGGAGCCTCTTTCAGATTCTGTGTCTCCCTCTCTCTCTGCCCCTATCCTCCTCGTGCTCTGTCTCTCTCTCTCTCAAAAATAAATATTAAAAGAAAAAAAAAAGAATAAAATCCACTCAGTGTCTAAAGAAGAAAAAGTGTGTGTATGTGTGTGCATGCACTTTAACATTAATTTGAAAATAAGTCACCTTGCAGACCAAGCTGCAAGAAATTACAGAAATATTTTCTTTTTTTTAACGTTTATTTATTTTTGAGAGACAGAGAGAGAGAGAGCAGGAGTGGGAAAGGGGTGCAGAGAGAGAGACGGAGAGAGAGAGAGAGAGAGAGACAGAATCTGAAGCAGTCTCCAGTCTCTGAACTGTCAGCACAGAGCCCAACGTGAGACCCCAATCCACAAACCGTGAGATCATGACCTGAGCCGAAGTCGGATGCTTAACCGACTGAGCCCCCCGCCAAGGGTCCCCAGAAATCTTTTCCATTGTTGTCTTTTTTCAAGATTTTATTTTTTATTTTATTTTAATTTTTTTAATGTTTATTTATTTTTGAGAGAGAGACAGAGAGAGAGAGAGAGAGAGAGGGAGAGAGACAGAATGCAAGTGGGGGAAGGGCAGAGAGTGAAGGAGACATAGAATCCAAAGCAGGTTCCGGGCTCTGAGCTGTCAGCACAGAGCCCTACATGGGGCTCGAACTCATGAATAGCAGGATCATGACCCGAGGTGAACTCAGACACTTAACTGACTGAACCACCCAGGCGCTCCTAAAGATTTTATTTTTAAGTAATCTCTGCACCCAATATGGGGCTCAAACTCACAACCCCAAATCAAGAGTTGCATGCTCTACTGATTGAGCCAGCCAGGCGCCCCTTTTCTATTGTTATCTTTAATTTCAAGGACCAATTTATATAAAAATCCAGCAACATACAATTTAAAAATTATTCTAAATTAAACTACAATTCAAGGCACACTCTAGGGTTTTTGTTTGTTTTTGTTTTTGATAACAGAAAACATATTCATTCCATATTTCTCTATCAGAACGTTTGATAATTTTATTTGGGTTCACAGGTGAAAATACTATGAAAGTTCATTTACATCACACTAAAAGACAACTTGAGCCCATTTGTTTATTTACTTATTTACTGACAATTCTGAGGAATAATTCACATACCATACAATTCACCCATTTAAAACTACACAACTCAGTGGTTTTTAGTAGATTCACAGAGTAATGTAACCATCATCACAATAATTTCAGAACGTTTTCGTCAACCCAAAAAGAAACCCTGTCCCCATTAGCAGTCACTCCCCATTCCCTAGCCCCTAATTATTCCAGTCTTAGGCATCCTACGATCTGCTTTCTTTCCCTACAGGTTTGCCTACTTTGGAAATTTCATATAAATGTCTATACAATATGTGGCCTTCTGTGATTGGCTTTTTTCATTTAGCATGACATTTTGAAGGTTCATCATGTTGTAGTAAATATCAGTACTTTATTTCTTTCTATGGCCAAATATTCTATTATATAGCTATACTATACTTTGTTCATCTATTCACCAGTTGATGGAGATTTAGGTTGTTTCCAACTTGGGGCTCCTATGAAGAACATTACTATAAACACTTGTGTACAAGTTTTTGCGTTGACCAGCCCATTAAAAGTATAAAGAGAACTCTTATAATTATAACAAAACTATACAGAATTTATTTTGCAGTCATGTCAGACTTTTCAAGATTCAACAATTTGCATATCCGGCATCACAAAGCACATCATGACCGGGAAATTGGCATCATTACTTTATCATAGAATCAGAGGAGATTAGATGTTTTCTAAGATCCCTTCTTACATTAAATCAATAATGATTACTTTCTGTTTTGTTTCCATGCACAGAAAAGAAAGATAGGTTGTAGACATCTCCTGGTCCTGCGGAAATTATCAACAAACATTACTGAGCGCCTTACAAGCAGCAAGCACAACTGTGCACATGTACCTGGGCTGTAGATGGAAGTAATACACCAAGTATGACTTGCCAAGCTACTCTGAGTTCCCCATTCTAGTGTGAAGTACTTGACTCCCTCACTATTTCTCAACTGTGTTTTGCCCACTTTAATACTGTTATGCTTTTGACACTCTTCCTCTCTTTCTGGTAACTACTTCTGCCTCTCCTTGAGCAACTTTCCATTCTCACTCACAAAGACCCTCATTGTTGATTCAACCCTGCCAACTATCTCCACTCCACCTCGCAGACTAGGGACTAAACTTCATCACAGCTTTCCATGCTGGATTAATGCCCCTCTGGACTCCAGGTTTGCCACATGCTGTGCAAGATGCTCAGGAGGTGCACAATGGATGTTTGTTGAATGACAGATCCATAAGATTTCCTACCAGTGCCACGTGTGTGAGTTTTAAAGGGATAAAATGAATTTGTGGCTTAGTTGCATTTTTCAGTCATTAATTGATGACACCCTTCTCCAATGATCAAAGCACTTGGAAGCCTCAACTTATTCATGAGTCTCTTTCCTTAGCTATTTTGGTATTAACACAGTTTATTCAGTGGGATTGAAATAATTTACTCGATAGGGACAGATTCAGAGACATAGGAAGCACACTCCTAAAGATTTGACCCATTAGAATAATCAGACAGAAGACCCAAAGAGAGCAATCTTACTTTGGATTTTCAGATTTAATTTCAGTGAAATTCAGTGAGCATCACCTGATGTCAGCATGTGAGGCACAACCTGGAAGGCTGAATCACAATTTACTGCTAGGGGGTCCTGCCAAGCTTTGCCATTCTTTCAGAGGAGGGTTTCCTAAGGAAGCCAATTTTTTCAGATAGTCACAGGGCTCTAGTTGTGGAATATCAAGATTCTGCCTATAATATTTCTGCAACTTCTCTAGCACTGTCGGCAACCCAACTGTGGAGGCATAGAACATGGGCCCACCCACGTGCCTTGGCCATCCATACCCATGTAAATAGACAACATCAATGTGCTCTGGAGTAGCAGCTATCCCTTCTCCCAAGATACGGAATGCTTCATTGATGAGTGAATATAAGCAGCGCTCGAGGATCTCATCCTGGCTAATGATGCGTGGTTCAATGTGATACGTTTCTCTGTACTGTGACAGAAATTCAGAAAGCCAGGGATCAGGTTTGTGAATCCTACCCAATGGCTTATCATATTGGTACCAACCCTTACCTGTCTTCTGGCCAAATCGTCCTAATTCACAGAGCATATCGGGAATTGGGCAATATCTCTCATTGCCCCGCTTTCGGGCAGGAGTTCCTGGAGGCAACGTAGGTCCAGTAAGGCCTTGCCCTTGTCGACATTTCCAACCCACATCCAATCCAGAAAGATCTGACACTCTAAAAGGTCCTATTTTGAAACCAAACTCTTCTAGCACCTGGTCTATCTCTTCTGGCTTACTGCCTTCTTCTAACAAGAAATATGACTGATTGTAATAATGCTTTAACATTCGATTGCCAACAAATCCCTTACAGTTACCTACAACTACTCCAATTTTTTTAATCTTTTCTGATAAATTCATAACTGTGGCAATAGTAGTAGGGGAAGAGTATCGGCTGGGAATAATCTCTAACAACCTCATGATATGAGCTGGTGAGAAGAAGTGAGTGCCAATGACCAAGTGAGGGCGATCAGTGGAAGAAGCAATCTCATCAATGTCCAGGGCTGAAGTATTGGTGCACAAAAAAGTTTCTGGCTTGCACACAGCTGACAATTCAGCAAAGACTTGCTTCTTCAAGTTAATTTCCTCAAATACTGCTTCAATGACTAAATCTACACCACCAAGCTCTTCCATAGACGTAGTTAACCTGGGTTTTGGTCCTGACCAATGGTGGCTGCTATGCTGCATTTTGGATGCTTCCTTTTCCAAAACGGAGGTTATTATCCCATCGGCAGTCTCTAGCTGCTTCTTGTCCAATTCTACAGCAATCACAGGGATCTTGGCCTTTGCAAAAGAAATGACGATGCCTCGGCCCATTGTTCCCAAGCCTGCAGATAAGAGTGAAGCAGAAAAAGAATGATTCAGTGATGTTGGGAACTGGAAAATACTCAGTAAATGAGAGGCTTCTGTGGCAATGGGGCATTTAAAGAGATCAATTCAAGGAATACAAATAGAAGCCGCATTCTTGGTTGAAGAGGACAACCTTCCCTGATACAGAAGGACTGTTCTTTGGTCAAGGGTATATGAGTAGCTGCTAGAACCTCCAAACAAGCTCTCAAGAAATACAAATGGATTGAATATTAGTTAAGATTAGGCACTGTGTTAAGTGCTCCAGAGGATGGGACATTCAGTAATATTCACACACACACACACACACACACACACACACACACTATTAGAATTAATAAACAAGTTCAGCAAGGTTGCATTATACAAGATCTATATACAAAAATCAATTTTATTTCTATATACTAGCAATGAACAATCTGAATATGAAATTAAGAAAACAAATCTGCTTACAATAGCATTAAAAAGAATAAAATACTTCACAATAAATTTAAGAAAGAATTGTAAGACTTGTACCCTAAAAAACAGAAAACATTGTTGAAATAAATTAAAGACCTAAATAAATAGAAAGACAACCCATGTTCATAGATCAGAAGACTTAATATTGTTAAAATGGCAACACTACCCAAATTGATCTGCAGATCCAATGTAATCCCTATCAAAAATCCAACTGGCTTTTTATAGAAATTAACATGATATCCCTAAAACTCATATAGAAATACAAGGAATCTAGAATAACCAAAATAATATTGAAGAGGAAGAACAAAGTTGGAGGATTCACTCTTCCCAATTTAAAAATTTATGACAAAGCTATGGTATTCAAGACAGTGTGGTATAAGGATAGACATAATAGAGCAATGCAATATAATTGAGAGTTCTGAAATAATCTCATAACTTATGGCCAATCAATTTTTGATAAGGGTGCCAAGGTAATTCAATGGGGGAAAGGATAGTCTTTTCAACAAATTATGCTGGGACAACAGGATATCCATATGCAAAAGAATGATGTTGAACTCCTACCTCACATCATTTACAAAAATTAATTCAAATTGGATCACAGCCTGAAGAGTTAAAACTATAAAACTCTTATGAGTAAATCTCCATGACCTTGGATAAGGCAATGGTTTCTTAGACATGATACCAAAAGCATAAGCAACAAAAGAAAAAAATAGATAAATTAGACACCATCAAAATTAAAATTTTTTGTGCTTCAAAGGATGCCATAAAGAAAATAACAAGAACCATGGAATCATATATCTAGTAAAGGACTTGCATCAAAATATATAAAGAACTCTAACAATTCACACAAGATCCCTCATTACTACCAGGATGTAGAAGATGCAGAGAACAACTGTAAGGCCTTGGAGGAGACTGTCGAGCAGGTGCTGGCAAACTATGGTCTGAGGGCCAAATCCATCCCACTGCCTATTTTAGTACTGCTGGTGAGCTAAGAATGGTTTTGTATTTCAAATAGTTGAAAACAACAACAACAACAAAAAAGAATAATATTTTCTGACACATGCGAATTATATCAAATTCAAATTTCAGTCCCATAAATAAAGTTTTATTGGAACACAACCACACTAATTTGACTCCATATTATCTATGGCTGTTTTTGTGTGCAGAGTTGAGCAGTTGTTAAAGAGATGATATGGCCCAGAAAGCCCAAAATATTTATTATCTGGCCCTTAACAAAAAAAGTTTACTGACTCTTTCCAAAGGAGAATGGCAGAGCCATTAGTTGGAAAAAAACAAACAAACAAACAAACAGAAAACAAAAAAAAAACTGGTCTTAGATGACCATATGGAGCAAGCAGGAAATAAATCTTTATTGTGTTAAACCAGTATTATCTATTACAGCAGCAGGTTATCTGTTACCTAACCAACCCATTGTGGATGAAACCATTTTGTTGATGAAACCCATTGTGGATGAAACCCACTGACCAGCTTTGGGATTGGTTTTGAATACAGAATGCTATCAGTCATCAGAAATCATTGTTTCTCTGGGATATATTTAATTTTCAAATTGTATTAACTTACTTAATATAACAAATATATTACATTATTTGAAAACGTTTAGTTTTCCAAAATTAATAAACATCTGCATTTCACTCAGTAGCAAGAAGGCTGGATAGCTTTCACTGCTATGGCAACTTGTATCCTAAACTTTAGCCTGGGTAAATAGGAGGTAGAGCATGACGTTCAAAACCCTGGCCTCCTGGCTCTCAGTCTCAAGCTCTACATAACATTTCTACCATTATAGAAATTATAATCTCACAGAGACAACAAGGACTAACAAGATGTAGCGTGAAAGCAATTTGTAAAGTGTAGCGTAAGGTAAGTGATATCTCAGAACTGACAACAGAGCAGGGAAGGAAAGGCAACTTCTGAAGGTATAGTTCTTTTTTTTTTTCTAATGTTTTATTTATTTATTTGTGAGGGAGAGAGAGTGAGCACCTGAGTGGGGGAGGGGCAGAGAGAGAAGGAGACAGAGAATCAGAAGCAGGCTCCAGGCTCCAAGCCATCAGTGCAGAGCCCAACATCGGGCTCCAAGCCATCAGTGCAGAGCCCAACTCACACACCAGAAGATCATGGCCTAATCCAAAGTCGATGCTTCACCAAATGAGCCACCCGGGTGGCCCAATAGAGTTCAGTTCTTCAGAGCTCATCTCTTAGAGATCTGCTAAATGACCTTTGGCTACAAATCCACTCATAATCCAAACCATAAATGCTTTGTGTAAGTGTCCTAGCCATAATTTTAGATTCTCTTTAGCTCAATGATAAACTGACACAGATCATTTAATCACTGAAACCAAAACATACATGAAAACACAATATGTATTTCTTTTTAAAAAGTTCTTAGCTCCTAATTTTTCTTTTCACAAACTTGTGTCTCCAAGATCTCACAAACAAAGGGCTGAAAAGCCAAGCTTTTCACTGTTGGGAATTACCTTTTCAAAGGTACATATTATATTGATATTGACTTTAGTTTACTAATTTTTCCTCATTAAATACATATAGACAGGAGCAAGGAGTCCTGCTTCCCTAACAACCTATTGTCTTTCACTGCCATGGAATTAAATCTGGTCAAGAACCTCTTCTTTTGACAGAAGTAAATAAAGAATAAGGGCTGCTTTCACGACTGGTTCTGTAGTTCTAGTCCACTGCAGTCTCCTCCCCTTTTGATGGCTTTGAGAGCGCCCAGCCCTGTTCTCAGAAGCCTGGAAATGGGCTCGTGGAAGTACACAGTTGGGGTTTTGCCAGAGGGCAGAGTGAAAGGGCGGTAAGTCATGGAGTGTTTGAAGTCACTGACAAGAGCGTGGCTGACATGATGACCCTGGAAATGAAATCTGAATGGACAAGAAAGTCAAGATAAGGAGAGCTGATCAAGTAACGGATGCAGTTGGAATAACCAACTAAAAGATGTGGGAAGATACAAGGTTGTGGGGTAAAGGTTGGATTTGGAATTTCAGAGGTGGAGGAATATTCAGGGTAAAGACAAGACCCATGGTAAAGGCATGAGTAGGGGTCATGGAATTGAAGTATATGAACATTACTGGATCTGAGGAGGCAAAGGCACCTGAAAGGAACAGGACTGGCCACACGGATGATGAAGACAATCAGGATGGCAGCTGGATTTGGGAGAAAGTGGATAACTGTGAGCCAGGTACCAGAATTTTCAGCCAAGTGGAGGTGGGGGTTGGGGGTACAATACAGTAATGAGGAGGGACAGAACGATAAGAGCAGATGGCAGAGCTACAGAGGAGTGTCTTGAAAGAGATAATGGTCTGAGAAGAGAATTGGGAAGTGCCACTGGGACTCCTGGGCCGTGAAAGAAGCAGTAGCATTCTCCTGAGAGGGGTGCCCAGAGTAAGCAAGGTTTCAGGCAGGAGACAGACAAGGAGTCATTAGTGAAGCAGAAGAGGCTGTAGGAGCGTTCCAGTGGGCACTGGGTACAGTGGGAGGCTGAGTCACAATGAACAAGTACAGGGCAGTATGGGGACAGACATGAAGAAGGGGGAGATGACCAAACTCTCACTTTATTTGTATCCAAGTTATCATCTATGTATTTTAAATGCTTTTTCTTCAAAAAAATTTTTTAATGTTTATTTATTTTTGAGAGAGAGAGAGAGTGCAAGCAGGTGAGAGGTAGAAAGAGAGGGAGACACAGAATCTGAAACAGGCTCTCGGCTCTGAGCTTTCAGCAGAGAGTCCAACATGGGGCTCGAATTCACAAACTGTTGAGATCAGGAGCACAGCCGAAGTCAGACATTCAACCAACTGAGCCACGCAAGTGCCCCTTAAATGCTTTTATAAATATTTTTCTGAACAATATGGGGTACACTTAAAAAAAACAACTTAAGGGGCACCTAGGTGGCTCAGTCAGTTAAGCGCTCAACTCTTTATTTTGGCTCAAATCATGATCTCACAGTTTGTGAGATTGAGCTCAAATCATGATGTCACAAACTGTGAGATTGAGCCCTGCATTGGGCTCTCCACTCATAGCGCAGAGCCTGCTTAGGATTCTCTCTCTCCCTCTCTCTCTGCCCTTCCCCAGCTCTTTCCCCCTCTCTCTGACTGAAAATAAATAAACAAACTCAAAAACAAAAACAGAAGCAAAACAACTTCAGACTTTTAGACATTTCATGTCAGACATGAATTTAGAATCTTTTTATAAAGGCTCACAACAAGGAACTAGGGAAACTCTCAAACAATGACTGACCAACACAATACTGATATATTTCACCTTTGCAATTGTATTGCATTAATTATTCTTGGCATGAAGGAATATAGAGAAGAAGAAACAGGTTAAGTGCACATCAACTAGGAATAAATATTGGTGCTGCTGAAAAAGCACAAAAAAAAAAAGGAACATTCATAGTTCTCTGTCTCACTCTCTCTATCCACCTTGTTTAAAAACTGTAACTGGGGGGTGTCTGGGTAGCTCAGTCAGTTAAGCGTCCAACTCTTGATTTCAGCCCAGGTCAGGATCTTATGGTTCATGGGATTGAGTCCCATGTTAGGTCCTGTGCTGACAGCATGGAGCCTGCTTGGGATTCTCTCTCTCCCTCTCTCTCTGCCCCTCCCCTACTGTGAACATGTGCTTCTTGCTCTCTTTCTCAAAATAAATAAATAAGCATTAAAAAAAGTCAAAAGTGAGCAGAGTCCAGACTGGAAGGAGCACAGTGTGACTGATACAATAGGCCGAGAAGATGTTGAGTGGGCTCTTTTCCTCCAAACTGGGTTGGTGCTGGACAGCTGGGTGAGGGTTAAGAAAGCTGACACTTTCAGGAAACTATGGACTTCCTCCCCCAGAAGACTGTACATAAGCTGACACATATAACATTTTGCTTACCATTTCCGGGGGTTTAAAATCCACCAGAGACCCTTTATCCAATATGTCATTTGCAAATATCTTCTCCTATTCCATCAGTTGCCTTTTAGTTGGTTGTTTCCTTTGCAGTGCAGAAGCTTTTTATCTTGATGAAGTCCCAACAGTTAATTTTTGTGATGGAATAGGAAAAGGTATTTGCAAATGACATATTGGATAAAGGGTTAGTATCCAAAATCTATAAAGAACTTACCAAACTCAACACCTGAAAAAACAAATAATCCAGTGAAGAAATGGGCAGAAGACATGAATAGACACTTCCCCAAAGAAGACATCCAGATGGCCAACAGACACATGAAAAGATGATCAACATCACTCATCATCAGGGAAATACAAATCAAAACCACCTTGCAACACCACCTCACACCAGTTAGAGTAGCTAAAATGAACAACTCAGGCAACAAGAGATGTTGGCGAGGATGTGGAGAAACGGGAAGCCTCTTACACTGTTGGTGGGAATGCAAACTGGTGCAGCCACTCTGGAAAACAGTGTGGAGGTTCCTCAAAAAATTAAAAATAGAATTACCCTATGACCCAGCAATAGCACTACTAGAAGTTTATCCAAAAGATATAGAAGTATTGATTCATAGGGACACATGTACCCCACTGTTTGTAGCAGCACTTTCAACAATAGCCAAATTATGGAAAGAGCCCAAATGTCCATCAACTGATGAATGGATAAAGAAGATGTGGTTTATATATATCATGGAATACTACTTGGCAATGAGAAAGAATGAAATCTTGCCATTTGCAACAAGGTGGATGAAACTCGAGGGTATTATGCTAAGTGAAATAAGTCAGTCAGAGAAAGACAGATATCCTATGTTTTCACTCATATGTGGAATTTGAGAACCTTAACAGACCATGGCGGACGGGAAGGGGAAAAATAGTTTCAAAGAGAGAGGGAGGCAAACCATATGAGACTCTTAAATACAGAGAACAAACTGAGGGTTGATGGGGGCGGTGCAGGAGAGAGGGGAAAATGGATGCTGGGCATTGAGGGATGAGGCATTTGCTAGGATGAGCTCTGGTGTTGTATATAAGCGATCAATCATGGGAATCTACTCCCGAAGCCAAGAGCACACTGTATACACTGTATGCTAGCTAACTTGACAATAAATTATATTTAAAAAAAAAATAATAAAATCCACCAAAGACCATTCTTGGTTCAAGACTAAGAGCAAAGGAAGATTAGGAAAGTGGCACAAAGAAGCTAATCAGAGGGCTAGCTTCTGAGGAAAGAAGACGTTTTGTTTGGGAAAATCGCTGAGGGAAAAATTAAGGTCACTGTTTCAGGGTGCAGAGAGATTTGAGGAGAGTGATGTTGAATGACGAGAAGTGAATGGATCCAGGGACCAGAAAGGCAGAGCCTTCATTCCAAATACCTAACTATAAGAGTGACAGACCATACCTTGAAATATGGCACAAGTAATAACCATTGTTGGGAAACCCAGGAGTGAGAGATTCATGCAGGGAAGAGGAGGGGATGAGTAAAAAATGCCCAGAGTCTGGAGTCAGACAGACCGAATGTAGACCCTTACACCGCCTGTGTTTAGCTTACTGTTGAGAAGGTTGGTGTCTCTAGGCCTCACATATAAAATGAAGATAATTCACAGGCTGGGGTGCAAAATAAGTTAGCTACGCAAGTAACGTGTTTAGCATAGAGTCTGATACCCAGTGGCCCTAAGCAAATGGTATCACTTTATATGTGCAGATTTGGAAAATGACTTTAACCACACTACGTTCTTACCGACAACACCAACTGAGGAGATGGGTCGCGCTGACGCCGTTTTCCAGGATGCTCCAGAGGGAGCTGACCACTTATTTGCCTTCCTCTCAGCAAAGAAAGCATATTGCAGGGCTTGAGCCTGCCCTGATTTCTGAAGGTACATAAACAGCTCCTCTTCCTTCTTGATGCCAACCTCATAGGGATACTGTACAGCAGCCTGGACTGCACGGACACAAGTCTCCTGAGAAAGGCACCCAGGATGCTGCTTCCGCATCTTCAAAAGGGCTTCGCTGAAAATTTCGTCCATGTTGGGCAAGCTCTGAATTGGCTTGTTGCAGAGTCTACGGGATTCTAGAGATTGACCTTCCAGAAATAAGAAAGATAATCACATCTTTGGAAATGTTACTTGTACCAAGGGAATATGAGCAAATAATAACAATAATAATAATAATATAACCTATTCAAATTCAAAATACAAAATTAAATGCTATTCATCAAAATACTTAACGTAACACTAATATCAAAATATCTGTTATCTTTGCACCTTAGTCCTGCAAGATAGAGTTCAACAGATTCAAAGTAATTTTCAAGTTACCTAATTTCGGCATAAAAATTGCATTTTCCTTCTGTTCCAAAACCGAGACAGTGTTATAGTAGATGAAATATTAAACTCTCCGTAGGTTTCAGGAAAATATTTCTGAGTTAAGAATATTTTAAATCCAAAATAATCTTAACTCTGTTCCTAACAGTAACAAAAATTTAAAAACACCTAGAAAAGAAGGCAGTGCTATATTGGTGCAAGGAGAGACATACAAATCAGTGGAAGAGAACTGAGTGTTCAAAATTTAATCCTGACAATGAGAGCCAACTGATTTTCAACACACGTGCCAAAACAATTCAAGTGAAGTAAGGAGAGTTTTTTCGATAAATGGTGCTGAAATAACTGGATAGCTACATGCAAAAAAAATAAAAAATAAAAAATAAATGGATCCTTACCTAGAACCATATACAAAAATTAACTCACAGTGGATCATAAATCTACATTGAAGAGCTAAAACTATAAAAATTCCTAGAAGAAAACAGAAAAGCTTCAGGACCTCGGGTTAGGCAAAGTATTCTTAGCATAATCCATGAAAGAAAAAAATCAATAAACTGAACTTCATCAAAATTAAAGACATTGCACTTCAAAGAACACCATAAAGAAAAAGAAATGATTGGGGTGCTTGGGTGGCTCGGTCGGTTGAGCATCCGACTTGGGCTCAGGTCATGATCTCACAGCTTGTGAGTTCAAGTCCTGCGTCAGGCTCTGTGCCGACAGCTCAGAGTCTGGAGCCTGCTTCGGATTCTGGGTCTCCCTCTCTCTCTATGCCTCCTCCGCTTATGCTCTGTCTCTCTCTGTCTCAAAAATAAATAAACATTAAAAAAGAAAAAGAAAAAGAAATGATAAGCCATAGACTGGGAGAAAATATTTGTATGGCAGGCAGAGTAATGCCCCCCTCCCCATGTCTACTTCCTAATCCCTAGAACCTATGAGTATGTAACCTCACATGGCAAAGGGACTCTACAGATATGATGAATGTTAAAGAACTTGAGATGTGGAGATTATCCTTTATTGTCTAGATGTTCCCAACCTAATCACATGAGTCCTGAAAAGAGGAGACCCTTTCCCAGCTATGTGGAGAGAGACACTGGTGAGGAGGAAAGGTAAGAGAGACACAGCATGGGGAAGATTTGACCTGTTGGTGATGAAGTGGCTTTGAAGGTGGAGGTAAGAGGCCAAGAATCAGGGAACTCAGTGGCCTCTAAGCCATTCATTTCAACTTACAACCAGCAAGAACTTGGAAATGTTGGTCCTATAACACAAGACACTGAATTGTGCCAACAACCTGACTGAGCAGGAAACAGATTTTCCCCTAAAGCTTCCAGAAAGGAGTACAGCTGCAGACACTGGATTTTAGGCCAGTGAAAACCTCCCACCACACTTCTGACCTATAGATCTGTAAGATAATAAAAATTGGTGTTGTTTAAACTGCGAAACTTGCAGTAATTGTTATCAACAGAAGACTAGTATGATTTACAAATCAAATATCTAATGAAGTATTTGTATCCAGAGTATTTAAAGAATTCTTGTCTCTCAATAGTAAGAAGGCAAACAACTCAATTTTCTAAATGGGCAAAATTTTGAGGGATATTTCACCAAAGAGGATATACGAATGGCTAATACATATGTGAAGAGGTATTCAATATCATCAGTCATTAAGGAAATGCAAATTCAAACCACAGTGATAAAAAACAAACAAACCATAGTGAATGTGGTAGGTAGTCTCTAAGTAATGTCATTTTTGAGACTAAGTTACAAAAAGACTGGCTTCAGTCTCGTTCACCCTCTCTTGCTCTCTCACCTGTTCGTTCTAATGGAAGCCAGCTGCCATATGTGAACTGCCCTTTGGGGAAGCTCATGTGGCAAAGAACTGAAGGAGACCTTCAGCCAACAGCCAACGAGGAACAGGGCCAACACACCCTATGGGACTGAATCTTACTAACAACTACTTGAATGAATTTGGAAGCAGATTCTCCCCCATTCAAGCCTTGAGGTGAAAAGAGCCAGAGGCAATACCTTGAATGCAATCTTTTGTGAAACCCTAAACCAGAGGACCAAGCTAACCACATCTACATTCCTGACCCACAGAAACTGCCAAATAATAAATGTTTGATTTTAAGCAGTTACATTTGGGGGTAATGTGTTATGTAGCTAGAGAGAACTAATATAGACCCACTAGAATGACTACTATCAAAAAGACATCACTACCAAATGTCGGTGATGATGTGGAGTAACTGAAATCCTCAGACATTACTTGTGAAAATCTAAAACAGTATACCTACTTTAAAAAGTCTCGTAATTTTTTAAAAAGATAAGCTTATTGTTCAACTGAGCAACTTCACTCCTAGGAATCTACCTAAGAAAAATGAAAACATATTTCCACATAAAACTTGTATATAAATGTCCATAATAGTATTATTCATAATAGCTCATCAACTGATGAATGGATAAAAAAAATGATGTGGTATAGCTATACATTAGAATACTATTCAGCAATCAAAATACTATCAGCAAACTACTGATACATGCTACAATTCAAATGAGCCTCAAAACATTATGCAAACTGAAGGAAGCCAGATACAAAAAAATTACATATCATATGATGCCATTCACAGTAAATGTCCAAAAAGGCAAATCTATAGAGACAGAAAGATCAGTGGTTGCCTAAGGCCAGGGGTAGGAGGGGGGTAAGCTGCAAAAAGACTTGAGGGAAATTTTGGGGGTAATGACAAGTCCTAAAACTGATACATGGCGATGGTTGTGCAACTCTATAAAGTGAATTATGCATCACTAAAGCTGTTTTTAAAAATGCCTAGAAATGAATTTATCAAGAAATATACAAGACCTTTAAGAATGTAACTATACCATTTTATTGAAGAACATATAATAAGACCTTAATAAAGACAGGCTCATGTTTCTGGATATAAACATTTAATAGCATGAAAATATAAATATTTTCCATATATATTATATATGAATTTCTCATTAGAAACCTTGTGGTTCTGTATTTAAAAAAATAATAACTCAACAGGGACACCTGGCTAGCTAGCCAGTAGAGCATGTAACTCTTGCTCTCAGGATCGTAAGTCTGGGCCCCACGGGGGTCATGGCGCCTACTTGAAATAATAATATTAATAAAAATAAAAATAATTTGGGGTGCCTGGGTGGCTCAGTTGGTTAAGCATCCGACTTCAACTCAGGTCATGATCTCTCTGTGAGTTCGAGCCCCGAGTCAGGCTCTGTGCTCACAGCTCAGTGCCTGGAGCCTGCTTTGGATTCCGTGTCTCCCCGTCTCCCTGCCCCTCCCCAACTCACACTGTGTCTCTCTCTGCCTCTCAAAAATGAATAAATGCTAAAAAAAAAAAAAAAAATTTAAAAAAACTCAACAGAATGATTCTAAAGTTTGCATAAAAGAATAAATGTGTATGAAAACATTACATTATATGTTATATATTAGAATATACTTACATAAAATTCCTAAAAACCTGTTATGTCCTGTTATAATGTTATCAGTCATAATTTTAAGATGTATGTCACAGAAATAACCAAATTCTCTTGTCACCTGCAATATAATAAACTCTCTTGTCAACTGCATTATAAGAAACACATTATCAGATCTTGAAATAAAAAGAATAAACGTGTAACATATTATGAAAACTGTTGTCTAAACCACTATACCAGAGACTGTTTTTTTTAAAAAGTGCTACCATCTCTTCAAGGATACACCATTATATCAAGAAGGTACACTTCAGTTAATTAGACAGAAAACCTACCAGGCCATATAAAGCAGTTTCACCATAAAAAGGTATATGAACGTGAACCTGTCTGGCATTGGTGTGTTATTATGTGTGCAGGGGAGAGTGAGTAAGGTTTGGATTTAACCATGTACGCATGTAAATTTATCTGTGAGGCATTGTATAATCTCAAAAAAATTTTTTTAACCTAGGAGGCAACAATACTTCTTTAATGCATGATTACTAAGTAGAATAGAAAATAATGGATTTTTAAATTAATGCTTTCCCATATGATGTTAATAACAGGATTCAGGGAAGGAGGGGAAGACAGTGGATAGCATATGGTCCCTGTTTGCCCTGCTATTGTTGGAAGGACATGAACTCTACCAAACAGGTTTCCAATTATTTGCTCAATTATGCAATGTATTAGCCTGATCCTCAACCTATAGGAAGGCAAGCTTAGCAGAAAAGGGTGGAGACCTTTCCAGGGCCTACAGTTGATTTAATTCCCGATGGTCCAAAAGGAAGACAGGAATGGTCAGTGGGGAGAGGAGGGAGAAGGGCCAAGTATGTGGAGGACAAGTGGAGGAGGAAAGGGGGCTGAGTTGTCAGTGTTATAGCACAAACAGGCAGCTGGGGCAGTCTGTGCCAGGGACAGGTACGATATTTTCAGAGTGTGTTTCTTATACACTTGGTAGTTTTAAAGTCTTGGTAATTTTAAATTCACTTAGTTGTACCTACATAGTCTGAGCGCTGGATCTCTGTCCTTGTGACCCTACTAGTGTTCCCGTCTCATTAGGACTGACTCCAACACCATAGTACTCATCAGAGTTATCCAAGAAATTTAAGAAGTTCAGATGCCCATGCCCCACTGCAGGCTCAGTTAAGAATATTTAAGGGTGGGGGGTGCCTGGGTGGCTCAGTCAGTTAAGCATCCGACTTCAGCTCAGGTCACGATCTCACAGTTCATGAGTTCGAGCCCCACGTCAGGCTCTGTGGCGACAGCTCAGAACTTGGAGCCTGCTTCGGATTCTGTGTCTCCCTCTCTCTCTGTCCCTCCCCTGATCACATTCTATCTCTCTCTCAAAAACTAAATAAACATTAAAAATTTTTTGAAAAAAAAAAAGAATATTTAAGGGTGGGGCCTACACATGAATATTTTTAAAAATTCAACACTTGATTTTGAGGTGTAGCCTCTGGAAAGTCCAGGAGTAGAGCATTAGGTCAGCCACTGCGTATCCAAGATGGCTGCAGCTCCTGGCAAACTTTGCCCCGGGCCAGAAACTGAAAAGGAAAGAAAGAAAAAAGAGGGAGAGAGAAGAAAAAAGAAAAGCCTGCTTAGTGGTGTGCAGTAATTACTGTAGTAATTATTGCTGATCAGCATAATGCTGTTATCCTGGGGATACTCAGAATCTCTCAGACTGCAGATGGGCATTCTGGGAACTACCATGGCACTGGTCCAGACCAGTCTAGGGCCAAGCTGAGCACATCCACTGGAGAGTTTTGGATCAGGGCGCAAATATGGATGCTTTTTCCCTGCTCAATTTCCTCTCTCTTTCTTGCTGTAACTATAAAGGAAGCTATTATCTTACAAATTTGTTCTATTAGAACAAAATATCTTCAGGATTTCCCCTTTGGGTCTACAGGTGTGGTGTTTTCAGTGTGTGTTTCTGTACACCTGGTTGTTTGAAAATCCTGGTCGTTTTAAACTCACTCAGCTGTGCCTACATAGTAAGAGAGGCAAGTATGGGCAGGACAGCACCAGCATTTGCTGCCCAGGAAAATGGGAGGGGAGGAACTAATTAGTGATTCAAATATGCTTATAATTGAATTATTTCCTTGACCCATTCCCATTTTTTCCCTTAATTCTTTGAGGTATTCTAAGGCAGAAGAATATTCAAGTTGTGATTAAAAAAAAAAAAAAGCAAATCATCCTCCTAAAGGAAAAATAAAGAAGTGATTATTTTCCCTCTTTTCTTTCCGGGAAACTGACAGAAAGATATTCTCCGCCTAGTTTAAAGAGAGACACAATATGCAATTTACAGAAATGGTTACCTAAGACATAAAGGACTGACTCCTCCAATTCTGACAAACAGTAAGCTGTGTTTGTCACAGAAGCTCTGCAAAGGACAGACATAACCACTGCACTTTTCTTACAGGAGGTCACCCTCAGAACTTGGGTATCACAGAAAAAGGAAGCTCCATTTAGACATGTGCTTTAGCCGTCTACGTGAGGCAGGGTCACTCTGCTCTTGTGAGACATGTGTATATAAATGTTCACAGAGAGCAAAAAAAATTACAAAAAGCAGAAGATAAAATGGAGAAAAAGGCGATGAAACCAGGTAAGATTTGTTTAAAGTCACAAAATTGAAATGAATAAACAGACCGAAGTCTTTAGGCAGAATTAGAATCGCTAAAAATGGCTAACACGGTGCAGTAACAGTAACAGAACCAGGATTCATTACAGGGACAAAAACAGCATTAGGTTCCTGGGTTGAGGCCCCCAGCTGGATGTCCCCTGTGCTCATCTTTGAATAACAGCACACACTTTCAGCTTCACACCAGAAGCATGCACATGGGAACAGGGAATTCTTACTCAGTCTGGAAATAAGCAGGCTGTTGGCCAAATGCAAGTGCAAATAAATAGCATTTTACAGGACCCTCTCTTCCCCAGTTTAGCAAAGCAATCTGGTTTGGCCAAGTAATTTGGAATTGCTCTGCTAAATCCATTGCACTGCACTGCAGTAGTCTGAGAAGCTTCATATAACAAGAGCATTAAGATGCCTGAAGCTAATTAACTTTCACAGTCAACTCTCCAGGATGCATGTTAAGTTTGCAGAGAAATTTGCAGCTACTTCCCAAATCATATTTTTAGATATATGCTAACCTCCTATATTCCCCTTCCACCCATAACTGGTTCCAAACTGCTGATTGTAACGTTGACCATTGGAAATTGAAACTAAAGAAATTCCTTAATGGTTTCCATGTTATTATTTTTAAATCAACGTTTCACCAGGGGAAGTGGGGGTGGGGTGAGGGTGGGAGCGTGGGGTGTGAGTTGCCAGGATGGAGTGGGAATAAGCTGTATTAGTGAAATAGTTTTACAAATGGGAAAGGAGAACTCAATCATTTTACGTGTATTTTAAAAATTGAGGTATAAATCACATACCATAAAAGTCACCATTTTAAAGTTTACACTTCAGTGGTTTTTCTCATACTCACAAATACCTATTATAAAATATAAATATATGTTTATAAAAGATTTTTGTGGAGCCTCTCTTTCAAGTCAATCCACCATTTTTGTTCTGGCAAATAACAACATACTAATAGCTATATTTAAAAGCAAACAAAGACCCAAAAGAAGAAAAAGAAGAGGAGGATGAGGAGGAGGGGAAAGCCTGGAACAAAAAGAAAGGAAAAACACAAGACCTTAAATGAAAGTGAAAGGCAAAATAAATAAGCCTCTCTAAGCTATGCATTTTGTAAGATAATGAATGGCAAATGTACATACAATTCTTTCAAGTAGTCCTTTGTTGATTTGCACTATTTCTCTACCTTGTATCTCTGGCATTTACCTATTACAGCAGCAGCAAGGAATCATAGGCTTCCAAACAGTGGAACTCATTCTAAAAACAACAGCAACAAATAGTAAAATTCCCAGAGTTTTCCATGGGATTCTAAGCCTTAATCCCCAAAAGACACACAGTGGAGCTGCCCAGGTTGTAGCAAGAACCAAAAACTGGAGCTCAACCATTGGAGCCTGGGAGGTCTCAGAACAGGATCTGAAACCAGCTAATTTTATTGAATCTTTTCCTTTTATTGATAAAGCCCAAAAAGCTAATTTACTAAGATCGATAGAAGATTGAGACTATATCATCCAGGTCTCCTGACTTCCTGTCCTGAGCTCATTTCTCTACAGAGAAATGCACCTCTTCCTGCATCTCCTCCACACTGGCCAGGCATCCATTTTTCCTCTGGGTAAATTTAATGACTCAGATATTAGGAAAAGATAAGCCTTTAAAAAAAAAAAATCAGAAGTCTTCGTTACCTACTACCCAGTGATAAAAATTCATTACCTATCACAACCAGTGATAAAAATTTCTTGGTTTAGTTCCTCATGCAAATATGCACATGAAGACATAAACACGCACATTTGTGCAATTTCCTACCTGGCTGTTTTCTACTTAGCATTACATGTAAGCATTTTCCCAAGTTCTTCAAATTCCTTAAAAAATGGAAGTTTTAATGGCTGATTAGTTTGCTTCATTGAGATCTATCATCTTTTATGTAACTAATCCTCTAAAATTAAATTAGGTTTTTGAGTTGTTTCCAGTATTTTACGATGATAAACTTCAGTGGGTATCACTGTACACAAATCTTTGTATACTTCTGTGATTATTTCTTTATGATAACTTCCTAAGAATAGAAATGCTAAGTCAAAAGATGTGAGCAAGTCTCAGTACCTAACTGCCAAATTGCCTTTAGGTGAGATGTATTACAAGCAGTATAATAAGAGCTTGTCTAAGCTCAATCTCACCATATTATTTTTCTTTTCCAATTTGCTTGGCAAAAATTAGTACCTTCCAGTTCACTAGTGAATTTTTCATTACCCATCAAGTTTAAAAAGCATTTAAGAACCAAACTTACTATACAACTCAGTAGCATTATTCTTAGGTATTTACCCAAGAGAAAGGTAAATATGTCTACAAAGACTTGTGTAGGTCCAAAGTGAAAACAACCTAAATGTCCATCAACTAATAAATGGGATAAGCAATGTGCAGGACATCCATACTATGGAATGAATGCTATTAGGTAATTAAAAAAATGAAATATTATTACATGAAACAACCTGGATGAATACCAAAGACATTATGTTACATGAAAGGAGTCAGACATGACAGACTACATGCTATATTGTGATTCCAACTTTATATGAAATTCTAAAAAACAAAAACTATAGTAACAGAAAGTAGGTCATTGATTATCTATGGCCAAGGGGTAGGGAAGAGAATCTACTGAAAAGAGGCATAAAAATACTTTTTTTTTTAGGGTAATAGAACTATATACTGATTGTGATAGTAGTTACACAGCTACAAACAATTATAAAAATTCTTCAAACTCTATACTTGAAATGGGTAGATTTTAATGTGTGTAAAGTATACCTCAATGAAGCTGGAAAAAATAAACACAGAAGCAAAGATTACTTATGAAATTTTTTGAGAGAAGTTAAATTATTGTAATTTTTGCATATTTCCTTTACTTTTGGGGCTATATTCATACTCTATGTAGCTATAATTATAGAATATATGTAAATTTATATTTTGCACATTTTTATCCACAATGTACATATTTCGGTATAGTTTTCATAATTATAATTTAAAATAGTTATACATAATTTACCAAAGCCCCAAACCATTTCCCTACTGTTAACAGGTGAATTGCTAAATTTTAAAGCAGATGATTCCTTAAAAAAGAAAGAATAAAGAAAAATAAAATAAAATAAAGCACGGTTCCCTCTCAATATTTGGACGCCACCAAGTGGAAAAACTGTGCAACGTTACTGAGATTGAAAAGACCATTTATAAATTTTATAAACAGTAATTTAATGTTTAGTTTTCTAATTTGAAATTTATTTTAAAAGTTAAATAAATTACAAAAATTAAAACAGAGCATTTTACAGTTTACTGTAAAAAGACCATGATCCTCATCTATCTCTTTTAGTTACTTAACTCTCAAATCTCAATCTAGGGAATTCAGTTAAGGACAAGAACTTCCTGTGGAAATCTAGTTCTTTACAACCTAAAGCCACAGGTGTAACTGTTAGACATGGGTCTATCATAAGCCTCAAGCCAAAAAATCACGAATGGATCTCCAAATGCAAATAGCCTTTGTTGTCAGCCGGGTGACTTCTAACGAAACTATAAGCTCTGCCAGGAGGCACAATGAAATCGTGATGAAAAGTTGGTGAAGACTGTTTGGAAGGCAGAGAAAGACACCAGGAAACTCATTCCCTTTTGGGCAAAGACTTGCTGATTCTCTTTATGAGTCACCAGGATTTTCTCTCCACGGTCCTGGACTCTCCAGTTCAAGCTTTTCCTATTGCATTGAAACAGCAACTGGCTAGAGCCACAAAAAGAAAGATTATTTCAGGGAAGTGTTTGGTCCCTGCTGGGGTCAACAGAAGAATGACTTTTTCAAAGGAATGCCTTTGAGTGACACTGAGCCATTGCCTACCACCAAGCAGAAAGATGAACATGCTGCTCTATCTGTGACCCAACACTGCTCCCAATTATTTTTTCTGGCACTCTTTAACCCTCTCCATCTTGCTGCTGCTCTCCATAAATTGAAAAGGAATAGTGCCACTCCAGAGAACTTTTAAAGGGATGCCATGAACCCACAAAATGAGAAACCAGTGACAGAAAGAAAATACAAGCTCACTGAGACAAAACTACGGTTTTATTGCGGTAAATTAGAGAGGCTTGTTTCTAGTTGCTGAAATGTTTGCTTGTTTTCATTTTAATTATTTCTTACAGAAAATTCATTATTTCAAAACAAAATCAAAAGGTACTAAATGGTAAACAATGGCTTCCCTGGCTGACCAGCCCCATTCCCAGAGGCAACCATGAACCATTTCTTGTGAATCTTTACATAAATATCTTATATGTAGAAGAACAGTTACATATATACATTCTCTCCATATGGACATTCAGTCCCATCCCCCTTTCCTTTTTGCACAAATGGTGAACCACTGTTCACAGTGACGCTTTTCACTTAAGAGTAGGTTAAATCATAGCATTCACACCAAATCAATACGTAGTTTGTCATTCATTTTAAAGTTGTATCATATTCTATCGCATGGATGTACCATAAGATATTTAAGGAATTCCTTATTAAAACGAAAGTTTAGCTTGCTCCCAAACTTGAGCTATTTTCATCATTCTTACCAGAAATTCTCTGGGCGAATTTGATTGCTTCTTCAACCGGGTCTGAGTTCACCATTTCATCTAGAATGCCCAGCTTGAGTGCTTCGTCTGCCAAAATGTGTCTTCCTAGAACAAAACAAAATAAAACAAACCCAGAGAACTGTGTGAGATTAAAGCAAAAGCATTACTTTCTCTGGTAAGGAAGGTTATCTTTCCTGGATACAAACATCTATTCCTAAATGAAATAAGTAAGCAGCACGGTAGAAAGTAGTAGACAGGTCACTGCAGAGGTAACCAGAAAACTTAGTTCAAGCTTCAGCTCTACCTTCTACTCTTTGTGTGATGATGAAAAATTGTAGAGAGACCACACCTTCCTCCTAGGTAAATGGAAAAAATTATGCTTACCTTGGTAATTCTGAGTATCAACTGAGAAGAATACATTTTCTTTATATTCTGTAAATCTCTATAGAAGCACTTTGTTAACTATAAGTCTCTATATAAGTGATGATTGGTTTTTTGCTAATAATAATAGAGGTAGTAACAGCAGAGCAGTAGCACTATGTATCTTACACCAACATACATACCAACACTGATTGCAAAAAACAAAAAACAAAACAAAACAAAAAACAAATAAACACAGTCCTAAAACAGAAATATAGCTGGGAAACGGGGAAATTAATGATTAAGTTGACACTATGTAAGTTATAATCAAAATTACACAGGACAAATGGGTGGACTTCTGTCATTTTTTGCCGACCCAGCATCTCAACCCCACCCTAAGTTTGTGGAATTGCTATTGTGTGAGCTTTGGACCCTGCCTTTTATTGCAGAAGCTAAAAGGGAAGCAGAAGTGATCACACAATTGTTCCTTCAGGTCCACGCAGTTAGGGTGTGGCCCATGACCCCAAGTTTGGCGAGCGGAGTGCTCCATAGATGGTTTTTAGCCTGGGGTAATGACACTAAGCGGCAACTAGCGACATCTAGCGTCTGGTGGTGGCACTGGCAGCCTCCAAGTATAGAATGGCAGCTTTAGGGTGTTAAGAAATTTGATTGAGGGGCGCCTAGGTGGCTCAGTCAGTTGAACGTCTGACTTCAGCTCAGGTCACGATCCCCCAGTTCGTGGGTTTGAGCCCCATGTTGGGCTTTGTGCTGACAACTCAGAGCCTGGAGCCTGCTTCAGATTCTGTCTCCCTCTCTCTCTGCCCCTCCCCCACTCATGCTCTGTCTCTATCTCTCAAAAAGAAATAAACATTAAAAAAAATTTAAAAAAAAAATTTGATGAGCATCACTCCTGAGTTCTTCACCAGGTGTAAATATGTAAATTAATCTGAATATTCTGAAGTAGAGGGTTAAGGGATATAAGCATCCCTTATCACAGGGTCAAGAAGAAAGGCAACAATAACACCTGGCTTGCTTGCTTTCTTGCCAGTAACATCTTGCCTTGTGAAAGTGATCATCAGATCAGTCTTGGTGGCGATAATTCCACAGTCCTTGCTGCTCTTACAGTGTTAGTGTATGCCATCTTTGAGACAAACCCTCCATTCCTGGTTCTTAGTAGCGCTTCAGAGAGTTAGAAATGGGTTTTCTTGATTAGAGAGACAGTTCAATGATTTTTGGCAGAAGTCACTCTGCAACAACATTATTTGGTTAGTTTTCTGGAAGTGCCTTTGAAAACAGGCTCCCAGATTTCCTCCTGGGGTGAGACAGGCGGTGAAGAGTGGATGAGTGGCTGCGGGGGTCACATCTCCTGTGTAGAAGATCACTTGGGTGAGGGGTGAGTGCCCAGCCTGCAGCCTGCAGACAAAATGGAAAATGTAAACCTGAGTACTAAAAGGGTCCTTGGGGAAACTGAGTAGGAAATGTGAGCTACCCAAAAGATGTACTGAAAATTCCTTCAGCTGTGATGGTCTCTTCTGGCCTGGATTTCACAAAAGTGCAGGTGTATGACTGCTGTTCTTAGAGTGTCAGTGAGATTCTAGGTACTTTTATTGTCTCAAGGGCCTAAAGATGCAGCTCTGTATATACAACCCAAATCTTCAGGCTCAGATTTAAACTTGCTTTTTCTCTTTCTACTTCAGTGTAGACAACAACCACTGTCCAATGGACTTTAATAAGACCCCTGACTAGAGCTACTATAAGGAGACCCAGGGTAACCAAAGTTCAGACTTCTCTTCTTGAAAGTGGGTAATCTCAATTTTTTCCAATGTTTTTCACGGCTTCTTTTCCAACCTTTAGAACATTTTTGCCTACATAGAATCCTTTCCAGATGTCATTTTAAAGTCCCCCTAAAATTGTACAGACAACGTAAAAAGATAGGTGTATGATTCTGTTAGTTTTCTTCTAACTCACTGTGACCTTTTCTATGCAAATCAAAATCCATCATATTCTTAGTTTTTACTTCTTCTCTTCATCAAGTTAAAAATAGTGATATTTCTATAAGCAGCAGTGCTTTGGAAAAGGCAATCCTAGTTCACTTCATTTCTTTTTGTCAAAGCAGCCAGATTTCTTCCTGATTTCCCCCAAGATACACTTGCCTTCCAGACTTAATGATAAGAACAGAGACACAAAATTCCTCAATATTCCCCCACATGCTTCAATTTTTGTAAACCTTAGGCTTTACAGACTCATTTCACACTATTATAATTTCCCCATATTTTCTTCTGCTTTGCTTCCTTTCTATTTCATCTTTTGCAGAATGAACTGTCTTCTGTGCTTTGAATTTCTGTAGTCTGTTGGATGATAAGCATCATCTTAGGAATTTTACATTTAGATACTTAACATACTGTACATTCTTAAAAGTGTACTTATCATAACATTGTAAATTAAAACAATTTCTACTTTAATTTATTAAAGACAAGAAGTTTAGTATATTTAGGTTTTCTAACTACCCTTTCATAAGATTTAGAACACCCCCCCATGATTTGAAAGAAAAAATAAGCCTTTTTTACACACATAGACTCATATTATTTTCTAATTTGGACCACATATACACAGTTTTGTATTGTGGTTTCTGTGTCTAAGAAAAGAGATCTCAATTAGCAATTCTCAAACTTTTTAATCTTAGGATCCCTTTGCACTCTTAAAAATAATGGAGGACTCCAGGGGCACCTGAGTGGCTCAGTTGGTTGAGTGTCCGACTTCGGCTCAGGTCATGATCTCACGGCTTGTGAGTTTGAGCACCACGTCAGGCTCTGTGCTGATAGGTCAGAGCCTGGACCCTGCTTCGGATTCTGTGTCTCCCCTCTCTCTGCCCCTCCCCCGCTCATGCTCTGTGTGTGTCTCTCTCTCTCTCAAGAATAAATAAACATTAAAAAAAAAAAAACACCTATAAATAAATAAATAAAAAATAATGGAGGACTCTAAAAAGCTTTTATGTGGATTATTTCTTTTTTTTTTTTAATTTTTAAAAATGTTTATTTAAACATAAAGTCACCCAGGTGCCCCTATGTAGATTATTTCTATCGGTATTTACTGTATTAGAAAGGAAAACTGGGGTGCCTGGGCGGCTCTGTTGGTTAAGCGTCCAACCTTGGCTCAGGTCATGATCTCACGATTTGTGAGTTCGAGCCCCATGATGGGCTCTGTGCTGACAGCTTGGAGCCTGGAGCCTGGATTCGGATTCTGTATCTCCCTCTCTGCCCCTCCCCTATTCATGTTCTGTCTTTCACTCTTTCAAAAATAAATACTAAAAAAATTTTTTTTAAGTTAAAACTGAGAACTTTAAAATGTTTATTGTATTACTTTAAAATAACAACGATAAATGTTAACATTGATGTTAACATGAATAAATTTTTATGCAAAATAACTATTTTCAAAATTTTAAAAACTTAGTGAGAGAGTGTCATTAGTTTACATTTTTACAAATTTCTTTCAAATCTGGCTTAATAGAAGACAGATGGATTCTCATTATCTGCTTCTTCATTCTATCTGTTCTGACATCATGTGGCATACAACAACCTCTGGAAAATTCTAGTATACATGTGTGAGAGAATGAGTGGAAAGGCAAATAATGTCCTATTGTTATGAAAGTAGCTCTGACTTTATGAACGGCCCCAGAGGATCTTAGGCATACCCAGGAGTCCCTGGACCACACTATAAGAACTTCTGATTTAGATTATCATTTTAAAGACTGTATAGAATCCTAGAATAGAATCCACAGTCTTTAAAATGATGATAATATATGACAAATGGATGACACATTCATGTACTAGGGTCATGTATTATCTAATCTGATATATGTTATTGCTGCGTTGGAGCGTGGGTACCAGGATCGTATATGAATGTTCCATACATTTAGCATTTATTTGTGGCTGAGTGATTTTAGTTATTTTGAAAGTAATCTTTTGCTTTGTTTTATCCTTTGGAAGCTTGCAGGATCCATTTCCTGCAAGTTCAAAATCTTTACCAAAGTACATCAGGGAATTGATATCTCCGCATCAGTTTTTCCAGGAAAATGGTGAGCCTGCTGAAACGTGATCTCTGATTCCATTTCATATCTGAAGAGTTTCTTCTATTTTTTCTTTTGGTTACTGCTTCTCACATCTTTGCTTCATGCTTTGAGAGCTCTTATTATTCATAGCAGAGACTCTGATTATATACCTTCCATATCTGCCGCCTTCCTTTACATTTTATGTATCTTTTTGTTAAATTCTTCTGACTTCACAGAATTCCATAAATGTGCCTCTGTTTATCCTCCATGTTGCTGACTGAGTTGTCTGTTTGATCATATCTTCTTTTTGTTGCTTCTAAAAGAAGTTATTTGGGCAAATGTTTTGCTTCCAGATAGTGTGTTCTTATTTAACAAACAATAGATGTTCTTTTCTAATTTAGAATATTTTCTAAAATTGTCATTTTCTTTAATCTGTTTCATATGAATGTTTCACTCTTTTTTTTTTCAATATATGAAATTTATTGTCAAATTGGTTTCCGTACAACACCCAGTGCTTGTTTCACTCTTTTAAAGTCACAGAATATCTTTATAGGTTTTGGGTTTAGTGTTAAGGTTTTTTTTGTTTGTTTTAGTCACAGAATGATACTTGCTGATATCTATTATCACTGCCTGGGAGCCCCGGCTACTAAAATTCACCCTCAACCTCTTGCTCAAATGTAGAGAAAACTCACCTGGACTTAACCCACCTGAAAGGCAGGTAGGATAAAGATGCCACTCACAACTTCTCCCCCACTATTCTAGATGGCAAGAGGCATCCCCTCAGCGTCTAGAGCCTGAATGTATCCTTGTCCTGGGAATGACCATAAAGAAATTCATGGGCTAGAGCAAAGCTCTGTGAGAACAGAGCAGGGATTTTGTGTGCTGTTCAGTGAACAAGGAGGACGAGCCATAAAAAATGAAGCAGAAACAAGAGCAGGGAACTGTAGTTCTTGTCACTTGATCGGACAGAGAACATCAGGGAATGAATTGCAAGGTGCTCTAGCAAATCTTTTGTGGTTACTGCTAAAGATTCAGCTGTTTCTGGGTAGCATTTTCAGGCAACTGTGGAAAAGCAACGGTAGCTGCTATAATTGCTCCACTTTCCAGAATTACCTCTCTAATGGTTTTCAGATCAGAAAAGGTTAGCTACTTACTTATTAATTTCATTTAAATCTGTTTACTTATTAACTTCCTATGGGGACAGTGCCTACAAAGCCGGTGTTTTTACAGCATTAACATCAGTAGGGGATCTTCAACTTTCAATAACAATTTTTTTAGCATAGTCGGTTAGGGGAAAAAAAAACAACCTTCCAAACCAAACAGCAACAGTCGTAATAGCATCGTTATTAATAGCTACTGTATTAGTTTCTTATGCAAATTCCCACAAACAGAGCAGCTTAAAACAACATACATTTATTATCTTAGTTTAGGATATCAGAAGTCTAAAACAGGTCGGCAAAATTGTGTTCCCTCTGGAGGCTCTAAGGGAGAATCTGTTGCATCGTCTTTGCCCGCCTCTAGAGGCTGCCTGCGTTGCTTAGCTTGTGGCCACTTCCTCCATCTTCAGAGCCAGCTGGTAGCATCTTGTCTCCTCTCTAACCTCCTGCCCTCCTCTTCTAAGTACCCTTGTGAGGAACTGGACCAACCTGGAAAATCCAAAGTAATCTACCAGCTTAAGATCCTTAATTTAATCACACCTGCAAAGTCACTTTTGAATGTGAGGCATCATATTCACAAGTCCTAGGGATTAGGACACAGACAACTTTGGTGGGGTGGGAGGCATTATTCTGCCTACCACAGTTACCATTTATAAAATGTTTTCTATGTGTCAGGTACTGTACCAGAAGCATGTTATGTCATTTCATTATTCCTCAAGGCAACCATGTAGTTGTTTTCTGTTGAGAAAATGGAGTCTGAGAGGAGATCAGAAGACCTCTCTCCTAAACTCCAGGCCAGTCTGTCCAACTGTCTACTTGGCGTCTCCACTTGGATGTTTAACAGACCTCTCAAACGTAACATGCCCCCAGCTAAGCGCTTGTGATTCCTCCCTACATCCTACTCTGCCAGTAGCAATCTCCATCTCAAAAATGGCACCATCTTTCCAGCTGCGCAGGTCATTAGAATCATCCTTCGCTCTGCTCTTCCTTGCACATTTCACTTTTTTGATAAATCACAAAATCCTGCTGGCTCTACCCTCATAATATATGCCGAATTTGACCATGATTCACCATTTACATTGTTACCGCTCAGGTCCCAGCTCTCATCATCTGTCCCTTGGGTGACTGTAGCAGGCTTCTAATCAGACTTCCTGTGTCTGCCTTACCTCTAATTAATGTATTTTCAACAGCCAGGGTGATCCTTTAAAAAACAAATGAGAGCATGTGACTCTGCTCAGAACACTCCAATGCCTTTCTACCTCATTGAGAAGAAAAGCCAAAGGTCTTTGTGTACTCTTCAAAGCCTTACACGATGTGACTTCATCCCCTACCTCTCTTTCCCTTCCTCACTTCACTCCAGCTGTATCCACCTTCTTGCTTTTCTTTGAAACTTCCAAGTATCCTGCTGCCTCAGGGCTTTGCATTTGCTATTTATCCATGTGGAATGCATTTCTCCAGATATTGGCATAATAAGCCTCCTCATCTCTTTCAGGTCTTTACTCAGATGTCATTTAGTAGGAAAGCCTTTTAATCCCCATCCTAACATTTATATTAAAATATTACCTACCCTCCATCTCTAACATTTTATATTCCCACTTTGTTTTGTTTTCTCCTTAGCACTTATCTCCTTCTAACTTACTATGTCTATACATAGTAATATGTAACTTACATATATATCTAACTTACTATGTATGTATATACATATTATATACATATATATATATACATATATATACATAATAGATAGGCATATGTGTGAGTATAAAGTTGAAGTAACTAGCCTCCAAAGTGGCTCCAGTGAGTTTCACCTCTTGGTGTTCAAGCCCCCTCCCATGTTGAATAGGGAAGACCTGTATAAATAATTTCATATATATATAATACATATATATATAATATATATGCACATATATGTACACACATATATAATATATATGTGTATATGTATACATATATATATGTATACATATATATATAATACATAATCAATCAGAAAAGATGGTGCATAACTCCAAAGCTAGGTCCTAAAAGATATCGCAGCTATTGCCTTGCTCTCTCTTGGATCTCTCAGTCCAGAGGTAGTCAGCTTCCATATTGTGAAGACACTCAGGCAGCTTTAGGGAGAGGTCTATGTGAAGAAGAAATGCCAACAGTCAGCACCAACTAGCCATCCATGTGAGGAAGCTATCTTGGAAGTAGATCCTTCAGCCCCACTCAAGTTTTCAGACAACTACAGCTCTAATCAATGTCTTGATTACAACTTCATGAGAAACCCTGAGCTTAGAGTCCAACTAAGCTGGTCCCAAATTCCCGACCCACAGAAATATAGAGAGAAGAAACACTGTCAATCAAAACATGACTCTTTCTTCCAACCTTACTTCAGCTGGAAATCTCTTTATAAGTCTTACAGGATTTGGTAAATCCAGGATCTCTAAATGTTTTCTATTGTTGCGTTGTTCACTTTCCCTATGGAAAGAGAACTTTCATTTGTAGCTAATATCTTAATACTTGGGAAATGAAAAATTCAGTCATTTCCACACTATAACTTCAAACCTTTCCATGACAATTCTGGTTTTAATTCTCATGTACATTATAATTTCTAAATTGAGTCTGCATATAATGCACCCTATGTGAATACAAGTGTTTATGCATGGACACGTGAGCTATAATAAAATCTTACTTATAATTAGTGCTCTGTAAACACTTTCATTTAGAAGGCACATGGGGTGCCTGGGTGGCTCGGCTAGTTAAGCGACCAACTTCAGCTCAGGTCATGATCTTGTGGTTTGTGGGTTTGAGCCCACGACTGGCTCTGTGCTGACAGCTCAGAGCCTGGAGCCTGCTTCAGATGCTGTGTCTCCCTCACTCTCTGCCCCTCCCCCGCTCATGCTCTGTCTCTGTCTCTCAAAAATGAATAAACATTAAAGAAATTTTTTTTGGGAGGCACTTACATGTGATCTTCATGGTAATGTCTGAGAAGCTCTCAGGGAAAGTACTCCTTCCATTTTACAGATGAGAAAATTGATAGTCAAAGAAATTAAAGTATCCTCTTAAGATTACTTGAGTGGGTAATGGTCAATCCAGAATTTCTCTAAATCTTAAACCAGGTCCTCGAATTGCTCTAGACAGCTGTTGTCAGGGTTTGTACTGACCTGAGGTAATTAAATCGAGTGCAGCAGGAACTCCAATGAGTCTGGGGAGAAGCTGGGTTCCTCTTGCACCAGGAAGGAGTCCTAGCCTGACTTCTGGGAAGCCAATTTGAGCCTATTAAAGTTTGAAGGCACAAAGGTCATTAGAATGAGACAGCATGTAAAGGGGAGGATTCCTCTGGATTTCCCACACTTTCAAAAACACTGTTTCAGGAGTTTCTGCAGAGCAATGCACACACACTCTCTCTCTTAAAATAAATACATAACAAAAAGCGAGAGTGCCTGGGTGGCTCAGTTGGTTAAGCGTCCGACTCTTGATTTTGGCTCAGGTCCTGATCTCAAGGTTCCTGAGATCAAGCCCTGCATCTGGCTCTGCCCTGACAGTGTGGAGCCTGCTTGGGATTCTCTCTCTCCCTCTCCCTGCCCCCCCCCCACTCTCAAAATAAATAAGACACTTTAAATAAATTAAAAAATGTTTAATGTTTATTCATTTTTGAGAAAAAGAGAGAGAGAAAGACAAAGCACTAATGGGGGAGGGGCAGGCTCCAGGCTCTGAGCCATCAGCATAGAGCCTCAACCATTGAAATCATGGCCTGAGCAGAAGTCAGACGCTTAACTGACTGAGCCACCCAGGCACCCTGACACTTTAAATAAATTTTTTAAAAAAAAGTTTTTACAGGGCAAATTAGTGTACACCCTCTACTTAGGTTAACAACATAAACAGAGCTGTGCTGTCCCTAAGTCTTCATGTTGAAATACATCTCTAACTTCTTACATATTTTTTTCTCTGACTCCATTGTGATCTGTTTCAGCCAACAAAAGTTATATTGTCCAGAAACAGCTTTATGGAGCCCTAAAAGAGCCAGGAAGCTGAGAAATTAAAAGGAAAACTCACAGAATAGGAGAGAATATTTGCTAATCATGTATGTAGAATATATAAAGAACTTTTTACAACTCAGTAATAAAAAGACAATCCAATTAAAAATGGGCAAAGGAAGGGCACCTGGGTGGCTTAGTTGGTTCAGCCTCCGACTTCAGCTCAGGTCATGATTTCACAGCTCGTGGGTTTGAGCCCTGCATTGGGCTCTGTGCTGACAGCTCAGAGCCTGGAGCCTGCTTCGGATTCTGGGTATCCCTCTCTCTCTGCTCCTCCCCCACTCAATCTCTCTCTCTCTCTCTCTCTCTCTCTCTCTCTCTCAAAAGTAAATAAAAAACATTTAAAAAATTGGCAAAGGATCTGAATAGACATTTCTCTAAAGAAGAGATACAAAATAGCCAATAAGCACATGAAGAGATGTTCAATATCATTAGCCCATCAGGAAAATGCAAATCAAAACCACAACAAGATACTATTTCACATCCAATAAGATGACTATAATAAACACACACACACACACACACACACACACACACCACACACAATGTTACACAAATTTTCCTAGCATCATTGTTCATAAAAGCCAAGAAAATAGAAACAATTCACATGTTCATCAACTGATGAATGGATAAAGAAAATGTGGTATATCCATACAAGGAAATATTATTTGGCCATAGAAAGGAATGAAGTACTGACAAGCTACAACATGGTTGAACGATGACAACATTATGCTAAGTGATAGAAGCCAGTCATAAAAGACAACATGTTGTGTGATTCTGTGTATATGAAATGTCTAGAATAAGCAAACCCATAGAGACAGAGAGTAGATTAGTGGTTGCCTAAGACTGAAGGAGAGGGGAGATGGTGGGTTACTCCTAAAGGGTATGAATTTTCTTTTGGTATAATAAATGTTCTAAAATCCACTGTGGTAAGGGTTACACAGCCCTGTGAATATGCTAATATACCATTCAGTTTTACACTTTATTTTTATTTTTTTAAGTAGGCTCCATGTCCAGCGTGAAGCCCAGTGCAGGGCTTGAACTCACAACCCCGAGATCAAGACCAATCAAGAGTCAGATAACCAACTGAGCCACCCAGGCACCCCTCAATTGTACATTTTATTTTTAAATGGTTTTTTTTATTTTTAAAAATGTTTATTTTTGAGAGAGAGACAGCAAAGGCAGGGGAGGGACAAAGAGAGATGGAGACACAGAATCAGAAACAGGCTCCAGGCTCTGAGCTGTCAGCACAGAGCCTACCATGGGGCTCGAACCCACCAACTGCGAGATAGTGACCTGAGCTGAAGTTGGATGCTCAACTGACTGAGTCACCCAGGCGCCCCTTAAATGGTTTTTTTTGTTGTTTATTTATTTATTTTTGAGAGAGAGAGAGCATGAGCAGGGGAGGGGCAGAGAGAGTGAGGGAGACAGAGAATCCAAAGCAGGCTCCGAGCTGTCAGTGCTGAGCCTGATGCAGGGCTTGAACCCAGGAACAATGAGATCATGACCAGAGCCAAAGTCAGACACTTAACTGACTGAGCCAGCCAGGCACCCTCAATTGTACACTTCAAATGAATGTATTATATGGTTTTTGAGTTATATCTCAATAAAGCTCTTACAGAAAAAAAATTAGACAGCAACCTCAGTCCAGGCAAGAGAATGAATTCAAGCCCTTTACCACATGCCTCTCTTGGCTATTTAAAAGTGGCTAAAGTTCTGTTAGTTTTGTTACAGGTACAGGATGGGAGGAGGAGGGTGCTTTAATGCAGACTGTCATTTACCCACATTGTGATCCAACAGCTCCAAATACCTGGAATATTAAGCGTTTCTCACACAAGGCATTCCTAACAGTCAGTCAAGAATTTTTCCGCCACTGTTCATCCCCATCCCCTGACTTATCATTGCTTATAACTTATATCTACACTCAGTGTGCAGAAGGCATGGTAAGAGGGACACAGAAAAAGGAGCACTTAGGATATATATCTTTATTCATAAACCCTTATAAAAATTAAAATACCGGGGTGCCTGGGTGGCTCAGTTGACTGAGTGTCCAATTCTTGATTTCAGCTCATTTTATGATCTCAGGGTTCATGGGCTTAAGCCCCATGTCTGGTTCTGTGCTGACAATGCAGAGCCTGCTTGGGATTTTCTCTTTCCCTCTCTCCCTGCCCTCCCCTGCTCTCTCTCTCAAAATAAATAAATAAACATTAAAAAAATTTAATGCTACAAGGAAATGTTAAATAAATTATGGTATATCTACAAGACAAAATTATACAGCCATTTTAAATGATATGTTTAAAGACTATTTACAATAAGATTAACAGCAGGTTTCTTGTCAGAAACCATGGAGACCAAAAGGCAGTAGGTTGACATATTCAAAGCACTAAAAGAAAAAACATGTCAAACAAAAATTCTACATCCAGCAAAACTAGCTTTTGAAAATGAAAACAAGGGGCACCTGGGTGGGTTAGTTGGTTAAACATCCAACTCTAGATTTTGGCTCAGGTCATGATCTCATGGTTCATGGTTTCGAGGCCCATGTCAGGCTCCACACTCCCAATCCTGCTTGGGATTCTCTCTCTCCTTCTCTCTGCACCTCCCCCATTCTCTCTCTCTCTCTCTCTCTCTCTCTCTCTCTCTCTCTCTCTCAAAGTAAATAAATAAACTTTAGAAAAATCAAAATGAAGGCAAATTAAAGCATTCTGAGGTAAAGACAAAAATTGGATTTGTTGCCAGCACATCTGCCCTACAAGAAATCCTTCACAATGAAATGAAAGGACACTAGACAGGAACTCAAATCCATGTGAAGGAATAAAAAACAATGATAAAGGATCACTATTTAGGTAAATATAAAGGACAAATTAATATAAACTTTTATGTATAATTCTTCTTTCCTATCTGACTTAAAAGACCCCTACGTTAAGCAATAATAAAAAAATCTATATGTTTTCACTCTTATGTGGATCCTGAGAAACTTAACAGAAGACCATGGGGGGGGGGGGGGGGAAGTTACAGAGAGGGAAGGAGGCAAACAATAAGAGACTTTTAAAAACTGAGAATAAACTGAGGGTTGATGGGGGGGAGGGAGGGGAACGTGGGTGATGGGCATTGAGGAGGGCACCTGTTGGGATGAGCACTAGGTGTTGTATGGAAACCAATTTGACAATAAATTTCATATTTAAAAAAAAATCTATGTTAATGGGCATACAAATGTGTAATGATACAATTTGTGACAATAACAGCATTAAAGTAGTGGGTAACGGAACCATATAGAAGCAAACTTTTTTGTATACTATTGAAATTAAGTTGGCATTAATCTGAACTAGATTGTTTTAAATTAAGACGTTAATTGTAATCACCAGGACTTTGTTACCACCAGTAAGAAAATAACTCAAATATACATAGTAAGAGAAGGAACAAGAAAATGAAAAGGGTAATAGAAAATATCTATGTAATACAAATGAAAGCATTAATGGAATAATTGAGAAACAAAAAAGATAGAAGACAAAGAAAAAAATAGCAAAATGGCAGAAGTAAGTACTTCCTTATTAGTAATTGTGTTACATGTAAATAGATTAAACTCTCTAAAACAGATTGGCAGAATGCATAAACAAATAGGGTAAATATGATATTAGTATAAAAATGGAGTACAAATGAAATACAATATAATTCCAAAGGTAGGTATTTTTTTTTGTGTTTGTGTGTGTGTGTGTGTGTGTGTGTGTTTAGTTCATTTATTTTGAGAGAGAGCACGTGGGAGGGGCAGAGAGAAGGGAGAGAGAGGATCCAACACTAACAGCATGGAGCCCTACTTGGGGCTTGATCCCACAGATGGAACCATGAGATCATGACCTGAACAGAAACCAAGAGTCAGACACTTAACCAACTGAGCCAACAAGGCGTCCCTGTAGGTGTTTTTTTTCTTAAAGACGGCAAAGAAAAAGGAATTTAAAAAAAGCTATAAGAAAAATGTATTACATAGGAAGAAGACCAAAAGAAAATAAAATAGAATATTAATAGTGGTTATTTCTGAACTGTGAGTTTATGGGGATTTTAGTTTACATCTTTATACTTTCCTGTATTTTTTAGTCTATCACAATGATCAACATTATCTTTATCATTAGAAAAATGTTACTTACAAAATGTTACCATTCTGAGACTGATATCACAGACCTCATCTACATACTTAATAGCCCAAATTAAATCTATTTCCAGAAACAAATGGATTTACAATTTTGTGCTATTTTCAAATAGGAAATTGTCTTCTAAGGTACTAATAATTACAAAGGACCACAAAACCAAAACCTTTGAGGAAATAAAAATTTAAATAAGTATGCATACTCAGGGATGAGAGTCAAAATATTTTATACCTCATGCTGCATAAGCATGGCTCAGCGGAACATCACGTGGGTCATACTACTGGAGCAGAGTCGTGGGGGCCCTGTACCGACCCAGTAGTTCCCCTTTGGTTTGTGTTTTATGTGGAGACCCAAGGGCTAGGGCTAGGGAAGCAAAGGGACAGTCATGGGGCTCAGGGTAACAGCTATTTACTCATGGAATGGACATTTTTCAACATGTCAACAACTACTACCACTGTGCTGATGCATAGCAGCTGAAAAACCAGTGCTAAAAATACATAAGAGTTGTCAACCAGGAAGCTAGCCTTTCAAAATGATCACCACTGAGGCTTATACAACATTTAGACATCGCCTTAAAGAAAAGCCCCCCACACCGAGCCCCATATGGAGCTTTAGCGGTTACCTCTGCATGGGCAATCCTATAGTGACAGCCCAGGGCCAGCTCTAGTCCCCCTCCTAAAGCCATGCCTTGAATAGCTGCCACCATGGGCTTCTCATTTCTCTGTATTTCATCTACTACATGTCCCAATACGATGGCGGGCTTTCTAGGAGCAGTGAAGCCATGGATATCAGCACCTAAGGACACAGACAAGGAAAAAGAGAGGTGGAGAGACTTGGACTTTGTTATAGACAATAAGGTATCAGATAACTCTCAAGGAATTTCAGACCTTCTTGGGACCACAAGACATTTAATTCTTTGGCTGGACACACAGTGAAGGAAAAATAACCTGGAAAATGTAGAACATTACAAGAGAAAATCCTCAAACCTTGATCAGGAATCCTGTAATCTAAAATCTGTCTTCCATATGATAGGTAGTAACTCTACCTGTAAAAAATTAAAAGCCTCAGAGAAGGGGGAATAGAGATTCAGAAGTTGAACCAACCCTCCCTCCCCTTCTTTTTTTGTATAGTATTGCTCACCAACCTTATTATATCTTTGTTAAGAGCATAAATCATTACAACATAAAACCTCAGCATAAAACACATACATATTTGTGAGTTATATGTTTTATGTTTTTGTAATAGATTGTTTTTGTGATCAATAAAAGCAACATTTATTTCTTTTCCTAATTATAAAAATAACACATGCATTATAGAAAATTTGAAAAATACACAAAATAATAAAGAACATAAAGATCACCCCAAAATCACCACACAGAGATAACAATGTAATATTTTTGTGAATTCTTGTTTCCCAAAGCATATATGTAAATGGCTTTGTGATCTTCAGTAACTTATGCAACTTTTTTATAACACCTATCTTCAGTGACTTAGGAGAGAATTAAATTAAAGTTTGCTATCATATATATTTAACAATATTGAAAGCATTCTATAACATCATTTTTCATATTTTCCTTTTTTCACATAACATTATACTGAACTCTTCCCCACAGAATTATCTATTCTTGGAAACATTAAGCTTGGCAAGAGTTAAAAAGTTAAAGTAATTCTTTCATACCAACCTATTTAACTTTTCATTTCTACCTGTACCTTACCCAGCATCAATCCAAGATTATGATTTTTTTGCTCACCAATCCATCATACTCACACTCTCATCTAGTGTTATTAGTTATTATTTCTATTCCTTTTTGGCTCAAGAAAAACAAGATATCTCAGGCCTATCAATCCTGTAAGTTTAGATTTAAATGATTTTTCATGTCATAATAGCAATTAGTGCGTATTGGATAAATACTTTACATCAGGCACCGTGCTAAGTAGTTTCATATACTCTCTTATTTGATTTTCTTAATACGTAGGTTAAGTAGTATAACCATCTCCATTTCACAGGTCAGGAAGCTAAGGCTTTGAGATGTTAAGTGACTAGTTCAAACATATGACCAGTTAATTACTGGTAGAATAAGGATTTGAACTCAGTTTAACTACAGAGCCCACATTCTTAAACGTTATTACTACATTTTTCTACTTGCAGCATAAGGTTAGTACTAGTATCCCAATTTTACAGAAACCAAGGCACAAACAAGAGTACAGTGATTTCACTTTTTAACTGTTTATTTCTGGCATATAGAAATGCAATAAAGTTTTGGATATTGATTTTATATCTAGCAAAATTACTAAGTTATTAATTATAATACCTTTCTAATAGATTATTTTGATTTTTCTGCAAACTCTATCATATCTTCTGGATAATGAAGTTTTGTTTCTTCCTTTCCAATCCCAATACCTTTCGTTTGTCTCTCTAGCCTTACTGGACTGGCCAGGGCCTAAAACACAATGTCAAACAGAAATGGGGAGAGTAGCTAGCCTCGTCTTGCTCCCATCTCAGAAGGAAAGCTTTGTTTTGTTTTGTTTTGATTTTTTCGTTTTTAAGTAATCTTTATACCCAACGTGGGGCTTGAGCACAAAACCCCAAGATCAAGAGTCTCATGCTCTACTGATTGAGCCAGCCAGGTGCCCCAGGAAGGCTTTCAACTTACCATTTTATCTGATGTTTTCTATAGGTTTTCAAAAATGGATTAAGACATTTTCTTTCTATACCTAGTTTACTAAAAATTTTTATTTTTAATGCATGTCAAATGATATCAAATGTTTTTTCTGCAGTTCTTAAAAAATTCATATGATTTTTCTCTTTTAATCTTTTAACAGAATGAACTACATTAATCTTATAATGTTCAACCAATCTGGAATTTCCGGGAAAAAAAAGTGATGCCTTCCACTTTTTATATATTGTTAGATTCAATTTTATGATATATTATTTAAGATTTTTATACTTATGCTTATGAATGAAACTTGCCTTTCATTTTGCTTTCCTTTCATTGCAAATTTCATTTGTAAGTTTTGCTTTTTCATACTGGCCTTGATAGGTGTTGGTATCAAGATTATGCTAGCGTCATGAAATGAGTTACAAAGAGTACTGGATTGAATGGTGCCCACGCAGAACCTGTAAAACTTACCTTATTTGGAAATAGGGTCTTTGCAGATATAACTGAGTAAAGATGAGGTCATACTGGATTTGGGTGGGTCTATATAAGATCAGGGAAATCTGGACGCAGGCGAGAAGGCCATGGAAAGAGACAGGAGTGATAAAGCAATAAGCCAAGGAACACCAAGGATTGCCTGCAACCACAGAAGCTAGAGGAGGCAAGCAAAGAGTCTTCCCTAGAGCCTCTGGAGTAAGAATGACCATACAGATACCTTGGTTTGAACTTCTACCCTCCACAAGTCATCGGTTATGGCAGCCCAAGGAAACTAATATGGGAAGTGTTCCCTCTTCTTTTATTCCCTAAAACATTTATGTGAAATTCAAATAATATTTTCCTTGACTTTCCAGTTAGAGCTTGCCAATAAAGTCATTTGGGGCTGGAATTTACTCTGTGAGATTTTTGATTACTGATTCGATTTCTTTAATGGTTTTTTATTTCCACTTGAGTCATATTGGGAAGCCATAATATTTTCATTATCTTTTTTAATGGCTACAGTATCTGCAGTGATATCCCATTTGCCATTCCCTATATATATTGTGCCTTCCCTTTTTCTCTTGATCAATCTCTCCAGAGGTTTGTAGATTTCATTAGTCTTTCAAAGAACTAACTTTTGACAGTCTTGAATCACATTTGTTTCTATCACATTAATTTCTCCTCTTCATTATTCCCTTTCTTCTACTTCATTGGGTCTAGTAGTTCATTGGTTAGTTCCTTGATATAGATGCTTAACTCGTTATGTTTCAGTCTGTTTTCTTTTCTGATAAATACCTTTAAGGTTATAAATCTCCTGCTAAGTTTTGCGTTAGCTGTATCCTTCAGTTATATATGTTGCATTTTCACTATCATTCAGTTCTAAATATTTTCTAAATTCTATTATGATTGCACTTTGACTCAGGGATTAAGAAATGAATTTAATTTCTAAACATATGAGTATTTTTAGTTATATTTTTGTTATTGATTTCTAGTTTAATTGCATTGCTGTCAGAGAACATATTCTAAGTAAAATTTATTTTTTTTTATTTAAAAAAAATTCTTTTTTTAACGTTTGTTTATTTTTGAGACAGAGAGAGACAGAGCATGAATGGGGGAGGGTCAGAGAGAGGGAGACACAGAATCTGAAACAGGCTCCAGGCTCTGAGCTGTCAGCACAGAGCCCGACGCGGGGCTCGAACTCATGGACGGCGAGATCATGACCTGAGCTGAAGTTGGCTGCTTAACCGACTGAGCCACCCAGGCGCCCCAGTAAAATTTATTAAGACAAGTTCTTGTGGTCCAGTATCTGGTCAAATCTGTAAATGTTGCAAATTTGAGAAGAATGTATATTTTCCAATTGTTCTATATAAATCCATTAAGTCTAACCACCTCTAATGCTTTTCTAGGAGAATTTTTTTTTTCTATCCCTGAGTTCTAACTACATTCTCCCTTTTCTACCTTCTTTCTTACAAAGAAATATTGAGTTTTCCATAATTGGGATCCCTCTCTCCATGGTGCAAAGTCACTATCTTGGGCTTCTGACCTGAAGTTTCAAAACAACAAGTAAGCCATTTCATAACTGATTAATGTTTGGCATATTATTTTAATCTCTCTCAGGCTCATCCTTATCATCTGTAAATGGAGATTGTAGGATTTACTGAGGATTAAAGTATGTGTAAAAATACTACTGTTTTCATTATTAATAAATAAATAACCCATATAGTACTGGCACATAGCAGGCAAGATAAATGGTAATTTTATAATGATTATCATTTTTACATTTCTTTACTGTCATGATTCCAATATCTACTTCTTCTCAGGCTGCAATTAACATACATTAAATTTCATTGGCTACAGTAACATTACACAGGCCTTCATATAGGACAAAAGGCATAATATATTCATTTGGGAAAAGAAGAAAAGCTACTACAAATACCACTGAATCACCATTTCAGATTCTTTTGCCATATGTTTTCAATATTTTTGCATCTTCATAGAATAACCCAATAAAGATAGTCATGGTCACTGAGATGGGTGACTATTAGAAGAAAAATGAACTCAGGGGTGCCTGGGTGGCTCAGCCAGTTAAGTGTCTGACTTCGGCTCAGGTCATGATCTCGTGGTTTGTGGTTTCAAGCTCCACATCAGGCTCTGTGCTGACAGCTCAGAGCCTGGAGCCTGCTTCAGATTCTGTGTCTCCGTCTCTCTCTGTTCCTCCTCTGCTCATGCTCTGTCTCTTTCTGTCTCAAAAATAAATATACGTTAAAAAAAATTTTTTTAAAGAAAAAAAATGAATTCAATTTCAAGTCTCTGTCAGAAAGAAATAAAAAATAACATTTATTGAACATCTTCTGATGCAGGCACTGCACTAGGGACTTTCAGATATATCTCACGTAACCTCACAAAAACCTATTAAGATAGATACTACTATCCACTTTCTAAACAGAGAAATTGAGGAGTTCAGGAGATTACAGGGATTCGTCCAAGCTCCCATAGGGTGGAGATATATGCAGAGCAGGTATGTAACAACAGGTGTATATTAGTAGGTATAACACCCATCAAACCTGGGTGTCCTCCAAAGGCCCATCCAATACAAAAGAGAATCTTCTCTGGGTCTTTCTGCGTCTTTCTGTGACTCTTGTCTCTCTGCAATGTTTCCCATTCCCATTCAAGTCTCCCATATCCATTACCCACCCTACGGTATTACCCACAGGGACGGCTAAGGCAGCATCGGTCTCAGGCTGTGGTTGGATTCCAAAGATAATGAGAAAGAGTTAGAGACTGGTTACCTGCAGAGAATTTGCCATCTGCTCCACAAATCACAATGGCTTTTACTGTATGGTCTGTTATAGCTTTCTGCAGTCCCTCTTTTATTCCACGGAGTACAGATGTACTAAAAGAAAAAAAATTAGACGAGGCATTAGAATTAAATTTATACCATCTCAGACTTTTTTCCTTTCCTAACAATGAAAATTGAAACACACACGCAATGTATAAAAACCCTAGTTACTCACTATTCAGTTTTCACTAATTTGATCAACTAATAATAAACATGTCAACTGTGAATTAAGTACTGGACTAAATAAATGAATAAGCTTTTTCTTGTTTTTAAGTTTATTTATTTATTTGAGAGAGAGCAAGCGAGTCGGGGAGGGACAGAGAGAATCCTAAGCAGACTCTGTACTGTCAGTGCAGAGCCCAATGTAGGGCTCAAACTCATGAACCATGAGATCGTGACCTGTGCTGAATTCAGATGCTTAATTGACTGAGGTGCCCAGGTGCTCCAAATGCATAAAAAAATTTTTTTTTAAGTTTATTCATTTTTGGGACAGAGAGAGACAGAGCATGAATGGGGGAGGGTCAGAGAGAGGAAGAGACACAGAATCTGAAACAGGCTCCAGGCTCTGAACTATCAGCACAGAGCCCGACACGGGGCTCAAACTCACGGACCGCGAGATCATGACCTGAGCCAAAGTCAGATGCTCAACCGACTGAGCCACCCAGGCGCCCCTAAAATTTTTAAAAAATAGTATTTTCCTACAGTTTGCTGTAACTTTGGCCGCTTAGAAGCAGCACTAATCAATTTAAAAATATTATTGTACATCTTCTATGTATACTGAAAGGAGCTTATAACATCCTAGGAAATGACAAAATGTCACACTAAGATGAGTGCTATAATGAAAATACAAATAAAGTGATGTGGACATTCACAGTGAGAAGAAATTACTTTCAATTTGTCATATTGGCAAAATATAAGAAAACTGAAATAGTCTAAAACAAACAACCCAAGAGATGTGTCAAGGGCTTCAAATTACCCCAAATATCCAACCTTCCCCACTTTCTTCAAAATATTAAGCATCTAGTTTTTAGCTGGATACATGACTGCCCAAAATAAAGGTTGCATTTTCCAGCTTGTTATGCAGTAAAGTCAGCCTAAGGCATTAAGTTGTGGTCAATAGGATGGAAGCAGATTTGGTATATCCAACTTTGGGAAGAGTTCTTAAAGGATTGGGTATGCTTTTCTCTTTTCCTTTTCTGGCAGGAATGGGGATGTGATGGCTAGATCATAAGCAGCCATCATGGACCAAGAGGTGGAAGACCTGAAATGAGGATGGCAGAGCAAAAGATAAACAGAATTGGGAACCCTGATGATTGTGGAACAATCACATCATTCTAAGACACTGCTATGAAAGAAATCAACCTTATTTTGTTTAATCCACTACTCTTTTGAGTTTTCTGTCACTGACAGCCAAAGCTAAAACTAATTTAGGAGGCAGAGGCAAGATCTGGGGAAAAAAAGGGCTTGCAGTAGATTTTGCTAAGTTTCAGTTGATGAGGGAGTCATCTATAAAAGAGAGCTATAGTCAAGATTGAATGAGTCAGCCAAAGGCAAAAAGAGTTGAGTGTAAATCCTCTGGATGCACTCTCATTTAAGAAGTGGGAGAATTTTAAAGGGCAGTTGGGGAGAGAGGAGTCAATGTGGTGGAGAAGTAGGGGGACCCGAAGTTCCCTCAAACACAGCAGTATTGAGGTCAGCAGACATGGAATTCCAGGAATCCGGGCTACAGAGTGACAGAAACATCTCCAGGGGCCCACAGGGACAACATGGTGAGCCATAGGTGCGTGATTACGAACTGGTAGAGATAAAATGGGTGGTGTAGGCGCGGAGGGGAGGGATCCCCTTCTGTGGAGAAAAGGAAGAGAAAGAGAGGCTGTGGAAGTGTAGGATTGTATTTGGACAACTGAAAAACCACAGATGAGGGAACGGAAAAAATGGAGAAAGAACCAATTTCTAACCGTGGGGCTTTCTCTGCCCTGTTCCTGCACCTAGAGAGGAGGGGAGTCAGCCCCAGGCTAGGTAGCTAGCTCCCAGCAGTGGGAGAGAGCAATCCTCTCCCTTGAATGCTGTGGGAAGAAGGCAAATAGCCATTCCAAGGACAAAAGACCCTGCAGGCGCCCACCAGCTAGAGGCCCTTTGTCGGCTGGGTGGGTGGTGACACTACCCCAGAACTGGGGCACCCAGTTCCTTTATGACACAAGGGTTTGAATCCCAGCCAAGCACCAGGGAGGCGCAGGAGACAGTGGAACGGGACATAGTGGCCCACTCACACCCACGTGGCACTGTGAGGAGGGCCTAAACAGAGTGGTTTGGGACACCCAGTCCAGGAAGGAGAGACTGGGGCATCGCCATTTTTCTCTCCATCACCAACAAGGTGGGGTTTCAGGGATCAGGGCCGCAGTGGAGGCGGGACCTGCCTACACCAAACCACGCCCCTCCATGCCTAGTAACTTGGCCGTCTAACAGAGCAAGATCGACACTGACCAACCAGACAGCCCCTCCAGACCAGGGCAGACACTAGTTCCAAGGCACTGTCAGATATTGGTCTAGGGGATTTACATTCTCTGATTTGATTCATGGTCAATTCTTATTTTCTGTGTATATGTAGATACATATTTTTTTCTTTTCTTCCTCTTATTTCTTCCCTTCTCTAGTTGGGTTATTCTGGCTGTTGGTTTGTTTAAACAGACATTTTTTTAAAATCTATTCTTTTAACACCTCTTCTGTATCTCCTTTTTTATTTTCCTCTCTCTCTCTGGACTAGCCATATAGTTTCTCTGATTGTCTTCCTGGGCAATTTTTTTTCTTTTACTTTTCCCCACCCTGTCATTTCTCTCCTTGTATAGGATAAGGCCTTTTTCACCACAACCCCCCCTTTTAAAATTTTTCTCCAGGGATACTTCAAGGAACAAATCATAGCACACGCGGTAGAAGTTCCAAACCACCACTATGAGTAGGGAGACAAAGCAACCGGAGTCTCAACAGAGAGCACAAAACACACTCCAAAAACACCTTCTGAACGGCCAGGCCCTGGACATAACAAGCTATTAAAACACACAAGGGACAGGGGCGCCTGGGTGGCGCAGTCGGTTAAGCGTCCGACTTCAGCCAGGTCACGATCTCGCGGTATGTGAGTTGGAGCCCCGCGTCAGGCTCTGGGCTGATGGCCCAGAGCCTGGAGCCTGTTTCCGATTCTGGGTCTCCCTCTCTCTCTGCCCCTCCCCCGTTCATGCTCTGTCTCTCTCTGTCCCAAAAATAAATTTAAAAAAAAACGTTGAAAAAAAACCACATAAGGGACAGAAAACTAGCCAATATGACGAAACGGAAGAATTCTCCGCAAAAGAAATTCCAGGAAGAAATGACAGCCAGAGAACTGCTCAAAACAGTTATAAACAATGTAACTGAGACAGAATTTAGAATAACGGTCGTAAGATTAATAACTGGGATTGAAAAGAGCATAAAAGAGAGCAGAGAATCTATTGCTGCAGAGATCAAGGAACTAAGAAATAGTCACAGTGAATTAAGAAATGCTATAAATGAGGTGCAAAATACACTAGATGCAGTGACAGCAAGGATGGAGGCAGAGGGGAGATTAAGTGGAAAAGAAGATAAAATTATGGAAAATGATGAATCTGACAAAAAGAGAAAAAAATATCCACATATATAACTTCAGAAGAAGACAGAAGAAAGGGCAGGAAAGTATCCCCAAGTAGAGAAAACTTGAGGAAGCTGAAATGAACCCCAGGCAGCAGGGCCTGCTGGAGGGCCTTGCAATGATGGCAGCTAACACATGTTCCATGCCAGTTTATGACTTCCAGCATATGTAAACTTCACCACAACTTTATGAGGTAGATACAAATGTTTCTCTTACAAGAGGGGAAGGGGCAGGCTAACGACTAGAAACGTTTAAAATAGCTATGAGAAAATATTTCTAGTTATGGGTGTTAGACTGTGAAACGTTTCCCCCAAGTCCTTGATGGGCATGGTTTCCTCTTATGAGCAGAGGCTGAGGCAGAGTCCTAATATTTAGTAATTCTAACTAAAATACAGACAAGTCCAAAATGGATATGTAATTATATTATGTTTTGCTTCATCAAAACCAAAATAAGTTATTTTGCTTTTTTTTCTGAGAATGACAAGAAAGTGGACGTATCATCCTTGTATGATTTTCATTGCTGCACTTTTTTTTGCATGACTAAATGCAATAACTCATCTGAAAAATAAAAATTATAATATTAATATGGTAAAATCAAATCTGAGGACACTAAGATAAAAATTCAGGTAAAATTAGCAGGTCTCCTCAATCCAGTCTCTCTTTTTTGTTCCAGCGGTATGTGCTAAGAATGTTGACCAAAGGTCTTTCACCCTGTTTTATATATTCATTGTAAATTTTAATTTTGGCTAATCCTACTCTCCGAGGATGGATGGCTCTATCCTGGGCTGATGGATCATTATCCTTTTTCCAAAGATATGGAAGACCAAACCTATCTAATAACCTCATTAATTAAAACAGAAACAAAAACAACTAGCATTAATCTCAGTTTTGAAAGCAATGCCGTAAGCGCATTGCACACGTAGGTGGGAGAATTTAAAATAGGCAAAGGTGGGGCGCCTGGGTGGCCCAGTCGGTTAAGCGTCCGACTTCAGCTCAGGTCATGATCTCGCGGTTTATGAGTTCAAGCCCCGCGTCAGGCATCTGTGCTGATGGCTCAGAGCCTGGAACCTGTTTCAGATTCTGTGTCTCCCTCTCTCTCTGACCCTCCCCCCTTCATACTCTCTCTCTGTCTCAAAAATAAATAAACCTTTAAAAAAATGTTTTTTAAAGAAAAAAAAATAATAAAAGGGGCGAAGGTGCTCCATGATGAAATCAAAGAAGATAAACTGCACAGTCTACTCCATAGGCTACTTACTAGGCTTACTCCAAATGGATCCTCCACTACAGCACTAAAGCCTTTAAGTTTAGAGCAAATCAGGAGAAAGAACGTTGCATTTCTGTCCAGGCCACAATTCACTTTTACTCACTGCCTTGGCATTAATAGGAAACTTTATCATCAGATTTCTAAATCTTATGAGTTACACTTTATTAGGGCAGCCTATATTCGAGATTGGGAAGTAAGAGGTCAAGGTCTAGCGGGCATTGTACCTTTAGAACAGAATGTACACATGAGAAGTCAAAGCTGCCAGCAAGTAGAAGAGCAGGAAACTGGCACGTATGGCCCGTGTTGGAGTCCAGCTCGCCCACTTAGAGGCCATCTGCCTGCCTCTGAGCCTCAGTTTCCTCACCAGTGAAACACCGGTAGGAGTTCGCTGCGAGCGTTAACCAAGCTAACCTATGCACAAGGCCCTGGCATTCGCCGCGGTTGTCTGTGTCGGTGTCTCTCTGCTTTTAATCCAGCAGGGGAAAGTCAAAGCCTCGGAGCAGGCAGGCGGCGAAGGGCCCTCCGTGCCCGGGCTGGAGGCAACCCAGCCCGTTACCTGATGGCGTTGACCGGCGGGTTTCGAAGGCGGATCAGCGCCAGCCAGTTCCGCGGCCGCGTGTACTCGGCCATGTCTGCTCGGTCGCGGAGGTCGCTTGCGCCTCTCACCACTGTGCACTGCCGCTTTTCCAGCCGTCGCGGAGCCCGCCCCGCGAGGAGGGGCGCCCGCTGGGCCAATGAGAGCCCGAGCCCGGCGCCACCTCCCGCTGCGCATCCTCCCACCCGCTCCTCCTCCTCCCGGGACCCCAGTCCCGCGCTCTGCAGACACTTGTGCTCTCTTTCTCCGGAGTGGTTCCCATCACAACCTAGGTCAGAGAGGACGGTGGAAAATGGGTGCAGTTGCCAGCAAGTCGGAGTTTACAACACCCTGGCCCAAAGAGGCTGCCTTCTCTGGAAAACTTCAGGATTCACTAAGTTGGTAGAGCTGTCCTCATCAGTTTTCATCTTCATGATCCTTCTTAACAGGAATAGATACCTGGGGTCTTGACAATTAGGTGACATGACACAACCACTTGGCACATAAGATACACGCACTGTGCGTTTCACCTAAATCTGTATGGTACCAACCGCGGACATAACCATTAATGTTACCTGTCTTACTGTAACGGGGCAACCTAGTGAAATGCATGGGTATCTTGTCTGATAACCAAACCTTCTCTTTTTTTCTTTTTAGAACGTTTCCCCCAGTTTTATTGAGATATACTTGACTACTTCACTATGTAAGTTAAAGGTGTACAGCCTAATGATTTGACTCACATAGCTCATGAAATGATTGCCACAGTAAGTTTAGTTAACATCTAATCTCATATAGATACAAAAATAGACAAAAGAAAAAAAAACACCTCTCTTTCCTTTTTCTGTCATTTCTAAGGAATGTGATTTCTAGTACTTCATTCATTGTGAATTGCACACCTGTTATATGCTAGGACTAGGCAGGAGATTAAAGGCAAATGAGGCCCAGCCCCTTCCCTCCAAAAGTTCACCACTGAAACAAGGTTTTTCTAGATTCCATTGGCCTCTGGTGGTCTCCACAGTCCATCAAGTGGTCAGAAAGCAGTCTGGAAGTTTCAGAGGAAAAGAACACAATGGAATATCTTTGTTTACTGGGACTATTTTCATATTCTTTTGCCTCTTGGAAATAAAAACAGGTTCCAACTCCTAGGAAAGTAGGATTGCCTTGAAGCCCTGGAAACAGGCAGCAGTCTGAAGGTATCCACCCATCAAGGACAGCATAGTAAGGACAGCCTTCCCTTCCAATAGCCGGCCATTTACAAACAAATGCCTCTGTCAGCCTTCAACAACAATCAGCTCCTACAGGTGATATCACTCTCTAATGCCCCCTAAAATTTGCCAGTCCCTGAATTCCACCTTGCTCAAAAATGATGTAAGATCAACAGTCTGCTCTGCTTGGAGAAACTGTGCATGAGGAGCATAGCTTTCCCTTATTATAAGAAGCAATAAATTCAGCTTTGTCTTCTCAATTCTGATATTGGCCTCTGGGGGAACAGCTCCGCAGAGGCATCCTAGCAATTTGGAATGCCTCCACAAAGGCTGTTGTAGGCAAGACTTAACAGTTCTGAATGGCCTGAAATTCTTCCTGGATCAAGGGGAGAGGAGCATGGTGTGGAGCTGTTTTGAGGCAGGTTCTCATCTCTATCTTGGAGGTGTTAGCTATAGGTCATTTCTCATCTATTTCCCTGGTTTTGGTTGAATGCCAAACTTTCTGCCTGTGCTCCCCAGCCCCTTTGGTATGGCTACAAACTTCTTTGTAAATCTACTGAACTGCTTAATAATAGTTTAGAGTAGGCTCCTCAACAGGGCAGGGACCAAGGTAAGCCAGTGACACACCCACTGGGCAAAATTTAAGAGGGCACTCACTGTCAGTGTCCTACAAGTGCCTACCCTGCCCTGCTCCTCCACAGCAGTTCCTGGGATCTGTCGTCTAGCCCCTCCTATTCGGTGTCATCCTGTGGAATTAGGGATGCAGGGAGCTGATACCATGCTGATCTTTCTCTTACTATCTGTGTAAATAATAAATTGTCTAAATCTATTTGGTCTCCTTATAGACCAAATCTATGGGAATGTGGCAAGCCAGCAAGTGCCACCATGCTGCTGCTGACAGACTGTGTGACCGTTTGACAGTCTCTTGATCATTGCGATGAATTGTTATATTCTGAAGTTGCCTTTTCATTTAATTTGTCTCACTAAGTGCTACATAATAGCACGTCATTCCTCTTGGCTAAGGCACTTCCTTCATTTTGCATGTGCTTTGCTTATTATGTCATTTTCATTGTTGTGTTGCAACTTAGGAAAATAGATCGGTTAATCAGAAGAGGTTTTGTGTGTGTGTGATCGAGTGTCGCATGCTCTACTGGCTGAGCGGAAGAGGTTTTTAAGAAAAACAAAAGAATGTAAATGTAGAAGTTCATGTGCTAGATCACGCCTATGTGTACTCACAGTAGGAACAGAGATGACTGTGTAAACTTGGTGTTGTGCTGTGAAACTTTATTCAATAGTGCCATGAAGCCAGAGCATTCTCCGGAGAGCTAATCAGATTTTTCTGTCACAACAGAAAATATTGCTTTCCAGCTGCAGTCATACAATCTTTCACATGTTCTCTTCCAAGTCTTTTCCCCTTTCACTGTGGGATATAAATGGGCACTAGGCCTCAGAGAAGGATAGAGCCATAGACAGAAGAAGCCTGACTTTCCAAATGATTTTGTGGAGGAGAGCTGCCTGCTGACTAGAACCAGCATGAGAAGGAAGTGTGGGTCTGTTTGTTAAAGAATTCTAACCTGTCCTAACTAATACAGAGAAGAAACGGGCGGTGAGTATACTCTTCCACAGTGAAGTTGGCTGACAGTTGAGGAGAAAAGCTGCTCACATGAGTACTTGAAATAAGAGATGGGATATAAATAGTTTCTTCATGGTATCAATAATATTAGTAATGACAATTTCTATAATTTCAAGTGGCTTGCTCAAGTTTTGAGCCTTGGAGATATAACACACACACACACACACACTCAAGATTCCTAAGGAAGTCCTAACTGTGGCAAAAAAAAAAAAAAAATGACTCAGTCTTGTCAATTATCTTGACTGGTTGAAATGCCAAAGATCAATGATGTATTATTGTGCAGATTTAAAGCTCTTGCACATACACTGCAACCAAATCTGAACTGAATGTAGCCAAAAACTGAACTGAGAATCTATTCACTGCTGTCTCCCACATTTCAATCTCTCAGCTTTTTGGTGAGGGCTGCTTATGGCCTGGCATCAATCAGATCATATTCATATTTCCCAAACTTGTGTTTACTTTTTAAATTGAGATATAACTCACACACACACACACACACACACACACACTATCCTTTTAAATTGAGATATAATTGTACACACTAAGTGTACAATTCAGTGATTTTTAGTATATTCACAAGGTGGACACCATCACCACTCCCAAATTCCAGGACATTGTAATCACCCCCAAATGAACCCTGTATCCATTAAGCACATTTGCCTACTCCACATATTTCATATAAATGGAATCACACAATATGTGGCCTCTATGCCTGGTTTCTTTCATTATAGCATAATGTTTTCATTTGTTTCAGGGAAGGGTTAGTTCCAGGCCTCTCTCCTAGCTTCTGGTAGTTCCCTGGCTTTGTGACAACATAACTGCAACCTTCAGTGGTGTTTTCTCTGTGTGGGTGTATCTCTGAGTCCAAATTTCCCCTTTTTATAAGGATATTAAATGACCCCATCTTAATTTGATCATCCACAAAGACCCTATTTCCAAATCAGGTCATATTCACAGGTTTTGCTCGTTAGGACGTCACATCTTTTTTATTTTTTTTAACCTTATTTCTTTATTTTGAGAAAGAGAGAGAGCGAGCACAAGAGTGTGCGAGTGTGCAAGAGTCTGCACTGCCAGCACAGAGCCCAACATGGGTATCACACCCACAAACCATGAGATTGTGACCTAGGCCAAAACCAAGAGTCTGATGATCACCCAGGCGTCTCATGGATTTTACAGCTTTTTGAGGAACACAGTTCAACCCATAACAGCCCCATGCAGTCACTGGAGTAGACGCCCTTTTATGGGGCAGAGCAACAAAAGTCAGCCTGAGTACCACAGGCAGCCAGGCAATCTTGGTATTTGAAGCCACAGAAATGGCAATGACTTCCACTCTTCTGAATCATAATTCATAGTTTACGTTAGGTCACATTTGATTCTTTTTTTCCTAAAAAGTAAGCAAAACTGTCCAGAATGGAGAAATGTTAATGCTTAAAAAAACACACACACACAAGCCAGCTTTTCCATATGAATCACCATGAGAAGAAAGATTTGGGCATTAACAGCTACACCTAAAGGTTACTGGATATTTTATAAATTAAAATAAACAGAAAAGATGCAGCCTCCACCTGACATTATTTTTCTGGGGGAGGGTGGACAAAGCCCTTTAAGTTGATAGGATGCACACCAAAGTAATAAAGGACATTTTGAAAAATGAGCTTTTGATGTTTCATAAGAAAAGGCTTAACACTTAAAATTGTGCAAGTTTTCTCCTTTGAAATAGGCAGGTAGAGAAGTTTTTTTTTTCTCCTTTAGATGTTCTATAGAACATTGTCTTCAATTCTAACACCATATTGTGATTCAAGTGGTTTCTCCAGCTAAGTACATTTAGGATAATAAACACAATAATACAAAATAAAATAACTAATATTTCATTCTCTCCATGTGCCATGCTTTGCCCTAAATGCTTTGCATGTATTAATACACTTAGTCCTCACGACAACCCTATGGATAAGGCATCATTGTTAATCACCATTTTATAGAAGAGGCACAGAGAGCTATCTTGCCTAAGGCCACTTTGCTACTAAGAAGTGGAATGGAAGCGTGGACCCAGAAAGTCTGGTTCTGGAGCCTGTGTTGGCATGCTTTTAAGATTCATTCATGTTGTGGCATGTATCAGTACTCCATCTCTTTTTATGGCTGAATAATAGTTCACTGTATGTATATACCACATTTTATTTATCTAGTCATCAATTTATGGATATTTGGGTTATTTCCATTTTTTGGCTATTGTGAATTGTGGAGGATAAGCTTAGGAATCCCCCGGGCTTACACCAATGGGTTAACAAGGCATAAGGAAATACAAAGCCACAAAATGCTCACACCCAAGTTTAGGTAAACCATATTGGCAGCTCAAGAATAGGGGGGTGCAAAGGTGCCAGGAATATGAAGGTGCAAATGCACCCCAAAATAGAGAAGGGGTGCAGAGCCCCCAGAATTGAGAGGGAGAGGCAAAGGCCTAAATAGGAACAGGCGCAAAGGTGCCCAAGACATAGGTATATGAAATACACAAGATAAGATATTCAGGGTAGAAGCACCCCCAATTTAGTACTATAGCAGAAAAGCTGCTTTCACAGGAAGATAGGGCCAGGTTAGGTAAATTGGGGACTTGGACTATGCACCTCTGTGCTGCAGGCAAAGCAGCCCAGGGCAGAGACAGTCAACAACAACAACAAAAAAAAGGTGCCTTGTCAACCCCCAGGTTATTTCCCCTATCTGTCTCATCCCCTAGGCTAGCTAAGTTAAACAGACGCGGCACCTCCTGTGTGCTGTTAAAAACCATCTACCCATCTGCCTGGCGCCAGGATTTTGTTTTATATTGACCCAAACCCCAAACACTGTATATCTTCAAAAACCCCCTTTTTCCTCACATCCCCAAGTTAATATTCCCAGTTTGTCTCTTTGTACACGCCTACCACGTTTGTAAGCCTTCTGATCTGAATAAATACAGGGCAAGAGCCCTTATTCGGGGCTCTTGTCTTTTCCCAGACATTAGCCATCTCTTGCTTTTGTTCCTGTGTCCCACTCTCTTGCTAGACAAGAGAGAACTTTAGAGCCAGAGTCTACAACAGTGAATAATGCTGCTATGAACACTTCATGTACAAGTTTTTGCATAAACTATGATTTTAATTCTCTTTGGCATATACCTAGTAGAATTGCTGGGTCATATGGTAATTCTATGTTTAACTTTTAAAAACAAAATTTTCTTTATTGAACTATAATTAACATACAGTGCTATATTGGTTTCAGGTGTACAATATAAAGGTTAAACATCTCTATACATTACTCAGTGCTCATTACAAATGTACACTTAATCTCTTTTATCTATTTTCCCTAACCCCCGTACACACCTCCCCTCTGGCAATCACCAGTTTGTCCTTTGTATATTTGCTTTGTATATTTGCATATGGGTGAAATCATATGGTATTTGTCTTTCTGTTTGACTTGTTTCACTTAGCATTAAACTCTCCAGCTCCTTCCATGTGTTTGCAAATGGCAACATTCTTTTCTTTTTCTAATTTTTAAAATTTATCTTTGAGAGACAGAGAGAGAGAGAGGGAGAGAGACAGTGCCTAAGCTGGGGAGAGGGGCAGAAGGAGAGAGAATCTTAAGCAGGCTCGATGCTCAGCACGGAGCCCAACATGGGGCTTCATCCCCTGACCCTGGATCATGACTTGAACAGAAATCAAGTCAGACGCTCAACCAACTGAATCACCCGGGCACTCCAACATTCATTCTTTTGTATGGCTTAATCATATTTCAGTGTGTGTGTGTGTGTGTGTGTGTGTGTGTGTGTGTGTACGTGTACCTCTTCTTTATCCATCCATCTGCCAATGGACACTTGGGTTGTATATGTCTTTTTTAAGGAACTGTCAAACTGTTTTCCAAAGCAGCTGCACCACTTGACACTTCCACCAGCAATATGTGAGTTTCCAATTTCTCCAAATCCATGCCAGTTCTTGTTGTCTATTTTTTATTATTTTTTTGTTCATGAGTTATATTGTGCTTTCTTTGTCACCAAACATGGCCTTCTTCCTTTCTGAGTTAATTCTAAATAGAATCTGCCTGGCTTATGGAAATCACTTAGGAAAAATAGTCATATTATTAGCCATTATTAGTATTATGTTCTTTTGAGATGGATTAAATTGTGTCTTTCCTCTAGGATTTTATTCCCATCTGCTTTGAATAACAGTTTGCAAATTAATATAACATGAATTTTTAGGGTCAAAAAAAACAGGTTGTCATAACTCATACCTCCATTAATAGAATTATCAAATGTCTAGCAACTGTTATGTATTTCCAGGTTTCATGTCAAAGTGCCTCGATATTAAGCCACATGATTATAGCCTTGAGAAATCTCAAGGAAAATGAAAGGGAGCAGAAAACTAATGGAGAGCAAATGTTTCAATTTTTGAATAGGCAAGAAGATAAAAGATGCTGCATATTGGTGAGCTCTAAATTAATACCTTATGAAATTTCAGAAGAATTCATTAAGGAAATAGTTTGTGAAAAGGAAGTGGTGATTATCAAAAATATATAATGTTCACTCAGAACAAGATACGCCAAATTAATTTTCTTTCAGTTTTGCAAGGATTAATATATCAGAGGGTCAGAGAAATGTTGTGTTGAAATTCCTAGAGAAATTGAGCAAGGTGAGAAAATGGAATCCTTGTGGACATGCTGTGGGTTGTGTGTAACTATGTTTTATGAATAAATATCTAACCAATCATACTTTTATTGACCAGTTATACAAACAAGGCACTGCTAATGCAATGTGAGCAAAAACAGATATGGTACCTGCCTTCATACTGCTTTCTTCATAGTATTATGGGACAGTAGATCTTAACTCAGGAAGGGGGAGGAGGAAGCTAGCATTTTGAAAATACTGTAGAAAATGTAGGCTGACAAAAAGATGAAAATCATCTGTAATTTTATCAATGAGAAATAACACTGTGGACACGTGGGAAAATATCCTTTCCCAGTTTTGTTTTGTTGTTCTAAACATATGGCCTTTTAAAAATATTAAAAAATTTTTAAATTCCAGTGTAGTTAACATACAGTGTTATATTCATTTCAGGTACACAATATAGTGACTTACCAGTTCCATATATTACTCAGTGCCCATCAAGATAAGTGAACTTTTGGGGGCATCTGGGTGGCTCAGTCAGTTTAAGCATCCAACTTCAGCCCAGGTCATGCTCTCCTGGTTTGTGAGTTAGAGCCCCACACTGGGCTGTCAGTGCGGAGCCTGCTTGGGATTCTCTCTCTCTCTCTCTCTCTCTCTCTCTCTCTCTCTCTCTCTCTCTCTCTCTCCCCCTCCCCTACTTGCATGTGAGTGCTCTCTCTCGCTCTCTCTCTCTCAAAATGAATAAATAAACTTAAAAAAAAGATATTTGAACTTTTAATCTCCTTCACCTAGAAAATACACACATCTGGCACTTACTCTGGGAGGTTCTGATTCTGGGCAGACCCAATAGTTTAAAAAAGCTTCCCAGAGGGGTTCCTGGTTGACTCAGTTGGTTAAGCATCCGATTCTTGATCTCTGCTCACTCTTGATCTCTGCTCAGGACATGATCTCATGGTTTGTGAATTGGAGCCCCCACACCAAGTTCCATGCTGTCTGCTTGGGATTCTCTCTCTTTCTCTCTCTCTCAAAATAAATAAATAAATTTTAAAATAAAAAAAAAAAGAACGGTGCAGTGGACTACCATAAATTTCCCTCATGAGATTTTCTTAACCAAGGATGAGCATTAAAATTCTCTGGGAAGCTTTTTTTCTTAAAATTTATTTATTTATTTAGAGAGGGAGTGCATGCACAAGCAGGGGAAGGACAGAGAAAAAGGGAGAGAGAGAATTTCAAGCAGACTCTGCACTGTCAGCATGGAGCCCAGCTCAGGGTTCGATCATGTGATCATGAGCTGAGCTGAAACCAAGAGTCAGACACTTAACCAACTGAGCCACCCAGGTGCCCCTGCACTGTTCTTGACTTGATTCTACCTTGAACCACTTTCCAAACTGAGCAACTAATAATGTCAGAATAATTTCATATATACATCTATAATTGCTCACATTAAAATAGAATTAAATAGAATTAAATGAAAGTAACTGTTGAGGAATTTTCCTACTGCTTTATATTTTATTCACAAATTATCAGAGTTGGATTCTAGATGAGTTCGTGTCAGTGAGATGTAAAATACAGAGCTGGCTTTGTAATGGTCATCACTGCTGTTCAGAAACAGTCTAGTTTTCACCCCTTGTTACCCATGGTAGGAGTGCACTTCCCTGCCCACTTGAAGTGAGGTCATGTGACATTACTGTAGCCAATAAAACGTGAAGCATTAAGTCAATGGTGCTTCACCCGATTCTTTTTTCCTTCGGCTTGGCTACTGGCAACATTCAACAGTGGTTGTTCAACTGGTCTAGGTTTGCCAGTGACTACAATGGGCCGAGTCCCTCTGCAAACCCAGACTAATCCTTTAGCATGATTAAGAAATTAATTTGCGTTGTTTAAAGATATTGTTTATTTCCTGCAGCAGTACTCTGCCTATCCTGATACAGAATTCTAGGGTGAGTTTGTAACAGCATGACATTTAATGGTGAGTAGTGTAAAGCTCTACAGTTGAAAAGATAAGTATTGTAGAGTGTCAAGTCTAGAAATGAATGTATATTTTTGCTCTTTTCTAGCCTGAGAATCACCTTGGAATTACTGAATGCATATCCATCCCCTCTGAGAGTGTGTGCAATATGTAGATGTGAGATGAGCTGCTATAGTCATTTTGCCATGTCGAGAGAAGCTGGTCCTAAGCTGAAGCAGATGCTACTGAAGGCAGAGTAGAGAGGGGAAGAAGGATGGGTCCTGAATGATATCACTGAGTTGCTGGAACAACTAACCCTGATGACTGTCATGACAGTCCATTGACAGAAGTCAACACATCCCCTATGTTTAAGCAATGTTCTGCTATGTTTTGTGGAAGCCTCAAAGATGTGCTGCCCAGATTCCCTTTCAAGGAAGGACTTGCTGCACAGTTCCAGGGAGTATGGCCAGCAGGCAGGCCCCAGCTTTCAGATTCCCTGGGGTCTATCTCAGCTGCAGAGAACTGCCTTGCTTGAAATTATACCTTTCCTGAGGCAGACAGCATCCAATACAAAGGGCCATTTCAACCTGCCACAGGATACTCTGATGGGCATCACTCACTCTACAGCTCTCTCCCAAGTAGGCTGAAGATTCCTTTGACTTGAATAGCAGTTCAACATCTTCCTCAGACCAACCCTGCTCCTGCCCTTTCCTAATAAAAATCCCCATCTTCATATCAGTGTCTACTCAAAAACAGTCTGTGACAAGTTTTCTGTAACATCAGCCTAAAGCATCCAAATTGAGATCCCATGGGATAGTTTGAACTTGGTCTTGACTAGAGGAAGGGAAATGCACTCATGATTTTATTTTTAACTTTGTGTTGTGGAAATTTTCAAGCATATACAAAATATAGAAAGAATATAATGAAACCCAATATACCCAACTTCAAAAATATCAATATATGACTAATCTTTATCATCTGAACCCTTCCAATGTTGTTTTAAAATACATCTCAGACACTACAGGATTTCATCTATAAATACCACAGCACACTGATGTTTGCTTTGAGATGCAATGCAGGATCCGACCCAACTCCTATCAGTTGTCTCTTTTCTTCCTCTTTCTACCACCACATCTTTCAAAAGAGTATTTTAATAGAAGAAAAGGCAGTAATAGTAGGGATAAAAGGGCCCAGAAATAATCCTAAAATCTATTCATTCTTTCACTCATTCAACAAACATTTAAAGGCCTGTTATCTCCCAAAGTCTTGGGATATTCAGTTGTTACCCGTATACATGGTTGTTCAGATAGGCAGTGTAACGATGTCTTCGTCAGATGAAGGAAGGAAGGAAGGAAGGAAGGAAGGAAGGAAGGAAGGAAGGAAGAAAGAGAAAGAGAGGAAGAGATAGAGAGAGAAAGGAAGAGAGAGAGATGGACAGAGGGAAGGTGGGAGAGAGAGAAAGGAAGGAATGAAAGGAAGAGGGAGGGAGGGAAGGAGGAAGAGAAAGCATCTCACCTAGTAGTCACAGTGGGAAATACACATTGTTTTCTACTACACAAAACAAGAAAATGTTTACTCCAGGAAGGACCTTAAAGAGGAATTTGAGGCCCAGAGAAATGAAGTGATTTGTCTAAGTTCACGTGGCTAGTTAATAGCAGATGTAGGCTTAGAACCCAAATGTTGACTCTAAGACCTATGTGAATTGTGATTGTTTCAAACTCTTAAAAATGTGCTTTGAAAGATTTTAAATATAATTAAAACATATTTTTTTGCATTTATTTTTATCAAGTTATAGTATTTTGGTAGCAAAAGGGCAAAAGTATATTGATTGAAAGAAGGAACTAGATGAACCTATGATAATATTAACACTGAATTATTTTTTCCATTAAAAGTTCTGCCTCCCTGGGGTGCCCAGATGACTCAGTCAGTAGAGCATGTGGCTTTTGATTTCGAAGTTGTAAGTTCGAGCTCCATGCTGGATGTAGTGATTACTTAATGGAGGGCACTTGTTGGGATGAGCACTGGGTGTTATATGAAAGCCAATTTGACAATAAATTATATTAAAAAAAAATAAAATCTTAAGAAAAAAAAGTTCTGCCTCCCACACCAGATAGGAAGTTCCTCGAAGGCAGATTATTTTATTCATATTTGTATCCCAATGCCTGGCATGGTGTCTCTCCTGAATGAATGAATAAATGAATGAATGGAATCAAGAGGCTTAGATTCTAGAACTAGTCAGTTCTAGATTCTAGTCAGAACTAGTCATTCTAGATTCTGATCAGTTCTCTATTGACTGCCACTGGCTAACTGTGATTTTCAGTAGATTATTTAATACCTATGGTCCATAGATACACTAAAAATGTCATTGACTTTTTTAAATGATTGAGTTGGAAAAAACTTTAAATTTCATCTACACCAATTACATTATTCTATGGGTCTATGGAATTACCTGATTATTTGGAACATAGACTTATTACTGACATTTCAATAATAATACCATGCTAGCTTTGTCATATTCCTAGAACAAAGATTAAATATTTAAGAGAAATTCCTAGCAATAAAGAAGTCTAAATAAAATTTTGTTAAATCATTGGCAATGCATTCACAATCTTTCTGTTAACCTTTGGTTACTGCTTGGGTCAGTTACTTATTCTTACCCAGCCAATTAAAACAAGATAGAACTCACAGGAGTGGATACTTAATCCCTCAGTTCTGGGTAAATATAAGAAGTATGCCAGGCGAGAGGGGACTGTGTTTGAAATGAACTCAGCAGTGCCAGACCAGAACATTCAGATAGATGATCATCAGAACCATGTGATATCTGCTAGGTTACATTGCTCCTTCAGAATCATGTGACATCTGCTAGGTTACATTGCTCCTGCCTCTCCTGGACTGGGATTTTCCTAGTCCTTTTCACTTAAGAGTGAAGGTCTTGAAAGTGAACCTGCTTTTACCTAATTAACACCTTGAGGCAGATTTGGGAAATGGAGGAAGGTAGTGAGGATTTTGAGACTCCACTTTTAGTCCTAGCCCTGCCATTAATTGTGTGACTCTTAGTCAGTTGCTTCTTTGGATCCAGTTTTCCTTACTTGTAACATCAAGAGGTCAACTAAATTAAAGTTCTTTTCACTTCTAACATTCTGTGAGGTTTTTGTTGTAAGGATAAATTCTCACCTCAACTGGTCTCCAGTTTTTTCCTAGGTTAACTTTCTTTCTTCCACAATTTATTATCTCCATATTTTTGAGGGAAGAACCTGGGTTTTATTCACCTTTCTCCCAGTATCTAGCATAATAACCAAGCAGGTAGGTGATTTCAAATAGGGTTGAAGTATGTTCCTATACAAAATTCCACCTTTGGAGGAGTTCACAGTTCAGAGGAAGGTACCAAGTATCATTAATCACTTGATTACATGCTGAGGATACAACAGATAACAGGAAAACCGGTTCCAGCTTTCCTAACTACTTACATGTTCCAACAGGAAACAAGAGAGTGCTTCTAATGGTTAAGCCTCATTGAGCCAGAGTTTTACATGTATAATCTCAAGAAATACACCCCCCTCCATGTTCCAGGTACGAGGATCATCTCTGTTTCACAACGAAACGGGCACAGAAAGGTTAAGTGACTTGCCAAGGTAACACTCTTACAAGTGAGAGGCAGCATTCGGAACTTGGCAGCACAGCTGCCCACACTCCCAAGCACTCCACGGCGCAGAGAAATCGGAAAAATCACAACAATCTGTGTTCAAGACACAGAGGGAGCATAAGAAACTTCAGAAGCCTGCAGAAGCTGGCAAAGAAGTCTGAAAAACAAAAAATGAACTTCTCCGAGCTGGATTATACAACCGTTTAGAAAAGCTGGCCGCAAGAGAACCCGATAAATAGGATCAGGAGCGCTTTGGGATCCGGGGGAAACCGAGGAAGAAATCGGAAGTGACATCTAGCGGGGTTGGGCGCTGAGCGGGACTACCTGGCCTAGCGGAATTTCGGCCGGAAGTGATGCACAGGAAGTTACGCCCTGGAGGCGGTCCCTGGTGGTGGAGGGCGTCGCGATGGGAGGGGCGGAGCGTCTGTGGTCATCCTGGAACCTTGGATACGGGGCAGGTAACCTGCGGGCCAAACTTGGACGGGGTCAGGGGTGGAAGTTGGGGTTGGCGGCCTAGCTTGCTGCAGGCCCCAGTTTGGGCAGGGAGAGGTGGCTTGCATTAGGCTGGAGGAAAAGCTCCTTGCCGTGGGACTGCCCGGGGAGACAGGGGTGCGAGGAACTTTGGGAACCGGGTTGTGAGGACCCGGGTCGTCGAGGAAATACAGGTTGAGACTTCAGGAATTGGTCATCGCCGGGGGTTCATGAGCTCCTGAGCCTTGGCGCTCTGGGGTTAGAGGTGGAGCCTGGGCATTGAGATGAGCAGACCTAGAGTTCATTTCTTACCCACTCCGACCCCCGCCTTCGTTCTGTTAATAGGGGACAGGTACTTCACCTCTTAATCCAGGACAATGCCTTGCCACTATTGGGCATTCTTTAGATGTTGTTGGATGAATGAATAATTTAATATGAACGCACGAACCAGATTCTCACTGAGAAGGGAGAACTTCTCCCGAACTTCAGGATCTCTACCTGAGTGTGGAAGTGACTCCAATTTAGTTTGCTAGCCTGTGAGTTACGAGGATGCTGAAGGAGTATTCAGAACACGATTGTTGTTTTGTGGGGTTATTGCAATTTAGAAATATTTGTCTTAATATTTTCGATGGTGGGCGTGGAGGATAAGGCGACTAATTTAGCTTCTTTCAGATTCTTTTACTTTCCTGGGAAGAAATTCCAGGTAATGATGGGGGAGGTGGGGGAGGTGGCCATCAAACGGTAAGCTGCAGGTGTAGCACGGAGCTTTTAATTGGTGATATAAGTGCTTTCTTTTCAGCAATGTAACTTACTTTCCATTTTTTCCATGTTTTCTTTCTTATATTGGGGTACTTCTTACATTTGAGAGGTAAATAAGAATTATTTCATAACAAAGATGAAAATATTAATTTATAAAAGTCCAGTCAGAGATTTCACCTGGTGTGTTCACATAACATCAACTCCTTACACACAGTTGTAGGAGGCATCCAAAAGAATGACTCCCAGGAGATTAAATTGTCTTCTCTATAAAATATTTGTTTAGGTGTCTTAAATGTGATGAAGAATGGGCATAGACCTAAAGAACAGGTGCTGTAACCAGATTGGTTTCGATTGTCAAATGAGAAAAAGTGTGGAGGACGGACACATCAGGCAGTGTAATGGGATCTGGGCATGAATCATTATCTGGATGCAGTGATTCTGTTTATGGGCTTTGTGCTGTCTAATGTAGCTCCTAAGAGGTTCTAGAATCTTTTTAGACTGGATATAATGGAATAGGAAAACCTGAATGTATGCCTTTGTTTGTTTTTACAGAGAAGAAACTAGTAAGCATTTTTAGATTTAAAAATCCAAGGGGCACCTGGCTGCCTCGGTTAGTGGAGCATGTGACTTGATCTCAGGGTTGTGGGTTTGAGCCCTGTGTTAGATGTAGAGATTACTTAAAAATAAAATCATAAAAAAGAAATTCAAGATATTTTTAAAAATAGGTTGAAAAAACCTAGAAAGTAGACATGTAAATATATTTTTATAGTCATTTAAATTTAAAAAGTTTGCCTGCCTTTAAAACTTGTTTTCCCAATTTCTGGAAAGGGTTGGTATCCAAATCATTACCATCTTTACGTGTTCTCACTATGGTGCCACCTTTAGAATACATATAAATTTGGTACAAAGCAGTGTTTTGAGATCCTCTAGATTTTGTTAATAGTAATGTCTTACTTGAAAATATAGTTTTGCCACCTCACTCTGCTGTCCAAGGTCATATTCACTGATTTTGCATATCTAAATGTCTATATTCATAATAATAACTATCATAACTATTATTCTTAGTAAGTTAGTGTCCAAGTGGTAACTTAAGTATGTGCATTGACGTTCTTGAGGTTTCAGTTTTGCAGAATACTGATATCAATGGACTCTAACATGGACTTCATTTAAAGAAATCCACCGACCATTATTGGACAAAAACATGAATCAATTTGTATTGTGGCATTCAAATCCTAGCACTTTGGGAAAGGTAAGTTGTTGACTATGTTTTATGTTAGGTGAGAAATAGAACAGCCTTGGATTGGTCTAGGTAATTGTAGGATTGTGTTTGGAAAATGTAGAATGAGTCTCTTCAAATTATGTTTTAATCTAGACCTTCCAGAGAGAAGTTTGTTCTGTATATATGAGGCAATGATTACCATTCCCTATAAAATTGATCAGAAATTAAAGAGATTGGCAAGTTATATTATTCCTGGAAGATTACTGCTCTACCGTCTTTTTTTTGGGAGATCCCTCAGCACATTAGGGCCTGATAGAATATATCAACCTGGGGATACCCTGTAGCAATAGGGCCTCAGATAGTCATTTAAATCATCTCTCATCCAAGTTTGGCTCTGTAATAATATATGTACCAAATCTTTTGGCCAATTTTACTTTATATGTTAGGTTAAAGTGAGAAAAGTAAAAAAAAAAAAGTTCTTTTTTTTCACCCTTTATCCTGCTTTATTTATGCTCTTTTTTTCCCTTAAAAAAAAATCTCTTACATGATTCATTCTACAGGCCTTTTATCTTTCTGTTCCAGGGGTAAGCTTTCTGTTTTTTTTTCCTATTTCACCTTTCCTAGCTTAGGAGTTTAACTTTCAAATCCTTAACTTCTAACTTTGTGATCATGTTCAGCATCTTTTAATCACTAAGCATTAAACTTATAGTTTTTCCTGGTCTCCTTTGTAGACACACTGACTGCTTTTTTAGAATTTGCTCAATTCCAAAACCAGCCAGTACTTCTAGGAGTTCATCTTTCATATATATTTGTGCTTGCATACAAAAATTTGTATATAAAGGTATCATTACCATATTATTTAAAATTAAAAAAGCAAAGTAAGAATAACCTAAACATCCCTCAGTAGAGGTCTGGTTAAATAAATGCCTCATGCAACGTAGTACTTTGTAGCTCTTAGAATGAACGAAGCAAATTCATAGGCAGAGATATGGCAAAACCTCTAAGATATATTGTTAACTGAGAAAAAAATGATATAGAACTCTTTGTATAGTATGTTTTCACTCTGTGTTTTTAAAAGCATACATTTATATATATACATGCAAAATTTCTTTAAATCTATGTGAGAAACTATTGACAGGTACTCCTGGTAAATGGGACTATAGGTTTACAGTAAGAAGATGACATATTTTTTTCTGTGTACTCTTTTTGGTGGATTGAATTTTCAATTATGAACATGTTTTTATAATACTAAAGAACAAACAAATGACAAGGCTTCAGCCTAATTTAAGAATTATGGGAGCCAACAAATATTCCTATGACTTTTGTCCTTATAATTATTTGCATCATTCAGAGGGAGTAGGGTTGCCTAAGTGAGGTAACATTTTGTCAGAGCTGCATGGAAGGTTTGATGATATTATTATAGGCTTTTAATCTTGAATTTATACTCACATAGAATTTATAGCATGTTGCTGACCTCACTAGGTAATATGGATGTTACCTTTTTTTGCAAGCTAGGTTTGCATTATATGGGCATGGTTCTTCTGAGCCTCTCAGTATTACTGAATGTGATGGACTTTGTTTTATTTGAATTGCAATTGAAGGACTCTACTCTTTAAACAAATCTTAGTTATTCTTTTACTTTGTCTTGATGTTTAGAGCTGGTTTAAAACATTTCAAAGAATGGCTTATTCTCTCTGTTAGCACAATCAGTAAACCACAAAGAATAGTTTGAAGTGACTGATTATTTGTCATGAGCCTCAGCAAAAATTTCTCGTGGCATTTACTTCTCTAGCCATCTTTGTCTTTCCACAGTTTCATTGTGGGAAATTTGGAATTGTAATAGGTGAATACAAGAAATTTAAAGATATAATAATCTTCATTTCATTAGTAAAGGGATTTTATTTGAAACTTGCTTAAGAATAGGCTTTGTAAGATACATACCTCTAGGATACCACCGATTGTGTATTTCATGAAATCAAAATGAAGGCCACTTATCAGGGGGACTGAGTCATGATTAATGCAATAGAACAGATTATGGTATGTTAGGTGTTTTATACATACTTTGGCAGAGTATTTTGCATATAATCCTTTAAGTTAAATGATGCTTTGCTTCTTGAGGTCAATGAGATTAATCACTACAAGCCACAAAGTGGAAATCATTGGGCAGGATGCCTAGAGTTGGACTCCTTTTCTTGCAATGAATTGAATCCAAGGGTAGACTGTGTTTTCCAGAGTCAAGATGGATATGGTAAAGGTAACACATAGAAAGAAAGGAGCAGTGAACAGGAAAGTTACATGTAGATAACATAGAATTGGGGAAGATACATGTATATGTGTTTGTCTATGCATATAGATATGGATTTATAAAATGCATATATATTTTATTTTACACATAATGTATATAAAATGTATATAAATGTATAATGTATACAATAATAATGTATATAGTGTATATACAATTTTCTGTAAAACCAGAAGTTCTGGATAGAAAGATATCCAGTTAGCACAGGAGAAAAAAAAAAGTCAGAATTTTAAGACCTCAGAGCTGGGCCTGTTGTGGGCTAATTCATGATTATGAGAGCAACTTAAAGAATTTGGGATGTTTTAAGATCATTCACAAGTTCAAGTGATGGCAAGGTAGATAGAAGCCTGAGAGAAAATTAAAATCTAGCTACATGTAAGATTATGGATGAAGGTATGTCTTAAGATTCTGTTCTGTGGTATTGTTTTGGGGGAGAGAAAAGAAAGGAGCACTCAAAAATACATGGCTGTTCAATTTGAATTTGAGCTCGGACCATAAGTCTTTACTACCTTTCCAATTGTATATGGCCAAGATGGATGAACTAGATCCACTAACTAACAAGACATTATTCTACAGAACCTGATTTCATTGTTATTTATACCTTGAAGAACACAAGAATTGTTTTTAATCAGTTTTGTGATTATGTAAAAGGATAACTGTGGTGATCTAGATGGAGGGGACTGGACCATTTTGTTCAGAAAATAGAAGACTTTGGAAGAGTTGGAGAAACTGTAGGCTAGGAAGCATACTTATCTGTTGTGTGAGGCCAAATAAAGGTAGGAAACTAGTCAGCAGGGGAGCAGATTGTGTCTAGAGGCAGTGAACTTGAGGTCATTAGGGCTGCTTAAGCAGAGATTGAGCATTGAACATCAGGACTGTTGTATAGGGGATTCTCATTGTATGGGAGATTGTACTAGATTATTATAAAGGTTCCTTTCAAATCCTAAAACTTTCTTTTTATACTGCAATGAAGTATTTATCACAGTATGAGTATACATTCTATCATCCCTGTCTTTAAAGTTTTTTTAAATATTTATTTATTTTTGAGAGCGAGAGAGAGCGCGCGCAAGCAGGGCAAGGGCAGAGAGAGAGAGGGAGACACAGAATCTGAAACAGGCTCCAGGCTGCAAGCTGTCAGCACAGAGCCCAATGCAGGGCTTAAACTCAGGAATGGCGAGATCATGACCTGAGCCAAAGTCGGACGCTTAACCAACTGAGCCACCCAGGTGCCCGTATCATCCCTGTCATTAAATACTGATAGCTAACTTATCCACCCATCACTTATCCACTAATCTCAACTTACCTAAACCAGGAAGTAAATTTAAAAATTACCTGACTTGCCAAATTTTAAGACGCAAAACCCATAGGCTTTTTCTTAGGTCCTTAGTCAGTTTATTGACTTTTTTTTAAAAGGGCTTAATTAACTGGTATCTTACCCCACAGTATGCTAGAAGCAGCAAATTGTGAGTGGGCCAAGTGTTATTGTAAGTTCAATATATATCCATGCTAATAATGGTGATACATGTGTAACAGCCTTTTTTTTTATTATACAAGTGACCCATGTCCACTTGACAAAAACTAGAATATAGAAATATATTTTGGGGTGATATAAATATAGACATATATATATATTTATATTTATGTATCACCAAAAGAGAAATAGTCACCTATAATCCCCTACCATTATTAATATTTTAGTGGTATGTTATTTTTAAAGTCCTTTGACATTCCTGCATGTTGTCACTTTGGAGTAGTGACTGCTGAAACTGATTCTACATTACTCCTGTTTGGAAACTGAAATTAGTCACTATCCTTTCTAATCAGAACATGCAGTGAAAGATTGTGACATGGCAGAATGCTGATTTGAAGAAAGCCTTAGTCTTGGTCGATTTTGTTGCACTGAAACCAATTTTATATTAGTGGGTATAGATTGATAGTCTTGAGACAGAGGGCCTGAGTTTGAATCCTAATTCCACTATTTACCAGCCAGGTAAACTATCAGATTTTCTTAATTTTTGTGTGCCTCAGTTTCTTCCTTTGTAAATTGAGGATAACACAATTATCAAATTCATAAGATTGTTGTGAGGGTTAAATAAATTAATCTACATAAAATTCTTAGAGTAGTGCCCAGCACAAAGTATAGAATCAGTATATATTAGTTGCTATTATTATTGTTAATTTTTAAAAGCTTAAAAGTTTTCTTGGAAAAAAGGCAGGTTTATAGGAGCACATAAAATAAAAAGAAACAATGAGCACTAAGGTAGTCAGTGAGATTTACTATATGTTTTTCATTAAAACCTGCAAACTGGTCTGAATTTTTCCACTGTATGGTGTTGTCTTTTCTCCCTTGTTAAATATTTTCAAACCATAATATTCCTAGTTCAGTTTCTTTCTGTACCCCACAAAAGCAACGTTATTTTATGCTGTCTCTTCCAACAAATATTTTGGCCATGCTTTCAAAGATCAAAAGCTGTTTTAGACTATCGAATACCGTGGCTAGTGATCAGAGGGATTCAGGAAATTATCATTAAGTCAGTTTATCTGACTACAGCCCCGGTTGGTTCTATAAGAAGTTTGATTTCTGCAATTTGAAGTGAAGAATATTAATTAGATAAGCCAGTGAGCATATTTAGCCATTCTGTATACTATATCTCTTAAAATCTTTGTTTCCTTTTCTTTTTCTTTATTTCACTTGGGTTTTCTCTTTCTATTCTTTCAGCATGGTATTAATTATTGGCCAAAGAGTTAAAGCTTTTCAGAACCCTTAAAAAAATTGATTAGGCTTGCTAGTAGAATTTGTGTGTGTGTGTGTGTGTGTGTGTGTGTGTGTGTGTGTGTGTGTGTGTGTGTTTTAAGCATCAAGTACACATTTTTGAAGACCGTGGGGCCCTCCATCATTATGCATTCAAGATTTGAGTTTGAATAACTTCATCAAGACTTAGATCCTCTTCAAAAGCCTCAAGTTTCATCTGCATTAAAGCTCTCCATTGAATCTTCTTACAAAAGTAAAAGCTTACAGGGACTAAAATCCACCAAAGCATTCCATTTTATATCCTTTCCTCTGATTTCTCTTCAATTTCCTTTCAATTGCCTTGGGTCTTTCATATTGCTTATGTTCCTTCAGATTGGAGCCAAGGAACAGTGCCTTCCAAAAGAATATATGTCCAGTGGCCATAGTTTTCATCAGTAGAGAAGCATAAACTGGGCATGATAAGTTTAGAATCAGGTCTTTTGTTGTAGCCTATAAAAACCTGAATCAACAAAAAACGGTGAGAGTGAAGTGGTAAAAATATTTGAGGTCAGATTATATTGTCAGTGGCTTAGAGAGAAGAGCCCTTGACCTAAAAGTTAATGATGCTTATTCTCTGCCTCTTACTAGATATTTTGTAACTGGGAAAGTCACATACCCTCTCAACCTTAATTTCATCTGTAAAGTAAATCTGATAATATCTTCCCTGCCTACCTTCCAGGGTTGTTGTGAGGGTCAAATGAAATAATGTATATAAAAAGGACTTTTATATAAATGTGCAGTATAGACATAGAGTCCTGTTACAAGTCATTCCCTCAGGTCTTGGGCCTGGGAAGGTAGATGATTTAAGCACATTGAAAGTGGACACCACATCCAGGCTACATACATGGGAACAAGGCTATGTTAATTTTTGTTTTCACTGAGTACTCAGAGTACTCTTGCAGGCTAATTCTAAGAAGGAGGAAAACTGTAAATTTCCCTAAAATTGTAAGTTAGCATTTATATTGCTCTAGAGCAGTTACGTGTTGTAATACATTCGTAGCTCACAACATTTGCCTACTAAGTTGTGACCAGCATTTTTTTTAAGTGAAGGAACATAGAGCAAAAAATTTCACCCTGCATCCCACACAGTAAGAGTACAGTAATATGTATGTATGAATGTGTGTGTGTTTGTATTTGTGTACTTCGTCATAAATAAAATGTATTTTTTTCCTATGAGTTGCAGTTGCTAATCCAGGTGTCTTATTTTCGCATTAATGCTTTTCTACCCATTTGGATTCTCAGGACACCGTTTCTTTTTTACTTCATACTACTGCTACTTGTGACAAAGGAATTGACAATTAATATCAATCTGATTTTTAGCCTAATTAATGAGATTTTTTTCATTTCAGAGCACAAAGAAAGCCTCTAGGCCTTCTGGGTATTTTATTTAATATTCTAATACCATCAACTCTGACACATCAACTCTTAAATGTTAAAAACATTTAAGGTTGGTTCAACCTCATACTAGTAGAAAGATTGTATCAAATGTATTTTCTTTTGAAAATCTTTTGCTTTTATCAAAACAAAAAACTCCCATTTAGGTTAAAATTGTTTGAGGACTCCAGGGAGACAGGCTATAGAGAATATAGTTAGCACGACTAGGAGTTTGATGGTCTCTAAAAGAGAAAATGTCAAGTTGTCTTTCTTTGAGTGACTAAATTTATCTTTAATGACTTAACTAAGTCACCAGTATTATTCAACTTTTCCTAAAAACAGATAATCTACTTTTTTGGTGACAGCATTGGTAGGAATAAGGTGACTTTTAAAGAACTAATTCTTTAGTGCTATAGTGTACTGAAAATTTATATTTGGTGCCTTGGGATTATTTACTTAAGCTTTGATGGAATGCTGTAGAAAACATTGATGTTCCCTGCTTTGTAAGCATGTATAATGTAAATGTGCTTAAATCATGTACATAATTTGTATTATATAAATCTATATAATACTAGCAACATGAATATTTATCAGAAGATTTAAGATGTAGAATCCAGCTGCTTCATTTTGCTGAACAGTCATAGCCAAATTTCATACATCGGTGGAAACAGAACAAATTGCATAACTTGTGCAATTTGTGTATAACAATTGGCAGCAATGGCATATAGGCTTATTAGCATATATGATCAGCTTTTTCTTATTCCTCCTCTGCAGAAGGAATCACATCGGTATCTATATTCTCTCTGTGAAGGAGATAGGATCTATCTACACAAAAAGTCAAGAAAAGTAGGCAACCTCAGCCATTCTTGACTTTCTTCCTCAACTCTCAGGAATTTAATCCATCATCATATTCTGTCTTTTCTCCCTCCTAAGTATCTTTCAAACTCTCCACGTCTTTCTAGTCCCACATCCACTACACTAATTTACACCTCCATTATCTTTGCCCTCACTTCTTTAATAGCTGATTGGCCTGCTGTACACACTCCTTACTCCTCTAATCTCATTGCTTTTAGAGTCATCTTAAAAAAAATTTTTTTTAACGTTTATTCATTTTTGAGAGAGAGGGACAGAGCACAAGCAGGGGAGGGGCAGAGAGAGAGGGAGTCACAGAATCCGAAGCAGGCTCCAGGCTCTGAGCTGTCAGCACAGAGTCGGACGCGGGGCTTGAACTCACGAACTGAGAGATCATGACCTGAGCCGAAGTCGGAGGCTCAACCGACTGAGCCACCCAGGTGCCCCTAGAGTCATCTTCTAAAAATACAACTCTAATTTCTTTTGAGTCATCTTCAAAAAACACAACTCTAGGGGTGCCTGGGTGGCTCAGTCGGTTAAGCATCTGACTTTGACTCACATCATAATCTCAAGATTTGTGGGTTCAAGCCCTGTGTTGGGCTCTGTGCCTAGGAAAATCCTAGTAAATAGTGTGGATTCAGTAAATATTTGCAGACTAATGCTTCCCACAACTACCACTCTTTTCATTTAGATATTTCAGAGACTGTATTTTCTTCTAATTTATGTAATTTCTTCTCTTCAGAACCTTCCAGTTGCTTCTCATCTCATTCCATTTATAAGCCAGAGTCTTTATGATGGTCTCCAGGGCCTTACCTGAGCTGCCTTTGCTCTCCCCTTATCTCTCAATCATCTGATGGTCTCCTGGCTGACCCTCAGAAACACAAATCTCTGTTCTGCCTTGGGAACTTGGTACTTGATATTCCCTGTGCCTGAGATGCTCTTGCCTTAGATATCTATGTGGGTTTAATCTCTCATCTTCAGTTCCTTCACGTCATGGTTTGTCCCCTCAATAAGTCCCTCTCTGACCATCTTATTTAAAATTGTAACCTCATCACCACCCCATGACATTTCTCTTCCCCTTCCCTGCTTTATTTTTCTCCATGGTACTTATCTCTGACTGACACACTATTCAGCATTGTTTCTCCCCAGCACCCAGAACAAGAGGCAGGTTGTAAATTTGGCTTATTAAAGAATTTAACTTGATCAGAAATGATCATTGGACTGGAATAATGAACTTTGTTCTGTGGCACAGGTCACAGACATTGGGGTCATACATAGAAAACCAGAAAACCTACTTGATTTAACAATCGGAAGTCATGAAATTACTCTTCTTTTAAAAATGTATTATTTATTTATTTTGAGAGAGAGAGAGAACACACACATGAGTCCAGGAGGGGCAGAGAGAGGGAGAGAGAATCCCAAGTAGGCTCCATGCTGTCAGTGAAGAGCCAAACTCGGGGCTTGACTATGAGATCTTGGCCTGAGCCAAAATCAGGAGCCAGATGCTTACCTGACTGAGCCACCCAGGCGCTCCCATGAAATTACTCTCCTAGAAAGAACTTGCTATCTGTATTAGGAAATTCTCCATTGGTATAAAACATGAACAGTCTATCCATAATAAAGCCTCTGCTACATCTGAGGGATGACAGTCATGGCCACCATGCTTATATTGTGTGCAGGACATTTCCAAGGTTGATTCAAACTTAGTAATGGAATAATTTTGAAAGTCCACTGTCAAAGAAACCTACCAGGACATTAATTATTCTAGTTTCTCTGACTCTAATCACGAGATAGTATGAGATTCCAGTGGTTATGGCCTTCCTCTTGAGGTAGAGAATTGGCAACTTAGAAATTGATTTTTCATGGGCGCCTGGGTGGCTCAGTCGGTTAAAAGTCCGACTTTCAGCTCAGGTCATGATCTCGCAGTTTGTGGGTTGGAGCCCTGTGTAGGGCTCTGCCCTGACAATGCAGAGCCTGCTTGGAATTCTGTCTCCTCCTCTCCCTGCCCCTCCCCCACTCACACTCATTCTCTCTCAAAATAAATAAATTTAAAAAAAAAAAAAGAGTTTTCATTCTGCAGTATATACATGTATCAAATGATTGCCCTACACTTTAACCGATGCAAGGTTATATATGTTAATTATATCAATAAAACTGGAAAAAAAGAAATAGACTTTTATATAATTAACAATTGAATCGAGGTGAAGGATTGGGAGTAAAGCAGATGAATTAGACTTCAAGAAATCTTTCACCGATATAGTAACCAAAATGAAAGTTACCTGGTGTGTATGTGCGTGCATGTGTGTGTGTATTTGTGTGTATGTGAAGTTAAATGGGACATCATAGAGTACATGCCTTTGTGTTCATGCGATGTATACTTTCCCAATTCTGTTTTGTCTTTTTGCCATTTAAAACTGAGTCTGAGAATTGTGGAGATCACTGTAGGTCAGAGATAAACAGGGGATGTGTGTGAGTGTAGACTGCAAGCCTTTCAGTTAACTGCAGTACTTTGTTAAACAAGGTTGGTATTTTGAAGCAAAAGATGAGAATATTTAGCTAGGTGGGGTTCCACTGGCAAAATGTGCTCTTCTTTGATTTTTTCTTCTTTTTTACCTTTCTCCTTTCTATCTTTGACCTGGACATAAACGGTACTTTTTGAAATAAAATCTTCTGTTCTGCCCTGCTTTTCAGGATTGAAAGAGGAGAACTGAACCAACATTAGACTTAGAGAAATAATGAAAATGTGTATTTTTGAAAACTCATTTATGCTCCATGCTTCTCAAAAAAAAAAAAAAAGAATATGAGGAGACATGTTGGTATATAGTTGATAGTTGCTCATAGTACTCTCTGACTTTTTTATTTCTGCAGTATCAGTTGTAGTATCTCCTCTTCCACTGTGAATTTTTGTCTGAATTTTCTCTTTTTTTATTTTTCTTCATGAAGCTAAGACTTGTCAATTTTGTTGATCTTTTTAAAAATCAGCCTTTCATTTTGTTGATTTTTAAATTTTTTCCAAATTTTGTTTATTACTGCACCAATTTTTATTATTTCCTTCCTGCTAATTGGGTTTAGTTTGTTCTTTTTCTAGTTCTTCAAGTTAGGTTATTGATTTGAGATCTTTTTTCTTCTTTATTTTTTTAACTTTTAATCTTTCTTCCTTCCTTTCTTCCTTTCTTTCTTTTTTCTTCTTAAATGTAGGCATTTACTGCTATAAGCTCCATTCTTAATACTGCTTTTGTTGCCCCCTATAAATTTTGGTATGTTGTGTTTCTGTTTTCATTTGTCTCAAAGTGTTTTCTAATTTCTTATGTGATTTTTTTTCTTTGACCATGGTTAAGAGTGTGTTGTTTAATTTCCACATATTTGGGGATTTTCCCATTCGTTTTCTTCTGCTCTAGAATTTCTGTTTCTGTCTTTGTTGGTGTTCTCATTTTGTTCATGCATCATTTTCCTAATTTCTTTTATTTGACCATGCTCTCTTTTAGCACAGTGAGCATCTTTAAGATGATTGTTTTGCATTTTTTGTCAGGTGATTCACGCACTTCCATCCCTTCAGGATCAGTTTCTGAAGATTTATTTTGTTCCCCTGACTTTGGGCCACATTTCTGTTTCTTCAGGGAATTTTGCTGGGATTTGTGCATTTGAAAAAACAGCTACCTCTCTCAGTTCTATGGACTAGCTTCATACACGGGGAGACTTTCATCAGTCAGCCAACTAAAGATTCTGGAGACTTCTCAAACTTGGCATGGGTATGCATCTTCTCTGGGCTTGTTTGCGTGCCTTCCCAGTTAGAAAGGTTCTCCAGTTGCTTTTTCAGGAGTTGGTAATCTTTTGCTCGCTCTGATGTTCGTCTGTGGTATTGTAGGCTTTCTGGTGCAAGAGCTCAACTCTTTGTACTCCCATTTCCAGTGACCCCAAGGCATCCATCCAAGTATGCCTCAGCATTCCAAGTCAGATGAGACAAACCAGTCTCTCAGGCAGTCTTTCGAATATTTGGAATGTTCTGTTCTTCTCATTCCGATGGAGTTGCTGTGGATTGGGTGTTTACTTCTGATCACACAGAAGTGTACCACCTTGGGGGAAGGGCTACAACAGGTGAAATGAAATGGCTTTCTTACCCATTCAATGTGGCTGTTCTTGGGTTTGAGTTTTTCCGGGGTACTACAACTTCTTAACTGGTTTTTGGAGGCCACATACAGGCCTTTTAGACCATATATTGTTAAGTTAGTGTCTCATTGGGGGAGCTAGATCTGGGGCTTCCTATTTAGCCATCTTACTGACCCTGTCAGCACAGAGCCCGATCCAGGGCTTGAACTCACACAAGATCATGACCTGAGCCAAAGTCAGATGCTTAACCGACTGAGTCACCCAGGTGCCCCACCAATAATTTTCTTGTGTGAAGCAAAAATCTTAAGCCACTGGGGAAGGGACAGGAAACTTTGTTTTTCAGGGTCCAGGCAAAGATTCGTTGCTTCTGAGGGTAAGGTAGAAGCAAAAGCTTTCTGCGCTGGGAGGTACAGGAAACTCTCCACCATTAGCTGCTGCTACTACTTGTGGTTAGTATGGGGTCTGGCGTGCTGGAGGGGTTTTTGCAGTGTTCCCTTATAGATACAAGGCAGAGTTTCACTGCCACGGGCGGTTGGGGGTGTCTATACCTGAGGCATAGACGTATAGGGCCTGCCTAAGACTGAGGCCAGACCAAGAGAACGAATACACTTAACACTGAGTAACAACAGCAGTCTATCTCTTCAGAAGGGGCAAGGATGCAGAGAAAGAACCCCTTCTGTGGCACAGACATGCAGTGACCACTGAAAGCTGAGTGTGGAGCAGGAACACTGAATAAAACCTGAGTATCCTGGGGTCCACACTAAGCACAAAGTAGCTGTTGCCCACTGCTGGAGGAAGAGGCACAGAAAGTAACTATAGCAACAATAAAACCAGCTCACCTACTGACTAGATTATGTCTCTTTGGAATTTCAGTTTACCTGGTTGCAGGACAGAAGAATAGGCATGCACGTTTTTCCAAGAGTTACTATTCTTTTCCCTAGTTTGTATGGTTATTCTGTAGTCAGTGTGTGGCATTCAATCAAAAATTTAAAAATATATGAAAAAAAAACCCATCCATTTTTAAGATACAAAGCAACGGACAGACCCAGCACCAGAGATGATTCATGTTGGAACTATCAGACAGGAACTTTAATTGTGACTAGTATGTTAAAGAATCTAGTGGAAAAGGTAGGACATATGCATGAACAGATGAAGAATTTTAGCAGAGGTATATAAACTATAAAAAAGGGGAAAGAAGATTCAGACACATTTTTTAAAAATGTGGTGGCCCTTCATATTTGCTGAAATGATATATTAAAATGTTCATTGCATCACTGTTTTATTTTTTAAATGCTTATTTATTTCTGGGAGAGAGCACGTGCATGTGTGCAAGCAGGGGAGGGGCAGAGGGAGGCTGGAGACAGAGAATCCCCAGCAGGCTCCGTGCTGTCAGTGCAGAGCCCAACATGGGGCTCAAACCCCTTTACCATGAGATCATGAGATCATGAGATCATGACCTGAGCTGAAGTCGGACGCTTAATAGACTGTGCCACCCAGATGCCCTTATTGCATCACTATTTTAAAAGAGAAAGAAAAAAAGAAATAGCCCAAACATCTATCAAGAGGAAAATGGATGAATAAACTTTGCTGGGCTATTCATTCAATGGCATAAATTCACCAATGCATTATAGAGCTTCTTACCTCAACAGGGATCAATCTCAAAAAGAAATGTTAAGTAAAATAAGTTTCAAAAGCACCTTATACATTTTCATAAAGATGAAAAATAGTACTTTGGGGGGGTTGATAAACACTAGATTCAGAATAGTGATTAAAGTATTATAGAGGAGAATATGAACTTGGAAGGGTACAGAAGGTATTTGAAAGTTTTTATATTTTGGAAACTATCTGACACAATCATGAAAAACATGAGATAGTGGTGGGAAAAGGGTGAATTATTGTCAAGTTACCTGTGGAGTAGAATAGGAAAGCTCTTTAGACTCTTAGGAGCTCTAGACACTGGCTCCTTTCTCTACACAGGCTCTGGATTCTAACCACGGAGGAACTACCTTGCTGAGTTTGTTAATCACTGTATAACAGTGAGTGCTGCTATGGTAATGCCCTGATTTGGGGCATGGGCCCTGGGTGAGGGGTAGGATATACTGGCATAAAATAACGTTTCTCAAATGGTGCGGTAGAGTACAGCAATTCCTAAGAGATCAAGACATAACCTACTACAGTTTACTTCCCCTCAGCATCAGTGCATCTCTGTCACTGAATTACTACCTGGCATTGTAATTATTAAATTTCTCCCTGTAGGGGTGCCTGGGTGGCTCAGTCACTTGAGCCTCCAACTCTAGCTCAGGTCATGATCTCACGGTTCATGGGTTTGAGCCCCGCATCAGGCTCGCTGCTATCAATGCAAAGCCTGTTTTGGATCCTCTGTCCCCCTTTCTCTCTGTCCTTCCCCCTACTCACACTGTCTCTCGCAAAAATTAATAAACATTTAAAAAAATAGTAAAAAACTACATTTCTCCTTGTCCAACTAGACGGTTAGCTCTTCAAGCACTCATTCTCAAGCACATAGTAGATGCTTAATAAATATTTGTGGAAATGAGTGCCCCTTTCCAAGAGATGCAATAAAATTAGTAAAAGATAGGCAGTTACACCTCAGTACATTAAATATGTGGCCAAATGGGATCTTTTGCATAACCGATGGTTATCTTACCCTTTAGAACAATGGTTCTCAAACTTTAATATGCATCAGAATCACTCCAGAGGAGTAATTTAACAAAAATTAGGTGCGTGTGTGTGTGAACAAAAACATATTGGTAGGCCTTACCCTAGAGTTTCTGATTTAGTAGGGCTGGATGGGACCTGATAGATAATTTGCATTTCTAACAAGTTCCCATGTAATGGTGATGCTGCTGGTCCAGAGACAATAAGTTGAGAATCACTGCATTAGAAAAATCCTGGGAAAAAAACATGGAGATACATAATGAAAATAACAAAATCACATACCCTTTTCCTCCATGTATCATTCCTTTGGGAATACTTCCTAAAGAGATTAAAAAAAAAAAACAACAACAAAGGAAAAGGAAAAGACAAGCAAATTATTTAAAACACAAATTTTGCTACTCTGCCCTGTTGCAAATGGGGTATTAACCACCTCTGCTTCCAGATCCTAATCTGTAAAGTGGGGATAACAGTATGTTTTTAAACTGGAAGTATCTCCCGGGGTTGTTGTAAAGATTCAATTGATTAGGTAAAGTGTTCAGAACAATGTCTGGCTTAATATACATTAGCTATTACTGTTTTTGGTTAAGAAATTTCAAGACTAACCATAGAAGAAAAAAGAGGTCTGAGCAGAAGACATCAATATGGGAGTCATTAGGACAAAGGAGGTCAAGAAGAGAAAGCCCTGAACAACAACAACAACAACAACAAAGGGCTCTGAATATACTTTCCATAATTTGTGAAAATGAAACTATATCCTAGAAGCCAAAACACTTCTTTTTACATTTAAGAGTTTACTGTTTGGTAGGTAACATCATATAAAAATCTTTGCATTGAGTGGCTTATATTTTTTATTTTCCAAAATGAAAATAACCTTATTGGAATCTTTTTGGTTATAAATATATGTGTGCCAAAATATATTAAAAATCATAAAAGGTGTTCTTAAAATCCCCTCCCTTGCCTGAGATGCCGTTGTTTTTACTAATATGCTTTAAGACATCTGTCCATATTGCATTGCGTCTTTTCTTTTATTTTTATTTTGAGAAAGAAAGAGAGCATGAGTGGAGAGGAGCAGAGGGAGAGGGAGAAAGAGAGAATCTTAAGCAGGCTCCATGCCCAGTGCAGAGCCTAACCTCACAACTGTGAGACCATGACCTGAGCTGAAATTAGAGTCAGATACTTAGCCGACTGAGCCACCCAGGTGTCCCTATACTGCACCACTTTTTTTTTTTTTTAAGTTTTATTTATTTTTGAGACAGGGAGAGACAGAGCATGAACAGGGGAGGATCAGAGAGAGGGAGATACAGAATCTGAAACAGGCTCCAGGCTCTGAGCTGTCAGCACAGAGCCTGACGCAGGGCTTGAACTCACGGACCGAGAGGTCATGACCTGAGCTGAAGTTGGCCGCTTAACCGACTGAGCCACCCAGGCGCCCCTGCACCACTTTTAAAGAAAGCATTTTGGAATGTAAAGGTTAGGAAATAATTATGAATTGTTTATGTTACATAACTAATATTTCTAAACTAATAGCAAAAGTTTTTTTTTTTCCTTTTTGCTAACTAGATGGGAATAGGGACGTGGAGATGGAAGGGGGAATGCTTGAGAGAAAGCAATTTGATTAAGTTTTCTTTCTTCCCTGCCTCTCGCCATCACATTTTTATTCCAACTTCCTCTGAAAAATTAGGGCTACAGTTAGACATTGAATTACTATCCCATTCATTGTTCTTCCTAACTAGACGTAGGTAGCGACAGGAAACATTGTGAGCTTGGGCAAGAGGAACAATTCAATGGCTTCTAATTCTAGCCTGTAACTATTGTGATGTCATACTAATGGATTAAATTCTTTAAGAAACCTGTAATACTGAGAAGATTCCAGGCATTATTATAAAATGGTAGAGAAATAGTCTAGGGACAATGTTCAAATGCAGTGATTCCTCTCCTGAACTTGCCCTGATAGTCTTTCCCCATTCACTCTACCCTTCATCTTGACTTCTGAGACACTGACAAGTTCTATAGAAACTCAGATTGTGAAATGTTTCATTTTTATCTATCCTGAACCAATTTTTGAGAGCAGGATAGATGACTGGGCTAAAATCCTAGGCAACATTTAATGTACTTTCATCTTCTGAAAATGAGGGAGAGAAGAGCCAAGGGTGAAACTAAGAGGTGTGGGGAAAATTTTTGTTGGGGAAGTCTTTTGTTTCTGTTCTAAATCATCCCCACTGTTACTTATGACCCTATTGATTATTGGTGGTTTCGAGTTAGTTTCATAATTGCCACACACTGGAAAAGGCAGGGTGTCCAAAGCCTTGCACAATAAATCTGAGATAACTCCCTCTCAGTGAAAGTAAGTATTTTAAGAAATTCCAAAATAAAGCAAAATAAAAATGCCTTATATTATCTAGATTTTAAGATAGTTATTCTACTTGTGTAACTAATGTTTACTAGTTAACAGGAATTAATTCTTGGCTCAGATTCTCATTTCAGCCTGAAATGTTCAGTGTTTGACATGCTTAAAAACTGGTCTGTCTTTGATAACTTGAAGCTGTATCAAGGGCAATTTTCTTGAACAGGGTAATATGTGAAGGTTTTCTATGTGTAACTGGCTCTATAAATATATAACGCCAAACACGTTTAAGTGATCTTTTCTTAAATAGCATAAGGAGAAAAAGAAGCCTTTCATTTTGTGTAAAGTTTATTGATTCATCTGTTATATAACGTCCAGGTTGAAGGTGCAGAGACAGATACCACTTGGCATACCATTTGAATGTATCATGTGAAAGTAGTTTCTATTTGAAATTTCCAAACAGATACTCCAGAACTGACGGGGAATTCCAGCAAGGTCATTCACCCATTAAAACTTTAAAGGAAAAAAAAAAAGAGAGAAAAAAAGTGGCTTTGTGTAAACATTAACCTATCTGCTGCTAGTTGTTTTTTTTTTTTTTTAAGGGAGAGTTCAAACTGGATTTCTTTTATATTTCAAATAAAAAATAATAAATTTAATTAATTTGGAGGTTAAGTGTATCTATTGGAGGTTAAGTGCTTATATCTCTTTTATATTGGCAAAATATCCACTGCTTAGAAAAATGGCTTTTCACTGTCTAGTCCTTAAAATAAAAGGAGACAGAGGACAGACAGAATTCTTAAAATGTTTTCATTGTGCTTTCCTTGGGAGTCATATCAGTTGAAACAGACCCAGTTCTTGCTCTTGAAGCTTTATAAACCTGCCCTTAAATGACATTGACAAACAGACAGGCATTTGACTAAGCAAACATTTGCTGGATATACATGATGAATTAAAGTATTGTCATTCTGTAAATGTCTTTTGTGTGGTCTAAATACACAATGAAATGTTGACTGTTTAGAAAATAGCAAGAGGAGTTATTCATCCACAGGCTGGCAGTTTATTCGGTCCTGATTCTTTAAATCCATATTTTAGTTAATGTTAAAATTTGTGTATATGGTGCCTCATAAAATGATAGCATATTAAATTTTGTTTTAATTTTAATTACTGTCTAGCTTTCAAATCTCTTATTGTTGCACTCATGTGTGAGTCTGTAGGGCCTTTGTGAAAGATTCAGGGCCTGACCTGCAGTGTTCTGTAGAATATCATGCTTTCTGTTCCCTACCATTCCATGTACTTCATACTATTACAGGGACAGCACATGCTTTCACTGTCTGCTTTTGGACAAAGTAGGGCTCTTATAAAAGATGCTTATTAAATATTGAGTAGATACACAATGTTTATAAAATATCTGTAGGGTTTATCGAGTAACTATGTAGAAAACATATTACATTTCCCTATAGCCCAGTTTTAAAAAAGCTCTGTTACCTTTACCTCCAGTATACTGTATATACTCCTCTCTTCTCCCAAACTTCTCTTGCTCCCTCAGAGGTAACTAAAGTTCTGAATTTTTTTTTTGTTAGTTTTCTTTTTTCAGTGGTTTTTATCACACACTGTGTATCCCCAAATGGTATATTGATTAGTTTAACATGTTTTGGAACTTCATAAAAATGGAATCCTATCATGCGTATTTTTCTGGGAATTTTTTTTTTTACTCAGAATTATATTTTTATATTTATCTGTGTCAATGCACATAGCTATTGCTCATTAGTTTTCACTGCTGTATAATATTGCATTGTACAAGTACTCCAGAATTTATTAGCAGATGAATTGATCGATAGACATTTGAGATGCACCAGTTTTTAGATACTACAAACATTGTTCCTATATATACATATATTCCTGTATACGTATCTGCTACACATGTGCAAGAACTTCTCTGTCAATGTTTCTCAACCTTTTCCATGTCATGGCACACATAGGAAATGATAGGTAGTGTTTGTTTCACATGCTGCCTTAAAAGAACAAAGCCGTGTCTCTGGCCTGGGAGCTTCTGCTTGGCTGGAGAGCTGAGGAGAGCCATATCTGGGCACACCTGTAACCTATTTGTTGCCTACCTGGGCACCATGGCACAGCAGTTGAGAAGCTCTGCTCAGGGGTGTGCCTGAGAGTTGAATTGCTGGTTGTAGAAACATGCTTCAATTCTTTCAGGAAATACCAAATTGCATGGTGGTATTAATAATTCCACTTACCTGACATTCAAAGTGCATGTATTCAATTCACATTCATGAATATATATTTAAGACGAAAAGGGAATCATTGAGAATTCTACCAATCTCGTGATTATGAAGGTCAAGTGGGAAAAGAAAATAATGTATTGTTTATTCCCTAGAGTATCAATTCAGATTTGCTTTCTCGAAATATGATAATGTCAAAATTCCTTTAAAATGAGACCGCAGAGGGTTATAGGCCATGTTAAGAAGTGATAGTTATAGGCCAGGTGTTAAGAAGTGGTAACGCGCCCCCATAGTTATTAGTTGTTTTTAATCGTGAGAGCCAACAGCCTGGGCTGAATGAAATACTTGTGAGAGCTGTCATTCTGTATTCTAGGTTTAGCGTTGCATTAGCTTTTTTTTTTTTTCTTAGCCTTGAAATGTAAGAGAGTGTATATAAGATGGAATATGAGAGGTGTTTGCTATATAACTTTTAGTTTAAAAACCCAAACACTTAGAAAAGAAGCTGGTTCATTTTAACCATTCTTAAAGTTGATTTTCTTTTAAACAGTAAAAATCTCTTAAGTATCAGAATTGCACTAGGATAAGAAATGATGATAATTTCTCCATTCACATGACATCAGAGTAGACCATTGATTTTACAAAAATCACTAACCCTAGATAGTTTTTCCATGACATTTTCTTTTTTTTAATGTTCATTTTTGAGAGAGAGAGAGAGAGAGAGAGAGGGGGAGAAAGGCAGAGAGAGAGGGAGACACAGAATCTGAAGTAGGCTCCAGGCTCTGAGCTGTCAGCACAGAGCTTGACACAGGGCTTGAACTCACGAACCATGAGATCACGACCTGAACCCAAATCGAGTTAAATGTTTGACTGAGCCACCCATAAAGTTATTTTTTAAGTTTTAGGTATCCTGAATTTCAGTAGAAAGGATACATTTCAGTATAGCTGGCCATTACATCAGTGCTTCTCAGATCTCTGCCCAAGAACCCCTTTAAAGAAGCAGAGAATGAATTTGTAGCCCTAGAATTTGGAAGGGGACCTCCTATAAGACATTCTATGCTTGAAATTTCAGGATTTGTCTTCAGAACTCATGCATAGTTTGCATTCCTCTGTTTCAATATATTTTCCTCCAAACAAAATTGATGTTGCATACAGATCTATTTTGTGGTTTCAAGTATCTCAGTTTGAGAAGCATGATAATAGATGGGATCTCATTTCCCAAAGGCCTTTAAATTAGAAGTGCTTTCTTGTAAGAAAATTTTGACTTCTGTAATTTGGGTTCCATTTAGGCTTTACTGAAGGTGAAAAAGTTCTCTTGAGTGACCTCCTTTGCCATCAGCGATTTCTCTTGTTAACTGTCTTATGGACTTTTGTCTACCCTCATTTTTTGAACAGTGCATTTGATGGAACCCTTCTTCTTTGATCTTTCTTTTATCTTGGTTTCCAGGAAATTGCCATGTCCTACTTATTTTCTATCCCCTTTGACCATTCCTTTCCTGTCTCCTTTGCTACTCCTCTCTCCCCCTAATTGTGTTTCTGTCCCATGGCTCAGTTTTCACTTCTTTTTCCTCAGTCTCTGTCATCTTTCTCAGCTACCCCAGTTCTGTGCCCTCACCAGGACTGTCACCCTGTAATGTCCAAATGCCTTTTGGACAATTGAGCTTGGACATTTTAGGGTCACTTCTTACTTGGCATTTATAAACTTATTCATATCCCCAGTGCCTTGCATAGAGCCTGGCATGAGGGTACCAGCAAATACTTATGAATGGATGAATGAATGAATGAATGAATGAACTTCATTCCCTTTTAAATAAGCTTCCTCCTCTCAGTTCCATCTTTTGTCACTGGCATCACTGATCTCATCTCTGCTTTCTACTATTGCAGGTATTTTGTTGATTTTTTTTCTTTTGAAATGAATCTCATCTCCACATTAGCTCGTTTCATTGTATTTTCATAACTTTTACCCTAATGCACCTCATGCCAAGATTACTCCCAGTTTCCCATCTGGCCTCTTTGATTCTAATCCCTCTTCTCTCCAAGCCATTGCCCCAGCAACTGCCCTAATAGCTGTTTAATAGTTATTTATTGGTTTATGAAATTTTTTATTTTTGAGATAATTTTAGGTTTATAAAAAGTTGCAAAAATGGTACCTTCACTCAGTTTCTCCTGATGTTAACACCTCTCATAAATTTGGCTTGTTTGGCTTTGGCTTAATTTCAAAATTAAGAAATTAACATTGGTACATGACAACTAAAATCCAGACTATAAGTTTTCACCAGACTTTTTCCTACTGTACTTTTTCTTTTCTTATTTTAGAGAAAGAGGGAGACAGTAAGGGAGAGGGCAAAGGGAGAGGGAAAGAGAGAAAGAGAGAGAGAGAGAGAGAGAGAGAGTGAGAATCTTAAGCAGGCTCCATGCTCAGCACAGAGCCCAATGCAGGGCTCGATCCCACGACCCTGGGATCTTGATCTGAGCCAAAATCAATAGTTGGACTGCTCAACTGACTGAGCCACCCAGGCACCCCACTACTATACTTTTTTCTATTCCAGAATACAACATTGCTATTTAGCACACCTATCAATTTTTAAATAGGTTATATCAACTTTGGTGAGAATTCAAAACAGACAAAAGGATATAGAAGTTTCCTTCATACCTCTGAACTATAACTATCCTGTCTCTTCCTTAAAGACGACCCATTGTTTCTGGTTTCTTGGATATTCTTCCTAAGAGATTCTCTGAGTACATAACTCATATACATATACACACATACTCTTTCATACATACACAAATAGTTGCATTCTAAATATGCTGGTCTATATCTTTTTTAAAATTTGTTATAGTTTCATTATTTTAATCAATAACACAAAGTTGCTTTTTTTTTTTTAATTCTAGTGTCTTATTGGATATCTGTACTGTAATTTGATTTGCCAGTTCCCTACTGATTGACCCCTTTTACCTTTGCAAACAATTCTCTCTGTAGTGAATATCCACGAACATACATCATTTTACATGTGTATGTTTTTAGTTACTACTAGGTAAAAGGGAATGCGCATTCATAATTTAATTGCCAATTTGCATTTTAGAGTTTCCACCATTTTATCCTCTATTATTTCCCTATAGCCTCACCAAAATTGTGTCTTATGAGACTTTGAATTTTGCCAATTTGATAGGTTAAAATATAGCTTAAAATTATGTCATTGTACCTTCAGTTTATATTTCTCTTATTAAAAATGAGGTGGAGTGTCTTTACATATATTTAAGAGCCATTTACATTTTCTTCTGTGAACTCTTCATATACTTTCCCATTTTTCAATTAGGCTATTAAAGCACTAGTGTTATTATTTCATTTTCTTGCTTTAAAATCCTTTAATTCTTGGGGCATCTGGGTGGCTCAGTCGGTTGAGCACCTGGCTTTTGATTTCAGCTCAGGTCATGATCTTGAGGTCCGTGGAATTGAGCACCCCCTCCCCACTGATGCTGTCAGCATGCAGCCCGCTTAGGATTCTCTCTTTCCCTCTCTCTGCCCCTCTCCTACTTGGGCACACATGCTCATGCTCTCTCTCTCTCTCAAAAATAAACTTTAAAAAATAATCTTTTACTTCTTTCTATTTTCTCCTGTGTTAAGTTGAAGTCCTAGTCCCCCTTTTAAGACTACATCATATGTTTCAACCCCAGTTCACACTACTTTCCAATAACCACTATCGCTCTGACCAGTTGGGTTTTTATACTCTCCCAAGGGTGCCCTGTGCTCATTCCTTCCACCATGCCTTCTTTCATAGTGTTTCCCCTATCCCCCTTTCCACTCACATATCCTCTTTTGAGACAGAATTAGTTGTCACTTCCTTCAATTGGATAAACTTTCTTTTAATTTCATGTAGACTTCTAGAAAGAATAATTAACTGATAGTTTGTAAACTTTTTTTTTAAAGTTTGTTTGCTTATTTATTTATTTAATTATTGAGAAAGAAAGAGAAAGACAGTGCCAGTTGGGGAGGGGCAGAGAGGGAGGGAGAGAGAGAAACCCAAGCAGGCACTGCTTTGTCAGCATAGAGTCCAAGGCAGGGCTCAATCTCTCAAACCATGAGATCATGATCTGAACCAAGATCAAGAGTCAGACACTTAACTGACTGAACCATCCAGGCACCCTGATAGTTTTATTTATTTATTAAGCCATTTTATTCTCTTGATATGTGTGAGAAATTAAAAAAAAAAAGTAAGCTGTATGAGAGTAGGTGGTTTGTAGCTGATCAAACTTGTGTACCCAAAGATGTTTCCTTTTTTATGTTTATGTATATATTGTGTGAGAGTGAGCGTGCATTGGGGAAAGACAGAGAGAGAGGGAGAGAGAGAATCCCAAGCAGGCTCCATGCTGTTAGCTCAGAGCCTGATGTGGGGCTTGATCTCACCAACCATGAGATCATAACCTGAGCTAAAGTCAAGGGTAGGATGCTTAACCAACTGAGCATCCAGGCGCCTCCCAAAGAGTTTTGTTTCATGATCAGTGTCAAACTGAAGATCTCTAATAACAAAAATCTGTCCTCCATTTCAGAACTCTGTTTTTGATCTTGATTGGTCAATGTTTATTTACTAATAACTTGATGGATACATGAGAATTAAGTAAATGCAGTTAGGCTTAAAAAGGTACTTCCTATGACAGTACAGAGGCATGATTAAACATAATCGTTGGGAAGGATGGGCTAAACAAATAAGGTGAAATTTCAATTGAATTGAACATAAAGCTCTGCATTTCATCTCCAAAATTAGTTGAAAGAAAGAATGAGGGTAGAGTCAGGCACCTGGTGTGATATAGTTTGTATGACAAAAAGTTAGGAGTCCACCAAGTGTAGCATCAGAATAAGGAACTTAATAGTTCTACAATTAGCTTTTTCTTTATCAGACTTCATTTGGAGTATACTATTCAGTTTTGGTATTATATTTTCAAAGGAAATTAATTTTGAAATTAAAGTACCTGTATTATGTTTCTATTGCGGTCGTGATGAATTATCACAAACTTAGCGGACTAAAGCAATGCATATTTATTATCTTACAGTTCTGTAGGTGAGAAATCCAACACAAAGGGGTGCCTGGGTGGCTTCGTTAGCCCCCTGACTCTTGATTTTGGCTCAGGTCATGATCTCACCATTCATGGGATCTAGCCCCGAGATGGGCTCTGCACTGGAAAGGTGGAGTCTGCTTGGGATTCTCTCTCTCTCTCTCTCTCTCTCTGCCCCTCCCCCACTTGCACACATGTTCTCTCTCTCTCAAAATAAATAAACATTAGGAAAAAAAAAATCCAACACGGATCTCAGTAGGCTAAAACTGTGGTATCATCAGGGCTGCATCCCTTTCTGGAGGATCTAGAAGAGAATCTGTTTTCCTGCCTTTTCTAGCTTCTAGTGGTTCCCTTCCTTCCCCTTCAAAGCCAGCAGAAGCAAGTCCAGTCCTCACTGACCACAGCTGAGAAAGGCTCACTGCTTTTAAAGGATTTGTGTGGTCAGGTTGGCCCCATCTGGATGATCTCCTCATCTAAAAGTCCTTAACCTTAACCACATTGCCAAAGTCCCTTGTGCCATGTAAAGTAACATATTCACAGCTTCTGGTGATAAGAGAATGGACATCTTTGTGGGGGACCATTATTCTGCCTACCACAGTTCTAACTGCAGAAGATCACCAGGATAGAGAAGGGGCTAATTGGATAGAGAAGCAGACTAAGAAGAATTGAAGATGATCCCCAAATATGTTGCCTAGGAGAGAATGAGATAATGTTTATAAAGTGATTAGTGCAGTAAGTACATAATAAATGGTTTCTGCTTCAACAGCTAATGCTACAAATTACAGAAATACAGTAGCTCAGAAGAGAAAGAAGCTTGGGGATGTGGAAGAAGATGAAGCAGCATAACATTTTATCTTGCCAAGAACAGAATTCGGGATCCACTTTTACTCTTAGGTAAGCAGGTGGTTTCAATGTCAGAAAGAACTAAGTTTAACAAGAACTCTGCATTATTCCCCTAACTAGTGAAAGAGAGGGAATGAAGGTGGGGGAGAAGCAACTTTCTGGCCTCTTTTTTGCCATGATTGCACAATGTATAGATTCTAAGGACAAGAGAAAACTTTTATTAAAAGAAAACACGGTTTTTGAAGCTCAGAAGAACGACTATATTAGTTTTTCCCCAGGAACATATGGGAAAGAAATGTCCTCAGAAACCAAAGCCCAACTATCAGAGATTATGAGATTTTTCAGGCTCACCTTATGATCTTCCTTGCGTTTGTCTCTTTAAACACGTTGAACTCGACCTTAAAGAAGCTGCTGCTAAATAGTGGTCAAGCAGTAGTTAAATTAACAAACCCTCCCACCTCGCTCCACTGGGTGGTAGCTTCCAAGGCCACAGTAAACGTGTATCAGTGTGAACCTGATCCAGAAACAGCCAGGAAGGGAACAAAGTTTAGTCTGTGAGGAAATAGGTGGCTGCCGGTAGTTTCATGCTGTCTGTCCAGATTTCACTTTGCTGTGTGGTGTAAGTAATTTTTTTTTAAATACATTCCGATGTAGAAAGATTGTGGGAATAATTTCCATCTTAGATTAAAATAAGGTCTTGCCTGGTGTAAATCTTGTGTAACTGCACTTAGTTAAAAGAAAGCTTCAGCATTTTAAAAAATGAAGAGGAACGCCATGAAATTTTTCAGCAGGTGTTCTGCTAAAACGGGTCCTGCTTGCATAAGATGGCTTTTAATGTCTTGTCTTTGGCTGAATGAAGATGTTTGCGGCCAGAAAATAATACCTAGAAATAATCTTAGGTAGTGCTTAGATTTCTTCCCTGTGCTCTTTCCAGCGGCTTTTCCTTTAGTTCAGGTTCATGTTACAAGTTTATGTTAGCAAATATTTAATAGTCTTTCAGACAAACTGGGGGTTTTGTGATCCAAAGAAATGAAATGAATGAAAATAAAGTAGAACTTAATACAATGTAATAAGCTGTTGAGAGCCTAGATTTAAGAACAGCATGAAGTGTTTTCAAAGGGGAGGGACTTGGTGAACTAGAGGGAAATGGCAAGCAGCTTTAGGAATTTCATGCAACTTTGTAGAAATCTGTTTTAAGATTTTGACATGCATACTAATTTCCCAGTCTAAATTCCCAGTACAATAAAATTTCATATATTAAATTGGAATTGTTGTATTTCAGCTGTTGCAGTTCAACGTTGATAAAGATTCCAGGAACTACACACATCGTTACACAAACATTGACTTTATTGAGTGCGGCTCTAAGAATGTTAAGTTTGCATTTGGTGTTGGAGAAATTGATATTTTCTTTTTCTGTTTTGCCACATGTATTTAAAAAAAAACACTCCCGGTACAGGACAATTTTATGACTTTTAATATAGAAACAAAGTTTGATGTCGTTAATATATAAAAGTTATAAATGCCACCTGTTTAGCCAGTCGCCTTTCAAATCAATCAAGGAGTGCTGAGGATACACATTGTTTATGTAGAAGTAAGTACACATGGTTTCCCCTTTCCTCTGTCTTTATCTCAGATCTCAGGGACATCCAGTCTTTCTCTAGACTGCCTCATATTTCTGCAGGACTGAGCGGAAGCCCAGATGATGGTAATTGGCCCCAACTGACCATGGGTGGAATAGAAGCCCAAGACACACTGTCCTAAGCAGGTTCTAGGACTGTAATAAAGTGAAACCTTTACTCACCCTTTAGCTTGCTGAATCTCCATGATTCTTGGTTCCTGAGCTGATTCATTCCTCCCACTCAATAGCCTCTCCTGGGCCAGGTTACTTATAGTTGTTGGTTGTTGGTGGGCAGTGGTGGAAAGGTCCTAGGAAGGGAGCCAGCATGGCAGGTGGCTCTATTGCCAGGGAAGAAGCGCTTTCAATCTTTTAACCTGGAAGGCCATACAAGGGTGTACCAGCTGAATCGTAAGACCATTTTGGATATTTTTTCATTTGTTTTTCTATTTTAGTTGACATTTTTATAGTTAGGGTTCTGTCTAAGCCTGAGGTCTATTGGAAGGCTCTTTGGTGCTAGGAAAGGACACAAGGCCACAGATGAAACTTTGGTTCACTGCTCCTGGATGGAAAGGATTTGGGACCTCACACAAGCCCTGAACCACAGGATGGTGATGTTCTCTTCATCCCCAGGTGTCTGCTAAGTCATGCCCCCCTCCCTTCATGGGAGCTGAGTAGAAAGGGTGCCCGTTTTCTTTTTTTTTTAATTCCAATGTAGTTAATGTATAATGTATATTAGTTTCACTTGTACAATATAGTGATTCAACAATTCTATACATTACTCCGTTCTCATCGTGCAAAGTGCACTCTTAATTTCCTTCACCTATTTCACCCATCCCCCTGCCCCCCCCCCCATACCGCTCTGTTTGATCTCCATAGTTAAGAGACTGGTTTTTGGTTTGTCTACCTTTTCTTTGTATATTTGTTTCTTTTTTTTTTTTTAGAGAGAGCTCATAAGCAGGGGAGAGAGGGGCAGAAGGCGGGGGGAGAGAGAGAGAGAGAAAGAATCCCAAGCAGGCTCTGTTGGAGTCCTGATGTTGGAGCCCCAATGTGGGGGTTGATCCATGCTGGACCCTGGGATCATGAACCTGAGCTGAAATCAAGAGTCAGACGCTCAACCAAATGAGCCAACCAGGAGGTCCTGTTTTGTTTTCTTACATTCCACATACGTGTGAAATCATATGGTATTTCTCTTTCTGACTGGCTTATTTCACTTAGCATTATACTTTCTAGATCCATCCATACACACACACACACACACCACATCTTCTTTATTCATCTATTAATGGACACTTGGGCTGCTTCTATAATTTGGCTGTTGTAAATTATGCTGCAATAAACATAGGAATGATGTAACCCTTTGAATTAGTGTTTTTGTATTCTTTGTGTAAATACCCAGTAGTGCAATTGCTGGAGCATGTGGTAGCTCTATTTTTTTTTTAATTAAAAACTTTTTAGTTAATTTATTTGGAGAGAGAGAGCACAGCAAGGGAGGGGCAGAGAGAAGGAGAGACAGAATCCCAAGCAGGCTCTGCGATGTAAGCACAGAGCCTCATGTGGGGCTTGAACTCACAAACCTTGAGATCATGACCTGAGCTGAGATCAAGAGTCAGACACTTAACTGACTGAGCCACCCAGGCACCCCAAGGTAGCTCTATTTTTAATGAGGAACCTCCATACTGTCTTACACTGTAGCTACACCAGTTTGTATTGCCACCCACAATGCACGAGGGTTCCTTTTTCTCTACATCCTCACCAGTACTTGTTGTTTCTTGAGTTTTTTATTTTAGCCATTCTGACAGGTGCGAGGTGATATCTCATTGGGCTTTTGATTTGCATTTCCCTGATGATGAGTGATGTTGAGCATCTTTTTATGTCTGTTGGCCATCTGTATGTCTTCTTTGGAGAAATACCTGTTTGTGTCTTCTGCCCATATTTTAATTGAATTTTTTTTTTTTTTTTTTTTTGGTGTTGACTTGTATAAGTCCTTCATATATTTTGGATACTGACCTTTAATTGGATATGTCATTTGCAAATATCTTCTCCCATTCAGTAAGTTGTTGTTTAGTTTTGTTGATTATTTCCTTTGCTGTACAGAAGCTTTTTATTTTGATGTCCCAATAGTTTATTTTTGCTTTTGTTTATCTTTCTTCAGGAGACATATCTGTGGCCTGAAAAATGCATGTTATGACTTCAATCCTTTTGCATTTTTTGAGACTTGTTTTGTGGCCTAATATGTGATCTGTCTGGAGAATGTTCTGTATACACTTGAAAAGAATGTGTATTCTGCTTTGTTGTTATGGCCAATGTCAGAAAAATTACTGCCTTGGCTCTCTTTAGGATTTTTATGGTTTTAGGCCTTATATTTAGGTGTTTGATCCACTTTGAGTTTATTTTTGTGTATGGTGTAAAAAAGTGGTCCAGTTTCATTCTTTTGTATGTACCTGTCCAGTTTTTCCAACACCATTTGTTGAAGCGACTTTTTCCCATTAGATATTCTTTCCTGCTTTGTTGAAGACTAATTGACCATATAATATAGGTTTATTTCTAGGCCTTTTATTCTGTTCTATTGATCTATGTGTCTATTTTTGTGCCAGTACCATACCGTTTTGATTACTACAGCTTTGTAATATAACTTAAAGTCTGAAATTGTAATATCTCCAGTTTTGTTTTGTTTTTCAAGATTGCTTTGGCTACTCAGAGTCTTTGTGGTTCTATACAAATTTTAGGATTGTTTGTTCTAGTTCTGTGAAAAATGCTGGTGGTATTTTGATAGGGATTGCATTAAGTATGTAGATTACTTGGGGTAGTATGGACATTTTAACAATATTTGATCTTCCAATTAATGAGCATGAAATGTCTTTATATTTCTTTGTGTCATCTTCAGTTTCTTTCATCCATGTTTTATAGTTTTCAGAGTACAGGTCTTTCACCTCGTTGGTTAAGTTTATTCCTAGGTATTATTTTTGGTGCAGTTGAAATGGGGTAGTTTTTTAAATTTCTCTTTCTGCTGCTTCATTATTAGTATATAGAAATGCAGTGGATTAGGGGCACCTGGGTGGCTCAGTAAGTTCAGCATCAGACTCTTGATTTCAGTGCAGGTGATGATCTCATGGTTCGTGAGTATGAACTTAGGGTACTCTCTCTCCCTCTCTGTATCTCTGACACCCATGCTTGCTCTCTTGCTCTCTTAAAATAAATAAACTTTAAAAATGCAATGGATTTCTGTACATTGATTTTTATATCCTGAGACCTTACTGAATTCATTTATCAATTCTAGTAGTTGTTTGGTGGAGTATCTCAGATTTTCTACATAAAGTATCATATCATCTGCAAATAGCAAACGTTCTACTTTTTCCTTACCAGCTTTTTCTTATCTGATTGCTATGGCTAGGATTTCCAGTACTATGATGAATAAAAGTGATGAGAGTGGACATCCTTGTCTTGTTATTGAACTTAGGGGAAAAGCTCTCAGTTTTTCCCCATCAAGTATGATGCTAGCTGTGGGTTTTTCATATGAGGCCATTAATATGTTGAGGTATGTTCCTTCTAATCTTCATTGAAGGTTTTTATCATGAATGGGTGTTGTAGTTTGTCAAATGCTTCTGAATCTATTGAAATTATCATATGGTTCTTATCCTTTCTCTTGTTGATGTGATGTATCATGTTGATTGATTTGTGAATATTGAACCAGTCTTGCATCCCAGGAATAAATTCCACTTGATCATGATGAATGATTTTTTTTAGTGTATTGTTGGGTTCAGGTTGCTAATATTTTGTTGAAGGTTTTTGATCTATGTTCATCAGAGATATTGGCCTGTAGTTCTCTTATTTGGTGATGTCTTAATCTGGTTTCCGTGTCAGGGTAATGTTGGCCTCATAGAATGAATTTGGAAGCTTTCCTTCCTCTTCTATTTTTTGGAAAAGTTTGGGAAGAATAGGTATTAGCTCTTCTTTAAGTGTTTGGTAGAATTCAGCTGTGTAGCCATCTGGTCCTGGACTTTTGTTTGTTGTGAGTTTTTTGATTATTGATTCGATTTCATTACTGGTAATTGGTTTGTTAAAATTTTCTATTTCTTCTGCTTCATTTTTGGTAGTTTATGTGTTTCTAGGAATTCATCCAGTTCTTCTAGATTGTCCAATTTGTTGTCATATAATTTTTCATAATATTCTCCTACAATTGTTTGTGTTTTTGTGGTATTGGTTGTTATTTCCCCTCTTTCTGATTTTGTTTACTTGAGTCCTCCCTCTCTCTTTTTATGAATCTGGCTAGAGGTTTATCAATTTTGTTGATTTTTTTCAAAGAACCAGTTCCTGGTTTCATTGATCTGTTCTATTGTTTCTGTTTTTTCATTTCTGTATCATTTATTTCTGGTCTAATCTTTATTGTTTCCTTCTTTCAGCTGGTGCTGGTTTTGAGTTTTGTTTGTTGTTCTTTTCTAGGTCCTTTAGGTGTAAGGTTAGGTTGAGTTGTTTTCTTGCTTCGTGAGATAGGCCTGTATTGTTATAAACTACCCTCTTAGAACCACTTTTGTTAATTAAAATAAAAACAAAACCACTTTTGTTTTAGACCATTGTATTTTCATTTTCATTTGTCTCCATGTAATTTAATCTGTATGTATTTGTGGTCTTTGAGATTTTTTTCTTGTGGTTGATTTCTAGTTTAATAGTGTTGTGGTCCGAAAAATGCGTGTTATGACTTGAATCTTTGTGCATTTGTTGAGTCTTGTTTTGTGGCCTAATATATGATCTATTCTGGAGAATGTTCTGTGTGCACTTGAAAAGAATGTGTATTCTGCTTTTTTAGGATGGAAGGTTCTGAATATATCTGTTAGAGCCATCTGATTCAATGTATCATTCAAAGCCACTGTTTCCTTATTGATTTCTGTTTGGATGATCTGTCTGATGTTGTAAGTGGAGTGTTAGAATCCCCTACTATTATTGTATTACTATTGATAAGTTCCTTTATATTTGTTACTAACTGTTTTATGTATATAGGATCTTCCATGTTGGGTGCATAAATATTTACAATTGTTATGTCATCTTGTTGGATTGTCCCCTTTCATGATTATATAGTGTTCTTCTCTGTCTCTTGTTACAGTCTTTGTTTAGTCTATTTTGTTTACTTTTAGCATTGCTACCCTGGCTTTCTTTTCTCATAAGTTTGCATGATAACTGTTTCTCCATGACCTCACTTTCAATCTGCATGTGTCTATAGGTCTGAAATGAGTCTCTTGTAGGCAGCATATTCTTTTCTGTACCTTCTCTTGCTCTCTTCTCTCATGATAAGTTGGCTTTCTTTAGTGATATACTTGGATTCATTGCTCTTTATTCTTTGCATATCTATTACTGGTTTTTGATTTGTGGTTACCATTAGGTCTGTATATAAAACATCTTTTGCATATAGAAGTCAATATTAAGTTGATGGTTGCTTAAGTCTGAACCCATTCTTTATTCCTCCTCCTCTCAACGTTTTAGGTATATAGTGTCATACATTACATCCTTTTGTGTGTGTGTGAGTCCTGTGACTGATTAATACAGATATACTTTACTGCTTTTGTGCTTCCTACTTTTCTTACTCATACTTATGGTCTTTCCTTTCCACTCAAAGCATACATTTCTTGTAGGGCTGGTTAAATGGTCATGAATTTCTTTAATTTTTGTTTGTCTGGGAAACTCTATTTCTCCTTCTATTCTGAATGATAGTCTTGCTGGATAGAGTGTTCTTGGCTACAGATTTTTTTCCTTTCAGCACATTAAATATATCATGCCACTCCTTTCTGGCCTCCAGAATTTCTGCTAACAGCCTTACAAGGTTTCCCTTGTATGCAAGGGTCTTCTTTTTCTCTTGCTTCTTTTAAAATTCTCTCTTTGTCACTACTTTTTTGCCATTTTAATTACTATATGTCTTGGTTTGGACCTGTTTGGGTTGATTTTGTTGGGGGATCTCTGTGCCTTTTGGATCTGAATTTCTGTTTCCTTCCCTTGATTTGGGATGTTTTCAGCTATTTTTTCTTCAGATAAATTTTCTGCCCCCTTTTCTCTTTCTTCTTCTAGGATCCCTATAATATGAATGTTATTATGCTTGATGGAGTCACTGAGTTCCCTAAGTCTATTCTCATTTTGCATAATTTTGTTCTGTCACCTGCTCAGCTTTTTCATTACTCTTTCCTCCAGATTGATGATTCATTCTTCTGCTTCCTCTAGTCTGCCATTTATTCCATCTACTAGATTTTTATTTTCATTTATTATTTTCTTCATCTCTGATTGGTTCTTTTTTATCTGTTTGTTAACAGTCTCATTGATGTCCTCCACTTTTTTCTCAAGTCCAGTGAGTATCTTTGTGACTGTTACTTGAAATTTTTTTACCAGCATATTACCTATCTCCATTTCATTTCATTCTCATGCTGTGATTTTATCCTGTTCTTTCATTTGGGACATATTCCTCTCTTTTCTCATTTTGTCTAACTCTCTATGTCTGTTTCTCTGTGTTAGAAAAGTCAGCTATGTCTCCTGACCTTGAAAGCATTGGCCTTATGAAGAAGAGATCCTGTAGTGCTCTACAATGCAGTGTCCTCTCTAGAACCTGGCACTGCAGGGGTGTCTCGTATGTGTGTTGTATGCTACTTTTTGGCTGTTGTGACTGAGCTGCTTTTTCCCTCAGTCCAGTCATCTCCAATGGCTCTCTTTGCCTGTTGTGGGCAGGGTTTGGTACCTATGTTGTTAGTGGGCCAATCTGGGGCTGCCTTTGGCTTGAGTTTAGTCAGACCAGGCATTTGCCAGAGATGTAGTAGCACCAAACTGCAGGGCGCTTTCCCTGTTTGTCTCCTAAGAAGTTTTTGTTGTTGGAGGAGGCCTGCAATCAGACCAGCTGTCTGCCCCAGCACATTTGTGGGGCCATAGTCTGATTTGTGTGTGTATCTTTCCTTGTCCCCAGGGCAGGAATCTCTTTGGATTGGTGCTGGCCCCTGTCGGGGCTGCTTGCACACTGCCAGGCTTGTGGCCCTGGTTTGAATGGACTTGATAGTCTGTTGGAGGGGCTAGGGGCGCCTGGGTGGCTCAGTCGGTTGAGCATCCAACTTCGGCTCAAGTCATGATCTCACAGCTAGTGAGTTCGAGCCCCATGTTGTGCTCTGTGTTGACAGCTCAGAGCCTGAAGTCTGCTTCAGATTCTGTGTCCCTCTCTCTCTCTGACCCTCCCTCACTCATGCTCTGCTCTGTCTCTCTCTGTCTCTCTCTGTCTCTGTCTCTCTCTCTCTCAAGAATAAATAAAACATTAAAAAAAAGAAAGTATTGGAGAGGGTAGATCTGCAACATGCTTCGGGGCAAGGCTGTAGTGTCTGCAAGATTTGGACATGGGAAGAAGGGATGTGCCTCTGCTGCTGGGAACAGGACTGGCTGGGCTAATCCATAAAATACATGGACGTGGTGCATGCAGTTTTAACAAGTGTGTGCAGGGCCTCTATGAAAGGGGACCCACTGCTCCTGCTGTCAGGATTGAGGCTCCATAAAGTACATGGGTCAGAAGACATGGTGTTTGCAAGGTTTGCTTAGGTGTCTTGGGGAGGGGACCTGCAGCACCTGGACTGAGGCAAGCTTGGCTAAAGGGGGCCAGGGCTTGGTGTAAGCAAGCTAGGTAGGGAATGTTGGTGCTGTGCAGGTGACTGTGTATTTATGCCGGAGGGCAGGTGAGGGAAATAGCACCTGCCAGCTCCTTTGTTCCTGCAGGAGTCTCCCTATAATCCCTAACTCTCCAGGACAGGCTCTAAGATGAGTAAATACCTCTCCTTCCCATATGCCCCAGGCATTTTCAAACTACTGCTTCCATGTTGTATCTTCCTGAGCTGTTTATTGTGCTGTCTCTCTAAGGGTAAGAGCGCAGTTTCCTATCACTCTCCAAAGCTCCCCCAGAACTGAGCTCACTGATTTTTAAAATTCCAGGCTTTAAGTCCCACTGGTTGTAAGTACTCGCAAAATCCAGCCCCTCTAGTTTTCAAAGCCAAATGTTATGGGGATTCATCTTCCCCTTGTGAGCTTCCAGGTTATGACACCGGGACACTATGACATCTATTTCTTCCCTTCTCTGAGTTCGCTCGTCCCTCCCTCAGGCAGACAGTCCTGTGGGTCCATTTAGCTTTCCCACTGCATCTCAGACCTTCCTATCCTCTTTGATGTGGCCTCTTCTTTACATTTAGTTGTAGAGTTTGCTCTGCCAGTCTTCGGGTCATTTTCTGGGTTACTTACACTGATGTGAGTGTTATCTGGTTGCATCCATGGGACAAGGTGAGCTCAGGGTCCTCCTACTCGACCTTCTTCCTAGCCTTCTGGGCTCCTTTCAGATATTTTTAAAAACCTTCTGTAAGAGCCTCTAACATCGAAACCCTTGCTCCTGCCCTACAAAGCCCACATGATCTACCTTCTGACCATCTGTTTAACATCATTATCTACCATTGTTCCCCTCACACAGTTTGCTCGAGCTAAGTGTTTTTACTGCTTCTGGAACACAGCAGACTTGTTCATGCCTCAGGGTCTTTGCTGCCTGGAAAGCTCTTCCCTGTATTGTTTCTTCCTTCTTTTCATTCAGAGCTCTACTCAAATACCTCCTCTTCCGAGGCACTACCGCCCAACTTCTGCCACATTGCCCTTTTTTCCTTTACCTGAATTGACTTTTAACAATAGCCGGGGCGCCTGAGTGGCTCAGTCAGTTAAGCCTCCGACTTCGCTCAGGTCATGATCTCGCGGTCCGTGAGTTCGAGCCCCGCGTCGGGCTCTGTGCTGACAGCCTGGAGCCTGTTTCAGATTCTGTGTCTCCCTCTCTCTGACCCTCCCCTGTTCATGCTCTGTCTCTCCCTGTCTCCAAAATAAATTTTAAAAAGTTAAAAAAAAATAGTTACCTAGCACTATTGTTTTTTCAATTTTTTTTTAACGTTTATTTATTTTTGAGACAGAGAGAGACAGAGCATGAACGGGGGGAGGGCCAGAGAGAGAGGGAGACACAGAATCGGACACAGGTTCCAGGCTCTGAGCCATCAGCCCAGAGCCCGACGTGGGGCTCGAACTCACGGACCGCGAGATCGTGACCTGAGTTGAAGTCCGACACTTAACCGACTGAGCCACCCAGGCGCCCCGCTACCTAGCACTATTTAATTCATTTTATCGAAAAAATATATATGTATACACACATACGACATATAGTCAAATGTACATGCTATATATGAATGAATATATACATGAATATATATAATATTCAGAATTATATGTGTGTATATTTTTTTAAATAAAATCAACATATACATTCTTTCCCACTAGAATATAAGAAGCTTGTCTTGTTCAGTGCTATATCGCCAGTATCCAAGATAGTACCTACTTGACATATAGTAGACACTTCGTAAATACTCATTTTATGAATATATTAATGTCAGTGCCATTAAAATTTATTTTTAAGCATAGAAATTTTTTAGTTAATTTTTTGAATAGGTGATATATTCACATGACTCCCAAACCAAAATTTATAGAAAACTGCATTGAAAAGTCTTCTTTCCTTACCAGTCCTCTTTCCATTCAGTTTCCATTCAGGGCCCCAAACTGCTATTATTATTACTATTCGATGTATCCTTCCAGAGTTTCTTGATGTACATGCCGGGAAATATAAAACTATACACAGATTCTTTTGTCCTTTTTACAAATACTGTTACACATACTGTTATTAATTTTTTAATTTGTAATATATGTTGAATGTCTTCACTTTTATTTATTTTTATTTTTTTTTAATGTCTTCACTTTTAAATAGCTGTATAGTATTCCATTGTATGGATGTATTGTAATTTATCCAACTAGTCACTTAGTGATGGGCATTTTGGTTGTTTCCAGTATCTTCCCATTGTAAATAATGCTGAAGTTCATAACCCATGCATATATCATTTCATACATGCATACAATATTTCTCCAAGATTAAATTTATCACAGTATAATAGCTGTAACAAAAGGTGCCATAAATATTGCTTAGTCGCCTTTCCCAGGGTTTGTACCAATTTGTACTCTACCAGCAGTGAGTAAAAAATACTGTTTCTCATATCCTTGCCAACTAAGAGAGTGTTATCAGACTTTTGGATTTTTGCCCATCTGATAGGTTAAAAAATGGTTCAGCATAGCTTTTTTTAGAATTCATAATAAAATTTGTTAAAGTTTTAAAAAATAATTTTTAAATTTAAATTGTGTTGAGAAACACTGAATATAAAATTTACCATCTTAACCATTTTTAAGTGCTCAGTTCCACAGTAATAAGTATATTAACATTGTTGTGAAACAGATCTCCAGAACTTTTTCACCTTGCCAAACTGAAACTCTATACCCACTAAATAACAACTCTCCATTTCCCCCTCCCTCCAGCCCCTGGCAACCACCACTCTACTTTCTATCTCTATGAGTTTGATTACTTTACATACCTCATATGAGTGGAATCACACCGTTTTTGTCTTTTTGTGATTGGCTTATTTCACTTTGTGTAAAGTCCTCAAGTTTCACCTGTGTTATAGCAAATCACAGGATTTCCTTCCCTTTTAAGGTTGAATAACATTCCATTGTATACCACAGTTTGTTTATCCATTTGTCCATTGATGGACACTTGGATTGTTTCTGCTTCTTGGCTGTTGTGAATAATGCTGCTATGAATATGGGTGTGCAGATAACATTTTGAGGTCATCCTGCTTTCAGTTTTTTTGGATACCCAGAAGTGAGATTGTTGAATCACATGGTAGTTATATTTTTCAATTTTTCAGTAATTACATACTTCTGTCCATAGAGGCTGCATCATTTTAGCATTGTTTTAATGTGTGTATCTCTCCTTATGAGCGGGGTTGAGCATCTTTTCATATTTAAAAGAAACCTGCTCTTTTTTCTGTGAATTGTTCATATCCTTTGCCTTTGATGGGATTTTTTCCCATTATTAATTTGATAACATTTTTTTTGGCTTTTGTGCCCCTCAGTTTTCCAAACTCATAAGCTAGGGGTCACTGGTACATGTTTGGAGTAAAAGTGCCTGGGGTTGAATTCTAGATCTGTTAATAGTTGTGCAATCTTGAGTGGGCAAGTTACTGAACATTTCTGAGTCTCAGTTTTCTTGCCTTACATAAATAGTAATAACAATGAATTGTTGTAAAGATTAAATGAGATGATGTATATTAGGTGCTTAATATAGAACCAGTATGATAAGGCAAGAAAAAGAAATAAAAGGCCAAAGTCCAGAAAGGAAGCAAAAGTGTCATTATTTACATATCGTATGATTGTGTATACAGAAACCCCTGTAGAATCTATAAAAGGCTATTTGAACTAATTAATGAATTTTGCAAGGTCACCAGTTAGTCAATATAAAAACTTATATTGGAAATAATTAGGACACATAAAACAATTAGAAAATAGATGAAAATATCACCATTAAAAATATCAAATACATAGCAATGAATCTTTAAAAAGAGCACAAGGACCTTTATACTGAAAAATACAAAACATTACTGAGAAAAATGAAAGACGACAATTAAAAAGCTCAATAAAAATACCACTGGGGCACCAGGCTGGCTTAGTTGGTAGAACATGCAACTCTTACTCTCAGGGTCCTGAGTTCAAGCCCCACATTGGGCATGGAGCCTACTATAAAATCAACCAATCAACAATCTTAAAAAACAAAAAAACAAAAACAAAAACAAAAAAACATGATCATGGATTATAAAACTCAAAATTGTTAAGATGCCAGTTCTCCTTAAATAAATTTATAGAGCCAGTGCAATTCCTATCAAAATTCCAGCAGGTGTTTTTGAAGAAATTGTCAAGCTGATTCTAAAATTTATCTGGTAATGTAATGGATATTGAATAACTAAAATCTTGAAAAAGAACAAGTTGGATGATTTATAATATGTGCTTTTAAGACTTAACTATAAAGCTATCAACTATTGGGACTCCTGGGTGGCTCAGTCGGTTGAGCAGCTGACTTTGGCTTAGGTCATGCATGATCTCACAGTTCGTGGGTTCGAGTCCCACTTCGGGTTCTGTACTGACAGCTCAGAGCGTGGAGCTTGCTTCCATTCTGTGTCTTCCTCTCTCTGGCCCTCCCCTGTTTGTGCTCTGTCTCTCTAAAATAAACATTTAAAAAATTAAAAAAGCTATCAACTGTTATTATTGTTATATATTGTTATACTGTTAACAATTATTGCTCTAAGAATAGATGAATATATCAAGGGGGCAGAATAGAATGTCCAGAAATAGACCTACACATATAAGGTCAATTGATATTTGATCAAGGTGGCACATCAGTTCAATGACAAAGGGAGTCTTTTTAAACATGTTGCTGGACCAAATGGATTTTCCTATGGGATAGAAAGAAAAGAACTGTCATGTCTTTATCTTTCCATACACAAAAATTAAATAGACATTGATTATAGATCTAAACATAAAACCCAGAACCAGAAAGATAGAAAAAAACAATGGAAAATATCTTTGCAGTCTTGGGGTATGCAAAGATTTCTTGAACAGGACACTAAAAGCACTAACCACAAAAGTAAATAACATTGAATGAGTTTATATATTTACTACAAGGCTTCTCAGGATCTTTAATATGTTGATGTTTCTAGTAAGAATGTCATGTAACATTTCCCTAAGTTTTTGACCACAGAATCCTTGTTTTCCTCTGGAGCATTCAGCTAAACCGCAGGAGTCAGTATGCCATAGAATATACTTGGAGAAGTTGTTGCTTTGGTTCTTTCCTCAAAACATACTATTTTTGAGAGGTGCAATAAATTAACGATCAGTTTCTCCCTCTTTAGTGTGAGTTAATATCATTGCGTCTATTTCAACAACCAGAATAAAGAAAACCCTCTGCCAAAGAACTGTGATCACACTTCACTCCAAATGACTGGTCAGCCAGCCAACTGTTGGAATTATTACTACTAGTAGGATTCTAAGTCAATGTCATATTAGATTGGAATTCACCGTAGTAAAAGAAATAATGGGTGATTGAAGGTGCAAAGCATTGTACTCTGCTGGTCTGCTCTGCCCTGCTTCCTCACTGCCTGTCAAACTCAAAATTGTTAACCCTTTACTTCACTCAGATTGCCCTCACTCCTCCCAGTTCCTAATTGCTGGAGATGCTTTTTTGTGGCATTTCTAGTTTCTGACTCATGGTTCCCTGTCCTAATTATATTCCTCTGCCTGCTGTTGCTCCCCATGAACTGATTTTCATGGAATATGAATTGTCACATAAGAAATAGAAGAACCAGAAAAGAAGGTAGAAGGAAAACAAAGCCAAACTTCACCTAAACCAAAATTTGGCCCAAGGCTCTCTCTGTTCAAGGAAAGAGATCTCAAGAAGTCGATATGTAATGCCAGTAGAAATGTATAAAGAACAGGGCGCCTGGGTGGCTTAGTCGGTTAAGCGTCCAACTTTGGCTCAGGTCATGATCTTGCAGTTCGTGGGTTTGACCCCCGCATGGGGTTCTGTGCTGACAGCTCAGAGCCTGGAGCCTGCTTCAGATTCTGTGTCTCCCTCCCTCTCTGCCCCTCCCGTGCTCATGCTCTGTCTCTGTCTCTCAGCAATAAATAAACGTTAAAAAAAAAATTAAAAAAGAAATGTATAAAGAACAAAGTTTAAGGAAGTGTGCCTATGATATCTATGGATTATATCTCTAGATAGATTCGTATAGATACATTTTTAAAGATTTTTAAAATTTAAGGGTGCCTGGGTGGTTCAGTCGGTTGAGCGTCCGACTTCGGCTCAGGTCATGATCTCGCAGCTTGTGAGTTCGAGCCCCACTTTGGGCTCTGTGCTGACAGCTTAGAGCCTGGAGCCCGCTTCAGATTCTGTGTCTCCCTCTCTCTCTGCCCCCAACGCACTCGCATTCTGTCTGTCTCTCTCAAAAATAAATAAACATTAAAAAAAAATTTTTTTTTAAACTTAAATCCAAGTTAGTTAACATATAGTGTAATAATGATTTCAGGTGTAGAACTTAGTGATTCATCACTTACATGTAACGCCCAGTGCTCATCCCAAGTGCCCCCCTTAATGCCCATCACTCATTTAGCCCATCCCCCACCCAACACCCCGCCAGCAGCCTTCAGTTTGTTCTCTGTATATAAGAGTCTCTATGGTTTGTCTGCCTCTCTGTTTTCATCTTAGTTTTGCTTCCCTTCCCCTATGTTCATCTGTTTTGTTTCTTAAATTCCACATATGAGTAAAACCATATGATATGTCTTTCTCTTATATGTCTCTCATATGTCTTATTTCGCTTAGCATAATACACTCTAGTTCATCCACATTGTTGCAAATGGTAAGATTGCATTCTTTTTGATTGCTAAGTAATATTCCATTGTGTATATATACCACATCTTCTTTTTCTGGATTATATTTCTAAAAATGAACTACAGTAATAGATGTTAGTTTGTCCTGATTATGGAAAGCTATTAGCCAGATATGGAAATATCATCTGTGTCATCTGAATAGAGCTTACTAGAAAGACTAGACTAGAAGTTAAGTAGCTTTAATTTCAGACCTGCCACCAATTTGCTTTTTGATGGTAAGTAAATATATCATTGTAAAGAGGGAAAAATATGCCCTTCGCCTCATTGCAAAAGATGTATGTGTGTGTCTGTATGTATATGTATACACACACACACAACTACATATATACCAGGCTCTGTCTCAGATACTTTTACATGTGCTGTGCTATTTAATCATCTCTATGCCTCCACTTCCTCATCTGGAAAATGAGATAATAATATCTCACTCTGCCTTCTTCCCAGGACAAGTGGAATGATCACCAGATAATAGATTCCTTTGAGCATTATTCTGGAATTTAAGGAATAAATCTTGAATGTCATATTGTGCGATGTATACCAGCAAAATGGTGTGCTGGATGCTGGTAAAATTCATTTAAAATGTATTTGCAATACAAACTTAGCAGGAATGATTGTCACAGGATGTTTTATACACATCAAAGACAATTATGGAACACCTGGAAAGTAAGGAACAACCTTTTTTTGTACTTCTCGATAAATGCAACACAAAGTAAACACAGCCCTCACAGTATTTTATGACACAGCTCATCAAAGAAAAACAGGAAAGAGAGATATTTAGGCAAATAGGTAGAGGCAAGATAACAGTGTAAATGACAATAAAAAGAATTTTACATTAAAAATTGAAAACCAATTTTTAGCCTATATTAAGGTAGGATAAACAGAAAGATAAGAAGTACTACAGAAGGCATCTGGGGCTGTGGGGGTCAAATGGATGGATGCTTATTGAACTCTACTGCTTATTAGCCTGGACCTGGGAGCTGAAAGAAACTTGATCTCTTTTCTATCAGCCTGATCCTTTATTATAATCAGAATGGAAGATTTCAGAGCTACTGAACCCACCTGTAGGCTGTCTTTCCATTGTCCTTATAGCTTTCAGAATTTAATAAGATGGTGGGGGTGGAGGCACAATGGCTACCAAGTATCTAAGAAACTATAAGCTTTTCTCACTGAAGTTCCCTAAAAGAACCAGGGGGTCATACACTAGTAAACAAATTTATCAAAAGAAGACTATAAAAAGTTACTAACTTAAAAATTGAAGGGCACCTGGCTGGCTCAGTCTGTGGAGCATTTAACTCTTGATCTTGGGGCTGTGAGTTCGAGCCCCCATGTTGGGTGTAGACATTACTTAAAAATAAAATCTTAATAAAAAATTGAAAAAGGATGCTTGTATAATCTATTATCTAGAAAATGATTAGATAATAGGGTCCATAGAAACAGACATGAAAAATAAGATGGCTTATATGCCTGCTCTGAGAAAGTGTGAGAGTAAAAAAAAAAAAAAAAAAATAGGGTGGCTCAATTGGTTATGTGTCCAACGCTGGCTTAGGTCATGACCTCATGGTTCATGGGTTCGAGCCCCACATTGGGCTCTGTGCTGACAGCTCAGAGCCTGGAGCCTGCTTTGGGTTCTGTGTTTCCCTCTCTCTCTGCCCCTCTCCCACTTGTGCTCTCTCTCAAAAAAAAAAAAAAAAAAAAAAAGTGAAAGTTGAAATTTTTTTCAACTGTAAAGTTTAAATAAAGTGTTCAGACAATACACTTAAGAAATCATTCAAGATACACATTAGCAGCAATAAATAACAAATTGGAAATCACTACATGTAGGTAGATGTTAATAGTGCTGGTTCACTGAATCAAGAAAAAGATAGAAAACGTGTAAATTTTACAACCTGGTACAGAAGTTACCTTCACTCAATAGCATGACCCTTACATCTATCAAATGAGTTTTTCCATTTTGGTATTTTTTATTTCTAGCATTTCTTTTTGATTCTTTTTTTTTATACTTTGATGCTCTTCTTTTCTACTAGGTCCTTTAACAGAGGAAGTTATTGTGGTAGCAGTGACAAGAGTCCATACATAAGTTAAAAGCTGTAGGAACTGTACACCATAAAAGTCCATTTTACTGTGCATTAATTTACAAAAGAAAGTTATGGCCTGTTCAAAGCAAAAATAATAACGGACAGTAGAGTTAAGAGCATATAAAGAGACAAAATATGTGACAACAAGAGTACAAAGGGTGGAAATGAGGTAGTATAATAGGAGGTAAACTGTAATACATTAAAATTATATAAAGTAGTCTCTCAAATAGTGGTTCCCAAAGTGTGGTTGGCAGACCAACAGCATCAGGATCACCTGGGATCTTGTTATAAATCAGGTTCTCTTGGTTCCACCATAGACCTAACTGAATTAAAAATTCTGGGGATGTGGCACAATAATCTCTCTGTGATTCTGATATACACTAGAATTTAAGAACCAATGCTTTAGAGCAATGGTTGGATAATTTTTTTGGTAAAGGACCAAATAATAAATATTTTAGGCTTTGTGGGCAAAATGGTCTTTGTAGCAACTAACTCTGCCTTTGTAGCACAAAAACAGACATAGACAATACATAAATGAATTAGGGTTGGATTCTAATGAAGTGTTATTTATAAAAACAGGCCATTTGGATTTGGCCCACGTGCTGTAGTTTGCTGACTTCTGCTTTAGAGTATCCATTAACACATACAGGTACATGCACACATACACAGACACATACACAGATACAGCTACAATGCCAAAAAAGAAGTAAAATGAAATACTTAAAAATACAGATCATCCTAACTTTGCACAGTAATATGGGACCATAAAAATGATCATGCAAGTTGAAATCATGCAAAGCACTTTTAATATCAATGAGAAGAATTATGGTTCGGTGACCCTAAAAAATTTTTTTTGTCGAACATTTTTGTTGGGAAGGGAAGAGGAGGATATTTTATTTACTAGAAAGTGTCATCAGAGAACTTTCAAGAGTTCTGGAAATGTTTTAAATCTTGATTTGGTTGGTAGTTACATGGATGTATAGAATTGTCAACACATTAAATTGAACGCTTGAGATCTGTGCATTTGATGTGTGTAAATTACAGGTAAACAAAAAAATTTTTTTAAGTACAAATTAAGGGTCTGAAATAAAATCTTCACTTTACATTAGGTAACATCCTTCTTGCAGATAAAATAAGATAAATTATGAGGAATAAGTTCTTTAGGAGAAAGATGGGGAAAACAGTCCAGGTAAAGAAACCATTTGCAACACTTGGGAAGAAGTACAGGAGTGAATAAAGTTTGGGAAACTTTGTTCTATGTGATGGAGAGTCATCAAAAGATTTTCATGAGAGAAGTGAAATAATCAGACTGTGTTCTACAAAGATCACTCTTGTGTGAATTGAAGGGTAAAGAGATTAGAAGTAGGGAGATAAAGAGGGTATTGTTAACAGTTCAGGTGACACATGAAAAGTACCTAAGGCAAAGGCTGTGAGAACCAAGAGTAGGGCATAAACTTGAACGATATTTAGAATCAGTTGGGTTTAGTGACTGACTAGATTAAAATATTAGGAAACATTTGTGAGCCAGGCATTGTGCTTTGGGCTGCCATGCCTTATCTTGTTTAACCTTTATAATGACCATGTAGGAAGGTATTCTAATTATCACCACCACCACTGTCCTGTCTCCATTTTACAGGTAATGCAATGTAACTTGACCAAGGTTACATAGCTTGAAAGGGGTAGAGCCATGGTTTATAATGTACAGTTTCTCAGTAATGAGGTATGGGAATTCTTAAGATAATTTGTTTCCAAAAACGCTAACACAATAAGAGAGAAAATAATGCAAGGCTAATTTCATAACAAAATTTAGAAAAGTCAAGCAAATTGTAAAATCAAAAGAAATACTTGATTCAAATAAAACCCTTGGAACACACAATTTATGCCACATTTTCAAGGGAACAATTAAATAAGATTTCACATAAATATATTTCTGACTTAATTTCCCCGCAAAATCTTTAGTACTCAGTATTAAGTTTATTAGTATACACAAGAAAAAAACATATAAAATTGAAATCATATTGCAGTTTCATTAAAAGGAATCAATATTTTTTTCATAAACTAGAAAAATACTTGCATAAATAACGGTCAGAAATATTATAAACCAGAGATTAATATCATGTGAAAAGATTCTAAAGCGCTGCTTAAAGAAAGTTATATTGCATTAAGTTCCTCAAAAAGAAAATTTGTATTGATGACAAAGATACATTTTAATATTTTAAAAATATAATTCAAAAAACATTACCCAAGTGGTGCCTGGGTGGCTCAGTCAGTTAAGCATCCATCTTTGGCTCAGGTCATGAGCTCACAGTTCATGAGTTGGAACCCCACAACCGGCTGTCCTCTCACAGTGGAGCCTGCTTCGGATCCTCTTTATCCTTTCTCTCTCTGCCCTTACCCCACTCGCATGCGCTTTCACTCCTTCTCAGAAATAAATTTAAAACAACATTAAACAAAAACAAAAACAAAATATTGTCCAATAATATTTTCAAATCATTTTCTTAACTTAAAAAAATTTTTTTGATGTTTATTTTTGAGAGAGAGAGAGAGAGCATGAGCGGGACAAGGGCAGAGAGAGAGGGAGACACAGAATTCAAAGCAGGCTCCAGGCTCCAAGTCGTCAGCAGAGACCGATGCAGGCCTCAAAGTCATGAACCATGAGATCATGACCTGAGCCAAAGTTGGATGCTTAACCGACTGAGCCACCCAGGAGCCCCTCAAATCATTTATTTTTTTTTTTAATTTTTTTTTAACATTTATTTATTTTTGAGACAGAGAGAGACAGAGCATGAACGGGGGGAGGGCCAGAGAGAGAGGGAGACACAGAATCTGAAGCAGGCTCCAGGCTCTGAGCTGTCAGCACAGAGCCTGATGCGGGGCTCGAACTCACGGACCGTGAGATCGTGACCTGAGCGAAGTCGGACGCTCAACCGACTGAGCCACCCAGGCGCCCCAAATCATTTATAACAGTGGTCCTCAAATTAGTTAATTAAAAATAGGCACTATCAAGCAAATTATCATTCCATACCTCTAATGAACATAAACTCACTGATGAAAGCTAGAATTTTACCTAACGGTAAAAAGTGGCTCAATATCAGAAAAAGAAAGACTGGTACAACCATTATGAGAAACGGTGTAGAGGTTCCTTAAGAAATCAAAAATAGAACTACAATTCAACCCAGCAAGCCCACTAGAGGTTATATATCCAAAGGAAATAAAATCAAGATCTTGAGATGATCTGTTCTCCCATGTTCATTGCAGCATTGTTCACAATAGTCAACATACGGAAGCAACCTATGTGTCCATCGATGGATGAGTGGAGAAAGAAAATGTGGGGTGTATATATACAATGGAATATTCAGCCATAAAAAAGGGAGACCCTTGGGACAACACAGATGAGCCCAGAGGATATTAAGTAAAATAACGCAGAAAGATAAATACTGTATTATCTCACTTATGTGTGGAATCTAAAAACATGAGACTCAGAGAGTAGAACTGTGGTTACCAGGGACTGTGAGGTAGGAATGATGGAAGACATTGGTTAAAGGGTGCGGACTTTTTGTTGTAAGATGAATAAATTCTGGAGATACAATGTACAGCATAGCAACTACAGTTAGTAATACTGTAGTATTACAAGTATTCAAGTATTGAGTACTTGAAATTTTCTAAGAAAGTGGATCTTAAATGTTCTCACTATATACACACACACAAATGGTAACTATGTGAGGTGATGGATGTGTTAATTGTGGTAATCCTTTCACAATGAACATATGTATCAAACCATCACCATCACATGTACACTCTAAATAAATATAATTTTTGTCAATTATATCTCAATAAAACCAGAGGCAAATTTTAAAAAGAAAAAGAGGCTATTAACTTCATAACAAGATGTGATTTATTTAATATTATAAATGATGTTTAAAAATATTAGATGGACTACAAAATATTTTTTCAGAATTTGTGAATAAGAACAAAGTAAGTTTCCTAGCTTATTCAAATCACACATGTGTAGTAAGTCTTTAAGCTTTTTGAAACATGGGAAGATGTTTATGTTTTTTTGTTTTTATTTTTTTTAATGTTTATTTATTTTTGAGAGAGACAGAGTGCAAGCTGGGGAGGGGTAGGGAGAGGGGGAGACAGAATCGGAAGCAGGGTCCAGGCGCTGAGCTGTCAGAGCCAATGCGGGGCTAGAACCCACGAACTGTGAGATCATGACCTGAGCTGAAGTTGGTCGCTCAACCGACCCAGCTGAACCACCCAGGTGCCCCAAAATGTTTATGTTTTAATGTTAAGTTTAAAAAGTGAGATACAAAACTGCATAAAAACCACAATCCTAGCTCATTGATAAACAGGCAATAAAAAGCCTGAAAGGTAATGTGCAAAAAACATGATCAATGGTTATTGTGGTGGACTCCTTTTAATATTTTAATTTTTAAAAACAGAAAAAGATCATCATTTTAAAAGCAGTCCACACCAACCTCTTTGGAAAACTGTTTGGTAGTATCTATTAAAGCTGAGCATACACCTCATACGACCCAGAAGCTAATAACATTTACGGAACACCTACGTGTCAGGTCTTGTCCTGAGCACTTCATATATATGTTGAATTGCAGTGGTGAGGGTGGGCATCCTTGCCTTGTTCCCAATCTTAGAGGAAACTCATGTCATGTTTCATCATGAGTATGGTATTGCTGTAGGTTTTTTGCAGATATGTTTTATCAGTTTGAGGAGCTTCTCTTCTGTTCCTAGTTTTATGAGAATTTTTATTAGGAAGCAGTGTTGAGTTCTGTCAGATGCTTTTGCTGCATCTATTGAGATGGCTGTATCATTATTCTCTTTTATTCTCTTAATGTTATATATTACATTGTTTGGGTTTTCTGACATTAAACCAACTTTGCATTCTTGGGAGAATTGCCATTTCAGTCATGTTGTGCTATGTGTCTTAAAAAAATCGCTAGATTCAATTTACTGGTGCTTGGAAGAACATTTTTGCATCTATGTGGGATGCAGTGAGGGATATCAGTATCTGTGAAGGATATTGGTCTGTCACTTTGTTTTTTTAATGATGTCTTGGTTATGTTTTTGTATCAGGGTTATGCTGACATTCTAGAATGAATTAATAAGTGTTTTACTCTTCCCATTTTCTGAGTTTGTGTAGAATTCATATTATTTTTTATTGGCAGTAGTGGGTCGTGATAGTGATGATAGTAAATGTTTGATCTTTTATTCCCTGGTGAAGCCACGTGGGCCTGGAGGCTTTTTTTGAGAGAAGATTTTTATTATGAATTTGATTCATTATGGATTATTTTAATAGATATGGGGAGACTTAGATTTTTCTAATTCTTTTTAGGTCAGTTTAAGTAATTTACATTTTTCAAGATTTGCCCATATTATCTAAATTGTTGCATATACTGGCAAAACATTCATAACATTTGTATTGTTCTTAGTGTCTTCAGTATTTGACATGATATCCCTTCTTTCATTCCTAGTGGCAATTTTTTACTTTTATCTTTTTTAAACCAATAGACTCTTCTTTGCTGTTTTAGGTTTATCTGAGAATGAGCAAAAAGCACAAAGAGTTTCCATATCCTTCCTCACCCCTATACTCAGTTTTCCCTATTATTAATATCTGGGAGTAGCATGGTACATTTGTAGAATTGATGAACCAATAACAATACATTTTTATTAATTAAAGTCCATAGTTTACATTAGGGCTCTTTCTTTGCATTGTATCATACAGAACAGTTTCACTGCCATAAAAATCCCCTGTGTTCCACCTCTTCATCCTTCCTCTCTACCACAAACCTCTGGCAACCACTGATCTTTTTACCGTCTCCATAGTTTTGCCTTTTCCAGAATGCCATATAGCTGGAATCATACAGTAGGTAGCTTTCTTAGATTGACTCCTTTCACTTAACACAATTTGTTTTTTATTTCCTTTTTCCCCATCTGTCTTGCTAAGGTATTGACAGTTTCATTACTATTGTAAAAAAAATTAGCTATAGAAAATTTATTAAATTTCTGTGTTTTTAAATTTCATTGGTTTCTGTTCTTTATTATTTCTTCTTTCTTTGGGTTTAGTTTATTTTTTAATAGTTTGTTTAGTTAATTTTTCCAGTCTTTTTTTGGTGGAAGCAAATCATTGCTTTTAAGTCCTTCTCTAAACTACACATTTAAAGCTATAAAATTTCCTCTAAGCACTGGTTTAGTTGTATCTCACACATTCTGATACGCTTTCTTCATTTTCATTTAGTTTGAAATCTTATTTTCCTGGTGATTTGTTTTTTCATCCATGGGTCATGAGATGTGTGTTGTTTAGTATCCAAATATTACAGTGATTTTTTAAAAAAAGATATTGATATACAAAAAACAGATAAAAAGACTTCAGTCTTTTGAAAATTTGAGATCCATGTTAAGACCTAGAGTAAGATCTATGTGGGTGAGACTTCTCTGCACAGAGTGCAGTGTTCTCTAAGTGTCAATTACGTCAAGATGGTTGAGAGTATTGTTTAAATCTATCTGCTTACTGATTGTTTTTTGTTTTGTTTTGTTTTGTTTTGTTTTGTTTTGTTTTGTTTTTGGTGTAGTACTGTTACTAAAAAAGGTAGGGTTTTTTTTTTCATTTTTTTTTAATACATGAAATTTATTGTCAAATTGGTTTCCATACAACACCCAGTGCTCATCCCAACAGGTGCCCTCCTCAGTACCCATCACCCACCCTCCCCTCCCTCCCACTCCCCATCAACCCTCAGTTTGTTCTCAGTTTTTAAGAGTCTCTTATGCTTTGGCTCTCTCCCACTCTAACCTCTTTTTTTGTTTGTTTTTCCTTCCCCTCCCCCATGGGTTCCTCTTAAGTTTCTCAGGATCCACATAAGAGTGAACACATATGGTATCTGTCTTTCTCTGTATGACTTATTTCACTTAGCATCACACTCTCCAGTTCCATCCACGTTGCTGCAAAGGGCCATATTTCATTCTTTCTCATTGCCACGTAGTACTCCATTGTGTATATAAACCACAATTTCTTTATCCATTCATCAGTGGATGGACATTTAGGCTCTTTCCATAATTTGGCTATTGTTGAGAGTGCTGCTATAAACATTGGGGTACAAGTGCCCCTATGCATCAGTACTCCTGTATCCCTTGGGTAAATTCCTAGCAGTGCTACTGCTGGGTCATAGGGTAGGTCTATTTTTAATTTTTTAAGGAACCTTCACACTGTTTTCCAGAGTGGCTGCGCCAGTTTGCATTCCCACCAACAGCGCAAGAGGGTTCCCGTTTTTCCACATCCTCTCCAGCATCTAGAGTCTCCTGATTTGTTCATTTTAGCCACTCTGACTGGCGTGAGGTGATATCTGAGTGTGGTTTTGATTTAAAAAGGTGTTTTAAAATCTCTATGATTGTGGTCTTACCTATTTCTCTCTTTACTTCTGTCAGTTTTGTACTTGGAGCTCTGTTGTTGAGTACAACCATATTTAGGGTTCTTAGGTCTTCTTGATTAAGTTGCTTTTATTCTTATTAAATCTCCCCCTTTATCTCTGCTAATACTCTTTGCCTTGAAATCTACTTTGTCTGATAATATACAGTCACACCAGCTTTTTTATGTTTAGTATTTCCATGGCACGTCTCCCCTTCCCCCACTCCCATCTTGTCTGTGGTTTTGTATTTGAGGTGTCTTTTTTATAAATAGCATATGGTTGAGTCTTGCTTTTTTAATCCAGTCTCACGGTCTCTACCTTCTAGTCCATCTATATTCTATGTATTTATTGATCTGGTTGCACTTACGTGTGCCTTTCCTTTGTTTTCTATTTATCCTATCTGGAATTTGTGCCCCATTTCCTTCTTTGATTCACTCACTGATTATCAGATATTTTGTAGTATTCATGTCAATTCATCTAATGAGTGTTGAGCTATACCTTTCAAATATTTTTAGTATTTGCTCCAGAGATTTTCCTAAGTATCCTTAAATTATCATAGTCTACTTATTAACATTATGTCATTTCTTATAAAATGTAAAAGCTGCAAATAGAAAACATATGACAAGAACACAAAAGATGGGATGTGGTAGAATTATACTATATTAGCATAACATGAGGGATACTTGCAGTGTTGAAATTCTTCAGTTTCTTAACTGTGGAAGTGGATAAATGAACTTATACAGATGATAAAATTGCATAGACTGTAATACACACACACACACACCTGAATCTAAGTAAAACTGGAGAAATATGAATAAGGCCAGCAGATCATATCAATGTCACTATCCTGCTTGCGATATATGTTTTATTATAGTGCAAAATGGTACCACTGGGGAAAACTGGACAGCATTTACAAGGGATCTGTGCATATTATTTCTTATAACTATATGCGAATCTGCAATTATCTCAATAAAAATAAAAAATGTTCTTGCTATATCTGAATTCCATTGCTTAAAGTAAGGGGCCTTCAAGTATCAAGAAAGAAAAAAGTCAGACAAAGCACATTTCTACTTTGATTTATATATTCTAAAAGTAGACTATTCAGCACTACTTCACAGTTCCTATTGCCTGGTTGGTAGAGAGTGGTAGAAGGGATTAAGAACCATATTAATCAGGGGTGCCTGGGTGGCTCAGTCGGTTAAGTCTCTGACTTCTGCTCAGGTCACGGTCTCACAGCTCATGAGTTCAAGCCCCACATCAGGCTCTGTGCTGATAGCTCAGAGCCTGGAACCTGTTTCAGATTCTGTGTCTCTTTCCTTCTCTCTCTCTCTCTTCCCCTCCCCTGCTAGTGCTGTCTCTCTCAAAAATAAATAAACTTAAAAAAATTTTTTTTTAAAACGAACCATATCTATCAGCATACCTGCACTTATGTGTGCTAGATGCAGGCCAGTTGTGCATCAATAGGTCTTCATTGCCATGCCCAGGCCTAAAAGAACTGTCATAAAAGTAGCTATTGGAATATCAAATCCAACTTGCTGTGTTCATGCAAGATTGGGTTAAAAGTATCCCAGCCCAAAGAGATTTTATCCTGTGATTTAGAATTTATAAGAACAGGGGTGCCTGGTTGGCTCAGTTGGTTAAACATCCAGCTCTTGATCTTGGGTCAAGTCATGATCTCACATTTTGTGGGATCCAGCCCTATGTCAGGGCTCTCAGTGCGGAGATTGGGATTCTCTCTCCCCCTCTCCGTCTGCCCATCCCCCACTTGCTCTCTCGTTCTCTGTCTCGAAGTAAATAAATAAACTTAAAAAAAGAATTTATAAGAAGAAAAATCTGTAACTTTATTCAACCAACAAATGTTTCTTAAACACCTTCTGTTTAAGTATTCTTCTAAATGCTGAGGACACAGGAATGAAAATGACACACTTACAGACTTTAAGAATCTTAGGGTTTGGTACAGAATAGAAACTTCTACACCAGCCATTACAATAGAAATGTGTTGTATATGCATAGGGTGCTGTGGAAACCGAGGAAGGACCTCCAACAGATCCAAAAAGGTCATCAAGGGTTTCTGAAGGAAGGGATATTTGAACAAATCCTTAGAGAATAGTAGCAGCAAGGAAGAGCTGACAGGTGCCTCTAGGCAGAGGCAACAGGAAGGTCATGGAGCCTGTAGGTTAGGAGAATAAGCAGTTCACTTTGGCTGGAGCCTAGAACTAGGAGAGGCAGGAAGTGAGAACAGACAAGTTGGTAGGATTGCTTTAGAAATGACTTCATGTGCCAAGTTAAGGACTTAGTACTTTATCCTGAGGATTTTGAGGAACTTCCCTTACATATTTTAGGGCTTACATGTATATCCTTTCCTCCTCTTATAAGGATACTGGTCATTGGATTTTAAGGCCCACTCGATCTAGTATGACCTCATATTAACTTAAATAATTACATCTGCAAAGACTCTATTTCCTAAGGTCACATCTGAAGTTCTAGATGAATGTGAATGTGGAGGGGAACACTATTGTATGTTGTGGTGGGTTAAATTACAAAAAGAGGAGAGAACACAGAGAGATACACATAGAAGAAAGGTCATGTGAAGACAGAGGGAGAGATTGGAGCAAAGCAGCTACAAGGCAAGGAATGGCACGGATTGCTGGGAGCCACCACATGTTGGGAAAAGGCAAAGGATTCTTCCTTAGAGCCTTCAGGGGGAGCATGGCCCTGCTGACACACCCTGGTTTCACACATCTAGTCTCAAGAACTGGGAGCTACTCAGTTTGCATAACTTGTTACAATAGCCTTAGGAAACTTTTGCAATGTTTAACCCACATTCTGCTTGTTATGTGTTCAGTTCACTGTCATAGTTTTAAGATATGTGCACAAATGTTTGTATTTTTTCAAGAGGCAGAGCCTGATTCCTCTCCGCTTGAGGGTGGACTGGACCTAATGACTTGCCTCTAATGAATAAAGGGAAAATGAGGGAATACAGGTTTGAAGACCAGAACAGGGCTTGGCAAACTACGGTCCGTAGGCCGGCCGCCAATTTTTGTAAAGTTGTATTGGATTGTACCAGGCCCATTTGTTTATGTATTATATATGGTTGTTTTTGCTCTAAAACAACTGAGGTGAGTAGTTACAGTAGAGACCACATGGCATGCAAACCTAAAATATTTACTGTCTAGCCCTTTAAGAAAAAGTTTGCCAATCCCCAAACTAGGTCATAAAAAGCACTGCAGCTTTTTGCTTGCTCTTGATAACTTGCTCTGGGGAAAGCCAGCTGCCTTGTCACGAGGACACCCAGATGACAGCCCTGGTGAAAGGTCCACATGGCAAGGACCTGGGGCCTCCTGCAAACAGCCATGTAAGTGAACTGCATCCCCGGTCAACAGCTTGACTGAAACTTCCTGAGACCCTGAGCCAGAACCACCCACCTAAGCTGCTCCCAGATTCCTGACCTTTAGAAACTGTGTGAGATAATACATGTTTGTTTTTTTAAGCTGCTGAGTTTCAGGGCAATTTGTTATGCTGCAGTACATAACCAGTCCACTCATCCGCTCCTTGTACAGTTTTGAATGCAGGCTGTAAGCTGTTCTGCGTGTCTTATCTACGCCACAGACTTTGCTATTTTAGAAACATACTGGGGAATGAAACCTTTTTATAAGGAAACTCTCAGATGACATAGATAAGACTTTAGGAAACAAAGTATAGTGGAAGGCAAGGGCTGTATCTCCCATATTTTTCATAATTCTCCTTATTAACCAACATAGCACTGTGATCATTGCTACTGATTTTGACTGTCGCTAACAAAATATTAGGTTTGCAACCATGTTTATTTGAGTCATCAGGTAGGATGTTTGCTCTGTTATGTTACTCGCTATTACATATTTAAAAAGGAGTATTAGGGTATGCCGTTACAATCTTTATTAAGTGTGCCTTGAGGGTTTTAGTTGCTTTCTGTAAGTATAAACCAAGTTGTCTCTAGTTGGGATAGTGTTGAGTTCCGTGAGTATGTTAGTTTTCTATTGCTGATAACAGTATTATCACAAACTTAGTGGCTTAGAACAATACACATTTATTGCCCCAATTTCTGTGGAAGAGGGCTCTGAACATGGCCTTGTTGGGCCTTCCGCATATGGTCTTACAAGGCTTCAATCAAGGTTTGGCCAGGGCTGGATTCAACTGGGGCACTCCTGTGATTGTTGACTGCATTCAATTCCTTGTGGGTTAGGACCGAGAGTGTGTTTTGGGATTTTTTCCCCCTTTAGTTGTTATTACCTGTTGGCCAGAGGGTGCTATCAGTTTATAGAAGCCATCATACTTCCTTTACATGTGGGGTTTCCCAACATGGCCACTTGCTTCCTCATGGCTAGCCAGGGAGACATTTCAGCAAGACAGGCATTTTGGGTTTTATACAGCATCATCACATAATTATGTGCATGTCATCACATACATCCCAGCACCTTTTCAGTATTCTATTGATTGGAAGTAAGTCTCATTCACACTTAAGGCAAGGGATCACACAAAGGTGTGAACATTAGGAAGCAGAGGTCATGAGAGCCCCTCCGCCCACTCATACTCTGTCTCTCAAATAAAAAAACAGTAAAAAAAAATTTTTTTAAGGAATATGTCTATCTCAGTGGACATGGTGATCATGCAAATACTATCTGCAAGGTGGACTAAATGCCTCACCAAAGATAATTTCTGTACCTAAAAAAAAGAATGTGGTCCATTGTTTTTTGTTTCAGAGTTTTTTGTTTTGTTTATTTTTATCCTCTGTGCTACAAATGGATGACACCAAGGAGGGTATTGAATTAGAAGAATGGAGGAAAAATGAATAAAGATGGGAAAGCAAAAAGCAAGGAAGATAAAAGATATACCTAATCCCAAACACACCTTCAGGCTGGAAAATACTGTAGCTGGAAACAACTTGACATACAGCTAGGTAAACTGACCTTGAGCAAAGGCTTCCTGTATATGCGGAGCCTAAGGTGCCGTTGCCAGTAGCACAAAGGGAGCCCATTTTCACAAGGTCACAGATACAGTATAAAAAGTTCTATTATTTGTTCCTTTTCAATCATACCTACATAGGTTGTATTCAAGTTTTAGTAAGACCTTAGAATAAGAAGGGCAACTAATAGATGCGATAGATCCCAAATCCACCTTAATGTGTGACATGCCTTCATTCATTCACTCAGTGAATTTCTACTGAATGCTTACCATATACAAGGCCCTTTGCTGGTGCTGTTCAGTTTTACATATGTTTATGGTCTGTGGCAATGGAAAAAGTGCCATCATCTACTGGCTACATCTGCCATGGGTGTGGAAGGAGGAGTAGAGGCCCATAGGGCTCGTTCTGCCAGCCCTGGCAGATAGTGTTCTTACAAGAAGTTTGGTGGCAAAGGACAAGAAAGTGAGTAGGTAAGTCATAGGACATTTTTGAAAGGGAGAGACATGGATATGGCAAAGGAGAAGGCAAAAGAGACAGAAGATGATAGATTTATCTGTGCCCAAAGAACCTGATAGTAGGTACTCAGTTATATCAGTTGTCTTACCTCTCTCTTTATACAGTCTCTCCTCATTTTTTATTTTCTTAAACATATACTGTTCCACCATGTGTCATACATATAGTAGACACCATGGTAGCCAAACTGAATACATCCCCGATCCCTTTCCCTTTATGCCTCATCCAGCTTGGAACATCATTAGCCATTTCAACAATCACTTCCTCTACCCCTTGTCAATCTTTGGCTCTTCCTTCTTGGGGCCCAACCCAGAGTACTTCCCTAATCATTTTTTCTGCTGCCATGTTGATTACTTTCATCCTCAGTTAGGTTCCTTACTGTTGGTTGGTGACCTTTAATTGGTATCTATTTGCATTTCCCACAGTAGCTATCTAAACCTCTTCTGTTCTCTGTGATTCCAGCTGTCATTCTCTTTCACCAGGTGACTGTGCCCCTTTTTGGGGCTTCCCACTTCCTTTCTACTCATCTCACAATCTCTGTTGCCATCCTCACTTTTCTATTTTTCTTGCGAAACAAAGTAAATCAGCACACACACACACACACACACACACACACACACACACACACACACCTTCTCAGTAGGGCTTTTTTAGTCCCAAATTCTCCCACCTCCACAAAGCTTATGCCAACTGTGACCATCTCTCATTCTTTTTTAAAACATTTATTTAAATCCAAGTTAGTTAACATATAGTGTAATAATGGTTTCAGGAGTAGAATTTAGTGTTTCATCATTTACATATAACACCCAGTGCTCATCCCAACAAGTGCCCTCAATACCCATCACCCAATTAGCCCATCTCCCCACCCAACACCCTTCCAGCAACCCTCAGTTTGTTCTCTGTGTTTAAGAGTCTCTTATGGTTTGCCTCCCTCTCTGTTTTTATCTAATTTTATTTTTCTTTCCCTTCTCCATGTTCATCTGTTTTGTTTCTTAAATTCCACATATGAGTGAAATCATGATATTTATCTTTCTCTGATTTATTTCACTGAGCATAGTGCATTCTAGTTCTATCCGCATTGTTGCAAATGGCAAGATTTCATTTATTTTGCTCACCAGGTAATATTCCAGTGTGTGTGTGTGTGTGTGTGTGTGTGTGTGTGTGTGTATACCACATCTTCTTTATCCATTCCTCATTCTAGTGAAAAGACATATCACCTACTACAGCATGGTATATTACAAAATTGTTTCCATGCCATCTGTGTCTTGAAATTTGATATCTCCTTTAAAATTACAGGGGGAGGGAGTGCCTGGGTGGCTCAGTTGGTTGAGTGTCTGACTTAACAACACTGAGAATTATTAAATTAGCAACTGTAATGAGCATTGGTTGTTATATGTAAGTAATGAATCACTAAATTTTACTCCTGAAACCTATACTACACTATATGTTCACTAACTTCAATTTAAATAAAATCTTGGAAGAAAAAAAATTAGCGACTTTAAAAATTTTATTTTTTTCCAAAAGTAATACATTTGTACTTCATAGATAATTGAGAAATCTAGATTAAAGGAGAAAAAAATAAAATTATCCCTCTCCCTACATATGGAGATAACCATGGTTAATATTATATATATTCTTCTAGATGTGTATGTGTATATATATATGTATATGTGTGTGTATGTATGTATGTGTGTGTGTATATATATATACACACACACACACACATACATACATACATACATACATACATAGATAATAGATATTGGGTCACATAGTACCTATTATCATGTTACCTTCCTTTTTCACACTTTGTCATGAATACTTTTATATATTTTAGTATATAATTTGTAAAGGTTTTAAATATTCTATTGTATAGTTTTCCCATAATACATTTAACAAATCTTCTCTTTAGGGGTATTCTAATGTTCCAAATTATTTTTGTTTTAAATGATTATGTAATGAAATATTTATAGCTAGACCATTTTTACAAGTTCCTGATTATTCGTTTAGAATAAATTCCTTAAAGGTGAATTTTGGACCAAAGGGTATTTACAGCTGAAGTCTACTGATACCTCTTGCCAAGTAATTGTACTCCAAAAAAGTTGTAACAATTATTTAACCATCAGAGGTGTGTGAGAGTGTCTGTTTGATGGTAGCTACACTGTTGGTGAACATGGCATAACTTACAGAGCTGTCCAATCAAAGTGTGGTACACCTGAAACAATGTAACATTGTGTATCAACTATACTAAAAAAAAGAAGGAAGGAAAGAAAGAGTTTTCCCACATCCTTTCCAAAGTGGCATATTACCACGTGTAAAAAAACAATATTAGCCACTTTGCAAGGAGAATCTGGTATCTCATTTTGTTTTAATTTGCCATTCTTTGATACTGAAGTTACACATTTTTTCTCATTGGTCTTTGCATCTCTCTTTTTGTGAATTGCCTGTTCATGAACGTTTTCCTCTTCCCCCCACTGTATTTGTTTGTTTATCTACCCTGGTAATTTTTGAACTCAAAGTTGTTCAAATTCGTAAAAGTATATTTTCTTCTTCATTTTTCTGGTAGCTCTGAGTCGGGTTTTTCTCAACCAAAGAATAGACTAGGTTTTGTATATACGATCGATTAGAGAAAATGTATCTGTCAAGCTGTGGCTTTGACAAAGCCACCTAATACTATTCTTAGCTTATTTACCCTCTTTATGCAACACTAACTTATTGATCTTCATTCAAGTTTCTGGAATAATCAGTAGCTTAATTAACATGTTACCATTGATCTCAGTCTACTTATAAATTATTCTTCATAATAATAATTATGCAGTAATATACTGCATTTTGTCTTTAAAAATTTTCAGGCATATTTTTCAAGTTTGCACTAGGTGGCAGCAGCAGAAAGCATTACTTCATTTGCTTCAAAATGTAACCAGGCATTTATAGGGAACAGTATAAGGAAAATAGCCCTAAATGTGAAGAGCTTTGTGATGAAAGCTACTCAGAAATGGACATTCAGCATGAAATTTGTGAGTATTTCATAGTCCAGCTAAGAAGTAAACTCCAACAAATACTCTTCCTCGGAAAACACATTTTGTTTTTCAAATATTTACTAATTAGAGTATGTTTTACTTTTTTTTCTAGAATCTTATTCTCCCCTCACACACATCGTTTTAGATTTATAGTGAAAGCAACTTCAAGACACCAGCCTCTTTTGCAGAGGAGTGGCCTTTTGTCTTTTTAAAAAAAAATTTCTTTTTTAATGTTTCTTTATTTTTGAGACACACACACACACACACACACACACACACACACACACACACAGTGTGAGCGGGGGAGGGGCAGAGAGAGGAAGACACAGAATCCAGACTCTGGCTCTAGACTCTGAGCTGTCAGGGCTCGAACTCACGAACCACGAGATCATGACCTGAGCTGAAGTCCAATGCTTAATTGACTGAGCCACCCAGGTGCCCCAAGGAGTGGCCTTTTGAACGATGACTATTTAGTACAGAATTTTGATTAATACACTAAAAATACATGCTAAGATAATGTGGCCTTTTGAGGCCACTGCTTCTTTATGGGTGGTCTTCAGCGGGGCTTCATTTTGCTAACTTTAAAATTCAGGGCCAAGAGTATTTGTAATAATTTTCTATAGATCTTAATACTCCCCCTGAAGTTGAATAAGCATTGTCTGTGATCCTTTCATGACAGGGACGACCAACACTACAACAGGGGATTTGGAAATACAACTGTGTTTGTTTCCAAACTACAGTGACAGGTAGATATGTTCCATAGCCAGGAGGGAGACTATAAAGTAGGCCCTGCAGTTGTGGGTTTTGCTACTATGGCCTATTGAAAGCTAATGATAATTTTGATGGCAGAGAGACCAGATTGTTCTGAACTGGGACCAACCCTCTCCTTGCATTCTTGCCTTTCGTATCTCCCTAAAACTGCTCACTTCAGCGCTCTGTGGAGGACTGTGCACTTACAATGGCGTATACATAACTCTTCCTCCTCAGCAACAGCATAGCTTACCAAAGAGGTTTCTGGTAAAGGATGGCTGTTGTTAACTAGCCAACACAGAAGAGATGCCTAGGCTGTGGCTTTTGGGGGTGGGTTTTTTTTTTTTTTAACGTTTATTTATTTTTGAGACAGAGAGAGACAGAGCATGAACGGGGGAGGGTCAGAGAGAGAGAGGGAGACACAGAATCTGAAACAGGCTCCAGGCTCTGAGCTGTCAGCACAGAGCCCGACGCGGGGCTCGAACTCACGGACTGCGAGATCGTGACCTGAGCCGAAGTCGGCTGCTCAACCGACTGAGCCACCCAGGCGCCCCTGGGGGTGGTTTTTAAAAACTTAAAGCATTACAACTTTCTGGGCTAAGAGTAAAAGGAATTTTGTAAGAATGGAAAATGTATTTTCAGGCCCTGGCATGTTTAATTAGGTTTTAATAGAGCAATTAAGAATTGATTCAAGTATTTTCCAATCATATTTTCTAAATTTCAGAGGATTTGTTATCAGGAGATAAACTGCTTATATAATTCTTGTATGACCATTTCCACTTATAGGTTGCTGGATCACTAATTGTTTGGGTCTATGTTTTCGTTTCTTCATCCTTGTTTTAGTAGTACCATATAGCTATTCTAGAATTTTCTCTTGTGTTAGATTTCAGATGCCTTTGAGACAAAAAAATGTGACTTTAAAAAATTCTTGTTGGCTTTCCTTTAGAACTGGGGATAGCCTTCCATGTCCCAGGGGTACTGAGTGAATCTTAACTGTGTCAGGAAAAGAAAGAGGTACCATTAGTGGTCACTGTTATTTTATAGACAGGATAGTGTACTACAAAAACACTCAGGAGACCTGGGATCAATTCCTGGCTCTGTCACAAATTCAAACACGATGGACAAATCTCAACCTCAATTTCTTCGTATGTAAAAAAAGACAGAGTAGATTTGACCTTTAAGGTTTCTTTCAGGTAGGTCCTTGATCCTCTGAGTCAGCATTTCTTCTCAAGATGTTTGGAACAATTATTTCTTCTCTGTTTCGTTGAGGAAATAACCATATAACGCCTTGTAACAAGAGACATTAGTTGGGCTATAAGGCTAAACAGCAGTAAGGGTCTCAACAAAATTTGGTGGCTCAAAAAAGAAAGGCTGTTATTTCAGCCTTCATTAGCAATCCTAAAGTAGGCAGGTGTTGTGGTACAGATAGACAACTCTGATTCACTAGAGCATCAAAGCCCAAAGTTCATTGTTTTGTTCCTCTGCTATTGCCCGTGGGTGGTTTCATCATGTGCATGGTAGAAGCTGACTCAGCACGGGAAGGAAGACACTCCAGGACCAGCAGCTTAGCCTCATGGATAAGAAGACCTGGAAGTTGCAGACCTCACTTCTACTGACTTCCCATGGGCTAGAACTTAGTCATGTGGTCACATCCATAGTCAGTAGAATAACATCTTCAGGAGCATAGCATGTACTCACCTAAAACTTTAAGAGTGGGGGTGGGGTAAGCGTTGTGTACCTAAAAGGAAAGAGAAGAGATTGAATACTGGGGGACAGATTCTATTTTCCGTTATTTTAAGTTTATTTATTTATTTATTTTGAGAGAGAGAGAGCAGGGGAGGGGCAGAAAGAGGAGAAGGAGAAAATCCTAAGCAGGATCTGCACTACCAGTGCCCCATGTGGGGCTGGAACTCACGAACCGTGATATCGTGACCTAAGCCGAAATCAAGAGTAAGATGCTTAACCAACTGAGCCACCCAGGCGCCTCATCTGCTTTGTTATTTTAAGCCACAATAACAGTTTTTTTATTTTGCTGCTTATTGTGCTTCTATCTTATTTAATGAAATAGGCTGAGATCAGGATCTGTGATTTATCCCTACATATACACCCCACAGTGCGTGTCAAGCTATCTCAAACATAGATGGCATTCAATAAAAATGTGTGTATTTAATTTATGCATTGATTTTTTCAGGACATCTAAGTAAGCACTATGTTCATACCTCCCCCCACCAACACCCTGCTCTATTTGTTGCTTCTTTAGTGAATGTTATATGTCAAACCCTAATTCTCAATCTCAAGCAGACTAGATAAGAACCTATGAAGTAGTAACATTTTTAAAATATATATTATATAAAGACAGGTAGATTGATTGGGAGCAGGTTGCTGCTAGCAGCAGCTGCTGTCTTTTACTCCTCGCAGTAAAGATAGTATTACCTTATTTGGGGGGTAGCATGTAATCATTGGTAATAGAAAACCAAGAGTTTTCCCAGTGTGGCTTCCTCATTTGGCTTTAAGACATCACATATAATTATATTTATGAGTAAACTTGAAAACAGATACTTCCCTGACATATCCTTGGGTTTTATCTTCTCTGCTCCCTTCAGTAGTGTTAATAATAAGGTACTGGCTATAGTACCAAGTGTGAATCTGTATAGTGTGAGCCTATTCACGGATAGGTGTGTAAGGCTCATTTTAAAAACAGTTCATGGTTTACTGACTCAGTGTTAATGTATTATCCACTCTGACTTCCAGTTCCTTATCTACTGCACTTGTACACGCTGATCCTGTATTGGCATGAAAAGCACTAGCGTGTGCCTTACCAGCTTTACCTTTGATATAAGCTACCTTGGAACAGCTGTCCTTGTTCTCTCGTATCCTGTTTCCCCAAATCCTTCCTCTTTGAGGTCCAGTTCCAGTTTTCTTCCTTTTTATAACTGACTGTAATCACCCAGTCCCAAATAATCATTGTATCAGAGAGAGAAGACCTACTTCAAGCCCTGGGCAAACTGCAGCATAAGGACAATGTGTGTTTGCTTAAGGACAAGCCTTTATTCCCTTTACAAACATGCCAATTTGCCAAAGACAAGCAAACGGCAAGTACTAGCTATGGTCTGGACCGGGAGGAGGGCTCCCAGCCTTTATTCAGCCTCACCCCACATTTCCAAAGCTCTTGCTAAGCCTTACCATCAGGCATCTTTGGTGTTTCTTTGCTCTTGGGACATTTTTCTCCAAAGGACGGGGCCTGTTTTTCTGCTAGGGGCTTTTATCTTACCTCTGTATGTCACCAGAGGGCAGCAGAGAGCACCACTCTATAGCCTAACCTGTAGGTCTCAAAGTAGGGCAGTCAGTCCCAATTCCCTCGTGCCTACGGAGACACACATGGGGGACTTCTTTAACTATGACAAAGCCTGGTGCTATTACAGTTCTGGAGGGGCGCTAAACATTTTGCATTATGTCGGAAAGTTCCATGCAAGCAAGAATATTCTCACCCCCAAATGTCAGTTAACTTCCTTCTAGTGCTATTCTCCATCCTCAAGTAAAACATCCCTTTCTGCCCCACTGATTTAGCACCTTCACCATTTTGTGTAGTTGGTCATCTCACCAAAGCTCCTTGATATCAAGAGATGGCTTTTTTTATCTTTGCTTTGCCACTTTTTTAGTTCACTTTTAATTTTTAGTCATTGAATGATTGTAGACAGGTCTTTAATGGGGGAGGGACAAGGGGTAATGGATAGAATTTAAAAGTAGAGGCAATAGGTTACAGAGTTTAGATAGAGCTAAATTAGATTAGATGAGCCAATCTCCCTGAACCTTAGTTTTCTCACATATAAAATAGGACTAATATCTTCCCTATTTTAAAGTACTTTGTAAAGCATAAAGCTAAGTGCAGGATTGTTTACAAAGAATGTCTAATGACCAGATTTGTTCCCAATCATTATTTCTGGAATTTAGATATCCCATACTGTAAAAGAACACACTTATGTAAGGAAGATATTTTAGTACAAAAGGCAATGCCAGCCTTGTGCCATGTGTTCACTCTTGGAGCCCTAGCTTCTGGTGGCTTCAGCTCCTTCTGAACCACTTGGACTGAATGTGGTGGAGAGACTGTGCTCTCAAATGCAGAAGATGCAGGCGCAAACTAAAAACAAAACGGCAGATGTTCACTATTCCTATGTTTGGCTCTTCAGTTCTGTTGCTTGCACTATGAAGCTAAAATGGAAATGCCAACTTGTATCTAGCTAAAGAAGGGGGGAAATTAAAACAGGTTCAGAAGAACAGAAGTTAGATGGTTTACGTGGCCTCTCAGAAGCAGTATGAATTCTATGTGGATGAGTAAAGTAATGCAGAAATTTTCCTTTTCCTTTTGCAATATGGAAATGCCTTTATAAACGCAAGATAGTATTTTTAGTCTCACAAAGGTTAGGTTTGTGGTACCTTGCCAGAATTTGTATATTATGGAATGGTGTATTTCAGGGATGCTAAATATTTTATTAATTGAGAAATCCATTTGCTTTTGATTTATTTCGGTGCACTCTCATTATTGATCAGAGAAGAATTCTTACATCCTTTGTAGTCATCCTTTTGACAGGGATAATACATTAAAACTTCATTAAGCTGTTAAGATTTATTATAAAGATTTATTTTATAGCATATAAAATCTCTAAGCAATTGCTCTTCTCCAGCTAACTAGATATTTTATTATACTTTGATAAAAATATTAAAGACTTCAAATCCGTTTAACTCAGAATATTTTTCAAAGTTTGCCATAATTATGTGTATCTTTAGGGTTTTCTTTTATCACAAAGATGACTATAGAATTTATAGACATGAGACTTCCATATTTTTTAAAGTTAATAGATGTGTGTTTAGTATACATTTTTATTTATAGTCTGTTTCAAGAAGGATTTGAAGTCCCTATCATGAAGTATATATACAATACGGTTAATAAAAGGGAAATTAAACCCAAAACAGGAAAGAGAATGCAAATATGCTAACCACAAAAGCTAAAATAAATTAGATATAGATATACAGATTGAATGATAGACAGATTTGAGTATAAAGTTAACTTTGAGCTCCCCACCAGAAGGACAGAAAAATGGAAATTCAGTGGATTACATTGTTATTATTGAAAATGTGGATGCCTAATAATTCTTCAGGAACAGAAAGCTTTTCCCTGGTATTAAGTTCTAAAACAAGTGTGTGAATTCCTTGCATAGGAGACATCGTGCAAGATAATCAATATTGCTGTTCCTTATAATAATTCTTGTTAAAAGCAAGGCCATAACATGAAAGTGATAGAACTCGGTGACAGTGATTCTGCTAAGAGGCACTAGGCTAATGATATTTAGGTAACATGTAGCTTTCTGATGATCTATCTCACTTGATACAAGGATAAATTTTAGTGCTACTTAAAAGAATTCCTTAGATGTTTCTTAAAAATCACTTTCTCAGCTAGGCATCTAATGGGAACTAGACGGCAACAATAACAACAAAATTGAATTAACAGTTCGCTGAAGTCTTTGAATATTGAAATTTGAATCTTGCATATTGACATTGCTGTCCATGCTATCAAACCATATGCTTTGAAAATAGGCAAAGTTAGAATTAACATTCTTATATGAAAGCAAAGAATTTTGACCAGTATTGTCACCTAGTAGACAGATTATTTCCCATATTAGTTCAAACTGTTGTATATAAACCGCAGTTTTATTTAGAAAAATTTAGCATTATTTTGTGTTTGTTTTGTGATAAAGAGAGTTGCTGGTCACCTGGCTTAACTTCCAGAGGGTTTTACCCCTCTCAGCTTCAGAACCTCAGCAACTATCCTGCAATCTTCCAAAGGAAAATGATTTGGAAGAGCTTTTCCTTGGAAGATGTGTCACCGGTACATATTTTTAAGAATTTCCTACAAAGAGCTGTTCAAACTTATTCTAAGCAAAATAAACGTGTGTTTTTCTCTGTGGCGTTTATCCCTGGATCTGCAGAGTTGTTGAAATTTCCCTTGTGAGAATAGAAAGGCCCATGGTATTTGAATAACAACAGTAAAATAAGAATAAGCATTAGTATTCTATACTAATAAGCTATTAATACTAATAAACTATTAGTATTGCTTGCTGAATATCTTCTATATTACATGTTCTATGCTAATCTTCTCATATATTATTTTATTTAGCTTTCACATGACAGACATGACCTATTATTACCTCCATTTTAATGAGAAAATTGAACCTCCCGTTTACCTGAACTTACATAATTAACAAGTGACAGAGTCAGGATTTGAACCCAGATCTCTTTACCAGCTGTTAACCACTACACACTGGTGCCTGTGGAAGAAATATGAATCTTCATGCATTAGCCTTGAGGTCATTATCCTCTTTCTTTTTCATGGTGTTTCTGACAAAAATTGTCACTGGGTTACACTTTGAACTTCTCTTAGATTGTGGCTTAAATGAGTCATTTTCCTTTATAAAAGACCATTTTTCTCAAAAAAAAAAAACATCCTTAGAAGAGCTTATATTTTTATAGCAGAATAATTGTACCTTAACTTCTATTCTTAGGTCATTTTCTAATAATGAGATTTGAATATCTTATTGGGAAACAAAACCAGAGTTATCCTCCAGTCATTATTGAGATTTGAAAAGAGCATGAGGGAGGGGCAGAGAGAGAGAGAGAGAGAGAGTGGGGAAGAGAGAATCCCAAGCATGTTCCACACTGTCAGCATGGAGCCCAATGCAGGGCTCAAACTTACACACCATGAGATCATGACCTGAGCTGAAATCAAGAGTCAGACAACTAAACAACTGAGCCACCCAGGCACCCTGAGGTTCATTTGGCTCTTAAAAGTGCTTACTTACCTTGATGATGGCTTTGTAGTCCTCTACACTTGGCATGCCCACACACTGAAATAAAAAGTCACTTTTGATGATGGGACTTGGCTTGATATCTCTAGAGTTGCAGTGTCCCATACAGTAGGTACCAGCCAGTCACATGTGACTATTTAATTAAAGTTTAAATTAACTGAAATATAATTTAAAATTCAACTCCTCAGTCACATTAGTCACATCTTAAATGCCGAACAGCCACATGTGGCTACTGTATTCGTGCAAATTATAGAACGTTTCCATCATCACAGGAAGTTCTTAGGCAGTGCTGCTCTAGAATGGACATTTTCATGGCTCCCTCTCCCTGCCTTCCTTCTGTTCCAAAAACAACAATAACTTCCTCCAAGAATGGCCTCTATAGTTTCTGTGATTTGAGGAGATAACTTATCTTCCAGATGATTTCCCATGATACTCGACATGGAGAAATTGTTGGCTCAGTTGATATTTCTGTGGTACAGGGAAGCGCTAACCTAGATCAAATTCATCTACTAAAATGCCAAGTTCATAGAGACAGCTAGTTTTTATTTTCCAGATCACATACTGAGCCAACTTCTTAGGTGGCTGTGTTTAGAACAATTTATAGACTGTTTTCTTCTGAATTGCACCAGAGACTACCCTGATCCCTGGTAGACTTGTTGAGTAATGATGTTGTTGTCAAACCTTACAGCAAATGTGTTAGCTTCTAGAGCAGAATTGGCCATCTTGTTGACATGTTCCACAAAGAGATTGCCTCCTTCTATTAGTCTGGGTTATTTTGGAAGAAAAACAATTTTTTATAAATCTGATTCTTTTAGTGTATCCTGGTTGGTTTTGATTGCTGTTAAAAGAGCCAGAGATGTATATTCTTCATCCTTTCCACTCATGCATTCTAAAATAATCCTAGTATCCGTACATATTGATATAAGCCAATGTGTTGCACTCAGGCCTACTAGGAATGTACCAGTACTGCATTTGTCTTGAGCACACCTGTAAACAGGGGTAAACTTCTTTGGTCTATGTTTTCCATAGTCCTATTCCACAATAACCTCCTTTAGAGAAATTTGTTAAGTATGTTGTCTGCCAGTGATAGTCAATTGCTGGAGTATACAGAACAGTGCCCTGAACATCTTTGCTGTGTATAAAATAGTCCTGGAAAGTTTTGTTTCATTTTGTTTTTCCAAATGAGCTAAGCAGTGTGTAATACTAGTGTCAGGCTTGAAGCCTCCATAGGCACGCAGAAACAGGCAACTACTCTCCTTCTCTCAGCTGTACAAATAGTCTGATTAAGAGATAGAGTAAGATCTCTGTTCAGAATGTTCTTGGCCACTGGACATCTCATAACCAAGGCTTCGTATTAACCACTATTGTTCAAGTTTCAAGGGCTTCCCAAGTTAAAAAAAAACTTGTGATCAGTGTTAGTAAAGTATTGGTAATCGTGAAGTGAAATGATGGGGTCTAGGGAATTATGTTAATTTCCACTTTTGTGTAACTTCTAACAATTTTAAAATAAAGAGTAAAGAAATGTTATGACTTCTTTATTTTGCTGTTGTGTTTTATGAGTTCCTTATATTTTGGAAATTAATCTTTTATCAGATACGTGTTGTGCAAATGTTTCTCCTAGTCTGTAGGTTGCCTTTTTCATTCTGTTGATTAAAGCTTTTTAGTTCGATGTAGTCCCACTTGTCTATTTTTGCTTTTGTTGCCTGTTCTTTTGATGTTATTTCAAGAAATTATTGCCAAAACCAGTGTCAAGAATGGGCAAAGGACTTGAATAGACATTTCTTCAAAGAAGACACACATACAGATGACCAATAGGTATATGAAAAGGTGCACAGTATCATTAATTATCAGAGAAATGCAAAGCAAAATTACAGTGAGATATCACCTCACATCTCATAGGATAGCTATTATTTAGAAAAAGCACGTGTTGGCAAGGTTTGGAGAAATTAAAACCCTTGTACGCTGTTGGTGGGTATGTAAAATGGTGTAGTGGCTATGGAAAACAGTATGGAGATTCCTCATAAAATTAAAAATAGAACTATCATATGATTCAGCAATCTCACGTCTGGATATATGTCCAAAATAACTGAAGTCAAGATCTCCAAGAGATATCTGCAGTCCCATGTTCATTGTAGCACTATTCACAATAGGTAACATATGATAACAATCCAAGTGTCCATAGGCAGATGAATGGATAAAGAAAATGTGGTGTATACATACAGGAATATTAAAAAAAAAAAACTTAAAAAAAAGAAATTCTGCCACTTGAAACAACATGGATGAGCCTGAAGGACATTATGCCATGTAAAATAAGCCAGTCACAAAAAGACAAATACTGTATGATTCCACTTAAATGAGATATCTAAAATAGTCAAACTCCTAGAAGGAGAGAATACGATAGTGGTTGTCAGGGATGGGGGGTGGGGGTGGGTGGAGAGGGAAATACGAATTGTTATTCGATGGATATAACGTTTCAGTTATGCTAGATGAGTAAGTTCTTAGAGATCTGCTCTATAACATAGTGCCTATAGTTAACAATGCAGTATTATATTGTACACTTCAAAATTTGCTAAGAGGGTAGGTCTCATGTTAAGTATTCTTACCATAAAGACAAACCAAAAAACCTCCAAAGGAACACAAGGAAACCCTGTGATATGTCTACTGTTTGACTGTGGTAATGATATCATGGGTGTTTGCATAATTCTAAGCTCACCAAATTGTACACATTGAGTATGTGCAGTTCTTTGTATATCAATTATACCTCAGTAAAGCTGGTAAGATTTTTTTAATTAAACAATTTTTTAAATGTCATGGGCTCCTAGGAGAATTTAATATAGCTGATTTTGCTGTTAATAATAAGGTATCTTATTAAAACCAAAATTTGCTCTAAGAATCATGAAGAGCTCTTTTGGAGCTGTATCTTAATGAGGAAATATTTACCTACCTTATTTAAATGTAGCAGGCAATCACTCTTCCACACCCACTTTTGATACATTACAAAGATGATATTGTTCTAAAAATTAATTACAGTTACATAATATTGCCTTATATATTTCTGTATCTTAATCCTTAGGTTATTCCCATTATCATTTCCTTACTATTTTGCTTTTACAAGCCTTGATGTGCAGGGTATACATTTCTTACTGGTCACTAGTTTTAGAAACTGTTTCCCTGACTCTAATTTGTTCTTATCCCATCAGATCAGGCACATTGCCCAACAGCAAGAAAGGAATTAAAGAAAATAGCTCTAATAAATAAAAGATTGTGATTTCTTCTATATGGATTTTTAGTAGCACTGATTCCACTGAAATTCTATTTTGATTCCTTCATTCAATAGCAATAATAATGTTTTCATGACTATCACAGCTACACACACACACACACACACACACGCACACACACGCACACCAGCGCCCTCCTCCCCCCCCTCCACACCCCCACCCTGAGCTGCCAGTCTGTCTTATGGCAGTGGCAGACGCCTGATTGGCGGGCTCTGTTTATTCTGTGACCAGATTCCTTCTAAAAGAAGGCAGGCCATGAGTGCCTGAAGCCTATTGGTTGGGTCTGCTCTGGACCCTCCCTTTCTTTTTCATGGCACACACCACAGCGAAGTCTGTGCGGAATCCTAAACCAGCCCGATTTACATCCATTCATGAATCCGTGACGTCAGCAAGCCTTTGGGCTTCTTTGCGGTGGGCTGGAGGATTGTGTGGGTGGAATCCCCCTCCCCCTTATTTTTCTAATTCTGCAAGGCTTTTTAAATTAACCTTCCATCTTTCTAAAGCAAGAAAATGGACCGGCATGTGTAGGAATTCTTCATTGTTGTGAGTATCTTACTCTTTTTTCTGTTTCATCAGCATTTATTTCCCAAGGACAGCTGGAGAAGGTATTTGAGATTTGAGTTGATTAGAAAGCTGATATTACTGAGGGAGACAGGGTGAGAAAGACAGAGAGACAGAGGCAAAGAGTAACCTGAAACCCCGTTAGAGCTAGGAGCCACCGAAACTGACAGCTGGTTTTCCTTGGCTTGTCTGCCTGCTAGACGTGGACATTTTTCATTTACGGTTCTGCACGTTACCTCTGAATGCTAGCTTGGCTTCCCTTAAAGGCAGATTTATTTCTCTGAGAAGATGATGTGGGTTATGTCAGAGGAAAAGCCCGGAACTGGTACCAGAAAGGTGCTGGGGCCAGCCAGGCCAGCCAGACGAAGCAGCCTCAGGCTTGCTGAGTACTTGTCTTCCTTTCTGCTGCCTTTTCTGTTGTTTCTCACCCTTCACCTCGCCTTTGTTTCGTAATTGCGTACCGGTCTGGGACTTGAGATTGCAATTGGGGGAAGAGGAATACTTGCCCGACCATTTTTCCCCCCAATAAGCTTTTATTATGGGAGCCACCGTGGTGTATTTATACATATTTGCAGCTCTTTATGTCACGCTGTGAATTTCATATTTTTAAAAACCTGAAAGCTGGCACCAGAGACAAAAGGGGAATTATCCTTAAATTCTGATTTTTAAGAGACCCCTCGATGTAAAATTAAGAAGTGGTTTCTTAATATATTCCATCATTATATTGCACAGAAATGCACATCTTTTCTGAAGATGAACTCCGAGCTGAAAATAGTTTATTCGGCTGTGTTTGGCAAACGTGGAAAAGTTCTGCTAGGTTCCAATGTATTAAGTTGGTTTGATACTTTGCTTGGAGTTTTGGCAAAAGGTTAGCATTTGTGATTTAATTTATTCTCCAAGGTTCTGGATTATTCTGGTGAAAGTAGCGATGGTAAAGAAGAGGGATGTGACACGGTGACATGCTTGGCCCCGGGTCAGCTCCTCAACCCAGATAACCTAATAGCATTTTCTAACTCCCTCACTTTGAGCAAATTGTATTCTAGTGGGCAGCATGTACCTGACCATTCTTTTCAGTGAGAGGGAAAGCAAAATGTCTGTTAATTTCTTATCCAGGCTTGTCATGTTTACCTTGTATAATCAATTAGTTCTGAGATTTTCATATTATAATCTTTTCTCATGAAATAGGGCTTCTAAGCTAGGACTGTAATGATATATTTGGAATTACTAGTGAGACTTCTAACTGTTAACTCATTCAAAATCATATAAGGACTTGGAATTTTCTTTTCTCATCTTGACATTGCCCTTGATCAGATGGTTTTTCTGAGTACATCTGAACTCCCTAGAGCTATAGAAGGGAAAACTTCTGCCTGATTCTAAATCAGATCTTTGTCCTGTGCTCAGACAACTATGGCTTCATATTTTGCCATCTTTTATTTGCTGAGTTGAACAAATGACACACTTCCCCTGTATTTGCAAACATCTAGACTCATTTTATCATTTTCTTCTTTTGCATACCTTCAGACTTTGTTGGAAGTAGCAATTGCAAAGTTGTTTCAAATTATTGAAGTCTAGACCCCAGCTGGACCAAAAGACTAAATTCTTAGGATTTTTTTTGAAAAAGTGTATTTATATAAATCAAACTCAAGAAATGTTCATCAGATACTGTCTTTCTACACGTTTTGTTGAGAGAGCTTTATTTCCATGAGGGAGATGCAGTCTGCCCTTTGCATTTATTAAAGTAAAACTATCCCTTTAAGACACAGAGTAGATATAGAATCTCCCTCTCTCTCCACTCCTAGTGGCTGTATTCTAGATTATATTTATTTTCCTGTATAATGTACTTGTGGGGGAAAAACAATAACTCTTAATTGTTTAATATCAAACAATAAAATCCTGTGTATCAGTGACTGTCAATGGATGGCTTTCTGTTTCAAAATTGAAGCTACTCCAGAAGTAGGAATTAATTTATTTAGTAAACAAAGTCAGTCAAACCAGAGCCATGTCCTGGGGAACTGTCAAAAGAATGGTTCCTAAGGGCCAGAGGCCACATCTACTGGTATATGAGGGAACTACAGTACTTTGGATGGCAGAACCGGTCAGTTTGGTTTACACTGTCTACCTACCCTCTCTTTATGTGCTACAGCTGAATTAATTACTTGGGGAGCTCAAATGAATCAAGATAGCCAAGATGACCAATGCTGCCAGGTGACAGCCTGACTCTTGCAATTTTGATTAAAATAGAAAAAAACATTCACCAACAAGACTCCTTTATTTAAAAAAAAAAAAGTCATTCAAAAGATATCACCCTCCTGTGTTGGTTATTTCTTAAGGCTATGGGGGAGAGAAAGATTTAGAAGATGCTGTATTTCCTCCCAAGGAATCTAGAAGGTGAGATACCATTCACATACAGTATTGTGAAGATTGGAATTAACTGGAGAACTTTCTGTCTCTGTTTCCTTTTCAGTATTTTTAGTATGTTCATAGGGTTGTTCAACCATCACCACAATCACTTTTAGAATATTTTCATCAATGTAAAATAAAACAAAATTCATACACATTAGCAGTCACTCCTTATCTCCTCTCAACCCCCCAGCTCTAGGCAACCACTAATCCACTTTCTCTATACATAGATTTGCCTATTTTGATCATTTCGTATTAATGAAATCATATACTATACAGGCTTTTGTGACTAGCTTCTTTCACTTAAATAAGGCTTTCAGAGTTCTCCATGTTTTAACATATATCAGTACTTCATTCCTTTCATTGTGGAATAATATTCCACTGTACAGATACACTATATTTTACTTATCCATCCATTAGTTGATGGACATTTGGGCTGTTTCTACTTTTTGGCTGTTATGTATAGTGCTGCTATGAAAATCTGCATACAAGTTCTTGTGTGAACATATGTTTTCATTTCTCTCGGGTGTATACCTAGGAGTGGAATTGCTAGATCACATGATAACTCTGTTTCACATTTTCAGGAACCGCCAAAATGTTTCCTGAAGCAGCTGTACCATTTTACATTCCCTCCAGCAGTATATGAGGCTTTCGATCTTTCCACAATCTTGTCGACACTTCTTACTCTCTATAGTTTTGATAAAAGTGATCTTAGTGGATTTGAAATGCTATCTCCGTGTTTTTGTATACATGTCCCTAATGGTTAATGATGTTGAGCATTTTTTTATGTGCTTATTGGCTCTCTGTATTTCTTCTTTGGAGAAATGTCTATTCAGATCCTTTGCCCATCTAAAAAGTTAAGTTATTTCTCTTTTTATAATTGAGTTTAAGAGTCTTTGATATGTTCTGGGATGCCTGGTGGCTCAGTTGGTTTAAGCGTCCAACTCTTGATTTTGACTCAGGTCATAATCTCACGGTTCCTGAGTTTGAGCCCCATGTTGGGCTCTGTGCTGACAGTGTGGAGCCTGCTTGGGATTCTCTCTTTCTGCCTCTCTCTCTGTCCCTTCCCCTCTCACTCTCTCTCTCTCTCAAAACAAATAAACTTAAAAAAAGGAGTCTTTGATCTGGTCTAGATACAAGTTCCTTATCAGATACACGGTTTGCAGATACTTTTTTCGTTCTGTGAGTTGTCTTTTTCCTTTCTTGGTGATATTATTTGTAGCACCAAAGTTTTAAATTTTGATGAAATTCAATTTCTTCACTTTTGTTGTTGTTATTTGTGCTCTCAGTGTCCTATCCAAGAAGACTTTGTCTACCCCAAGGTTATGAAGATTTATCCCTATGTTTTTTCAAAGAGTTTTAGGGTTTTAGCTCTTACATTTAAATCTATGATCCAGTTTGAATTAATTTTTGTGCATGGTATAAGGAAGTGTTCAACTACTTTCTTTTAAATGAGGATATCCAGTTCCAACAATATTTGTTGAAAAGACTGTTCTTTCCCCCACTGAATTATCTTGGCACCATACCAGGAACTTTAAAAAATACTGATACCATGCTCCCACCTCCAGAGAGTCATATTTAATTGGTCTGTGGTGGGGCCCAGACATCTGCATTGATGATTCTAATGTGCAGCCAGGATTGAAAACTACTGGCATGGATAGAGGGTTAGTTGTAGAAAAGAAGAAGGACACTGCTTCTGAATCAGGAGCAGAGAGTGAAGATATAAAATTCTATATGGAAAGGAGGTTAGAGAGGAAAATTAAGAAGGTTCATACCAGAAAGCATGGATTTTCTTGCTAAGTAAGAATTAGTCATTTTCAAATAGGGCATCATCGGACATTAGTGAAATACATTAAAGGAAGAGAAGAAACTAACACTTTTTAAGTAACTTCTACATGCCTAGGAATCTGCTAGGCCTTTCACATACATTATTTCATTTAAAATATCCTCATGATATGAAGTAGGTACTACTATCCCTGTTGTATAGATGAGAAAACAGGCTCAGGAAGGTTGGTGACTCAGCCAAAGATACCAAGTGGTGCACAGTATACACAGTTTTCAAATCCAGCTCTAAATCTTCATCCCATTCTCTTTCTTTTGTATACCATAGGTTTTGAACATTGAGGTCTACCTTGACTTGTCATTGGTCCAGTCTTAGCATGACTCTAAAGTCTTCTCTTGCAATGCTCTGGACTGGACAATACAGTAAGATAAGTTGTGGTGGAGGTAATATAGGGCTAAGTGTTGGTATGGCAGGTGCAGTGAAAGATAAGAAGGTGTGCGTAAATGAAGATTATCATGTGACAGTTAATCATGGAGCCCAGGCTAACTATACTGTGCCTACATATAACTGGCAGGAAAAATCCTACAAGGACAGAGGGGCAATATACTAGGGATGAGAGAATGATTGAAGGGAATGGTCAGGAGGCTATAATGGAAAAGAGGATGTATCAAATAGAACTGGCAGGTGTCAAAATGTTGGCATGCTTTTAACCAACAGATACTTCTTGAGCATTTCATATGTGTTCTAGGTGCTGACTACACACAGCAGTGAAAAAAAAAACAGACAAAAATTCTCGCCCTCTTGGGGAAGACAAACAATGAAGTAAATTACGTTTAGGCAGTGATAAATGTTAAAGAGAAAAGTAAAAGTGGGAGAGGAATAGAGAGTGCTGGGAGTGGAGTAAAGTAAAAAAGAGCCTTTTTTTTTCAGGGCAACTGGCTAGTTCAGTCAATAGAGCATGTGGCTCTTGATCTCAGAGTCATGAGTTCAATCCCCACATTGGGTGTGGAGCCTACTTAAAAAAATAATTTAATTAAAATGTAAAAAAAAATTTTTTTAAGGGACTTTCTCATTGTATGCTGTATTTGCATATATAGATTCAGAGAGATTAAGGAACCATCAAACCATGGGGTCATTGGTTGACCAAGTCAGGCACAATGGGTATATAAAGAGTGCTGCTTCTAAGTATTAAAACTCAAAGTGAATATTTAGGATTCATTCACTTTACAGCCTGTGCCTGACACAGAGTAGACACTTTTTTGTCTACATATGTTTATTGTATGAGTACCATTTTTGGGGGTGGGGTGGGGTGGATTAGTGATTTTTCTGCTGGGTAGAGTCCAGAGCAGGGGTGGTACTTGAGAAACTTTTTCAAATTTTGCTTGCTGCCCTATTAGGATAGATGTATGTAGATAGGTGTGTGTGTGTCTGTGTGTGTGTGTGTGTGTGTGTGTGTGTGTGTGTTGGGGGGGTGTCCTTTCATAATGTCACCACTGAGAATCACTTCATGGTGAGTGATTGTCAATGAGGAGGATGTGTTCTAGTATTCAGATGAATCAAGCAAGGAACTGCCAGTGTAGGCTTAAATTTCTTTTGCTTATTATACTTTAGCAGAAGATTTACATGCACCACCTTGCACACAGGGTGAATCAAACCCTTGTAAAGTTTTTAATAATGAGGGGTTTTTTAATGCAACCATTTACCTGGCTTATTATCTAAAAGATTACTTATATTAAAATGGGTAAAATCAATGTGCTTTCTGTGTGCCTGCTATAAGGCACAATGATGCGGTGGCAGTAAGGACCAGACTGTGGCAGTAAGGACCTAGGGAGCAGTATCAGGTCATGCTTGGCAAGGCAATTCTTTGAGCTTTTTAAAATTTGTCTTCAACTTTCATTTGAAAATATGAGATGGAATTTTTTTAGTGATCTCAAATGTCTTTTCTAATTCTAACATTGTAAGGTTCTTGGAATCTCATTATTACCAACATCAAATAGACAAGTGACAACTTCTAAGACCATCTGGTTGAAATCTACCTTTATTCCAGTTCGTTCATAGTACTTTTCTAGAGGCGTTAACCCCCATGGGATACTGCTGTAGCTGATGAGGGGAAAATGTCAGAAATGTTTCAGATAGAGCTATCTGGGTGAGACATAGAAAGGTTAAATCACTTAGATCTGCCTATGGACTTCTCATAAGTAGGAAATAAAGGCCTGATGAGATCTGACCTTGCCACCTTTAACCATGCCCTTATAAATGTTATTTGTCTCGGCCATTGTTCTTTGCAGTGAAGAGAGAGCTTCCACTAAACTCGTGATTTGGTGGTCTGGGCTAATAAGGAATGTGGCAACAGATAATCTAATAAACCGAGTTTGGTTGTGTGTTACAGCCTTTTCCCTGATCTGACTTTTGTAAGTGTTCTTAAGAAGCAAAATTGATGATATTTGTTCTTTCTGTCCATCTCTCACTATCTCCTATCATTCTTTAAATCAGGCTGAAGCATGATGAAAGACGACACTAATTAAGAAAATGAAGCCACTAAATCCATAAGTGGTACAACCAGTCTTTGAAAAAATAAGATTTTGTGAAAAAATAAGATTTTGTTATTTTGTATGAGAGTTGCTAGCTTTTGAAAATTATTCTTTCTAGAATTGTTCAAATAACAAGTTGGTTGTGGATTGGTGTTTTGAGTGTGGATTTTTTTAAGGAAACAGATAAAACATAAAAATTACAAAACAGAAAGCATCCTTTCCATTTCTGTATTTATTTCATGTATTTCTGTGTTTATTTCATCAATCTAGAATAGTATCATCTATAATCTGGAATAATATAAGAAAATATTCTTTTTCATTTGTATAGTAGTCAAGCCGAGATGTCCAATGTCTAGTCCTAACAGCTGTAATAACTTCAGATAGTGGGATCCATTTAGTGACAATACTTATATGTGTTGGAATACTTACGTCTTGCAAAAAGCAATCGTGTATTGCAGGGCAACCCTAAGAGGAAGGTGTAGTAACTGTGCAATTTTAATTGTTTAAAAATTAGGGGAAAACAATGTAGGACTTCCCACTGACAGATGGTAATTGTCTTCAATCTGCTAATTTGTATTGTATTCCTGGGCTGGGGTGATTGTTGAATTGAACAGTACAAGGAGGACATTTCAATGAAACTCTAGATTCCAAAAAGGCCAGAAAAATGGAAAAATGAGTTGATTGAGGGTGAAGGACTTAAGAAATAGTCAAAGACAAAGGACTGGAGAAAGGTGATAGAAAAAACTGAATGGGGGGTGGGGGAGGGAGGGGGTAGGCAGAGCCCAAGGAGACTGGCTGGGCTAGTGGTTCACCATAGGCAAATGGCAGCTAGGAGGGCAGCTCTCATCTTAAACCAAGGAGTAGATTTGGGAACCAGACTGGGGGAAAAAAAAAGATTCATTTAGAGTCCTAAAGAGGGCTGTCACAGTTGCTATTACTAAAGAGGGTTCAATTTGCAAAATACGTCCACCGAGGCTACTTATTACCCCCGAGGCACTATGCCTGCATTTGTGGTAGCTGTCCTGCCTGCCTCTAATGGGACACAGTAGGCTATCCACAGGCGCGGATAACCATGGATAATTGAGACCAGTGAGATCAAGCCCACCAAAATACAAAGCCATGATTGAGTTTTCCGGGGAAGATAATCTTTTGATTAAAGTGAGATTAAGCATTTTACTAATTACTCACCAATTATTTCCTCCCTCGTAACAAATTCAAATACATACGCACACCAAAAAGAAACAGATGTAACATGCCTTTGGATATTTCCAGTCACTACTTTCTAGACCGAAATTATAGATTCGTTTAGAATCTTTGTGTAAGCATAGAAACTCCTGGGAAATACCCACCTGATATTACAGCTGCTAGGGCTCAAGAGCCAATTTGAAAAGAAATTTTACTCCTTTGCCAGGTTCTCCGTCCCCCTCCTCATCTTCCTCCTCCTGTTTCTGGCCATTTTTGAACAGAACCCCTTCCATCTGTTTGTCTAATCAAAAATAGCTGAACATTTGCTTTATACTGCTTATGTTAATGATCAAAGTTAGGCTCTAATCTAACCCTTAAGTGTTCTTGGAGCCCTGGAGACCAGAGCAGATTTCTTTGAGAAAGAGAAAACAATCACATAATCCTTTATATTTTCTATTACGATCTTTTCTCCAATCAGGGCTTCTGCCATAACACTTTGAAACAGTAGACGGTCCCCATCACTGACAGGCTCTCCTTTGATCACAGGTTATTTACATTGATAAGGGTTTCCTTTAACTGAATCTTAACACCTTTGATAGTGGTGTTTGTTAGAGTTAGAAATGCTTTTGCCACAGATGGTCTTATAAATAGCCTTTGTCTTTTTCCTGCTAACTATTTAAAAGCCCATGGAATAGTTTTAAAAACAAAAGAACAGCTAGCCATGCAGATTCTAAAAGCCTTGGGCCATGTCTGGAAAGTGAAAAGGAATGACCAAGAGAACCTCATTATTAATGCAGAGCAAAAAGGTCCCTAGGGTAAGGAAAAGGAAGTCATTCCAAGGGAGTACCTATCCAGGAGACTGACTGTACTTCATTAAAGCTTCGCCAAGCTCAAGAGCAATGTGAAATGGCAATTGTGATTTACCTGAGATGCATATGGTTTGTACTCAGAGATGTCTTTATGCCGGAGAAGAGTTATGCATGGGGATTTACTTGAAGGCTCAGGATGAGGAAACTGTAGTCTCAGGACTTCCATTTTCTAAGGAAATCTCTTCTGGCTTATTCCTGGGTGGTTGCAGCTAAGGATTTGCCAAAGACCCAGAAAGTAAGCTTGAGGGCCTGGTTTGGGGACCTATCCTTTCATTGCTGTATATTATCACAGGAAACTGAAAAAGTAAAAAGAAAAAGAAAAGATTTTCTTTGACACTTTTTACCAAGCAGATTCTCCAGATTCTATTTTTGTATGTAATCCATAAAATATAGTTAATGAAAAACTATTCAATAAGATTTTTTCAGATACTTTAATGTTAGATTTTTAATAAAGTGTGCCTAAATAACAAGAGGAAAAAAAATAATTTTTTCCCTCTATTTCTGTTTCTCAGTTGACCCATCCATATTGGCCTCCCCCCACCAGCCGTGAGTAGGTCTGACCATCCTGACTAGGTAGCTCGCCTCCACAAACATGGCCCTATTCAGTGAGGATTTCTTTTGAAACGCATCAGTTATTTTTCCCTACCTTCCCCCTCAAAAAAAAAAAAAAAAAAAAAGATGTATTACCAGTTTGAAAACTTCCAGTTTAAATCCTACAAGATCGGGGTGCTTGGGTGGCTTAGTTGGTTAAGTGTCTGATTCTCGATCTCAGCTCAGGTCTTGATCTCAGGGTCATGAGTTCAAGCCCCATGTTGGGCTACATGCTGGGTATGGAGCCTACCTAAAAATAAAAAATAATGAATAAATAAATCTAGCAAGAGAACTACTCCTGAAGCAGCTTACACAGCAGTTCTCAAAGTGTGGTCCGGAGAAGCAGAACCATCAAGCATCATCTGGGAACTTGTTAAAAATGCACATTTTCAGGCCACTCCCCAGATGTTCTGAATCTGAAATGCTGGGAGTGGAGGGTGCCCAGGGAGCTGTGTCTTAACAGCTGACAGGTGACACTGATGCACACTAAAATGTGAGAATCCTTGGTTAATAGAACTTGTCTGACTTCTCATGTGCATAGGAACTGCCTAGGATTTTGTTAAAAACCAGATTCTAATTCATTTAGTTTCAGGTGATTTTGTCAGCATTTCTAATTAGTGCCCAGGTGATGCTGATGACACTAGTCCTAGGCCCACACTTTGTAAGTAGTGAGGATTTGAAGAATCTAGACATGATCCATTCCAAGAACTGCTGCATTAAGCAGGCTTTGCCAAAATTATAACTATCAGTAGTTTCTAAGGAAATACTCCTAAAAGAGGAGGAAGTTTTAGGCATAAAGATATTAATCACAGAATTATTTTAATAGAAAAATAGCCTGGGCGCCCAGGTGGCTCAGTCGGTTAAGCATCTGACTTAGGCTCAGGTCATTATCTCATGGTTCATGAGTTCAAGTCCCGCTTCGGGTGAGCCCCACTTCTCTCTCCCTCCCTCTCTCTCTCTGCTCCTCATGAGATACTCTCTCTCCCCCCCCTCTCTCTCTGTCCTTGATCACTTGATCACCATCTCTCTCTGAATAAAAAAGAAATGACCAGAAACCATACCCCTGTATTTCTCCTAGGAACAGTGTGGTTCAGTATCCACTAATTCAGTGTTCGCAGTGATTTTATGGAACAAAGCAAAATGGAGTTAACTTAGTTAATAGCCAATTGATAGAATGTATGCTGCCATTTTTAGATGATGGTGATATAATCTGTGCAATGAGATGAAAATATGTATATGTTTTGGTAAGAGAAAAGAATTAGGAGTAAAAGTTTCAAGAGTTATGTTTAAGATTCTTTGGGGGCACCTGGGTGGCTCAGTCAGTTAAGCATCCAACTCTTGATTTAGGCTCAGGTCATGATCTCACAGTTCATGAGATCAAGCCCTGCGAGTAAAAAATTGATGGAAATACACCACAGTTTTTTGAGTTAGGGTGATAGAATTATCTTTTCTGTATTTCTCAAGTTTTTGTAATACCATTAAGATGCTTTTATAATGTTGCACTTTTAAAATGTGTGTCTTACTAGTTCTTTCAGAGGTATAAAGTACTAAGAGAGAGCACCTTTTCACCTCCTTGAGAGACAGAGGCAATATATTCTGGTTAAGGAATTGACCTTCTTAGAAAAGACCTTATTAACATTAGTGTAAGAAAGTATCCTCTCTCTGTTAAGCCAAATCAAAATTGTTCCAAGTCACATGTTCATATTCAAGAGAAATTCAGGCTTACATACCCCTAGCAAAGGTAAACTAGGTGCTTGATCGGTACTACTGAAACCAAGCTTTGTCAATAATTTGTCTTGCTTAAACAAAGTTTTTCTAATTTTTCTACATTTTCCACTCTTTTAACATGGTTGATAGCTTGGCTTCTGAAGTCAGAGAGTTGAGTCCTGGCAGTCCCATTTATTAGCTATCTATGCCTTTTAAGTTACTGAACACCCCTAAGTTTCCCGCCCCCCAACATGGATGTAATCAAGGTAATTATAGAACCTAGTGAGGGTTGAATGAAAGGCTGAGCATGTGTGCTCTGGCCATTTCTCATGATTCTGCCCTTCTCTTCCCTTCTTCATGCTTTTTTCTGCTCCCATTCCCTTTCCCTTGCCATAGACAAAGTAAAACAAAACCATCTTTCATCTCTCCTAGGAATGGCCATTTTATGGAGCTGTTCACCCTTTAAAAAGCAGATTAGTTGAATATTTCACTCTGACTCTGTAAAATAGAAGCCTAAAATGGAAGTACACATATTCTATTTGAGTATAACCTGTGCTTTTTTTTTTGTAGGGGAGGGGTAGGATGGGTGAGGTGGATCACAGTCCTTGAGAAGGATTTGTATAAGAAAGCTCCTGTTATTATCCTTGGACCATGCAGGTAATGCAGCTTTAAGAATATGTTCTTGAATGACTGCTCTGTGCTGGATGCTGTGCTGCATACTGGGGATGTAGTGAGCAACCTAGTCATGCACCTGCCTCACAGAACTTATAGTCTAGTAGGGGAGATCATCAGAGAGTCATTGTAATATAGAGATACGTGCTACTGGGGGAGGAGGAGAAGGGGTAAATGAGTATAGGCTGCTAGAGGAGGACATAAGTGGAGCATCTCACCCAGACTTGAGTGATCCAGGAAGAAACTGATAACAGACATGAGCCCTAAAAGCAAGAGGTGAGCAGGAAGAGTGTACTGAGTGAATTGCACACAACTGAGACTACAAGTGCCCAGAAGTGAGGGAGAGGGCAGTGAATTCAGAGAAACAAAAAGAATTTGGTGAATTGCAGGGCTGTATCAAACATGAGGCTAGAGAAGCAAATCATGCCAAGAGGGTTGGACTTTATTTTAGGAACCAGAGATTTTACAATGTTAAGTAGCGTGTTCAGAATTACATGTTGGAAAAAGCCCTCTGGCTATGGAGAGAATGGAATTAATGAGGGAACGAGTAAGATGCTATAAGGAAAATTCAAAGAACACATATATATGTAAGCAACAAGGAATGCTGACATGTCGAAATGAATATGCAGTTAGAGGCGAAACCAGTCAATATCCACAGAACATTAATAATCAACAACTGCAGAGGCACCTGGGTGGCTCAGTTGGTTAAGCATCAGGTCATGATCTCACAGTTCATGAGCTCGGGCCCCACGTTGGGCCATACACTGACAGGGCCGGGTCTGCTTGGAATTCTCTCTCTCCCTCTCTCTCTGCCCCTTCCTCCCACCCCTCAAAATAAATGAATAAACATTTTTTTAATGTTTAAAATAATGTAGAAAGAGATTTTGATTTAACAAAGTAGATTTAAAGCAAATAAACTCCAAGTACAGAGAACCATGTCTCGTGTATCTTTCTTTCCTTGGAATGTCTAGCATAACATCCAGTAATGACATTTCATAAATATATAGAATGAAAGACGAACATATTGGATTGTGGCCTGTAGAATTTAAGGGCTTACCTCAGATCATTTGGCTGCTCACGTGAGGATTCTAGGATTCAAACCCAATTCTTCTGACTCTAAAACTCATGTCACTAGGATGAGTGAGTTAAATTACAATCTCATAGAATTTTCTTTTTTTTTAATGTTTATTTATTTTGAGACAAAGAGAGCATGAATGGGGGAGGGGCAGAGAGAGAGAGAGAGGGAGACACAGAATCTGAAGCAGGCTCCAGGCTCAGAGCTGTCAGCACGGAACCAGATGCAGGGCTCAAACCTATGCATGGTGAGATCATGACCTGAGCTGAAGTCAGAGGCCCAAATGACTGAGGTACTTTAATTTTTAAATTTCTTATGTTTCTAGTAACTAAAGATAACTGCAAATTTTAGATATACTTTTTTAAATGTTTATTTTTGTTTATTTTTATTTATTTTGAGAAAGAGAGAGAGCATGAGTCAGGGTAGGGCAGAGAGGAGAGAGAGAATCCCAGGCAGGCTCCACATTCAGTACTCAGCATGGAGCCTGATGCGGGGCTCGATCCCACAACTGTGACATCATGACCTGAACTGAAATCAAGAGTCAGACACTTAACAGACTGAGCTTCCCAGGCGCCCTAAATATACTTTTTCTAAGGAGAGGTAACCCTCTGAAAGGACCCAGCTTGAAATTGGATGTCCTATAACCTTGGACAAGTTATTTAACCTCTCAGAGCCTTAGTTTTTAATCTATAAATGGTGATGCTATTGACCTTCATGAAGGTAAAAAGATTAAATGAAATAAAATATGTAAAAAGTAGAAGTGTAATAGTTATCTTAACAGACGTTAGTATGTTTTTCTTCTAAGGCTTAAAGTGGTTTACATGCTTACTTTATACAAAAATCTGCCTTTATTTTAACATGGGCTATATTTAAGACTTAAATCTTTTGTTTAATTCTTGTCCAATCTAAATTTGTTTTTTTTAATATAATTCCTGTAGAAAGATTTTGTTTCTTGATATATCTATCACCTATTTAAAATGCTTTGCTTTTTTTTCTTCCCAGTATACATTACATGTTTCCAGAATCACATTGCTATATAAGAACTTAAATTTGTTTTGATTAGTTATAGAATTTTGGTCCCCTTTATTTTTCAGATTCAACAGGCATTTCTAATTTAATGTCTATTTCTAATTCAGCTTTAAAATACCATTACGATTGAAGATTGTTGTTGGTTTCCTTTTTAAAAGGAATTTCCTGAAATTCCATGGGAGTATTCCATTCCTCTGCTATTTCCTGAAGTATGCAAATATACTGAAATCACAAACAGGTACATCTGTCCTGCCAGACCTCTTGTGACAAAAGCATTTCAGGGAGTTGAAAGTGATATAATGAGGATTTGATCTGTTTCCCATTATTGGGGAAGGGGGATGTTACTAAATCTTGGTAAGCCTCAATTTTCCTCAGTGGAGGGTCGATAACACCTGTTCTGTTCACCTCACATGGCTATTATGGGGCTCAAATGAAATTAAAATACATGGAATTACCTTGGAAACTCCACTCAATATATAAATGTAAGAAAATGCAGGGATTATTGTTATTTTTTGCCAGTCTCTTGACATATGTCCCTAAGAACATAGACCAACGGAGCACACTGCAGGGAGTGTCTGTATGCTCCCAAACAAATGAGACCCAGTTGTGATCCTCTTCTGTCCTTCCTTAGTTTTTCCGCCTGGCACTTGGAAAGCTTTATGTGATGAAACCCTATATACTCACTGTGGAGTGACTGAAGACATTTAGAACTTTTCATTGCTGGGTGTTGTGTTTGCAGTTATTTACACCACCTAGCAACCTGGCCCAAGACAAACAGTCCCTATTAGCTACACAGTGACTTGCTATACCTGTCATTGCTCTGTTACTGTAACAGCAAACATTTATTTTACCTAGAAGATGGTGTTCCCCTTCCCCGCCTTTCCTATTAAATTAATCTTTTTCTGTAATTGTTTTGTAATCTTCAGAAGTAATCCATCGATTGACAGAATCTTATGACTGAAAGACATAGGAGAGGTCATTTGGTTCAATCTTCTTTGGGAGTCTTAGAATTCTCTAATAGATTGAGCATTTCCAGTGATGGAGAGAGCGAATCAGTTGTGAGATATCCTTTTCTGTTCTTGATTGTTCTGATTCTGTACATTGGCAGAATTTTTTCTTTTTCTTTTTCTTTTTTTTTTTTTTCAATTGCTAAAAGGGACCTTGGAGACCATTCTAGTCCGGTTCCTTCCATTTGCAGATGAGGAGATTGAGGCCCAAAGAGGTTAGGTGACTTGCCCAAGGCCAAACAACTAATTTATGACACAGTGGGGACTCCTGATTCCTGGTAGCTTCTTTCCAAATCATTAAACTGCAAAATTACTGAAGTCATAAATGTTGAGTAGTATCAAATGCTATTATACAGTAAAAAAAATGCTTTAATCTGGAACATCTTTTAGCATGGCAAATATTTAGGTTTAATATAGATAAACTTATTTTGATTTTGATGAGGAAAATCTAAATCTTTCCTTTTAATTATGTATAAATATCTCCTTAAAGCTTCATGCGAAGCTCCCTGCTTCAAGACTTTTTTTCTTTGTTCTCCTTTTTAGAGGGGAGGGAAAGGAAGTCATCAGTCTGATTCTTCTATCTGAGAAGTCATATGGCAAAAAGACACAAAACCACATTTTTCTGCTTCACATGAGGATTGGGGAATGGATTGGAGCCAGGGACTTTTTTATATTCCTGTTGGGCTTTGGTCCCAGGCCTGTCAGTGGCAATGACCATGAGACAGGAGTAGAGCCTGCCCATATGCCAAGGGGACTTTGAAAGGTTGCCTGGCCTATCCTTGCCTTCTGGAAGGGCTGCATTTAAAGGAAATCTGCAGCCTTTTTGTCCTGTGAAATTACTTGCTGGAGGCTCTAGGGTCACCCCTTTTCCTGTGTGTGGGGTGGATAGTGAAGAGGAAGGCAGTACAGAAGCCATGATGAGAGAAGCCAATAGACTCAAGGGGGTTTGGGGCACGTGCACAGATGTGGGAGAAGGAGTGTTGGAAATGGTGTGCTGTAGTAAAGAGTGACAAGCAATGCTGTCTGTTCTGAGAAATCACCAAGACCTCAGAAGGAACACCTGGCAGCAGATTCGGGCCTGCCATCCAGGCATCCAACCTTAATTCCCTATCTGCTGTAGATTCAAAAATATTAAGGCTTGTTGGATGGATCAACAAGAAAGACATTTTCCTCTCCAGATTTCAAACTGTTGGTCTCATATCCTTGTGAAGACAGATGAACAGACTCTCGTTCCCCAAAACAGAAAGAAGAATCTATTATTTATTATCCCACTGTACTTCGCACCTCTGTTATAAGCATTTATCATGGCCTGCCCTCATTTATGTTTGTGGCTATCTCCCCCACTGGACTTGAGTTCTGGAGAGCAAGGACCATTGTTTTTAATTATGAAATATCTGAGGATACCAAAAGATAAAGAGGATGCCATCTTTACACCTTTATACCCCCGCATAGCTTCTAAGAAGCATCGTACGCACCTGGTATGCAGCGGGCGCTCAGGAAACATTTGTTGAATTGCAGTGCTAACTTCTTTCTTGTACTGAAACAGTCATGCTTCTTATCCCTTGCAGATTTATGCAGAATCAGAATCATTTTCCCTGGGACCTAAACTCTCAGGGTCAATGCAAATATACTCCAATATTCATAGAAATAGGAGCTGCTCTGAAAGGCCTTAGGAACAGTGCTGCCCTAACATCAGACAGTCCTAATTCTTGACAGTCATAGCACTCAGAAGTAGTGTTCTCTTCAGAAGTGCACTATTCAAAGTTTAAATGAAGGAATGAAACAATAAAGGTGTAAGTAACAAATGGGAATATGGACTTGGCCTTAAATGATAAAAGTAGCTTATTATCTGTGTTCACTGTCGTACCCATTAGCCGTCACTGATTTTTTGAAGAGACCCAGAAAGTGGCTCATGGAAGACAGAGGGATTTGAAGAAAGGAACACTCTTGGATTTAGGAAAGAGTAGGAGGAGATTATTTGTGTGTATGATGAGTGGTGTGGGGGAGGGTGAAGAGCTTTTTGGTAGATTCGGGAGGATCATGAAAGAGATAAAAGAAAATGATAAAATGACCCTTGAGAGATAATACTGGTCACCAAGCTAAGGGTAAAGTGAGTCCATAAAATGTATAACTGATGTGAGTATAACAATTATGTGAAACCTTTCTCTTAATGTTTGTCTCAACAGTGTTTGCAGCCCTTTGTCCCAGTTTCAGTTTAGCTACTTCCTTATTCCATTTACAGCTGCCTTGCCTGATCGAATATGTGAAAGTGGAAACCATAGCTTGTTACCTTCTCACTGAAGTTCCCATGCTGTCACCTATTCAGGATTTTATGCCTCAATTAGTGGTAGCATGTAGTCCTCCTCACTAGAAAACTCTTTGACCATCACACCCAGCCAGTCACTGTGTCCTGTCAATCCTATCTGCTAAATAACTCTCAGATTTTTCCCGGTCTCTCCATAGTAACCTTTCCCATGCTTTAGCGTCCATCCATCCATTTTCTGCCCTTAAATAGAATCATCTTTCAATAACTTATTTATCTATTTCTCCTCTGATAGATTGTAAGCTCCTTCAGAGTAAGTCCACCACCTTGTTCATCTTTGCTTCCTCGTCCTTGCTTGATACAGAGCCAGCACCGTGGGTGATTAACAAAGAATTTGTTGAATCATGAATGAGCTGAATAGAAAATATCTGATAAGCAGTCACCTTCCTCACAGAAATGAGAGTTTTTCCATGCAGTCTTGTGAGTTCAGTGGCAAATCTGATGCATGCCTTTCTCAGATGGCTGTGGTGAAAGCTGATGTGAGAATGGCTGGGAAAGTCCTTGAGTATCTTAGGAGATGTGATAGGTTTAAGCTTTAGGTATTTAAGCAACATACCAAAAAACCATATTGTTTTAGCGCTTCTAATTTGTATTCTCATTCTTTTCTTTCTTTTTAAAATTTATTTATTTTGAGAGAGAGAGAGAGAGAGAGAGAGCGCGCACGGGGGAGGGGCAGAGAGAGAGGGAGAGAGAGAGAATTCCAAGCAGCTTCCCTGGTGACAGTGAGGAGCCCAATGCGGGGCTCAAACTCACAAACTATGAGATCATGCTCTTAGCAGAAATCACAAGTCTGGCACTCAACCAACTGAAACCCCCAGAAGCCCTTGGATTCTTTTTCTAAAAATGATCTCAGGTGCCCTTTAAGGCTTAGTGTAAGACCTCAAAAAGTATCCTGACTGTAAGTTTTTCTTTCCACTTGTAATTTTCTGATTATTTTTATAAACTGAATTCTCAGCACTGTTTTCCTTCTTATTAGGATCATTTCTGCCTTTTGTTTTCTTACTTGCTCATACCATTTATGAAATTATCATATTTGGAGGAAATTGTCCAAAGCAACAAATCCCTTAGCCTGAGATAAGAAGCAAAAGAGAAGTACCAGCTACTAGGGCACCTTGTTTGGGATGTAAAACTTTATACAGGCAGATGCATGCAAAATCATGAAGCTTTTTGCTAGGTTAACTTCTCGGAAGTTTTTTTTTTTTTTTAAGATTTTATTTTTGGGAGGTTGGTGTGCCTGGGTAGCTCAGTCAGTTAAGCATCTGACTCTTGATTTCCGCTCAGGTCATGATCTAATCGTTTTGAGATCCAGCCCTATGTTCGGCTCTGTGCTGAGTGTGGAGCCTGCTTAGGATTCTGTCTCTCTCCCTCCCTCTCTGCCCCTCCCCTTCTTGCATGTGTGCGCGCACTCTCTCTCTCTCAAATATTTTTTAAACTCTCTCTATATTTTTTATAAAAATATTTTTTATAAAATATGTATATTTTATATATATATATATATATATATATATATATTTTTTTTTTTTTTTAAGTAATCTCTACACCCAAACATGGGGCTCCAACTCACAACTCCAAGGTCAAGAGTTGGAGTTCCATGTTCTACCGACGAGCCAGCCAGTCTCCCCTCTCAGTAGTTTTCATTCTATGGTAAATAATGTCACTTTTTTCTTTTTGAGACATATTTGTAAGTTCATTAAAGATAGGGGAAGCAGCTCTGAATCAATCGTTTGTCTTTTTCGCTTGAGAATTTTTTTTGCCCAGAACTTCTCAAATCCTCGCTTTCCCTTTAATTGCCAGTATTTAAAGTATGAGAATTTTCCCTGTAATTTCCTGAATTCAGAAATTGGGTATGGGTGAAGGGGGGGTGATGTCTGAGAGTTGCTTTTGAAAATCAGCCAGCTCTGTATCCTTTTGCTGCAGCAGTCCCTTGTCTGGACCTGGAGCCGCCCTTTTCTTTAGTGCCTTCTATGGATGGCTGCACCGATAGATGGATTCTCCTAGGGGAGCTTCATGGATCAGCCCTCCATCCATTACCATGTAGCAGGATTATAATTTATAGCCCCAGATGGTGACTTACCCCCCTCCCCCTCCCCATTTACTTCAGTAAAGCAGCAGAGGTATTAACTATTCAATTGCTTCATTCTTTTTAAAATAATTGATGGTATTTGCAAAGGGCTTTGTATAAAAATACCTATAAAAACATTGAAAAAAATAAAGTTTCATCAGAGTGTGAAGAACGTTATACATTATAATGTTATAACCACATGGTCAGGCTTATTTTTCTTGGTCTAATTCTGTATGGAAATGAGGTTTGGAGACACTAATTCTGGTCACATTTCTGAATTTTCATTGGAGGATATCAGCTCTTTCTTCTGGGTTGATTGTTATGACTTATGGGTCTACCCTTTGCACGTAACCCAGAATATTAGCATTCCGGCAACTCAGTTTTTTTGAAAGCTTGAATGATATATGATGATCAGGGAAGATTTCCTGAAGAAGATGTAGTCCATGCCCTTCTGGTTTAAATCAGATTTTCTAAGTGCTTGGAATCTCTTGCTGTAAGCAATGCTCTTCTGGAATACCTTGTAGGGAGAGGCGCCCTGAAAACTGTCCCAGGAAAGATGCTGCTGTATTTGTTGTGAACATATTGTTGAGGCTATTTTATCTTCCTCATTTTGTGTGGGTCAATGGAAAAAAGGCCTAACAGGTCTTAGTACGAGTAGCAACTGCTTCACCTGGACAATTGGTGTGTTTTTATCTTACTCAAATAATTAATTGTGTCTTTCTCTTTCATTTGATCCACAGAAAGCTCTGGTCCAAATTTGTACCTTCTTTAACAGTTTTTAGCATACAAATTACTTTCGTCCACTGGTTTTACTTTGGCTTTTTTGTTTTTTGTTTTTTACCTTTCAGTCTTATTTTCCCTTCATCTATTTCCCTATTGTATTGCGTGCATTTTTGCCAACAGTCTCACGTCTTTTTTAGGACAAAGTCCATGTGTCCGTCTCCTAATATGTATTTGTTCACTTGAGCCAGTTTAAGAAGTCATGCTTATTATATTTGGTCTAAAATAACACCATAATATTATCACTTTTGAATTTTAGTATTTAGCTGTATATGGTTTTGAACTCTTGAGACCTTTAACAGCTCCACAACATGAACATGGACAGCATTTTATTGGACAGGATATAGAAGCCAGATGACGCCTGGAAGTCTTACTGTGTAATTTAATACTGGGTGCTGTGTTGTTTGGCTTCACTGGACTCTGAGTGTGCATATATAATTATGTGCGCATGTGTAAAAAGCCCAGCCCTGATAGGAAAGAGAAGGAGGAACATCATTAGCAGAGATTAGATTTGTCTCTCCAGCTGGGCAATGTGCCTCTGAATTCCAAGGGCTTTCCCCAGTGTAAATTATTAGACTGTACTCAGCTGCTATTCAATTCCCCTCTGGCTGAACTGCGTCTGCTAATGTTGTTAAGCTGTGACTCAGGAGGGAAAATGTTCTCAGGTACTTAGATATATCTTCTGCATATAAAAAGAAAAAGCCTTCTTCTCATATTCACAGTACAGTAGTATATTGTCTTCTCAAATCCAAAACAGAAAGGCAAAATGAAAAAAAAAAAAAAAGACGAACTGTGTGCCAAACATTAGCTACATATATAGTACATTGGAAACTGTTCATAGAGCAAAATAATTCCTATCTAGCTTAAACAAACAGTAGTAATGTAATACAAAGAGTTTAATTCAAATCAGTTCAGAATATCTGATTTAGATGTTTAGATGTTCTGAAACTGGTGAAGTCTAAACAAATTAATCCCACTTAGCACTCTGAACCAAATACAGATTCGAGGCCACAGGAGGGTCTTGTTTGAAGTTCTTCAGTGATGGTAGTATACGAACAATGTGACAACTTGCACTCGGATAATATAGCAGGAAGCCTAAGCCTCTATGTAATACACATATTAGTTTGGAAGAATTCACAACTACAGTAAATGATCTGTTTCAGTTTTTTCTATTGACAGCTAATGCTATGTATATGATGTACTAATACACCTCAAAAAGACATGATGCCTTTTCTCAATGATTTTATTGCCTAGGACAACCAACTAATTGAGATAGATGAGCCTAATGGTCAGTTTATCCATTGAGGGTCAGGGAGAATAAATGAAATGAAATAAAGGTAATTCAGGAGCGGTAATTAATAAAAAATTAATTTATTTAAGTCATTAACAGGTTTTTTTCTAACCAACCCTATTAACGAGTTACAAAATTGGCTGACCTAAGTCTTTTTTTCTCCTCCTCTTTCCTTTGGGGAAAGTGTCAACGTGCTGAGGAATAGGGCTAACATATAAAGAACAAGGAAGTCGTGTAGCAGTGGGATCACCATTGATCAATTTTCCGGCATAGAACCTAGGTGCTTGGCCACCTTCATCAATATCAGCAGTAGTGGTAGTAGCTCTGTTTACACTCTGCAGAAATAGTAGCCTAAATATTGCATCGATTTAAGATTAAGTCCTGGATGTGGTTGAGAACTTATTACCTTACCTCCTATTAGTGAAGACTTTATGAAGAGGTAAAATTTTAAACATAAAATATTAAAGAGAGGGGCCCTATGTGGCTCCGTTGGTTAAGCGCCCAACTTTGGCTCAGGTCATGATCTCACCGTCCATGAGTTCCAGCCATGTCGGGCTCTGTGCTGACAGCTCAGATCCTGGAGCCTGCTTTGGATTCTGTGTCTCCTCTGCCCCTCTCCAACTTGCACTCTGTCTCTCTCTCAAAAATAAATAAACATTAAAATATTTTTTAAAAATTGATTAAAGAGAGAGGGCCTATTTTCAGCGTACAGAAGAATGGCATTATAAGAATAGGTGAGGAAGCTAGTGCTTGTCTAAGACAGGCTCTCCTGTAGTCACCATTGCCGGCAAAGGCTGCGAGGAAAGCAGACTGGTGGGGTTGGGTTAAATTCTAAGGAGTAAATTGGTGGCAGAAGTTCACACTTGAATGTGAGAGCTGCTTTACACAACCCAGGCTGTATAAACTAAGTGGATTATCATTAAAAGTTACAGTTGGCAATCAGACCAGCTTCATGGGTGTATAACCGTAGGGCCCCGCACATGGCTTAATGCTCTGCTATCTTTGTCTTGAAATTCTTAATAGTTCTTGAACAGAGCGTCTAGCATTTTCATTTGGCAGTGGTCCTGCAAATTTTGTAGCTGGTCCTGTTAACATATAAAATTGTCAGAAGCCCTTAGATGCTGTTCTTACTAGCAGTGCCTCTCAGTATGTTGAACGTTTCCTACGGCATGTTCCTTTTTGCTCAAAGGCCAGCATGTTTATTCCTTTCTGGCCACCATTAGATTTCTAGAAGTGGCTCTGAAGAATGGGTTTGTGTCAATGAATGTACTACAGGCAACTACCCCAGTTTTATGCCCCAAACAATACTGTTTTGTTAATAAGGTATGTAGGCGTTATTTAGAGTAATAGCATGATTTCAGAAACTGCATATTTTGCTCATTCCAATTACTGTGGTCTTGAACAAACGTTTTTTTGATCATTGCATGAGTAATGAGTCATGGTTTTTATGAAGCCAAGTTCATCTGATCAGAGAAAAGAGAGTTGTTAGCTCAACATTCCAAACCTTCCATGATGCAACACCACCCTATAGTTATAGCTGTGCTGATCACTGCCCTCCATGCACCTTATGTTCCAACTATTCCAGACTGCTTGCTATTCCTGGAAAATGCCTTTTATTTTCTTGCCCTCCCTTCTTTTTCTTTTAATTTTTTTTAGTTCAGTCTGTAAGTGCTGCTATTTGTTTGAATTGCTCACAGAATCCGTTCCACCCTCCATTCTCTTCTTTATGAAATTCTGTTTGATGGGAACGTATGTGTGCTCCAAACAGCTCCCCCCTCCTCACCCCTTCTCTGCTGGTGTGACTCTTACTTCATGATCCCACTTTGTTGATGACATTTTTTCTTCCTCTATGGAAATTTCCCCTGATATTTTCAGTTAGTTATTGCACCCCCCAGTTTAGTTATTGCACTAAAACACAGTACATTAGTTATTTCAGTTAGTTATTGCCATCTACTGTGCTGGGCATTTTACAGCCCTGTAGATTCTAGCTGAATCTCAGCTCTTAAAGTCTTACTTAGTTCTGCCCTGTACTGTAGTTACTTCTTTACTCGCCTATCTGAAACACTAGGTTGAATGCTTCTCGAGGGTAGGATGGTCTAATATATCTCTAGTCCATCATCAGTGGCATCATAATTGTCAGGCACACTCTCAGTGCATGGTTACTAAGTGGGTGTCTTTGTCTATTCAGGCTGCTGTAACAAAACACCACAGACTGGGTAGCTTATAAACAACAGAAATTTATTGCTCACAGCTCTAGAGGTTGGAAGTCAGATCAGAGTACTGGCATGGTTGGATGAGGGCCCTCTTCTGGGTCGCAGACTTCTTGCTGTGTTCTGCCATGGCAGAAGGGCAAGGGATCTCTCTGGAGCCTCTTTTGTAAGGGCACTAATCCCATTCACAAGGACTCCACTCTCATGACCTCAGCATCTGCCAAAGGCCCCACCTACTAATACCATCACTTTTAGGGACTAGGATTTCAATATACGAACTTTGGGGAGACACAGATATTCTGATTATTACAGCAAGGGTATTGGAAGGACTACTCTAGTTCCTTTACAGTGTTACTCGTGTGTTTAAAACACTTGGTTGTAATTCCCCGAAGTGAAACAGCCAGTTGACATCAGTGGATCTTGTGGGAAATAGTTTCAACTTTGAGAATCATTTGTAGAAGAGAGAAATAATAAAAGCAGGGATGTCATTGGGAATGAGGCCTCCTAAAATTGTATAATGTAGGGATCATGGGTGAAAGAGCAGTGAGAGTCCAGTGGCAGAAAAGCAAAAAAAAAAAAGACTGGAGGGCCCCAGGGAAAATTACCAAAAACAGTTTGAAGTCAGAAAAACAGGAAGCCTAGGGTACCACTTGACTCTCAATTTAGTCATCCCTAGCCAGCAATTTCGTTCTCAACTTCTCTTTTCGTAGCACCTTCCCTTAATTAAATTATACTGCCATGTCAACAAGAAAGGTCTTGAAATAAAGCCAGTAACATGGCAGGCCTACTTAGGAGAATGCTAAATACATTTTTATTCTACTCCTTTGACTCTCAAACTAAACCCTAGCTCTTGTGGAATTTGGCTTTTCTCTTGATTTTGCCTAGACTGGGAGTAAGGAAAGAGAGAAAAAGAGAATAAATCAGAATTAGAAGCTGAATCTACTGGGGTTAAAAAATAATCAGGCTCTTTGAGCTTCTCTGTGTGCACAACCAATCATGCCTTTAATTTTGTCCCACAGGATTAGACATATGTAGGCTGAAGGAAAAAGCCACTAATCCCCAAACCTGGATTGTCCAAGGCATTGTAAGTGGCTTAATTTCTAAGTTATGTATAATTAGTGGAACATTGTAGCCCTATTGTTATTTCTATGATTATGAGAAGAAGGCCATTGAGTCTACTAGGTATAAGGGCTTTGTGGTTCCTCAAAGGTACTTAATTTAATGATTTATTTTCATATTTAAATTTTTGGTGCTCAATTCATTTTAGTCTAGTTAGATTGAAAGGATGCTTCATTGCAAAAATCCATTCTCACCAATGAATCCACTTTTATTATGCTGGGCAAGTGAAAAAGGGCTCTGTGGAAAAATCTTGCAATGAAATTTGGAAATTATAGAGTAGGGAGGGTGGGATCACCCCAGAAGAGATGTGGGGTATGTTCCAGAATTTATTCAGTAAAATAAAATTTAAAAATTCATACTGAGGAGCACCTGGGTGGCTCAGTTGTTAAGCATCTGACTTCAGCTCAGGTCATAATCTCACAGTTCGTGAGTTCGAGTCCCACATTGGGTAAGCATGAGCCCCACTTTGGGTGAGTTCCATTTCTCTCCCTTTCTCTCTCTTTCTCTGCCTCTCCCCAGACTCTCTTTCTCTCTCTCTGCCCCTTGCTCACTTGTGCCCTCTCTCTCTTCCTCAAAAAAGAAAAAATCATACTGAGGGGCACCTGGGTGGCTCCATCAATTGAGTGTTGGACTCTTGATTTTGGCTCAGGTCATGAACCCAGGGTTCTGGGATGGAGCCCTGCTTTGGGCTCCACACTGAGTGTGGAGCCTGCTTAAGATTCTCTCTCTCTCTTCCTCTGTGCCTCTCCCCTGCTCATGTGCTCTCTCTCTCTCTCTCTCTCTCTCTCTCTCTTTAAAATAAAAATTAAGGGGTGCCTGGGTGGCTCAGTCAGTTAAGCGTCCGACTTCGGCTCAGGTCATGATCTCGCGGTCTGTGAGTTTGAGCCCCGCGTCGGGCTCTGTGCTGACAGCTCAGAGCCTGGAGCCTGTTTCAGATTCTGTGTCTCCCTCTCTCTCTGACCCTCCCCCATTCATGCTCTGTCTCTCTCTGTCTCAAAAATAAATAAACATTAAAAAAAAATTTTTTTTAAATAAAAATTAAAAAAAATTCATTCTGAAAGCAAGCCTGGAAAGGAAAGAAAATCATAAAAGGATGATAGAAACCCTAGATTTTATGGGAAGGACACTTTGATTTGCCTCAGTAAGTGAGGGAACGGATTCATGGGCTGATTATGTGTCTATCTGTGAACCCTCAGGATATAACCTTCCTTAACCATTTTCTGCCACCAGATCCTGGATCTTTACCATAACCTTTAACTCAACACTGACTCTGAGCTGGAAAACTCTAGGGGTGGTTTTTAGATTCTACAGACATGTAAGCTTGATATGGTAAATTCTTATCTCCTTTTATTCTCTAGACTCATGCTTATTCACTTTCATTTAGAAACACCTTGAGGCACCCCTATCTCAAAGGATGCTAAAGGGTTCTAATTAAAAATTAATTCTAACATATACACACGTGGAAAGTTGTAAAGCAATATGAATGCTACAATTCACATACCAAAATGAAATTTGTCTGTATCAAAAGCATTCTGGTAAAAGTGTCAGGAAAAGCAGTGTATTTAGAACACTGATGGTTTCCAATGAGCCTTTTGGAAGGCTATCGATGTGTTCTGGTGGTTCTGCCATTGCTCAGGGAAGCTCAGGGACCTTGCTTTCAGAATGCCTTTTGAAGATCTCAGTTCTTGAGTTAGGGAGGAAAACACCCAAGTCGGTCGCCCTCCCCTGCCCTTGTTAATAACCATTGTATTTTCTGTCCGTGTGGTTTTGTCTGTGCTATAAATGGATTTCATAAGTGAAATCATAGTATGTAGCCTTTTGTGTTTGGCTTTTTTTTTTCTTAGCATAGTGCTTTTGAGATTCACCCACTTTATTGCCTGCTGGGTTTTTTTGGTTTTGGGGGGTTTTTTTTGTTTTTTTGTTTTTTGCCTTACTTTCATGTTAGTGTGGTTTGGTGAATTTACCAGGTTTAACTAGGATTCTTATTTAACGATTTTTAAAAAATCAGAGAGTGTGAGTATAGAATGAAATGTTCCTATTTTCCGATTGAAATTAAACGTATTTTGGTGAGAAATACCAAGATGACAGAAAGAAACCATTTAAAGACTTCAGATCTTTATAGTAAGCACTTAATAAAATGTCTGTTTTGTTTTTGAGTTATAATTGACATATTACATTTTATTAGTTTCAGATATATGATATCATGATTAGGTATCTGTATATATGGTGAAATGATCATCACAATAAATAACAACATTTATTTTAATACATCATTCTAAAATTTTTTATCTTGTGATGCGAACTTTTAACATTTACTCTTTTAGCAACTTTCATATATGCAAAATGGTATTATTAACTGTAGTCACCATGCTGTACATTACATCCCCATGACTTATTTATTTTATAACTGAAAGTTTGTGCCTTTTGACCCCCTTCACCCATTTTGCCCACACTACCGCCTACCTCTGGCAACCACCAGTCTATTCTCTGTACCTAAGAGCTTGGGTTTTTTTGTCTTATTTTTTAGATATCATGTATAAGTGAGGTCACATACGGTATGTCTTTCTCTGTTGACTTCTTTCACTCAGCATAATGCCCTCAGGGTCCAACCATGTTGTTGCAAATGGCAAGAGTTCATTCTTTTTTATGGCTGAATATTCGAGTGTGTGTATGTGTGTGTGTGTGTGTGTGTGTGTGTGTACACATCACATTTTCTTTATCCATTCATCCACTGATAGACACTTAGATTGCTTCCATGTCTTGACTATTGTAAATTTAAAAACACACCTGCTAGTTCGATTTGCATCTACAACAACCCTAAAAGAGAAGTTTATTAATGCCAATGAACAAATGAGGTATTTCTATAACTTGTTTAAGAAATATATGGCAGAGCTAGGATTCAAATAAGATCTTCCAACTTGAAACTCCACATTCTTTCCTATTACAACACATCATAAGCATAATGTAATTGACATGGGGAAAGCAACTGTTTATAATATATTGGGCTTTATTATGCTCTAATTCATTACAGTTCTGAGAGGAACTTTGTAGTAATGGCAAGTTATTCACTGATGAAATGTACGCAGTGTATGTTCATGACCCACTAACACGTTGGGCATCGTCAGAAAGGGTCTAGCAATGAAATAAAAAACAATATGTTCTCCTTAATCCACAACCATGGGAGCAGTGACATTTGGAGCATAATTCTGGGTGCTAATCTTGGCGAAAGATGGTGTGAAGTTGAAGATGGATCAGAATCAGTTAAAATGATTCAAGGGGTATGTGTGTCCTGCCTTAGGAATGTAGGCTGGAACTTATAAGACTCATCAGTATAAATGAACACAGGTTGATATTTACAAACTTATGGTGCATAAATTCTGAATTATAGACGTCCATCACCTTAAGCATGAAAGCATTTTGGAACAAAATTTTTAAAGTGTTACTTTTAAATTTTGAAGGCATTTTTACCTCAATTCATTAATTCATAAGACCTTTATTAATGTCGGGTTGCATGCTAGGTGTTGGGGAAAACGGTTATAAGATAGCCCCTACACTCAGCAAGCTTCTCTTCTAGAGAAAGAAACATACGTATTTAAGAGGTCATTTATAATATTGTTAGTGATAAGATAAAGGTTTTAAGGTTTAATAAAAAATAAGCTTAACACATGAATAAGATTTTTTAATGGATTATGAAGGGAAGCAGACGATGATTATGTTATATCTATTCCTTTTGGAAGTAGTAGTCACAAAAAGAATAATTACAGCCCCTTCAAAGCTATTGTCACAGACAACCTTTTAGGCCAAAAGGGCCACTGGCATTTTGTACGTTCTTTGGGTAGAGTTGTTTCTTCTTGTCCTCACTTGACAAGGTGTTGTGGCTATAGATCATGCTATATTTTAAGAACAGCTAAACATGCCAGTAGTTATTGAGAACCAGAAAAGGGGGAGGATGCTTTCACATAGCCAGAATAGACATCATAAAGTCCATGTACCAACCCTTATAGTTTACTTATAAGAAGATTCTTCAAGCCTTCATATAAAACCCAATTGCTAAGGGTGCCTGGGGGGCTCAGTGGGTTAAGCCACTGACTCTTGATATTGGTTCAGTTGTGAGGCTCAGGTCGTGATCTCGCAGTGTGGGATCCAGCCCCATGTCAGGCTCCATGCTGAATGTGGAACCTGCTTGGGATTCTCTCTCTCCTTCTCTCTTGGCCCCTCCCCTGCTCACTCTCTCTCGGGTGTGCTCTCTCTCTCTCAAACTAAATAAATAAAGTTAAAAAAATTGCTATTATTATGCACATATTTTTAACAAGTTTGGTTATCTGGTTTTAAGCCCAGGACAAATTATAAGGATATACTAACTACTCAGGCTGATTTACCAAGAGCTATGAAAAGCGATGGCTCCTGAGTTGACTAGTGGCTTCAAACCAGACACTGAAACAGAAGAAAACTCAAATTAACGAAACAAGTACAATAATAAAGCAATCATTAGGATTTCAAAAGGATTTTCCATTTTGTAAATAGATTTACCGGTATTATTTCAATGTTTATTTATTTTTGAGAGAGAGAGAGACAGAATGCGAGTGGGTTAGGGGCAGAGAGAGAGGGAGACACGGAATCTGAAGCAGGCTCCAGGCTCTGAGCTGTCAGCACAGATCCCGATGCGGGGCTCAAACTCACAAGCCATGAGATCATGACCTGAGCTGAAGCTGGACGTTTAACCGACTGAGCCACCCAGGCACCCCATTACCAGTATTATTTCAAATAGTAACTTATATTGGGAATTTTTTAATGTTTGCTTTTTTTAAAAATTTTTTTTAACGTTTATTTATTTTTGAGACAGAGAGAGACAGAGCATGAACAGGGGAAAGGCAGAGAGAGAGGGAGACACAGAATTGGAAGCAGGCTCCAGGCTCTGAGCCATCAGCCCAGAGCCCGACGCGGGGCTCGAATTCACGGACCGTGAGATCGTGACCTGAGCTGAAGTCGGACGCTTAACCGACTGAGCCACCCAGGCGCCCCTTAATGTTTGCTTTTTTAAAAAAATGATTTATGCACCACTTTTTAGAGACAGATATTTTTAAAACATGCAGTTGTAATGAGTTCAGATTATAATTTCTGAAAGGAGACAGTGAAATACATCTTTAAATTCCATCCTATGTAATATTAATCTTTGTATTGAGGGACTACATCCTGGTTTCTGTCACAGTTATTATTTGACATTTATTTTTCTTTCCATTAGAACTGCCTTATTCATTTATTATTTTTTAACACTTAGAATAAATATTTAATATTTATTGATGTTCTTCTTTGTCATCCTCACCTTGAACAGATGGGACTTATCAAGGATCCTTTAGTAGTCTGCAAATTTCAGCTATATATTGGGAATAGAAATGGAAACTACCCCAATGAATAATTAAGTAACAGGTTTAGATTACTCTCTAGCATAAAGTCAAATTCACGTTCCAAAACAATGACATGGGACAGGTGAAAAATGATTGATCTTTGCCAATTTCAAATTTCTATTCTTGGTAAAGCCCAAAATGTTGTATCATACATTTTGAAGGGTATCATCTGGATTGAATCATTATCCTAAAAAATTAAAACTTAGGACTGCTTCTGTGAGCAAAAACAGTATTAAGTGAGGAGAACAGAACAATGTTAAAAGTCTAAAGCAATAGGATTTTATTGTGATTTTAATTACTTCTCAGTTAAAATTGGACCTTGGATCCAGAGTCTAGAGTTCCTTGCTCCTCTTGGAGTTTTTATCCTGGTTATCTGTAATGCAGTCATCTCTGAGAAGTGACAAGAGCTGTTGGTGATTTAGTAGCAACTTCTGGTTGTGTTCACTCTTCCCTCCATTAGCCTTTTCCTACTTCTCTGCCTTTTACCTTCACTCGTCCTGTGATTAGAGACTTCAAAGAAGGGTAACTATGAAAATAGCAATGACACAATTTCAACTCTGAATTCTCCACAAATGACTGTTGAAACTGCTCAGGTACTTGAAAATTATTCCTTTGTGGCACAAAAACAGACACATAGACCAATGGAATAGCATAGAAACCCCAGAACTAGACCCACAAACGTATGGCCAACTCATCTTTGACAAAGCAGGAAAGAACATCCAATGGAAAGAAGACAGTCTCTTTAACAAATGGTGCTGGGAGGACTGGACAGCAACATGCAGAAGGTTGAAACTAGACCACTTTCTCACACCATTCACAAAAATAAACTCAAAATGGATAAAGGACCTGAATGTGAGACAGGAAACCATCAAAACCCTAGAGGAGAAAGCAGGAAAAGACCTCTCTGACCTCAGCCATAGCAATCTCTTACTTGACACATCCCCAAAGGCAAGGGAATTAAAAGCAAAAATGAATTACTGGGACCTCATGAAGATAAAAAGCTTCTGCACAGCAAAGGAAACAACCAACAAAACTAAAAGGCAACCAACAGAATGGGAAAAAGATATTTGCAAATGACATATCGGACAAAGGGCTAGTATCCAAAATCTATAGAGCTCACCAAACTCCACACCCGAAAAACAAATAACCCAGTGAAGAAATGGGCAGAAAACATGAATAGACACTTCTCTAAAGAAGACATCCGGATGGCCAACAGGCACATGAAAAGATGCTCAACGTCGCTCCTTATCAGGGAAATACAAATCAAAACCACACTCAGATATCACCTCATGCCAGTCAGAGTGGCCAAAATGAACAAATCAGGAGACTCTAGATGCTGGAGAGGATGTGGAGAAACGGGAACCCTCTTGCACTGTTGGTGGGAATGCAAATTGGTGTAGCCACTCTGGAAAGCAGTGTGGAGGTTCCTCAGAAAATTAAAAATAGACCTACCCTATGATCCAGCAATAGCACTGCTAGGAATTTACCCAAGGGATACAGGAGTACTGATGCATAGGGGCACTTGTACCCCAATGTTTATAGCAGCACTCTCAACAATAGCCAAATTATGGAAAGAGCCTAAATGTCCATCAACTGATGAGTGGATAAAGAAATTGTGGTTTATATACACAATGGAGTACTACAAGGCAATGAGAAGAACGAAATATGGCCCTTTGTAGCAACGTGGATGGAACTGGAGAGTGTGATGCTAAGTGAAATAAGCCATACAGAGAAAGACAGATACCATATGGTTTCACTCTTATGTGGATCCTGAGAAACCTAACAGGAACCCATGGGGGAGGGGAAGGAAAAAAAAAAAGAGGTTAGAGTGGGAGAGAGCCAAAGCATAAGAGACTCTTAAAAACTGAGAACAAACTGAGGGTTGATGGGGGGTGGGAGGGAGGGGAGGGTGGGTGATGGGTATTGAGGAGGGCACCTTTTGGGATGAGCACTGGGTGTTGTATGGAAACCAATTTGACAATAAATTTCATATATTGAAAAAAAAAGAATAAAAGTACCCATTACTAGTAAGCATGTTAGGAAATGGGCAGTCTTACACATTGCTAGCTGGATATTCGGTTGTTACCATTTTTGAAAGTTATTGTGCAATATAAAAAAAATATACATATGCTTTGACTTAACCATCCAACTTTGGAGGATCTCTGAAAAGCAAACATCAGGAGGTAGAGATCAGATGCATGTTACAGCTCATTTGCCTCAGTGTCTTCCAGTGCTCTAAACTGGAAACCAAATCAGTTTCTGCCATCAGGGAGAGATTAGTTATGCCACATCCATACTAGAGAAGACTGTGCAGCTATTTCAAAAGATATATTTTATTGCTATCTGCCAACTTGGAGAGGTGTCCATGATGCAGTGATAAGCAAGATGGCCAAGTTGCAGAATGATATGTACAGTACACTTCATTTTCAAAAGATGAGATTTTGCATATGTCTGTATGTGAGTGTGCATGTCTGGATGGGTATAGAGAAGGTACTGGAAGGATATTGAATGTTAATATTACCTTGGAATAAAAGGGACTCTGGGTGGGAAAAAAAAAAAAGAAAATTATTCCTTTGGCTCCTTTCATTATTTTGGACACCTGGTTATGGTCTCCTGGAAAATCTTTTTTAAAAAAAATCTCAGATTTAATCCTGGCAAACCATCACTGGGATGAGGTGTATTTAAAGCATTTCATTCACAGGCATTACTAAAATATGAGAGCAAACCTGTTATTTTAAAAGAAGTAATCGTGGGGCACCTGGGTGGCTCAGTTGGTTAAGTGGCCGACTTCGGCTCAGGTCATGATCTCGTAGTCCGTGAGTTCAAGCCCCACGTCAGGCTCTGTGCTGATGGCTCAGAGCCTGGAGCCTGCTTCAGATTCTGTGTCTCCCTGTCTCTCTCTCTGCCCCTCCCCCGTTCATGCTCTGTCTCTCTCTGTCTCAAAAATAAATAAACGTTAAAAAAAATAAAAATAAAATAAAAGAAGTAATCAAGTTCTATGCATTTAGCAAAGCCTCATGTACAAAGGGAAGCCACAATACTTATTAATTCTCACAACAAACAAATCTATTCAGGTGAATAAAACACACAGAGCACAGCTGTACAAAGAACCTTCTGTGGTGACGGAAATGTTCTATTTTGCACTGTCCGGTATGGTTGCCGCTAGCCACATGTGGCTCCTGAGCACTTGAAATGGACCTGAGCAACTTAGGAACCGAATTTTAATTTAATTTTAATGGATTTTAAGTTAAATAACCACATGTAACTGAAAGCTACAGTATTAGACAGTGCAGGCATAGAGGTTTAGTGTTAAAATATAATGGAGTCAACCCTACAGAAGATGGGCATATTTTAGAATTCTCCACTTATCTTTATTTGTTACCAGGAAGTTTTAGCTTTATCCTAAATGTAGAACCTCAGCCTGAAGCAAAACGTGAGTCGAGTCCATATTTTTCTGACTTAGACATTTCTTAATTAAATAGAAGCCCATTAGAATATTGACAGTAGAGTGTTGTGAGTGGGGCCATGGGCTTGGACTAAAAGCTCAGGCCCAGGCTTTGGGACTGGAATGGAGCTGGGTTCACCTCCTGTCTTTACCACTTAGTAGTTGTAGTGAATTATTTGAACTCTCAGTGCATCACTTTCTTATCAGTTCTTATCAGGTTAGTAATAATGCTGTTCTCAAAGGGTTGATGTGAGGATTAAAAAAGTTAATACAGGTGACATGGGCAGAAGAATGAGTGGCAATAATCTCAACAAATGTTAGCTATTGATTTTAATATATTGTTTTTCACATTGCTCTCTCTGTGTGAATGTGTGTGTTGGTGTGTATGTAAAGTTCTCCCATCCAAAAAGTAAACTGCATCATATTATATCAGGTTCTGAACTAAATTTTGAAGCTAGAAGGAAGGGAAAGAGGAGGGATGAGGTACAGATATAAATGATACTTGCATTCTCCTAGTGAATTGACTAATGAGAATGAGTTACTTCTGTTGAAAAATGGGAGTCATTACCTAACGTTTGCTCCCCGCAATTCTGACAATCTATGGTTCTATCATTCCTAAGTGATGCAGGGAAGGCAGAAGGACCCCTGTTGACTTCTTGCTTGCCAAGTACATGTAGGACTTGCCCAGGAGCAGTATGCAGGACCTAGTGCTTAGTGGGAAATTCCAAATATACCCTTGGAAGTCTTTTACTGATGCTCTCCAATAGCTCTGTTATACCAAGCTGGCAATGTATTATTTGGTTTAATGTTATATAGCATAAAACAAGTATTGAATGCATTATATTCATATCTCTACTTCTGTTATATTTTACTATCCAACTAAATAGTCCAAATAATGACAGTAAATTTAATGGGAAAATAGAACTTTAATAATACAATTTTATTAAAAAATATTTTCTCTTCTCTCTCACTTGCTGAGAGTCATAAACAGTAGCTCCCGACTGCAGAGCGAACGAGTTCTTACCAAGCAGTACACTATCCCTCACCTCCCTATGGTTGGCATATATTTCAATAGGAACAACTAGCATCAGAATACTACTTCATAGCTTAAAAAGCACTTTCATGCCTATTATCTCATTTAATACTCACATAAGTCCTATGAAGATGCCCATTTTTCAGAACCCATGTGTAGCAGACGGCCTCCGCTATAAGTATTTAATCACAGTATCTATATATCATTTAGGTTTTATTGATGAAATACTTTTTTTTGGAACATATTACATAGTATTGAGACTCATGGATAGAATTTTGCATGTTTAGAAGGGAAAATAACCCCCATACTTCAGCCCAGGCGGAAGGAATAGTTGTCCAACAGACACCGAACTGCTGTAGAGCCCATGACTGATACCAGAGTTCAAATTTTCTCACCAAACCAAAAAATTCAGAAGCCAGATGTAGACCTCTTAATAGCTGAGGCTCAGCACTGTGGGTTGCATTTCCAGCTTTGACCATTATGTCTCTACCTGTAGCAGCAGGATCTCCACTGGTGTGGGGCTTAGGATCAGATCCACTTTCTGTCCTGCTCAAAGCACCCTGTTCTGTGTCCCTGGAGGTTGACTTGTCTGGACTGCATCAGTGGACTTTCTTGTCCTCTGGTTCTCTGTTGGGTTCAACCATTGGCAAACACCTGCAGGTCCTTTGAAAGCAAAAGGAAAGTGAAATTGTGGTTCAATATTAACTCCACTGACTCTCTCCCTATCAGGTCAGTGCACCATGGTTGCGTCCCTCTACCAAAGGCCACAGCTCTTGTTGGATGACCTTCTTGTATAGCTGCAATCTCCAGGTTCTGGTGAGCATTCTTTCCCCTCCCCAGTTAAAGCCTACTGGCTATTACTAGCTTTGGGGCATAATACCATCCCTGTTGCTTTTTCTGTCCTGACTTTTGTAAGCAGTCTCATTAAATTCTCACTTGCCCCATTTGTTAGGGCCTGGGCTAACATAGGGTCCTTCTTCAGTGATAGTGCCTGCTTCTACTTCTTGCTCATCATGCAAGCAGTATTCACACATACTTCAGAAAATCCTAAGTCAGAAAAAGGATTATACACAACATAAAATATTTCCTTCAATTTCGTCCCCAGCACATTTGGAATATGAATTAATCTCTAATTGGATTCTGCTTATTTTGTTCTTTACAAACATACCTCATCTACAAAGGAAGATACAGGTGACATAGTAAACAAATGTAGTTAATGTGTATCCTAAGACTCTGATACTTATAAGAAGTAATTATTAATTATGTGTTTATCCTCAACATCAAAGTACTAACTTGTGCTACTCATACTGTCTCCTAATTTGGGGATTATTATGGTCTCAACAGCTGTAATTCTTCAAGTTCCATCCAAAAAAGATTTTTTTTCTTTGAAAACTAGAAAATGCATAGAGACTACAAGAATGGTCAGAGGAGACTCAGGGCCTCAGGCCAATGAATAGTGATGTCAAATCCTGCAGGCTAGGCCATTACTTATTTCTGGGCTAAGCTGCTCTACTTAACCCCTTGGAAATAAGAGGTCTTATGGGACACCTTGGTGGCTCAGTCAGTTGAGCATCTGATTCTTGATCTCAACTCAGGTCATGTTCCCAGGGTCATGGGATCGAGCCCCGTGTTGGGCTCTGTGGAGCCTGCTTAAGATTCTCTCTTTCTTTTTCTCTCCCCCTCTCTCCTCCACCCACTCTGCTCCTCTCCCCTGCTCGTTTGCTTGCTCTCTCTAAAGAAAGGAAAGAGTTCTTTTTATTATAAAATTGAAATAGCCATCCTTTGGGACAACCTTAAGGTTTCCTTTTTCCAAAGTTATAGCCATGAAGTAACTGAGGACAAATTGTTTTAATATTCTCTGTGCAGTCAAGGAAACCATCAACAAAACAAAAAGGCAACCTACTGAATGGGAGAAGATATTTGCAAATGAAATATCTGATAAAGGGTTATTATCCAAAATATGTAAAGAAATTATAAAGCTTAACACCAACAAAACAATCTGATTTAAAAATGGCCAGAGGACCTGAATAGACATTTTTCAAAAGAAGACATATAGATGGCCAATAGACACGTGGCCAATAGACACACTCATTATCAGGAAAATCAAATCAAGACCACAATGAGATATCACCTTATACCTGTCAGAATGGCTAGAAGCAAAAAGACAAGAAATAGAGTTGCCTGAGTTAAGCATCCAGCTCTGGCTCAGGTCATGATCTCACAGTCCGTGAGTTCAAGCCTTGCGTCAGGCTCTGTGCTGACAGTTTGGATCCTGGAGCCTGCTTTGGATTCTGTGTCTTCCTCTCTCTCTGTCCCTCCCCCACTCATTCTCCCTCTCTCTCTCTCTCTCTCATAAACATTAAAAAAATTTTTTTAAGACAAGAAATAAAAAGTGTTGGTGAGGATATGGAAAAGGAGGAACACTTGCACACTGTTGGGAATGTAAATTGGTGCACCCACTGTGGAAAACAGTATAGAGGTTCCTCAAAAAATTAAAAACAGAAATACCATACAATCCAGTAGTTAGTTCCGCTACTGTGTGTTTACCCAAAGGAAATGAAAACACTAATTAAAAAAGATATATGTACCCCTATGTTTGTTGCATGACTATCTTCAATAGCTAAGATGTGGAAGCAATTTGTGTCCATTGATTAGATGAATGGATAAAGATGTGGTATGTGTGTGTATTTATGTGTGTGTGGGTGTGTATATATGTGTGCGTACACACATACACACAGGAATATTGCTTAGCCATAAAAAAAGATGAGATCTCGCCATTTGGGACAACATGGATGGACCCTATAGGGTATTATTCTAAGTGAAATAAGTCAGGCAGAGAAAGACAAATGCCATCTGATTTCACTTATATGTGGAACCTAAAAAACAAAACAAATGAACAAACAAAAAACAAGAGACAGACTCATAAATACAGAGAACAAACTAATGGTTGCCAGAAATCAGGAGGAGGGATGGACAAAATGGGTCAGGGGAAGTGGGAGATACAGACTTTCAGTTAGGGAGTGAATAAATCATGAGTATGAAAGGTACAGCATGGGGAATACAGTCAATGGTATTGTACTAGCGTTATATGGGGACAGATGGCGACTACATTTATGGTGAGGACAGCATAACATACAGAGTTGTTGAATCACTATGTTGTATGAATTGTGTCAACTCTATTTCAATTTTAAAAAAATAAATTAATAATAATAATAAAGTATATGTTTTCATAGATGGCCTAATCACTTTGACCAAACTTCCCACTTCTCACACCTCACAGTCCTCCAAGTATTTTTCACTAGCTTACCCCAATGTTTACAAATCCTCCTGCTTTTTGTCCCTCTCCTCTATTGCAATAGTTTTAAATAAAGTCTTTCTTGCCTTTTTAACTGTTAAATTAAATTTTAAAATAAAATATATGTTTGTATTTGATCTTACTCCTTTAATTATATAGTTATTATTAATAAGCATATACTTTCTTACTTAAAAATAAAATGTTTGTTAATTTAAAATATAAATAGGAGACTTTTACTGAGTGCTTACTCTGTGCCAGGTAGTATGTTAAGCACTCCGCAAGTGTTATTTAATCCTCATTACAACCCTATGAGGTAGATACTCTTATTATTCCAGTTTTTGATAACGGAAACTGAGGCACACAAAGATAAGAAACTTTCCCACGGACAGAATCAGCATTAGGACCCAGAGAGTTTGAATCCAGAGCTCACTCATTTTACTACAATATTAAATTTATCACGTAAGGACTATTTTTTATAATTTTTCTAAGTTTGTGGGAAGTTGCCATTGTACAGAGTTCTCTAGGCTTAGAGCTACAGCAAACTTTTTAGACTCTGCCCTGGACATAAGCCTTCCTTAGGAAAGTGAAGGCAAACTGCCTGAAGGTAGTAACATTGCTGAAAGTTAGGTGACACAAGGGTGGGGTTAGGCAATCCCTGAAAGGCAGAGCACCTAACATGGTGTGAAACCATCCATATCTCTAGGGAAGAACATTCCATGATCTCCCTTGGGACCACGGTTCTGCAATGATTCTCTTATGTTCTAATTGCCCTTTTGTTTAAAGTATAAGCAGCCTTTTCCTAGAGATATTTTCTTGAATCAATAAAATTAACTCCTAATTTAACATAGCAATTTAGAAACATGGCAATTCATTTTTTCTCCCAAATATTGAAATGACATAGTATTGATACTCTCCTAAACATTACTATAGCTACATACAGCCTTCCCTCTTTTTTCAATTAAACCCTGGAATGTAAAAAAAATAAATAAAAAATAAAAATAACCGCTATAATTAAATTACAGACAAAGGAAATTAAATATGAAAAAGAAGCTGCATACACTTGAGATTATCCTCTTCTGTTTTCCATCTTACTTTTGCCCTTTTGACCCCATGTCTCTGTTTATTGATTCTTTGTGTCTTCATTTATAATTTCATATGAATGTTAAAAGCTCAATGTGTCTCAGTTTCTAAGTGTATTGATCTTTCCCCGCCTTCTTTTCCTCTTTTTCTCACTTTTCCACTTAAGAAAAACTTACCTTCCATTTTCCCTTTCTCTCATGTCCCTTGATTTCACATGTATATTGAGCATATTGACATATGTCTTCTTATTCTAGTTTTTCTAGTTAAAGACTTGGATAGTTAGCAAGTATTGAGGATTCAGTGCGTATTGGGTGTGTTATCTATACATGATCTCATGCAATTCTCTAGTCTCTTAAGTGCGTGGGATCTGGTGTTATACCAGTTATAGATACAATGAAATTGAGGTTTAGAGAGTTCAGCGCAAGTTAATGATGAGGATTTGAATCCAGGTCTATCTTCCTACAGTGCTTTCCCTCCTATCCCCTCACAATATTGCTCTCCATATCATGAAGTGCATAGAAGGTTCTGAATTGATTGATTGGGAAATAATTTTAAAGTGTGCATTATAGCCCAAATTTTTAAAAATAATTTTAATTTTAAATAATAATTAAAAAAAATTTTTGTAACGTTTTATTTATTTTTGAGACAGGGAGAGACAGAGCATGAACAGGGGAGGGTCAGAGAGAGGGAGACACAGAATCCAAAACAGGTTCCAGGCTCCGAGCTGTCAGCACAGAGCCTGACATGGGGCTCAAACTCACGGACCGCGAGATCATGACCTGAGCTGAAGTTGGCCGTTCAACCGACTGAGCCACCCAGGCGCCCCTTAAATAATAATTTTAAATTAATTTCAACTGTCATTTCAGTTGTCCTCCTGAACTATTTATCTTTTTATGCTATTAGTCATTTAAGATTTTATTTTATTTTTGTTATGTTTTTGTTGAAGGATAGTAGAGTTGACACAGTGTTCCATTAGTCTCACGTGCACAGCATAGCTATCAACAACTCTATATGCTACGCTATGCTCACTACTATTGTAGCTACCATCTGTTAACCATATAACGCTCTTACAATACCATTGACTGTATTCCCATGACTTATTCATTCCATGACTGGAAGCCTGTACCTCTCACTCCCTATCACCCAGTTTGCCGATTTCCCCACCTCCCTCTGGCATCCACCAGTCTGATGAATTATTTATCTTAGAGCCATAGATATCCAAAAAGAGAAGGGAAAGGCATAAACTAATAGGCAAAGAAAAGAAGAAAAGGGACTAGCATTCATTGAGTGCTTACTGTGTACTGGAAGCTTTTACCAGGGACTAATTCAAGTTCATAATTCTACGTATTTTGTAAGCCTCCTTTTCCTTTTTTTTTTTTAAATTAGGGTATTTCTCTATCTTCCTTTTCCACGGATAGCTGTTTTGCTCACAGTTCCTAAAGGTAATCCTTTACCAAAGGGCGTTTTTGTGATCCTAAATGCAAGAGTTCTAGTGCCTTTGCATGTTATTCATCTTGACCTTAGAAGTTGGAAATAATCACAACACTTAGATACACCCTTGTCTCTTCATCTGTCTTGAGTTTCCAGTCTCTTAGTCATGATTATTCTACCTTCTCCAGCTTGAATATGATCCTTACTAGTCAAAAAGGTAAAAACAAAATAGGAGTTGTCAACTTTTGTTTCCTCGTTGTCATCTGTTTTTATTCTTTTGATTTCAGTTTACAATTATTCTTAAGCTGTTGGCAAGCCTTAGCAAACACTGACAGGTTTCTCAACAGCGTCCTTAACACTTCATATGATTTTTTGTATATGCAAAAGTAGTAAAGCTTTTAGTCTATGTGTATAAAGCAACAGATATTTGGATTGAAAACTTCTTACTAAAAGAGTAATGCATGCTAATACTAGAAATTTGGGGAAATATAAAACATTTAAAAGAACAACAGTGATAACCACTGTTGATCTTTTAAACCTATTTTCTTATGTTCTTGGAATGCATATATAATTATTTTTGTATTTATTAATGTTTGTATATTTAAAGACATATATGTCTATATCTTACTATTTAAGATCTTTACTATATAAATCTTTATTAAAGATTTATAAAGTTATGGGGAAGTCATTTCTTTAGTCAAGAAATATGTTTAGCATTTGAGGCATTTAGCATTTAAGGTATATTTGAAGCCTCACAAGTTTCTATTTCTTGATAAATTTACAGTCCACAACTCTGAAAATAAAGCATCTTTATTCATTTTTAAACCTACATAATAATAGGGGTGCCTGGTAGGCTCAGTCGGTTAAGTGTCTGACTTTGATTCAGGTCATGATCTCATGGTTTGTGAGTTAGAGCCCCACATCGGGCTCTGTGGTGACAGGGTAGAGTCTGCTTCAGATCTTCTGTCTCTCTCTCCCTCTGCCCTTCCCGCCATCTCAAAAATAAGTAAACACTTAAAAATTTTATTTGAAAAACCTACATAAAAATTATTTTAGCTTTAATCGTGATTGTATTTATAGGTACTTGTATTCAGAAAGTAACATTACCATGGAGAATTTGTCGTTTTGTAATTGTTATATTTTGTTGGCTCTAGCATACTTTCGATATTATTAAGTATTCATAATCTTAATGAAAAATATATGTAAATTTTAGGCACTGAAACAATATTTTTGAATGCATGATTGTTGAATGAAATATTATAAAGATGAGGAATGAGGTAGGTCAGTGAATTTGGTTGATATGAGGTTATTGTCCTTTCTTTTTTTTTATAGTCATGTTTTATTTTTATTTAAAAAAAATTGTAACGTTTATTTTTTTTTCAATATATGAAATTTATTGTCAAATTGGTTTCCATACAACACCCAGTGCTCATCCCAAAAGGTGCCCTCCTCAATACCCATGGTTATTGTCCTTTCAAATAGGAGTTTCAGTAGACGGTTCATAGTTAAGAGACCAAGTTAGAGGTAAGGTGCAATTGTAGACAACTCTTTTTTTAAGTTTAAACTCATTCTTTTTTGTAAGAAAAAAAATGTTTTAATGTTTATTTAGTTTTGAGAGAGAGACAGACAGAGTGCAAGCAGGGGAGGGGCAGAGAGAGAGGGAGACACAGGATCTGAAGCAGGCTCCAGGCTTTGAGCTGTCAGCACAGAGCCTGATGTGGGGCTCGAACTCACAAACTGTGAGATCACGACATGAGCTGAAGTCTGGTGCTTAACCGACTGAGCCACCCAGATGCCCCTGTTTGAACTCATTCTAAAAGCACTAAATTGTTATTCTCTTGCCCCACGTTTTATGTATATGATCTCATACTTTACATTCTTTAATTTTGTGAATCTTTTGACTGATTTTCATAGCTATAATTGATTTTATTTATTTTGTGCTTTAACCTCTGTACTGGTTTTATAAGTGATTAATCTACTACTTTTATTATGTTTCTATTTACCTGTGAAATTTTTTCCTTTCATAATTTTCTTTCTTCTGATTATAGCTTTTTCTTTATACTTGAAGAACTCCCTTTAACATTTCTTGTAAGGCTGATTTAGTGATGTTGAATTCTCAAACTTCTGTTTGGGAAACTCTGTCTCTTCTTCTATTGTAAATGGTAGCCTTCCTGGATAGAGTATTCTTGGTTGCAGGGTTTTTTTCTTTCAGGACTTTGAGTATTTCATGCCACTCCCTCTGGCCTGCAAAGATTCTGTTGAAAAATGAGCTGATAGCTTTATGGGGTTTCCCTTGTATGTACCTATTTTCTTTTCCCTTGACACTTTTAAAATTCTCTATCACTACTTTTGGCCATTTTAATAATTATGTGTCTCTTGGTGTAGACCTCTTTGGGTTGATTTGTTTGGGGACTCTCTGTGCTTCCTGGATCTGGATTTCTGTTTACTTCACCATATTAGGGAAGTTTTTAGCTATTATTTCTTCAAATAAATTTTTTGCTCCTTCTTCAGTCTCTTCTTCTGGGATCCCTATAATGCAAATGTTATTATGCATGATGATATCACTGAGTTCCCTTAACCTATTCTCATTTTTAATTATTCATTTCCCTTTTTGCTTTTCATCTTGATTGCTTTTCATTACCCTGTCCTCCAGGTAGCTGATATGTTCTTCTGCTCCTCTAATCTGCTCCTCATTCCCTCTAGTGTGTTTTTAACTTCAGTTATTGAGTTCATCATGTCTTATTGGTTCTTTTTTATATTTTCTCTTTGTTGAAGATCTCACTGAGATCCTTCACTCTTTTCTCAAGTTGAGTGAGTATCTTTATGACCATTACTTTCAATTCTTTATCAGGCATATTGCTTATCTCTGTTTCATTTAGCTCTCTTGCTGTGACTTTGTCATGTTCCTTCATTAGCACATATCCCTCTGTCTCCTCATTTTATCTCTCTGTGTCTGTTTCTGTGTGTGAGGAAAGTCATTTATGTCTCCTGATCTTGAAAAAATAGTGGCCTTTTGAAGAAGAGGTCTTGTTGTGCCCTGGAGCATAGTGTCCGCTGTTCACCAAAACCAGCACTTCAGGGGAATCTCCTATGTGGGTTGTGTGCACCTTACTGTTGTGGCTGAGCCCCATTTGCCTTCAGTCCATCTAGCTGCAATGGCCCACTTTGCCTGTCGTGGGCCAGGTTTGGTTCCTGTGCTAAAGGGCAGGTCTGGGGCTGCTGTAAGCTTGTATTTGGTCAGTGTCAACAGTAAGACCAGATACTTGCCCTCAGTTCATTTGCCCAGGCCACAATGAAATGCAGGACACTCTCCCCACATTGTCCCCTGAGAAGCTTTCATTGTTGGGCAGGTCCTGCAGACAAACTGGATACCTGCCTCCAATCCCTCTGCCTGGGCTGCAGTGACCCTGAACTCCAGGGCTCTCTCCCTATGCTGCCTTTGAGAGGTTTTTGTTGGTAGGCAAGGCCAGCAGTAGGATCAGATGACTGCCCCCAGACTGTATGTTGGGGCTACAGATGTACTGATTGGCAGGGCACTCTCCACGCTGTCAGTTATAAGATTTGCCTCCTGTGGCTGTAGTGGAACTGGTGTGTGTGGTTACCTTCCCCTCTCCAGGGCAGGAGTCACTTTGCAGTGGTGCTGGTCCCTACTGGGGCTGCTTGCAGGATGAGAAGTGGCTGGAGCTGCTTTGTAGGGATGTGTAGGCCACTCTTTTGATCTAATTTAAATGACATACTTATGATTTTTTACGTTCCATTAGAAAAAGCTATCTATTTTTTTCTTTAAGTTCAAATCAGGATCTTATTAACAGACCTCTAGCCTGGGAAGATCAATTTTATGTTATTACTACAAACAAGTAGCTTAATCCCAGTTTTAAAATGGGAATGATGCCTTAGTAGCAGAAATGTCTCTTATGCCCTAGATACTGTTAGATGAATTGTAGAGATGGAAGAGTTGGATTTATTTTAAGGCCAGAAAATGCCAAGCAAAGAGAAGACAGCTTGGGAATAGCTTAACACCATTCAAGAAATCTCAGCAATAATTCTTAATTTATAATTTTATTCAATTTTAGTTATACCAAAAACTTTATCTATGGGGCAAATTCTTCAAAAATCTTTGACATACTCATATTTATGGTATAAAACTCAAAACCTAATCTATTATAAAAGTACCTTTTATTAGCAACTTGGAAATTTTTGTATTATATAAGAAAAACACAAGAACTCAAGGGCTATCTGGCCACATCGCTTCTTCCTTTCCCTTTTCTCTGTGCCAAATCCATTTTGGCACAAAGCCAAGGTAATTTCCAGAAATTGGCAGTGCCCTGGCAAATGCACAGCTGCTACCGTCTCCAGCCCCTACCTACTAATTTTGCACAAACCACTTCCTCCTCTTGGAGCTGAGAAATTCACAGGGCAAGGGAAATGTGCCGGGAGGGCAGATATGGAAGCGCTACCTTGTGCCTCTGGCAGATTCAAAAGCCCTTAAAGGTAACAGCAGCATCACCTCCCCTGCACCCCTGCTCACAGAGCTTCCTACTGAGAAAGGTGACATTCCAACCTTGCCCTTTTACCCTCCTGCTCTTCCTTATCTTTCTCCATTTGACTCTCAATGTTTAAAGATTTTGCCTCATTTTTTTTTTCTGTTTTCATTTTTAACATTTTCTGGTCAATACTAGCTTTGACTTCTCATGAATTAAAAGATCCAAACAGTTGCCATGAGGGTGCCTGAGCCAAATCTGGACAGGGAGAGAGGCACTGAGATGGCAAAGGAGCAGTTAGAGTGGGGCTGCCTGTGTTGCCTGTTTGCACTTACCAGCTTCTTCACTGTGCAGTGGCAGTGTGTGGGTGTGTTCACATACACACAGGTAAAATTTAGCTATCGTTATCCTCCTACACTCTTCTTAAACGTAGTCAGCTCTGATCATATTTTAAGACAGTCACGGGATGATTTCTTTCCCTTTGTTCTTGTGCCTCTCCATTTCTCTGCCTTTGTTGGTTGAGATTGGACCTGATATTCTTGCTGAGCAGAGGGAAGCCTCTTGGACTGTACACATCCTTATACACGCCTTAAGGTTCCCCTTGCTTGTGCCCCCTCCCAGAGCACTGCTTAGTTGCCAGTAGCTGGATGGCCTGTCGCGGCTCTGTTGACTGGTACAGTCATCCCGCTAGGTGGATACTTGTGCTTTCTTGAGAGTATCTTTAGTGCATCTAATATAACAGTGAGAATTACTATTGTTTTTGTCATCAATGATCATGATACCATGGCTATTTGTATCTCTCTGTCTGAATAAACAAACAACCAGACTAGGGAAAGACTGTAGGATGAGGAAGGAGAATTCATTTCCAGCTCTGCCACTGATTAGCTGTTGCATTGAGCAAGTCAGCAATATCATAGGAATTTGAATTTGAACATATGAATGTTATTCTCATAGGTAAAGCAAGTCGTTTGGACCATATTCCTTGCTAGACATTCCTTGATAAATGTCAAACCAAGGGGCACCTGGGTGGCCCAGTCGTTTACGTGTCTGATTCTTGGTTTCTACTCAGGTCATGATATCACGGTTGGTGTGTTTGAGCCCTGCATCAGGCTCTGCATTGACAGCATGGACCCTGCCTGGACTCTCTCTCCCTCTCTCTTTGCCCCTGCCCTGATGTGCTCTCTCTCTCTCTCAAAATAAATAAACTTAAAAAAAAAAAAATCAAACCAAGTGTGATGAGCATGCTGAAGTTCTCTTCCTTAGACTCATTCCCAGTGCCAGAGGGGACTAGTCTGCTTCATGTGCACCCTTAACCTCTTAGAAGTAGGAAAAGGTTACAAAACAAACATGTTTTTCTAACTTTTAGTGCATGAACTCATTACAATGTGGTGTCATTAGGGAGAAACTCAGAATACAAACTGACAAAAATGGAAATTCACCAGGAATTAACATAAAGTTCTATAGTCTGATTCAAAGAACAAATTGCACAAATAGGTGTTTGGCTGAAATTCACATATTCATTTGGGTATTTGCATTACCCTCAAGTCTGATGTGAGCCAAAAGCACGATGTACACCCTGTGCTGTATAGCATAACCATGAGTCCCAACTGGCAAAGGTAGACTGGAAGTAACTGCTGAGGCAGTGGCCAGGGCAGATAGTATCGAGTCAGCAGTCTTAAAAGACCTCAATCAGAGCAAGGTAAGAGAGGGCAAAGTCAAGAGAGCTCAAGGTTGTGGCAAGAAATCAGCAGGAAAACAAAACGAAGGGATCAGTAATGTGAAAGCTGAGAGATCAGCACAAAAGGAATGGGGTGGGGAGGATAGGGTGACGGGAATGAGGGTCAATTCCGCAAACAGCTATTGCTGTAACAGAGGGCTTCAGCTTTTCTTTTTATTTCTTTTCCCCCCAACCTTATAGTCCCAGGCAGCTTCCTAGCTCCCAAATTTCTCCATTCCCTAGAATTTAAGTCCACCTCTAAGCTAACCTCATCCAACCCAACTTCATCTCTCTGATTTATTTAAAGGAAAAATCATCTGCATCATTTTATGAACTTTCAGAACCCATTTATGAAGGAAAGGCATTACCTTAACTGCTTCCCAACATTAGCTGGCTATTCCATTATTTCTGAGTTACCAAACTTCTCACACATGCCCTGGTGGTTTCTGCTTGCCTCTGCTAATTCCCTTAGCCAACCTGACTTCCTTTCTTCTATGGATCTCAAATCATCCTCTTTTCAAAGATTCATCTCAAGTCCTACCTCTTTTTTATTTTTTTTTAACGTTTATTTATTTTTTAGAGAGAGAGCATGAGCACACAAACAGGGGAAAGGCAGAGAGAGAGAGACAGGAATCGAAGAGGGCTCTTTGCTGAGAGCAGAAAGCCCGATGTGGGGCTCAAACTTGCAAACCATGAGATCATGACCTGAGCCAAAGTTGGACACCCAACTTTGACTTCCTGGAATGTCAGGTTTCACTTTTACTTGGTTTACCCTCCAACCCAAACAGCATTTCCTCTATGACATCTCTAGACATATTTGATGTTTATTTTCCTGAGCCCTCATAGCACCTTGTTCATGTCTGTGTACTACATATCTAACCATATGGCTTTTCTCGTCATTTGGTCTTTCCCTCTAGATTTTAAGTTCCTATAGAGTAGAAACATATGTACCATTCATTAATGCCTAACACACTGTATAGCATGTGATAGGAGCTCAATACATGTTTAAATGAATGAATGAGACTTCAAAGGATATGGTATTTTCATTGGTTCATTCACACAAGCTCCTCATAGGCAATGAAAACAAGGCTTAAAATTTGGGTCTCAGAGGGGTGCCTGGGTGGCTAAGTCGGTTAAGTGTCCGACTCTTGATTTCAGCTTCGGTCATGATCTCAGAGTTTGTGGAATCAAGCCCTGCATCAGGCTCTGCGCTGACAGTTGGGAGCCTGCTTGAGATTCTCTTTCTCCCCCTCTCTCTTTGCCCCTCCCCCCTAATGAATTAATAAAAAACTTTAAAAATTTTGGGTCTCCGTAATGCAGATGAGAAATTAATAAAATAGGGATAATTTCTTTTTATCCACAAACCTTAATATAGGATACTATTGAGTCCCCATCACCTTCAGCATAAAATCCAAGTCTTTTAGCCTAGCATACAAAGCTCCTTATAACATAGACCCTGACTTTCTCTCCATTCTTATCTTCCTATGTATACGTATAACCTGCATTCTATCCACTTTGATTTCTCATATACTCCATAGTCTTTCATGCCTCCATGCCTTCGTTCATACTTTCCCCACACATGTGGCACCCTCTCCGTCTTCTCTCACTCACCCCTCTCCTGCATGCCTGATGAGGTTCTATACTTCCAACACTGATCAATAGTTACCACCTTTGGGTAGCTAGCTCTGAAAGTATCCCTCCCTATTCTGTGCCCCTAGAGCACGTGGTTGATTCATTATAAGCACTATGCTGTCAGTCATTGTTGGTCTGTTTCTTGCTTCCTCTGTAAAGTGAGATTATCTTCATACCCTGACTTCTAATGTATTCTAGATGTTTAATACAGAGTGAAGAAAGAAAGGAATAACTATTATATAGGGATTTGTAAAGAAAGTAAATTTCTGATAATAGACATACATTGAATAAATTTAAGATTGAATTTGCATGATCTGGACAATCTGGAACAATCCCATGTCTTTCTTTTCAGAGGTTGGGTTTCCCTGAAAAATTGGTGCTAATGGACATATCAGAAGCAATTAATAAGTTTAAAACACTGGGGCTTAGTCTGTGCCCCAGAATTGGTTTAGTACAGTAAAAACAAATTTTATATCTTAGGAATTTATCTTGTCACATACAGAAGACATTTATCTAAATGACTTAATGAATACTTTAGAAAGTAAAACAATGCCCCAATAGATAAAACACTAAAGAAATTAGGAAAAAAATGAGCAGGATATAGTTTTTAATAAAAGTGTGTGTATCAAGATATTTAATTTTTGTTTGGGAAGGGAAATGTTTTTTTTCTGATTATAAACCTAATATATATGTCTTAGTCTGTTTAGGCTGCTATAACAAAAATACCATAGACCAGGTGGTTCAAAGAACAAATATGTATTTCTCACAGTTCTAGAGGCTAGGAAATCCAAGATCAAGCCACTGGCATGTTCTATATGTCTGGTAAGGGCCTCCTTCCTGGTTCAGAGACAGCTGTTTTCTCACTGTGTCCTCACATGGCAGAAGAAGAAATACTGGGAGCTCTCCAGTATTTTTTTTTTTTTTTTTTGAGCAAGAGAGAATGAGGAGAGAGAGAGAATTTTAAGCAGGCTCAATCCCACAACCCTGGGATCATGACCTGAGCTGAAATCAAGAGTCAGACAGTCAACCAACTGAGCCACCCAGGTGCCTCACTCTGGGATCTCTGTTATAAGGGCACTAATCCTCTGAGGGCTCCACCTTTCTGACCTAATCATTACATCCCAAAGACCTCACTTCCAAATACTATCACATTGGGGATTGGGTGTCAACATACGGATTTTGGAGGAGGGGGACACAAACATTCACTTTATAGCAACACGTTAATGCAGAATGCTTGGAATATTTTGAGAAACACAACGACATAAGCCTCTCCCAAATCTAACCACCTAGAATTAACAAAAGTTAGTAGTTAACAATAGTTAATTCTTGGAGTGTATTCTTCCAGTCTTTTTTCTTACACACATACAAATATGTGTTTATGTGTCTTTTCAAATAAAAGTTGGGGGATGGTTTAAACAGATGATGGGGATTGAGTGCACTTGTGATGAGCACCAGGTGATGTATGGAAGTGTTGAATCACCATATTATATCACCTGAAACTACTATTATGCTGTATGTTAACTAACTGGAATTTAAATACGAATTTTTAAAAAATGTAAGGGTTTATGTTGTACATATTGTTCTCACCTGCTTTTTATATTAACATGTCTTGAACGTTTTCTCAAGTTAGTAAATACTCTTCTACAGCATCATTTTTAATTGCTGCACAGTGTTCCATCATGTGGATGTATTTATTTAACCAATCCCCATTGTTTCAATATTCTTGTTATTAAAAACAGAAGTGTAGTAGTGTGGGTGACGAAAGGAAGGGTGAACTCATGTCCTCCTCCTGTTTTCCCAGGTTTTGGAGCCCTCTCTTGCATCAGAACTCTGTCCTCCTAATCCTCTGAGTGTCATCTCAGGATCCTGGGCACACTCATGGCACGATGGCCAACCCTCAGGAGCACCTGAGCTGCTCCTCTTCCCCACACTTACCCTTGAGTGAAAACAGAACCTTCAATGGACTACAAGATGAGCTCACACCTACGGGGAGCCACCCTTCACCCAAGCTCCTTAAGGACCCGCAGGAAAAGGGGGGAGTACATGCAGAGCTAACAGAGAACATGAACAGCCCCATCACCACAACAGTGTTGACGAGTGTGAGCGAAGATTCCAGGGACCAGTTTGAGAACAGCGTTCTTCAGCTAAGGGAACAAGATGAATCGGAAATGGCCGTGTCTCAGAGGAACAGCAACACCACGGACAGAGAGAGCACAAGTGGAACCGAAGACATCAAGATTCAGTTCAGCAGGTCGGGTAGCGGCAGTGGTGGGTTTCTGGAAGGACTATTTGGATGCTTGAGGCCTGTATGGAATATCATTGGCAAGGCATATTCCACTGATTACAAATTGCAGCAGCAAGGTAAGTTAGAGCGTGGATTTGGGAAACATTTCCTGTATAAACATACCACCACCATTCACTGGACAACCTTTGATTTAAAAAACTGGTGCCAATCAAAAAGAATGAAATCTTGCCATTTGCAACTATGTAGATGGAATTACAGGGTATTATGCTAAGCAAAATTAGTCAGTCAGAGAAAGACAAATATCATACGACTTCACTCATATGAGGACTTTAAGATACAAAACAGATGAACATAAGGGAAGGGAAGCAAAAATAATATAAAAACAGAGAGGAAGGCAAAACATAAGAGACTCTTAAATATAGAGAACAAACAGAGGGTTACTGGAGGGGTTGTGGGAGGGGGGATGGGCCAAATGGGTAAGGGATATTAAGGAGTCTACTCCTGAAATCATTGTTTCACTATATGCTAGCTAACTTTGATATAAATTAAAAAAATAAATTAAAAAGAAAACTAGTATCATATGAATACCCCATACCAATCTCCTTTAAACCTTCTGACTGGAACAGATTCACATTTGGTTGGTCTTTTTTTCGAAGCCCATCTTTTGCAGCTGTCCAGTCAAGTGGTGTCAAGTAAGGTACATAAAGACAATCCACAGCATTATGAGGAAGAAGATGTTAGAGCTCCTGTTCCTCCTATCATCATTTTAAATTTCTATTTTCATGCATGTTTTCATATATATTTGGTATTTGAATAAAGCTGTACAGATACATAATTTATAAATAAATCACATAGTGAATGCATGTTTAAAAATTTTTTGTTGAGGGGTTACCTGGGTGGCTCAGTCGGATAAGCGTCCCACTCGTGATCTCAACTCAGGTCTTGATCTCAGGGTCGTGAGTTCTAGCACCACGTTGGGTTCCGCGCTGGGCATGAAGCCTATGGAAAATTTTTTATTGAAAATTTATTCAGTCAAAAAGTCTGATGGCCACTGGGTTGATTCTAAGCCAGACAGAAGCCACATGGTTCTGTGCCTGAAAATTGCTGCCCTATTATAGGTTGTAGTAAAAAGGAATCATTTTCTTTTTTTTAATTATTTTTTTTAAATGTTTATTTTTGATAGAACACAAGGGGGGGGAGGAGAAGAGAGAGACGGAGACACAGAATCTGAAGCAGGTTCCAGGCTCTGAGCTGTCAACACAGAGCCTGACGCAGGGCTCGAACCCACAGAACAGACTGTGAGATCATGACTTGAGCTGAAGTCAGTCGCCCAGCTGACTGAGCCACCCAGGCTCCCCAAAAGGAATCATTTTCTTACAGCCAGGTCACAGAAAGCTCACATTGTGAGGAAAGAAGAAGTATCTAACCAATCTTGAGAAGCATTATTATGTCTAGATCTCACAGCTTTTGGAAAAGTAAATTAACTCCCATCATTGTGTAATTTACATATTCATATATACCGATTCAAGCATTATGCATCTGAAGAGAACACATGGCCCTAGTGTTCTTTATAACTCCATTTATATTCCTTAAAAGAATTTTTTTCTTCCTGGTATCAAAAGTAATATATGTAAAAAGATTGGTAACTTACAGGTAAGTTTCCCCCAAAAAGTAAAACTATTTATCTGTGATCCCTAGTTTCCACTATTAATGTTTTTGGTATATATATTAGTCTTATTGTGTGTGTGTTTGTGTGCTTTAATAGATACAGAGTTAAACTAGTTACGCTTTTTCACTTCACATTGTGAACATTTCCCATATCATGAAACATACTTCCTCAGCATTTTTAATGCTTGCATTATATTAAATTGCGTGAATGTGCTAAGATTTATTTAAGCAATCCTCAATCGCTTGGCAGTTTGCTGTTTTTAGTGATCATAAGCTACACTGCAATGAACATCTGTATACTATTTAATTTTCACACATATCTTTGATTATGTCTGTGATTATTTTTAACATGTCTTTGGTTTCCTTAGGATAAGTTCTTAGAAGAGGGAGCGGTTGGGTTAAGAGGGTTTGTGGCTTTTTAAGGCTTTTGATAGGTATCTTGGTAGCCTCATGTAAATGATTTGGTTAACAGTTCTCTCATCAAGACATTTTGGAAAGGACCAGAAATATAGATCAGAAATGAGACTGTTTTATTTATTTTATAACTGCATGTTGGACCCTGTGACTCTCTTAAAAACATGTTCATCTCTTTCAGTCGAGACTGTTGCTGGCTTTTCCACAACAGCCAGTTGACATCAGTCACCACTTTTCTCATTTTTTTCTTTTCTCATTTTCTCATATTTCTGAAATACCTTCTCTTAACCAATACCAGCCTCTCCTTCTATACCCCTTTCCCATAAGTGTATTGGGATTTGTTGGCAAATCTATCGATCCCAGGTGTGCTTTCCGGGATTTGTCAATCACAATATCCATTCCTGCTCCATGCAGTAATTCTTTGTCAGTCCCCAGGATGTGTCTGTCTGCCTCTCTCTCTCTGTCTTTCATACATCCTCCCATCCCATTCACCCTGCACATTCCACCTTTCTTTCCCCCGCTACGGTCTTAAGCCTTCAAGGAAGTTAAAAAGCTGTCCCTTGTCACACAAACTTTAGGGGTTTCTATGTTAAACAGTATTATTATTTTAAAACTTGGGAATAAAGATAAACACAAAGAAGAAAATAAAAATCACTTGTCATCCCACAACCCAGAGATAACCGCCCTCAATTTATTACTTCTTTAAAAGTTCCTTCTTCTCTACTTAGACATAAAACCTACTAATATCTGCTTATGTGATGAACTGCATTTGGTTTTTAGGGTCTTAACTTGTCCAGTCTAATGATTATTTTGGTGGTAATTTGGAGGTCTCAGGACCCAAATGTAGGTTCAGGCTCATAAAGAGGAGCAACGGATACATCTTATGTGTCTGTCAACAGGAGCTTTACAAACTTTTGAATTATCCTGTAAACTTGTATTTAATTGTCTTCCAATTGATTATGTGACTTTCAGAAAGGCTTATTTCAAGAGTAAATAAGAAACCGGCCTGGTCAGCTTAAGCTTACAAGGCAGCTTATAGCTGCCTAACTCCTCAGCAGATGACAGGATACCTCACTGCAGGCTGGTGTTACTGGGGGCCATGAAAGAGATTCACTAGCTAGAAACTAGGTGTAGTTTTTTTCCTTGTCAGCTCTGGGATCAGGGAGCTAATCTTTAATCCTGGATTACAGTCAACCAGAGGATAGCCCACAGAACAGATGTGTCTCTGCATTTGGTATACTTACAAGGAAATTTCACTTGATTTTTCAAAAATTTTAATGACATCTTCATCTCCCATTTAGTATTTGGTAGTGAAGTCCAAGTAAGGTAGCGTGTGTAATGGAAATCTTTTACTGCCAAATAGTTCCCAGTCTTATAGCAAGTATTGTCATAGTCAAGTCTGAATACAAACTAAGGAGAACTTATGCCTTAAAGGGGGGGGGGGGGGGGATGTGGTTACGGATCACAGTGGATATTGGAATTAAAATAGTAGTCATAGTGATGAATCATAAGATAAAAGCTGGGGAAGAGTACCAATGAACAGATACAAAAGCAGTAGAAAGTCTGGACTAATCCTGAACCGAACACAGCCAGGTCGGTCGCTCATCATCTGTCGGGAGCCTCCAATTTTGCACATCCTCATTATTAACATTCTTTTTTCTATCATTTTCCTATTCATTGGCTGCCAGCTAGATATTGACAGGGACATTGGGATGGGACAAGAGGACTAAACCACATCAATCACTTTTACTTCTGATATTTATGTCCAGTAAAAAGACTGATGGGAAGGTGGTTGAAGTATATGAAGATTCCTGAATTTCCAGTGTGGTCCCCTCTATTTTTCCATGGATAATTGAGAATTGGCTAAACATAGCTGAATAACACAGGCATGAGCTACTGTTAGCAGAGGAAAATTTTATCCTTTAGTATTGAATCATCAACCTTTTTGGTATTTGAGTGTCAAATGTATTTATCATTTGTATTTTAATTTATTTCTCATTTTATAAAAATAATAAATAATAGGAATTATTTATTTAAAAATATACTAGGGGTGCCTGGGTGACTCAGTCGGTGAGGCGTCCACCTTCAGCTCAGGTCATGATTTTGCAGTTTGTGGGTTCAAGCCCTGCATCAGGCTCTGTGTTGACAGCTCGGAGCCTGGCGCCTGCCTCAGATTCTTTTTCTCCCTCTCTCTCTGCCCCTCCCCAACTCATGCTCTGTCTCTCTCTCTCTCAAGAATAAAAACATTAAAAAAATTTTTTTAATAAAAAAATAAGAATATAATAAATCATAGGGGTGCCTAGCTGGTTCAGTCGGTAGAGCATGCAACTCTTCATCTAGGGGTCATGAGTTTGAGCCCCACGCTGGGCATAGAGATTGCTTAAAAATATATATACACTAAAAATATAATAAATTATAATGTAAACAGTATAAAATGATATGAAAAGAAAGAATTATTTAACAAACTGGTTTGGAATCATTAAATAACAATATGAAAGAAATGAGCTTGCCTTGGTCCTCACTCCATACATCAAAATAAACTCCAGATGGATGTAAAGGTTAAACTTAAAATAAAATCAACTATAGATCACTCTTAGAAGATTGATTGGGCAGTAGAAGAAATTTCAAAGGAAATGACACACATCTATGAAAATATTTCATTCAAAAAATGGTAAAATACAAAGAAAAAGTCTTTTTAAAAATATTCTTTTCATATGTATCAAAGAAATAGAAAACTCCTTCCAGTTTAGAGAACTATAAGACCCCAACAGATAAATGCACAACAGATAAAAATGACCATTCATGCACAGCAGATGTGAGTGTTAAACAGATGTGGAGAAAATATTCTATATGAACTGGCAATCAAAGTAGTGCGAACTTATAAAACACTACTTTACACCTAAATAAATTAGAACCAAAAAGACTATTGACAATATTGATTGCTAGCAAAGTTAAAGTAAAAGGGACACACTCATACGTTAATACTGTCAGCAAAAACTAGCAAAATCCTGGGACGCCTGGGTGGCTCAGTCGGTTGAGCGACCGACTTCAGCTCAGGTCACGATCTCATGGTTGGGGAGTTCGAGCCCCGCGTCGGGCTCTGGACTGATGGCTCAGAGCCTGGAGCCTGCTTCCGATTCTGTGTCTCCCTCTCTCTCTGCCCCTCCCCCGTTCATGCTCTGTCTCTCTCTGTCTCAAAAATAAATAAACATTAAAAAACAAAAACAAACAAAAAAAAAAAACTAGCGAAATCCTGTTGAATGGCAGTTTTGAATGGTACACGAAGAACCAGGAAACTATACTCTTTAACCTAAGGACTGATTTTGAGGAAATAATATAAAGAAAGAAAAAAGTATCCAATTTAAATCAGCAAACAAAAAGATGGAAAAAGAAAAGGTAAAAGGGTACAGTAAGCAACTATTAAAGCCTATAATAAAACGTGTAAATACATGGGAAATAATACATCAAAAAAGTAGAAAAGGTTATATGTCACATACAACTTTTACATAGCTATATCCATACAAGCAAAGACCAGAAGGTTAGATGAAAACTGAATACAGAATGGGATTGCAGATAAAATACTTTCTTTTGTTGTTTTTTCTAATATTTTCTAGTGTTTCTAGCATTTAACAGTAAATAAAAATTGAGTAAATAGGGGGAAAAACACCCAAAGATATCTAATTTTAGTAGTTATTATATTAAAAATTATGATAACTTGGGCATTTATGAAGTTTCTCAGAAAAATATTGCCCCGTATGTTCTTGTCCCAGAATCCAGTAAGAGTACTTTACTGAGCCCCTGAATGGCCAAAATGACACTGTGTTTAGTTCTTCACTGGACCCCTAACCACTAAACCCCTCTGACAGTATGCCATTGATATCCGGGTCCTGTGTGTGCTGCACAGATAAGCCCTTGGGGATAGAAGTGAGACCGTGTGAGACACTTAACTCCTGTCAGTCACTCGAAGCCAGCAAGATACTCGAAGCAGTCAAGGCTTTAAGTTACTCTTTCCCTTCACATCTTACTTGGTATCATTTGTTTGTGTGGTGACTTCATAATTGTGAGCTATCTCTGTTTTAGAGAAATTTGTTTTTAGATAACATCCATCTAACTTCAATAGAGCAGAAACCTTTAATCTGCTCATAGCAGAAAAATGGGTTAAATACCTATGCTATCAACCACCCTCCCTTTTATTTGTTGAGCTCTATGTAATCATATATGGAAGGTCATGTTTTGACCGCTGTAATGAGAAGCCACATCTTATTAAGAATTTACAGAATTTCTTTTCTCTTAAGGTTGAGAAAGTTAGAGAAGAAGGAAATATATTTCCCTTCTAGGTACTGATGACTTCTTTCTGCTGCTTCATCACCATAGTAGATGTGAGTTGATTTGCTTTCAAGACCAGAATATCTTCAAAGCTGACTCAACACTACCTCGTTCAGTGTTCTGCCAACAGTGACCTTTTAGTGATTGGTGATCTAATGAAAATCTCCCATAACCTTTGACATTGTCATCATCCTCTCCTCACTCCATGGGACTTTGGGTACTTTGATGTTTATTTCTTAGCAGTGTAGTGACAATGCACTGATAAAAAGTGGGGCAAGGAGAAGCATCAATGGATCATATTCTTCTTTTTAAGTTCCATGAGATTAAAGCACATATTGATTGAATTTTTGAAGTGCCTTATTTAAAATAGCATTTTATTCACTATAAAAGTATTACAGGCTCGTGGTAAAAAAAAAAAAAACTAATACAGAAAAGGATAAAGAACATAATATGAATCATCAATAATGTTGCCACTTAGAAATGACCCCTGTTACTTTTTTGGTGCAAAAAAATCAAAATCTAAGAAAGAGAGAAGCTTGAAAATAGTGCATCTATATGAGTAAATCTATCATGGCTAATGACCCTCTTAGTTACTTAATGAGAGGCAATGTGGTACAGTGGAAAAAGCACTGTCCCTGGAATCAGCCAATTTTTGAGTTCTGGGCCAAGTTCTGCCACTTACCAGCTCTATGACCTTGGGTAAGTTCTTAATCTCCTTGTCTCTGTTTTCTCATCTACAAATAACCATAATAAGGCCAGATTTATAAGATTGTTGAAAGAATAGGCACATGAGATGTAAAGCTCTATACTACACTAGTACTCAATAAAAGGTAAATATTAATATAAATATTATGCATAATTAGGTCCTCGGGAGAGTATCATTGAAAATTCATTCAACAAGGATTAATTGAACATCTGCACTCGAAATTCAAAGAGGAATAAAACAGCACTTACCACGGGTGATGGAGTAGGGATAGTGGTATAGAGACAAATAAGTGGATCGAACATGGAAGCTTGAAGTGAGGTGGGGCCATGGGAATATCAAAATATGTTTCGTTTGGAGGAGAGTTTATTGGAGATCTCTGATCTGCATGATTCCATTGGTTAAAAACTGATACAAACTAATATGTGAGAACATCTGATCTGTAGTACCAAGACCTGTAGAAAGGTTATATCTTTTGGTGAGTTACCAGGTAGGAGTCAAAATGTAGAGATCACTTTGGGTGATGCTGAAGTTGGTACCTCCAGAGCGGCCTTGTAGAATGGTCCCTGAGCAAATTCTGAGATCCCTCTAAGTTTGTTTCTCGCTTGTGTGCCTAGATACTTGGGAAGTGCCATTTGAGGAGATCTCAGAGCTGCAGTGGCTGGGTAGTGGAGCCCAAGGAGCTGTCTTCTTGGGCAAGTTCCGAGCGGAGGAGGTGGCCATCAAGAAAGTGAGAGAACAGAATGAGACGGATATCAAGCATTTGAGGAAGTTGAAGCACCCTAACATCATCGCTTTCAAGTAGGTCAAGGCTTTTTTTAAAAAAGAAATAGAGAGATTTTCTTTGCCCCAGTATCTGCATATGAGTTCCTGCTTGGAAAGACATATTAAGAATACTCTATAGACTTAATACTGTGCTAGGTGTTTGGGGAGGATACCAAAGAACGATTCAATGAAAGTCATGGGTTTAAGGATCTTATAATCTAGCAGCTCTTTTTGCCAGAGTACACCCTTCTCAGAAAGGATGTACATGGGACGGAGAGAGAGAAAGTGGATTTTTGCGAAGCAGTCAGGTCTGATGAATCAACCCCATTTATTAGTGGGATGACAGAAGTCACTTCAAGATAACCTGTACATCTTAAAATTCACTTAAGAAAACAAAGTTAATGTCTGAAGTCATCACAGAACAATTAGTCCCTGTGCAACAGGCAGGTATTTTTTATTAGTTTCTATTAGCCTCCCTTATTAAATATTAACTTGTAATAACAGGCACCTTCGGAGTATTTCTCCTTGCCTCAAGTTTTGCTAGATCCCTTTTCAAGCATAGTAAGTTGTATGCTATGCTCATTCCAGAAAGTAGTCATTTCCAAGAGTGTATGAATATATCTTTCTAGTTCAGACTGTTATTTTCATAATATTAGCAGGAACCACTAGTAAAAAGGGGAGGCACAAAGGTAAATTTGCTGAATCCCCCAAATTTAGCAGTACTGAGCTCTAAATATGTGTAATCTCTTCTGCCAGTACCTTTCTCTTGAGTTCCCTGTCTTCCCAGCGTCCAAATTCTGCCCTAGCCTTCAACAAATGAATGGTGAGTGACTTTACAGGAGGGAAGATGAAGAATAGGAAAGCTAGCCTTTAGGTAGAAGGAAAGTTCAGAAACTAGAGCTTCTTGGCATATTTTATATATACCAAGTATGTGTGTGTATAAAATATATATGTATATGTATGTATACATACATATATACATATGTATTTCAATCCTGGAAAATAGTATGACTGATGAGGCTACAGCTAAAAGTGGAATAATATACAAATTCCCCTTCCCTAAACTAGGAGGAACTTCTCCCAGCCCCCAAGAGGGATCCTTTCTTGATAAAACTTTCATTATAAAGGTAAACAGGTCACGTGATGATATTTCAATGGAATCACACCCCTCAACTAAGGAATAGAAATCTTGGGTACCAGTTTTGTAGAATGCGTTTAAGTGAGTATTGATGTTGAGTTTTGATTCCCAAACAAGACCCCTTTATGGAAAGGGAAAGAGGTGTGAAAAGAAGAGAAGCATTCAGCTGGGATACTAACTGAAATGCTTGGATTTATTTCCTTGTAGAAGGCACATCAATACAGTGGACATGGGAGAGAGCTTCAGTTATTGTAATGATTCCATCTTTTGTTGTCCTATTAGGGCAGGAGGATATGAGATGAAAATGAAATACTATACAGACGAATTATAATCTTTCCAAAGATGATAAATTTCAAAAGACAATTGAAGGATTATTTGTAGACAGACTGTCAGAGACTCACTTCTTTCCTTCATTTTCCTTCCCTGAGAAAATCATCACTTCTAGTATGCTACATTCTAAGTGGAAGGAAGGGCCTTTCATTTAACTTCCATTTAACTAAACTTTTAAGCTTAGATTACTAGGATACTGAGTTTGAGACGCAGAATATTCTATAGATTAGCATGGCTTTTTGGCCTCCTGAAGTGAGCTGGGCTGTAGGTCCCAGGTATGAAGGCTTTCTAGCAAGATGTCCTGAGTAACTAAAGGTAGAAATGTGTCCTAAGAGTATTGGGTGTGAGAAGCTTTATTTTTCCTTCCTTTCTTTTGCTTTTTCCTTTTTCCTCACAACCTTTTCCCCACCTCACTCCTCTGACCCTCCTACCTACATTTGCAGTTTTCAGCATTTTGGGCAAGTATTGCCATGCTGGTACCCCATTATATAGGCCAAAGATGCTTGAATAGTCTTTACCTCTACATGGAAAACAATAGTGAGACTGTGTCCCTGGCCCATTACACCACACTCTTGAGGCATTGTGCAGTGTTATGTTCGCAGCCATCTGTGCCATGTGTTGCTTGGCCAATGAATCATTCAGGACCGTCTGGAAGATATGAAGCCATGATTAGATTTCAGTATGTCTCTCTGGATACTGATTGCTGTGCCTACAGCTTCCTTTGAAGTTAAGAACTGTATACAGAAGGGGAAGTGAAAGAGAAGACTTATGTATTTTTCCCCCAGTTTTTTGAAAGCAATCTTTGAAAAAACCCAACCTTACTGTTCCTAATGGCATCGGGTGCCAAAGGGAAGAAAAGGTAGCAATTAGAAGTGATTATAGAGCTACTATTTATAGCTACTAAGAAGCCTTGTCATAGTACAGGGTTGATGGAATGATTGCTTCTCATTCATTAGTCAAGAAACATGAAAAGTACATAACATATCACTGTTACCCTTTCTGTCTGTTTGTGTGACAGGTTGAAACATATTTGAATAGGCTGCTGAGTGGCTTCAGACAAATATTTATTTTGATATCCTTGAGCACGTTACATTGTTCCTGCCTATTCATTGTTTTTCTGTAATGAAAATTAAATTGCCTTCTTATGGTTGTGGTATATTTGTACTCCACTGAGGTCTCCTAAAAAGTAACAGGAACTTGAAAAAAATTTTCATTAGAAATGAGAGTGGGAATTCTGGGTAGCTTAGAAAATGATAAGAGAGTAATAGAAACAGCTTTGTGGCATTTGACAGGCATATGAAGTCAGGGGAAATGAAGAGTAATTACTCTTCTTCATGACCTGCCTTTGTTGTAAGACTTTCACATGATCACAAGCCATGGCCTCTAAATCTTCTCATCATCATATCATTGCATACGATAATTTTTCTTCTCTTTTCTCATCTTCAGAACAAAAGTGTGACGTAGGGCTGATATGACTATTACCACTTTTCTAAGGGAGCATTAATATAGGAATCCCCAATATGCTTATGTATACAGAAGTTAAAAAGCAAAAAAGGGAGGCAGTGTAACATGGTGAGTGGAAAGAGCATGGGCTTTGAAGTTAGACTGGATTTGAATCCCAGCCCTGTCACAGGTCTATGATCTAGGGCAAGTCACTTTCCCTCTCTGAGCCTTACCTGTAAAAATGGAAGAGGTCATATTTATTGTGCAATGGTTTGGGGCAGATTAAATAAGACAAATAAACATGGAAATATTCTGGACAAATAAAAGATGTTCTTCCATGTTAATTCCTTTCTTCCTACCCCTTGCATCTGCACGTGTCTCTGCGAAGGATTTTATCAGCAGAGAAAGTTAAGTTGAAGCTAAGAAATATTTGCAAAAATGGGGCACCTGGGTGGCTCAGTCAGTTAAACTTCCAGTTCTTGGTTTGGGCTCAGGTCATGATCTCATGGTTTGTGAGATTAAGCCCTGCATCAGGCTCTGTGCTGACAGTGCAGAGCCTGCTTGGGATTCTCTATCTCCCTCTCTCTCTGCCCCTACCCCACTGTGCTGTCTCTGTCTCTCTCAAAATAAATAAATAAACTTAAAAACATATATTTGCAGAAAGAAAGAAAGAAAGAAAGAAAGAAAGAAAGAAAGAAAGAAAGAAAGAAAAAGAAAAAAAATATTTGCAAAGTTAGGTGCCTGGGTGGCTCCATCAGTTAAGCATCTGACTCTCGATTTCAGCTCAGGTCATGATCTTACAGTTGTTAGATCAAGCCCAGGTTGGGCTCCATGCTGGGTGTCGAGCCTACTTGAGATTCTCTTTCTCCATCTGCCTCTCCCCTACCCCACTTGCTCACTCTCTCTCTCTCTCTCTCTCTCTCTCTCAAAAAATAAAAAATTTGCAAAGGACTTGCTGTGAACTTCTAGGCCTCATGGTAGAAAGAAAAGAATCCAAGACCTTCCCTTCAAGGAGCCTATAGTCTGTATGGGGAGAGGAAAATTGCATATAAAAAACTAATGGCTCCTGTGTAGCATAGGAATTTATAGAAGAGAAAGATCTTCTTGGACTGGATTAATCAGAAAAGGCTTTGTGGAAGATGTAGGAATTGATGGAAGCACAGACCACATAGATATGTGATACGTTGTATAGTATTGTTTTTATTCTAGGGGCACCTGGGTGGCTCAGTCAGTTAAAGGTCCAGCTCTTGACTTTGGCTCAGATTATGATCTCATGGTTTGTGGGATCTAGCCCCACATCGGGCTCTACGCAGACAGCACAGAGTCTTTTTGGGATTCTCTCTCTCCCTCTCTCACTGTGTATCCCCTCTTGCTCTCGCTCTCTCTCTCTCTCTCTCTCTCTCTCTCAAATATAAATAAATAGACATTAAAAAAATATTTTTAAATATTTTTAAAACAGAGATGTTTTTCAAAGACTATATAATACAGAAAATTAACTCTTTTTGGGGTCCTCAGTCTAGTTATCTTAAATTTGGCAAATTCAAAATTCAATTATTAATAGTAAAAATAGCAATGTTTTATTTGAATTCTCCCTATACACTATATATAAAACCCTCTATTTAATTTTAACAGGAAGATATTTAAATTATTCTTAAAGATCTAAAACAACATAATCCTTGGCCTACATATGTCTCAGGAAAGGTGCTCTTTGTTCCAGAATGGAATGGACCCACAGAAAAGCACCAGATACAGCACAAAACAGAGATAATCTGGAGTGAATCAAATTAATGAAAATTGTCTATGCGCATAACAGGGAAGCCTGTAGACCAGAGGGGTTTTAATGGTAATTGATGAATCGGGAAAGATTATGCCTTTTAAAAATAATATGGGTAAAGAACTGGGTCTTAATTAGTACATTTATTAAATATTCTTAAAATATAAATATGGATATATGTATGTTTGTATGTATGTGTGTATTTATAAACGTGCTTGTGTTTTCTTGAAAGGGGTGTTTGTACTCAGGCCCCATGTTACTGCATCATCATGGAATACTGTGCCCACGGACAACTCTATGAGGTTTTGCGAGCTGGCAGGAAGATCACACCCCGATTGCTAGTGGACTGGTCTACAGGAATTGCAAGTGGAATGAATTATTTGCACCTCCATAAAATTATTCACCGTGATCTCAAATCACCTAAGTGAGTTTTTCAGCCATTTTGTTGTATTGCTTTAAAATAAGGAATTTTATCGAACATAGTTGAAGTTTTCAGACATCATACTTTCAGTTCAGTTTAAATCAGCATGGAGGGTACCCTATTTGCATATTTTCTGGATTATTGTTGACCAGTTGACCTACCTAAATGGCAGATAGCTCTAAGCACCTGACACTAGTTTTCTCCTTTGGGTTGCATTTTGATTGTGCAACTGTGAAACAAGATTCTTTATTAACTGAAGTATTCACTTTCCATTATCTCAGATAATTAATGCCAAATGTTCCCATCTAATGGCTTGCTTTGTCGTTTTCCTAGTGTTTTCCCCAAAGACCCAAGTTTTAGAAACCAAGTTTCAAAATGTATACAACGGGATAAAAATGGATAAATAAGAGACTGAGGCAAAGAGAAAATAAGAGCATTAGAACTAAAGCTAAAGATTTGGCTTTGACCTTTGTAGAATCTAAGCAAAGAAGGAAATACATAGCTTCAAGGTTCATGGTATCCATAAGATAATATAAACTGGCTATTTAAGAGAAACAGGTTGTTTCTAGTAATTTCTGTTCTTTGGCCATCACTAACCACTTTAAGAGGAGTGTTAATTCAGTTCCTGCAAACTGCATGAAAGGAAGAGAGGAACTGATAAAATGATAGATTTCATTGTAGCTCCTATATTTAAACATTATTTTTATTATTTCTCATCACATTTTTGGTTTAGAGAAGCAGAGAGGAATTAATCTCTTTTCAAAATTAGCACTTTCATAGTCTACAGTATTTTTTTCAATATCTATAATCACATCTGCTTTGATCTTAGCAAAAATTGTGTGGGGCAGCTGCAACAAGTATAACTATTCTTATTTTATATTAGAAAAGCCTGAAGTCATGGAGCTAGGACTTGAACCCAGAACTTTTAGACCAAAAAGTCTAAATTCTACCTCATCATGTGAAAGTGAAGGATTCAGTGAATCCTCTTGATGGAAGACACCAATCAATCCTCGATTATAAACTTCAAAGCAGCTCTAATTTGTCACCATGATTCTCATTAGTGCTTATCATAGTCACTAGCTCCCTGAACAACCTTCTCCTGCTTTACTTGCAAATGAACTCTATTTCATTGCATATGTTCACATTCTTACACAACCTGTTGTTTTTGTCATCCACTACATACACATAAGGGACACAAAATATTGCCCAAGGCCTCTTTGAATGGTCTCCTTAACCACCTTGTTCTCCTGGAGAATTCACTTTAGAGGAAGAGGTTGGGAAATTTTAGAATATATAAAGTCACATGCTACTTTCTTTAACTCCTCTCATTTAGAGATTAGAGTAATAAGTCACCCAATGAGCCTTTCCCTCCATTATCAGTATTCCCCTGAACTTCCAGCAGCCTTGGCCTCTTTGCGTTCCAGGCTAACTTTGAGAAGACAAAGATCAGTCTGGCTTGTAGTAAAGAGAGATTCCATGACCTGCATTAAATCTTAGGCTGTGTGACCCCAGCTTTGTCTCAGAGAAGACCTGACAAAAGTTCCAACCTCATGTGCTCTTTAGTCTGTCCCCATGTCCATTCCCTCTTCTCATGCCAAGAAATCCCATAGTGAGCAGCACAAAAGAGACAGAAGAGGAAGCTTCTAGTATTTTTCTTTCTAGGGGCTTATCGCCCTTTCTGACTTCCATGGTATATGATTCCATCAGTTCTGCAGTTATGCAGATACCCCATAATATTTAAATCCTTATGCATTTTCACCAAGACTAACACCATTAAATCGAAGTGTGCAAATTATGTAAATTTTACATATCAGGTGCAAAATCAGGGGTAGGATGTGGATGAAGGTATTCTAAAGCAGTCGTAAATCTGGTAAATAGAAAGCCATGTGACACTGATGGAGAGGGGGGCAAATGTGGCGTCCCTGGTTCAGACAAGGGAGGAGATAGAGAAGTTTACTGTTTTCTAGTCACCTCAATTCTGATACTCTGAATATCAAGCCTTCTTATTATTAAAAATAGGTCTCTATATCATTAAGCCTCTGAAACCCTAACTCATGAATATTCTAAAGTTCTAAACAGGTTATTTCAAGTGAATTCAGTCTGGTGTGTAAGGATATTACTATTTTGGATTCAGCTGGTACCAGATTGTATTCATCTTTAAGGCTAAAAGAGCAATTTTCCCCAGGTAACATTTCAGATAAATACTGCGAAAAGGAGAACACGACTTGTGTGGAATCTGCTTAAGCCTAAATGTGTCCCAGCTTTTCCTTATTAGCTTTTAGTGTCATGGTTCCATGCATGATTTTAGTTGGCCGTTATTTAAACAATGTTTTAAAAGAAGTGTTTTTCTTAGTGATTTGTCTGAGACTGGCAAGGATGGAAACTGATATTTATAGAGGAGGGGTGTTTTATATATCTAATCTAATTTAATTCAAATGAAAATTCCATGAAGGCCATTATTATAGGCCCATAGTTCCGTATCCAAAACTCTTAGAGTCAGAGGATATCAGATAGCATTACCTCACACCCCCAGCAAAGTCTAGGACAACACTTTCTAATGAGCCACAGATAAATAAAATGAGTTTGCTTGATATAGATGAGAAAATATTTATATACTATTTTCAGAGTTTTCTGCATGTTTGAATTCTGGAGAACATACTGTGACCCAAACTGTCCCCATCTTACAAATGAGAAAACCGGCTTCGGAGAATTAGGTAGCAGAGGTCACACAGCCAGTAAGTGGTGGAGGCAGGCTCAAACCGGGTAGAAAAAGCCCACTATGCTGTGCTGCCTCACATGTTTGAGTGATGCTGATGCCCCAGTAATATTGGAACTCACAAGCTGAATTCCACAAGTAGGAGGCAGCAAACTAAGTTGCCAATTACAGTCATGGGGTGTTTATTAGTACTAATGATCTGGATGTTCTCTCTATTTCTTTTTAAAGTGTTTTGGTGACTCACACAGATGCAGTAAAAATTTCAGATTTTGGTACATCTAAGGAACTCAGTGACAAAAGTACCAAGATGTCCTTTGCCGGCACAGTCGCGTGGATGGCACCAGAGGTGATACGCAATGAACCTGTCTCTGAAAAAGTTGATATATGGTGAGTGGTGCCATCTGTCCCAGCTAGAAAGCCTCTCCCACTTCACCCATTAGACCTTTCCTCCTTCAACTCTTCTGCTTTCCCAAAATATTCTTTAGTGTCCCTCACTCCTGGCTGATTTCAGTCTCCTCTTATCTGAGGTACTAACCAGTGTAATGATGAATGTGTTAAGAAGGATTGAGAGGTAACAGGGTGAATATGTATTTAGTAAATCATCAGTTTTGGAGACTTTCACAGAATGTGCTGAACTCTCTGGAAAATTGAAAATTTACTTCAAATAAGCATTTAGTATCAAAGTCTTTCTGAAATATATTATATAATTCTCAACTTCTTAAATAAAATACATTAAACAAAGTTTACTTAGTCTTGGTGACTCAGACCATCACTGTGTATATCAGTGATGCACTTTGCTGTAATACAGTTTATGTGCTTTAGAGCTATCTGAAGTATATAACAGGACTATTTGCCCTTTTAAGAAACAGTCCCTATGAGCTATACTATTTTTTTTTTTTGGCCTTTTAAAAATCTTTATCAGTTTTTCCTTTGAGATTATGAATCTTTACTATTAATAGTATATTTCCCCGTAGTTACTTTTCTTCCATTCTTAAAATTGGCTACTAATAACTTTTAGCCTTAAAAACAAAATAATAGCATATATTAAAATTACATGTAACACCAGAATAAGATAAAGTAGAAATGTGGGATCATTTGTAATTTGGGTAATTATTACCAACGCATACTCCTTAGGGATTATACCAATTACGTTCCCAACAGAAATGTATAAGTATTTTCTCAGTCTCACCGCCAAAATGTGTTAAATTTTTGGATTTTTGCCAACCATCTAGGTAACAAATGGTATCTTGGGTGTGGTTTTAATGCACATTCCTCTCATAAGTTAGGTTGTTCATTTTTTCATATGTTCACAAACCATTTGTAATTCCTTATTTGTGAACTATTCTGATCCCTTGCTAAACTTTCTGATCTTTATTCTTATCAATTTATAGGGGTATTTTGTATACTAAGGAGATTAGCCTTTTGTGCATAGGAATTACAGGTACTTTTCACCTTTGCTATTTTGTTTATGGTGGAGTTCTTTCTCCATGCTAGATTTTTTTGAAAATGCTCTCCCCTTATGGCTTCTGGATTTCATAACTGGAAAGCCTTCACCGCTGTAAGATTAGTAAAAAGAAAAAAATGTTTCATGTGTTCTTTCAGGATGTTTATGGCTTCATTTTTCTTTTCACATTTGAATTTTTGATTCTTTGGGAATTTATCTTGATGTAAGATGAACTATAGATTTAATTTTTCCCCCAGTTGTCCCAATGGCATATATTGTATAGTCTGTTTTCCCTCATTGGTTTGGGATGTCGCTTCTATCACATACTCAATCCCATATGCATTTGGCCTATTTATGGATCTTTATTACATTCATGGAGTCCGGCTGTCTATTCATGTGCCAGAGTTAATTATGAAAACCTTGTAATATGTCTTAATATCTAGCAGCGTTGGTTACCCCTTACTGAGTTTGTTTTTCAGAGTTTTTCTGTTTCTGTTCTTCTTATGGCCGTATTAGAATTTTGAAACTGGGTATACTTTTGATTAAAAATGAATAGAGAACAAAAATACAAACCAGTCTTTCTGCTGTGTCTTTGGTACCTGTTCCTGGTACTACTGTAGGTCTTTTGGAGTGGTGCTTTGGGAGCTGCTGACGGGAGAGATCCCTTACAAAGATGTGGACTCTTCAGCCATCATTTGGGGTGTTGGAAGCAATAGCCTACACCTTCCAGTTCCTTCCACTTGCCCTGATGGATTCAAAATCCTTATGAAACAGACATGGTAAGAAATATATTTCTCCCAATATTCTCTTTTACCTTCTTCCTCAAAACCACATTTAAAACTTCTCTAAAACTTCAGGGAGGTCTCTAATATGGATTTGGAGCAAATCAACTGGTTAAAGACTGGTGGACTTGGAGTTATTTATAAATAACGAATTTGTTATATCCTGCTACAATAGGCCTTAATAAATGATAGCTATGGTAACTATTATTACTTTACTTGTCCTAAGGGACTATTATTATCAAACAGGTCACTGATCCTACAGATTTCCATTTTATTATTATAGGTTTCTCATAATTACATTTTCCTTTTGCTCCTCAGTGCATGAACACTGCCTGAGAAATAGCCAGGTGTGGAGCCAAAAATGTTTTTTATAAAGCAGAATAAAATCTTTATCCTCCTGGACCCAACTGCCGCAGTGCACAAGCTGTCTTTTTTTAACTTGTAGGCAGAGTAAACCTCGCAACCGGCCTTCTTTCCGGCAGACGCTCATGCATTTAGACATCGCTTCTGCTGATGTTCTTGCCACCCCACAAGAAACCTACTTCAAGTCTCAGGTGAGTCTGGAAACTCTCTTCCAGTGTACTGAACACACAGACAGGGAGGTCTCGATGAGAAAGAGTAACTCAGAACCATTCCGATTCTTCTAACAATGATACAGCCCTAGTCATTGTGAAGCAGTAATTATGATCCCTCACACAGAGGAAATTTTGGAGCTTTTTAAACACTTAAGATATATCATTATCTCATTTGAAAGGAACATGTATTGAAATGTCATCCTCATAGTGGTGAAACTGTTGAAGAGTAAAGAGGAATATATTTGAATTAGAATTACTGCTGACCAGGGGCGCCTGGGTGGCTCAGTCGGTTGAGCGTCCGACTTCGGCTCAGGTCATGATCTCGCGGTCTGTGAGTTCAAGCCCCGCATTGGCCTCTGTGCTGACAGCTCAGAGCCTGGAGCCTGCTTTGGATTCTGTGTCTCCCTCTCTCTCTGCCCCTCCCCCACTCATGCGCGCGCGCGCGCGCGCGCACGCGCGCGCTCTCTCTCTCTCTGTCAAAAATAAACATTAAAAAAAAATTAAAAAAAAATTACTGCTGACCTTCATGAAAAGATTGCTTCCCTTGAAGGGGAAAAGCTAAAGTACAGAGGAGGGAAGTGAAATACCAGAGAGAGAGAGCCCATGATAGAATCAGGCCCAGAGAGAACCTTTCCTCTACCTTTATGTGTCACCCACGAGCACCAGATAAAATGTAATTTTTTTTAATGTTTATTTATTTTTGAGACAGAGGAAGACAGAGCGCAAGTGGGGGAGGGGCAGAGAGAGAGGAAGACACAGAATCTGAAACAGGCTCCAGGCTCCGAGCTGTCAGCACAGAGCCTGATGCGGGGCTCAAACCCACGAACTGTGAGATCATGACCTGAGCCAGTCAGACGCTCAACTGACTGAGCCACCCAGGTGCCCCAGATAAAATGTAATTTAATGTATCTGTTAGCCTTTACTGTCTTACAGACCATTCCAGACTTATGGCTTAAAACAATAAGCTTTAGTTTAGCTTATGGTTCTGTGGGTCGGCAGTTTGGGTGGGCGGTTCTCCTGCCGGCTTCCACTGGGCTCACTCACATATCTGTAGTCCATTGCTGGGTCCCCTGGGAGGCTGGCAGGTTCTCGGCAGCTTCATGCACAAGTGTGGTGATTGGCTGGCTGTCACCAAGAGCACCTCGGTTCTCTTCCACGTGGCCTCTTGTCCCTCGGAAGCCTAGCTTGGGCTTGTTCACAAGCTGTTATCAGGGTCACAAATTCGGTAGGACAGCAAGACCCAGGGCACAAGGGATTTTCAAGCCTAGGTGTGCACCATGCGTGCTAATGTCTCTTTGGTCAAAGCAAGTCACAGGCCAACCCCAGGATGAGAAGCAGACTTCACCTCTTGGCGAGCGAATCTGCCCCGGCACTCTGTGAGGGCATGGGTGCAGAGGGGGAACAATTTGTGACTGTTGAATAAAAATGCTGTAACGTCATAAGGATTTCATCTCTGCGCTCACTTGCAGTATCACTTAAAAGAGTCATTCTCGGAGAAGACGTTTTATTAACAATTGGTATCTCAGTCTACCCCTCATCTCCACCCATCTCCAGTGGGTGATGAGGGTACCTACCAGGAAAGTATGTGTTGAAAAGAGTACTGCACTGGAAGGGGCATCATCCCTACGAGTTCAACAAGCCCTCCAGTATGCTTTACGACCTGGCCCGACTCGAGGATTGGAGTACCTGCTTCTCACGTGTCTGATAAATGCAGACACTCTGCCCATCAGACATTAGGGGATACCTTAATAAAAATACAAGGTGGGGGGTTTTTTGTTTGTTTTTTTGTTTTGTTTTTTTGTTTTATCTCGGACCGCCTAAGGACTGATAAATCAGAGACTTTTATCTTGTTGCCCCAAGTTCCAACACACACTCTATGGTCCACAAACGTAGCTCTCCTCACAACTGTGTCTTTAAATAGTCAGGATTGCCCCCACAGATCTTTAGTGTTTCTGAGGAATTATTATGTAAGCAAAGTGTTTGATTTCAGAGAAAACGCAAGGATGTAGGGGGGGTTGACTTTATCATATCATTTCCTATGTCCTTTGATGTGCATTCCAATAAACTCCCTTAGAACTTTCAAAAACCATGACCTCTCTATTCAAATACACATAAATAAGGGCCACTGGAAAAGAAATCTGCCCAATCTCTTTTTGTGTTAGTATTCATAAAAAGACTTAGGCCCTTTCGTGAAATGAAAGAGAGTAATAGTAAGTACTTTCTAAGGAGTCTTTTAGACTTTAGGATATGATTTCAATCACAGCTTTGCTTCCCTTACCATAAAAGTATATATACCAAAATTTGGAAAAGCAGTTTTTGGTGACAGTACTAACTCACAAGCCATTGAGACTGCATAACTGTATATACTTGGAAAACTTCAAATTCTAGACAGATTTTACCTGAATGCTCCCAGAACGTCACTTATGAAGCCAGTGCCGCATTTTCTGAGTACCCACCCTATGCAAAGTACAATGTCATGCAACTAAGCACCCACATTTGGTATCTTTATTTGTACAAACTCACTTTTACGAGTAAAATTGAACTCAGAATAAGTTTCTTTGGGGAGCACCTTGGTGGCTCAGTCGGTTAAGGTCCAACTCTTGGTTTCAACTCAGGTCATGATCTCACAGTTCATGAGATCGAGCCCCACATTGGGCTCTGTGCTGACAGTGCAGACCCTGATTGGGATTCTCTGTCTCCCTCTTTCTCTGCCCCTTCTCTGCTCATGCTTTCTCTCTCTCTCTCTGTCTCTCTCAAAGTAAATAAATAAACATATTCGTGAAGGGAAGAAGTGGGGGAAGAAAGGAAAGGGAAAACATTACATTGGAAATCTTATAATATTCATCAATTCTTCTACATTTTTCTCCCAACATGAAATTTTACCTCTCCTTAAAAAGCCCCAAATCTGCTATCCTTGCTAGTTCCTAGAATTATTTCAGATACTTACAAGCTGATTTGTCTCTGGGTCTGAAATTCAGACTATCTCTGGCTACTGATAAAGTATTTATGAACTGAATTTATGTACTGAAGTACTCAGAAAAGCAACAGACTTGAGTCTAAGCCCTTGTCCTATGATCTTAGACAAGTTGCTAAATTTCTCTAATTTCTCTTTAGCGGGGGTCCCAGATCCCTGCTGCTCTCAGCTTACTCATCTAAACAATGAAGATAATCATCTCTTCTCTTCCTTATGGAGTTTTAGCTAGGATCAAATGAGAAGACAGAAATGCAACTGTATTGGAAACTAAAGAACTATCCAATTTAAGATGTTATTCATGGCCCACAAAGCTACGGAAATGAAGCTTCCTCCGGGTTGTTACATGCTGTCGAGCTCCTGAGACAGATAAGATGGCAGCTGGGGAACTCCTCTTCACGGTGCCTTGGTTTTATGCCACCCCAAAGGGGAAGAGCTGGTTGTGCGCCTCGTACCTGAGGCTTCCCCTCCTCCTGCCTGCTGACAAAGCCCTGTCAGCATCAGTTATCAATCAGCGGTGGTTAGCCACAGGTCTCCACTTTCCACCAAAACTGTCAGGCAAGAGCACCGGCAAGAGCCCAGCTGACTCCTTTCTGAGAGAAATTGCTTTAGCTGTTGCTCAGCCTACACACGTATAAAGATGCAGCACACACAGAACAGATGAACGAAGCAACCAATTTCAGTACAGTATTCGATTCTGCCAAAGCCACTGCCTTGTTCCTAGACAATAACCCATTCCTCCAAGTAGGCAATTATTGTTCCTGGTATTCAACTGCATTTGATATCAGTCTTTAGAAAACATTTTAGCGGGGGTCCCAGATCCCTGCTGCTAGGTAGGCCACGTGCCCTGCTTCTAAGTTCTCCCACCAGCCTCTGCTTTTTGTACCATCTGGTTCCCTCTTGAGTACCACTGTGACCACTCAAATTCAGGGGCTGGGAGTTGCAGACACGAAGCTCATTATAGGGACAGACTGTGCTCCTCAAGAGTAATCTCATCATGGGGCGCCTGGCTGGCTCAGCTGGAACAGCATACAATACTTTATCTTGGGATCGTGAGTTCGAGCCCCTCATGGAATGTAGAGATTACTTAAATAAATTTTTTAAACTTAAAAAAAAAAAAAGAGCTACCTCATGAGCAAATAGGTACTTGGGCAGAGGCTGGGCACTTCCTTACCTGGGAAGGCAGTAAAGGGGATTCATGTGCCAGTAAAGGGTTGGCCTTGATGACCTCTAAGTCTTTTCTGATTCAGAATCTATGATTTCCAGCCACTTAGCCTCCTACGGTCCTGCTTCTCTCTTCCTTCAGCTAGGCTGGAGCTGGCTCAACTTCTTTTTTTCCTCTTTAAAATTTGTGGTAAAATACATATAATACAAAAATTGCCACTTTACCCATTTTGAAGTGTACAGTTCAGTGGCATTCATTAAATTCACAACATTGTGAAACTGTCACCACAATTTCCAAAAGTTTTCATCATCCCATTAAGCAATAACTTCCCATTCCCTCCTCCCCTTGCCCCTGGTAATCTCTGCTGTCCTTTCTGTCTCTATGAATTTACATATTCAATCTACTGATTGAATAGCTGGAAGTCTGGAGAAGACAAAAACCTTTTAAGTGTTGTGACCTTTCCCAGGCCTTATCCGGGACATTAAAAGGATCCAGTTGGGGTGCCTGGGTGGCTCAGTTGGTTAAGTATCCAACTTAACCAGTATCCAGCTCAGGTCACAGTCTTGTGGTTCTTAAGTTCAAAGCCCCACGTCAGGCTCTCTGCTGTCAGCAGAGCCTGCTTTGGATTCTCTGTACCCCACCTCTCTCTCTGCCCTTGCCCTGCTTGTACTCTCTCTCTCTCAAAAATAAACATTTTTTTAAAAAGAATTAAAAAAATTTTTAAAGGATCCCATTAGTGGTAATAACCTAGGTGTAACTAGATTTTTCCCTTACCTGCTTATGCAAGAATACCTTGTGAAGCACCTCGTGTTCCCTCCCTTCACTGCCCCCCCCCAGTGCATTTTGGGGGAATCCCCAGTAAAGAGTGGGGATCTCAGTAACTTCATACATAGTAACATCTGCTCTGCTTTCCACTGAATGGCCAGACACAGTAGTCTCCTGCCTAGTATCTGCTAGATATTACTTTATGGGTTAGCATTGTTTTCTGCCACAAGACCATAGTCCCCAGCTGGCATCCATTGGGTGCTGCCGTATCTTTAAGGCACTGCCATCACCCACTGAGTGCTGCCATTTCCTGCTGTAACTGAAGCTTGGAATTCTCAAGATTCCAAAGCTGCATATTGTTCTATTTACACAATGACCTCTTCCTTTCTCTGGTGAGTTACACTTTGTTAAAGGTAACAGAGCAGTGCTGTTTACGGCCCAGTGTTTTACAGGCATTTTAATGAAACAATGGGAAATGCTTCTCCACTCTTATCGTGGCTTTGTTATAGGTCAGGTTCATGTAGGATTCCTCCTTCTCTCATGCCATATGTTCTCTCCGAGGCACCTCAGTCTTTACAAATTGGTTTCAGGCCTACCCACCTTCCATTTTTTCAGATATACCCAGACGTGTCTGCACTGCAGATTAAGTGCAAATTGGAACTCCTATAATGTAAAGATTCTAAGCAAATGTGGTGAAAGTCCAAAATTAACATCTAGCAGTAACACTATACCTGCGGGGAAAATATATGATTAATCAGTACTGGTGTTTTCCCATATATCTTGTTCCCTCTTCATATGGAAGGGGGTACTTCTTTTTGGAAATCTCCTTTTTAATAGGTTCCAATCTTCAAAAGGGTTTATTTCCTCAAGAAATGAAAAAAAAAAAAAAATCTATTCTGTGACATCTGATTCCTGACCACCAGAGGGAGATGTTTCTTTTCCTGGTCCCTTCTTTTTAGGTATTGTACTAGGATCTACTGATATGTTTTTGCACAAAAGAGGACGCTTTAAGGCCCAGACGTGGCCAGCTCCCTTATCCTTTTTTGGTCTAACATCTCTTGATTGTCAATCTTAGGCTTCTTTTTTTTTTTTTTAATTTTTTTTTTAATGTTTATTTTTGAGAAAGAGAGAGAGAGAGAGAGACAGAGTGCAAGTGGGGGGAAGGGCAGAGAGAGAGAGGGAGACACAGAATCCAAAGCAGGCTCTAGGCTCAGAGCTGTCAGCACAGAGCCCAACGTGAGGCTCGAACTCATAAACCGTGAGATCATGACCTGACCTGACGTCAGACGCTTAACCAACTGAGCCACCCAGGCACCCCGATCTTAGGCTTCTTGAGGCTCAGATATTCTTTTTACTTCAGACTTTGATCTGATGATTGACAGAACAGCATTACTTTAGGAGCTCAACCAAACCTGCATTTATTGCTTAGATACTGTCAAAGACTGTTACCAAACAATGGGCAGTGCATTCTGGATCTGACTTTCTGATGACCTTGACTTTCTGATGACGTTGTTCGGCAGGTTTGGTGCCCAAAAGTCAGCTGACTGACAGAAATCTTTCTCCAATGGTCAGTCAACATATATAGAGAGATACATGAATGTCTAGCGTATTATAAATAGATTAGCAGGATGATCACTTTTTAAATACGTATGATATGATTTCCTCTAAAAACTAAATGAGAAATAGCAAATTTGGGGAGAAACCTTCTGGAATTTCACAATTACTTAAGCATAACTTCTTCCATGATCTAGAGAAATAATTTTAAACATGAATCTAAAAGTAATAGAATAGCTCCAGAGGAAGAATATGTAATTAGAGGCATTTAGTTGTACGTCTAGCCTTTACTGGAAATTATCTTAGTCTCATTAGCTTCTTGGGGATTGTAGTTTATATGTAATTTGAGGAAACATCTCCTTTAGCTCTTTTCTAGAAATTGCCTGTAGACTATATTGCAGCAGAGGTTTTTCTATTCCCTAAAATTTAGATAAAATGGGCTTGGAATTCCATGCTCTGTGGAAAGTCCCGTGTCCTAACGCTTCTGTGAATTCCTGAGAAATTTATAATTTCCTGGTCCCTCTGGCTCTGCCTTTCTAAAATTTTGGGGCCCCATCCCTGCCATCTTGTGGTTGTTTCTCTATCTTTGTCCTGTCATTGACCCAAACGTGGAGTTCAGCACCTTTCCTTGATGTCAAAAAAAACAAAAACACTCATCCAAAGTCAAGGTGAATGTCAGAGACTTTACTAACAGTTTAGGAAATTGGAAAGGGCTCACATTTTGAACAATTGAACTCACATATTAGACATTTATCCCCATTCTAAAAATTTTGTCCAACTATTAAATAGTTTAGCCATACTCTTTCTCCTCCTCTTTCTCCTTTCCTGTTCTTTCCCTCACTCCCAAATTCCTGTATAATTTCCTATATCTTTATTCCCAACTCCTGTTGTTCATTCCCCTTGGGTCTTCTACCAATATTTTTTAAAGGTATTTTCATAAACAGAACCTAAGAGGACTTCTGGAGCCAATTGTAAACATGATCATATTCTCACTAGCATATACTTATACAGAGGGTTATCAGAGACTTTCTTTCTAACCACGTCACCTCAGCCACCATCTTCACTTAAAACTGAGCTCTCTTATTCCAGGGGTGATGGCTAGTATGCCAGCTGTGATATTTCTGGTGGCCAGTATTACAAGAAAACTGGAAAAAGAGACAGCATCACATGTTGGACTAAATACAGAAAATAAGGTCATGGTGTGTGGGGTAGAGGGTGCAGATAGCGGAGCATGAGGTATTTTGCTGTAATCAACTAATAGTTATTGAACATTTATTTGTTAAGTCTCTTCAGTAAAAGCATTCAGGGAAAAAAAAATCTTGCACATGACCCCATGGTTCTATCAGGGATTAACACTCCTAGACTATTAACAAAGTCTAATTTGTCCTACCCAGGCTGAATGGAGAGAAGAGGTGAAAAAACACTTTGAGAAGATCAAAAGTGAGGGAACCTGTATACACCGATTAGATGAAGAACTGATTCGGAGGCGCAGAGAAGAGCTCAGGTCTGCTGCTCTGTCCTTCCCCATCTCTTCTTGTCCCTAGATCTTCAGATACTGGCAGGAACTCTCCTCGTGAATCACCATTTCGCCTCGTACACACCTTTCACCTGTGCTACTTACTGTTAATTCTCTTTAAAAGTTAGCTGTCCTTTGTACTGCTGTTCTGTCTTCTCCCTGCAATCTTGTTATCCTCCTTTATTATATCTCTGCAGCAAACACTCTTGGAGCAATGCTCTTTCTTCATTCAGTGCCTGTCCTAGGTGACCTGGAAGGCAGCACTTTATAAGATGTAGCGCCTGGTCTCAAGGTGCTTATGATCAATGAAGAGGTACAAGACACAGTCATAGATAGCCACTGTATTAGGCAAGATCTGTACCACAGATAAGTACAAGGTCATGGGGTCAGCCTTGATTGCATATTCCCATTAACATATAGTATTCTTATTAAGATACCGTCAGCACTGCACAAAGGCTACAAATTATACACAAATCATATTCAGATTTTATCTGTGGCCCTCCTGGCTATTCTGTATAGCTGGATGTGACCCCTAAGGATAAACCAAGTGAAAGCTTGGGTTTCCCATCCCCCACTCCAACTTGTCAGAGTCATTACATCAAAAAGGGCATCCTTAAATTTAGATGACACTCAGAACAATGCTTTTTTTTTTTTATGTTTATTTTTGAGAGAGAGACAGAGTGCGAGCCAGGAAGGGGCAGAGAGAGAGGGAGACACAGAATCTGAAGCAGGCTCCAGACTCTGAGCTGTCAGCGCAGAGCCCAACACAGGGCTCGAACCTGTGAACCGCAAGATCATGACCTGAGCTGAAGTCAGATGCCTAACCAACTAAGTCACTCAGGCGCCCCACACCAATGTTTTTGAGATAAACCATCCTGGTTCTTATTTCATTAGTGTGATTCTTTGTTCTCCCCCAAGGTAGCCAGCTTTGCTGATGCTGTATTTTCTTTGATAGGCATGCTTTGGATATTCGTGAACACTATGAGAGAAAACTTGAGCGGGCTAATAATTTATACATGGAACTGAGTGCCATCATGCTGCAGCTGGAAATGCGGGAGAAGGAGCTCATTAAGTATGTATCCAGACTTCTGTCTGTCCTTACTGAGTTGGGTCTACCAATCAGCAGAAATGTACTGCTCCTCCACACTGATACTACTCAAAACTAAAAATAGCAAATACTTTATTCAATTACCCAACATTCCCTAAGGGATGTGCTGTGCGCAGGTCTCTACCCCTGAAGAAGTTTCAGTTGGGTGGAGCTGGTCGTAGAGAAATGTGCACTTGATAGCCATTTGCAACTTCACCCTATTGAATGACCCCAAGAAAGAGTCCTCATTTCTAGAAAAGCTTGGTGTGGATGAGTGGGAGCTTTTTGCCCCCCAGGGAAGTAAGGTGGCTGATGAAAGTGGTTTAAGGTATTCTTGACAAGGACAAGAAAACCTGCTGGTCCTGACCAAAACAGCAACCGAAAATAAGTAGGTCATCTACCGTCGCATTGTGTCTCCCGTGAGGTGTGTTGGGGGAGGGAAGGTCAGCCCCTGAGTCCACCTGAGAGTAGAAGAGCACAGTTAAGTCACATTAGTTGAATTTCATATCTTTTCTCCCCTTCTTAACCTGAATAGTAACCTTGTAATTAAAGAGCATGTATCTGTTAAGTGTGCCCGGCATCTGTGAGTGGAATTAGCCTGTGAAAACATTCTGCCCGTCTGTCTGCAGTGACTGAGATGTGGCTTTTCCTTTCATTCTGCAGGCGTGAGCAGGCAGTAGAAAAGAAGTACCCTGGAACTTACAAACGACACCCCGTCCGTCCAATAATCCACCCCAACGCCATGGAGAAACTCATGAAGAGGAAAGGTGCGCCTCATAAATCAGGGATGCAGACCAAACGGTGAGACACTGTCCCAACCTGGTATTCAGAGAAATGGGAAAATATCTCCCTAAAAATACATTATCACATCATGGTTGGTGTGTCCACTCCGTAGCTCATCATTGGCACACTTGCCTCTAGATAAAACAGGATGGGAAAGTGAGAGAATGTGTCACAAACTCTAGGAGTCTAGTTTTTACTGCCTGAGGACAGAGATATTTATTGACTTAGCATGGAATAGTGAAAAGAAAAAGCACTGGGGGCCAGACAGACCTAGATTCAAATCCCAGCTCTGCCTCTGATAAACTGCATGATGTGGGTCACGTCACTTGACCTCTGTCAACCCCATAGGTAAAATGGTATAACGATCACACATGAGATTTCTTTTTCTTTTTTTGACCTGTAACACACAGAATTGGGTTCATCATAATTCTTGTTTTATGCAACATTGGTCCATGTATGTCCCACTTTTATTTATTCATTGAGTTCTTTTTAATAATGTAGTAAGTGTCTATAAATCTACCACCAAAAACAAAAGGAGGGGCTTTGATAATTACCTATACCCAACCATGTGGGTCCCGTCATTTCTACTCCTGCATGGGACTTCTGTGAAGTTTAAAAAGATAAATGTGAAGAGTGCCTGGGTACCTCAGTCAGATAAGCGTCCGACTTTGGCTCAGGCCATGATCTCATGGTCTGTGAGTTTGAGCCCCACGTCACTGCTGACGGCTCAGAGCCTGGACCTTGCTTTGGATTCTGTGTCTCCTTTGCTCTCTGCCCCTCCCCACTCACACTCTGTTTCTCAAAAATGAATAAATGTTAAAAAAAAAGTTTTACGATAAAATTATAAACCATAGGTGCTAAAAATTAGTTTTTGAATAATTTTTTAAAAGATTGCCCTTTCCACTAATTACAGCACATTTTCCTTGTATTAGTTTAATCTTAGAATGCTCTTCTAGTCAGTTATTTTATTATCAGGCTCTGCTAGATCCCCATTCCTCCCAAATAATGGAGAGTGGACTCTGTTCCAGCCAAGTAATGTAGAGGAGAGAAATGTCCCTAAACCTGGGGTATAGACCCAATGGTGAGACTTGAGAACAATGCAGTAAGGATCAAAGTAAGGACAAAATTAAAACCAAAAATGTATTTTAAGGCTTTGAGAATGGTGGCCATTCTACCATAGCATGACTAATAGAAATCTAAACTACTAAGGAGTAACTACATGGATTAATTCCAATTTTGCTTTTACTTACCACCCCTGACCACCTTCTAGTCAGTTCTGAGAAACTGTTTGCAGATGGCACCTGGCAAAACCTCTGAAGATCCCAACACCTCTTTGTTTTGCTGTATTAATCAGGGACAGAGTTCACCTTCTGGCTCCTCCCTCCATTCTGCTACAGATAAAACTAAGAGCTTTGGAGGAGAAAATAGTATGAGCTCACATTTACTTTTAATTTTGGCTATGAGGAATATGTTTGGAAGAGTTTGCCATCATCAGCAGATGCTTAGTCTCCAAGCTAACTGAACTCATCCAGGAAGGCAACCTGGAACAGGTCTTTGAGCTGCAAAGAGTTCTACTTGCCCCTGGAGGATTTCAGTTTCAGATTATTTGGACAGTCCAGTGATTAAGTTAGAAGCCCAGTGACCTCTGAGGAGATCAGAGAGGAAAAACCATCCACCATCTATGGTGTGTCAGTGTGGGTTCAGTTGGGGACTAAAAAGAAGAGAATCGGAGTTCAAGTATGGATCCACTAAGCCTATCACAAGTAAGTATAATCCAGTACAATAGTCTAAACACCTCATAATAAAGAGAAGCTTGGAATGGGGAAGAGCTATTCCTTAGTGTCAAAAGACTGGGGTTTGAGTTATGAGTCCTGGCATTTAACTTATTTTGTGATGGATACAAGCCAATTAACCTCTAGGATCCCTCAGTGCCATTATCTATAAAATGAATATTGGAAAATGAATCATAGGAAACAAGTGTTTTATACATTATAAAGTGCTTTGTAAATGGTGAAGTGCTGTATCATTGTTATTCTGTGATGTTTGTACTGCTAGGTTCAATAAAAGCAGGCTTCACCTGACTTAGGACACTTACTAATTTTTTTTAACGTTTACTTATTATTGAGAGGCAGAGAGAGACACAGCGTGAGCAGGGGAGGGGTAGAGAGAGAAGGAGACACAGAATCTGAAGCAGGCTCCAGGCTCTGAGCTATTAGCACAGAGCCCGACACGGAGCTCAAACTCACAAACTGTGAGATCATGACCTGAGCCAAAGCTGGTCGCCTAACCAACTGAGCCACCCAGTGCCCCGGGACACTTCTACCTCAGCTCTCTTTTAGGTCCCACCCTGGCCAGTCACTGTGTAAGTAGATACCCATAACTGGGCCTTGGATGGCTCTCTTGCCTCAGTAAAAGCCCCAGGACCTCCTCAATTCACATATTTTCTCTGGCATAATTTGGCCAGGTGACCACAGAACCATGAATCTGAGGCAGGAAGACGCTTATAGCAGCACAATACCCTGCCCACATTATTATATACCAGTGTTACCTGGAACTTCTGTTCTAAGATGAGCCTTGAACCGTCCTCCTGAGAAAGAAGAAAAACCCATCTCCTACAACCTGATACCTACTAATTTCCGGTGAGCCCTAGCTATTCAAACGCGGTCCTCAGTTCAGCATCATCTGAGAGTGTGTTAGCTCTTGGGGCGCCTGGGTGGCTCAGTCGGTTGAGCATCCAACTCCTGATTTCTCAGCTCAGGTCATGATCTCACAGTTCATGGATCGAGCCCTGTGTCATGCTCTACACTGTCAGCACATAGCCTACTTGGGATTCGCTCTTTGCCTCTCTCTTTCAGCCCTCCCCTGCTCGTGTGCTCACATTATTAGAAATGCAGACTCTTAGGCCCCAGACCTGACCTATTCAACCATTTTAATAAGCCCCAAGTGATTTGTAGTTACCTTTAAGCTTGTCCTCTGAATCTCTGATAAGCCAGACTGGAAATTAGGAGAAACTTCTTGTCTGGATTTTGCCAGTAATGCACTGTGAGACCATGAGACACTTGGGCTTTGGATTCCTCCTCACATAAGGTGAAGACAGGACTATGTCTGTGGTTTTCAAGCAACATCTGGGACACGCCTGGGCCCGCATAGAGGTGTCAGGGATTACTGCAGAAGTAGAGAAGATGAGGAGGGGGAGCCCTGCAGGGAGGGGGTTCTGCTCTGCCACCCCTCTTCAACTGTTCCACTATATCTGGCGGGGCGGGGGGGGGGGGGTGGGGGAGATATACTTGACATAAAACATCATATTAGTTTCAAGTGTACAATGTAACAATTCAATAAACATGTATGTATTTTGAAATAATTATCACAAAACTCTAGTTATGTGATCCATTCATCTGCATAAATAATTCAGCATAAATAATTACATTTTGGGGGCATGTGGGTGGCTCAATCGGTTAAGTGTCTGACTTCAGCTCGGGTCGTGATCTCACGGTTTGCGGGTTCGAGTCCCACGTAGGGCTCTGTGCTGACAGCTCAGAGCCTGAAGCCTGCTTCGGATTCTGTGTCTTCCTCTCTCTCTGCCCCTCCTCCACTTGCACTGTGTGTGCGTGTCTCTCTCTCTCAAAAATAAACATTAAAAAAATTTTTTTTTTAAATAAATACATTTTTTTTCTTGTGATAATAACTTTCAAGATCTCTTAGAGACTTTCAAATATGCAATATTTGAAACAGTTGACCACTGAACAACATGGTTTCCAACAAATGCACTTATATGTGAATGTTTTGCAGCACAGTCCAGTATATGTATTTTCTCTTATGATTTTCTTAACATTTTCTTTTCCCTAGCTCACTTTAAAAATACAGTATATAATACATATAATATACAACATATGTATGAATCCACTATTTATCTTATCAGTAAGACATCTGGTCAACAGCAGTCTATTATTAAGTTTTCTGGAGTCAAAAGTTATGCTTGGATTTTTGACCGTGCATGTTATTCAAAGATCAACTGTATCATTAACTATAGTCTTCATGGTGTACATTACATCCACAGGACTTATATATTTTATAACCAGAAGTTTGTACCTTTTGGACGCTCTTCACCCATTTCACCCATCTTCTCCTACTCCCCATATCTGGAAACCACTAGTCTGTTCTCTTACTATATCTATTTTATATACTGAATTTCTCATAATTCATTTGAGAAAAAGGTTCTGTTGTTTAAAAAAAGTTTGGGTCTTCCTGCTCTGTAATTTGCTGATTTGTGTCTATCTGGTCCCAAAGAAGGAAGGATGTAGTGGTCCTACCTGGTATCCTCAAGTCTCTGCCCATACCCATTCATCAATCAGAAACCAGCTATTGTTTACGTATGCACCCTGGAATCAGTGTGTGTGAGGTTTACCTTCAAGCTCTGGCTTCCTCTTGCACATGCCCTACATGACCAGCCCAGACAGCACTTGAAAACAGGACTGTGAGAGGACCTCCTCCCGTAAGGAGCCAGGACAATGCCAGGTCACTCCTCACTGGCCCTTCTCTTGCTGGGTCTGTTCAACCTCCTAGGCTCCGTACTGTTTCCCCTTCCTCTGGCTCCACCCCTTTCTCAGTCTTCCTTAAACATTTTTGAGTACTGAGTGTGAGCAGGGCTCCCTGCTAATGCCCCTCCCATACAGAGATGGATGGACATAGTCCCAGACCCAGGAGACCATGTCTAAACCAAGATCCTTGAACTTAGCCTCTTGCCTAATTAATCTGAGGTTTCCTTCTCTTGTATCAGACCCCTGTGATTTGTGATCTTTTGTGGGATCTATCTAGATCCATCATCAGACAGATTTCTAATCATGGGCAAACCCATGCCTGTGCTTTGGCATATTGACACCAGGCTGATAGATGAGATTATAAGGAAGAGATTAAGAAGCCTATAGGGTAGAATTAGAATTTAAAGGGATTGAGTACCTTAGCTAGTGAGGCACAGAATAATATCCAAAAGGAATAAAGGAAATCCTCTATGGGTGAACATCTAAGTTGCTTCTAATTTTCTGGTGTTTTAAACTATGGTATAACATAACATCTTCAGACACACATCTTCATGCACATCTGTTGTCTCCACTGGATAAATCCCTGCCTATGTGACTGCTGTATCACAGGGTGTGTGTGTATCTTAAGGTTTGGGTTACATTTCCCCTAACTTGAATGTATATTTTCATACGTTTAAAACTCAACCTTTTGTTTGCTCCCAGGCCAGATCTGTTGAGATCTGAAGGTATCCCCAGTATGGAGGTGGCTCCCGCCGCATCCCCTTTGTCTGGAAGTCCCAAAATGTCCACCTCAAGCAGCAAGAGCCGATATCGGAGCAAACCACGCCACCGCCGAGGGAATAGCAGAGGCAGCCATAGTGACTTTGCAGCGATCTTGAAAAACCAGCCGGTGCAAGAAAATTCACCCCATCCCACTTATGTACACCAAGCTCAATCCCAGCACCCTTCTTCCCATCACCATAATCCTCTGCAGCAGCAATACCAGCAATGCCCTCCTGCCGTGCCTCAGAGTCACCATCCCAGACTCAACATGCACGGACAGGACATTGCAACCTGCGCCAACAACCTGAGGTATTTTGGCCCAGCAGCAGCCCTGCGGAGCCCACTCAGCAACCATGCTCAAAGACAGATGCCTGGCTCCAGCCCTGACCTCATCTCCACAGCCATGGCTGCAGATTGCTGGAGAAGTTCTGAGCCTGACGAGGGCCCAGCTGGCCCCTGGGGCTGTTGTCAGGCTGACCCTTATGACCCCTGCCTCCAGTGCAGGCCAGAACAGTGTGGTTCCTTAGACATACCCTCTGCTGAGCCAGTGGGGAGGAGACCCGACCTTTTCAAGTCACCAGCACACAATCCCCTCTCGGAAAATGCCCAGGGTTCTGAGAAAATGGAAGAAAGTGAATTCAAAGGCTGTAGGTCTGCATCATCCCTTGGCATCTCTCATCACATCACCCCCCCAGTGCTACCTCGAAATACAAGGCCCCTGCAAAAGGTAAGCCGTAATGACAACAGCAGTATGTGCCACTGCCTTAATGGAATGTTAGAGCCTGTCGTGTGGTGCATATTGGAAAACATGTGTAACACGTGTCCGTTTTGTAAAAGGATGTGATGGCAGAAGCATAAACAGAAGGGTTTTTTAGCTTAGATGCTCTCTTGCCACACTGCTTAAGTGATAGAGACAATACACTTTGGGAACTACTGACCCCAGAGGACTGGTTCAAATATATATAAGTTATAAGTAGATAACCAGGGATCTGTAATCAAAACTAGAACTACCCTAGCCTAGTCATGATGGATGTTGCAAGAAGGAAGGGTCCCATTATAAAACAAGTTTGAAAAACAGTATTCTCTGTCCTCTCTTGGAGATTCCTTGTGCACATCAACAAATCCTAGGCTTTAAAAAAATCATACAGGGGCGTCTGGGTGGCTCAGTCGGTTAAGCATTGGGCTTCAGCTCAGGTCATGGTCTCACAGTTCAGCTGTTTGAACACCACATCCAGTGAGCTCCAGCCCCGCTTTGGGTGAGCATGTGTCCCACTTCGGGTGAGCTGGAACCCTGCATCAGCTGAACCCTGCTTCTCTCTCTCACCCTTTTCTTCCTCCCTCTCTGCCCCCTTATGGAATTCTCTCTTTCTCCCTCTCTCTCTGCCCCTCATTCACTTGTACCCTCTCTCTGGAAAAAAAAAATCATACTGTACCTTGTTTAATCCGGCATTTTCCTCACCTAGTTGGCCATAATGGCTTTAAAAATAACATCTATTAATATCCCATGGAACTAGCCTTCTTCATAATATATTTTGGAGGAGTGTTTGCCTGGCTCAGTTGGTAGAGCATGTATGTGACTCTTGAACTTAGGGTCATGAGTTCAAGTCCCACGTTAGTTGTGGAGCCTACTTGAGAAAAAATAAAATATTAAGAAAAATAGTATATTTTGGAAAGCCCTGCCTTTATTAATAACCATCATGACCCAGCGAGTTCTTTGTCATTCAAACCTGTTCTTCTCCTCCTCACCCACTAGAGGCCTAGGGTTCATTAGCTTGGAGACAGTCTACCATAGTGGTTAACAGCATGAGCCTGGGAGCCAGACAGATATGAGTTCAAAGCAAGGCTCTTACATTTAGAACCTCTATGCTGCCCTTGTCTATAAATGGGGCAAATACTGGCCCCTGCCTCACTGGCTGATGTGGATTAAATGGGTTAATACATATAAAGCATTTTGAACAGGGCCTGGAACATAACAATCTTCCAAAAATGTTAGCTCATTTTGCTAATGAGTTAAAAATAAGATTATGTATGAAAAGTATTTAGCACAGGGCAGATACCCACTCAGTCCTTCAGTAATGCTTCACTTCAGCAACACTCAGCAGGAGCTCAGGTGAAGGAATGAAATGGTCTAAAATGTAAATGAGCTTGTTTTGGTCAACTAGACATTTAAAAGAAGTTGACATATAATTCAGAATGACTAGAATCAGGGATGCCTGGGTGGTTCAGTTGGTTAAGCATCTGACTTCAGCTCAGGTCATGATCTCACAGTTTGTGGGTTCAAGCCCCATGTCAGGCTCTATGCTGACAACATGAAGCCTGGAGACTGCTTCAGATTCTGTCATCCCCTTTTTTTCTGCCCCTCCCCCATGCCCACTCTGTGTGTGTGTGTCTCTCTCTCAGAAATAAGTAAACATTAAATAAAAAAAGAATGACTAGCATCAAGAAGATAAGAAATAACAAGTTGGAGAGGATGTGGAAAAAAGGGAACTCATATGTAGTGTTGGTGGGAATGTCAACTCGTGCAGCCACTATGATAAACAGTATGGAGGTTCCTCAAAATATTAAAAATAGAACCACCCTATGACCTAGTAACTTCACTTCTGGGTATTTACCCAAAGAAAACGAAAGCACTAATTAGAAAAAATATGTGCACCCTTGTGTTTATTGCAGTATTGTTTACAATGGCCAAGATACGGAAATAACCTGAGTGTCCATCAATGGGTGAATGGATAAAGAAGATATGGTGTGTGTGTGTGTGTGCACTTATACACACACACACACACACACACACACACACTTACATACATACATATATTCATACATACATACAATGGGATATACTCAGACATAAAAAAAGAATGAAATCTTGCCAATTGTGACAACATGGATGGACCTAAAGGGTATTATGCTAAGTGAAATAAGTCAGACATAAAGAGACAGATACCATATCATTCACTTATGTGTGGAATCTAAAAAACAAATGAGCAAAGAAGAAATAGATTCATAAATGTGGAGAACAAACTAGTGGTTGCCAAAGGGGTGGGGGTGGGGGAATGGGTGAAATAGGTAAAGGGGGTTAAGAGGTTCGGACTTCCAGTTATAAAATAAATAGCTCACAAGGGATGAAGAGTAAAGCATAGGAAATATAGTCAATAATACTGTAATAACTTTGTAAGGTGACCTATGCTAACTGTACTTGTTTTGGCAAGCATAGCATAATATATGCACTTGTTGAATCACTATGTTACACACCTGGAACTTATATAAAAATTAATTACACTTCAATTTAAAAAAAAAAGAAGTTGAAGCTGAGGGCTACTATCTCAGAACTGTATTTCTTCTCCCGAGTGCTTCTCGCGAGTGACTAAGCATTCCCAGAGATTAAGTTGTGTTTTGGGTGCTCTTACTCCCTATATGGCCAGTAACATGTATTTTTTTCAGTAACAACTTTATTGAGATATAATTTACATACCATAAAGCTCTCCTATTAAGTGTACAACTCAGTGCTTTTATTCATAGCTATGCAGTCACCACCACAACCAATTTTAGAATATTTTCATCATCCCATAAACAAACCCAGCACCCTTTAGCAGTCACCCCAGTCCCCTCCCAAGTAACATGTACCTTTGAGCCATTCTGATGCCATTTTGATGCATTCTTTGGGCCCACGGGCCAGGAAACACACACCCCATACATTTGGCCTCCCTGGAACAGCACTCCCACAGGACAGTTCAACTTCTCTCGACCGGGATACACTTCCAAGGTATGCCTAGGGTAAATGCTCATCTCGGCAGTCAGTATAACCCCATGCCTGTCTTTACTACTCAAAAAGGCATATCAGAATACAAATTGGTAAGAGTGATAGTATATTAAAACTGACTTTAAGGGGCACCTGGGTGGCTCCGTTGGTTAAGCATCCGACTTCAGCTCAGGTCATGATCTCACAGTCTGTGAGTTCGAGCCCCACATCAGGCTCTGTGCTGACAGCTCAGAGCCTGGAGCCTGCTTCAGATTCTGTGTCTTTCTCTCTCTATGCCCCTTCCCCACTTATGCTCTGTCACTCTCTGTCTCCAAAATAAATAAAAACATTTTTTAAAAAATTTAAAAAAAACCTGACTTTAAAAGTAAATTATCTTCAAACTTTGGTACGATTACTTGGGCCCAGTTACCCACCTTGCAAGGGGTGATAGTAATCCAGTGCATCATGATTCTGTGGGTAAGGACAGCTGATTTTAAATGTGACTGTTCTTATGTCCTCAAAGAGAAATGGACTCTTCCTGTGAAGGAAGATCATCTTCTCAGGACACTTACCCAGACTTCCAGATGAACCACAGAGCCCTAGCAATCACGAGGCCTCAGATGTCCCAAGCAGAGCTCCCTTATCCTGGCCAACATGCGGGCTCAATAATGCACTGAGCACCTGTTTAGTGCAGTGTATGCAGTGTTGTATTCATGGTGGAATAAGAAATACAAGATATGGCCTGACCCTCAAATAATGTATGCCTTAGTAGTGCAAATGATATAAGCATAGTAACTATAATATTAGTGAAAAGGTGACTGGTGACATAAAAGGGGGAAAGTAGTTGTTAGGTTTTGAAGAATTGAAAGATCACTTCTTGGTGGAGTCCCTGTGTCAGGGCCTGGAACCATGAATAACAATAATTACAAGGCTGCCCCCAAATCCAGACCTTGTCTCTAGTTTTCCCTCCTCATCGCTCACCTTGGACAGTCTCATGGAGTCCTCACCTACCTGAGGGCAAGGCTCACATTTACTCAGGTCTGTGTGTCTTGCAGCAAAGAGCACAGACCCAGTCATCATGGACACTGAGGAAAAGTTGCTGAATGAATAAAGGAAAACATATATGTTTAAAGATGACATTCAGCAAACTACTATTCAATGCCTTTTTATTATAATTAAATCTTTTATATGGAGTGTGTGTGTGTATGTGTGTATGAGAGAGAGAGAGAGAGAGAGAGAGAGAGAGACAGAGACAGATTGAGGTAAAACTCTCCCCTTGTTCTCCTCAGAGTGGAGATGACTCCTCAGAAGAAGAAGAAGGGGAAGTAGATAGTGAAGTTGAATTTCCACGAAGACAGAGGTAAAACCAATAAACACCTGTGACTGCTTTCATTGTAATGGGGAAAATCCTGAGTTTGCCATACCTCCTGTTCAGTCACAGATCACTTTCGAACAACCACCTTGTAGGGAGATTTGAACTCACAATTCTTCCTTTCCCATTGCCACATTTTGGCGGCTGGCTATGCACAGCAGATTCTAGTTCATCAGAATTCATTTCTTAGGAGCTTCAAGATGAGGAGTATAAATATGGATTCAATGTGCATTTGAGAATGTAGTGGGAATTTTATGAGAGATGGCCATGCTGTTTTGTGGATAATATCATTGGTTTCTGGTGTACCTCCTTTTATTAGTCTCTTGGGCTGCTATAACAAAATACCACAGGCTGGGTGGCTTAAACAATGGGAATTTATCTTTCACGGTTCTGGAGGCTGGGAAGTCCCAGATCAAGGTTCCTGGTGAAGACTCTCTTCCTAGCTTGCAGACAGCAGCCTTCTTGCTGTGTCCTTACAGGGTTGAGGTGGGGGAGTATGGGACAGAGAAGGTGGAGAAGGGAATGAAGGGAAGGGAAAATATCTTCCTCTTATAAGATCACAGTCCCATGGGATTTTGGACCTGCGCTTATGATCTCATTTAACCTTAATTATCTCCTAGGAGCCTATCTCCAGATTCAGTCACACTGGGGTAGGGCTTCAATATACGAATTGGGGTGGAGGTGGGAGGGAACACAGTTCAGCCCATAGCACTCTCCATGCCTTGGATTTTATGCCTGAAGTTAAGTATAATTAATTAGGTTGAGTCCTCCTTCAACCCAGCCTTAAAAATAGCTTCGTGCTTAGCCAGAAATAGTCATTGTAAATTAAAGAAGTACTACATCCCCCTACTTCTAGAAAAGAGCTGCCCTTATGTAGGAGTGGGGAAGGTAGTTTTCCTCCAATAAAGCCTTTTCTGCAATTAGGCATTCTGTTCTTGAAGAATATGGCTCTAAGAATCTGCCGGAAAGGTTTGTGTACCTGCCCAGAAACAGGAATTCTCTGCAAACCAAGGGATTCCTTTGGTAAATTGTATTCTGGGTCCCAACGCTGTACAAAGAATTGAAATCTGTTCTCATCCCCTGAGCTATTCCTGCCACATTGCTATTGCTGCCTTATTGCCTCCTTGGTTTCTCCTATGCAGTGAGATTGAATCTGAGTAAAATGTCTTTTCGTTCTCTGAACTCACTCTACCGACATCACAATTACGTGACTCCCAGCTTTGTTCCCATGACACACCATACACTCAGCCCACCTAATGGCTTCCCGCCTTTCTTGTTGGCCATGATGAAAATTATATGTATGTTTTTACTGCATGGTTTTCCTTTTTATAACATTTTGCTCCCTATCTCTTTTCTGGATTCCTAGCCTTGAGATGTTGTGTAAGTCCTACTTTAATCTCCTTCTCCCACAGGCTCTTTTCAGGTGTCCTTGGTCCCCCCAGCCTTGCAGCCTATCACCTGACCTTGTCATTGGCGAGGCTCAGATCGTATGCCATCAAAATCACTTTGTACTAAGAGATACAGAAAGATCTGACAATGACAGAGGAAAAAGTCAGTCTTCTTTTTATTATTTGTTTTCTTTTGAAACCAAAGTGAACTAACAGCATTCTTATTTGCTAGGCTACTTATAAACAATGGGGAAAAACTGAAGAACTTTTGCAAATTCTCCCTCTGCTCCCCACCCCCTGCAGATTTTGCCTCATCTGTGCTAAACCCACATGTTAACAGGAATCAGTCATTAGCTAACTCAGCAGTGGCCATAGCTGCAGAGGGAACGTTCCTTCCAAGCTCATCTGCACTGGGGGTTGGCTGACAGGGTGGACACACGTGGCCTTCCACAGCCGCCATGCCCAGTGGGAAATGCAGCTGGTAGAGAATGACACTGAGCAGGGTATGCGTAGACCCGGCCCAAGCTGCAGCTCTGCCTTCTCTGATGGTGTGGCCTGGAACAAGTCACTTTCCTTGTCTGGCTCCAGTGTTATGGCCTGAGAAATGAGTTAGACCAAAGAATCTCTCAAGACTCGTTTACCTGTAAGAATCTGGGAGGTCTGTGTATAAGCAGCTGAATTTCAGTTTGAACTTTTCCATACCATGCATGCGTGTACACAACTGTGATCTGCTGAGTGATCTGTGATCTATGAGCTGCTGAGTTTCTCAAAGACCAGTAGTAGCCATCAACAGTGGAGTGTACTGTTTAGCCACATAAACATACAAACCAAATGAACAGGAAATGCAAATTTCCTTCTCGTTTGCTTTAAAATTTAATAGTGTTGGCTCCATAGCTCAGGGGTTAGAGCACTGGTCTTATAAAATTTAATAGTGTCTATCCACCTGGAGTTTCGAGTCTCCCTCGGGGGCAGGGAGAAACCTAGAAAACCTCTCACCAAGGCTATGGTCTAAGAACAGTAGTTGTTCCCGTGATTAAGTTCCTCTGGTTTTTTGTGGTTCTAGGCCCCATCGCTGTATCAGCAGCTGCCAGTCGTATTCAACCTTTAGCTCTGAGAATTTCTCTGTGTCTGATGGAGAGGAGGGAAATACCAGCGACCACTCCAACAGTCCTGATGAGTTAGTGGATAAACTGGAAGACCGCCTGGCCGAGAAGCTAGATGACCTGCTGTCCCAGACGCCAGAGATCCCCATTGAGATATCCTCGCATTCAGATGGGCTCTCTGACAAGGAGTGCGCCGTGCGCCGCGTGAAGACGCAGATGTCTCTGGGCAAGCTGTGTGCGGAGGAACGTGGCTACGAGGTGGGGCTTCTCCTCCCTTCTCCTCTGATCACTATAGCTCTTTGGGTTTAGAGTATGCTCAAGTCATTTAGGGTATAAGATAAAACAACTGCCTCCTGGAAGTAAGTAGAAGTGCAGAGATCCACAGAGCTCCCTGAAATAAAGGCAGTTCTCCTAAATGAGGCACAAACATCGAACTGCTCGGGCATCCTTTCTTCTAAGATTTAACTCAAACATCTGCTTCTCCTGACCCCATCTCCCTTGTGGTTAAGGGTACGAGCCTCCCCTCTCCATGTCCCCTGGATGATGCTCTCATAGCACAGGGAACACTTCAATGCCTGTCCAGTGCTGCCTTTGAAGGCAGGATAGCATAGTGGTTGTAAGTTTACACCTGGAATCTGACTGCCTAGATGCCAATCCCAGCCTGAGTTCTCTACTGACTGACCGCAGCATTGGGCAAGCTACTAACCTCCCTGTAGGTCAGTTTCCTTATCCGTAAAGTGGGAGTGATTAACAGCACTTATCTCCTAGGGTGCTTGTGAGGATTAAATGAATTTCTAGATGAAAACCACTTACAGCAGTGCCTGGCACATAGTGAACACTATGTAAATGGGGCTGAGGTGGTATTGCTATAATTGCTATCATCATCGACATCATTTTTTTTCTTCCAAGATTTTCCTTAAATTCCAGTTAGTTAACATATAGTATAGTAGTGTAGTATTGGTTTCAGGAGTAGAATTTAGTGGTTCATCTCTTACATACAACACCCAGTGCTCATCCCAACAAGTGCCCTCCTTAGAGCCCATCACCCATTTGGCCCATCCCCCACCCACCTCCCTCCAGCAACCCTCAGTTTGCTCCCTGTCGTTAAGAGCCTCTTATGGTTTGCCTCCCTCTCCATTTTTATCTTATTTTATTTTTCCTTCCCTTCCCCTTGTTCATCTGTTTTGTTTCTTAAATTCCACATATAAGGCCATGTCATGTTTATATGTCTTCTCTCTCCAGAAGCCCTGCAAGGACAGGACCTGGTCTCATGTATCATAGCCAGCAACCCAGCACAGTGCCTGTCCTCTGGGAAGCGTTCCATACATGTTTACTAAGTGATTTCCCAAACAAATTAAGGTTTTCTTTTGTCTCGACTTTGCAGAATCCTATGCAGTTTGAAGAATCGGACTGTGACTCTTCAGATGGAGAGTGTTCTGATGCCACAGTCAGGACCAATAAACACTACAACTCTGCTACTTGGTAATGAAAGAAAACCCATCCTGAAGATATCATGACTATACTGGCATTTCAGATCCTTCCCACCCCCAGACTCTTCCCACTCTCTCCCTGCTTTTTCGTCTGGGAAGAGAGCTGCCCCCTCTTTCTTACCCCTAGAAATGAGCTGCAATAACAGGAACATGAGACTTCGCAAATCTCTTGGAAAAAAATATCCAAATGAAATTAAGTCTCACTGAACATTTCAATCAAGAATGGCAGGGATCTATTTTATTGAATATTCTAGCTACTGTAACATTGATATTTATTTTTGTTTGACATTTTAACACTTTGTACTGTAAAGAGTGAACTATATATAATATAGAGAGAGACACAATAATTTCTTGCAAAAAGAGAGAGAGAGAAAGAGAGAGAGAGAGATAAAGGAAGAAAGAAAAGAAAGAAAGAAGTGGAATTTAGGAGCAACATCGTTGGGAATTTGTGGGGCCAGGAGATATTATTGCTACTTGAACAGGGGACCAGTTCTTTTGGCCATAAGAGACGAAGAAGAGCCAGAGCAAGACATACTGATTATTTTAGAAAACAAAGAAAAGCAATTCCAGGTAACTTGTGAACAGACCACATTAAGTTCAACCAGCTTGCCCACATGGGTGATGGAAATGATCTAGAAGAGACTGATGACCAGATACTTGCACCCAAGGTCCTTGAGGGCATGTGCTTCCTCTAGGAGGAAAAAAGACAACTACACATCTGGAAGCTGATTTCATTTCAAGAACTTGAAGCAGCATTTGGTAGTGAGACTTACAGATAGCATCAAGCCTTGTCTTTGACAAATGCTTCCCTTTTTAATGCTGTCATTGTCATTACCTTGACAAATGTGTTACCTTGACCAATGTGTTGATTTTTCAGACTCAAGTGCCATTTTCTTATAGCCTATTTCCTTTCCACCTGTTGACCACTTCCTTTAGGGAAAAAGGCAGGGGGTGCCAAAAAGAGAAAAAGGAAATTTACAACAGTATTAGAAAAGCAAATGTGGAATTTGTGAAAGTGCATTCTCACAATGTCTCAGTTCAGCTACATGAAGAAGATCAGATCACCCCTCTGTGGAACCAGGTTACTTGTCTACTAGAGTCATATTGATTCAAACAGAACAGACTTTGAAGGCAGCTAGCGTGTGTGTGAGTCTGTCCAAAGTCCAATCCCGAACCACCCCCTTGTTTTTATTCATTAACTCATTCTATCTGGGAAGCTTTAGTGCCTGGCTACCACTATCAGGATAAAGGCAGCATAAGCAACTTGTAAAAGTCAACCCCTCCCACATTACAATAGCATTTTTGTTAAACGCAACTGGTAAAGTGTATTTTACTGCACTTTGGATCAATGCAGTTGGAAATAATTGAATCTGGAAATTTATAGAAAGAACAACTGATGCTGAGCAGCAATTGGAGAGATTTTACATTGTCCAAGACCTGAGGTCCTGGCTTGTCTCTGGGGTCACGGTCTTTGAAAAGCATCCCAAGGAATTTCATCATGCCTCAGCTTCAAGGAAATTTTTATCTAGAATTTTATATAAAAACGGGTGTTGGCCTAGTTTCCATCTCTGTCTCCAAGATAGGTTACTGTCAAACAACCTCTCTAGGCTCAAGACCTGAAGAACATGGCTTGACTCTTTGACACTGCATCACGTTGGACATTAGGAAAGACTTACACATTACAGGTATTAAAACTATTTCCAACAAAGATGAAAACGTTGCCCTCCGCTGGGGGTCGCCGATTGCATCAGCCAAAAAGGAAAGGTGGAGGGAATTTAGAGCACTTCCTTTGCTTGTCTGATCCCTCCATGTGTTTACACTTTATGTTGAGTCGTTGATTTAAAATTTAGTGTCTATAAAATTTATAGCTCTTAGGTAAGATGAAGGAAAATGTTTAACTTATACAGAGAGCAGTATTGTTTGCATTAAATTATTCCATTTTGTATAAATTCTGTAGCTGGACTACATGAAAGATCTTAAGTTATGGCATTATTATCACTGTTATTTTGTTTTATAATAATTATCATTCTCATTTTCTGTCGATCAGAAGGTGTGGCTTTACAGTGTAGCACAATGATTGTGTTTATTGCTAACCATGAATAATTATGGGTTTTTATGATTTTTATGAAGGAATGAAAATGGAACTGCCATTTGGGAGCTCCCTGGTATTCATCTTAGTTGTATTCCCCCATTTTCTGTGTGCAACAACAATCATCTGAGGATGCGGGTTCTGCCCTGGAGGCCAGTGGATGCACTGTGGCTTTGACTTGATCCTGAAACCCCCCGGGTGGGCAGATGACTGAGTGAATGGACAAATACTTCAGAAGCTGTAAACTTTCTCAAGTTTCTTAAGAAATAAAATCATGGGACTACATTAGAGGCAAAAAGAGAATTATTTAGTCCCCTGGGAGGAGCCGACCTAGGGAGTTGCTGCCCGGGGCCCATGGGTTAGGCAGATTCAAGAGCGGGCAGCACAGTTTGTCATCTCCTTCTTTCCAGGTCCCATAGTACCAACTTTTTATTTCTCCTGGCTGGGAGTAGCAGGGAAACATAAAAAGAAACAAGCAAACAAAAAGAATATGTATACCATGACATTGACATAAAATGCCTAGCTATGATGTCATCCCGTAATAAGACTAGAGGCATTCTAGAAGGAGGCCTACTCACTTAGAGGGTGATTGGGCCGGAAAAGTACCTTAAAAGGCCATATTTTCCATCCTTGGACTTCAGACCACACTCAACTGTGAATCTCTCTGGTTCATTTCTTCTGGGAACTGAGAGTTCATCTCTTGAGACTTCAGACCACACTAAACTATGAATCTCTCTGGTTCATTTTTTCTGGGAACAAGTCTATGTCCCCTTTCTCTCCACCATAAAACACACTTTAGCTCGTCCAGTTCTTGCCCACCTATAGTGGCAAAAGGAAACAGGAGGGTCGGCTTCTGTCTTACATCTTTCAGTGATGGTCTTCCTCGAAAACCCACACCTGATACCTCATAACTTTGATGTTTTTTGAATTCCCAAATATGATAATGCCATATACCTATCTGGGTTAACTGTTATAAGCATGTTAGGGTAGTAGACAGTGTTGAATCATGAGTCATTCACTGTATTGTTGAGAGTTGAATAAAGCTCCACATTGAACCCTTTTATTTATTTATTTATTTATTTATTTTTAGTAGAAGTGACGAGAGGCTTCAGAAAAGTCTAGGTTAAAAATAGTCTAGGTTAATGGGGGCGCCTGGGGGGCGCAGTCGGTTAAGCGTCCGACTTCAGCCAGGTCACGATCTCGCGGTCCGGGAGTTCGAGCCCCGCGTCAGGCTCTGGGCTGATGGCTCAGAGCCTGGAGCCTGTTTCTGATTCTGTGTCTCCCTCTCTCTCTGCTCCTCCCCCGTTCATGCTCTGTCTCTCTCTGTCCCAAAAATAAATAAACGTTGAAAAAAAAATTTTTTTTTTTAAATAGTCTAGGTTAAAAAGAGAAATGCCTTCTCTATCCCAGCCTTGCCCTTCACTGCCTGCCTTGAGCTAACCAGGACAATTTTGAATCCGTGTGTGTTTCTTGGAGAACAGCTCCACATCCTCTGAGGAGTGCTGAATCTAAGAGCTCAGGAAATTGAAGAGCTGATCCTTCAGTCCTGAGGACTGTGCCACAATGCTTTAAGGAACCTCACAAGACTGTGATTTCAAACTTCATTGTTGATGGAAAGCTTAACCCCCTTGGGATCAGTGTCCACATTCATTTAGCGTCTGTTTTTGACTGACTACAAGATAACGAGTTTTAATCTGTATTGCAGATGAACATTGGTTCTGATTTTCATCTATTTCTAGATCATGTCCTCTGGTAACAATTCCTATTAAAATTGCTTTGCAGAGGGACTGAGAAGCCAACTTCCTTTGAAATCATAATAGACCTTACCGCCACTGAAGTTTAGACCTGTTTGCAAGATTGGGGAGCTCCTACTCAAAAAGGATTTGGTACAGCCTACTTGAAGTTCAGATATTTAAAACTTTAGTACCAACAAACCATCCTTCTAGAATTAAGGATTTTTTAGTAGGACATACTAAGTACTGGACATATATTTCAGGGCCTCATTGTGCTAAATTTCCCTCTTACTCTAAGTAATAGATACGATGATTTGGGATTTTCCGGGTACCAACCCAATTTTAAATGCCCTCCCCTACTGTGAAGCCCTGACACATCCTTTCCATGTGAATGCATCCTCACTGATCAACTAATTTACTTTTTTATCCCCATGACTTTTTGTCTCAAGTGTTCCCCCTTTTCGTAAAATGTTCCTACTTGAACTTCCTGGAACCGAATTCTCTAGAATAGAACATACTTGGAATGCAAGGGATTCCTGCCTTGCTCTGCAGTACAGTTTGCTGTTTTGTTTTTCCACGAAACCAGAAGCCAATATACTACCACATACCACCACCTACCACCTCCACCCTAACACCCAAGACTGATGTTATTTCTTGATCGCCATATTCTTTCCCGCCCAGCCCGGACACAGCCTCAGAACCTCTCATAACACAGCACTTGGAGAAACAATGACAGCTTGATTGGAAAAGGGGACATCTATTTCAGCATCCCAACTCGAACCTTACAATTAATTTTCTCAAGGTGGTTTGAGATCTTGAGTTAGCCCTGAAGGGAGAATGACAGGACCACACCAGTGTTCTCCTTTTGGAGCCCACCCTGTGGCTGTGGAGGTCAGCACCACTGGCAGGAAAAAGGCCACTTGCTTCCACCCACCGCCCTTTTGGACTACAATTCCAATTGAATAATTTCCAGTCACTGATGGATTGAATTCCAAAGTGTCTCTTCATTTACGTCATTTCATTGTGTTAAATAGGCATGTTCCTCCCTCCCCTTCTATAAACAGAAAGCTAAAGTTAGGTCCCAGTTACCTGCTTCTTTCTTAGACTCTGTGAGGCTAATGTATCAAAACAGTGTGATATTCTTCTTAAGACTTTGACTTGTACTGTCAGTATGAATTTAGTGCCTTTCCAGGCAGCAAGATTTTTCTTCTTTGCTGATTTCATAGAATAAATGTCCTACTTACTATACTCGTATCACCAATGTTACCAACCTCACAGACTAGCACATAAGAATTACATTAGTCTGTTTGTTTGCATGTTGCAGCCAGTACTGCAAGCGCCTATTCAAACTGGAATGAAGTAGGTTGCCAAGTGGAAGAGCCTTCTGGAACCTGGAACATTTCTCAGGGACAGGTGGCAGAGGGGAGCTCTGAAAGCACTGCTCTGAAAAACAGGTTACCCCAAAGGAGTTGGACTAAAGCTTTTGTTAACTTGTCACATGACCAGAAGATGATGGCAGGATTTCGTAGAGACAAGCCCCTAGGCAGATGCAAGGCCACTGTAAGAAAACTTTCAGCAGACCCCCGACCCCCAGGCTTACTCTCTGGAGCCACTTCACCACACTCGGGAATGCTGCCTCCTGGCCCCAGGCTGTTGCCCAGTGACCTGACAGACGGGGTCCTCCAATGGTCATACACAGAGGGACCCCGCAGCCAGAATGTGCAAGCTCTTAGGAAGATAGCCTTTTTTTTTTTTTTTTTCACAAATAATTTTTTTTTTAACCTTATTTATTTTGACAGAGCAGGGGAGGGGCAGAGAAGGAGAGACAGAGGGAGAAAATCCCAAGCAGGCTCCACACTGTCAGCACAGAGCCCAATATGGGGCTCAAACTCAGGAACTGTGAGATCATGACCTGAGCCGAAGTCCAGAGTCAGATGCTTAACTGAGCCACCAAGGTGCCCCAAGAAGATATCTCTTATTGACCATATCATCTGAGTGGCTTTCCACCTCCAGTGCCCTCTTCTCAGACTCTGGAAGTGGGAAGACCCACTCTGATTCTTTATTGCAACAATTTGAGTTCCTATCAATTTGGAGCAAATTCTTTTTTGGGGTTAAGTCTCAAAATGAGCTTCCTCATCTGTCTCCCTGGACCTCCAGTACCATCAGTCCCCTGCTCCCTGTGGTTTCTGATGCCAGCTCCATTTGTACTGAATAATTGTACACTGATGGGAACAAGAGCGACTATCGAAGCAAACCAATGCATGGAATTAAACAAAAAGCGTGCTTCACTCCTTTCTGGTCCTGTCTTTTCCTAAGGTTCTGTTTGTGTCCCGAAAGCTGCCTTCACAGGTCTCAGCACTTGTCAGAGCTGTAGGGAAAGGAAAACTTCACATGCAGGGTGGCCTGCAGCCAGGAAAGCCGGGTGTGGAGAAGGTTTCTGTGGCTGTGGTTTCAGACACACCTACAGAAGGAGGGGACAACCATCCCTCTCTTTCCTTAATAGTTTCCTCTTGATGGTGGACACGTGCCCTTCTTCTTTCCCATGGCCTTCCTGCTGCCCATCTTGTAGCTACTCTTCATTAGTGACTCCACTATAAAGTAAGTGTAGAGAAGGAAAAGGTGAAAATGAAAATCTGGCTTCTAAGGAATCATACTGGTAAGAAGCCTCCTGAGAGTGATGCTAAAACACCATTTTGGATTGTTTGATTTTCAGCCAATCCTGATTCCCACTGGCAAGGGGAACTGAACGTGAGCAACATGTACAACACACCCCATACAGAACGTTTATATCCATTTATTTGGGAAATTGCTTTGCCTGTAAACTCACAACTGGTAAGGCACAGTGTAGCAAAATCATGAGGCGAGAGGGAGTGAGACAAACATAAGGATCTTGATAAAGGGCACACACTTGCAGTCGTGTAGAAAACATACTGGCTTCCCCTTGCCTCCTGCTCCTCCAGAACACAAAGAGCCACAGATTTCACACAGCCTTCTCCTCACCCCCGCTCCTGTAAGCATGCTTCTTCTAAAGCAATATGCCTTTAAAAATGAAGTCCTTGTCATGTTTTTTGGATCATACCCTGTCCAAAAAACACTGCTTAGGAATTCATTCTTCCTCCTGAACAGTATTCTCAAGAATTCATGCAGAACACGTGGCTTGAGGGAAAGCCTTGGCAAGATTCTTGGCCGCACCAAATCAAAACCCAGCAGAGGATGCCCAACAGCAACGGTTCTGGTAAGAAATGGCGAGTTAGTCCTGTACGGTACAGGATCCCAGAGATGGTCAGCGTAGGTGCCAAGGTCCTGCTGTACTTGGAAGCATTAACCCAGGTCTGTGCCAGTTCAGTACTGCAGCTGTAAGCAGCAGCAGCAGCTACAGATCATTAAAAATACAACACAACACAGTAATCCAAAACCAAGTTCTCCCCCTTGGATTAAAAGATAAAATAGAATTACTCCTCAGTTATTCTTGACAAATGACAAAATGAAAAAAATTCAGAGGCTATGCTGGCTGATAGCTGAGTGTACTGAATCCATTCTCCTAGCAGGACAGAGACAGGATTCCCACGCAGAAAGGACAGATTAGAAAATGTACCGACAGGTCATTTGGTTCCAGTGAGTCAAGGGGCCCTGCCCCATTCAGACAGGTTAAGAATGTCCCCAGAATATACCCATAACATGCAGAATTTGCTGCATTCATATTTAATAGTCTATTTGTAATCAGCTGAATTGTCAGAACACGCAACCAAGAGATTTGACACGTTTGGTAACATAAGTGCCTCTGAACACAAAGCATCACAGAAATCACTGTGCATTTGAGTTGTATGTGAAAGTTCTATGCAGTTTGTCAGCTAGTTCCCCTTGGCTTATGGAAGAGGTAGGTCATTGGCAAAAAAAAAGAAAACAAAAAAAAAACAAAAAAAAAAAACAGAAGAAAACACTCTCCATGAGACTAACAGGATAAAAGGTAATGTCAGTGATGTGGGTTCACATCATTTACACCAGTAACATCCACCAGGGATTTAACAGAACACCTGTCACAACAGCCTATCACTTTGCAGAAGAGGCACTCTGGATAAGGACAATCAGCATCCTCTCCTGAAGCAGCGCAGGGCTTGCTGAGAGACAAATACAACAGACCATCCTGAGTTCCTTGTTTTTCAACAAAATACAAATAGGATTTTCTAGAAGGCCATCCGTTTAACGGAGTGCCCTGCTAAACCAGGACTGGTTTGAGAACCTGATACAGTTCACCTTCTAGAACAGAGCGTCCTTTATAAAAACACTGCACACAGATATATAGTGTCCAAAATCACCTGTTGAGGGTAATTAAAAAACAATGACGGCTGCACAGGACCACACCCATTATACAAACAAACAACAAAGTCCAAAGACATGGCAACCAAAAACCCAGATCACGTGTCCTTTCTACTGTTTAGATGATTAGTGTTGCTTATTTCATTCAAATGCAGGTCCTTTTGACTAAATTTTTTAATGAGGGTTCCAGGAACTAAGGCCACCAGAGCAATGGCCAAAAGCTTGAAGACTGTTTCCCAGGAGAAAAGAGCATCCAGAGAGGTCAGAGTTGACAGGATGGAGCCTGTCTGCACACAGATAAAATTGTATGGGACCAAACCTGGAAGAAAAGGGAAAGAGCCTGTTACTAGGGGCAGCAAAATAAAAAATAATAGCCCTTCACAAATGTCCCCAGGAATTCACAACCCAGACTCCAGATTTTTTTTTTTTTTTTGCCTAACTCCTGACCCGTAAGCACATTACCTCTTTCCCTCCCTCTCTACTCCTTCCCCTCCTTTCCTCACTTCCCATAAACAACTGCCTTGTTTAACAAACAGGCCTGTGATGATTTACAAAAATACATATACTACAATAAGACAAAAAATGTTTAATAGGGAAAAGAAAAGTCAAGAATAAGTTAATCAGGAGATACAGTTAGTACAAAAAAGTATAAGGTTCACCAATTTGCTAGAAGTGCCCCAAACTGGGTTCTGAGCATCCAACAGCCTAAGTAATGAGAGGTACCAGTATTATGAGATTTATAGCATGCTAAGAGAAAAACACGTTTCTTAGAAATAGTACTACTTTCATGTTCTATACTGTCTCTAAGCGATCATCAAATCCACTGGATCCCAAAAGTCTGACTGGTAGCAGACAGGCTGGTTATATAACAATCCCAGGGGAAGCTGTTAAAAACACATTCTGGGGCTCCCCGCAGAGATTCTGGTTACCTGGGCCTGGAGTAAAACCCAGGAAACTCTAATAGCTTCTCCTGACCTCTACCCCGGAGACTCTGACTGGTTTGGGACCCCCTAACAACCTGTTCCTTCCCTACAGTAGATGCCTCAAGTTCATAGAGCACTCCAGGTCACACAGCTTGTCAGAAGGGGGACTGGAGCCCCGGTCTCCAGAGTCTTGCCAAGCCTTCTGCCACCTAGGTAATTACAGGCTGTTAACTGAGGTACTGAGGCACTTTGTTTGAAAGCCAAAATGACCAGAATGAGCTGTGGTCAAATTTGCTTTAAGATGTTACTTTCTCTCAAGAATTCCCTATTAACACCAGTTGTTCAACCACAGATTTGTTATGTTCCACCTAGAAGCCCTGAATAGTCTTTCCCTCCATGCTCTAAAGTAGGTTTAAGAGAGGCAATCCTTGCCTAGGCTTAAAGTAGGGTTGGTTTACTTCTAGTGTGGAGAAAACAACAGTCACTGATTTTACAGGATGTTAGCACATTACCACTCTGATAAAGGCGATCCAAGGCACAGACTTTGAGAAACACTGCTCTGGTCCCAGCCCCTCATCTGGCCAAATGGCTCATGGAGGGTAAGTAGCTTATTGAAGGTCATACAATTGTCAAAAGGCAACAAAGAACTTCACTAGCACCACCTCTTTTTTTCAAGGCAGATCTTAAACAGAGGCCAGAGCCAGGCACATGCCCATGTGGCTGATAACCCAGGGCAGGCCCCCAACATGACAATGCTGAAGACACAGACTTAACCCACCAGCTTCTTACCGATCAGAACAGAGAAGAAGAAATGCACAATCGGGATGTTCAGAATCGGAGCTGAGAGGTTCAAGAACCAGTTTGGTGTCATGGGGAAAAGTCTCAAAAACAGTAAGAAAAAAAACAAGCTGTTTCTGTTCTCTTCCACCTGTAGCCAAAAAAGACAAGGTCATTAAGAAGCAGAAAGAATCTCTAGACATGACAATCTGTTAGTGCCAAGCACTTTTCTAGATACTTCACATATTCTCTTCCTGAATCTTCCAACAACCCTCCAGAGTACAGATTGTTTTCCTCATCTTTTAAATTTTTTTTTTTAATGTTTATTTATTTTTGACAGAGAGAGAGAGACAGAGAGACAGAGAGAGAGAGACGGAGCATGAGCAGGGGAGGGGCAGAGAGAGAAGGAGACACAGAATCCGAAGCAGGCTCCAGGCTCTAAGTTGTCAGCACAGAGCCCGACGCAGGGCTCAAACTCACAGACCGCGAGATCATGACCTGAGCCGAAGTCGGACGCTCAACCGACTGAGCCACCCAGGCACCCCATGTTTTCCTCATTTTTTAAATGAAAGTACCTGAAGCTCCAAGAAGTCAGGAACTTGCCTCAAATCACAGAGCTGGTAATGATGAGGCTGGAATTTGATCCCAGGTCTGTGACTCTTGATCACATCAAAAGGAACCCCCGGGAGCTCCAAAGCAGGGTGGAGGAGCACAGTGGGAAACTCCGCAGGGCCCTGAGGTGACACTCCAGGGCCCGGCACTCAGTTGTGGCCCCTCCGCTTACCTTCCTCTGCAGCAGGCATACTTTATCAGGGAAGTAGGAGACCACCAGCTGTTTGCCAAAAATACTAGAGAGCAGATAGCAGCATGTGGCGCCCACTGATGTCAACACACAACACAGCAGAAGCCCCAGCCATGGTCCAAACAAAGCACCAGCTAAAATGTTCTGCAAAAACAAAACAAAACCCTCAGCCATTAGAACATCTGGTGGCTACCAGCCACCTTGTACTGGAGCCCAAGAGTCATAGGTTCCCTCCCCTTTTAGTGATTTTCCCAACCAAAACCCAATTCCCATTTTATTTTATTATTTATTTTTTTTAATGTTTATGTATTTTTGAGAGAGAGAGGAAGACACAGTGTGAGTGGAGGAGAGGCAGAAAGGGAGGAAGACACAGAATCTGAAACAGGATCCAGGCTCTGAGCTGTCAGCACAGAGCCCGACCCGGGGCTCGAACTCATGGACCGCGAGATCATGACCTGAGCCGAAGTCCAACGTTTAACCGACGGAGCCACCCAGGCACCCCCCTCAACTCCCATTTTAAAGGTGTGAACAAAGAGTGACGGAAGAGCTGGAAACTCCAACCTTGGCCTTGGTCTCTTCACCTTTCAGACAGGGAAGATTAACACTTCAGAAGGCAGGTGATAATTAAATGGGATAACAGTGTATACAGCCCCCAGCCTGCTGCCTGGGTTGTAGTAGGTCCTGCAAACACTGGTGCTCCAAGAAGGGAGAAATGGAACTCACACGTTATTTTAACTATCTTAAATGAACACAAACCATGAATTCTCTCCTTCAATAAGACCACATAAGCTATATAAAACGTCTTCTTTCTTTGCTTCTTGCTGGAATTACATCTATGTGGTACACAACACTGGGGGTTCCACGTTGATGAGAGCTCTAGCTGACACTCACAAAAGTCTTAGATTAACAAAAATGGAAAGTGAACCGGTATGCCCTAAATACACTTTGGCCAGTAGACATCACCCTGTCAACATGGGATCCAAGACAGAAACTAAAAGGGGAAGTTAGAAGTGAGAAGGTGGGGGGTCTGATGAGCACCTATTATATGTTAAGTGCCTGACTGTATGTCTTATTTAATCCTCATGATGACCCTGTGTCATCTGCCATCCTTACACCATTCTACGGGGATGAGAGACTAAGTATCAGGCCCAAGCTCACACTAGGCAGAGACAGGATTCACCCTCCGGTAGCATCTGACTCTTTGCCCTGAAGAAGGATCAGCTCAAGAGGGAGGGCAGGTACAGGGGCAACCCCAAGAAGCCAGCCCCTGACTTCCAGGACCACACACCTCCCCTGTCTCTCTCGGCATGGACATGTTTGCTTTTCTTCCAGTTTCCAACAAAGAGATTGCTTAAGTGCATCCAGCTGAGCCTGGGGTGAAGAAAAGATGCCAGGGCAGGAGAAAGAAGCACGACAGAAGGAAGCTTTCAGGGATTTCCTGCTCAGTCTCTTAGTCATTCAACAAATGCTGAAGGCCATTGCATGCCAGGCACCATCACTGAGCCAGCTGCTCTATGCCCACGTTCCATTCAGTTCTGCCACGCAACAGTCCTAGGGGGTTGTGTGAGTATCCCCATTCTCCAGATGAGGAAATGGGGTTGCAGAAGTTAAAGCGCTGGCTCATGGTTACACAGCTGGGATTCAAACCCACCCCAAGCCCTAAAATATACACATATTTACACGCAGGAGCTTAAAACGCCGCAGGGAGCACAGCAAGGTTCTTCTGTAGAATCTGAGGTGGGGGTGGATGAGAAGCAGCCCGCGACTAGAGCACATGTCTAGGCCCAGCACTGCGGTTCTGAGTGCTGGGGGCCGCCTGGGAATTCCAAATAACTTTTCCTCCCCACACCAGGGAAGCTTCCAGCCTTGCCAGTCTAGCATCATCATGAACAACTTGCATTTGTTCATCGAACATTTGTGAAGGCACTTCCCTGTACCAGGCAAAGAAATACAAAGCTGAGAGTAAGGAACGGGCCTGGTTTGCCAAGAGCTCAAAGACTGGTGGAAAAAACGGATTTTAAAAAAATAAATAACAGAAAACAGTGCCAAAATCAGAACGTTATGGAAGCTCTGAGGAGGAACAGCTGAGCCAGCTCAGATTGTGTGTGTGTCCAGGACAGCACACAGCCATCAATGCCTTAGAAACAAAAACAGCACATTTGAGAGAAGAGGCAAACTCTGGAGCTGGGCAGACATGGGTTCAGATCCCAGCCCTGCCCCTCCTCACTGTCAACTTGGACAGTTCCTTCTCACTGCCTGTTTCCTTATGTGTAAAGTGTGATAATCAGGCCCACGTTATAAGGCTGTTAGGAGAATTAACTAAGGTCAGTGAGGCAACTGTGAAAGTGTCTGACACTTGGGAAGCTGTCATCAAATCATTGCCACAGTAGTCTAGCTCTGGACCATATGATTTGCAGCCTGAGGCGGACTCTACAAAGACAGAAGGTGGCAGAGCACCTGGGTGGCTCAGTCGGTTGAGCATCTGACTTCAGCTCAGGTCATGATCTTACAGTTTTTAAGTTCAAGCCCTACATAAGGTTCATTGCTGTCAGCACAGAGCCCGCTTCGGATCATCTGGCCCCCTCTCTCTGCCCCTCCCCACCTTGTGCTCTCAAAAATAAATAAATATTGGGAAAAGGTGGGGGGCACTGGGTGGCTCAGTCGGATAAGCATCCGACTCCAGGTCACGATCTCTCGGTTCGTGGGGTCAAGCCCACGTTGGGCTCTGTGCTGACAGCTCAGAGCCTAGAGCATGCTTCTGATTTTGTGTCTCCTTCTTTCTGCCCCTCCCCTGCTTGTGCACAGGCTCTCTCTCTCTCTCCAAAATAAAAATAAATAAATAAATAAGACAGAAGGTAGCTTTCTAGCACACACAGAAGGAGGGCAAGGCACTGACCAGGAAGCTGGAGCCAGGGATGGCAAAGCCCTGTTTGTAGAGGTAGGCACTGCAGAACAGCAGGAACACGTAGGCCTGGTGCTCCTTCCGGTACTCTCGAAGGACCTCAGAAAGTTCCCGCAGCTCGGCCAAGTCTGAGGGGAACCACAGTGACCTGGGGATTTGGAAAAGCAGGTGGAAACATGAGACCAGATCAGCCTAGCACCTAGAAAAGTCCTTTGTGTCTTCTTTCCAAAGACACAGACATAAGAGTCCTGCTTTTGGAAGCAAGAGACCTGGGTTAACATCTCAACTCTGCTACTATCCAGTAGTGTGATCTCAGGCTAGTCCCTGGGCCTCGGTTTCCTTATAGAAAAAATGAGTGTTAAGTTCCCTTTTAGTTCTCAGGTCTTATGATCTATTCTTAAGAGACAAATGGATTAATTTTCAGGCAAGAACTAAATGTCCTAAACTGCCTTCCCTTCCTGGAACACCCCCTCCCCCACAAACTTCAGGCCAAGGACAATTAAAACTTCACATCGCTCCTGAGTTACTAGGTAAAAGACTGTTTTATCAGTCACTAACAAGCCAATTAAAGACTCTCTTGGAAAGTATATCTGTCCCACACCACAAACATAACCTTCTTGATCATATGTCAAGCTTGAACTAATCCTTTCAAAGAGGCTGCTTGTTCACCCCGCTCTTTATCTGGCCCTTAGTGCATTCTGAACCCTGTACAAGGGTGACAGTGTAAGGGCTACCTTGCCTCTGACATAAGAATAACCCTTGAATCTATCAATGATCAATTATGAGCACACCCTCCTAGTTCTCATCAGAATGTTTCTCTTAGTGTGTCTGACACCCACAGCAGAGCCTTCCCAACCTCCCAACTAGGGTAACCGAAAAGTTACCCTCATATTCAAATATCAGTAACATTCTTGTGAACGCCATGCTGTGGCAGGCACATTTCCATAAACTTTATGAACAGTATGCAACACTGACGGCAAACCAGCCCGGTAAGAATTGCACCGCCTCCAGCCCCACCCAGATGGTCATGAGAAGGGGTAAAGTAGAGATATTCAGGAAGGGGGGCGGCTCCGATAATTAATTCGTGAATATTTAAAGAGGTCCTTGCAACACTTCTGCAGACCGAATGCCAAATGCCGTAGAGTCCCAAGGGCAGGGCTGACGGAAGTGAGATGGGGTGGGAAGAACGATGGAGGGAGGCCGAAAGCTGTCGTAGAGATGAGGCTGCGGGGCCACACAAGGGCGAGAGTCGGCTGAAAATGCGTATCAGGGCTGGGCCGGGAAGGCGATCGGCACCCGGCTCCCGTGGCGATGGCACCGCGCAGACAGAGGTGCGCGAACCGGTGCCGCCGGCATAAGGCGCCGCGTTTCCCTGGGCAAATCACCGCCCTGCGTGCAAAGCCACGGATAGCGCACCCAAACTGCACTCCGCGCAACCAGCACAGCGCAGGTTCAGTCCGGGCGGACCACAACTCCCATCCACCCCGCCCGCCCGAGACCGGACAGACGCGGCCAGGACACCGACCCTGATCTCCAGTCCCAGACCTGAACCCCGGCCCCCGACGCCTCCGATCCTGGAACCCAATCTCCGATTCGAAGACCCCATCCTCGTTTCTGTCTCCCTTCCTCGGACCCGAACCGCGGTCCTCGCCACCCGCGCCACGCACCTGCCTCCAGTCTCCTCGTCCGGGCCCAGCGTCCGCCCGCGGGGCAGTCGCGTCGACAGCAAGTACAGGGCGAAGGTGCAGCAGACGAAGACCAGCAGGAAGCCAAGCAGGGGGCGCATCTCGGCGCCGGCGACCGGACCCGCCGGGCCACAGAGGAGCCTGCAGGCAGCGCCGGGCGAGGCTGCGCGTTGGCCTATGCCTCCGGAGCGTATTCACGGACGGACCGGGGCGGGGTCCGCACCAAGCCCCGCCCCCGAATCCAGGCCCCGCCTCCGGCCTACGCTACGCAAGTTGTGCCTGCCCATCGAGATTCCAGAGGAACCCTGTCTTCGGGCAGCTCAACGGGTGCGTCTGACCTCCCATCCGCTCATCTTTTTACACGTTTACCTTTGATTCTTTCTTTGCTTATTTGCAGGCTCTTTGCCAGGCGCTGGGAGATCAGGAGTGATTCACGCGCCCTGCCCACAGCGGTCTTGCAGTCTAGTGCTCAAGATACTCTTGTCCACAACCAGCTGTGATACAAAGTAAATACAGCCAGTGCTCCAATCAAGTGCGGTGGGAGGGTCATAGTCACCACAAAATGATGAAAATTACTTTTAATTCAGCGCCTACTATATGTCCATTATCCCACAAGGTTGGTATTTTTGTCTTTATTTTTTAAAAAAATTTTTAAGAGAGAGAGAGAGAAAGCAAGCAGGGGAGGGGCAGAGAGAGAGAGAGAGAGAAAGAGAGACAGGGAGAGAGAATCCCAAGCAGGCTCTGCGCTGTCAGCACAGAGCCAGATGCAGGGCTCGAACCCATTACTGTGAGATCATGACCTGAGCCGAAACCAAGCAGCGGACACGTAACTGACTGAGCCACCCAGGTGCCCTGTCTTTATTTAACTGAAAAATCTGAGCCTCAGATTAAATGACATCCCCCCAGAAGAGAGCCCTGATTACTGTTGTCTAGGACCACCTGAGCTAGGGCATCTCAAGATATTTGCTGGTCTCTGATAGCTCTGGCGGCAGAGTCAGCTTATTTTGTTAACGTTTCTGGTAAGATGCTGTGCCTGGTTCAAGCCATGAACCTATGATTCTAAATTATCAGCTAAACTGATCTCTGGAATATTCCTCAGGAAGATGGCAGCCTTGGCTATGACCACAGCTCTTGTTTTTATATTTAGAAGGGTCCTTATGTGGATAACTTTCTGTTATTGATAAGGCTCTTGACATTGTTAAGTGAGGTTTAAGGGCAGCAGCTGTAATCATTTTAAGAGCAGTAAAAAGGGGTCTTTCTAGGTATCCTAGAAAACATGTATCTCTGAGGCCTTCAACTATTAAGACATTCATAAGCCCAAAGCTGGTAATCCTATTCACAAATGAAAATGTATTCCTCTGGTGAGCAGAGGACTCCAGATGTTAAAAGAGAGAGAGAGTTTGTGTGTCAGGATTAGAATCCAAGTCAACCTGGGTCCAAAACTAGTGGTCCTACACTGTGTGGATTCATGAAGGAGGCATGGTTTGAGTGTACCTTAAAGATGAGCAGGACGTCTACAACAGAGAAAGGAGGGAGAAGGTGAGCCGGGGGCCCAAGTAAGGCACCAGAGTCCAGTTTTGTGAAGCCTAAACTGTACGAGAAATGAGCGAGAAGTTGGAGACAAACTGGAAAACACTGGGAAGCGGGCTCAGGAGGTGGATTTTTCTATATGGTACATGGTGAGACACCAATGGGAATGATTTAGTTCCCGTTTTTGGATATTTGCTCCGGCAGATGATTAAAATACATTCTGAATTGGTAGTTGCAACTGTCCTGGTTTAAAAAAAGGATGCAGGCTGAGCCAGGACCACAGCAGTGGGAATGAAGGGAAGAGGATGGACACACGAGGAGGAGCTGAGTTGGTAGGACATAGGACTGATTACATGGAGAAGAGGCAGAGAGGACCCCAAAATGCCACGAGCCTAGACAACAGAGAGTAAGCACCCTCACCATATCATTCAAAGCACCTCTTGGGCCAAATAGGGAGTGCCTGTCAGAATTCGAAGTGTACCAGGTCCTAGCAATTCCACGTCCAGGAATTTAACCTACAGATACGCCCGCAGACAAAGGTGTGGGTTCAAGGGTATTCTCCCAGCTTTGTTTTGTTATGAAGAGGTTGGGAACAACTTAAATGCCCATCAGTTGGGGACTGGTGACGTTAACTGTGAAATAGTCACAAAAGGAACACTAAGTAGCTTCCTAAAAGAGGGAGCCAAGTCTGTATATCCTGATATAGTGCAGTCACCATAGACATATCAGGGATGAACATCGAACAAACAAGTTGCATTGATAGGATATATCTGTACTACGACACATCTGTAAAAAGGGGGGTATGCTTTACTGAGATGCTTTACTGAGGTATTTATAAATGAAATGATTCAATGTCTGGGATTTGCATCAAAACAATAGGATGGGAGTTTAGTGGGTAGGGATGTAAATGAAACAAGATTGGCCATTGAAGTGATAATTGTTGAAACTGGATGATGGCACATGCAGGTAGATTTTTATGCCGTTTATTCTATTTCTGTATATGTTGGAAATTTTCCACCTTAAAAATGTGGGGAATTATCAATTTCATTCTCATTTTCTTCCCTCAAGCCCTCCATTCCAGCTGAGCTTATGCACCATGTTAGTTCGTGTCTCTAAAGACACTCTTCCCTCTGGCAATCTCTGTCAGAAAAATTGCTACTCTTTCATGACCACCCAGGACACTTGTCACCCCCTCTGAAAAGCCTTATACAGCTCCTACAGTCAGATTGTTCCTTCCCTGTGTGGGGGGTTCCCTGTGAGTGTCTGTATTACTATTATTGCAAATACTAGGTCATTATTCATCTCCCCAGTAGACAGTAAACATTTCTTTTTTTTTTTTAATTTTTTAATGTTTATTTAGTATTGAGAGACAGAGAGAGACAGAGCATGAGAGGGGCAGAGAGAGGGGAGACACAGAATCTGAAGCAGGCTCCAGGCTCTGAGCTGTCTGCACAGAGCCCGACATGGGGCTCGAACTCACAAACTGCGAGATCATGACCTGAGCTGAAGTCGGACGCTTAACAACTGAGCCACCCAGGCACCCCTACAGTAAACATTTCTATAAATAAATGTCTCATCTGTCTTTTGTCCCAACTCTTAGCCCTGTGTTTGGCTTAAAATTGGCATTTAACAAATGTTTGTTAAATTAGTGGGTCAGGTCTAGTGAAGAAATGATTAGTTGTTTGGATTGGTACTTACGGATTTTGAGAAGTCAAAGGAATATAGGAGGAGAGAAAGTAAATGAAAAATTAACATATTGAGCCTATGCCAGGAGTATACTGGGACAAGGAACAGCAGTGAACAAGAAGGCTTCTACTGTCAAGGACTTGACTTTCCCTTTGGTCGGGGGACAGCAAGAGGCTCCAGTGAGAGTTATAATTATAGAGTATAATAGGTGCTATGGGGGAAATGGACGTGACTTATTCAGCTTATTCAATTCCAGAGAAGCAAGTATCATTAATCCACTGATGATGAGTGGATGAGCAGGTGTTCAGAGGAAGGCACTCTTGTGAATGCTGCTGAGGGCCACAGTTGTGAGTGCTGAACAGGACTCAAGCCCCTGTCTGCCCCTCCTGAGCCCGTGCTCTTTCCTCTGCCCTGTTGCCTCTCAACAAGCAGGTGAAAATCCAGAGCTCTAACTGCATTCAGATCTGGGGGTGATCTGTCTAGAGAGTTGAAACGGGAGATGAGAAGATCTCCTAGGGAGACACTGAGACTTTGGAAAGTAACGGCAGCTGATAGTTATTGAGAACTTAGTACACTCCAGACTCCACGGTAAGCATTTTACATGCATGCATGAATGTATTTATGCCACGTAACACCCCTTGTGAAGCAGGGACTCTTAATAGTCCCACTTTACAGTCCAGGAAAGGGGACCTTAGGAAGAGTTAAGTCAACAGAAGTCACACACCAGAACCTAACCTCTTACCTTATGCTACCTTCTTGAGAGAGAGGACTGAGATCAGAGCCTGGTAAGGAAATCATGGAACCAGAGAACAAGATGGCTTATTTAGGGATGTTGATGAGGGGGGACAAGTGTCCTGAGAGTCCAAGAAACCCTGTTAGAAAAGGAACCAGTGTACAGAGTCCAAGTCCATGGAAAAACCCAGCAAAGAGACATGAAGGTTGTGGGATTCCACCAACCCGCGTTGGTAAGAGACCTTTAACAGAGCTCTTTTGGGAAATGGAAACCTAACTTCCTCAGGCTCACTACCCAAGCCTCTGCTTGCTGCCTGACCTGCCCCACTCTCCCAGATTCCTATTCTGATTTCTCCTGCTCAACCTGTCTGCCTAGGGAAGAAGGCTTGGACTGCACTTCTCACTCCCAACCCACCTCCACGTTGATCTGTCTTCCTGACCCAGCACCTGCAGAGCTAACTCTAACCCACTGGTGCACCACCTGCAAGCTACACCAGCCTCCGTTGAGACCATTCATTTACAGCACATGCCCAGGCAGCCTGACAAAGGACAGCGGTGACCCCCTACCAAGGACACGTGCTGGACAAGCAGGTAGGTGCCAATGGCTCAGGGAAATGGGAGGGAAGAAAAGGCAAGAGGTTCCAGTGAGAGTGAATTAGCCAGGCACTCACTGAGGCTCTTTGTCAATAGTGCTCAACTTCCTTTACTGGCTTAATTGGATCTGCACAGAGCAATTGAAAGGAGTAGCTCGAGGACCACATGATTTAGCTTCCCTATCCCCATTCCAACCATAACTGATTGGAACAGGATGGACACCTTCCCCAAGAGGAGGATCTAAGGGTTGGCTCCTCTCCCTGGACTTTGGAATTGGGCCATCTAGTGATTGAATAGCTGGGGACACAATGGTACTAATGACTGCAGTGGTCCACAGCTGCCCTGTGAGGGAACCGAGCTGAGTCAGAGAGACTCATGGCAGAGCACAGAGTTAATAAAGGTCCGTGAACTCTTGCTAAAGGCTTTCAGCTGCCCCCATCCCTGCTCTTCTTGAAGGCTGATGGTTCAGCTCTCGGGTTTCCACAAGTCCGCTCTAGTAAAATTTGGGTTAGTATGAGTAGATTTCTGTTAGTGTTATCCAAGGTCTCCTTGGCAAAGATAGGGTTTTGCAGGACTGAGAGCATGGAGCAGGATCCAAGGATGAGAAGTTAGAAGTTTAGGGTTTGGGAAGCACCACAGTTAAGTGTTGATGTCTAAATCCGAGTGGCTGTGACTCCCTCCCTCGAATTGTAAAGATGAATCCATTCCATTTTGTTTGGCAGACATTTATTGGGCACTTGCTTTGTACCTGGCACTGTGCTGGGTACTAGGGCAGCAATAACCCGCAGCTGCTCTTGTGCTCACAGTTTCAGAGTGGGTACAGACACAGAAATATATTACAGTATAACATAATGAAAGCAATGATGATGGACATACAAAGTCAATGGCAAAGCGGGTGGCAGAAGGGAGTTGTGGAAAGCAAGGGGGACTTTGGACCACAGCTTGGAGTCATCCAGGGATTCTGGAAGGACCTGGAGGGTTTTGGCTGAGGCACTGAAACGGGAAAGTGGGAGAGAGCAAAATCTCTTTGCATTCAGCACAGGTGGGCTTGCTGAAGAATGGTGTCAGGACCATCTGGAAGGTTCTAAGATGAGTGAAGAAAGAGCCAACCTCTCTTTTTTTTCCCAGGGAGACTGGGAAATGGGGCATGAGTCGCTAGAGAGAATAGAAACAATAATAAAAAAGGTGCTGGGAGAGAAGGCTAAGGCAGAGAAGGGTGGGCATCTCAGGAATGAGCAATGGCTGGGAGTAGAGGGAACTGGACACGGTTTAAGGGCTCCAAAGATAATGGCGAGTGTTCATTTAATATTTCCTGGGCACAGTCTACATTGTAGGTGCCACAGTGGGCACATGGCCCCTGCCTTGCAGAGCAGTCAAGTGGAGAAGACAGACATTAATCAAATAATCACACAAATAAATGTAAAAAAAAAAAAACTCAGTAGAAGATAACTGGTGAAGATGGAGGGAAGTGGGTAGACTACAATTTAATTGCATCTTGGATTTGGGATTCAGACAGACACTCTGACAAAGAGAGGGGAAAAGAAACAAAGATGACAAGGGAGAGAGGAAGTTCAGGGGCCTTGGCAGAATCTACAAAGGGAGTGGGCACACCTGTAACTGCTTTCATTTCTCCAAATCATGTGAGACTCATTGAAATTCATCTCCATCCAGGGAACAGACTTCCTTCCTTTATTCATTCATCCATTTGTCCATCCATCCACCCATTCCCCAGTAAGCCAGGTACTATGCTAGGAGACACTAGGGAAGAAGCTGAAAGGGACGCCTGTGTGGCTCAGTCAGTTAAGCATCTGACTCTTGTTCTCAGCTCAGGTACTGATCTCATGGTTTATGAGACTGAGCCCGCATCGGGCTCTGCCTGACAGTGCAGAGCCTGCTTGGGATTCTCTCTCTGCCTCTCTCCTGCACTCTCTCTCAAAATAAACATTAAAAAAAAAAAAAAAAAAAGCTGAGAGAGACCCTCCAGCCTAAGAAGTTTATAAATGATAGAAATGCTATTTGTAACATTTTTCTACTGTTGTTTTGGCTCCCTTTCCTACAGGCAAGGGAAAGGACAAAGAAATGGCTGTACTAATCAAATTGTGGGACCAGTAGAACCTTAAAAAGAAATCAGGGCCTATCAGCACACTTATCTCTCTGTGCACAAATTGCTGAAGAAATGTGGGAAGTGGGATGAAGGGTGAGATGATATCCAAGTGGACAGAAGCTTCTCGAAGCCTCATTCCTTTCCAAGATCAGGCATTCGCTTTAGGCACCCTTCACCGAGGTGAAGAGTGTATGTGATACACGTAGAAATCTGTAAATGATGTGCCACGCAGGAATATATTTACAGAGCTCTATAGTTTATAAAATGAAGAGTCCATTTCTTTTAAAAGGGGTGTTCTCACAGAAAGCTGTAGAACAGTCACTTGGATAAGGAGGAGGTTATAGAGCCTTTGACTCTCAGGAATCCCAGGAACCCACCTGCAGTGGCCACAGTCATGGGCTGGGTGGTGCCCGCCCCTGTGACTGCCTGCATTGGGCACCCTGGTCCCGGGATGGTCGTCCCTTGATCTGGCCTTGGCCCTCCAACGTCTCTTGTTTTAGCTGCTGTTGTCAATTTACATTCACTGATCATACCTACTCCTGGGGAAGCCTAAGAATTTCTCAAACTGGAGGACTCCCGTGCTCCAAGAGCAAACCAGTGTATGCTTTGAATTCACCTGTTAGCAACACAAGTTAGCATCATTCCAAAAGGTTTGCCTTAATTATCCCCAACAGGTGGATTGTAGATAGCATATTTTCTTTTTGCATCTGTGCATTTTCTAAATTTCTTTCAAATAACCACAGATTCCATCAGTAACAAAGAAAAATAAACATTTCTTCTTTTTTTTTTTTTAGTTTAGTTTGAGAGAGCCAGAGTGGGGTAGGGGCAAAGAGGGGGGGGTGGTGGAGAGAATCCCAAGCAGGTTCCATCCTGTCAGTACAGAGCCCACCGTAGGGCCCGAACTCATGAACCGTGAGATCATGACCTGAGCTGAAATCAAGAGTTGGCTGCTTAACCAACTGATCCACCCAGGTGCCCCAAAAGATAAACATTTCTTAAGGATTGCTTAAAATGAGAATTGGCCTGTAAAGTGACCCTTCTTCACTTCAACTGAAAAACAAGCTCCATTTGTTTCTCTCCTATCTCTCCATCCACTGTCACTGTAAGCAAGGCTGTCACTGTCTTCATCTGCCCTTCTTCCCTTATCCACTTACTATCTTAGTCCCAGCAGCTGCCCCCTTTGCTGTCTCTCTGTCCCCACTTCCTCCAGCACCAACCCACTTTAGAGGAGATGGGAAGCTGGGGTGTGGCTTTCCTGCCTTCCCAGAGCAAACAGCCCAAGAGAGAGGCTGTTGTCAATAAGGAGGAGCTCTCTTATTGCATAGTAGCTAAGCCAAAGCAAAATAAATAAAAGCATATTCACATTTCTCAAACCACTCACAGATGTGGCCCCCATGGGATATCAAAGAACCCTTCACAGACTTGCCTCCCGAACCCACACAGCAGCCCTGTGAGGTAGGTCAGTCTCCATTCCTTTCTGCATGCAGGGACCTGGAGGAGTTTGGCACAGGGCATGTGGGGTCGAGTCCAGAGTGAGGTCTCCCGTTAGACCTTCCCTTTAAGATGCTTGATGAGCAGAGCTGCCTGAGTGACCGGCAGCAGAACTGACAGGCCAGAACAAACGAGGCCCCAGGACGCAGCCAGACAAGGCACTGGGCTGTTGGGAGCCTGGCTATTTCTGACTTGCCCTACTTAGGGGCTCCCTTCCCAGGACTGTTCCATAATCCAAGGTCGTTTGACATTTTGCAATGTGACATCCATGGGACGCTGCTGGAAAAAACCCAGCTTATTCATACGTCCACGTGCCTTGAGGAAAAAGGTGAGGTGACGCTTTAAAAAAGCCTGTAGTTGTAGCTTTCTTGAAGTCACTGGTGCCCATGTGTCCCGGCATGTTACATCTGCAACCTTGGGCACAGAATGGGTTGGAAGACTGTTTCGGTGTTTTCCATCAGAACAAGATCATACCGACACAACTGGGGCCTGTAAAAATAAGACAGGATATCCTTGCCAATCAAGTAGTAAAAATATCCCATTCTAGAAAAATAAATTGTATTATATCCTTAGGTTATAAAATTGTGGAGCAATTATTTCTAACATTACAGGAAAGTGCTTATGGTAAATAAGCATAGCCCACATCAACAACAATGAGATATAAAATTTTATTTACCACCTAACTATTTCCAGGTTTAAAGCAATGATAGAAAGGAGGTTAGAAAGAAATAACAGTTGTTGCCCCTGAATAATAACATTATGGATGGTATTTTTCTGCTTCTTAACACTTTTTGCACTTTCCAGATTTTATAAAATCAACATGTATTCCTTTGGTAATCCGGAAAAAAAAGTATTGAAAAGTCTCATGGTTTTAAGATGTAATGACTGTCCTCTTAGAAGCAACTTGCATTATTAAATGTTTGCCTTCAGGAAAAAGGAATCCAGGGGCACCTGGGTGGCTCAGTAGGTGAAGCCTCTGACTCTTGTTTTCAGCTCAGGTCATGATCTCAGGGTTTGTGGGTTCAAGCCTGGCATCGGGCTCTGTACTGGCAGCATGGAGCCTGCTTGGGATTCTTTCTCTTTCTCCCCCTCTGTCTCTGCCCCACCCCTGCTTACAATCTCTCTCTCAAAATAAGTAAATAAACATTAAAATTTAAAAAGAATTCATAAGCATAAAGTGCTGAATGCTTACAGCATTTTCTGTCTTGTCCATAGATTGTATGCTAGGACTATACATTGGAGTGGCATTAGTCACAAAATGTACATGCCACCACAGCTTTGCTCTTTCTCCCCCTCTTTGACTCTGTCCCCCCTGTACATACACACACACACACACACACACACACACACACACACACACACTCTGTTGCTTATTTTTTTGGAACCAATGAAGATAGGTTGTTTACCCCTTAATACTTCAGTGTGTATTTCCTAAGAACAAGCACATTCTCAGGGCAGTTATCAAATTCAACCTGGAGTAGTACTTTCATACTGCATCCATGGAATAAAATACTCCAATTATTCTGTACCTTTTTTTATACTAGGCTGTGCATTTGCCAGACTATATGAGGCTTTCTTTTCCACAACATATACCAGCTTGCAAGCAGTGTAGGTGGAGTGATTAGGGAAGAATTATATAACTGTAAGCATGTAGCAACATTATTTTTTTGGATTAATTGGGCCATTTATCTTTAAGCTCCTACCAGTAAAATTGTCTTGAATTATGGGGCTACTCATCTTTATCAAGTCTATTTTTTGAAAACCCTCCACTTCCTTCATTGTAATTGATGAGGTCCTAGTAAAACATCAGACCAAGGAGATTGGACAGAAACCAATAGCATCTTTGGAAAACCAGAGCTTGTCAAACGCTGCTGATGGCTCACCTCTCTGGATGGGCAAGTGACCTCAACTTCATTCGGAGAATCCTGAGCTTATACTTCGGGCCTATTGTAGACCCTGTAGAGAACACCAAGGAAATGGCTGCAACTTTATCCAAGTCTTGATTAAATCTTGCAAGCAGACTCACTTGGTGGTATTTCTGAAAAGTTGCAGGTTCACTGGAGAGAAGAAATGAAGTAAGTGGATATAGATTGCTAACGAAAGAAAACAGTTTCAAAAGCTACAAATCACTCATAAGCAGGTAGTCCCTTGACCCCACAGTCTGCTGGATTTCAGAGGATTGCATAAGTGAGGCTGCTGGCCCCAGGAATGATGAAATATTATGGCATAAGAGAGGCATGCTCTGCCTACTATATACCGGATAGCATCCTCATTTCTTGACACATGTCTCCATTCCCCTGAAAAATTCTTCAAGATGACTATTATCTTCATTTTACAGACAAGGAAACAGATGCTTGCAGAGCTTAAACTCACCCAGGTCACAATGCTTCTCAGAATCAGTGCAGGGATTCAAACTCAGTTCAGAGTTCAAAGTTACAATCTTTCCATTAAACTGCATTGCTAGATGCATATGTATATGTTTAGCCCAACTAGATACTAATTTAGAAGTTGTGCTTAAGCAAATATTTTTTTCAGTCATGCCTCTCAAATAAAATAGCTAAATCCTAAGTTCCAATACTTTTTCCTATGTATGTGATGCTTCCTACAGTTGGAATCTCAAATTGAGCCTACGGAATATCCACTGGGGAGGTTCACTGGGTCAGTGTCCCTCTAGGGATCTGGGGAAGTAGACCATGGCGAGCCCCCTGGCTCAGAAATGGGAGACTTGCTCTAGAAATGAATCATCAGTTTGGAGGTGGGGATTAGGGTGAGGGGGTGTGTGTCACCCCAGCCTCACTAGAATCATGTGTTGAGTCCTGGGAGGAGCAAAAGTGCCACAAGTAAAACTAATCCAAAAGGTACCCAGATTTTAGTTTCTAAATACCATCCTCGCTAAAAGGAATGGGTAGGAGGCTTCCGGGAGAAATGGTTGATTCCAGGGCTAGGTCAGGGAAAGTGCAAAGTGATCCTGCAACAAGCCGTATGCCAGAAAGTAAGGAATGCTCACAGAATGGTGGAAATGTTCAAAAGAATACAGAATCACTTCACGTGAATTAGGATGGCGAAGAAGTGTTGATGAGGATATGGAGAAATTGGAACCCTTGTGCACTGTTGCTAGGAATATAAAATGGTACGACCACAATGGCAAATGGTATGGGGTCTCTTCAAAGAATTAAAAATAGAATTACCATATGATCCAGCAATTCTACTTCCGGGTATGTGCCCCAAAGAAACAAAAGCAAGGTCTCCAAGAGATATTTGCACACCCATGTTCATAGCAACGTCGTTCATAAGAGCCAAGAGGTAGAAGCAACCCAAATGTCCATCAGTGGATAATGGATTATCAACATGTGATACATACAATGAATATTATTCAGCCTTTAAAATGAAGGAAATTCTGTCACATGCTACAACATGGATAAACCTTGAGGACATTCCGCTAAATGAAATAAGCCAATCACAAAAGGATATATATTGTTTGACTCCATTTATATAAGGTGTCTAAAGTAATCAAATTCATAGAAACAGAAAGTAGAATGGTAGTTATCAGAGGCTGGAGGGAGAGAGAAAAGGGAGTTGTTGTTCAGTGGGTATAGAATTTCAGTTTGCAAGGTGAAAAGTTCTGGAGATTTATTTCACAATAATGTGAATATTCTTAACACTACTGAACTGTATACTTATAAATGATTAAGATGATAAATTTTACATTATATGGTTTCATCACAATAAAAAATGCATTTTAAAAAAAGGGTGCAGACCCAGTTTGAAGAGCTTCTAATGGCCAGATTTGAGACAATTTAAATATCAAAATAAATAAGTAATGGTAGTAACTAATTATAAGTCTCCATTAATAAAATAAAAATCCAGGGCGCCTGGATGGCTCAGTCAGTTAAGTGTCCAACTTCGGCTCAGGTCATGATCTCATGGTTCGTGACTTCAAGCCTGGCGTTGGGCTCTCTGCTGTCAGCACAGAGCCACTTCAGAACTCTGTCTCCCTCTCTCTCTCCCATTCTCTCAAAAATAAATAAACATTTAAAATAAAATAAAAATCCACGAGTCCATATTGATATAACCAAATAAATGAATAAATAAATGGGAGGAAAAGAAAGCTTTTCCTAAATGATGAATTTGAAAAATCACCATTCAACCATCATAGTAACAATCCAACCACAAAACATCAAAACTGTTGGGTAAAAGTTTCAGGAATAATGGGACATTTTAGCAATAATGGGTCTCAAAGTACCTCCCTGCAACATACTTACTAATACCAGGGAAAAACAGTAACTTCATAGTGGAGAAACTGGGGGGAAAAAACACCATAATAAACTGATCAAGTTAATGAAATGAACCAAAGTGTGGGCCTCCTAATAGGACACACGGAGCCAAACATAACGTCACTTCTATGCAGTTTTTGCCAGAGATGCATGATCTGAATGTCGTCATGAGGAAGCATCAGACAAACCCAAATGGAAGACATTCTGAAAATAACTGACCTGTAAAGTCAGGAAAGTCGAGGAAAGATGGAAGAACTATTCCTATGTGAAGACTAAAGAGTCAGGATAACCAACCTCAGTCAGTGATCCTGAATTGGATCCCTCTCCAGGAGCAGCTGTGGAACCACAAGAGTGCAGAGACTCAGGAGGGGGTGATGGCACCCTGCAGATGGCAAAACCCCGTGGGGGTAGATGGAAGGCAGGAGAGAGAAAAGACCTCTTGGAGCTGGTGAAGCTTGTCTCTGAGTACAGGTAGGACCCCCTCTTCCACCTGGAGGGATGTCCAGAAATACACAGGGAGGCACAAACCAAGGTATTGAGTTCATATAAGAATAAAGGGAACAAGAGCCAGCGAACTATGGGTTATGACCTATAATAGGAGCCAGATGTTTGTTTCTGGTAGTAGGTACACTAAACACCCTGGAAACTCCTAATGGTGGATACAATTAAAGCAAAAACAAAACTAAAACCCTTTTGAATCACACTGAGCTAAGAGGAAAGTAAAGAATACTGAGGAACCTTAAAAATATGTGAAGGCAGAAATACTGAAATCCACTTTTGTTGGCCTTTTTTCAAAGTTAGTAATGAGTTTTCTTTTTCAGTGCAGTGCAATCAGACATGAAACAAAGCCAGTCATGGAGGGGAGTTGAATAGGAGACTCTCTGGGGAGGGGTGAACTAAAAATGATTTCAAAGTAAAACTTCCTACCACCTAAGGGGACAGAAACAATCCCTATCAAAAATCCCAGCTGCCTTTTTTTCTTTTTTCTTTTTTTGCAGAAATTGTCAAACTAATTTTAAAATGCATATGGAAATTCAAGAGACCCAGAATAGTCAAAACAACTTTGAAAAAGACCCAACTTAGGGGATTCACACTTCCTGATTTCAAAATTTGTTAGAAAGCCACAGTAATGCTATAAGCTACATGACAATGTGTACTTGCATAAGGATAGATGTACAGATCAATGGAATAGAATTGAGAGTCTGGAAAGAAGCCCTTTCATTCACTGTCACCTGACTTAGGCAAGGATGTCAAGACATTCACAGAAAAAGAATAGTTTTTTCAATAAATAGTGCTGTGACAACTGGATATCCAAAGGCAAAAGAATGAAGTAGGACATCCTACATCATTCTATATGCAAAAGTGAACTCAAAATGGATCAAAGACCTAAGTGAGACCTAAAACTATCAAGGATTTGTGTCCAGAGTACATAAAAAATTCTTGCAAATCAACAATAAAAAGATAACTCAATTTTAAAGTGAGTGAGGGGCCCCTGGGTGGCTCAGTCATTAAACATCTGACTTCGGCTCAGGTCACGATCTCATGGTTTGTGAGCTCGAGCCCTGCTTCGGATGAGCCCCACTTCTCTCTCTCCCCCTCCTGGGATTCTATCTCTCTCTCTGTCTCTTGCTCACTTGTGCCCCCTCTCTCTCTCTCTCAAAAACTATAAAAATAAAAATAAAATAATAAATGCCTGTTTTTAAAAATAAAAATAAAGTGACTAAGGCACACACACAAAAAAACCTATACCCGGATGTTTATAGCAGCTTTATTCAGAATTATGAAATAGCCAAAATGTCCTTCATCAGGAAAATGGATAAACTGTAGTACATTCAGACAGTGGAATATTATTCAGTGCTAAAAGGAAATGAACTAGCAAGCTATGAAACAAAATGAAGAAAACTTAAATTCTATTACTAAGTGAAAGAAGCCACTCTAAAGATTACATACTGTATGACTCCAATTACATGACATTTTGGAAAAGGCAAAACTATGGAGACAGTAAAAAGACCATTCCCTGCCAAAGGTTAGGGAAGAGAAGGATATTATAGGCAGAACACAGAGGATTTTTAGGGCAGTGAAACAACTCCATGACCCTATAATGGTTGATATATGTTCTTACACGTTTGTCAAAACCCATAGAATGTACACCACCACCAGTGAACCCTAATGTAGGCTATGGACTTTGGGTAATGATGCGTCAATGTAGATGCTTCAGCTGTAACTGTGTATGCCACCCTATTATCAGGTTTTGATAGTGGGGAGGCTGTGTGTATGTGGGCGAGAGGGTATATGGGAAATCTCTGCACTTCCTGTTTAATTTTGCTGTGAATCTAAAACTGCTCTAAAAAATGAAGTCTATTTAAAAGGGAAAAAAATGAGGGCACTCGGTAGCTTAGTCGGTTGGGCATCCAACTTCGGCTCAGGTTGTGATCTCCTAGTTCACAGTTTATCGTTTGTAAGTTCGAGCCCCGAATCGGTCTCCCTCAGGGGAGCCCACTTTGGACCTTCTGTTCCCCTCTCTCTGTGCCCTTCCCCCCACCTCTCAAAAATAAATAAAAGGGGAAAAAATGAATAAAGGACCTGAATAGACATTTCCCAAAAAAATATCTAGAAATGGCCAGTAAGCACATGAAAGGCTCAATGTTATTAATCATTAGGGAATTGCGAATCCAAATCATGAGATATACCATAATGCCCACTAGAATGGCTACAATAAAGAAGATGGATATGTCTGTGATAAAGACACAAAATGTGACATATACCTACAAAATATTACTCTGCCTTTAAAAAACAAGAGAAATCCTGTCACAAGCTATAACATGGATGACCCTTGAAGATACTATGTTAGGTAAAATAAGCCAATCACAAAAAGATAAATATTGTAGGATTCCACTTATATGAGGTATCTAAAGTAGTCAAATTCATAGGGACACTAGAATGGTAGTTGCTAGGGGGAGAGGGAAATGGGGGAGTTGTTATTTAATGGGTATAGAGTTTGAGTTTTGCAAGATGAAGAAGTTCTAGAAGTGTTTCACAACAATGTGAATATACTTTACACTACTAAATTGTACACTCAAAAAATGATTAAGATGGTAAATTTGATGTTGCATTTTTCAATCACAATTAAAAAGAAAAAAATTTAAAGACAGATAATAACAGTGTTGGCGAGGATGTGGAGAAATTGAAACTCTTACACATGGCTGGTGGGAATGTAAAATGGTGTAGCTGCTTTGGCATTTCCTACAAATGTGAAATGGAGTTATCATATGACCCAGCAATTCCACTCCTAGGTATATACCCGAGAGAAATGAAAATGTATGTCTATGTGGAAATGGAGACACATTTTCATAGCAACATTATTCATAATAGCCTCCAAAGTGGAAATAACCCGAATGTCCATCAACTGACAAAAGAATAAATAAAATGTGGTATGTGTGAGCAGAATGGCACAGTGGGAGTGAGCTGGGCTCATAACCCAGAGGTCATTGGATTGAAATAAAATGGGACATATCCATACCATGGAATATTATTTGACCATAAAAAAAATGAAGTATTGCTATAGCATCCTGAAAACATTAAGCAAAAAAAGTCAGACACAAAAAGACCACATATTATATTATTCCATTTATATGACATTCCCAGAATAGGTAAATCTATAGAGACAGAAAGCAGATTAGTGGTTGACAGGGGATGGGGAGGAAGGAGGAATGAGGAATTACTAACAGGTATAGGGTTTCTTTTTGAATTGATAAAAATGTTCCGGAGGGGCGCCTGGGTGGCTTAGTTGGTTAAGCATCAGACTCTTGATTTCAGCTCAGGTCATGATCTTGTGGTTTGTAAGCAGTGTGGAGCCTGCTTATAATTCTCTCTTCCTCTCTCTCTACCCCTCCCCTGCTTATGCTCTCTCTCTCTCTCTCTCAAAATAAATACATAAACTTTAAAAAAATGTTCTGGAATTAGATGGTAATGACATTTGCACATTTTGTTAATATCCTCAAAACCACTGAAATGTAAACTTTAAAACTGTGAGTTTGATGGTGTGTGAATTATATCTCAATTTAAAAAAAAAGGTTAAAAAGTAAAAAAGAAATACATCCAAAACATGGATACAGGGAGAGTCACCAGGAAGGTAATATTCTTGAATGTGACTATATTTGTACCCATAGTCTGGTAAGCCCAAATAAACTTAGGGCACATACTCTGATATTATTTTCCTTTTCTTAAATTGTAAAAATACTAAACACTAAATCTAATAGTTTACCTTGCAAAAAATAGAAGGGTAGAGATAATCTCACCACGTAATAGAGTAACCATTTTCTTTTTTTCCATATATTCTCTGATTGGTGATGACTTTTCACAAGCATGACTAAAATAAGAACAACTGAACATGAATAAAATAGAGAGGTTAAGGTCTCTATCTTAATCGAGAAAAAAAACCCTCTACAGTTAGGAAGTCCTAGTTGGGAGAAATTCACTACATAAAATTAAAATTTCTAAGACATGTAGAGCCAATATGTAATCAGTTACTGGCATGAATAACCAAATTTTGTAGGTCACTACTTCTCATAGAACTGCACAATTTTCCTTGCTATTTCTTAGAGTCTCCAGATGAGGTCTCTGCCCAGCTTCCTTACTGAAGATCACAGCCCATAAACTACCTGACGCTGGTTGTTCAAGATGCTCCCCCTGGCCGTGCCCTGCCTGAAAATGTAGCACCACTGGGCTTGGGGACATTGGTGCTGAAAGGCATGTGATATTGGCCAATCACTTGGCCTCTCTAAGCCTGTGTTCTTATGTATATAATACAGATTATAATACCACCTCACAGGGTTTTAGTGTGAATTGCATTAGCCAGCATGTGTAATGTGTTTAGTTCAATAAAGAAAGGCTGTTGTTATTATCATCCAAGGATACGTTAAAAAAAAAAAAAAGTCACCTCCAGACCACCAGCACACTCCTTCTCTATTCATCTACATGGTGAACCTATAGGCAATTGCCAGTTTCAGATGACATTCTAGTTGGTCTATGAGTGAAGCCAACAGACAACCCAAGTGCCTAGTAGATAACAGGACCCCCAAAAAATGTTTCCTGAGTAAATGAATAAAATGAACCTCAAATTTCTTTGAATTATTTCCCCCCTTCTTCCTGATTATAAAATTAATTGATGAAAATGATTAACTATTTTTAAACTCTATATATACAATATCATATAAAATTGAAAAGTAAAGAGAAGCTGAATAAAGCACTCATATTCCTACCACCCAAAGGCCAGCTAACATGTTAGGCATATTTCTTTTTCATTTTTTTTACATTGTTGAACTAATTTTGTACTTTATAAAATTTAATATCCTGGATTTTTCATTTAGCACATTATAAGCATTTCATTCAATATGTTGCAAAAATTAACCTATGAATAGTATTTTATTATATAGGAATATTTAAGTAACCATTTTCCCATTGTTAGATTTTTAGTGTGTTTCCAATTTTTTATTATTGCACATCACATTTTCTGAGTTTGAGAAATATACATTTACATGTTTATATATATGTATATTATGAGCGCATAAAACGATTGAAATATGTGTGTGGGGGTGAGTGCCTTTAGGTGTGGGATTGTTGGGCTGGGGCAAGTATTTGCACTTTTATGTTATATATTTCTTTACTGTATAAATCCTTCACAGCAAGCAAGGATGACTTTGGTAATTAAATGTTTAAACAAAGGAAGGAGGAGAGGAAGGAAGGGAAGGAGAGAGGAGGGAGGGAGAGGGAGAGAGGTGGGAAGGAAGAAAGAAAGGAAGGAAGGAAAGAAAGTAAATCCCTGTACCAATTCCATTTGTACAGAGCCTAGAAGATCAAGAACCATGAGAAGCAACTAAGAAAAATGCCCCCTTATGTTTTTGTAGAACAAAGATAAGTACAGACCTATAAGTAAGAAAGTAGATATATTTGGGATTTAATTTCTCCAGTCAAAAAAGGAAATAGCAAACTGTGAACTACCCCAGCCCAACTTACTGATTGATTTTGGATTCTGTGGTGTTTCCAGCTCTGTCTGTCAATCTGATTGTAATGGATCCTCTTCTTATGTTCTTGTTCCAAGTTATAATGTCCACAAAGTAATGATATACTGCAAAACAGGGAGAGAGCAGAGTAAGAGAGAGAGACTCTCAACTGCTCTCCTGATAGGTCAATTCCTAAAAACCCAACCTCCTTCATAACTTGAGTTTCTTGTTCTCTTCCTCTCTAGTTTCTCTGCAAAGATCTGGGCAGAATTTTCTAAAATTCCTTTCCATTCTTTTTGGTAAAGATGGCCTGCATGATGGCAGAATCCAGTGGTCTCCAGTTGTCATGTTTGGGCATCACAGTTGGATTGGTATTCCACCTTATTCACTGAGGTATCATGGCCTACTGCTGAGTATGATTGGTTCACTGCATTCCCTGCCTTTTAAAATAAACCAGGCAGGTGGCCATGTAGAGACCCTCCATGGCTGACAAGGTTGTCTGCAATCTGGGCCATGTCCACCAGCCGCCATCATCTCTTCCCCAGTCATGCCACACCATGTGTGTCGCCTGCACTGCCAGGCTGCCTCTTGCTCCTGGGCCTTCTCCCCACTCGAACACTCTTACTTTGCCCCCTTTGCCAACTCATCCTTCAGGTTTTGGCTTAGTCACTTCCTCCAGGAGACCTTCACTGACCCTTAGACTAAGTCAGGTTTGCCTCTTTGAGTTCTTCTCATGCTCTGGTGTTCTCCCATCATTAGCACACTTACCTGTATTTACGAAATACATGAAAAAAATGATAATCAAAAAAGTGGTAAATATATGGGTACATGTATACAAATATTGCCTGAGAAATATAGAAGGGGAAGGAGGCTCAGGAGATGTTGGTCCCACAAAGGAATAAGATCCACCCTGGAGTTGCCATTTCATGGCCCACTATTACTCAGGCACTTGCCTCACTTGGACCAGGCAGACAGCAATCCCTGGGCTCCAAAGGAGGAAGGAACCCCACTGATCTGCACCCTCTTTTATAAGAGTTGCTCCTAAGAAAAGTGAAAAGGGGGACAAGATTGTAAGACATCCATCTGCCCAAGAAAATTCCTACTTCCCAGGGCATCTCATCATCTGCTGCCCCACTTAGCCCCCATCTGGAATACCCAAGCTCTCAATGTCTGTAGAAGGTCATCATGGTTGCTTTGGAGCTGAAACTGACCTACAGATGTAGCTGACACCTGATTTTACCTAGCTGAAATGTCATGTCTTTTGGGGGGCAAGCAAATTTTCTGGAAGATCTTAGTGAGTAAAATGGCCATCTAAGGGGTGCATGGCTGGCTCAGTCAGTAGAGCATGCCACTCTTGGTCCCAGGGTCATGAGTTCAAGCCCTGTGTGTGGCATAGAGTATACTTTAAAAAAATTTTTTTAATTAAAAAAGTAAAAAGAATAGCCATCCAATGAAGCTAATAATTATGATTTGTTGAGATTTAATCCTTAACCCAGAAGATAGGCATTATTACCTAGCGGGACAATGAGACTCAAAGAGTTTAAATGACTTCACCAAGGTCACACAGCTATTATGTGATAGAGTCAGGATTCAACCGAAGTCTTCCCAGTTCCAAAATCCACACTTTAACATGCCCTTCATTTGCCAAAGGTAGCCAGGAAGCTGAGACTCAGCCGTTTTTTAAAAAGAAGGGGTTTGGGGGTTGCCTGGGTGGTTCAGTCAGTTGAGTGTCTGACTCTTGGTTTTGGTTCAGGTCATGATCTCATGGTTTCGTGGCTTCAAGCCCCACATCAGGCTGGCAGCACGGAGCCTGTTTGGGATTCTCTCTCTTCCTCCCTCTTGGCCCCTCCCCCACTTACACTGTCTCTGTCTCTCTCAAAATAAATAAACTTTAAAAAAAGGGGGGGGGTTGGACAAAAGCAAACAACCACATCCACCACTCACTGCAGAATGGTTTCTCCTCGGCTGTGTCAAAGAACGCTTTAGTCATAGGAGGCTCTTTCTGCTTTAAATACTCTTTCCAATTATCAGCATAATAGCCTGTAAAGCAAGTTGGAAAAATGTGACATTAGCATGTATTCTATAAATGTAAAAGCAGCTGGGGAGGTAGTGAGAGCAGTGAGTTTGAGCCCCCACACCACCAAGACAATCTCCCTCGTACCCACCCCTGTGGGGGTGGACCTGCAGGGCCACCAGGGCTTGCCTCCCCTGCATCCATCATATCTTGCTCGCTGCCCTGTCCCTCAGAGCTGGGACTGGCAACATGACGCTACAGTGTCTCCTCCTGCCTTTCCCTGACATTACATCACCCTAGTTCTCAGTAGCATGCTGGTTCTCTCACACACTGGGTAGGCTAAGAATAGCGCTGACATTTTTCAGTAATACATTCATTTTATAGTTTAAAGCAGTTTCAGGTTTATACCTAAAATAGCACCACTCTTGCAAAGCATTGTGCTTTCCTGAAGAACTACAATTAGGCCCCTAAATCCCACAGAACATGAGCTTGCTAAATGACTATGTCAACCAGCAGGGGACTCTTCTTCACTTCTGTGCCTGCAGGAATGAAGCTGAGTCACATCAGTGAGGTGTCTCTCTCTCTCTCTTCTGTCCCCACCCCTGGAGAATGGACTTTGCATGCTGACTAATTGATCTGGAATGGAAACATTGGTAATTTTTAAAAGCTCCCTAGAGCTTTCCATTTAATTTATGCACAACCAAGGTTGAGAACCCCTTGTCTGTAGCATGCTCTAATGTTAACTTGGATTTTTCCTTAGAACAATCAGAAAATTTTCATCATCATCCCGTTTCTAATCCTCACCATCTGGAATATTTCTACCAACCCTTAGCAAATACCCAAGCAGCCTCCGCAGTATCTGTTACCCCGCCCTGAATGTGCACATAGAAACCAGGGTGCGGCGTGAGGGCATCTACAGACAAGACTTGTTGGAAGGGATCATTCTGCAAGGCTCATTTGACAGGAGAGTCAGAGCTCACTGTGACCTTCCCCCAGCAGAGAGGTTGTGTGCGTGAAGAGGTTGTTTCTGTCCCCATGGGAGCAGGCTATATAAGGTGACTTTGCCCTGGGTGGGCTTGGAAACTCTTTGGAACCTTCTTTTTTATGCTAGAGTGTCCAGGGAGGTTGTACTGCCCTCTAGCTGAAATTGTATATAAATGGCTTTTCTAACACAGTTTCTGATTAGGACATTCAAGAGTATTTCACAGAACAAATTAGCTAGAAAAAGCTAAGTAAATTCTTTTTTAAGCACACAATTTTCAGGCCCATTTTTAGATAGTAAAGTGGTGCTCGGATTCTACCCAAAATGAACTATTTGTTAATCAGAGGGTAAAATTGCTTGTTGGACTTACCTAGCAGGGGACAGGACTCCTTTTGTGGCATGCCACAGTTGACACATTTGCCATTCCTATAATCCCGGTAGGAGTCACAGGGATATGCAGTGATAGCACAGTTCTCTCTCAGAGAAGAAAGGTACAGGTACACGGACCTCTGATGGTCACACTTAAAATATTGCAATCCTTTATCATAAAGGGAACAATGAAAGAGTAGAGCAGTCGTAGCATTTAACAATAATACATCACACATTATAGGCACACACAGTTCACCATCTGTCTGCTATAGGCCAACCACTGTGCTAACAGCTTCCATTTAACCCTTACAAAAACCTATAGATCAGCATTCATACTGGCACGTGGCAGGATAAAAGAAGATAGGCATGATCATCCCCATTTTACCTAGTAGCACATTGAGACTCAGCTTAAATGACTTGACCAAGGTCACACGACTATTATGTGGTTGAATCAGGATTCAACCTATGTCCTTCCTTTGTCAGTGAAAAGGACAAGAAAGATTCAATGGTAGTCAGAGTTTCCCCAGAGATTTTCAGCAGAGCACATTTAAACTAGTAAAGACATCAGAGAAAGGGGCCATTGAGGAGTAATTGTTAGAGGAAGATCCCCAAGGAGGGCAGGCACAGGAGACAGCTTTGAAAAAGGATGGGGGATGCCTCCACCTTGGGGGCAGAAGGAAACAAAAATGTAAAGACTGACCTTGTAAACTAAAATGAGGATACATAGAATGGCTCCCTCAGGTGAGATCTTTAATCTAGGTAAAAAGGCAAATCTAGATCACCTCTAAGAGGTGAGGGTTTATAGGTGGGGAGATTTTCAGAATAGAAGCATGAGGAGTGATTGTAGGGAGTTGGCAAGAGATAAACATGAGGATTCTGTGACGTTATTGAGGGCCATGGAGAAGTAACCAAGTTTTCCTGGACCTTGTACTCAATTAACCAGGCTCCGTGACAGCTCCGGAATGTTCTCAAGCCAAGGTGGTGGCTGACATGACAGAGACCTAAGGGGGTCTCTAATGGGATTACATTCATGAGAGAAGCCCAGTGGAAGGGGCTCTGTTTCTGCTACAGAGTGAAGGGTGGAATGAGAGGGACTGAACAATAGGAGGTGGCACCAGAAGCCATGAATGGGCAAGAAGAGGCAAGAGGCAAGCTCTAGTTAATTCCTGGTGGGTGCCAGGTGATGCAGTGGTGAGACAGGAGGCCAGCAAGGCATGGAGATGGCGTCAGGAGAGTTGGACATGATGAAGCAATGCAGCACACAAAACTGAAAGGTGGTTGGAAGGTTGATGGGTCAGATGATGAAGGGGAACTGGGTCCCAAAGATGGGTAATCAGAGGAGGTGAGGATCTGAGTAGGAAACAGTGAACCAAATAAGAAAGGAGTTATGATTGTGAGCTAGTGGTTTGGAGAGGCACTGTTGCTTGAGTAAGAACAATGTTTCTTCTTTCCCCACAGTCCACTTATGTATGCCCATAGAGGAGCTCAGTGAAGGACAGAAATAAACTAGGGCAAGAGAGGAGAAACATGGGTTGGCATGGGACCAAGCCAGACAGGAACAAATCTGACAAGTCAATATTTACTTATTGTTCCTGGAACTTTCACTTGCCAAAACAATGATGTTGATAACAATACAGAGAATGGCCTTTATAAGCAAATCACATTATCTTGGCTCCTCAGAAGTATTTACCCTACATCCTACAGGACAGGATTTGAACACACACCATTTATGGTGAAATATGGTTGACCCTACTTATGCCATTTCATCTGGATCATTTTCAAACACCATGTCCCCATGGGGCCATATACAGCTACCGTTTTGTAACAAGATTACCTTTTTCTAGAATCATATCCATGATTGTTTAACTTTCTCTGGCAATGATGAAATACAGATTAAGAGCACCTAGGGATGGGTTTTTTATCGGAATAAAATACTACTATTACTTTTATGTTGCCATCTACTGTTTTTTTTTTTTTGCTTTGTGAAGTTTTTCTTATTATAAAATAATACATGCTGATTTAGAAAATACAAAATAATGGGAAATAATGATGCAAAAATCACCCAGAAGTCCAATATCCACAGTTCACCCCTAATAATTATTTGCAGCATTTATGCTTGGTCTTTTTTTCTATACTTACACATGTACAAATACACATTTAAAAAACAAATTGGGATGATACTGTATAGTTTTGTGTCATTTTCACTTAACATCCCATTGTAAGCATTTTCATTAATCTGAAAATATGACTTTTTGGCAATTATATTCCTTTGTGTGGGCATATCATAGTTATTTAACAATTTTCCATGTTGGATATTTAGATTATTTCTTAAAATGTAGCTACTATAAATAATACTATGTCAGATATTTTTGCACTTTGATTTTTGTTTACATTTTCCATTATTTCTCTAGGAGAGATTTCCAGATATGGAATTTCTAGGTCAAGGACACACCTTTTCATGAGAGAGCAATAATTCATAATAGCTCTTAATCATATGGTTATGGTTACTTATTTTTTAAATTTATTTTTTAAATGAAGCATAATTGGGGCACCTGGGTGGCTCAGTCGGCTAAGCGTCCGACTTCAGCTCAGGTCATGATCTCACAGTCCGTGAGTTCGAGCCCCGTGTCGGGCTCTGTGCTGACAGCTCAGAGCCTGGAGCCTGCTTCCGATTCTGTGTCTCCCTCTCTCTCTGACCCTCCCCCGTTCATGCTCTGTCTCTCTCTGTCTCAAAAAAAATGAATAAAAAACATTAAAAGAAATTTTTTAAGTGAAGCATAATTAACATACGCTGTTATATTAGTTTCAGATGTACAATATAATGGTTCAGCAATTCTGTACGTTATTCAGTGCTCATCATGGTAAATGTACTCCTAATTTCCTTCACCCATTTCACCCATCTCCCCTATGTCTTTCTCTGACTAATTTCACTTAGCATAATAGCCTGTGGATTCATCCATGTTGTGGCAAATGATTTGATTGATTCCCTTTTATAGCTGAGCAATATTCCATTGTGTAAATATACCACATCTTCTTTATCCATTCATCTATCGATGGATACTTGGGTTGCTTCCGTATCTTCGTTATTGCCAATAATGCTGCAATGTTTTGTTTTTTTTTAAGTAGTATATTTGAGTAATAATTTTTCATTTTTCATTTATATTTATACTATCTCTATCTTCTCAGATGATTTGTTTTCTATTAAAAACTATTGCCCATAGAATAATATCAGATTTTTGAAATATGCCTTTTTAAAAACCACTATTATACAATATATAAAGTATTTGCCCTTACCTCCCAATATTGTTTTGGGGCAACCAGGTTGATCCAATCCTCCATTTGGGTAGAAGTCTATGTTTCCTAATGGCTCCTTGTAGCCCAGTGCTAAAGGAAAATATATTATGGTTTTATTTTTGAACTTTTCACATCATGTAGCTCATTTGCCTGAAGGATATAGGCAGGCACTTGTGTTGTTGTTGTTCTACATATTTAAATATTTTGCTCAAAGCTACCCAGCTAGTTAGTTAGGAAGCAGGGATTTCCAACTAGGAGATTATAAAGACAGTAGGGGAACCTATTTCCAATATTTTTCAAGATGTAAGGGAGTTTTGGTCAGTCATTCACAGCAAGTCTGATAAAACTGTATGCTTCTTCTTTATATTTGGCTGGAACCTTCTAATTGCCAGTGCTTCCTGGGTCTCTAACTGCATTTGTGCCAGACTTTAATGAATAAAAAACAGGGGAAAAAATGAAGAAAAAAAAAGAAAGAAACAGGAAAAAATGAACTTTTACTTTGTAAGAAAAAAAATTTTTTAAGTGGAAACTCTTCTAGAAAACGGGGACCAGGAAAAATATAGATTGATTTAATAATTGCTTATTCTTTTTAACCTTATAACTACAAACTAATCAGTCAAATGCTTGATTTAAAAGACTATTTATACATGTATACATAGTGCACCGTTGCGATAATAATAATACCTGTTATATATTGAGAACCTACATGTGTCTGTGGGGGTTTTTATACCTTTTATACACCTTTCCTCTAACATTCACACTGTCCAAAAAGTGGCCATTGGTAAATTCAGGTGAAGTAAGCTACAGATGAAGACACTGAGGTTCAGAGGACTTACAGAATGAAATGATCCCGCTAGAAAGGACAAAACCTGAGATCTGAGTCCACCCCTGCCTGACTGCAAAGCTTATTCTTTCCTCAAAATTCACTTTCTTTCCAAGAATAAAAAATACATTACTCTATTCCATCAAGCATTAAAATGGCATCGAGGTACTGCACTTAAGTAAGGTAACACTTTGCAAACTGCATCGTAAGAATGCAGCTGTTTCCTTTAAGGCCAACAATTGCTGAATACCACACCAGAGAGCCCATGATAGGTGATCAAGGGTTTTTCAGGTGGCTGTATCACAAAGAGGGTGTATTATTAAAGACTACTCTGCTCTGTCCCCTCAGCCTTCCGAGGTCCCTACTCTAGTTCTTGTCCCAGACGTCTGGATATAAAGACTCACCTTTAACATCACCCCAAACCCTATATCCTATACCAAATCCCAGCTATGAAATCAGCACCATAAAAGATGGAAATGGCCAGGAAGATCCAGAGAAAGTTGGAGAGCTAAACATGGCTCAGAATCGCTCTCCGGAGAGAGACACAACACTGGAACTTATCTTTCAGCTTAAGAAAACGAGAAAGACCCAAGAAAAACCCAAAAAATGGAAATCATGCATCCAAATCCTGCTGCATATGTGGAAACATTTGTCCACACAGTGTGAAAATCACCCTGTCCTTGATTGGTCAAGATGGTCACTTTAAAAATAAGAAAAGTTGATGGGAAACCTCCACTCCAGCAAGACATCCTGGATGCCTGCATTAAACCAGTGTCCCTTCAATACCTGGGTGGATTTGGAACCCTGCCCCGCAGGAAAAGAGGGAATCTGGAAGAACCTGATCCACCCCTGCATGAGGCTCCCCTGGGGGAGACTCTTCAGGAGTCTGGGAGCCAGGTGCTCACTGACCCACAAGGACAGGAATGTTACCATCAATGTCGGAGTGGATGACGTCAACAAACTGTGCATCACCGGGATCTAATCTGTCCTCGGGAGGTCTCCCGTTGAATAAAGGGCCCGCAGGGTCGAGACCTGGAAAGAAAACGGAGTCGGCTTGGTAGCCCCACGCCTTGAGTCACCTGCAGCCGGGCTTTTGATCCCTCTCCATGAGGATGGCAAGTAGGCTGCAGGGCACGCTCGTGTGGGCCAGCACTCGCATTCCCTTCCTGCTTTGTCAGCCTCCTTTCTACAGCCCCGTAGCCTTTTCCCACAGCAGAGGCAGTGCCCTCTGAGAATGGCATCCAGACCCCATTAGGAGCTATATCTTGTGCAGGGCTCAATAGCAGGGAGTGCACAGACGTGGGGACCAGGGACATGGGGATAAACTGGTTCCTCGGGAAAAAGCACCTGAAGGTGCATATAAAAAGCAGATGCTGTACTTATCCTGATTCTATTTTAAGTGATCCAGAAACCCCACTCAACCTTTCCTTCTTATTATTACTAAAACTCCTGTACAGTTTCAATTTTTATTCATATATCCTAAGTCATATGATCCACATCACAAGCCTGTTAGGGAGGCAGGGTAGATATTATTCCCATTTTACAGATGCATGAACTGAGGTTCGGGGAGTTCAAGTATTTTAACCAGAGTGGCAGCCTCACAATGCAACGAACTCTCTCTATGGAGCTCTTGGTTTCATTGCACTGGGTTTGGCAAGCTCAGTGGGAAAGTATGAAACTCACTGGTCAGGCCAGGTATCAAAGAGGGATAAAAAATGGGTGTCCGTTCCTGCAGAATTAACCCACTCCATAAATGCCTGAGCTGATTTCTTGCCCTTGGTCACTGTTAGCTGGGCATTCCTAACCATCAGCTGGAAAAACAAGAGTGCAGCTCCTACCAGGTTCTAACCACAGCTAACAACTTTAAAACAATAACAGGAAAACACCAGAGGTACTCAAAACCCTGCTTACTAGAAACCTACCTGGAGTGAAGAATGTTTCAAGGGATGTTTCAAAATTTTTAACCTATCGGGGCACCTGGGTGGCTCAGTCGGTAAAGCATCTGACTTCAGCTCAGGTCATAATCTCACAGTTCGTGAGTTCGAGCCCCGCGTCGGGCTCTGTGCTGACAGCTCAGAGCCTGGAGCTGCTTCAGATTCTGTGTCTCCCTCTTTCTCTGCCCCTCCCCTGTTCACGCTGTGTCTCTGTCTCAAAAATAAATAAATATTTTTAAAATTTTTAACAAAATTTTTAACCTATGAAAGACATTGTAAATTTTGTTTTTAATGTTTTTTTATTTTTGAGACAGAGGGAGACAGAGCGTGAGTGGGGGAGGGGCAGAGAGAGAAGGAGACAGAGAATCTGAAACAGGCTCCAGGCTCTGAGCTGTCAGCACAGAGCCCAGTGCAGGACTTGAACCCACGAACCGTGACCTGAGCCAAAGTCGGACACTTAACTGTGCCACCCAGGCGCCCCCTGTGAAAGACATTTTAAATAGCATCTTCCATCCCCTGGGGTTAGATATAAAATCCAAGAGGTAGCATTCTTGCCTCGACTTCCCTGGTTCTAGCCTCAATCTTTCTATTTCTCCTCTGCCAACACTTTGCTTCCTTGAGGCTTGTCTTTATCTGTCTCCTTTCCTTATCTTTCTCTTCCTCACCCCTCCAGCTTTTCTTCTTCCTTGGTCGGTTCTCAACTGAAACTGATGTGAGATGGATGAACACCCAGACACCCAAGTCGGCAGGACATCCTCAACACAGCATGAGAAACTCATAATCTTGGAAAGAGTTTGCTCAGGAAGCCCTTCTGGTCTAAGGAAATGAACAGTCAGAGCCCCAATTTGTAGCAACCTCCGGATCTATAGCAGATAAATTGGTTTACTATATAACATTCAAACCAGGGCAAATTTGAGAGTGATGAGGGCACTATTGACAATTAATGGAGACAGGGATAGTGAGCTTGGATATATGATCACCTTAGTGACAATTCATAGCAAATAATCAGCTTACAATGTCAGCCAAAAATCACAGTTAAAGTGCCCAATAAGCGATATATTTTGTGTGGACAGAGACCATTGGAGTCAGACAGATGTGACATGGGGCCCCAAACCTAGCACCAACCAGCTGTATGACCTTAGGCAGGTCACTTTACTTCTCTGAGACTCAGTTTTTTTTAATCTGCAAACTGGAGGTGGAATCAATGGCTACCTCAGAAGACATATAAAAGGACTCCTAGATCTGAACCCAGAACATTTTGAGATTATTATAGACTAGAAACAAAATGAGAAATGGAGCTCTTTCTTATTGCCTAAAGATCACCAAGAAAGTGTCTAGATAGTGCTCATTGGCTTTTATTTTTTTAATTTTTTTAATGTTTATTTACTTTTGAGAGAGAGAGAGAGAGAGAGAGAGAGAATGAGTGGGGGAGGGGCAGGCAGAGAGGGAGACACAGAATCTGAAGCAGGCTCCAGGCTCCAAGCTGTCAGCACAGAGACTGACATGGGGCTCAAACTCATGAACTGTGAGATCATGACCTGAGCTGAAGTCAGATGCCCAACCAACTGAGCCACCCAGGTGCCCCTCATTGGCTTTTATTACAGTATTAGAGAATTTGACGAAAGTCCTAGACCTCTCCCTGGACATCCAAAATATACCTCTCCCCAGGACAGACAGCTGACATTTTGCATGCAGTTTCAGGGGCCTCATATTCCCATCCCCAACCTCACCATGAACTCTCTAAGGCACCGCTGTCCAATAATGTGAGCTACGTACATAATTTTAAAATTTCTAGAAGCCAATTTTTAAAAAGTAAATAGAATTAAGGAGAATTAATTTTTTTATTTTTTTTAATTTTATTTATTGATTTGAGAGAGAGCCTGTGAGCAAGGGAGAGGGGCAGAGGGAGAGAGAGAATCTTAAGCAGGCTCCATGTTCAGCACAGGGTCTGACTCGGGACTCAATCCGATGACACTGCGATCGTGACCTGAGCCAAAATCAGTTGGATGCTCAACCAGTTGAGCCACCCAGGCACCCAGGGGAGAATTAATTTTAATAATACATTGTATCTAATCCATTTTATTTAACCTAGCATATCTAAAATATTATCATTTCAACATACACTCCATATACAAAAATTGAGATTTTTAATATCCTTTTCTTTTTACTTAGTCTTTGAAATCCAGTGTGTATCTTGCACTTACAGAACATCTCAGTTTGCATTAGCCACATTTCAAGTGCTCAGTGGCTACATGTAGTTAGTTAGTGGCTACTATATTGGGCAGCATAGCTCTATGGTCATTTCTCAAAGTATGGTGTTCAGACCATCTGCATTGTCTGGTTAAAAGTAGACTTCTAGGGGCACCTGGGAGGCTCAGTCTGTTGAGCGAGCTTCCAACTTCGGCTCAGGTCATGATCTCACGGTCTGTGAGTTTGAGCCCCACATCAGGCTGTGCTGACGGCTCAGAGCCTGGAGCCTGCTTCCGATTCTGTGTCTCCCTCTCTCTCTGACCCTCCCCCATTCATGCTCTGTCTCTCCCTGTCTCAAAAATAAATAAACATTAAAAAAAATTTTTTTAAGTAGACTTCTGGACCCCATCCCCAGAGTGCTGATTCAGCAAGTTGGCATTGTAACCAGCACCCCTAAGGAGATTTTTTTACACCCTTAAGTTTGAGAAGCAAATGTAATATATTATCAAGTGATGTAGGTACTTGGAATATTTTAAAATCCACTTATGCTCTGCCATCTTGTGCTAAAGAAGCTAAAGAGAAATAGTGGTGCCTGGCTGGCTCAGTTGGTAGAGCATGAGACTTAATCTCAAGGTCATGAGTTCAAGCCCCACACTGGGCAGGGAGTCTACTTAAAATTAAAAAAAAAAAAGAAAAACTAAGAAGTTACTGAGAAACCAGGAGATGTGCCTGGAGAGAAAAAACAAAATGTCAGAAGAAAGAGAAATGGAAGAAAAAAGCCGCCATTACAAGCCAGATAATTAAAAGCAGAACCATCCAATTGGGGGAGTTGGCTATGAATTTCATCTTTAGGCAACAGACCAAGTTCCCACTCTACAATCTGGTGAACCCAGTCAGAAAAGGTGGTGGAAGGTGAGCAGAGAAGGGGAACACTTCACCCCTGAAGCCGCTCTGGAGAACAGCTGAAATTTAACTTTGGGGATCAGAGAGGATGAGGAATCTGAAGGACATGGGAAAGTCAGGGGCCACAGAAAATTGAGCTGTGGACCATTAGCTGAGTCTGGGCCACGTGGGCCCAGAGTGGAAGGCAGACTGGCTTGGGGAATTTCCACGGTCAGAAAGCAGGTTACACTGCACTCACATTCACAATAGTCATGGGAGCAGGTTTGCTGGGAACCAAGCTGGGGGTGAGACTGAATGAAGTAGTGGTGGGCTGGAGCCTTCCAGGCCCAGGACTGGAGGGCAGATTTTGCTCATCTCTTCCCAAACTTTGTGGTTATTAATGTCAGACTGGTAGCTTGAAATCAGCAGTGGTGAGAGTATTCAGACCATGGAGATCAGCAGACACTAAAAATCAGGACTTTTTTTTTTTTTTTCCTTTGGAGAGCAGTTCAGGTTCTTAACATACTCTCAGGGAGAGTCCCACCCACCAGAAGAAGAGTTCCCAACAGATAAGGGACACAAGCAGATTCAAGCTACCTGTCCTTTGATCCCATAAGGGAAATGAAATTTTTTAAAAGGACATGTTGCATTCTAAAACATAAAAATAATAATGTGAAAAATGTAAAAAAGCGCTTTGCCTCCCGAGGAAAGCAGGTAAATAAGATGAGGGAGGCCTTGGCCCCTGGTGTGAAAGTGAGAGAAAAAAATCCAGGAAAAACAGAACAATGTGACCTCAAGTAGCAGGGCTAAAGGAGACACCCATGATGCGCGCGCACGCGTGTGTGTGCGTGTGTGTGTGTGTGTGTGTGTGTGTGCGCGCACGCGCATGTGACAGAGAGAGAGAGAGAATGACTTGCCCAGGGGTACCAGGAAGCACATTTAGAAACAATGGCCCTAAAAGTTTACCTCACAAGTATAGTTGGTTTGAATCTCTTCTTCCTCATTGTCTACTACCCTCTGGATTTCCTAGATTGAAAATAGTTCTCTGTGTGTAAGAATGGATTCTGGGAAGGGTATCAATGGGGGGAGAAGACTTGAGTCTCTGAAACGGAAAGCCTCCCTCATCCCATCCTCTATAGCTGTGGAAAGTTACTGGAGCAGTAGGCAAGAGAACCCAGCAAAGGAACCTTTGTTTGGGATTTCACCTGCTGTTTCTGAGTTTTCATTCAGCTTTGTCCTGAAAGCTGATATTCAGAAAGTAAACCCCTCTATCAAAATTCCCGTCTCATTTTCCTATCATGAGATTCCAGCTGTGCCTGGGGATGGAAACATATTAGGTATGTAGTTCAGGCTATATTAGATTAAATGAAAGGAAGATCGCTGTTTGGACAGCACAGATCAAATCCCCATGGGACATAGCTGTTATTCCTAACCATAAGAGAAATAAAGTTACCACCAACCTTTTCTATGGCATATACAACTTACTGTGTTTTGCACATATTTTATTAAATAATAACCTGAGGTCAGTATTATCATGGCCTCACCTTTGCACAAAAGGACACACACACACTCAGAGAGGTTAAGTAATTGGAAGAGCTGGCTTTGAACCCAAAGACTTGAATTGTCTGCATCATGATCTCCCAGTGAACATCCCGCCCAGGCCAACTACCCCATGTCCATTCGCAGGAAACCTTACCTGTAATTCTTCCCAGCTGCCCATTGTACATCTTTCCAACAAACCCGGATATGTGGGCTCCTAGACTTACTCCAATCATATAAATGTTGTCAAGAGAAGCTCCTTCTACCTGGAATTTTAAGAGGTCCATCGTTATAAATTGTGAGGGGCCATGGAGTTGACAACATTTGGAGAAATTGCCTAAACTTGACTTTGAAAACACATCTTTGGAGAAACATTTCTAAGCAACTTGTATCTATGAGCTCATTTAAATGTCACAACAAAGTAAACATTCTTCTTTGATTATACAGATGAGGAAACTGAGGCCCAGAGTCAAAGTAACCTGCCCAATATCAGGCAATTGGGGAGGGGCAGAGCAGGAGTCAAACCAGTCTGTTCAACTCCACGCCTGTGCCTTAACCTTTATGCCATGGTGTCTCTATTCATGCTTCTGCTAGAAACCAAGCTGAGACATCTTTAAATCCCTCCCAGTTGAGGAGAAGGGCAAAGAAACATTTTGATAAACTCCTTTATCTTCAGGCTGGCTCAGTTAATGAATTCTCCGTGGAGAGAGAAGGAAGGAAAGGAAGGGGTGGCGGTGGGGGACGACACTGACCACAGTCTGCTGGGACAGCCTGTTGTGAGTCATTTTAATATTCACTTTAAGGCTGCGGCTTAAGTGGAAAGCTTTGTGAAACTTCTGCTGCCTCTGGCCACAGTGGCCACCTGACCTAATTCTCTCTGAAATAGTACTGATATAAAGTAACTTTTTTGTTGTTGTTTTTTATAAAGGGGGCAATTCATGAGATAGATCACTAAATAAAATTCAAGATCTATTTAATCTTTGTGAGTCTTCTAAAAATATAAATCATACACACACACAAATCTCTCTTCAGACCATGTTCATCGGTTTTGGTTTTTGGATAATCTGGTCAGTAAATCTTAGGCTTTTCTAGGAAAAGGAATAGTTATAGAAGATGAGGAATCTCTCTACAGTGAAGCCAGAAAACCCCTAGACAAAAATCTCTCTGACCCGTAAGACACCTTTATGTGAATTAGGAAAAGATGTCCTTTCCTGAGGACACTTTACTGCTATTGGTGGGACAATATCATAATAAATATGTAGATCTGTGACGTGTACAATGACAGCTGTGCTCCCTTAGATGTGCAGTGCACAACTTGCACAACCATATCTATGGGCCTTCCCTCTAGGCGTTCCGCCTAGCTTCCCTGGGGCTTATTCAGGTTTTTAAAATAGTCCCTCTGTTCACTGCAGCTATCTCTTGGTTTTAAATCTCCAGATAATGGGCCAGCTTCAATTTGCCCCTGAATGATGTCAGAGAATGCTCTCTTACCAACACCTGGTCGATAAATTTCTTCAAGACTTCTGCTACTTTTCTGGTCTTACTAGAGGCATGGTTGTATATCACAGTTGTAGCTCCTCGATTCCAATCAACAACAATCACATTCATGTCTTCTACAGAGAGCAAACTCTGTACCAAGTCCTCCATCCAAACTGGAGGGGAGCCTGTAGGTCGGAATCCATGGACAATAAAGGTGGTTTTCTTGGTCACATTCAAGTTCCCAAAAATTGTGGAGTTGATGACTTGTGCACAGGTCAGATTTTTTCTGGTGTAGAGCATCAACTTCACATTTAGTCCTGTACCGACCACTGCACTGTGAAAGCTCAGTTTGGTGAATGAAGGACATGTTTCATCTGTGTCTGAAAATAAAAATTAGATGGCATGACAATTCTTTCCTTAGCTGGGCGTCAAACAAGAGTGCTGCCCTACATTCACTGGAGTTCCTTCTGTGCTTTACAGCACCCAGCAGGAGGCTGGATCTAGTTGAATGAAGTTGCAAAGTCATACGTTATTCAGCACACATAAGTAGTGACTTCTTCTTCAGCAGGAAAACCATTTTTCCAAGTCTTACTCTCCTTCAAGGTCTAATCCAAAAGTCACCCCAATGAAGCCTCCTCCAACTCTCCCAGCCCTAATACTCTTTCATCCCAGAACTCCCCAAAACCTTGTGTATGTCTCATTGACAGCAAAACGAAAACACTTTCAGGGGTGCATAATGGATATTTACGTACATGTGTGTCTATCTTGCTGGCCCACTTCCTTGGAATGGTGTTTTGTAATCCATGTATCCCTCACAGTGCCCAGCACCTAGTAGAGGTCTCAGTAACTGCATCTGCATGGTCCAAACACCTCTTTCCTTGTCTAGAGCACCTGCCTGGGACAACAGTGGAGAACGTGATGTGCCTTGCCCTGACCCTTTCAGTAGCATCTGGAACAGTTGAACCACGGTGCCTTCTTGGACCCTATCCTTCTTTGTTCCTCAAGCACCATCTTCTAGCATTCATCCTGCTGAGTAAGCTCTAAGAATGGCTTTAGGAGAAAGGTTGGGGATGAGGTGGAGAAAAGCAAATGATGAAGCTGGAACATCTTGTCGTGGCAGAGTGTAAGCGAGTGTTTAAAAACATGTCACAAGGACCTAAAAAGCCAGCCTGAAGGGGCTTCTGCTGGCCAGATCTGGGATAATTTGAGCATAAAATAATTAAGGACAGTAATGAACTATAGACCTTTAGGGAAACAACGGATCCACGATTCTGTAACAAGCAAAGAAACAAGATAAACAAGCAAAGAAACAAATAAATGGAAGAGAGAGGAGGACTCTTAAGGTATAGTGCTGAATGCCAGCTGGTAAATGTGGAGTGAACGCCGGGGTTGAAAGTCATCATTTGGCAGCCATCATAATAAATTGGTTATGCAAGAATTAAACTGAGGAGGTGGTTATTTTGAGAAGGAGCACATCTGTATTTCCTTAAACTTCCTCCCACAGACTGCTAATGAGTAAGGGGAAAGTAGTAACTGTGCAATGGAGAAATGGAACAACACCTTGACTAGGTTGTCAAACTAAACATTACCATTGAGGGGCAGATGGACACATGTGCCTCTTGCTGTCGTATTCCAGTGGGGAATGTATTAACCTGAACCTAATTATGGGGGAAACACCAGACAAACACAAAATGAGGAATATTCTTTTTTTTTTTTTTTTTTTAAAGGACCTGTAGGAGCTGGGTGTGATGTAGCTGTGGCCAGGCTGCCAGGGAAGGGGGCTTATGGCACCAAAAAAAAAATTTTTCTTTCAAGAAAAAAAGTTTTAAAAATTAAAAATAAAAAAGGCCTCTATTCTTAAAAAACATCAATGTCATAAATGACAAAGAAAGACTGTGGAAATGCTCTAGATTAAAGGAGACTGAAGAGGTAGGATGATGAATAAGTGCAATTATCTGGTCTTAGACTGGATCCTGCCATGGAAGAAAAAAATTGCTATACAAGAAATTATTGGGTCAATTGACAAAATTGGGCTATGAACACTAAATCAGATAAAATTATGGTATTGACGTTACATTAATTGAGGTTGATAACTATATAGTGGTTTTGTAGGAGAAAATCTGAATTCTTAGGAAATACAACTAAAGTGTTTATAACTAAATGGCCAACTTATTCTCAAATGGCTCAGAAAAAAAAAATTAGAGGCAAAGAGAGACAGTAAATGATAAAGCATTTGTAGCAAAATGTTAGCAGTAGGTGAGTCCATGTAAAGGATTATTGGTGTTCTGTGTATTTTTAAAAAGTTCTTATAGCTTTTCTGTAAGTTTAAAATTATTTTCAAAGAAAAGCTTAAATAAAAGGGAAAAAGAAAGGGCAAGAGCCGTATCAGTAGCATGCAAAGCAGGAGGGAGGTTGCGAGTTCTGATATCAGAAAATGAAGGTAGGCAAGAATGCTTAAATCTTCTGCTTGAAAGGGAACAGGAAGTTGGAAATTAACTAAAGATCAAGATGCAACTTGAAAGAGGAGTTAGGAAGGAAGGAGGGCTTTGGGGTCCTTGAGTACTGAAATAAAGTGTTACTTTTACAACATTGTATAAGGCCGTGATCATGAATCTCAATCAAATGAAAGCTCAGGTCAACATTGGCATGCAGACCCAACAATATGATGTTTGAGAAAACTGTGTTTTGTTTTGTTTTGTTTTGTTTTAATTACAAAAACGATTTAAAACTATTAGGGCACACTCTCCTACATCCTACTTGGCTGAGAGAGAAGAGTCCAGAAGGAGGTGAAGTGGAGCAACAAACAGTCCCTAGGTGCAAGTTGGAGATGGTCCTTTAGCTATTCAGTAGAGGGGGCAAGGTCCTATGGATGACCATTCTTCGTGGGAGGGCATAGAAGAAGAAGACTATTGACTTGCGACTGGCCAAAAGGAGACAGGAGTACCTTGGGAAACACCTGCTGTGTCTTCCTCCAGTAGAAATTTAAGAACCATTTGCCCTGGGCCCTTATTCTCAGTCAATCTATATTTACATAACCAGGAATTGCTCTTCCCTCATTCTGAGCCTCAGAACAGACTTCATCCTGGCATCTCTGCCCTTTCTTTCTTTCTTTTTTTTTTTTAATGCTTATTTTTGAGAGAGAGAGAGAGAGAGAGAGAGAGAGAGAGAGAGAGAGACCAGGAGAGGGGCAGAGAAAGAGGGAGACAGAATCCAAAGCAGGCTTCAGGCTCTGAGCTGTCAGCACAGAGCCCGATGCGGGGCTCTAATTCACAAACTGTGAGATCATGATCTTAGCCGAAGTTGGACGCTTAACTGACTGAGCCACTCTGGCACACCTCTACCCTTTCTTAATAACCTGGGTCCATTCGTGTATGCTTTTTTTTATGTTTATTTATTTTTAAGGGGGGGGGTAGGGAGGGGCAGAGAGAAAGGGAGACACAGAATCTGAAGCAGGCTCCAGGCTCTGAGCTGTCAGCACAGAGTCAGACGTGGGGCTCCAATTCAAGAACCATGATATCATGACCTGAGCCAAAGTCAGACGCTTAACTGACTGAGCCACCCGGGCTCCCCTATGTATTCTTTTATTTAAAACTTCTTGCAGAGGCTCTGGATACTCAGCAATGAATGAAGTGCCAAAATAGAAGAGGCAGAAGAAGCTCAAATAGAAGGTTAAAAATTGAGGCTTTGAAATCCCTCACCCTAGAAAATACTGGTTAAAAATTGAGCCCCAAACTCACATATTCCTCCTTTTGCTCTACACTGGCAAGTAGTATATACAGAGAGGCATGCTTACAATTGTCTGTCCTCCCCCCTCCCACAGCTTAATTGAGATATAGTGAACAAGTAACATTGGAGTAAGTTTAAAGGGTAAAACATGATGATTTGATATATGCGTACATTATAAAATGATTTCCACAATAAGGTTAATGCACCCACATAGTTACATATTTTTGTGTATGTGGCAAGAACATTTTAGATCTACTCTCTTAGCAAATTTCAAGTATACAGTATGGTATAATTAACTACAGTCACTATGTTGTGCCTTAAATGCCAGAACTTACTCACTCACCTATGTAAATATTTTCTCCATCTCTTGGCCTCTTTCATTTTTCTCTTCCTGTAGATTGCATGCTCCTGGAGAACGTGGACTGAAACTTGTCTGGTGGTTGTAGAGCAAGACCCAGAGCACATAATTGACTGTTTAATTAGTCATTTTACTGAACAGGAGGTGTCATGAGGTAGGGCTGAGCCTCTTGGTCTCAGCCATCAGTAAAACTGGGCTTTTTTCCTTGTTGTGTAACTGACTCACCAGGTGGCCTGGGGAAATCATGGCATCTTTCACTTGCCACCTACCTGCCCCAGAAAGGAATGCTTTCAGATTAATCACAAATGAGGTCATACTGGGGAAGGGAGAGATTCCCTTCCAAAGAAGAGATCTGTTTGTTTTGAGCAATATTAGGCCAGTGTGTCAGAAGTCACATATCTGAGTCATTGGAAGGCTCAGGTAAGAGTCGTAAAGTTTGGGCCAGAGCTATTTCTCAGCAAATCCGCCACACATTTCATGTCTATAGAACAGATCAGCCAACCTCCTTGACTTGCTGAGCCTTTACCAGACCCTTTACAACGGACAGTTACTGAAAGGCAAAAAGGACAGAACAAGTGGATTTTTTTAAGATTTATTTTTCAGAGAGAGAGAGAGAGAGACAGAGAGGGAGGGGGACAGAGGATCCAAAGCAGGCTCTGTGCTGACAGCAAAGAGCCCCGTGTGGGGCTTGAACTCACAAACTGTGAGATCATGACCTGAGCTGAAATCGGATGCTTAACCGACTGAGCCACCCAGGAGCCTCCGGAACAAGTTGATATTTATTTTTCATTTGCTAGAACCACTCTGACATCATGTATTTTTCAATGCATGCATTGGGCTCTGGAAAAGCCCATTGTAAGTACTGAGTGAAAAATGGATTTCCTCGTTCCTTTCTCTCAGTACAAAATATTATAACAGCTTTATATATATTTTCTCTCATCCTCAGAAGAAATGTGCAATTCATCCAACAAGAGTCTACTTTCTCCTAGGTTCTGGGTCAGGCGGCATTTTAGAGGGAGAGTCAGGCATTAATGAAGTAAAACACACAAACAAGTATGAAATTGCAACTTGTGATATATGCCATGTTAAAAGAGATATGGTATAAAATGAGGATTAAACAGGGAGTTTCACCTGGTCTGGGAATCAAGAATCTTCTTTTACGTCATCGTGAAATAATGTATTTAAATACTAAGAATGGAAGATCCCTTTAGCAAAGTATAACATCATTACACTGAAGGACAAATTCAGGTTCCCAAACTATTAAGTTTTATTTTCATAGATTTTTACTTTTATTACCTAGACTTAATATTTCAGGTATTATATCCTTCTTCATTTTTATGTGCTTTATTTGCCTTGAATTCCACCAAATAATATTACAAGCTATAACTAGACCGTCTTTTTGTTAGCATTTGCCTACCGTGTTTTTATCCTTTGTAACCTTTGAATCCCTGTGTTTTAAGGGATCTTTCATATAGCATCTAGCTGGGTTTTATTTTATGGCGCAATCTGAGAACGCTTTCCAACAAAATACATGAGGGGCACCTGAGTGGCTTAGTCAGTTAAGCATCCGACTTCGGCTCAGGTCATGATCTCACTGCTTGGGTGTTCGAGCCCCACATTGGGCTCTGTGCTTACAGCTCAGGGCCTGGAGCCTGCTTCAGATTCTGTCTCCGTCTCTCTGCCCCTCCCCTGCTCGCACTCTGTCTCTTTCTCTCTCTCAAATATAAAAAAAAATAAAAAATTTTAAACAAAATAGGTGAGTTCACATTTATTGGCCTAACAGACATAATTGGTGTGGAGGCCATAGAAGTGCCTGGCTCAGTGATAGGCTCTGCACTGACAGTGTGGAATCTGCTTGGGATCCTCTCTCTTCCTCTCTGAGCCCCCGCCTCCCCCCCACCCCACTCACCCACCACTTGCTTCTCTCCCTCCCTCCCTCTCAGAATAAATAAACATGTTTAAAAAATGTGTGTATATGTTCCAAAGGAGGGAACAGATAAGGTGTGAAAGGGAACGTGTGTTAAACTTTCTTGTCTTTCTTGGTAGAAAATGAGGAGGTAGAATAGATACTCTGAGTAAATAGAACAGAAACTCTGTTTCTGTGGATACATCAATACGTAGAGTCTTAAATATTTATTTTTAAATATTACTGCCTTTTCAAGAAGGATTAATGGGTAATATAGTTCCTAAGTTTATTCATATCCATAAATGAATTCCTAGGCCTAAATGACGACCTGGCTTCGAACAGTATTCTTTCCCCCAGGATTTATTATTTATTCTACTTTCTTCTTATATTGAATTCCACTCTAGAGAACTTTGTCCCTTATATGCTACTTGCTTTTTTCCTACCACACGCCTGAAGCATTCTTTCTTTGTTCTGAAATAATTTCCCCTGCTCGTGTAGATGCTGCAAGATAACTGATCTGTTTATCCATTGTTGTATATACCCTGTGCCAACAACAGAGTCTGGCTTAGAGTTGGCACCAATAAACATTGTGTGAAGAAGCGAATATCAACCTGTTAACACATTATTCAGTCATTCAGAATGATCCATCTGAACGCTGCAAATAGTGTATGATGTCATGTTTATAACATAAATGGAGTATGAAGTGACACATGCATTATGACTGAAACTATGTAAAAAATATGTCTGCAGGTGATAGGCTCTGCAAAATAATACACAAACAAAAATGGGTTATGCATTCCATTTCTGATGTTCTCTGCTTAAAACTACCTAAGGTTATTCATTATTTTCCCCTCAAGAATTAATAACATTTTAAAGGAAAATATTAAATTTATCTTATTTTGGACATAAATTTATCTTAATTTGGAATTATGTTCCAAATTAGTTTAAGTTTATTTTGGACATGTTACAAGTTAGTTTAAGTTCCTTGAGGGTAAGCGCTGTGTTGTTTTTTGTCTACTATTGTGCCCCAGCACCTACAGCAGGAACTTGACTTGTTGGGTCCCAAATTCTCAGACAATTTGGAGGGCATGCAAGGACTAGATATTTGTGAATAGCAAATTTGTTAAATTGCTTTACCCTCATAAATATAGTTATTTTTATATATTAATTTCTAGTTTATGTTTCTAAAATAATTCAGAAAGCAAACCTCTTTTTGGTTATTGTGTTGTTTTGGTACAAAGTCAAGTTTACTCAGAAGTACTATTAATAGAGCCTTTAACCAAGTAACCCAGAACATGTTAAACTGGTTTCTAAAGCTTAACCTCTTCTATTAGAGTTTATTGGAAGCCGGAAAAACATGGCCTTTCCTCTTCAGCTTATTTTGAAATTCAATTACTCTGAAGTGCCAGTTCCTGTTAACAATTGGAAAATAACAATCGGATGGGTGATATCTCCTATCCAATGAGGAATTCAGACTGCTATGGAGAGCAGCCAGAGATAAGAGTAGAGTAGGATAGGATGTCAAAGAAATCTGGATAGAACATCTTTAGAAATAACATATTTGTGCCTGAAGTATTTTGTTATGATCTAATGCATGGTCGCCCATAGGCCAAGTTGGCCGTGACCATTTATGTATTGTCTATGGCTGCTTTCCTGTTATAAGGAAAGGCAAAGCTGAGTGATTGTAAAAGTGACCAATGACCCACAAAGCTGAAAATATTTACTATCTGGCTCTTCATGGAAAAAGTTTGCCAACCTGGTCTAATGTCATAAACATAATACCCAAATCCGATTTGGAAGCTCGGATTTAGAGTCAGATCTAGACTTGAAGTCAACTTCATTGCCTCCTAGCTATGTGACCTCAGGTAATTAATTATCTAACCTCTCTGAGCCTCAGTTTCACATGTGTAAAATGACCATAGTAATGCCAATCTGTCAGGCAGTGCTCTGTTGAGCCATATTGAGCCTGAGGCAAAAGAGAAAAAACTATATATATACTTATCAAAATATCCTCCCAGATTTTGAACCAGTGGGAAAAGTTTGTAAAAGCTCTACAGTCAGTCAAAACACAGGACCATAGGGGTAGCTGAGTGGCTCAGTTGGTTAAGTATCCAACTTTGGCTCAAGTCTTGATCTCAACGTTCATGAGTTTGAGCCCTGCTTCAGGCTCTCTACTGTAAGCACAGAGGCCGCTGTGGATCCTCTGTCCCCCTCTCCCTCTGCCCCTCCCCAGCTCGTTCTTTCACTCTGTCTCTCTCAAAATAAATAAGTAAACTTAAAACCATGATCATAGATATAGCCCTTTGTTATTCAGTCTGTTTATATATCATTGTTAACTCTCATAAACCAAACCACCTAGCAAGGAAAGGAACATGGCACAGGCCCAGGAATGGCTGGCTGATTGGAAATGACCTTTTCCATTATACAATAACACAGAGTTGTAAAACAGTCTATCTTTATTTAAAATTTTGATTTTTTTCATCATTGACTTATTTGTATGGATTTTCATCTCTCAAAGACATTACACTAAAATATCACTTATGCCAAAAAAGTATCACTTATCCAAATCATTTTATTATGCACTGTGAGAATGCATTATTAATGATATTCATATTATTATTTGCAGTAAAATATCACTTAAATATTAAAATAGCATTTGCACATTGCATTAAAATATCATGAAAGATAAAATTTTTATTGCTTTAAAATCATAAATATAATTTATCTTGATTATTGAGTTTAGGTGTCCCTTATCCCCTTAAATTTTGCACCTGGTGAGTGCCTCACTGACTTTACCTTGATCCTAGCCCTGCTGTCAGGATTGTTGTGAGAAATAGACATAATGTCTATGAAGTATCTAAAGCATTAGCTGCAGGGTGCCTTGGTGGGTCAGTCAGTTAAGCGTCCAACTGTTGATTTCTGTCAGGTCATGATCTCATGGTCATGAGATTGAGCTCTGGGTCAGGCTCCTAGCTGGGCCTGGAGCCTGCTTGGGATTCTCTCTCTCTCTCTCTCTCTCTCTCTCTCTCTCTCTCTCTCTCTGCCTCTCTCTGTCAAAGAAAAAAAAAAAAAGAAGAAGAAGAAGAAAGAAAGAAAGAATTTAATTAATTAATTAATTAGGCAAACATTCACTGGTGCACAGTAAATGCTTAAAAATTAATAGTTGTTGATGATGTGGAAGATGAGTTGGGTTAATAGTTGCAGGGGCCAAGGGCAGTCCACTCCAACATGGGCTACTTGGCATGAAGATTATTTTGAGTTAAAAAGCAATCAAAAAGCAGATTCAGGAAAACCTCTCTACCTCCCCCTCAAATGCCTAAAAAGAATTTAGATAGAGGACCTGTTCCAGGAAGATAGCTATCACCGTAGATGACTACCTTATGTTATAAAGTAGGTACTGTGGACAGGGAGGAACCTAGTAAGATATCTTTGACCAAAATTCTTTCTACCCCATTGTTTCTGAGTGGCCCAGCAAACACGATGACCAAATATTTACTTTTTCATTTTCCTGTGAATTCATTTCTTCCTTTTGATGTTCTAGACCCATACCTGCTTCTCCTCTGTTTAGAATGACATATATACCACATTTTGCCTGACTGTCCTTTGGAATTTCCATGTCTGTGTGGATTCTCCATAGGTACTAAATTAAGTTTGATTTTCCTTTTTTTTTTTTTTTTAAGTTTATGTATTTATTTTGAGACAGAATATGAGTCAGGGAGAGGCAGAGAGAGAGGGAAACAGGGAGAATCCCAAGCAGGCTCCCTGAGGCCAGTGCTCAGAGTCCTAGACGGGGCTCCAACCCATGAAACCCTGAAATCATGACCTGAGCCAAAATCACAAGTTAGACACTTAATGGACTGAGTCACCCAAGCGCGCCCCTAAATTTGATTTTCTTTTGTCTCATGTCATTTTGATTCTTGGTCTGGCTAGAAGCACCTTGAAGGGTACAGGAAATTCTTGCTCCCCAGCATAGTACTGATCTTAAAGGGTTGTTGTGAAGGCTAAATAAAGTAATATAAGTAAATTGCTTAGTGTGGGATTTGCTATAAAGCAAGTGCTCAGTAAGTACCAATTACTTTCCTTCCATCATTTTGGAAGGATTTTGGAAAAGGGAAGCATATTAGTAACAGTGCTCTACCTGGTCAGAGAACGTGGTTTGGTTCCGGCTCTGTCATTAACAAGACAAAACAAATAAATTATTTGGGCCATCCCCTTTCTCACACTGAGAGATTGGTTCCTCATTCCTTAGAGATTTAGCTAATCTCTTGCATTCCTTTTGGACACAAAATTCTAAGATCTGCAAGCTAGCTGGTCTGAAAGGACATGAGGCTTCTATTTAGGAAAACAAATTCCCAGGGGAGTCTTACTGACCAAAGACAACCCAAATCTCAAAAAATTAATGTAGCAAGAAATTAAAATTTTCTTTTAATTTTATTTAAAAGATCTGAACATAATCATACTTTAGTCTTAGAATTAAAATGTTGACCAAATGGATGTCTTGTCACCTTTATGTTAAGCAGGTTTTTTTGGCTTATTAAATATCCTTTAGTTAACATTCATAGTTCCATATTATGATAAGAAAAGATAGGTAGGATTCATTAGGCAGAGGGGGAAAAATTAGAACCTGAGGTCCCTGGGTGGGGAAAAACACATACTTTGGAACAATGCTGGGAATATCTGACCACAGCAAACTCCCTCAGGCATAAGGTTCCTCTTAAGAATGTAACAGACGCACCTACTCCCCCTCAGGTTCCGCTCTGGAATTTGACTAAAGACCTAACTAAAAATAAGTAGTAGATCATAAAACTTATGACCCACAGGAATGATATGGCCATAGAGCACCCTTCATACAACGGAATCGAACCAATCCGGATGGACAACCCAGCACCTAGAGCTATCAAGCCAATAAGGGTAGGACCTAAGAAGGAACAAGTGGGTAGAGATGGGAGGGCTGACCAGAACCTTATAAAACAAGGACCCTTGCCTATAGCTGTGGGCATTCACTTTCGAATATCCTTTCTGATATCATATTCTAATAAACTTTTTCCTGCTGCTCATTTTGTGTCCTCCTCTTCCTTCTTCGAAGTGGCTATTCAATGCACCCCGGGTATTGAGGTAAAAAAATCCTGCAACAATATGCTACAATGAGGATGAATCTTGAAAACATTATAAGTGAAAGAAGCTAGTCACCAAAGGCCATAAATCATACTATTCCATTCCCATGAAATATCCAGAATAGGGAAATCTATAGAGACAGAAGGTAGGTAGGTCAGTGGTTGCTAGGGGCTGGAGGATGAAGGGAGATGGGGACACAGGGGTGCAATAACTAAAGGGTATCAGGTTCCTTTTGGAGGTCATGAAAATGTTCTAAAATTGACTGGTGAGAGTTGCATATATCTGTGTATGTAGTAAAAATATTGAATTGTACACTTTAAATGGGTGAATTACATGTATGTGAATTATATCTCAATACAACTGTTTTAAGAAATGGTTCCTATAATTTCCAACTTTTCAGAGTGAAAAGATGAAAAGTCTTTTGGAGGTAACTGGGCAGAAGTTTCTTTTTTTGTGTCAATATCAAAACAAGCTTCATTTTCTTTCCCCGATGGACCTCCATTTTGTACCACTGGAGGTTAAATAAAACTCCCATTTCAGTCAGCCTTTCTGAGGAGGGTTTGTGGCTGTTCCTGTGCAAAATAAACTACTCTTATTCTCAGGCTTAGGAACTACTTATAGCTGTTATCTTGTTTTATCTTTGCCAGAGAAAACTGTACTGGATAGACAAACCGCCCTCTTGATTGGAAGGACATCTCCAACCTTTAACCACTGGCTGTATTTATTTAGGATACAAGAGACTAAACAGACATTTGTTTCCCTGGATTGTCCTGTTTCATCTGAGTCCCAGTTGGAGACAAAAGTGTGATTCCCTCTGATTGATCACTGACAACCCCACTCCTTTTCTGATGAAGCTTCCAAGGGATACTTTTGCTTTATCTTCAAAAGGCCTACTGCCCTGGAGCATGCTGTTCTGGTGTCACACACAGTTTTCTAGCTTTTTAGTTTCTACCTGCTTTTGGGATGGATTTCATTTCCCACATTTCTGACTGGGGGAAAACTTCTACAAAAAGCAGAGGCTTAAAAAAAAAAAAGGCAGAGGCTCCTGACTCAGATCCAAAGAGCTGTCAGTGAAAAGAGAAGATGGAACTGTAGACAGAAATAACCCACTGATGAAGCAATTGTATGTGTGGGCAAGGGGAGAGAAAGTTCTGAGATTCTATGAGAATCAGTAAGCACAGGTAGGTTCCTATTAAGCCTCTCAATGTGGCTGGGTCAACTGATTAGAAAGAAAAGTATCAGTTTCTCTCAGATTTATGGTTGGGGAATTGTAGTCCAGTGACCAAACCCAAGCGATGGGCGTGAAATTCCACCTAATTTAATCTTGATGCATGGTATGTAGTCAGGAAGTGAAACAAGTGTGGCCCTGACTCACACTTCTTTTATTTCAAGTTTTGGGTTCCGGGGCTTGCTCAAGCAATCATTTCTCTTACCCCCCAGCATGACACAGATGTGCTAATACCTTCTTTAGAACTGAGGTCCACAGTCAGGCATACTGACTTGATCTTTCCTGAAAATATTTACTGAGACCAAGGTTAAGGGATACACTGTTGAGGATTCTGCATTCTGGGCAATGGGTACTCATCAGTGTCTGGGACACAGCTCACCACATGTTAATTGGTGAAGCCAGCATGTTTCCAGCAACCCACACTAGAGCACATTTTAATGCTTGCCTGAAAACAATGTTCTGAAGTAATTTCCAAAAGTCCCAGAAATGAAAATCCCTTTAGGCCAGATACTGCCTTGGAGAGATCAGAATATGAGTTGGACTCCTATTTTTAACAGAAGTAGAAGGGAGGGAGGGGAGTAATATCTATCTACCATGAAATTCTATTATATTTTTTAAATCTGGAAATTAATACTCTCTCTCTATAGATAGAAAGATAGATATAGATATAGATATATAAAATAAATGAACTTTAATTAAAAACAAAAACACAAAAACCTGTTCTGAGCCAGATGGTGAAGTGTAGGGGCCAAGGGCAGGCTGCCTCCAAACAGGCCACGTAGGCATGAAGATTATCTTCAGATACAAAACAATCAAAACCCAGCAGATTCTGAAAAAGCTCTTTACCTCTCCCCCTCAACGCCCTAAAAGGATTTAGATAGAAGACCTACTCCAGGAAGAGAGCTATCACCATAGATAACCCTTCTGTTATGAACTAGGTGTGGTAGATGGGGAGTAACCTAGCAAGGCCTCTTTGATCAAAGTTCTGTATGTCCTGGGTAGCTCAGTAGGTTAAGTGTGAAACTCTTGATTTTGGCTCGGGTCAGGATCTCACAATCTCATGGTCGTGAGATGGAGCTCTGCTTTCAGCTCCGAACTCGGGTATGAAACCTGCTAAAGATTCTTTTTTCCTCTCCCTCACACTCCCTCTCTAAAATAAAAAAATAAAATAAAACAAAACAAAATAAAATAAAATAATAAAAATTCTCTGTGTCACATTGTTTCTGACTGGTCCAGCAAACATGTTTACCAAACACTTAACTCTTTTTCATTTTCCTGTGAATTCATTTCTTGTGAATTCATTCCTAAACCCCTACCTTCTCCTTAGCTGAGAATGATAGATATGCTTCATCTTGCCTGTCTTTGGAATTTCCATGTCTGTGTGGAATTTGATTTTCTCCTATTAATCTGTCTCATGTCGATTTGATTCTTAGACCTGCTAGAAGCACTTTGAAGGGGACAGGAAATTCTTGCTCCCCAGCAGAAACATTCACAGTTGACTAGGGCCAAACCTGGTGGAGTATCTCTTGTTTGTTTGTTTGTTTTTTAAATGTTTATTTATTTTTGAGAGAGAGAGAGAGAGAGAATGTGAGCTGAGCTGGGGAGGGGCAGAGAGAAGGAGACACAGAATCTGAAGCAGCCTCCAGGGTCTGAGCTGTCAGCACAGAGCCTGACGTGGGGGCTTTCAAACTCACAAACTGTGAGGTCATGACCTGAGCCAGAGTTGGACGCTTAGCCGTCTGAGCCACCCGCGCCCGTCTTGTTTATTTTTTACCCCAATAACTATAGGCAAGAAGTATATGGGCAAAATGCTCTCTTGGTTGGACATACCTGCTTCGAACCACCAGCATTTTTTAATACAACTGAGAAAACAAAAGAGATACTAGATTTCCTCACTCTCTTCTCTTAATCATGTGCATAAATATGCACATTCACACTCCACCCCCTTACTCACCTTTGTCTCCCTGTCAGAGAAGGAGTCTCTCTCTGTCTCTGTCTCTTTCTCTGTCTCTCTGTCTCTCTGTGTCTCTCTCTCTCTCACACACACACACACACCAAAAATGGAGTTATAAATTATCTGTAGAGGATTTCAAATCTGAGGAAATAATTCTCTGTTTTTTGGGCACTAAGCTATTTCCCCTAGGCAAATACCTACATAGTTTTATACAAATTTGCCATAAGCCAAAATATTGACAGAAGAGTAACTTTAAAATATATTTATGACAACAGCCTTAATTTAGAAAAATAGTTATCAACTTTTTTCCTTGGACCACCTGCAGCTGAAAAACCAGAGGGTTTGTTAGAAGAAATGCAGATTATAAGCTCTCGCCCCAGACCCACCGAGTCTGGATCTCTGAAGGTGGTCTGCATTTTAAACAAATTCCCAGGCGATTCTGGTGCACACTAGAGCTTGCTAGTGATTGCTTTATTCGCTGGTAAAATTACGGCCAATATTCCTGCCATGATATCACAAAGGTTAGAGCAAAACAAAGATTTCCAAAAGTGAATGACCTATATTCTCTGCATTTCAGAATCACATCTTAATAGTTGTTGATTTTTGGACGGCAAGCTAAAGAAGGGGAAAAACAAAAAGTCGATGTATTTGTGATGAATAATTTCCACTATCAGGTGCCTATCATTCAAACCCTCTCTCCTGGAAGTTGCAAGTTCATGGTTTTGCAGAGACTGAGAAATCTAAATTTAGTTTACAGCTATAATTATGTTTTTTCCTTCTAGCTACAGAAGTTTATTGTGCTGTGTCTCTCCTTAGATTCTGTCATTCAGCAGTAAGTCTTCTAGAACCATTTAAAAAAGACTTTGCTGATGAGATAATGTTAAGTAAAAAGGCAGATCACAAAAACATTAAGTTCCAACTTTATGTGTAGAGATACATAATGCGAGATTCAAAGAAAGTACCCACAAACTATCATCAGGCTTTTGTGTCAGGGTTAGTTCCACTCTCCTAAAACTATCTCTAAATTTATGTTCATTTTCTAAATTTAAAAATTATTATAAACACACACTTCTTAAAAGGTTGACTTTTTGGTGAAAAATATCATCATTAGCATAATTTTAATTTACTATTAAATCAGCTTCAAAAGCACAAATTGAGAAAAATTTGTTTATAAGCCTGAAATCCTAATACAGCTAGTTTAATTTTTCCATTTCACTCCTAAACTTTATCTACAGACATACATACATGATTTTAACATAGCTGTTATCTTTGTTGACTTATAAATGTGAATTGTTTTGTCTACTTGCATTATTTTATAAACATGTTTGCACTTTCTGCATAGCTTCAGAATCTTAAAGTCTACATTTTTTAAAAAGTTGAAACTTTATCCATTACTGTGTGTAGAAACATTTCTGCTATATCTAGTTTCAAGTTATTATAAATAACATAGTTAGAATCATCTTCCTAGATGAGTTTTTTTCTTTTCTTTTCTTATTTTTTTAAGTTTTATTTATTTAAGTAATCTCTACATTCAGTGTAGAGCTTGCAGTCTCAACCCTGAGATCAAGAGTCACATGGTCTTCTGGCTGAGCCAGACAGGCGCCCCAAGTTTTTTTCCTTTCAAAAGCCATTTCTTTAGAATCAATTCTCAGCAATGGTTTTAGTAGTTCAAATGGCATAAACATTTTTACGGATACTGTATGTAACACATTTCCCTTCAAAAAACTGTACCAATTTTTTACCATAAACTATGTGAAAAAGAACTGGATTCCTAAGAAGGCTGAGAAGTGTTGAGTTTCTTTTTAAAAAGTATTTCACTTCAGGTAGTCCTGGGGGTTTCAGTCAGGTGAGCTTCCCACTCTTGATTTCGGCTCAGGTCATGATCTCTGGGTCGTGAAGCCTGCTTGGGATTCTCAATCTCTCTCTCTCTCTCTCTCTCTCTCTCTCTCTCTCTCTCTCTCTCTCGGGATTCTCAATCTCTCTCTCTCTCTCTCTCTTTCTCCCTCTGCTCTGCAGCTCTCTCCCCCTCATGCTCTCTCTCTCTCTCAAAAATTAATTAATTAATTAATTAAAATAAAAATAAAACAGCATTCCACTTTATTTTTGTTATCTTGCTGTGTAAATTACTGTTTTATTTATTTAGTAATCTCTACACTAAACGTGGGGCTCAGACTCATGACCCAGAGATCAAGAGTTGCATGCCCTTCCAACTGAGCCAGCCAGGTGCCCCTGTACATCACTGTTTTAATTTTTATTCATTATCATTAATAATTTTTAAGTTATCAATATGCTAGACACAATTCCAAGGGGTTTACATAATAAAACTATGTTTTCCTAAAAGATAATTTAAATAAACCCTCAGTGTATGAAAGCTTATAAAAACCTATCCTCTATGTGTTAGATATTATAATAAAACAAAACTTAAAATTTCTACAACATAAATGATTTTATTTCATAGAGGTGGAAAGGCACAGAAAACTTAACTATGAAAGAAAATAACCTTTAGATTTCCCAACACATTTATTTTTCATACATCAGAAGAAGTTAATTCAAAGGAATAATAATTTCTTTCATTACTGAAAAAAAAATTTTCAGGATTAGAAAGTTCATTTAATCCGTATCTTCTTTCCTTCACAATGACTAAGTAAGATTCAAAAAGTCCACTGAAGGGAGTGGGCTGATAAAATGCAAAGTGACAATATAAAATAATATTTTTTAAATAATTAAGTAAACCATTCACTAAATGACCTACCTGTTTTCACCAAGCAGATCAAACCGAAGAAGAAGGATAATCTCAGCATATGGAAACTGGAGAGAGTGTGTGTCACATTCACAAGAATAATTTCCTTTGCAGAGCCTTGGAGTTTCCACTGAGGGCTTTGCTCAGAGGGAGCGCAGATAACTACACCAGAGGTGTGGTGACAACAGGAAGTTCCCGAGGGACTGCAGGCGGGTCCCAACCCTTTCAGGATATTTGACTCCTCCTCTTTTCAGTGGAAGGTCGAGTACTTTCTACCTTACACAATTTTATTTACATCTTTTTTTTTTTAATTTTATGCATATCTTAATATTATAATGTGTATTTGTAGAATGACGAGTTCAAAATAGTTTCATTCTTTGTGGGCGGTTTATTAGTGGCTTGGCTTGGTATGTTGAAATCAAGTGTGATCTGAGATATTTGCCTCCCTGTTCTTGTGAATGAAACAAATCAATGAGTATCCTGTTGGTCTGTGTCCACAAAACTACTTTTTATGTTAATTCACACACGCATTCCTCATCAGGCAGTCTTTATATTTTGTTAAGAATATTTCATTAAGTCCATTCATATACCTGTATATGTCCAGATACGCTTCAGATTAAAGGAACATTTTTATGGCATTATACATATTTTTATTTCTTCCTATCCAGAGCCTATCTCTCCCTCACCCTTGCCTCCTACTTTCTAAAGGAAAATTAAATGCAAAAGCTTTAAATAGAGAGTTCTGCCAGAATCCATCCACTTCAGTGTTGGAAGTAACTGAACTTGTGTTCTCCTGGCTATGAGGTAATTTAATCACCTTTCTGGTGGAAGGACTTGTAACAGTCACTCAGGCTTATGCGGGGGGGGGGGGGGGGGGGGGGGGAGATGGGAGCAGGGGAGGGGGGCGGTGGTCTGATGAGCTGAAACATGCATTTATAAAGAAAGACGCAAACAATTTAAAGAATACATTGTGGGGCGCCTGGGTGGCTCAGTCGGTTAAACGTCCGACTTCGGCTCAGGTCATGATCTCGCGCGGTCCGTGGGTTCAAGCCCCGTGTTGGGCTCTGTGCTGACAGCTCAGAACCTGGAGCCTGTTTCAGATTCTGTGTCTCCCTCTTTCTCTGACCCTCCCCTGTTCATGCTCTTTCTCTGTCTCAAAAATAAATAAATGTTAAAAAAAAAATTAAAAAAAAAAAGAATACATTGTTATCCAGGGCATCAGGCAAAAGCCACTAGTCATTTAGCATTGTCTACCTGAAATACACATTTATGAAACAAAGTTATCTCTCATAGAAGTTTATCGGTTTTCTGTGTCTGCATCCCCTTTGAATAGCAGGGGATTCCTTGCAGGAAGTAGATTCCAGCAGTGCTTCCCAAAGAATCAGTACATCAGATTTCCCCTGCTGGAGGTGGGGGGGGGGGGGGTTCAGAGTATTGCATATGGATTCTGTGTCACACCTCAGACCTAATGAAGGCCAAGACCCGCTAGCAGTGGTTCAAATCCCACATCTTCCACTCACTAGTTGTGTGGCTTGAAGCAAAACATTTCCATTCTTAACTTTTCTCAACTGTGAAATGAGGAAAACAAAAGCAGGTATCTCACAGGGCTGTTATTCGGATTAAATGAGCTAATATGAGTAAAGTTCTTAGCCTTACAGTCTGCTACCAAGGTAAGCTCACTCAGCACTTGGTAACTATGTTACTTAAGTGGTTACACAGTCTACACCTTTCCCTTCTGTCAGAAGGCAGTCTGCACAGTGCTGAGAAGAAGGGTCAGGTGCATTTTGGGAATGGAGGGCACCTGATAGCAGTGATGTTTTAGGTAAATGACTTTAGTCAGTACTGTAGTGTATTTTTTTTTTTTTGTCTCCTGCTGGAGAAATAAATTAGGGATACATAAATAGGAAAAACAAATAGGTGGCCTGCTAGCTTTTTTAGTTTTCCATTTGCAGTAAGCTTTACTGGTTTGGTAACAACTGCCCTCTGGAACAAATGGAGAATTGTTCCACATTCTCTTAGGAACCTGTTGTGGAATGCACTGTTGGGTCAGTGTACTTGTCTGATAAATATTTGTTGAGCTCCTATCAGTTTAGTACCACGCCAAGTCTTTATCTAGACAGAGCCAATGTACATTTTCCTGGAAACCAGCCAATTACGGGAATAAGAATAATTTCTGTTGGGAGGCCTTTTTGTGTTAGTATTGATTTTCCTGCCAGTAGGCACACAAGTTTTCCTACAACTTCCTAGCTGTCTGTGCTTTTCTACTTCCAGCGTTCAAAATAGCACAAGGTATCAACGGGAGGACCCATCCTCTCAAGAAGACAGAGTTAGAAATATCAAATATGAAAAAACAGAAAGCATTTCAAAAGATGGAGGGAGAGGAAAGCGAGGGAGAATTGGAGAATAGGGAATCTTTGAGAGGTGAATTGGTTCTGTCGCCTGCTTGTGGTGGGGGTTACAGCAATCTACACAGGTGATAAGATTGCATAGAACCGTGCGCATGCGCGCGCGCACACACACGTGCATGTAAAACTGGTAAATGTAAATAAGATCTGTAGATTGTACTAATGTCAATTTATTGGCTTTCATAGTGCATTCTAGTTATGTAAGATGTTACAATTGGGGGAAACTGACTGGGGGTCCATGGGACATCCCTGTACTATTTTTGCAGCTTTCCGTGAATCTATAATTATTTCAAAATAAAAGTTTTTAGGGGTGCCTCCATGGCTCCGTTGGTTAACTGTCCTACTCTTGGTTTCAGTTCAGGTCATGATCTCAGGGTTTGGTGACATCACAGAGCCTGCTTGGGATTCTCTGTGTCTCTCACTCTCTGCTCCTCCCCTGCTTACTCTCTATCTCTCTCTCTCAGATAAATGAACATTTAAAAAGTAACTAAAAGTTTTTCAAAGTTCCAAAAGATGGGGTAACTCATAACTATTTGAATGTTAACATTTACTCAAAGGTATCCTGAGGAAAACCATGTCTTTATTTCTCATCACCATCATCAATCTTCTTCATACGATGATTCTGAAAAATGATCACAACTCAAGAATAACACAGTTTGCCTCATTTCCAATTTAGTATTATGTATTGGCTTTTTTTTCTTCTTCTTAACCTAGAAATCGCTCGCTACAGAGAGCAGATTAGAAAGAGGGCAGGCAAGCTTCCAAATGCGTGGACAGGAAAAACAGGTATGGAAGTGTAATGAACTGAAGGGAGGTGTTTTTATAACTCTCATTGGCTTCAGCTGTCAGGAAAGGTGACCTATGTCCTCTCTTACCCTGGTTTAATGCTCTAAGCTGGTATATGACTCACTATCACATAGAATTTTGTCCTTTCATCTGCTTCAGTGACCCCACAATCTCACTAGCTGTCCACGTTTGGAGAAATAAATGTTTCCTTGATTCATTTTCTACAAGGAGATCAGGGTAACTTTCCCCTAATCCATGTATTTGTTTCATGTCTTCATTCCTTCATTTATTGAACATTTCTCAAGCTTCTATTTAGAAAAATAATGAGGAAACAATAGGGGATGGCTCCTTCTCACAAGGAGACAGACATATTAATGATACTAGTAATACTGATATAGAGTTACGGATACACCTTCCATAGAACCGAGGAGGAAGCAGTAAGTTGCTGGGAATCCCACGGGGAGGGGCCGGGGAAAAAGCTTCACACAGGACATCCTTTTTGAGCTGGATTCTAAAGACTAGGTAGGAGACTGTGAGGTGAAGAAAGTAGAGGAAAAGCAATTCAGGCAGAGGGAACAAACTTGGAGTTATAAAAGAAGTGTGGATTGCCAGTTTGGATGGATGCATAGGGAAATGATAAACTAACTTGAAGCCAGGGTAGGAGGCACTCTGCATGCCATGCTTAAGATAGTGGATTTTATCTTCAAGGCAGCAAGAACGTAAGTTTTTTTCCTGTTCACTTCTTTGTATGTTAATATATTAGTATCATGTAATACAAATAAACATAATAAATAATATATGCCACAATAATATATAACAAATGTAAGAAATAATATATAGAGAGAATAACACATTTAGGTTAGCTTATTAACTTTTTTTTTTGTAGTTTATTACAAAACAGGAGGGAAAATGTCTGTATACTACTTTTCTGGCCTAAGAAGTATTATTCATGGAATAGAGCTACCTTGTTTTAGAAACCATGACTTCCTGGGGCACCTGGGTGGCTCAGTCAGTTAAGCTTCCGACTTCAGTTCAGGTCATGATCTAACAGTTCCTGGGTTGGAGCCCTGCTTCCGGCTCTGTGCTGACAGCTCAGAGCCTGGAGCCTGCTTTGGAGTCTGTGTCTCTCTCTCTCTCTGCCCCTCTCCTGCTGGCGCTCTGTCTCTGTCTTTCAAAAAATAAATAAACATCAAAAAAAAGAAAGAAAGAAACCATGATTTCCTTACAAACAATGTATCAAATAAAGTAAATGCAAGTCCAGCGCTTTCAATAACTGCTTGTTTGCAGAGTGCTGCCCAGAGCATTTCAAGAATAGAAGGCTCTAGTAAGGCCTGTATGCACACTGGCAAGACAGAGGCAAATGCTTTTATCAGTTAAAAGTTCATTTCAAAAAATAAAAAATTTGGGGGTAGTGCCAATATTGAACATCCATTGGTACCACGTATTTTCTTATTAAAAAAATGATAATTTTTTATTATTATTTAAATAATAATATTTATTATTTATTATTTATTATATAATAATATATATTATATATAATATATATATAAAAATATATAATAATATATATAATATATTATGAAAAAATATGTATATAATAATATATATTATGAAAAGACTGCTCTTTTCAACAGAGCAGGCTCCAGGCTCTGAGCTATTAGCACAGAGCCCGACATGGGGCGCAAACTCACGAACCGTGAGATCATGACCTGAGCCGAAGTCAGACCCTTAACTGACTGAGCGACTCAGGAACGCTGGTAGCACATATTTTAGATTTATTTGGATCTAAAATATTATTATTATTAGAACCAGATTTCTGTTTTTATGTTTACTTAGCTGGCTTCCCAAGCACTGGTCATGAGAATCTTGTACCCATAGTTGAAGTCAGATCACTCCAAACATCTGGAATTTGATTAAAATCAACCCAACCACTTTTAGGATATGGTAACAGAAAACCACAAATTCAATTTATACATTTACTTTCCTTAATAAATAAGAACACTATAAATTTACCTTCCTTAGCAACAACAGCCACAGCAGAGAACAAAACAACAACAAAAGACAACACAAGAGAGATCACCCTGCAAATAGATAGAAAAGGGACAGAATACAAGAGGAGGTGGCTTTTGGGAAGGCCTGAGAAGTGATCAGGCCTTGAATGATAGTATGTTTGATGGGTTTGGAGAGGAGAAAAGGCGGATCCATGGAGAATGCAGGAAAATGTAGGATGTGGAACTGACAAATTAAATGGCTTATTAGATAACTGAAGGAAGAAGAGGGAAGAGAAACATTAAGCACTTAGCCATGCGGGATACTGAAGTCAGTCCTTCATGTACGTAAGCACATTTAACTGGCCCACAGATCTGAGAGGCAGATTTGATTAACTCTATTTTATAGATTAGAAAATAGGCTCAGATACTTCTTCACAAGGCAGGCCAAACCTGAAGTTAATGTGAGCAACTTTTCTAATAAAATCTAGGACAAGGAACTACACTTGCTTTGGGATAATAAGGCCAAGGTTATTATTAGACTGAATAAGATCAAAGTCCTCATTATTAGGAGGATACATTTTTCTTGAATACCAGAGTTGGTCCCCAGAAGGAAATTAATATTTAGGGTGATGAGCTATGTTGCGTTTTAGGTACATTAAGCCCAAACCAACAGCATCTCACCTATGGGCTTCAATCTACTTCTATCAAATGGACCAGAGTTCGGGCAGGGGTCAGCAAAACCAAAGCTGACAATAAATCTTTTAATACTCTGAGAATGCTGGTAAAGGGAAAATGTTCAAGACTGAGCAATGAATTGGAGGGCTGGGTCTTTATTTCTCTGTGGAGGAGAGGTAGGTTTTGAGGAAAATTGGGATGGACCCTGGAAAGGCTTGAAGGAGAGGATCTCAGCAAGAGGAAGAGGAGGAGGAGGAGGGGAGGGGAAGAGGGAAGAGGAGAAGTTTTTTGTCGTCTTTTGTCAACAAAGTTTTTGTTGTCATATTGTTTTTCAGAAAACTGGGCAATCGTTTAGGATAGCCTAATGAAAACTTAAGCAATGAGGATGTGCCCCTCCAACAGTACACGGGTGCAAGTTATCCAAACCTCAATGTCCTTATTTCTTCATATGGCTTTGGTTTTCTCCTCTAGCCCTCTGGTGAAGAGTTCCTGAGTCCAGGAATGGGTGCAACAGTGGTGGGTTTGGAGTAAGCGTGGTTCCACTCCTTGACCACTGGATGGGTATCGGCCCATGCCTCTCCTGGGGATGATAGGACAGCGAGTGCACCAAGTGGCGAAATGTCAGGTGCAGGCGGTGGCTGGCAGTTGCTGCACTCAAGAGTTATTGCTTCCTGATGAGGCCCAGAGATTCGACTGAGGTAATTCCAAAGCCCTCCACTTTTCATAGAGGGGGTCTAACATTTCAGCATTAGGTATGCGCAGGTGCTATTAGTGAGGGAGGAAAAAAAAATGTGTTGTACTGGAGTGGCCTGAGACTTGGTGTCAATCTTTCTTAAATCTTGGTGGCCCAAACCTGAATACGCTGCTATTCTAAAGCACCTTGCAGTTTTCCCATTTATGTTTTGAACAGAGAGTGCTCTTTTGTCTCCGAAAATCCCTTTGCAATGCTTGAGTGTTCCTTTTGGTTCAGTGAAGGCAAAGGCCATTTTTTATAGTGGAATGGACACATGGGACACAGCTCAAGTGCTGTGCATAATAATGCCATGGTAGACTATTTTTTAAGTTAACTGGGAGTCCAGCCTGAAATAGGTTGGAGTAGAGGTGGAGAGAAAATTCTCTTCTGTTGGTGGCTTGTAAAAGAGTGGAGAGATGACCTTGAGGGGAGTAAAGTCCTTCTGGGAGGCAATGAGCAATGGACTACGGATGATAATAGCCACTTCTAAATCTTCTGGTCTTTGCTTTCCAAATTACCCAGAGAGGGGCCACACAGTGGTCTTGTTCTACATTCCCATCATAGCTTAAAGCAAACTTTCACAATGTTCAGAGCCCATCATGGCCTGCAAATGAAGGAGGATGTCCTCGAATTCCTTGCAGCAGGAACCCACTTAAGTGGCACTAACCTTGACTTCCAAATGGAACAGTACACCTACAAAAGGAAAAGTGGTGGGATCTACATCATAAATCTGAAGAGAACCTGAGAGAAGCTTCTGCTGGCAGTTTGTGCCATTGGAGCCTTGAAAACCCAGCTGATGTCAATGTCATATCATCTGGGAATACTGGCCAGAGAGCTGTGCTGAAGTTTGCTGCTGCTACTGGAGCCACTCCCTGACGCTGGCTGCTTCACCCCTGGAAACTTCACTAAGTAGATCCAGGCAGCCTTCCTGGAACCGAGACTTCTGGTGGTTACAGATCCCAGGGCTGACCACTAGCCTCTCACAGAGGCATCTTATGTTAACCTGCCTACCATCGCTCATGTAACACAAACTCTCCTATGTGCTATATAGACATTGCTATCGCTTACAACAAGAGAGCTCACTCAGTGGGTCTGATGTGGTGGATGCTGGCCTGGGAAGTTCTGCACATCTGTGGCACCATCAGGTCCTACCTGTCTCTTCTTCTACAGAGATCTTGAAGAGATTGAAAAGGAAGAGCAGCTTCCTGAGTTCACTGCTACTCAACCTGAAGTTGCAGACTGAACTGAAGGTGTGCAGGTGCCCTCTATGCCTATTCAGCAGTCCTCTACTGAAGACTGGAGTGCTCAGCCTGCCAGTGAAGACTGTTCTGCAGCTCCCACTGCTTAGACCACTGAATGGATAGGAACAACACCGAGTGGTCTTAAGCTGCTTTTCTACAACGGCAAACAAAATGGAATAGGGTTGATGGAAATGAAACAGTTTCTTAAAAAAAAAAAAACCACAAAACTTCTAGTCTTTCTATTCTCAAACTTTCATTAACAGTCTGGTGTTGGGGTGCCTGGGTGGCTCAGTCGGTTGAGCGTCCGACTTCGACTCAGGTCATGATCTCACAGCTCGCGGGTTCGAGCCCCGCGTCGGGCTCTGTGCTGATGGCTTGGAGCCTGGGGCCTGCTTCGCATTCTGTGTCTCCCTCTCTTTCTGCTCCTAACCCACTCACATTCTGTCTGTGTCTCTCTCAAGAAATAAATAAACATTTAAAAAAATTAAAAAAAAAAACCAGTCTGGTGTTAACTGTGTTTTGGAGAATTAAGGAAGGGGCCTATGTCCACATTTAGGATTTGGTTCCACTCTCTAGGAACTGCCTCCCATATGCCCAAGCCAGAGTGGTGATAGCCACAGGTGGTTCTGGAGCTCTAGGTGGTATCTTGCACCAGAATTCCAGAACACTTTATTGAGTACAGGATGAGGCTGTAATGGGGAGTGCCTGTGTTAAGTTCAAGGAAGCCTGAAGTCTGGCCTTAACTAAATCAGAGGTAAAGGTCAAGTGTAGTCAGGGATGGATTTGTGGGGCCAGAAAAGGATTCCAGCAATGTTTGGAGGAGGGGACTGGATATTCTTGTCCCTAAATAGGGTGGGACTTTTTTCTCTTATTGATAATTAACCAGAAGTATGACCTCTAGATAACAGGGAGAGTTAATTTGCACTCCCTGCCAGCCCAGGGGTGGAGACTAGCAGGTACTAGGCCACAGGTACCTCTTGTCTTTAAGTTTCTGTGAAGCCTTCTTTGAATTATGCCCTTCCCTATCCCTCTCCAAGGTGTAGTTTTCCTTTCTCTGGCTCCTACTGCATTTTGCACACAATTATCTTGTAATTTATAATCATGTCTCTTCCAGTAAACTCGCCTCACAGGCGAGGGACTGGCGCTGGTTCTCAGATCCCGGTTCCAATCCTGCTACGCCACTAGTTAGCTTTGTGACTTTAGGCAAATTACTTAATCGCTCTGTACTTGATTTCCTGATTTATTAAAAATGGGCACAAGACTCCTCACCATCGCCTGAGGTTGCTGGGAGAAACGAACATGACAGTACGTGGTAAAGTACTAGACCTTAGGTATATGCAAACCAAAGGGCACTTAGCAGGGTAAACATTTGTTCTGACCTACCTTTATTTTGTGCCCTCAAAAAACATTTACTGAGTACCTACAGTATATTTCAGGCCTCCGGAGCGCTGGCTCCCAGGTGAGGAAGCCTCACTTGTTGTGGCCTGTGGGCCTTGTCCGGCGGGCCGTCTCGCGACTGGCTACGCCGAACAGAAAGCCCCGCCCACAGCCCTTTCGATCTCGCCAACGATTGGACCGAGACTGTTTCGCACGCATTCTGGTTGCTAGGTTCGGGATGTGGTACGGGGTGAAGCTGCGCGTGCGCAGATTGAGGACGAAGATGCTTTCCGGTCCGGCGGGAGGAGGTGACGTCAGGAGTGGTGGCAGGCGGGGGCCTCCTATAGCCCTCAGGACGTTTTATCTGTGGGCCCTCCAATCGCGTCATAAGTCGGCGACTGAGCCTTGGCGGTGGTGGCCGAGGCGGCGAAGGCGGCAGCGGCGGCGACAGCTCTGGGGTTTGCTTCTCGGGGTGTGTCGGCCGCCGCTGCTGCTTGGGCCTGGTATGTACAAATGGCTGGTTAGGATTCTCGGCACCATTTTCCGTTTCTGTGACCGGCCGGTGCCCCCTGCCCGGGCCCTCCTGAAGAGGCGGCGCTCGAACAGGTGAGAGGAGAGGGGGCCGAGCGCCAGCCTGGCTGTACTCCCTCCCCCACCCCGGGGCTCGGCCCCGAGAGCGCTGATCCAGCCAGGCAGGCCCTGCTCTGCCGAAACAGTTGGCCAGGCCAAGGCGGTGGAGGTGCGAGTCGCGGGTATCCTGGTGACGTAGTCGCTCCCTCCACGCTGTGCGATGCGGCTGCTGCTGACGGAACGAGCTAGTTGTCTTTGGAGTGCACCGTGATGGTTAGGATCTTTGATGTTCTTGTCAGAGTCCGAGCTGATTGCTGTCAAATGGGGTTTTATTGTATCTTGCTACTCTTTCGTTAGTTGAAAAGTAACAATTGAAGGAATAGTGTCTGTGTTGTGGTTCAATGTTTACACAGCACACTCCCGAGTGTCATATGTAGGCAATAAGTGCAGCTAAAGGAAGGGAGATTCATAGCTTGACCAGAGCCGTTTTGACTACAAGAATTGTTCTCTTAGCACCACAGAACAGCAGCTGTTTTGTTCTGAAACAGCTGTCAAACTGTGTGTGTGTGTGTTTTGCGAGGGAGGGAGGGAGGATGGTTCTGTGCTTTAGAGTTAGTATATGAGGGGGGAAAATTAGGTGTCTCATTTCTTTAAAAAGATCACTAGTTTGTGCTTTAAAAAATTTGGGGGAATCTAAAACTGTTCTTACTTAGTATCTACCCCTTGGTTTGTCTCATTTCATAGTGTGTACCCCTTGCTTGAGAATTAATCTAGAGAAGAAAAGACCATACCAATTCTCTACTCCCCCATCAACTTTTAGTGGCCGTGTTAATTTCATTTTTTTATTAAGCCCAGGATTATTGAAGGATAGTTTCTTGGAGCTTGAGAGAGCAGGATGATTTAATACATGAGTCTGAAAATGCAGATCATTGATGAAATAGGCTGTTGGCTACATTCCATCATGTGTTCTAGAGAAACCAAGGTTTCAACTTAGTCTTTTCTACCTTTTTGTGAGGTTGATAAGAGGATCATTTGGGAGCATGTTGTAAAGTGCCTTAAATGATGCTTAATATATTATAAGGGTGGTATTTGTTTATTCTACCTCAGCGGCCTTGTGCTGAGGCTGGTGCATGATAGGTACTTGGTACATATTTATTGAATAAGAGAATATTAATTTCCTCTCCTTGTCCTTTCTTTCTGCTGTGAATCCCTGCCAGTGAGTGAAACAATGGTTTGGAGATGAAAACCCTGTTCTTCACCACACATCCTTTATCTAAAACAATTCTTCACAATGTAAGCCATGTTTCAGTCAAAATGAAGCCAGGAGGTCTTACTGGGATGTTCAAAGTTATTAACTGAATGGTATTCTCTTGGGATTTATTCTGTTAATTTTTTTTTGGTAAAAATGATCAATTATAATTATCTTTAGAAAGATGATTATAGTATACCGTAAGCTTTTAACATTCTTGAGGTATATATAGGCCCAAAAACTTTCCTGAATTCCCCAATTTTTTATTACCACTGTAATATAGTTTCCATGATAAAAATGCAGTTAAAGGGGCACCTGGGTGGCTCAGTCGGTTAAGCATCTGACTTCGGCTCAGGTCATGATCTCACAGTTCTTGAGTTCGAGCCCCATGTCGGGCTCTGTGCTGGCAGCTCAGAGCCTGGAGCCTGCTTTGGATTCTGTGTCTCCATCTCTCTCTGCCCTTCCCCCGCTCGTGCTCTATCAAAATGAATAAACATTTTAAAAAAATGCAGTTAAATATAACACCTTTTCTGGCTAAGAACTATATTTTAAGGCTTCTTATATTGTCTGCTTCTAGTAAAGTAGAAAATGGCTTTTCTTGTGAGGGTGGGGAGATGTCATCTTTCAAAAGGAAGTTATTTGTTGTTTTAAAATCATTGCTGGAGAGAAAAAGGATATACCAGTCCTAGGCTGTCACCTATGTTCATTTACTAGCCAAATGATTTCTGGCCAATTTCAAGTTTGTACTTTAGCCAGATTACATTTTATCATTTGATAGGGAGTTTTGGGTCTCTTTCAAATAGTTTAAACAAGAGTGTTAAGTCCTCAAATGGTGAAGGCCTACTACAGAGGAGTGTTTTCTCTTCAAACATCAGTTGAGTCTCATTTTTTGACAACGTGGATGGAGGGGGTGTGTTGTATGCATATTAGGTTTACTTACAGAAATGGATATGTGTGTGTATATGTAAATATATATATTTTTTTCTCTTTTTCTTTTCAGCACTTCGTTTTCTACAGTGGACACTGATGAAATACCAGCCAAAAGACCAAGATTAGGTATTGAATATGAATTTTAAAAATTAGTTTTTTTTAGTAGGAAAAGTATATGCATGGAACAAAATTCAAAAGGTAAAAAGTTTATGCTGTGAAAAGTAAGTCTCTTTCCTGTCCCTTTTCTACTCAGTTATCTTTTCTAGGGACTGTTATCAGGGTCTTAAGTATCCTTCCAGATAGATAAGCCTGTGTGTTGAATGTGTATTTTAAAATTCTGAATCTTTCTATAAAAAAAGGTGCTTTTTATTTTTGAGGAAAAAACACTGTAAAAACTACTTCAAATTGAGTCATCTAGTTCATATAGCTGAGTGAATGAATCTAATGTGTTGCCCCAAATTGTTTACTTCTCTGGATCCAGAGGGCTAGACATAGCTTGATAGAAGAGAATAAAACTAGATTAAAGGAAAAAAGGCAAAATGAAGTGCTATAATAATATTTCCTCTGTCTCAAAAATGAATGTGAATTTTGATCTCCTCCAGATGTGGTAGTTAAGAGTAGAAATGTCTGTTAAGATTTCATTTAAATCCAGGGGCACCTGGATGGCTCAGTCTGTTGAGCGTCCAACTCTTGATTTGGGTTCAGGTCATGATCTCATGGTCATGAGTTCGAGCTCCACATCAGGCTTTGCGTTGACAGCACAGAGCCTGCTTGGGATTCTTTCTCTCTTTCTCTCTGCCCCTTTCCCTGCTGGTTCTCTTGCTGTCTCTCAAAATAAATAAAGAAAACTTAAAAAAAAAAAAAGATTTCATTTAAATCCAATGAGCAGTTATTAAGCATGTCTTACTGCTAAGCAATGTGTTAGGTTCTACAGGAAATAGAAAAATGAGTAAGACAGGGTCTCTATTTTTAAGGACCTTACAATTGTGGAGGTATATAATTATATAGTAGAGGGTATAAGGCAAGCATATAAATTATTACTAATGTCAGTAGGGATGTGATAAATGAAATAAGAAAGATAGTAACAAAATACTGTCCAATTTTCAGCTGATTAAAAGTCTCAGTAAATATTTGATGAAAGAGCTCGTGTGTAAGATGGATCGTAAAGGGTGGATGGGATATCAGCAGAGCAATAGGAAGGAAAAGCATTCTAAGCAGAGGGAACAGTATGGAAGAGTTGTGCAATTTAGGAAATAGTGAATAGAATTCAGGGGAGAAGTTGGCTAAAAAGAAGTATGTCAAATTAAAGAGGACTTTGAGTGTGAGGAATTTATATTAAATTCACTGGGACAGTGTTTCTCAAAGCACAAGATGGGTATCAGTTTAGGAAAGGATTTTAGGGGATACAGCATTTCATAGCATTAAGTAACATGTGAATTATGTTACATAGTAAAATGTTGTATCCTTTTCAGTTGTTTTTAATTTTCTGATTATTTCAAGCAGAAAATCTTGATTTAATGCTAGTATGTTTTTATTACTTGCTATTACATGGGACTCTCCCTTCTTTTAATAGGCCCACCTAGAACTTAACATTTTTATGTTTTCGTTTCTTTATAAGGCAAAGAATGTTTCTTTACATTTAGAGTAGTGGTATAAAATTACCTTTCAAATACATTTATTTAGCAAAAAACATGAGTCAATTTTAAACAAAAATATAAGTAAGGAACAGTTATTTATATAAATAAAAAACTTTGGCAGTGGTTACACCTGAAACCAACAAAACATTGTGTGTCAACTATACTTCAACAAAACAAGAAAAACAAAAGAACTTTGACGATATTATAGAAGGTTCCTTAAATAATAAGGGTAATCATCTGTTTCATGGACTTCCATGTTAAAGATCTCTCCCTCCATAATTCCATGAAATATGTATTATAATTTCTGAATTGAAATTATAGATGGGAACCAAGGGGGAAGCAGTGGGTAGAGGATATAATACTTATTGGCAGAGTTTGTAAAGGTCTACAGCACTGCATCCAATAGACCTCTCTGTGATGATGTCTGTTGAACACTTGAAATGGGGCCAGTGTGCCTGAGGAACTGAATTTAATTTTAACTAAATATAAACTTAGGTAACTACATGTGGCCACTGGCAACTGTGTTGGATAATGCAACTCTCTTAGTTGCTTTTGAGAGAGGAAGAAAGGAGGGTAAAAGAAAAGGGGAACCTTAGAATCTCAGACTTATGATCTTACAGATTAGAGGGGTTTTAAGAGATCTAACCTAGTCTAGTGTGAAGAAAGTAAGGTGGTCTTATCCCCATTATATAGGCCGTCTACTTTCTTCCTCTCCTCCTCCTCCTTCTCCTCCTCTCCTGTCCTCCTTTCTCCCCCCTCCCCTTTCTTTTTTGAGTCATTTAGATTTTTTTGGCCTAATCTCTAGGAATACTCAGATTTTGTGGTGCCTGGGTAGCTCAGTCGAGGTCGAAGCATCTGACTTCAGCTCAGGTCATGATGTCATGGTTCCTGGGTTTGAGCTCCACGTCGGGCTCTGTGCTGACAGCTCAGAGCCTGGAGCCTGCTTCAGATTCTGTGTCTCCCTCTCTTTCCGCGCCTCCCCAGCTCATGCTCTTTCTCTCTCTCTCTCTCTCTCAAAAAATGCATAAACATTAAAAAAAAAAAGGAATACTCAGATTCTGACAAATTTGTAGGAAAATAAGTATTAACAATGCTTTTTAGCATCCATTATTTAACTATGTTAGTTATTACGAGTATACTATACCCTCTGGGGCCTGAATGACAGTCTAGTGGTTAAGCATAAATCTCTAAAACTCTTACTCTTTCACTTAAGAAAACACAGCAGAGGGGCACCTGGGTGGCTCAGTCGGTTAAGCATCCGACTTCAGCTTAGGCCATGATCTCATGGTTTGTGAGTTTGAGCCCTGCATTGGGCTCTCTGCTGTCAATACAGAGCCCTCTTTGGATCCTCTGTCCTCCTCTCTCTCTCTCTCTGCCCCTCCCACGTGTGTGCTCTCTCTCTCTCAAATATCAATGAACATTAAAAAAAAAAAAAAAAACACACAGCAGAATATAAGATACATTACTAGAGGGATAATCTGGAATTTTTTTTAAGTTTATTTATTTATTTTGATAGAGCATGTGTGCGCTCACGAGTGGGGCAGGGGCAGAGAGCAAAGGAGAGAGAGAGAATCTCAAGCAGGCTCAGCACTGCTTGAGGCTTGAACCCAGGAACCCATGAGATCATGACCTGAGCAGAAGTCGAATGCTTAACTGACTGAGACATCCAGGTGCCCCATCTCCCTGTTGTTTAAGTTATTCCCCTATCTTTCTATTTCTGTTTTATATTTTATATGTCCTGGAGTGCTTGTTGTTTAAGAGCCACCATTTCAGTTTCAGGCTTTTTTTTCTCTAAAAAAATTTAGCAGAGTGTGGCTAAATTGATGGTCTCTTTCTCTCTCAAGCTAGTGGTTTAAAATACCTTAACTGGGAAATAGAAAGGAAATTGTAGACAACCAATCAACAGTGTAGGAAATGAGAAAGGGGTAGTGTCCTAAAAAGAGGAAGTGGGGCAAGTACTGAAATTTACCCTTCCCCCTTATTTGTTTACTTACTTATTTTGTAATCTTTATTTTTGGTGGCAGGGAGGGGCATCAGATCTAACATGTCTTCTCCAGTAGAGGAATAGCCTTATTTCATCAGAGATGTTTAAGAGCTACATGTTTTATACTTCACTAATTTGCACCTTGGAAGTAGCCAATGTATAATAGGCACTTAGTAAGTAGTTATTTAGGAGTGTATTGTTACCTTCCCAGGAAGTAAGAACAAACCAGTGAGTAAATTATAGTGCTTCCTGTCGGATTCTGCCACGTTTAGTGTCTATATGCTGCAGGTTAAGTTATGCCCCTATCTCTCTGGCTTATTTATTTTATATATTCTGAATAACTCATTGCTTAAAAGTGGTCATTTCAATGGGTGCCTGGGTGGCTCAGTTTGTTAAGTGTCTAACTCTCGATTTGGCTCAGGTCATGATCTCATGGTTCTTGAGATTGAGCCCCCGTGTAGGGCTCTGCTGACAGCGCAGAGCCTACTTGGGATTCTCTCTTCCTCTTTTGTGCCCCCTCCCACTTGTGCATGCTCTCTCTCTGTCTCTAAATAAACATTTTTAAAAAGTTGTCATTTTAGGACTTTTTTTATGAATTAGTATGTGATTTGCTGAAGTGATAATTTCATGTTTGTATAGCATCCCAGAAGAGATATTTTATTGAAAAACAAAAATTACGGGGCACCTGGCTGGCTCAGTTAGTAGAGCATGCGACTCTTGAACTTGAACTTGGGATTGTGAGTTCAAGTCCCATGTTGGGCCTAGAGCTTACTTTAAAAAAAAAAAAAACACCCAAAAAGCAACTCAAAAAACAAAACAAAAAAACCTCCAAATGCTGGAATGCTGGAATTTCAGTTATTCAGATAGGAGAAAAATTACTTTTACAGTTACCGTCTTATCTCAGTGATTGAAAGTAGGACTTCTAATAAAGATTGAGAGAGGCCTTTCTAAGACATACTCTTAATTTTTTGCTAGAAGTGTATTACTCTATATGTGTATGTAATCTATACTATATTTTCTAGATTATTTCATTCACCAAGTGAAAACCAGTCTCTACAATGCTGCCAGCTTATTTGGATTCCCATTCCAGCTGACCACAAAGCCCATGGTAACTTCTGCTTGTAATGGAACACGGAATGTGGCCCCTTCAGGAGAGGTCAGTGGGGATAGGGTTCCATTGGGGCTACTGATTTTTGTACTTCATCATTAAAGTTACATTTTAGAAATATTCTCTTTTTGTGGGATGTTTGGCTGGCTCAGTCAGAGAGCATGCAACTCTTGATCTTGGGGTCGTGTGTTCAAGCCCCACGTTAGATACAGAGATTACTTAAATAAATAACATTTTATTAAAAAAAAAAAAGAAATATTCTCTTTTTAGGAATTAATGAGTAGAATGACTTTTTCCCAGAAACATTGATTCCAAAAACATTCTTTTTTTTTCCCCCAGAACCATTCTTTATTAATGTTGATATAAAGGCCAAGAATTTAAAAGTTAAGAAATTATGCAGTTAAAAAATATGTATAAAGAGCTCAGCTACTAATACATCTGCTTTTCTTTTTTAAGTACTATATATAAAGAACCTAGAATTGTTATTTTGTACATAATTTTGTGAGTCTTCACCAGTTAAACCTTTGGTCTCACTAATGATGTCTCTTCTGTGAGCTAGCAAAATAATCACCAATAGAGTGATTTTTTTTATATTAAGAACTTACTTAAATTCTAAAATTTAGATACTACAGAGGTGGTTCTATTTGATTTTAAGGTATTTTCGAATTCTTCATCTTGTGAACTGACAGGTTCTGGATCCTGGAACAACATGCTGAAACTGGGTGAGGTGGTCAAAAATCTTTCTGCTTTCCTCTACCTCCTTCTGCCTCTGTTTTCTGAGTTTTGAGAATATGAAAGGAAAACACTGATTTGGGTTGGGATAAGAACATAGACATAGTCTCTCTACCATTCTAAAAATGAAATAGCTTTCTTTTAGAATTGTCATTGAATTTACTGGTTGTGTTTTCTATTTGTATTATCAGTGTCTTTAATGTGACTTAGTTCAAGGTTCATTCATAAAAAAAAAACAAATAAAAACATTTCCTGAGAGCTTACTCTGTGGTAGGCATGCGTTAAGTTATCAAGAATAACAAAATAACAAAACAATAATTAAAACTTTTCATAACAAAATATAAAACAAATAACAAAATAATTAAACCCTGCCTTTGAGGAACATCATCTGATTGGGAAGCAACTTTAAGTTTCCAGTTCTCATATTTTTATGGATTACGAATCTCCATATTATTGTTGGAGCCCAAGGTTGAATTGTAATTATTGTACATACTGTATAAAATTCTGCCATGGGGAAGAATAGGAAGAATCCAGACTCCTGAAAATGGCTGTGATCTCTGTCACACAGCATATGAAGTTTGAGAGAAAGAGAAAAAAGTTTTTAGAAAAGTTGTGGGTTCAGAGATCAAAAATAGAAGAAATTGAGGAAATGACAAAAACCTTACAGTAGTGCTACTCAAACTTTTTTAGTAAAGTATCTCTGGTAGAAGAGAAGAGCAAAGGGGAGTAAATGCATACCCCTGAGTCTGAGAATCTAGTTCCAAAAGACCTGGAACAAAAATGATACTTTTTTTTGCAGTCTTTCATTTTAGAAGCAATACAAATTAGATTTTATAATCTATTCTTATCATTTGAATATATAAATATTAAAAGTTATTTATCTTTGGGGCATCTGGGTGTCTCAGTCGGTTAAGCATCCTACTTCAGCTCAGGTCAGAATCTCACAGTTCATGAGTTTGAGCCCCTTATTGGGCTCTCTGTTGTCAACACAGAGCCTGGAGCCTGCTTCAGATCCCCTGCTCCCCCCACCCCCCACCACCTTCCCCTGCTTATGCTCTCTCTCTCAAAAATAAAATAAACATTAAAAAAAACTATTAAAAAAGTTATTTATTATTAAGTTGGACATATGGAAGGGATGATACATTTGTCTTGTGCCTGAGGTACCAACACTATGTTTCTGTGTATTTGTGTAGCCTAGTCAGAGAAACACAGGTATTCCTAGGGCACCTTTCTTGTACAGTCTCTTATCTGAAACCCTTGAAGATGGGCTTGGGAATTTAGAATCTTTCATATTTTAGATATGTTGTGTTTATTGAATATTTTTAACAATCCATTAGGATTGAACAGTGGTTCACATCAGATTTTGCAAACAAATGAATTCAGGTCAGTTTAAGTTTTGCTGCTACAGACTTAAATGAAAAAACTTTCAGTTTTAAATCTCTTTACATTTTGGAGTCCTCAGAGACTCTACACCTCTATAATAGCTCCAGCAGTGAATGGGGCTGATGAAAGTGTGGTTACTTGTTTTTGAGGTATAGTAACCATCTCATAAGTGTTGGAAGCTTCCAGTGAACTGTAGTAGCCTATAGCAAGTTTTCATTTAAAAATAACTTCTGTTTAAAAATAATAATAATAACTTCTGTTTTCTTGGGAAGAAGAAATGATTTGAACAACTCACTCAATTTGATTAGATTACAGGGAGTTTGTAATCACTGAGTTCCCCATGCTTCTTGATGGTCCCAGGATGCAAGTGAAACTTGAAGAGCTTGCCTGTGAATTTTTACGGTCTCTCTGAGGTCCAAGGCAAACTAAGCACTATTGCTTTTCCTTCAACTTTTACAATTTGTACTGGATCTCTGTGCTATATAGTAATAGAATTTGAAAGAATAGGGTATTTAGTTCTACATTGTAGTCTGCTCACAGATTTTCTAATGCAGACTGTTCACAGGTTTTTGGGTTGGGTTGTTGTTTTTTGTTTTTTTTTTTTTACAATTACAAATGCATTTTTAAAATAGGTAATAAATCTCCTAATGGAATAAGTGACTATCCAAAGATCAGAGTGACAGTAACCCGAGATCAGCCTCGCAGAGTCCTGCCTTCCTTTGGGTAAGTGTTAAATTCTGCCTTCCTGTAAATGGAAACTTATTCTTTTATGTAATCTTGTTAAGAAGTACTCCGAGTTTAGTAATTTGCCAGATATCATACAGCTGTTGAGAGATTTGAACTCAGGTGTGTGTTACTCTTTCTATATCATCATATGCTTATAGCATCTGATGTTGAAAACCTTTTAAAAAAGATTTGTTGCTCACTTCTAAACTGTATTTTTTTATTAAGTTTTTCATTTTAATTCTAGTATAGTTAACATACAGTGTTAATGTTAGTTTTAGCTGTACCATAGAGTGAGTCAACATTTCTACACATTGCTCAATTCCCCGTCATAAGTGTACTCTTTAATCCCCATCACCTATTTCACCCATCCCCCCCACCTCCCCTAAACTTAATTTTTTCCCTAAACTTTATTTTGGATGCATAATATACATATAGAAAGTGCAGAAACCTTGTTAAGTTTCCGTATACTAAACACATCAGTTTTATGAAATGTTTTTATTGCTAATTTTCTTCTCCTTTCTGTGTTCTCACTTTGTTGAATAAATAGCTGATTGTAGGGTTAAGAGAGAAAGTACAAATATCATTTTGTTATTTCTCATTTAATTCCATTACTGTCAGAGATATACTGTAGTATAATTCCAGTTCTTTAAAATTTGTTAACATTTGTTTTATGACCTGAATATGGTCTGCCTGGATGATGTTCAATGTGCACTTGAAAAGAATATGTATTCTGTTATTTTTAGGTGGAATGTTCTAGATTGCCAGTTAGGTCAAGTTGACTGATAATGTTTTACAGTCTTACTGATTTTCTTTCTTCTTCTTCTTCTTCTTCTTCTTCTTCTTCTTCTTCTTCTATTCGCTAACATTTATTGTAGAACAACATTTAATTTCCTTGCAGAGTAAACACATTCCTAGGAGACATTGTATGGCACACTATGTCTTCCAAAATTATATGTACAAATTGTGATTGATATGTTTCCACTCTAAAATTACCATTATGTGCATATAGTCTACACTGTTGTTGTAGGGAATTACCATAAGCATCAACCAGGGTCTTACTGATTTTGTACCTACCTTTTTATGGATTGATGACCAAGGAGTGTTGATGTTTTCTACTATAATTATGGATGTGTCTATTTTTCCATCTAGTTATGTCAGTTTTTGCTTCATGTATTTTGTCTTTATGTATTTTAAAACTCTATAGGGGCATCTGGGTGGCTCAGTCAGTTGAACATCTGACTCTTGATTTCGGCTCAGGTCATGATCTCATGGTTTATGAGATTGGGTCCTGTGTCAGGCTCTGTGCTGACATTGTAGAGCCTGCTTGAGATTCTCTCCCTCTCTCTCTGCCCCTCCCCCTCTTGCACCAGTTATTACCATTTTGCCTCATTTGCTTCATCATGCTCTGTCATATATACCTAATATTTTTTTCTGAAGCTTTTGAGAGTAAGTCTTAGGCTCATGCTCCTTTAATCATAAGCTCATGAGCGTGTTTATTTCTTAAGAGTGAGGACATTCACTTACATAATCACAGATTAACAAAACCAGAAAATTTAACACTGGTACAATACTATTCTATAATCTCATTAAAATTTTTCCATTATAGAGATTATTTTTTTTTCTGGTCAAGGATTCAGTGCAGGATCATGTATTACATTTAATTTTCATGTCTTTTTGATCTCCTTTAATCTGGAACAATTCCTTAGCCTTTCTTTGTCCTTGATGGCATGGATATTTTTACAGAGTAGAAGGCATTTCTTTTGTAGAACGTTCTTTAATTTTGTCTGATGTTTACTTATTATTTGTTCAAGATTATGCAGTGTTTTTTTGTTTGGTTTTTTTCGTTTTGTAAAAATACTACATCAGTGGTTTATCTTCTTTAAAATATCTCATCAAGAGGGGTATGATACCAGTTTGACACATTACTGATGACATCAGGAGAAGCAGGCTGTGTCACCAGCAACAAGGACTGGGTGGGGGCTTCATGGCTTCCATTTCTTTAGCATTCATTAATTCAGCATTCAGTGGATATTTACTGAGTGCCTTTTGGCTTAGGTCCTGTACTAGGGTACAGTGGTGAAAGGATGTCATCTCTGTTTTCATGGAATTTGAAGTTTAGTGTGGGATAGACACAGTAAACAGGGAGTCACACGAATCAGTAATGCCACTGGTGCAGGTGACTAAAGCGAGAGTGTAGTGTCTGAGGAGGGTATGTGTAATAACACACCTAAAACCAGAGTTGTGGTTGGACATGTGAGCATGAGGAAGAAGGCAGAGGCTTCCGTGTGGCAGCCCTGTTGGCTGCAAACAGACATTCCAGGGCGGAATGCTGGGGTGCCCTCCACTTTAGAGACAGATTTAACTGTTGTGAGTGGTAGTTTTCTGGTTTGCCAGGAGCAGGCTCAACCTAGGACAGACAGCTTAATCACAGGATGGTTTGGGAGATTAAATAATGGCAATTTAAGCAGTTTGGCGATAACTTTTTCTTTTTTTCTGTCTCGCAGTTTTACTTTGAACTCAGAAGGGTATAGTAGAAGACCCGGTGGCCGTCGCCACAGCAAAGGCCCTTCAGAAAGTTCTTTAACCTGGAAGCCTCAGGAACAGGTTGTAACAGAGATGATTTCTGAAGAGGGTGGCAAGGGTCTGAGGCGTCCCCACTGTACTGTGGAGGAGGTAAGCCGTTTTAGCCTGATCTCTTTTAAAAAATATTTTATGAATTTTTAGGGGAATAGATAGTATGTGTACTGGAGTACAAAATTCAAAAGGTACGAAAAGGATGTACACTGTAAATTTCCCAGTCTCCCTTTCAGTGCGCGGCCCCACCACCATGTCTGATGCTAAACAAGTAACCACTGATACTTCTGGAGGCTTCTATACATATATAAGTTAGTCAGTTTTCAGATTCTTTTTCACTGTGGGACAGAAAAAGGAATCATGCTAGAAAGAGAGGAGATTGTATTCCTTTTCACTGTTTGAATTATTTTAACTTGTTTCTTTCATAAGGTGTAATAACTGTGGCTAATTAAGAGAAGTAAATGGTGAACACGTCTGCTTTTTCCTTCCCTTTTCAGGGTACTTAGCATGATGTCTTCATCAACAGTCTTCTTTTTACTTCCCTCTTGAAATCTTTGCTTATTCTAGGAAAATTTAGAATTATTCGTGTATCCATGGCATTTCTCAGGACCATCACCTAGTGCAATTTGCTGGATGGTTTTCTGAGCCACTTAGTTCAATTTGTCTAAGAATTACTTATTTGAGGCCCAGGTGTTGTGCTAGTTGTCAGCAATTCAATTCAAATTCAATTCAGTTCAATTCAAAAATTGAATAAAATGTAGCCCCCATCCTCTCGGAGCTTGTGCCTAACTAGGTGAATCAACAGAGGCAAGCAGAGGGAGGAAGGGATGGAAGTAGGCTTCAGTACCTCTTAGGTGAGAAGTGAGAGATGAGACTGAGCAAATATATATGAGGTGCACACAGGATATATTCTAGAAATATTAGAAGGTAATATTAGCAAGGACATTTTCATTGGTTAAGTGTAATACAAAGCTAGAGAGAAGAGCCTGAGTCTCAGATTTCAGTCTTGGTCATTGACCAAGATACCCAGTGTGTGTAGGGGGAAGTTGATGACTTCAGTTTTGGGACATTGTTTAAAGTGCCTGTGAAACCGCAAGACCTGTCTGTAGACTCTTGGATATAGGTGATGGGAGTTATAAGAAGAAGGCAGGGTTAGAGACACATTTCTGTATCTTCTGTGTATCGGTGTTCAATAAATCAAGGGAGAGATGACTCAGGGAGAGAATGTAGTGTGAGAAGAGATGACAGGCAGACTGCCTGTATTTGAGGGCAGGCAGAAGGAGAAATAATTGGCAGTGGAGACTAAGAAGATAAGAAGAAATCAGGAGTGTATAGTCTAGGAAGGCAAGGTGAGGTCAGCAGGGTGAGATGCCAGAGAGAGTGGTCGAGTGACATGAGGGCTGAAGAAGTGTCTGCTGGGTCTGGCCATGGAAGTCATTGGTGACTTAGTGAGACCTGCACTGTGGAAGCTGAATGTTCTAAATATGCAGGTGGATTATTTCCGTTGAGTTTTTTGTGGTTGACAAAAAACTGCTGTCAAAAACCTAGATGCCATCTGAGTCAAGCAGGTAACACAAATGAGTGAAGTGGTCTGGAGTGAATGGCCCATCTAAGGAGAATAGCCCTACACAGCTCCACATTGTTGATTCAGTTTTTTGAAACAGGCCAGATGTTTGGATTTTTCTTTTCAGATTTATAAAGTTGGGAACTCAAAGAAATTTTTTAGATGCTGACAAACACGTTTGTGGGCGGCATTTGACCTCTTACTTTCTGTTTATGATTTAATGATAGGTTTAATGTTACAGTACTTAACTAACATGCTTTCTTTTACTTAGGGTGTTCAGAAAGAGGAAAGGGAGAAATACCGAAGGTTATTGGAGCGACTTAAAGAAGGTGGTCATGGAAACTCTGTTCCTTCTGTAACTTCAACTTATCACAGGTAGAAATGAGCTAACAAAATAAATGCTTTGCCAGACATCTTTTTCCTTATTTTTGGAGAGGGGATTGGTGAGAAGGGCTTTGTTGAAAAAAGAGGTTAGCTTTGAGAGAATTAGCCTTGTTATATGCCTGAACGTTGTATCTAGTAATGAGACACACGGCAGTGGTTTTGCAAAACAGAATTTTCTGTCAGCTTTAGACTCTTTTGTTCACATGAACTCTTGAAACTCTGATATAGAAAAGTAGAATTACAGGTTGAAGTCAGGTTCTTACTGAGCAGAGAGGTTTTTTGAACACTCCAGCACACACATTTCCCACAATCTCTTGTCTTTCTCTGTCCCTTTCTCCCTCCTTCCCCTTTTCAGCCCAGTTCTCCCTCCCACCCCAGCTTTTCTGTCAGATATACACACAGTCCCAGTGGCATGTTAGTGAATGCATTTTTGCACAATTGGAAGTCCTCCACTTCAGAGACAAGATTCAAGTCACCCCAGGTCATAGAAAGTTTTCCTTATAAGGCTTCTTGTTTGTTAATTAAATATTCTAGTGCTTTGGGCAAATAGATGACAGTGGCAGAAGGAGCTGATGTCTGGCCTTATATTAGCCTGTAAAAAAGGGACAAAAAATATATGAGCTCAGGATTGAGGCATAGGTGATAATTCTAACAAGTGGTATGAGAATACATGGTGGGGGTAGGGAAGATCCTGGAAATCATGTAACGGCAAGTTGAAGGTGAAAAAGTCACAGGACTGTCTAGCTTGTTGAATGTACAAATAGCAGAAGATTATTTGTCCAGGAATTTTAACTTGCTGTCTGTGAGCTTTTTTTTTTATTCTCTTAGGCAGAATGTTACTATTTTCTCCGTTTTGATTAGCCACTGTTGGAAGCAGCAGTATGCTTCCTGAGCTTTTGCTTTTGTCATGTTGGCAAAATCCTCAAACTATTTTGCCGTTTACAGTCCTGCTTTTATTGTATGGTTTCAGGGTCCATTTCATTATATCATTTAAAAATTTTCATCTTTTAACCTGAGTTTTATCACACTGAGGTTTTTTTAGTCAGGGTGGTGCTGGGGATTGAGAACGTCCAATTTTACAGAGAAACTGGAGGTTAGGTAACTTGGCTGAGGTATTAGGATCAGGATTACATACTCCTTGTATCCAAGTCCCAGATGTTACTATGTTGCATCCTCTCATAATTTTGAAGTTACAGGGTAATCAATAACTCCTATTTCGAGAAGCTTGTCAGTCGGAGATCATGAATATTTATGGTGGACTTTCCTTTTGTATTTGACCTTCTTCACTTTTTATGTTTCTAAGCTCTCAAAGAAGTCACATGGACACATTAAAGACCAAAGGCTGGGGGGAAGAGCAAAGTCACGGAGTCAAAACAACTCAGTTTGTTCCAAAACAATGTGAGTTCCCAGATTTAGCCCTATCTCCATGTATTGACCTTAGTTCATGTGCATACGAAATTGAGAAATGATGTGCTAGTGAAAGATGGTGTACCAAACTTTAAAACATTGTTGACCCAGGGCATTGACTTGGTCTTATTCAGTACAAGTACTTTAGTAAAAAAGCGATTTCAAGATGAAGTAGATTCATAAAATACCTCTTGATTGTTATTCTTAGCTTCTACATAGCAAGTATTTTGTGAGCCTAGAGTTAGTCTCTTAATATTTATTTTGTTAATTTCTTCATATTTCTCCACTGGCTGTTCACTAACGGCACTAAATGATAAGTGAATGTCTTGATACTTTGGAAACTGCATAAGTTGAAATTCTAGCTATATGGTTGGTTAATAAAGGAAACATTCAATCTTTTCTTTGTCATCTTCGCAGATAGAGTTGTTGAAACAAGGGGACCTCTATGCTCAGTGAGAAGTGAGAAGAGGTACATGGTTCAGTTCATTCTAAGTTTTCTTTTGATGGATTATTTTCTTTGTAAGCTATTTTTATGAATAACTATGTCTAAAGACTTCTGAACTCTACTCAGCTCTGGTAGCTGGTTAGCATATATGGGTACACGGGTAGCTGTTGTGTCTAATGCCCACCCTAGCTCAGAGGGTGCTCTTCTCTTCTGGGCTTTAGGGGTTGGGAGATGCAGGCAGGTACCACTTGGATAGGAGTGTGGTTGTGGTAGGCATCTTTAGGCATTAGCACCTCTAGTATAAAAACAGTGAAGGCAGTTCTGTGTGCCCTTAGTATTTTGGATGATAGTTCCTTGATAACAGAGTTTGGGGTAGACTATGGGCCATTGTCCAAATCTGGTCCACCTGCCTATTTTTTTAAGTAAAGTTTTATTGGAACACATTCATGCTAATTCATTTACATGTTGTCTGGCTGCTTTTAAGCTATGATGGAAGTTGAGAAAATGTGACAAAAATTCTAAAACTTGGGGCACCTGGCTGGCTCAGTGGTAAAGCATGTGGCTCTTGATCTTGGGGTCCTCAGAGTCGTGAGTTTGAGCCCCATGGTGGACATAGAGATTACTTAAAAAACCCACAAGACTTGCAAAGCCTAAAATATTGACTATCTGATCCTTTTTCAGAAACTTTGCTGACTCTTGGTTTAGAGGACTATACAAACTCAAGGCAGTTTTTATTTACAAATTATTAAGTCTTATTTCTAAAACTAGTGTATCATTTACAGGTTAAAATTAATCCAGTCTAGAGGTGCTTGGGTGGCTCAGTCAGCTAAGTGTCCGACTCTTGATTTCGGCTCAGGTCATGATCTCATGGTTTGTGGGTTTGAGCCCAGTGTCGCACTCTGAGCTGACAGCATGGAACCTGCTTGGGATTCTCCCTCTCCCTCTTCCTCTGCCCGTTCCCCACTTATACTCTCTCTCTCTCTCTCTCTCTCTCAAAATAAATGAATAAACATTAAAAAGTATATATCCAGTCTATACTCTCCCAATTTTTTTCCTCAGGTGTTGTTCAAAGGGGAAAATTTCTGATACAGAGAGGACAGTTGGACTCAGACTTGAAAATGAAGGTGTAAGTGGAAACCCTAGTTCAATGTTATATCATTTTACTCTTTCAGCTGATTCACGTTAAAGCTTTGGTGCTCATGACAAGTAAGAAAGATGAAAAATATTACTTTGATTTCTAATTTTGTTGTTTTCTTTGAAAAAGCAGCAGGCATTGAAGATACACAACTTCTGGCTTCCTTCTGAATTCCTGGGGTTTTACCTTTGTATGGTAGCCACCTTTTTTTGTGAGAGAGACCAACTTGCCTCCATCCAAACCCTTATCTGTGTTGCCTGGCTTCTTTTGGAGAATTTTTAAAAACCATATGTCTCTAGCAAAAATAGGTTCAGGATTTCTTTTCAGAGTCAAGATCTCAGATTTATTTGAAAATATTAGCAGTCTTAGGCTTAATTGGATTTAATGTTTTTCTATGTAAGTATTGGAACAAAAAGTGTTCTAGTGATCCCCATACCAACACTAACATTTTAAACAATAGTAGTAGAGTGCTTTGCTAAACACTCTGTATCCAAAAGAAATACATTACTAAATTAAATGCGAGCTTGAAGTTTTAGATTACTTCACATTTTAGATACATGGAAATGCCAGAGTTTAGGACACTGATTGATGTGAAGTACCAGTATAATCAAGTTTTTCTTCTCCCATTAGACCTTTTTGTAAGAATTAGTCTGAAGGCTAAGTCATTCGTTAAGTTCTAGGTCTCAGAACTTCCCCATCCCCAGTAATTTGGAGTGAAGCCTTTTGTATTGAGTTAGCATTTATCACCTATGGAGCACAAACTGAAAGAAGAGAGGAACTAAGCCTGAGAGAGGAAAGAGAGGGAGCATATTTGGAACCTGGCTAAAAACTACGTCCTGCTGGGGCGCCTGGGTGGCTCAGTCGCTTAAGCATCCAACTTCAGCTCAGGTCATGATCTGGTGGTCCATAGGTTCGAGTCCCTCGTTGGGCTCTGTGCGGACACCTCTGAGCCTGGAGCCTGTTTTGGATTCTGTGTCTCCCTCTCTCTCTGCCCCTCCCTGGCTCACACTCTCTCTCTTTCTCTCAAAAATAAATAAACATTAAAAACAAAACAAAACAAACAAAAGAACCCAACTATCTCTTGCTTCTATTCTTGCTTAACCTGAAGGCTTTCCTCCCCGGGAATGTGGGGAGGGGCCAGCAGCTGCTAGTTTCCTAGGACCAGTATACCTGGCAGTCAGCTAGAGTGAAGAGTACAGGCTAAGCATGTTGAGACTAGTGTGGTCCTAGTCTGAAGCTGTATTTGTAACTCAGTTTCTTAATTTTAAAAGTTGGTCTACTAGATAACTGAAATTTAATATTAAACATTACATAGGGTCACAATATGGAAGGGTATTGTCAGAGTTTCTGGAATGTCGGCAGAGTTCTATTTGTTGACCCAAATGGCGCTTACATAGGTGTTAATTTTACAAAAAATTAAGTGGTACATAAATGTACATTTTTCTATATGAGTAATTATTTTTCTTAAAAGATGAAATAGAACAAGTTTACTTATTATAAGGATCGTAATGCTTTATTCTGAGTGATGGGATTATGGGTCTTTTTTTTTTTTTTGCTTTTTTTAAACATTTCAGAATGTCCTATAACCGTCTTATTTTTCCACTGGCATAAGAGAGCTGAAAATACTTTCCTTGCTGCCTCCAGGGAAAGTGATGAGTGTTCTGTTTCATGGTTTGTAATTGAGGTGTCCTGTGAACCTTAGGTCTTGAACATTTTTTTGTTTCACCTTGCAGAGATAGATACACAAAATCTCCTTTACTTACTTGGGAGATTTGCTTTCTCTCTTCTTTCAGGATAATGGCACTATTTTATGTTTCGTGTGTTATGTATGTTTATATGTGTAAATATCAAACATGTCAATAGAATATAGAAACTTTTTTGATCAGAGGAGGGGACACCAACTGGAACCTGACCTATCCGAAGAGGTGTCAGCCCGACTCCGCCTGGGCAATGGGAGCAATGGCTTACTCAGGAGGAAAATGTCAATACTTGAGACAAAAGAAAAACATTGCTCGGGCAAAGAGAGGGATAAAAGGATGGATGATCTTCTTGAACTTACAGAGGTATTATTTCTTGTGTTGATCAGAATAAGAGGTGTGTTTTTAAGTAGCCCCAGTTATTCAAGACTTGAACAAATGTTTTGTTTTGAGGCGTTTCTCCAGGCTAGGGATGAGTGTATGAAACAAATCAGGCCTAAGGGCTGTCCAGTCACTGGTTACATTGATCATTAGTGATCTGTGAAGGTGGCCTAAAGGATCAGATTAACGTTCAGCAAATGTGAGCAGACATATGTGTCACATATCTCGGAATATAATGGGTTCTTTGTAGATTTTTTTCCCTAACCTTCAAATATTTTGGGTTACATAGTATGAGTTTAGCATTAGAAATGAGTCCGTTGTAGTTTTTAAAAGTGATTAGTGAAAAACTAAGGAAATGAAAATAGTTGTAAATTCTCATTTTAAAGGTGAGCCCACATTGTGGCTTATTTTCCAATGTTGTATTGGTAGGTGGTAGTCAGTCCTAAGCAGTGAGTATCTGTTGAGCACCTACTGTATGTTGGACATGCAAGTAGAGAGATCCATAAAATAGCACAATTGTGTGTAGTGGGAGAAGCAGGATTTAAAATACTTGAATGAAAATAATTTCTATTGGGTTTATAGATTCAGTCTCAGTAGCTTGAATATGCGTTTATCTGTGTAATTCTTCAGAGTAAAGAAGCCATCTATTCAGTGAGGACTCAGTTGCTGGACCAGTGCCTTGTTTTCCAGTTTCTCCCTGTTTGCTTATTTCCTTCATTTCCAAACTGCATAGTATCATCTCTTACGGGTCCTAATTTTATTACTTTGCTATGTTTAAATAAAAGTTTAGTAGGTAAATAAGGAAAGTGTCAAAATACTTTAAGAGTATTGTGAAAGGAGCAAAGACTAGAAAGTTAGACACCCCTGGGTTCCAGGCTGGGCTCTTAATAACTGTGAACATGTAACCTAAGTTCTCTGAGCTTTACTTCTTATGTAAAATGGTGATAATACTTTCCCCACAAGCAGGGATTAATGATGTGCTTCAGCATCTGGTACCATGTTTGGCTCAGAGTGCTCAGTAAATGGTAGTGAGATCATTGAAATTATAAATATAAATGTTATTACCAAATTATTGTTTCCAGAAGCTAGTAATTGAACTAACATTTTTTATAACCATTAGTAAGTCTACTTTGTATTACAGAGATGAAAAGCTTTTTTAAATTTCAGACTTTTGAAATCTGACTGTTGGTTCTATTTAAAATACAACCTCTGGACTTTCTAATTCAGGACATGGAAAAGGAGATCAGTAATGCCCTAGGTCATGGCCCACAGGATGAGATCCTAAGTAGCGCTTTCAAGTTGCGAATCACTCGAGGAGATATACAGACCTTGAAGAACTATCATTGGCTCAATGATGAAGTAAGTTGTCTCTCCCTCCCCTCCCTGTTCTGTCATTATGCTTAACCGTTACTGTCCACAGCCAAAGTGATTTCTACCCAGTTATAATAACGCACTTTTAGTTTCATTTAAAACAGAAACACTTCATGGGGTGCCTGGGTGGCTCAGTTAAGGTTAAGTAGGTTAAGTGTCCTACTTCGGCTCCGGTCATGATCTCACAGTTTGTGGGTTCGAGCCCCGCCTTGGGCTCTGTGCTGACAGCTCAGAGCCTGGAGCCTGCTTCAGATTCTGTGTCTCCCTCTCTGTCTCTGCCCCTTCCCTGCTCATGCTCTATCTCTCTTTCTCCCTCAAAAATAAATAAACATTAAAGCAAAACAAAACAGGGGCACCTTGTCATGATCTCACAGTTTGTGAGTTTGAGCCCCACATCAGCACATCAGGCTGTGTGCTGACAGTGTGGAGCCTGCTTGTGATTCTCTCTGTCTGTCTGTCTCTCTCTGCCCCTCTCCTCCTCTCAAAACAATAAAAAAAATAAATAAGTAAAAAACCAGAAACATTTCAAACCTTAAAATGGTAGTCAATTCTGATTGTTTGTTGCCTTTAATTAATAATGGTTCCCTCTTCTGCATCGGTGCTTTGTTTCATCCACCACTTCATTTACCAGTAGTTTTCAGTACATTTTTTTTTTTTTTTACAGATTGATTTATTTGTTTTTAAGTAAACTCTATGACCAACATGGTGTTTAACTCACAACCCTGAGATCAAGAGTCAACATGCTCTATAGACTAAGCCAGCCAGTGACATTTTGATAAACCTTGAGTGTAGCTGATGAGTTGAAGGAAGCAGCAAGTGATACTTCATTTTAGACGAATTCTTATAAGAGCCATTTTATCTTTTCAATGATAAATAGATTGATCATTGTGCATAAATGTATATGTAAAATGTCTTTTTTCTTTATTTGTGCAATAACTGCAAAAATTTGCCTAATTGTCGTCTTGTATCCTTACATACTTAGCTAAAATGAGTTTTTACTTCTTGCATGTTTTCTAGCTTTCCTTTCCCTAACTCCCCAAAGTCCCTGCATTTTCCCCCTTTGCCTTCCTCCTCTCTCCGCCAATGACTAATGACCCATAAACACATTCTTGTAAAACTAGAATTTTTGTTTTACATTATAAATGTTATATATTTATTATAGAACATTAGGAAAATACAGGAAAGGTGAAAGAAAAATATCATTCAAAAGTGCCACCAAAGATAAACAAAATGTTAATGTTTAGGTATATTTTCTTCCTGTTAATATTTTTATATATAGTAAAATTTATAAATAGTAAGATTCAGTTCTGTTTCATATTTTGCATATTATTGTGTGTGATATAGTTACATACACCTTTTCATTATTGCAGACTTTCTCCTTGAGTTCCTTCCCATGGCTCTCTTACTCACATGGTTCAAAAGTACAATTTCACTCCTTCTTAGTCCCTCCCATTTTGCCCTGGTTATCTTTTATTTTCCATTTTCTGCAGTAAATGGCCCTTTCATCCCCATCTCTAGTACCTTCTTTTCTTGGAGCTTCTTATCTCCAATTCATCCTAATTCAGTTAGGTAGAAATGTAGTTTGGGTAATGTACTTGCTGTGTTCTGATGTTTACTCCCTTGGTATTACAGGTCATTAATTTTTACATGAATCTTCTGGTGGAAAGAAACAAAAAACAAGGGTATCCAGCACTTCATGCATTCAGTACTTTTTTCTATCCCAAATTAAAGTCTGGTGGTTACCAAGCAGTGAAAAGATGGACCAAAGGGGTCAATCTCTTTGAACAGGAACTTATTCTGGTGCCTATTCATCGGAAGGTACATTGGAGCCTGGTGGTAAGTTGAGAGGGGTAATTGTTGGAGTTTATATAATGGCTGTGTTCCCTTCCCTCCCCTTCCTTCCCCTTCCCTCCCCTCCTCTCTTCTTGTAAATGTTTATATATTGGGGTACCTGGATGGTTCAGTCGGTCAAGCGTTCCACTCTTGATTTGGGCTCAGGTCATGATTGAGCCCCATGTCAGGCTCTGTGCTGATAGTGCAGAGCTTGCTTGGCATTCTGTCTCTCCCTGTCTCTCTGCCCCCCACTCCCACTCTCTCTCTTGAAAGAAACTTTAAAACAAAAAATAAATAAATAAATAATAAATGTTTATTTACTTATTTTTGAGAGAGAGAATCCCAAGAGGCTCCATGCTGTCAGCACAGAGCCTGATGTGGGGCTTGAACCCACAAATCATGAGATCTTGACCTGAGCTGAAACCGAGAGTCAGACGCTTAACTGATTGAGCCACCCAGGCACCTCTGTAATAGCTGTTTTCTTGGATAAGGAAGTCTACCCTTTTCTGTCCAGTTAAAGTCCAGTAGTACATATAAAGTGTACTCTGTAGAGTCCTTTTTTGTTCTTGAGTTGAACAGCTTAGAAAACTAGATGGCATACAGGAAGACAGGAAAGGGTTTTAGTAACACATATGTGCTCTTTATTTGATTTCCTTAGTTTTGTTTACAAGAAGGTACAGATTTATTATAGAAAAGTACAGATATAAAGCAAAAAGCAAAAAAAAAAAAATCTCTTCATTTTGAGAAGACCACTAATGTTTTGGTAAATTTCTAGGCTTTTTTCCAGGAATTGAAATATATAACTTTATAGAAATGAAGCTCATATCATCTGTGATATTTTATAAAAAATGTGTCTTAGACATCCATTTATGTTGATATGTGTATTGACTTTTTAAAAGAGGCTTTATTTTTAGAAATAAAATTCTCCTGTTGTGGTTAAGATGTTTCTGGATGTTGTAATTTTCCATTATAGGTGATAGACCTACGAAAAAGGTGTCTCAAATATCTGGATTCTATGGGACAAAAGGGCCACAGGATCTGTGAGATTCTCCTGTAAGTAAAGGCTAAAAAACTTCACTGTTGGGTCATTATGCTCTTGTTAGGTGGTCTATCTTCTATCCAACCCTAGGAGGCTCTGTTGGGTGATGGTCTAATGTTAAGTGAAGGCTGTCTTCTCGGTTATTCAGGAATTGACTTGAATTCATCTTCTTGTCAAAAAAGAACCTAATATCTGATCTTAACTGAGAAGTTTTATTTAGTAGCATCATTAGAAACAAGTTTATCATGTGTTATAAAATATATCTTATTAGAATCCTGTGATTTGAATTAGGTTTCTTTGGGATTGATACATTCTTCTGAATGTTCTAAAGAACTGTTAGCTAGGGAGTCTTTTTTTTATTATTATTTTTTATTTTAGAGAGAGAGAGCACAAGTGAGGGAGAGGGGCAGGGGGAGAAAGAGAGAGAGTCTTAAGCAGGCTCCATGCTCAGCTTGGAGCCCAATGGGGACTCGGTCCCATGACCTTGGGACCATGACCTGAGCTGGAATCAAGAGTCGGACACTCAGCTGACTGAGCCACCCAGGCACCCCTAGCTAGAGAGTCTTATTTCTCTGATTCTTTTTTTTTTTTTAAATTTTTTTTTCAACGTTTATTTATTTTTGGGACAGAGAGAGACAGACCATGAACGGGGGAGGGGCAGAGAGAGAGGGAGACACAGAATCGGAAACAGGCTCCAGGCTCTGAGCCATCAGCCCAGAGCCTGACGCGGGGCTCGAACTCACGGACCGCGAGATTGTGACCTGGCTGAAGTCGGACGCTTAACCGACTGCGCCACCCAGGCGCCCCTGATTCTTAAACCCAGTCATGTCCCTGTGCTTTCCATGATGGTTGGGTTCATCTCAGAACCAAGAGGTAACTTTTAAATTCAAGCATATGGATATGGTTTGTAGGCAACTATTTCAAACAGTAATTGCTAGAAACCTGCCTTTAAACCATAGCCACTTATTAGCTGTGTAACATGCTGACATGATTTTCACAGTGAGGAAGTAGTTCAGTAAGAGCAGTCTATTTTGAACCCCTTTGGCTCACCAGACGCAAATGGGGGTTCTTGTTTGTAATTTTAGTAAAGATACTTGGATAATTTTCATAAGGATACTTAAGTAAGGAGCCTTTTAAATGATCAACAAGGAAATTTGTTATTAACAACAGTTCAATTCTCTCTTTTTCAATATTATTTTAGTGTAAAAATCCTTTATTTATAGGTATTTATCTTGAATAGAAAGTTTAAACAGAAGAGAAAAAAGATTTAAAAAAATCAGAAGATACACCAAATTGTTTATAAAGCAGTTATTTCCTCCTAGTCTGTTTTGTTTAGGATGTATATAAAATGTGCACACATACTTACATGTGCACATACACATATGTAATATCACATAGATAGAAATGTTCTCACTGAAATCATACAGCAAAGTAAGCTGCTGTTACAGTTACAAAAAAGTTACAAAAAAATCATACTTCTGTTACATTCACTCTTCTTCTTTCTCTGCCCCCCCCCCCCCCCCCGTGGGTATCCGAGTTCCTCTCCCTTTCCTGATGCTCCTGGTTCAGCTTTTCTGAACTTTTTTTGCATTATTAGTTCCCCTGCCCAGAGAAAAATTTAATTCCTCCATGGCAAGACAAAATAGTGCTATAGTGCTAAGGAATAAGACTTTTTGTTTTGTTGGGTTTAGAGGGCTACAAACCATTGAAATATGTAAGATTTTTGCCTTCCCAGAACCAATTTCTACAGCTTGGGGCTGGTAATGCTCCCACTGAGAGTGCATGCCCTAGCAAACCCATGCTGGTTTACTTTACATGCAGCTTAGGGTGAGAACCCAGATGCCTGGGTTGAATTTGATGACCCTTGGGAGATCTGGATAAAATTAAATCACTCTTTTTTTTTTTTTGTAAATAGTTTTGTTTTTTTTTATGTTTATTTTGAGAGAGAGAGTGCACACATGCACGCAAGAAGGGGAGGAGCAGAGAAGGAGAGACAGAATCTCAGTCAGGCTCTGCACCATTAGCGCAGAGCCTGATGTGGAGCTTGAACCCCCGAACCACAAGGTCATGACCTGAGTTGAGATCAGGAATCAGATGCTTAACCAACTATGCCACCCAGGTGCCCCTTAAATCACTCTTACTACTTAAGTATATATCTCTTAGAAACAAGGAAGTTTCCTTACATAATCACAATGTCATTATCACACTTAAGAACATTAGCAATCAGTCATATGTAACATATGGTTCATGTTCTAGTTTCTTCAGGTATGTTTTATAGTTTTTTCTAAATCCAGGAAGCCAGTCAGGTTCACACATGGACTTAATGTCTTTTTAGTCTAATTTGAAATAGTCTTCCTTTTTTTGTTTCTCATGGCAATGACATTTTTTTTTTCGTTTTTTTCTTTTTGTTTTTCTTTCTGTTTTGAGTCTAGGCCCGTTGTTTTTAATCTATTTATTTATAATTGAAGTATAGTTGACACATAATGGTACATTAGTTTTAGGTGTATAGCTTAGTGATTTGACATCTCTATAGCTATGCTGTGCTTACCACAAGTATTTAGGTACCTTCTGGTTTATCTTTCTGTTTAACTTCCAACATAGGTAACAGACAGTGTTTTATTAGTTTCAGGTGTGCACTACAGCCAACCTAGTGATTCGACAATTATAGAACATTATTTGTGCACATCACGATACGTGTCCTCTTCATCCCCTTCACCTGCTTCACCCATCCCCCACCACATTTTATGTCTATTGTTAAGTGAGAAAAAGCAAGTTGTAAAATGAAGTCCTTTTAAAAATAGGATAAAGTGTATGTTTTTACATTGTGTGTGAGGGGTGGAGAGCTAGAAGAATACACAGCAAACTATTAATAGTAATTACTTCTGGAGTGGCTATTATAAGGTCTTTTGCATATGACATTTTACAGGTTTTAATTTTCTAAAGCATGTACAGTTTTTATAAGGAAAAACTTCAATTTAAAAACCGGAAGCAATCACATTTTTAAAAAAGCTAATGGAGATGGATTTGTGAATAGCATGTCTGTTAACATTGTTTGTAATGTCCTTTGTAATCAGAATGGTAAGTCTCCACAGGGATTCGTCAATATATTCCTTCTTTGTTGTTTTTTTAGTCAGTATTTACAGGATGAAAGTAAGACCAAAAGAAATATTGATCTAAATCTTTTAGAGTGGACCCACTACAGCATGAAGCCACATGTAAGTAATGATCCGTCTGTATCTGAAGTGCTTTCTTGCATTTAGTGACAGAGGCCTGTTAGCAGACTTGGCTTCCTCCCTCCCCTCACTCACTCATACCCTTAGGCATGCATTCTCCTGAAGTGTACTGTTAAGAATTATTACCTACTTCTAAATCTTGAGAAAGGCAAGATTTAACTAAGATGCCTGCTTCTTAGCCTTATTTCTGGTTTAAGTTGTAAACGTTAACTGCATGCTAGTATGTTTCTCAGAAAAGCAAATAGGTTAAAGTCAGCCACTTTTCTTGTTTGGAGCTAATGAAGGTTTAAAGTTCTTGTTACTTCTCTGAGAATTTTGTTTATTTAGATCTTAAGGGTCCCGTGCCACAGGTTCTCAAAAGAGTCAAGTACGCTGTTTGTGAATATGCTTTGTATTACACTTGCCAGATTTGAATCTTATTCAGGGTTGGAGATTGCATACATTTTGAGTCCTAATGGCTTCTTTTAAAAGTAAGCCACATGAATTCAATTTTAGCCCTCACCTGTGTATAATGGCTCACCTGTCCCACAGGATTTTCCTTTCTAAGTTGAATGATTTAAAGGTTGAGCTTTGAAATTTCCTGAGGAGAGATATAAGGAGATATAAGGAGAGTCTGTTAGGACGAATGCCACGTTCTGGTGTGGGGAACGTGATAAAGAAAACAACTTCTCTTCCTTTGTGTATCGGTGTCCATAGTTCTCCACTCTGTGAGAGCTGCTGTGCTCAGGAGAAAAGCACGAGCTACCTACCATGTGCGTGGGTGTCACACATGTTCAAACAGTCTTCTTTTTTCACAATAATCCACTGTATTTCTTTGAATAAAAGTTAGCTGTTGTCATCTAGAATGTTTTCCAGCAGGGGTTCAGACTCTCTCTTATTATTGTCTTGTGCTCCGCTGAGCCAGCAGCCAAAGTGTGTAGGGTCTGGCCAAGATCAGGGCAGCAGAGGCCTGGGGAGTGTGTGAATTTACCTCACTTAGATCGGTTTATGATGCCTTTAGCACTGCTTGCAGGAAGCTGGGCTCTTGCTTAGGACAAAACTGAGCCATCAGAGCAAGATCTTGGTTAGTTAAAGCCTATCAAGAAGCTTTTTTCTTTCTCCTGCTTGTTGTGGGGGTTGAAAGTTTTCATCCTATTTTCTTGGCTAGAGAAGCTAAACCGTGCAGTCTTCAAGTAGGTTCATTGTGTTGTATGTGTTTCTGATTGTGCCACATTTAGCCCTTTTCAGAAAAAAATTTTTTTAATGTTTATTTTTGAGAGAGGGAGAGACCGAGTGTGAGTGGCGGGGAGGACAGAGAGAGACACACACAGAATCCGAAGCAGACTCCAGGCCCCAAGCTGCCAGCACAGAGCCCGACACGGGGCTCAAACCCACAGACTGTGAGGTCACGACCTGAGCCAAAGTCGGAAGCTTAACCGACTGAGCTACCCAGGTGCTCCTCACATTTAGCCCTTTTCAAAAGTTATAAAGTGCTTCTGAAACCATTCTGACTAGAATTCCTGTTCCTAGTAGTAAACTTTCTTTCAGTTTGGTTTCTTGATAGGAGAGCTGAGAGAAGGAATTCTCACTTTGCTTTTTTTTTTTCTTTCCAAAAAAATATTTTCTGTGTGGGTCACATACTTCATGTCATGGTTAGGGTTTTTATACAACATAAAGACTGTGTTTGTGTAGTACCTTTAACGTACACCTTTATAATATTGTTTATCCACGGGAATATTTGTAAGAAGTCAAAGGAGTTTGTGTGTGATGAAATTTTATGCCTTTTTCTCCCTTTTTTTTTTTTGTAATTTTAGGAGATTCCTCAACAGTTAAATGGGAGTGATTGTGGAATGTTTACTTGTAAATATGCAGATTATATCTCTAGGGACAAACCTATCACATTTACTCAGGTGAGTGAAGATCCCTCCTCACCTACTTACTTGTTTCTAAACCAGATAAACTTAGTTACCAGTGCCTGGGTCACATTAGGTCTTAATAATGGTGGCTGTGCCACTATTATTATTGCCGTAACCCTTGGCCATGGCCCTGCTCTTGCTGGTATCAGGGTTTGTCACTGCCACTGCTCTTATGTTTAGTCTTTGGTGACCAGTGAGACAATTTGCATATGTCTGGACTCTGGAGCTCTCTAATTCCTGAGTATTACTGATATTTCTAGCTAAAGGAGGAGACATGTAAGATTTTTCCCTCTGGAAAATCAGGCCTCATGAGAATTTAAGCCACAGGTGTAAGCTGTAACTACAAATACTGCTTTTTCCCTTCTGTGCTGGTTATTTGGGGTTCTCCATTTGGGTGGGGATTATTAGAGTGTGTTGGGAACTCTTGAGAATTAATCTGTAATAGTGGATTCTCAACCTTTGTGTAACTGAAGACAACCCCTGTAAGACACATTTTTCCTAAAGAGACCTCATTTTGATAAATGTTGTCTACCAAACTGTACTTATTGAATAGGACTAATAACCCTCTTTCACGCTTCTAGGGCTCCCATGCTGAATTAAGACAATTCTAGTCTAAAATAAAGGCACTTATTAATTGGTTAGTTTGAGTAGTTTTACTAAGAATAAATGTGTAATTTTTTACTACAGGTTTCGAGCTGTTTAAAATAACTTACGCATCCATGTGTTAAGATGTGTTAGGCCCCTCCAGGTAGGAAAGCCCTAGTTTATAATAAAGTGGTGTATTCATCTTATTATAATGAGACATCAGGAGTACCTCAAGGGTGTGAACTTCTGATTTCACTAAAAAGAGGACTAGTTGAATTACAGGTGATTTGGATTTGTCTTGCGTGCTGCTGCTTTTGAAAATTGGCTCCTGCAGTGATGATCTTAAAGCAGAATATTAAGGCATTCTGTTCTTTGATGCTTCTGAATACAAGGAGTTATTTGCTCTCTGAACCTGCTGACGTGAGGTCTGAAGGGCTGAAGTTGCCATTTGAACAGAATTGACAGTGTACAACATTTGGTAGAACAGAAAATTTTTAATGTTTTTTCCTTTAAATAAAGTTCATGTTGTTTCTCAAAAAAGCAGAAGATGCTCATTTTAGAATGTTCTGAAAATGTACGTAAGTAGAAAAGTTTGGTATTATGCCATCACTTGGGTGTTTCCATTTTGGCACATGTTTTTGTGTTATGAGGTAGTTGTTGGAGTCTATGTGTAATTCTGCATCCTGCTCAGATTTTCCTTAGCATGTACAGATGCTTATGATACATGCGATATAATAACATTATAGCCTCATTTTTTTTGGCTTTGTAAGTCGGAACCATGACATGAGAGAGTCAAGGCTATAGAAAGGACATGGGTTATTTACTTGATTACACTTGCAGGTTGACTCTGTGCACGGTAATGTGTAACATACGTGTCGTTTGTGGGTCCTCTGCAGCACCAGATGCCTCTCTTCCGGAAGAAGATGGTGTGGGAAATCCTTCATCAGCAGTTGCTGTGAGAATGCCCCGCCCGGTCCCTCTAGCTGCTGGTGGTTCTTTCACGGAGGACGGATGTTTCCATATACCTCATGCATCGTGGGTTCAACAGTCCCCGCATCGCCCCTGCTGGCTCACAGGTACTGGGCTGTAGGACGCGCACGCAGGCCTCTCCCTGCACCCTGGGCCCGACTTGGTGCGTGCACCCTGTGTGTGAGCCTGTGCCTGCTCAGAGCCCTGGACTATTCAACCCACACAAGAACAAACGCTAATTAATACTTTTTTTTTTAAGATTTTTTTTTTCCCTATGAATGTGGGAAATGCAGGATTTATTCTATGATTTGTTTTTTGTGTGTTTGTTCATGTGTGTTCATTCGCTCACTCATTTACAAACATAATGGCAGTGGCTGTTTGCTGCTGCTCCACAGTTAACTCTGAATTACCTGTTTGAACTATTTATTTTTGAAAGGAATGTTAATCAAGCTCCACTCCCAGCTGAAGATCAGGAGGGGAATCAGTGGGGGGAGGAAGGAAGTGTTAATTAACTTCCCGAAGGCTGGAGCAGAAACTGCCAACTTGAAGCTGGAGCTCTCGTTCTTGAGGCTTGGAAGTGCCAGAGAGGAGAAACCTTCTCCTTGGGTAGGGCTCTCATTGCCTTTCAGAGGACGTCTGACACTACGGCCTTGGCCTGGGGGCGTGGAAAAGTGGAACGGTGGCCTAGGAACTCTGGCGATCCAGGAGTCTTCAGAAGAGTGGTGGTCATCCTAAAGAGACTGCTCTTTCTGGGAATGAGCTGACTTGGCTACTCTTGAAACTGGATTTGAAGTAACTATAAACCCTAAAGCTTAATTTTCATCCCAGATCTGGTTGAGTATAAACCTCAGAATTGTAAGGGCTGGCCTGGGCTGTTTATTTCAAGAGATACTATTCAATGTAAAAGCTATTTTTCCTCAAAGTTTGTTTTTTTTTCTATATATATAAAGCCGAAATTAAGTTTTGTACTCATTAGGATTTACATCCCCCCCCATTCCACCCCCACGGAAATTTGGAAGAAAATTTAGTACTTGGCTGTGAGGCTGCCAGTTATACAATAATCTATTTTGCATATGAGAGTTTGTATTTAACTTTTTTGTTCATTAAAAACTTTACAGTGGTTACGCATTTTTAATTTCAGAAAGTTTAGAGTTGGTCAGAACATATTTTGCAAGATCTAGTGCCTAGTGTTGCTTTTTCCGATGTAATAAAGGTTGTCTGGCAGAACCTGAAAAGGGTATGCTGAGATGATTTCTAACCCTTCCCTTACTTAAACCTCCCACACTTGCCCTGGTGCACAAAAGCAAGCGGGTGTAAAACCGGGAATATTGGCCACGTGTTCGCGAATCCGCGTGTCTGTCATCCGGAGGGCGCGGCCGCTGGTGGCGGAGGCAGGGTCCGGTTTCCCTTGAGGGGAAGTCTTGGTATGGGACCTGGGGCTGCACTGAACTTGATGTGCCTACTTGACAGGGACACCAGAGGCCGTGTGCTCGATGGTGATGAAAAGAGTGAGCTGCTCGTGCCTCAAGCTTAGGCTGCACAGAGCCCTTTCCTGAGGCTGCTGGAGCTGTACCGGTGAGTCTTGGGATCAGGCGGCTGACACAGCCAAAAAGCCGAGAGATTGACTGGGTCAGCCTTATACTAAAAACCTGGTGCCCGCTCGGCTGTCTTAGGTTTCACCTGAGAATTGAGCACTTTTGTTAAGATCCGTTCTGTGTTGGGTACATCCTGTGAGGAGTGGCGGTTTGTATTCTGTCCCGGTGAGTGACGCAGTCGTGTTACACGAGTATCCCAGGGGCTTCTTCAAGCAGCTTTCACTGAGCTTTCCACTGATGTGTACTCTTCAGGATGGCTCTTAATAATCTCCCAGGACATCATGAGATCAGTAAGAGCGGAGCGTTAAGCTAGAGAATAGCATTCTAGTTTACCCTGAGTTCCTGGATTTAATAGGAGATCCCACAGGCCGTGCTTCTCTAGGCACTGACCTGTCTCTCTTGGTGCAGAGAAACTTGTTGGTAATAGAATTTTTATATCTAGACAGCTTATGAGAAAAGCAGTCAGGTGATAAAATCAACAGCTGATCTTAGCGGTAGCAAATAACATAAAGCCAGAGAGATGTATATTTTTTTTAACTGCAGTAGTTGGGGGATCTGAAAAAAAGGTAGAGTGGACCACCGTTCGTTTTTAGTAGGCAGTCTCTCCTAAAGATTCGTAAAGATGGGAAAAACACACACAAAAACCATTGGTAAGCGTCTTTCATGTTTGAGCTTATACCAGAGCTGGGATGTGGTGGGAGGGACACGGAGCTGGGGCATTTGGAAGATGTTCTGGAGACCCCCATAGTCTACCTCAGTTGCCTAAGACTGTCAGAATTTCTGATCCTTTCCTCTCCTGAAATCCTAAGCACAACTTGGGGAGTGCACGTCGAGTGGTGGATGTTTGCTGCACTGTAAGGAGTTGCTGGGACCGTGGTGTGGGTGTAAGAGAATGTGTCCTTAGAGATCTATTGAACCTCAGATACAAATAAATAAGATCAATTTAAGTCTGTGATAACCTTAGTACTATAGTTAAGCTACATAGTTTAAATTGGCTTTTGTGAACTAATTGGAAACCTGATCTCTAGTTACTTTGAGGAAAAACTCTAAGCACCTAATATTCAAACACACTTTTGGTACTTGTTTGTAAGTCTGGGATCTAGCTGGCTATACTGCTTTGATAACTTCTTTTTCTTTTAATTCACCTAACATATACAAGGAAATGTTTGGGTGTATTGAAATAGGTATTGATTTTATCTATTTACCAATAGATGAATAAGTATTTTATCAAATCAATAGGTGTTGATTTTAACTTATTTACCAATAAATTCATGTCTTTAATTCAGTGGCTTTCAATTTTTTTTAAGGCAAAAAATTTTTTGGCATTTTTTATTGTGACCAGTACACACACACGTGTGTGTGTGTGTGTGTGTGTGTATTTATTTATTTATGTGATTATATATATATATTTATGTGATTTTATATATATATATATTTTATGTGATTATATGTGGACACAAAAGTTTCACAAAAACATTACCCTTACTAAACTCTTGAGTTTTATTTCAGTTTTTAAAAAAGTGTAGTTTGTGACCACCAAGCTGATTTCTCAACACCTGGTAGAAATCCAGTTTAAAAAACATGGCTCTAAATCACCTGACGGCAGGATGCAAATTATATTTAAAACTATAAAGCTTGAGACCACAAAAATATGATAAGTTTGGAACTATTTTGAGATGAATCAATCTAAGTCTAGGAAAAATGGGCCAGAAGCTTTTAGATTCTCAATGTAAGTATGTAAATAGTCCTTTTTCTTCAGGTTTGTACGTTGGCATTTCCTAAAATATGTTAAATACAAGTCCTATTACTACTATGTAGGATGTAAAAGAAGAGGTTCTGTGGCCCAAAGAATGTGTGTGACCCATGTCTTTTCCTCCTGGAATGCCTAGCAAACAACAGATTAATGTCTTAACCTCACATTTCTGAAAACTTGGACTTTGAACCCTTCTTTGTGTGACACCTGTGGAACTGTTCTATGGAACACATTTTGGAAAGTGCTAGGAGAAGTAATACAAAGTTCTTAGAACTTTCAACAATACATTGGCAAGGGAAGCACTGTCTCCCCCACCCCCCACTGCCTCTTTAGGGCATATGGTGATCATAAAGTCTGTAGCCACACTTTTATTTTTCTTTAATTGTATCAGTAATAGGTGTTCATAGAAAAATGAAGTGCTGATAAAAGGTAAAGAATAAGAATTCTGCAAACTCACCATTCAGAGTTAATAACTGAATATTAACATTTGGGTATATATCCTGGCCTTTGGTATATTTCCCCTTCTGATATGTGTAAATAAGGGTGTGAGTTGTACATGTTCACACGTATATTTTATTAACAAATAATGGAATCATACTCTATATGGCTATATAACCCCTTTTCTACTTAATTTATCTTGAACATATTTTCAGGTCAATAAATATTGACATCATTTAGTTGCTGCATAGTGTTCTAGAATATGGCTATAACATAATTTACTTTATCCAGTATTGTTGCACCATCTGGCACCATGTGTGGGTTATTCTCTTAGGAGAAATTCCTAATTAAAATTTTGGAGTTAAGGTTAGGAGTATTTTAAAAAGGCACCTGTTGGTGTTTTGACTTATTTCTGCTTGCACAAGATGATGATCTGTGTCTCCACTGATTTTTTTTTTTTTTTTTTTTTAGTTTATTTTGAAAGCGCGAGCAGGGCAGGGGCGGAGAGAGAGGGAGAGAGAGAATTGCAAGCAGGCTTCACATTGTCAGCACAGAGCCCAAAATAGGGCTCGATCCCACAAACCATGAGATCATGACCTGAGCTGAAATCAAGAATCAAAGGCTTAACGGACTGAGTCACCCAGTTGCCCCTCCACTCATTTAAGTCTTGTAATATTTTTCATGTGTAGATCTTCTGGATAAGTTCATTCTGAGACATTTACTGTCTAATTTTAGTGGACAATTTTACGTTTTTTCCAACTACTTTACAAAAAACTTTTTACTACCGGAATCCTAAGACCTACACAGTCATCACCCCTTTTTCAGCAATTACTAAAATATGACTAATCTTGATTTACTTTTTCATAGGGGAGGGAAGAGTCTGGAGTATTTTAAAGCAAAACCCTAACATCTCATTGTACCTAACCACTTAAGGATGTCTCCCTAATAATTAAAAAAAAATAAAAACAAAAAACTGTGTCATTTTCACATCTAACAAAATAAGGATTTGCTAATATCATCTAATACTCAGTTCATATTCAAATTTTCCTGATCCTTTAACAAATGTTTTATTATGTTCTTCTAATGAGGATATACAGTGGGCTGAATGGTGTTCCCCCAAATGATAGGCCCATATCCTAATCCTTGGAACCTGTGAATATTACCTTCTGTGGCAAAAGATGACTAAGTTAAAGGACTTGAGAAAAGGAATTTATCTTGGATTATCTGGGTGGGTCCTAAGTGCAATCAGAGGGTTTATAAGAGATTGAGTTTTTTGTTTTTTGATTTTTGAATGTTTATTTTTGAGAGAGAGAACACAAGCAGGGGAGGGGCAGAGAGAGGGAGACACAGAATCTGAAGCAGGCTCCAGGCTCCGAGCTGTCAGCAAAGAGCCTGACGCGGGGCTCGAACTCACAAGAGATCATGACCTGAGCCAAAGTCAGATGCTTAACCAATTAAACTACCCAGGCACCCCAAGAGACTGCGTTTTGAGACAGAAGAAGAGGTATTAAGATGGGCCTAGGCAGTGTTTATATTTTATGCCCACTTTTGTGGGAACAAATTGTTTACACATCTCTAAAACAAAATCTGGAAAAAGATACCAAGTGTTAATAATGGTGGTCTGGATAGGCTGTTAGTTTTACTTTGTAAACCTGTTTTTGGAGCTTAAGGGAAAAAAAAAAAGGCAATAAGACTACAGAAGCCTCTAGAGACTGAGGTGATGCTACCACAAGCCAAGGAAGCCTGGAGCCACCAAAGCTGGAAGAGCTTTCCACAGAACAATGCCCTGCTGACACCTACCTTTTGGACTTCTGGCCCCAGAACTGTGAGAGAATAGATTTGTGGTACTTACAGTGGTATCAGAAATCTAATGAAGGTTCCAGATAAGATGTATACATTGTCTTTGATTATGATAGCTCTTGAGACTCTTATTCAACAATATTCTCCCTCCTTGTACTATTATTTATTAGAGAAACTGGGTTTTCCTGTGGAAGATCCCACATTCCAGATTTGGCTTCTAGCTCCTTGGTGGTGTTTAACAATTTCCTCCAAGCACTTGTATTTCATATAAACTGGTTAAGTTTAATCTAGAGGCCTGATTGGATTCAGGTTGAATTGGATAAGGACACTTCATTAGTGTCCTGTTGTACTGAATCTTGTGGCACAAAATGTCTGGTGCTTAGTGGTGCTAAGATTGTGAGCTGTGAGGTCAGGCTGTAAGGGTTCCTATCTGTCTTTCTCGTCTTGGTTTTAAATTTAATTGACGACCCATTATTTCTTGAAGAGGCCCAAAATGGTACTTTTCAAATTCTATCATTGCCTCTGTGTTCACCGAATTCTTGAATTCTTCTGTAAAAGAAACTTATTAACTATTTGGTTACCCTGAGATGCATCTCATACAGGAAAGAATGTATGTTTTGACTCATTACTACTCTTTGATGTTCAAATTGCCTTATTTTAGGTTTCCGTGTCCTTGTGACAGAGTCCCACAAGCCTGATTGTGATGGCTTTTTTGCTTAACTGGTATGATAAAGGCTCATCTTACACATCTCCTGCTCCAGACCTGGAATTGGCCATTTATTGAAGGATTTCTTTTAGTGAGAAATGTTAGAGACCAGAATTTGGGCACTATTAATGCTGATTACTACTGGGTTAACTTGTGTCTCTAGGCCTTTACTTTTTCTTCAAAGGGAAAAAATGTTCTACTGATTTCCAATTCCAAGGTAAGAGTATCAGATTTTTCTTGATTTTATATTGTAATCTTGAAAATCTTGGTTGCTAACAACATCAACCATAATTGTTTTACCCCGTGGTATACTTAAATAATTTCAAAATATCAATACCAGCATAACAACTAACTAGATCACTAAATACAGCTTAAGATTTCTTTGCAATTCTTTTATTTTTAGGCCATGTCTCACTAGAGATTCACGGTGAAAATACCCTCTTAAAATCACTTACTTTTTTCTTCCAGTAATTATGCCATCAACTTGATACACAGTTGGATTAATTCGTTCTTGGTGTTGAGAGATTGCTTTTTGCTTTGTTTTTTAATTATGTAAAACAAACATTAGTCCAAGAGCAAAACTTTGTAAGATACATTCACAGTTTACTTGCTTCACCCCGTTCACTTTCCTTGTCGAGATAACTCGTAAGCTTTCTTTTCTTTAAGTAGGCCTCATGCCCAGCACAGAGCCCAACATGGGGCTTGAACTCATGACCCTGAGATCAAGATCTGAGCTGAGATCAAGAGTCAGATGCTTAATTGACTGAGCCACCCAGGTGCCTTTAGATAACCTGTCATCTCTTAATCTTCGTTTTTTTGAAAATATAGCTAGACATATATGCATTCATAATTCTTTTTTACACTAGGAAAAATACCATGTTAAAAATACTTATGCTTGGGGTGGTTAAGCGTCCAGTTCTTGATTTTGGCTCACAGTTCCCATGAGTTTGAGCCCCACAGCAGGCTCTGCGCTGACAGCACGGATCCTGCTTGGGATTCTCTCTCCCCCACCTCTCTCTGCCCTTCCCCTGCTAGCACGGTCTCTCACTCTCTCTCAAAACCAATAAAACATTAAAAAAAAAAAAACCACATGCTTGATTTTTCAAAAAACTTCAATTTATTTTACAAACTAAGTTACCCCTCATTCTTTTTTTATAGCTTCATAATAATCCATTGTTTCAGGAGGCTGTGCCTCATTACCAGTCCCCTCATGATGGATGTTTAGGCTATCAATCTTTTTTTGGTACAAATAATGCTGCAATGCAGGTGCCTTGCTCATGTCATTTTCTGTTTTCGCTGACCTCTCTTTGGGATAGATTCCTAGAAGTGGAATTGCTGGGTCAAATACCTAGCATATGTAATTCACCAAATTTCCCTTCTCAGGGATAGGTAGCATCGTGTGTGTCACCTCATAGTCTTATCTACAAAGCCTCAAATATTTACTATTTACAGAAAAGGGTTGCCAACCCCCTTATTGCAATCCTTAAGGTCTGGCCAGCCAGCAGAGAGCCCATGGGGGGAGGTCGTGGAGGTAGTTTTCAATGGGCCAGGGTAGCAGTGGCCCGGATCTCGTGCTCAGTCATGTGTCCACACGGTCTGCCAGGGAAGGGCGACTAGGAGACAGTGGGGTTGGGTGCCTACGAAGAGGAAACCATGGATTTTGGTTCTGCAGCCAGCACCCTGTCACAATTATCAATTTTGTCCTGTTTATGACACTTTGACTCCCCCCCCCCCCCACACCCTTTCCCCATATATATATTTCATACATTTTTGGTCTTTGTTAATGTAAGTTTTAGGATTTTATTATTACTGTATTTTGCTGCCTCTTCAAGGGTAATGTTGATACTGAAATTGTTTTAAACTTAGTTATAATTGTAGATTTGCAACAATTTAAGCATTTCTAGTTTAATTGGTTTCGATGCCTTTAGTCTTTTTTAAACATGGGTTTTATTTGGCTTTAGTTGGAAACCTTTTCACATATTTTTAAAGACATAGGAATATTATCTGAGCCCCTGCAAACAGAACTTTTTTGAAGTTTTCACACTTGAAAGATGACTGGGTATTCAAATTCTCGAGTCACGGCCCTTTTTCTTCTCAAAACATGCTTTCTGGCACTCTGTAGTGGAGCAGAGAGAGCTGAAACTAGCTTGATTTTTGCTTGTTATTTTGTTTTGTAAATCATTCTTTTGGGGTCTGTATCCTATTAGAATTTTAGTACTATCCAAAAATATATGCCAGACTCTATCTAGGTCCAAATCTCTTTGTCTGGTTGTATAAAGATACTGCTTTGTTGCTGTAACAAAGATCATAAAATAGCAGTGGCTTAAAAACCAGTTTTCTCTCTCAGGTACTGATTTGAGCCTAAGCCCTCCAGTCTGATGTAGCAGCATCATAATGTCAAGAGCTTTCCTTCACACTTGGCTGCCACTTTGCATTTTAAGGTGGCCTTTCCTACTCCATCCCTGCTCTCACCTCCATATCTGCATTCCGCCCCACGGGAAGTGGGAAGTGGTGGGTACATCCTGGAGATGGCAGGTATGCATTGTTTTTCTATCTTTTAAGAAAGTGGTTCCATGAAAACCAGACCATGGCATGCATTGAAGTTTGTACATATAAGCTATACGGAACCACTATAGTTCTGTAGAGCTTATAATTATTGTCAGTTTCCCTTTGCTTTTTGTTTAGTTGGTTTTGTTTTTGGTGCTCTTTTCATCATTTTTGATATTTAACCGATTGAGCCACCCAGGCACCCGATCATCTTGTTCGATATTTAAGAAGAAACCATGAGAAGAAACATTGATGGCTGGTAACCAGAAGGCTCTTTTTTTTTTTTTTTTTTAATGTTTATTTTTGAGAGAGAGAAAGAGAGACAGAGTGTGATGGGGAAGAGCAGAGAGAGAGAGAGGGAGACACCAAATCTGAAGCAGGCTCCAGGCTCTGAACTGTCAGCCGAGCCTGATGTAGAGCTCAAACTCACGGTGAGATCATGACCTGGGCCGAAGTTGGATGCTTGACCGACTCAGGCACCCAGGCTCCCCACCAGAAGCCATCTTTTACTTGGAAGGACTTTGTTATGCTTAAACTTTTAAAGTTTATTTATTTTGAGAGACGGAGAGAGAGTGTGTGTGTAAGAGGGTGAGGGACAGAGAGCAGGAGAGAGAGAGAGAGAATCTGAAGCAGGGTCCACACTGGCACCACAGAGCCCAACACAGGCTCAACCCATGAACCATAAGATCATGACCTCTGAGCTGAAACCAAGAGTTGGATACTTAACCAACTGAGCCACCCAGGTGCCCCTAAACTTTTATTTTATATATAAGGAGACAGGTCTCCAAGGTTATATCGCTAGAGTACAGGCAAGCAGGGAGAAAATTTCTGGGCCTGAGCTTTCTCTGATGAAGCAGTGAGACCCCAGTAAAGGGAGCTATGGTAGGAGAGTCCCAGTCCCCCCCCTTCAGGACAGCCCTTGGTGACGCTGAGCTCTGCCCTGTCTTCCTCCACAGCCTCTTGCTGTTTCTTGAGCAAGGCCTCCCATGCCTACCACCAGTTCTGTGGCACTTGAAGGTGGATGATGCAGGGGCTGGCTGTATCTCTCCACAAGATGGTGTTGAAGAGCTGAGAGAAAGCAAGTCCTAGAGATGAGACCTGGAGGAGCTGAGAGAAGGGAGGACCAGGCAGTTGTCTGCAGACAGTAGGCAGGTTGTTTTCAGGAAGGCAGAGCAGGCACTGTGTGTGGGTGGTCGCTGGGAGAGATTTCTGATTATGGAAGGAAGAGCTGTGAGGGGCCGAGCAAGGGCAGACCTGCCTGCCGCCCCCTCGCCCATGGTGCCTTCAGCTATTAGAGAGATTTGAGGATTTTCTATGACTCATGTTCTACATTAGTCAAGAGGACTGAGTGATCTCTAAGATCCTTTGCCATGACTACTGTTCTGTGAATCCAGGGTTAAAGGATAGGTTTTACTGACTTCACAGAGGGTGACTGGAAGCAGTTTCGTAACTATGGGAGAAGCAGGGACATTCATGAGTCATAGAAGTCACTGAATCTTTCATATCGGAAACTGTTGAAATTACAGATAAACTGATAGGGATCAGACTGTTTAGTTTTTCATTCATAGTTTGATCACTAGAGGTTATTGGGGACAAATGAAATATATTCGTCACTTTATGGTCAGCTGTATCTGAGATGAGAGGCAGTGCCCTAAAATGGAAACAAACCAAGTGCCTGGGGATGTATCACTGAATCACTGCTTTTACAAAAGACTACAGAGGGTACTGAGATCAAGGTAGAATATAATTTTGTTCTACGAGGTATCCTGCTCTTGCCTGCTGTTTCTGAGAGAGGAAGAGTTATTAAGAGCAATCCCGGCTTCTAGAAAGACAGTGACTCTGTGGCTGATGGGAGCTAGAATAGAAAATTAACCTGCATATGGGGAAAGTTTTAAATTCTGATTCAGCAGCACCTTAAGGGGAATGTAGAAAGGAAATAAAAGGCAGCAGTGACAACTGACTGGGGGATATGCTAATAGTATTACTAGACGCGTGTGCTTAGCAGGCCAAAGAAACCTCCGGAGCCTTTAAGACAGAGATCTGAATGTGCATACACCAGGCTAGGCTAGTCTCTCAAAATATACACTGGGCTTCTTTCATTAATTGCTAGCCTGGGCCCACCACTGTTGCCCGCATCTTTCCCCAGAGGTGTAGGAGTAAGATGAGGCCCGATTCTTTTTCATACTCTTCACGTCCTCATCCCACCAGTCTGCTGGGTCACTGAGTCGCTCACATCCTCACTTGGTGCCAGGTTATTCCCTTAGAAGTCCGTGTTTTCTCCCCTCCTCACCTCTTGTCTTGTCAGGATGCCTTCCTTCTGTCCTAGGCTAATCACTTCCTTTGATTCCTTGTCAAAACCCCTCCAAACTTTTCTCTGGGTTCTTCTTTTCCTGTTTTTAAGCTCCCCCTCCATGCCGGACCCCTCTGCTAATTTGCAACCAATCTCTGTCATCCTTTTCCAGAGCTCCATGCTGGAGGAAACAAGAACACCTAGAAGCCTTGTTAGAGGGAAATGTAACCAGGGCAGAAGGGATGTTCAAGGCTACTCACCCAGTCTAGGGAGATGCTAGTACCTTCAAAACCACTATGGGTCATGGGTTTTAAAGAGGTTCAATTCAAGGTAATGGAGTGGGGGGAGTGCTTTTCGAGTGCAGGCTAATGAAGAAACCCCTCTGTTATTGACTAAGTCTCCATTTAACAACTGTCCTTTATTTTGCATAAAATCATGCAATTAGGACTTTCTGGGATGTCAGGATGTCTTGTCAAGACAGGAAGGCTGGGATTCAAAGAAATGGATACAAAGTTTGCAACAGTCTGAGCTCACGCCCATTTGGCGAGCATTTACTTCATCAGGGTCCAGTACATACCCGCAAAGCTGTTATTTACAGGAAGGTGGGATAGCATTTCATCCAGCACTGGGGTTCTCAGAAAATGGGTTGTGGGGAGAACGTTTTTGCTTAGGAACCAGGCCAGCTGTCTCCTTCCGGTCTTCTGCCTCTCCATGTGACCTCCGCTTCATTTCTGTAACCCCAGGACAACTTCCGGGTGCTTTGTACCGGGGCAGGACAGGCATCACCTCAGGACTCCTTTCCCTTTCTCTCACGTGTTCAGGGACGATTGTGCAAACGGGCAGTTTAGGAACTAGAGTTAAAACTCAGATTGTGCCACCTGCAATTTTAAAGGCCAAGGAATGCAACCAGAGAAGTAGAGCTAAGAGTGCATTTTGGAGGTTCCTGTGTCTTCTCTCACCCTGATTTCTCATCTTGATGGAATGGTTACCAGGCCCATGGGCCTATATTTAAAGCCCTTTAAACGTGCTGTTTCTCTGTTCATCTAAGAAAGACTCCTCAACCCAGGGCACAGCTTTCAGAAATAACCCTGTGGCTTCTCTCGCACTGTCAACCTGTGGTTGATTTCTCCCTCTGAGAGGGCAATGGGCTGGAGTCTGAAATGGAGGAGGAGGGATGGTGGAGCCACAGGAATGGACAGTCTGTTCCTGCCTGTATGCGTGCCAGCCATAGCAGGGAGGGGATCAGCTGGCATCGTTGTGCCAGAAACTTTAAAAATACAAACAGCATCACAGAAATTGGAATTCTGAGACAGTGGGGAATGGGGACAGGACATCAGTGAGGAACAAATTTTAAGTGATTCGAGAGCCCTCGAAGTTTGTTGCAAGGGGGACGTGGCTATTCTGCAGTCCCATCAGCTCCCCTCCAGCTGTCCTTGCTGTGCCCTGAACAATCACCCCCAAAAGCCTGACTGACCCCCACTGGCAGTCAAGTTTCACCGCAATTCCTAAGATTGCTTGGACTGCTAGCATCAATTTCTAGTAGACCCCACAGGTCTAGGAACGAAGGCTCATAAACGGAGCAGGGCCGTTCCCTCCAACCTTTTCACAACACGTTCATGTGTCCAGTACAGCGCACCCCCTGCCCTCCGATCCAACGTTACCCCTGCCTGTCTGATCTCCTGGAATACTTACAATTTAGGCTTCTGGGGAGGGATGACTACCTCTTCCCTTGAATTGTCAGCCATTTTATGCTCTTGCACTCCCCCACATAAAAATCAACTCCGTGCTGGCCAGGTTTACAGTTCCCTAAAGCTAGGGCTGGCCTTACCTACCTTGACACGCAGCCAGTCCATCCCTCCAGTTCCATGGCTGTCAACCTCTAGCATACACAGGAATCACCCAGAGGGCTTGCTGAAGCAGACTGAGGGGTCCCTCCGAATTCCTGATTCAAGGTGGACCCCAAGAATCTGCATTTCCAGCAAGTTCCCAGGTGATACTGATGTTGCCAGTTGGGGGCCACACTTTAAGCACCACTGACTTAGTTTAGCTTCTTCCAGAAAGTGCCCTGGAGAAGCCTGCCTCCTCAGTATGGCTGCCCATTCCCCTAAGTCCTTCAGAGCTGGAATTCTGCTGACACTTTGGGACAGGCAATGCTTAGTAAAATAAGAGACCAAGACACCAGGATCTTGTTAGCTGGATATATTTCATTTTTTTTTGTTTGTTTGTTTTTGTTTTTTGTTTTTGTCACAGAACACTGTTTGCAGTAGAGGAAACTGGCATTGCAGTCTGGTGGTAAAATGGCTTGTTCACATAAACCAGTACATGTTCATCCTTTAGCGCAAAAAGCCCTAATGGCGCGTACCCTATTGAAATTCAGGACATCTCCAATATTTTCTCTCTCTGTTTTTCTTTGTCATCTTTTTTTTTTGTTTTTTTGTTTTTTAATAAACATTTTCAAGGTTTGTCCAAAAGAAGGCCATATAGGTTCTTGGCTAGCGGAAGACAATTCAGAACAGCTGTTGCACACTTGGACTGTCACCTTCTCCAGGCTGGCAGTTGATATCTTATTTTTTTTCCAACTCATTTTTATTAAAAAAATAAAAAAATGCTCCAACTATCAGTTTTACAAAATCTCTAAGGGAAACACAAGAGCAAGGTGCTGAGGTAAAAAACACCTGAGGTAGCTTTTTTTGTGTGTTTTTCTCGTTTAAAAAAATCTGTAAATTTAACGCCCTGGGCCAACGACCTCGTGTAAATTGCTATTTTCCTCCATTTTTTTTTTTTTTTTTTTAAAGAAAGAAATCATTTCGCTGAATATTGATGGCTTATACACCAAAATGTAAAAAGACAAAATACATTCTTTCTTTGTGGAATTTTTCTTTGTTTGGTTGGTTGGTTTGATGGGTTCCTGTTTTCTTCTTCCAAAATGCTAGGACAAGTACCATTGACTCTTGTTCTTTTGAGTAACCAAGTGTAAGTTGAGGCTGGTTTGTGTGTTTCGCTTTTGTTCCTTTTGTGTGATGTGATACTCAGAGCACTGCTTTGCCTGGGGGGGTGCGTAGATACTGGGAATTGAGAAAGAGGGATGAGGGAATTAAAAAGAATGGGGATGGAAAAGAAGGGGAGGGAGAGAAGGTAGGGGAGAGATAAACAGAGAGAGACAGAGAATTATATAGCAGTATGCAAAAAACCAGTTTAAAACCTGTGAAGCAAAGAGAAATGGGTGTGTGAGCTAGACAGGGATGAAGAGAGACAGAGTTTCCTCTTCAGAGAGACGGTATCCCTTCTGTTGACATACACAGGTGGTCCAGAACTGCTGTGAGTGTCCTTCCGAGATTCCCCTCGGGTGAATTTGTGTGGGTGGTCTCGAAGCTCCTTACTAAACCATTAGACCTCCCAAAGAATGACTTGATTCTTTAAAGTCTAGAAAAGCCTGCTTTCTCTTTAAAAAGAAAAAAAAATTAATAATTGATTAAAACTTGGAGTTAGTTGAGTTATTTGATATATTATTTCTAAAATATATTAACGCTGCAGGCACCCTGTGTAACCCACAGGCCACATATCTTAACATCTTTTCCCTTCTAATATGTACACACATGTACAGAGACAATTTCCACAAAAAGAAAAGGGTGTGAATTTTGCTTTGCTTTGAACACGTTCACCTATGTTAGTTCAACTAAAAGGGATAGCGTTGTAGGAGGTAAGGAGAGATCCGAGTGGATGGTGCAGTGGATGGCTGGGAAGCCTGCAGAGGCCCTGGGGGAGGCAGGAGGCCGGGCAGGGACCCGGTCTGACCTCCCACCATCCTCCTGGCCCCTGGGATTCTCAGGGCCTCTGCAGAGTCCCCGGTGCCTCCGCAGACTTCTCATTCCTCAGGATGGTCTTTGGTTTGCTCCCGAGCTGGCTGGCTGTGTTTGGTCTCATTCTGTCAGGTGTTGGAAGGGCTACATTCATCCGTTGTTTTGCTGGTGCCTGTGGGAGCCTCACTTGCTGCGCTGTGAGGCGACTCCCTGAGGATATTTCTGCTCCTGCTGCTTCACCTGTTGTACAATTTCCCTGATCTTGCGCTGTGCAGTCTGCAGCAAGGGAGAGGAGGGGACAGGGGAGAAAAAGGAACCCGGTTCTGAGGACAAGCAGTGGGGGTCGGGGGGTGGGAGGGTGGGGTTGGGACTTGGGGAAAGGAAGTGGGAAGCTCAGAAAACTGTTGTCTACCCGCTGAGGCCCTCACTCCGGGGGCTTTTTCTGCCTAAAGCGGCAGGGTTCCCCCCACCCCTACTTCAAGGCAACTGGGTGTGGAATAAGGAGATGGGAGACCAGAAGCTTCCAAGTGGCTGATGGACAGATAAGCCAAGCAGAGCCAGGGAACCAGTGAGGAGGGGGCCTCATGGAGGTCAGACAGCAATCCCCCTCCCACTATACACATGGCAGCTTTAACCCTTCCCTCCCCCCCACCCCCACCTTTCTGGAGTCACTAGGAAGAACACGAGTGTGATGCTGGGAAAGATGGACAAGAAATGGGACGAGGAAGAAGTGAGAAACCGGCCCAGACACTCTATCCTGCACTAGAGAAAACACGTGAGCCCAAACCTGACCCCTCACCCCACCCTAGTACTCCAGTGCAGGGAGAACCCTGAGGCTGCACGCCTGTGAGAACCTGGCAGTTAACACACATTCCCAGGGCACCTGAGGAGCTGGGACACAACGGCAGAAGAGGGAGGTGTGGCCGGGGCTCTGGCTGGAGGAAGGGGCACGGGAGAGCAGCTGTGTGCAAGTGCCTTGCCCACACAGGTCCCCTGGCATGGCTTTGGGAGAGCAAGTGGAGCGCTCAGACAAGGCTTTAGTGTAAGCTTTGACCACCCTCACTGGTTTAGGGCAAGGACTGGGACTGCTCTATCCCCATACCCAAACAACAAAAAGCATCAAAAAGAGGGGCGCCTGGGTGGCTCAGTCAATTAAGCATCCGACTCTTACTTTCAGCTCAGGTCATGATCTCTTGGTTCATGAGTTCAAGCCCTTTGTTGGGCTCTGCGCCAATGGTGTGGAGCCTGCTTGGGATTCCCTCTCTCTGCCCCTCCCCCCCACACACATGGATTCTCTCTCTCTCTCAATAAATAAATGTATGTTATGTATATAATATGTATGTATGTATATAAATGTATATAAATGTATGTATATAAATGTATATAAAGGCGTCAAAAATAACCAGGAGTACATGATGCCGAGTCACTGGTCCTTCTGAATGAAACAGAAGTGGCTCTGTGCTCTGACGGGGCATGTCATGGTGAGATGGAGAAGGACAGCAGAGAAATGAAGGTCTCCAGCAATGAGCATGTTTAACTCTTAACAGTAGAATTCTGGCACTCAAAGCCTGACTGGGGCACCCTGAGGCAGGGTCCTTGCCTGGTATGTAGTTCCCACCAGGGAAACGTGGTGATTGAGGCCTGAGGAGACGGCAGAGGAAGGGGAGACCTTATGCTTTAGCATTTCAGGGGGCTTGAGATGTGCTTGGCTTGACTTCAAAGTGCTAGCCCCTTCCTCAAGCTCCCCTAGCATGCCTGGGGGAGAGCAGGGCTGAGAACAATTTCCCCTGCCCTGTAGAGCCAGGTAGAGGTTCCATCTGTCATGGGGTGTGTGTGCAGGGCACGGCCAACCCAACACGCCACCAGTAGCTCAGAATTGAAGAGAGACTGGCACGAGAGACCAGACCCTCACAGCACAGGTACCTGGCTAGCAAAGAAGTGCCCGATAATTCTGACGATCACTTCCTCATTTTCATCCGGCGTTTGGTCACGAGGCACGATGACTTCTGCACTGGTTAAGTTCTGCAGTTCGTTCACCTGTGAAGGGAGAAAAGCGGGGTCAGGAGGCAGTGGGAGAGGGGCGTGCTGGAGGGCAAGGCAGCTAGAGGCTATTCTCCTTTCCTTCAGTCTAGAACATGTCCGGGGGCTTCCCAGTCCCTGATCACATGGGATCAATGGGAGGCCGAGGGAGGGTCCAGCCTCCGACTGCCTGGAGCTCCTTTTGGGGCTGAATTCTTATTCTGGAGTCTCCGCGGTGTGGTTCCTGCACATGCTCGCAGTGACCCAGGCTCTCCCAGCACCAAGGAAGGAAAATCACCAAAGTAAACTTTCCTTTCTAATCAGACCTTGCTCTGATGCCTGCTCTTCATTTTCATCCCTGCCTCCGAGTCCTACTTATGCTGCTTCAGCCGCTGGATGGTTACCTTTTCTCCCTGCCACTCCAGTTCCGTGCCAGTCACCTGCGGGAAGTGGCCAGCCCGTGCTGCTCTCCCTCACCTGCAGCCCACCCCCTGCACTCCGGTGCTCCTCCTCACCAGCCTCAACAAGCCAACACTGCCCGGGGTTCACCCCAGGCCCTGGCAGGGTGCTGAACACACAGGTGGGGTCTGCAAGGCCCGGTGGACAGCTCACAGTCTCTGGGGGGCAGTGTTGGCTTGATGAACAGAATTCACGGACAGGTTCTAAAACGACCAAATAGGAGATCAAAGGGCTCAGGAGTCTAATCCCCCATGGGCCATTTGCTCTCTCTTGCCTAGGGCATCCCAAGCGGCCTAGAGCTGGTGTGTGTCCTCTGATACTGGTCACATTCCTGGTTGTGGGGAGTAATCCGCAAACCATTCAACTTTCTTCTTTTGTATAAAGGTGACTCACTGTATGTAGAACTTGACTTTGAGTCCTTAGTAAGAATTTCTGTGTAAAGAAAATAGCAGGCGTGTGCACGTGCACACACATACAACTCTAGAGATCCCTCAAATTCCTGCCACTCAACACTGTCACCTTGCTAGTGTACATAGGCTCTCGGGGTCATATCCCCACCACATAAGTCATGTTCTAGATCACTTCTGTGTCTGACAGAACTATCTGCTCATTCCTACAGGCTTCAGAATTGATGCTCTGGCACTTTTCAAATTACTTTGTGTTGCTGCCACCTTCATGTTGAAAACCTTCATTGCTTTTTGTTTTAAAGTATTTCCTTTTTTACCCACCACGCGGTTGCTAACCTAGCTCCCTTGTAACAGGTGGGCAGGTTTGGGAAAGAGCCAGAAGACAGAATCTGCAGGATGGAAAGTTTGAAAAGTGAGGGGAGAGTGTAGGACACCAGACCCTGCAGGCCTCTGAACGTGAATTTAGAGAAGATGACAGTCTGCTAAGTAGGTATACACTGGGTGGAGCTCTATTCCCTAGTGTTTTCCTGCTGTTCTGTGTGGGTTTAAAGGGGCCAGGAGGCAGCCTCCTCCTCTTCAGGGAGGACCTTCACTTACCAGCATGTAGCTGAGATGTCCTATTTCTAGGCACAGAACCCTGGTGTTTTTGGTGGCCTGGCCCAGTACCACGGATTCGGGGCCCTCGGCTCTGGAAGAATGTCCTTCCAGAGCCAGTGGGGGGAAATCGGGTCAGGCTGGGGCAGGGAATGGGCCCAGGAGATGAAGCCAGCTCAGAGCAAACTTACGGTTTTGCCGCCCTTGCCGATCACCCGGCCAGCTGTAGAAGAGGGCACTCTGATGTGCGCTTCCAGCTTCACCTCTTCTTTGGGGTTAAAGAAGTTTTCTTCCTTCAGTTTCCCAAAGATCCGCCCCTGGGCCTGAGAGAGCAAGGCGTGACCGCTTCGCCGTGCTGCTGCCAGAACCGGCCGGGGAGCCCAGGCCTGCACACCCCCAGCCCCGAATTCACTGGGGCCACCACGGGGGAGCTGTGTACCCTGCTTCCCTCCTTCAGAGACCTGGCTGTTCCTGCCACACTCAAGGAACGTACCTGACCGCTGCCTCTTGGAAGCTTGTGTGTGGGGCCAGGGGTGGTGGTGATGGGGCAGAACTAGGTCTTAGTTCCCTTATCCACAGCACCTACGAACGCCTGGCTGAATGAACCTGTCCAGGGGACTCTTAACTTCCTCCCATCATGGTATTTTTAGACCCCGGGTTACAAAAGGGTGGAGGCGAGGTAGGTGGTGACTGGGGATGCTTTCTGATGTCTTAACTCCAGCCAGGGAAGCTGAGACATTACGGTTTAAGACAAAAAAACAAAAAAACTTTAACAATTGAGATATAATTCTTACAGCCTAAAATTCATCATTTTGAAGTATACAGTCCAGGAGTTTTCTGTGTATTCACTACATTAAGCAGCCAGTACCACTATTCAGGACATCTTCATCCCAGTCCCCCGGAGCAAAACTCCATACCTAGCAGGCAGTCCCCATTCGTCCCTTCCCCAGCCCCTACTTTCTGTCTCTGGATTTACCTTTGCTGGACATTTCGTATAAAGGGACGCTCATAATATGCGGCCTTTTGTGTCTGTCTTCTTTTACTTCATGCAGTGTTTTCTAGGTTTATCCATGCTGTAGCATGCATCAGAATTTTGCTCCTTTTTATGGCTGACTAATTTCCTACTGAGTGCATAGATCACATTTTGTTTATCCACTCATGAGCTGAAGGGCTATTCTTCTTAAATGTTTTCACATGTGTTAATGTTTTCTCAAATTTTCAGTATTTTTAATAAGGACTATACTTTTATAAATATGTTTCTTTTAGAAAACTCAATTTATAATTTTCCCAAGGGAGAAAAAAGGGCAAAAACAAAATGCATCCGACCAAACTCCCAACAAGCTACTGCTCTTTCTCCTTACACCCCATGGTTATGCCCCCACAGCTTGAAGGGTATAAAATACTAAAGGAGTCTGAGATACTTATCCTCAAAACTGTGGCTAAGGGGTCAGAGATAGCCCAGAGGAGTGTCATTTGAACTAGGCACTGACAATCTACATTTCCATGAGAGAGAAGGGAAGGAGTGCTCCAGGAAGCAGAGCTCCAGGGAACAACCTGGAGGTAGGCAAGACAGCATGAGTCTGAGACTAGTGAGCAGCAGCAGGAAGAAAAATCGAGGCTGGGCCTCGCAAAGAAGTCTTGAACATGCCTCTGAGATGGCCGCCACCTGCTAAAGGCCCTTAGCTACTGCAGGGCTGAGGTGGCCCCCGGCACTGACCTTGAACTGGGCTTCAGGTGGGCCGGTGATGATGACCATTCTTTCGCTGACATCTGGGCCTTCCGCCGGGGCAATCTGCAGTTTACAAGGCAAGAGGAAAATGCTGCTGCCGGGCTGTGGTCCCCAGTCCCCTCTCACATACTAGCAAGGGATTATGGTGTGGTTTCTGCCTTTGCAACTGCTGCTTTCTCTCCGGGTCTTAGGAAGATACCACCATAATGCCCAGTATCAAATTTGGGTCTTTGACCATCCAGGCAGACTTGGAAGCAGTGCAAGGAGTTCCTGCCCGTCCCTGCCCCGAGCACCTGCAATGACTGGCCTCCTTTTACCGAGCCAAGGGAGTCAAGAGCTCTAGGAGGAAGAAGGAGGTGTAGGCTCAACCAGCCCACCCAGGGCCCCGAGGGGGTAAGGGCTAAGTCCACAGAGGCACTACTGTGGAGCCAACTTGCAGGAAAGGCGCCCCTGGTTCTAGTTCTCAGCTCACAGAGGCAACTGGCTGCAAGGGAGAGTTGAGCTAGAGCATGAGTGGCCAGGACCAGCTCCTCCACGGCACAGGAACCAAGGGTGACAGCACCAGAGCAAGGATGAGGTCACCCTGGTCCCAGTGTCTGCTCTGCAAATCCTTCCCCTCCCCGGCCTCCATGTCCTCATCTGTGAAATTTGGAGGTGAAATCTGGCAAGCTCAATGCTGCCTTCTATTTGTGAGTCTATCTGCTCTATTTGTGATTCTGAGTTCTCTTGTAACACAACTCAATGACAGACCAAGCAAGCATGATTTTTTTTTGTTGTTGTCGTTAGACTCATTTTATATTCTTTTCTGCATACCCTGCCTTATTCTGAAAATCATTAAGGTAGCTTTGAAAATGAAAACAGTGTAGCAAAACTAAAGTCAATTTAAAATGAGTTAAGGGTACACCATTTAGGAATGAGTCAAGCGTGAGGTTAGTACAACTGTCTGAAATTCACCAGCTAAGACCAGCAGTCCAAGAGCTACTCCTGTGCTCCTGCAGCTTTGGAATGACATTCCACCGGCAAACTCCCTCGAGAGCACCAGGAAGGAGAACGCTGTTTTATCACTGAAACAAACAGGACCTGGAGGGGAGGTGACTGCCGAGATCCCAGGGTGAGCAGGGGCGGGAGTAAGGCTCAGGAGATTTGTGTGGCATTCTGAAGCCTGCCGGATGCTCTGTAGGGCAGAGTGATGGGAGCCCAGCTGTTGTCTGTAACCAAGGCATCTTGGGGTGTTATCTTCCCGACCTCACCTCAACCCAGCCCCTGCCAGCACTCAGCTCCCACATATAAATGTACAGCTCTCTCCCTGCCCTGGGAGCATCTCCCTGTGCCTGTAGCTGTGGTCTCTGAAGACAGGCAAAGCAGGAATGGAGGGTTCTTTAGAGTGAGATTATCCATTTTGCTTTAGAGAAAATGCTTTCAGTCCTGTTGAAAATAACAAAGCCAGGTCTGATTTTTAAAAGTAGAAAGCTTCTCTCACCAATACTTGGCTTCTGTGGTTTTCTCTCCTTTACTGCTATGGAGACAGGCAGGGATCGGGAAAGAAGGCAGCGGCTGGAGAAGCAGGATGTTGTGTGCAGCATAAAGGATGATGGGGTACTGCCAGCCTGCAGAGCCCGTTCTGTTCCCCTGGTCCTGCCCTGCTGTATCTGCCCATCAGAGGCCATGAGTCAGGCGATACACCCCTGCTCAACCTTGCTGGGACATAGAAGGATGGTGGGGACGCCGTGGAGTGGAGCCCAAGGGATTGCCCTCTCTCTTAGTTTCCCGAAGGCCAGCTGGGAGTGACTCTGGTATAGCACTCAGGTTGCCGAGGTGGAAAAAACACTGGACCAGAGATCAGATCACCTGGTCAAATGTCGGCTCTTGTATTCTTTACCTTCGTGACCTTCAACACTCAGTGAAACCCTCTGGGCCCTGTTCCTCATGGGCAACAGTAAGTGGGAAGCAAGTGCTCCGGCCAGTCCCAGTGGTGCTCAGCACACTACAGGGCAGCACAACCGATGAGGTCAGGGCCGGTCCTGCCACTTGTGTGCCTTGGCCTGGTCCCTGGGCCTAAGTCCCACTTTTCCCAGGGAAAAAGAGAGGATTTCGTGTCATAATCCCTTGAGCCCCTTTGAGTTGAAATCATCTCCTTCTGTCTCCTGCACGGTATCTCAGGCCACATGACTGGACACAAGGAAAGGCCCTTGGGGGCAGCCGGCCCAGTGGTCCTCCACGCTGTACCTGTCCTGCCACGGCTGCCGGCATGTGGGCTGGGGTCTTAGCTGCAACAAGCCTGTTAGAAGCCATGGCCCCCCGTGTGCTGCGCTGCAGTCCGCATGCACCTCAGGGCTCCCGCCTAGACTCTGCACTTGGCAGGTAACAGAGCTGAGGCCTGAGACGGGAAATGATTTGCCCAAATAATACTCTTTGATGGTCTCGCTGCAATTCTTGTGCTGTACTACTCAGAATGTTTTGTTTTTGCTTTTTCTCCAGCACACTTGCTGTGGGAGAAATTCCAGCTCTTCTTGTGGAGAAAGCGCAAGCATTCTTTCTCTCCAAGTCATGAGACTTCTCACTCGGAATTCCGGGTTGTCCCATGGTAGCAAATTATTTTACGTAACAACGGAAACTCTGTTTTCAAAAGAGTTTCATGAGGCTTGGGACGTGCTCAGCATTCTGCCTGTGAGTCAGAGCCGATAGCTGGGCTTGGAGCAGGACCAGGGTCGAATAATCCTTCCCTTTCAGCTTCTCGGGCGCTTCTTCACATGGCGCTCGAAGGGGCAGGATGTGGGTCTGTAACTACACTCACCACCATTTCCATAAATCAAGGGGCCTTCCTTCCTGAGCCGCTCTGTGCAGTCCCAGGACTGCCTGTCCGGCTGTGATACCAGCTTTTGTTTACCTACAATTTTATCACTTTTCAAAGAGTTTTGCATCCAAACTACTTTCTTGAGAATTTGTGAAGCAGAGAGACTAATTAAAGCGTCAAAGCACTGATAACAGCGAAGTGAAAATGATGCTCTGCTGAAGTCCGCTCCCTTAGGTTGGGGAAAAAACCCTCAGCCTTTTTCTTTCCTCCCTCCCTCCCTTCCTTCCTCCCTTCCTTTTTTTTTTTTTTTTTTTTTTGCTTTATCTTCTTAAGAAGAAGACTATGGTAGCCCCAACAGGACTGGGTTGGCTTGTCTGTTACTAGAAATTTTTCTAATTCAGTTGTTAGTTGAGCAAGAAAGGAATGAGAGAGGTAAAGATGAGAGCAGATAGGATTAATCTTGGGGGCCAATTTGCCAGATCCTGTGGGAGTCTGTCCCCAGAAGGAGTCAGCGTTGCTCAGGACTAGCAGAAGGAACAAGGCACATGGGGTGGGAAGGTGGTGATGGAAGAAGGCGGGAAACAGATGGCTGTGGAGAGCAGCTTTACCTTGATGGAGGCCCCAGCGAATCGAGCCAGCTGTTTAATGTGCGCCCCCTTCTTCCCAATGATGGCACCTACAGCCTGGGTCGGGATGAAGAGATTCACAATCTCCTGCTCTGGGTACTGGAAGGGCAGCACAAGACAAGACATCATTCCCACTGGGTTGTTCCATCAGGCACTCAGCAGGTACCTAGCATCTACGATGAGCTGTGTGCTGTGGGAGCCCTAATACCCAAGGAAATGGTCAAAATGGTGCATGGGATGCTCCTGCGGCCTAGGAGCTGCAGGTGTGAGGCCTAAGGAACAAACCTGGGCACAGGGAGCACTACATGACAATCGAAATGGGAACTCCTCTTGAGCAGCTCTGAATCTGCTGGATTCAGAAAGCTGTCTGTTCACAGGCTTTCTGTCATATGCAAATGTGATAGGTACTGCTCGCTCCTGTGTCTTTATCCAAGAAATCAATACTGTTATTAAATATACCTGGCCTGAGGACAGGGTCCTGAGGCACTTTGTTAGAAGAACAGGAAACAACTCTGCACACCTTGTAGCCATGACTGGTATCTTCACCAGAGTGACATCAGGTTCGAAAGAAGATAAGTAAACCTGCCGTGACCATGCCACATGGTGACAGCCCAAAGAGACCAGGGGTCGTCCCCATAGGGGTCTGTGGGAATGACATGACCCCATTTGTTCAAAGACCTTTAGAAATGCTCTTCTTTGCTAAATACTATCTCCTAATTTTATCTCTTGATCATTCGTATGTACCCATTTCCTGCCACCTGTGGATTTGTAAGCATTGGCAGGAGTGCTGACTGTTGGGGTAGTTTGGTGTCACTCACAAGAAGCCCTGGACACATAGGACCCAGCACTCACACCAGGACGTTCACTGGTCAGTCCACCACAGCCTGTGTGGTACCCGCCAAAGGAGAGGGAAAAGTGGCCGACGGGCTGAACCGAGGGGCACTTACGGAGTGGTGATGCGGGAACGGCCCAAACTGGTGAGGGGGGTACAAGCTGGAGAAGTATCCGGAGTGAGTCTGCAGCATGAAAGAAAGAGTCGGTCAGCGGCTGCCTACAGGGACATTCTCCAAACTCAGGGAGGCAAGATTCCCGCACACAGCACAGGCTCTGCGTACCGTCACCTGGCTCCACCTGGCCCCTGGCAGCTCAGATCTCTGCTCCACTTCTCCCACCGCAGCACTGAATGCTTGGCTGAATGTTTATCACGGTTAAGCTGCACCATGCTTTAGGCCCCTGGGAACTTACCACCACGGGAGTAACTCTTTGGACCTGCCCTCCCTCAGACAGGCAGGCCCAGTGGCTTCTATTTTCTGGGAAGCCACGGACTGTGGATTAAAAGGCACAGAGACAGTAGGACAAAATCTAGAGTTATTCATGGCCAGCAAATGTGCTCCTGGGAAGCCAGGTCTGTGAGCTCCCTCAGAGAGTTTTGAAAGGAATGGAGAGATTGAGAATGGAGGGATTGAAAATGAGGCTGAGAGAGGAGTGATAATGAGTGAATAAATAGCATCATGTGTGAGTGTGAGGGAGGGCCGGGAGGGAACAGGAAGACAAATGTGGATAGAAAACAAAAGAGCTATTACAATAACATTTAAAAAGCAGCTGCTTTTGGGACACCTGGGTGGCTCAGTCGGTTAAGCATCTGACTCTTGATCTCAGCTTCTGTCATGATCTCACGGTTTGTGCGTTCGAGCCCTACGTCGAGCTCCACGCTGACCGTGCAGAGACTGCTTGAGATTCTCTCTCTCTCCCTCTCTCTGCTCTCTCTTTCAAAAATAAATAAACTTATGGGGTGCCTGGGTGGCTCAGTCGGTTAAGCGCCCGACTTCAGCTCAGGTCATGATCTCATGGTTTGTGGGTTCGAGCCCCGTGTCAGGCTCTATGCTGACAGCATGGAGGCTGGAGCCTGCCTCAGATTCTGTGTCTCCCTCTCTCTCTGCCCCTCCCCCACTCACACTCTGTCTCTGTCTCAAAAATAAATGTTAAAAAAATTTAAAAAATAAAAAAATAAAAATAAATGAACTTAAAAAAAAGTAGCTGCTTTTTGTTGAATATCTAATATACAAGGCACTGTGGTAGGTAATTTATTCACAAACTCTTCATCCTCATAACAGGCCTGCAAGACAGAAATAGGTCTGATATCATACATTCGTACAGGCAGGACACTGACAGAATCTGCAGTCTAGTTAACTGCACTTTGCATAAGGCCACATAAATGCTGGCACACCTGTTACAGGAAAGGAGGTGAATGGCTCAGAGCACCACGGGGTCAATGTCTGCGGACCCGCCCTGCAAGATGACCTCCTAGGCTTCTTACAGGGGTCTAGTGTTTGTTGGAGGGCCCTTGAACAAATCCCGTTGTGTTCTCAGTCTCCCAGATCTCCAGATGGACTTTGAGTTCCATACCACAACTTCATCTTATAACACTAGGGACCAAATGAAAGGGTTTCCCTTTCTGAGCTTGGAGAGTGGACTTCTGGCCTCGGGAAAGAGGAGACATGGACACTGCAGGAGGGGCTTCCTCCACTGTGGGTCTAGGTGATCACAGGGCTGTGCTTAGGAACTATTATGTAGACACAAGCCTTTGCTCTCAGGTTTTGGAAGGAAGCTGTAGTGACACCTCACTCCCACAAGAGGGTGCTATGAGACCAGCATTGCCTTGGCACCTTCCACTTCTGACTGGAAGCTGAGTGAAGAGGGCTTACCTGGTCCTGCTTCTTCTTTGAAGGGCATTCAGCTCCAGACCCTTCCTGCAGGTCCCTGTCCTGAGCCATGTAGGGTGAAGAGAGAATTTCTGTGGCTTTCTGCTCAAAGCTCTACCTTGGGGAAAGGATGCTTCCCCTTGCTCTCCCTCCATTTCCTCTTGCAGGACATCCTTTCTTTCAGGCCTCAGAGCAGCAGTAATTCTTTTGAATTGTGACTTGCCTTTTCCTCCACAAACTCACATGAGACCAAGAATAGACCAGCCACAGTGTGACTCCTATTCTGGGTTTGAATACTCCCAACATAAACACTGTATCAAATTTAGACCTACCACTTGGGTTAGGAGAGAGAATTAGCTATAAAAGTATAAAAAGGACTAATTCCCCAGTCCTCCTTGTGTTCACGAGCTACTACAGTGGGAAAACTTGTGGGGAAAGAATCCCAAACTTGGCAGTCAGGAGCTCGTGTCTAGCAGAGGTGCTGGCTTTATGTACGTTAAGTTGGTTTTCGGAATCAGAACACTCATAAGACCTGAGTCTGAATCATCAGCTCCATACAAGCTGGAATAATTTATTCAACTCTTCTGAGCCTCATCCACAAATGGATTAAAATATCATGTCTAGATCTAGAAAATAAAATATCTAGATCTTTTAGAAATTAGATCTTCTAATATGTTGTGAGGGTTCCTTCAATCGTTCGTTCATTCATTTATGAAAAAGATATCTGAGCACCTATCATATACAAAGCACTGTTCTAGGTGCTGGGGACACAGCTATTAAGACAGAAAAGGTCCCTGCTACCATGGGACTTACGTCCTATTGGGGAGACAGACAAGTATTGTGAAAGTAACGAACAGGACGACGTGAGGAAGCAAAGCTGTGGAGATTAGGGTTGGGATGCCAAATTTAGCTGGAACGGCCCAGGAAGACTCTCTGAGGAGGTGACCTCTGAGTTGGGCTCCATGGAGGAGAAGGAACTGCACACAAGGCACTGGGGAAGGAAACATTGTAAGCAAGATTCTTAGAGGTGCTGAGCTAGGACAGGGGTTGGCCTTTGGAAAAACAGAAAAGGGGCCGGTAGGGTAAAAGCTGCAAACGATGGGGGGCAGGCAGTCTGAGATCACACAGGGCTTGTGGGCCTTGGTCTGAACTTGGATCTGACCCTATGAAGTACCATGGATGCCCCTGAAGGACGTTACGCGGCACTGAGTGGGGTCACAGGAGTGGAAGGATCTATCATTGGGTACTGTAGGGCTGAATTGTTAGTGTTAAAAGACTACTTACTTATAATGAAATGTATGCTTAAAGCACACGATTTCCCAACCTTCTATGGATGGAGTCTACAATCTCAACTGGAGGAAGGTTTTCAAAACACGCTTCATCACAACCGTCAGAGAAATCACCCGCTGATGACTTGAATAAATGTTCTCTTTAATGGGAAAACAGGTTGCAGCCATCTGATGAACCAAGGGCCCAAGGAGGGGGAGGTCGGCAAGGAAGCCCACCCAACCCAACACAGCAGTTGGTCTCACTGTCCCAGTTTGAGAGTCCCTAGTTATTTTACAAAGGAGAAGCTCTTTTATTTATTATTTTTAATTACTATTTTTTTAGACGCCTCCTTCCCCATGTATTGCTCCCACAGACCCTCCATCTGAAGGTTTAGAAGCCACCAGGAACCACATGAGCTCTTTTTGGTCTTAGGCTGCATCCCAAGATAAGAATTCCAATGCCAGAGAGATGAGGGGGTGGTGAAAAAGCTCCTTTATCTTTAAGAATTTAAGAAGCATTATGACACTAGGGAGTGGGGGAGGGGTGTTACAGTAAAGGTGACCCTGCCAAGTGTGTCCCCACCCCCTGCCAACAGAGGCTGCAAGGTGGGTGGTCATTATTATCCACCGGTTTGTGTTACATTCTCAGTTTGAGGGAAACTGGTGTCTGCTCTTCCTTTATGCTTCACTCTGCCTGGGGGGGGGGGGGGGGGTAGGTAGAGGAGTATATATCAAATGCATTAGTAAAAATTAAAAAAGCAATTATAAACAGTTGGACCTGCTTTTCCTGGAAGAACTGCAGAGTCTTTAGTCCCAAGCCGCTATGTATGACCATAATCATGATGTATGATTTAGGTGACAAACTGAAGCGTGAAGAAATCACGGGGTGGGAAGAGTGAGGGCTGGGAAGAGTGAGGGCTGGGAAATGAGCAGTGGACAGAGCAAGTGTCAGGCATACAAATTTCAAATACTGAAACAGCTGTACTGTGAAGAAAGACTGATGCCACATTGCAAAGATGGTGGATGCTCTCCCTTAGGAACCAGGAGTGTGGGCATGGGCCTGGGGGGATGGGAGTGGACTCGGCCAGAAGGGTCAGTGTCATGGGCAGAGCCTCTCCAAGATTCAGAAGGTACACCATTCTATGCCAGCTTGTCAAAGGGCCTCTCCACAATGGCTGCTTATCCACCTCTATGTGTTCTCAAGGGACAACCTCAGGAGCTGAGGAAAACCAGAAACTGTTAAGTTAGCAAGAGGCAAAGCCAAGACTTGAGCACAGATCTGTATCTGACTCTGCAGCCCAAGATCTCAACTACTACCCCCCATGCTGCCCCACATGGAACATTCTGAATTCACTGGTTCAGGTGGGGCCCATGGCATGTTATGAAAAAACTCCCCTAAGGATTCCAATATGCCTTCTGTTGAGTTTATTTAAGTATATGAATGGACAATTAAAATTATTAGATGTGTATGAAGAATCAGGAGCATGGAAGAAGGGAGCAAAGCCGAGCAAGGCAAAGAAATGGCCCAAGTGAATTCATTCAGAAAACAGAACTTTTAAAAAAAATTTGATTTGACTTCATTCATCTGTAAGTATACTGCTATGAGAAAAGATCAATCAGAGACCTAGATTGATTTGGAAAGGAAAAACTCCACAAAGGCTGTATAAATAGCAGAAAAGACACTCCTAAAAAGTCCATCAGTGCATCAGAAGATTAACCCATGCAAAACAAAAAGAAGGAACTGGATATGAGAATGGAGAAGAGCTATAATCCATAAAGTGGGAATTTCAGAAGGACAAAATGAAATGGGGGAGGGTGGGAGGGAGAAGTAATACTAACATGAAGTACAGAAGCAAAAGATTTTCCTGAACCAAAGAAAAACGTGAATCTTCAGATCAAAGGGCAGAGACTCACATTTCTGAACTCAAGTGTAAAGGCAAAATACTAAAAAAAGGCAAAAACAAAACAAAACAAACAAACCAAAAAAACTCTTACAGACAGAAGGAAAAAAAAGCAATCTACAAAATAAATCAGGCTGGTAGCACATTTATCTGAAAAAGAAATACTAAAAGTAATGTTTTCAGAGTTGTAGAGGAACTATTACTCTAGAAATTCTAGACACCCAGTTGAACTTTCATTCATGTGAAGGGAAAAGAAAAGAAGGGCATTTTCAGATCTAGAAAGGTTTAGAATTTATATTACGTAAGTGTAATTGCTGAAAAAAGTTGTATAAGGAAGCATTCCTGACAAACAAACAAAAAAGCCCCCAAATAACTCAAAAAATGAGAGGATATGGAGCACAAGAAACCATCTGCAGTGGACAAAGTAACCAGTTACAGTTTAGTTAATTCTAAACCACAGGTTATGAGACTGTGTATTCATTAGGAAAAGAAGCCGAACAGTTTGGAATAAAATTCCACATTATTTCTAGAGTCCTATGACCAAAATACATGAAATAAAACTTATTAGAATAAAAAATCTGACAAAACCATAATCATGGTGGGAGAAGAGCAAACTCCTCCCATAATAAGTCATACAGATAAAAATAATCAGATAGAGGATATGAGCCACCAATCAGAAGCTTGCTTTTATAGCTATAAACACAACTTTGAGCCCATCAGAGAAGGTGCATCCTTCCAAATGCCCACGAATTAAAAAACTGACCATGCATGAGTAAGGTCACAAAAATCAGAAACGCTGCAATAACACTGTCTGAATACCAAGTATAGAAAAGAACTGCAAGATAACAAAAAAGAACCCATCAACTACTTAGAAATTAAAAACAAACAAACAAACAAAGCCCTGGCAAATGTGGTTAAGGAAAAAAAGAAAACACAAATATATGATGCTAGGAATTACAAAAGAGTAATACACAAGTTGGGAGACTTAAAAGGCAATAGTCCACTTTGTACAATGTTATGCCAACACATGTGAAAGCTAGATGAAACAAATACTTTTATGGACAAATAAAAACCAATAAAACCAAGTCAATAATTTATAATAAACTGAAAAGTTTATAAATGATTTTTCTCCAAAAGGTGGTAGGCCCAGATGTTTTATGGATAAAATCTTCAAGGAACAGAAAAATTACACATTCTTTAATTTTCCCAAGCATATTAAAAGTTGGTCATCTCTCCAATTCATTCTTTTAGGAAAAAAAATAATCCTGCTGTTAAAGCTGTCGAAGAGAGTATACAACTACAGTAATTATAGCATAGACAAAGAGATAAATGGAGCAGAGTCCAGGAAGATAACTAAGTGGGAATTTAGTGTATGAGACACCTGGAATTTCAAACTAAGTGATTAAATGGTACATTATTCAAGAAGTGATTTGGGGAAAACTGGCTATCCATCTGGAAAAAAAAAAAAGATCTTTTTGTCAAAGTTTAAGTCAAGATAAATTCCCTATGAATTACAGATACAAATAACAACCCTCAAAATCCAACAATTAAAAATTATTTTAAGAAAACATGGGAGAATACCTTTACAGTGTTGGATGGGACATGTTTTCTTTAGCATGACACCAAAGGCCAAAATGCAAAACATCACTGATTTAACTACCTTACTTCTTAAAATTTCTACATGAATTCTGGTGAAGAGAAATCTGTGAGAATTTAAATTGCATATACCTTTTGATGCAATAATTCTAGTCTTAGATAATTTACTTTTGGATAATACACATTGTGCAAAGACTTATGAAAAAGAATATTCATTTTGACCCCACGTGTAGTAGAGAAAACCTGGAAACAATTCAAATGTCTAAAAATAGTGTGCTGGTTAGAAAAATCATAGTAAATTCATACAATGGTATACTATGTAGACATTAAAGAGAATTAGGTTTAATTGTGAAAAAATGCCCATAATAAGTGAAACAAAAACAAAACCCTTGTAATTCTGTGTGTATGACATAATTCCACTTATAGTTTTGAATAATATGATTGTATATATGCTTAGAAAACATTTTTGAAAAATGGAAACATAAAGGTGCTATACTTTGGGGGAGTGGTTATTGGGTAAAATTTGGGTAAGAGAAGGCAGGCCAAGGGACATGTTTACGATTTACTTCATACAACAGTTTGTCCAAAATATATTTAAAATTATAATGGCACAAGACACGACAAATAAAGCAAAGAGAAATAACAAGCTGGTGAAAAATACTTACAGTATGACAAGTGGATAATGGCCTTAATATGTAATTAGCTGTTACAAATCAGTAACAAAAAGACGGAAAATAAAGATGATGACAATAGCACTAATTTTACACAGAAATAATTATGTGCAGGTTTTAACTTACTCAAAAACCCTTAAAACAACACCATGATATATACAATTACCACCCCCATCTTATAGACAGGGACACTGAGATGCAAAGAGGTTAAGGCATTTGTCCGAGGTTAAAAGCAGCAAGTGATAGTAGAGAGATTCAAATGCAAGTGGTCTGGCTCCAGAACCTATACTGCCTTTCAAAAGACTGATGGGCGAAGGATATAGAAAGACAATTCACTGGAGGGGAAAAAATGGCCAGTAAAAACTGTTGAGCCTCATAATAACAAAAGAAATGTATGAAGTATCAGACTGCAAGGGATAATCACATGGGTTATGAGAGTATGGGAGAAAAAATCTGTATCACACATTGGCGGGAGGGAAAAGTAGTATACATCCTCCATGTATTGAAATTTATGTATTATGTATCAATATTTACGTATTTTATAATTATATATCATGTAGAAAATTTATATATTCTTTGGCTCAGCAATTCTATTTCAAGGAATTCATTCTGAGGAAATAACTGGATAAAAGAGCCAATGCACAAGGATTTCCACAGCAGAGTGAATGCCTTGAATATATATATTTTAGGTACATGTAGCATGTATTTAACATTTAGAAATTATATGTACACACACTCATATGTGCAAACACTGGTTATTTCTACATTGAGAAAAAACTTGCACTTTCTACATTTCTGTATTATTTCTTTTTTATTTTAAATTTATTTTAACATTTATTTATTTTTGAGAGACAGAGAGAGAGCATGAGCAGGAGAGGGGCAGAGAGGGGGAGACACAGAATCCAAAGCAGGCTCCAGGCTCTGAGCTGTCAGCACAGAGCCCGACGCGGGGCTCGAACTCACAAACCGCGAGATCATGACCTGAGCCAAATTCGGACGCTTAACCGACTGAGCCACCCAGGCACCCCTGTATTATTTGCTTCTTAAATGCTATGTACATATTACTTTTATAGTCAGAGAATAGTAAGTTTTCATACATACACATATGCTTTCAAAATTGAAGAGGTTAGAGACCAACCTTGGCACGTGTAAGCTCCATGTATAGAGGTACAGAGACTTCCTGACCTTTGGATCCCAAGAGCAAAAGTACTGGTGTTTTGTGATACATAAAAGGAAAGAAATACCCAAGGTTTCTGAAAATCTGAAAGCCTACATGACAAGAAAATAATAGAAGTATTTAAAACATGCCTATCGCTCCCACCCCACTCTGTCCTCAGGATGCCTGGGCCCATCAACCTGCAATGCACACTCTGCAGGTGTGGCTTTGGGGACCTGTCTTAGGTCCTGCACAGGTAGGCAGTGATGGCCACCTCCATTCCCTGGCTCTGCACTTCAACAGCCGCCCCAGGGAAGGAGAGTCACAGAAAGTTGGGGCAGCTATGTGCTGTGGTTAGAATCTAATCTTGATCTATGTGATCAAGATCAGAACCACATGGCTTTTAGCTTCATAAAGAAAGTAAAATCTATTTGATGAAGAACAGGAACTATGTATTTTATTTAGTAAAATGGTTATTGTACTGTTTTAGTGAAAATCTCAGATGAAAAGGAGCTTTCCAACTGGCAAACCTTATTTTCAAGTTTAGAAAATATCCTGCTATCACATGAGAGCTTCTCCCCTGGTTTTATTTCAAGGGTCTGTGAACTCTTTCTGTAAAGGGCCAAATATATAATTTAGGTTTCTAACTGCATCTACTCAATTCCACCATCATAGCAAAAAAAGCAAATAGACAATATATAAACAAAGGGTCATGGCTATATTCCAATAAAATTTATTTACAGGGGTGCCTGGGTGGCTCAGTGGGTTGAGTGTCCAACTTTGGTTCAGCTCACAGTCTCACGGTTCATGAGTTCAAGACCTGCACTGGGCTCACTGCTGTCAGTGCAGAGCCTGCTTTGGATCCTCTGTCCCCCCTTCTCTCTGCCCCTACCCTGCTCATGTGTGTGCTCTCTCTCTCTCAAAAGTAAATAAAACATAAAAAAAATTTTTTTTTATTTACAAAAATAAGTGGTGGGGGAGTCTGGCCCTTGTGCCAAATCTCAGAGTAAGGGTTTGCTCACCCCCTCAGATTACCAATTTTAGAAGTGGCCTGTTTTAACATACCTTTCCCCCACTGTTTACCTCAAGTTCTGAGGTTATCTTCTGTAGGCAGTAGACACAGCCTTTCTCCTAAGAAAAGGAGATGTGTCTCAACACCACTGAAATGTCCCAAGCTTGGTCATTGTTAAATCTCACAGCAAAGACTTGGGGACAGGCACCTGTCATCACTGTTCTAAGTCCCTGGAGCAGACACATGACTGTCACAGCTGCCACAATCCTTCTTGTCACATCCCAGATCCCACTTATCCCAGCTCTCATCTCCACACACATGGCTCAATACTGGGCCCCATCCTTTAGTTTAAGAGAAAATGGATGTAACTCCAAAGAAATGGTATGAAGATTTAGAAATGGCTCAGAAGATCTGTACATAAACAAGACTGCAGAATGTGTACATTCTTGTGACTAAAAATGTGGGTGCCAGTTCATGTCTCTATATTCTTGGCAGAAGAGCACAGTGGTTTCAGCCTCTCTACAAATAATCCAAAGAGCTACTAGGAATGCTCACGCTGCAATGCCTACACTAGAGACCACCTCTCAAAAGAAAAGAGTGGCCAAGGTAGTGTTCATCAACCTAATTCTTCCCACTAAAAAGTATGAACGTTGGAGGAAAGAAAGTTTGCTTAAAAAAATAAGCAATACGTATACAGAAGAATTAGGAGTGAAAAAAAAAAAAGCTGTCAAGTATCCTGAACCCCAATTTGATAATGTATTGATCTATAATGCTTGTAAATGGAAGCAACAATTAGAAAACTTGCGAACATTCACATTTCTTCTTTTGTTGTTAATTAGGACTCAGTAAATACTTATTGAGAACCTACTAAATGCCAGGCATTGTGCTGTTTAGAAACAAATATTGTGTATTATTTTCTTTTAAAACTGTCTATTAATAAAATATGATGCATTTGAGTTGTAGATACAGGCAAGAAATATATGTAATATATATATGTGTGTATATATATATGTACATATATATATATTCAAGAGTCATCCAGGTACCCTATTATTTTAATAAATGAACAATACTCATGATTCTTATTTGAATTAAGAAATTCAAATTTCCTTTTTTATAATAGGCTTCTAGTTAGTGAATTTGCTATAACTGTAGTTTCTTTCCTAGGTATGACATATACTATGTTTCAGAGCACGTATTTAGAGGATTTTTAATAATACTTATCTGTCCATTAGGAAGAAGCCCTAAGAAATGTTGGATTTATCCTACAATCACTTATGAGCACAGCCTCCAAATTAAAGCTTTAGCTCTGATTCAACATAGCAGAGTAACGCTGCTGCCTGGGGGTGCCCAGAACATGAGCAAACCTCTGGGTGCTGAGCTACTTACAGCGAAAGGGTGGTAAGGGGGAGCGGGGGGAGCTCCTCGGGGCCCTGTTGGTGGAGGCAGCACGGACAGTCCTGTTGAAAAGATGCCAAGTGCGCTGAGGTTCAACCCCGGGATCAGATTGGCTTGTTGCTGGGAACAGAAATGGAGAAAAAGATGAGGGGAGGAGACCAGAGAGGCCCAGCTTGCCTGAGTCAACCTCCATCTTTTGTCCGGTCTCCTAATCAGCTCTGCCCTGGCCTCACGGACCCCCTTGCTGCTGGGGTGGGCTCTCCAAACCTCAAGCTGACCTTCAAAGCTTCTCTGAGAGTGTCTACACATCTTAACACAGCCAACAACGCTCCTCTGGGGGACCCAGGCCACCATATCTTCTCTCCTGCTAACCACTCATTCTCACCCTGCCCAGTCCCACTCCTCTCTCCCCTCTGGGCCTCTGCACACATTATCCATCATGCAGAGAAACTGCTTCTCTTCCTCCTGACCTAAGTCCTACTTGCCATGTGGGTTTCACCTGAGCTTAGGTGTCTCCTCACTCCAAAGGTCTCCACTCCAGTGACCTTTCTGTGTGCCCCCACCAACATTCCTGTGTTTCCTTCAAATAATATTTGAAATCTCATCACATGGTATTTGACTTGGCTGTGTAGTTGCCCCTTCCCTTTTAGATCATAACTTCCTCATGGACAGAGACTATATTCCTCAGTGTTGTGTGCTCAGTGCCTGGTACATAGTAAGTACTCAATAAATACTTGTGGAATGAATATGTTTAAAAAATATTGAGTTAATATGTTTTTCCAACTCTATCCAGAGAAAGATCAGATCTTTCACTAGGATACTATAACACATGTAAACTCCATTCTCAGGTTCAGGATGGTTCACAACTTTGAATTTTTCACCATTTAGTTGCGAGTGTTGTGATTACCTCACTTGCTTACTTATTTCACATTTCAACATGGGGATGCTCACCTAGGCAGGGGGTGGGTATTAACTGCACAGGGATGCAGTCATCTGGGCTGTGTCCACCCTGCCCCTACCTTCATCTCCCTGAACACTAAGCAGTTCTCTAACATTTTCTGTTTTCTTATCTGTGACTAGGGTCACCCATTAACTTGCCTTCTTTTAGGATGTTTGGAATAGGAGAGCTGGGTTCTTTAACCTTTACCCCACTTGATATATAAGATCCAGTAATTTTGTTAATCATCTGTCAACGCGTGACTTTGGTACAGATATGAATGAATCTAAACGATACGCTAAGTGGAGATACTTAGAGCACCCAGACCCTTTTGTAGCTTTTCTGGATGACATCATATGATGTCAAGAGTCCAAAAGAAGACAGTGATGTCATCTGAGGATATTTCCACAGACAAACACACACAAATGGGGAGAAGGTGACAATGTGATCTTGTACTCATCATGTCCCATATGTGATGTGGGCTGCTAAGGGGGTGCTGGGGCGAGGAGGAGATAGTGTTCTGACCTGAGCAGGAGGGTCCTTAGAAAGAGGTGCACTGATGGCACTGGCTTTAGCCTACGTAACTCTTTGTCAACATTTACTCCTCTATGAAACATCACCAGGTGTGGGATTTGCTTCCAGGTCATTCAGGGAGGCTGGGAAAGCACATGGAGGCTTAGGTGAAACAAAGCAGGCCATGAGTTGATAACCGCTGAAGATGGACTATAGGCATATGACGACTTATTGCAGTATCCTTTCCTCTTTTATGTCAGAACATCATTATAATAAAAAACAATGAAACAAATGACTCCTCTGAGTTGGGCTTGGGCTTTGCTGACAGACGAGATTTTTAAGATTTCTGAAGGTCAGACTGGTGTCTCCCCATTGTAAAGTGAGAATCAGTTAGCAGTAACAGGAAGGACAAGCCCAAATCCAGACGTCTGCCGGAACAATCAGGGACAGCCAAGGTGATTGACATTTCCCGGGTGATCCAGAAGTGCACATCAGTAAGACAGGGATGAAAATCAGAGTTTACTTTTGAAGCATTTTTAAATTTAAAAAGTAACAGGACAACATGACAGAAAGTTTGTAAAGTAGAAAAAAATCCCACTTTCCTAATATACCAGCTGTTTTTATTTTTGTAGGTAGCCTTCCATTTTGCTCCATACTATTTTATATAACTGTAACCCTAGTTAAATACACTTCTATCTGCTCTTTTCTTAATATCGTAAGCAATTCATCATTTTATAATCCTCAAAGTTAAGATTTTAATAGCTTCACACTATTTTGTCCAGTGCATTTATCATAATTTACTAGTTGGTTTCCTGCTTGTTTTAATGCTCTTGCCCCAGGAAGGCAGGAATAACTCTGCAGATCTATTCTAAGGCACTTCCTCACCAGCTGAATGACAACTATTCTTAGAGAGGCTTGTGTCCTGCCTGAAAACACATGTGAAAACCAGTAGAGAAGAAAGCATTGGCACTTACATTAACAGCCAGCATATCATTTTCAAAGGCCTCACGGAGCTTCTTCATAATCTCTACCTCTGCATTGGCACAGGCCTCGACTGTGCCCTTCACAGTGATGGTTCTTTCAGGGTTGTATATGCTCAAATCCTGCAAGCTGGCCACCGGGAAAAAAGAGAGATTTCCTTTTTTCAAAAGGAAAAATAAAATCCCAGAAGGATCACAAACAAGTCTTGGTGGAGGACGTGGGGAGAAAACTGGATTCCCTCACCACACACTGTCGTATCAAATACTTGCCATCTGATCTCACGTCTTAGAGGTGACTTAGCTCATATCCATAGTAGAAAATGTCTGACTGTAACTATTTATGTATTTGTTTTGATGGTGTTAGATATATTTACATCGTTTATAATTATGTTCCCATTTTAAGGAAAAGTAGATGAAGGAGTTGGGCATATCGAAATGCTCAAGTTCTCCATTTTGGGCACAATTAATCTGAATGGGTGGCTTACGATGAGATTGTTATCTTGGTCCCTGTCTCATGTTCAATTTTCTTCAAATTTCTGCCTTCTTTTCCAATAAGTCTTCCAACTAAGCCATTGTGGGCCAAGATCTTCAGAGGAATCTCTTCGGCTCTAAAAGAGACAAACAACAATTTAACACTTATGGTGGGCACGTTGGTCGTCTCCTAATAGCTATTAAACCACTTTTGTTCCCTTTACAAATGGGAGCCATTTTGTTTAGGTATCAAATGGTGATCCCAGAGTACATGAGTTCTGATTAACATAAGCCAAATCATAATAATTATATTCCCTTGTTGAGACTGATTGGAAGTGGGTGCCATGAGGCAAATCTAGCCAAGGAATTAAAAGGAGAAGTCTGTTACAGGACTTTAGGAAGGTTTCCTTGCTCTTAAAAAACACAAGGAAGAACACCAGCCAGATGGCAGAGTAGGAAGCCACAGGTTCTCCTAACCCCACAGAGACATCAAGTTAACAACAGAGAGACTAGAACACCTCTGTGAGAATTCTAGAGATCAGCTGAGAAGCTATAGCACCTTGGCCACCAAGAAAGGATTCTAGCAAAAGGAGTGGAAAATTTACAGCGTTTGGTGTGCCTGTACATGCTCCTTCCTCTATGCAGCACAGCTAGGAGCAAATGGGAGGAAATATCCCTTATCAGGAATCCTCCCATGGGATGGAAACCAAAGACTTGACCATATATTCAACATATGTCTTATCTAGGAGCCACCAAGGGGTCGGTTTCTGTCTTGCTGACTTGGAGCACTTAGGAGACTGGTGCTAGAGTTTTGGAAGGCACTGAAAACAGAGGTGAGCAGTATGTTAGAGCTGCAGTTCTACAGTCAGAAACCAGGGGAAGAAAGAGATGAGAAAAGGTTTGAGAATCCCTAAGACCATAAGCAGGGCTGGTAAGTGAAGGTCCTCCCCTGAATGAAACCAGTACACAAAGACTGAGAGATGGTTGTTTTTTCAAATGTTCAAATCCCAGCAAAATATTAAAGGACATACAAAGAAACAGGGAAACATGGCCTAATCAAAGGATCAAAATTTAACTCCAGAAAACAACCCTAAAGAAATGCAGATCTATGAGCTACCTGACAAAGAATTTATATAACTGTCAGAAAGACACTCAATGAGAACACAGACAGACAACTAAACAAAATCAGGAAAACTATGCATGAAAAAATTAGAATATCAACAAAGATAAAAACTATAAAAACAAATAATGGAACTAAAAAATATAATAACCAAATCAAAAAAACTCATTAAAGAGGTTCAACAAGCAGACTTGACAGGCAGAAGAAAGACTGATCAAACTTGAAGGCTGGTCATTTGAAATCAGGAAGTTAAAGGAGGAAAAAGAAAAAAGAATGAAAAAAGCCCCCCAAAAGCACAAAGAAAGGCTAAGGGACTTATGGGCCATGCTAACGGATACTCATGTGAATCCCAGAAGGAGGAAAGAAGGCAGAGAGCTCATTTGAAGATGGCAGAAAACTTTCCAAATCTCAGGAAAGAAATGGACACATAGATTCAAGAAGGTCAAAGAACTCTAACTGGGACAAAACCCAAGAGAACCACACTGAGACATATTATAATTCAAGTGTTCAAAGTCAAAGAGAGAATCCTGAAAGCAGCAAGAGAAAAGTGATTAGTCACATACAAGGGAGTTTCCATAAGATTATTAGCAGTTTTCTCAACAGAAACTTTGCAAGACAGAAGGGAGTGGGATGATATATTCAAAATGCTTAAAGAAAAACACATCAACCAGGAATACTGTAACTGGCAAAAGTGTCCTTTGAAAATGAAGGAGAAATAAGACTTTCCCAGTAAACAAAAGCTAAGGGAGTTCATTATTATTACACTTGCTCTATAAGAAATTCTAAAAGGAGTCCTTTAATGGAAAAAAAGGACAGTAGACAGCAACACAAAGCCATATGAAAATATCAGGTTCTCTAGTAAAAGTAAACAAACACACAAATAGAATATAACCTGTACTATAAGAATTCTGATGCATAGAATTTAAATAACATTTCAAAAAAGATAAATCTGTTAGTGGGCATAAAATACATAAAGAGTAATATGTGACATCAATAACAAAGTGGGGGGATAGAGCTGTAAAAGAGCAGAGTTTTTGAATATTATCAAAGTTAAGTTGCTATCAGTTTAAAATAGAATGCTATAACTTTAAGATGTTTTATGTAATTGCAACGGTAAACAAATAGAAAATGTCTATAGGATATACACATAAAAGGAAATGAGAAGGGACTCAAAGTATAACTAAAAACACCCAAAAAGCAAAGAACAAAGAAAAAACACACAAAAGAAAGCAGTAAGAGAGAAAATGAGGGACAGTAAAGCTATGAGACTTACAGACAACAAAATGGCAATAGTAAATCTTTCTGATGAGTAATTACTTTAAATGTAAAATAATTAAACTTCCCAATCTAAAGACATGGACTGGCTGAATGGATTTAAAAAAAAAAAAAAAAAAACAACCCAAAGAAACAGAATGAAAGGTTTCAAATCAACAACTTCAAGGAATTAGGAAGAGAATAAACTAAACCCAAAGCTAATTTAAGGATGGAAATGATAAAGATTAGAGCAAAGATAAGCAAAAGAGAGAGAGAGAAAAAAAAGGAGAAACCAAGAACTGTTCTGAAAAGGTCAACAAAACTGACAAACATTATCTAGATTAACTAAGAAAAGAAAGAACACTCAAATATCTAAAATCAGAAATGAAAGAGAAGACAGTGTAACTCATGTCACAGAAATAAAAATCATTACAAGAGAAAATTATTTATAGTTGTACATCAACAAAATAGATAACCTAGAAGAAATGGATGTTCCCAGAAACACAAACCCTACTAAAACTGAACCTTGAATAGAAAATCTGAACAGATCAATAATGAGTAAGGAGACTGAATCGTAATTAAAAACCTTCCAACAGGGGCACCTGGGTGGCTCAGTCAGTTAGGCCTCTGACTTCAGCTTGGGTCATGATCTTGTGATTTGGGGGGCTTGGAGCCCCACATCAGGCTCTGTGCTGACAGCTCCAGAGCCTGGAGCCTGCTTCAGATTCTGTGTCTCCCTCTCTCTGCCCCTCCCCAGCTTGTGCTCTGTCTCTCTCTCAAAAAACAAACATTAAAAAAATTAAAAAAAAAAAAAAAAGAATTAACATCAATCCTTCTCCAACTCTTCCAAAAAACTGAAGAAGAGGGAACATTTCCAAACTGATTCTATGAGGCCAGCTTTACTCTAATACCAAAGCTAGACAAAGACATTTCAAGGAAAGAAAACTACAGGCCAATATCCCTGATGAACATTGATACAAAAGTCCTTAACAAAATACAAGTAAACAGAATCCAAAAGCATTACACCATAAAAGGATGATACATTATGACCAAGTAGGACATATTTCTGCAATGCAGGGTGGGTTCAATATATAAAAATCAATGTAATACACCACATTAATACAATGAAGGTCAAAAACCACATGATCATCTCACTTGACGTAGAAAAAGCATTTGACAAAAAATTAACACCCTTTCATAATAAAAACACGTAACAATCTAGGAATAGAAGGAAACTACCTTAACAAAGGCCATTTGTGAAAAGCCCACAGTGAATATCATATTCAATGCTGAAAGACTGCAAGCTTTCCTCTAAGAGCAGGAATCAGAGAAGGATACTCACTTTCACCACTTGTATGCAACTTAGTATTGGAAGTGCTAGCTAGAGCAATTAGGTAAGAAAAAGAAATAAAAATTGAAATTGATTCAATTCCAAATTGAAAATCTAAAGACTCTGTTTGCAGATAATATAATCTTATATAAAGAGAACTCTGAATTTCCAACAAAAGAAAACAAAACAAAACAAAAACTGTTAGAATAAACTCATTCAGCAAAGTTGCAGGATATAAAATCAACATACAAAAATCAATTGCGTTTCTATACACTAACAATGAACAACCTGAAAAGAAAATTAAGAAAATAATTTCATTTACAATAGTATCATAAAGAATAAAATACTTAGGAATAAACCTAAGCAGGGAGGTAATATATTTATACACTGAAAACTATATAACACTGGTGAAAGAAAGTAAAGAAGACAAAAATAAATGTAAAGACATCCTATGTTCGTGAATTAGAAGATTTAATATTGTTTAAATGTCCACACTACCCAAAGTGATCTACAGTTTCAGTGCAATCCCTTACCAAAATCCCAACGGAATTTTTTGCAGAAATATTCATTTGGAATTGCAAGGGACCCTGAACAGTCAAAACAATTTTGAAAAAGAAGAACAAAGTTGGAGAACTCACACTTCCTGATTTCAAAACATATTACAAGGCTACAGTAATTAAAAGAGCATGGTAGTGGCATCAACACAGACAAATAGGGGTAACTGCATGACTCAGTCAGTTGAGTATCCAACTCTTGATTTCGGCTTGGGTCATGATTCCAGGGTCGTGCGATCGAGTCCCGTGTTGGGCTCTGCACTGAGTGTGGAGCCTGTTTGAGATTCTCTCTTTCTCTCCCTCTGCCCCTCTTCCTTGCTCATGTGCTTTCTCTCTCTCTACAATTAAATAAGACAGACAAAGAAATCAATGGAACAGAACCCAGAACCCAGAAATAAACCCTTGCATATATGATCAAATGATCTTTGATAAGGGTGCCAAGATAACACAGTGGGGAAAAGGACAAATGGTGCTGGGAAAGCAGGATATCCACCTGAAAAAGAATGAAGCTACACCTTTATCTTACTCCCTACACAAAAATTAACTCAAAATGGAATAAATGTAAATGTAAAACTATAATATTCCTAGAAGAAACACAGGAGAAAGCTTCATGACATTAGACTTAGCAACAGTTTCTTAGACATGAGACCACAAAAGCACAGGCAACAAACATCAAAATAGAAAAATCCAACATCAAATTTAAAAACTTTTGTGCATCAAAGGACACAATCAACAGAGTGAAAAGGCAACCTAGGGAAAAGAAGTAAATAGCTGCAAATCACATATCTGATAAGGGATTAAATCCAGAATATATTAAGAACTCCTACAACTCAACAACAAAAGAATCAAATGACCCATTTTATTTATTTTTATAAAATTTTAAAGTGTATTTATTTATTTTGAGAGAGAACGAGATAGCATATGTTGGGGGGGGGGGGCAAGGGGGAGACAGAATCCCAAGCAGGCTCTGAACTTCAGCAAGAAGCCCTATGTAGGGCTCAAACTCACGAAACTGTTAGATCACAACCTGACCAAAACCAAGACTTGGATGCTTAACTGACTGAGCCACCCAGGCACCCCCCTCAAATGACCCATTTTAAAAATGGGCAAAAGACTTGAACAGACATTCTCCAAAAATGTATACAAATGGCCAATAAGCATATGAAAAAACGCTCAATCTCACCAATCATCAGAGAAATGCAAGTAAAAACCAAAGAGATACTGTGAACACAAAATATTATTTCACACCCATTCTTTTGGCTACCATCCAAATAACAGAAAATAACAAGTGCTGGTGAGGATATGGAGAAATTGAATCCCTTGTGCATTACTGGTATTATAAAATGATGTAATTGCTATGGAAAACAGTATGGAGGTTCCTCCAAAAATTAAAAATAGAACTACCATATGATCTAGCAATCTCACTTCTCAATTCAAAAGAATTGAAGGTAGGATTTTAAAGAGATATTTGCACACTCATGTTCATAACAGCACTATTCACAATAGCCAGAAGGTGAAAGCAACCCAAAGTCTATCCATGGATGAATAAATAAAATGTGATGTATGCATACAATGGAGTATTATTCAGCCTTAAAAAGGAAGAAAATCCTTTCGCATGCTACAACATGGATGAATCTAGAAGACATTGTGCTAAGTGAAATAAGCCAGTCACAAAAAGACAAATACTGCATGATTCCAGTTATATGTGGTCTCTAAAGTAGTCAAATTCATAGAAACAGAAAGTAAAATGGTAGTTACCAGAGGCTAGAGGGAGAGGGAAAAGGGGAGTTGTTCAATGGGTACAATTTCAGTTTTGCAAGATGAAAAAGTTCTGGAGATCTGTTTCACAATAATGTGAATATATAAAACATTACTGAACTGTACACTTACAAATGTTTAAGTGAAATAAATCAGAGAAAAACAAATACTGCATAATCTCATTTACATGTGGAATCTAAAACAAAACACAAGCTCATACGTACACAGAACAGATTAGTGGTTGCCAGAGGTAGGGGATGAGGGGTGGGCAAAATGAGTGAAGGGAGTCAAAAGTTACAAACTTCCAGTTATAAAATAAGTCATGGGATATAATGTGCAGCATGGTGATTACAGATAATACTGTATTGAATATTTCAAAGTTCCTAAGGGAGCAAATCTTAAAAGTTATCATCACAAGAAAAAAATTGTAAAATTATAATTATGTATGATGACACAGGTTAACTAATTGTGGCGATCATTTCACAATATATACAAATACTCAATAATTATGTTGGATAACTGAAGTATAGTGTTATGTATCAATTATACCCCAATTAAAAAATGGTTAAGATGATAAATTTTATGTGTTTTTGAACCAAAAAATGTTCAAAAAGAAGGAACAAGTCAACTTTTGACTATTTTTTTTGTGGGGACACAAGGTCTGAAATTACTATAGCCATCCTGTCATCACCACGGGAGCATCAGATACCTCTGAGGAAGATAAAGTAGAAAGAAAGGTTGTGGGTCTCTGAGTCCATGATTCAACTGACCCTGGAGCCACCCATCTTTGGACTTCTCATTATGTGACAGAACAATATTGTTTCTTAATTTCAAAGTCACTTGTTATGTTTTTTTTTTGCTAGTTAGGACCAAAGGCATGTACCAGATGCACTGCTACTATCAACAGTAAAAAAGAAACTCCACCAGAATGTATTCAGAGGGCAGGATTTTTGTTGGCTTTGTTCACTGGCGCACAGAACAGTGCCGGCACATAGTAGATGCTCAACAAACACTTGATAAATGAATAAAAAGAAAATTTAGGATCCCTCTTCTACATCCTGTACCTCCTGCTCATCCCCCTCAGGGCTCAGCTTAAATGTCCTTACCCAGGGAGGTCTTCTCTGAAGCCCCCAAAATCTCTTCCTGTTCTCTGAAAACTCTGATTAGGTCTCAACTACAGGCAACCACCTTCTACTCTCACACTTCTTGTGGCTGTACTTAATTACCTATAACTATCCATTTAGCAAATGGACTCTCCCACTGGACTCTAAGCTCCATGAAAGCAAGAACTGGGTCTTGCTTATGGTTACAGCCTCATCTCCGGGCACAGTGCTTACCACACTGTGGCACTCAAAAACATTAATTTCAAATATGTTCCAACTCTATGTCGGCTCTACACAAAAACTTAAAAATCTAATTTATAACTCAGTCTTTTTGATTAATTAGAATATTCTAAGTTGCTTGTACAGAGGTTGAGGGACCAAAAAGGATGCTATTTTTAAAAGTTTTCAATACCCTGGTTGGGGGAGGGGCTTATTCAAATTAAGCCATGGTATCTGGGGGGTTTCGAAAGCCCCAGAGTAAATAATTCATAAGTAATAATTCCTATGTTAGAGTCCCTTATGAAATCCGAGAAGAGATTTGCAATGTTTTCCTTTTAAGGACTACTTCCATCTTCTTGGTTTTAAAACACTCTTATTTGAGATTACTGTATTTGCTAAATTAATTTTATACTTGATTCATCCCTCACTGCTTCTCTGTCAAACTACCCATAAATGGATTTTTGCCAAAATGACAGAACTTTTTTCGTTATGCTGTCTATTCCATTATCATTAATTCGTTTACAATACAAAGTCTATGGGTTTAGTAAGAACCATACCTGCCATTCAGATTGGTATGACACTCAGAAATCCTAAGAAGTATTTTGTAAAAAACAGAAAAGGAAGGAAGGAGATGGAAGAAGAGTAGTTACTTGGATACCAGTTTCTATTACTTAAGGAAAATTTACATGAGTGCAACATGGTGGTAAAAACGTTTTCTGGAACAGTAACTGATGGGTTTTGATGACAAGGTACATTCCATACATACCTGCACGGTCCAGTATGACAGCCATTAGCCATGAATGTGACTATTTAATTTGAATGAATTAAAATAAATATTCAGCTTTTCCATTGCACTAGCTACATTTCAAACACTCAGTAGCAACATGCAGCTACGGATATCACATTGAACAGTGCAAATATACAGCATTTCTGTCATTGCACAACATTAGCACGGATCTATATGTTTCTACAAACAGATGTTAGTAATGGGTGATGGAAGCATTCAGGTCACCGAAAGAAACATGTAAGTGGAGAAACAGCCATATTATAAACATAAAACATCTATTTCCTACTGTATCCTTCTTGGGAACAAATTTCTTTTTTTTTTTTTTTTAATTTTTTTTTAACGTTTTTATTTATTTTTGAGACAGAGAGAGAGAGAGAGAGAGAGAGAGAGAGAGAGAGAGAGAGAGAAAGAGAGCATGAACAGGGGAGGGTCAGAGAAAGAGGGAGACACAGAATCTGAAACAGGCTCCAGGCTCTGAGCTGTCAGCACAGAGCCCGACGCGGGGCTCGAACCCACGGACCGCGAGATCATGACCTGAGCCGAAGTCGGACGCTTAACTGACTGAGCCACCCAGGTGCCCCGGGAACAAATTTCTTAAAAATAATCTGTCCTCTGGTCCCTTTAACTAAATAACAGAATTACAGCTTTTAAAAAATTTGTCTTAAAAGACTGAGAACTTACTCTTATTCTCTGTTAAGTGATCTGGGCATTACATGCAAACTTACAATTTGGTCTCATCAGCCTCTTTCTGCATGATTTCAAGAATCATGCGGCAGGCTTCAGAGGTCCCCTCTGGGGTGGCATGGATGGTGACGGGCTTCTCTGCAGCCCCAGAGTTCTCCTTTCTATGGATGTCTACCCTGTAGGGAAAGAATCAGAAGCCATAATACAATGTCATCTGGGACAGGATCCTAGTCTTGAGAAAGCGTCGCATGGGCCAACGTACAGCAAAAGGACAGAGACCATGAAGTGTCATTAGCATGTTTGCAACCAATGCCATTCTTCAATAAGGTGGCAAGCAGTGCAGGAGGTCTTGTGCCAAACTTGAATACTTTGCAGTTTCATTTAGAAGGGAGTATTCCTTGCAGGAGTGCTGTGGGACAAAGGCACTGAGCCCACTTGGTAATGAAGCCAGTCTGGTAAATGAAGTATTTTGTGTAGTCTTTCAAATGATCATAGAAGCAAAGGGTAAAGGGAGTAGGGTAACGCTGCATGCTGGCATGGTGCCAATCTCTGCACTGATTGTAGCTTTTAAAAGCCACATGTTAATCCAAATCCAAACACCAAATTCAAGCAAGCTTTGTATATTTGAGTGTGGATTAAAAACAGAGGCATGCCCTCTCTCTGCCTAAGTTTTTGGTTTCCTTGCCCCTGGCAGCCTGCCTTCTTCCAGGCTCTTAAAACTAATGGCTCAAAAGCTTGATGACTTTATCAGACTCCGTGGGGTTGCTGTGGCCCTACTTGTTTTTGTTGACTCTGAAAATCACATAATTGATCGTATCCCTTCTTATTTTGGCTGTTAGAAAGCCCAGATCCAAGTCTTTGACCTACTTGTAAAAAAAAAATGGGCACATACTTTGAGAACTAACGTGTTACACTTCTACTTAAACTTTTTGCACTTTTAAAGCCACTTTAAGAAATTTTTGGAACAAAAAGACATACAACTAAAAATTACTTTTGCAGTGAAGCAAACTTGGAGGGGAAGAAAGGGCTGATTTTAAAATCAATGGAACAGCAGACAGTACTTCCCCTTTCTACTAGGTCATCATTTCACTGCTATGATCATGAACTTGGGACTCATACCTGTAAGTGTCCGTTAGTTGGCAGTAACTCAGACACTGAAGAAAACAGTGTTTTTTCTCTTTCGGGTTACAAGATACTCAATGAATGACGTGAATAAAGTGCACTAGGCTGTGTAAGGAACTCATGTTCGCCAGTAACTTGGTGTTTTGCAATTTAAATGCTTTCATAGCAATTATTTCATTCAATCTGCCTGGCTGTCCTAATTCTAACAATAATCCTGGCTTACAGAACAAGACATTAATGCTCGGAGAAGTTATTTTTTTCCCCAAGATTATACATTTAGTGGTAAATCTTGAACAGGGGTCTTTGCATCCTGTACTTTGTTACATCAGGCTGTGTTCTTAAGAACATACAAAAACCAACAAACCACTACAACTCCTACTACCAGTTCCATCTCCTTAGATGACTAAACAGAGGCTAATATACTTCATTTCTCACTCAATACAGCAGACTCACTTACTCCTTTTATGTAGCTATTTATGGAACCACCTAAGTGATCTCAAAGAATGACTACCATCCAGGGCTCCAGCTCAAGAGAGGAGGTAAGAACTAAGGTAACTGCTTTCTGGGATCCCACAAAGTTCAGCCCCATACCTCTGCTGTTTTAGAAAGTGATATATTCACAAGCACTAGTAAGCTTATGAGAATAATTCTCTGCCGCTTTAAGAACCTTTAGTAATTCAGGGTATGACCTTTAGGCTATTGGCATGAAAGCACGGTGAAGTCCCCAGCTTTGTTAGTCTGTTAGTAGTTCTGAGAAGCCACCATCCCATTTAGCACAGCCCCCCTGCTGATGCAAGCGATAGCCACCTAGGATGACTGGGGCCCACCAGCACTCAGGGGGCCTGTCAGAAGGAAGCAAAGGAAGCCCCGGAGGCACGTACCGGGACTGGGTCTGCTTAGTGATGTTCTTTATGGTCAAGCCCTCCTTTCCGATGATGGCACCAACAAACTGGGTGGGGACCAGGATCCGCAGCGGGAAATCAATCTGTCTGGCCTGAGAAGAGCCCCCAGGGGCGTGGCCTTGCTCCCGGGAAGAGTGGTCCCCACGCTGGGCTCGCTGTGGGGGCGAAGGGGAGCTCACCTCTTCATCCGGGATGTAGGAAATCTTGAAGGAGTAGTTCTCAAACTGATGCCCGCTTAGCTTCTCGATGGCTCTGAAATGTAGCAGCAGCAAGTGAGCCTTGTTAGACCCTGACGTCAAAGAAGACCCTCAGGCCAGTGGACGGGGTCAATCAGTCTGCTTTCCTAGTTGCCTACGTGAGCAGCACTACTCCTTGAGGAGAACCTGGTGAGCAAGGCAGGTGCCTGCTTTGCTCCCTCAGAGCTGATGGTTAACAGTTAAATTATCACAAAATATAGGCCTGGTCAGACTTGATACATAACTATGCATTCTGCTTTTTTTCCACTGCCTGAGGCTGTATTCTCCTCATCAAAAACTCTTTGTAAGTACTAGTATAAAATTATGACTTTTTTTCTCAGCTTGATCATAATACATATTTATCACTGAAAATTCAGAAATGGTTAAGTACAGATTAGAAAAAAATCCTAGTCCATCCTGTATCTTTTTCTTAAATATAATTATCATTTATAAACAAGGATTAATATTACATACACTATTTTCTAATCTTTAAAAAAGAGTTAACACTCTAAACATTTTCCAAGTCACTAAATGTCCTGCAATTTAATTTTTACTGGCTGTTTAACACTATTGATTTATCATAGTTTTTGCAACTCATTCCCTATCGTTAGATATATATCTATATCCAATCTTTTATTATGTCATAATAAAATTTTTTATTTATCTATTATTAAGTGTCGTGGGCATTTTTGCAACTACAGCTGCACACAGGACAAATTCCTAGTGGAATTGCTGGGTCAGAAAGAATGCAGAATTCCAATATTATTAAGTACCCCTCAGTGTGCTTCTGTAAAGGTTTCAACACTTACTATCCCATAGCAGTTAAGACAGCATTTGTTTCTTGAGTCTTCAAAACTGGAGTATTATTTAAAATTATTTATCAATTTGAGAGGGAATAAATGATATCCCACTAAATTATATAGAAGTAGAACATTTTTTTCATAAGCTTTCTGGCAATATGTGAAAACAACAATGCTATTCTACTATATTAATGTTTAGTGTTTGTGAATTTATTACAAAGCAGCACCTTTGAATTCAATAAAAGCAACAAAGTAATATCACCTATGGGAGGTCCTACCTAAGTGGCAGCTGGATACAAACTCTAAAGGTGAGTTCCTGGCATATATCTTGCTTATATGTGTGTGGCTAAAGTCAACAGCAAATGATCTATTGCCTTTTTCAATGCAAAATTAACTTCTTAAAGACTAGTGGTATGAGGATGGGTTAAATATGTCTTCATGTGTGCTGAAACCTTGAAAAATAAATAAAACTATAATTCTGGGATGTAGAACCAAGGTTATGCCATATGCATGAAACATGTGTGACCATAACTGTAGTTACAATGACCTGACAGGCATTTCACTTTAAGGACCTCCTACAAAAAGGAACTTGTTTTCTTGTAGTTGTTTTAAAAACTCAATCCCATGTCCATTAATTGCCAACCTGAAAATTAACCATCATTGAAACAAGGTACTCATGCATGGGGACTAGGAAGTAAATGGAGGTTAGGAATGAGAACCCAAGCCAGGTGATCTTTGACTAACCACTCCCAGACAATTCCCCCTGTTGCTGATGTCATGGGGATGGGTCCCCTTTTTAATATTACACAGAGGAAAAATGGGTGTTTCATGATCTCTTCACCAAGTGTGGACAGAAATAGGCTTGTGCTTCTTCCTCATAGTGCATGGAGGAAGCTCCAGATAAAAGCTCTGTGGTCAACAGGGACCAAGGACAGAATGTCACAGAGCTGGTGCCTCTATTCGTGACCATGTCCAGGCACAGGTCCCACCTCAGTTTTGATGCCAAGGCTCAACATTTTTCACGATAAAGTCTCTGTACAACCAACAAACAGCCATCCCATTATAAATGCCCTAAGCTCTACTGACACATCAAAGGCATGCACAGATGCCCTGAGGCTCCTCAGGCAGGTCAAAGGTAGGAATCTTTTTGGAATTCAAAGACAACCCTCCAAAAATTTAAAAGGAAAGAAGCCCAAATCCACTTACATTTTTGCTTCTTCTCTTGTTGCATATGTGACGTTGACAACAGCGGTTTCTGTGTCTGTGTTGACTAGGAAAGAAGCAAAAACTATACTGTCATAGAAAAAAAAAGCTGGCACCCTCTGGCTCAATGTAAACAGACTAACTTTAGAGAAGAATGCACAAAAAACTCATCACCCTAACTCCACAGTATTTGAATCTCTATCTTTATTCATGTGCATTCATAAATAGTAATCAATTGTATATACATATCTGTAATCAACTGTATATACAGCTCAAAGCTGTATTTTCACTTATAATACCACTGCATGTGCATATGTATATGCTCATTATGTTTGTATTTTCCATTTCTAATGTCTACACAAAATTTTAGTAATTGTGCCATGATTTTTGACAAGCCATTCCTCAATTGTTGACAAATGAGTTATTCCCAATATTTGCTATTCTAAGTCGTGTTGCTAAAAATCAGCTTTACTGCAAATATCATTTGAATTGTGTTCTCTTCTGAATTACTTTTTTAGGCTAAATCATGAAGAAAAATAACTGGGTAATGGAACATAATGCTTCTTAATGCATATTTTCAGATTACTTTCCTAAAAGTTTATGTCAATTTATTGTACCACCATCAAGGTAGAAGTCTGTTATGTTTGCATTTATTTTTAAATAACTGGATATACATATAAAATAAGAAAGTATTTTAATTCTTCATTTATTCCTAAAGTAGAATTATTAATATTTTTGTTTCCCTTTGACTGAGCTCCATGACTCTGAGTTAAATTAGTAACTGTATAATAAATAAAGAAAAGTTGCAAGTCATTTGGTTGAAGGAGAGAACACAAACTCTAAGAGTGGCTAATATAAAACTCTTGTGAGCTGGCTTATCTTGGTTCGTAATTGCCTCTTCTTCCAAAATCAGAAGTTAAAAATAAATTCAGAAGTCAAGATAAAACTTTCTCAATCTAAGCCAGTAAACTTAAACCAAAAATTCTGTTTTTCCCCAAAACAAGTAGCTATGACTAAGTCAGATCCTCCCTTTAAAAAACACTTAAGCTATGGGGCACCTGAGTGGCTCAATTGGTTAAGTGTCTGACTCTGGCTCAGCTCATGATCCCAATGTTCACAAGTTCAAGCCCTGCATCGGGCTCTGTGCTGACAGCTCAGAGCCCGGAGCCTGTTTCAGAATCTGTGTCTCCCTCTCTCTCTGACCCTTCCCTGCTCTCTCTCTCTCTCAAAAATAAATAAAATACTAAAAATTTTTTTAAAAAATATTTAAGCTACTGGGAGACTTGGAGTTAACCATATTAAGTTAATGATAGAGTTAATTCAAGAAAACCATGATAAAGCTGCTTTCCAAGTAATAATAAAACCTTGTAGTATAGGGATTCCTAATTTGGATCCATGTTAGAGCTTCAGAAATTTTATAACCTCACACCACCACCACCACCACCATCACAGACACCTCCTCCTCCCCCCACCTCCACCACAACCAAAGATTCAAATGTGTGGATGGATGTATGAATTTTTCTGGTTTATAATCTCCATAAGACTCTCAAAGAGGTTAAAGACCACAGTCAAAAATATTGTTTATTCAATAACTTCAAAATAGCTGCAACCTTCAAAGGGAAGGGATGCACAGTCTTCAGGAAAGAGGTGATATTGAGATTTACACGTCATAAATGCTGAGCCCAGCCCGGCTCTGCCCGGGAGTGTTCTTGCTGCCTCTCATTCACACTTACCCAGAGAAGTTCTCACAGTGCAAAACAGGGGATGAGTAGCCCACAACCGTCCTCTCTCAGTGCTGACACACAGAATGTACCAGAGGGTTCCTATTTGCTGCTTTCTAGTGCTCCAGATGAGGCTGTCGACTCCCAGAAAGGGAGAAAGGGATGGCTTTGAACCTCCTGAATAAATCTATCCACTAGGATTCTCAGATTCTCAGATTTTGTTCTCACTTCTTAGTCATATTCTGTTATTCAAAGACCTTTGTCTTCAGGAAATCAGACAGTTCTGTGATTCTGGAAAGAACTGAGCTCCATTCGAATAATTTATTTCGCTGGACATAAAAGCTCTAAAAAGTTTCTTAAAACTCTACTGAAAATATTTTCCTGCTGAATCAGGAATCACCTATGAAACAAAACAAAACAAAAGCCCAACACTTCTATTCTGTAGTTGTGAGGCGGCTGGAAACTGGATGGTCTCCAGGGCACAGGTGCACTAGGAGCTGTCACTGCCCCAGGGACCTGCAGTATTTCCTCCTCGCATGGCAGTGTCCTGAATTTATAAGATTGTCTTAGCTAGTAACTTTTACAGGCTCATGTCTGTGAGGCCATCTTGCCTACTACATCCAATCCTTATTAGAATGTCTTCTTCTCCATGTTGAGGGAAATAACAAGAACTGAGAAACAGAATCCTTGTAAATCATGTCTTCTTTCTGAGCTCTTTCCCTTCACCTTTGGGCATGGGCAGTCAGCAGCATGAAATTGAATAATAATATTTTTAATATTCATGGAGTGGAGAACAGCTGAATAATTACTACTTTAAAATGATTACTTTAATTATACTGGCAGATAGAACAGATTGCATATCAGACAATTGGTTCTCTGTGATTATTCATTCCCAAGTGAATCCTAACAATCCCTTGAGATTATATAGGACTCTGTTGCCTACAAATTTTTATACAGGTTCACTTTGGATCCCACAACTACTCAGTGATATAGAAGGGATAGAATTTATTCTCCCCATTTTATACATGTGGAAACTGAGTCAGTGAGGGTTAAGTGACTTTTCCCAGGGCTTCACAGTCAGTAAATAACTGCATTCACATTCTGCTTTTTAGGCCAAAAGAAAAAAATCTTTATCACATGTTACTGCTTGCCACATCAGGAGCTTGGAATCTACTTTTCGGGGACTCTTAAAGAGCTATGTGAGGTATCAATTTCTTTAAAAAGATAAACTTTTTAAAGAAAAACTTTTTACTGTTTAAAATCATAGCAATTCATGTTTTAGATGATATAAGCGAGAGCAGCAGAAAGAAGGGTATATATTTTCTGTGGATGTCCAACACTGATGTCCTAAGCCTGTGGCTCTCAAACTTGAGTACACACAAAAATCAGTTGGGGGTGCTTGTTTAAAATACAGATTCATCAACTCTTGCCCCAAAGAGTCTTACTTTGTCAGTTTATGGTGAACCCCAGGAATGTGCATTTTCATAAGCACTGTGGGAGATTCTGGTATAGGAGTCCTACTCCTTGAGAAACACTCAGTCTAAGACACTAGTGATCTGTTGTTCTTAGCCAGGAAAAAGAAAACTATGACAGCATAAATTCAATTACTTCCAAGTGAATTAAGCTTACCCTAGCCTGACAGTGTTTGAGAGCACACTAACAGAATATATATATATATATATATATATATATATATATATATATATATACACACACACACTTTATATATAAACCAAACCTGAAAGTCATATTCTTTGAAACAATAAATTTTATAGATATGGATAAAAAGATCTGAATATCTGTAACAGGGAAAGCTTGTTTCAAAAGAATCTGAATTTACTATTTGTCTTTGGAGTTGACCCAGCCTATAACAGATAACAATCCCACTCAAAATTCAATAGGCTAATTTGCTCACTTAATACCTTGTTCTACATTCTCCACTGTCCCATACTGAGCCAAAAGTCCATCCAGCACCTGAAAAAGAGAGATCCCATGTCAGAACAGGAAGATAAGATTGTACTCACACACACAAAAATAGTATAGTGATATCTCCCAGCAAATGAACGAAAACAAAACAAGGACGGTTACAGGAATAATCTAACTAAATTGATATTTCAGGTCTTCCATCAAAACAGTTAAAAGTGAATAAATATATGGGACTTGCACTTGGTTATTAGCTCTCAACTAATCTGTCCACTAAGGTGACACAGCAGAATTTCAGAGTCTTACTGTTAACAATCAACATCCATTGTGATGGTTGGGGCACAATGCTTTAGGACAAGCAGAATAAAGGACAAGGTTTACTTGCCCTTCTTACAAGTTTTAACCATTCTTCCTTCTGTTTTTCTCTAGGGAGCTCCTTATTTTACAAAGCAGTGGGATATATATTTTTTTTTACTTTGAAATTTTCCATAATAAAGGATTTTTTTTAAGTAATAAAAATGTCAGACAAAACATTCTATTTCCTTTAAGGCTGTTTTGATTTTGTTTGGGTTGGAAATAAACATTGGGGCAGTTTGTTTTTAAATAATGCAATGAGGCCACTCCTCACATTCTGTCTTCTTGAATTTTAAGGTAGCAATCTTATAAGAAGTTTTACAACTCTGAAATTATATCTTCACTATTACTCATAGCAACTCATTCACAATCAACAAAAAACCTACTCAAACCAACAATCTTCTATTTTTATTGGGTTTCCACTGATTTTATTTCTCCAAAATCATAATTTGGAAAGGTAAAAAGTCTTTTACAAAATCATGACCGAAAAATCACAAACCAGGTATACATTTTGTTTCATAGTTTGTCAGTGCTTGGTGCCTGAGAAGACAGAACAGGAGGGCTCAAAGCACACATCTTGCACAACAAAAAAGAGACGAACACAACCCTAAAGTTGTGACAGATCACGTACATTAGGATACTGAAAAAGGAAGACAGAGCACGCAGGAGCTTTGTGGAGAGGTATGAGGACCTCTAATTCCCCAGGGAACTCACAGAGGGAGAGCGGTTTTGCTGACCTATTAAAAAGGAAGATGAGGATGGAGGGCAGGAAGACGGTAAACACACAGGTGACACTGGCTTACCTCCCACTGCAGGTGAGGAGGGATGTTTCGGATCTGAATTTTCCTGCTCCTGTAAAAATGAAAGCTCAGACTATAACACTTTCTCTAGGACACAGACTTCAGCAAATGACAAAATGTCTCAAGACCATAGTTTGAGTTCACTTTCTGTGTTTACTGAGGCATCGGCAAGCAATTACTTTGGGGAAAAAAAGAATAAACCCAACAAGAGTGAATATGCTAAGTGAAACAGCTTAAATACAGATGTGCCTTTTCAATTTCTTGCCAAAGCAGTTAGAACCTAAATTACCATACAGATTCTAATTATAGAATTTAGTACCTTCCTCCCCAAAATAGATGGTCCTGCAACTGACCCTACCCCAGTGGGTACTAAGGCTCAAATGTGACAGGTGAGGTCCCATAAATAGTGGACTTAAATGAGGTCAGATTTAGTTCACCCTTTACCTAATAATGTAAAACTTCCTTTCGAAAATTACTTTTATCTTTGAATAAGTAATACAGTAATAATTTAAAAATTAGAACACTATAAAAAGGTGTGCTAGAAAAAGTCTTACTCCCACCCACTCCCTTCCTTTACCAGAAATAAACACTTTTACTTATCACTCGTGTACTCTTCAGTTTCTTTATGCAAATAATAGCAAATGTAAATATAAATTCTTATTTCTCCCCCTCTCTTACAGAAATATTTACATATTCTACAAACTCTCTGCATGATTTTTTCACCTGAACAGTATAATCCTGGAGATCTTCCCATGCTGACAGAGCCTTCATTCTATTTTATATTATGTGGAGGTACCAAAGTGTATTCAACCCATCCCCCTTGGGCCTTCTTTCACCTTTTTAGTCAGAGGATTTTTCTGTTTTTCTGGGACATCCTGCTGGTCTGATAACTAAGTGATTTAGATTGTTTCTTGTTTTTAAGTAAACATTAAAATTACATAGGAAAAGGAAAGAAATTGGAAGCATAAGAATTTTTCTATCTTTTAAGAATATGTCAGATCCTAGAAAGAAAACACAAATCAGCATTTAAATATTAGAGAGGTATATTTTAATGGAAGGACTTGACATCTGATCCCCCTAAATATCCATTTTGGGGCATTGTAAGAAAAGGGATGTAATGGCAAAAGTGTACCTGCCATTACTTTTTCTTTTTTTCTGGTGTCAGAGGTACCAAATAGGAACTACACACAGCCACAAGTTTTTCCATGGCTTTAATCTGGGCAACAGCCCCAGAAAGAAATGTTAACAATTCATGCAGAGAGGAAAAGAAAGAGAGGTACACAGAGGAAACATGAAAACAAACAATCAAGTAAATCAGGGGCTCCGGTTTTCTCATGGTTTTTATTGAATGCAAAGGCAGGGCACTTCTATGTTCTAGATCCTGCACGGTACTTCTAATTTTTAAAAAATGAGAGTGCATTCATGCTTTACTACAGGGCAAGCCAGTCTACAGAACCTCTAATCTGGTATCAGGATAGGAAGGAGGAAGATGAACCAAGAACTAATTTCTATCTCTACGCTATGAAGTCCCTTTCCTGACACTGCCTTTGGCAATAGTTCACAATAAAACTGCTGACACTATCCCATGTAGTGGCTCAACGGAATGCTCCACAGAAGATGTCACAAGTCTATTTACAGAAAAGACATCAGAATTTGCAAGAAATTGAATACTTCTTTTAAATATAATTTATTGTCAAATTGGCTTACATACAAAACCCAGTGTTCATCCCAACAAGTGCCCTCCTCAATGTCCATCACCCATTTCCCCTCTCCCCCACTCCCCTTCAACCCTCAGTTTGTTCTCTGTATTTAAGAGTCTCTTATGGTTTGCCTCCCTCCCTCTCTGTAACTATTTTCCCCCTTCCCCCCCCTCCATGGACTTCTGTTAAGTTTCTCAAGATCCACATATGAGTGAAAACGTATATCTGTCTTTCTCTGACTTATTTCACGTAGCATAATACCCTCCAGGTTTCATCCACGTTGCTGCAAATGGCAGGATTTCATTCTTTCTCATTGCCAAGTAGTATTCCACTGTATATATAAATCACATCTTCTTTATCCATTCGTCAGTTGATGGACATTTAGGCTCTTTCCATAATTTGGCTATTGTTGAAAAGTGCTGTTGTAAACACTGGGGTACATATGCCCCTATGCATCAGCACTCCTGTATCCCTTGGGTAAATTCCTAGCAGTGCTATTGCTGGGTCATAGGGTAATTCTATTTTTATTTTTTTCAAGAAACTCCACAGTGTTTTCCAGAGCAGCTGCACCAGTTTGCATTCCCACCAGCAGTGCAAGAGTGTTCCCGTTTCTCCACATCCTCGCCAGTATCCATAGTTTCCTAATTTGTTCATTTTAGCCACTCTGAGGGGTGTGAGGTGGTATCTCAGTGTGTCTTTGATTTGTATTTCCCTAATGATGAGTGACGTTGTCCATCGTTTCATGTGTTTGTTGGCCATCTGGATGTCTTCTTTGGAAAAGTGTGTCTATTCATGTCTTCTGCCCATTTCTTCACTGGATTATTTGCTTTTCGGGTGTGGAGTTTGGGGAGTTCTTTATAGATTTTGGATGCTAGCCCTTTATCCGATATGTCATTCATAAATATCTTTAAAAAATTGAATATTTCTAAAGAAAAATATTTTTTTTAATCTCCAAATATAAACATCAACTCTAAATACTAACCAAGAATTTACTAGTATATAAGTCTTACTGGAAGAAACTCATTCATGAACACAAAGATTTGAAAAAAGACAACCATAGCATTGTTTGTGACGGCAAAGATGGCAAACAATCTAAATACTGACCAACAGGCAAATGAATAAATCAATCACAGGACAGCCACAAGATGGAACATTATACACCTTTTAAAAAGAATGAAGCAGGGGTGCCTGGCTGGCTCAGTCGGTAGAGCATCCAACTCTTGATCTCTGGGTCTTGAGTTCAAGCCTCATGTTGGGTGTACAGATTACTTAAAAAAAAAAAATGAGGTCGACATATAGGCACGGTCATAAGGAACCATCCACTGCACGCCGTTGTAAGAAAAGAGCTAATTATAGATTAGGAAGATCTTGGTTTTTTTAAAAATGTTTTTAATGCTTATTTTTGAGAGACAGTGTAAGCAGGGGAGGGGCAGAGAGAGAGGGGACGGAGGATCTGAAATAGGTTCTGTGCTAACAGCAGAGAGCCTGATGTGGGGCTCAAACTCACGAACCTGTGAGATCATTATGTGAGCTGAAGTTGGACACTTAACTGGCTGAACCACCCAGGTGCCCAAGGCAGATCATGTTTTTTAAGTGCACAAAACATACAACATGCTATTAAATGTGTGTGCTTGTAAACGCATAAAAAAAGGAAGGTACAGGCAGTTGGTGAAAGGGGCCATATACTTTTAATTTTAGCTACTTCTGTCATTTGTTTTAAAAAACGAGAATGTACTCATGCCTTACTTGCTTTAAAAAATTAACAATTAAAACTCCTACTAAGTCTGCTTTAATGAATATACAAGATTTATTTTTGAAAAGTATACTAGAACCCACTAAATTAAAAAAAGGAAAGAACAAAAACCAGACACCTCACTTTTTCCATAACTAGGTTAGGTATTCTTGAAATCGTATTTAACAGAATATTAATTTATTTAGCAAACTCTGTTCCTAACGTATAAGCCATCAAACTCTGTCTGATCCAGATTACTGCAAATCCTAACTAACTGGGTCTGAAACAATAATGTTTCCCTTAATGCCTCATGTAAACAATGCACATCAGGCAATCAGCTCAGGAAATGGAATGTTCGTTAATCACGATTCCAGGAGAAATAATCCCTAAAAAAGCTAGTGTGTGGCATCTCTAATCTTAGGTCTGAATGGAAAGAAAGAAAAAGAACTGAGAACTGAAAAAGGAACTGGAGATCACTATAGGAGAACCAATTACACTGATCCTTAGGTAACTGGGAAGATTATCCTGAGCTATTATCTTTCAGGATCAGGAGTGGGCAGGACCTGTGAGTTCTGCTAACTTCCACAGTGTGATCAGGATGCTATGCCTCCTTCTCAGGGGCCAGGGATGCTTGTCCCCTTCAGCCCCCAGGGAGGGACTTCCACATGTCCTTCAAACCCCGCTCACATGTGCAGAGGCTTCCAGGGCATCTCCAGGCAGAACTGTCTCCTCTGCACTCTTCAGCTTTTATAACAGCTCACTCTCCGCTGTAATTATTTTTCTGCTGGGGCTGTCATGTTACCCCACCAACCTTCTGCTTGATGGTAATTTCCTCAAAGACAAGCTCTTTATTTACTAGTCTTCTGTCCAGCACAGGGCCAAGTGTCTAGTGTAAAAGCAGAACATGGCACCCCAGGGCTGGGAAAAGCACTCCTAATGCTGGCTGTAGCATGCCTATGATGTGGATCCCCCTGACCCCACCCCGGAAGGCCAACTGTTTATTTCTCCTGTGCCAGCTAGTCAAGAGAAGAGGGAAGGGTTTTTTACCCTCCTTCCCTTTTGAAATCCATAAAAGTATGCCCTGCTTTAAGAAGCCAAACATACACAATAACTCAGGAAAATTATTGGTTTTAAGAAAATAATTTTGTTTCTTAAAAAAAAAGGAATAATCTCACAGTTCCTTTATTTTAACAAACACACATAATGATGTTTCTCATCTTCACTGCCCAGAAGCATTACAGCAGCTTCCTAGCTGGCCTGTCTTCCAGTACTGCACTCCTTCCTCTCCCAGCCAGCCCTCCTGGGCTGCCAGTGACTGACTGACTTTTTCTTTTTCTTTTTTTAAGTGTATTTATTTTTGAGAGACAGAGAAAGAATGAGTAGGGGAGGAGCAGAGCGACAGGAAGAGAGAGAGAATCCCAAGCAGGCTCCACGCCATCAACACAGAGCCCGAGTGGGGCTCAAGCTCACAAACCACAAGATCGTGACCTGAGCTGAAATCAAGAGTCAGATGCTTAACCGACTGAGCCACCCAGGTGTCCCTGTCAGTGACTTTCTAAAGCACAAATATGACTGGTTACTCTTGCCTTTTTTGACTCCCTGTCACCACATCCAAATTCCCTTTCACGACCCAGTTACTGTCTCCTTCCCCATCTCTTTATGTTGCCAAGCTGCCCCAACTTTATGTACTTCTCCCTTCATCAAAAGTAGTATGTTACACTGGCAGTTTATATGCATGCTTTTGATGCCGTCAGTCTACCTTAAAAACAGGACTAAAGAATTTGTCTATTCTAGATATCTCAGTAAGTGGAATCATACAGTATTTGTCCTCTTGAGTTTGGCTTATGACAGTTCACATAATGTTTTCAAGGTTCATCCATGTTGTAGCACGTATCAAAACTGTATTCTATGCACTGCTTTTTAAAGTTAACCTGTTAGTGTGGCCGCTTCAGCAGTACATACACTAAAGTTAATCTGTTAGGGTCTGTTTTTTTTTTTTTTTTTTTTTTGAGAGGGAGGGAGGGGGAGAGAGAGAGAGAGAGAGGAGACAAGCAGGGCAAGGGCAGAAGGAAAGAGAGAATTTTAAACAGGCTCCATGCCCAGTGCGGAGCCTGAAGCAGGACTCGATCTCATGACCATGAGATCATGATCTGAGCCTAAGTCAAGAGTCAGCCACTCAACCGACTGAGCTACCCAGGTGCCCCATCTGTTAAGGTCTTCTATTTATTTCCTTTTAACTTTTTTTTCACATGAAGGAATGTTTTGGATTTTTACCAATTTTAAGACAATCCACTCAGACTTTTATACTGGCTAAGTTAATTAGATCTAGATCAGTGGGTTGGGGGAAGAGGGAACAGACAGTTAGTATTTACTGGTACAGAGTTCCTGCTTGGGATGACGAAAAAGTTCTGAAAATAGTGGCGATGGTTGTACAACACCATCAATGTTCTTAATGCTGCTGAACTGTACACTTAAAAATGGCTAAAAGAGCAAATTTTGTTATGTATTTTTTAGCACCGTAAAAAAAAGTACTATACAAAAAAAGAGCAATGCAAAGGAAACAATATGAAATCTAGGAGACAACTAGTCTGGACTCTTCAAAATGTCAATGTCATAAAAAATCCAAACATTGCTCTAGATTAAAAGAGAAAAAAGAGATCCAAAAACCAAGGGGGACAGGGGAACAAGAGTAAAGAGGGCAGTAAGGAGCACGGTTTTGACTTTTTTCTTTTTCATTTTAATCAAAAGCAGAGCAAGACCCATAGTCAAGCAGAGGGTACCCTTTAATGTAGACAAACAGGGTCTTCCCTAGTGGCTTTGGGATTTAGGAATTTAGAATTTCCCACTCTCGTAATTCAAGCAAGCACTTAGGATGAGAAAAGGAAAGAAGCTCGGCCTCTTTCCTTGGGGAACTTGGCTACTCTAATTCTATATTCTGGTTAATCAGTGATTGCAGTATACACGTACAGACTATCAAATCTTAACTACAAAACAAAATACTCTTAACCCCAGCTCATCTAATCCTAACCAACCTGGTTCATGGTATATAGAGCTTTTCAACATCTAAGTGCCTCAGAATACTTTTTATAAATGTTATTATCTTTGTAGTGTAGATGCCCAGAGGAAATAGAAAGTTCCAACTTGAGTGAATTTCAGATAAACTAGATGTCCAGTGTTATAAATTTCAATAGCCTGGCAGAAATTATTTTGTGTGGTAGAATTTGTAGCTTAAAAACAAGTGGCCAAGCATTTGGGAAATACAATCATATTTAATTGTCATGGAATTTCTGTGATTATGAAGAACCATTTTACCTATATTTGGGGGATAAAAAGTTTAACCATTTTACCTATATTGGGAGTAAAACACATGCTTGCATGTGCAGAGGATAATGGTATATAGTAATAAGCCACAAGTCTGATCAGCCACCTTGGGAACTCTAACCCAAGCCTTAACCATGATGGGGACTTGAGTGGAGAACAAAGTTAACACAAATGTGAGAACCCAGCTTATAAGATCTCAGGTTCCATTTGAAAATTAGGTCATCTAGAGACTAGAGAATCCCCAGGTAAACTGTGGACAAAAGAGGCAACATAGAAAGTAGAGTCCTATGAAAGAGTTCTGTGGGGTTCAATGAAGAATTCTACCTAACTAGGTCCCATCTGTTTCCATAGCCATTCTGGGTGCCATCAGATGACACACAGTCCTCACCATGGAGGGAAATTAGAGCACCATGGATTGCCTATGGAGTGGCAAGTATGCTAACCAACTCCAAGGACTGTGGGAGAGCTAAGACTAAACCCACCATGATTCTCCTGTTGCCCTCCCCCAGCATATAGTGCTATAGTCAGTATAGTGCTGTATCTCATGCACTCATTAGTATGTGTTTAAACCTTAAACTTAGAACTTCTGGACAGTCTGTACAAGGATATTCTGTGCTAAACTGAACTAGGACCTAGGGCTGCTCAGGGAAGCAAATGAATCACCAGAGATAGCCAAGTCCAATCCTCTACCCAACTGTCACTTAAATCCCCCTCTTTGTCTCTCTCTCTCTCTCTCTCTCTCTCTCTCTCTCTCTCACACACACACACACACACACACACACACACACACACAGGCAGGGGACAGGGAATGATTAAAAAGTCAATTAAACAAATTGTTTAGTCACTTTGTTACAAAATTATTAAGAACAATTGCCTTTGCCTCTATGGGATCTAAAATAAATGTATTATAATAGTTATCAGAAAACGATGCTTTCAATATATAAACTGCTAAAAAGTGAAAAAAAAAGTTTAGGGATTTTTTAGCAAGAAAAATTATGTGATCAAAGTCTTTGTGAATATTAACAGTGTTATGGGCGAAATCATAAAAAGATTAAATCAGGTATTATTGTGGTGACCTACTGCAAAGGGTTTTGAGCCAAAAGAACTGCAGTTATAAAGCTGACAACTTCCTTTCCTCTATAAACTCAAGTCCACAAAACCATAAATCCCCAAGCGGCCCCAACATACTCATGCTTCCTGACATTCAGAGGCAGGAGCTCATGAAAAGTCCACTGAACAGGACAAAAGTCAGTGAATATGGTAAGCAGTAGCCCAAGACTTTGTAACTCACTTAATCTCCTACACCCTCCTAACCAGTCTACTAGCTTATAGAAAGGCCTTGACTTTTTAAGAAGTTGCTAACACAATTCCAGATTTCCCTTTTGAGGAAAACACTGGGGATTCTTAATTGTTGTTGAAACAGGGAGAAGGGGAAAGGGAAGAGTGAATGGGATGATTTATGATGATTAGATGTTCATGAGAAGACTGGCCAGACTGCTATTCCTGCGCAAGATGGTGCAGTAATTCCCCCACTGGGAAGGGGTACAGTGAGTGTAATTTGCATTAAAAGATCATTAAGTTTCATTTCAATTGCAGGATTCTACAAATGCTCTGGAAATTGTAAGGTTAAAATAATCTCCTGTTAAAAGGAATCAGTATGGGGGACCTGGATGGCTCCGTCAGTCAGTGGAACATGCAACTCTTGATCTTGAGGTTGTGGGTTTGTGCCCCATGTCGGGTGTAGAGATTACTTAAAAATCAAATCTTAAAAAAAAAAAAAAAAAAAGGTATCAGCAGGATTTACTATGTACGCTGTGATGACCATATACTGTTCTAGTAAAGCAGACAACCAGATTTCTCAGAAATTCGATATTTTAGCTCTGTAAAAAGGAAGTCAAGGGGTGCCTGGGTGGCCTAGTTGGTTAAGTGTCTGAGACTCTTGGTTTAGGATCAGGTCATGATCTCATGGTTCATGAATTTGAGCCCTGCATCCGGCTATGCGCTGACAGCACGGAGCCTGCTTGGGATTCTCTTTCCCTCTCTCTCTGCCCCTCCTGCTTTCTCTCAAAGTAAATAGATAAACTTAAAAAAAAAAAAAAAAAGAAGTCAATATCTAAAACTTTCTCTCTTTTGATTCATATTCACTTTTTGGCAAAGGGGCTCCTTTTACAGGAATGTTGGCAAAGAGTAGAACGATTTGAACCAAAGAAAGAGAAAAAAAATCTAAATAATTATTTGGGGAGAAACTAATATTTTTCTTTGCCAAAAACTTCTTTAGGAAATTAAAATAAAATGAAAACAAAAACAACACAGGAAAATTGTGACCCACTCTTATCAAGGTTTGTGCACAATTTCCTATAGATAATACCATCTTTCCCATCTACCATCTCCCTCCTTAATTCATTTTGTGACATGACAGAGAAAAAAAAATAGATTTAGCTCCAGTTTTACCAGAACTTCTCCATGTGCTTCACTGAACACTATTTCTTCCTCATACAAGTTATTTTATTTAAGGAAGTCTAATAAAGGTTCAGAGGTACACCGGAAACATTCATCACGGTATTTTTAGCAGGAAGCTATCCTCAAACCACCACTACTACTTACCTTAGTGGATTCTAATAAGTGTCTCATTTAAGCCTTACCACTCCCTACAGGAAGTACGCATTGCTATCCCCATTTTTCAGATAAGTAAACTGAGGAGTTGATGAGTGCCCTGTCTACATCTCACAGGTAGGGAGTGATATTTTTGACTTGTGCTCTGCAAGTTTAAATCTCTGTTCCTAAAACATCACTTTGGAATTGTTGATTCACCAGTAACAAAATTTACACTTTATGTGTATGTATGTATATGTGTATGTGTGCGTGTGTATATAACACGTGTATATACACACACACACATTTACATACACACACACACACAGCAATGAATTTCGGACAAGATATGCCTTTTCAGGCAAATTCTAGGAAAATGGGTCTTAGGATTGGACTTCTATCTAGCCTTTCCCATTCAGTGTCAACCTCCCTATAGACTCTGACCAAAAACACCTCCTCTAGGAAGGATTATTTTGAAAACTTCACCAAAGCTGCTCACTCTTTGCTCCTCAAAAGAATTTACTTACATACAAACGCCTTTCAGAAAAGGTAACAAAGGCATTACCTAGTAAACTCTTTCACCAGGTCAGCTGACTCCTGGTTGACAGTCAGGGTCTCTTGGCCCATGGCTGGGAGCCATGCATACCTCTCTGTAAAGGCCTGAGGGTGGGACTAAGTATAGGAAAGATCTGCCTCATAGTTTTGCTTAGTAACACTGGCCAAATCCAGGGCTGTGCTGAACCTCGTGAGGCATGATAAAGCTTGAGAACCCTCTCCCAAATACAGATTGCTGCATGGGGAAAGGCGGAGTGGATCCCAGACAGGGAGACAAGGTCCTCAGAAGGCTAGAACATTTATGCGTGCCAGAGTACAAACATGAATTTGAATTCAGGAAGGTGAGATTTTGAGAGGGTAAGGCTGAGTGTTTGTGAACTAAAACTCTGCACACCAACTTCCAGCTTTTCAAGATCTAAACAGAGTAAGGATTTTCCTTAATATTTTCATTCGGCTGTGATGGAGATTCCAGTTAACAAAGCCAAACTGTGTTTCTACAGAAGTGATTAGTTACTCTTTACAAGGCCCTCAAACTCATTATCTGTAATTAAGACTAACCAGGGTAAAAACACATATTTACACATCATAATTTGAGCCAAGATAAATGATATACATAAACACGATGCAACACAAGTTATAATCTGAGTACATAAATGTTTGCCTTGTGTGGTGCATGGTAAACACAAAATCATCTTTGTAAAGGCAAAGGGAGCCACATGCTTCATCACCCACAACTGTGACATCCTTCCAGCAACTCTTCAACCCATTTTCAATAACTGCTTTTGTTAGTTTTCCAAACAGCACACAAATCTGTCCCGCTCCTTCCTTCCTTCCTACCTGGTCCTTTTTCGTTTTTTCTCCCCTCCACAGCCAAAGCAACATCTGGAACAGAGCAGGTGCTCAGCAATCAGCAAATTCACCAGAAGCATTTGTTGCTGACAGCTGGCTTCTTTTTCCTGGCTCACTCCTTCCCATATTCTAACTTCCAACTATAAGAGGAATATGTGCTTACTGAAGACACTGACTGGTCTTCAACCAAGCCACTTGGTTTTTTTCCCACTCCAGTTTATGCTCATCGACTCAATGCAATAGGCTGCTGACTGAAAAATATAGGACAAGATATTTCCTAACACAGTAGCCACTACATACATTTCCCGTGATTAGATGTAATGACTCACATAGAGGTGGTGTTTTTACCCTCAAGACAAGAAATGCGTCAGCATGCCTTGACTTACCGAAGAAACAGTTTCACAATTAACACAAAAATTCAAGCCAGAAGTTCTGAGTCCTCAAAGTCTGGGAATGACTGATAAACCAACAACATTTTACTTCTGAAAAGAAGGAATTATTCCCAGCAGTTATAAAAGACTTTGATCATTTCATTATAGTCATGATGATGATTAAGAAAAATTAAATTCATCTCCACTATAGCCCTAAATCCCAATAAGCAGAGAAAGGCAGGAAAGGGTCAGCCAAGTCACATATTCCTCCCTCACAAAGGAATTCCCTCCCCCTGCCTTGCAAAGCAAGTAGGATTCACCATCTCACACAAGAGTAACATCTCACAGGGAGCCTGGGTGGCTCAGCTGGTAAAGTGTCTGCCTCTGGCTCGGGTCATGATCTCATAGTCTGTGAGTTCGAGCTCCACATATGGCTCTCTGCTGTCAGCACAGAGCCTGCTTTGGATCCTCTTTCCCCCTCTCTCTCTGCCCCTGCCCTGCTCACACACACTCTCTCTTAAAAATACACTTAAAAAATATTAAAAAAAAAAAAAAAGAGTAACCTCTCACCTACACTGGGGGATGGGATGGTGTGAGCAATCCAAACCACCCCTATCCAATGTTCTGACAGGAGATTAAATAGACGACATCTTATCCAATTTTGGAGAACAGGGTAATTTCTAAGATTAAAGTTAAAAGTTTTCCAAAGTCATTTAGCAAACGTTCACTGAACACCTGTTGTATGCCAATCATTTGTCTTAGGTTCTGCATTATATTAGCAAACAACAACAACCAATATCCTCATGATGCTTAGGTTCTAGAGAGTAAGAAGGAGACAACACTGACCCCAGCAAGCCTTAGGACTCTCAACTTAATTTCAACAAAACAAGAAAGCACTTTAAAGCTGGTGCCTTGATCTAAAACAGTTAAGGAAAAAGGCTAATTCTGCTTTTTGCTAACTTAAATTTTTTAGGGTTTAGCTAGAAGTAACCAAGTATTTTTAAGCACCTATTTCTGCACAGTATTCTTCATTGCAGCTGTACCTGCAGTCCCCATGGCACTGGACCCACTAAAGTTTTCTCTGCTATACAAAAGGATGCTCTGGAGAAGATAAAAAAGGTCATGGGAAAAGTTTGTATCAAAATTGGGAGAGAAGTAAGAAAACCAACTTTTCACACATGTCAATAAAAAGACAAACACAGTTCACAGGATACAAAGGAAAAAAAAAAATCAGTGACCAACTGGTATCTCATAAAGTACTGATGAAAAAAGAAAGGAAAATCACTAGCTCTTAAAATTACATGATTTGAATAGAATGCAATTTGCTTTTTAAATCCTCTAATAGTCAACTTTAACACATATGAATGAGGGGACCCTGGGTAGCTCAGGCGGTTGAGCATCTGACTTCAGCTCAGGTCATGATCTCACAGTCTGAGTTCGAGCACTGCATTGGGCTCTGTGCTGACAGCTCAGAGCCTGGAGCCTGCTTCGGATTCTGTGTCTTCCTTTCTCTCTGCCCCTCCCCCATTCATGCTGTCTTTCTCTCTCTCTCTCAAAAATAAACATTAAAGAAAAAAAGAAAAGAAAATGCAGAGCTTAAAAAAAAATAAAAACATATGAATGAACTAGGGAAAGAGTGTATACATTGCTCTTATTTTAAAAAGGATTCCTTTTGTGATCACCTTACATCAATTCTGAAATGAAACAAATGAGCAGGGAGAAAACTTCAAATACACAAATTTGATTTATAACCAATTTTGAGAGGCTAGATTTTTGCACAGAGAACTTTTCCCAGGAGTGCTAACAGAAACGCAAGATTTGTGAACTGTATCCTTCCTCAACTGTGCGCACCCTATTACTACCCCTGCACAGCCACAGCTTCTAGCCTGGTGGCCTGTACAGGAGTCGTTCCGTAAACTTAATGAATGAACGAATGAATGTGCATGACAGGGTTAACGTCTCTGGCACTTAAACACAGAACTCTTTCCAGCTGCTGATTCACTCTCTTCTGAGTTCCCTGTTTTACAAAGACTGTAAACAGAGCATCTGTCTCGGTTGGTTCCTGACTTTTCATCACTTCCTCTTAAGCCAGCACCATTGGCTGGGTGGGCCCCAGCAGGATCCATCAGTGGGAAGTGGCACAGAGGCTTCAACACCTGACTTGAATAAAGGTGAACAACCTACCTGACTCAGCAGGTGGCCATAGGAGGTCCTGCGACCACAGCTTCAAATTCCTTTCCCCATTTCTTTCCCCTTCCCTGGATGCAGCCCAGCATTGCCCCCCACCCCACCCCCAACCCCAGGACCCTGCTTCTTCCTTTGCCTGGGGTCAGGTCCTCAGCAACAGGACTGGAGTAGGGAAGAGAGTTAAGTGAGTGCCCTCCCCTCCGCTGTTCACAGAGTCTCAGTCTCCTTAGTGTTATGATGAGCAACTGCCCTCCCCTCTTAATGTGTCCCTTGCCCCACCCCTAGGAATTATGAAAAAGCATTCCGTGAACTGCGTGCACACTATGAAGTGGGCAGTAGGGCTATTGTGAGAGATGCACAACAGCCTCCAACATTCTCTCATTCCCAGCTTTGGTTCTGATGTGCCCAGGAGAGCTGGTTTTCCTAGGAAATGTCAATGAATCTGACTTCATCTGGTGAGTCACAACTATGTCGCTAGCAGTGAGCCAGGACAGAAGCTACTGAAGTTACACAGAGTCACCTTAGAAGTCAGGCTAAAAAATCCATTTCAGGATAATTTTAGAAGCTGAGGAGTACAACTGGCAAACTAAGAGCACCCTGATTATTGTGTTTTGGTGAGAGCACTTTTGTTCCTGGGTAGAAAATACAAAACTTGTAGAATTCCTTAGAAACTTGTGGAAATGCAAACACTTTATATACTAATGTCTAGAAGCAAAAGGACCTGATTTCTTAGGGAAATATGATTTGAGAAAAAAAATATAAATTTAAATATATTCCCTGGATTTTCTAACTCAATCATTCTCCCCATCCCTAATAAAACATTCTGTTACCAGAGACTGCCATTATTGCAGCACAAGAGAGAAGCAGAGTGGAAGGCGCACCCAGCGGAGTTTGAATCCCTCTCCCTTTCCGACACATTATCAGACAGATGTTGGACTAGTCCTTTAACCTCTCTGGTTAATGCCTCAGACATGAGACAGTTAGAGAAGATAATAGACCAAATGCTTTTCCAAACTAAAATTCACTTCATTTTAGCAGCAAAACAAAACTGTCACAAAGAGAAGGTAAGAAACAGAAGAGATATCTCATGGATTTAAGCTACAAATGGAAATGGGGAAAAAAAACCACAAACCAAACAATTCAGCAAAGCTTGCATTTTGTTTGGGCCACATTTAAAAAAAACTTTTTTTAATTTTTTTTTTTTTTTTTTGAGAGAGAGAGAGAGAGACAGAGCACGAGTAGGGAGGGGCAGAAAGAGAGGGAGACACAGAATCTGAAGGAGGCTCCAGGCTCTGAGCTGTCAGCACAGAGCCCAACGCAGGACTCAAACTCATGAACCATGAGATCATGACCTGAGCCGAAGTTGGATGCTTAACCGACTGAGCCACCCAGGCACCCCTGTTTGCCATCACAATTTTTAACAAATCAATAAATAAGTTAGATGACAGAGTCTATAGTATGTCATTTTATTTATTTGTTTGTCAGTGCACAGCCTGATGAGGGACTCAGTCCCACGATCCTGGGATCGTGACCTGAGCTGAAATCAGGAGTTGGCAGGCTCAACCGACTAAGCCACCCAGGTGTCCCCAGAGTCCACAGTGTTTTATAACTGGATGGCTTGCAATCCCAAAAGAGGGGTTTTGACAGTACTTGTATCATAGCCTACCCCAACAGCCACAATTTACCCCATTTATTCCCTTTTCTACCTTATTACAGAAGTGTTATGTTCACACTTTCACTACTGTCAGCATTACTCTTGCACAATCTCTGGTATCTGGATTTTGAATGTGTGATGTTAGTTCATGATATTTACTAGGAATGGAGGGTATCGCACAGCTAAGTAGGAGCTTGCCCATTTCCTATAGGTGTATGTTGGTCTTGGCATGGGACTGTGAATGAGGAGACTATAATTGCTTCCAAGGAATTCCACTGATGTCAAAACCACCAGATCAAAGCCTGTATTTCCACTACACACAGAGTTCTGGCCCATAATTCAGATGTCGGTTAATTAGTATAGTAGTGATACTCTACTTGTTATTTCAACTTTGATCTAAATAGTTCTGAAAAGCCCACATTCATATTTTAATTTTTTTCAAGTTTATTTATTTATTTTGAGAGGGAAAGAGGGGCAGACAGAGAGGGAGACAGAGGATCCCAAGCAGGCTCCGTGCTATCAGCATGGAGCTAGACTCAGGGCTCGAACTCATGGAACCATGAGCCAAAACTAGGAGTTGAAACCTTAACCAATGGAGCCACCCAGGCGCCCCCCACATTCATATTTTTAAAGCAACATGCTTTAACAGCAGGTGAGAGAAACTTAAGGCATCGCACATTTATTGGAAAAGCAGCCATGTTTAGCTTGATTTAATGCAGACACCAGCAGATAATTGTCCAAGGTTCTTCTAGAACAAGGGACTAGGAAACAGGTAAGTAAGAGAGACTTCAAAGGCAGGGTCTAGAGGGTGGGAGGGTGTGTGGGAACATCAGGAGGAAAAGTGTTTGTATTATAGAGTTCTTCCCGGTGACTTTTAAAGTGATTCTGCAGATTTCAGCAAATCTGAACACTTATACCTACTGCTCAACTGGTTTCTTTCGGACAAATGTACTTTTTAGAAACAAATACTACAGGGGTGCCTGGTGGCTGAGTCAGTTGAGTGCCTGACTCTTGATTTCAGCTCAGGTCATGATCCCAGGTTGTGGGATCAAGCCATGTGTTGGGCTCCAAGCTGAATATGGAACCTGCTTAAGATTCTGTCTCCCTCTGCCCCTCTCCCTGGCTTGCACTCTCTCTCTCTCCCTCTAAAATAGTAGAGAGAGACAGAGACAGACAGAGAGACAGAGAGAGAGGGAGGGAGAAAGAAGGACGGAAGGAAGGAAGATATTCTACGCACAAAGTTCAGCAGATACCCAAGAGTATAGTAGAACAATTCTCCCTTCTGTACCTATTCTTCCACCCTCTTGTTCTTGATACCAATTTTTAAAAAATCATTCCAGAGTATTCTATGTGTAAACAGATATGTACATATTCTTTTTTCCCCAAAATAAAAATGTTAGTGCTCTGTATACACTTTTTTTTCACTTGGATACTGTTTCATACTAAAACACATAAAATTATATTATTCTTTTTTGATGACTGTAGAATAGTCAATTTTATGAAAGTACCATAATTAACTGGTCTCCTGACGGACATATAATGTTTCTATTCTTCTATTTCAAAACAAATAAACAAAAACAAAAACCTAAACGCTGTCATTAGTATCTATCTGGCCAGCTACTAATCTTGCACATGTGTGACTGTATCTTGGAAGATGAGCCCCTGGGAGTAGAATTACTGGGTCACATAATGTTAAAATACAAATGCAGTGATGTTTCTTCACATATGTGAAAACACATTTATCATTTTTTTTTATTTCTGCCTATTCAGAGATGAAAAGTACTATCTTACCTGCATTTTAATTACTTATGAGGTCGATCGTTCTTTGTATGTCGAAGAACCTCCCTCACTTCACTGGGGAACTTGACAGAATTCTTCCTTTACTTCAGGATTCTAGAAGGTGACTTCTGGATTTGAGTAACCCCACTCATTTCAGTTACCTGACAAATACTTGCTGAGCATTTATGCTAGACATCAGACCGATGAAGAGCCAGTCCTCTACCATGAAGCACCAACAGTCTGGTTGGGAAGACCGCCACTCAAGAAGCCAGTGCGCTCTCAGCCATGCTGCTACAAGACAGGCCTGCGTCATGCTGGAGGGCGCCAGGGTGCTCAGACAGGCAGGAGGAGAACCCAGCAAGGGCCCCCAGAGGCACCTCAGCCAAGTCCTGAGCAGTAGGAGACAGAGTGGGCCACGTGAACAAAGGTAAGGGTTGGGAGTTAAAGGGGTCTAGAAGCAAGGTCACAAGTAGAGAAAGGTCCAGAAACGCCTTCCTAGTCAAGGCAATGAGGTACACATAGGCACGGTGGCCAGGTCACATTGTTTGAGAGGAGCAAAGAATGCTTCCAAGGAAGGTCAAGAGAGCAGGCTGGAGATGCTGGCAGGAACTATTTCCTGAGTTGAAACATGAAAATGATAAACCTTCCACCAAGACCCAGAAAAGAAACATCAGGCCCTTTGCAGGATTGGTGACCACCAGGTGAAACACTGGAGACACATAAACACAGTCATCAGCATTAACTTTCTTTTCAAAAGCCGTTGCTTTCTTTCTTCTTGCTGGTTTCCTTCCTCAGAGAAAAGAGCCTTGAGGCTCTGAAAATCTGGGTATGAGCATTAATTATACCCTTTCTTGCGGCCGTGTGCACACCACCACTGGGGAAATCTGCTGACCCTTCCTCACTTCTCCTTGACATGGGGCTGCCAGGTATATTTAACCAACAAATTAAGTGCCACCAACTACCATTATAATACACTTCTCTGTTCCTAGTAGGTATTTACCATACCTATTGAAATTACAATAGATAAATCTATTAAAAATAGTAAGACTTTTATGTTTTAGGCTAGTGAAAGGTAGGATTAAATAACATGATTAATTAAAAAATTTCTTTAATATTTATTTTTGAGAAAGAGAGAGACAGAGTATGAGCTGGGGAGGGGCAGAGAGAGAGAGAGAGAGAGAGAGAGAGAGAGAGGATCAGAAGCAGGTTCCAGGCTCTGAGCTGTCAGCACAGAGCCTGATGCGGGGCTTGAATTCATGAACCGGGTGATAATGACCTGAGCTGAAGTCGGACGCTCCACTGACTGAGCCACCCAGGTGCCCCTACAACTAATTTTTTTAAACAAATGCACTAGCACTTTTTTTTTTAATCCACATAAATAATGCCTCCATCAAAGTAATGCCCTTAGAAGACTATTTACTTATCCCAATAAGGATTCCTCTTCCCAACATATTTTTGGATTTTTTAAAATATTTTTTTAAATGTTTATTTTGTTTTGAGAGAGAGAGAGAGAGAGAGGATGCAACCGGGGGAAGGGCAGAGAGAGATGGAAGAAACAAAACCCAAAGAAGGCTCTAGGCCCCTAGCTGTCAGCACAGAGCCCGACACTGGGCTCAAACCCACAAACCATGAATGACGTCGTGACCTGAGCTGAAGTTGGACGCTCAACTGCCTGAACCATCCAGGTGCACCGTGTTTTGGATTAATTGATATTTTCTTCAGCAGCTACCTAACAAACACTGATCTATGTTTGGTCTGTAGTGCAATCTTACAAATATGCTGGGTGGATATGCCTCTCTTCCTTTATCTTCCTCCTTCTATATTCAACAGAAACAAAACAAAACTCAGAGGTCTCTCCTTAACGCCTCTGCTAACAGCACACAGAACCAAACTCTGGAGAGGAGGCTGGCTTACTTTGCAGCCCTCCTTAGATGCCAGGACTGCTGGGCTGGCCACCACATCCATGTCACCAACCTATCCTCATAGGGGATTCAGCTCCTACCTTCCTTCAGGGAGGGTGTAGAGGAGCAGCACCAGGGAGCACACCCTTAGCTGTCGTGAGCTCCCTGATCTGGTTATGGAGGGTATTTACTCAGGGCCAGGCTGGTACATGGGGAAACCAACCCCATCGGAGTTGGCTGATCATCAGAATGAGGGCAGGGGACGTTCTTCATTTCCAGGTATCGTCTGGTTAACATTAGGTGCCAGCATTAAAATTTTACCTTAACTGGGGGGGGAGGCTGCCTATCCTGGCAAGGTCAGTGCTCCCAGCCCTTAGCTCTGCCTTCTTTGTTGCATTTATCTCCACCCGCTGTTTACATCTTTTCTGCCCAGCCAGACTCTGCTCCCTGTGATTTCCACACCTCATTACCCAGCACTTTCCATCCTCAAGGGATGACTATAAACAAATGAACAGGTATCAGAAGGAGCTGCCCTGTAAGCCCACGTAATTGGACCTCTCAATTCAACCCATGTTGGGCGGGACAGGTCATTTGAACGTGAAGAGGCCACTCCATCTCTGACCACGTTCCTTGCGGCACTCTGATGGACAGAGAGCTCTGAAAGAAAGCTCATTCCCTGATGCCTTTAGACCCCAGTTTATTGGGGGTCACAGGCAGAGTGGTGAGGCACCAGGACTGTTGACCATGGGGTCACCACCCAGATATACGACTATGGCAGGCTACTTAATTTCTTGGGGCCAGATGGCCTCTTTCTACGAACCTCCTCTGTGTCAAGAATTCTCCAGTCCTGCCTGCTGTCTTCCCTCAAGAACACACAGATGTCTCTTCCTCCCATAGAAATCTGTACTAGAACTAAGTTGTCCAGGCAAGAGAAAAGAAAAGAGAAGAGAAGAGAAGAGAAGAGAAGAGAAGAGAAGAGAAGAGAAGAGAAGAAAACCTTTGAAGGAAGAATTTCTATGCTGTGAGTGGTTTATCCTGAGAATAAGACTCAGAGAAGTCTTAGAAATCTTCATTCAATGACACAGATAGACAGACTTTAATCTGTGAGCCAAGAAAAATGGTTTGTAAAGGCTAGAAGAAAAGAACCCCATGGCTAAGAACTTGTAAAAACATCTGTAACAAACAAAAGTTCTAAAGGAAAGACTGTGAATCAGCAGGATCACAGGAGGTGGGGAGTGAGCTTTGAAATGGCAGAGAATTAACCGGCTTAAGGGCAAATGGTGCAGAATGGGACTGCGGGAGGTGACACATACAAATCCTCCAGCACCCGCAGCCAGCAGAGGACAAGCAGACACAGTTTCATCCCAGGCCTGCACCAATGGGCATAGCTTCGTCTACCATACTAGTATTTTCCACACGGGCTACTGAGATCCATTAGAGTTTGTAAGGCCAAAGGTTCCGGCCTCGGGAGGTAGAGAAGTCAGAATGAACAGGAATTACGTTTCCCATTCCCTTCACTGACAGGTGTTCACAGGTTGTAAATGCAAAGGGGTGGTGATGTAGATGAAAGACTCCTGTCCTACTCTCTGCCTTCCAGGAACGCAGTCCAGGAGGCGAGGAAGAGACCGGACACCAAAACCTATCATCCAAGGCACCACCAAGGATAAAACCAGTGCAGCACAGCCTGACGTGGGGCTCAAACTCACCAATGGTGAGATCGCGACCTGAGCTGAAATCAAGAGTCGGACACTTATCCAAGCCACCCAGGTGCCCCACAGCCATCTTGTTTAATTCTCACACAGGCCAGCGTGCTGGCAGGGAATGAAAGTAACTTGCCCAAGGTCCCTCAGCTGTGATGTGATGGGGCCGATTATAGAAATTTCCCAGATGAAACTGTAAGAACTGTACAAGACATTTTGAAGTCACAGGGTTCCAAGGACAACAGTGCCCATGGGAGGGACTGGCATTGTGGTGGGTATCCTATGAACACTAAGTGAGGTGCCTAAAAGAGCCCCACACTGCTGCTCAGTCTGGCCCTGTCATTATGTGGCTCCTATCTGCTGCATGCATGAAGGTGAAATAAGTATTAACTGCTTTCACTTTGCACTTGGGGAATCCAAGGTGAAGCCAGGAGTCTGAACATAGATCCAATGCCCAAGTCATTAGTCCCTTCATTCTGGTAGTATTTTTAGGTGGAACATGAGACCAAAGGTTCCATGCAGTAACTGCAGGAGGTGAGCAAATCCAGCAATAAAAAACAACATATCACATTTGTCTTATTTTCTAATATTTCTTTGTACATCAAGGAAAAAGTCTGAGGCTGCAGCTGGACGGTTTTTAATACCTCTCCAATACTAATGCTCCTCTCTCTTTAAAAAAGCAGATGATGTCAGGTTCAGAACCTTTCAACAAGTAACAGTAGCTAGAATTTAGTGACATTTTATTCACAGTGTATTTTATTTTTTATGGTTACTTTTTATTTATTGCAAATGGGGCTGATTTTCCATTTAGATAAATAATATAAAGTTTCTTTTAAAAGTAAACTTACCTTAAGCTTTTTGTTTAAGTAAGCTCTACACCCAATGTGGGGTTTGAACTCATGACCCCCATATCAACAGTCACATGTTCTACAGACTGAACCAGCCAGGTACCCCTGAGCTTAGCCAGGTACCCCTACGTTAAGGTTTTTAAAGGGGGGATCACTTTAAAGGAAAATAAAATAGTTAATATGCAGGTGGTGGAGATATGGCAGAAAACATTGATGGCTGAAATTTGGGAAATGTTACTCTACGCCACACTAGCCCTCAGAATACAAGCCAGGAATCTGAACACAGATCTGATGTCCAAGTCACCAGTACTTTCATTTCAGTAGTACTGAAGTACTCTGGCTTCTCACCAGTTCTGAATTAGTACTCCTTCATGAGTAGATTAAATGAGACAAGTAATGTTCTCTAGAACTCTCAAGTCCGAGGCTGCAGGATTCCCAGCTGACATGTCCCGGACATGATCTCCTGCATGGGCTACAGGAAGGAACATCATGTATCCAGGCTGGCAAACAGTTACATGAACAAGTGTAAGAAGTGGGTATTAACAAGTGTTTGACTAGAGTAAGGCCAGAAAGTTATGGCTGGTAAGCTACACCTAGCCCAAAGCCTATTTTTGTAAATAAAGTTTTACTGAAACTCCCATTTCTGTATGCCTTGTAAACATACTGTTTACACATATATTGCCACTACGATGGCAGCACTGAGTAGTTGTGATGGAGACCATGTACCACAAAGCCCAATACATTTACTACCTAGCTCTTTACCCAAAAAAAATCCAAAACCAAACAAACAAAAAAACTGACCCTTGCACCCAGGAGGCCAGGTGTTGTATATTATAGCCAAGGAAGAATGCTGAGTGTAGTTCAAGGGCCAAAGCAATAACCCTGCCAGAAATTAAGTCAGAAACTGCCCCCCCCACCCCCCCACCCCCACCGCAACTGGTAGATAGGTAAGAAGAAATCTAAATGGAAAACTGAAGCAGGAAGAGGGGAAGAGCAAACCCATGATCGAAACTTCAGAAGAAAGATGAACAAGGGGCAAGGTAACACCAGAGATAATGGTTTTGCATCTTTTGGTCTCAAGAACTTCCTTTGTTATGGGCTATTCTGGGCTTCCCAGACCTTCCCAAGTTGCTGCCCTTTGCAGCTTAAAGGAGCCCTATCCTTGGGAAACCAGGCCTCCAGTCATGCCTTGCCAGGTGATATTCTGCGTGAACCAAGATAGGATTGTGATGGTCACACGTGAGGTTGGGTAGGGAGAAGAAATAACAGACTGCATTTAAGCAAGGGCCAACGGGTACACCCAATGAGGAGACAGGTGAACACTAGGCTGGGACAACTGCAGAGGCCTTATCTTACTGGGTGAGGCGTTGCACTAATACAGCAGGCTATGGGAGATCGCTGCAGGCATTTGAGCTGGGCAGTAATCTGCAATTCCAGTTATTTGTGAGGCAGATAGTGGGGCATGACAAAGCTCAACAAGACAGGGAAAGACCACCTATCTTTGGGTAACAATAGTGTAAAAGCCAAAATGGACTGGGTTTGCTAGAATGACGATGTCTATCACTGGAGTGTGGGAATCTGCTGCCACCACAGGCTCAAGGCACCAAGGCCACCTCTTCTTTCATGTGCCTCATCTCATTTGCATGGACATTTCTAGGAGTGAAACAGAAACAAGACAGTGATGACTCTGAAGTGACCAGGAATGTTGACTGGGGAGTAAAGGATGGATTGCAAATAAGTGGGCCTTGTTAAAGACGACTTCAAAGGAGAGAGGACCCAAGGGCCACTGACTGACACATAAACCCGGTGGGAAGGGCAGCAATTTGTAGTTCCACCATTTTCCATAGTGTAAATACTCTTAGCACTGCTAATTTAAAGCCACTAACATGACATCACCAAGTGGAAGCTGGACAGGGATGCACCTGACTCCGCTGAGCAGAGCGAGCCTTCTCCAGCAAACCAGCAAGACACTCAGCACGTTGCCTACGTCAGCTCTTACCTAGATGATGTGAGAGGACACGGGGCACTCAGAGGTCATGCTGCTGAAGCTACTTCACCCACAATTGTTGAGCCTGAGATCTTTCAGGGCACATTCTCCAAAGGTTTATGAAGAAGCTTGCTTTCAAATCTCAGAATAACTTCACTCTTCAGATAAGGAAACAGGCTCAGAGCTACAGAACCGCTCACGCTGGACTGCATGGCAGGGCTGGGAACATGCTCTGCACGATCAGAAACAAATTCTGAAACCAAAAAGGGAGTACCTCTAGAGTGAGAAGATGGGCTACAAACAGGCCACATCCAAGTGCAGTTAATACAGAGCTGGCAAAGTACTCCACGGGTAGCCTGGCTAAAGAAAAGAAAGTTCATCGAGGACACCCAGAAGCTGTGTGTGTGTGTGTGTGTGTGTGTGTGTGTGTGTGTGTGTGTGCATATGTTAAGTGGGTAGATGTCACAAAGCGTTCTCAAGTGCCACTTCCTAAGTACTGTCAATAGAGCAAAACACTCCAGGGATCTTATTCGAAATAACAAAAATAACAAAAAGTTAGTGTGTAAATTTTAACCAGGTAAATTCACATGTGAAAGGATAGGTTCATATTCTCTTCTTCTTCCAGGTGGGTTTTTTTCCTGTCTCTTCATTTTATTTTTATGGTTAAAACTTTGAATTTTGTTACCTGCTCATCTCAGCAAATGAACTATAGATTTTATTGGAAATCAATTCTTCCTCCAAAACCTATACTTTACACTGGTTTCCTTCAGACTAATAAAATGCTGTTTATCAATCAAAACCTCAAGTATGTCTCTTAGGTACCTGTGTTCCTCCTCCCTTTCTGACCACCACTCCCTTCACCTTCATCTGAAAGACAGGAACACCCACCTTGTGAGTTCCCTGTCATCAGGACCAACAGACCCTGGGGAAAATTCACCAAGTTAGCTTCCTTCCAGACTCTTCCTGCTTACAAAGAATGCTCCTCTGGCAAGTCAGGGCAGCCTTTGGGTCTGTCTGTGAGGCACTTTTCTTCTGGGTGGCAGATAATCCCATCTATTTACCAACCACTCACTCACCACTAACTAGCCTCCTTGGCGGCCCTTAGGAACTTCCAGGTGGCGGTGTTTGTTTATCCCCATTCTGTAGGGGGCGAAACTGAGGCACAAGAAGAGGAAATCACTGTCAAGACATGCCACAGGAGCAAGATACAAGATAAGAGTAATTCAGCTTCGTGGGTTATTTTCAAAAACTGAAGAAGGGATTGTAACAAGAACCTCATACAGTACTGCCTTCCTTCACACTTCAACTGTGAAATGAAACTCTAATGAGGGGCAACCCTGACAGACTTATTAAGTTTTCAATTTTATGCCAATTCTGTGCTTTCTGGAGGAGGGAGAGTGAGCTTGGAAACAGGTGATATAGTAGGAGGGTGGAGACAGAAAAGTAAAGTAAGAGGCTTGTGAGATCCAGACTGGGATAATCAAGCTAAGAATGATCAGTTTGGTGGAGGCTCTACAAGAAGCTCCAGGAAATGACCCTCAGATGTACTCACATGTAAGCTCACTGGAAAATTATGTGGCCTCTTTACATCAGGGCTGGTGGGTGGAGAATTCAGGCCTGATGCTGTGCAATTATGTAAATTCAGCTGACCCCTGAACACCGCATGGATTAAGGGTGTTGACCCTCCACCTCACACAGTCAAAAACCTGCACATAATTTTTGGCCCACCAAAATTGTAACTACTAATGGTCTACAGTTGATTGGAAGCCTTACTGACAACATAAGCAGCTGATTAACACATACTTTGTATGTTCTATGTATTATATACTACAGTCTTATAATAAATTAAGATAGGGAAAAAAATTAAGAAAATCTCAAGGAAGAGAAAGTACATTTACAATACAAAAAATGTGCATGTAAGCATTTAAGTGGGCCTGTGCAGATCAAACTGCATTGTTAAAGGATCAACTGTACATGTGCACCCAACACACACGTGCACACAATACACGTGCATACACACATACCGTAATCATACAGTAAATGGACAGTAATGTACATAGAATTATGTACATCTTATATATGTACATAATTGAGTCATAAGAACCTACTATGTTGGCATGCTTTCAAGACAAGACTTCATTATAAAACTGTTAGCCATAAAAACACTGTTTTTGTCTTTTTTCCAAAGGGATATGTCCTTTTGTCTTGCTTTGATAATTAAGAGTTAAAAATTGCTAAACATTTCTTACTGGCTAACCTGGAGAGAAGACAATAAAACTCAATGGAGACTTGTAAGTTATGAGATTTAGGATCCACTGAGGTTTATGTGGGAAAGGAAAAGGGTTTATGGACTGTGGATGTGTTTATGATTCTATCAAATCCAATCAGCCACAGTCCCCCACCAGGGGCACAATCAAAATTGTGCAAGTGGGGTGCCCGGGTGGCTCAGTCAGTTAAGTATCTGACTTCAGTTCAGGTCATGATCTCACCGTCTGTGGGTTCAAGCCCCGTGTCGGGCTCTGTGCTGACAATTCAGAGCCTGGAGCCTGCTTCAGATTCTGTGTCCTCCTCTCTTCCTGCCCCTCCCCCACTCGTGTTCTCTCTCTCTCTCTCTCTCTCTCTCTCTCTCTCAAAAATAAACAAACATTTTTTAAAAATTAAAAAAAAAACAAAATTGTGCAAGTAACTAAATCCTATCCTTAGGAAATAATGATATTGGATCGTATTTCCAATACTTAGAACTCACTACTTAGCTTCATGGTACTGTATAGATAGTCAAAAGCTTATCAGATAAAGTTATCTTCATAGAGTATTAAGGCTGGGAAGGTCCTTAGAGGAAACCCTTTCATCTCAAAGACTGCATCCCAGAGAAGTGATCTGTCCAAAGACACACAACAGTTTTGTAGATAAGAAGCCACATCTTCTGAGTCTCAAGATCCTTGAAGCTTCTTCCCACCCCAATACCTCTGTCGGTAGCACCCACCTCAGTCAATCCATTAACAGACATGAGCAAGCGCTGGTGTTCCAGGCATGGCACCAACCACCCCAGGAGGATTTGAGTGTCTCTGATACGCTCAACTCTTAACAGGCACTGAGGGCTCCAAGATGAATGGCAGTTTCTTCCCTGCTGGAACTCCCAAGCTAGTAAGGGTCACATGGAACGAAACAACAGGTAAGTACAGAATGGAGGGGAAACCATTCTACAAGAATGTACAGGAAACTCTGGGAGCTCTGAGGAGTGGCCACAACCAACTGTGAGTGAGAGGAGTAGAAACCTGAGCTGAACCTTGAAGAAAGAGTAGGCATCATCCAGGTAAAAAAAAAAAAAAAAAAAAAAGTGGGGGGCAGCAAAGGACATTTATCCTGCAGGGAAAACAGCAGGAGCAAGGTTGAAAGTAAACCCCAGGAAAGCAGGTTCAGGCTGGGCAAACCAAGGGAAGCCAGAGGAGCCAAATCCAGTGAGAAGCCAAACCTTGCAGAGACAAATCTCTAATTCTCAATGGGGCTGCAATGAGGATGAGGTCAAAGTGAATACACGGTAGGGGCAGGGAGGCCTAAATGGGCACCGGGACCAGGAAGGAATGAACAGATGGAGAGAACAGAAGAGAAAGCAAGCTTCCCAGAGAGCACATGAGTGGAACAGTTTGGCTGAGGCCTGAAAAGGCAGACACAGAGACAGTCACTGAGATCATTCCCTGGGCTCCCATCCACAGGGGCCAGTGCAGTCCAGGGACTAAGCTGGCCTGAACTATCAGCCAACAAGAGTCTTCCTTCCCTTGAGTTGAGAGCCTTGCAGGACTACAACTGGCCAAGTGGGGAGGTCAGTGTCTAAATTAAAACTAATTCCTAGTAAGCTTTTATAACGGCTGTCATTTTCCCCATCTCTTTCTGTACTTGGGCTTTTTCCCTGATAAGTGGAGACACCATGGAGGTTAAGACTGGAGTCAAAGGTTCTACATTCAAACCCTACCCAGCTATGTACTAATTGGATGACCCCTGACAAAGCTTCTTTAACCTCAGTTCTCTCATCTAGACTTTCAGAATTGTTAGATTAGGTGAGAATGCACACAGTGCATTCAACACAGTGCCTGGCACATGAGAAGTGCTCATGCGTGGTAGAAACTCTCGTGTTCTGTTTAAAAGGTAAGCTGGGCCATAATTAAAAGCATTCCCATTAATTCAGGAGTCTTAACTTAAAGGCAGATTGTATCTTCCACAACGACAGCAACAAAACCATCCACATGTTCTTACGATGTGACTTGAATACTTCTTCCATTGAAAGATGGCGTTCTATGTTCCCTCCCTTGAATCCAGCAGGCCAGTGACCACAGCAAAAGTGACAGTATATGGCTTCTGAAGCTAGACCGTATCCTGCCTCTCTTATCAATGTTTGCTCTTAGAACCCAGTCACCATGCTGTGAGGAAGCACAAGCAACCACATGGAGAGACCAGTGTTCTGGATGACAGCTCCAGCTGAGGACCCAGCCAACAGCCAGCATCAAATCGCCCAACATGTGAGTAAGTAAGCCCTCAGATGTCAAGTCACACCCCAGCCTCTGAATCTTCCCATCAGAGGGCCCAGACATCACAGAGCAAAGACAAGCCAACCCGCCGTGTCCTTTTCAAATTCCTGACCCAGACAATTTGTGAGTCTAAAAAAATGGTGGCTGTTTTATGCCACTTAGTTTGGGTTTGTTACATAGCAACAGTTAATCACTACAATTGCTTTAAGGCAATAGAAAGGTCTGAAAATCCTTTTCACCAGATGGCTAACCTGAATGCAGTGGACTGGCAATGGTGGTAGAGGGACCCAGTAGGGAACCAGTGATACAATATGGCATGTTTTATATGATGCAAGCCTGAACACTGGGGTGGGGAGGATGTTTACAGGGGACAGTTTAGATGTGGGGGCTGAGAAAAAGAGAGCGTAAATGACTCCAATGTTTGAATTAATGGTGGAGGCCATGACAGAATTAAGTTCATCCAGAAGAGGGACTTATTTTTTTTTTCTGGTGGGTAGAAGAAAGTAAATTCCATTCTAAACATATTGAATCTGCATCATATACAGAATCTAAGAAGTGTCGAGCAAGAAAAAAATTAAGAGTAAAAGTGGAACACTGGTTTTGGTTAAAACCTTGCAAATGGATGAGACTACCTCTGAGATTATGCTGAGAAAAGGTTTTAACCTCAGCCTTTACTTAGACGAACAACAGGTGAGAGGGACCAGGTTTGGTAAGTCACAGAGGCAGAATCCTGAAGGTATAACATCACAAACAAGTTTTGGAAAAAGTGATCATTATTAGTGCCAGATACTGCCAAGAGGTCAAAGAGATAAAGTATTGAGAAAAAGGGACTGAAACCAAAAAGGAGACCAGGAAAGGACCACGGTCAATGGAGACCATCTCCACCCCTGACCTAAAGTGGAATCAGACATACAAACAGAAGAGTGAAATGGCACAAAGCCTGCTTAGTACATCAGTCTTTAGTATCCATTCAGATAGACACTTTCCTGTGAGTTTGGATGGTGAAAGGTGTGTCTGTAAGGGTACAAAGTGGGCACAACAACACCTGCCACTAATCTACCTTACCAAGATAAGGGACAGATTAGACTCCTACGAAGTGCTGAGTTCTCTGGCATTGTAGTAGATGAGATACTGATCTTTCAGCCTTGAAGAGGAACAGTTCTTAGGATTTGTTGAACTCCACAACATTCCTGTGAGGTAGATATTATCATTGGATGAGGAAACAAAGGCCACACAACAAGTCAAAAGCCAAGGCAAGATTAGAATGGGGCCTGCCTCCCGTGGGGGGGAAGGCCAGTTGGCTGGATTCCTTTTGTGTCAGTAATACGTTCTTTGATCTGTAACACGGAAGAGGCTTGTTTCTGGGGAGGCCGTGAAAATAGATTCGTTAATGACCATAAGGTTTTCTGAAACTCACCAAGGGTGATATGGAAAAAAAAGTGCAGCCACCCAGAGTCTAGAAACAATAAAAGACATTCGAGGAACAATGAGGATTCTAAGAACAGCCAGAGAGACAAGGCACTGGGGAAGAATCAGTGTGGGTGGCAATCAGGAGGGAACAGGCGACTGGGGACGGACTTTGGAGAGGTGGCTGTGTGCCAGCTGTCCCACACATGGCTTCCTTCTGCTTCTTCACTTTGGGCAGCTAGCATAAAAGTGGCTGGGATGAACTCAACAAGCTACTTCCAGGCTGAGCTGGTGAACAAAAGGGCAGACCCTTGGAGCCAAGGGGTTCTGGATCAGAGCACCTCCGGGGTCCCCAGAAACAGTGAAGAAGACAGCTCATGGTTTTGTGAAATATTTACTGGAAATCCCTGGAGAAGAAGCCACATTATAATCCTTCCAGGACAGTATCAACCTTTTTCCAAAAACTCAATTTCTTAATAAAAGTGAAAAAAGCAATGATGACACTGAACAGTGGTTAGAGCCTTAATATAAATGACCAGTGGTGGAGTTGGAGATAAATGAAGATGGCATGGAGAAGGTCATAGGCATTTACTGAATACCTATCATCAGCTATCTCATTTAATATTTGCAACCCCCTCTGGTGGTAATGGCAGCCCCATTTCACAGAGATAAAACCGAGGCCTAGAAAGGTTCACCCCTTGCCCAAGGCCATACAGCTAGTTTACAAGAGAGCCAGGATTTGAGTCCTGACATGCCTCATTGCAAAGCTCATGTTCTTTTCTGTGCATTGCACCGCCTACCTCCCAATAGTCACAAGTTCAACATTAGTCAGGTCTGAACTAATGAGTTTATTGTACCGCCCAGAGATGATTGTGCCTTGGACGGAACTGGAGAATGCACAGGGAGGGGAATTTACATTACATATGCCTGAACTATGTGTGCAACTCACGAAGGACAAAGACGTGATCAGGACTAATCCCAATGAATGGGAGGCATTCATCCCCTCCCCAGAGAGCTAGGTGTCCAATGGACCCCTCACTGCTCCTGGGGGTGGATTTTCTCATCCCCATCCCTTCATCAAGCACTGTTCTTCTCCATTCCCTCAGTCTTGACTCCATTGGCAAGAGTGTTGAGTTAATTAGATAAACCAACCCCCTGCTAAATTGTTAACTGATACATTATCCTCACTAGGATGTGGGTTTTAACTCAGTTAATAGTATTTTACCACCATAAGGGTACCAAAAACTATAATGGTGGACATCTCAGGCATCGTGGAAGACTAACATAAGAGGCAGTTTCTGGGCAACTCAGCATTTCCTTAGATAAGCAATCAACTAGGTAATAAAGTTTTATCATTACCTACTGATGGGTTAACTATTAAGCTGATGAGCTGATTTAATGAGGTAGGTACTATTATTACACCCATTTTACAGAGAGGAAACAGCCACACAGAGGTTCAATATCCTCCCAAAGTCACACAGCTCATCAGTAGCAGAAAGGCATTAAGCACAGGCAATCCAGACCTCATGCTCTTAACCACTACCCCCACATAGTTCTTGAAGTGTGATTTGCAGACCTTTGGGATCCCTGAGACTCAGCAGTTGCAAAAGGCTAAAACTATTTTCCTAATAATACCAAAATGTTGTCTTTTTCACTGTGTTGGCATATGCACATATGGTGCAAAAGCATTCATAGGTACACCTGCTGAAACTTTAGTATGAATAAAGGCAATGGCACCAAAATGTACCAACAGTCATTGCATTCTCACTGTTCTGTATTCCCTAACAGAGCCCTTGATCCACTGGTCAAAAATTACTAATTTTTAAAAATCCTGACCCTGGACCACTGGTCTTTCAAAATATTGCATGCTCAAATGGAAAGGACACATAAAGCGCTTTTGCAGACCGAAGTAAGATGGTGTCTCAAGGAAAAGAACTTGTGTGACTGAGCTGTGAGCTGCAATAGCCACTCTCTTCACGGAATACCATTTCTATCTGAAAAAACAAAACAAGACAAAACAAAACAAAACAAAACAAAACACGCCTGACAGGCAGCCACAGCTATTCAGAATTGAGAACTGTTCAGAACTGGGTACCTGACATGCTCTTGAAAATAAATGAAGGGGAACTGCTACTTCACAGAAGACAACTGACAGTATTCATGCTGCTAATGATGAGAATATGACCTTTCCAGCAAAAAGCGGGATTTGGGGAAACTTGTATTTTACCATCATAAGTTTGCAGCTTACCAACATTTAAAGAATCTGGGGCACCTGGGTGGCTCAGTCGGTTGGGCATCCGACTTTGGGTTCGGTCATGATCTCACTGTTCATGAGTTCGGGCCCCCCATTAGGCTCCCGTGCTGACAGCTCGGAGCCTGGAGCCTGCTTTGGGTCCTGTGTCTCCCTCTCTCTCTGCCCCTCCCCTGCTTGCACACTATCTCTGTCTCTCTCTCTCTCAAAAATAAATACACATTAAAAAAAATAATAGAAAAAAGACTTCGGAGATGAGATTGGTCATGATACTGACGACTGTGAGTTTTTGATATTGTAAAATATAACATGCCAACATGTGGAAGATCTGAATAACCCAGTGAACCAATATTTTCTAACCAACTAGATTTCTGCATTAGTAAAAGATTCTAATGTAACAGAATATTAAAGTTCATTAGTATGGTTTCAGATACTATATGGCAACTAACCTTGAAGAAAAAAATCAACTTCTGATGTAGTATCAAAGAAGAATATCCACAATTATCTGAAAAGGCTTTTGAAAGACTCTTTCCAACTGTATATCTGGATGAGCCCAGATTTCTTCATGAATTTCAACCAAAATAATATATCAGACTGAAGGCAGAAGCAGATACGCAAATGTATATGCCTTCTCTTAGGCAAGGCATTAAGGAGATTTGCAAAAGCAAAGCCAATATTCTCAATTTTCTGGCCTTATAAAATATAGCTATTTTTAAGAAAGCATTATTTATATTAACATGTAATTGTTTTACTATTGTTATTTTTTTTAAGTTCATTTTTATTTATTTTGAGAAAGAGCGGGGGAGGGGCAGAAAGAGAAGGAGAGAATCCCAAGCGGATTCCACGCTGTCAGCATCAAGGCAGAGTCTGACGCAGGACTCAAACTCACAAACTGTGAGATCATGACCTGAGCCGAAATGAAGCGTCAGACGCCTAACCGATTGCACCACCCAGGCGCCCCCTATTGTTTTAAAGTGAATTAATACATATCTTCAAACCTTCTTAGTTTTAACTTCACATATGGTGAATATCAAAAGTTCTTTGGAGTCCTCAATAATTTGTAGGAGCATAAAGTCCAGACATCAGAAGTTTGAAAACTGCTGCTATACAGCATGGAACCTAGAAGAGAAGCCCAAAGAGCAGATGGTACAGATGCAATATTTTCCAGGTGAGAGCATACATTAACTAGCCACCATGCATTTCACAGATTTCTCAGCTAGTAAGTTTCAAGGGCTCCATTTCTCATCAGGTTTTATGGCTTAATGACAATAAGTGTTAAAGATCATTCTCAACTCTTTGCAATTCCCAGAGTGTACACATTCTCTGTCTTGTTCCGAGAAACTCTTACTCTCCTTGAAGGAGACTTCTGGCACAGTACGTGTTCATCTCTTCCTTCCGCCTCCAAGCACCGTGTACGTCCCGTTTCTGCAGCACCAAGCATACGTGGCTATAATATTTGCTTACGTGGCTCACTGTTGGAAGTATAAGGCCTTGAAAGGTAGGATTTTGTCTTAAATACAGCATTTTGCTCAGTACTTGGCACACAGAGTGAAACTCAAAAAAGATCTGTTCAATTAATGAAACTAATTAACTGCCCACCACGCACCAAGCAATCTTGTAGCGGCAACCTGACCTCTCCAGGGGGAGAGACTATCGGCTAGCCAAGAGTAACAGTGCAAGGCTACAGTTCTTCTCAGCATGTCACTCAACTGACACTTTGACTATCAAGTCTTTTATTAGATTGGTATGAATCTTGAAATTGTAAAACGGAGACCAAATTCAAGGCAGGCTTCCCCTGCGTCCTCCCCACACTACAAGGTCCCTCCCTGTAAGGATACTGGCCTCTATCTGTGATACCTGTGTACTAAGTCCTCTAAAACCAATGAAATGCTTTTAAAGAATCAGGTTTGAAGAAGAAATTTTTAGTAAAATGAAGAGCATATAAAGCCAATTAAAAAGCATTGCTGTAGTCTGAACTGCTACATGATCAGGGACTTTATAAGTCAATTAGAGAAAGATTTTCTTCCCCCTAAATTTAATGTAAGCAATGTGTGGGAACAAAGGATGTTGAATCAGATAATCCCCTGTGAGCATCACAGACAATACAATGTGCATAAGTTATGAAAAATTTTCACATAGCTCAGGATGTTACAGCTTCTTTCTGGAATGCTGCTACTGTCCTGTTAATCCCCACCCCCACCCCAACACACAATGTTCTCTTATCTTGTTGCTCAACCCACCCCTTCCCTTCCTTCCACTCACTATACCTTGTTCTGATGCCCCCTCCCTTTTTTTTGCCTCGGAACCGAGGGAGGATATAATAAAGCTGACAAGCACAATAAGACATTCACAACCTCCGTAGGTCCTGCCAAGGAATGTCATCTTATTTCCTTACTCCTACAGAATATGAACCTTGGAAATCACCTATTCTCACACCCTCATTTTACTAGCAAGGGAACGGAGAAAAATAATGGTGAGTGAGTGCAATGCCACACTTCTTAATTTATCTCTGTATATTCCAAGAAAACTGATGTCAAGGAAAATAGGATACCCACAGGTAAAAAAGGGAAAGGAACTGAGGAAAAGCTTAAGAAGATTGTCAGCATCGCTTCAAGACCATTTATTGAGTATCTACTATACGGTGGGTGCCAGAGGCCCTTGTTAGCACAAGCAGGCATAATATACTCTAACTATACACCAAAAATGTAACAGATAATAAATTAGAGCAAAAAAAAAAAAAAAAAGGAAATGCAAACAGACAATGGAAACCAAAATAAAATATAGTCTAGGAAAATAAAAAAAAAAACACAGCAAGACTCTATGAATGGAACAGGAAAGAAATGGAGGAAAACATAACATTTATTCTGATTGGAGAAAAAAAATGTAGTTATCTCTCACTTGCAAACAAAACTGAGTAAAGACAAACCAATTTATTCACACTGAAATTGAAGGATCTGTTTAGAAAGAGTATGTATATTCGTTACTGGGAAAGGATTTCTGGGGACAAATTTTAAAGACTCCAATAGCAATATTCCAGTATTTTTCAGAAGGTTCCCTTCACCCCACACTTCACCACAAGAGGGTGCACACTTCCTTATTAATACAGTAGCCAAGAGAAACTTAAATTCCCACCTCTGCTCAAGCACCTCTTCTCCCGGACTTCTGAGCCTCAAGATAATGAGTATCTGCACAGTTATGCAGGTTAAACCCTTTTTGCATATATTATCTCATGTAATTCTAACAATAACTCTGTGAGGGTGGGTAGGGTGAAAATTACCAATCTTATTTTAAAGATGAGGAAACACACTCAGAGGTAAAGTGACTGGCCCAGGGGTAAAGACAGAGTAACAAGAGAGTCCAAATTCAAATTAATGTCTTCTGATTTCCAAATCCTATCTGTATTTTCCTTTCCCTTTAAGAGCATAATCAAAACCCATACCTCAATCGTTCAACCCATCCCTTCCATTTACTTTCAGCAAAGAATTATACACTGGGTAGATCTAGGAGACTATGCTCGCCTTTGTAGCGTTAAAGGTGTTTTGTTTTGTTTTGTTTTGTTTTTTAAGTGTGTGTTAACACCTGGCAATTACTTTTATGGGTTTCCAATGAGGTGACAAGTGTGCTGACACTTGTCTACAGTGTTCTATGGCAGCATTAATGTGAACTAGAGTAATTTTAAGTGTTGCTTAGGACAGGGAAGTTAACTCAAAACTCAGATTTCTTGGACAGATCTTAGGAGATTCAGGCTACAACGTTAACTCCAAAGGCCTTCTCTTGTGAGAGACAGCACAGTACAATGGTTAAGGTCTTGGCAGCCAGACGGCATGAGTTCAGATCTGGATTTTGCCACTTACCCTGTGACCTTGGCCAATCACTCAACTCCAGCGTGTCTCAGTCTCCTGCTGCAGAATGGAGAGAAGAGCTGCTCCTCCCTCACAGGGTACAGTGAAGACCCTAATACCACCCATCCACGAAAGAGTACACAGCAAGCTCTCAAGCCACAAAAGGCAGTCCTTACTCTAAAAGGACAGACAGAATTCTGAACCGCAGTGACTGCTCAAGAAAACAACTTAATGTGCTTTATGTCAAAACAGAACTGCATTTTATGACAATGTGTACATGTGAAAATATATTGAAATCCCTTAATAATCTATGTGCACAGCAAATTCTATCTTAAAGGATTCAGAGTATAAATATAAATTGCTAAGGAGTATATAGCTTTCCTACCTTGCTTATGACACTGTTTGTCTTATCTGTGGCTGATTTGATGCCAAGTCCTCAGTCAGGAAAGAAAAACTAAATGACAGAGTTCCCCTGGGAGGAGATAATAAGCTTTATGCAGCAGAGGGGAAGCTCCTTGCCCTAGAAACCTAAAGACCTGGCTTATAATCACAGCTCTGCCACTACCCAGTGTCCCCCTGATCCTCACCCTTGAGCTCCTCGCTGGCTGTGAAGTGGAGCTGACTGAGTTTAAGTGAGTGAATAAACGGGAAGGAATAGTAGCATTGAAGAAGGCTGCAAGGGCAGAAGAAAAGGGTAGTTTACCACCAACAAGCATACGCTTGTTAACTCCAGTCCTAAATCAGTTCTGCCTGGCCAGGTTGCTGGGTCTGATTTCTAAGAATCTTCCCTCCCTCACAGGATGTTTTCTTAGTGTTATTGTTACAGGCCCCAAAGAGACTCCAGATTGCCATTCTCAGTCCTATTCAATTTTCTAGATCAAATTCACCACACCACTAAGGCTGGGTGCTCCTGCAGCAGGAGCTTGAAGCTACATTGGCACCTTTTGATCTTTTGGTCTAAGATGGCACTGAGCCCAGCCTCAGGTGGACTCAGAGGTAGGGTGGCCCACTCTTGCAGGTCTCAGTCCTTTCCAGCTCCTTCCAAGGGCCCCCCACAGACCTCTGATCTTTTCCCATTCTAAATATCACCCTCCTCCTTTTAAGAGTGCCCTCTAAATTCTTGTTTAGTTTGGACATCTCTCTCGCATGACTCCTGTGGGTAGAGATAATTCTGTGGCTACATCCCAAGGAATGGTGAATGTCTTTAAAAAAATTTTTTTTAATATGTATTTATTTTTGAGAGAGAGACAGAGAGAGTGAGGGGTGGGGTCAGAGAGAGAGAGAGGAACAGGATCTGAAGCAGGCTCTGTGCTGACAGCAGTGAGCCCAACATGGGGCTCAACCTCACAAACTATGAGATCATGACCTGAGCTGAAGTCAGACGCTTAACCAACTGCACCACCCAGGCACCCCTGAATGGTGAATACCTTTTACAGCTTCAGCCTCAGATTTTATTTCATGTCCCCATGGGTTCTGGTGCCTCTCCTGGGGACATGACTTCACACACGCAATATGTACAAGATCACTCCCTACCCATGCAACGTCAGTGTCTTACTGCGTTCAAAGGAAAAGGACTGCAGTGCCTCCCAGGCTCTCTCAGAAGGTTTCTACTTGCTTCCCCAATGTGGCTGTTCATTTTCTAGTAAGGAGGCTCCTCTTGCACACAACCCGAAATGCCCAGCAGGGGGCACCATGGAGGGAGGAAATCACTCAACTTCTGATGGCAGAGTTAAAACAGCTACACTCTTAGGGTTTCAATTTAGGCTTCATGGACAGTCAGCAAGGTTGGACTGCATGACGCCGGGGACGTGCCTGAGTTTGGCTTCTACAAGAGTGTAACAAGACTCTTTCTTTTGACCCTGATATGCAAAACTGTGCAATCAGAAACTGGGTGGCAAATCCATTCTAGGAAGGGCCATGATCTCAGTCATCAAAATTAGAACTAGAAAGCCCTCCCCAAATGTAGGCAGGAAAGCTCAGTCGTAAATGCCTCCTATATATGGGGCTTCTGATACTTCTCTTGGGATTCCAATTTACAAGCTAGCAAGTCTCTCCATGAAACAGCTTTTCTTGATCTTTAGCATTAATTTTTATTTCTTTCTATACACTGCTTTGATTGGTTCTAAATACATTTTTCTCTTTCCATGATGTTTACATCCTTCACATTCTTAGGGACTGTTATCATATCCCCTTTAATCATCCTTTGGCCAAGCTATACATATTTAGCTCCTTTCATCTCTCCTATGTCCTTCCTTCCAGCAGTGTTGGCTCCTCTTTAAATTCCTTCTAATCTGTCAACATCTTTCTGGAACTGATGCACACCCTCCCTTAATAAACATTCTAGGTACTCCCAGTTTGCTAAGAGTTTCCCGAAGACTCCTATAGTAAAAAGAATACTAAGCCAGGAGTCAGAAGTGATAGTTCTAATCCTGGCTCAGCTCTAAACCTCATTTGTCCCTTCTATAAAATGGGGGTGATACTTCTGACTTGCTTACAAGAAGATAAAATACAAAATCACTCTGCAGGTTATACAGCACTATGTGTGAAGAATGTGCACGTATTAGTTGTATCATTGTAAAGGCCTAAACAAAGAAAAATAAGATTGGAAACAAGTGTGTCAATTAATGGTTATTAAACCCAGTGGTGGTGTCAGGAGTAATGGTTACATTATTCTAAGGCTTTGATGCTTATTTCAATGTATGGAATTACTCATTTATTTACTCACTGAAAGTATTTATTCAACTCTACTACATGCAAGGCAATGGGCTGGATGATACGGTGAACATAAAAGAAGGACTTTAAGAAGTTAATCATCATCACCTCAAGTTCTTAGGAACTCACTACATATGTGCAGTGTATCACATAATATCAGAAAGCTGTTGCTGCTGGACTTTAAAAATAATTTTCTTTATTGAGGTATAACTGACATATAACTGTTGTTCCTTTGATTATGCTTTAAAACACTGGATTGATTTATTATTTTAGAATCAAATTGTATGAAACAGAATTACTAGGTCAAAGGTTATGCCCATATTTAAGCCTCAAATTTCCAAATAGTTTCCCAGAAAGGGTGTGTGCCAATTTACACCCTCATCATCAATGTATGAGTATCTCTTACTACACTATTGCCCGAGTATTATCTTTTTTTCTCATCTAATGGATTGCTTTTAGAAATCATAAATAAAAACAGGAGAAAATCTAAAATAAATTCCTTTCTACCAACACAAAATATTCCCACCTGGTACCTATTTCGGTGTTGCCTTCTGGTAGTTGAATGTTCAACAGAAGCTTTGAGTGCTTATTACTTTCCAGGCAATATACTGGGAGTTAGACCACAAAGGTTACTCTGCCCTCATAGGGCTCATAAATCCAATACAAAAGATAAACACCAATAATGGGAGAACACTGTGGAAAGTGCTCCTTCCTTGAGAAGTACATCTAATGTACAAAAGCAACGCAAAGAAGCGGCCCAGAGCAGTCAGGGAGGCTTCAAGGAAGTGGTGACATCCGAGTTGCATTTTGAAGGGTGAGCAGGTCATGACCAGAAAAGGAAGGAAAAAGGAGAGTAATCCAGGCACAGGAACCAACTGCTGGTTTGTGCAGCTGCTATAATTCTCCCCATGAATATGTTTTATTACATAAAGTCTTAGCAACCCAGATTCAAGACTCATGGGTAGTTCTATTGTTATCATTCATCTCTACCATTTGCAGTTGCATTTCTGTCCATGGAAAAGCAATCAGCAAATCTTCCTGCTGCTTCATTCACCAACTAAGGGTGCAAGGTTTCTCCTGCTTCCTTCACAGAGAGCACTGTTGCACAAAAAATGAATAGGAAGTCATTCTGTTGAATATAATCTTTAAAAATTAGATTGCCAAGCTTTAAGAGGATCTTTAATCCTTAATGACCCTTAGTTTCCTCATTCAAAAAAACAAACAAGCAGAGGGAAAAAATGAGAAAGAGAGAAAGAGAGAGAGCAAAAAACACATTATTGATTACAGAGAACTGATGGTTACCGGAGGGGAGGTGAGAGGTTAAATAGGTGATGGGGATTAAGGAGGGCACTTGGGATGAGCACAGCGTGATGTATGGAAGTGGTGAATCACTACATTGTACACCTGAAACTAATATAACACTGTGTTAACTGGCATTTAAACAACAACAACAAAAAATAGTTTTCTCAATAAGGTAGGAGGGAATATAAATGAGATTAAAAGCTCCCTTCTACTCCTAAAAAAATGTGTCAATTGCATCTACACAAAACCCAGTTCAGAAATAATATAAAAATCTATTTTGGCATCCTATCACTTTCAAATCATAAAAATATCCGTAAAAGCTACCCTTTTATATGTTTTCACATGTCATTAGTGGCAAATATAAATACCCGTGTCTGAGATTTAACTGTTCTGAAAAACATACTTTTGCAGAACATGAATTTCTGTAGCACACTGCAAACTGGGGTTGAGGGGCAACTGCAACTGTACTAAGTCAAAAGCCTCTCATTTATTCCATAATTTTCAAAGCTGAAAACACCTCTCCAGGTCACTAATCCTCTGATGTTTAAAGTGCAGAGGATTTAAATAGAATTGGCAGAAAATCACATACAAAAGGGCCTCTCTGGTCTATAAATTATTAGAACATGGCTTTTGAATTACTTTGTCAATTATTTTCATTTAAATTTAAGCCCTTCAAATTGCACCCTATGGCTCAACTATCTTCCTAAAGGCTTTGTTATCAAAAGGCAAACAGACCTTCCCTCAATCTCCATGACAGCCTGGCTTTCTCCTGTCTCCCTAGGAATCACCACCACCTGCCGGAATGCAGCTGGGCTTGGCTGGGAGCACACACTTAACATCTCTGACGCTGCATGCATGATGGGGACAGCTTCTCTGGCCCAGCCCGGGAGCTCTAGGGAAGGCTGACTCCAGAGCCCAGGTAAGCAACCACATGGAGCTTCAGTTTCTGTCCAGGCCCACAATGCAGCCCAGATCCTAGTGGAGGCTCAGACCATCTGCCACTGAGCCCAGGATTCAGAGATCAAACTTGTATTCAGATATGGGAAATTATCAGTTATCCTATCTTTATTAAAAGTAAAGATGCCACCAGGTTTTGTCTTTTTTCTTTTTTTTTTTCTGTCATCAAAATGCAAAAAACACACAGAAAACCACAAAGTATATCTATCTCTTGGTTTATTTGTAAATTTAGAAGGACAGATGTCATACAAGGTGAAAAATAAAATATTTACCCATTTATTCATTCATCACTTAAGCACCTACTATGTGCTAGACACTGTGCTGGGCTGAGGATACTGAAACGAACAGTTGACAACTTCTGTTCTCAAACACTGTGTTTCATACAGACAATACCATTTCCTCCTTTGTGCTTCATGTCTACCTGCTGGGTTTCCGACAAAACCAGACCATATGTTAATCTGAAAATAATTATATTATTCGCCTTCTAACTTTACAGTCATTTGTAGTCTTTTTTTTTTCCAGTATATACTACTAAGCATAACAGTCAGAAGTGAATGCCCATTCTGTGTCAAATATCAAACTAACCCATTTTCTGTATATTATCAAGCAAAATCCTTTGACCTAAGCTACTCTATTATTGCCTCTTCATAAATGAGGGACCCACACTCAGAACTATAGGTGACCTGCCCAAAGTTACATACCTCGTAAGAGGTAGAGCCAGGATGTGAACTAGGGTCTGTCCAACCAGAATTTGTGCTTGCTTTTTAAAATTTTTTAGTGTTTATTCATTTTTGTGAGAAAGAGAGAGAGACAGAGAGCACGAGTTGGGGAGAGGCAGAGAAAGAGGGTGACACAGAATCCGAAGCAGGATCCAGATTCTTACAGTGCTGACAGCTCAGAGCCCAACGTGGGGCTCAAACTCGAGAGCCATGAGATCATCACCTGAGCAGGAGTCAGACGCTCAACTGACTGAGCCATCCAGGCGCCCCTAGAATTTGTGCTCTTAACAACCAGGCTTGTGGCCTCCACTTACTCAACAGACTATCAAGATTAGTTACAAATGTAAAGAGTTTTTGAATATTTTCTGAGGAATCTTCTATCCAAGGCACAGGGGCAAAATACTCCAATAATGTCTCAGAGATAAGCTCGGAAAGTTACTGGTTTGCAAACATCTTACCAGTCCACCAACGATTTTATAAACCCAACAGTAACACGGGGAGAATACCCTGCTACCAGCAAAAGTATAATTTTGAAGCTGCTAGTTATAAATGTTGATTATTATTAAACTTCTTAAATTCTAAGAGCTTGGCCTTTTATACACAGCTTTCTTTCTTTCCTATTCAGAATCCCTGGGCTAATGTGTCTGACTGATAAACACATAATGAAAAATGAACTGGTATCAACAGCAAGTGTACCTTGTACTACGAATAACTGCTATTTATCTTTGTCAAAAAACCTAGAATTCACCACGAACAGAATTCTGGGCACAACAGGATCACAGATAAGGAGGACTCAAAACCCAGAATAGAAAACCATGGGAAGGGTGAAACAAGAACCAGTCATTAGGATTACAAAAATAACAATAGTCAGGGCCAGCTTCCTGGGCATAGCGACCTGTACAGTCACTCAGGGCCCTGAACTCTAAAGGGCCTGTGCTTGGTTTAATGCTCTCCTGGCACTACACAGGAATTCTTAATAATTTTGTCTTTGAATCTGGGCTTTGTAAGTGAAGTCCAACAGGAGCAGGTGTGCAAGCAGAGGAGATACATGCAATGTTGCATATTGCCATACCTTGTCATTCCATTTGCATACAGCACTCATGACGTCCTATGAACACAGCATTCTAGTGGAGCCACCACATGTACGATTTCAGCCAGATGCAGAGCAAGTTCAAGGTAAGCATGCAATGTCTATGACTAAGTGGAGGTGCAGACCTAAGAAAGCATGCTTTCCATTGGCACCAGAGCTTGTTTTGAAGGTAGAAAGAAGGCAATACCATCCTAAGAAACATGAATGACCAAGGAACTCTATAATATCCTTTTTCACTCATTTTAGTTTCCCACGTTAGCTACTCCTTACACTGAAAATGATGTTTGATGTAAAAGAAAGGAAAAGATAGGGCACTCCTTTATCAGTAAGCCAAAGGTAGTGTTGATAGAACATGCACATATTAAGTGAAATAAAAACAGCCAAGTAAGTTTGGTGCAGTATTTCCACTGTTCTAGTAAGAGCTATGTATGAGCTATGAAATAAAAATTTTATAATTTTGGTGATTCTGCATATGAATTAAATGCTCAGATTTGCATTTTAAACTCATATGTGGAATTTAAGAAACAAATGAACAAAGGGGGGAAAAGAGATAATCCAAAAAACAGACACTGAACTATAGAGAACAAACAGATGGCTACCAGAGGGGGGTAGGGTGGAGGATGGGGGAAATAGGTGGAGGGGATTAAGACTATACTTAATCATGATGAACACTGAGTATTGCACAGAATTGTTGAATCACTGTATTGTACAACTGAAATTAATATAACTGTATGTTAGCTACACTGGAATTAAAATTTAAAACGTAATAAAAATAAAATAAATTGGCATCGTATTAAATAAAGGTAAACTCTAAAATTCATAATAATTAAAAATTTTTAATTTCTCTTTAAATTTTTTTTAAGGTTTATTCATTTTTGGGAGACAGAGAGACAGAATGTGAGCAGGGGAGGAACAGAGAGAGAGGGAGACACAGAATCCTAAGCAGGCTTTAGGCTCTGAGCTGACAGCACAGAGCCCAACACAGGGCTCGAACTCACAAACCATGAGATCATGACCTGAACCAGAGTCGGACGCATAACCAACTGAGCCACCCAGGTGCCCCATAAAATCCTCTTATTTAGAATGACATTGAATAGCAAATAAAATAACACTATGACAAGTCAAGAAAGAGACCATGGAAGAAAGGGAAAAGCTTTATATTTTAGCACCTTTAACAACACTTTTCCCGTGTTTTCGAAAAAAGGTCTTCCTATTTTCATTCTGCATGTGGCCCAACAAATTGCAGAGCAGTCTTGACAACAATAACAGATGAAGGGATTAAATTATGAGCGATTTCATTGCCTGTTTCCAATCAAACTTCAAATCAAGAGGTGAGAGACTAGATAATTCAATAATAAAGCAAAAAAAAAAAAAATACTGCTTGGAATTCTGACTTTGGTGAAATCAACTAATACACACACACACCCTTCTTCCACCATATGCAATAACCCAAAGAATCAAAAGAAAACCAAGGGTATCCAGTCTAAAATGAAGGAAAAAGGTTTTTACATCACAAATACCTCTCCTGGTGTCTAAGACTATGCAGCAGAACTTCCCTGTGAGGGAAGAAACACGCAGATAAGGACAAGTGGTATCACTGATACATTTTCAGCGCAAATCTCTGTATGACACAAGCAGCCTTAGACTTCAGCAATGACTTATTGCTCATGTGCACCTGTCCTATTTGGCACCTCAGAGGAGAGAGATGACTGCTTATGTGTGATGGATGTTTTAGGACTTAATAAGCATAAGCACTTTCACATACAGTCTTATTTTATTCCTCCCATAGCCATGTGAGGGCCTCCAGAAATGTAATTTTTAATAAAATTTTTATTATCAGTATTCCAATGATAAAAGTAATGCCGCTTTTAACATTCTTGACCTGGGTAGTGGTTACACAGGTATTCACTTTAGACTCATTCATTCAACATCATCTATGTGTTTTATGTACTTTGTATACAAGTTTGCAACAAAAAGAACAAAAGGTAATAAATGTTCACTGCAGGAAATCGGAAAAGAAGGTTAAAAATCTCTCATATTCCCAAAGGAAACTATTAACAACTTGATGCTTTCCCTTCTTTGTTTTTATAAAACTGGAATCATGCTTTCCATTTCTCTCCCACATATCACATTTTTATACAGCATTAAAAATTCAATGTGGTATTTCTTAAAGATAAAATCTAGTTTATTAACCAATTCCCTATTGTTGGATATTCAGATTGTATCTAATTTCTTTCTCTCTCACCGACAAGTTAACAGCTCTTGGAGGTTGGTGATCTTATTGTTTCTATGTACGGGGCCAGGACAGCCTGTAGATCACTGGGTTTCTGTAGGCTTATTCCTTTCCATACACTGCTCTGCACTTCCTTTGATCACACAGATTTTAACTTGACAAATCAAAGGGGGAAATCGTGAGAGACAATCTACCCCTGCCCCTTTCCCATGAATGCTCTCTCACCCTAAAAAAAAGGGCACAGTCCACCAAGTTCAGGGTTAAGATCAGGAAGGATGTGTTTCTGTGGTGCCCAGCCTGAGATAAAGGGCACTATCACTGTCCTTCTGAGATGTACTGCCCAGGTCCAAACAGTTACTTGGGAGGCCGGGGAGGGAGAATAAACTTTTCAAAGGTACAAGGTTCGCAGGGTTCGAGGTTAGTAGGGAGGTTCTATAAATATTTACTGAACAAAACTCTGCCTGTTAACTGGTGACACAGAGCAAGGTGTGGGTTTCCTTCCCGCCCCCGGAGGTGGCTGGGAAAGCTGGTCTGACAAACTAGTGGGAAATGCTGCCCAGCCAAGATGGAACCAAGAAATGCAAGAACGCCTAACATGATTCAGGAAATGAAATGAGCCCAACCATCTTCTGTCTGTCCTCTCCCCCGAACCCCCACAACTCCCACCCCTGGTCGCTGAAGCCGGAAACCATAGAGGAGAGGACACTCATAAACAAAACACTGGCCACAAAAATGAGAGCCTGGAGTAGCTGACCAAACAAACAGCTCTGGTTGCAATACACAGTTTAGCTGTTTCCTAACAGGTTGAAATATCACTGGCACCATTTTATACTGCAAATGCCACTGGGTGGCAATAAAAATCATGAGCTGTGGAAGGTTGTACATACAAAAAAAGTCCTAGCCTACCTCTGATTTGGTGGGTGGTCTGAAAGTTCTCTTTTTGGCAAGGCCATGTCTGTTCCTTTACATTCCTCGCTAACTGAGGAGCCAAGAACCTGGGTCTGGGAAGATGACCTTCCTTCAGGTGGTACCACAACTAAACCACTCCAGACTTTAGAGAATCTACTCTATCATCTAAGGACCCCAGAGACAGTGATTCCAAAACCTACCTGAAAACACCAAAATGTTCAGCTACAGTTTGCTGGGAAAGCCACCCCTTTCTGCCCCTGAGTCAATACTAAGTTCGTCCCATTCTGAAACACAAGCCCGTTTTCCATATAATATAAAATACAGTGTATGTGGCATGACACATTTTGCCTGGGGACATCCTGAGTTAGTGGGGGGCATTCAATGGTATAGAAAGTCATCTTTCAGAGCTACTGGGGCCAGGTGTACCTGACTGTTCATAGTAACTGTGGACATAAAATATCCCGGTTCGAAACGTCAGCGTTCGAAGGACAGGGGCTTTAAGTGGCAAGTACTGCTCTGCCATGGAGCTGCTTCTCATGCGGGCAACTCTGCATCCCCCCGGTAACAACAGTATTGATCTACTTGATGGTGATTAATTATCTTCCTGAGCAGCACTGGGAAGGCCAGCCAGGGTAGGATATAATTCAAAAGCTTTCCTAGCCTTACTAGTCTTTCCAGCACTGGACCCCTAGCTTAAACTGAATGTCTCCCTTCTGGATCAAAAAAAGGCAGGTCTCACATGGGTATGAAGCATCATTGGATTTATATGCTTTGTGAGCCTCTAGGAGGAAGACTATCTAGGAGTGGAACAAAAGTGGGGATAAAGCTAATAAGAACATATACCACGTTATGCACGATAGCTATTTATAATTTTTATTTAGATTTCCATTAAAAATTTTTTTTAATGTTTATTTATTTCTGAGAGAGAGACACACACAGAATATGAGCAGCAGAGTGTCAGAGAGGGAGGGAGACATAGAATCCGAAGCAAGCTCCAGGCTCTTAGCTGTCAGCACAGAGCCCGATGCAGGGCTTGAACCCACGAACAGTGAGATCAGACCTGAGCCGAAGTCGACGCTTAACCCACAGAGCCACCCAGGCGCCCCGCTTTAGATTTCCACTTAAATAATAATTTCTAGACGGGCACCTGGCTGGCTCAGTCGGTTAAGCATCCAACCTCAGCTCAGGTCATGATCTCACAGTTCATGGGTTCGAGCCCCGCATCGGGCTCTGTGCTGACAGCTCAGAGCCTGGAGCCTGTTTCAGATTCTGTGTCTCCCTCTCTCTCTGCCCCTGCCCCACTCATGCTCTGTCTCCCTCTGTCTTGAAAACAAATAAGCATTAAAAAAAAAATTTAAATGATAGATTCTAGAGCTAAAGATTCCTATAGAAATTACCCAAAATATTTTACGGGAGAAGAGAAAATGCCCTAATGTCTGGAAGCAGGACAAAAAAAGGATCTTTTTGATGCTTCAAGTTGAAAAGTTGATCTGTAAAGATCTGGGTACCCAAAGGTGGCTGTGCTAAATTTGAGTGTGGGCTCTTTTTCATCCTGAACCTGCCTTCTTTCGGAAGGGTGATTGAGCACAAAGCAAAATAAAAAACAAAAGCAAAACCAGGTAAAACACAGAAATAAGTCAGAGACACAGAAAACTCCAAAATAAATCATTTTCAAGTCACTAGCAGTTAAGGACAATTTACCCATGGAATTATCAATTATCTAGCAAGTACCAATGAAATTACTACATTTTAATTTTCTAGGATTCTTATGCTTTCAACATTAATTATCTGCTTATTTGTAGCTCCAGACATACAAAGTATAAACAAGTACACTTTTACTGCTCTGAAGAAATTTTGATTTTAAGATGTTAACATGTTTAAAGGCTCTGAAAACTAGTAATACTCTGAAATCACTTCTTTTTACTATCCTTATGTTTTGGTATAGACACCATCCCTGGGCTTGGAGATGGTCTTCGGTATTTATAGTCTAGGTGCTCTGTTCTTACAGGATTTAAAAAAATACATATGGACTGGGGCAGCTGGGTGGCTCAGTCAGTTAAGCGTCTCTTGATTTCAGCACAGGTCATGATCTCATGGCTCATGGGAATGAGCCCCGTGTGGGTCTCTGCGCTGACAGCATGGAGCCTGCTTGGGATTCTCTTTCTCCCTCTCTCTCTACCCCTCCCCCGCATGCACACCCTCTCTCTCAAAATAAATAAACAGTAAAAAAATACATATAGGGGTGCCTGGGTGGCTCAGTCGGTTAAGCGTCCGACTTCAGCTCAGGTCATGATCTCACAGTTTGTGAGTTCAAGACCCACGCTGGACTCTGTGCTGACAGCTCAGAGCCTGGAGCCTGCTTTGGATTCTGTGTCTCCTCCTCTCTCAGGCCCTCCCATGCTCATGCTCTGTCTCTGTCTCTCAATAATAAATAAACGTTAAAAAAATACATATGGACAACTAGTTTCTTTAACAGGTTGAGAGTATCATAAACATAAATTATAAAAGTTTCCTTCTTATCACTTTTTTAAGCAGTCCTATTCAGCTTTCCCTCAGCACCAGCAAAAAAGTCAAAGGAAGGACTAATGGATTGGCATAATGGACACACCATCAGATATATGATGTACTGCCTACCTGTGCTCAGTGTGTCAGTAAATAAGTACTTTGTGCCTTAACACCAGAAGCAGCAACTAGCAAACAGAAGAATACACCACAAAGCCTGTGGCCGTTACTATGGTGGAAAGTCAAACGGCAACATTTTCAAATATCAATCTCCCTGCCCCCAGCAATAGGTTATACAGAAGCTCTCTTCCAAGTTGTAGAATTTGTTTTATTTCTAAAAATTCCCAACCAGCAAATTCTAGGCCAGCAGTAGGAAGCGGTAGGGCATATTATGTAACAATCATTAGAGGTTGAATTCCCCAAGTCTTGGTTTAGAATATACCAACTGTCACCCCACCTAAGCCTACCCACACAGCCTCATGTCTGGCAACCCTGTTCCAGCAGGTTTGGCTATCCCCACACAATTTAAAAATCAGTCTGATAAATCACATTTTGAGAAACCTGTTCCCCAAGTTGTTGACACAAGGAACACCAAAGTCATTGATAACCTCAGAAATTCCATAAGATGCTTTTACCTCTCACCAGCCATCCAAATTATTTAAAATTATGTAGAGTAATTCAAGAATTTCTCCCTTTTCCTGCTTGGTTGTATTGAAAATGGTAATTTAACCTAAACATGTACATGCCAAGGCTGTGCTATAAAGGATATAATTACCTTGTAGTTTATTTATTAGACTCCTGGCCTTAACATGTCAAGAGCGGGAAAAAAAAAAAAACAAGAAGTGGGGGTCTTCATCTGAAAATTCAACTCAGAGATATTAGGACATATAATCAACTGATTAGACACTAATGATTATAATTTATGCTGGAGTCCATAGTGCAAACAAGTAACTAAGGTTGATACAAGAAGTGTAAACAATGAAATGAACGGGCGAATTGCTTTTCTGAATGGAGACTGGCCTCTTCCTCATGCAGTCTTTGTGACCATCTATCCTGGAATCTCTATGGTAACTCCCATGCCACTTCCTTCCAGGTGCATATTTAAAAACTCTGGAAACTAATAATATTCTGGAATGCAAGGTGTTGCTGTTGCTGTTGTTGTTTTATGACCATCACTTCTTCCTCTGGGTAATTCTGAGAGAAAAGTTCAAGTTCTTTTATTAACCAGTGTGGAGAGGCTGGGGGGGGAATTAGGGCTTATAATCGGGCTTGGAATTAGCCAGGATATGATCTCTCACTGAAAGACAAAGGCACTAATACAATTAGCAAAGTTGCGGTGTGTTAAAAGGGTCCCTGACACCAAGCCAAGAACATGAATTAGCTTGGCTCAGGGAGAAAAGAGCCTGTTCCTGAGATAAATCAGGCATGTATGCATCTTCAACAAAAATTAAAAGTACACCAAAACCACACTGGCATTTTGGCTTTTATCCCTCTCGCTGATTTAATATGTGACTATAAACTCTTTAAAAGTGGGGCTATATCCTAGCTCAATTGTCTCAAACCAGCCTGCATCAGAATCTCTTGGAGGACTTAACATACATGTTGCAGGACCTAGCTCCAGAGTTTCTGGTACAACAGATCTGGGGTGAGGCCTAAAATCTGCATTTCCAACAAAATTCCCAGTTGATGGTGAGGGGACCACACTTTCAGAATCACTATCTTGGCTTCTACGTTCCATGGGGTGTATAAACATGAGAGGACACTTTTCTGTGGGGAACATTCCCTCAACAGTACCGGAAAGCTGCAAGGTGAAGGATCCTCCAGGAAATGCCCACATAGGCCCACACTCTGACACTGAGAATTTATTATCTGTTGATCTTTAATCTATGTATTATAAACCTCTCTGGATGACTGTGAGACCTTCCAAAGCAAAAGAGAGCAATTCCCTCAGCCTAGGAATCATCTCACCTGGAACAACATGCATCTCGTCCCCTATAAATTCTTAGAGTGAGATGGACTTGAATTCAAATCTTGACTCTTTTTCTTATCAAATGGTGAGCCCTTGGGTAAGGTATTTCATCTCTGAGCCACTGTTTCCTCATCTGTAAAATGCAACTCATAATAATACCTATAAATCACGGTATGGTTGTGAAAATTCAATGAAATAATAACACAGCTGACGTTTTACCAATGCACGGATTAGGCACGCTGACCCCCCTGCCCCACCACCACATGCAGTCAGAAATTCAGGTACAACTTTTGACTCCCCAAAAACTTGACTAGTAATAGCCTACTGTTGACTGGAAACCTTACTGATAACATAAACAGTTAGTTAATACATATTTTGTATATGAGTTCTATACTGTATTCTTATAATAAAGTAAGCCAAGAAAAGAAAATGTTAAAAATCATAAGGAAAATATGTTTACAATACCGTAGTACAAAAAAACTGCATAAGTGGACCCATGCAATTCAAACCCATGTTGTTCAAGGGTCAACTGTATATCCACAGCTCTTAGCCCAAGGTCTAACTCGTAGAAAACTCAGTAAGGGTTGATGCTATTATGCCTACTCCTTGCTGAAGATTTCTAGGAATTCTCACATTTGTAATCCAGGATCTTTTCCTCCACTGACGACTCCCACCTACCCAGACTGCAGCAAGATGCCAAGATGGGAAAGAGCATCTCGTGAGAAAACATCATTACCAGGCCCCTTGGATCTCCTGTCCTCCTGCCATCCTTGTACCTCTGCTCCAATCCAGACCCTGCATATATGCTAATGTATGAGATCTCTCCCTGGGCTACTTTCACCTACTGTTCCAGGCATCCTCTATTCTGTCAACACTGTTCAAAACACCATCTTTCTGAAAAAAGGGAAGAAGGGTGTGGGCCATTATTAATTCAGTCATCCGAAGATAAGCAAACCATCACACCACCTGAAAGCATGCCATTTCCTTTGAAATTTATGTAATTCAGTGCACATTCCATACTTTTAAAAAATGTTTCAGTTTTATAACATTTTTATTAGAAAAGTGATAAATATAGAAATTAGAAAATTAAGACCACTAGTGATTCTATCACAAGAAAACCACTGCTAATAGTCTGATGAATGTTACTACAGTTGTGTACGTGTTTATGAATATGGGATCATACAATTTCTGTTCTGCAATCTTTTCCACGTAGTATATTGTACAGGTCCTTAAATATTCTTCTACAACATTAATTTTAATGGCTGCAAAGGATTTCATGGCATGGTTTGGCAACAACCGATTTAACCCTTTGGAACCCTTTCTCTCACATATGCTGCTCTGTACATTTAGGACCCAGCAGAATAAATATTGTATTTACTCTTCTTGCTCTCCATCACTGAGCCATGTGTAAGAATAGAACTGTTGGGGGGCACCTGGATGGCTCAGTCAGTAAGCGTCCAACTTTGGCTCAGGTCATGATCTCGCGGTTCATGAGTTCGAGCCTGGAGTCAGGCTCTGTGCTGACAGTTCAGAGCCTGGAGCCTGCTTTGGATTCTGTGTCTCCCTCTCTCTCTGCTCCTCCCCCACTCACACTGTCTCTCTCTCTCTCAAAAATAAACAAACATTAAAACAAATTAAAAAGAATAGAACTGTTGGATTGATAAAGCTAAAAAAACTATTAACTAATGAACTTGTGGACTGACGTTCTTAAATCAGAGAAAAACGTGAATTCATGAAGAACACTTCTACTTGTTTCTATATATTCTAATATTGGAGAGCAGGTAGTCACAAACTTTTATACTCCAATGTAGGTGGAACATTTTTTTCCTCACTTGTGTTTTAATGAGAAATTTCATTTTGTCAATGAAATTAAATCAGAATATACTTTACATACATCCCTCAGGGTCTAAAGAGAATAAGAGCATTTTTGTTTTAAGTTTGTTTATTTTGAGAGAGAGAGGGGAACAAGCGTGAGTGGGGGAGGGGCAGAGAGAAAGGGGGAGAGAGAGAATCCCAAGCAGGCTCTGCGCGGAGCCTAACACAGGGCTTGAACTCATGAACTACGAGATCATGACCTGAGCTGAAACCAAGAGTCAGATGCTTAACTGATTGAGCCACCCAGGCACCCTGAGAAGAAGAGCATTTAAAATATTTTTTTAATAAAAAAGAGAAAGAATGAAGACTTATGAAAGTTATTTACTATGCTTCAGTTCTGTATTCACTACAGGGATAATGCAGAGTGGTTGGGGAGAGACAAATTGAAGTCTTAACACTGCACATTTTAATTAATTGATGTTGTTAAAGAATCAAAGACTCCATGTGAAGAAAAATCCAACTCTTCCTGTTTATGCTGTACCTATCAAAAACACTCTCACAAAACTTGATGATCCTGAGCACAGGAATCATCATTGCAACACAACATTCTTCTCAGGAAGCACGTACAGGCATGGCCTCCACATCCACAACGGATATCACTTCAAGCACCTACAGGGATGCACTATGCTTGACAGGGGCCTTTTGCCCCCTCCACCCAACCCCTCCAAGTCTCATTTCTCACTAATTGCTTCAAAGCATACGTCTTCCTTCCCATTTTGGGAGGACCAATATTACTAGGAAAGATGCAAAAAACATTATATCTATCATCTAATAGAATCACTTCAAATATCCCTTATTTATAAATAATTTATCACTTCTGGTAACAAGTCATCCCTGGGGGACCCACGGATCTGCCATCCTGCCATGCCTAGATAAGGCAACTGCCCAGTCCAAAGACACCAGCAGGGCACAGTTATCCTCTCCTACTATTTAAGCAAATGCTTACTTCTGGTGTCCCAGTGCCTCGAATTTAAAACTTTATTTCCTCAAACCAACCTCCCTCTTCTGATTTCCATGTTACACTTAATAAAACAGTACCATCGCCCTTCTCCCAAGATCCCTGGTTCACTGGTTCACTGGACCATCTCTGATTATTCTTCTTCCTAGCCTTCTCTAGACTCACATATCCAGTCACTACTCACCAAGCACTGTTTCTTCTCTCTTCACAATAACTCTTCCATCTGTCTCTTTCTTTCAGCTTCTTCTGTCAATATCCTAGTTCAGGTCTTTATTACCCAAACACCTAAACGTAACTGTAGCTTCTTAACTGGCCTCCCCACCCATCAGTCCATTCCATCCGTGGCCATCTGTTTTGATCATATCTTTCCACTGATCAGAAATTCAGATAGCCACAGAATAAAATCTGAATGTCTTCATCCAACACTAAAGATACTCCAGGGTTCCAGTGATATCTCTGGCCCAGCAAAACCGGTATCTTCTCTTTCTGGGCACATTTGTACATGCACTCCTGTTTTTCCAGAGTACTTGTTGACAATGTCTCCTGGAATTAGAATATCCTTCCCACTTTCCCACCCCTCTCCTCTTCCTTAAATTGTATCCATATTTAAATGTCCAGCTAAAATCCAACTTCTTCTACAAAGCCATCAAAAAAGCTACTAATCTTTCTCCTCTGCACTTTCATTTAAAAAATATCACATTCTTATGATGTGCCAGGCACTAAGCTGGTTGCTGAGTATGAGAAGATGAAAAAAACCACACAGATATGGTTCCCGTGTTCATATTTTTCTCTCTGTGTGAGTCACATTTGCACCAATTGGGTGTAAACCTTTGAGAGGCTGTATCTCACACATTTTTTTCCTTAATCCTTCAGCACTCCTAGCATAGTGCCAGGCATGTGGCAAATGGTCAGTAAATGTTCGTTGATTGATTTTTGATTAGTGCTTATAGAGCCAATCTATTCACCCACACACACCCTGACCTGCCTGTGACAGAAGCTATTTATGCATCCAAGCTAACTGGCTCATATCTGAAGAGACGAACCTTCAGTAACACTATGCTCCAAAACCAACTAGGCTAACTGGCCACCTCCCCCAAGAACAATAATTTTCCTTCCCACAGAAAATGTGAGTAGTTTGCCTTAGGCGCTTAGACCACTTTGTGAAACCCTGATGCAGCAGCAGAAGGCACACTTCTGAATGGCAACAGAAGACAGTACGGTGGGTTGGCCTTCGTATGTCTAGGCATGGGTTTGGTCAGAGATTCCCGGCATTCGTGTAATGCCTTCAATATTTCTTATGGACTCCTAACCATTTCATCTCATATAAATTTAGGAGATATGCAAAAGCGCTGTCCAACATCCAGAATACGAATCAATTCAGCAAATATTTACCAAACACCAAGAGGAGGGAACTCACTTTACAGAACAGAGTATGGGCTTTGAAAGTAAGAAAACCTGGGTTGATTCCTAGATGTAGCACTAACCAGTGGTGTGGAAAGACATCTGACCTTGCTTAGCTTTGATTTCCCTTTCTGGAAAACAAGGAGAGGGCCACCAACCTCACAAGGCTGCTTTGAGGATTAAATGAGGTAGTGCATGCAAAGAACTTGGCACAGGTATCCATTCAGGAGATGGGAAGTTGTTGCCACAGTTGGAGGAGAACAATAGCAAGCAGCAGAGGTGTTCACAGTGCCGGGCACTGCGCTTCATTAGCATTGCTGCCAATTAGCACTGCCAACAAGACAAGCTCGAGGGAAAACCTGGCTTAGAGAACTAAGATGGACAGATATAAAACTATCTTAGGCCTTGGAACTCTGTCATTCAAGTCCAAGTCATGTAGAGATTCAGACGTTTCAATGACGTCACAAGCGATATTATCCCTAACTATTATGAAGCAAAACACTCATCTCCAACTACGGTGACATCACAGTCGCTTGGCACCTTCAACAATTCAAACCGCTTTGGGGAATACAGGTCAGTGGTAGAACATTTGCCTGTACTTCAAAGCACTTCCATTTATTTTACCTTTAGTTAAATATAGCTTGTAAACTACCAGAAAGCCAGTGTTGTTCCCAAACCCAAAGCTGGTTCTTTAGAGAAGCTAATGAGGGAATCCAAAACCAGTATAAGAATTCAGCTCCCATGGAAGCCACTGGAAAGAGGACACACCTAGCATACAGTAGACAAATGTATAACATTTGTGTAACATAAAAACGAGTTTCAGTACATGTACAATGAACCCTGTACACCCAGTCTAATGTAACACCTGGGATATCAATGTAATAAATGTTTCTCTAACAATTCCAATCTTTAGAATCACAGAAGGAAATATAAATGGCCAGCTTCAATCTCTCCTGAGAACAAAAAGTATCTGAAAAAATTACTACAAGAGAAGCTGGCATTCACTTGCAATCATGTGCCACTGTCAACATGACCCTGTTTTTTCCAGTCTTAGGGGGTGTGGGCATGGTTTTAGTTGCATGGGTTTCAAGTTCATAGAGGAGGTCAAAGATAAATGCTATTCTCTTAGCTCCCCTCCCAAGAAGATATTAAATTTGAGTACGTTAGCACTCAAATTCCACAGAAAAGCAGGGAGAAAAGGGAGTCAAGGAAACCTAAAGGGCAAAACTACCCTTAAGAGATACAAGTGTTCCCCTCTGCCTTTCTGAAGAGCAGCAACTATTCCTTCCACAGCCCATGCAGCACTATCTGAGAAGCACAGGGAGAGTTGAAAAAGCTGCGGATGACCTTACTAGAATTTCATGGTTACTTCCATGTGTGACCTAGAGCCAGCACCCAGGCTTCCAATCTCTCAGAAGTCACCCATAAATCAGCAAATGAGGCAGGTGCTGCAAACAGCATAATTTCTCATGAGCAAGAAACCCGGCTATGTTGTTAGATTTTTCTGTATTTAACAGAGAATGATAAAATCGGTCTCAACATTTTACTGTGAAAATTTTCAAACTCACACACAAGTTGAGAGATAGTATAAAGGACCCAGCCTGGACAGTTATCAATATATGACCAACCTTGTTTCATCTATACTCTGTCCACAGGATCATTTTCAAGCTGAACCCTGATACCCCAGCATCTATTTAGAAATACTTCAGTATGCATCTCTCAAAGACTTTTAAGAACTCACCACCATGCCATTATCATGTACTAACAATGAAGAGTATATACTCCCTTTATATTATTAAGTATGTCACCAGTGTTCAAATATGTCCCAATTGTCTCATAACCTAATAGTTTTTTTTGTGTTTTTTTTTTTTACAGTTAGTCAAAAGTGGCTCAGTCGGTTAAGTGTCTGACTTCGGCTTGGGTCATAATTTCATGGTTCGTGAGTTCAAGCCCTGCATCAGGCTCTCTGCTGTCAGCACAGAGCCCACTTCCGATCCTGTCTCCCCTTCTCTCTCTGGCCCTCCCCCGCTTGTTCTCTCTTTCTCTCTCAGAATAAATAAACTTAAAGTTTACAGTTAGTCAAACACTGAATATTCACAATGGAGAGAAATTTAGAGATGCGGCACAGTCCGATTTTTACCCAATAGACCCAAACCTCCTTAAAGCAGTGACACTGTCCCTTAGAAGTGTGCATCTTGTAGAAGATGTGAATCTTGGACTCATGAGCTGATTTTCCTCCTGTTATTTTACTTTTATAATTGCAATGTTCAACTTTTTAGAAAAAATAGCTTTATTAAGATATAATTCACATACCATAAAATTCATCCATTTAAAGGGATTTTTAGTGCACCCACTAGGTTATGCAACATTACCACTATCTAACTTTAGAACACTTTCACTGCCCCCAAAAGAAACCCCAGTACCCATCAGCAGTCATGCCCCACTCTCCCTTCTCTAGCCCCTGGAAACTACCAATCTGCTTTCTGTCTCTGTGGATTTTGCCTTTTCTGGGCATTCTTACTTTACTCTCACACTATTTTAAAGTTGTTTAGGTGTTTGCTCACCCATCCCCCAACCAAGGCAGGAACTATCATCCTTGGAGGGTATTTGGGGTACCTGACATTCATCATGGCAGCAAGATGGCCCAGTAAGGGGCTCCCCCTCCCGCCTAGTTTGGGAGTGAAAAATCAGCCATTTCTTTTTGCTTTCCTATTAGAAAGTTCAGAGTTGAATTTGCGGCCCAACTTTTATAACCATGTAGCATGTTGTCATATACATTTCTCTGACCAAACTCTCCCTCTGTCTTCACTTGAGTATACTACCTTAATTTTCCTTTTGTTTTCATTTTTTTTTTTTTGCTTATATTTCAAGAATTTCTGTATTTATGTTTAATACTTTTTTGGAACAAGATTTGAATGCATAAAATTTTTCTCCAGACATTTTGGTACTATCCTACCATACCTTAAAAGCCTAGGAAAATTTCTCCTGTATGGCCATAATTATTTCCTTTTGATGATGCATACTTAGGCTGGCATTCCCAAAAATATGGTCCTAGGATGAATGCATAAAAGGTGACTTGAGTGAGAATATGTTCAGTTTATTCCTGTACTCGCAAAGAAGAGTTGTATGCATACAGCAAGAATCTGTGAAGGAAAAGTTGGGTGATTCAATGGTTTAAAGAACTAAACACGACAGAGGTGATGGTCAGAGGAAATAAAGAAAAAGAAGGAAGGAGACATGGCAGGTATCACTCTGGGCCGCTGAGCTGGTGTCTCAATAACTGACTCCTGCATTTACTGGGAAGGATGTGTGTGTGTGAATTTCAGGGTAAGAACTGCACCTTTACTGATAGAGGTGTGACGTATTCATCCCTGTTCCAAGTGCTGGCATATTTTACTTAGTGGTATTGGCTGTTCTGCTTTTGCCAAAAGAAAAATATCCTGTACCACGCAGCATTAAAAAACCCAGGCTTTCCCAAGGAAAAGTTTCATGGAAGGACCTCACAGACAGAACACAGTAATCCTTGCCTTGATAGAGTTCAACAAAACTCTCCCCGCACCCAGGAATGCAATGATTAATCAACTAATTTCAACTCAAGTTTTGTTTATATGTTCCAAGTATAAACATTAATTGAAATATTTCCATTGCAACAAAATCACTTTGGTTTGGATTTAAACACTACTGTATGACAACAGGCAAACATGTTTCAGAACATGAAAGTACAACTCAGGAAAATAACATTTCCTCTATTAAATCCAAGGGGGCACACAGTGGAAAGTGTTATTCTAGGGTGTGTGGCTACTTGACAGCTGGAGCAAGGGACTGAGGTCTCCTTTTCCACGTGATAAACTGCAGTAGATATTCCACCATGCTTTGTGGTTTTAGAAAAGCTTGAAGAAAAATTCACTTGGTGGTCTCTGTTTTATTTTATTGGGGGGCAGGCAGTGTTAGGCTTTAATACGTGAAAGAAAAGACACAAAAGTGGGAAAAATCATAACTGAGAGTAAACATGATTTTGATAGTTTTTGAATACGGGCCAAATCCTTGGAAGAACCTCTGATATAATAGAGGTAAACATGATAACATAACTTGGATGAGCTGTATTCTATTTCAGTTAATGCTCTAGAAGAAAGCAGCATTTGGAAGGTGAGGGGGAAGTCTGGGTAAAATGAAATGCATAAAGGCTATTATGTATTTTTTTTTAGTTTGTTTATTTATTTTTGACAGGGAGACAGAGAATCCCAAGGTGGCTCCACGCTGCCAGCACAGAGCCCAACGTGGGGCTTCAACCCACAAACCGTGAGACCATGATTTGAGCCGAAATCAAGAGTTGGACACTTAACCAAATGAGCCACCTAGGCACCCCAAGGCTATTATCTTAATAAAAGCTAACAGATGAATTTTATCCAAATGCTTTCAAGTACACAGAGCACAGAATGATCTGCACCAGCTCTTCTTACCATCACCAGAGCTCTCCCATCGTCAAGATGACCACCTCCTGGTTTCTCTAACAATGTCACAGCAAGACGTTTACTTTTTTTTTTTTTTTAAGGAAGATTTCTCTGCCTTGACTGTGCTTCTCAATCACTGATGCACACTAGAATCACCTGGACAGCTTTCTCTAACAGCTAAGCCCCCTCCTCCACCACCCAAGACTCTAACTGAATAGCCCGGGATTCAGCCTAGGCACGGATATTTTAAAAAACTCCCCAATGATTCCAATGTGGGCCAGGGTTGAGAGTCAATGGTCTATACAGATGCCTCAAGTAAGTGTTTCCTTCCTTCAAAGATGAATCTCCTTCATGCAATGTACCCAAATGGTCCTAACTCAGTAGGACCCTAGTCATTTAACAATTCCAGATACACCTCCAATATTATGGTTTTTGTATTTTTCCTGTGACTATTTATGAATATATTCAGCATCATATTCATAATGTAACCATTTTGTCTGTGTTTGTTACCACGCCTTGTGCTGAACCTACATGCATGTGATATCACTCTCATATGATTTATTAGATGATTTGAGACTGTTTATTATGTGAAAATCACTGTGCTCAAAGCCTGTGGAGGTTGTAAAGATGAAAAATCACTCTTGTAGCTATACTTACAGTCAAGGAACTTCAAATCCTGAATGGATGTAAGACAGGTAAGAATAACGCACAAGTTAGCACATGAAGTCTGTAACAGACATCTAAGAGGTGCTAGACCATTCTTAGCTACAGAGCTCAAAAATATTTCTCAAAGACATATATCAAAATGTTAACAGAGTGCATCTGTAGGAAGTGGGATTAAGGATTTTGTTATTTGTATATTTCTATTTCCATCACTTCTCGGCCTCTTGGCCAAGATCAAGTGTATTTTTCTATTTCCAAGTCTTTTACAAGGAGCACATGATAAAAATACTCTCTAAAGAAGTTGAAATCAGTTTGAAGAATGGAAAATTGACAGGTAGGGAGGAACACAAGCAAAGACAAGCACCAAATGTACTTGGCAACATGAGTAGCTCTGTTTTACTGTAACCTGGAAGGTGAGACCAAGAAAGAGAGAAGGAGGAAACGCTGGACAGACTGGAGCAGTACTGCAAAGGCCTTCAATGCTGGGTGGGGAGTTTTATGATCAGCAACTGGGAGCCACTAAAGGTTTTTAAATGGTACTTTTTAATCATCACAAAATTGTTTTCTCAAAAAACACATATATTTTTTGTGAAAATAATTGGAAAAGACTAAAAATCATAAAGTAAATAAAAGTTATCACAAGAAGCTCATCACAAGGAGAAAGCCATTATTAATGTGTTTGGCACATTCCCTTCCAGCCTTTTCTCTAGTGTATAGTTACAGAAGATTTTTGAGCAGGAGTGTGACATCACTAGGGCTATGCTTTAGGAAGGTCGACTACAAGCCGGTCTAAGTACAAAGTAGACTCTCTGGGTCTGGAGGTAGCTGGCAGAGGCTTTCGCATACATGTTTCGTTCACAGCTTCTCCTGCTTATGTTTCTGCACCTGTGCAAGTAAGGAGAGCGTTGGCTACTTAGGGCAGACCCACAAATATATCCTAAGAGGCAAGTGGCACCTGAAGGGGAAACCCAAAACCAAAGCCTATATAAGCACTCCTACCTTCAGCAAAGCTGAAAGGCCCTGGCAAGAGTGGAAAGACTTATCTGCAAAGCACCAGTAGGTTTCTAGGAAGGGAAGTCTCCTCTCCAGAAGGGGCCTTGTTTCATAGGACTAGAGAATGCTTTCCTAGAGACCATCCTCACCACGCAGGATTCCCAGTACAGAAATGCCTAAAAATAGGCAATTACCACATCTAGTATGTGATGATTATATTACAATGAACTGGTTCATGGTATGAGAGCTAGTGCCTATTAATCGGAAATCATATTGACTCTAAGATCCCAGCCTTAAGAAGAAGAGGTTGACCTGTGTCAAAATTCACTGACAGGCCTTACTTGCCAAGTCAGCTCTCCCAGCACTCAGCCTTGCCCCCTACTCAGAGACAATGGGGGCTCTGTGCAGGAGCAGAGGCCAAAGACTGGAAGGAAATTTGCATGCCTCTTCTACCCCCATGAGGTGTTTATTATTTTGCTTCCAAATAGGCTGAATCCAATGTTTTATTCCTCCCCTTTCTTCCCTTTGCTAATTTTAACTCAATTTCAAATTAATATTTTTCAAGAGATAACTTACTTAATCCCCCAGCCCCTCCTACCCCTGTTTATGACTTAGGAATGAACGTAAGCACAAAACATCTTGTGATGGCCTCAAAATAGAAAGCAGGTTTAAAGTTTTATTTTTCTGTCCCAAAGCTGCCAAAGCTCTGGCGTGTTTTAACTTCTGCTCTACACACTGTTTTCTCCTTCCCTCCCTTCCATCCAGCTATATTTAGTAAAGCCCAAATAAAAGGGATACAGGCAAAGCAAAATTAAATATAGTTTCTTTGAATCAGTAAATCCCACAGTTAGTCTATATGGCAGCAGCTAAGAAAGTGAAGCTCATATGAACACACATATACTCATAAGATGCACTGCCCTTCTCCAAAGGTGGCCTCTACCCTCTCATGCTTCCCCACGTGGCAGTACAACCAGGAAGGCAAGCACGTCTTCTCCCCACCTAAATCTCCGACTGCCCCTTTCCCTTCTTGCTCCCACGTCTCCCCACCCCCCACCTTCACTGCCACCCCCCCATGTCTCTGCTTTCCACTTCTAGATTTCAATATAGCTACACCACCCTCAACTCTCTGCCTCCACCTAGAAGGAAAAGAGAAAAACTGAAAAAGGTACATTTAAATGAAAGGAAGCACAGAGAAGTACTTAGGTGACCAAGTCTAAACCAAGCTAGTTCAGAAGCATGCCACCGAAACTGCTCTACAGGATCTTTTTTTTTTTTTTTTTTTTTTTTTTTTTTTACCTTAGTCGATTTATTTAAAACTGATCGTGGGCTTCTGTTGACTGAAGGAACTTCTTTAGGACTTAAGGACCACGGAGGGAAACATTCTGGTTCTGGTTTTCCAATAAGGATAATGAGACTACAAAGACTAATAAAATAAGACTTTGGGGGAAAACTTCTTCTCCAAACACAGAACATTCTAGAAGAAGGAATGGGGGCATGAACTGTGGGCATGGAAGGGGAATGGCACCAAATGTGACTTTAGCATTTTCCCTAAAACAAGTCCATGATTGCTCATCCCTTTCCCAAAACAAAGGCACAGAAAAAGATAAGAGAGAAAATGTGGAGGTCCTAAGAGCTTAATGGCTGGGTAGCAAACTCAACTTTCACTGAATAGTCTCACCTCAATGTACCCCCGTCTCCATACATGCCAACTAAATTAACTCAATTCTACTATCAAAGAGGCAGCTACTATCAAGTCCTATCTAGACAGCAATGAAGACAGCACACTCTTCGTTTAGACGGTATCAGAAAAAGCCACAAATTTATCTGCTAACTACAATAAGGCAAAATAACTCTACGTTTTAAAGTATTTTCAGTATGATGTTCTGAAACAGGAGTCAGCAAAGTATGGACCATAGGCCACCAAGCCACCTGTTTTTGTACAGTCTGCAATCTAAGAATGTTTTTCACTTTTTAAAAATGGTTGAAAGAAATCAAAGGAAGAATACTATTCCACAACAAGTGAAAATTACATGAAATTCAAATTTCAGTGTCCATAAATAACATTTTATTGGAACACAGCCACACTCATTCACTTACATATTGTCTACGGCTCCTTTTGTAAAGCTAAGTAGGTAAGAAAGAGACTATATGGCCTGCAAAGACTATCTGGCCCTTTACGTAAAAAGTTTGCCAACCCCTGGTCCAGAGACATATCTGGGGTGTGAAAAAATACCTTTCACTTATTTCATACTTTATAGTTTTTCCAGGTACATTCACACTTATTTTACTCTTTTTTTACCTTTACTCTTATTTTACCTTTACTCCAAGACTGAGTTGGATAAGCAGAAATTATTATCCCCTCGGAAGAGATGAGAACACACAGGTTTGAAATGGATTTGCCCAAGGTCATTTTGCTGCTAAGTGGCTAGAGTTAGACTCCAATTTTCTGACCTACATCCAGAGGTGTTCACATTACACAACTAGTCCTCTTGGATGTCTTCCAACAGCGGCTGCCAAAAGTCTTTTAAACATTCTCTCCATATTTGATAGTTCACCATAGCGTAAAATCCCTCCTCCCTAAAATAGGATCCCAAACACCACACCCCCTACCCCTCTTTTTGCTTGAGCAGAGACACACAAATGTGGACTCAGTGGTTTCCCATCTTGGCAGAGACAGCTCTGGCGGAAGCTTCCTGATGGTAGCAAAGGCAGCAGCTCCCCTGGCCGGCCAGTTCTGTGGAATTCCTGGAAGCTCAACCCAGAGTCTGTTTCTTCAGTCAGCCCAACCATCTCGTGCTCTATCTATATATCTTAATAAATTCTCTTCTACTTGATCAAGCTGCTCTGGGTTCTGTTCTCCAGAATGAAGATCAGAGATGAATACAACTTGAGAAGAAATCCTTATAATACGATAGTGGTTCCTAAAAGCCTCAGGAAGAGCTATCACCACTTTCCAAAATACAATCCTGTTTTCATAAGATATTATCAGATGTTATTCTTAAAAGAAGACTCTGTAATTAGATAAATAATATTGGGAAACACCGAGTTAAATAGATTTCTTTACTACATGACTTCTCAGAGCCTTAACATGCATGTGTGCTTCATAAATCTTCAAAAAGGAGCAAGTATGCAACATTTAAAAAATTTATTGGACCACTGAACAATTTTTTAATTTCTCATTAACTTAGTAATACATTTTTGGAAATACTGATCACCAGTATTTGAATGTTTATAGAAGAAATGTTTACAGTTTTAAAATATTTTTTAAAAGAAGGCTGTAGAAAGAGGAATCCAATTCTGGAGTGTGGTACAATGAAAAAATACTTTCATAGATTGCTGGAGGGATATATATTAGTACAACCTTTTTGGAAAGCAATTTAGCAATAATTAGCAGGTGTCCTAATACTTATGATTTTTGACTCATTAATTCCACTTCTAGAAATTTATCTTAAAAAAGACAATCTGAAATGTGGGCAAATGTCAGATCCTCAGTTCTTATGATACCTTTGTCAGTCTATGAAAAAGAAAAACAATACACTCTGACTTGAGAAAAACACAAAGAAGGGCTACACTTCATCTTTCCAATCAGGTGATAGAGAAAGGACCTCCTTATGATGCAGGGAAAAGAGAAAAAGGTGCTTCTATACTCTTAGTAGCATTAGGGCACTATATAAACGTTTATTCAGCTCTTTACCTTCTGCATAAAAAGGAACAAGGAAAGTTGAAAACTTTCCCAAGAATATCTCCATTAATGTAAGCATCCTAGTCCAGACACAGCGCATCTCCATAAGTGAAGCAGGGAGAAGAAACCTAGGTGATGTAGATAATGTAGTAAGAGGTGCTATGATCCTAAGCTCCTCTAAAGGCTGACGACAAACCACAAAAGTATGGGACAGGTGGTTTACTCTAGGATTCAGGTCAAGTTGGTGAAGACCATGACAAAGAGCTATATGCTAAATATTTATTTTTTAAAGTTAAGTATTTTTTAAAAGATCATTTCATATTGGGGCACCTGGGTGGCTCAGCTGATTAAGTATCCAACTCTTGATTTTGGCTCAGGTCATAATCTCACGGTTTTGTGAGTTCAAGTCCCACATTAGGCTCTACACACTGACCTCATGGAGGCTGCTTGGGATTCTCTCTCTCCCTCTCTCTCTGCCTCTCCACCGCTCATGCTCTGTCTTTCTCAAAACAAATACATAAACTTAAAAAAAAGATCATTTCATATTACTTACATACAGTTATTTATTGTATTCTGTACATTTATTGTATTTTGTATTTATTATATATATTTAACATATATAAAGAACTAATAGAAATTTTAAGTGGAAGACTCAAGGGAGGAGCTTCAAATTCAGCTATTTGCAGGTTGAGATCATGTGACTAAGGCAGCACTGCCCTCTAGTGGTGGAGCATCACACTTTCACTTTGAGGCTTTTGAGAGATCAATAAGTATCTTTAAAAGGTTGAAGCCACAAAAACAAAGTTATGGAGACATGGCAAACATTACTAAGAACCTGTAACTCTTAAATGGTAAAGCCATGATCAAACAAGGGTATTCAGTTTTAAGGCCATTCCTTGATTTGCTCTCAAGTCCATTTTACAGAGAAACCACAGCCTCAAAGATTAGAAATGATTTCATCTCAGTCACAAAACCACATGAACCAAGAGGACTATGTCTCTGCCATGCTTACTATCTATTAGGCAAAAACCACAAAATAAGGATGAATGAACCATCTTTTCATATTTTATCTCTAACAAAGTGGTAACTGCCTATAGTAGCAGCCACTATATATTTTTTTTCCACAATTCAGCTGTTGTAGACTAGAGGCCCACACAAACCAGGCAAAGTCCAGCTACCCCCGGAAGAGAAACAACTCCCTTCTCCACATCCCTCAATAAGTAGAATAGGAAGACTGTCTCCCTCTTCAGCTCAAATGCCAAGAAAATCCATGTCTCATAAGAAGGGATGTGGTGGGTGGGTGTATAATTGACATCAGAAAATGAAGTCTACATCTTTGGTCTGCAGGAACACAACCACAGAGTAGGATTCAGGACTGGTCAAGTATGACTGGCCAAACCTAGGGAACACGTCTAGTGATTTACCAGAAACTCTCTAGTTCTCTCGGGGAAATGGGATGTGGCAGGATAAGCAAAACCAGAGAACAGAGACCATCATATTGGTGACAGCAGTAGCAGTGGCTTCTATTTGTAGATTTTTTTTTTTTTTTACACATTTAACAGTACTTTGGCAAATATTTCATTTGCTCCTTTGGTTACGATCCTATAGAGAAAGTACCTGTATTCCAACATTATAAATTAGGAAGAGAAGACTCTGAGAAGTTTAAATGGTTTGTTTGCATATCCTGGCGAGTTAGCGGACTCTCAAGACTCACCCTGAGGTCTACTGCATTTCCCACAGCACCTGTGACACCCAAGTGGGAAGTGGCTTAATTAGCAGCAACTATACATTATGGGAGGAGAGAAGGAACTCCCATAGGCAGTCACAGAACAACTGAGAAGGACTGGTAGCAAATGACATGGTGGAAAGACATTTCAAAATCCAAGGAACAGCTGCAGAAATTAAAAAGCAAGAAGCCTGAGACCATTTAGAATAGGGAAAAACAGGTCTACAAAACTTGAAAAGAGCCTTAGGTAATCAATGTATTACAGTTAAAATATGTTCATTATTAAGAAGTAGGAAAGTGAGAAATTCATGTTAGAAAGACTACTACCCAAAACTACTAAAACATTTGCTCAAGGAGGTAAACTTTGCAAAACCTTCCGGATAACTTAGGTTCTCTTCTCAGCAATTTCAATCTTTTTCTCTGCTTCCTATGTTCTTGTTTTCCCTATTTACCTACAGCTTTAGTAAGCAGTCTTGAACTTGGGAGTTTTTAAGCCTTTTTTTTTTTTTTTTTTTTTTTTTGAGAGAGAGAGCAAGCGAGCAAGGGAGGGGCAGAGGGCAAGACAGAGAATCTTAAGCAGGCTCCACGCTCAGTGTGGGAGTGAGGGGTGGGGGACAACATGGGGCCCGACACGGGGCTTGATCTCACAGCCATAAGATCATGACTTAAGCCCAAATCAAGAGTCAGACACTTGACTGACGAGGCCACCCAAGCGCCCCACAAACTTAGGAGTTTTTAAGACAGTACATTTCAAATCCTATCAGCTTATTTGCATTGCAAGACTCATCCTTGTAATGAAAGAAAGCAACAGAACTGGAAAAACAGAAATCCTCTAATAGACACATTTTTGAGACTCTCAGTAGTGCACTACTCCCCACACTCTCAAGAACTGCCTCTTCATCTCAGGAATGGGCTCTTAGAGGCTATGTTTATGTCCTGGAACCCTGTCTCTGGGTCCATATCTGATTGATCTGGAGTAGACATCTGTCCCAAAGATGGCCTATCAGAAACATCCCTGCAGCAATTCATTTTGCTTAAACCAGCTTAATTCTGTTTCTACCACAGAACCAAAAGGTTCTAAGTCATAGATTTTATGTATTTATTTTCTGCTTCCCTAAAATGTTTGCTCTTCAGGGGTAGAGATTTTTATGTTTTGTTCATTCACAAGTTATATCACAAGTGCCCACACAATGCCTGTCCAATAGGAGATACTCAAAAATGTTTGCTAAATAACGAATATTGTGAGCCTTAGTTTTCCCCATTAGTAAGTTTTACTCAGTGTATACATTCCATTTGCGGAAGGAAGAAGGCCCAGCCCCTGCAGAGTTTGGTCTTTACCATGCTTGCACACGGTATCTGAAAGATTTCAAATTCACCCTTTTGCAAGTATCTCTTCCCTGTGATTCTGTGAAAGATTCTCTCTCCTCTTCCCTTTAAGGATAAGTACTTTAGTACTACGTCTGTTGTATACAGTGCACTGTACTATTATCATCACAATAAGATAATCCCTACATTTCCCTTTCTTTCCTTCTCTTTTATCCTTCCAAATACCTGCTCTCAATTATGTCACTGGCCAGGCCATCTATTAACAAATGGGCAGAAGACCTTGTTCCTGCTTCACAACTTCCAGAATTTAAATAATGCCAGCCAGGGAACAAGGAGGTGCTTGGGGGAGCCCTGCTGACTCTGTTACAGTTTCAATCAGATTCTCAAAAACTGCGAATCATGTGACTGCCACCCAGTAGGCCAAACCATGTCAATACACCTGTAAATCCCTTCACTGAGGTGGGGAGCATGCAAACTGCAAAAAGACAGCTGGCCAAATCTTTACACCTCCTAGATGCTGACCCGGCTCCTATAACTGAGCCATTTAACTGCTCTGTGTGCTGATTAGTAAAACAGATCAGTCCCATTTCTGTATATCATTAAGAAGGAACAATCACTATTATAACACCCAGACTATAAAACTTAAATGTTTGGCTAAGATAAAATGATCTATTAGATTTGTAAGTAATTTAAAAAGCAGAAGTGCTAAAGAAACATAAATTGCTCCTATATAAAGTTCAAGTCCAGATTATACATTCAAATGGAAACATAAGAAAAAGGTTAAGATTTTAAGTAGAAAAATTTCCAAATATGTAGCTTTAAAATGTAGTGTTTAATGTCTAAAATCAATTAGTTAAAAACAACAACAACAACAGACTTTAGGTAAGTTTAAATTCCCAACATAAAAACCAAGTCCACGAAATCAAAGAGGGGCTTATTTATACAGCAGAAAGAAACATCATTACAAATGGATAAATGATCAACTGGCCTTATCCCTACAATTTCTTATAATTCCTTTTATCATTTCATTTTCATGCCACATTCTCTTTCTTGTTTTAATTTCTTAATGTAACTCCTTAGGCTTAAATAATTTTTTTTCACATCATGGCAATGCATTAGCTCAATCGTAATTCCTTGCAGTCTGAGTACTCTAAAAAACAAGTGCTCTGGAAGCCCTTTGTCATACTTGTAACGTGTCGAGCACACTTGCGTAAGTGATCTGACAAAGGCAAATACTCATCCAGCTCCATTCACTATCTCAGACTTCTCACTTCTGGCCCTCCCTTCCAGGAAGTCCTGACTTTGATGATTAAGGGGAGAAACAAATCTCTTTTGATACGCTGGGGTGAGGGCAGCCTGCCATTCTCCACCTCTCCTTAATACAGTGCTGAACACAGTTTTCTGGAGGAGCTCCATAACGTGTGCTTTCTAGAAAAGCAAAGAATTGTGGCAGCAGCCTTATTCCAATCCACACAGCTGAGGAGAGTGAAGAGTCCAGAATAGAAGGGAGTGAAGCGAAGAGCCTGTTATATAGGGCTCACACGGCATCAGTGACATTCACTAGGTTTCCAATATCCTCTTGTTTTCCTATACTGCAAAATCACACACTAATAGAAGTGACTTCAAAAAGTAACTACTGGGTGAAGTCCTGCCTTCTCACAGATAAGGTCTCATAGACAACATATGTGACGGTCAAGAGGGACCTAGGTTCAAATCTTGACTCCACCACTTATGTCTCGGTAAACTCTGACAAGTTACTTAACTCTGTGTCTCAGTTTCCTTATTTGTAAAATAAGGCTAGCTTAATTTCTAACCACAAAGGATTGTGCGTTTGGAAGAGTATCTGGCATGTAAGAGCTCAATAAATAATGGTAGTAATAGCTGTTGATGTGACTACTATTACTAGTGTTGTTTCCTAAAAGAGTTCCAAGAATGTAATGCCTTCATTCAGCAAACATTTTAATGAGCATTTACCATATGTGTCATCCATACAGTGCTAAACACAAGAGGTACAGACTCAAAAGCCACAATCCAGACCCTCAAACAGCATCCAATCAAATGCCAGAATGTGTCGCAGAGCAGTAAGATCTACAATAGAGATGTGTACAGGATCTTGAGAAGCAACAAGCTTGAAGAAGTCAGAGAAAGAGAGATGAGCCAAGTCTAAAAAGGCAGACTGGAGTGCATCAAAGGACAAGGAAAGAGAAGGTCATTCTGGGCAAGACTGGGGAACAGCAAAACATAAGACTAATAAGCTTAGCAAAGCCAAGTGTATGAAAGGCCTAAGTAACTTGAACCTCAGCCTGAAGAGAAATGCAGACCTTTGACTTCAGGACATAGGATGGGCTGGAATGGGGGAACAAAACAGGAAGGAGACTGAGTGTTCATTACTATAATAAAGTAAACCCCAAAGGGTCTTACAGAAAGGATGGAGAAGAGCGAATAGGCCCAAAAATTGTGCAGAAGTGAAAGTCACAGGTCTCAGATGCTGAATAGATGTAGTGGATTATAGAATGTAATAAGTAAAAAGTGAGCACAGGTCACTGACTGTAGCAACGAGGTGAATGGTGGTGTCACTGGAATCCAGGCACAGGGCGTTTTGGGGAAAGGATGCTTCGTTTTTGGAGATGAGGGCTTCATTTGGAACATGCTGAGCTGAGGTACCTGTGGGATATTCAGATGGAGCCATCTGGTAAGAGGGAAGTCAGAAATATGGACGTGTATCTGTAAATTCAGGTGAGGCTGGAGATGAAGCCATCACTGCTCGGGGTGCAAAGCCACAGTGAGAGAAAGGGGGTGGAAGTGAGCAAGATGGGTCCATTAAGGACCAGGGAGTAAAAGAGAGTGGATACCCCAGACACCAACATTTTCTCAGAACTAGGACACTATTTTCATCCTCATCAGTCTTGTCAATAACAACTCTTTCAAACATTCCAATGTTCTTTATTCATATACCATCTGTTTCACAAATATTTGAGGCAGCTTATGGTAAAGACATACAATAAAACAAATAAAAATGAAACAAATACATCAGAGCTACAAAATATGGAATCAGATTAGGAAATGAAGGCAGAGGCCGGCTGGAGGAGAAAGGAGGATTAGAATACAATTATGCAGGCCAAGGGGGACTAGAGAGTGGCTACTGCAAAGGTGCAAGTTCGGCTCTGAGCTTCCTAGTTGTTCAAGTAAAAAGACAGCAATTACCTCTGTAAGATGAAACTATACTCTTCCTTACGATTAAGCCATTTGCCCAAGATCACCCAGTTAAAAGACAAACGGCTCCTTCTTCTCTACCGAAAGGCTTCAATATGCAAGTTCCCTTCAGCATAACTGGATTTCCATTATCAGAATGGAACGGCGGGAAGAAACCGGACTAGGAATCCGGAGGCTTGGTTCTTCCGCTAACCGCGAACCCACAGCAGATCAATGAAATTCTTTGAGCCTTGTTTTCTCAACTACAAAAGAAGTGCTTTCACTGAGTTACAGTCAACCAACCACAGACAGCCTTTGTGTTATCATTCTCTAATCCAGCACACCTGACAGACATTGCTAATAATGAATCATAAGAGTTTTTTTTTTCCTGCTGAATCCTGAGAAGACCTCAGAATCCTGCCAACAGTGTTCCAAATAACCACCAGTCAACCAGCACATGCACATTCTGACCCTTGAGGCTCTCAAAGTACCTCCAGAGCTATCATGCTATCACACGCACACACTACCATGCTGTGATCGTGGTATCTGTCATATTTCGTGGCATCCTCTCTGAATGAGGAAGGCATCCTCTCTGAATAGGGAAGGGGGAATTTGACTGCAGCTGCTAAGGTAGGTAGATACAGAACAAAGTTCTTTTTGCACTTATTTTTAACATAAAACACTTTCAAATCATCTACCAGAGGAAATCTAGGAAAAGCATAACAGCATGTACCAAGCTGAAAATTCTTAGGAGCAACTCAGTTTTCAAAGGATCTTTCTTTTGTTTTAAAGTTTATATTATGAACATCTCTACAAAATGCTCTGCACAAAAGTAGAGACGACAGTACAAGGAACCTATACGTACTCATCACCCAGTTTCAACAACCGTCAACATTTTACTATACATGTTCACAGGGCTTTAAGATCTAGACCTCTAGGGCCAGGGCTTAAATACTCTGGCAAACCAGAGCCTCCTCTGGACACAGCTCATGTCCACATGTCAACGCACAGACATACACGCCCATAAAAACTGTAACTTTCGGCAATACAGAGAAACAAGCTGGAGTGAGATCTGTTCTCTAAATTCCTGCTACTCTAAGTGTGGTCCCTGATCGGCAGTGTCTGTATTCCCTGGGAGCTTTTAAGTCATGAAGCATCGTGGGCCCCATTTCAAACTATATCATAATCTGAATTGTAACAAAACCCCCAGGTAATCAGTCTGCATATTAAATTTAAGAAGCGCTGCTCTACTCTAGACCACCATCACTATACTCTGCAAATCTTTAACTATTTAAGTGGCTCAGAGGAGGTGGGCCAAAAACTGAAGTGTGAAAAATAGTGTTCATTTTACTTGGAAGGGCCATTTGCCATTAACTAGTCGAATTTTAGAATATATAGCTTATAACACAGCAATTCTACTTCTCAATACCTACCCTAAAGAACACATGAAAGGGGCGCCTGGGTGGCGCAGTCGGTTAAGCGTCCGACTTCAGCCAGGTCACGATCTCGCGGTCCGTGAGTTCGAGCCCCGCGTCGGGCTCTGGGCTGATGGCTCAGAGCCTGGAGCCTGTTTCCAATTCAGTGTCTCCCTCTCTCTCTGCCCCTCCCCTGTTCATGCTCTGTCTCTCTCTGTCCCAAAAAATAAATAAATGTTGGAAAAAAAAAATTAAAAAAAAAAGAACACATGAAGAATTTACATAGATGCTTCAATAGGATATTACAAACATGTGTAGACAGCATGGTCTGGATCTGGAAACAACCTAGCTGTCCATCAGTAGACAAATGGTGAAACAAACCAGTACAGAACAGGACACAGAGAGGTTAAAATGAATGAGCCAGATCATGGAAAGTTCTCCTGGACATGTTGTTGGGTGAAAAAAGCAAGTTGCAGGATGTTCCACTTAGTGTAACAACACTTGTTTAAAACAAAAGAAAAACAGATGCTTCATTATGTATTTTCTCTGGATACATATATGCATGTGTAAAGAAAGAGAAAAGGTATGGAAGGGCAGATACCAAAAGGAAAAAGTGATTATACTTGGGAAGGGATGAAGGGATTAAGAGTAGGGGTGGGGAGTTGGTGGGGAGTTGAAGGGGCATCTATTTGCTTTTCTGTGGAAAGGAGAATGCAGTCATGTACCTCTTGTAGGACAATATTTTTTAAGTAGCTATACAGCTTCTTATACCAAGTGAGTTTATCTAGAGAAAATATGATCAAGGTAAGGCTATAGATGGATAGGAAGTTTAAAGACCTTTGACAAACTGAAGATACTTAGAAATTAGTTTTGTTTGCATATATGGTGGACCATTTTTGTTTGTTTTCTTCAATACATGCATTCAGCTGGTACTGGGCATATTTTGCACTATTTAAAAATATCTTCAAAAGTGGTATTTGTTTTTCTGTGTATTTTTGTATTCCCTTCATTTGTCTATGAGCTACCTGAGAATAAATTACCTATGTGATTGCTTTTATTGCTACATATTCCCAGTTTCTAGGTTCAACAGATGATGGTGCACATTAGATAAATGGGTAACTCACCAGCCTCTGTATAATAGTAATAGCTAAAAAGAAACTCCTAAGGGGTAGAACACATACTGTCTTCAATTTATAGCTGAAGAAACAGGCTTAGAAAGGTTGGGTGGTATGTCCAAGGACCCTTTAGCTAGTAAGTGGCAAAGCCAGACCTTGGCTCTCACGTGTGATTCCAAGTCCTCTGCCCTTCGATTACACTACACTGGTCATCTTGCCATACTTAAATATGGTTCTTACCCACTTTTCCGGAAAAAACTTTTCCGGAAGTTTTTAGGTAGCTTCAGACTGGAAACTCTCAGCTTATTAGAGAACTGATATTGGAGAAATCTTAAAATAGTATGTACACTTTGGGGATCTCATACCTAATTATTTTTAGTTTCTTTTCTTTTCCAATACCTTACCTTGAACAACCCAAAGAGACTGAAGAAAATAATACCACCACCTTACTCCAGTCATAGAAAAAAAAAAAAAAAAAGGTGAATTCTGGCTAGTCTGAGTTATTAAAAATGCATCTGCTCTAATATATATAGAAAAAGTATGAAAGTAGATATATACCATGTACCCAACTCCCAGCTTTAACAATTATCAAAGCCCATTAGAAAATCCTAGTGGCGATGCAAATGGTGAAGGGGGTAGGGGACTAGTTGTTTTGCCCTTAATAAAGGAAAGGGGGCGCCTCGGTGGCTCAGTCAGTTAAGCAGCCAACTCTTGTTTTCGGTTCAGGCCATGAACTCATGGTTCATGGGTTGGAGCCCCACATCAGGCTCTGCGCTGACAGTGTGGAGCCTGCTTGGGATTCATTCATTCTCTCTCTCTCTCTCTCTCTGTCTCTCTGCCCCTCCCCTGCATGCTCTCTTTCTCAAAATAAATTAATTAATTAAAAAAAAGGAAAGTGACAAGATATCTGAAAACTTCTCATGTGAAATGTTCTCAATTGGGAGGTTTTGTGAAGTTAAAATAATTTTTTTTTTTAAGTTTAGAGTTAACAAGGTTAAAAGCTCACACTGGACTTTGGATATCAAGATAATACAACTGACTTCTTGATCCTCTTAAGCACTGGGACTACAGAGAATACTCTGGACACACATGCATGCCTCTATTTATAGCAGCAAGCACCATGTCTTATGGGAAAAGCTCCTAAACCATTTAAAAATCAAACTATTTTAGGCACCTCACAACTTTCTAAGAATTTTGTTTGTTTGTTTTAACATTGTTCCCAAAAGTTGGATCATAAATTGCATGTATGTATGTGCGTGCGTGTGTGTGTGTGTGTGCGTGCGTGCTTGCTTTTGGGAAATGTACAAAATGAGGTTAGTGGGTTTGAAACATTCAAGTCTCTATGAAGAGCTCTAACCAGGGCTGCATTTGTGGGATAAGGTCCTGGGAGTTCATAGTGTGACTAAGAAATGAATTAACTGTCTTATAAAAAAGATTTTTTTTTAGAATTGGGCAGAATATATAGATTGCTAAAAACATGAATCATGTACGGCTCATTTCAAATATTAGGCACATTTCACATAACGATTTAAAACATATATGTACTGACTCTGGGATCTTACTAAATTTAAACCCTGACTCAGTAGAGTAAGACAAGTCATTCCTTCTTCTTTTGGGGAGAGAAGAGTGGAAGAGATTGCCCCAACAGAGAAGACTGCTAAAAACACCCTCTATGTGCCAGGAACTTCATGTGCCACGAACTTCTTGATGATGTAGAGAATTATTAGCCTTCCCCCTCTTTCTTTTGAATGAGTAAAAACTGGTTGAAGACCAACCTGCTTAGGAACACAGCTAATTTCCAACGTTGGTCTATCTGACTCCAAAACCTACCGCCTTTCCTCTCCACCATAGTGACACTCAACTAGACCAGTGGCACCATATGTTTGCTTCAGATAGTCTGGAAATAAGTTTTGCACACCATCTCTGCTTGGCATTCATCTTTTGACCATGGCTTTATTCAATGTAGCATGTTGAAAAAAATTTTTTTAATATTTGTTTATTTTTGAGACAGAGAGACAGAGTGTGATTGGGGGAGGGGCAGGGAGAGAGGGAGACATAGACTCTGAAGCAGGTTCCAGGCTCTGAACTGTCAGCACAGAACCTGACGCGGGACTCAAACCCACAAACCATGAGATCATGACCTGAGCCTGAGTCGGACGGTCAACCGACTGAGCCATCCAGGCGCCCCTCCAATGTAGCATGTTTTAAAAGTTCACATTCATTTATATTGAAAATTATATTATCACACACTCATTTTGAGAAAGAAGCCTTTCCACTACACTATGGCACTTACAAGGTAGTCATCAAACAATGGTTATTCCTAGTAATTTCAGTCCATCCCCAGAAGCTCAGAATGTAAATCAATGGGCACGGCTACACTGATCTTGTCTGAAAATAGCTCCATGACTGTGTCCACACAGTAACTAGAATATGTAAACGTGCAAGCCTCATGGGTTGCAAGACTTTCATAGAGGGAAGTCTCCCTGAAGGTAGACCAGGACCTCAGGCTGAGGGCTTGGGAGGTGGAAGTCACTGGTTTTCCAGCCTGGACACCAAATAACACTCACTTGAGATTTTTACCAAAAGTCTTGTTTTAAATCCTATCTTGAGGAACACATATGAAGAAGTTATGCAGTAGGGATTAACCACCTGTCAGCTGGGGGCCTTGTGTTATCAAGTTACAGGCTAGATTCAATTAGTAGTTGTAATTAATTACATAATTTTTAGTTCAAGTTTAATTCCACTAAAATGTCATAGTGAAACTAGGCCATTTAAGGTTTATAGAAAAGGATAGTTGTAAGATTGGAGGTTATCATACATTTGATTCAAATTTGAGACATGTGAAATACTTGCAAACCAACAATGGACCATGAACAGTAATACAATTAAGTGTGCCCCTCACATATATAGGTTTCGGAACATTTGGACTCTTACTGAAAAGAGATTGTTGCCTCTATCCTGAGAAGGCCTAATTCCACCCTGGCCCTCAGCAAGAATAGTGGTGGGCCTCTTGGGGCTGCATGGAGCTCTGCAGAGGTGCAGAAGGACTTCAGGTGACGGGGAGCCCCAGGGCCACTGGGACTGCCACGGTCACCAGAGTTCTCATCTTTGAGAGCAGGACAAAGGGTTCCCAGAGACTCCACTCCAGCAGCTGATTACAAACTCTGGGACATAAACCAAGGAGACCCAAAGAGGGCTATCACTTTGTCATTCTAACCATAGGCCACTGCCTCTGAAGCTAGTTCTTGGTTTTTATCATTTTATGTGACAACACTTCAACTTCCAAGATCTGACTGGCCCAAGTGGCTAATGCCCAATCAATAGCCTAACTATGCTTCTCCATCTATAATGTAAGACTTCCCAGGGATTCATTAAATAATGGGCTCAGGATATGGATGAATGTTAATTCTTCTGGAATATTAATTCCCTATGAAGTTTTATAATGTTTTTTGATATTTTTATATGAAAGCAGATACATATATGGTAGACACATAGAAATGTTAAAAAGAATATGTACTAGGAGACAAGTTTTATGTTCATAAAGGTCTTCTTGGTAGATAGCTCCTGATTCCCAAGGGAAACATTAGTAGAGCTATTTGAGTAATGGCCTGTTGGGTCTTGTAGGCTGTTCCCTCAGAGACTCAGGCTGGAATGGAAGGTCCCCCTCTCCCGACACTACTTCCAGCTTCCAACCCAGATGGGGCATGAAGCCTTGGTTCTGCTTTTTTCGGTACCATTCACCACACCACACTCTTCAGTCAGCCACAGAGCTGGGCACTACTACATTAGCATTTGTTATACCATCAAAACTTTCTCTGTGCAATGACTGCTGTTTGAACAATGCCCTGCTGTTCATCTTCCTCAAACTCTATTGACAGAGGCGGAAAGACCAACTGGTCCTGGGGACCCAAGTGAGACAGGTAGAACTGTATCTACAGGAATGTAACCTGCTAGTAGAAACAACCCCAGGATACCATGAAGCATGTACAGAAATATCACCAGGATAGTCAGTACCAGAAACACACTCACCAATCACCTGCCATGTCCTAGGCTCTCGGGATACAGAGATACCTAAGACAGTCTTTGCCTGTGAGGCAAGATCAGGATCACTTAAGTTCCTGACATTTCAGTGGCCTGCTATCAAAATCCGTATATTCTAAGTCCGACTTAATTTTTTCAGGTAAAATAATGATATATCTGTGTTTTCTTTTCAACTTAGAGTTGATGTAACTGTTACAGAGAGATATAAGGTTAGAGGTCTTTACACCTACACTCATTTTATTGCGTAAAAAACAAATCTAAGAAAAAATAAGAATAAAAATGCTATTCTAGTAAGCAAGGACCATCTGTTATATCAGAAAGATTAATCATTTGACTAACTTATTTAAGGTTAAAAAGAACTTAAAAATTTCTAGTGCTATACAGTTTGCTATGAAAGCAACTTCTAGACAGAATGGATCACTGAGCTAGATCAGAGGCTTCATTCACTCAACTATGCTACAACGAATTTAACAGATCAAAGAAAATATTCTAGATCTGCTGTTAAATGCTGGTATATTCAGAGACTAAAAGAGACGCATGTCTTTCTTTCCAGAATTCAGTCTTGGGCAGTGTTTCTAAAACTTTTTATCATTATCACTCCCCTAACAAGCCTAACCACCTAACTAGACATTTGTTCTAATCACCCCAGCCCCTCTCCCCAAGAAATTTTAATACCAGAGGTACACTATATATCTGTTTACATACTGTGGTTCTTTGGAAGGCCGCAAATCCTTATAATATCTAACATTTCTTATCCTTCAAGAACCAATTTCATTCCCTTGGGGCAACATGGCCCCACTAAGAATTCATGGTCTAGGGTAAAGGTTCATATAACCCCCATAAGACAGTGGAAGAGTATGTACACATACACACTCATTTTTAATCAGATTCATAAAGAACCCCATGATAAAATATATACATACATTAAATCTAGAACAGCTTCTGTTCTATAAAGGACCAGATAGTAAATATTTTAGGTTTTGTGGGCTATATATTCTGTGGCATATTCTTCTTATTTTGTTTTTGCTTTGTTTTTACAACCCTTTAGAAATATAAAAAACCTTTCTTAGCTCAAGGACCCTACCAAAACAGGCTGCTGGCCAAACATGGCCTGTGGGCTGGAGTTTGCTGACTCCTGATCTAGAGGGATAACAGCTAACATTTCTTGAGATCTTACCATTTATAAAAAAGTAACTATTTGTAGAATGGTGGTTGCCAGGGCTGAGTGGAGAGGGGAATGAGGAGTTAGTGTTTAATGGGTATAGAGTTTCAGTTTTGCAGGATGAAAGAGTTCTGGAGATAGATGGTGGTGACGGTTGCATAATAATATGAATGTACTTAATGCCACTGAACTGTATAGTTAAAAACGGTTAAAACTGTAAATTTTATACTATGTGCATTTTACCACAATAAAAAAAATATTAAAAAAAGTAACTGTTTAACTTTCACTTAACACTCACCAAGAAGCCATAAAGAAACAGATATCTTCATTTTATAGCTGAGGAATGTGAGGCTAGAAGAGATTCAGCAACTTGCCTGAAATACCAAATGAGCAAGCAGGGCGCTCAGATTTGAGTCCTAGTCTGTCAGTTTCAAAGACTGAGCTCTTAGTCATTCTCACCACCAAGACCTCTTTTTATTTATTTTCTCCAACAGACACCATACCTCAAAAGATTTTATCTGCTAAACAAACATCATTCTCTAATAATTTGTTTGGCTTCTTAAACAATTATTCAAAGATACATATTGACAATCAGAGCTTCAGTTCTGTTCCTGGGTCGGCCCATTCTTTTTTTTAAGGTTTATTTTATTTGAGAGAGAGAGAGAGAGAGAGACAGAGAGACAGTGTGAATGGGGGATTGGCAGAGAGAGGAAGAGACAGAATCTCAAGCAGGCTCCACGTCACCAGCACAGAGCCTGATGCAGGGCTCGAACTCACAACACTGAGATCATGACTTCAGCCAAAACCAAGAATCGGAAGCTTAACCGACTGAGCCACCAAGGAGCCCTTGGGCCAGCCCACTCTTAAAAGATAAGTTCTAACCTGGTATGATTTCAGCCAAATACCAAAGAAATTTGGCATCCTTAGTTAGCCTGTCAAGATTTTTCTTAAGGTAAAAAAAATAAATACATAAATATTTTTCTTTAGGTAAATATAAGGGGGGGGGGCGGCGCCTGGGGGCTGCCTGGGGGGCTCAGCCAGTTAAGCGTCCGGCTTCAGCTCAGGTCATGATCTCGCAGTTTGTGGGTTCGAGTCCTGTGTCGGGCTCTGTGCTGACAGCTCGGAGCCTGGAGCCTACTTCTGATTCTGTGTCTCCCTCTCTCTCTCTCTCTGCCCACCCCACTTGTACTCTGTCTCTTTCTCTCTCAAAAATAAATAAAATATTGAAAGAAAAAATTTACTGTCACGAGGGCAAGGTCCTTTATCTGTTTCATATCACTATCCTCAGTTCCCAGAATAGGGCCTACATTTGTAAGTACCCACCCTCTCTTATCTCTGGGTCTTTTGTGTTTCGGAGACCCCATAATATATGTGAAACTATTAAAGGCAGATGGAATCTAGTATCTCTTTCACCACTCAAGTTTTATGATTCTATGCCTCCATATACGGTAAAACCTTGGATTGCAAGTAAGTTGTTCTGCATATGTTCCACAAGATGAGTAAACATTTCTAATAAATTTTAACTTGATAAATGAGCAATGTGTTGCAATAAGAGTGGTATGAGATGCTGAATGCCACATGATCACAACTGAGCCAATGGTTCTTGAAATTCGCTTTGATATATGAGTGCTTTGGATTACAAGCACGTTTCTGGAATAAATTATGCTCGCAAACCAAGGTTTTACTACTTACTCCAGTGGTATTCATTTAGTCAAATCAACCATAATTCTCAAGAACACACTATAGCACAGAGTGCTAGTCTGTGCTCTTGTGAAAAAACAGAGTAAAATCAAAGAGGAACCACAGGTTAGTTGGGTGTAAAGTCCATAACCTCACAAAAACAACAACAGCAAAATACTTTAAATGATTTTCAATGAATTAGAGAAAGAATCTTAACTAGTTGTTTGAACTAGGTCCTATATGGACTAAAAAAGCAAGAAACCGCTCTGGCTGTTAACAATTCCCTCAGGGCAATGTCTGTGTGACCTCCCTGGGTGTGGGATACAAGCCAAGCCTATCATATATCTCATCCCTTTGGCTATACAAACTGTCACAGGCACATGACCTAGGCCAGGCCAATCAGAATTCTTCACTGAGATTTTTCAAACTTAAACTATAGAGAACACAAGCTGTTTTCTCCCAGATCACAGGCTTTAAAACATCCACAGGTTGACACTGAATGTGGCACTACCTTCCCTGTAAAGAAAGCCCATCTGAGGTAAGAGAAAAATGATGACTCTAACAGATAGGCAGAGACAAAAGGTGGTAAGAAAGAGGGAAGGAGCCAAACAGAGACCTACAGCTGTGTTCAAGTCCCTCATTCTGAAGGTCCTTAAGACCCATGTCATCCCAGCTCATTTTGCAAGGTGGCTAAGTAAGCAAAAAAATCCTCCCTTTTGCTTAAGCTAGATGAAGTGAGTTTCTGTTCCTTGCGACCAAGAACCTTAATAGATGGGCTGAGGAGGCTAACTGACCTGAGGATAAAGTTCTCCATCACAGGGAAAGTAGGCTAAAGGTGACAGCTCTTCAGCTCACCCTGGATGGTTCCTCATCCTTCCTCCACCTCAAGTTTTTATCTGAGAAACTAGGTTAAACCTCTTTGCTACCAGGTGTGCTTGAATCCCTTACATAGGCCAATTTGACAGGAGGTACTGTTTACCCACATTTGTCTTAGAAAGAAGCTCCCCAAAAATCCACAAACAGAATTATTTTTATCTTGAAAGCCCCTTTACATTTTTAATAAAGCATTTACTCCCAGAAACAAGTGTGAAGAAGTGACTGGGCTTCAGGCTGTACGTAATAAAGAGCTTTAAGGGAACTGTAAGAATGTAATCTCCTCAAACAGCTCATGTAAATTTACTAATCTATGGAAAGAAATCTTGCATCACAGAGAGAATATCAAGAAAAAATTTCACTTTCTTTGAACCCAGGCACCAGCCTAATCACCCTTTATCTTGCTGGTTTTATATTATGATTTTCTTAACTTTCTTTTTCATGATTTTTTTTTACCCGTATGAAACGGATGAAGCTATTCACATTAAATCCGCTCGGTTTTACCTAAGATTGGGGAACTATGAATAGAAATAATATGCAGCTGAATTAGTCACCAGGCGCAAGGAAAACTGATAGCTTGCCTTAACAGAAAACTCAAAGAATTAATAATTTACTAGCAGAATATTTGAAAAAGTTTATTTTTTAATATTGCAGATTACGACTTTAAGACTTTATTTAAAAAGAAAGTAAATGGGCATTACTCTGTAACCAAACAAAATGTAAAAACAGACTGCCCACATCGCATCTTTCATTGGTTTATTTTCAAGGACAATCCTAAATAATTTTAAAAGTCACTTTTTCATCACTGATATTTAAGAAAAGAGGTTTTGGGGGCATCTGGGTGGTTCAGTCAGTTAAGTGTACGACTCTTGGTTTCGGCTCAGGTCATGATCTCACAGCTTCGGGAGCTCAAGCCCTTCATCAGGCTCTGCACTGGCAGCGTGAAGCCTGCTTGGGATTCTCTCTCTTTCACTCTCTCTTTGCCTCTCCCCTACTTGTGCTATGTCTCTCTCAAAAATAAATAAATACACTTAAAAAAAGAAAAGTGGGGAGACTGGGTGTCTCAGTCAGTTAAGCATCCAACTTCAGCTCAGGTCACAATCTAGCGGTTGGTGAGTTCGAGCCTGTGTCAGACTCTGCTGACAGCTCAGAGCCCAGAGCCTACTTCAGATTCTGTGTCTCCCTCTCTCTGCCTCTCCACCTCTCTCTCTCTCTCTCTCTCTCAAAAATAAACATTAAAAAAAAAAAAGGAGAAGAAAAGAGATTTTGCCATCAGACACACAGGCTAATTCAAAGCCAGTCCCTGTATTTTTTAAATAGCCATTTATGTATTTCCAGTAACCGTCCCACCCGACCCAGTGAATGCCTTCCTGATGATGGCCCTTCTTTCCCCCCACCAGACTATAAGCTCCAAGAGAGCAGGCAATGGAACCATACTGGTCCACTGCCATGTTTTTAGAGCCTAGTAGTGCCTGGTGACCAATAAATGTTTGCTGAGTAAGTAAATAAAGGGATCAGTGAATAAACCCACTCCATGTTCTACTTCTCATGCTGACAAGTTCTAGATAAGAAAGTTCTTGAGAAACTGATGAGGACGAAAATAGAGAATGTAAATGTTTTTCTTCCTTAAATTTAACCTAATTCAGCAAGCATTGGGTAGCATGTCCTCTGTGCCAGGCACCAAACTAGGAGCTAGAGACACACAGATAAAGATGACAGAGCCCCTACCCCTAACGTGCACATCAGAATGGGCTGACATCAGCTGGAGGCCCAGCTTTCATAGGACCTAGCAGCTCACCAGGAGGTTCATCCTAGGTAGGACTGTAAAAGTGGGAAGAGGGAGAGAAGGCCATGGAAAACTTAATAGAATGGTGATCTGTAAACACACCTAAGTATCCTAAGTAGCCATTAAGAGCTCACAGTATCATATAACCAATTATTCCCATAATACTGCTTCTACAGAGAAATATGTTCTAAAAAAATTTTTAACAGGGAGGCTATATAGTTCCAGGAACAGGCCCTCAAAATTCCCAATTTCTCTTCTCTCCTCCTCTGAAGCTTTGCTCCAGAAACAAAGGGCATCTTTGACAATGGGGGTCTCCTACGGTGGGAAAATATGAGAAGGAAAGATGGGGGTGGGTGTGATATTCCTATATATATGGACCATTTGAGTATTTGAAGATGGGAGTGGCTATACCTTTAAGTTTGAACTTCATTAAACTCAGATGCATCTTCTCATACTGAATTCCACTTTAGTAAAGATACTACTATTATTGCCAACAGCTTAAATGCATGATCATAGACAAATCACTCATCAAATCATAGCGAATCCTGTTAAAAAGCAGATCATTATTTTATTGGTTTCAAACACCATCAAATTATGACCACTCCAAACACTGATTTACAGAATAGAAGTCTAACTAATTCTGGAATTGAGTATCTGCCCTTTTCCCCCAATACCAAAAGTAAAGAGAGAGAGAGAGAGACAGAGACAGAGACAGAGATTACATATACATTCATTTAGCATAGATGTTATCAAAGACGTAAACAGTGATTCTCTATAAAACTGCAAGCTCCTTCACCTATTCATCAAATTCATCCACGGAACACAAATTATTTGTCAGATACCACATTAGCCTTAAGAAAAAATACTGGGGGGGGGGGGGGGGGAGGGAGGAACACACAAAAGGGACACAACCTCAACTAGTAATATCAAATAGCATTCTTGCTATTTCTCTTGACTTGTTAGAGTCTATATGAATGACTAATGCGTGGAATAGGAAGGAAAGATAAATTCCAAGTCCTATGCTATAATAAATTACAGTGTTAGAGGAGAAGTTAAAAATAGATGGAATAAGAGTCACTATTACTTAGAAATACACAGGTGCAAACAAAATGAGAAGAGTATCTGGTCACACCATAAGCATTCCTAAAAGACACCATAAATAGACTTATGAAGAACTACCAGCATTAGACTCCTAGGATAGCTCTGAACCACCTGAGACCCTCTCCTAAGCAGCCTACAGCACTTGCTCCTCTATTCTATAGAGGAATAGAATATTCTATTGTCCTAAGATACAAGGGCATGGAAGAATAGTTCTGCTTTTTGGTCACAGCTATCACAAACATGGCTCACCAGTCACATATTATTCAGATCTCAGCCTTATGGGGATAAAAATTAAAAACAGAAACTACTTAGTGATTCTATTACTGCCTTCTTGAATTGGAATAATCTTTCAGTTCTACATTATCAAATAGCATGGTTACATGTCTTCCTATATTAGAAAGTGTCATATAGCAGAAAGACTACACAGGCTTTGAAATCAGACAGAAGTTCAGATCTAAGGTCTGTCACCTTCTTGCTGGTGGCCTTGGGAGAGTGGCAATCCTCCTGAACCTCTCTATCTTCTCTTCTGAGGAATAAAGTTGCCACCATGACTCACAGTGCTATCGAGAGATGGGAGATAATCCATATAAACAACCAGCACAGTCAATGGCCTCTATTTTTCACGCCAGGCTGTCTGTACCTCTTCTCACCCAACATATCCACATGCTGCCCACACATGACACTCACAGTGTGCTAAAGGTAAGCTTCAGCCTGCCAATCAGCTTGTGTATGGTTAATAAAAGCAAAGCTCTGCTAACATGAGTCTGCGTGAAACCCAAGAGGAAGGATTAACTTCATACAAAACTATATGCTCCAAAGCCAAAAGAAACAACTTTTACATAACTGATACACTAGCCCAGGTAAGAGAGAACCCTTTTCCATTGATTAGTGAAAATAAAGACAACTTAGGAGGAATAGCTCTATCTTTGAAGGCAGAAACTATTTTTTTTAAATGTTTTTTTGGGGAGAGAGCGAGAAAACGAGAGCACACTCAGGTGAGGGGCAGGGCGGGGGGGGGGGGGGGGACAGGGTACCCAAAGCAGGCTCTGCACTGTCAGCGCAGAGCCCGATGTGGGGCTCGAACCCATGAACCATGAGATCATGCCCTGAGCTGAAGTCAGACACTTAACCAACTGAGCCACCCAGGTGCCCCCAGAAACTGATTTCTGATGCCACACTCTGTCAAAAGCATTGGGAGAAACAGCCCCTTTCTCTGGGCCTGGTATCAAAGCAGGTACATTAAAATACAGCTCTAGAATCTGACAACTCTGGAGTTTTGGTCCTGCCTCCGAGCAGCGTGGCAGGAAGGACAGATTACAAAGATTACTGTATTTTCAAACATGCCTGAGTCAAGGGTTGGTCAGAACAAATCCTAGAGAACTGAGCTGCCCTCATTTCACAGATGTGTCTGGCTCCTAACCTTCACATGAGTAGTTGTTCCTAAAAAAGTATTTCTTTGCAAAGGACTTGTAGACTCACAGAATTCCAGAGCAGGCAGGAAGGTTGGACATGACCTAGCCGACAACCTCACTTTGATGACAAAGTGACAAAACTAATGGCCAAATGGGTAGGTCACAGAGCTGGTTAAAGACAGAACCAGAATTAGAGCCTAGACCAGCATTCCTTCCACCAGACTTTATCATCTCATTCAGCCAGTTAGTTCCCTTCCTTGTGTTTTTTTTTTTTTAAGTCTTTCAGAGTCTTGACTTTATTTGGAAGATCACCTCTTTTTCTCCCCCAACATTTTTTTATTGTGACAAAATATACAGAACATAAAATTTACCATTTACACCATTAAAAAAAAAAACTGAAGTAATCTCTATACCCCATGTGGGGCTTGAACTCATGACCCCAAGATCAAGAGTCAAATGTTCTTTTGATTGAGCCCACCAGGCGCTCTGTAAACCATTTTTAAGTATATATAGTTCAACAGTATTAAATACAGTGGTAGTCTGGTGTATCCATGACCACCATCCATCTACAGGAATTTTTCATCTTCCTCAACTGAAACTCTGTACCTACTAAACAGTAACTCCCCATTCTCCCCTTTCCCCCAGCCTCTGGCAACTATCATTCTCCTTTGTCTCCCTGAACATGAATACGCTGGGCGCCTCACAAGTGGAATCATACAGTACTTTATTTTTTGTGTCTGGCTTATTTCACCTAGCAGAATATCTTCAAGGTTCAATTATGTTATAGCATGTGTCAGAATTTCCTTCCTCTTTAAGGCTGAAAAATGTTCTATTGCATGTATATACCACATCTTGTTTATCCATTCATCTGTCAATGGACTTTGTTTTTTAAGAGAGAGAGAGAAAGCAAGCTGGAGAGGGGGCAGAAGGAGAGAAAGGGAGGGAGGGAGGAAGGGAGATAAAGAGAGAGAGAGAATCTTAAGCAGGCTCCACTCTCAGCCTGACACAGGGCTTGATCCCATGACCCTGTGATCATGACCTGAGCAGAAATCAAGAGTCAGATGCTCAACCAACTGAGCCACCCAGGCGCCCCTGTCAATATAAGCTGCTCTCACATTTTGGCTATTGTGAATAATGCTGCTCTTAACATAGGTATACAAATAACTGTTCAAGTTCTTGCTTTTAATTATTTTGGGTAAATACCCAGAAACAGAATTGCTGGATCATATGGTATACCAGTGCTATTCTGAAATGTATCTCAAAGGAAACAAAAGAAACTAAATCATCTTGGTTGATGAATTCTTCAAGAAAATGAAAAATACTGTTTTGTTCCTGAACTTAGCTTTACCTAAAAACAAATTTTTCCCATTCTGTGATGATGCATAGGGGCATGTGTACCCCAATGTTTATAGCAGTGCTTTCAATAATAGCCAAATTATGGAAAGAGCCTAAATGTCCATCAACTGATGAATGGATAAAGAAGATGTGGTTTACATATTCAATGGAATACTACTTGGCAATGAGAAAGAATGAAATCATGCCATTTGCAGCAATGTAGATGGAGCTGGAAGGTATTATGCTGAGTGAAATAAGTCAGTCAGAGGACACATACCACATGTTTTCACTCATATGTGGATTTTGAGAAACTGAACAGAAGACTATGGGGGAAGGGAAGGGAAAAAAACGGATACAAACAGAGAGGGAAGGAGGCAAACCACAAGAGACTACTAAATACAGACAACAAACTAAAGGTGGATGGGAGGGTGGGGGAGAGGGAAGATGGGTGATGCACATTGAGAAGGGCACTTGTTGGGATGAGCACTGGGTGTTGTATGTAAGCCAATTTTACAATAAATTATATTCATTAAAAAAAAAAACAAATTTTGTGAGAACTCATTTAAAGGCTGTGTGAGGTAGAAGAAAAAGCATCGCAATGACAATGAGGAGAATGACTTTGTATTAATGTCCAGTGTAACATTTTTTTTTTTTTTTACCTCTCTGGGCATTAAGGAGAGACAGTAGGAGGAGAGAGCGGTCTAGGTAATCCCTAAGGTCTATGGATTCTGTGGGTTCTAGGAATCTATGGAAAAACTTGGAGAAGTACTATGTTCCTTCATCATTTTTTACTTTCCTTTACTTCTGTTTGAATAAGCAGCATATTAAAAATTAAAGAACTGTTTCTAGTTAAAGAACTTAATGTATTCTTGAAACAAGAGTCCAAGGGCAAGGAGAACACTTGAGCTAGAAAAAAAATCATTGAGACTAATATAACAGGCAATAATCTTCCCTAGCAGTACATTGGATAATTGCTTTAGAATTTTCTAGAGCATAGTACCTGTATACTGAGTCACTGTGGATTCATTTAAGTCACTATGAATTTGTGGTTATTTTATAGTAGTTGATATCAATGCACACCACTGAGCTCAGAATCAACAGGGAATACCTGCCATGAAAAGTTTGAAACAACAGTTTGGTCCAAACAACACTTTAGTTACTGAGCAACAGACAGTCACCAAGATCCCTAACTGACAATGCGCTCAGGTCAACATGCAGACCTGGCTACAAGTATGACAACACACTCAAACTCCAGCCATTCCTGGGCCTTTCCAAGACCCAAGCCATGGACGTTATTATTGTCTTTCTCAGGAAGGATTTGCACCTTGTTTTCCCTAGATTCCCAGAACTCTATCTGCTTGAGTACCCATCAGGAAGCAGGCTTTCTACTCCAGGGTCAAGAGCGGCATGATACGGACAGAATTCCTCATCTGTTTCCCCAGTCAATATTTCAACTACTTAAAGTAACTTTTATGGAAAGCTTCCCTTGCTGGGGACAATTACTTATGTTAACCTATTCAATCCTTACAATTCTGGGAGTAAGGTGTGTTCTTGCTCACATTACAGGAAAAAAGAGGGAAGCTCAGAGAGGTGTTCTATCAAGAGCCACACAAGGGGCACCTGGTGACTCAGTCGGTTGGGCATCCGACTTCAGCTCAGGCCATGATCTCGCGGTTTGAGTTTGAGCCCTATGTTGCGCTCTGTGCTGACGCAGCTTCGAGCCTGCTTCAGATTCTATGTCTCCCTCTCTCTCTTCCTCTCCCCTCCCCCTCCCCGTCTCTCAAAAACAAATGTTAAAAAAAAAAAAAAGTCACACAGGTGCTAAGGAGCGCAGCCAGATTGAACTGGGTGTTCAGGCCCCAAGTCCAGGATCCTTCCACCACACCATTCCCCCATACTCTCACCTCCCTATGCCAACTGGACCACCCTGAAGAGAATATCTGAAGTCTCTCCCTCAAAAAGCAGGCCTTAACAACTTAACAACTTAGGGCTTTTCAGTCAAATGTGAAGTGTACTGATCATATCATTTCTTCTCTTACCTTTATTTTGGCTGAGAGGCAGAACTTTGAAGGAACTAAGGCCAAGAGGAGAAATCTTAGATCAGTCCTTTCGTTAAGAAGAGCTTTTCAGGGATAGAAACACCCACATTAACTACCTCCACCAACAGCAGACGGTGATTGGATCCCAGTATTTTTATCCACTCTCAAGCTTACTCCTGATCAGTCTACTGGTAGAAAAGGCATCCATCCAAGACTTCCTTGGACATTTTTAGAGACCTAGCCTATGTGAATCTTTCCTCTCCAAATTCTAAGAGTGCATACAAATAGTGTTAATAAATATTTATTACATAATAGATTCAGGAAACTGTGTTTACCACAACCACATGCATTTTTCTATGGCCCTGAGACATCTGGGGCAATCCTAGGTTGCACACCACATTTATGATGATTTTATTGGACCTGGAGCATAATATTATGATTTTAAATGACCATAGAGGTTTATAATTATTGTATCATTTATTTTATGACATATTATTGGTCCCATCTATGATTTATTTGATGCCAAGGCCTTGATCAGGAAGTTAACACCCAAATATGACATTATTCCTGTGGGACAATACCACTGGCATAAAAACACTTGCTTTTTTATTAAGGCAATGACATGAAAAGTAGGGACTGCTTGCTCAATGAGACACTGATAAGCAAAATATAAATGTAAATTTTTCTTTAGGTGAAAGAAGAATTACTTTGGATTTATTTTTTAAGTTTATTATTATTATTTTTTAGTAATTTCTACACCCAGTGTGGGGCTCGAACTCACAACCCCAAGATCAAGAGTCACATGCTCTTCCAACTGAGCCAGCCAAGTGCCCCGGATTTATTTTTTAAGAGAGCTGCAGAGGATAATGTGGAATAAGTTCCAAATTTCTGTTCCACCCCTACATCACTGGTTCTCAACTCTAGCTGGACCTCAGAATCACCTGGGGGCACTTAAAAAATAGGTATGTTAGGCCTACCAGGCCAAATAAATCAGAATTTCTAGAGATGAGCTCAGGGACTTCATTTTTCAAATAAAGCTCCCCAAGTAGTTATAATACGAATCCAGGGTTCAGAACAATTGACCTATACCAGTGGCTCTTAAACTCAGTGTATCAGAATCACGTAAAGACCCTGTTAAAACACAGATTGTTGGACCCACCTAGGAATTTCTGATTCAGGAGGCCTGGGCTATGGTGGAAAATCTGCATTTCTACCAAGTTCCAGGTGATACTGATGGTCAAAAGACCACACAAAAGGACTGCCTTAAAGTTTCTCTAGCTGAACAATATTCTAAATTAATTTTATTCTAAATTAATTTGATGATTAATATATTAGCCCACTCCTCCATACGGTGAGATCTAAGATTTTAGAAAGGCTTTCAACAGTGCAAGCCAAAGAAAGGATTTTCTGCTTAATCATCAGTTACCACAGATAACTTAGTTTATCAGAATGTACCATTCCCTAAGCATTTGAGTTATTAAAGTTAAACCAGGTTAAAAATCGGACAATTCACTTCTACCATTAGCAAGCACCAGCTATGTGATGGCTGGGCACACACCGTGAGTAAGTCATTATTTCCTAGAGCAGTGAGGAGACTATCAGACAGGCCTGCTGTGCACACAGATAACTACGCTGTCAGGCTGGTGACGGCTGAGGAAATAGTGAGAACCTGAGAGGAACATTTCAGAAGGAGCTGGGGGATCTTTACACAGGAGAGGACCTTACACCTGTATCTTCAAGGGGATCGCCCAGTTGCCAGTTTTCCACTGCCCAAACAAATTTAACAATAGCAGTGCAGTGTACTTCCTGCCCCACGAGGGTGCACCTGGACTTTGTCCCTGGGCATTAGAGGTGTGATCAGGAACTACAGGCTAATTTTACTACCAGCCTGAAGGCAGATTCTATGGTTTATCTACCTTTGTACTTTTTACAACAATAATTGCCTAACACACAATGCCTCACACATAAGTGTGGATGAATACCTGGGAGTAAGTGATGAAAAAATGTAATCTGAAAGGGAAACCTAACGCACCCAGGGATGCATACAGGTGGGGTGGGGAAGGTGGGGGTAGGTTCAATTTCAGGTTGAAAGTCTTGCTCTCTTCCAAACTTAACACACCACAGACATCTGAGAAGTATTCTTGACTAACCAGAAATATGGTAACCCATTAAGCTGGTACAGGGATAGTAAGGGCGAAAAGCAGCAGTTTCCTCGTGGTTTGCTTCTGTGAATTTGGAAAGAGTAAGACTCCTCCAAACCTAGCTCATTAATGTGGAGACTGAGGGCTGGCTTCTTCTGCATCCTATATACTGTGCCCTGCACTCTGGCTAAACACACAGTAGGTGCTCAAGTAACGCTCTTCTGAGTTGAAATAACTTGAATTCCTTACTGAGTCTCAAAAACGTTTTTTAAATTATTGGGACATTATGTGACATTCACCTGAAGTATTGAGAGCTGGCAGGCAGTGAATTTCAAAACCAAATGCAACATCACCAACTAGGTATGGAATCCCTCTTACCCACCAGCCAGATTGAAGCACTATCAACAAAGCTTAGGTCTCTAAAGACCCCCGACAGAGAAAATATCCAGAAGTAAAAGCTTTTCTCAAGATGAAAACACCCACAAACACTTTTTCGTTGCTAGAAGAACTGAAATGAGTGTAGAAGTTAAACACCGGAAGTACCCTTTGGAGTGTTGATGTAGTAGGGGTTAGGAGACCACAGGCTCTATACCTCCCACTAGAACACAACTCCCAGGCAGCCTCTTCTACTTAACAGCTGGATATTGAAGGTTATCATCCTATCTCTAAAAATGTAGCTTGCTAGGCTCAATCTTAGAAGTTACCCACAGTATTTCCTTCAAAACTAAAATGTATTTAAATTTTACCTGTAAAGGTAGTACAGAATCAAATGTCAAATGATCAAATATTAATACAGCCCCCAGGGGCACCTGAGTGGCTTAGTCGATTAGGCTCCATCCAACTCTTGATTTTGGCTCAGGTCATCATCTCACAGTTCAGTTCATGGGATCCAGCCAGCAACCCCCCCACCCCCACCCTCCCCACCGCCCCGTTCTGGCTCTGTGCTAAAACTGAGGAGCCTGCCTGGGATTCTCCACCCCCCTCCCTCCCTTCCTCCCTCTCTCACTCTCTGCCCCTCCTCCAGCTTGAATGTGTGTGTGCACACTCTCTCTCAAAATAAATTTTAAAAAAAATTAAAAAGAATAAAATAGCCCCCAAACTAAAGTTCTATTGGATACTTTAAACAGCCCCCAAATTAGGGGTGCCTGGGTGACTCAGTTAAGCGTCCGACTTTAGCTCAGGTCATGATCTCAATGTTTGTGGGTTCCAGCCCCACATCGGGCTGTGCACTGACAGCTCAGAGCCCGGAGCCTGCTTCAGATTCTGTGTCTCCCTCGCTCTCTGCCCCTCCCCCACTCACTCTGTCTCTCTCAAAAATGAATAAATGTTAAAATTTTTTTAATATTAAAACAGCCCACAAATTAAAGTTCTATTGGGTTATTAGATTCTTCTTGATGAATATTAACCAAATAAAAGTACTGAAAGAAAGAGGTATTTCCATTTTATTAAGGTGTAATTACTCTGATCAAAATTACCTTCACTTTCTGGCAATTAAGTGACACAGGACTGCCATGATTTAAATTGAACTCTCTTCTGAATGGATGGATTTTTTAACCGCTTTTTTTGTCATGTGAAAATTACAAAGGCATCATCCTAAATTCTTCTAGAACAGGATAATACTCAGATATTAAATTATTTGCATCTCAAGGGCACTGGAAATCTACAAAAAACTGAGATTATATTATAACCCACTGAAGAGTGAAATATCATGAATTCTAATTGTTATAGCACAAAACTGGAATCTACTCTACCTTTTTCTTAAAAAGAGGGGAAGGGGTGCTTATTCAACCAAAGAATCAATACAAACAAGATCATAAGAGGGAAATTTAAAGTACTCAAGAGTATAAGCTATTTAAACACATTTCAGAAGTATTTACATATAACTGATATGATGAATAGAAATCATTTTTTATATTCAATAAAAAGGTCTGATAGGACTGCTCTTTAGCAAAATTTTATTTTACTCAGGTTGCAATACTTAATTGAAGATAATATAAATTTAAAAAATTTATATTATCTGCCATTCAGACATTTGATGAATTATCATTGATCTTCCCTAACCTGCATCAATGAAGCTTCAATGTATTTAATTCAAACCATAAACTCAGGTTGAGAATTGAACAGCATCAACCAAATTCAGAAAAATTGATACTTCTGTTTTCAGAAAGGACCCGATGCATCTGATGATGAAAAATGCCCAACAACATTCATTCTACATTATGTGGTCCCTACGCTGTTAGACACAATAGTGAATGTCTGAGGGTCAGATAACAACTGAATTAGCCCAGAAGCACTTCTGAAAAACCAGGACATGTAAGTCTCCAAAAAACACACAACCATACACAAGGGCCACTACACATACCCAGGGACATTCAGAAGAATGATGTCCTAACTGGAACTATATGGACAGCTCTTATGTTGAGGTGTTTTGCAGGTAGAGACACCCACATGGCTCTGTGAGGAGCCAGGCTCCATCACGTGACCAAGCAGGAACTATTCTCTTTTACCTGCAATTCTGCTTTTCTAAGACTTGGAAAACAAACCAACTGGAGAGGTAATTTGAGGAGGAATAACTGAGATTATATGAGATCCAAGCAGGTCATCTGAGGCACTTCAGCCCACTAGATGGCTTCTGATTGTTTCCCTCCTCCCTCTTCCCCGGGCTAGGATTGTAACAAGAGGATAAGTCACTGAGGAAGAATAAGAAAAAATACACTTCTTTGGGCAAATATCTACTGGCATTTAAATATTACAAAAATAATAAAAAAGGTGTAGAGTTACATATCACATTGGTCCTCTGAGCTCCCAGAATTGTTCATGCTCACCTTTAATCTCCTAACTCTTGAAGATAACAAAAATCTGAAATAAATCTTAAACTTGGTCCTTCCACTGAAGCAGTTGAGGGCGGGGGGGGGTCCTCTCTAAAATCTCTGGAGAAAAAAAATTTTTTAATGTAATCATTTGATTGTTTTGTGAAAAAAAAATACATCAAGATTTTAAACTAAGGAGGGGTCAAGAACCCACTCAGGGACAATCCTCTCTCAAAAAGGATAACTCAGAATAAACTTTATTTAATTAGAATATACAGTGTGTAAAAAATTCAGTATTTACCCCAAAGGTTTTTTCTTTTTTTAACAACATAAAAAGTATCTATCTTTCCTAGAGAGCAGTAACTCCTAAAGGACCCTAACACTCCATAAACCTCAGTCTACACAAATTCAGAAGGAAAGAACCAAAATCACTCCTCACTCCACACTATCATGTTATCAGGACCTTTAGGAGAAAAGGTTAAATGGGTTATGGGAATACGCAATGCAAGTAAAGTAAGCACCAAGATTCAATGAAAATTTAAACATGGGCCTACTGAAATACTATATTTGACTGAAGTCATAGGACATTCTACAGGCAATGTTGATAGGATTGCATGAGTCTAGCAAGACACTGCTACAGAGTGAACCCTTCAGCACCAACATGGATATGACTAACACCAAAAACTGTATCAAATTTCCTCAAGAGATAAATGTATAATAAAGGTAGATACCAAAGATCTGAAGGCCTGACGTTCTGCATTTTTAGTGGGGGAGAGAATTGGCCTTGTCTGGTATCAAAGTGACCACTGCATTTTGTCTCAGAAAGATTTACTCAGATTTGGTGTGGTAAATAGCATATTTCTTAGAAAACCAATGATTTTAAAGAAGGGTAAATATATTTTCCTCTTGTAGACTATGGCTAACCACAGTATGGCACAATTTTGGAGAAATCAGACCTCACCCATTACAAAAATAGCAAAAAGGCTATTTTACTGCTGGCAGAAAAGTAGCTAACATCTTTATTGATACAAGAACAGGGTTTTCAACTTTTCAATTAAACATTAAAAAACTCAGCTCTTTCAGATAAATCTGAAAGGAAAAAATTAAGTTGCGTTTTATAAAAGAGAAAGTAACTCACTCTTTAGGGGAGAGAAAAGAAAGACTCAAAAACGCAGGGCGGGGGGGAACACTTCGGATTGAATGTTAAATATACGATCCCGTCTAAGTAATGTGAACAGTCTGGGCCTCAGATCCCTAATCTGTGAAATAAGGACAGTAGTGTCTTCCTCACCCTAGAAGGTGTTGAGAAAAATTAAATAAGAATTATAAAAGGATTCAGTAATCCACAATTGTTATTACTGGTGTTTTATAAGGAATTCATTTTATTCCAAACAGGGCTGAGTATTAATAGAAGGAGATTATTCTCCTCAGCATACGCCCCAGACTAAGCAAGTCTCTCTTTGATTTGTTGACTTTTCCTGATTGACTTAGTTAAATCCTAGATGCTCCCCCCAATGATTCCCACCTCTCGGTATTCTCTTTTTGAGTAACTCCTTCCCACTGAGCGTGGGGTAGACTAGTGTCTCATGTCTGACAAACAAAATAAGGCAGAAGTGCTGATGTACAACTCACTGATTAGGTGGTACAAGGCAGTGTGGGGTCAGCTCTCTTGGGTTACTCTTGCTGCCATGCTGTGAGCAGACCTCAGGAGAGACCCATGTTGTGAACAGCTGAAAGCTCTAGCCAACAGCCACAGAGAAACTGAGGCCTTTCAACAACCACATGAGCAGGCTTGATAGCAACCTCATGAAGGATGCTGAGCTAGAACCACCCAGCTAAACTGCTGCCATATTCCTGACCCTCAGAAAATGTGAGCGATAATAAATGTTTGCTGCTTTAAATTGCTAAGTTTTGGGGTAATCTGTATGCATCAATAGATTACTAATACAGAACATCTGACAGTATCTTGTTTTGCAATTAACATTTAAGATCATTCATTTCCTTGGGTATGAATTATCTCAGCCATTGGTAAATTCTGCCATTTTTTGCACTTGTCTATTTTTTCCCACAACAACTTCAGATACTGTCTGCTTAACTTGATCATCTTTGAGTTACTACATAAAAACACAACTTAACTTGCTTGTATCTTCCTACTATCTTGAAATAAGAGGACTGCTATTTCTGTGTTTTGGTTTGTTTTTGTTTCTTAAAAAATATACATAGATTTTTCTTCTATTATTCCGGGCAGATTTTTTTTTTTTTTTAAGTAGGTTTCACACCCAACACGGGGCTTGAACTCACGACTCCAAGATCCAGACCCAAGCCGAGATCAACAGTCAGACACTTAACTGACTGAGCCACCAGGCACCCCTCCCAGCAGATTTTTAATGTAATTTGGGTTGGAGAAAGAAATACCTAGAGAGGAAGTTGTATTTTTGTGTAATCACATTGAGTCTAATAATACTAAGATTAACCCACCCTTACTTAATTTTTTTTAAAAAGACTGATTTGCAAAACTTATTCTGGTTACATCAAATCTAAAGTTCTGCTTTCCAATACTCATTTTGCAGCCCTGTACAACTGTTCTTTGCAGCATACCTCATTTTTTTTTTAATTATTTTTTTAATGTTTATTTATTTTTGAGACAGAGAGAGACAGAGCATGAACGGGGGAGGGTCAAAGAGAGAGGGAGACACAGAATCCGAAGCAGGCTCCAGGCTCCGAGCTGTCAGCACAGAGCCTGATGCGGGGCTCGAACTCACGGACCGTGAGATCATGACCTGAGCCAAAGTCGGACGCTCAACCAACTGAGCCACCCAGGCTCCCCACATACCTCATGTTTTAAAGGGCCTTTGTACCTAAAATGCCCATGAAGATTTCATTCCACTTAAGCCAAAGATTCAGTACAAAGACTGAAAAACCCATTCACAAGAGTAAAAACTTTGAACTGCTATTTCTCCCTGCCCTCAATTTGAAAATAAAAAGAAGAAATAAAAGCAAATTATTAATGATACATTATGGCTTTAATTTTTAAAACTTAGAAGATATTTAATGAGCAGCTCATTCCACTTTTCAAGGCATTCAAGCTGCAGCAGTGGAATTAAAAAATAAGACAAGAGCAAGATCTCATGGAACTTCAAAATGGCAAGGTTCAAAAGACCAGTGCAAAAAACAGAGTTGGCTATTTTAATGGAACCGATGACCATTCAATCCTTTACAAATGAAGGAAGCCAAATGAAATCCTGAATTCCCAGACACCTACATGTCACTCTATTATGCCTTACCATAGATGAACTGAGAACTCACATTCTCCAAGACATATACTTACCTCACCATTATAGTGACTGCTAATGAGCTATTTCATTCATGTAAGTTTTAGAATAAAAAGACACATTTTTAAAATGCTAATCCCCACTGTCCTAGCAGCTTTTTTGTTTTGTGGTGGTTTTGTCTGTTTTTTGGCTTTTTTTGGTAAGGTCCCTTAGGTAACTGGTAGTTTTCATTTACTTTGGCCTTAATGAGTATTTACTGCACCCCGGACCTAGAAGCAGCATCTATATGGCTTTCAATTTTGTCAACTTAAATACAAGAAAGTGCAAGAGTAACCAAAACATTTTTCAAAATATTTAAAAGCCCTACTTTTCACCACTGAATTTTCCTGCCAAGTACACTCTATGCTTTAAAACTACCTGCCTTATCCTAGATGTTCACTTGCAGGCAGAACTCAAGTTCTTACTTAAAAAAATGTTTGCCAGACATATGAGAATCATATTTTCTTAGAAAGTGGTTTAAAACATTACCTATAGTTGGCCCAGTGTTTAACTGGAGAGTGTATAATTGAAACTTATGTGGAAATATGTTCCTCCAATTATAGGAAAACGGGGACTAATTTTTTCTCATGAACAGGCATTATGAAATAGCATATACATTAAACTAAGATTGTCACATATTCAGCATACATACATTCTAAATTTACAAAAGGATTTCAGGGGTGCCTGAGTGGTTCAGTTGGTTGAGCGCCTGACTTCGGCTCAGGTCGTGATCTCACGGTTCGTGGGTTCGAGCCCTGTGACCTACTGACAGCTCGGAGCCTGAAGCCTGCTTGGGATTCTGTGTCTCCCTCTCTCTCTGCCCCTCCCCTGCTAGTGCTGTCTCTTTCTCTCAAAAATGAACATTAAAAAAAAAAAGGATTTCAGATGATTTAATACAACAAACACAATAAATTATTACATAAAATTAAAAGTATAAGGTACTTTATTTTTTTATTTAAAAAAATTGTTTTAACGTTTATTTATTTTTGAGACAGAGAGAGACAGATCATGAACGGGGGAGGGTCAGAGAGAGAGGGAGACACAGAATCTGAAACAGGCTCCAGGCTCTGAGCGGTCAGCACAGAGGCCAACGCGGGGCTCAAACTCACAGACCGCGAGATCATGACCTGAGCCGAAGTCAGACGCTTAACCAACTGAGCCACCCAGGCGCCCCAAAAGTATAAGGTACTTTATAATGGAAAAAAATTATTCCAGAAAACTAACTAGACTAAGGATGGTTGCTGCAAATGAGCTCCCAAAGAGCTATCATCATCATTAGATAAGACATACAAGTTTAACCAGTTTATGAAGAGAAGAACTTTTCCCTCTCACTCCCAGACAAGCCTTAAGGGTAGGAGATACTAAACATAATGGAGAGTCTTCAACAGTATTTTACAGAAGTTGCAGATTTTCATGGGCAGAGACTGCAAACCAGCAAGCCATGGGCCAGATTCAACCCACAAGTTATCATCTTTTTGCCCCTCACAGTATCTACAAAAATGTTTGAATTGTTGCCAATATTTAACATAAGAACTCTGACTTCCAGCTTCTTTTGAAAAACCAGGTTTGAGAACACTGGCCTTACATTTCCACATGGTAGTAGCTGGCTGAAGCCGACTGAAGAGATAGCCATCCTGTACTTCATAGAAACCCCTCCCCTCACCACCCCTTATATCACCTGCCAGTATTTGAGCGTGGATCCCGGTAAATATATGGTGGTTTCTTGTAACAGTCTTACAACAAAACTTGGATATATGATGTGACATCAGCAATCTTCGAAGACCAGTTTTCAGGAAGCTAGAAAAATGGAGTACAGGGCAAAGAGCAGAGCTCAGAGGGGAAAGCCTCCATGTGCATGTCTGTCTGTCTGTCTCTCTCTCACACTCACTCTCTCTCTCTCTCTCTCAGCATGAAAACCATCTAGGAGGCTCTTTAAATAACACAGAAAGCAAAGTCCAAGGACTTTAAGGACTGCCCCCAAGAGTCCTTGACCACAGGTTAAGAAATCACTGAGAGAATAATATATATTGTTTGAAGTAACATCCTGTTTTTGAACAAGACTCATGCATGCAGAACTGAAACTGTGTAAGGATGTATTAGAGTATAATGGTTTATGTCCTTTCTGACTTGTTAGGAGTCCATTCGAACCAGTCGAAAATATTTTGAAGATCACTGCTTCATACCTAGAACCACACCATATACCTTGCTTGATACCATATCAAGTAGGGATGCTCTCTTGAAGAAGAGGCAGGTGGGCCAACCTGCTTGGACCTCCTGAAGCAAAAACTTGTTGTTAATGAGTGAGTGGGTCCCATGCTACTAGACCCATCACTCAACAAAGTCAGTTGACGCTAATGGCTCTGTTGAGAACCAGAGTGCAATCATTGGCCAAGGAGTTCCCTAGAAAGTTCCTGACGGGCAAACATTCTGTGCTATTGATTGTAGAAAAATCCAAAGATTTAGTAGTCTGGCATGCAGTTGGCAAAACAAACATTTGTTACTAAAGCAAAAGTGACAGGCCATTCCACAGAAAGTAGATTCAGAAGTAGCAAAGGCAGGGTCTAAACTTTCCTCAAGAAAGAGCTTTGGATCTTTGGGAATGCCTGAACAAGGAATGGATTCAAGGCCCAAAACTATATACTATATGACAGATAACTTTCAAACTATTTCTCAAAGTGGCAAATCCCTTTTCTGAACCCAATTCTAGACTGAACTCCAATATATAAAACAGCAATGAATGTAGCTGTGTTCTGATTGAAAGGTAGTTAAGAAGCCAGGGTCTCCCAGGTACATTGTCCACTCCTTCCTTCTCATAAATTTGACATCTCCTCAGAATCCTAAGGCTTTGTGGAACATACTGTTAAAAGTACTGCCATAAGGAATAAAAGCACTTTGGCTTGGAAATTTTTAAGGCTGTAGTGTTAACATCTTCACCATAATCATTACATTTGAACTCAAGCCACAAATTTTCAATATCAAAATTGTTGTTTTGAAATCATTATTGAAACAGACATGCACAGCAAACCATTAATACAAAAATCAATGAGCCAAAGCACTAACTCTTCCTTGGCAAATCTCCTAAGATGTAAAAAGAATCATATTAGAACCAACCACCTGTTCCCAGTCTTTTAGAACCCTTAAAACAAAACGCTGGTTTCACTTACCTACTTCATAAAATTAAATCCCTACCTTCTTTATTTAAAATAATTGAGTAACCAGCACTTTTGTCATCTCAAACTTTTTGTGAATAAAAAAACGAATGTAAGTTTTTAAAAATATTAAGGGGCAAACAAATAAAAAGAATATTCACCAACTAGTATTTCGGTTGAGGAGTATCTACTCCTTCAGAGGGAGACTAAATCCTACGTTTCTGAGCTTAAACCTTGGTTTCTAAAGATCCTTGATTTTATCATCTTTAGCAGCAGCACAACTCAGAGTTTTCAAAAGCTTATTTTAAAAATTCAGTGTCCTTTATTCAAAGACATTACTATTAGTATGAAGAGAAAGGAGGAAAGAGTACAGTTAGATCTAGGAGAAGGGCCAGATTATTTATGCATCCACAAATTTTTTTTCTATCCTTCAACAGTATTCAAAAAATAAAAAACAACAAAGAAGGTTTCCCTTTATTTTTTTTTAATGTTTATTTATTTGAGAGAGAGAGAGAGAGAGAGAGAGAGAGAGAGAGAGAGAGAGAGAGAGATACACAGTGTGAGCGGGGAAGGGGCAGAGAGAGAGGGAGACACAGAATCCAAAGCAGGCTCCAGGCTCTGAGCTGTTAGCGCAGAGCTCGATGTGGGGTTCAAACCCATGAACCATGAGATCACAATCTGAGCCGAAGTTGGACGCCCAACCAATTGAGCCACGCAGGCACCCCAAGATGTTTTCCCTTTACAAAGAATAAATACAATTGCACTTTAGTGGGGCGGGAAAGTAGCCCAAACTTTCAACACTGGGAAATTCCTTCCCAAACTTTCAACTCCTCACAAAAAGCCAACATTTGACCCCCACTACCACTGAGGAATGTGTGTGTGGGGTGTGTGTGTGTGTGTGTGTGTGTGTGTGTGTGTGTCCGTCTGTCTGTCTGCCTGCCTCCTGCACTTTCCGGGTAAGCGTATGCCACAGAACCCATACATTCCAACACATTGAGCAAGCGCACACATGCCTTCCTGGCTTCCCCAAACCCAGCCACCTAGGGGGCACTCAGCTGGAGGCAGGCCTACAAACCAAGCACCTTCCAGCCCTGCCCAGCCATCCTCACAGAAATGCAAAGAGGAAGGAGAATGAGAGAGAGAGAGGAAGTGGCCAGTACAGGGCCTCATAGAAAGAAATGCAAAACCTTTTGTGGGGCAAGCCAGCCACATACTCCTAGAGTTTTTAAATGTCAAAGAAAAGAACAAATTGCGTGAGATTTCCAGTCCTGCTGTCACCGCTGGAATCATTTACTGTCTTGTACACTATCAGTGAGTACCAGTCTTTCCCCATGCTCTGGAATTAGAGAATGAACAAGCTACATGACACTGTTCACTCAGTCACCTGTGTTCCTATGGCTGCCTATCTCCTGTCCTCCTTCCTCCTTTCTTTCTTTCTAACTGAAGAGGTTAAAGTGCATTTTTTTCAGTGTTAAACTGTCTAATCTTCTATCTCCTACTCTCTCAAAGATGCACATTTTACTCCAAAATCTTATCCACACAATGACAAGGAAAACATTCATTTCTCAAATATGTATTGTTAAAATCACAAAGATCAGGAGGGACTCAGGTAAAAGGTCTCCATATAACACAGTTAGTTACAGCCTGTCCTCACATGAGCTTTTTCAAAGTATCTTCTATTTTGTGAATTGGCTTGAGGTTAACCTGTCCACAGAATCCCCGTTCAATTACATTTTTTTTTCCTTTGGTGTGCTTTTTGAAGGCAAAGAGCAAAGAGAAGAGGTAACAAGTTAATAGAAAGGTCTTCTCTGATAACATTTTAAGCTCTATTAGAGGTTCTTGACTGAGAAAAATCATTATTTTTATTTTTAATTATAATTAAGTTCATAAAATTATGTTATCAAAAAATAACATCTATATCTAGATGCACAACTCTTGCATATCTATTTCATTGATAGTATGATTGTAACTTCCACCTTGTTTACCTAAAACAAAGTCACCAATGTACTGTATAGTAGGTTTCAGTATTGTATCAAAAAGAACATATAGATCTTCCTACTCCTTGTGCTTTCACTGTTTCCAGGTGTTAAAAAGGTTTAAAATTTTCTAATGTTAATAAGATGAATCATCTTATGAAAAGCAATTTGTGAGAATCCCCCATTTTCCTTCTCTAAGCCATTTTTATGTACAGATAAAAATGAAAGCATGCCAAACTTTGTGCAACATTCTAGGTCCTAGACAAAAAAGGCTGTATTTTTCAGGATTTAAAAAAATATACTTGAGCCAAAGGCATGAATACAGACCTCTCCCCACAATGCATACACATTATGGCTTGTCTTTTTTTACACTTCATTTTCAACCACAATGATTTTTTAAAACATCTATCTTTTATAATTACTAATGCCTCTACAGTAAGACTACTTCAGAAAGTGCCCTCCAATTACGACTAACACTTTCAGTTGTTTCTCAATTTATATTAAATTAAATATATAGTGGACTTCAGCCTCTTATCTTCCTCAGCATATCTGTTGTATACATGTAGATTTTTTATTCTGCATTGGGAAAAATATACAAAGTTACCCTGTGACCTATGCAAACATTATCACAGCTCCTGCTGGAGGAGTAGTGCTGTTACTATGTTCCAATTAGGAGGCAGGAAAGGTAATAGGGCCACTGCTTCTTTGAAGCAAGCAGGTTTTGTCAGGTGAAAGGAGGGGCTGCTTTTGAGTCAGAAGCTTCACAGCCCTATCTGTAAAAGGGATGAGGTACAGATCTTCCCCGGTTGTGGTGAGGATAAAATAAGATACACATAAGGCCTGGTGTATCACCTAAGACACGAGCTGCTTTTTATTTTATTTTTTTTTCAATATATGAAATTTATTGTCAGATTGGTTTCCATACAACACCTAGTGCTCATCCCAAAAGGTGCCCTCCTCAATACACATCACCCACCCTTCGAGCTGCTTTTTAACTACTAGTTACCTTCCTTCGCCCATTTTCCAAGTCAGAACTGCACAGAACATGCAACACCCTACCCCAGACTATACTAACTTAAAGAAATGGGGGGTGGGGGGGGGTTGAAAATAATCTTCTCACCTATTGTTTTCTTGATCATGCCTTCCTCCCTCCACCACCATATAAATATGATAGCACACAACAGTTAAAGGAAACAAGAGGATAAATACAGGAAAAGTTTACAATTAAGGGGAAATGGACTGTACCTAACATGCTTATTTAGTATATGTTTTTGAGTGATTATGTCATTAATGAGGAACTCTGAAAACCTCATGGATGCTGTCCTACTAATACTCATTCCATCCCCACGGAGAAGCCAAAGGCCCGATTCTGTACAGAAACTGAAGCAGAGAAACACCAAATCTAGGGAAAGATCTGACAGTTACCAGGAAAACAAACCAGAACACAGTCCTGACCTCCAGCAATGGGTTGGTTAAAACCTGGGAAGAACACACCCAAGCAATTCCCTGAGCTAGACTTTCCTTTTCCACCTGGCTTCTAGTCTTAACCAGGGCTACAGCTCACTGCCTAATGCGTGCGGCTCAAGATGTCGAGACATACATCTTCCCTGGCAGTGTTCTATTTCTTAACACAAGGAATGCAGCCACTGAAAAAAGCAATATAACAACAACAACAACAATAAAATCCAACCCCATTTCTGTCTATGGGCAAGCATGGTGATAAAAGGAGGTAATGCTGCTGTTAATGTTTAAATTGACTGTTTCTAATTATTTTTTTCCTAAAAAAAAAAAAATAACAAAGTACAAATCATTCAGCATGATGTAAGAGTAAGATTGTTGCAAAGGGTCATTCACAAACAAATCTATTTTCAGTTATTTCCATTACTCTTGAATGGCACCTTTTGAACCATACAACACTTAGATTGACTTTTTTAATTTAAACAAGCGAAGAAAAAAAAGTCTCAGCACTGTGGACTGAGGATCAGAAGACCTGGGTTCTAGCCCTAGCTTTACTGTTTAATGGGTATGTGTCCTCAGGCAAATTATTAAATTTCTCTGAAACTAAGTTTCCTCATCTGAAAAAGGGGATGATATTAATTGTCCCATCTTCTTTCCATAATTATTTGGAATAAATGAAATAATGTGAAGAGGCTGGGACATCATCAGTATTATATGAATATAAGATGCAGGCACATAAAAAATATGTGTATCTCTCTGAGATAACAATAGCATTATTCACATATCAATGCATGGAATCATGAAACCACCTTTCTGAGCACATTTGAAACAAAAATTAAAAATCCAAGCTTCCCCCTAAGGCACACATTAATTATATGATAATGAGAAAAACTGAAAATACCATTCTCACTGCAATGGTCCCATACATATTTTCCTGGTCATTAGGTAACAACATTTCTTATGATATAGGTAAATATCAGAAAGTCTAAAATATGCATCAGAACTCTTTTCATTTATTGGACTTATTAAAACACCTCTTTAATGAAATGTTCTTGAGAGTAAACAATTCTAACTAATGTTCACATCTTCAGAATAAAGTATAGAACAGATAAATAGTAAGGAAATCCAGGAATAAATGAACAAAATGTATCTCAAAAATGCAAGCTTATTATGCAGTGAGAAATAGAGGCTTGGGAAGGAGACATGTATCTATTAAATGATGGGTTAGCTGGGTTAGCTTTTAGATTTGACTGCCTGCTATGAGTGCAAAAGCATCCATTTTCTCTGGTCTACTTAATCTTTACCTCCATATGCCACCAAACTTTACACCAAATTAAAGAAATAATTACTATATTCTCCCTCATCTTTAGAAGCCAAAGCACAACAGAATCTGAATTTTTCTATAAAAGAAAATAATTTTTCTTCACTATTTTATGGAAAGACCAAAGTACATGATCAAAACAGGAAAAGAAAAACCTTAAAAATAATGCTTTGAGCACTCTGCAATTTTGCTGCCCAAAATAGAACCCATAGAGTCCATGCCACCAAATGAAAATTATAACTTTGTAAGCATGAAGTTAAATTATAAAGTAAAAGATTTTTAAAAATATTTTAATGATGATAACTGGGAGGAAGCACTGTTATCTTTACTAGTAGGTGTTTGTTGTTTATTTGTTATTATGTTTTTCTTCAGTGATAGTGTTTTGAATGACTACCCAAAGTAATTGGACTTGAATTTCAGTGTAAAAAGGATAAACTTTGACTAATAAACTATTTGGGCATGTTTTGTTCAACAGAACTATCCCATCCTTCAAATTAAGAAGTCAATCATAACTTTTGAGACATGATGCTTTTGACTAAAAGTTTTAGGAAACTGGTTTAAAAAACTGGCTCAGCCAAGTCACACTACTCTGTTCTTCAACGCAGAAAAGAACAATGAAGACACGTTGGTGGCATTTAAGTGGAATTTTTAAAAATGTATTTTGAAACTTATAGTTCAACTTTTTTAAGTCTCCAAAGAAACCAGTCTAATACTATGCTTCTAATGAAATTGATTCCGTCAGAGTACTTGTTATGTAAAATAATCTACTGTCTTCCACAGTATAGAATTCCTAAGTGAAAATGCATATTCAAATCTTTAATTTTCTATCATTTATAAAAATGGCTTATAGATCATCAGAGCCTTCACAGAGTCACTGAGCTAACTAACTCTACTAGTGAGAAGGGATATCCAAGCAAAAGAAAGAAGAATAGATTGTGCATTGGATGGTCCTCCCAGCAGCAAGCTCACTGAAGAAGCCACACAGGTACCTGAGCCCTGGCTTCCACAAGGTTAAGCACCTATAAGAGTCATGCATCACTCAAACAAAGCAAATACTGATTCCCTTTGTCACAAAGTTCAAACACCTAGCAATTTTCATTTGCCCTGTCAAGACTGAAATCCAGAGCTATCGTTGCTCAGTTAAAGATTTCCTTCTCTTCCCTCCTGATACCATCTGTCTGAAACTACTGTCCCCCACAAAGCACACACGCACACAGACACCCATGTGCACACACCCCACTGAATCACAGAGATGACACACTTAGCTCAAATAATATCCTCTCACAACTGACCAATTGCTCATCTACTTTTGAGAATTCCATTAGAAGACTTGGAAGAGTGATTCAGCGATAGACAGCAAATATTTAGAAAGCTGAGAAGTATCAAATATGTGTAAATAGTTCCTGTAGAAATCTGAGTTTCATAGTTTTGACTTTTAATAAATGTGCCCAAGTTCCTATCCTTTTATGCACATTTCAACATCATTTACATACCCCCCCCACTTGAAAAACTGGATCAACCTCCATAAAATAAAAACATTTACTCAAAATAGTGAAATGTTGATTTTGATATGCAATTAGTTCCAAACTGCCTAATGTCCTTTATAAAAACTCTTCTTAAAGAAAATACATTATATCATTACGTATAAAAGGTGCTACACAAATATTACTAATCTTCTCTCATCTTTATGTAATCTCAGATTAAAATAATAAAAAATAAACCTTTGAGACTATCCCTTACTGGTCATCTTATACCCAGCCATAATTACAAGGAAATATTATTTTAAAAAACACAATTTGACAAATGCATCACATATCACCAAATCACCTTTTAGAATTAATGTTTATGTAGCCATTTAAAACTTTCATAAATTGCTACAATACAAATTTAAAATGGAGATGAATTTGACAAATTGGAAAATCAAGCAGTACATAAAAACTATTTTGATTTGTAGATTTCAGTGGCTTTTAATATTTAACTAAGTAAGGTAAAAACATCAAATGACCAGTTTTTTAATATTTGTAAGCTTGAATTTTAAACCTACACTACCACCTGAATTATCAACTGTTTTTTTATTGCTTCTATTTTAATTCTAATAGTTATCTCTTAACTTAAAGGTTACAAAAATGTGTAATTGTTTATGGCATAGCCTAGAACCATATGAAAAAATTATTAGCCTTTTTTAAAATGGGAAATGTAATGTCCAACTCAAAGCCAAATTAAAGTTATCTTACAGTTTGACATGTATTTTATATTAATATACATTATATCCACACATGGAATCTATTTAATTAAATTCAGGCATCAATTTTTAATTCAACAAATTCTTTAAATAGAAGCCTACCATATAATTTTAACCTAAAAAAATCTTTTCAAAATTAAAAATTGATGCAGCAAAAGCCTTTGTTGCAGGAAGGGCTTGAGGTTGGATGGTTTTTTTTTTTTGTTTGTTTTTGTTTTTTTTCTTTTTGGTATTTAATTCAACTATACACAATGTAGTACATACAAGCAAAATACAATTGAGATACTGTTTTCTTTAACATTCCTATAGGAGACTGAATTCATTTGCATTGGAGACAACACAATTACTGATTTTTAACTCATGAAAGACAAATTCATAGCTTTTTCCTACACTATCTCATAGTATTCACACCATCTCAGTGAAAGCATGTCTATACCACTTGGTTACTTCCTAGCAGTGGGCAGAAATCACATTTTTGAAAGTTTTGTTTCTCACAGAATCATTCAACTTTAGTTACAAAGCACATTCAGGTTAGCGTATGTTCTCGCTCCAAACAATATATGTGATGTGGGTGCATGTGTGTGTGTGTATGTATGCGTGTGCAAGTGTGTAGATACATATACAGATATGTACATATACATTTTTTTCCAACTAAAAACTCAACAAGAAAAATGAAATTTCTGTCAAGGCATTTTCCACAACTTTTAACAGATTTTTAAAGCAATTTCCAGTTTCTTCCTCTTTAAGCAATCTTTGATTCATATACACTACCAAGAAATATGAATAGAGAAAAAAGATCCAAAGATTTTTATTCAGCAGAGCCTGAAACCAACTTAGAAAGTAAAAAATAGGTGGTGTGTCTATGATTTACATTACAATAATTTGCATCTAATAAGAATGAAACACATGTGCCAAAAAGAAAAAAAAAAAAAAAAACAAGAGTTTTCTACTTCTGATGACCCTGAGAATATAACGGTTATATAGTCTGTCTACTATAATAGCACATATAAAATGATGCTAGAATGACATTTAACAAAAGACCCAATTGGTAAGCAAATGGCATGCCAATAATTTCATAACTTAAGATAAAAACATCTCCTCCCAAATTATCATTAGCTTTAAAAAGTCTATTTGGAATGTAAATATTAAAACTCATTCCTGAGAGCAGAAAGAAATCAGAATATAAAGAAAATGAGCACTCAGTTGTTGAATGATTTTTAAGTAAGCAAGCAATGAGGATGAATTGTTTTCTTCACATTTTCACTTCAACTAACACAAAAACCACATATAGAACTGACTTAACGCTGACAAATTTGCTTCTAACTTGTTAAATTTCATGGAAATGCAACAAAGGAACACCAAAATAGTCACCATATAACATAAAAGCTTTGGTTTCAAATGTCACAGTACCCTGCTTTTTGAAAGCCAGCACCGTGGTAGTGCCCTGTACATGAGAACATACAGCTGCTTCATCCCAGGGGTCTGAGCTCAGTACACAACACCAGTCATTAGACATCTCTCCCTTAGCCTGCAGAACAAGTAACTAATTCCTGCATTTTAAACCAATAAAGTAAAGGGGGAAAAAAAAAGAGTAAAGCCATCCAATCAGAAATGATGCAACCCTCTAAAACAGCAGCTTATGCATACATTTGGTATGTCAGACGTCTTCAGTGTAGTGAATCATACACAGCGCATTTTAATCTACCTCCTAGGTATTTTATATTGCCCACATGTTCAAAGAAATCTTGTACTAATAAGGCTGTTTAAGTCCTAGTTTGTTCTTTATTTAATTAATACTAAAAATTGGGGACATGCTTTTAATTCTGAACTCTTACATAAACACAACAAAATTAGTTAAATGACACTCTGGCTAACAGCAAATAACTCCTGCATTTTGAAAGAAAAAGTTTAGAAGAAGTATACTTGTGAGAAGTCTTAGGAGATGTTAGTAACTTTAAATTAGTATTTTACTTACATTGCAACATGAGATAATGCACTTCATAACATGAAATGAGACACCAACTCACCAAAGTTAAAATTCTAGTGATTTTTTTTTCATTAATTATAACCCAAAAAAGGACTCAGAACAGCTATACAGCCAATAGAATTAGGCATTTATAGAATAATAGCCCTTCAAATGTTTTAGGTGGTTCTTTCAAACCTTGTTCAATATTTTCATCAAATTTTCAAGTGTTGTAAAAGATGAGTGATTTAAATTTCTTAATAAATACTTAATACATCAGAAAGCTTCAACTTGGATTTCTCAGGTAAAAAAAAAAAGTACACACACACATATATATATAGAAGTATACAAATTTAGAATACTTAACTGAAAAACCAATCAGCTACACATTACATCTGTTCCTAGAGAGAAAAACTAGCTTTATATTTCATTTGAAACTGCAAATCATAACTTTTGCCTTTTTTTACAGGCATAAGCTTTCTGATACGCCACAATCATTTGCAAAGAAGATATTCTGTTGCTTAGTTAAAATAAAAGTATCTGAAAATGAGCCCACAGTTTTTTAAAACCTCTTCAACAAAACATCTAAGTATTTATAAAATTATTATGGTTTGTTTTAGAATCTATTCAATCCTGGCAAAAATCAAGTAAGTGGTTGCACTGCTGAGTATCAGAAAATGTAAAGGTGGCAAATCAAAGACTTAAGAGTTTTCAGTCCAGCTACTTAATGACTAATGGTGAAGAAATGTATGTGAACGGGATATAAACTAAGTTACAACACATGGGAGAAGAAAAAAAAAATCTAGAATGAGTAATAAAGGGGCCCAATTTAAAGTCCACAATAAGCTTTAAACAAAGATGTTCTCCCTCATTCTCTCCTCACAGAGATATTTCTCTTGCAGGCAAATCACTGTGGAGAAATCCAACTTCCACAAAATTCTTTACTCCTTCATTAACAACAGTGCCCTTAAATGTAGCTACAGAACTCACAGAGATACTTGTTTAGCTTCAAACATATCTTAAAAGCAACAACAACAACAACAAAACGCTCAGAAGCAATATTCAGTAGTCTCAGGGACTAAAAAAGTCTGGCTTTTTAACTGCCACCCATTCCAAACAACCCACTTCTTTACAATGCTATGCAAAATACTGACCTCTTACTGAATTATTTTATTATTCAACATTAATCTATCTAAAAAAGAAAACTAATTAATCGCGAAGTTTAGTTAAGCAATTTAGTTGACAAAGTAAATATTTACTCTTAACATCTCACAGGAAGTCTTGACAAGCATTTGTAGCCACTGTGCTGGGGGTAGGGGTGGGAGTGAGGGGTGGGAGGCAAGTTTTGATAAACAAGTTTAACGGTCCCAGCGAATTTCACACAGCTAGAGTTCGCCACCCCCCACCCCCCAATAAGGCACCAGATATTTTCCAAGTACAGTAAACACCTTATATAATGAAAGTAAAAAATCTAACTTTCTAAACTACGTTATCTCCACCAACAAAACAAACAAAAGCAGTTTTTTAACTATAAAAGCACATTTTTAAAAAAACTGAGTGTACTGTGGTATTTATACGTTAAGCCCTATCACAAAATAACTAAGCAAAATATATTTACCTGAGCTTTTTAGAGACTGAGTAATCAACTTCCATGATTTTCCCATGCAATTCCACTTTACCTTTAAAACAGAAATTAAAGCACTCAGAACCTTCCTTAGATCAAACCGGCGGGGGTCTAGGAGGGGCACGCACAGAACTCCACGCTCGGGCTCCGCCTTCGGGCGCCCTCAAGGGGTCTCCTACCGGGCTCGAGCTGGGCAAACTTGGTTGCCAGTGGGAAGCAAGGTGGGCGCCCCGTGTCTCGGGACGAGGTGGGAAGGGCGCGAGCCCGGATCCGACCCCAGGTATAGCTGTGGGTGGCATTACCGGAAAAACAAATTTAATAAAGAGCGGCGCCAATTTGAAAGGATGAGCTCATTTGAAACTCAAGCTGCAGGGCTGGCGCGGCCCCGCTCCTCTCCCGGCCCCCACCTCTCCATTCCGCTAACCCGGGCCCCGAGGGCTCCGCTGCGCTCCCCTCCCTGACTTCTCCACCCGGTGGCCCGGAGAAGACGCACCGAAGCCCCCCACCCACCTCCCCCCACCCCGGGGCCGCAGCTGCGAGAGCCCAGTCCCGGCCGGCTCCAGGGTGTCACCTTGGCCTCGCCGCCGCCCCGCCCCCACCCCGCGCACCCGTGGGGAAGGGTCTTCCGCCGGGCCGGGGCTCGGGGGGCACAGGCTCCCGGCCTTGGGGCGAGCGCGGCTCCGAGCGGTGCGTGTGCGAGAGGGAGAGTTGGTGAGTGCGCGCGCGCGCGAGTGTGTGTGTGTCGCTCTCCGTCTCCCGTCTGGGCTCCAGCGCTCTCGCGGGCCCCCCGGTCGCCTCTTTCCCGGTTCTCAGCCCGGGCCCCCACCGAGTTGAGACAGGGCACCTCGTAAAAAGGTGCTTCTGGCCGAGCGGGAGGCGGGGGGACAGGCGGCGGAAAGCCCCCAGCCCCGAGTTCTTCTCAATAAAATCGGACAAAAAATTCAGAGAAAAATAGGAGCGCTTGAGAGACGAGCGAGAGGGGACTAAGGTTCGGGAGAGGACCGAGAGAGATGTGCCGTCGTGCAGGGATTGGGGTTGGGGGAGTCCCGAAGCCTTGGAGGGGATCATCAGGGTGGCGCCGAGGGGGTGCCGAAAGTGGGGGACCGCGAGGCGAGGTGGGGAGGGGGCTCCAAAGGAGAGTGCGGCTCAGGGGACGCCAGAGGGCGAGAGGTCCCGGGCACGAGGCAAGGATAGGGGTAAGGTCCGGTCAAGAGAGAAAGAGATGCAGGATTGGAAGGGGGTCCCTGACAAAGGGGGTGACGCGAAGGTCAGGGAAGAGAGGGAACGGGGGTTCTCTGAGGATGGGGGTGGGGAAACTCTGGAGAGCAGCCCGGGAGCATAGGGAAGGAGGGGTGCCCCCAGAGAGCGAGCGAGCCCCAGGCACCCTCGGAGCGGCACGGGGGTCGCCCCAGGGCTGCGGCTGGGAGGGCAAGGGGGGAATCCGGAGCGGTGGGGGGAGGGGAGCGGGCCGTCCCGGGAGCGGGCCGGCGGCGAGAGTTGAGGGTCTGGTGCGTGGAAGTGAGTGTGCGGGCGCGGGAGCCCCCGCCGGGCGCCGCCCGCCGGGCTCGGCCTCCCTCCGGGCGCCGTCCCGGCCTGAGCTGGGCGAGGCGGGGGGAGGGGGCAGCGGCGACTGCTCACCCGAGAGGGTCTCGATGGCGCGGATGGCCCAGTTCTGGTCGGGGTAGTCCACGAAGGCGTAGCCGGACTTGAGCAGGACCTGTCCCGCCAGGGGCAGCTTCCTGTCCCCGAAGAGCTGCCGGAGGTCGTCGGCGGTGACGGCGGGGCTCAGGTTCCCGATGTAAAGCTTGTTCATCATCCGTCTCTTCCCCGAGAGCCCGCGGCTCCCCCGGCCCGGTACCCGGCGCTCCTCGCCTCCTCCGCTGCCCTCGTCTCTCCTCCTCCTCCTCCGCCCCCCCTCCCCGCCCTCCGCCCGCCCGCCACCCACCCCCACCCTCAGCCTGGCTCCCCCCACCGCGGCCGGCCCGGCCCGCCCGGGGGCAGAGGCGGAGGCGGGGACTCGGCGCGGCTGCCTCCTCGGGGCAGAGTCCCGGGCCGGGCGGCGGCGCGCGGACAAAGCGCTCTCTCTGCCTCCCTCTCTCTCCCTCTCAAGGCGGTGGCGGGAGGAGGAGCAGCGGCGGGCGGCGGCAGCGCACCCCGCGTGTGTCTGTGTGAGAGTTTGTACGGGCGTGTGCGCAGCCGAGAGTGAGCGAGCGAGCGCCCCCTCCCCGCCCCGCGCAGCCGAGCCCCTCGCCCCCCGCGCGGCTACCCTGGCTTCTGCCGCCCGCCGGGCGGGCGGAAGCGGGTCGCGGCCCGGGGCTGGGGCTCCCGGGCGCCAGAAGCCCGGGCGGGCGCGGCGCGGAGGCCAGGCGTGCGGCCGGGCGGGGAAGGCGCGCCCCGGCCGCGGGTGGGAGTGCACGAGGGGGCGCGGGGGAGCGGCCGCCCGCTGCAGGCGTGGGAGGGAGAGGGGCCGTGAGAGAGCGTGGAGAGGGGTGTGCGCAAGGTGGACCGGATGTGAGAGTGCGGCTGCCAGGGCCCGCGGGAAGGTGTGTCTCGGAGGTGAGAGGCGAGGGCAGGCTGGGAGACAACAACTTTTCGCGGCGAGTTGGCCGCGTCTGGCGCCCTGCGCGGTCCCGGGCGGAGCGCTCGCTCGGAGACCCGCTCCTCGCCCGGCTCTCCGGGGCGACCGGGCGGCGCGTGTGGTCGAGGGATCGCGGACGGGGGTCGGGACGCCTGGGGCCCGGGACTGTGCACCCTGGAGAAGTTGCCGCCAGCCCTGGGCCTCAGTTTCCCGGCCCGTTGGGGGAGACGGAAGGCCAGAGCGTAGTCACGTCCCCGCCGCCCGCACCCCGTGCGCCCGGAACCCCGCGGCGGGCGGCAGCCTGACGTTGGCAGCTGCTCTCTATTCTGGGAAGTGCCGAGGGCTTCCCGAACGGCCGCTGCGAAGCCAGGTGGCGGGTGGGGAGGCCAGCGGGGAGGGGGCAGGGGCTGCGGCCAGGAGGACGGACGCTTGCTGCTGGATTTCGAGGCCGGGTTCGGTCCCAGAGCAGGGGTGGTGGGAGGCGAGGGTGGCTGGAAGCGGAGGCGCTTGGGCTGTGTAGGAGTTCCCCAACCACTGGGAAGGGCCCGGAGAGGAAAGAGGTCCTTCCAAGCGGAGGAAACAACGTGACCGACGGAAGAGGCAGGGTTGCGTTGATAGCAGCCCGAGCCGAGGGGCTAGGGAAGGAGCCAGAAGGGCTGGAGGCGGTTGGGAGTTCCTGGGCCCGGCTGGAAGTCTGGTGGTTAGAGCCTAGTCCCAGCCAGGAAATAAAATTCTGCAGGGAAGAAGAAAATTGGCAGGATTCAGTAGTGAAGAAAGGGCAGAAGATGATTCCAAGATCTGGACTTGTGGGGGCTTTAGTGGGGGTGATGGCTTGACGAGAGAAATAAGAGTTCTTGGGGACGTTGGGGGGTCTCTTGGTGAAAATGGAACAGCTTCAGATCTCTTGGCTGGGTCGTGATGTACAGTCTTTCCTAAGCTTTTCTATTAACCAAGGGGTAGGAGGGAGCACGGCTTGTTTGTTTGTTTTGTTTGTTTGTCTTTTTAAAAGCATGTTTCCAGGCCCCTTTCTTTGAAGACTGACTGTGAGCCTGGAGTTTGTATTTTCCTTAAGTACTCCCAGGTAATTCTTGTTTGGGACGCCCTGGCAGGTGGAAGGCCTATAGGCTTAGAACTCAGACCTTCCTCCTTTCTGCCCCCAGCTGTGTGGCTTAGAACGTTCCAGCATCTGTGAGCCTAAGTTTCTTCATCAGTAGGAAGGAAGGAAGAAAGAAAGAAAAGAGAAGAAAACAACCAAATCTTGAAGGGCTGTTTTGAAGTCCATATGAAAGATAATTGAGTAGGGTGTTGAGACAGTGGTAACACATTTAATGCTTTTCTTAGGAGCTGATGAGCTTTAAAATATTTTCTTTTGGAGAGGGAGGTCTCCTTAAATAATTCGTTGTCCAGAGGAGAAAGAATGGATACATTTTTACCTAGATATTGCAGTTATTTGAATTCTGGCTTTGCTCTCAAATATTCTCAAATTTCCTCTCTCTAAAAAAGGATTGGATTTTACTGCTCCTGGAGTGGGATAAACTGAGTGTAGATGCTTTCCTACCAAAATGTACTGGAGAATCATAAATGAAAACTGTGTGTATATAAACCTATGCAGACCAAGAGGTAATGATCTTCAGATTATTTACACAGATGCCCCTAATTGGTATTTATTTCCAATAATTCAAATTTGCATCTTCTAAGAGAAATGAGAGTGACAGGGGTACTTAATCTTGCTCTTCTCTGAAAGGTTAGTAAAGCTTTTTTGTTGTGTAATATTTTCAGGCATATTAATTCCTTGGTCCTACTGCAAAACCACAAACATTTTAGCATGGATTCTCTAGTGGGCAGCAAGCATCTAAAGATTCTTAGCCAAGGTGGCTTCTGGTGAACTCTCAGCATGTTTCACCTGGTCACTTTGGAAATTGTTTCTGAGAAGTAACTGTTCACTGCTGTACTTTGTGTCTTCTGTCATGCCAGGATTTTGTAAGGAGGACATGTTTCCACCATCCCTCTGATTTGTAGCACCCACAGTTTCATATCCTAGAATGCAGATTTGCTCTTTCACATGGTAGAGAACAGGACAGCCTCAACTTGGAAAACCAGAAATCCAGAAGTCATTGCCCCTGCCTTTATTTTCTCCTGAGTTCCCCTAACTTATCCCCTCCTAGAGAGTTGAAATGGAGATGAATCTAGACTGAACATAAGCCTAATAAGCCAAGATTTTTATGAATGTTTAACTGAGGTCAAAAATTTGGAGACATTTTTATATTAGGCATATTACTTTTAGGCATATTAACCTTTTCCTCAAGAATGTTGAAGGCAGTACAGATCCTCGTGATTTTTCAGTGATTCCTTTGGGCAAGCTTGCAGTGGGGTAGCTGGGACAGGATTTCCTAATGTCACTCTGCAGGTAGGAGAACTGAGGTCCAGAAAAGTAAAATTTCTTTCTGGTCATACAGAGAGATTGAAACAGGACTGGAAAGCATATTTTAGCTAAACAGGCTGTTAAATGTTAAGTCTTCATTTTGGACTTTTTAAAGTTTTTTTTTTTAATGATCTCTTCACCCAACATGGAGCTCGAACTCACAACCCCGAGATCAGGAGTCACATGTTCCACCTGCTGAGCCAGCCAGGCACCCCTTGGACTTTCATGACCAAAATATTTCTGTCTATGGACAGAGCACCTTCTGATAGCATCACTGTGGTCACCTTAACCTTCTGAATCTACAAAAACACACCAGAAATGTTTTTGCTCAACTAATGATGGTGGTCTGAACGGCCAATGGTGCTAGGTAATGCACGGAGTTGGGTGGGAAAATGAAGCCTGTTTGCCAGAAGGCTGGGGGGAAAGCAATATTTGGAGCCAATTCAGTATTTGGTGGCGTCAGCACCTGCTTGCTCATTGGGAATGATGTAGTGGTAGGGTAAGGTCTTTTAGCAGCTTTTCTTGAATTAGTAGAGAAAAATTGTTTGACCTTATTTGAGTTAATTCACCTCTCTGAGTTTCAGATTCCTCATTTGTAAAATAGTCTAACCTACTACTTCAACATAAACTCCGGCTTCTCTGTATTTTTCATATTTTTTTCAAATACTGGGCTGTCTCAGCTATACTTCATTGCACATCTCCTTTCTCTGGAATGTTTGTTCCCCTGGTAGACTGCCTCCTCCTTTGACTTGACCCCAGAATACACACAGCACTTCATACAGATAAGAAATATCTTGTCTAGTGGTGATCGTTGCATGACGTTGTGAATATACTAAAAGCCATTGAAGTGTGGGTTTTAAATGTGAATTTTTGGTATGTGAATTGTCAATTTTTAAAAATTATATGAGGAAAAAGTCTTCTATATGGTGAATTTCTAGAGAAATGAAATTTTGTTGTTGTTGTTGTTGTTGTTTTTCATCCTTTGACCAGTATCAAACCTTGCACATAATAGAAGTTCAGGTAATATTTATTGTATAAGCAATTTGCTTATACATCCTTTGAGATTTGCTCAAAGGATTAAATGAAGGCATATGAGATTGTACCTATCTTGTGCAATGCTTGCCATGTAGTGGGAGAAAATGTGCACTTTTCTCCCCTCATTGAATCCATTCATTTATTCATGCCATTACACACTGTTAGGCACTGAGAATACAGAAATGGATAAACATTGTCCTATCAAAGCATTTAGGATCGGTGGGGGGAAAGGGGCAGAGGCAGATATATAAACACTTTATAGAATGGCATTAGAGATGCCATAAAAGACTTTGAGCATAGAGGAAAGATCATCTCATTCAGTCTAGGGTCAGGGAGGGGATCGTCATGGAAGAACTGATATCAGAAATGGGTTTTGAAAGATAAGCAGGGATTTACTAGGACAGGAGAAGGAGTCTGCATGCTAGACAGAAGGAATAACAAATGCAAAAGCATAGAGACATAATAAAGCATCTGCTCCACACCTAAAATCAGATTCAAATGTTGACTCAGAAACAACTTTGAGAAAAAGAGAACAGAAAATAATGCCTCCCACCAAAACAACAACAACAAAAACAGTTTCCAGAATTAAAGACCTAGTTCTTCAGATTGAAAGGGTTTAGTGAAAGCACAGCAAAAAGATCAGAGCCGGTCACCTGGCTGGCTCAGTTGGAAGAGCATGCAACTGTTGATCTTGGGGTCCTGAGTTTGACCCCATCCTGGGCATGGAGTTTACTTGGGAAAAAAGACATTCAAGGATTCAGATATATCCTCATTTTGGGGGAAGCTACCAGAGAATAAGTGCCAGCCAAACCATGGAAGAAGAAGATACGAGATTTGGGAAATCTGGAATCCAACCCAGGAGATGATGAATAGAAGATCCAGAATGCCACCAATGCGGTTTTCCAAAGAGCAACCAACACAGATTGGAACAAGAGGATAGGTGGGTAAGAGAGGACCTCAAGGAACGAAAAGATGGAACTTCTGTATGAACACATAGTAATTGTTTCTAATAGGATGCCAAGCACGTTGGAGCATTTGGGGAAAAAATCATAGGTATATGGAAAACTGGGCAGATGGAAAAGGAAATCATTAACTCTAGGAAAAACACATAGTCATAGAAGAAAGGAGCAATGGTCATAGGCTCAACAGTGAAAATATTTGTATAGTCATAATGTAAACACTGGTATATTATCCAAACTGCATAAAGAGAACCTACAAATTAGAAAAAGACAACTGTTAGAAAAATGGGAAAAAACATGAATTAACTAATTCACAGAAAATGAAACAAATGGACAATAAGCTCAACTCAAGAAATTGAGGAAATTAAAACTATTCACAAACATTAACTTGGCAAAAATTATGAAATTCTGAATACAGGGACTGGTGAAGATGTACAGCATCAGAAACTTCCATCCACTGCTAGTAAGAGTGTACGTTGGTATAATTCCTCTGAAGAACAGTTTGTCAATATCTAGTAGGACTGAAGACCTAGGCCCATAGCACTCCCTGGCAATCTCCCATTCTCCTAGATCGCCTTTACACATCTCACCTCTCTCCACATCCTCTACCCTCCAATTGCTCTTCATCCACCCTAGGTCTCAACTGATAACCTTGCTCTCTGTTTCATCAAGAAAATAGAAGCAATGAGAACGCTTCAACAAATTTATCAGCCCACATACCTGCATCTGTGCCCGTAGACACTGCCTTCTCTCCTATTGCTGTGGACAACCATGCATGATCCAAAAAAGGGGAAAAAAACTGATGACTCCAGAGAAAATGAATAAACATGCACACCCTTTGACCTATCAATTTCTCCTCTAAAGAAATTCTATATGTGCACAAATATATACGAGGTTCATTTTTGCATGAGGATTAGTGAAGAAATGGAACCCAGATCCGTCATCAAGAAAATGGATTTTTTAAAATTGCGGTATAGTCATAAATTGAATATTTTACATCAGGTCAAAGAATGTGCATGTTCATTTTTTCTGGAATCCTTAGTGTTTCCCTCTCTTCTGGAGGAAATCAATGTAATAGGCTACCTGTATCAATGTTAAATACCAAAATATATCTTGCTGAATGAAAAGTTATATTGTAGGAAGAAGTGTTTGTTATGAACCACTTATAAAGTCTGAAAACATGCAAAACAATTCTATTGCTGATATGAACATATTTATATGGTATAAATGTATGAAAACATGCATAGGAATGACAAACTTCAAATTTGGGATGATTACCTCTAGGAGGGAAAAAAAATGAGTAGATGGCAAGGTATACATGGAATTTCCATTGTGACTGGGTTTTGTTTTCGTTTTGAAAGCTGGATGGCAGATAAATGGGTGCTCTTTTTTACCTCTTGAGTAGTAAAATTTTTATTACTCTCTGGCAGGGGATGATTCTTAAACCAGATTAAACATCATAATCACTAGAAAAACTTTAAACATACAGATTCCCAACACCTATCACTAGAACTCCTGAACCCAAAATTTCACAGATGGGGCCCAGGAATCTACATTTTTTAAAAACCAAAAGTTGTTTTAGTTTAAACATATATAAAAACTTGATACGTTTATGTATACACATATGTAAATTTTAAGCATACGTAACATATATATGTAATGTTGGACTTGCAGGAAGGTGGCAAAAATAGTACAGAGATGTCCTGTGTACCGTTTACCCAGATTCCCCAGATGTCAACATTTTATCACATTTGTTTTATCCTCTTCTCTGAAACATTTGAGAGTAAACTGCAGACAGAATGTCCCTTTATGCTTAAATACTTCAGTTTATATCTGCTTTAAAAAAGCAGTCTTTACATAACCCCCTTATAATTGTTAAAAATAAACAGGAAATAAACAATACTATTATCTACAAACCTTATTCAGACTTCACCAATTGTGCCAATCATATTTGTTAGAGCAAAAGAAAATTCCAAATCATTTGTTACATTTCACTCTTTTGTCTATTTCCTTCATCTGGACAGTTCCTTAGTCCTTTGTTTTTCAAGACTTTCACATTACTGATTTTAAAAAAGCTTACTTATTTGTAATGCCCCTCAATTTGGGTTTGTCTGATGTTTCCTCATGGTTAGATTTTAGTTCTAGATTTCCTTGCAGGAATACCACAGAAGTGATTATTATACGTTGTATCAGTAGGCTTAGGATACTGATCTGTCCCATTACTAACTTTGGTGATAAAATTTTGCTCATTTGCTGACAGTGGTGTGTACCAGGTTTCTCTATTATAAAGTTACTCTTGGGGAGATACTCTGTTATTCCTCATAATTTCAACCACTAGTTTTAGTATCTATTATTGATTCTTGCCTAGACGAATTAGTATTATGGTTGCCAAATGGTGATGCTAATTTCATCATTCCTTTTGTATTAGTTGGCTTTCTACTGAAAGGAAGAGGTTTCCCTTGTCCCCCATTTAATACATCAGTATGGATTCATATTTTATTCAAAGTGTTATAAACTTTTACTGTCGTTAAGTACTCTCAGATTGTCCTGCTTTTAGCTAGTAAGAACCCCTTCAAGCTGACTCGTGTAAACTTCTGACTTTGTTCCCAGTTTGTACTTTCTCTGCCTCAGTCCTATATAATCAGCTATTTACCTGGGGAGCCCTGGTGCTTCTTTAGCAGTGAACAGTATTTAGAAACAAAGATCTGCATGTTGGATATGCTCATTGCTTCTGGAATATTGTTGATTCTAGACCCTCTCAACCAAAAAGTCTAAGAGATAGATTATGTAAATATACACACATGCAGATCTATGTATGCCTGTCTATACTGACCAATTTATTGCTATTTTAAAAATCATGTGTTCATACTGATACTTCTGATTCTAGTGAAACACTATAGGGTTCATTCTGTTCTCTCCCGCTTCATATTTGTAACTCTCAACGATGAGAAAACTGGCTCCCGTTATCCACAATATATTTACTTACTTGCTTCATCCTTAAATACATGGAATTGCTAACCAATGCCTTCATGAAAAAAAAAAGTCTATTAACTGATTTCCTGTTATCTAATATTAGTTTAGAATTCTTTTGTGTTTAGTCTGAGAGTATACAGTCCAATTATAGTGTTCAGAAGTTACTTGTGTTTTATTCCCCCTTCAGCGTAGGTTATTTTATTCATTTGAAATTTGGTTGGTTCATTTGTTTTGCACATTTTAGTTGCCCTCCCCATCATTGTTAATTTTCTTTTTCTTTTTTTCTTTGTTGTTGCTTTGAGTATATAAAACATTAACATGGTTCCACAACACAGAAGGTATAATTAGATGATTTTCATTATGTCTATTCTACCCAACCCATTCCTACCCAGCCCCTGACAGTAACCAGTCTTTTTTTTTTTTTTAATATTTAAAAAATATTAGTTTCGGGTATACAATATAGTGACTCAATTCTGTATATCATCTGGTGCTCTGCATAACAAGTGCACTCCTTAATCCCCCATCACCTATTTAACCCTTCACCCACCCCCTACTGGTAACCATCAGATCTCTATAGTTAAGAGTCTTGTTTCTTGAGAAGAACCAATCTTAATACCTCTGGATTGTCTTTCCTGTGGCTTTTTAGTGCACAAATGAACATACACATGTATGGTTTTTTTATTCCCTTTTTTTCCCATAAAAAAGATCGCATACTGCAGATACTGGTTTGCACTTTGATTTCTTCACTTAATTTATCCTGGAAGTCACTCCATACGAGTTCATAGAGATCTCTCTCATTCTTTTTTATTTAATACCTGCTTAGTACTTGTATGCCATATATATGTGCATGTCAGTGGTTTCCAGTATTTTTTAATTTTACAAACATTGATGCTATGAATAATAACCTTTACATTTTTGTGTTGTTGGATGTTGTGATGTTTATCTTCAAGGTAAATTCTTAGTGGGATTACTAGGTCAAAAAATGATATGCATATGAGTGTTTTAAACATATGTTGTGAAATTCCCCTCTATAAAGGTTATACCAATATGCATTCTCATCAGCAGTGTATAAAAGTGCCCATTCCCCTACAGCCTGCCAACAAGGTGTGTGATTATACCTTTTAATTTTTGCCAGTCTAATAGGTGAGAAATGGTATCTCAGTGTGGTTTTAATTTGTATTTCTCTTATTATGAGTGAGAAGGAACTTCTTTTCATATGTTTTAAGAATCACCTTTATTTCCTTTTTGGGGGGCATATTTTCTGTTCATGTCTTTTGTCCATTCTTCTGTTAGGTTTTGATCTATGTTTCTCCTCAATTTTTTTCTTTTCTTTTTTTTATTTAATGTTTATTTTATTTTTGAGAGAAAGAGAGAGAGCCAGTGGGGTAGGGACAGAGAGAGAATCCCAAACAGACTCTGCACTGTCAACACAGAGCCTGATTCAGGGCTCAATCCCACAAACAGGGAGATCATGACCTGAGCTGAAATCAAGAGTCAGATGTTTAACTGAGCCACCCAGGTGCCCCTCTCCTCAATTTTTATGAGTTACTTAAATGTGAGAAATGGCAGCCCTTTATCTGTGATACATGTTGTAAATATTTTCTCCCAGATTCTTTGACTTTGTTGATGGTGTTTTTTCCCATGTACAATTTTTGCTTTTATGGAGTCTATCAATCTTTTCTTTCATTCCATTTGATTTTGAGTTATAGTTACAGAATTTTCTTCTACACCCAGGTTAAGAGGAATTCACTCGTTTTTTAAAATAAAATTTATGTGGCTTCATTTGTATATTCAGATCCATTTAGAATTTGTTCTTGTGTATGGTATGAGGTATGGATCTAATTTTGCCCTTTTTTCCAAATAGCTAACTAGCTATTCCAGTACTATGTATTAAAAAACCCTCTTAGCTGGGTATTCCTTTTAGCTGGGTATTCTTAGATGCCAACTTTATCACATACTAGAGTTTCATAGATACTTGGTTCTTTGTCTGGATTTTCTTTTCTACTGGTCTGTTCATTTGCCCATACCACACTGTTTAGTTAGAAAGGCATTATAGTACGTTTTCATGTCCAGTGTACCTAATCCTCCTTGTGGCTTTTTCTTTTGTTTTGTTCTTTTGTTCATTTGTTTTTCTTTTTAAAAGTATTTTCCTGGGGCGCCTGGGTGGCTCAGTCAGTTGAGTGCCCAACTCTGGCTCAGGTCATGATCTCGTGGTTCATGAGTTTGAGCCTCACGTCAGGCCTTGTGCTGACAGCTCTGGAGTCTGGAGCCTGCTTCAGATTCTGTGTCCCCTTCTCTCTCTGCCCCTCCCCTGCTTGCTTGCTCTCTCTCTCAAAAATGAGTAAACATTAAAAAAATTTTTTAAATAAAATAATGTTTTTAAGTATATTCCTGCTACTTTTGCATGCTTGTTTTTCTTTTTTCTTTTTTTTGTAATTATTACTTTTTATTTTAAGTAGGCTCCATGCCCAATGTAGGGCTTGAACTCACAACCCTAAGATTAACAGTCACATGCCCAACTGAGCCAGCCAGCCCACCCCTGCATGTTTCTTTTTCTATTTGAAGTTTAGTACTAGCTTGTCAAGCTCCATAAAAAGTTGGTATTTTTTGAGATTGCATTGCGTTATAAATTAACTTAAGGATAACAGACGTCTTTTTGATGTTGAATCATCCTATCTAAGAACAGAAGCTGTCTTTTCATTCACCAGTCTCATCTAACAAAAGACCTTGCTTTCTAACTGTGTTGGAAAGAGGGAGATGTGGAAGGGTTAAGTGTCATTGACCTCAATGGGAAATCCATCTAATAGATAATGGCCAAAATTGATAAATCAAGGAAGGATATAAGCAAATTAGTTCCAAATACATAGATAATTACCAAAGGTAAGAGCTATGAGAGTGAGAGTCCTTTCTCTTTTCCTTCCTGCCTTCCTTCCTTCCTTCCTTCCTTCCTTCCTTCCTTCCTTCCTTCCTGAGGCTTTTGGTACATGTGTTAGTTAGGATCCTGGTAAGAAACATGACACTCTCAAGTGATTGAAAGTCTGATAAAGCACTATTTATAAGTGTTGGGTGGGGTTAGGTGGTATAAACAAGAGCTGGTAAAGCTGCCCTGCTCAAGCAGCAACTGGGAGCTTAGCCTCAAGCGTGATGGGAGGGAGGGACAATTTAATGGAATCAAGAGATTTGCAGGAGAGGCAGACTACCTAGTAGAAACCTCAGACTTGGGTAGAACATGGTCACTGCTCACTGCAGCTTGACAAGTTGGAAGCTGAGGGAATAAGTATCATCTTTCTCTTCTTCCACTCCTGCCTGTGCCCCCTAATGGCTGAACCAAAGCAGAAGGCAGAGTGCAAGGGATCCCATTAGTGCCATTTGTAAGAGGCAGCTTCCAGCACACAATAGGGCAAGGAAGTGTGAGGAGTGGATTTGGAGGGGCACATGGAAGCTATCCAAGCAGTGGTATGATGCATTTAAGTATATAGATATACAGCATATAATAAAATGATAAAATAACAATAAAAAACAAAACAACTTTAATCAATGAATCTATGGTCTCAAGGAACATGAGTCAAGTAATTATAATAAAGGTGGAAAAGTGGTAAATGCCTGAAGAGATTGGGGATAGTCCTAGTGAGGGAATCTGGCAGATTTTCTGGAAGGGAGACAAACATTCAGTCCAAAACAGTCATGTCAGCAGAAACACCAGGAGCCTCTTGTTTTATAATTGGATGTTCATTATTGGTACAGTGGCCTTTCAAACTCAGCATGTAAGTAAACACCCTCTCCCTGCCTACAGGCCATGGAAGTTTAGTCTGTAATTCATGGTTTCTTATTTATACTGCATTTGGCCTCCTTGGTATTCTACGCCTTCTCTATGTTCTCTGCCTCCTCCCACTGTACACTGCTCCTTCGAGATAGGGAAACATTGTGGAAAGTGCTGAATTTAAAGTCAGTAGACCTAGAGTTGAATTCCCTAACTTCCACTTACTAGCTGTGTGACCTTAATAAAGTTGTGTAGCCTCTCTGAGCCTCAATTCCATTTTGTAAAAGGAGAACAATACCCACCTATGGAACTACTATTTATCAAGTATCTGGCACCAGGCCTGTCACTCAGATGAGGATATTGCGGTCTTACTACACAGACTGTTTTGCTTTCCCTCTTCCTCCTGATGTTCTTGACTTTGAGCACCTTAGCATCACTACAATGGGAGTTTCTCTCCTGGCAACTATTTGAAACAGGAAAAGTTTCTAGACAAAGTTGGAAAGGATTTTAATAGTAACCTAGTCCATCTTCCCAGAGGATGCAGGAGATCCTGCCATAGGCTTTCTGATAGATGATTGTCCCAACTCTGCCCATACGAACTAGAAGCTCACCATGTCCTGGAGCTGCCTGTTACTGGAAGATTGGTTGATTGGAAGAAAGATTTTCCTTGAGTTGGGCTGAAATCAGTTTCCCAGCCAATTATAGACTCAAAGCCATTTAGAGCAAGATCTTCCAGCCCACTGGCTTATGTTATAAAGGAAGAATCCGAGACTTAGGGAGGTGAGGCAAGGCATTTTTCTTTGTGGAGCTACAAAGAACAGCTTCCTCCAGGCCTTTTAGTGTTATCAGTCATCATAGCCTCCAGTTCTTTCAAATACCCCATCCTTCAATTTCCCCCACATGAACGAGGGTCTGTTCTTCACTCTATCACCCACCATTGCATATGCAATTCTGTGATGCCTAGAACTGAACCTGATTCTTACTGTGATCTGGCTTCAGCAGGGTGAAATGAGACTATCTGTGAGTCAGATCTGGGACAAGGCATGGCCATTAGACCTAGAAAGGCAAGAACTTGAGCTAAACAAAACCAGCAGGTAACCTATGGCAATAGGATTGGTTGCCATTATTCGTAACCCTCTTGGCTATGGCCCTCCTCACCGGACACTTACAATTTATCTTGTGTGTTTTTGGAACATCTGTGCCAGGTTAGAGATGGTGCTCAGCAATTTTTGTGAATATAGATTTAATTTTAACTTTTTCTCTAACAAATACACCTAAAAAGAAAGGGGGTTGGAAACAGGGGAACATGTCAAAGGAAGAAATAGACTTGTCCCCAAACCAGAGTTGTTAATTAGCAGTTTTGCCCAAATGAAGTATTGGACTTATACATGACTTTAAAATAAACCTAAGCAGGGGCGCCTGTTTGGCTCAGTCAGTTAAGCATCTGACTTCGGCTCAGGTCATGATCTCACAGTTCGTGGGTTTGACCCCTGCATTGGGCTCTGTGCTGACAGCTCAGAGCCTGGAACCTGCTTCAGATTCTGTGTCTTCCTCTCTCTCTGCCCCTCCCCTGCTCCTGCTGTCTCTCTCTGACTCCCAAAAATAAAGAAATAAATGTTAAAAAAAATATTAAATATAAACATAAGCGGGGCGCCTGGGTGGCTCAGTCGGTTGAGCATCCAACTCTTGATTTTGGGTCAGGTCATGGTCCCACGGTCGTGGGATCAAGCCCTGAGTTAGGCTCCATGCTGAGCATGAAAACTGCTTGGGATTCTTTCTCTCTCCCCACTCGCTTGCTTACTCTCTCTAAAAAAAAAATAGAATAAACCTAAGCAAAATTTCTAGAAGTCCAGCATTGTTGGCATTTTCTGGTAATGTTGATAGAGAAGACACAATATGGTACTGCCTGGTATAATTTTGTTCAAAGCCAGGGAAATTATCTCTGGTTCTCAGTGTTTCTGAGAAGAGGAAGGAGGAAGCATGGCTGGATGTATTACTGTATTCAACTGAATAATCCTCCATACCATGTTTCATAATTGGTTTTTGAGATTTTCTTTTCTAAATATTAAAACCCAATGATATTAGATACCATTGATATTAGAATGGGTAGACTAAATTCTAGGTTTTTTTTTAATTTTTTAAAATGTTTCTATATTTTTGAGAGTGAGAGGGGAAGAGTACATGTATGTGCATGTGCAGGGAGGGACAGAGAGAGAGAGAGAGAGAGAGAGAGAGAGAATCCCAAGCGGGCTCTGTGCTGACCACAGAGAAGCCGAAGCTGGCTTGAACTCACCAAGTGTGAGATCATGACCTGAGCCGAATGCTTAACTGACTGAGCCACCCAGGCACCCCTCTAGGTTTTTTTTTTTTGTTTTTTTTTTTTAAGTTTATCTATTTTGAGACAGAGACAGAGAGAGAGAGCACAAGCAAGGGGAGAGGGAGAGACAGAGAAGGAGAGAGGGAATCCCAAGCAGGCTTTGCACCTGATGCAGAGTGCGATCTCACAACTCTAGGGATCATGACCTGAGCTACCCAGGTGCCCCTAAATTCTAGTTTTAATGGGAGGTATCTATTTTTTTTTATTTTTTTTTGATGTTTATTTATTTTTGAGACAGAGAGAGGCAGAGTATGAACGGGGGAGGGTCAGAGAGAGAGGGAGACACAGAATCTGAAACAGGCTCCAGCCTCTGAGCTGTCAGCACAGAGCCCGATGTGGGGCTCAAACTCACAGACTGTGTGATCATGACCTGAGCCGAAGTCGGACGCTTAACCAACTGAGCCACCCAGGCGCCCCGGGAGGTATCTATTTTTATATCCCAGGTAACTCGAGTTTTAAACATTTATTTTGAAACTTTTTCCCATTTTAGACAAATTGGATATATACCCTCCCGGGTAACTTAAAAAAAAAAAATCCTTCTTTATATGAAAGACATTTTTAGCAATCACCCCAGAAGTGATCTTCAGGAGCAAATGATCTGATTAGCTAATACCAGCAAAAAGAATAGCTAAGTACTATGCCAAAATGAAAATTGTTGTTTTTGTCAGAAGTTTAATATTGCTTATATGGACAGTTTTAAATAACACACATGCAGCTGCTTATAGGCAATTTTTTTATGGTTGTTGCTAAATTAAGAAGAACACCTAACATAGACCTATCAGCAGCCCTCACCAGGTCAGTGAAATAAACAAATCTCTAACCCCTGCCTCTAAGGAAATGTATCCTGGGCTCGCCCTAGACTGAAAGACTAAATGTAAAAGTCAGGCAAGACACCAGTGAGCATCTTTTCACTGTGCTCCAGTCAGAGGAAGGAGGGTTTCTGCAACTTTATAAAATATCGATTTGCTTTTGGTTCAGTCCACTGACTATGCATTGTGGTTCTCTTTGATTGTTTTTTAAAAGAATAGTTTATTAAATCTTACTGTGGTCTTAAGTGTTGTTTTTCTTACAAGCAAAACATTTTTTTCTGTGATAAGGCATCATCAAATTGATAATGGAAGTCAGCGGGAAATATGATTAAATTTCAACACTAGCATTATGCCCAACTCTAAGCTTTTCATCTGGTCTGCCTGCCTTTTCAGAGAGAAGGGAAGAGGTTGAGGTACAAGTGGATGATTACTGTATCTACAAGCTTTATGATCGTATTCAACTTAGCAGTTGACTTTTTGAATCCAGCAGTAAAGAATTTTGAATTGTCCAACTCAGTTACTCCTGCCAGAAACAAAAGGCACAAAGATTGATGGCAGGGATGCTGCTTTTGATGAGAGATTGAAGCTCTTAGAGTACACTTACTAAACTCAGAAGCCAAACAGTGGCCACCATCACGTGATAAACATAAATTTGACATGGAAAAGACACAGCTTTAGAAACAGAAAACCTGGAGTCTAGTCCTCACCACTTCACTCTTAGGAATTTGGGACAGTTCATTTAATCTGAGTCTCGGTTACCTGCAGAAGGCAGAGTGCTGACTCTAATCATCTTCTGGGAGTGTTCTTCAGCGGTAAGATCTATTAGCAGAATTCTTGGGAAAGTAGCTGTCTTAGTTTCAGGAAATACCATGATAAGCCCCTAGGGCATAAGGGCTGGCTAGGGCTCAGGCAACCAAAAAGGGCCAGAAGGCTGCACTTACAGAAGCAGGAAATTAATTTTTCTTGGGGGTCAGGGTGAGGAGAAGGTGCTCCCTACAGGATGGGGGAATGAAGAGAGGGGAGGAGTTGGATATTGTGGGAATAAGGGCCCTGCATGCAGTAAAACCTAGGGAGAAACCAGTAGGGAATGATCAAAAGGACGTTTATAAACCAGACAGCCTGAAATGTCATTTTAAGTGCTTTGTGGCATAATGGGCAGCGTGACCCTTCCCCCAAACCCTCCATGTCTTCATAAACTTAAACACACTAATGTTCTGTGAGACTGGCAGCTTGCTGAAAGAGGAGCAGGGAACCATATGGACATGTTGGAGAACAGAGATGGTCTCAGAAGAACCAGAGCTGGGAGGAGAGGGGCCCTCCAAAATATATACCCTTGTGAATCAGCAGAAGGCTTAGTGGGGCTGTGGACCTTGGGTGGGCACAGTGGGGCCCCGGCCCACCTGATCTAGACATGAGCAGAGCCCAGCGAACCTTTGGATTGCCCTAATGATGTGGAATCTGCAGGCTGCGCTCCAAATACTACTACCGGCTTCCTCTTCAGTGTTTTCCCTCTCCTCACATCAGTGTGAATTCCTCTGATCACCTCTGTGTATCAGTAATTTGATTAGAACATAAGGTGTTTTCCCGTTCCATCATTTTCCTCTTCAGCATGTTTCTGAGCCCCCTCTGTTGTCCTGAAGTTATTTTCTAGCTGGACCTCATTTTGTTGTTTTGTTTCTTTTCCTCTTTTTCTTAGAAGTGTATTGACAGAGGTTCTGGTTTATTTCCTACTCCTCTCTTCCATTTGTCATTCAGATTTTTATATCCACAGATTTTATTGCTTCCAACTTCAGTTGTTAAAAGAAATTTATATTTAAATGTGCCACATTTGATTCTGTTCTGTGACAGTTTCACATTCTCACCCTAAGTGAAAATAATCCCTTTAGAGTTCCATCTTAAAGCACTAACAACACTATGTAAAGATTATGCTAGTGTGAAGAGTGAATTGGTATAACCTTTTTGTCAAGCAGTTTGGCAAAATAGTGCTTAACAAGAGCCTTCAAAATGTTTATACCCTTTGGTTCAGTGATCACACTTCTAGGAATCTTTCCACTGGAAATAATCAGAAATATGGTCAAAGAATTATGTATAATATGTTTATTGCAACATAATTTACTTGAGATAGGGACAGATTGGAAGCAACCCAAATGCCCAGCAAAAGGAAAATAAATTTACATCCATATGATCAAAATTATGCGGCAGTTAAAAACTATGCTTTTCCATGAACCTGGCAGGCAGTTTAAAATATGTGGATAACCATTCAGAGTATCCAGGATTTTCAGGAAGGAAAAGAGTGGCTTGGGTCCCTTTAGGAATTTAATTTCCTCCACTGACTATGAAAATCAGACCATCCTAAAGGTGGGAGTGGGGAACTGTAGCCCAGTTCCAGGAGTTCTGTCTTTGCAAGTCTGGGGGCCTTCAGAGTCCATATTTTTATGGAGGTTTCCATATGATTCTGTCATGAGCACAGCCTGAGACACACCCCCGCCCTCACCACTAGGACCTTAACTCTGATAAGAATTGGGGAGCAGAGCAGAAAAAAAAATCGTTCTTTCCCAACATTTTTACTGTCTGGGGAAATGCTATTTTGAAGTTAAAAAAATTTTAAATATATTGTATTATTACATATTTGTGGAGGAAACTAACATATGCATAGAAAAAATAAACATGCCAAAATATTTATAGGGTTTAAATTAATAGAATCATGGTTCAGAGAAGTGAGGGTATTTGCCCAAGTTCTCATCGGTAGCAAAATGCTGGAGTAAAGATTCAAACCCAAGTCTACCTGACTATAAAGTCCATGCTCTAACGTCTGCTGAATGTTCCTTAAATTAAAAAACCATGTGGAGGGGCACCTGGATGGCTCAGTCGGTTAAGCATCCAGCTCTTGATTTCGGCTCAGGTCATGATCTCACAGTTTGTGGGATCGAGCCTTGCATCCAGCTCAGCACTGACAGCGTGGAGCCTTCTTGGGATTCTCTTTCCCTCTTTCTCTACCCCACTCCCCTCCTCTCTTTCTCAAAATAAATAAACTTTAAAAACAATTAAAAACCACGTGGAAGGGGTGCCTGGGTAGCTCAGTCAATTAAGCCTCTGACTTTTGCTCTTGGCTCAGGTAGTGATCTCACAGTTGGTGAGCATGGGCTTTGTGCCAACTGCATGGAGTCTGCCCAGGATTCTCGATCTCCCTCTATCTCAAAATAAACATTTTAAAAATGTGGAAAATAAATACAACTGTGATACCGTAAGTGTGGTAGATTGAATTATTAGTCCCAATTACTCACTGCCCTGTAAGAGTGTTTTACATTCATACCCTTGTTGTGGCCTCATGATGGATAGAATGGATTCTATTTATTTTGATATGAGGCTTGACCAAGTGACTTGCTTTGGCCAGTGGGTTAAGGATGAAGTAATGCAAAGGAAGGCTTCAAATGGACTAGCACATTTGAGCCTTATTTCTTGTACTCCTGCCTTTTGGCATGAGAACAATCAAGCAACCTCTGGTCTAAAGGGAGTGAGAAATGCATGGAGCAAACATAGACTCAGGCTGCAGCATAAAGCTTAAATCCCAGATAATCTGAAGGTACACAGTTTTGTTTTTTTAATATTTTTTTAATATTTATTTTTGAGAGAGACAGGAAGAGGCAGAGAAAGAGGGAGACAGGATTCAAAGTGGGATCTGTGCTGACAGCAGACCCGATGCAGGACTCAAACTGACGAACCACGAAATCATGGCCTGAGCTGAAATCGGACGCTTAACTGACTGAGCCACCCAGGTGCCCTTGAAGATACTTAGTAAAAAATAAATGATTATAGTTTTAAGTTAGTTATGGATTGTTATATTTTATATAGAATTATTATGGCAGATGTGAATCATAAAGATGTTCGTGTTAAGCAATAAAACTGAATCTCTTGATATGGCAATACAAGTCCAAATTTGGTCATACAAATGTAAGGTCTACAAGTTCTTACCATCTGGGAAAGGGATAGCAAGGCCTTTTATTTAATGCAGACTGCCTCATTACTTGGTATGAGAGCTAGTCTCCAGTGAGGAGGGAAAAATTCACATAGAAATGCATGGCATTCTGAGAGAAAAGGAGCACAAACCTCAAATCTCTCAAGTTCTAGGGTAGGGAAAGCCAGTTGTTGTGGGCCAGGCCCAGAGTAAGGATGAACAGTAAGAAAAAGAGAAGAAATAAGCTGGTTTCCAGAGTTCATCAGGAAGTCCTTTTCTTTTAGGTCATGGAAATACATTCTGCTCATGAGGCCACAGCAAGTGTATGAGTCTAAAGGATATAAGGTTCTAGGTTCAGTAGCCTTTGAGGTTGGAGTTGGAAGATCCTGAAACCAAGTCACTGTGGGCATCTTATGTGAGTTTTAGAGAACTGTGATTCAGTCTGTGAATCTTTAAGTCTAATCACTCGTCCCACATTTATGGTCCCTATTCACATTTTTTTAAACACTTCAATCAAAACAATAAAATAAATCTAAGAGAGTTTCTCTAAATGTTTAGTATTATTTAATAAGAAATATCTATGAGCAAGCAAATTATAAAACATAAGATTTTATACCTTTTTTTTTCAAATCCCACTCCTGAAAATATATCACTTAAAAATTTTTTTTAATTTTTTTTTTTTTTTGAGAGAGAGAGAGAGAGAGAGAGAGAGAGAGAGAAGGACCGTGAGTGGAGGAAGGGCAGAGAAGGAGACACAGAATCCAAAGCAGGCTCCAGGCTCTGAGCTGTCAGCACAGAGCCTGACGCAGTGCTCAAACCCATGAGGTGTGAGATCATGACCTGAGCCAAAGTTGGACACTTAACCAACTAAGCCACCCAGGCGCCCCATCCTGAAAATATATCCTAAGCATATGATTCAAAACAAGAGTACACCATTGGTTTTTTGGCTTAGTGGCTTCTGGCAGACTCAGTCTTCCCACACATTACTATAAATTGGACAAAATACAAAAGCACAAAACCTGAGGACATTGGAGAGTAATCAAAAGGAAGCAGATTCTGGAAATACTCAGAGAAAGAATGTCGTAGAAAATTACCCACTTTTGGAGCTTTTTGCCTAAAGACAAGCCACAGTCAGCTCTGTCTGATCTGACTAAAACAGAACTCTTTCTGTCTTTCTGATCTAAAGTATCACAGGACAAAGTTCAGGGAAATCCCAGGTACTGGAAAGGGGAAGGTGGAATCTCAGAAAGGGGAGAGGCATGGAGAGAAGCCCCTAAATTCTGTGTATAAGCTATCCAAATCTCTGGTTGACCCCTGAACCACATATGCATTGGAGATACTTGAGTTTAAGAAGAACTGAATTGACATTTGAGCTACCTTTCAAAAGGTAGAGTTTACAGCTTAAGTCCAAGAAAACTGCTCGTTGATTAAAAAATCCTTTGGAGGGGCGCCTGGGTGGCTCAGTCGGTTAAGCGTCCGACTTCAGCTCAGGTCACGATCTCGCGGTCCGCGAGTTCGAGCCCTGCGTCGGGCTCTGGGCTGATGGCTCGGAGCCTGGAGCCTGTTTCCGATTCTGTGTCTCCCTCTCTCTCTGCCCCTCCCCCGTTCATGCTCTGTCTCTCTCTGTCTCAAAAATAAATAAATGTTAAAAAAAAAATCCTTTGGAGAAGTATAGCAAAATCTGGAATTTCTACAACATAGCATTTATGAGATCCAAGATATATTTGAAGATACAGGAAAATGTGACCCATTCTCAAAAGAAAAGATAATCAGCAGAGACCAATGGTGAGAGGACCCAAATGTTGAAATTAGCAGATACAGATTTAAAAGTTACTATAACAACAACAACAAAAAGTTGTTATAACCATGTTCAAAGGAGTAAAGAAAAAATGTGCTCCTGATGAAGGAAAACATAAGGAGATGCATCCAGACTATAAAAAAAAGTACTAAGTGGAAATTCTAAAACTGAAGCATACAATATCTGAAATGAAAAATTAACTGGCTGAATTTAGCAGCAGGTTTTGGATGGCAGAGGAAAGATCCAGTGAACTTGAAATAATGCAATCTGAATAACAAAGAAAAAAGGTGGAAAAAGAAAGAAAAAGCCTGCAAGACTTGTGGGACAATATAAAAAATTCAGGATATGTGTTATCAAAGGAAAGTCAGAGTGAGGTTAAAAAAAAAACAAAACTTTAGTAAATAATAGATAAAATTTTCCTGTATTTGGTAAGAGGTAGAATTTACCAATTAAAGTCAGTGAAATCCCGGCAGGGGAAATATAAAGAAACCATGCTTACAAACACTATAGGCAAACTGCTGAAAAATGATAAAGGGAAAAATCATGAAAACATTGCATGCAGAGGGACAATGCTTCAGTTAACTGCTGACTTTTAGTGAAAACATGGAGACGGTAAAACATTTTTTTTTTTTGTACCTTTTGATCACTCACCCTTTTGCCCACCTTCCACCTTCTGCCTCTGGCAACCACCAATATTCTTTGCATCTGTGAGCTTGTGGGGTTTCTTTGTTTTTAATTCCATGTAAGAGTGAGATCATGCAGTATTTTTCTTACTCTGTCTGACTCATTTCACTTAGCATAATGCCCTTAAGGTCTATCCATGTTATAGCAAACAGCAAGATTTCCTTCTTTTTTATACACATGCATAGATGTAGATATAGATATAGATATAGATACCACGTTTTTTGTATCCATCAATGGACATAGGTTACTTCCATATTTTGGTTATTGTAAATAATGCTGCAGTGAGCATAGAGGTGTAGATACATTTTGAGATAGTGTTTTCTTTTACTTCAATAAAAACCCAGTAGTGGAATTGCTAGGTCATATGGTAGCTCTATTTTTAATTTTTTGAAGGGCCTCCATACTGTTTTCCATAATACGTGCACCAATTTACAGCCCCACCGATAGTACTCAAGGGTTACCTTTTCTCCATATCCTTGTCAACACTTGTTATTTCTTGGGTTTTTTTGATAACAGTCATTATAACAGGTGTGATATATCTCATTGTGGTTTTGATTTACATTTCCCTCATGATTAGTGATACTGAGCACCTTTTCATGTACCTGTTGGCCATTTAATGTCTTCTTTGGAAAAATGTCTATTCAGTTCCTCCTTTATTTTTCCTCATCATAGTAAGTGTACTCTTTATTCCCTATCACATATTTCGGCCATCCCACCACCCATTTCCCATCTAGTAACTATCAGTTTGTTCTCTACAGTTAAGAGTCTGTTTCTTGCTTTGTCTTTCTGGTTTTTTTTCCTTTGCTCATTTGTTTTCTTCATTGTACAGAAACTTTATTTTGATGTAGACCCAATAGTTTATTTTTGCTTTTATTTCCCTTGCCTCAGGAGACATATTTAGAAAAAATGTTGCTACGGCCAATGTCAAAGAAATTATTGTTTGTGCTCTCTTGAAGGGTTTTTATGGTTTCAGGTCTCACATTTAGGTCTTTAATCTATTTTGGGGTTATTCTTGTGTATTGTGAAAGAAAGTGGTTCAGTTTAATTCTTTTGCATGTAGCTGTCCAGTTTTCTCAATATGATTTGTTGAAGAGACTGTCTTTATCCCATGGTATATTCATTTCTCCTTTGTCGAAGACTAATTGACCATATAATTATGGGTTTATTTCTGGGCTTTCTATCCTATTCCATTGATCTATGTGTGGATTTTTGTGCCAGTACCATACTGTTTTAAGTACTGCTTTGTAATATAACTTGAAGTCTGAAATTGTGGTATCTCCTTTTTTTTTTTTTTTTTTTTTTCAAGATTGCTTTGCCTATTTGAGGTCATTTGTGGGTCCATACAAATTTTAGGATTGTTCTAGTTCTGTGAAAAATGATGTTGGTATTTTTATAGGGATTGCATTAAATCTGTAGATTGCTTTGGGTAATATAGACATTTTATTTTATTTTTAAAGATTATATTTTGAAGTGATCTCTACAGCCAATGTGGGGCTTGAACTTAAAACTCTGAGATCAAGAGTTGCATACTCCACTGAGTTGGCCAGGTGCCCAGGATAGTATCGACATTTTAACAATATTTGTTCTTTCAACCCATGAGCATTTCTTTGTATTGTCTTGAATTGCTTTCATCCATGTTTTATAGTTTTCAGGGTACGAGTCTTTTACCTCTTTGGTTGAGTTTATTCCTAGATATTTTATTGTTTTGGGTGCAATTGTAAATGTGATTGTTTTCCTTTTTTTTTAATTTTTTTTAATGTTTATTTATTTTTGAGACAGAGAGAGACAGAGCATGAGCGGGGGAGGGGCAGAGAGAGAGGGAGACACAGAATCCGAAGCTGGCTTCAGGCTCTGAGCTGTCAGCACAGAGCCCGACGCGGGGCTCAAACTGGTCAACCACGAGATCATGACCTGAGCCAAAGTCGGAGGCTCAACTGACTGAGCCACTGAGCACTCCTGTGATTGTTTTCTTAATTTCACTTTCTGCTGCTTCATTATTAGTATATAGGAATGCAACAGATTTCTGTATGTAGATTTTGTATCCTGTGACTTTACTGAATTCATTTATCAGTTCCAATAGTTTTTTGGTAGAGTATTTAGGATTTTCTATATATGGTATTATGTCATCTGCAAATAGTGAGAATCTTACTTCTTCCTTACCAGTCTGGATGCCTTTTTATTTCTTTGTGTTGTCTAATAGCTGTGGCTAGGACTTCCAGTACTGTGTTGAATAAAAGTGGTGAGAGTGGACATCTTTCTCTTGCTCCAAACATTAGGGGATAAGCTCTCAGTTTTTGAGTATGATGTTGGCTGTGTGTTTTTCACATAACGACTTTATTATCTTGAGTATGTTCCCTCTAAACCTACTTTGTTGAGAGTTTTTATCATGAATGGATGTTGTACTTTGTTGAATGCTTTTTCTGCATCTGTTGAAGTGATCATATGGCTTTTATCCTTTCTCTTACTGATGTGATGTATTACCTTGATTGTTTTGCAAATGTTGAACCACTCTTACATCTCCAGGAATAAAGTCCCACTTGATCATGGTAAATTATTTTTTTAACATATTGTTAGATTCATATTGCTGATATTTTGTTGAGGATTTTTGCATCTATATTCATGAGAAATCTTGCCCTGTAGTTCTTTTTTTGTAGTTTTACTCTGGTTTTGGTATCAGGGTGATACTGGCCTCATACAATGAATTTAGAAGCTTTCCTTCTTCTATGTTTTGGAATAGTTTGAGAAAAGTAGGTATTTACTCTTCTTTAAATGTTGTAGAATTTATCTGTGTGGCTGTTTGATCCTGGACTTTTGTCTGTTGGGAAGTTTTTTGATTACTAATTCAGTTTCATTGCTGATAATTAGTCTGTTCAAATTTTCTATTTCTTCCTGCTTTAGTTTTGGTAAGTTATAGGTTTCTAGAAATTTATCCATTTCTTCTAAGTTGTCCAATTGCTGGTTTTCATAACATTCTGCTGTAATTGTCTGTGTTATTAGTTGTTATTTCTCCTCTTTTTTTTTTTTTTAACATTTTTACTTTTTTTGAGAGATAGAGACAGCGCAAACCGGGGAGGGGCAGAGAGAGGAGACACAGAATCTGAAGCAGGATCCAAGCTTTTAGCTGTCAGCACAGAGCCTGACACGGGGCTTGAACATACAAACCGTGAGATCATGACCTGAGCCAAAGCTGGACACCCAACCGACTGAGTCACCCAAGCACCCTTATTTCTCTTCTTTCATTAGTGATTTTATTTGGTCCTCTGCCTGTTTTTTTATTTAGTTTTGGAACTTTTACTTTTTTATTGAAGTATAGTTGATACACATTGTTACATCAGTTTCAGGTATGCAGCATATTGATTCAAGTAGTCTATACATTATGCTGTACTCACCACAAGTGTAGCTTTCATCTGTCACCATACAACACTATTATAATATCATTGATTATATTACTTATGTTTTACCTTTTATCCCCATGACTTATTCCATAACTGGAAGCCTATATATCCCACTCCCCTTCACCCATTTTGCCCATTCCCGCACTGTCTTTTTCATTCTTGCCTCCTGTGACATAAGTTAATTGATCACACAAGCATGGGTTTATTTCTGTGCTCTCTGTTTTGTTCTATTGATCTGTGTCTCTCTTTTTGTGTCAGCACTGTACTGTTTTGATTACTACAGCTTTGTAGTATATCTTGACATCTGGGAATGTGAAACCTCCAACTTATTATTAACGATATTCTTCCAGTCCATGAGCATGGAGTATCTTTCCATTTCTTATTGTTGTCTTCAGTTTCTTTCATCAGTATCTTAGAGTTTTCAGAGTTTTCACCTCCTCAGTTAAGGTTTTTCCTACAGATTTTTTTCTTTTCAGTACAATTTTAAGTGAGATTGTTTTTTTAATTTTCCTTTCTGCTACTTCATTAGTAGTGTATAGAAATGCAACTGATTTTGATATTTTGTATCCTGCAACTTTACTGAATTCATTTATTCTAATAGGTTGTGTGTGTGTGTGTGTGTGTGTGTGTGTGGTCTAAGGGTTTTCAACATATATCATGTCATTTGCAAATAGAGACAGTTTTACTTTTTCTTTACAATTTGGATGCATTTTGTTTTTTGTCTGATTGCTGTGGCTAGGACTTCTAGTACTATATTAAATAAAAGTTGGGAAAGTCAACACCTTTGCCTTCTTCCTGATCTTAGAAGAAAAACTCTCAGTTTTTCACCACTGAGTATGATATTAGTTGTGGCCTTTATTATGTTGAGATATGTTCCATCTAAACCCACTTTGTTGAGAGTTTTTATCATGCAGATGTTGAATTGTGTCTAGTGCTTTTTCTTCATCTATTGAGATGGTCATATGATTTTTATTTTTCATTTTATTGATGCAATGTATCATATTCATTGAGCTGTAAATATTGAACCATCCTTGCATCTCTGAAATAAATCCTACTTGATCATGGTAAATTATCCTTTTCATGTATTGTTGAATGTGATTTGCTAATACTTTGTTGAGGATTCTTATATCTATATTCATAGGGATATTGGCCTGTAGTTTCCTTTTATTGTAATGTCTTTGGTTTCGGTATCAGGGTAATGCTAGCCTCATAGAATGTATTTTGGGAGCTTTCTTTCATCTATTTTTTGGAATCCTTTGAGGAGAATAGATATTAGCTTTTCTTTAAATGTTTGCTGGAATTCATCTGTGAATCCATCTGGTCCTGGACTTTTGTTTGTTGGGAATGTTTTTATTACTGATTCAATTTCATTACTAGTAATTGGTCTGTTCAGATTTTCTCTTTCTTTTTGATTCAGTTTTGGAAGAATTGTATGTTTCTAGGAATTTGTCCATTTTTTTCTAGGTTGCCCAATTTGTTGGCATATTGTTTTTCATAGTGGTCTCTTATAGTCCTTTGTATTTCTGTAGTGTTGGTTATTATGCCTTCTTGTTCATTTATGATTTTATTTATTTGGGTCTTCCCTCTTTTTTTTCTTGATAAATCTGGCTAAAAGTTTATTCATTTTGTTTACCTTTTCAAAGAACTGGCTCTTGGTTTCATTGATCTTTTCTATTTTGTTAGTCTCTATTTCATTTATTTCTGCTCTAATCTTTTTCCCCCCTTCTACTAACCATGGATTTTGTTCATTTTTTTTCTAGTTCCTTTAGGTGTAAAGTTGGAGTGTTTATCTGAGATTTTTCTTGTCTCTTGGAGTAGGCCTTTATCACCATAAATCTCTCTTAGAACAACTTCCACAGTGTTTCAAAGATTTTGGACCACTGTGTTTTCATTCTCATTCTCATTTGTCTCCATGAATTTTTTAAATTTCCTTCTGATTCTTCATTTACCCATTAGTTGTTTAGTAGCATGCTGGTTAGCCATCACATGTTTGTGTTTTTAAAATTTTTTTCCTATGATTGATTTCTAATTTCATATTGTTGTGGTTGGGAAAGATTCATGATATAATTTCAGTCTTCTTAAATTTACTGAGACTTGTTTTGTGGCCTAATGTGATCTATCCTGGAGAATGTTTTATGTGCACTCGAAAAGAATGTGCATTCTGTTGTTTTTGGATGGAATGTTCTGTGTATATCTATAAAGTCCATCTGGTCTAATGTGTTGTTCAAAGATACTGTTTCTTCATTTTCTGCCTGTATGACCTATTCATTGATGTAGGTGGGATGTTAAACTTCCCTATTATTGTATTAGCATCAGTTTCTCCCTTTATGTTTATTAATGTTTGCTTTATGTATTTAGGTGTTCCCCTTTTGGGTGCATAGATATTTACAATTGTATTCTCTTGTTGGATTGATCCCATTATTATGTAATGACATTCTTTGTCTCTTGATACAGTCTTTGTTTTAAAGTCTATTTTGTCAGATGTAAGTATTGCTACCTGGCTCTTTTTTTGCTTCCATTTACATGGAGTATCTTTTTTTATTCTTCACTTTCGGTCTATATGTGTCTTCACATCTGAAGTGAGTATCTCTCTCTCTCTCTCTCTCTCTCTCTCTCTCTCTCTCTTTTTATCATGTTTTCCTTTTAATTGACTACTTAATTCACATTGTTTCTTCTCTTGGCTGTTATTTTGGTAACAATTAGGTCCCCACCTCTCAAGAACATTGTTTCCCAGCAGGCTGACACAGAGCCATTGTGAACACAGGCCCCAAACTAGGGCTTTTGGAATAACAACAATGACAAAAATAGCCTTTCTTTTCACCTAGGAAGGGATTGTGAATCAGAGGGTCCAAAGCTCCAGTTTCCAAACACAGAAAACACTGGGAGTTGAGGTAAAAATGGAAACCAAAATGCATCAGAAATGAAATATAGTATTCCCTCATATATTCAAGGTCAGGATGGTTTTCGAGAAAGAAGTATCTGATCATTTGGCCTCTTGTATTAAGAATGGCCCCACTCCAGCATTTTTAAAGAAAGATGTTCTTGTTTCTATTTCACTTCCTAAAGGGGTATGAAATCTAATATAATCAGTAAGAATAAATCAGCTCACTCACAAGATACTCCCAGATAATGTGCTGATCATAGCACATTATTTCAAAGTGACAAAATTCAGGATAATCTGAGAAAAGAATTCAAAAGTGACAGCTACATTTGCTGATAGGTTTATGTGAGACACACATACATGTTTTTCCAGTGTATATGTCAAAAGACCAAGACCATCAAGATCGTCAAAATAAGTTATTTTGTACATTATAATGCACAGAACAACAGAGGGAAGGACAGTTTCTCAGAGAATGACCAAAAGGCATTTTGCAAAAGGTTCATATCACTCCTAGGCAGAAGGACTGGAGCCCAGTGCCTTATGTCCTTTTATTAGTTTGACCCCTCCTCTTCTTTGGTTGCAGTGGCCTCAATGGGAGCTGTCTCTTCTAAACGTTCTGCTGACTTTTCCTCTTCCTCCTCCACTTCCTCCTCATCCTCCTGGGAATAGAGGTCGGGTATTTCTGCATACATTCCTGCATGACCCAGAACTGGTCTACACAGTCTGACCCCTTGACATTCTCTGTGCTATGGTAGAAGCAGGAAAAGGCTGACTTGAACTGTTCTTCATAGGGGCCACTGGCCATTCCCCCAAGACATGGGCAGTTCCAATTAATGTCTCCATTTGGCAGGATCAGTCCATACTCTTCATACGGATCATTGGGATCATCAGCCACCAGCTCTGCTTTGCTGGAGTTTCATGGTCTTCTTTGGTCACAAATATAATTAGATCCTTCCCTTCCTGCCAGCAGTAGGCCATGGTTTGCAGCTTAGGCACTCAGACCTCCCAGCAATAGTGGTGGGGGTAGCACAAGCAGAGGAGGGCTCACAGCTGTGACCTCTGAAATGAGTCTCTTGTAGGAAGCATATAGATTGTTGTTGTTTTTTAAATCCATTCCACCACCCCCATGTGTTTTGATTAGAGCATTTAGACCATTTATATTTAAAGTAATTATTGATAGGAATGTACTTATTGCCATTTTATTACTTTCTGGTTGTTTTTATAGTTCTTTGTTCCTTCTTGCTCTCTTTCCTTGTGATTGATGGCTTTCTGTAGTATTATGCTTGCTTTTCTTTCTCCTTATCTTGTGTGTATCTGTTGTAGGTTTTGGGCTTGTGGTTGTCATGAGATCCATATATAACATTTTAAGTATATAGCAGTCTATATTATGTTGGTGGTCACTTAAGTTTTAACACATGCTGAAAACTGCTTTTTTACTCCCCTGTCCACCATGTCTTACTTATATATTGTCATATTTTACATCTTTTTGTTCACAACTTCTTTATTTCTAATTATGGCCTTTTCTTTTCCACTGAAAGAACGCTTCTTGTTAGTGGTGATGAGCTTCTTTAAATTTGTTTGTCTGGAAAACTCTTTATCTATCCTTCAATTCTGAATGATAACTTTGCCAAATAGAGTATTTTTGGTTGTAGATTTTTTTTTTCTTTCAGTACTTTGAATATATCATGCCATTCCCTTTTGGCCTATCAAGTTTCTGCTGAAAAATTAGCTGATAGCCTTATGGGGTTTCCCTTGTATGTAACTTCTTCTCTTTTACTGTCTTTAAAATTCTCTTTATCCTTAACCTTTCATATTTTAATCATTATGTGTTATGGTGTTAACATCTTTGGGTTTATCTTGTTTGCAATTCTCTTTGCTTCCTGAACAAGGATTACTATTTCCTTCCTCAGGTTAGGGAACTTGTTAACTATTATTTCTTTAAATAAGTTTTCTGCTCCCCCCCCCCCCGCCTCCTTGTGAGACCCCTGTAGTGCAAATATTTGTTCATTTGATGTTGTCCGACAGATAATTGTTTAAAGTTATTTCTTCCTTTTATTGTTCAGTGTGGATACTTTCCATTACCCTATCTTCCAGATCTCTGGTCCATTCTTCTGTATCGCTAATGTACTGTTGATTCCTTCTGGTGGATTTTTCATTTCAATTATTGTATTCTTCAACCCTGATAGGTTCTTTTTTATGTTTTCTCTCTCTTTGTTGACGTTCTCACTGAGCTCTTCCACTCTTCTCTCTAGTTCAGTGAGCATCTTTATGATTATTACTTTAAACTCTTTATTCAGACATATTACTTTTCTCTGTTTTATTTAGTTCTTTTTCTGAGGTTTTTGTCTTGCTCTTTTGTTTGGAGCATATTCCTCTGTATCATTTTGCTTGACTTCCTGTTTGTTTCTATGAATTAGGTAGTATAGCTGCTTTTCCTAACTTGAAGGAAAGTGTCTCATTTTGCTTGATTTTCTTATGTTTGTTTCTATGAATTAGGCAGAATAGCTGCTTTTCCTAAACTTGAAGGAATAGCTCTTTCTCCTAAATTTGAAGTATGGTCGTCCCCTCTGTAGACTATGTATGCCTGGTGATTCTGGCTGTCTGTCTGGAGTCTTTGGGTGCTCCATGCTGAGGCTGCCCTAGTGGGAAGGCCAGAGCTGATGTGGATATAGGCTGGGACAGTCCCAGGGCTCTCTGTGCAGAGGGTACCTTGGCAGGACAGCTGAAGCTGAAGTGGTGCAAGTCAGGAGGTCCTGAGGTTCTCCCTACAGAGGGCACCCTAGCAGGACAGCTAAGGCTGAAGTAGGTGTGGGCTGGTGCAGTCCCTTGGCTCTCTATGCAAAGGTTACTCTGGCAGGACAGCTAAAGCTAAAAGGGGGGCAAGCCTGGGTGTCCTGAGGCTCTCCATGTGTGTGTGTGGGGGGGGGTTCCCTGATGGGGTGGCTGGAGTCAAAGTGGGACATGGGCCAGGAGGTCCCAGGGTGCTCTATACAGAGGATGCCCTGGGAGGACAGCTGAAGCTGAAGTAGATACAAGTGAGGGCTTCCCAGGACTCTCTGCACAAAGGGTGCCCTGGTGGGGTGGCTGGAGCCTAGGCAGGAATCAGCCAGGGTTTTCAGAGCACTCTGTGCCAGGGGTGCCCTAGCAAGCCATCTGAAGTCAAAGTTGTATGGGCCTAGAGTGTTCTGAAGTGATTTGTGCCTGTGTCATTGTGTCACGATGTCGGTAGTGAAAGCTAACAGGAGGTATCCCAGTGTGCTGTATGCTGGGGTGGCCTCAGTGGGATGGCTGGGGTTAGTTTAGGCCAGGGACCCAGGACTCGCTGAGATGAGACGCTGGCTGGGATACCTGGACCCTGCTCCTGTCCATACTATCTAAGTGGAAAAGGAACACAACTGTGGCATTAGCCATCCCTTCTGACCCTGAGAGAGTTCCAGCAGCTTTCCCATCACTTCGCAGGGTTCTAGGGCTGGATCTTTTATATTCCAGTTGTTTTTTTTCCCCACAGCTTTTTTTTTTCTGTGCCCCAGAGCATCCAGGGCTGGTGTGAACTATAGGCCCAGTGCTCCCTGAGGCAACAGGCATGCTATGGCACCTGCACAGTTCTCCATCTGTGCTATCATGGTGGAGGGGGAGCGTAAACTGTGGCATTCACCAGCACCTCTGACCTAGAGAGAGTTCCAGCAGCTTCCTTGCTGTTTTACAGGGTTCTAGGGCTTCCTTTATATTCTAGTTGCCTTTTTTTTTTTTTAATTTGAGGGAGACAGCATGAGTGGGGGAGAGGAGCAGAGGAGAGAGAGAGAGAGAGAGAGAGAGAGAGAGAGAGAGAGAGAGAATCGCAAGCAGGCTCAACATTCAACACGGGGTCAAACATGGGGCTTGATCCCACAACACTGGGATCATGACCTGAGCTGAAATCAAGAGTCAGACATTCAACAGAATGAGCCACCCAGGCATCCCAGAAAAGCGGCAGTTTAAAAGGGCAACTAGGGGGTGTCAGCCAGTTGAGCAACCAACTCAATTTCTGCTCAGGTCACAATCCCAGGGTCGTGGTATTGAGCCCTACGTTGGGCTCTACGCTGAGTAGAGATTCCTGCTTAAGATTCTAGCTCTCTCCCTGCACCTCTCTCCCCACTCACATACTTTTTCTCTCTCCAAAATAAAATAAAATAATAAAAATAAACTGCATGTTTTCTTCCATGCCCCAGGGCAGATGAATCTGCTCATGTTCTCCCTATACTCTCCCTCCCCTCTGCAGTTCGTAGCATGATGGGGTGGGGGAAGTTCCCTTCCTTACCATGCTTTCATCACTTTTGCCTGTTCTCTGCATGGTCTCCATATCTTTTGTTGTACAGCAGTTGTTATTGAGTTGTATGAGTTTTTAACTATATTTTGGATAGTGACCCCTTATCAAAGATATGATTTGCAAATAGTTTCTCCTATTCTGTAGGTTGTCTTTCATTTTGTTGATCTTTACAGAAGCTTTTCAGTTTGATATAGTCCCACTTGTTTATTTTTTGCTTTGTTGCATTTGCTTTTAGTGTCAAATTGTAAAAATCATCACCAAGACCATTGTTAAGGAGTTTACCCCCATGTTTTCTTCTAGTTTTGTGTTTTCAGGTGTTATGTGTAATTAATCCATTTTAGTTGATTTTTGAATATGATGTAAAATAGGGGTTCAGTTTCACTGTTTTGCATGTGGCTGTCCAGGTTTTCCAACACCTTTTACTGAGAAGACTATCCTTTCCCCATTGTATATTCTTGGTGCCTTTGTGATAAATTAATTGATCATATATGTATAGATCTATTTCTGAGTCTCTTCTGTTCCACTGATATATGTGTCTGTTTTTATGCCAATACCATACTGTTTTGATTACTACAGAGTTGTAATATAATTTGAAATCAGCAATGTGATGATTCAAATTATGTTCTTCTTTCTTAAGATTGCCATGGCTATTCTGGGTCTTTTGTTGTCCCCTATAAACTTTAGGATTGTTTGTTCTATTTTTGTGAAAAGTACCATTGGAATTGCTTTGGATATTATGTACATTTTAACAATGTTCTTGTGATCCATGAGCACATAATATCTCTCCATTTATTTGTGTCTTCAATTTCTTTCTTCAGTGTCTGATAGTTTTCAGTATGCTGAAATATAGATATGTATTTTTTCAGTTTTCACCTATTCATTATATTTATTTCTGGATATTTGATTCTTTTTGATCCAGCTGTAATTCAGATTTTTAAAATTCTCTTTCTGATAGAAGTGAAATGTATTTTTGTATATTGATTTTATATTCTGCAACTTTGCTGAATCCACTTATTCTAACAGTTTTGGGTGGGATCTTTAGGATTTTCTATATATAGAATTATGTCATCTGCAAATAGGAAATTTTACTTCTTCCTTGCCAATTTAGATGACTTTTATTTCTTTTTCTTGCCTAATTGCTGTGGCTAGGACCTCCAGTACTATCTTGAATGAAAATGGTGAGAATGGACATCCTTGTTTTGTTCCTGATCTTACAGAAAGAGTTTTCAGTTTTCCACCATTGAGTAGATGTTAGCTGTGGGCTTGTTATATATGACCTTTATTATGGTGAGGTATGTTCCCTGTATACTCACTTTGTTGAGAGCTTTTGTCATAAACAGATGTTGAATGTTGTCAAATGCTTTTTCTGCATCCATTGAGATGATCATATGATTTTAACCTTTCATTTTGTTAGTGGTATATCATCACAGTGAATGATTTATGAATGTTGAATCATACTTGCACCCCAGGGATAAATCCCACTTGATTGTGGTGAATGATCTTTTTAATGTATTGTTGAATGTGATTTGCTGATATTTTTTTTGAGGATTTTTGTTTGTATGTTCATCAGGGATACTGGCCTGTAGTTTCCTTTATTTGTAGTGTCTTTGACTGGTTTTGGTATCAGGGTAGTGCTAGCCTCATAGAATGTATTTGGGAGCTTTCTTTCATCTTCTATTTTTTGGAATCCTTTGAGGAGAATAGATATTATCTCTTCCTTAAATGTTTGGTAGAATTCATCTATGAATCTCTCTGGTCCTGGACTTTTGTTTGTTGGGGATTTTTTGATTACTGATTCAGTTTCATTACTATTAATTGGTCTGTTGAGATTTTCTTTCTTTCTGATTCACTTTTGGAAGATTGTATGTGTCTAGGAATTTATCCATTTCTTTTTGGTTATCCAATTTGTTGATGTATAATTGCTCACAGTAACATTTTTTAAATGCTAGAGAATATTGTCAACCTAGAATTATATTCCCAGCAAAAATATCTTTCAACAATGCAAATAAAAAGATAGTTTTTGCACATTAAAAATCAGTTAATTCTTTTACTGGGGCTCTCCAATAAGAAATGCTAAATGAAGTTTTCAGGCAAAAGGGAAATGATCCTAAGATGGAAGGAAGGAATGAAGAACATTCATCTTTAGGAAGGAATGAAGAACATAAAAATGGTAAATATCTAGATAAATATAGAAGACTATTTTCTCCCTTTTAACTGTTTAAAGATAAGACTGTTTAAAAACAAAATTTAACAATTTTGTGGGATTTATAAGGTACACAGAAGCAATAGAAATGGCAAGTGTTGCATAAAGGATGATGGGAGTGGGTAAGTAAATGGACCCATGTAGTTTTAAGGTTCTACCTTTTACATAAAGGGATACAATATAAACTCTAAATTAAGTTGCATATGTTAAGGATGCCTACTGTAAATCCTAGAACAGCACTAAACAATAATGCAGAGTATGTAGTGAAAAAATTAATAGGTTAAAAGTATTTAAATATTTAAAGGACAGAAAACATCAAACTGAAGGAATTAACAAAAAGCAGACCCTTCAGTGCCCCTAGGACAAAGTCCATGAGGCTTCCATGGCCTGGCTCCTGCCAACTTTTCTGGCCTCATCTCTCTGGCCCACTAAGCATTCCCCATATTAAGTTGTCTCTACTTCCCTCCATTCTCCCTCTCCTGTCTTCTTCCTCTCTTATCATCTCCTGCAAGGGACATCTTTCCCACAGTCCTTTCCCTTGGCTTACTCTTCATTCTTCAGGTCTCAGCAAGGTGACACTTATTTCAGAAAGCCCTTCTGGGCCAGGTTTTCCTTTCTGTGTCATCCATTGCCACCCCCCAACCCCCCGCCACACACACACACACACACACACACACACACACACACACACACACACCCTTCATCACTTCACTCACCTGGATTCTCTGAAATTTCTGGCTCATTATTCTGTGTCCCTAAACTGAACTTCACAAGGGCAGGGATATGTATGGCCTCTTCTGCTCACCATTCTGTGCCATGGCCTGCAAAGTGCTCAACTCATAGTAAATATTCAGTAAACATTTGTCAAGTGACTAAAAGAGTGATTAAATGAATTAGTAGAGAAGGTGGATAGTGATTTTTCTGCCTAAGAGGGAGTCCCTATGCTGAGGAGGTACTGTCACAAAAAATAGCAGCAAGGGGGGCTGAGGGAACAAGCCTGTCAGAAGCACTGAGGCAGTGCATGTTGGCATGAAAGATAACCAAGTTGAATCATTGAATAGAAAAAGCACAGGATGATATGAGTAGCATGCTGTCAGTTGTGTGATACAGGTATAGTCTACTTCCTGAAGGATGTACAAGAAATTTGTAATAGTGAGCTTCATTGTGGAGGAAGGAAAATATTTTCAATTTGTACAGTGTTCGTGCACCTGGGTGGCTCAGTCAGTTAAGTGTCTGACTTCGACTCAGGTCATGATCTCATGGTTCATGAGTTTGAGCCCTGTGTCAGGCTCTCTGCTGACAACTCAGAGCCTGGAGCCTGCTTTGGATTCTGTGTCTCCCTCGCTCTCTGCCCCTCCCCCACTCATGCTCTGTCTCTCTCAAAAATAAACATTTAAAAAAATAAAAATAAATAAAATTAAAAACAAGTAGATTGTGAATGTAAAGACTTTATGTGTAGTGCTAGCCATAATTGGAATAAATAAAAACAACCTGCATGTCTGTATTAGTATTTTCCAGAGAAACAAAGCCAATAGTGTGTATATGTGTATAAAAAGATTTATTATAAGGAATTGGCTCATGCAGTTATGGAGACTGGCCTAAGTCCTAAGATCTGCACAGTGACTTGACATGCTGGAGACTCAGGAAGAACCGATTTTAGTTTGAGTCTAAGGAAATAAAAAGCTGATGTCCTAATTCAAAAGTGGACAGACAGAAAGAATTTTCTTACTTAGGGTACAGTCAGCCTTTTTCTATGCAGTCCTTCAACAGATTAGATGAGGCCCACCCACACTAGAAAGGGCAGTCTGCTTTACTTATTCTATCAATTGAAATGTTAATCTCATCTAAGCACATTAACATTCAGAATAATGTTTGACCAAATATTACCTGGGTATTCCATGGCTCAGTCAAGTTGACACATAAAATTAACCATCCCAATGTCCTACAGTAGGGTAATAGAATATAACACAGGCCTTAAAGTGCTAATTGTAAAGGCTAGGGAAAATGAGTATGGTAGGAAACTAAGTGGAAAAAAAAAAACCACGGAATACTGGATTGTACCTACAACTGCAACTGTGAAATATGTGCATGCATGGATAAAGAATAGAAGGGAATAGGAAGACATAGAAGTAACTTTTGTGTTAAGTTGCTGAGATTATGGAGAAGAGTTTTCCTTACATTTTTCCTTTAGTTTTTTAATAATATTTTTAAAATGTAAGAAACCAGAAATCCCAGATGTAAGATTGTACAGGAGGATGGAGTAGTAGTAAAAAAACAGTGCCTGGCACATTGTCTGTACTAAAATAACTATTGAATGAATGAACAATAGTTACTGTCCTCAGCTGGCTTCCCTAGAAGCAGACCATGGGACAAGGATTTGAGTGCAAGTAATATATTTGGGAGGTGATCACTGGTAGGGCATAGAGAAGTGAGACTGGGAAGGGAAAGAAGCCAATACAGTGCTCTTTAATGAGAAGTATGACTGGTGACTATTGACTAACAATCCATTGGAGACCTCTGGGACAATATGTAGAATTGGCTTCGCTTTGTTTCACTCAGAGAACAAGAAAGAAGGAGTTTTAATCTAAAGACTCCCATTGGTTGAAAGGGCTGCTTCTGGGGGCATTAATTCCTTGGCATTTGTAGCCTACCCCAAGCTAGGGCTGATCGCACTTCTGTGGCTAGAGAAAGCCTGCAGGCAGTCACAGGTGCTTGAAGTGAGAAGCTGTTAGTTATATGGGAACAATGAGTGCTAAGGGCAGCGAGCTGGGCACTGACAACATCTGCAAAAGTTACTGTCATTGAACACCTATGATTCGGGCACTTGGTGAACATTGTCTCTATTCCCCACCCCAGTTTTACAAGATGATTATTCTATGTTTCAAGTGAAGAAACTGAAGCACAGAGAGGTTGTGACTTACTCAAAGTCATGCAGGGCAAGGTACTTGAACTATAAGCCTACTATGTTTTTCACTTCCTCCTGCTATCTCCCAGTAAACTCAGCACTGGAAACTTCCTAGATAAACTCAACAAAAATTTTTTAAAAATAGACAATAAAAACCAAAATGGTGACAAGTTCAAAGTAGCAATTTAGTAAGATCCGCTTCAAAACAGCACACCTGTCTGCGTCCACCTGTGCAATCCATAAGGATTGAAATCTCTGACAGAAAGAGAAAGCACAAAAAAGAGGACATCTACCAGGGCAGAAGCAGCATTCCCAGCTAAGAATAAGGCCGGGGTCAATAAACTTGTACTTACTACTTTCTGAGAGCTCAAAGAAGAAATCATGACTGCAGAAGGAAATTTATGGGTACTATTAGAAAAGCAAATCTGCCTTTGTTACTTTCTCCCTCTGAATCCTTCAGTGACTCCCAACTGCCTTCAGTATTCCCTCAGTAGAGCATACGAGTGATTCAAGATTTGGTATCTGCCAACCTTTCTGTGCTCATCTACCCCTCACTCACAGCCATGTAACACCACCTGCAGTCCTCCCACTAGCCCAGCTCTGTCACACCCCAGTCCACTTGTGAAGGCTGGTCCTATTACCCTGAATTTTCTTTTCCTCTCTTTTCCACCCAGCTAATTCCTACTCGCTATTCAAGGCTTAGTCACTATGTTTTTTACTGAAGTTTCTTAATCTTTAAAAAAAACATACCCTTGGGGAGCCTGGGTGGAGCCCTGCTCATGTGCGCTCTCTCTCTCTCTCTCTCTCTCTCTCTCTCTCAAAAATAAATAAACGTTAAAAAAAATTTTAAACCATACCCTTAGCAGATATATGTATGTGTATGTATGTCTGCATTTCATACCAGCCTTCCCCTGAGACTCTGATTATTCCTCTTTGAGAATTGCTGATATGCAGAATATATCCTCTACATCTGAATATCTATCATCTGGAATGATTTTGTATTTACTTTATGTAGTCTTCCTTGTCAGAACCATACTTTTTCACTTCCTCATTTATCAAATAATGTTATAATATTGAATGCATTTTTTTGAGCCTTTGCCCTTCAATGCAAAGATTCCCCATCAGCTTCCATACTCCTTCCTCTGATCCACACCAGATGGGAATTACTATTCTATGGGAAATTTCTCAAGATGTCAGCCTAAGCCAGGTGGCGCTTTCCTGTACACAGATTATCTTATATATACACCTTTATATTAACCCTTTCATGCTGTTGTGAATGTATGGGTATAATTAGTAATTTTCCACTGAGTTCTTTTTTTTAAAGGGAATAAACATATTAAGTTTCCACCAAGTTCCAGGCACTGTCTTAGTTAAATGAGTAATCCTCAGGAGGAAAAAGAGGACAAGGGCCTATGTAATTTTTCAAGCACGGTTCCAACTAGTTAGTGATGAAGCTGTGATTCTAGGTGCAGTTTGCCTGATATTGGAGTCTATGCTCATTCATTAAAGTGCATTTGTGCTTGAAGGAAAAGCTGTGTCTAAGCTCTGCATCTGTGTGCTCAGCACTGTGCCTGAAACAACCAGACCCATAATATTTTGGGGGTGAATAAATGAGCCAAAGACATCAAGCAAAGTAATACAAATCTGAATAGATATCACTGAACAAATAAGTGATGAATCCACACCAACCCAGAAACCTAAATCTCAGGGCATGTATACGAAAAGATGCAAAACAAACCCACATCAGAGGGAGAGGCCACAGTAAGAGCTCCAGTCGACAGACTCCACAGAGCCCAGCCTCAAGGCATCCCAGGTAGGCCACCAGACATATGAGTGAAGAAACCATTAGTCTCAATGAGGCCCCAGACATGTGGAGAAGAGATAAGCCCATTCTGCTGTGCCCTCCCTGGATTACTTACCCACAGAATGCTGTGCATAATAAAATGATTACAGTTTTACACCATCAAGTGTGGGGTGATCTGTCACATAGCAATAGAATAATCAGAAAAATATCCATTCATTCCTTTTCAAGATACCTCTTTGTCAGGTGTTTAAAATTTTTTTAAAAAGATAGAATTTTGTGAGTTGCAAATAGAAACTGAGAAATAACTTTTAGGAACCTATGATAAGAGTGACTTTAAGACCTGTCCTTGAGATGTTGGAAAAGAAGAAATCTAAGAAAACTGAGTTATTGTATAGTAAGTTTGACTTTTCTGTTTGAAGGCAGAAAGAAACCATGGCATGACTTACAAAATCACCCACATTCAGAATTTCTATCATATCCCTGACTTGTAAAGATCACAGTAAGAACAGTGGAAATCAAAAAGCACATACGTGGAGAATAAAAATAAAGATACAGAGACTCAAAAGAGTTAAGTGAATTTAAACATTAACAGAAGGGGAATTTTAATATTGTAGATATAACCCAGCCAAGGGCACAGTCCATTAGTAGGTCATGAAATCAAGTTAGTAGCTCTTGACCAGCTTTTTTATTTTTAAATTAAATATAATATACTATAACATAATGGAATAGAAAACATCAGGGATGCCTGGGTGGTTCAGTCAGTTAAGCATCTGACTTCAGCTCAGGTCATGATCTCATGGTTCAGGAGTTTTAAGCCCCGTATCGGGCTCTGTGCTGACAGCTCAGAGCCTGGAGCCTGCTTCTGATTCTGTGTCTCCCTCTCTCTCTGCCCCTCCCCCACCTGCACTCTGTCTGTCTGTCTGTCTCTCTCTCTGCCCCTCACCTGCTCACACTCTATCTCTCTCAAAAAAACCAGAACATTAAAAAAAAAATTTTTAAAGAAAACACCAGAGTTTCATCATAAGGTTGCTTAGCAAAAATGCCATATTGCACCAATTGCAATGAATGGGGTTAGAGAGAGGGATGTGATGAATTCATGAGCTCGTTAGCACTGGGTCATTTGATCTTTTGTTCCCTGGTATATTGTGATAAATTTGACTATCAAAATGGAAGGGTTAATGTTGTATAGTTGCAGCTAAGTTTGAAGCAAAGTTTAGTATGATTTTATTTGCTGTTGGCAGAATTATACTTTCTAATGGATTTTAGATAAGAACTTTGTGTTTTTCAGAAAAGGCATTATTATCAAAGCAATATATTTTGAGTTTGTAATGATTGTAGCATTTTAACTGAACTTGTACCAAATGCTTTAAAATTGATTATTTAAAGAATAAAATTTATTGTTTAAGAGTAAAAAATGATGAAGTGAAAAATAGAGGCATGTTCAAGTTTAACTGGTGAACATAATTGTTAATGGTCCAGCATTATGTGCAGCTCTATTAAGAATTACACTAATGTTTCTGTAGATCATCCACATCATCAAAGTTGGAAGCTTAGCGTTGGTGAGAGACCAACACAGGTTCTAATGAGAGACAGATAGGGTTCCCAGCTTGTTCTTGCTCCCCCTGTCAGCCTCCCTGACTTCATGCCCAGCACCAGATGCAGGGGTAACTGATTGACACTGACTGCTTACCCAACTAGTTCCCAATTATGTTGGGTATAAGTCTTATAATAAATCCTTTATATCACCGAAAGAGGTTCTTTCCTGATTGAACCCTATCCAATAGCTCTCCTCTGTTTCTTTTCTTTTTTTCCTAGCAATTCACTTATCCTGCAGAGTTTTCCATAGTCTGGATTTTGGATTTTGTTGATTGTGTCCCTGTAGTATTGCTTACCATGGTCCTCTGTCCAATTTATTTCCTGTAAATTGGTAATTAGATCTGCAGGCTTCATCAGATTGAGGTTCAGTTTTGGGGGTGGGAGGCAAGATATAAATAGGTGTATTTTTCTATCAGGAGGTATATAATGTCTCGTCGTCTCTTTATGTGATACTAGTAATCACTGACGATCAATACCAAGACCCATCATTTCATTATTATTTGCGAAATGGCAATGTTATCTCATTCTTCACTTATTTTTTTTTAATGTTTTTATTTATTTTTGAGACGGAGACAGAGCATGAGCAGGGGAGGGGCAGAGAGAGAGAGGGAGACACAGAATCCAAAGCAAGCTCCAAGCTCTGAGCTGTCAGCACAGAGCCTGACATGACGCTCAAACTCACGGGCTGTGAAATCATGACCTAAACCGAAGTCAGATGCCCAACCTCCTGAACCACCCAGGTGCCCCATCTCATTCTTCACTTATTATCTGCCATATTTATATAAACAGAAATTTCTCTTCAACTGTTTGTTTACCCTCAGGTACAGTTTGTATAGGAAAAACAAGATAAAATACAAGATTTCAAAAGAATATTTTGATTCCCTAGCATCTTCCAAAGGTGACTAATAAGTTTTGTTGTTGTTTTTTAAAGGATTGTTACAAATTCATGAACATATTTGAAGTATTTCAAATAATTCCATTCTTTTTTTTTAATGTTTGTTTTTGAGAGAGTGCATTTGCGCAAGCAGGGGAAGGACAGAAGATCTAAAGTGGGCTCTGTGCTGACAACAGAAAGAACAATGCAGAGCTTGAACTCATGAACTGTGAGATCATGACCTGAGCCAGAGTTGGATGCTTAACCAACTGAGCCACCCAGGTGCCCCTTCTTTCTTTCTTTTTTTTTTTTTTTTAAGCAGGCTTGAGCTCACAACCCTGAGATCACAAGTCACATGCTCTACCAACTGAGCCAGCCAGGCATTCCCCACCCCCTGCCTCCAATTTATTATTCTTGTGGACATTTGGGCAACTGAGCAAATGTCCCATTTGGGGGCAATGGATGCCTCTTAAAATTGGTTCCTAGGTCATTTTAACATACCCTCCCTTGCTTTTCTTTTCTTTTATTTCTTTTATTTGTTTTTAATGTTTATTTATTTTTGAGACAGAGAGAAAGAGAGCATGAACGGGGGGAGGGTCAGAGAGAGAGGGAGACACAGAATCTGAAGCAGGCTCCAGGCTCTGAGCTGTCAGCACAAAGCCCAATGCGGGGCTCGAACTCACGGACTGTGAGATCATGACCTGAGCTGAAGTCGGATGCTTAACCGACTGAACCACCCAGGCGCCCCAGGACCATAGGATTTTGGCTTAACCTCATCTATCTGAATCCAATTCTCCTTTTTTTCTCACACTGGAATACCAACATAATCACTTTTTTGCTTTATCCCGCATACACACACACCAGTCTTAGAATAACAGTACTGACGCTAACACAAGCATTATCATTACCAAAAACAGTTTAAGATTTTTTTCAGTTTTTTGTAAGGTATATCCCACCAAGAACACACAAAATAGAATTTTAAACCCATTTGAAATAATTCATATTTCTGTGTTTATCCTGTTCATTCAATATAGAGTTAGGTTTATTTGTTTCATTTTACTTCTGATTTTTAGGGATTGCCTTTTAAAACCACACACCTTATAATTATGTAAAATGTTTACATGGTTCCATTATCAAATGTATCAAACAAGATATATTAAGAAAGTTTTAGTTTCTGTCCCTTTTTTCTTTAGCCTTTCCATCCCTCTAGCGTACCAGGCACACTTGTTTTGGTTGCTTTTTTTCATTTACTAGTATGTCCAGAGTATCACTCTATAGTAGTGTATAAATGTAGTCCTCATTTTTTTGTAACTCTGCGTGGTATTCCATTATATATATATCTCATATATAGTTATTATCACCATTTCTTTCTAAAAGAATATTTGGGTTATTTCTTTTGTTATTATAAATAATCTGACCTTTAAAATTTTTTTGGTTTTTTTTTGCAGAGAGGAGTTTTTTTTTTTTAATTTACATCCAAGTTACTTAGCATATAGTGCAACAATGATTTCAAGAGTAGATTCCTTAATGCCCCTTATTCATTCAGCCTCTTGCCCTCCCTGCAACCCCTCACCCAACCCTCTGTTTGTTCTCTATATTTAAGAGTCTCTTATGTTTTTGTCTCCCTCCCTGTTTTTATATTATTTTTGCTTCCCTTCCCTTATGTTCATCTGTTTTGTATCTTAGAGTCATCATGTGAGTGAAGTCATATATTTGTCTTTCTCTGACCAACTAATTTTGCTTAGCATAATACCCTCTAGTTCCATCCACATAGTTGCAAATGGCAAGGTTTCATTGTTTTTGATTGCTGAGTAATACTCCATTGTATATATATACCACATTTTCTTTATCCATTCATCCATTGATTGTCATCTGGGCTCTTTCAAAACTGTGGATATTGTTGATAGTACTGCTATAAATATTGGGGTGCATGTGCCCCTCCCAAACAGCACACCTGTATCCCTTGGATAAATACCTAGTAGTGCAATTGCTGGGTTGTAGGGTAGATCTATTTTTAATTTTTTGAGGAACCTCCATACCGTTTTTAGAGTGGCTGCACCAGCTTGCATTCCCACCAGCAGTGCAAAAGAGATCCTCTTTCTCCGCATCCTCGCCAACATCTGTTGTTGTCTGAGTTGTTAATGTTAGCCATTCTGACAGGTGTGAGATGGTATCTCATTGTGATGATGAGTGATGTTGAGCATTTTTTCATGTGTCGGTTGGCCATCTGGATGTCTTCTTTGGAGAAGTGTCTATTCATGTCTTTTGCCTATTTCTTCACTGGATTATTTGTTTTTTGGGTGTTGAGTTTGATAAGTTCTTTATAGATTTTGGATACTAACCCTTTATCTGATATGCCATTTGCAAATATCTTCTCCCATTCTGTCAGTTGCCTTTTAGTGTTGCTGATTGTTTCCTTCACTGTGCAGCAGATTTTTATTTTGATGAGGTTCCAATAGTTCATTTTTGCTTTTGTTTCCCTTGCCTCTGGAGACATGTTAAGTAAGAAGTTGCTGCGGCCAAGGTCAAAGAGGTTTTTGCCTGCTTTCTCCTCAAGGATTTTGATGGCTTCCTGTCTTATATTTAGGTCTTTCATCCATTTTGAGTTTATTTTTGTGTCTGGTGTAAGAAAGTGGTCCAGGTTCATTTTTCTGTATGTCACTGCCCAGTTTTCCCAGCACCATTTGCTGAAGAGACTCTCTTTTTTCCATCGGATATTCTTTCCTGCTTTGTCAAAGATTAGTTGGGGCATACGTTTATGGGTCTATTTCTGGGTTCTCTATTCTGTTCCATTTATCTGAGTGTCTGTTTTTGTGCCAGTACCATACTGTCTTGATGATTACAGTTTTGTAATATAGTTTGATGTCCAGGATTGTGATGCCTCCTGCTTTGGTTTTCTTTTTCAGGCTTGCTTTGGCTATTTGGGGTCTTTTCTGGTTCCATACAAATTTTAGGATTGTTTGTTCTAGCTCTGTGAAGAATGACGGTGTTATTTTGATAGGGATTGCTAAAAATATTTTATTCAGGGGTGACTGAGCATCCAACTCTATTTCGACTCAGGTCATGATTTCACGGTTTGTGAGTTTTGAGTCCCATGTCGAGCTCTGTGCTGACAATGTGGAGCCTGCTTGAGATTCTCTCTTTCTCTCTCTGACTCTGCCCCTCCCCTGCTCTCACTCTCTCTCAAAATAAAATTTAAAAGTTAAAAAAAATTATTCAAATATTGGAGCTACCTGTAACCAGTTTGTTGATTGTCTTTAGGAAAAGTACTAAGCAGGTTGTATGAACTTAGAAACGAGATTCACATTTTCCAAATTGCAGTCGTTCCCAGGTTTTGTTTTTGTACTATTTATTTGGTGCGTTTCTATATTGTATTTTATTTAACACAAACTTTGTAGTACTTTTTCTTTATATTTTTTAAAGTTTATTTATTTATTTTGAGAGGGAGAAAGAGTGTGCATGCACACACAGGAGAGAGGCACAGAGAGAGCTCAATGCAGGGCTTGATGTCATAAACCATGAGATCAAGAGTCAGACACTTAACCAACTAAGTCACCCAGGTGCCCCTACCTTTTATTATACATAGCAGGAATATATATTTGTTTGTGAAATTTTTGCTTCTTATGTATATTTGTATTAGATCACAATGCGAAAATGTATTACTTACTCTGGTCACAGTCAAAAGGTGTACAATCAAAAGAGGATAGAATACCATACGTATTGACAATTGAAGGTGTTTTTTGTTTTTTAATTCCTCAACCCCAGATTTCTTGAAGCTAGAGGCACCCACCTTCCCACTTCAAGAAGTATTCTCTGCTCTGGCTCCAGGCTTGATACCCTGATAGTCTTGTGCACTTCTCCTATCCCCTGCTCTGATGGCCTGGCTGTTGCAGCCTCTTGGCATCAGTATTCTTGTCACCCATGTCATTTTGTCATCCTTGTAGCTGGTGAAGTGGAGGAAGTCCTTCTTTCACAAGGTTTAAAGCCTTATAAAGGGACAGTAAGACACCAGTCTTGCCTATTTGTTTCTTTCAGCATTCTGGGAGCTACAAGCCTCTTTATTAAACCATTCACCTCTCCTACCCTTAAAAATATTCTCTGCCAAAGGTATTCTTCACTAGCTACCACCATATCTTTCTCTTGCCCATCACAGACAAATTTCATTGTCTCTGCCTCTTTGCAACAGACCACTGCAATTGCTTTGGCATCTACCATTCCATCTTAATGGCACTTGCCATGGCCACCAAAGACTTCACAGTTGGCAAACTCTATGCTTTTGAGTTGTCATCCCACTTGAATGCTCTCTGCAGCACTTGGCATTGTAACCACCCCTCTTCTTTGAACCTCTCTCTTGCCTTGGCTTTCATAATAACATTCTCCTTCTCTGGCAATTCGATTCCAGTCTCTCTTTCACATGAGCTTTCCCCATTTAAAGCTTATCCTATTTTCCTTTCAAATGCAATAAGAATACATGCTCATTGAAACAAGTCAATAAACACAGAGTTATATAAAGAAAAAGACAACTATAGACTTTTCTGTATTCATAACTGAGCATTCTAAAACTACTAAAAATATTAATATTTTTAAAATTATTTATTTGGAGAGAGACAGAGACAATGTGAGTGGGGCAGGGGCAGAGAGAGAGGGAAAGTGAGAAAATCCCAAGCAGACTCCATGCTGCCAGCTCAGAATGTGACATGAGGCTGGAACCCACAAAACCCTGAGATCATGACCTGAGCCCAAACCAAGAGTCAGACGCTTAACCAACTGAGCCACCCAAGTGCCCCTAAAAATATTAATTTTTTTTTTTGAAAAAATATAAGACTTTGGGATGCCTGGGTGGTTCAGTTGGTTGGGTGTCCAACTTCAGCTTGGGTCATGATTTCACGGTTGATGAGTTCAAGCCCCAATTTGGGCTCTCTGCTGTCAGACAGAGCCTGCTTCAGATCCTCTGTCTCTCTTTCTCTCTTTGTCCCTGTCCACTAGTGTTCTCTCTGTCTCTCTTTCAAAAATAAACATTTTTTAAAAAGTTGTTAAAAGATTTAAGACTGATACAAGTTCAAATAAGCCCTGACTCTGTGATTTAAATGAAAGTATGTCTATATTATAGAGAAGACTGAAGACAAGCCAATTAGGAGGTTGTTGCAGATAAGAAGGGACGTTGCCTTGTGCAGGCCAGTAGGAGAGATGGTGAACAGACCCATTCCTCTATATCTAGAAGACAGAGTCAGTAAGATTGAATGATTGATGGGATAGGGGGGTTGGGGAGAGAAAGAGTCAAGGATGCTCTTTAGGTCTCCAGGTAAAACATGGAGGAGAATGAGGGTGACACAAACTGAAATACAGAGTGGGAGGAGGAGCTGATTTGGAGAAGAAGTGTATCATTTAGTTTGAACATGTTGAGCTTTAAATGCCAGCGAGATGTCCAAGGAAAGAAGTCTTATGGCTTCCTGGATATATGAACCTTTGTTGAGGATTCAGGGAAGGGAGTTAGTTATCTGCTTATTAAGACAATGAGATCCATGGTCACAGTTAAACTTGTGTCAGGAGACAGTGTATGGTGAGAAGAGAAAATGGCCCAGGATAGAACCCTGAAGGGCCTCACTTGTACACGTGGACAGAAGGAAGAGAATCCTCCCAGAACGACCTATTGCCTTCTTGTCATCTTCTGCTTCTCTCAATCTTAACCATGTGGTTCTGACTGCTTATAATGGGCAAGAATGCACTGTGCTATGTACTAAAGATATTAATACAAATTAATTATATTTAAAAAATTTTTTCAGGGCACCTGGGTGGCTCAGTCATTTATATGTCTGACTTAGGCTCAGGTCATGATCTCATGGTTCATGAGTTCGAGCCCCACATAGGGCTTTCTGCTGTCAGTGCAGAGCCTGCTTTGGATCCTTTGTCCCCCTCTCTCTCTGCCCCTCCCTCACTTGTGCTCTCACTCTCTCTCAAAAATAAATATACATTAAAAAATTAAAAAACTGTCTTAAAAAATTTTTTTCTAATAGACCAGCAGAAGAAGATGACACGTCAATAGATAAGTATATGCGGAAGCAGAGTTCTGAGCATTGGCTCATTGGATATATTAGACATGCTTTTTATTTTTTGTATTTCTGAAATTTTGAAATCTAGGGCCTTGCTGACCCTGGAGAGGCTGTTACTTTCAGAATTCCTAGAGATAGCAAAGGGTTTAGGGCAGTAGTCCAGTTCCCCTGGCTGTCCTGCAGCCTGTCCCCTTCACAAGAGACCAAGTGGTAGAATTGGTATCATCAGGAATCTAGTACCTCACTCATCTAATACTTAGATTCACTGTACTGGGTCAGTGGAGCCAGTTTCTGAGTACAGCATGGCGGAGTGTCTTCAAGGGCTGGGCAGAGCAGGAATGGTGAGAAGATAGGAGTAGACATGCCCTGAGGGGTCTATAAGAATCTGAAGGTTAATGTGACTGTGCATTATGGATTTAAGGGCTGGAATCTAGGGTCATAGTCCTTCAGGTAATCTGTAGTGTCTGGCCTATTTATAGAGTAGTCTTTGAGGTCCTCCAAGAGCTGAGACCACACAGTTAGGTTTCTGTCCATTCTAGCTTCCAGCAAGAAGCAAACACAATAGTGTAGTGGGCCATCACTCTTCTACCCACACATGGAGACTGCTCCTTGACAGTCAGTGGAACCACTGAACAAATTGATGCCAAAGTAAGTCTTGGGCAGTAGTGGGTCAGGTTTAGGAGGACGACTCAGTGTTCCTTACTCCCCACCAACTAGGAAACCAAAACTGTTGTTTCTCAGATTTCTCCACAAACCTGGTCTTTTGTTTTTGCAAATAGCCAGATCTTCAGAGGAAAGCAAAACAAAACACAACACAAAACCAGGCCATCTAGCAGAACCTCCAGTTAACTTTCTGACAGGGGAAGATGGGGCATTTGTGAGAAAAGTGTCTCTAGCCAGCCTTCCACCTTCACTGGCCATACACAAGGTGCTGGGAGCTGAGTAGGACTGCTTTCTCCTCTAATACCAAACACATCCCTTTTGCCTAGGAAGTCCTTATTTTCCAAGAATTTTGCCTGATTCTTCTCCCTGTCAGATTCTTTTTTCTGTGTTGGGGGATTCAAGGTGGATTGTCTGGGGGGTGTGTGTGTGGCAGAGGCGGGGGTGTCTTCCTGAATCCTAAAAAATATCTTGAGAGAAAAATAAAGGAAGAGAGCAAATAAAATGGATCTCCTATTAAAAATTATTTATGTAAAAGAACTGCTTATATTTCAAAAGATATGGAAAGATAAGCCATAACATTTTTTGAAAGATTATCTGTAGGAGGGAGGAATGGAGTGAAGAGGGGAGGAATAGAAGGTACAGTTGTTTGTGGATTTTACTTAACAGCTATGTAAACACTTTATATAATTATAAAACAAAATTAAGATTTAAAAACAGCCTCTTAAAAATTGAAAGCAAGGGGCGCCTGGGTGGCTCAGTTAGTTATGTGTCTGCTGTCAGCTCAGGTCATGATCTCATGGTTTGTGAGTTTGAGCCCCATGTTGGGCTCTTGGCTGTCAGTGCAGAGCCCATTTCAGATCCTCTCTCTCTACCCCTGCCTTGCTCATACTCTCTCTCAAAAACAAATAAATAAACAAACTTTTTTTTAAAAAATTAAAAGCAAAATAAATGAACTAAACTGTAAATCAAGTTAGTGGCAAAGACACTCAGAAGGGACCTATTTCAAGTGAGTGTAAAACAGTAATTTGATTGCTTATCCCAGTGGGATATACCCTAAGGATAAAATTACTTAAAGAATTTTAAACTGTTTGTGGCAATCATGTTATTCATATTAGTCTTGACATCATTATTCTGAGACTGTTGAATGTGTATTGTGGGATGAAGAAAATAAGTAATTATGTGATACTCTAGCATCATTCCCAGTGTCACTGAGAACCAGCATTCTCAACCTGGGAAAAAGAAAACACAAATATAAGATAGAAGTTAAGTATACACTCTGAGTTGGAAGTGTCATTATAAACTCATGATGAATGTATCTTAGGAAAAAGAAGTCCATTTCAAAGGCCTGAAACCAGTAAGTAAAAATGAGCATGCTGGGAGTGCCTGGGTGGCTCAGTCTGTTAAGTGTCCGACTCTTGGTTTTGGCTCAGGTTGTGATCTCACGGTTCATGAGTTCAAGCCCCGCCTCAGGCTCTGTGCTGATAGCACTGAGCCTGCTTGGGATTCTCTCTCTCCCTCTCTCTCTACCCCTTCCCCTCTCATGCACTCTCTCTGTCTCAATAAATAAACTTTTAAAAAAAATGAGCATGCTGGTAACCAAATTGTGATCATAAAATAGTTTTCCCACTAAAAGGAACTAGCATTCCTTGGAGAAATGGCTGATTCCATGTCTGGAGCAAGAAAGTTATCAAAGACTACTAAGGTCTTATCAAAAGAACTTAGAAGCCAACTTTAAGAGTCTTCCACTAGCCAAAGATGGGGTAATGTTTGCATTATATCAATTTGTTTAAGTCAACATTGTTCCTAATAATACTACAAATTAATTGATCACTGTTGGAAGATACAAATAAACAGTGTATCTTTTTGAGAACTGCTAAATAAGAAGAAATAATTATCATATTCTATTTTTCCTTTATGAACTGTAAAGGAACCGGGTAACCAAATAGTAGATGACAGGATTTCTTTATAAAAGTATTCCAGCTAACAAATGAAAAAGTCATGATAGACTTTACATATCACCATTTGTAAGTCCTCATGAATTAGTGGATCTAGTTATTGATGTTCAGTAGCTGCTAACATCACAAAAAGAGACAAACAGACATCATGTGCCTACTAATGAAGACCATAATACTACTCCATGAAGTTGTACCAAAAAAATTTGAACCTGTATGTGACCAGGCCTTTACATCCAATTTATGAGGAAATAACCAAATTTCCTGTTTTCATACAATTATCAATTTACAAGGAAAAAATCAGAGGATAGAGAAACATGTTAAATGGCACCATGGGCATTCAGTTAGCAAAATACAGATTGTGGGGAACTCTTCAGGAAAAATGAGCCATTTTATTAAAAGAACAGATTTTGAGGAAAAAAGAGAAATGGAGGAGGATCCTAGAGTGAAAGAATTAAGGTATAGGTGTGCCTGGGTGGTTTAGTTGGTTAAGCCTCCGACTTCGGCTCAGGTCATGATCTCACAGCTCATGTGTTTGAGACCCATGTTGGACTGTGCTGACAATTCAGAGCCTGGAGCCTGCTTTGGATTCTTTGTCTCCCTCTCTCTCTGCCTCTCCCCCACTTGCACTCTGTCTCTCTCTCAAAAATAAACATCAAAAAAAAAATTAAAAAGAAGGTATATACCAACAAATCACAATGTATAGATCTTTTTTTGATCATGATTCAAACAAATTGTAAAATGTAGACATAAATCTATAACATTTGGGACCATTGCAAACTAAACACTGAATATTTGATATTAAGAAATTGTTTCTTTTTCTAGATATTGGTGGGGGGGGTTTTAGAATTAAAAAAAATTTTTTTAACATTTATTCATTTTTGAGAGACAACGTGTGAGCAGGGAAGGGGCAGAGAGCGAGGGAGACAGAATCTGAAGCAGACTCCTGGCTCTGAGCTAGCAGCACAGAGACTGGCATGGGGCTCAAACTCACAAGCTGTGAGATCATGACCTGAGCCAAAGTCAGATGCTTAACCTACTGAGCCACCCAGGCTCCCCGATACTGGTTTTTACTTTAAAAAATATACCATTGTTTTTTCACAAATTTAAATCAAGCCTTAAAATTTAGTAAATGCATATTAGTTATAAAATATTTGTGTTTTTTAAAAAATAATATGAAAAGAAGCAAGTAGATGGAAGAATAGATGACAGGCATGGCTATGAATTGACTATTTTGCTTATTTTAGAAAGCTGAAATAATGCTTCTAAAAAATCTTCCTTTTTTTCATGTGGAAAGTTTTTCACAACACATTTTGTTGTATTTATTGAAATACATTTGACATATAACATTTGAAAATTTAAGGGGTACGATATGTGAATTTGACATTTATATATTATAGTATGGTTGCCACTGTAACAAAAATTAGCACCAGTATCACACTACATAATTATCCTTTCTTTTTAGTGATTGGAATTATTAAGTTCTGATCTCTTAGCAAGGTTGAACATTATAATACAATATTGTTGTCTATATTCACTATACTGTGTATTAGATCGCTAGGCTTTTATTATTCACTGTAAGTTTCTACCCTTAAACAACGTCTACCCTATCTCCCTTAGCCACCATACCTTGGTAACCACCATTTGCTTCCTATTTCTATGAGTTTGGCTTTTTTTCTTTTTATTAAAAAATTTTTTTTTATTCATTTATATTTTTTAGTAATCTCTGCACCCAACATGGGGCTCAAACCCACAATCCGAGATCAAGAGTTGCATGCTCTTCCACCTGAGCCAGCAAGGTGCCCCAAGTTTGGCTTTTGTAGATTCTACATATAAGTCATACCATACAATACTTATCTTTCTCTGACTTACCTCATTAGCATAATTTGCTCAAGGTTCACCTATATTGTTGCAAATGTCAGGATTTCTTTTTCTTATGGCTGAATAATATTCCATTGTATATATACACTATATCTTCTTTATTCATCCCTTGATAGGCACTTAGATTGGTTCCATATATAGGCTGTTGTGAATAATGCTGCAGTAAATATGGGAGTGCATTTATCTGTTCAGTGCCCTGTTTTCATTTCCCTTAGGTATATACCCAAGAGTAGAATTGCCAGATATTTTTAATTTTTTGATTTTTAAAAAATTTTAAATTATTTTTAATTTTTGTGGAACTTCCATATGTTTTCTATAGTAGCTGAACCAATTTACGTTCCCACCAACTGTGCACCCTTTTCTCCATATCCTCACCAACACTTCTCTCGTCTTCTTGATGACAGCCATTCAAACAGGTATGAGATGATATCTCAAGGTGTTTTTATTTGCATTTTCTGAAGATCAGTGATGTTGAGCATCTTTTCATGTACCTTGGCCATTGGATATCTTCTTTAGAAAAATGTCTATTTAGTTCCTCTGCCCATTTTTAAATTGGATTTGTTGTTGTTATTGAGTTGTAGGAGTTTTTATATATTTTGGATATTAATCCCTTATTCAATATGTGGGTTGCAAACCTCATTCAGTAGGTTGCCTTTTCATTTTGTTAATTGTTTATTTTTCCATACATAAGATGAGTTGATTATTGTTAAAGATAGTAATGAGCTCTTGGGATGGCATTATATTATTGTGTCTCCATTTATATAGATTTACACTTTCCCATTATAAAAAGTTAAAAGTAAAAAAGGAATTACCAACATTTTAAAATTCTACAGAGAGGTCAAATAAGATGTAAAGTAAGAAGACTCCATTCATTTTGGTCCTTGATGGCTTTTTCAGAGCAGTTTCAATGGAATGGTGAGGATAGAAGAGAGTTTGCAGCACGTTAAGAAGTCAGTGATTTATTGCCATTTGCAAGGACATGGATGGAGCTAGAGAGTATTATGCTAAGTGAAATAACTTAGAGAAAGACAAATACCATATAATTTCACTTATATGTGGAATTTAAGAAACAAAACAAAAGAACACGGGGAGGGAAAGAGACAAATCAAGAAACAGACTCTTACTCTTAAACACAGAGAACAAACTGAGGGCTGCTGGAGGGGTTGTGGGTGGGGGGATGAGCTAAATGGGTAAGGGGCATTATGGAGGATACTTGTTGGAACGAGCACTGGATATTATACATAGGGAATGAATCACTGGAATCTACTGAAATCATTACAGCACTATATGCTAACTAACTTGGATGTGAATGAATGAATGAATGAATAAATGAATGGGAAAGAGAGAGGGAAGAAGGGAGGGAGGAAGAAAGGAAGGGAGGGAGGGAGGGAGGGACAGAGATTTAACTACTGATGAACAAACTGATGGCTACTGGAGGGGAGGTGTGGGAGATGGGTTCAATAGGAGATGGGTATTAAGGAAGGCCCTTGTGATGAGTGTTGTATGGAAGTGTTGAATCACTAAATTGTACACCTGAAACTAGTATTACACTGTATATTAACTAACTGGAATTTAAATAAAAACTTGGAAAAGTGGGTGATTTAGAATATTGTTATGCCTTGGAATTAGCAGAGCACTTATCTCTAAATTTATAGTTTCTAAATTTATAGTTCTAAATTTATAGTTCTGGAAAATTCCAAACCAAGAATAAAGGACAGAGTAATGAACCTCCATGTACCTGTTACCCATCTTCAATAATTATTAACATTTTTCCAGTGTTGTTTCCTTTGCATACCTCCACCATTTTTTGATGAACTAGTTTAAAGCAAATCCCAGATACCATTTAGTTTCATTTGTAAATAATCCAGTATTCTTTCACAATTGATAAGGACTTTTTTTCCAAATAACATGAAACCATTAGCACACCTAACAAAATTGAAAATAATATATGGAAGGATATCTTAACAAAATATAAAAAGCACAGATCACAGAGGAAGAGTTTATGTGTTTATTGACATTTAAGATTTAAAAACAGGTTTGTTTTTTTTTTTTACTAAGGATCACCGCAAAAAAGAGACAGACTGAAAAAAGATAAATACATGTAAGAGTCAAAGGTTAAAGAACCACATCAAATCAATGAGAAAAAGACAAACATTCCAATAAAAAATGATTAAAGAATAACAATAACTTAGGAGGAAATCTAAAGTGTCAACAAACATGAAAAATACTCAGCCTCCCTAGTAATCAGGAAGAAGTAAATTAAAACCAAAATGAAATACCATTTTACATCTTTTATATAGGCAAAATTTAATCTGATAAAACCATATGTTAGCAAAGATGTAGACAAATGGGAATTCTCAGGTCCTACTAGTGGGAGTGTAGATTGAACAGTTGTTGAAGAGAAATTTGGAAATCTCTACCGAACTTAAAAAATAGCATAAACCTAATGGCCCAGAAATTTCCTTCCTACATGTAAAGCCCATAAAAAACCTTGCATATTTGCATTAGAAAATATGTACAAGAATGTTTATTGCAGTATTGTTTGCAATAGAAAAAAAATGGGAACAACCTAAATGTCCAACAGGATAGATAAATAAATTCTGGTTTATTCATATAATGGAATACTAAACAGAAGTAAAATATGTATCAACCTTGAGAAACATATGTTGAGTGAAGAACACAAAATGTAGGAAAAATATAAAGTATCACATCATTTATATAAAGGTTATAAATTATAAAATATTGGCATACATTTATGAATACATATGTAAATAAAATAATAGTATATAAACATGTGTGGGAATGATTTCAGGATCCAGTTTCAGGATTCCAGTTACCTCTGTGAAAAAAGTGTCAACAAGGTTCAACTCAGTCTGTAATATTTTAGTTTTTTTGAAGGCCCAAGATTAAAACCTGAAAAAAGATCTAAAAAGATTAAGAGCTAATTCAGGCACATGGATGTTTATTTTATTTTTTCCTCTATAATTTTCTTTATGTTTGAAATATTGTTAAAAGGGAATAACACAGTGTGTAGGGAGGTGAGGACATGGAAGCCATAAGAGTCTTGGCTCTGAAGTCAAGGAGAGAGGATAGCAGTCAGAAAAGGAAGAAGAGCCAAACTCCTAATGGAGCCACAAGTTTTGAAATGTTGACAGGTTAAAGGCCAAGCCATGCCTTTCATTTTTTATTATCCCGCTCTTGTTTGACAAATAATACTTGGCAAATAAGTAAGCAGTCTATGACTTTTGCTGAATGGATGAATGGAGTTAATAGCCAAATTGCTTCCAAAGAAACAGTTGGCACCAATGATATATTGTTGAACATTCTTTTTTAACAAGGTGGCTCAGAATTTCCTGAATAGATTCCTCTGGGACAATTGCTTCCCTCTTTAAAAAAGTCATATCCTTTAACTAAATGGCGATTTCTGCTGTGCTTGCTAGCACTGATTACAATCTAGCATCCTTTCTTGATTAAAACCCTAACATAATTAGGTATCTGTGTGTTTTTTTCTCCCTAAAAACAGCATTATTGAGGTATAGTTTACAACTATAACAGTGAGCCATTTTAAGAGTATAATTCAATGACTTAGAAGAAATTTATGGAATTGTACGACTATCACCACACTCCACTTTTAAGATATTTCCATGACATCAAAAAATAACTTCATGCCTATTTGTGGTTAATCTCTCCTCCCACCTCCAGCATATCATCCTCAACCCCAGGCTACCAGGCTTTCTGTTTCCATACATTTGCCTCTTCTGAACATTTCATATAAATGGAATCATATATAGTGTCTTTGTCTGGCTTCTTTCACTTAGCATGTTTTTGAGGTTCATCCATGTTAAAGGATGTATTAGAAATATATTCCTTTTTATTGCCAATTAGCATTTGATTATAGGGATATAGCATATTTTGTTTTTTCCATTCATCATGTGATGAATATTTAGGGAGCTTCTGGTTTGGAGTTATTATGAAGAATGCTGCTCGGAACAATTTGCACGCATGTGTTTTTGTGTATGGATATGTTTTCATTTCTCTTGGGTAGGTTCCTATGAGTGGAATTGCTGGCTTGTATGGATTTTTTTTTTTAACGTTTACTTATTTTTGAGAGAGAGAGGAAGAGGAAGAGGCGGGGGGGGGGGTTGGGGGGGCGGTGGACAGAGGATCCAAAGCAGGCTCTGCACTGACAGCAGAGTCTGACACAGACTCAAACTCACAAACCATGAGATCATGATCTCAGCCGAAGTCAGACGCTTAATTGACTGAGCCACCCAGGTGCCCCAGAAAGTTTTTTCTTTGTTTGTTTTGTTTTGTTTTACAGAATTGTTGAACTGTTTTCCAAAGTGGCTGTACCCCTTTACATTTCTACCAGAAATGGATTAGGGTTCTAGTTATTCCCCTTCCTCACCGACACTTGTTATTCTCTGTCTTTATTACAGACATTCTAGTGCATGTGAAGTGGTATCTCATTGTAGTTTTTTTTCACTGTAGTTTTAATTTGCATTTTCCTAATGACAAATGGCATGGACCATATTTCAAGTGCTTATTAGCCATTTGCCTATCTTTTTTGGTGAAATGTTTATTCAAGTTTTTTGCCCATTTTTAAAATTGAGAGTCCTTTTATTATTGAAATGTAAAAGCTCTTTATATGTTCTGGATACAAGTTATTTCTTAGATATATGATTTGCAAATATTTTCTCCTAGTCCGTGGCTTTTTTTTTTTTTAATTTTCTTAATGGTATCTTTTGATACAAAGTTACTTAGAGGTATTTTAAATGCATACTGAGACAAAATTTCACAATATCAGTTAAAAATTCTTTAAATTTGGCTGTTTTATTTTTGTATAACTAGAAGTGTGGTATAAATAGCTTCTGTTTACAATAGTAATAGAATTTTTTATTGACTTAAAGAGATTTAAAGAAAACAACACAACCCTAAGGGGATTAGTAAAGGCAAACATGAATATAGAAATCTTGCTTGAAAAGGATCAATATAGTAAAGATGACACATTTTCAAAGTGAATATATAAATTCAATTCAGTAAGCATTTTTTAGTAACTATTATATATTAATCATTATATTCTATGCTGGGACAAAGTACAAATAAGGCAGCATAACCTTCTGTCTTAGGAAATATTCAAGTATTGAGACACTGGTGTCACTGTGTGGAAAAGAATTAGCTTGGATTCCTATCTTACATAATTTATTCTAATAAGCCCCATAGGAATCCTCAACTTATTCATCTGTTTTGGTTATCTATTACCGCATGACAAATCAGAACTGTAGCTTATTTGTAAATGCCCCGGGGTTATGTGAGATGTCCTTATAGAGTTATAAAAACTCCGAATATATTTGGTTAAGCCAGCTAGTGTTAGGTTTTGGTTAGTTGCAACAAGAATCTTAGCCAATACACTGTTGAATTTGCTGAGACCTGATATTGGCCATGGCATGGCTCAGAGCACCATTTACACAGTGACCCTGTATAAATATTTAGAATAGTTTGGCTGTAACTCTCCCTTTCTGTTGCTTTTTTTTTTTAAATAATAGTTTTATTGGGACATAATTGACATGCATACAGTTCACCCTTTTACACTGTACAATTAAGTGGTTTTTATTGTATTCACAAACTTGTGCAACCATAGCCACAGTCATTTTTAGAATATTTTTATCACCCCAGGAATAAACTCCATACTGTTTATCCATAACCCCCATTCCTTCCATCTCCCCCATCCCTAGGCAACCACTAATCTACTTCTGTCTTTATAGATTTGTCTATTTTGGACATTTGGAACCATATAAGCTGTGGTACTTTTTGTCTGTCTTCTTTCACTTAAAGTAATGTTTTCTAGGTTCATCCATGTGTTGCTGTAGCATGCATCAGGACTTCATTCTTTTTTATTGTTGAATAATATTCCATTGTGAAGATATACCACATTTTCTTTATCCATTCCTCAGTTGATGGACATTTGGGTGTTTTTTATTTTTGGCTATTGTGAATAATGCTGCTATGAAACCTCATGTAAAAGATTTTATGTAGACATATATTTTTAATTATTTTCGATATACACATAAAAGTAGAAATGCTGGTTATCAAATTGGGCTCATCCTCCAGGTCATGCTTGCCTCTGTTTTTACTTCATATTCCTGGTTGTGGTAGCAGATCTCATCTTGCCCAAATTCTGACGTTGGTCCATAACCTGTAGCCTTTTTTAGAGTTGCCATTATTTTCTCATGTGTTTTGTATATTCACATTTTGTGTAACTAAGAAGATCATAAACCATTTATATTTATCCCCCAAACCTAGAGCCAAAATCAAAGTAAGGCCATTTATTGAGCAGTGATGGTAGACACTAATAGTGCACAAATGGGCGCTTAGTACTCGATGTGCATGATGTTGGTGAGATTATATTTGTAGGAAAGGAGTAGGACATTTGGAGATTATTGACATTCTAAATATATTTAACCTTCTAGTCCATGAACATACCATGTTTTTTTCTTTAGGTTGTCTTTGATTTCTTTCATTAGCATCTTGTAATGTTTCTGTTATGGATTTTTTAAAGCTTATTTATTTTGAGAAAGAGCATGCATGTGTGTGTGAGTGGGGGAGGGGCAGAGACAGAGGACGTGAAAGAGAACCTCAAGAAAGCTTCACACTATCAGTGTGGAGCCTGACATGGGGCTCAAACTCAAGAACAGTGAAATCATGACCTGGGCCAAAATCAAGAGTCAGATGCTTAACAAACTGAGGCACCCAGGTGCCCCACTGTTATCAATTTTTATTTTAATTCTGTTATGGTCAGAAAACATCTTTAGTATGACTTCAGCTCTTTTTAAGGTAGTTAATAGTCTTTTGAAGTTATATGTTCTTGTCAACTTTCTGTCTATTTTGTTTTATTGATAACTGAGAGTGTTGAAGCTCCAACTATAAGCGTGGATTTTCCCACATATTCTTTCAATCCTATCATTTTTTGCTTCTTTTATTTTGAAGCTCTGTTGTTAAGTATATACACCTTTAGGAATGTTACATCTTCTTGGTGAATCAACTCTTTTATCATTATGTAATATATCTCTTTATTCCTGGTAAATTTCTTTGCTGTGAAGTCTTCTTTGTCTGATAGTAATATAGGCATTCCAGCTTTCTTTTGTTTGTTTTCATGGTACACCTTTTTCCATCCTTTTACTTTTAACCCACCCCATATCATTTCACTTAAAGTAAGTTTCTAGTAGATAGCATATAGTTGGGTCTTCTTATTTTATTAAATCTAACAATCTTTGTCTTTTAATGAGTGTGTTTGACCATCTGCATATAGTATAATTACTGATATATTTTGATTTAGGTCTATTCTTCTACTTTCCATTTATGACTTCTGTTTTTCCATCTTTCCTTTCCTGCTTTTTCTTTGGATTATTTGATTAAAAAAATTTTTTTTAATGTTTATTTATTTTTGAGGGAGAGATAGAGCATGAGCAGGGGAGGAACAGAGAGAGAGGGAGATACAGAATCTGAAGTAGGCTCCAGGCTCTGGGCTGTCAGCACAGAGCCTGACGCAGGGCTCGAAACCATGGACCATGAGATCATGACCTGAGCTGAAGTTGGATGCCTAACTGACTGAGCCACCAGGTGCCCCTGATTTTTTTTTTTTAAGGATCCCATTTTAATTAAATTCATTGTTTTGCTTTGGTTTTGCCACATCTTTTTGTACAGTTCTTTTTTAGTAGTTACCCTAGGAATTACAATACATACTTTATGTTCACAATAGTCTTAGAATTAATATTTACCCCTTTAAGCAGAATTGAGAAACCTTACCACCATATAAGTCTCTTACCCTCCTTGCTTTGTTGTAGTTTTCACATATAATACATTTATATATACGTTGAAAACCCTACCAGATAGTATTGTAATTTTTGCTTTCAACTATCGTACATACTTTAAAAAAGAGAAGAAAGTAATGTATTATATTTACCTAGACTTACCATTTCATTTGTTCTTCTCCCATTCCTGAAGTTTGAAATTTCCATCTAGTATCATTCCCTTTATGCCTAAAAAATTCCTTTAACATTTCTTTTAGAGAAAATCTGCTGGAAACTAATTCTCTTAGGGTTTTTTTTGTTTTTTTGTTTTTTTGTTTTTTTACTAGTGAATGTGTTTATTTCACCTTGCTTCCTGAAGGACATTTTCATTGGATACAGAATTCTGGGTTGACAATTCTTTTCTTTCCACAGTGAAGTCTTTGTTCCAGCGCCTTCTGACCTCTGTGGTGTCTAAAAAGAAATATGAAGTTTTAAAAATAATTATTCTCCTGTATGTAATGGATTGTTTTTCCCCAGCAGCTTTCAAGATTTTAAATTTGTGTTTGGTTTTCAGTAGTTTGATTATAATATGTCTGGGCATAGATTTTTTTGAGTTTAACCTTTTGGTGTTGGTGGAGGATTCTTGATTCTGTACATTTATGCTTTTCACCAAATTTGAGAAACTTTCAGCCATTATTTCCTCAATTTAACTTTTACAATACACCCTTTCTCCTCTCCTTCTGAGAGGAGAGTTCTGAGACTCCAGTGATGCAAATGTTAGATGTTTTTGTATTGTCCCATAGGTTTGCTGTGGCTCTTCATTTCCATTGCCCCCCCCTCCAGTGTTTTGTTTCTCTTTTTTTTTTTTTTCAGATTGCCTAATTTCTAATGCTCAATCTTCAAGTTCATTGACACTTTTTCCCTGTTATCTTTGTTTTGATACTGAACCCATCTAATGAATTTTTAGTTTTGGTTATTTTTCTGTTCTAAAATATCTGTTGCAATTGTTTGTTTATTTTATGGAAGTATAGTTGGCACAAAATCTTGCCCTTGTTTTAGGTGTATAAAATAGCGATTTGACAACTGTATATGTTATATTATGCTCACTACAAGTGTAGCTACCATCTGTCACCATACAATGCTATTACAACACCATTGACCATATTCTATATGTTGTACTTTTCATCCCCAGGACTTACTCATTCTGTAACTAGGAGCCTGTGCCTCCCCCCTCCTCTTTACCTTTTTTTGCCCATCCCTCCGTGCCCCTCCCCTATGGGAACCATCAGTTTATTCTCTGTATTTATAGGTCTGTTTCTGCTTTGTTTTGTTTTTTAGATTCCACATATATGTTAAATCATATGGTATTTGTCTTTGTCTGACTTATTTCACTTAGCATAATACTCTCTAGGTCCATCTGTATTGTTGCAAATGGCAAGATCTCATTCATTTTTTTATGGCTGTATAATATTCCATAACATATATATATGTATACACACACACACATACATATATATATATGTATATCCATTCATCTATCAATGGACACTTAGGTTGCTTCCATATCTTGGCTATTTGTAATACTATAGAAAACAGAGGGGTGCATATATCTTTTTGAAATAGTGTTTATATTTTTGGGGTGTAAATACCCAGTAAGTTCATTACTGGGTCATAAGGTATTTCTATTTTTAATTTTTGAGAAAGTCCGTACTGTTTTGCACAATGGTCGCACCAATTTATATTCCCATCAACAGTGCACAAGGGTTCTTCTTTCTCCACCTCCTCACCAACACTAGTTATGTCTTGTCTTTTTGATACCAGCCATTCTGAAGGGTGTAAAGTGGCATCTCATTGTGGTTTTAATTTGTATTTCTCTGATGATTAGTGATGTTGAGCCTCTTTTCATGTGTCTGTTGACCATCTGTATTATTTGGTTCATTTTTACAGCTTCTATTTCTCTGCTGAGAGTTTTCATCCATTTCAATAATGTTCACCCTACTTCTTGGAGTATGGTTACTTACAATAGTTGCTTGAAAGCATTTGTTTGATACTTATAATATCTGGGTCATCTCAGAGTTGGCTTCTGTTAGTTGTCTTTTCCCTGGCAAATTGTTGAGATTTTCCTGGCTCTTCTATGTTGAATAATTTTGAATAGTATCATAGACATTTTGAAAAATATGTTGTAAGATTGTGTCTTGTTTAAATCCTATGGAGAATTTTTACTTTTCAATTATTATTATTGTTGTTTATCAAGGAATCCACCTGGTCAGGTTCTGGCTGTAAGTTATAACTCACCTTCTGTCATGTGAATGTAAGTTCATATTTTTTTGTGGTGCCATTTGGATCCCTCACATGTAGCCACCCAGGTACCAGCCTGGTTCCTAAGCAGTAGTCTACCCGATAGTTCACTTCTCAAACCTTTGATATTCTTTTTTTTTTCTTAACTTTTAAAAAAATGTTTATTTTTAAAAGAGTGTGAGCAGGGGAGGGCCAGAGAGAGAAGGGGACAGAGGATCTGTGCTGACAGCACCAAGCCCCATGCAGGGCTCGGAATTCATGAACTGTGAGATCAAGACCTGAGCCAAAGTCAGACGCTCAACTGACTGAGCCACCCAGGTGACCCTCAAAGCCTTGCTATTCTATTTAAGGTCAGATCCATGCATCCACAGCTTGAGTATAAGCCAAGGAGTTCATTCAGAACTTTTGTTTAGCTCCCCCCTCTCCTCCCTGTCCACATTTTCCAGCTCTCAGGGAACCCTCTTTTTGGCACCCTGGCTGTAAAGTTGATGCTTTATTCTTCTTGCTTTGCCATGGGCTTCCCATAGTTAGGTTTGCCTCTGGGGCCAAGAACTTGAGGGATATATAGAGAAAAAAGCAACAGGAATTTCTGAACTCTCTCTCTTCAGACCATGGTTCCTCCAATCAGAGAGAGGTATTTCCTTATCTCAGATTTTAGGTGTCTACCTGACTCCCACTGCCTACACCAATTACCACCACAGGATTGCAACCAAGACTTGATTGCCTGAGGGTTTGGGAAAGAGAGAAAGAAAACGCAAGGATATTTTCTCCATGCTCTTTGACCTGTAGAAGTTGTAATTCCATTCCTTGATCCAGAAAGAGAGGGATTCTCTTGGTGCTCTCTATTTACACCTGATGCACAGTTCTGTGATTTGGGCTGCCTTTGAGTTCAGTAGATATAGAAGAAGAAAAATAAGGAAACTTATTGCTGAATTAGTAGTGCTTTGAGTCTTGGTTTTCTTCACCAATTTGTCTGCTTTTGTTCACTTTTCAGAGCCTTCAGTCACACCATGCATTCTCTCTGGGGTTGTTAGTTGCATTCAGTGGGAGAGCTGAGAGAGTGTACTTACTTCATCTTAACTAGATGCTTAACTTTATGGTTTCTTCTAGAAGTTTTATAACTTTATCTTTTTAAATTTATGTAATTCATCTTAAAATAATTTTTGTATCAAACAAGGTTAAAGTCAAGGTTCACTTTTTCCGTATATGTAACCAATTGTGTCAGCACCATTTGTTGAAAAGACTTTGTTTCCTCATTAAATTCCTTTGGTGCCTTGGTAAAAAACCAATTGACCAAAGAGTAGGTCTATTTTTAGTTATGTTCTCTCCTACTGACATAGTTTTCTTTTATGTCAATGCCATATTATCAGTGATTACTGCAGCTTTGAAGTATATCTTGAAACCAGGAAGTATATATAAGTCCTCCAACTTTGTACTTTTTAATCAAGGTTGTATTGACTATTTTCAGTCATTTATATTTCTATATAAATTTAAGAATCAGGTTTTCAATTTCTAAAAAAAATCTTTCTTGTGGAGAATTGATATCTTACCTTGATTTTTTTCAATCCATGAACATATCTTCCCATTTATTTAAGCCTTCTTTGACTTTTCTCAGCAGTGTTTTGTAGATATTAGTGTAAAAATCTTGCACACTGTGAAGTTTTTTCCTAAATATTTTCAATGTCTTGGGTGCTATTGTAAATGATGTTTTTAAATTTTAATTTTCTTATTTTCATTGCTACTGTATAGAAATACGGTTGACTCTCAGGTATTAACCTTATTTTCTGAAATTTGCTAAATTTATTTATTAAATATAATAGCTTTTTGTAGATTCCTTAAGATTTTCTGTTAATACAATCATGTAACTTCTTAATAAAGACAGTTTTACTTCTTCCTTTCCAATATGTATGCTTTTCTTTCTTTCTTTTTCCTTTTTTATTGTGTTAGCTAGACTTTCCAGTATAATGTTGAATAGAAATGATGTGAGTGCTATTGTTCAACACAGTATTGGAAGTACTAGCCTCAGCAATCAGACAACAAAATGAAATAAAAGGCATCCAGATTGGCAAAGAAGAAGTCAAACTTTCACTGTTAGCAGATGACATGATACTATGCATGGAAAACCCAAAAGACTCCACCAAAAAACTGCTAGAGCTGATACACGAATTCAGCAAAGTCGCAGGATGTAAAATCAATGTATAGAAATTGGCTGCATTTTTATACACCAATAATGAAGCAACAGAAAGAGATGATCAATGAATCAATACCATTTACAATTGCACCAAAACCCATAAAATACCTAGACATAAACCTAACCAAAAAGGTGAAAGATCTGTACGCTGAAAACTATCAAAAGCTTATGAAAGAAATTGAAGAAAACACAAAGAAGTGGAAAAACATTCCATGCTCATGGATTGGAAGAACAAATATTGTTAAAATGTTGATACTACTCAAAGCAATCTGTATATTCAGTGCAATTCCTGTCAAAATAACACCTGCATTCTTCACAGAGCTAGAACAAACAATCCTAAAATTTGTATGGAACCACAAAAGACTGAAAATAGTGAAAGTAATGTTGAAAAAGAAAACCAAAGCTGAAGGCATCACAATCCCAGATTTTAGCCTGTATTACAAAGCTGTAAGCATCAAGACAGTATGGTACTGGCACAAAAATAGACACATAGATCAGTGGAATAGAATAGAGAACCCAGAAATGGACCCACAAATATATGGCCAACTAATGTTTGACAAAGCAGGAAAGAGTATCCAATGGAAATAAGACAGTCTCTTTAGCAAGTGGTCCTGGGAGAACTGGACAGTAACATGCAGAAGAATGAACCTGGACCACTTTCTTACACCATATACAAAAATAAATTCAAAATGGATGAAAGACCTAAATGTGAGACAGGAAACCATCAAAATCCTGCAGGAGAAAACAGGTGGCAGCTTTTTCGACCTAGGCTGCAGCAACTTCTTACTTGATATGTCTCCGGAGGCAAGGGAAACAAAAGCAAAAATGAACTATTGGAACCTCATCAAAATAAAAAAGCTTCTGCACAGCAAAGGAAACAATTTACAAAACTAAAAGACAACCAAAGGAATGGGAGAAGATATTTGCAAATGACATATCAGATAAAGAGTTAGTATCCAAAATCTATAAAGAACTTACCAAACTCAACACACAAAAACAAATAATCCAGTGAAGAAATGGGCAGAAGACATGAATAGACACTCACCCAAAGAGGACATTCAGGTGGCAAACAGATACATGAAAAGATGTTCAAAATTACTCATCATTAGAGAAATACAAATAAAAACCACAATGAGATACCACCTCACACTGGTCAGAATGGCTACAATTAACAACTCAGGAAGCAATAGATGTTGGCAAGGATGTGGAGAATGAGGAACCCTTTTGCACTGTTGGTGGGAATTCAAACTGGTGTAGCCACTCTGGAAAACAGTATGGAGGTTCCTCAAAAAATTAAAAATAGAACTACCCTATGGCCCAGCAATTGCAGTGCTAGGAACTTATCCAAATAATTGTATCCCAGAGGATACAAAAATGCTGATTTGAAGACGCACATGCAACCCAGTGTTTATAGAAGCACTATCAATAATAGTCAAATTATGGAAAGAGCCCAAATGTCCATCAATTGATGAATGGATAAAGAAGATGTGGTACTTATATACAATGGAATACTACTAGGTGATGAAAAAGAATGAAATTTTGCCATTTGCAACTACGTGGATGGAACTGGAGGGTATTATATCAGAGAAAGACAGATATCATATGATTTCACTCATATGTGGAATTTGAGAAACTCAACAGATGACTTTAGGGGAAGGGAAGGAAAGATAAGCTAAAAACAGAGAGGGAGGCAAACCATGTGAGACTCTTAAATACAGAGAACAAACTGAGGGTTTCTGGATGGGTAGGTGGGTTAAATGGGTGATGAGCATTAAGGAGGGCACTTTTTGGGGTGAGCACTGGGAGTCATATGTAAAAGATGAATTACTGGGTTCTACTCTTGAAGCCAAGACTACACTCTATGTTAACTAACTTGAATATACATTTTAAAAAAAGAAAAAGGGCACCTGGGTGGTTCAGTTGGTTAAGTGTCGGGTCATGATCTCACAGTTTGTGGGTTTGAGCCCCGCTTTGGGCTCTGTGCTGACAGCTCTGAGCCTGGAGCCTGCTTCTGATTCTGTGTCTCCCTTTCTCTATGCCCCTCCCCCACTTGTGTGCGCGCGCGCGCATGCGCGCGCGCTCTCTCTCTCTTTGAAAAATAAACATTAAAAAAGTTTCTTATAGGAAAAGAAAAAAGAAATGATGTGAGTGGACAACCTTGCCTTGATCTTGATGGTAGGAGAAAAATATATGGTCTTTAACCACTGAGTGTGGTCATACATGCCCTTTATCTGATGGAAGAATTATTTTCCTCTATTTCTAGTTTGTTGAGTTTTTGTTATGAACGAGTATTGAATTTTGTCAAATACCTTTGCTGCATCTATTGAGATGGTCATTAAGCTTTTCTTCCTTTTTCCCCTCTTTATGTGGCAAATAACATAAATTGGTTTTTGAATGATGATCCAAACTTAACATGTTTCAGAAAAATTGATTTAGTTGTAATGCAGCATACTTTTTACACATTGATGAATTAAATTTATCATTATTTTGGAATAGATCTTGTACTTATGTTCACAAGGAATATTTACTGTACAGTTTTCTTTTATTACAATATCTTCATCTGGTTTTGGTATCAGGGTGATGCTGTTATAAAATGAGCAGAGAAGTGTTCTCTATTTACTAAAAAAATTTTTATTGTGTCTCTCCTAGATGTTTGATATAATTCACTAGTGGTGCTAACACTAACTAGGTCTGAAGTGGGTTTTTTTTTAATGGAGAAACTTTAAATTACAAATTCATTTTTAAAAATAGTGTCTTTTAAAGAATTGGTCATCCAGGTAGTCAAATTGGTTGGCATACAGTTGTTGAAAACATTCTTTCATTAACCTTTCAATGTTTGTAGGCTCTGTAGTGATGTTTCCTCATTTACTTCTAATATTTATATGTATCCTCTCTTTTTTTCCTCTTGGTCAGTGTAACTAGAGTTTAGCGATATTGCCACTCTTTACAAAAACCAAACTTTAATCTCATTTTTTCCCTCTATTATCTGATTTTTGTTTCATTGATCTTAGCTCTTTAGTTTTTCCTTCCTTCTTTCCTTTTTCCTTTGGGTTTAGTTTGCTCATTTTTTTCTAACTTTTTAAATGTTTATTTATTTATTTTGAGAGAGAGAGAGAGCAAGTGAGCACACAAGCAAGCAAGGGAGGGCCAGAGAGAGAGGGAGAGAGAGAATCCCAAGCAGGTTCTGTGCACTGTCAGCACAGAGCCCAATGTGGGGCTCAGTCTCACAAACAGTGAGATCATAACCTGAGCCAAAATCAAAAGTTAGATGTTTAACCAACTGAGCCACCCAAGTGCCCCTTTTTTTTTTCTAACTTCTTAATCATGGAAGCTTAAATTATTGATTCTAATTCTTTCTTCTTTTTTAGTAGAAAACATTTAATTTAGAAAATTTCTCCTAATCACTGCTTTAGCTGAATCCTGAAAAATTTGATACGATATATCTTTATTATCATTGAATTTGCAATTTTCTAATTTCCCTTGCAGTTTCTTTATTGATCCATGGGTTAATTGAAGGATGCTGTTTAATTTCCAAATACTTGGAGATTTTCCAGATATCTGTTATTGAATTCTGTTTTTGTGAAATTGCATTCAGACAACAAAGTCTATATCATTTCAACTTTTTTTTTTAAAGTTTACCAATTTTGAGAGAGCACAAGAGAGAGGGAGAGGCAGAGAGAGAGAGTGAAAGAGAGAGAGAATTCCAAGCAGGTTCTGTGCTCACAACATGGAGCCCCTTTCAAGGCTTGAACACAGGTACAATGAGGTCATGACCTGAGCAGATATCAAGAGTCCTACACCCAACTGACTGAGCTGCCCAGGCATGCATTTCAACTTTTAAAATTTATTGTGTCTTATTCCTTGGCCCATTTGTGATAAATGTTTAATGTACACTTAAAAAGAATGTGTATTCTGCAGTCATTCAATATAGTGTTCTATAGATGTCAAAAAGTTAAGTTAGTTTATGGTGTTGTTCAGGTCTTTTGTGTAGTCTTACTGATATTCTGATTTTTTCTATTAGTTCTTGACACAGAAGTGTTGACATCTTTAAGTATAATTATGTTTTTATTTCTTCTTTTTTGGTTCTGTAAGTTTTGTTTCATGTATTTTGAAACTCTTATTAAGTACATATGAATTATGATTCTGTATTTTCTTGTTGATATGATCCTTTCATCATTATAAAATGCCCCTCTTTATCTCTGGTAATCCTCTTGTCCTGAGACTGTTGTCTGATATTAAGATTACCATTCCAGCTTTCATAAGAATAGGTGTTTGTGCCTGGCTGGCTCAGTTAATGGAGCATGGGACTCTTGATCTCAGAGTTATAAGTTTAAATCTCACGTTGGGTGTAGAGATTACTTAAAAATAAAAAATCATAAAAAAAGAATAAGTGTTTGCATAAGATTATTAGTGTTTGTACAGCTTTTCATAAGATTGGTGTTTGTGTGGCATATCTTCTTTGTATCTTTATATTTTTAATCTCTCTTGGTCATTTATTTAATGGGAATCTCTTAACGTACACTTGATTCTTGCTTTTTTTTTTTTAATGTTTATTTATTTATTTATTTTTGGAAGAGATAGAGCATGAGCAGGGGAGGGACAGAGAAGGAGGGAGACACAGAATCTGAAGCAGGCTCCAGGCTCTGAGCTGTCACCAGAGAGCCTGATGCAAGTCTTGGACCCATGAACCATGAGATCATGACCTGAGCCGAAGTTGGATGCTCAACCAACTGAGCCACCCAGGTGCCCTGATTCTTGCTTTTTTAAAAAATCCATTTTGATAACCTCTCTTTTTAAATTAGAATATTAATTACATTTAATGTAATTTTTGATATTACCAGTCTTAAATTACCATCTTGATACTTATTTTCTACTTTTTTCATTTGGTCTTTGCTTTTTTCCTCTTTCTTCCCTACCTACTTTTAGATTCTTTGTTTTCCAGTATCCAAGTTTATCTTTACTATTGGCTTATTAGCTATACATAGTCTTTGTTTTATATTTTTAGTCATTATTCTATGATTTACAATGTTCATCTTTAACTTATAATACTCTACCTTCAAATATAAATTCATATATAATTTAAGAAAATTATAATAGTTCATTTTCATTTTCCTCCATCCTTTGTGTTGTTGTTTACGCTCATTTTACTTCTACTTTCATCATAAACCCTGCAGTACATTGTTATCTTGTTTCTTCAAGTAGTTATCTTTCAAATGAATTAAGAAATGAATGAAACAGTCTTTTAGACTTAACCTTCATATTTACCAGTTCTAGTACTCTTTGTTCTTTATTCCTTCATTTATTAATTCATGTTTTCACCTGGCGTCATTTTCTTTCAGCCTGGAGAACCTATTTAAAATTTCTTATAGAGCACATCTACTGGCAGTGAATTCTCTGAGCTTTATTTGCTGGAAATAGCTTTATTTCCTCTTCATTTTTTAAGGATTTTTTTTTTTTGCTTGATGTAGATGCTAGTTGGCAGGTTTTATTTGCTTATTTTTTTTTTACAACACTTTAAATGGCTGTTACACTGTACTCTGGCTTGCATTTTTTTTTCCTCTTCAGAAGCCAGGCATAATTCTTATCATTATTCCTCTGTGTAATGCATTTTTCCCCCTCAGGCTGCTTTTAAGATTCTTTTTTTGTGGGGCACCTGGGTGGCTCAGTTGGTTGAGCGTCTGACTTTGGCTGGGTCATGATCTCGCAGTTCATGAATTCCGCCCCACGTAGGGCTCTGTGCTGACAGTTCGGAGCCTCGAGCCTGCTTCGGATTCTGTGTCTCCCTCTCTCTCTGCCCCTCCCCTGCTTGTTCTCTCTCTCTCTCTCTCTCTCTCTCTCAAAAATAAATAAACATTAAAAAAATTTTCTTAAAGATTCTTTTTTTTCATTGGTTTCCAGAAATTTGATTATGATGGTTCTTCAGTGTGTTTTCATTAATTTTTATTCTTCTTAGAGTTCTTTGACCTTCTTAGATCTGTGAGTTTTTATTTTGGAAACCTTGAAAAAAAAGGTTTGACCATTATTCAAGTTCCATATTGCAACAAATATTTTTCTGTCTCAGTTTCTCTTGCCTCTTCTTCTGGTCCTTAAATTTCTCATATAGTAGATCTCCTGATATATTGTCCAACAATTGATCCCTGAGACTTTGCTAACAATTTCTAGGCTTTGTTTTCCACAATGTGCTTCAGTTTGGATTGTCTCTATGATATCTTTAAGTTCACTGATCTTTCTGTGTGTCTCTGTCTGCTTTTAAACCTACTCAATGGAATTTTTAATCCGTATATTTTATTTTTGATTCCTGGATTTTTATTTGATTCTTTGTCGTACTTTCCAATTTTCTATCAAGATTTCCTCATTGTTTTTTCATTCTGTTTATTTTTGCCTCAAAATGGTTGAACCTGTATATAATACTGTTTTTATAATTTTTTTAATTTGCATATAGTTGGTAAACAATGTTACAGTAATTTCAGTACTTCACCCCTTTTTGTCCATCCCTCCACCCCTCTTCCCTCTGGCAACCACCAGTTTCTTCTCTATATTTATAAGTTCAATTCTGCTTTTTTGTTTGTTTTGTTTTTTAGATTCCACATTTAAGTTAAATTATATGGTATTTGTCTTTTTTTTGGTCTGACTTATTTCACTTAGTTTAATACCCTCTGGGTCCATGCATGTTGTTGCAAATGACAAGATCTCATCATTTTATGGCTGTGCAATATTCATTGTGTATGTGTATGCCATTCTTCTTTATCCATTAATCTATCAATGGACACTTGGGTTGCTTCCTTATCTTGGCTGCTGTAAATAATACTGCAATAAACAAACAGAGATGCATACATCTTTTTGAGTCAGTGTTTTCGTTTGCTTTGGGTAAAAACTCAGTAATTTCATCATAGGGTATTTCTATTTTTAATTTTTTGAGGAACCTCTATACTGTTTTTCACAGTGGCTGTATCAATTTACATTTCCACCAACAGTGTACAGGGATTCCTTTCTATCTACATCCTTGTCAACACTTATTATTTCTTGTGTTTTTGTTTTTAGCCATTCTGACAGGTGTAAGGCAATATCTCACTGTGGTTTTAATTTGCATTTCCCTGATGCTTAGTTACGTTCAGCACCTTTTCATGTGTTTATTGGCCAATTATATGTCTTGCTTGGAAAAATGTCTATTTTTTTGAAGTTCATTTATTTATTTTTAAGTAACCTATACATTCAACATGGGACTTGAACTCATGACCCCAAGATCAAGAGTCGCATGCTCTTCTGCCTGAGTCAACCAGGTGCCCTGGAAAAATGTCTATTTTAAAGCTTTTGTTGATAATAACATCATTTCCATCAGTTGTGGGTATATTTATATTGATTAATTTTTGTCCCAGTTATGAATTATACTTTCCTGCTTTGTCTAGTAATTTTTTTTGTATATGCTGGGCATTATGAATGTACCTCAATGAGTACCTAGATTGAGATTTTGTTCTGTCATAGAGTTATTGACTTGGCAATTAGCTCAACCTCTTGAGACTTATTTTTAAGATTTGTTAGGGTGGATCTAGAGAAACATTTACTTTTGGTCTAGATTAGTTTTTCTCCTAACATGTGATCTATCTGAAGCCTCTACTGAGGTATCATCTTTGTAAAGTATTTTCACTCTGGCTAGTTTAAAGTTGAACATTTCCTACCCTGTATGATATTCAGTAGTTATTAGCTCACAGCCTTGTCTTGTACATACAGTTTAATATTTGGCCAGATTCAAGAGGGTCCATATGTACATGTCTGGAGTAGCTTCTTGGTACTGCTCCTTTATCTTTGTTACTTTGCCCACAAATTCCAGATAACTAAGTAGCCTCAGACTCTGCTTCCTATCTTGTTAAATCAAGGAGAATGCTGTGCTCTCTTTAGGTTAGCCTTCCTTAAACCACCATTCAGAAATTGACTCCAGACAGAAAGTCAGGGACTATGAGGCTCACCTCATTTTTTCCCCTCTCTCAAGGATCATGGTACTATATTACCTATTATGTAACATCTGAAAAGTTATTTCATGTATTTTATCCACTTTTATTGCTATAGTGGGAAGACTGGTTGAATATCAATTTCTCTCATGGCTAAAACCATAAGATTTTGCCTCTTGGCTGAATTTATATTCTTGATTTGGGGAGGTGATAGAAATGTTCTAAGTTACGATTTTAGTGGTTGATACATAACCATATACTTGTCAGAACACATTGACCCTTTGGTACACAATTGTGTACGAAAAATTGGTAAACTTTATTGTATGTAAATTATACCTCAATAATGCTCATAAAAAGGCTAAATAAAGACTTTTGAGATCAAGTGATATTTTAGATTTTTCAGGCACAAATAAGTGTAGAGAATAGTATAGGAAATGCTCTTATGGTTATCACTCAGATTACAAAATAAGATAATACAGATAGAACCAGAAGCTCCCTGGGTATCCCTCCCTCCCTTGCAGAGTTAACCACTATGCTGAACTCTGTGTTTATTACCCTAATGCTTGTTTTTATCATCTTACTACAGGGATATGTATCATCTTACTTTATATGTGTATATCTTGAAAAATATCTTGTTTTTCCTACTTTTAAATTTGACATAAATGTTTCATCCATCTAGCTATTTTTAAATGCTATGATAATAAATAGGCATATGCACAAACATAATTATACTTTTATAACTTCTAGCCTTAGGTCTGAAGTTTATACTTGGGTCTGAAATACACAAAGTTTACCAGACTATACATTTTGAAACAACTGCCATTCTTTCAGGAGAGAAAGCCAAGGAAATCACTACCATTTATTCCTCTGCCCAGGGTGGGGAGAAAAAAATTAGTGAACACTCACTCTTGGCAAGTGGCATGAAAGGCAATTTGCAATCCTGGCCATGTTCCAACAGCTGTAGTAAAGACTCATGCGCCCAGGGGTGACAAGGGGTTGGCTGCTCCCATTGCCCTGAGTCAGCAGGCCTGCTGGTGCCTGGTGTCAGCAGTTTCCGGTCAGAGAGTGACTTGCTGGACACCCTCCTACTTTCTGCTAAATGGAAGTAAGTGTCTCAGAAACTTTGATTCCAGCCCTCAGATCCAGGCTGGAACATTAACTCTGTAAATACTATTAATCCCTTAATAAGGGTCAGAAGTATCTGTAATTCCCTCCCCAAGTGACTCTATTTTATGAGGTCTAGCCCCCATGCACTACCCATTCTCCAAGGCACAGGCTCAAAAGGCATCTCCTTCCTCATACCAGGTCTGATTCCCCTAATTCAAAATGATGGCTGCTACTTTCAGCTTTTATCTGTCCCTCTTTTATCATTTTCTACATGTGCCGTATTTCTTTCAGTACCTGTCTTGTTTCCTCTATTAAAGCCGGACACCTACATATGCCAGTTTCTCTTTGTATCCTATCCATTCACTTGCCTCTGCCTCTTACCCTCACTCTCAGTGCCTAGTAAAAGATCTAATAACACAGTACCTGGTTATTGAGTAAATGAATGATTGACTGTAACAGATACTCCTATTTTGTTTCAGTTTATCATACCAAACTTAAAACAACAGAAACCCTTCGCTCACAAAACGACTCTGTTTACAGCATAACATTTGTATTCTCTAGTTTAATCTGTAATTCCACACTTTTGGTTCATGTAACTCCTCAAGAGAAGCCAATCACTGCAATCACCAGCAAGACCACAGCTCCTAAACACAGCCAGATCCTCCAGAATAAGTTTTATTTTCTCATAACCTTTGCTTATTCTAAGTAGAGTTTCATTTTCTTTTTCATTGTTCTTTCTAGCTATAACAAGCCCCTCCTTTGTCCATTTCTTGATTTCCCAACAGGTCAGTTTTGATCACTAGCAGGGTAGTTAAATTTCCTGAAATGCCACACAGCTGAGCCAAAAATTCTCAACAGAAACAAGAAGGACATCAAACAGAAGAGCCTGTTTTCAAAGTTCCCAGACCACATGAAATTTGGAAGCATTAAATAACCTCTTTGTCGGTTAAGGAAAATTTTAATCAGGGAAAGTGATGAAAAGCATGTCTACATTAGCACACATGCACACATTACCACACATACACATGCACTCACTTTTGCATATTTACTTTTCTTTTTGCTTCAAGCCAAACACAATACATTTCTTTATCATTTGCTGAAATCTGTTTCTTCAGTTGGAATGTGTGGAATTCCCATTAATAAGTAAATAAGGGAGGAAGAGCATTGACTTGTTTATAATTTATTTTATGAAAGGTATTTTTGCTAAAATATTTTAAAAACCATATTTAATAAATAAAAATTCAGGAAACTCTATCCCTTTCTTCCTCTCTCAGTTCTTGTTCTCAGAGACAGCCACCCACACCCATTTTGCCTTTTAGTTCTAGTATTTCTTCTAGTATCTACCTCTATTTCTAAATATTATGCTTATATTGTTGTTTCTTACTTTCTCAGTTTTAGACATTATCCATTTCTTGTTACAGAAGTTGAGATCTTAGCACCCTTTGCTTGTACATCCATCCTTTTCTTCTTCCCCATCCTCTCAGTATGCAGGCATATCACAATTTTCAGTATATTAATATGCAGTATTTACCTTACTATAATGATGTCAGTATTGTTCACCTCTGAGTGAAGTACTATAATATATTGTGAATGGCTTTTATATTGTCCTGTTTTTTTTTCCAGCTTTACTGAGGCGTAACTGACAAACGTTGTATGTGTTTAAGATGCACTATGTGATGTTTTGTTATATGTATTCATTGTAAAATGATTACCACACTCAAGCTAATTTAGTATATTCAGCGCCTCATAAAGTTTACCTTTCTTTTGTGTGATGAAAACAACTGAGATTTATCCTCTTAGAAAATTTCAAGTATATAGTACATTAATATTAACTATAGTCATCATGCTCTACGTTAGGTCTCCAGAACTTTTTTTTAATTTTTTTTAACGTTTATTTATTTTTCAGACAGAGAGAGACAGAACATGAACGGGGGAGGGGCAGAGAGAGAGAGGGAGACACAGAATCTGAAGCAGGCTCCAGACTCCGAGCTGTCAGCACAGAGCCTGACGCGGGGCTCGAACTCACGGTCCGCAAGATCGTGACCTGAGTTGAAGTCGGACATTTAACTGACTGAGCCACCCAGGCGCCCCTCCAGAACTTTTTTTAAATTTAATTTTATTTATTTTGAGAGAGAGAGAGAGCACTAGCAGGGGAAGGGCAGAGAAAAAGGGAGAGAGAGAATCTCAAGCAGGCTCCTTGCTGTCAGTGCAGAGCCCGGTGTGGGACTTCCTCTCACAAACCATGAGATCATTGACCTGAACTAAAATTGAGAGTTGGATGCTTAAGTGACTGAGCCACCCAGGCAATGCTCCAGAACTTATTCATCTTGTAAGTGAATGTTTGTACGCTTTGATCAGCATCTCCCCTTTCCCCCATCCCCAGCCCCTGGTAACCACCATTCCACTCTCCATTACTACATTACTATGAGCTTAACATTTTAAGATTCCACACAGGAATGATACCATGCGGTATGTCTTTTTGTGTCTAGCTTATTTCATTTAGCATAATGTCATTCAGGTTCGTCCATGTTGTCACAAATGGCAGGATTTCCTTCTTTCTCAAGGCTGAATCATATTCCATTATGGGATGCCTGGGTGGCTCAGTTGGTGAAGCATCTGACTCTTGATCTCATCTCAGGGTCATTCATGAGTTCAAGTTCCACATTGGGCTCCATGCTGGGTATGAGGCCTACTTAATATATCTGCCCCTTCCCTGCTGGTTCTTTCTCTCTCAAACTAAATAAATATACTTAAATATTTTAAATATATATGTGTGTGTGTGTGTGTGTGTGTGTGTGTGTGTGTGTGTGTGTATACATGTATACACCACGTTTTAAAAAATCTTTCATGTGTTGGACATTTAGATTATTTCTGTATTTTGGCTACTATTAATAATGTTTCAGTGAACATGGAAGTGCAGATATCTCTTTGAGATAGTGATTTCATGTCCTTTGGATATATACCCAAAGATAGCATTGCTGGATCAGATGGTAGTTCTATTTTTACTTGTTTTGAGAAACTTTTATACTGTTTTCCATAGTGGCTGCACCAATTTACATTATTAACAGCAGTGTACAAGAGTTCCCTTTTCTCAACATCCTCACCAAAACTTGTTATTTCTGGACTTTTCCATAACAGCTCTCCTGACAGAAGAGAGGTGATATCTCATTGTGATTTGCATGCTGCTGCTGCTTAGTGTGATGTTACGTATGTTTTCATATACATATTGACCATTTAAACATCATCTTTGGAAAAAACACCTTTTCAGATCTTTTGCCCATTTTTTAATTGGGTTATTTGACTTTTTTGCAATTAAGTTGTATGAGTTCTTTATATATTTTGATTATTAACCCCTTATTGGATATATAGTTTGCAAACATTTTAACCTATTCTGTAGATTGTCTTTTCATTTTGTTGATTGTTTCCTTTGCTATGCATAAACTTTTTAGTTTGATGTCTTCCCACTTGTTGATTTTTGCTTTTGTTGCTTGTGCTTTTGGTGTCAAATTGAAAAATCATTGCCAAGACCAATGTCATAAAACCTTCCACCCCCCACCCCCAGGAGTGATATGGTCTCAGGTCTTATGTTTAATTAAGCCTTTAATTCATTTTGAGTTGGTTTTGGTGTATGGTGTAAACTGAGGGTCCAATTTCATTTTTCTGCATGCGCATATCCAGTTTTCCCAGCACCATTTTTTGAAGAGACCATTCTTTCTCCGTTGTGCATTCTTGGCACTATTCTTAGTTGACTTGGTATTGTTGTGTATTCTTGGCACCAAGATTAGTTGACTGCATATGTGTGGGCTTATTTCTGGACTTTTTGTTCTGTTCCATTGGCACATACTTCTGGTTTTATACCAGTACCATATTGTTTTGGTTACTGTCATTTTGTAATATGTTTTAAATCAAGAAGTATGATGCTTCCAGCTTTGTTCTTGGTCAAGACTCTTTTAGCTATTTGGGATCCTTTGTGGTTTCATATGAAGCTTAGGTTTTGTTTTTTCTATTTCAATAGAAAATGCCATTAGAATCTTGGTGTAGAAATTGCTTGAAATCTGTCGACCACTTGGTAGTAATTTGGGTAGTATGGACATTTTAACAATATTAATTCTTTTGATCCATGAACACATGATATCTTTACATTTGTGTCTTTTTCAAGTTCTTTCATCACTGTGTTACAGTTTTCAGCATACAAAGCATTCACATCCCAGGGCGCCTGGGTGGCGCAGTCGTTAAGCGTCCGACTTCAGCCAGGTCACGATCTAGCGGTCCGTGAGTTAGAGTCCCGCGTCAGGCTCTGTGCTGACAGCTTGGAGTCTGGAGCCTGCTTCAGATTCTGTGTCTCCCTCTCTCTCTGCCCCTCCCCCGTTCATGCTCTGTCTCTCTCTGTCCCAAAAATAAATAAACGTTGAAAAACAAAAACAAAAACAAAGCATTCACATCCCTGGATAAACTTGTTTTTTTAATGTTTTTTATTAAATATAATTTATTGTCAAATTGGTTTCCATGCAACACCCAGTGCTCATCCCAACAGGTGCCCTCCTCAATGCCCATCACCCACTTTTCCCTCTCCCCCACCCCCATCAACCCTCAGTTCTCAGCATTTAAGAGTCTCTTACGGTTTGCCAAACTTGTGTTTTTTTAATGTTTATTTATTTTTGAGAGAGACAGAGAGACAGAGTGCGAGCAGGAGAGGGACAGAGAGAGGGAGACACAGAATCCAAAGGAGTCTCTAGGCTCCAAGCTGTCAGCACAGAGTCCCACATGGGGCTTGAACTCACAAACTGTGAGATTATGATCTGAGCCTAAGTCAGATGCTTAACCGTCTGAGCCATCCAGGCACCCCATGGATAAACCTGTTTTCAAGGATTTATTGATTTTGATGCTATTATGAATAGGATGCTTTTCTTTTCTTTTCTTTTCTTTTCTTTTCTTTTCTTTTCTTTTCTTTTCTTTCTTTCTTTCTTTCTTTCTTTCTTTCTTTTTCTTCTTTTTTTTTTTTTTACATAGTTCCTTATTAGTGGATAGAAACACAACAGAGTTTTGTATTTTGATTTTATATCCTGCAACTTTACTGAATTCATTTATTAGTTGTAACACATTTTTGGTGAAGTCTTGAGAATTTTCTGTAGAATGCCACATCACCTGCAAACACTAGATGGTATACTTCTTCCTTTCTGATTTGGACACATTTATTTCTTTTTCTTGCCTAATTTTTTTGGTTAGGATGTCTAGTATATTAAATAGGAACAGAGAGAGTGGGTACCCTTGTCTTGCATTTTTGCATCTATTGAAATGATCATGATTTCTTTTGCTAGGTTTTCAAATGTGCTTTATTTTTTTTAATTTTTTTAAATGTTTATTTATTTTTGAGACAATGTGAGAGACAGAGTGCAAGCAGTGGAGGGGCAGACAGAGGGAGACACAGAATCCGAACTGGGCTCCAGGCTCTGAGCTATCAGCCCAGAGCCCGACGCGGGGCTCAAACTCACAAACCATGAGATCATAACCTGAGCCAAAGTTGGACACTCAACCAACTGAGCCACTCAGGTGCCCCCAAATTGTGAATTTAAAAAAATTAAGATATAATTGACACATAATATTGTGTGAATTTAAGATGTACAATGCATTCATTTGATACATTTATATATTGCAATGTGATAACCACCATAGCATTAGCTAATCCCTTTATTATTTCACATAATTATTTCTTTTTTGTGGTGAGAAGAATTAAGATCTGCTCTCTTAGAAACTTTGAAGTTTATGATACAGTATTGCTATCTATAATCACTATGCTATACATTAGCTCTCCAGAACTTATTTATCCAATAGTTGCAAGTTTGTACCCTTAAACAATATATCCCCAAGTTTCCCCACCCTGCAACCCTGGTAACCACTGGTCTACTGTTTGTTTTTAGGAGTTTAGCTCTTTTAGATTCTACATATAAATGATACTATGCAATATTTGTATTTCTCTGATTTATCTCACTTAGCATAGTGTTTTCAAGTTTCATCCATGTTGTTGCAAATGGCAGGATGTCCTTCTTTTTCATGGCTGAATAACATTCCATTGTATATTTTTACATGATATTCTGTTTATTCATTCATCTGTTGACAGAAGCTTAGGTTGTCTCCATATGTTGCACATTGTGAATACTGTTTTAATATACATGGGAGTGCATATATCGCTTTAATATCCTGTTTTGTTTCCTTTGGGTATATACCCAGAAGTAGGATTGCTGGATCAGGTGGTAGTTCTAGTTTTAATTTTTTGAGAAAACTCCGTATTGTTTTCCATAGTGGCTAAACCAATTTACATTCCCACAAATAGTAAATGAGGGTTCCCTTTTCTCCACATCCTTGCCAGAATTTCTTATCCGTTATCTTCTTGGTGATAACCATTCCAACAGATATGAGATGATCTCTCACTGTGGTTTGCATTTCCCTGATGAATACTTGAGCATCTTTTCATGTATAGTTGGCCTTTTAGATGTCTTCCTTTTGGGAAAATGTCTATTAATCCCCCCGTCTATTTTAAAATTAGATTTTTTTGTTTGTTATTGAGTTATAGGAGTTCTTTCTATATTTTGGATGTTATCCCCTTATCACATAGGTGGTTTCCACATATCTTCCCCTACCACAATGTGCCTTTTCATTTTTTTGTTGTTTCCTTTGCTGTGCAGAAGCTTTTTACTTTGATGTAGTCCCATTTGTTGATTTTTGCTTTTGTTGCTTGTGCTTTTGGAGTAATATCCAAAAAATTATTGCCCAGACTAGTGTTTTCTTCTAGGAATTTCATGGTATCAGGTCTTATAGTTAAGTCTTTATTTTGAGTTAATTTGTTTCAGTGGTATAAGATTGAGTTCCAATCTTTCCAAGTTTTTGAATGTTAGCTATCCTGTTTTACCAGCATCATTTGTTGGAGAAGCTATTCTTTCCCCAATGGGTGTTCTTGTCAAATATCAACGAACCATATATGCTGGGGTTTATTCTGAGATCAAGACATGAGCTGAGATCAAGAGTTGAATGCTTAACCAACTGAGCCAACCAAGCGCCCCTAATTACTGTAGCTTTGTAGCATATTTTGAAATCAAGAAGTATGATACCCTCCACTTTGTTCTTCTTTCTTATTGTTGCTTTGGCTATTTAAGTCTTTTATGGTTCCATACAAATTTGAGGATTGTTTTTTATATTTCTGTGAAAAATGCCATTGGAATTTTGGCAGAGATTGTGTTGAATCTATAGTTAGCTTCAGATAGTATATTTTATCAGTGTTAATTTTTCCAATTTGTGAACATGGGACATTTTTTCATTTATTTGTATCTTCTTCAGTTTCTTTCCTCAAGGTCTTGTAGTTTTCATTATACTCATCTTTCCATTATTTCGTTAAATGTATTCCCAAGTATTTTATTTTCTTTTTGATGCTATTATGAATGAGACAGTTTTCCTATTTCTTTTCCAGATAGTTTATTGTTATTGTTAGTGTATAGAAATACAACTGATATTTATATGTTGATTTTATATCCTGCAACTTCACTGAATTCCTTGATTACTTCCAGTAGTTTTTTGGTTGAGTCTTTGGGATTTTTTTTTTAAATTTGTTTGTTTGTTTGTTTGTTTAAGTAATCTCTACACCTAATGTGGGGCTTGAACTCATGACTCTGAGACCCAACTGAGCCAGCCAGGGACCCCTAGGATTTCTATACATAAAATCATGTCATCTACAAATAACAACACTTTTATGTTTTTGGTTTTTATTTAAATACCTTTTATTTCTTTTATTTGCCTAACTGTTCTGGCTAGGACTAACAATATGATGTTGAGTACAAGTGATGACAGTGGGCATCTTTGTTTTGTTCCTGATCTTAGAAGGGAAACTTTCAATTTTTCATTTTTTAGTGTAATATTAACTGTAGATTTGTTGTATGTGGCCTTTATTATGCTGAAGTATATTCCTTTTATACCCAATTTGTTGATTTTTTTATCATGAAAAGATGTTTCATCAAATGCCTTTTCTGCATTTATTGGATAGTTTTATGATTGTTTAAAATGTTTATTTTTGAGAGAGAAAGAGAGAGACAGAGAGTGTGAGCAGGGGAGGGCCAGAGAGAGAGGGAGACAGAGAATCCAAAGCAGGCTCCAGGCTCTGAGCTGTCAACACAGAGCCCCAAGTAGGGCTCGAACTCGCAAACTGCAAGATCATGACCTGAGCCAAAGTCTGATGCCTAACTCACTGAGCCAGCCCGACACACCTGATAATCATATGATTTTTATCATTCATCCTATTACTATGGTGTATCATATTTATTGATGTGCATATGTTGAGCCATTTTTGCATCCCAGGGATAAATCTCATTTCATCATAGTGTATAATCATTTCAGTGTATTGTTGAATTCTGTTTGCTAATATTTTGTTGAGAATTTTTGCATCTCTATTCATTAGGAATATTTCCTGTAGTTTCCTTTTCTTCTAGTGTCCTTATCTGGCTTTGCTGTTAAAGTAATTGTGGCTTCATGAAGTCAGTTTGGCAGTGTTTCCTCCTCTTCAGTTTTTTGGAGGGGTTTGAGAAAGATTAACTTTAATTCTTTAAATGTTTGTTATAATTCACCAGTGAAACCATATGTTCCTGGGATTTTCTTTTGGGGGGAGGTTTTTGTTTCCTGATCCAGTCTCTTTATTCATTATTGGTCTGTTCAGATTTTCTATTTATTCATGGTTCAGTCTTGGTAGGTTGTATGTTTCTAGGAATGTATTCATTTCTTCTAGGCTATCCAATTTGTTGGCCTAGTAGTTTCTTATCCTTTGGATTTATGTGGTATCAGTTGTAGTGTCTCATCTTTCATTTCTGATTTCATTTATTTAAGTCTTCACTCTCTTTTTTTTTTCCCTTAGTCTAGGTAAAGGTTTGCCAATTTTATCTTTTCCAAAAGCCATCCTCTTGGTTTTATCAATCTTTTCTATTGTCTTTGTGGTCCCTATTTCATTTATTTCTGCTCTGGCCTTTGTTATTTCCTTCCTTTTGCTTACTTTGGGTTAGTTTGTTCTTCTTTTCTAATTCTTTGAGATGTAAAGTTACATTATATATTTGAGATGTTTCTTCTTTCTTAATGTAGGTGTTTATTGCTAAAAATTCCATCTTAGAACTAATTTTTCTGCATCCCATATCCCATTTTGATATATTGTGTTTCCATTTTTGTTTTGAGATATTTTTTTATTTTTTTTTTGTGATTTCTTATTTGACCACGGGCTGTTCAGGAGTGTGCTGTTTAATTTCTGCTTTAAAAAAAATTATTTTAGAGAGATAGTGTGTGAGTGGGGGAGAGGGGCAGAGGGATAGAATTTTTTTTTTAATTTAGATTAAAGTTACTTAATATACAGTGTAGTTTGGTTTCAGAAGTAGAATTTAGTGATTCATCACTTACATATAATACCCAGTGCTACCCAACAAGTGCCCTCCTTAATACCCATCACTCATTTAACCCATTCCCCAGCCCACCTCCCTCTATCAACGCTGTTTGTTCTCTATTTTTAACAGCCTCTTATGGTTTGCCTCCCTCTGTGTTTTTACCTTATTTTATTTCTCCTTCCCTTCCCCTATGTTCATCTGTTTTGTTTCTTAAATTCCACATATGAGTGAAATCATATGATATTTGTCTTTCTCTGATTGAATTATTTCACTTAGCATAATATACTCTAGTTCCATTCAGGTTGTTACAAATGGCAAGATTTCATTCTTATTAATCACCCAGTAATATTCCATTGTATATATATACCACATCTTCTTTATCCATTCATCAGTCAATGGACATTTGAGCTCTTCTCATAATTTGACTGTTGTTGATAGTGCTGCTATAAACGTTGGGGTACATGTGCTCCTTAAAATCAGCATTTTGGTATTCTCTAAAGAACTCTCTAAAAAATACCTAGTAGTGCAATTGCTGAGTTATAGGGTAGTTCTACTTTTAACCTTTTGAGGAACCCCCATACTGTTTTCCAGAGTGGCTGTACCAGTTTGCATTCTCCCCAACAGAGCAAAAGTGTTCCCCTTTCTTCACATCCTCCCAACATCTGTTGCTTCCTGAGTTGTTAATTCTAGCCATTTTGGCAGGTATAGGTGGTAGAGAGAGAATCTTAAGCAGGCTCCACGCTCAGCATGGAGCCCCATGCGGGGCTCAATTCCCCGACCCTGGGATCATGACCTGAGCTAAAATCAAGAGTCAGATGCTCAGCCAACTGAGCCACTCAGGGGACCCTAATTTTTACATATTTTTAAAATGTCCACTTTTCCTCCAGTTACTGATTTTTAGTTTCATACCAGTTATGTTTAGAAAGACACTTGATATGCATTTCAGTCTTTTAAAATTTGTCAAGACTTGGGGTGCCTGGCTAGCTCAGTTAGTAGAACATGCAACTCTCGAATCTCAGCATTGTAAGTTTGAGCCCCACACTGAGTGTAGAGATTACTTAAAATCTTTAGGGGTGCCTCGGTTGCTCAGTCAGTTGAGCATCCAACTCTTGGTTTCAGCTCAGGTCATGATCTCACAGTTCATGAGTTCAACCCCTGCATTGGGCTCAGTGCTGCTGGTATGAAGCCTGCTTGGGATTCTTTCTGTCTCCCTCTCTCTGCCCCTTCCTTGCTTTCCCCCTCTTTTCTCAAAATAAACAAATAGACTTAAAATAAAAAAAAAAATAAAATCTTCAAATAAATTAATAAATAAGTAAGCAAAATTTGTCAGGATGTGTTTTGTGTCCAGGGGGCCTAGGTGACTCAGTCAGTTAAGCATCGGACTCTTGATTTCAGCCTACATCATGATCTCATGGTTTCATGAGTTTGAGCCGCACATAGGCTCTGCACTGACAGTGCTGAGCCTGCTTGAGATTCTCCCACTGTCTCTGCCCCTCCCCCATTTGCTCTCTCTCTCTCTCTCTCTCTCTCTCAAAATAAATAAATAAACTTAAAAAAAAGATTTGTTTTGTTTCCTAGCATATGATCTGTACTGGAGAATATTTCATGTGTACTTTAGAGGAATATATATTCTGGGGCACCTGGTGGCTCCGTTGGTTAAGTGTCCAACTTCAGCCCCAGTCATGATGTCACAGTTTGTGAGTTTGAGCCCTGCTTAGGGCTCTGTGCTGACAGCTCAGAGCCTGGAGCCTGCTTCAGATTCTGTGTCTCCCTCTCTCTCTCTCTGCCCCTCCCCCACTTGTATTCCGTATCTCTCTCTCAAAAATAAACATTAAAAAAAAGGAAGAATATATATTCTGGTGCTATTGCATGGAATGTTCTGTTATATTCATTTGGTTTAAAGTATGGTTCAAGTCCAATGTTTCTTTATTGATTTTCTGTCTGGATGATCTATGCATTGTTAAACATAGATAATTGAACTCCCCTACTATTATTTGTATTTATTCTCCCTTCAGTTCTATTAATATGTCCTTAATTTAGGTGCTCCGATGTTAGGTGCATATATATGCAGTTGTTACATCCTCTTGATGAATGCGTGAATGGCTTTCTTATCTCTTGCAAATTTTGGGTTTTATCATGAAGGTGAAAATCATTTTATCTTTTCATTTTCTAAGGTCTTCGTGTGCATATAATTAAACTTCCTCCAACTATTTGGGAAAATAACAAATCTGTTAAAACTCAATATTTTTCTGAATGTAAAAAACATAATTTCATTTTTCCTATAGAGACTTCTCTCCAATGTAGACTTGGGCATCTCTAGACAGGGCACAACTGTCATACTGGGCTTCCCTTGGCTGCTTTTCTGGCTGGGATTTCAGTCTCTTGGATCCTATTCCTTCTGCTTTCCTGAGTTATGCCTAATTTTGCCGAAGTACACCTTCTAGGAGAATCCTTAAAAATCCTGTAGGAAAAATGTATTTTTTAAAGAAGGAAAGTCTTTGCATGCTTGAATATATTTTTATTCAATCCTCATATTTAAGTTTGAGTATAGAATTTTAGGTTGAAAATAATTTTTCCTCAGAATAGTAAAGGTATTTCTTCACTCTTTTCTAGCATCCAGTGTCACTTTTGCAAAGACCCATGTTATTCTGATTCTGTTATCTGGTTGTTTGGGGTTTTTTGGCTTTTCAATTATTTTTAAATAATCTCTACACCCAACATGGGTCAAACTCAAGACCCCATGATCAAAAGTCACATGCTCTGGCGGGGGGGGGGGGGGCAGGCAAACCATAAGAGACATTTAAATACAGAGAACAAACTGAGGGTGGAAAGGAGTGGGGAAAATTGGTGATGGGCAATGAGGAGGGCACTTGTTGGGATGAGCACTGGGTGTTTTATGTAAGAGATGAATCATGGGAACCTACTCCCAAAGCCAAGAACACACCATATACACTGTATGTTAGCTAACTTGTCAATAAATTATTTAAAAAAAAAAAATCACGTGCTCTACCAATTAAGCAGTGAGGCACCCCTGTTATCTGGTTCATTGAATGAGACCTGTGTTTTCTCTATTTCTGTCTCTATCCCTTCCCCCTCTGCTTCTCTCCTTCCATCTCCTGCCTCACTCCAAGCTTTTTATGATATTTTCTTTAGTATTCTTTAACTTCCATGACATGGATTTGTATGCGGGGTACTTAGCAGACATTTTCAATATAGAGAAGTATCTGTACTCGATCTTAAGCAATTTTCTCCCCTCCATATTCTTTGGTCTTTCTTTCTGTAAATTCTATTTTTCCCCATCTCCTAGAATGCTCTTAATTTCTTTTGCTCATACTTTCTACCTTTTGGTTTTTGTATTATACTTTCTGGGGATTTTCTTCATCTTTACCTTTCACCCTTTTATTGAACTGTTTACTATTCCACCTGTCATGTTTTTTATATAAATTTTTTAAATTTTATTTATTTTGAGAGACAGAGAAAGAGTGCATGTGTGAGCAGGGGAGGGGCAGAGAGGGAGGGAGGGAGGGAGGGAGGGAGGGAGGGAGAGAGAGAGAGAGAGAGAGAGAATCCCAAGCAGACTCCACACTGCCAGCGCTGAGCCTGATGTGAGGTTCAAGTCCACAAACCGTGAGATGGTGACCTGAGCTGAAATCTAGAGCTGGATGCTCAACCAGCTGAGCTACCCAGGTGCCCCCAACCCATCATGTTTTTAATTTTGAAGAGTTTTGTCTTGTTGTCTAATTGTTCTTGGTTTTAGGTATAATATTCTTATTCATATATGTAATACTTTAATACAACATTAACATGTTAAAGATAATTTTAAAATATTTTCTTCTGTCCCCTGTGTGGTTCATCTTTTATGTAAATCCTCGCTTTTAGTTTAAATTTTTTCTTCTTATTGTTTGTTTATATTTGAGAGAGAGAGACAGAGTGTGAGTGGGGGAGGGTCAGAGAGAAAGGGAGACACAGAATCCAAAGCAGGCTCCAGATGCTGGAGCCCCTCCAGGTGCCCCTGATGCAGGGTTCAAACTCACAAACCGTGAGATCATGACCTGAGCTAAAGTCAGACGCTTACCAGACTGAGCCACCCAGGTGCCCCTAGTTTAACTTCTTAATTGAGGTATAACTTACTGAAATGTATATAAAATTTGATTATACAGCTTGACAAATTTTGCATATGAATACACTCCTGTAATGATACCCAGATCAAGATATAGAATATTCTAGTAACACAAAATCCTCCCTCATGATTCTTCCCAGGCAATATAACCCCCTAAGAAGTAATCACTCTTTTGATTTCTATCAACAACAGTTTGTTTTATTTGTTCTGGAACCTCTTTATATCAATAGAATCATCCAGTATGTGCTCTTCTGTGTCTGGGTTATTTCATTCAACAACATTAAGCCTGTTTGAATCATCCACATAATCAATGTAGTAGTTGTTAATTTTTTTATTGCTGTATAGTATTCCAAGTATTCCATTGTATAACCAGTATGGTTTATTTTTGTATAACTATATTAGTTTATTTATTAACTCTTGAAAGGCTTTTGAGTTGTTTCCAGTTTGGGTCTATTATGAATAAATCTACTATGAATATTCCTGTACATTTTTTTAAAAGTAGGTTTAATGCCTAGTGTAGAGCCCAATGTGGACCCTAACCTCACAACCCTGAGATCAAGATCTGAGCTGAGATCAAGAGTCAGATGCTTCACCAACTGAGTCACCCAGGCATCCCTCTTGTACATGTTTATTATAGATGTAAGCATACAGTTCTCAGAGGTATATGTTCAGGAGTGAAATTATTAGGTCATCAGGTTTAAAAATATTTAGCTTTAAAATACATTGCCAAATAGTTTTTCAAAGTGGCTGTACCAATGTAAACTTCTGCCTGCAATATATGAAAGTTCCAGTTGTTTTACATACTCATCAACACTTGTTAATGTCAAATTAAAAATGTTAGGAATTCTAGGGGCGCCTGGGTGACTCAGTCAGTTAAGCATCTGACTTCAGCTCAGGTCATGATCTCGCAGTTTGTGAGTTTGAGCCCCACGTCAAGCTCTGTGCTGACAGCTCAGAGCCTGGAGCCTGCTTCAGATTCTGCATCTCCCTTTCTCTGCCCCTCCCCCGCTCATGCTCTGTCTCTCTCTCTCTCTCTCAAATATAAATAACCATTAAAAATTTTTTTTTAAAAAGTTAGGAATTCTTGTGGGTATATAGTAATATTTCATTGAAGCTTTAAGATGAATTTCCCTGCTAAGCTTATTAGCTATTTGCATATCTTTTTTTGTTACATGAAATTTCTGTTCAAGGTTTTGTCCATTTTTTAGAAAATTGTGTTGTATATTATCTATTCTGAGTAATAAATTGCCTCAAGACATACTGGCTTAAAACCCCAGCGAACATTTATTATCTTGGTTTCTGTGGGTCAGGAATTCTGGAGTAGCTTAGATGGATGCTTCTGGCTAGGGTTTCTTAGAAGTTGTGGTCAAGAGGTTAACTAGGACTGGGCACCTAGGTGGCACAGTCAGTTGAGCATCCAGCTTCGGCTCAGGTCATGATCTCATGGTTCATGAGTTTGAGCCCTACATTGGGCTCACTGCTGTCAGTGCAGAGCCCACTTCAGATCCTCTGTCCCCCTCTCTCTTTGCCCCTCCCCCACTCATGCGCTCGCTGTCTCTCTCTCTCTCTCAAAAATAAACATTTTTTTTAAAAAGCCAAAGAGGTTAACTAGGGCTGCAGTCATCTCCAGGCTTGAGTAGGTATGGAGGATCCACTTCCAAGATGGCTTACTTACATGGCTGGCAAGTTGGTGCTGGCGGTTGGCAGGAGACCACAGTTCCTTGGCATGTGGACTTTCATGGCATGGCTTGAATTTTCTCACAACATTGTTGCTGACCTTGCCCAGAGCAAGTGACCCAGGTGAGAGCAACGCAGAAGCTTCCATGTCTTTTTTGACCTATCATTTGAGGCTACATTTTGTCATGTCTGTAACACTCCTGCTTGCAGTATTCTTTCTAGTTCAATATGGAAGAGGACAAACTAAACAAGGGTGTCTTGCTTCCTGATGCAAAGACCAAAGGGGAACTGTTTGGGGAGCTGGCTTCCACAGGTTGTCTGCCCTTTCTACATATTCTGGTTAGAAGTTCTCTATCAGATGTGGCAACTCTGTCACAGTGACTTGCCTTTTCACTCTCTTAATACTGCCTTTTAGTGACTAGAATTTAACAGTTTTATTAAGATAAAATCTGTCCACTTAAATTGCAATTCAATACCTTTAGTATATTCACAAAGTTATACAGCCATCGCCACAATCAGTTTTAGAATTTTTTTCATCATCCTCAAAGGACACCTATTACCAGATTCCTTCTGCAAACTCCCAGCCCTAGACAACCACTGATCTACTTTTTCTGTATATAAAATTGCCTGTCCTGCATATTTCATGTAAATTAAATCGTACAACATATGTTCTTTTTTTGACTGGCTTATTTCACTTAGCAAAATGTATAGTAAGTTTATACATATGTAGCATATGATAGTATTTTATTCTTTTTTATTGTCAAAAATATTCTGTTATATGAACAATAATATCACATTTATCCATTCAAGAGTTGAAGGGTCATTTGGGTTGTTGGATAGTGCTACTATCAACATTCATGTATAAGTTTTTGTATAAATCTATGTTTTCAGTTACCTTGGGTAAATAGAAGTGGAATTGTTGGGTTTTGTATAACTCTATCTTTTTATTTTAAGACCTTATTTTTTAAATGTTTATTTATATACTTTGAGACAGAGATAGAGAGATCATAAATGGGGCAGGGGCAGAGAGGGAGAAGGAGAATCCCAAGCAGGCTCCATGCTGTCAGCCCAGAGCCTGATGCAGGGCTTGAACACACAAATCATAAGATCATGCATGGCCTGAGCTGAAATCAAGAGTGGAATGCTCAACCTACTGAGCCATCCAGGTGCCCCAAGACCTTCTTCTTCTTCTTTTTTTTTTTTAAGAGCAGTTTTAGGTTCACAGCAAAATCGAGAGGAAAGTACCAAGATTTCCTATATACACGATGTCTTCACACATGCATAGCCTCTCCCATTATTAACATCCCTTACCTACCAGAGTAGTATATTTGTTACAATTGATAAATCTACATTGAGACATTATTATCACCCAAAGTCCTTAGTTTACATTAGGGTTCACTGTTGGTGTTATACACTCTGTAGGTTTAGAAAAATGTATAAAGTCATATATTCATTATCTGTCATATAGCATACTTCCTCTGGCCTAAAACTCCTCTGTACTCAGCCTATTCATCCCTCTCCCCCATCCCCAAACCCTGACAATCATTGACATTTTTACTGTCTCCACAGTTTACCTTTCCCAGAATGTCATATAGTTGACATAGTGCAGTATCTAGCCTTTTCAAATTGGCTTCTTTCACTTAGAAATATCCATTTAAGTTTCTTTCATATCTTTTCAAGGCTTGATACCTTGGCTATTTTAGTGCTGAGTAATATTCCATTTTCTGCATGTACCCTGGTTTATCCATTCACCCAATGAGGAACATCTTGGTTGATTCTAAGTTTTGGCAATTATGAATAAAGCTGCCATAAATATCTGTGTGCAGGCTTTTGTGTGGACATAAGTTTTCACCTTCTTTGGATAAAGACCAAGGATTGTGATTGCTAGATCATATGGTAGGAATATGTCTACTTTCTAAGAAGCTGCCAAACTGTTTTACAAAGTGGCTGTTCCATTTTTCTTTATCACCAGCAGTGAAGGATACTTTCTGTTGCTTCACATTCTCATCAGTTTTTGATATTGTCAGTGTTCTGGATTTTGCACAGTCTAATAGGTAATCTCATTTTTGTTTCGATTTGCATATCCTGATGACATATGATGTGGAAATCTTTTCATATGCCTTTTTTTCATATACCCACTTACCTGCTGTTTATCTCTTTGGTGAAAGTGTCTGCTGAAGTCTTTGGCTCATGTTTTAATTGGGTTGTTAATTTTTGTATTGCTGAGTTTTACTAGTTCTTTGCAGGGGTACTTGGCTGGTTCAGTCGGCTGAGCGTCTGACTCTTGGTTTCGGGTCAGGTCATGATCTCATGGTTCTTGAGTGTGAGCCCTGCATTGGGCTCTGCGCTGACAGCGCTGGGCTTGCTAGGACTTTCCCTCTCCCTCTCCTTGCCCTCGCTCTCTCTCTTTCTCTCTAAAAATAAATAATTTTTAAAAAGGAGTTCTTTGTATACTTTGAATAGCAGTCCTTTATCATATGTCTTTTACAAATATTTTCTCCCAGTCTGTAGCTTGTCTTCTCGTTCTCTTGACATTGTCTTTAATCAAGTAGAAGCTTTTAAATATAATGAAATCTACCTTATCAGTTAGTTTTGTCATGGATTGCTCCTGGGGTGTTAAATCTAAATAATCATCACCATATCTAAGATCATCTAGATTTTCTCCTATGTTATCTTCTAGGGGTTTTATAGTTTTGTATTCTATTTTTATTTTTTTATTTTATTTTTTAAATTTACATCCAAAGTAGTTAGCATATAGTGCAACAATGATTTCAGGAGTAGATTCCTTAATGCCCTTTACCCATGTAGCCTGTCCCCCCTCCCACAATCCCTCCAGTAACCTTGTTTGTTCTCCATATTTAAGTCTTTTATGTTTTGTCCCCCACCCTGTTTTACTTCCCTTATGTTCATCTGTTCTGTGTCTTAAAGTCCTCATACGAGTGAAGTCATGATATTTGTCTTTCTCTGACTAATTTCGCTTAGCATAATACCCTCTAGTTCCATCCACATAGTTGTAAATGGCAAGATTTCATTCTTTTTGATTGCCAAGTAATACTCCATTGTGTGTGTGTGTGTGTATCTATATCTATGTCTATATCTCTCTCTATATATCTATATCTATGTATCTATATATATGGATATATATGGATATTTATATATTTTATCCATTCATCCATCGATGGACATTTGGGCTCTTTCTATATTTTGGCTATTGTTGATAGTGCTGCTATAAACATTGGGGTGCATGTGTCCCTTCGAAATAGCATACCTGTATCCCTTGGATAAATAAGTAGTAGTGCAATTGCTGGGTTGTAGGGTAGATCTATTTTTAATTTTTTGAGGAAACTCCATACTGTTTTCCAGAGTGGCTGCACCAGCTTGCATTCCCACCAACAATGCTAAAGAGATCCTCTTTCTCCGCATCCTCGCCAACATCTGTTGCTGCCTGAGTTGTTAATGTTAGCCATTCTGACAGGTGTGAGGTGGTATCTCATTGTGGTTTTGATTTGTGTTTCCGATGATGAGTGATGTTGAGCATTTTTTCATGTGTCAGTTGGCCATCTGAATGTCTTCTTTGGAGAAGTGTCTATTCATGTCTTTTGCCCATTTCTTCACTGGATTATTTGTTTTTTTGGGTGTTGTTTGATAAGTTCTTTATAGATTTTGGATACAAACCCTTTATCTGATACGTCATTTGCAAATATCTTCTCCCATTCTGTTGGTTGCCTTTTAATTTTGCTGATTGTTTCCTTCACTGTGCAGAAGATTTTTATTTTGATGAGGTTCCAATAGTTCATTTTTGCTTTTGTTTCCCTTGCCTCTGGAGACATGTTGAGTAAAAAGTTGCTGCGGCCAAGGTCAAAGAGGTTTTTGCCTGCTTTCTCCTCAAGGATTTTGATGGCTTCCTGTCTTATATTTAGGTCTTTCATCCATTTTGAGTTAATTTTTGTGTATGGTGTAAGAAAGGGAACCAGGTTCATTCTTCTCCATGTCGCTGTCCAGTTTTCCCAGCACCACTTGCTGAAGAGACTGTCTTATTCCATTGGATATTCTTTCCTGCTTTGTCAAAGATTAGTTGGCCATATGTTTGTGGGTCCATTTCTGGGTTCTCTATTCTGTTACATTGTTCTGAGTGTCTGTTCTTGTGCCAGTATCATACTGTCTTAATGATTACAGCTTTGTAGTATAGCTTGAAGTCTGGGATTGTGATGCCACCTGCTTTGGTTTTCTTTTTCAGGATTGCTTAGGCTATTCCAGATCTTTTCTGGTTCCATACAAATTTTAGGATTATTTGTTCTAGCTCTTTGAAGAATGCTGGTGTTATTTTGATAGGGATTGCATTGAATATGTTGATTGCTTTGGGTAGTATCGACATTTTAACAATATTTGTTCTTATCCAGGAGCATGGAATCTTTTTCCATTTTTTGGTGTCTTCTTCAATTTCTTTCATAAACTTTCTGTAGTTTTCAGTGTATAGATTTTTCACGTCTTTGGTGAGATTAATTCCCAGGTGTTTTATGGTTTTTGGTGCAATTGTAAATGGCATCGATTCTTTGATTTCTCTTTCTGTTGCTTCATTGTTGGTGTATAGGAATGCAACCAATTTCTGTGCGTTTTTATATCCTACAACTTTGTTGAATTCATGAATCAGTTCTAGCAGTTTTTTGGTGGAATCTTTAGGGTTTTCCATATAGAGTATCATGTCATCTGTGAAGAGTGAAAGTTTGACATCCTCCTGGACTATTTGGATGCCTTTTATTTCTTTGTGTTGTCTGATTGCTGAGGCTAAGACTTCCAATACTATGTCGAATAACAGTGGCGAGAGTGGACATCCCTGTCTTGTTCCTGACCTTAGGGGGAAAGCTCTCAGTTTTTCCCTATTGAGGATGATATTGGCGTTGGGTCTTTCGTATATGGTTTTTATGATCTCAAGGTATGATCCGTCTATCCCTATGTTCTTGAGCGTTTTTATCAAGAAAGGATGCTGTATTTTGTCAAATGCTTTCTCTGCAACTATTTTTTTTTTAACGTTTATTTATTTTTGGGACAGAGAGAGACAGAGCATGAACGGGGGAGGGGCAGAGAGAGAGGGAGACACAGAATCGGAAACAGGCTCCAGGCTCCGAGCCATCAGCCCAGAGCCTGACGCGGGGCTCGAACTCACGGACTGCGAGATCGTGACCTGGCTGAAGTCGGACGCTTAACCGACTGCGCCACCCAGGCGCCCCTCTCTGCAACTATTGAGAGGATCATTTGGTTCTTGTCCTTTTATTGATGTGATGAATCACATTGTTTTGCGGATATTGAACCAGCCTTGCGTCTCAGGTATAAATCCCTCTTGGTCGTGGTGAATAATTTTTTTAATGTATTGTTGGCTAATATCTTGTTGAGGATTTTTGCATCCATGTTCATCAGGGAAATTTGTCTATAGTTCTCTTTTTTAGTGGGGTCTCTGGTTTTGGAATCAAGGTAATGCTGGCTTCATAGAAAGAGTTTGGAAGTTTTCCTTCCATTTCTATTTTTTGGAACAGTTTCAAGAGACTAGGTGTTAACTCTTCCTTAAATGTTTGGTAGAATTCCCCTGGAAAGTCATCTGACCCTGGATTCTTGTTTTTTGGGAGATTTTTTATTACTAATTCGATTTCCTTACTGGTTATGCGTCTGTTCAAATCTATTTCTTCCTGTTTTGGTTTTGGTAGTGTATGTTTCTAGGAATTTGTCCATTTCTTCCAGATTGCCCATTTTGTTGGCATGTAATTGCTCATAATATTCTCTTATTATTGTTTTTATTTCTACTATGTTAGCTGTCATCTCTCCTCTTTCATTCTTGATTTTATTTATTTGGGTCCTTTCCTTTTTCTTTTTGATCAAACTGGCTAGTGGTTTATCAACTTTGTTAATTCTTCAAAGAACCAGCTTCTGGTTTCATTGATCTGTTCTACTGTTTTTTTGGTTTCAATAGCATTAATTTCGGCTCTAATCTTTGTTATTTCCTGTCTTCTGCTGGTTTGGGGTTTTATTTGCTGTTCTTTTTCCAGCTCTTTAAGGCGTAAGGTTAGGTTGTGTATCTGAGATCTTTCTTCCTTCTTTAGGAAGGCCTGGATTGCTATATAATTTACTCTTATGAGCGCCTTTGCTGCGTCCCAGAGGTTTTGGATTGTGGTGTTATCATTTTCATTGGCTTCCATATACTTTTTAATTTCCTCTTTAACTTCTTGGTTAGCCCATTCATTCTTTAGTAGGATGTTCTTCAGTCTCCAAGTATTTGTTACCTTTCCAAATTTTTTCGTGCGGTTGATTTCGAGTTTCATAGTGTTGTGGTCTGAAAATATGCATGATATGATCTCGATCTTTTTGTATTTGTTGAGGGCTGATTTGTGTCCCAGTATGTGATATTTTCTGAAGAACATTCCATGTGCACAGGAGAAGAATGTATAATCCACTGCTTTAGGATGAAATGTTCTGAATATATCTGTTAGGTCCGTCTGGTCCAGTGTGTCATCCAAAGTCATTATTTCCTTATTGATTTTGTTTAGATGATCTGTCCATTGCTGAAAGTGGGGTGTTGAAGTCCCCTACTCTTACGGTATTATTATCAATGAGTTTCTTTTATTGAGTTATATATTTGGGTGCTTCCACAATTCGAGCATAAGTATTTACAATTGTTAAGTTTTCTTGGTGGATAGACCCCTTAATTGTGATAGAATGCCCTTCTGCATCTTTTAACACAGTCTTTATTAAAGTCTAGATTGTCTGATATAAGTATGGCTACTCCGGCTTTCTTTTGTTGACCATTAGCATGATAGATGGTTCTCCATCCCCTTACTTTCAATCTGAAAGTGTCTTTAGGTCTAACGTGGGTGTTTTGTAAACAGCATATAGATAGATCTTATTTTCTTATCCATTCTGTTACCCTATGTCTTTTGATTGGAGCATTGAGTCCATTGACGTTTAGAGTGAGTACTGAAAGATATGAATTTATTGCCATTATGTTGCTTGTAGAGTTGAAGTGTCTGGTGGTGTTTTCTGGTCCTTTCTAGTCTTTGTTGCTTTTGGTATGTATGTATGTATGTATGTATGTATGTATGTATGTATGTTTTCATCTTTTCTCCCTTCAGAGAGTCTCCCTTAAAATTTCTTGCAGGCCTGGTTTAGTGGTCACGAACTCCTTTAATTTTTGTTTGCTTGGGAAACTTTTAATTTTTCCTTCTATTTTGAATGACAGCCTTGCTGGATAAAGAATTCTTGGCTGCATATTTTTCTGATTCAGCACATTGAATATATCCTGCCACTCCTTTCTGTCCTGCCAAGTTTCTGTGGAGAGGTCTGCTGCAAACCTGATCTGTCTTCCCTTGTAGGTTAAGGACTTTTTTCCCTGTTGCTTTCATGATTCTCTCCTTGCCTGAGTATTTTGTGAATTTGACTATAATATGCCTTGTTGATGGTCGGGTTTTGTTGAATCTAATGGGAGTCCTCTGTGCTTCCTGGATTTTGATGTCTGTGTCTTTCCCCAGGTTAGGAAAGTTTTCTGCTATGATTTGTTCACATAACCCTTCTACCCCTATTTCTCTCTTTTCCTCTTCTGGGACCCCTAAGATTCTGATGTTGTTCCTTTTTAATGAGTCACTGATTTCTCTAATTCTTATATTGTGCTCTTTTGCCTTCATCTCCCTCTTTTTTTTCTACTTCATTATCCTCTATAAGTTTGTCCTCTATATCGCTGATTCTCTGTTCTGCCTCATCCATCCTTGCCGTTGTGGCATCCATTCGTGTTTGCAGCTCGGCTATAGCATTTTTTATTTCATCCTGACTAGTTTTTACTTCTTTTATCTCCACCGACTTGAGCATTTCTTAAGCTCAGAGATTCTTTCCTCAGCTATGTCCTATGAATAAGTTCATTAAAGAAATTCATTTCTGTTGGTGTTTTTGATCTCTAGCATTTTTTCCTTAAAAAAAATTTTTTTTTTAATTTTTAAAAATTTACATCCAAGTGCAATAATGACTTCAGGAGTAGAATCCAGTGACTCAGCCCCTACATATAACACCCAGTGCTCATCCCAACAAGTGTCTCCCTTAATGCCCCTTGCCCATTTAGCCCACCCCCCCACCCACAACCCCTCCAGCAACCCTCACTTTGTTCTCTATATTTAAGAGTCTCATGTTTTGTCCCACTTCCTGTTTTTATATTATTTTTGCTTGCTTTCCCTTATGTATGTTTTTTATCTTAAACTCCACATATGAGTGAAGTCATATATTTGTCTTTTCCTGACTAATTTCACTTAGCAGAATACTCTAGTTCCATCCATGTTGTTACAAATGGCAAGATTTCATTCCTTTTGATTGCCGAGTAATACTCCATTGTGTATATATACCACATCTTTATTCATTCATCTGTGAATGGACATTTCGGTCTTTTCTATAATTTGGCTATTTAATGCCAATAACGCTGCTATAAACATTGGGGTGCATGTGCACCTTTGAAACAGCATAGCTATATCCTTTGGATTAATACCTAGTAGTGCAATTGCTGGGTAATAGGGCAGTTGTTTTTTGAGGAAACTCCATACTGTTTTCCAGAGTGACTGCACCAGTTTGCATTCCCACCAGCAGTGCAAAGGGGTTCCTCTTTCTTTGCATCCTTGTTAACTTCTGTTGTTGCCTGAGTTAATTTTAGCCATTCAGACTGGTGTGAGGTTGTATCTCACTGTTTTTTAAAATAATTTTTACTTTTAATTTTTTTTTATTTTTTTAAATTTACACCTAAATTAGCATAAAGTGCAGCAAAGATTTCTGGAGTAGATTCCTTTGTGCCCCTTACCCATTTAGCCCATCCCCCTCCTGTAACCCTGTTTGTTCTCCATATTTATGAGTCTCTTCTGTTTTGTCCCCCTCCCTGTTTTTATATTATTTTTGTTTCCCTTCCCTTATGTTCATCTGTTTTGTTTCTTAAAGTCCTCATATGAGTGAAGTCACATGATTTTTGTCTTTCTCTAATTTCACTTAGCATAATACCCTCCAGTTCCATCCACGTAGTTGCAAATGGCAAGATTTCATTCTTTTTGATTGCCGAGTAATACTGCATTATATATATATACCACATCCTCTTTATCCATTCATCCATTGATGGACATTTGGGCTCTTTCCATACTTTGGCTATTCTTGATAGTGATGCTATAAACATGGGGGTGCATGTGTCCCTTCGAAACAGCACACCTGTATCCCTAGGATAAATGCCTAGTAGTGCAACTGCTGGGTCGTAGGGTAGTTCTATTTTGTTTTTTGAGGAACCTCCATACTGTTTTCCAGAGTGGCTGCACCAACTTGCATTAACATCACTGTGGTTTTGATTTGTATTTCCCTGATGAGTGATGTTGAGCATCTTTTATGTGTCTGTTAGCCATCTGGATGTCTTTTTGGAAAAGTGTCTGTTCATGTCCTATGCCCATTTCTTTACTGGATTATGGTTTTTTTGGGTGTTGAGTTTGCTAAGTTCTTTATTTTTGGATACTAGCCCTTTATCTGATACGTGATTTGCAAATATCTTCTCCCATTCTGTCATTTGCCTTTTAGTTTTGTTGTTTCCTTTGCTGTTCAGAAGCTTTGAGTCTTGATGAGGTCGCAATAGTTATTTTGCTTGTTTCCTTTGCCTTGCCTATCTTGTGTTTAGGTCTTTCATCCATTTTGAGTTTATTTTTGTGTATGGTATAAGAAAGTGCTCCAGGTTCGATCTTCTGCATGTCGCTGTCCAGTTTTCCCAACACCATTTGCTGAAAAGACTGTCTTTATTCCATTATTCTTTTCTGCTTTGAAAGACTAGTTGGCCATACATCTGTCGGTCCAGTTCTGGGTTCTCTATTCTGTTTTTGTGCCAGTACCATACTGTCTTGATGATTACAGCTTTGTATTACAGCTTGAAGTACAGGATTGTGATGCCTCCAGCTTTGGTTTTCTTTTTCAGGCTTGCTTTAGCTATTTGGGGTCTTTCCTGGTTCCATACAGATTTTAGGATTGTTTGTTCTGGCTCTGTGAAGAATCTAGCATTTCTTTTTGATTCTTAGAAGTTCCGTCTCTCTTTACATTGCCTATCTCTTCCTATATGCGATCTATTTTGTCCATTATAGCTCTTAGTATATTAATCATAATTGTTTTAGTTCAATCTGTTCATTCTACATACCTGCCATATCTGAATCTGGTTCTAATGCTTACTATCTCTTTACACTGTGCATTTGGCCTTGTAATTTTTCCTTGATAGACATGATGTACTGGGTAAAAGGATTGCTGTAGGCCTTTAGTAATATGGTGGTAAGATGCGGGTGGAGGAAAAGTGGTCTCTAGTCCTGTGACCAGGTTTCAGTCTTTTAGCATGTCTGTGCCTCTGCACCGTAAGTTTCACAAATGCTTGTGTCCCCATTCCCCACAAGCCTCTCCCCCACTACCTGAGACCCTTTAGGGTGGGCTAGGATGGTTAGAGGGGGCTGGAGTTGGGTTATTTCCCTTACCCAGGTCATTACGCTCTGATAAAACCCCAGCAGGTTAAGGTCTGGTTAGTTTTTCCTGGGGGCAAACCTTGTTAAGAAGTACCGAATGCTCTGGCAAACTTCATAGTGGTTTCTTTTCCCCTCCCCACTGACAGAAGCACAAAGGGACTTCTAACATTCACTGTGAAAAAACTAGTTGAGCCTTTGGAGGCAAAAGTCAACAGAACTGTGAGGATTCCCCTATGGTCCAGTCCCCTTAAGAGTTTTTGAATCTTAGACTTTGTTTGCATCGAGCCTCCAGCAATCCAGCACTTACAGTCTAGGGTTTCCTACCCTGACACTGGCTCTTTTGGAGATTTCTACTTGTGGGCTTCTCCATCTAAGTTGTGATTCTCTGTATCTGCTTGCCTGTTCTCAATTTTGGGAGCAGTGGTTTGCCCTGTGACCTTACCTCTTAAGGGATCTAAAATAGGCTAATTTTTCAGTTTGTTCAGCTTTTTACTTGTTAGGATGGAGTGGTGGCTTCCAAGCTCCTGTATACCTGGTCTGGAAACCCTAAGTCCTTTGATAACTTTTCATTCAAATAACACACAGACTGAAGCAGAGAATTTTCATAGTAACACAAACACTGTTGCAATTCTCTTTATATTATTTAATGAGATGATGTTCTTTGGTGGAGGGAGAAGATAGTATTTGACTATGAGTCCATTAACATTTTGGATTTAATAGAAAACATATCCACTACATTGAGATAATAATTTAAACAAGATAATCCTTGGGGTGCCTGGGTGGCTGAGTCAGTTGAGCAGCCAACTCTTGATTTTGGCTCAGGCCATGCTCCCAAGGTCCTGGGATTGAGCCCTGCATGGGGCTCTCTGCAGGGAGCATGGTGCCTGCTTTTAAGATTCTCTGTCACTCTGCCCATCTCCCCTGCTAGTGTTCTAACAAACAAGTAAACATAATCAAGAAGACCATAGGCCTTTACTGCTTGGGAAAATTAAGTTAATTGCAAAGGCCAAGCAGGTGGTAAGCAAAATAAGCATTAGGAAGTAATAGTTTCAAGCCGAAGTACCATTGTGAGGCACCCAGTTCCAAGAGGTCTCCATCTTACCTTATTTTTCTCCCTCTTCCCAAGTGGCTTGGCTCCATGTTACTAGAACTGAAGAAGTTTCGGCTTCTAGTATTCAAAAGACAGTTGCAAGATGAGGTTGGAGACCTGGTTGGTTAGGGGGTTGGCTAAATAATGTTCTTGCAGGCTTCTAAGAATTTGGATTTATGTCTAAATGCAACTAGAAGCCATTAAAGGATTTTCTTTCATTATTTTTCTTTTTACATCAGACAGGCAATGTACTGAGTTCGTAACAAGGTTTGAGAGAGGAGCATGTCTCAAAGTAAAGGAGTGTTATGATCTGATTTATATTTATATTTTAAGATCTTCACTGCTAAGTGAAGAATGGATTAGAAGGGCCAGGAATGAAGACTAGAGATGGCTACCAATTAGGTGTCACAATGGAGTATTATCAGTGAAAATTCTTGGCTGTAAAAAATACAAAATGATGCCAGTTGAATTAAGCAGAAAAGGTTATATATATGTGTGTGTGTGTGTATTTAAATAAGACCATTTGGTAGTTTGTGGACTCTGCAGGGAGAGGGGAGAACCAGTCTTGGAAGGAAGTTTAACAGCTTTGCAAAGTTAGACCATTTAGTTAAGTGTGGTCATCACCACTGCAAAACCCTGGTCACTACAGCTTGCCCCACTGCTGACAGACAAGCAGTCTGGCTATTAAAGCTAGAAGCACCTCACCCCCAGCTTCACTCCTCCTCCTCCTCCTCCCTACCTCTGTGAGGAACTCCTACCCACTTGAATAGATTTTCTAGTGTCCCTACTTCTTGGGGCTATTGGTTACTGATTTGAAATTTGGATACATCTGATTGACCAAGCCTAGGTCACACACATAGGCTTTAGAATCAAGAGGCTGGGGTAGAGTATCTAGGGTTTTCTCCATCTTTGGTGTTAGGTAGGCCTCCAGCAAAACTCACTGGGGAGTATCTGACAGGTCTGCACACTAGGAAGGTGAGAAAATGACATTCAGTACCAGCAGTAGGAAACCTGGTACTGATTTTACTGACCCTTCTCTGTGTCTATGCTCTTTGCCATGTAATCTGTGATCTCCCCAACTAACTACAAGTAGTGTATTTCCTCACCCTGTGTTTCTTTTTTTTCCCTCGGCCACGTGACTTGCTTTTACCTATGGAATGTTAATAGACAAGCAGAAGCTTGAAATGTACTTGGGCAATTGAGTGTTTCTGCCACCATGATAAAAGAACATGTGCTGGCCTGACCACTCTTCCAAGGAGGCTGAGACATGGAGAGCAGACCCACACACCTGCAGTGTGAAGTCAACTGGTCTGCCAGTGCAGTCTAGGTTGACACCACCTGTCCTGCAGATGCGAGCCTAGTTGACATCAGCAGCTAAATACTTACTGTATGCCTCTGAGTTTTTATGAGTTGACCAATTTCCCTTGGAAGTATCTGGAGGAGCTCTATAAGGTTGAAAAGGTTGGCAAATAAAAAAGCTTTAATTATGGGAACAAGAAATGTTAGAGATTGTGGGTTAGTTAAGAGACCTGTCTGTACTAAAGTCTGCTGAGTGACCATTCAGCCTCCATATGTATGGATGGTTTTCAAAATTCTCTTCATTTATATGGTTCTATGGCTTATAAAGCACTTTTGCAAACATGATCATTAACCCCCGAGTACTGTGGTCATTTGACCCAAGTCTTGCCCAGGGCCCCTCCACTAGGATTTCAATAGCACCCCAAGTCTATCTAACAGTTCTTCCATTTTATAATGAAAATCACCTCTACATATGCTGGTCCTTCCAAATGGAGAGCTCATTTTATTCATTACACATTGCTTGGCACTCCATAGTTGAGCTTTTGTGAACATCTCACTCTTCCAGTGAACACCTAATGTTTCCCCATGCCATCACAAGTAAAAGCCAAATTTTCCTCATTGTCTACAAAAATCATTAATTGATATGGTTCTTTGCTTATCCACGTGATCTTATTCCTTTTTTTATCCACACTGGCCTCCCTGGTGTTAGATTTGAACAAGCCAAGGAACTTATTAGTCCACCAATATTCCTTCCCCAAACATCCATGACTTTCATCTCTCTACTCAAATGTCATATTAAATGTGGTCTTCCCTGACCTTTATAAAATTGAACACATAAACTGAATATAAGGTTAAAAAAGATGGCACCTGTGATCACTGCTTAGGGCTCTAAACTCATTCTAGCCCAACAATCGTTTTCCTACGAAACGCCAAGATTTAGGGTGTAATGTCATCATCACATCTCATAGTGGGGAATTAAGCAGCAACGAATGGAATGAATAATGGAAGACCCTTGTGCTCTATTCCCAATGTCACTTGTCCTTGGAGGCAGTGAAAGAATTAAAAAGGCACAAAGGACTCTTTTCTTCTCCAAGTTATTCACATTGGAGCCGAGTTGGATTATTACCGGCAAGACAGGCTCTTGGAAGTGATGTTTAGCCTACATGAATACTCAAATTTGATAATTTGATAAAGCATTTGCTTTATTACTAACCCTCCTATTCCGCTACTGCCAAGCAAGCAGTCACCCACAAACTGTTTTAGACCAACACAGTCGAGATACACACTACTCTTAGTTCTCACTGGGAAAACTGCTGTTCATCAGTCACCTGAGTGGGTCCTGAATATTAGTCTGATTCTGGTATAGAAGTGAGGGAGCCACCTCTACAAACCAGGCTCAGTAGGATGGGGGGGGGGGGGGGACCTGTGGGCTAAAATTAGTTATCAGCAAGCTTTTCTTAGAAGAGCTCAGTAATTATTTGTAAATTTTGTGGGTCACGTAGTCTGTCACAAATACTTGATGCTGCTATTAAAATAGGAAGGCAGTCCTATACGATGCGTAAATGAACAGTCAACGCTGTAAAAACTAGAAACAGGACACTGGCCGGATTTAGTCCAGAGGTGGTGTAGCTTGCCTACCTTTAGGAATTCAAAAACTGTTAAGATGCACGCATAGGAAGATTGCTTCAAAAATGTTCACTGTAATAAAACCTTTTTAAATTTCAGGTACAAAGTGCCTAATTAGCATGCGTGTTTAAAACCACCACTTAACATGCTCATGTCTCCATACTGGCAGAATTGACAGAAAATCATGTCTGCATTCTCTATTTCCAGAGCAACTACTCCTCTGCAATCCTGAGACAGGTATGACTTTTATTATGCAGTCCTAAATGGCTTCCATTTGGCCTTTATCCCAAAGAGGATCCCTCCTAGTAAATCCCCACAAAAATAAACAGAATCCTATTCCTCACAGATGCAAGCCCCAGTTTTGACTTTTGATCACAATAGTGTCTATCCTTGGTTCCCAAGTAGTTTAACTGCAAACCAGTATCCAATATTTCTGGTAAGTTTGGTTTTTTTCCAGTACAGTGTACAAAAGATTGTACAACCCCTTAGCCAAACTGAGAAGGTTCATATGCACAGGTGGTTACTTCAGATTTCTGGCCTCTTCTTCAAAGAGTTTAGTGTCTTACCTAAGACCTCAGTCTGTTGTCTGAAGTAAAACCGCTAGTGTGCATACTCTTATAGCAAATAATCTCTGTAAAATTTGTCAAATCCTGATACTGTAAATAAAATCCTGGGTGAAAATTTTTTTCCTAGTCTAATTCACTGTTTCTCCCCTTGAGCCTCTGCAGAGTTGAAATACTCAGCAGGAAATGAAGGTTGAGAATTGTTAGTTTAATCCTGAAGCATACTCAAAAAAGTTTTTTAATGTTTATTTTGAGAGAGATAGAACGTGAGCGGAGGAAGGGCAGAGACCGTGAGGGAGACACAGAATCCAAAGCAGGCTCCAGGCTTAGAAATGTCAGCACAGAGCCTGATGCAGGGCTTGAACTCACAAATGGCAAGATCCTGACCTGGGCCAAAGTTGGGAGGCTTAATTGAGAAGCCCAGGCACCCCCTGAGACATACTTTCCTTATGTAAGGGAATCAACTTAACATTTTGGAGGGCTTGGAGGTTCTCAAAGGCCTCCAAATAAACACAACAAAACCCAAAAACTTATGCCAATCGTTGGGATCTGACTTACTTCCTGAGTAATGTTTGCTTTCACAAGACCCTAGCAGGATTATGAACTTTAACTGTTTTAATTCAGCAGTCCTCCAAATTGACTTTACATTTGGTTTCAATCATCTCAGGCCTACAGCTGTAAACAATATTTTATTAGTACTGGCAGATAAAAACCTGGGTTATTTTTGCTTAAAGGCAAGAATTTCAAGACATTGACTTATCCTATCCCTAAATTATCCAATGTCTCTCCTATGGTTCTAGGTTTGGTCTTTAAATTGGTGTATGACAACAGTTAACCCAAAGGACTGACCAGATGACCACCATCACAGCACATGATGAACAGATGTATTTTGTATCCCAGAATACAAAAGGAGTCTCCACTCTTTAGCCCATCAAACCTGGTAAGTTCTAAATTTTCAAGTTCTGCTGCCTGCTGGTAGCAATTTATTATAGTCAAAATGCTTCCAGATCCAAAGGTCCAACTGATCACTAGGTTTAAAAAAACACCTTATTGGCAGGATAATGGGTGGTTTAGATGAATTAATTGCAAGGCAACACCTTCTGGGATGCATCAATTAGGCCTGGTTGCATTCCAAAGTTGCTCTAGACCTGGGGCTAGAGAGCTGGGAAACCTTTTTATTTCTTACCCCACATTCTGTAACAAGAGGTAAGAGTACAAGACTTAAGAGTTTGAGTAGGGCAGCTCAGTCAGTGAGCCCTGCACTAGATACCCACTATTCTCACACCGTTTTGGTGCTGGCCTACCTACCCTTCCGAAACCTAGGAAGACAGCTGGAAGTGGTACTATGCATGTTCCTTCATATACGTTCTATCACTACAAAACTATATAATCCAACCCTTTCTGGACCACATTCTACATCTCAGGGACCAACTGTTAGTCTAAAACTGGTTGAGAATAGATTTGAAACAATGTAGGAGGTACAAAGTGCCAGATGCTTATGAGAAACACAAGCATGGAGGGTGCTTTGGTGGCTCAGTTGGTAGCATCCGACTTCAGCTCAGGGTCATGATCTTGTGGGGTTCGTGAGTTTAAGCCCCACACTGGGCTCTGTGCTGTCAGCTCGGAGGCTGGAGCTTGCTTCAGATTTTGTGTCTCCCTCTCTCAAAAAAAAAAACCACAAAAAACCCACTGACAAAAACCCCACAAACATGCAGGAGTAATATTCTATGCATTTGACAGTTTCCAAAGTATGTGAGAGGCATGCAGGTGTGACACCCTGTGTAACAAATTAAGGCCTGCAAATACTGCCTGTGCACATTAGCTATAGTTTTTAAGCAGGCTCCATGCCCAACATGGAGCTTGAACTTACAACCCTGAGATTGAGTCACATGTTCTACCAACTGAGCCAGCCAGGCACCCTTATCACCATTACCAGTATCTTGAATCATCTGGTTACCCCAGCTGGCAGCAGAATGGCATCATGACTGAGTACAGACTGAGGATTGCAATCTGCCCACATTCAGTTCTTGGCATTGCCATTTTAATAGCTGTTAAGTTCTATCTGATGACTGCTACAGACTAAAGGAACTGATATATGTAAAGTGCTTTACAAAGTACCTGGGACATACTAATTTCAATAAATTACCTGTAACAATTTCCCTTGAATCCCTCAGGGTAAGTATGGAGACTAGACTAATATAAACACCATCCAAATGAAGATGACCACTCATGTACCTACTCCCCTCTTAAACTGGTTTCCCAGGAAATGTACAACTATTAAAAAAAAAAACCAAAAAATCAAAAAAAACAGTGAAGAATACATTTTAGCCCAAGGGATACTGTACAAGGGACTAAAAATTATTCTTTAAAAAAACCCTCTATAAGTAACAAGGTTAAAATAAAATCTTTTCTGTAAACTGAGTTGTACCAGCCTTTTACTCTTTTCATTTGCATTTATTTAAACACAGTTCTCAAAACATTTGAGTGAAATTGGACTTCCTTTGGTAAGCAAAGGACCTGAAAATAATATTTAAAAAATGAACAGGCAGTCTTCAGTTCATCCACAACACAGGTGTAGTGTTCCCTTCTCTTTTCCAGAACTCTGAAGCACTCAGTTTTTTCCATAGTCTAAAAGCTAGAAGAACAAGAGTACATTTGTGGTGGAATGTATTGTCACTTGCTGATAACTAGTTGAAATACCATTATCCCCTTGTAACAGCTTTAAGAAATAGCCTTTTAAAGGCATACATTATGTACCTCTTTTCTTATTCCCTGCTTTATATAATACAGATTACATAAAGGCTGACAAATCCACATTTATATAAGCATTAAGCATTTGCTGTATTGAAAGTTCCTTAGTTCTAATACTAGCAGTACAGGGTTACAGAGCATAATTTTTAACACTTAGTTGCAGGTATATTAAGTATAGTATGTTTCATGGATTGGAGGAAAATGGGTATTTTTGTATTGAAATTTGCTACTGACAACCTAATCTGAACAGTTCTGCTAAGCATTAATGTTAGAAAGAAAAGTAAAAACCAAACTTTATTGTTGCTTTTTACCATATGGTAGCATTTTACACACAGGCTTCGATCTTCAGAATACCCTGGATTCAGTAGAAAAACCTTTTAAATGAAGTTTTGTACAATAGAAACTTCTCAGCAGTCAAAATTTAGACTGTAAAAAAATACATGCAAAACATACTTTTCTGAAAACACTTAACTTTGAACAAAGCACCGAACTACACAAATGCAGAATGAAAACAGCATTTCAACTCCACCAAAAGTAGTCATCATAAAAGGTGTAAAAGTCACCTAACTTCACTAGGCACTGTTCACTTTTTAAACAGGAGACAATAAAAATATTGTCCACAAACAATATCCCAACTCTAGGGTAAATTTCAGAAAGTCTTCAACTTCATGCTTTAATAGCGACCTAGAAAGAAATAATAGTATTTCAGTAATGAAGTACATTTATCAAACATATTTTAATGTTGAGACTTTTAGACTATTCTACCATTAGAAAATTCTGTGCACCAGATTCTCTACAGGGAAACTAGAGAAAGACCCCTTTCACACAAGGGTTACATTAGAAATCAAAGAACAAATGTTAAATAGAAATAGCTGGGAAATCTAACTCAAGAGCTAAGGTTTTAAAGTCACTCAAATTTTCCTCGCTATACAAAACTTGCAAGCACTCCTAGAAAGAAAAGCTACAAATGGTGACCAGAATATATGTTTATATTTCAATTAGTAACAAGAATGAGAGATTCCAAGAATTGTTTGCATATACTTTCTTGAACCCTCACACAACTGAGGGGTAGTAGAGACTATAAATACAGATAAAACTACTTGAATTAACCCATTATCTGCTGCGGTTTGATAAACAAAAAATCAAGTTAAATACTTACGAGGTGAGTATGATCGAGACCTAGAACGTGATCTGTATCCTCCACGACTATAGTAAGGAGAAGGTGACCGCCTTCTGTAAACAAATGTCAAGACCGTCTAAGACTCACTCCACAAAGACTAGATGACATATACAACTTTCAACAGTCATGGTATTTCAAAGTCCGTTTTAGTCCTGATTAATAAAACCACTATTCCTAACCACACCATCATGAACCAACACCCAAATAAATTTTACTAGTACTTCAAAGTGGTTTTGTTTTGTCAAAGACAGAGTGACTTGAATATTCACTTGCTTATCCTGAGATGGTCATTAAAAGCTAACAAAACCTCAACAGTACAAGAAGATACAGTAATAGAGATGAAAGATACTATGGACCCTTGTAAGTGACCTTAATTTAAGCTCTCAATAAGGTACAAAAAGGTACCACTGAGTTCATTACCTAGTGTAAGCCTAATTCACATCTGTAAACACACACATGGAGTCATATACACAGTCACTGGTTTCAGTTACAGTATTTTTGTATTTCATACAATCTAATTTGTGTGATGCAACTTATAATTAACCATCAAAATACTTGTAACTAAATCTTTTATGTGAGCCATCTTACTGTTGTGTAGATTTAAAATCCTCTCCTGCCATACCTGTAAATCTGATCCCTGTCTTGAGCAGCTCTCCATCCTCCTCCTCCTCCACCTCCTCCTCTGTGAAGGCAGAAAAGTAACACATACTCATTTTTTAAGTTTTAAAAACAATGTATTACTAATGTAGTAAAGTTAGAACTCCCACAGAGAAGTGAAAGGTAGTTTTCTGGAAGTAATTAAGGGACTACATTTGCCACCCTTTTAACAAACTAACATAGAGCTCTCTCTGGTGGCTAAACTGAGTATCGGAACAAACATTTCTAAAGTAAATGCTCATCTGAATAAAAAATCAAACCTAAGACCTTAATCTTCCCATCCTCTGCAATCAATCTCTTAAAGTCCCATATAATTGGGCGCCTAGGTGGCCGAGTCAGTTAAGCGTTGGACTTTGGCTCAGGTGATGACCTCATTTTGTGGGTTCAAGCCCCGTGTCTGGTACTGCACTGACAATGTGGAGCATGCTTGAGACTCTCTCTGCCCCTCCTTGCCTTGCGCTCTCTCTCAAAATAAACTAAAAGTATGTTCTTTCCAAGACATTTTGCCAGGGATAAAATGCCAGACAATTGCATGCTTTAGGACTCACTTCCACATTCAACTTCTTTAAATATTCCAAACAGCATACAAAAAAAAAAAAAAAAAAAAAGACATTTACATCTCAATACCACACCCCAAAATAAGGTTAAGGAATCATGGTTAGCTGTTGTGGTCAATACTTATTGCACAATTTCCATTTTTACAAGCAATACAGGGTCTAAATTACCTGGTGCTGCTAAACCGAAGAATTTTACTTCATTTTTATCCTCAAAAGTATTCTCAGTATGATAGGTATTTCCCTAACCCCCTAAAAAAAGTCACCAATATTTAATAATAAACTCCAGGGGGGGTTCCTGTGTGGCTCAGTCAGTTATGCATGTGATTCCCTGATCTTAGCTCAGGTTGGGATCTCACCGTTCCTGGGATCAAGCCCCACACTGGACTCTGGGCTGACAGTGCAGAGCCTGCTTGGGATTTTCTTTCTGCCTCTCCTCTCCTTGTGCTCACTCACTCTCAAACTTAAAAACAAAACCCACCACCACCTATCTAGGGCTGCCTGGGTGGCTCAGTCAGTTAAGCATCTTGGTTTCCACTAAGGTCATCTTGATCTCAGTTTTTGAGTTTGAGCTCTGTGTCAGGCTCCACACTATCAGAGAATCCCTCCTCTACCTCTCCCCAGTTTGTGCAGGCTCTCTCAAAATAAATAAAACTTACACACACACACATACACACCAACCATTGTTACACTATTGTCCTTCAGTAGTTACTTCTTTGTATTCTTCTAAGACTTAGTTTTCCCTGTCTCCCTAGTGCATCACACATTACAGACACCAAAAAAACCAAACAAAAAACAAAAAACAAAAAAAAACAAAAACCCAAAGAAAAAAACCACTTTCTAAAGCAGTAACTTTAAAAATGTAGCATATGGGGGCGCCTGGGTGGCTCAGTCGGTTAAAGCGTCCGACTTCGGCTCAGGTCATGATCTTACGGTTCGTGAGTTCGAGCCCCGCATCGGGCTCTGTGCTGACAGCTCAGAGCCTGGAGCCTGCTTCGGATTCTGGGTTTCCCTCTCTCTCTGCCCCTCCCCTGTTCATGCTCTGTCTCTGTCTCAAAAATAAATAAAACATTAAAAAAAAAAAAATGTAGCATATGGAACTTGTCTTAAAAACAAAACAAGTACACAAAAGTGGAAAATCTAAAATATGGTCTAAAATTTTGATTCTATTGTCATGTTCAAACCAGGGATTTCTGTTGGTTTACAACTTGAGGTTTAAAAAAAAATATACACGTTAAGTTAAATTAACAAGACACGTAACCTTAAAATCTAGTTTAAACTCTAGTCCTAGATTTCTTAGTATAAAAAGTGATTTTATCAAAGACTAAAATTTACATATAGTGCTGCCTTAAATTATGTTGCAACTGATTCAGGAGAGGAGAGACTACGTTATTTCCTTCAAAATTTTAACAACTTAAACCTCGTATTGTGGTAAACTTACCTGTATGATCTGCTATAGTAGTCTCGGTCATCATAGCCTCGATCGTATCCTCGGTCATAGTAATCCCGACGGCGTGAACTTCCACTATGAATAAATGATATAGCTTCATAAAATACCATGTGGTCTTATCTTCATACATATGACTTTTATTGGGGTCTTGTGAGCCACACAGCTGAGCTCTAAGGACATAACTGGGCAAATGCTTCGAGTTATAACCTCTTTACTCTCGTCTACTGGGCAAAAATGAAGGTATCTACTCATTCCCTAATTATTAATTCACAGACAGGCCTTTTCTAACAGAGAAGTTAACTAGGCAGGTAGCATTATTCCTGTTTAAATTTTCACGGATATTGGATAAACACTGTCCTTTCTCTGCCCTTACAATATACATAAATGTATTTTAAAAATCTTTTGATTAAGGAATACACATTCTGCTAACTTGCATCCAACTAAAAGTCATTTGCTAATAAAGCCCATATATTTCCCTAGAGGAAGGGAAAGTAAAATCATTACTTGGAGAATGTGATTTGAGGGGGAAATTTAAAATAAATAAAGGGGGGGGGAGACCAACACAGATTTTTGTCAATTTAAACACCGAGAGGACAAGAGAGAAGCAGCCTATCATAGTCCAATGCATAAACTGAAGTCCCCTGTTTTCCACTGTTTAACAAAGCTAAAAAATGCACTTGAGTAGGATTTGTTCCATACCTGACTTTAATAGAATACTTAAGATTTCCTTATGGGAAAAATGGTCTAATCAAGAACATTAATTACCAAGCAAAGCCAGATATATGGCATTTCTGTATGATATGGTGGGATGTCCTCTCTCAGTCTGCAGCACAAATACAATGTTCCCACTGAATATGTTCTATTGAATACACTTTTAGCTAGTTAAAACAAAATAAAACACACAAGATGGGGTGCCTGGGTGACTCAGTTAAGCATATGCTGATTTTGGCTCAGGTCATGATTTCACCATTTGTGGGGCAGGCTCTGTGCTGACAGCATGGAGGCTGCTTGGGATTCTTTCTCCCCCCACTCTCTCAAGATATAAACTTAATAACACAGGGAAAATGATTTATACTGTGTCAGGACTGGATGAAATGCCAAAGATTCCCCCCAGTACATGTAGTTGTTAGAGGAAACGAACTCAGGTATCAATCTTAAACTTACTAGGTAGGTCTTCCCATGTAAATTCCTGGTGTTGGGGTATGTGGTCTTTTTGTTATAGAGAAATCAACTCTGATCCTACGTCCATCAAGCTCCATTCCATTGGCACGCTCCTTTGCCTTCGAAAGATATACTGAAAGTTATTATATACACCCTGGACAAAGCCACAAACTGTCCAATAACAGTAAGATATACTTTTATGAGAAATAAGATTTATAAAGAACTATAAATATACCCTATTTACAACGTAAAAGCAAAAATTATCCTTATTCAAGTTCATTGGTAGTTGGAAGTTAACAACAGGACTCATTTTACAAGGATACAGGTAAATTTTTACTTACTTCCTTGGCATCATCTACATTTTCAAAATACACAAAGGCAAATCCTCTTGACCGTCTAGACTGCTGGTCATATACAATAGACACATCTGCAATGGGGCCATATTTCGAGAACACTTCTCTTAGATCTCTTTCTGTAGTGTACAAGCTCAATCCAAACACTCCAAGACAACAGTTGGGATCAGGATTTGCCTAGAAATGGAAAGATGAATTTTAAACTTTAAAACTTATCATAAACCGAAGCTAAGAAATGTCACCAACAGTGAAAGTAGGGAATAAGTAATTGAAATTAATAACTAGTATATTATAGCAATAGCCACAAGCATTAAGAATGGGCAGAAAAAGACTCCAAAAACAACTTCAACCTCAGAATTAAACAAGGGGGGACGCGAACAGTGACTTCTACTTGTGAATACCAAACTGGCAGTTTTGTGAGGGAATATTAAAGGGCAAGTAGCCCAAGGGAGTCACCTAAGATTTATTCTACACATAAGAATAATTAAAATAGCATTATCTCTACAAGCCAGAGGAAAAAAAAGTCAGGGAAGATAAGCCTTAGTACCCGAAATAAACTCACCTAAAATTAAATGGAATAACCAAGAGAGTGTTTTGATGAGGTGAGTTACACCGTCCCAATATTTTGCTTACATGTGACTGACAGCCCTAACATAGAAAATACCTTTTAAAAAGACATTACTCAGAACACAAGGAGACCTCTAAGGAACTCATGTGTTCACTGCTAAAAGTCCAGTGTCAAATATAATCAGCTCTGATTTCAAAACAGAAGAGACAAAGTCCACTGCTTTAACAACAATTTTGTCATCTTACCCGATTCCCAACATGACGCCTGCGAGTAGACATGGGAGAGTGACTGTGGCTATGCCGTCTTCGATAATCTCGACTATAAGACCTGCTACGGGATCGTCTATGGGAGCGGGACCGAGATCTTGATCTTGTGTAATGCCTTCGTGAACTTCTTCTGGATCTAGACCTGTTAAGACAAAGGTTTCAAGAGTATAACTAATTAGCTGACAATAAGATACAGTTTCCAATTCTTCTAATAATCTATTCTAGGGTTAAAGTCCAAAAGGCGAAACATAATCCAGACATGTGATCAAGACTTTTCTGCTGTATCTACAGTCATCTCCACTCTACTAGGAAGAGCTCCAAAACCACTACTTGCTCTCTTCCATTTCTTAAAATAATTAAGATAAAGGAGATCAAAATTACATACTCAAGATCAATTAACATACTCAAAAAAACCCTTGATAATCATAAAACATGCAGCACTTCACACTAGCTTAATTTGTGCCCACCTCCCCCCTCAGAATACCACCCTGTTTTTTTTCAGCTTCTCCCACTTATGCCCACCATTCACTTAAGATAAAATCACCATCACCGTAAGTTTTCTCCAGCAGTGTTTTAAAACCAATCAATTGCTCCTAACTGGAGTGATCATATGAACTGTCATCTAAACCATACAGGACACATTGTAAGAGAGAAAAGAGGTGCAGTTAATTATGCCTGACAATAGGCATAAACTGGGGCTGTCCTGGGCAAACAAGGATGTATCGCCTACTCTTGACCAACATTAAAAAAAAAAAAAGTGCGCTGTATTAAGGTATTATTTTTTTTATACACATGTATATAATATTAGACTACACCTACTTATCAAGAATTAGTTATGAAAGCCAATGTCCTGCAGTCTGTCATACTTAAACTCCTAGTGAATCCTCACAATTCTCAAGAACTAGTATTACTAACTTGCCTTTTAAAGATAAGGAAGCTAAGGTGGAAAAAGGTTAAGTAATCTGCCCAAGCCAGAAAAAATAGAGGTAAGATTTGAACCCTAACGCCAAAAGCCCAGGTTCTTAACCACTTAGTCTTCTATCCCAGAACTTATGATTAAGTTCATTACTAGTACCAATATTAAATAAGCCAACAAATGATCCAACCCTCTCTATCTTCCTAATTTACAAAGCACACACCAATTTCAAAGCTAAGAGTAACAGAAGAAAATCCCAAGACAGTCTTTCTTACCTAGATTCAGATCTGGACCTGGACTTTGATCTGGAACGCCTGGAATCTTCCTTGGAGCGAGACCTTGCAGGGGTATGCCTTGCAGATTTCCCAGATCCATGAGCACTTCCACTTCTGGAAGCAGAACGGGATTCCTACACGTAGATGTCAAAAGTTTAATTTGTATACTTTCTGGGCAACTTTAAAAACAAATAAGCTGCTGTGAGATAAATGGTGAGGGAAAGCAATCCCCTTCCAAGATAAGAAAACATAGGTAAGGGCAGGAACTGAATATACCTCATATATTTACATTGCTCCAACTGACATAAGCCAATTTATTTGAACTTCCACCTTTCCTGGAGCAGGGATAAGAATTAACTGACCCCACTCTCCTCAGAAAGGGGTGCCAAAGCCAAGCAGTTAAGGGAACTGTCCAAGGATTGTGTTTTGGGATTGTTACTCCATAAAGACTAGGGTAAGAAAGAATCTTATTAACTATGACACCTATATCTTATACCTATTTTCAATCAAGTTGCCATCAATAAAACAAAACCCTATGAAAATCATAAAACTTACTTTAAAATGCTTTTGATTTTTTTCAGAAGACCTCACTTCTCAAGTTATATTTATTGAGTGGGAAAAGAGGCAAGGATGATCAGTTTCAAGTCCTAGCAAAAGGTAGAAACCTAGTAGAAAGGACCAGCTTGAAGGATACTAGACCCTAATTCCACCTAACCATGGTAGGATGCCCTTAAGAAGCTCAAATAAAGCAACCAGATGGAGCCACAGCTGAAAAGGCAGTGAACTGTGCAGAAAGAAGAGTAGACAGTGCCAGAGATCTAGAGCCTCCTCAGCTAAATGGAGATGAACCATGGCAAACTGATGGGGATTAGGGAGTAAGTAGCTAGGAAAGTTAACAGATTAAATCAGGGGCTCCTATCTAGGCTAAGGAAGGGAGAGTTCAGAATTGTATGTGAAAAAACCAAAGTCTAAGTAAGTATATACTGTATAGCCATAGTGTACCCAATCAAAACTAGACTAGCTGATAGTTAAGTGACACAGTAAGGAAGATCTCTAAAGAAACCAGCAAAGAGAATGGATAAAAAGGGTTGACTAGCTCATCAATGAGCAAAAGCACAGCCAACTTATCAGTATAAAAAGCATACATTTAAAGTAACTGAACCAAGGAGATGTTCTGCCAACGCACCAAAACAGACAAACCCCAGTGGATTCAGAGGAGAGAGAACAAAGCCACTCAGTCTGATAGCTAACTAAGGTATCAGCAGCTAGCAAGACAACCCTCATTTTAGGTTATCCAATTTAATGCAAATTAAAAGCATAAAGTCTGGTGAGTCTTTCCACCCAAGACGGCAGAAATGGCCAGATTCAAGAGGACCCAACATTACTATAGGGGTAATAATCTATGTCAAAGCTACTGGATAAAAATGATCACAGGAGACCTCCCTGTGTGGTAGACTTTCAGAATATTCTGGCCATTCTTGAAAGGATAGAATAGGATTATTTTAAATTACAGTTCATCAAACCTTTTTGGAATATAGAACACATTCCACATATGTGGTCTACAGCATAATGGGAAAAAATTTATATGCAATACAGAAGAAACTGAGTTTGAAGTTTAGAACAGGAAAGAGAGTAACTCTGCCAGTAAAAGGAGTTCTGGTCGTTAGGCCTGAAACAACTCTAGAAACTTCCCCAGTAAGATTTTAGTCATTATAAAACATGGAAGGGACATGGAATGGGACAGTCTCCTCTCCTTCCCCTGGAGTGACTATAAAGAGATTCAAGGAAAAAGAGGATACTGTTATTAATGAGAACAGCTGCCTTTAACAAGGAATGGTTAACGGGTGCACTCCATCTTAGGGGACCCCAATTAATCTCTTGGGGTTCTCCGGCAGAGAGACATTTAATACTCTGCACAGAGACATTTAAAAGCACACTCCACCTCCCTCCTCTTCTTGGACAAAGTTCTCAAAAATAATGGTGTGGTTTCTGACATCTTTACCACAGGCAAAAACTAACCTAGAAGCAAAGAGATAAATTGAGACCCCCTAAATTAACTGTCTTTGTTTATCTCAATGCTAGAAAAATTACTTCATGGAATGATTATATAGCTTTTAGTGGAAACCAAAAGAAAACAATTTACCCTGGAAAGGAGAGCAGAGTGCTCAAATAACTCACAGTAACAGTTAAAAGATTATCAATCAAGTAGTTAAATCCATCAGCCTAGGAATCAAAATACAAAGGAAAAAAGGGTAGAAAGTCAAGATCTCTTAAGCCTCTGGCTTCATTAAGCAGAAAAGCCTTATTCTAACCTGCGTTACCAGTCCATCCACTGAGAGAAGAGCCAGCACTTTTAGCCTAGGTCATAAGCCTTATGAAGCTTCTCATGAATTTCTATCTCTAGGGTCAAAGATACAGTATTTACGAAATTATGAGCTTTTTCTCTCAACCTCTAAAATTAACTATCTGCAGACATATTTTGTAAGCAATCGTTTCTTAGACCAGGAATAGGGGAAACACCAGCCAGAATGCAAAAATTTCCCCTTCTACACATTTGGTTAGGCTAACACCTAAATAATGCCTCCTCCTCCCTTTCTGGTCAGGAATATTTCTTAAAGAATTTAAACCCCTTTATGGTTATGTTAGCCATTAGCTATTTTGGAAATACACATTCAAGGAAATTTAGCTCGAGAAAAAAAAAATGAGACCTAAAATTATTAGCCAAATCTAAAAACAAAGTTAACTTTAAACCTTAATCCACAGGCAAATCTGCAAACCCAGCTGGGAAAACCTCCACACAAGGAAAACTTGAAGTCCAACTCTTAGGGCTAAAACGTTTTAAGTGTCAGCACATTAAAACCGTACCAAAAACACTTCTCTGGACATCAATACCTCAAGAAAAAGGATCATGAACTTACAATTAGCATAAATAACAAAGCCAAAAAATTCCCTGAATTTCTGCTCAGGGAATCATTTCTATAGACTGGATCTTAGTCATATTCTAATATACAACTTAAAGGGAACATGTCACAAAAACTAACTCAGCCTTTCAACAAAATACCTTTTTCTGCATCTTCCTATTCTGAGCATGACAGTATCTTAGAAAAACCTTTTGAAAGAGATGAAGGAAACCAAAAGATCTGGAACCATCAAATCATTAGGTTTCTCCTGTATTAGAAACTGGATGCAGTAAATTAGATTTTGAACAGTGGCTCTTAGAGGTATACAGTAAACCTACACAGCATTTAAAAATACAAGTCCCTAAACTAGAGCTTATTCTAATAACTCTGGAGTTCATCTTCTACATTTGTTAAGAGCACCATACATGTTTATAATGCTAACTAAGTCTCATTGATTTACTCAATTTCAGAAATTTTAGGCTTCCTACCTACTGATTTTTCTTGGTGAAAGTATCTTCGTGGAACCTTGTTTCTCTAGTTTTCTCTGCCCCACCTGCCCCAGGACAAGAGGCCTGTCTCCCTCTTACTTCCCCAATAGGCAGAGCAGGGCTGAGAGGAGGCACTGTCAGACTCAAAGATGCCTTGGTCAAGGGGGGGGAGGGGTGGGGTGGGAAGAGAAGAAAACCCTGAATGGATGCAATGGTCTATGGGCATCAGCGTTTATTTTTGCTATACATCTATCCAAGCTTAGGCCATATAATCAAATTCCAAAGTGCTTTCTTTCCATTTAGAGGATTAATAGGTTTTTCCTCTTTTAGACCCCAAGGGCCTTTCAGGAATTCATGGACTTGAACAGAAAGTATCAATTCACCTCTTTTTTTTTTACCTCAGCTCTCTGCCTAATCTGTAAGTAATTCAGAGCGCAAAATTAACGTTATTAGTTTATACGTGGCAAAATTTACAAACTAGTAATTGGGGCAAAGCAAATGCTGGAAACTACTATGAACTGAGAATAATTTTCTTCTCCTTGCAAGGCAGAAATAATTATAAAAAGCACAAATTTCATATTGACAACTGGCCCTAAAATGCTAGAAGATAGATCCTTTTAGATATGCAATTTAAACCACTTTTTCCAAGAGCTAGAAGACCTGACAACTCTGTTTTTTTAGGTTGTCTTCATTTCAGGAAGAAGTGATACCCTTGGCTTTCCCAACAGAGAACAACTACTGGTTAGCTACCACTGGGTATTATTTTGACAGTTCACTTGTCCTATCCAACAGAAAGTAACATTTCGCTAACCATCATATTCTTTTATTCAACTAAAACAAAACACGCGGAAGGGGAAAGGACAGACCTTTAGGGTTTATTTTTCACAGTAAGTGGTCCGAGTGAGGAACCAAAACTAAGTTACTTTATAATCTATACCTCTCACGTCATTGTAACAGTTAAATTTTAACAGCAGCAAATGAGAAAAAGGGAATAGAGCAGTTTTCTGAACAACTACCACTATTGCCACTTTGAGTTAGAGATCCTGTTCACTTATGTGACCCACCTCATTGTAAGGGAAGCTAATATATTTTCAGCAGTAATCCTAGTCATTCAACTGGAACAGGCATTAAACAGAAGAAAAGAATCATCCTTGTGAATTTAGAACCTGCATCTTAAAGTTAGGGCCTAATTGGTCATAGGTTTCCCCTATGCCATCTAGAAAGAATTTTCATAAATGCCAAAAGGAACTATCCTCTTCACTGGTTTGCTTCTATAACCATCCTGGTGACATTCTTTGGGAAAACTACGACAAACTTAGAAAACATTCTACTATATATTGCTCAGTACTAAAAGATAGGGGTCAATGAATCTTAAGAGTCCATGGAGGTGGCACAGACCACCAATCCCAACTCTGGAGGTACTCACTCATGGCCCAGGACCAGCAGCATTATACAAAAAAATCTAGAGAGACAACATGAAGCCAACTGTTACCCATGCTGGAGAGCTCATTCCTGCCTCATATTTGACTACAAAGGGTTATTTTTTAAAATTGCATTTCAATCATTTGACTAAGAAGTTAAAATTAGAATTACCTAATTTAAACGTTTCCCCTGGAAGGCACTTCTTTGCCCTGTATATATTTTCTTCTATTAAACAAATAATGCATGCATGTTTAGCAAAATATACAGGGACACATAAACAGACTAGTAATTACTTAGCGTAGTGCTTTCTGATTCCAGATTACTTCTTATCTTAACTTCATTTTTATTTCTTTTCTTCATTCTTCCGTTTCAAATTCTGACTTCTTTCATCTTCCCCACTTCACACAAATTGCTCAATATTCTACAAGTGGGACTTCTGGTCTGATAATTAGCATGCATTCTTTCTTTTATTTTTTCAAATTTCAGCTTCACTTATTCCTGAGCTTCAAATACTCATTTATAAAACTTGTCAAATGACGACTTCCGCATTTTCCTTCTTCAACATTAACCTTAATAGAAAAAGAACAGGATGAAGAATATTTTAAAACTCCAGGATAAAATCCAGTGCCAAACTGAAACTAGAAAAAAAAATCCCTCTTTTTGGATTAAAAAAAACAAAAAAACCCTAGAATATGCAGCTCAAAAAACTGAAACTAGCTTCCTGTTGGTTCTAAAATATACTAGGTAACCAACCTCATTCTCATTATCTACTTCAAATAGATTTATCATGCTTAAGTTGAATGCGAAGTGCGCAACTGAACATTTGCTGTTCATCTAACATTTAAGAACTTTAATTACATTTCACACTTCTTATTGTATTCATCAAGAAAATGTTAAGTGTCAAAAGCACAACTCTAGTCAAAAAGTGACACATTAATACAAAAGTGCAAGAAAGGAAAGCACGGACAATTCATTTGTACAATGATGACAAAGCTCGGGGCTGGACAGGTTTACAAATTGTGACTTGTCTAGATAATAGATAAGGTAAAGATATGTAATGTCACACATTTTTGTACTGCATATTTAAAGAGCTCCATAGAAGACAATGTCAGGGAATCAGAAAATTTGGACTAAAGTGCTCAAAACCCACCCCTAGAAAGCTGCTCTAGTGAAATTTTAAATATGAATGGTCCGACTACTAAATTTAGCACTAGAACCATAAAAAGACAAAATCAGATCAACCAACTACTATATCCAAGTAGTTATGAAAGAAAGCAAACGAACTTGAATCCAACAGTGAGGTTTTCAAAGAATTTTTGTAAATTCCCCCTCAATAAACAAACGTATTAAAATCTTATGCAGTCCAAAGGAGAAATCCTACTTTTTAAGGTGGCAATATTGGGAAAAAATTATAGCTCACCTCCTAAAATTATTAAAAAAAAAAACAAAACCCAAAAACCAAAACTCAATCATCACTTAACAGATCAATAAAATGTAATAGTGTCTGTTCAACACCCTAAACAAAATAAATACTGCCTCACAAAACATTCTAGTTCTCCCTGTTATCCTGTACCTCACTTGTCAACAATTTACTAGTTTATTTTCTTTGGGGGTGATTGGGGCTAAAGCTTCCTTTAAAAAAAAAAAGAGAGAGAGAGAGAGAGAGAGAAAACAAAGTCTTTATAACTTATGTGGGCATGAAGACAACCATGGCTATAGTGGCAAGTGTTGTGATGCCTTTCCTGAGAAAGTAAGCATAATTTTCAGTCTCGTTTTTTTGTCGCTGAAAGTCAATTATTGTTTAACCCAGGAAAAATTTTAAATAGCTTTTTAAGGGAATCACAGTAATTGATTTCCTTTTAATATCCATCACTAAAATGTAATGGGATATGTTTGCTGGCAGCACAAAGGTAATCGTGGAATCAGAATGCCCAAGCAGGTTTCCTCTTGGGGCCTCTTAAAGATAACATACAGAAACAGGGCTTTAGATGCACGAAATACTGGAATGGAGGCCAAAGCTCTATGTATTGGAACTTTTCAATATGGATGCCTTCCTGCTTTTATATTTTATTACCTCTTCCAAACCATCTTCCTCCTTTTATATTCAAAGACCAAAAAACATGTTGCTAGATAATGTAAATATTAGGTTTATTTTAACTCAACTACTGAGCTCAAGTGGCCACTTTAATGAAACCAGACGACCAACTACTGGGCTTAATGTTATTGCCCATTTGGTGAAGAAATAAGCAGAAACTTCCATCAACATAATTTTTTGTTAGAACGACTCTAGGGACTAGAACTGAATTCAAATAACATTAAAAACATGTACAAATCCAGTAGGTTGCTAACAAGGTAATATTTAAAAAATTGGGATGAGACAAAGAAAAATTGGTTGATCCTGCTATATAAAGGTTAATGCTCATACTAATGGACTGTTTTTATTTTTCTGTAAACTCTACCAGAAGGTTGGGTGGAGAAAAATACTCCAAAGACAGAATATTTTCTGGAAGGGGGGAAAAAAAAATCTGACTTACCTATATCAGTTTTAAGCCCATCTCTTGCATCAATAATATTGACTCTAAGAAGGGGCTCATGCCTTCTGCAGTATTGGGCAGTCTATATTAGTCAGAGTAGCAATCTGAAAATAACCTCCACACCCAATCCAAAAAGATTTTTGAGAATTTAGAAACTCAAATTTGCTATTCTAGTGAACTTTTTTTGGCTTGCTTAAAAACAAGACTAAATGAAAACAAGATCTAAAATTCGATGTAACCCATAACCCAAAAAACTAAACTGGAAAAAACACTTAAAATTCCTAAACACTAATCACTATCCCTTCTAGAAAAAATTAAATACAATTATGTATGAAAACTGAACATAACACAGAATGCGAAGGCTCTAAAAATACTTCTCTTGGGCAAAATGTTAATATTTATCAATTAGGTTCTGGGCTTTGTTGGAGATAAAGGGGAAAGGTGAATGCTATTAATCAACATCTCACCATCTGAATTCCTCTTTAAAAAAACTGTAGTACTTACCTTGTTATCACTTGTAATTTCAGTTTGAAAATGCCACCTTCTAGTTCCAAACAACATTAAAACATTCTTAGTTAAAACCAAGAAAAATATTCTTCAACCTGGTTTTTTCAAGAGACTCATACCTAACCAGACTCAGTGAAACAATGCAAACTATTTCCTTTCACTTGACATTAATTCAATCCTTTATTAAAGGAATGTGGTGCAATGGCTGCAATTCTTTAGAAAGAAATAGATTCAGATGGTTCAGTTTTTGGAAATCAGAATTCAGAGTTAGGGGCCAAAAACAAAGACTACAGAAAGACAACCCAAGATTAAGCAGAAGAGAAAAACTGCAGAAAGCTGAAAGGCAGTTTGATGGGATGGTATCCGGATACTACTCATCTCCATAAAGAGTAAGACTAGATAATGTACCTACAGTGCAAACATTATTTCTACAATAACTATAGCCAATATTCTACCAGAATATGTTCTTGAACTGCTTGCTACTGTAATCTTGACAGCAAGGCAGAAATTAAAACCACCTGTTCATATAATAGTGTTTCCTTATTTAGTTTCTGGATTCTCTGAGTATAGACTTATTTGTAGAAACTAAAGAAATTACATTCATTAGAAAGGCAGAGCATTAAACCAGTGTCAAGACCAAACACACAAACATCGCATACTCTAAATAGAATACTATGACCATTACCAGGCCTTAAAGATTACCCCCCTCAATATTCCTATGCACCTACAAACTAGCCACCAACAACTCTTTTTATGTTCTTATTTGTCCATATTATGACATAACTGCTAAGACTTTTTGCAAAGGGGCTGACTGGTCAACCCTTTTCCCAAAAATATTTGCCAGCAACTTTTGGAAAGTACTGGAAGAGAAGTGAATTTGGGAGATGAAAAGTATTTTATTTTGCATGGGTTTGCCTACATCAAATAAGTTAACTCTAGATAGCAACAGACTTTGAGTTAAATCGATCACATGAAAAAAATGTCACAATAAAGGTAAAAGCCACTCTGCTATAATAGTGTGACATGAACCACAAAAATTCTGCAACTTATCCTAACTATGCATTTAAAAGAAAATAAAAGGACACACTGAACCAACAGTTCTGTTCGTATATTCGTTCACCCAAGAAGTAAAACCCTATGGGTGACCAGATGGACGACCATTTATCACACACCTACAGTCTGTTTAGGAAAGAAACTTCTGAAGTCTAAAGGACTGGGGGGAAAAAAACTTCCAGAATTATGCTGGGGATATGGGAGTGTCTGGATTCTGGATAGCCAAATGAAGGGACAGGCTGGGGATGAGTGGGGTTCCAGCCAAACTAAAGAGATTTGTATTTTAAGTGATTACATTAACAATACAGATTAGGCTTGTTTTAATGATTTACATTAACAGTTTGAAATGTTTGAGGGCCTAGAGCTGAATTAATTTTTCAGGCTTCAGAGAAGCTATTCATACCAAACATGTCCAAGATTATTACCCTGAATGCAACTTTTTCACTGCTCTCAGGCACTGTCAAAAGAAGGTTTTTTTTTTTTTTTATAGCCAGTCAGACCTATTATATACATCATCATTTTTACAGCATTATATCTGATCTGTTCCATTAAGCTTCAGGGTTTTTGCCAGGCACTCTTTAGGAATCCAAACTTTTTTTTTTTAGGCCTAGTCTAACCTCTTCAGTTTCCAATTCACCAATTGCAAAGCAATCTACACACAAAATAAATGCCAAACAAAACGCAGAAGTATGCCACAACTTGAAAGTTTAGAAACCTTTCCAGGATCCAAGACTCTTACGTAAGAAATACATCAATTTCTAATATACAGCTTGAAATTATTTTGTAACTTTCCTTCCATAAGATTTTGGTGAATAAATCTACATAAACAAGATTATGGAAGAAAGCAGATGTTCAAAAATGTCAAATTATTTGGATGACAACCTCTCTTGAACGGTCTCAAGCCAGGAACCTACTTCCAACAATTGTTTCCTCCCATATGTAAAATAGGCCCAAATATTATTTTGGGGCAAGTTTCGTCTTCACAAGCACATGATTGCAAGTAACATTAAGCTATGTTCAACTGAGAGCTTTTCTCAGAAACCGGCCATTTTGCATCCTCTCAATAGTGCAAATAGTACCCAATAATTGTTCAGAAAACAAAAGACTTAATAAAGTCATCATTTGCTTTCCAATCCAAATACAGTTCAACAGTGTAGTCAACCGGCAGAAATCAGAAATCACAGCTTTAACCATTTGTGCGCTCACTCCAAACTTTCTAACCGTAAGAAAGCAAAGGTATAAAAATAATCGTACACGTTTTGGTAATGTTGGGATCAAAAGCTTAGGGAAAAATGAAAAAAGCTAATATTCCTCTGAACAGGGGGTCAAGCCTGATTATCTCAGACCAAAATCAACCAGATTTAGCTCCCAAGTTAAACAGTAATTTCGACAATGTTCCAGGAGCTATGATAGAGGTTTCTAAAAATGCCTTTCTAATGAAAGGCCCCAAATCTTTTTATAAGAGTTTGCTAAGATACTTGAATAGATTTACCTGACTGTTAACGGAGATCTTACGATGGCCCTAGAAGAAAAGGAAAACCTACCAAACTGTAAAAGCACCCCCACGTATTCCTACCAAGTAAAAAATCAACTTCCTTCTTCAATAAAGTTCTCTACAACCTCGAATGTTAAGATTCTGGCAAGTTTTCTATTTTTGCATCATTGTTAGTACCCACAGCCTCGCAACCAGCTTTACATCACGTTTTTTAAGCCCGGAAACGGTCTTACTCCTCCAGTTAACATTCACCCAACTCCACATGAGAGGTGGAGGCTTTAAAAAAAAAGAAAAGAAAAGAAAAGAAAAAAGGTGTACCAACAGAGTAGTGGTTCACAGATTTAGAATGCCTCAAAACAAAAGGAAATAACGGCGCCACAAGTTGCCCGCCAGTTCCTGCTACACAATCCCGTGAAAAATACCTACTCCATGAAAGAAGAAAATCTCAGCGGCCTCGGGGTCTAGTCTATTCGGATACCCCGATAATGACTTTTCGTTTGAAAGCACTTTCGGTATCAAAGAGAAACACTCCATTTAGGCCGAACACAAAGCGCGCGCGAAACCACCTCTACCGGGCCCAGAACTTGACTACCTCGGATTAGTTTCCCCCACCGTAAGAGAGGTCCCAAGAACTTCCTAGATTCCATCACTTCGGGGTCCACAGACGATCCTTTCTTAACCTAAACGCCGGGCGAAAACCCTCTGAGTAGGTTGCCTCTCTTTCTCCCCCCCCCACACGGCCCACTGAGGCGCGGGCCCGCCTTGGACGCGCGGCTTCTCCGCCATTTTGTGCCTCTGGCAGCCCGCCCGGCCCGCCAGCCCAAGATGGCGGCTGCGAGGCTTCGCAGGAGAGCAACGGCGAAATGAGATACCGCTCCCCTCCCCCAACACCGAGGGGACGCAGCGGCCATTTTTAAGCTTTCCCCCTCTCGTAACGGAAAAAAACCGCCGTCTTGGGTAGGGAACTACATAACCCCCCACGGCGGCCTCCTTCACGACTAAAGACACTCTCCGCAAGGGTTTTTTAGACCCAACTCCCTTCCTTCCCAGCCTCAGACTTAGGAGCCTAAATCGCCTCTGTCTCCAGGTCTGAGGCCGACGGGCCTGGAAGAGAAGCAAGCTGGGACCACACAGCCGCCCCCTGCACCATCTCTACGTACCCGCTCGCCGTAATTCTGCTCGCCGCTGTCGCTCATGACTCCTAGCTGCTATCGCCGCTCGACGTGCTTCAATCGAAGCTGCCAACCTCTTGCGCCTTCTATATAGAGGCTCCGCCGCAGCCTCGTAGAACGCACAAGTTCCGAGCCGCTGAGTACCGAAGCGCTCCGCACCGCCTCCGCACGGGCTCTAAGTCTGCCGGACGTGACGCGGCGCTCCTTAACCCGGCCCCTCCCCCTTTCAGAACGCGCGCTTTCTTGGCTCCGCCCCTCCGCGCTCTGGCTCCTCTTTCTAGCGTGCCGCGTCCGGAACCGGACGTGACGTAAGTCCCGCGCCTCGCGCGGCCCTACCCCTATCTTTGGGTCTCAATGAGGCGGGAAAGTGAGCGCGCTGGATGGTCTGACCGAGAGGTGGTCGCCAAGGGGCGCAGTGACACCAGCCACGCCTGAATGTGCTGGAACCTACCAGGGAAACTGTCGTGGCGGTGGGAGGGAGGAGATGCCCTCCTTTTCGCCCATCCTTGAGTCCTTTCTTCTGCTTTATGAGTTTTTGTCTTTTATTCTGCCTTCCTTTGGTTGGAGAGGGTGGATATCCGTATGCTAGGTTCCTTGCTTTACTTTGCGTTTATTTAGCTTCAATTGTAGATGTTTTCTTCCTGAGTAAACTTTCATTTGAGCACCTATTAAATGCCAAAGAACTTTATCAGATCTTGATGTGATGAAATCAGGCACAATCTCTATTCTGCAGAAGTTAGTGGTCTAGTGAGGGAGAACCGTTAAACACGTTTGTAAACTATGATTTTAAGTGCTAGAAGCATGTACTGCTATAGTGATGTAACAGGAAGGAAGATTAATTCTGCTACCCCCCAACAGCATGATCTACAGTTGATTCTTTTTTTTTTTTTTTTTTAAGTTTATTCGTCTTAGGGTGCCTCAATGGTTTCAGTGACTCTTGGTTTCAGCTCAGGTCATGAGCTCATGTTTCATGAGTTCCAGCAGGCATTGAGCTCCATGCTGACAGTGTGGAGCCTGCTTGGGATTCTCTCTCTGCCCCTCCCCCACTTGCTCTCTCTGTCTCGAAATGAATAAGCTTTTAAAAAAAAAACCCTAAGTTTATTTGTTTTGAGAGAGAGGGAGCAGAGGAGGGGCAGAGAGAGAGACAGAGAATCCCAAGCAGGCTCTGTGCTGCTAGTGAAGAGTCAGATGTGGGCCTTGAATTCTCAAACCATGAGACCATGACCTGAGTTGAGACCAAGAGACCTACGATTAACTGACTGAGCCACCCGGTGCTCAGCTAATTCCTACAGTTAATTCTTGAACAACATGGGTTTGAACTGCTCGGGTGCACTCATAACTGGGATTTTGTTTTTTAATTTTTTTAAATATTCTTTTTTGAGAGAGAGAGAGAGACAGAGCATGAACAGGGGAGGGGCAGAGAGAGAGAGAGAGAGACAGAATCCAGAGCAGGCTCCAGGCTCTGAGCTGTCAGCACAGAGCCCTAAGCAGGGCTGGAACCCATGAACCATGAGATCATCACCTGAGCTATGGTCCAACGCTTAACTGAGCCACCCAAGTGCATATAAATATAAATAAGTATAAATATAAATATAAACAGTACTGTACTGTCCAGACCTTACCCAGTGCACCTGTCATTTCCCCACCCATTAAAAAAGAAGTATGGTACCTGGATGGTGATGCATTTTGATACCTGTAAGACCTGTGCACAATTCAAATGTTATTTATTGTATTTACAGAACTGTGCAATCATCACCACAATTTTAGAACAGTTTCATCACCCCTGGAAAGAAAACCTGTACTCACTAATAGTCATTGCACATCTTCCTCTCCACCCTCCTCCTGCATCCCCCCCAGCTCTAAGGAATCTGAAATCTATTTTGTCTCTATACTTTTGTTTATCTGGACATTTCATATAAATAGAACCATATAATATGAAGTCCTTTGTGACTGGCTTCCTTAACTTAGTGTAATGTTTTCAAGGTTCATCCATGTTGTAGCATATCAGTATTTCATTCCTTTTTATTAGTGAATAATATTTTATTATATAGACATAATCATGTTTTTTTATCCATTCATTATTTGATAGACTTTTGCACCCAAAAGTGCACTTTTCCACTTTTTAGCCATTGTGAATAGTAGTAGTTGCTGCTATGAATATTCATGTACGAGTTTTGTCCGAACATAATTTTCAATTATTTGGGGAATACACCTAGGGGTGGAATTGCTAGGTTGTATGGTAACTCTGTGCTTAACTTTTTGAGCTACAACATGGATGAACCTTGAAAACATTACACTAAGTTAAGGAAGCCACTCACAAAAGACTTCATATTATATGGTTCTATTTATATGAAGTGTCCAGAATAAGCAAAAGTATAGAGACAAAGTAGATTTCAGATTCCTTAGAGCTGGGAGGGATGCAGGAGGAGGGTGGAGAGGAAGATGCCATTTAATTCTAGCCACTCTAATGAGTGTGAAATAGTATCTCTTTATGGTTTTGATTCGCATTTCCCTAATAATGATGTTAAGCATCTTTTCATGTGTTTATCAATCATGTGTAGATCTTCTCTGGAGAAATGTCTATTCATATACCTTGCCCGTTTTTTTAGTTGGATTATTAATATTTTTATTATTGAGTTGTAAGAATTGGCAATTTGATTCTTGCTTGGTACAGCATCAGTATTTAAGGCACCTGAGACCCAGGGGTTTGGTGATGACTCAAGGTGACAATTGTCCTCTTTTTACATAATCTCCAGGGCCACCCTCATCTGCTTTCATAGTTTCAATTGGCAACCTACATGCTGATGGTTTCCGATTTTAAATTTACACCTTTGAACGCCCTCCTCAGTCTTGTGCTTAAATTCTTGTTGCCTGCTTGAATTTTTACCTGGATATTTCAGAAGCTTATAAAAATTACCATGCCCAAAACGAATCATTTTAATAATCTGTTCCTCCTCTGCCATCTAAATGTCCCTGCTAAAACTTTCTTCTCTCTTCCCCTCCTTATTTAGTTAACATAGTTTGTCAATTCTACTTCCTGTATAATTTAAAAAATTTTCTTTTCTTCTCCAGGTCCCTTGCCACCATTTATCAGGGCCTCATCAACTCAGTTAGCTAGAGAATTTGTTTTTTTTTTTTAATTTTTTTAAATGTTTATTTATTTTTAAGAGAGACAGAGACAGAGCATGAGTAGGGGAGGGGCAGAGAGAGAGGGAGACACAGAATCTGAAACAGGCTCCAGGCTCTGAGCTGTCAGCACAGAGACCGACGCGGGGCTCAAACTCACAGACCGTGAGATCATGACTTGAGCCGAAGTCGGACGCCCAACCAAATGAGCCACTCAAGTGCCCAGAGAATTTCTAGTTATCTTAAAAGTGAGTTAGCGTTTGGGCGTTTTCACAGCTTTAAACACTTTATTTCTAGTTCTAATAAGAGAAAAGAGTTACAAAAAGATTCCAACCATTACCTTGGAGCCGGAGTCATAGTTCACAAATGTGAAATGATATAGGGTGTACCTGAGAAAAAAATTCTAGTACATTTTCCCCCAATAATTATTTCAAATTTTGCAGATAGCCCTTGTGTTTTTGTGCAGTTATTAATTTCTAGTCATTTTATTGGCTAGCCTATACCATTTCTAAACTTCCTGTATCCTCCCTGGGAGGAAGAGGTTAAATTTCTTTCTCCCTTTTTTAACACCTAGATAGTTGTCACTGTGATGTGACTTAAAAATTAGGTCAGGAGCAAAATGTTGTAAGTGTTCATTGTACAATTCTCTTCACTATGTTTGAACATTTTCATAATAAAATGTTGAGGGAAAAAAAGGAAGTCAGGTCATGGTAACCACATGTTCTGGAACTATCAATGGATTCTCTTAACTTCCAAAAACCTTAATACAAGTTGCAATTCTCTCAAGATCTGTTCCTTATCTGCCACTCTCCCCCTTGTTTGCTATGCTGTAGACACAGTTTCTCACACTCTTTGTATTCTCAATCTTAGACCTTTGAATGTCCTTCCTGGGACATTCAACAACAGCTCTTTCTCCCAACACTCACCTAAAGCTGGGCTCCTACTCAGATCTCAGACCTTGCCTTGCTTCCTGGTTTAGATTAGATTAGATCTCTTGTTTACATACCCTTATAAGCACCCCTCATATCATTCATAGCAGTTGCAATTAAACAATAATTATATAATTACTTTTGTGATTTTGGCTTTTATATCTCTTCTTCATTAGACTAGATTCCTTGAGGACGAGGCCTATGCCTATATTATCCCCTGCTTTATACTTAGTACCAGCACTTGGCCTGTAGTAAGCCTTTAGTAACCCTTGTTGAGTGAATGAAAGACAGCAAAGTGTGAATTTAGAAATGATTGGGAAGGCAACGAGTATCTTTTTAGGTCCCTGAGCATGGGACTGACTTACTGAAAGGGGGGAATATTGTCCTGGCAAAGACATTGAGGTCAGTCAATGGAGGGCTTATGTGCCATTCATGTCTATATCTCCAGCATCTAGTAAAGGGCCAGGCTGTTGAATGAGGGGCCCTGTGGGATGTGGTTCCTGTACTGCAAATACAAGGTGGAGAGGACTGGACTCCAGTGACAGAAAGAACAGAGAGGAAACAGTAAGTGAGTAGACTGAGACGGTAGACCTGACTGGTCTTGATGATGGGAATATGTGGATAAAAGACAAAGAGATGGGGAAAATGACCATAAAAACTTTGTCTCGGTAGGGGAAGTACATGCAAGAGGAAATAATGTGCCTGCTTGGGGGTGCCCTCTTAACCAAGGCTTAATCTCACAGCATAGAGAAAAGCAAGAAGCTGCCCCCAAATTTGATGATTGTTTCTCCTTAGAGACTAGACCCTCTTCCTCAACATATTTTTTTGTTGTTGTTGATATTCAACTTCTGTCCTGGAATTCATGCATTCATTCTTTCTTTGATTTATTGTTTTGTTTTTATTCGTTTAGTCATTCAGTAAACTAGAGAAGAAAGCAAGGGGCAGATCACACAGGACCTTGTATGGCTTTTTAAGGAGTTTAGATTTTATTTAGTAGGGAATAGGGAAGTATTGAAGTGTTAAAAGGTGAGTTATATTGTCATGTTTAGGTTCTAGAAAAATGTTGGCGGTTTGGAGCATGGATTTGAGGAGTGATGTGGCCAAGAAAGACTGGAGTCTAGGGACAGATGAGGAACAAGATCTCTGTTGTCAGCTGTGCAGGGCATACCTAGCAAGGGTCTGTGAAAGCTGAGACCCAGGCAGTGTGCTTTGTACACCCAAAGGAAGGCCCTACTTTTGCAAATTCACACAACATCATCATTTTGGCCAGTGGCAGCCAAGCCAGGAGACCAGTTTCTAGACTCTTCCCATGTTCCAGACGAGGAATAAAAAGAGTGAGCAAGTGAGTAAGCCTGAACCAAAGCGGTGGCAATGGTGTTAGAGAAGAATCAATGGACATGCCTTCCTGTACTAGTTGCCCCAAATTCATCCTTCTTGCCTGCTCCCGTGAAAATAGATATGGGCCCTTTAAATATATATATTCTTTTTGCCAGCTGGCACTGAAGCTTTGTCAGTATAAGGCATTATGCATGTATTATAGGAGGAAAGGGTTTACTATGTTCTAGAGTGTTCCGCAGGCTCCTGCAGCACATGAAGCTTCTCTGGTGACCAGCTCCTTACAGACTTTCAGCTCTCTTCAGCCCTGAATTTCTGCAGTGTGTTGGCAGCGTCTCCAGATCCCAGCTCCTGCAGTGCATGGCTTTAAGCAGCTCGTAGCAGCCAGCAGCTTCCTTTCAAGCACCCACTCCCACCCCTAAGCAGGTCTTGTAGCAGAGGCCTCTGGCTCCTGCAGCATTTGCAGCTTCTCCAGTGCCCTGCCTCCATAGTACATAGCACACAGCAGCACCCAGAGGCTTCCAGAAGCTGGTGGCTTGCCCTGGCACCACGGTCAGGTGGTTTTGTGGGTGAGACACTGTCCCCTGAACAGCTTTCCCTGGCATCAGAGAGCCAATTTCTGAAAAATTCTAGAGGGCAAATTTCTGTTAAGTTCTGCCAGGATGGCACCTCAGCAACTTCTCTGACATCCAGTGAGCCACAGCTGTGCTCTCTATGAAACAGTCTGGACTTCAGCTCTTAAGGGAGAAGAGGGTCTTTTGAGGGGACTCTGACAGACCTAGGGGTAAGGCTTCTCCTTATATCTGCTGTTCCTATGTTCTTCAGAGATCCCTTTACTTCTTACTAGTTATTTTCTCATTGCCTCTATCCCCAGTTATAGTTAATAATTATTTATATTAAAAGTTTGAGATCAGAGTGAAATGGTGTCAGAAGATGTCATCCTGCTGGCTTTGTAGATGGAGGAAGGGGCCATAAGCCAAGGAATGTGAGTGGCCTCTAGAACTGGAAAAGAATCTTCCCGAACAAATAGAAAGTTCAAATAGGAAGTGGCTGCTGGAGAATTCAGTGCTGGGTAGAATGGCACAGTCAGGCTTGCTGCTTTCCTACCTCAAACCCCATGGTTTCAGGGCTCGGCGTGACTCAGGGGCACAAACTCTGGAAAGTCTGCCCTGGAGTGTGACTCAGGAATTCTTACTGGTCTCACTTGCATGTATCTGAAACTGGGAAGTTTACAAAACCCAAAAGCTTTTATAATCAGAAAAGATAAATTCCCTATAAAGAAGAAAAACACAGCATACAATTCCATGGGAAATATTTGAAATTGCCTTATTCTTGCGTCAGGAAGAAGGTCAGATGTAGCCAGATGGATATCCTGGCTGTATTGCTGGACGAAGCCTGTCCTTCTAGGAAATGAACACCTACTAGAGAGTGCCTCTGGTCATTAAAAGTTGTTTGAGAACCACACACAAACAAAAAATTCCCTGTTCATGTTACCATGTGGTTTATATCTCCTCATTAGACCCTGACTGATTCAGAAGTGCTCCCAGGAGTGGTCCCCTAAAATTCTGCTGGGGTGTGGAAGTGAAGGCAAGAGAAAAGCTACACCAACTTCTAGGTTTAGCTTGGGTGACAAGGTGGAAGGACAATGGTGTCATTAGGAAGGAAAATAAGGTCAAGTGGGCAGAATGATGAGTTCAGTTTGAGACATGTAGAAAATGAGGTGTTGCTGGGACATCCAAACAAAGATGCCCAGTGAGTGCTGGTTATAGCAACCTGGGACTTAGAGGAGATCTGGGTAGAATATACAGACTTGGAATTACCAGTATAGCGATGGTCACAGAAACCTTACATTGAATAAGCAAGATCCTTAAAGGAGTGATGTGGGGATGTCCTCAGAGAACTAATAGTAGATTAAATGACTCAACGCCTGTCTGTTGCTTAGAAACATGAATGTGCAAGTCAAAACTTGGAGACTTAGTTAAGGCAGATTTTCATGAACCAGTTTAGAACTGAGTGTTTCGTAATTACGAAACACTTACTGTGATGACTATGGCTGTATAATATAAATAACTGTGGTGAAGTAACCAATCACTTTGGAGTGTCCTGAGCACTAAAGAAAAATTCAGCTTAAAAAAATAAAATAATTAGAGACCTTCTCCAGCTATCTAGAGAAATCTGGGAAAGAAATAAAGGTAGCAAAAATTAGAATACCAAAGTAACAAAATTTAGAACTCAGGCATTTAACATACAAAGAAAATGTTTGTATTAAAATTCTTTTTTTAATGTGTATTTTTTATTTTTGAGAGAGAGTAAGAGAGCACACATGTGTGAGTAGTGGAGGGACAGAAGGAGAGGGAGAGAGAGAATCCCAAGCTCGAACTCATGAACCATGAGATCATGACCTGAGTGGAAGTTGGATGCTTAACTGACTGAACCATGCAGGCGCCTCTGTCTTAGAATTCTTATTATATAAACAATACAGGTTGAAGATTAAAAAAAAAAACCCTCAAATCATAAGTGTGCAATGTAAAAAGTGAAAATTCCGGTTTCCCCTTCCCCTTTCTTTCCCAGTTTCACGCCTCACTCTCTCCCACTTAAAAATTTAGCATATAAACATTTAGACTTTTGATAATTTTTTTTTTACAAAACACATGGAATCATGCTATCCATATTCTTTTAACATGATATTTTGCAACTTGCTTTTTTTCACTTAGCAATCTAAAATACACTGAATATTTTTCCATATTGGTAAATTTAGATTTAGCTCATATTTTAAAAACAGTTGCATGGTATTCCATTGTAAATATATGCCATGATCTTTATACCATGCTCTTTTTATAAAGATGAGAAGCCAGCTGTTTATTTTTAGTTTTTATTTTTTTTTATTTTATAGAGAGAGAAAGAGAGCACATAGGGAAGAGAGACAGAGGGAGAGAGAGAGAATCTTAAGTAGACTTCACACTCAGCATGGAGCCAGATGCAGGGCTCAGTTCCATAGCCACGAGATCATGACCTGGGGAGAAATCAAGGGCTGGATGGATGCTTAACCAACTGAGCCACCATGGAATCCCAAGAAGCCAGCTGTTTTAAAGAGCAAGAAACTTGGTTATGCATCCAATTTTTTATTTCAGCTCAGGTTGTGATCTCACATCAGTGAGATTGAGCCCCACATCCACATCAGGCTCTGCACTGGCAGCACAGATCATACCTGGGATTCTCTCTCCCTCTGTCTCTGTCTTTCTCTCTAAATAAATAAATAAATAAATAAATAAATAAATAAATGTATGTTAAGAAAAAGGTGGGGAGGGGGGCAAGAAAGCAGTGTTCCTAGGAAGGAATCAGCCAGGGCACAGAGGCATTGAGGTGAGAATGTTTGGCAGGTTCTAGGAGCCTAGAGACCAGACCATGGGATGTCAGTGAGTACGTCAGAGTACGAAGAAGGCTTGGTGCCCAGAGCAGATCTACCACATGAAGTAGAATCCTGTCTCCTTCATGATTGACTGAAAGACCCTGGACAAGTTTAACCTCTGTACTTCATTTGCTTCATCTATAAATTAGGAATTATAAGGATACCTACCTCACAGACTTGTTGTTAGGTTCCATGAGTTAGTAAATATAAAACATTTAGAACAACTGTCTAGTCCGTAAGTTAGCAAGTATTATGTAGGTCATAGAAAGGATGTCAGATGTTATTTATATGCAGTGTGGAACCCTGCAGGGGAATGGCTTGGCTCAATTTTTATTTTTATAAGATCCCATTCCCCATTGGGTGGAGAATGGGATAGAAGGGGGGGGGGAAACTAGACCAGTCAGGGAGCTGTCACGCTGGTCCAGGAGAGAGACCATTGTAATAGGGTGGTAACAAAGGCGATGGGAGAAATGGACAGATTTTAGATCTATTTTGGAGACAGAATTGAGTTGCCTTGGAGGGTATGGGGATAGGGATGTCAAGAAGGACTCAAGAAGGGTGGTGGTCCTCCAGACAGAGGAGGAAACCTGGGAGACAAGGAGTTTAAAGGGGGTGAAGAGAAGGGATAAGGGTTGAATTTTGAACTGAGTATGTTAGAGATGCTATGAAACAGAGTGGAAGCCTGTCAAGTAGGCAGTTGCATATAGTACAAATTGGAAACACATTAAAATCTTATAATACATCTGGTATTTATAAATCATATTTGTTTTCAATCAGGAATTTTTATTCAGCAAGTTGTAAGTAAACAACAAATTATGCACTGAATACTAAAATATCTTGTTGGCAGTTGGAACATTTTAATTGGATTCTTTTCTCTGATTATAAAAGTGATGTTACAGCTTGCACATATACCTACTGGCTGTATAATATTCTACCATATGGCTGTACTGTATATAATTTTTTGAACAACTTTCTGTTTTTCCCCTAATTTTTCAACATTTCAAATAATTCTTCAATGAATAGTTTTGTTAATAAATCTACATCTGAGTTTTAAATTTTTTTCTTTTGCTTGCTTGAGTCCTAGGAGGAGAAATACTTTGTCAACAAGTATGATCTTTTTAGGACTTTTTTTTTTTGAATAGTACAGTATCATTGTCTATATTCATTTACTCTACATTAGATCCCTTTTCCAGGACTTTTGAAACATAATGTCAACTTGCTTTCCAGAGTTGAATTACTTTACATTCCTAGTTCCAATCTACAAATGTTCACCATACCATTGCAATCCCAATGAAGAACTCTGTTAATCTAATAAGTGAAACAGGACATCTGGAAGCCATTTAATTTAATTTGCATTTCTTTAACAACCAGTGATAGAAATTATCTCTGCTAATCTGTTGCTTTTTTTTTTTCCACGTTTTATTTTTGAGCGAGTGCAAGTCGGGGAGGGGCAGAGAGTGGGGGGACAGAGGATCTAAAGCAGGCTCTGCACTGACAGCAGAGAGCCCCATGTGGGGCTTGAATTAATGAACCGTGAGATCATTACCAAAGTAGGACGCTCAACCCACTGGGCCACCCAGGTGCCCCTAATCTGTTGCTTTTACCACTGACTGATGGCTGTGGTTCTCCTGGCCTACAGTGCTTTCTCCGCCCCACCGTCCCTTTCACCTGGTTAATTCCTACCCAGTTCTTCCCTCCACCCTACCACGCCTCCCAGTGACTGACCTCCTCCTCCTTCTTGCTGCTAATAGATGTCTATTTTCTTTGAAATATGTTCTCAGACTCAAGTTCCTCTCCTTCAGAGAACTTATTTCTGTTTGTAATTATATATTAGTGGAGGCAGTTTATCAATGCGTTGACTAAAATGCTAAGCTTCAAGAAGACAGGAATATTTTGCTCATTACTGAATCCCCACTCAATTAATAGTTATGGAATGAATGGAGAAAAAAATGAATAAGAAGTGAGAGGAGAGAGGTGCTATGATTGGCTAGCTTGGGTCATGTGCCTGTCCCTTTCCCGGGATGCAGCTCTGTTACTGGAAAAAGAAATAATGGAACAAACATGGTCAATAGGAAATCACTGTTAGCTCAGCAGCTATCTCCATGTGCGTGGACCACAAGAAATTCTAAATTTTCATGTAATCAGAGCTACACATTTTCTTTGTTAGGAATTTTTTTTAATTATATTTAAGCTGAGAAAATTCTTTCTCACCCTAAGATAAATGTACCCTTACATGTCCCTCTAGGTTTTTCTTCTCATGGTTTCTGTTAAACATTTGACAGCAGTTGTAGTTTTCTTATGAAAACACAGGAGAAGGGGCACCTGGGTGGCTCAGTACATTAAGCGTTTGATCTTGATTTTGGCTCAGGTCATAATCTTATCCTTTGTGCTGACAGCACAGAGCCTGCTTGGGATTCTCTTTCTCTGCCCCTTCCCGCCCCTCTAAAAATAAATAAATAAACCTTAAAAAAATGAAAACATATGATGAAATATAGAAAACAGGGCGTGGCACGCAGGAAAAATTTTCTGAACATGACAGAAGTGAGAGAGAGGGTTAAAACTCTCTTTGTCTTCTGATGTTTGTCTATTAGACAAATCTGATATGAGAGATTCTCTTTTGCTGATTTGCTGTGGAGAAGATGAGTGTCTTAATGTTAATAACGCCCTCATCAGAATATTTATAGGGCCAATACCATTAAAATTGAGCAGATAGAGTTTTTTAAAAAATTTAACACAAATCTTCCCAGACCACATCAGCATGGCATGGTGAGAGGTCGAGTGATCAGTTACAACACACTATAAATCTCCAGCTAAATCTCTGGAACCTTCCCTTCCATCCCCAGTCACTCCTGATTTAGTCCAAGAAAGGCCCTAAGAAGGTGTCTGTCACTTGCTTCCTCCTTGTGGCATTTCTCTACCACTCCTATCCAGGACCATGGGTATTCAGGGCTCTGATTTAGGCTGCATGGCTTGTCCCTCAGCATCTGATGGAGATTCTGGTGCTATAGCTCTTTCATTTGATATGATCCCTGTTATGGTCTTAAACTGGCTACCAGTGTACTGAGAAATTTTATTTATGAAGCCTTTCCTTGATCATAAATTATAAAGATATTCTATACTTTGTTCTATTTACTGTTTTCATTTATCACATTTAGGTTAAATTCCATGTAGAGTCTACTTTTGTGTATGGTGTGAGACATAGATCATTTTACTTTTGCCCATATAGGTACCTCCTGCTTCCCCAATACTGGGGGAAGCACATTAAATAATGTGTCCTTTCCTATGTGGTGCTTCCATTGTAAATTAAGTTCCCATTTGTATACAGTTTTATCTTGGAGCTGCCATTGTCCCCCATCCAGGGTCAGCAGTATGGGTGGCTCTAAGCTATGGTGGCTGTGCTCAGGGACAGTAGCCCTTGTATCTTTGCCAGTTCTATAGCATCATTTTGAGGCATGTTCTGACCATTCAGCTTCTGAGTTTGTTCTCAGAGTGTCTGAAGAGTCTAAAATTCACTGATATCTTTTATTTTTATTTTTTATTAAATATAATTTATTGTCAAATTGGTTTCCATACAACACCCAGTGCCCATCCCAACAGGTGCCCTCCTCAATGCCCATGACTGATATCTTTTGAATAATTTCCATAATCAGTGTCTATGGTTTGCAAATGAGAGTCCTGACGAATAAAATCCTGAATATACTAACATGTTTTTATTAGATTTTATTCATCTTTATTTTTGTTCATCTTTATTTTACTCCTTAATAGCAGTCAAACTGTATGTAAAGAATTATCTCAACTATATAGAGAAGAAAATGAATAAAAGATATGGGACCAAATATGTCAAATGTGGCTCCCTCAAGGAAGGTAGTGATAGTTGGGGGAAAGTGTTCCTAATTTATACTTACTAGAATTATCCAAATCCTCTTTAGGGGAATGCATTATTTGATAAACAGGAAAAAAAAACATTAAAATCTGAGAAACAAAAACAAAAGCAAAGAGCTTCATCTAAACTTTTTCATGCTTAAAGTAGTCATGGGCTTGTAAAGCTTTTTCTTTTAGCAGGAGTATCTTTCGTAGCCAGTTCTGCAGTCCTAATTCCTATCTAAACTAGCATACCATGCCTTTCATAAGTATTTCCCTTGTTTTTTCCCTTTAACCAGCTTCTCGCCAAGTGATAAGTAATTTTTTCCCTTTTGAAAAGTCCAGCAATTTAGCTTAAATTTACTGTAATATTGAGAAATTCTTGAACAGTTATCATGTCCTGCTTTTAAAAAACATATATTTTATTTACTTTTGAGAGAGAGAGAGAGAAAGAGCAGGGGAGGGGCAGAGAGAGAGGGAGATACAGAATCTGAAGCAGGCTCCAGGCTCTGAGCCATCAGCACAGAGCCCGATGCGGGGCTCGAACTCACGGACCACGAGATCATGACCTGAGCCGAAGTCGGACGCTTAACAAACTGAGCCACCCAGGTGCCCCTATCATGTCCTTCCTATATAGAAAGGGAGGCAGTGTATTTATTGAAAAGAGCGCGGGCTTTGCAGCTAGACAGAAAGAAGAACTGAATTCTAATCTTGGCTCTGCCAATTACTAGTTCTGTGGATTTAGACGAATCCCTGGAATGTCTTTGTAAACTCACTTTCCCCATCTGAAAAGTGAAGGCAGTAATGCCTAAATGACAGGGCTAGTGTAAGGGGCAGATATTTTGTTAATACCTAACATAGTGACTGAGATGGAGTAGGTATACAATCTGTGACAACACTGAATAAAGATGTCTACAGTCTCAGCTGTGTAGACTCTAAGTAGATACTTACCCAAGTTAGGCCAATCAGATTCTCTCCCCTGAGAATTTGTCCCCATTGTCAGGGGTGAGAACAGACACACACACACACACACACACACACACACACGCACACACACGCGCGCGCGCGCACACACACACACATGCACACACACACTAGAGGCCAGTCTGGGAAATGCAGGACACCGAGGCTAGTCTGCTCCAAACGGAACCTGCAGAATGAAGGATCCTAGGCCAGGCTCCTACACAAAGGGAATCAACTAGTTTAAAAGAAAATGACACAAACGTGTTTTTTACTAGACAGCAGTGGCTGCCTTGTGTAAAATGTGAGAATTTAAGATGCTCTGGCATCCTATACTTGCTAAGGAGACTTGGCCTCACTTGCCTCACCCTAATCCTGGCCTTATTGGATCCTGTCTTTATTGAACGTTTTGATATATTTTCATCATGGATTTGGGGGATTTTTTTTTAAAGTATCTTTGGGGCATGTAGATGGCTCAGTCTATTGAGTGTCCAACTCTTGATTTCAGCTCAGGTTGTAATCTCATGGTTCATGGGATCGAGCCCCATGTTGGGCTCCACACTGAGCACGGAGCCTGCCTAAGATTCTCTCTTTCCCTCTCTGTCTGCCCCTTTCCCCACCTGTGCATTTTAAACATTAAAAAAAAAAGTTTTTTAATTAGAAAAAAAATTTTAAATTCCCCTAAGCTTCAATGTCCTCCTTTATCAAATGGGGGTTATAATAGTGTCTGCCATATATAGGTGTCGTGAGGATTAAATGAAATCAAGCTGCTTAATCTATGCAGTACAGTCAGAAGAAATTAACTGTGTTTATCTCTCAACTGGTGTCTCACCATCAGGATAGTTGCTTCCCCACTACCTGCTCCCTACTGCAGTTCACCTTCCCCACTGCACTAAACGGATACGCACTCAAAGAGCAGCAATTGGCTTATCAAAAAGGAAAGTATGGAAATACGTCTGCCTGGGGGTGGAAAGGTATGAAGCACATTCCAATCCCAATGGAAAAGATTGAGCGGTTAGCCCAGTCTGGGGGCTCCATTTCCCCACTCCCCACCGTAGTTTCTCTGGAAGTCTGAGTGGCAGACTGGACTCTACCCTTTTCCTCAAGTCTTAATAACACCATCCAAGGAAACAGAAGCTTGGGGTTCTGGAGAGGGTGTCTTGACCAGGGTGAGGCAAGTGAGGTACTCACCTCGGTACAAAATTTAAGGGATTGCCAAAACTCCAGGATGAAGATATTTATCATTTTTTTTATTTTTAGAGAGAAAGAGAGAGACAGAGAGAGAGCAAGCAGGGGAGGAGCAGAGAGAGAAGGAGACACAGAATCCCACTTTACAAATGAGGACTTCAAAGCTCAGAAAAATTAAACAACTTGCCTAAAGTCATACAGTTTACAAATAAAGGATCAAGATACTTCAAAAAAAAAAAAAAAAAAAAAAAGAATCCAAAGCAGGCTCCAGGCTCTGAGCTGTCAGCACAGAGCCTGATGTGGGGCTCAAACCCACGAACCTGTGAGATCATGACCTGAGTTATAGTTGGATCTTAATCGACTGAGCCACATAGGCGCCCCAATGCATAGAGGAATTTTGAAACTTGTCTAAGCTCACACAGTTAAGAAGGGGTAGAATTGGGTGTTAAACCTAGTCATAGTCCCCAGCTTTAATCACGTTATGGAACCTTCTAGCTGACAGTTGACTGGGTTCAGTTAATTACACTTGCAAGTAAGAGACAAACATAGGCAAGAGAGTGTAGAGCTGAACATTAGGAACAGAGAACTCTGCCCATTCTCTTCACTGGGTGGACCAAAAAAAAAAACACAAAAACAAAAACAAAAAAAAAAACCAAACCCAGGCTCCTTTCATCAAGGGAACCCTAAATAAATGCTTTGACATCAGCTCAGGATGCCTTCAAACCACAAGAAAAAGGCATCATTGACTACTCTCCATGAGAACATAGTCTTTTCTTTTTTAAGTTTTATTTTGAGAGAGAGAGAGCGAGCAGGGGCGGGGCAGAGAGAGAGAGAGAGAGGGAGAGAGAGAGAGAGAGAGAGAAAATCCCAAGCAGGCTCCAAGCTGCCATCGCAGAGCCTAATGCAGGGCCCAAACCTTGGAAGATGTGAGGTCATGACCTGAGCCAAAACCAAGAGTCGAATGCTTAACCAACTGAGCCACCCGGGTACCCCACACATAGTCTTCTTAATGGGTCACTACTTGCCCTGGCGGGGATTAGCTTAGTTACAAAGCCACAGGTTTTTGTTTCCAGCCAGCATAAATGTTTATAGGCTGGTATCTGCCCATTTTGGCTTTTCCTGTTCAGTCACTCTAAACTTATTTTTCCTTAAAACGTATTTTTAAAGTAAACTTTCTAGTGAAGTATAAGATATATACAGAAAGGTACATGGTACACAAATCTTAAGTGTATAGCTTGATAAATTTTCACACAATGAACATTATCAGCCCTGCAGAAGCCCCTTTTAACCTTCTTTCAATCACTATCCCCAAAAGCAACCACTATTCTGATGCCTATCACCATAGATTAGTTTTTTCTTTTGCATTTTATATAAACTGAATCATATGCTAGGCATTCCTTTTCTCTCTCTCTTTTTAAATGTTTATTTATTTCTGAAAGACAGAGCATGAGTGGGGAAAGGGCAGAGAGAGAGAGAGGGCTCCGAAGCAGGCTCCAGGCCCCGAGCTGTCAGCACAGAGCCCGAGGTGGGGCTCAAACCCACGAACTGTGAGATCATGACCTGGGCTGAAGTTGGACGCTCAACCACTCAACCAGCTGAGCCACCCAGGTACCCCAGTGTATATGCAAATGTGGCAGTACCACAAAGACACTGAAAGCCCAGGGGGAGGGGCCAGTTTTTCCTGACTATTCCCACCAGGTTGCCTCTCAGCTTCTCATGGATCCCTGGAATCCTTTCTTCTCTGCCCCTTCCCCTCTTTCTTCTTCTACTCCCTGCCACTTCCCAGTGTCCCAAAGTCTATGGCCCTAGTGAGAGCAGGCTGAGGGCTTCGGTATTTTGACATGGTGGAGCTTCTGCTTGCTAATATTGGTGGCCTCTCATATGACACCTTAAATATATTTTGATGCTGGGAGAGCGCCCTGTCCAAGGAGAACAGTAAGAAAAAGAGGGGGTGGAGAGGACCCAGCACCCATCCTCTTGTCTCTATGCAACTCTATATAAAAAATTTACCTTTGTCCCTTAGGGAAAGCTGATGGCAGAGGCTGCCAAATGCCTGGGTCTGAAGCATGTGGTACGGTGGCCTGGAGATGGTCAACTGCCTGAGTATGTGGCAGGTTGGAGATACCACACATTGATGGGAAGGGAAAGGTAGAGGAGTATTTCTGGTCCATTGGTGTCCCCATGACACTGGTCCCCACGACCAGCATCTGCATGCAGCCTCTTTGAAAACTTTCTCACCACGTGGAAGCCCATGATTACTACACTTTGGGCAAATGGAAGGTTGTAGTGTAAGTTACCCCTTCTCTCCTCCCTCTTTCCCCGGCTTCCTCTCTTCAGTGGACACATGTCATTTGAATGCCTTCCATGTGCTTAGCTCTATGTGAATTTCAGAGGGACACCAGGTTGTCCTGGACTTCACAGAGAACGGGATCTTGGACTGGAAACACAAGGGGTTACACTTCTTACTGATGCTTCTTATATAAGTAGTCAACTTTGTGACCTCAAGCCTTAGATCTTTCATGTCTAATGGGAAAGTTGGACAAGATGACTTCTCCTCCTAGCTCATCCACCTGACCTTCTGTGGCAGCAGGGAACACATTCTCCTCTTGACCTGGGTCCCATGGTCAGAATCCCTCAAGGGATGCTGACTCCTCAGGGACAGGTTCCCAGTCCTGCCTCCAGAGCCTGATTCAATCCATCTGGGCTGGGGCCCCAAAGACTGTAGTTTAATGAGGACTCCTAGTAATTCCGGTGCTGCCAGTCACTGACCAGCATCCCCCTACCCTTTGGGAGACATTTTCTTTGTCCACAGTCCTAAGTGTCTCTGGCACAGAGAGAATACCACACTGTAGTATCAGTGCAGCAACACAGTCTTTCTTTCTTGTCACATACTGGGGACACTTCAGAGGCATAACTAGCAGCAGGCAAAGTAGACTGGAGCTAGAGCCAGGAGCACCTCTCTGAACCATAGACAACTCAGGTGATAGTTCAACAAATGACTAGATAAATGTGTAAATGTGGCCCATCCCTTCACCTCCGTTTCTTCCCATGCCTCCTCTACCAGCTTTCAGAACCCAGCTTACGCAACACTTCCCAGATCGACCCTCGGTGAAAAGATGATGCTTTTAACTTCTGATTGGTACCCAGTCCCATTAGGGGCCCCAAAGTCTGTAAAACACAGCCTCATGTATCCCCAAATCTCATCTTCCACTATAGGAATAACTGACATTTACTAATGTAAATGTAATGACACTTACTAGGTGCCTGACGCTGTGCTAATTGCCTCCATTTTACAGATGAGGAAACTGAGGGACAGATACACTAAGTAACTTCCCCAAGAACCAGGACTAAGGCAGAACCAGGACCTGAACCCAGGCACTTTGGCTCCAGAGCCATATTCTTTACCACTGTAAACATAGCTGCTTTTATTTTTATTAAAGTTTGTTTATTTTTGAGAGAGAGAGAGCAAGTGAGAGAGAGAAAGTGGGGGAAGGGCAGAGAGAGAGAGAGGCAGAGAAAGAGGGAGAGAGAGAATCCCAAGCAGGCTCTGCGCTGTCATTGCAGAGCCCCACCTGGGGCTTGAACTCAGGAACCATGAGATCATGACCCAAGTGGAAATCAAGAGTCAGATGCTTAATGAACTGAGCCATCCAGGCCAGAGCCATATTATTTACCACTGTCCCACAGCTGCTTTTAAACTCAGCCCAAGAACATCAACTCTGAAGTAAAAACAAACCTCAAAGTCAGAACAGACTTGACTCTGAGTGCCTCAAATAGAGAGGCTTTACAAATAGAAAATTTAATTTAATCTAAGGAATAAGCAGACGTTTTGCCTATAAGATATTCAGTCAGGAAGCTAATTTTGTTACAAAAGACAAAATATGGTATTTAGTCCCTGGCCGCTAAGCCTGAAGTCACTTTTACGCTGGAATGACATTCGGAGGCCTTGATTCTTGCCTGAGCCGGCTGCCTTCTGGCTGTGAGGCATTGGGCAAGTTAATAGATTTAGTTTCTTCATTTAAAAAATAAGCATGCTGGCGTTAGGTCATGTCTACGCTGGGTTCTGGCCTGGGATTCTGGGAATCTATGAGAAACCATATCACCCCAGAAGCAGGGCACAGGCTTTGGAGTGACAGATGAGGGTGTGAATCTCCTTCTGCTGCTTGCTGGCTGAGTAACCTCAGGTAAGTACCTAATATTCCTGTGTTTCAAGGTTGTCTTGAGGATTAAAACAGCCAATATGTTTGTCTGTTCATTCATTCATTCATTCATTCAATAAATATTTGAGGGCCTATTCGCTAATCACTCATTAGGGAATCAGCAATAAAGAGTTCAAGACAGACAAAGCGCTGCCCTCATGAAGCTCATATTCTGGTGCAGGAGACAGATAATAAACATAAAACAGGTAAGTAAAATATATTGTACGTTAGAAGGTGATAGTGCTATAGAAAAACCAGGGCGGGGAAAGTATCTGTGGAGAGAGAGCAGTAAGGACGGGATGTGAGATTTAAAGACGACTGGCAAGCCTCCTCAAGAAGGTGACATCTAAGGGGTGCCTGGGTGGCTCAGTTGGTTAAGCGTCCGACTTCAGCTCAGGTCATGATCTCACAGTTTGTGGGTTCGAGCCCTGCAATGGGCTCTGTGCTGACAGCTCAGAGCCTGGAGCCTGCTTCAGATTCTGTGTCTCCCTCTCTCTCTCTCTGCCCCTCCCCCACTCACACTCTGTCTCTGTCTCTGTGTCTCTCTCTCTCTCAAAAATAAATAAACATTAAAAAACATTAAAAAAAAAAGGTGGCATCTAAGCACCTTCTGATGGAGGTAAATAATGAGCTCTGTGAATATTCAGGGCAAGGAGAACAGTCAGTGTCGTTGGAACAGAGCAAGTGTGGGGGGAAGTAGGAGGTGAGGACAGAGCTAACAGAGGGTCTGGTCCTGTAAGCCACTGGTTTTTCTTCTGAGAGACACAGAGAACCATTGCCAGTATGGACAGATATGACATGAGCTGATTTTGGTTTTTACATAATCATTCTGACTTTTGTGTGGGAAAGAGACTATGGAAGGCAAGAGTGAAAACAAGGAGACCAACTTTGTAATAATTCAAGTCAGAGAGAATGGTGGTTTGGACCAGTGTGGTAGCAATGAAGAAGGTGAAAAGTGTCTGGCATGCAATAAATATGTATCATGTCCCTATTATGTCCTGGGGGGATCTTTGAGCAATTTACAGCAGAGGTGGGGTAAAAATCCTAAATGCAGATGAAGTCACCATGTTCAATACAAAACAGGATGCCATGGGTGCTCAGTTGTGTTGGCCACACTATCTGTGCTACAGGTGATCAAAGAAGGGTAGGAGAAGGCTTCATGGAGAAGTGGCCTTGAGGTGGTCCTTGAGGGTGGGCAAGACTGTGTACGGGTGGAGGGAGTGACATGCTGGTCTGGCTAAAATCTAGAATCAACATGAATGAACCAGAGGCTCTTTGGGGGAAGTAAGGAAATCCTGGTTCTCCCCTCATCTATCCGTGGAATTTTGGCAAGTTATGTAACCTCTCCAGCCTCAGTTTATTCATATGTTTAAAAAGGTTGTCACATCCCTCTCCTGAGACTGTTGCACGGATGAAATGAGTTACCCATGGGAGGTGCCTGGCACTGGGTCTGGCATTTAGTGAGCCCTCAGTAGCTGATCAGGCTGGAATGGCCTGGACGAGGGTGTGGCTAGCACAGAGCTTTTACAGACCAGCAAGAGGAGCTGATAACATTAAGCACCACCAGCCATTTCTCCAAGGAAAGGGAAAGAGAACAGAGTTTCTCAGAAGGAAGTGTGTGTTTGTGTGTGCCTCACACAGAGTCTGTCAGGGCTGAAAGGAGGGCCCATGACTTCTCTCAAACTGGCAGGCGTTAACTAATGCGCTCTTTGCCTCTCTTGGCTGCAGTCCTCCCAGCTGTGAAAAGAGTGTTTTCTCATGATTTCTAAGGTCCTATCCAGCACCAAGGTCTCTCCAGAGTAGGGGGTCCCTTCTTCCTTACAGAGTTCAGGGCTGCTTTTGTAAATACTGATTTATTGGAACGCAGACACACCATTGTTTATGTATTGCCTGTGGCTGTGTTCATGATACAATGCCAGAGCTGAATATTTAGAGACCATATGGCCCACAAAGACTAAAATATTTATATCTAGCCCTTTAAGAAAAAGCTTGCTGATCCCTGTGGTAGAATGTTGCCTAGAGTTGGGGATAGAAGGTTGGTTTTGTTTTTATCTGTAACTCTTGGTCCAAGTGAGTCTTGAGGGGGTATCAATATTCCCAATTCTGCCTCAGGTACTGGAAATATAAGGAGACCAAGACATTTTTTTTTTTTTTTTTGAGGTGGGGAGCTATTACAGCTGTCAATCCAGCTACCAAACCGCGTCTGGGAATCTCACTAAAAACCACACACAGTTTCGTGGAGAAAATATGTTACTCCCTCACCCATGGAAAAAAAAAAAAAAAGGACTTCTGAGAAGATCTGCCAAGTCACTTATTTGTACCTGGGTACAAATTTGCTTCTCAGTGACTGACCCATTCCCAGGGTATTTGCATTTGGGTATTATACTCATTTTGTCTTGTGGGGTTTGAATTCCTCAAGGGAGAAGGGGAGAAAAGTGAAGGAGTGTGAGCGTGTGTGTGTGTGTGTGTGTGTGTGTGTGTGTGTGTGTGTTCATTCTCAGAGGACTGGCTAGACATTATTTTGGATGGCTCAGGACCTTCCAAGCATCTTTCAATCGTATACCTGGTTTCTGACTATTCTTAGCACATCAGGTTGTTTTAGAATGCAGCAGAAACTTCCCTGATACCAAAAGTTTGAGGGCATTAGAGGCTGTGAGTTCTACAGCGTGGTTAATACCGTTCTTAGTTATACGTCGAACTTGATACTCTCCACTGTCTGGCTAGAGTGGGGAAGCCCTTCTGCACCACGCTACTCTGGGAAAGGATGCGTGTGGCCACAAGGTGGAGCTCCAGCCCTGGAAGTCTGCCTTTCCCCCAGTCGGGTCGGAAGGAGGCTGTTTGCTTCGTAATTTCAGTGAATGCACGCTCCAAAGTAAACTCCCGTCAGCAACTCTGGTCTGGCTGAAATGGTCTAATCCCAAAAGAAACATTGTTCTCTCAGAAAGTGAGACACAATAGAACAAATCTCTTTCCTTCAAAAATCTACAGAAAATAATCTTTTATGTGACTGAAGGATGTTAATCAAAATTGCAGGATGGGAGGATGACCCGAGGAGACAGAAGTCATCTTTCATGCCTCTCTTGTAGTGTTCTATTTCCAAACTCACTAAAAATTCAATTTTTTTCTGATTTCAAAAATAACAAATGCTTTACTGCAGACAACTCAGAAAATTATAAGAAAGAAAATAACGATCACGTAATGCAATTTTTCAGAGATAGTAACTGTTACGATTTGGCACATTTTCTTCTAATGTTGTTTTTAGGGTGTTTATGTAATGAAATTAACATAACACTATATGTACCATTCTGTATCTGGCTTTTTCACTAAAAGTATGCATTTTTCTGTTTTGTTACATTTCTTCAAAAACATTAATTGTAATAGTTGCACAATATTCTTAGAGTAAATGTATCAAAATTTATTTTACCATTCCTTTGTTTTTGGACACGTAATTTGTGTTTGATTTTTCATTATTATAAATGGCACTTGACAATCACTGTTTCAAAGAAGTTGCTTGTGTTGGTCACATTTTTAAAAGCCAAGTGGAATTGCCAGGTTAGAGTTTATCTTTGGGGACTAAAGACAGATTACACTGGATCCAATAGCTAGAAATGGTCTTTGGTGACTTAGATGGGGCAACTACTGGTCTAGTTAGTGTCAGAAGGGACTCAGGGAGTGGATTTTGTGGAAGGTGACAGTTAATGTGTGATCAGCAGCATTTGTTTGGGCCTGGTCTTGGCAGAGGCTGGGATGGTCAAAATGCCCATTTATAACCAAGAAGGGGAGTGATGATGGAAGAAACATCGGCCAGAAAGGAAGGATAGAGAGCCCAGTGGCAGAGTGAGAGAGCCTAGATGCTGCATGGAGAGATGAATGGGTAGAATACCGCAGAGGGCAGCCTGATGAAGGCCATGAGGAAATGTAGCTGGAAGGTGGGGAGGTGAAGGCGGGTGGGTACAGATCCACAGTACCTTATCCAGTACCTTGGTCCCCCTTGGGCCCCCCCTTCTCTGGGGCCAGAAAAGATTTAGCTTTCAGAATCTTCCTGCTTTTAGATAGGTTATGGTCTACATGTATTATGTAACATCACCAGCAGGGGCTGGGGCAGGAATCTGTAATCAACACGTCAACATCTCCGCAGAAAAATAGGTGACTATTTCTATTAAATGGGATAACTGAACACCATAAATAGCTTCACATAAGTTCAGATCAGGTTTTGCCACCAAATTAGCTCAGAGAAGTCAGCGGGCTGCAAAGTTGCTTATAAAAAAATGTTCAGACTTTCTTGAGTTTTCAACTTAGGCTAAAGAGTTGTGGACCTATATCATCACTAAGGTGAATACTTTTCTTTTCAAACTATTTTAAATGTGGGCTATGGCATTCCCTGTCTTTTAACTTGTTCTTAAAAGATCACCCCAGAAGCTTGAGGGAAGCTGGGGTTTCCTGAATCTGAGGAAATGGCCAACATGTGTCGTTTCTATCAAATGAAGCCAGATTGTGATGTCAAGCTGACTGACCGATTAAATAAGTCCAAAGCTTCAGCCAGTTTATCTCAGAGAACCAGGGAGCCTTGAGGGGCATTTAAACTGTTCAGACAGGCCCCAGACCACACAACCCCCTTTCTTCCGGATCCTGGTTCTCTTTACCACACAACATCCACATTTACAGAACAGATGTGTTAGAACCAATTGTTGGAAGGCCAAAGGTTCCCCTGATGCTCTCTTCTCACTAGAACACTGCAGTGGTGACCTGACATAGTAATTTGACTCACACACAACCTTCCAGCTAGCATTCAGGGTGGTACCCCTGTTTGGTTAAGTGAGAAGCCCCAAACCTACACCCTTTGTAGCTCTCCCTCCCTCATAGTCAAATTTGCCTCAAAAGGTTCTAGCCTGAGGAATTTGAAGCTTCTTCCCTAACATGAGTTGGGGGCCATTCAGCATTCTTGTTTGCCTGCATAAGTGACCCTGAACCCTGGTTTTGAAACTCCTCCATGTAGCTCCAGTGGTTCCAAGTGCATTGTCACATTCCCAATGGACTTTTAAGTAATTTTAATTTCTTTTAAAAAATGTTTTTAATGTTTGTTCATTTTTGGAAGAGAGAGACAGAGCCTGAGCGGAGGAGGGGCAGAGAGAGAGAGAGAGAGAGAGGGAGACACAGAATCCGACGCAGGTTCTAGGCTCTGAGCTGTCAGCACAGAGCCTGATGTGGGGCTCAAACTTGTGAACTGCAAGATCATGACCTGAGCTGAAGTCAGACACTTAACTGACTGAGCCACCCAGGTACCCCAGTAATCTTAATTTCTTAAATTAAAAATCTTTGTACAGAATTTTCTCAGGAACATGGTGTTCAATGAGCAAACACAAATGTTGGAAACTCTAAAGTTCAGTTTTGCTTCAAGGATGGAAGTGCATTCTCTGATTCATTCATCAAATCATCTATTGAATCATCATTCAATTATTCATCTGTTCACTCATCTACCCTTTATTTATGCATCCACAAGCTTTATTTTTAGCACCAGCACTGATGAAACATTTGTGGACTTCTCTCGTCTCCTATGTGTTTTCCTATTGGGGTGGTGCGCACTCCAAAGGCTGCCCTTGCTCCTTTCCTCTTTGTGGTTGGGTTTGTGTCATGCCAGGGTAATGGGTGCCATCTAACCATTTAACTAAAGTGAACCCTAGAAGCTCTGTAGTAGGTGAAAGCAAGGAGCTTGAGGTGGGGCCTGGGCAAAGGTAGGAAAGTGGAAAGAGAAGATGCGGGAAGGGACTCCATAATATCTTTGTATATTTCTGGCTTAGCATATCCTATGCCATGCTGTAATTGTCTTACTTACTAGTTTCCTCTTGGCTGTGAGAGACTTGCACTCATCTTTATCCCGGCGTCTGACACGTGTTAGGTGATCCATAAGTAGTGATTGACTAAATGAGTGAATAAAGGTAATTGATGACATCATTATAAGAAAAGGGAAATAAACATCTGCATAGTTTGGAGAGTGGTAAGAACCAGCAAGTGGTGCTTAGTGGATGAGAAGTTGTCCACTTCTGGGAGAGGTGAGGCAGGATGGCATGAGTGCCTGTGTGAGAGCCTGCAGTGGCCTAGGATCTGACCCGGAGGAGAAAGAGCCAGGGCAGTGCTGAACAGCAGCCGTTTTTGTCTCTTAAGGCATCAAGTGTCAAGTATTTATTATGATGCAGGAGTTATTGCAATGAATGAATGATATTGAAGTTACTGCAGACACTTTTGGCTCTTGGGGGGAAGTCACAGTGCATCTGAGGACCACTCTCCTTTTCAAAGGGCACTTTCCTTATCCCCTGAGCAATAAACTCAATGCAGCTCAAACTCTCAACCCTGGGAAATGGGTCTGGATAAATTTCTAAAAAGGGAAAAGAAAAACAAAACCTTAAACTAAAAATAGGCAGTTTATTACTCATCTGGGTGGGCCGGGCAGGAAAAATGGCTGTTCTTTCCTAAATAAACCTCAACATCCCCTACATGGGGAGTGTCTGCAGGCTGGTGTATTCCCTGGCCGCCTTGTGTATTCACTGGGGTGGCAGGTGGGTCCTTTCAGGCCGTGGGACAAAGGTAGCCCTGGGACAGCCCTGCCATTGTTCTTAGAAGGCACATGAAGCCCTTTTTGGGCTTTGAAGCAAACTTTACAGAGGCTCATCTGAAATGGGACTGTTCCTTTAAGGGCTAGTTTGTGTCTTCATCTCCCATAACCAGTAAGGGACTGTGACAGAAAGTCTACAATATTTTAATATTTGTTGACAGTAGACACGGGAGTCCACTACCACCTTGTCCTCCCCCTCAACAATCTCCAGGCTTAGGGAGAGGATAGCTTCCCTTTGGAGCTACTCAGAGTAGAGACATGGGGACCCAAGAGAGGCATGGAAGGTGGAAGCGGGGCTATGTACCACAGTGAACAAAACCATCCTCAGTTGTCCAGGGAGTGGGTTGGGTGAGGGTGGGGCTGGGGGTGATGAAACAGAAGGCGGGCAGGAGATCTCTCTGTGATTTTAGAAAGGTCCCTAGAAACCCGAACTATCAAGTCAGATGATGGTGTATTTAATTCCTGCCTGTGGCACTGACGAGTGTGGGAAGTTGGGCAAGTCACTTGACTTCTCAGGGCTTTAGTTCCCATCCTCACAAGGGCCCACTGGGAGGACCAAAAGATTGAAAGCACGAAGAGCACTTGGACAGTCTTTGGCAGACAGTAAGTGCTCAATAAACAGTAGCTGTAAATATTTTTGGGAATAATTCCTGCCCTTGCCTCCTTCCTATGGCACCCTGAGTTCTGTTGGTGCCCACGGGGTGCTCTGGGTCTCCCCACCCACTGGTGGGCTGCTCCCAGATTGCAGGTTCATTGTACCCAATTGCCGTCTACGGGGGTCTTGTCCCTGCCCAGCTCCCTTTGCCCACCACTAGATGGCAGGATGAGTCCTCTGTTTAGAAAGGGTGACACCAGCCTTGCCCCACATGAATTCCTTCAGGGGCTTTCTCTGAGGACAAGGCTCCAGTGGACAGTTATATGGTGTGTATGACAGCCCTTCGGTCTCTCTCTGTTAGGCTCTCTCAGTCCCCCTCCAAGGTCATTTCAACAAACATGTGCTGGATACTGTCTCTGCACCTGGCGCTGTGGGATTAAGTGCCTTCTCTGTGCCCAGTTTAGGATTAAGGAAAGGAAGAGCCAGGGTATTATCTGAAGGCTCCCGCACTGGCCTGACCCGCCACGGAGAGAGGCTCTTGGGTGGAGGGGGAACCTACCATGGATAGAGGGCCCTGAGGCCCCTGCCCCAGGAGCATGGAGCACTGCTCTCCAGCCCAGTAATGAGGGGGCAGAGCCCGGGTATGAGTGCTCCTGGAGCTGGCCTCAGTGTTATTCTGTCTCCTGCCCACAGGACACTTCCAGCTCTGAAGTCCTACCAAAACCGTACAAGGAGCAGAGACACTTCCCCCAATGGAATTCAGGGCATTGTTAGGAAAAGGAAGTGCTTGCCAGGCAGACCCCAAACACCATGTACTCTCCAAAGTAACTGTCCCCTGGCAATAGAGTCAACTCCTGGGCTCGGTGCAGAAGTGAATAGAACAGCAACAGCATGAATTTTAAAACACTCCAGAGAATAAGTTGTAATAGAATTTCTGAAGGAAATGCTCAGCTGGCTCTTGCAAGAGGATTAGAAATGTGCAATCCTTTGACTTGGCAGTATTATTGCTAGGAAGCTGTTTTAAGTAAATAAACACCAATATAGACAAAAATAAAGTTTGCAGGATTTTATAGGGAGGTGTTGTTCATGACAGTAAAAAAAAAAGTGGAAATCATCTGAATGTTCAGCACGAAAGGAATGGGTAAATAAATTATTGAATCGTGAAAAAATGTCCTTGAATTTAAAATTCTTTAAAACTGGCATTCGTGAAGAACTTTTACTGACAAAAAGCTTATTATGTGTTAAGTGGAAAATGTTGGATGCGAAATCACATTATAGTTAGCTGAATTCCAACGATGTAAAACATGGACATAGTAAAATACTGAGAGGAAAAATCACCAAGATGGTATAATAGTGGTTTTCATTGAATAGTGCAATTTCGGTTGATTTCTATTTTCTCCTCTTTAAGTTTCTCCTTTCCCCTAGTTTTCCATGGTAAAAATATGTTAATTATATGTTGAGATTTTATGTAAAAAAAAAGTTTACTTTAAAATTTTAACAATCTAAAAAACAAAACAAACGCGCAAGCAAAACAAAACAGAAAGAGACTCATAAATACACAGCATTGGTGGTTGCTGGGGTGGGGTAAGGGTGGGGGTGGGAATTAGTGAAATAGGTGAAAGGGATCAAGAAGTACAAACTTCGAGTTATAAACTAAATAAGTGACAGGGATGCAAAGTGCAGCATAGGGATCACAGTCAGTGGTGTCATAATGACTACGTACGGTGACAGATGGTAATTACACTTATCGTGGGGGATCATTTTGTAAGACGTAGAAATGTCAAATCACTATGTTGCACACCTAAAACTAATAGAACATTGTATGTCAATTATACTTTAATAAAAAATGAGTAAACGATTAAATGTAATGAACAGCATTGATCAACCTAATTCTTCCTTACGTTATGGCAAACTGTAATAAATTGCTATTTATGAGTGTTTACTTGGTATTGTCACTATGCTCTGAGCTATGTATACATATTTTCATTAAATGTTTGTACCAACACTCTAAACAAGACTATCTCCTAACGCTTTCGCCCAGATGCACACCCAGGAAAATAATGAAACCAATGCTAAGGAGGACAAGGCAGTACTTGGGGAGGTCAAAAGGAGGGCATCCCCGAAGCCACGTATGGGTACAGAAAGAGAAAGCAGAGCCAAGGAGTGACTCAGGGTACAGGCAAAACCCACGAGGTCTGAATGGCTGACTGGCAATGCTTCCAAGAAAAGGGTGCTGGGGTTGAGAGTGGAAGCCCCGCAAGGAGACCTAGGGAGCCCCTAGGAGGTTTTGGGGGGAGGGTATCAAATCCAAACGTTTCCAAGAACCACAGAGGTAAATGCATGAAGCTGGCCGGTTGTAATCCACAGGAAATAGTGGGGACCACGGCAAGGAGAGACTGTGTGACCTACCTACAGGCGTTAATAAAATTTAACAGAAACCCAGTAACGCTAAACGTAACTTACCTCAACTGTTCCTTAAGAGATGGCTTTCTGACCCTGAGTTTAACTGCCGAAATTTCAGATTTTGTGGAAGGGTAGGGACCTGCTGAAGCTGTAAAGACTGGGCTTGAAAATGAGGGGAAGGAGCAAGAACAAGATTTCAGGGTCCCCTGCTTTGGCAATGGGGAATATCGGACGGGGGCGGCGGGGGTCCTGAGCCTGTTGACAGCAGCTGCTCCTATTTGTGCGTCATTACAAATGAAGCATTCTCTCATTGCTTCTAGCAAAGTTTGGCCATGGGGAAAGAGAAAGAGGGAAGAAAACAACATGTCTTGAAAGCTGCACTGTTTCATAGTCATTATTTCACTTAACCCTGTTATTGCCCTGAAAAGTTGGTGTATGTGGCAAAGACTAGGTAGATGTTTACCAAACATGTTTCCTCATCTTCCTGGGCACACACCTGGACCTTAGTTCTAAGTGTTCTTTGCAATTAATTGCAGCCTCACGCCTGTGATACAGACCCTAGCCCGTGAGTAGAAGTGCTGTGTGATATTTCTAGGCTTAGTAGAAAACTTTTCCACTTACCACAGTCCTCCATCACCTTCCTCCTACTGTTGGATTGACATCTATAAGCCTGATGACCTTGGGAGCCATGTTTAGAAAATGGCAAAGCCAGACAGAGAAAGGACCCAGCATGTAATTCCCCTCTTGGAGGAGGGCAGCCAGCAGATTAGAGACACCTGTTCTGGACTTTATGCGAATCAGAAATGAACTTCTACAACGTTAGAGCCAATTAACTTTTTTTGGTGTGTGTTTATTACAGCAGCTAGCATTGCTTTAACCAATATGGTGTTTTTAGACCCATGTTATTGAGAGGCAAACTGAGGCTCAGAGAGGTCAAGTAATTTTCCCAAGGTCACACAACTGAAACTAAATGAATTTGAACTCAGGTTTATCCAGCTCCCAAGCCCAGGCTCTTTCTATAACAATCATACTGCTTCCAAGGTAACCGGTAAATTCTGTAGTGCCTAATTTGTGATTTCTCATTCTGTTTTAACCCACCCACCCACCCCCAAATTTGATGGGTGCCTCCAAAATGCAAGCAAGTGGGAAGCAAAACAGGGGCTGGGGGAGGGCTGAATCTCCACCTCCCTCTATTATGTAGTTGCAGAGGGGGAAGTGCACAGGCAGCTCCCGTGTCTTTCTCCTGAGAGCCGGGAGGGGCCGCTGATGGCGCAGAGTGTGGCCTGATAATCCTGGGGAAGGTTTTTGATTCCCAGTGGCACTCTTGCTTGGTCCCCTTGTTCATTAACATCTGTGTCCCTCCAATTTGGGCTCTCGCTTGAACTCTGTGAACTGCTCAAAGAGGCTCTTGCTACCTCTTTGTTCAAACAGACAATGGTTGCAATCACAAAGAGGAAAATCAGATGCAGGTGAAAGTTTATTTTTAACATTTCCAAGGCCAAATGGGGATTTAACATGAAAATCAGAGCCCTCACTTCCGCCTGCCCTGTCCAAAAGTGGCTTGGGTGCTTTTGGCTGGCCAGGACTCCAACACATTTGGACCCCTTCCAAGCAAGTGCACCACTCGATGAAGTAGATAGTTCAGGCTTTCTAGGGCCTTCTTTTGGCCAGAAATAGATGTTTTCTTTGGAGGTGGTGTCAAACTTGGGCCCGCAGAGCACGAGAAGCTTAGGAAGCGTGCTGCTCTAGCTACCCCAAATTTGTGAGGTCTCTTTATATTTTAGTCAAATTAGGATGAAGTCTGAAAAAAATGTGTCATAAAGTGACAATTCTTGGAAACCACCCGGTAGAAGAGTGTGCCCCTGAGCTTGTGCCTCCTATGTGGCTCCACGGGCAGCTGGCAGATAGCAGAGCCTAGGAGGTTCGTGTGAGAAGCAGCAGGGACCACGGGGCCACTGTTCCGGGAGCCCCTGTGCCGGGAAAAGGACCTGACCACGTTGTGCCACGATCATATCCTCTCCAGAGGGCAGAGTCATTCTTGCTGTGTTTGATCAGTGAGGAACCGGCAGTTTGAAAGATGAGTCAGCCCACCAGTGACAGAGCATACCTGAGAATATTTGATTCCAGAGTCCGTTTTTTCCCCGATTGTCCCATAGTGCGGACAAGCATTAGCTTTCTTTACTTGGATTTTCCACCTACCACGGGGAGGCAGAAACGTGCAGAAATGGCTCTGTGCTTTCTCTCTCCTGAGGCCACAGCACTGCAGTTTTCCTGCAGAAATGAAGAAATGAGAAGTTGTGGGTTCACAGCAGCCACGGTTAGAATACAATGTTTCAAGAAAACAGAACAAAAGTGAAATTCTTTCTGTACTTACTTGAAGCTAAATTGTTTTTCTGATATAGATGGCTTTCCTTTCTGATTCAGTTCTTCCATCGGCAGGGTCTTGGGCAAGTGTGGATGGAGGAGAAAAGAAAGAGGGGAGTAAGTGGTCGCAAGAGCTAAGCACTGCCTTTATTTAGGACACTTGGTGAATGTGCCTTCCTCTTGCCTGTATTTTATGCTTTTTCTTAGCAAATCAGAGAAAAGATGGGGTGACTGCTGGAGGGAAGGGAAGAGTGGAGAAGGCCAGGGTGAGGAGGTAGAGTGAAATAGGATGTCTGGGCAGGGCCAAGGGTTGGCTTTAAAGCCAGCTCCACCAGGTGGATTGGGGGTGTCTGAGGCAAAAATGAGGCAATACAGGCTGCAAATGATGGTCCTATCGTTCCATCCAATTTTCCTTGTCATCTGCCTGTTTCGTCTCTGCTCCAGCCTCTTTAGACTTGGCAGTCCCTACCCACTCCTGCTGCTGTCCCTTTCCTAGAAGAAGAGGCACTCATTGAAGATTACTGAACAGGTTCTTCCCAACCCCCATCCCTAGCCAGTACCTCTTATCCCACACTGCCCTATATTACTCCATTTGCATCACCAGCAACGTCTATGAAGCTCAACAAAGGCAAAGTTATGGCCAGATCTTCTCTCGCAAGCCAACGCCTCCTTCTTCCTTCCCATTTTTGAAGGGTCATTGACAGTGTCCAGGACCTTGGGGCTGGAGTCACCTTTGATCTTCCTTTTCCCATGAACTCCCATAATCCATCACTCACAAAGACCTATCTGTGCTTTCTTTCGCATGCCTCTTGCGTTTCTTATTTTTTTCTAACTCCCTCTCCCATCCTAACCCAGTCTTGCATCTGCCTCTTGCACCTGCTTCTTGGCTGGTCTCCATATAGATTCTTTCCTCTCCAAACTGTCGTTCCATTCCATCCATTTATTATTTGTTCATCAGAAGGGTATTCACTGAGTACCCGGTAGGTGCCAGACGATGTACTAGGCACCAGATGCACCAGTGAGGAAGACCAGCATGGTCCAGTTGGGGAGGCAGGCAATGATCGGGCACTTACAGTGCCTTGGGGTGAATGGGGGTGATGGAAGGAGCACAGGCAGCTTAGGAAGCCTGCAGGTGGGGTCCTGGTCCAGATGGGGAAAAGTGACAGGGGATGCCTGTGTACGCGGGCCAGACGCATCATCATCCAACAATGCTTTTATCCTGTTTTAACTAAGATCGCCCTCCTATTTATTACTTTTGCTTCTTCAGGTTTGCAATGAGCTGAATGTGTTCCACCAAAAGCCGTATGTTGAAACCCTAAACCCTAATGTGATGTTATTAGGTGGTGGGAGCTTTTGAGAGGTGATGAGGTCATGGGGGTGGAGCCCTCAGGCATGGGATTAGTGCCCTTGTAGAAGGTACCCCAGACAGCTCTCTCACCCTCTTTCTGCCATGTGAGAACACAATGAGAAGTCAGCAGTCTGCAACCCAGAAGATGATCCTCACCAGAACGCGACCGTGCCAGCACCCTGATCCCAGACTTCTAGTCTCCAGAAGCGTGAGGAGCACATTTCTGTTGTTTATAAGCCACTCAGTCCGTGCTGCCTTGTTATAGCTGCCTGAACAGGCTAAGACGAGGTTCGAACTTTGCCACCTGAGATTCCAACCTTTCTCTCTTCAGGCCAGGCTCATCCCCAGGACTCACCCATGGTAGTAGTAGTGGTAATAACGATAACAGTGGCAATAATAGCAAAACTGCATTAAGATTATACATGCCCCAGGCCCTCTACTCAGTGCTTCTCTCCTGCTCACTCTTCACAACATTCTCTATGAAGGATGGACTGTTACTGTCAGCACTGACAGATGAGGAAACTGAGGCAGGGGGGCTAAATGGCAGGATCTGTGTTCAAATCCTGGTAGTGTGGCTCCAGGCCTGACACATAGGACCCCAACACCAGTGAACATCAGTGTAATGGCTGATGTGGACCTTAGACTCCATATCAGACACCATAAAGGCTCCCCGAGGGCCTTCCCCCCCCCCCCCGCCCCCGTCCTCTCTCTCTTGGGAATGCTCTTCTCCTTCTTATCACACCCTAGGTCTTTTACAGAGCCTCCCTCTTTGGAAGAGGAACTGGGTCTGGACTCAGTTCTGTGTTCAACTCTGTTCAACTGACCTTCTCCCTGACCCTCAGTTCCCCCATCTCTACAACGGGAATATCACTGTCCTCCTCACAGGGTCTTGCCGAGCGTGACATGAGAACAATGTATGTGAGTACACTCTGCTAACCCTGGAGTGGTACCCAAAGGTAAGGGAGTCAACATCATTTTTCCCCTTTTGTTTCCCAAAGTCAGAATATTTCTTTACAGTCCGTACTTGACCATGATGGAGTTTGCTTACACACTGCCTTGCGCACACAACTCTATCTTTCTAAACCTCAGCTCTGTCATCTGTGAAATGGGCATAAAACCATCTGCCATGTAGAGCGATTTGTGGGGATTAAACGTCATAGTATTTCTAAAGGATTATGCGCATAATAGACACACAGAATGTGCACTGGATGCCTCCCAAACCTTGACTTTTTTCTCAAGCGGCCGGGGATGAATCTTTTTTGTTTCTCCTGAGAAGGTCATCTAGAATCGTGCCTTCTCTGCCTCCATTCTTTTAATAAATGAATCACACCTGTCTTGTTAGAGCCTCTGCTGTAACTCGGCATCAACAGTGGAACATTTACTTACCAAAGAAAAGTACTTTTCATGCTCCTTTGACCGTGTGACACCGTGGACCCCACCACCAGCTGCCCATGGCCTGTTCCACGGCGGCAGGACATTTTGTGAGCACAGCAGCACTCTGTGGCGCTCGGAGTGCTTGTTCAGCTGGAATTACTTGCGTCTGGCACAGACCTTCTCTTTTGATTTTGGCAGAGCTTCAGGGAGTGAAAAAGCTGGGTTAGTGTGAGGGCTGGGATTAGAATTTGAGACTCAACAGATCATACTGTTAACACTTCTTCTCTTTGCTAACTTTATGAAGTTCAAGAAAAGCTTTCTGGGGAACGGCACCAATTTATTTGCCAAAAGCTGAGATGGGCCAAGGAAGATGTAGTCAGCATTTGGAATCTCCTCGCCTTAGAATGTAACAGCCAAGGAGGGAAGAAGGATATGCTAGGGAGCCGGGGAGCTGGGGGGCTGTGGGGGTAGGTGTGTGTAAAAGGGATTTGGAAGGATTCACAACGCTGAACAGGCTTGGCTTCTTGGGATTCCACCCCCACAACATCTCTCAAGCCGTCCCTTCCTGTCCTTCCCTAGTACAACCCCCTGTCCTGGTCCTCGTCATCCTCACCAATGACAGCGATACTTTCTGATATGCCTTCCTGTCCCTCTTGTTCTTCCTAAAAGCTGCTGTCAGTTTTTATTCCTCTGCTTAAAAACACCCAAGGCTCCCCAGTACTTATCAGATAAAAGCCTCACCTTTAGTACAGTGTTCAGGTGACCCTAAACTACCATCTGTCCGCACCTCCTCCCTCCCTTCCTCTCCATCAACCTCGCACACCTCCAGGTAGGTACGTGCTATCACACAGGTGGGACGGTATGCCTGGTCTGTGAGCCTTTGCCCAGGCTGGTCCTTCTACCTGGATTGCTCTCACCTGGTTCCCAACTTTGCCGGTGGGATTTCTCCTTATCCTCGAGGACCCAGTCCAAATATGGTTCATTCTGAGAAGACTTCCTCCCCTCCTCCAGGCAAAGCTGATGCCACCTCATTTCTGCTCCATGGGACCGTGCCCTGCATTTGTTTGTGTGTGCCACTGGTGACGTTGGGGACAGGACTAAGCTTTATTTTGTCTTCCCCATTCCCACCTGGTGCCTTGTCCAGAGTATCTTACTTTATTTGAACCTTTGAAAGCTGATGGGACAAACTCCCATGATGCTAGGGAGGAGCCAGAGCAGTAGACTGGGTTTTTGGCTGGGTCGGGCTCACTGATTCCGCCTTCCCTAATCTCCAGAGAAGTGCAGCACACTGGGTAAATGCCTCCTCGTTTACCACGGGTAACTGCTCCCTGAGAATGTGTCTGTCTCTGAAGAGGTGCTCCAACTGGCAGACGTTCTCTGGGGGTGGGGGTGGGGGTGGGATCCTACTATGTCTGCATCTACTCCTATGATGGTTTTCAAAGTGTGGTCCCCAGACTAGCAGTATATGTATCCCAGGAAAATTGCCAGAAATGCACATTTTTAGACCCCACCCCAGATCTCCTGAATCAGAAACCCTGAGGGTGAGACCCAGTAATGACCACCAGGTGTTCTGATGCACAATGAAGTTTGGGAACTACTGGGCCACATTCATACAAGAATGAAAAAGAAATGCCATGGTGGCTCAAAGAAGAAGCAATAATGTTTGATCAGAAGATGAGGAAAGCCCTAAGAGAAGAAGTCTTTCAAGAAATAACAAGTGTTGATGAAAATGTGGAGAAAAGGAAACGCTTGTGCACTATTGGTGGGAATGCAGTGTCTTGGGGCATTTGGGTGGCTCAGTTGGTTAAGCAACCGACTTTGGCTCAGGTCATGATCTCACAGTTCATGGGTTTTAGCCCTGCATCGGGCTCTGTGCTGACAGCTCAGAGCCTGGAGCCTGCTTCAGATTTTGTGTCTCCCTCCCTCTCTGCCCCTTCCCCACTCTCTCTCTCTCTCTCTCTCTCTCTCTCTCTCAAAAATAAACATTAAAAAAAAAAGAAAATGAAAACACAAATTCAAAAAGATAAATGTACCCCTATGTTTATTGTAGCATTAGTTACATTGACCAAGATATGGGAGCAAACTAAGTGTCCATCAATAGATAAATGGATAAAGAAGAGGTGGTTTATATGTACAACGGAATATTACTCAGCCATAGAAAATAAGGAAATCTGACCATCTGTGACAACATGGATGAACCAAGAAGGTATTATGCTAAGTGAAATATAGTAGACAGAGAAAGAAAGTATGATATGATTTCACTTATATGTGGAATCTAAAAAACAAAAGAAGCAAACAAGCAAAAAAAAAAAAAAAGCAGAAACAGACTCATAAATACAGAGAACAAACTGGTGGTTGCCAGAGAGAAAGTGGGTGGGGGGATGGGCAATTTAGATGAAGGGGATTAAGAGGTACAAATTTCCAATTATAAAATAAACAAGTCACAGAGATGAGATCAGGAATAGGAAATGTAGTCAATATATAGTTAACAGTGTAGGGAATATGGTCAATAATATTGTAATAACATTGTATGGTGACAGATGGTGCCTATACTTATTGTGGTGAGCACTGTGTAATGTACAGAATCGCCAAATTACTATGCTGTATGCATGAAACTAATATAGCATTTCATGCCAATTATACTTCAATAATAAAAAAAAAAAGAAGGGGGCACCTGGGTGGCTCAGTTGGTTAAGCATCGACTCTTGATTTCTGCTCAGATCATGATCTCATGGTTCATGAGATGGAGCCCCACATGGAGCTCTGCACTGACAGCACAGAGCCTGCTTGGGATTCTTTCTCTCCCTCTCTGCTCCTCCCCTGCTCAAGCTGGCTCTCTCTCTCTCTCAAAATAAATAAATGAACTTAAAAAAAAAAACCTTTAGAAATGATCTATGGACTCATCACTGTAACCCAATCATCACGACCATTTCCTTCTTGTCTTTCTTCTGTGGCCATTGCTTACCCAAGCAGGATGAAAGCAGAGATGTGTTCTCCACAGACACTTCACACTCCAGCACAAGCGTTCTTCATTACTGAGCAGCTCCATTCTGCGCAAGAGGCCAGCAAATCAATGTCTCATGACTTATTCAACCCATCTCCTACTATTGAACATTCTGGCTGTTTCCAGCTTCTGCTGTGATAAACATCTTTGTGTATGAAATGCTTCCTTCCACATTTTGAGTTATTTCCTTAGAATAGATTTCCAGAAGTGGAATTACAGGGTCACAGGAACAAACTCTTTTATGGTTCTTGATGTGTCTTGCCAAACTTCTTCCAAAAAGGTTTGTACCAATTTACATTGCCACCAGCAACGTGTGACAGTGCCAGTTTTCCCATATCCTTGGCAGTTTGGGCATTTTAATTAAAAAAAATTTTTTTTGCCAATTTAACAGGGGAAGAGCTTTACCTTGTTTTAATTTGCATTTTTATTACTTTACCTAACATTACTTAATAAATATTTTTCCATGTTGTTTTAGTGTTCTTAATATGCACTTTTATGGTTGCAATGTCTTTTTTATGGCTTAGATTTGATGAGTGGTGGGCATTCCAGTTTAGAGACCACCATGAGCCATAATGCAGAGTCAGGAAGTTCAAATACAGCCTATCAGGAATTGGACTCATTGTTTTCAGCACCCTCCTCCTTCTGAGCTCCCCATCTTAGTAACTGGTACCACTAGCCATGTAGTCATTCTAGCCAAAGCCTGGTGTCATTGGTGACTTCTCCTTGCTCTTCATCACATACATTCGATCAATAACCAAGTGCTCTAAATTTCTCTGAAACCCTACTGCTACTATGTGAGTTCAGACCATATCATCTCTTTCCAAAATTATTGAAGAAGCCTCCCAATGAGTCTTTTTCCCCTCTTGACCATACTCCACATTGCAGGCAAACACATTGTTCTCATATCCAAATACAACTCAAGTCAAGTTTAACGACTTCCCATTACTTTCAGGATTAACGATGTCCCATTACTTCCCAATATTTCTTAGTTCATTTGCATGGCCTCCATGATCTGGACCCTGCCCTACTCTTTTCCAAGTGGCGCAGTTAGAAGGTGGTCTACATCTTTTTCCTGCTGAGCTGTGCAGAGATCATGCCCCAGACTTTTAAGGACCACAGCCACATTCTCAAAATGGCTGGCTGGACTGGGAACAAAAGGTGGGAAGCATTACCTGGTTCATATGAGCAGACTCACTCTCATACCCTGTATCTAGACCAACCACCTGGATTGTGCTTTATCTGGAGCTTCTCAAAGTAGCCCCACGATTTGTTCATGAAGTGTGTTGCTGGCTCACAATGGGGTGAGGACAGGAACAGAAAATAGGTAGTTAACAACTGTTATAGCAATTTGATAGAGTAATTTTATGTTTAGAATCTAATAATAACAAAATAGTTGTATTTTGTGAGTCTTTTAAAAATTCGATTGGATTTTATTGTATTTTATAAATTATTGGTCTCTCATAAGATTAGTTCGAAATTTTAATTTTTTGTAATGTTTCTTTTTGAGAGAGAGAGAGAGTGGGGGAGGGGCCGAGAGAGAGGAGGACAGAAGATCCCAAGCGGGCTCTGTGCTGACAGCAGAGAACCCAATGCGGGGCTCAAACTCACAAACTGTGAGATCATGACCTGAGCTGAAGTCAGACGCTTAACCTACTGAGCCACCCAGGTGCCCTGTTAGAAATTTTAAAATAAAAGCTCTTGACCACAGATGGTTTGACTTGAATTCTCCTGCAAAGTTTAGTCTGAAACAATCTTCCCATAAGTGTGGAAATACACTTTCTGGAGTAAAGAGATGTTTGAATGTCCCACAGGGAAAGTGTATTTCAAAGATTGAAGAAAATCACAAAGAGAAAGAAACCACAACTTTAATTTATATCTTAACTTCGTGAGTTTCTTTTCTTTAAAATTTTTATTTATTTATTTTGAGACAGAGAGAGAGAGAGAGACAACACATGTGTGTGCCTGAGCAGGAGAGGGGCAGAGAGAGAGGGAGGGAGAGAATACCAAGCAAGCCCGCTTGCTGGTAGCATGCTGCCAGCATGGAGTCTGACTCTGGGCTGGAACTCAAGAACTGTGAGATCATAACCTGAGCCAAAATCAAGAGTTGGATGCTTAACCCACTGAGCCACCCAAGTGCCCCAAACTCATGATTTTCATGGAGAAACTGGTTAAAATAGAAAGCTCTTGTTTCTGACATCAAGATGTAACAGTACTTGATGTATTGAATGGGACAGTAACTGGGAACACCTATGAAGGGAAATTGGTTAAGTAATTCCTAGTTTTCCTGGCCTGTTAAAATGAAGGGGTGGGATGAAAAAACTTCAGATATTCCTTTCTGCTCTAAGACCATGTGATTTGATAATTCTATGCCTGCCTATTTAGTACAACAAAATTTAAAACTTTTCTAATAAAGGTATGTAACATGGAATGACGAGAGCTTGAAAAAAGACACAGATAGAGAATCATTATTCTTACTCAAAATTTTTCTTTTCCGTTCTACAAATTCAACAACTTTTTAATGGAAGAAGCTGCCAAACATTTATCATTTATCAGAGACCTGGGTTCCCCACCACTAACCAGCTGTGTGATTGAGGACAGATGCCTTCTGCTGTGGAATTAGAAGATTGGACTGTTGCCAGCACCCCTGAAGTGTCGAGGGGTCTCACAGAGGGGGTAAGGGAGGAGGATAGAGAGTAGAAGATTGAGTACTTCTTGGGGTTTTCCCCACTCTCAGCCAGATCAGGTTCTCTTTGTATTTAGAGATCAGGCCTTGTGTAAGATTTCATTAGAGGAAATACTCCACTGCTATAAAAAGTTGGGAAAAACTATCGGTCTACATGATTGCCAATTTTAGATTTAGGTCTACCTATTGGCATTGTACCACTTAGTGGCAGATGCCTGACTTACAGTCATGGTTCTAGGTGGAGGGGTTGAAAATTCAGGTGTATAGGAGACAAGCAAGCTATGAAGAAGGCTGGATGTAAGTCCGATAGGGAGCAGAGAGGATTGTGGGGAAGCAGGAAGTGCATGCCTTATCTAAAGAGAACCTCAGAAATTCATTTCCTGCCCATAGTTGCCAAGTGGTGATGTGGACACTCCTCTAGGGCCTGTGCATTCAATATGCACCCTGGAAGCAAAATGTGACTCATTTGCCTTCAGACTGTGGCCACCTGAAATTCTTAGAATTTTTGATGCTAAATAACTAGCCCACATGAAGTCGCGGTCTAGTAGGTAGTGGGCCTGATCATCTTTCTATCTGTTTAGCACTGTAACTGGCACATGGTAAACGGATGCTATCATTATCATCATCATCTTTTCTTACCTAATAATGATGAAGGAGACTTGTATCTGTTAATAATTGCAACTGAATTATAACATAATTATACAATTTTGTGCTATTCGAGTTTAATTCCTTTAAGAGTCATATCATAAAACGAACATTTTGGAGAATTACTGACAAGAGGAGGAAGGAAATAAAGGATCCCTCACTCTGAACTTGAGTCATGTCCAAGGTAGGCCCTATGCTGTTCTGCCAAGTGTGGTCCTTCAGATGCATCATGGCTCACAATGAAAAATGTGTGGGAGACCAGCATTATTAAATACTTGGAAGTACCTGTCTGTGTGTGTTTTAAAGCCAGACCTATTCCAGTAATAATAACACAGTCACACTCAGTTAAGGGTGTGGGTTGTTGGCTTCTCTCTCACTCACATATAGATTTAAAAGAAGTTATAATATCTATAGAATAAGGCCCTCTTTCTTACTTTTTTCCAAAAACGTCTTGGCTTGTCTATAAATTTATTTTTATAAATTACTTTTCCAGATAAACTTGCTTACTCATATGGGACATAAATACCCAAAGCCTGATTTCAGATAGCACAGTGAAATCCTGTCTGGGCATTTAAGATTCAACCTTAAAAAAAAAATTGTAAGACAAAACATAAAAGAAAAACATAAAAAAAAAATGTACTCTCAGTTTCAGCAGCCTACTACGATTATTGTCATTTCCCTGTATTCCCTCTCATCACATACTTGTACATTGTCAAGTAAATTAAAGAATCATGACTTTATTGAGTTTGTGAGTGGCTGGTAAAGAGGGTAGGTGATTACAAAAATGAGTAGGACGTAATTTCTACCTCAAAGGAAGGGAGATAAAGAGGTAAAAAAATCTTAAGATAGAATAAATAAAGCAAAGGATGGCAAGGTTGGGAGGTGGCTAGGGAGAAGGAAGCATAAAGGAGAAGAGCTGATTAACTCTGCCTATGGAATTATCTAGCCCAACGTTTGCCAAATTACTCTGAAACCTGCTCTAGCTGAAGGTTTCTGATGCTGAAGTCCCACCTGGATCCAGGGACTAGAATTATATCTATTATTATGTACAGTTTTGTGTTTTCCTCTTATTAAATTTTATATTAAGAAGTAAATCATGGGGCGCCTGGGTGGTGCAGTCGGTTAAGCGTCCGACTTCAGCCAGGTCACGATCTCGCGGTCCGTGAGTTCGAGCCCCGCGTCAGGCTCTGGGCTGATGGCTCAGAGCCTGGAGCCTGTTTCCGATTCTGTGTCTCCCTCTCTCTCTGCCCCTCCCCCGTTCATGCTCTGTCTCTCTCTGTCCCAAAAATAAATAAAAAACGTTGAAAAAAAAATTAAAAAAAAAAAGAAGTAAATCATTTCTCATATTGCTACACAGACTTTCTAATTATTTTTGTAATCTACTGAAACATCCCTTTGTATTAGGTATGTATGTCACAATCAATTTATCACTAATATAAATAACAGTGACAGTCATATATAATAATAATATAAATAACAGTGACAAATATCTTTATACATTTGGTTTTTTCTTCATTGTAATTATTTCCTTAGGATAAATTCTGTGGAATTGGGATCTTGGGTTTAGAAAGATAACTATTGCTTTTAATTGTGTCATATTGCCCAATTGTCTTCCTAGAGGCTTGTATAAATTTACATTACTAATGGATTAAGAGGGTTGGTTTTTTTTCTGTAGACTCCTGGGGATTTGATTTTATAAATTTTTGTTTTCATTGTTTTAACTTTTGTGTCTTTGAAGACCAGTAAAATAGAGGATCTTTGAAAACCTCTTGTTTTTCTTTCTTCTTGTACTCATACTCCATGTCCCTCACCATTTGTCTAATGGGATTGAGGTGACGTTCTTGTATATATTTTTCCCACTTTCTCTCTCTCTTTTTTAAAGTAGGCTTCATGCCCAGTGTGGAACCCAGCTTGGGGCCTGAACTCACAACCCTGAGATCAAGACCTGAGCTGAGATCAAGAGTTGGATGCTCAACCAACTGAGCTACCGAGGCTCCCCTTTACCCGCTTTTATATGGATAAATAATAGCTCTTTGATAATTATTTTTACAAATAGTTATACTTTTAAAATCTTAGTTTGATTGATTTTGTGCCAAATACATCCCGGGCTTACATGTCCTTTGTTTCTGTCTCATCAGGTTGTGCTACAATTATTGGTTTACATCTCTCTCTCTCCTAGTGAGCCACAAGTTCCTTTCTATATGCCCACCGTACATAGAATCTGGCACATAATAAATAGTTGCTCAAAATTACTTGTTGGGTTTGGAAGAAAAAGAACACTTGATTGAAAGAAGTAAATGGGGAATGCTTTGCAGTGATACTACCATTTTGAATTTCTAGAACTACAAGGAGACCCGGGTTTTCTTCCTTTGGTCAGGAAGATGAAAGGAAAACGCTGGCTGACCCTGTGGGGAGGGCTAGTGGTTGGAGAGCAGGTCTTCCTCTCTCCCCTGGGGCCTCACCCAAGACTCAGGTCTTGCTTGGAGAGTCCCTGGGGGGTCCGGGTGGGCAGCTGCTTTCCTTTGGCGCCACTTTCTGGGCAAAAGGTTCCAGTGTTTGGATTTTATTAGCCAGTAAAATTAAGGGAAAATGCTGGAAAAAAAATCACAGCATACTGTTGTTACTTTTGTGAATGAATAACATAACTCGCAACTAGACTATTAATGTCTAAATGGATTTTCTGTGCTCCAAGCCAAAACACATTTCATAAAGTGGCACAGAGATGGACGGTGTCCCAGTTAATAAAAACACTTGTGGGCGAAGGATGCGTGGTCTGATGGAAGGGAAGCTGATTGATGCTAGGTTGCGGGGATTGTTGCGTTTCACAGGGATTTTATTTATTTTTAAATAAAAAATAAACACTTTATTAAATAGTTGAACTTAAACACTGTTACCAAAACTTAACTCAAAAACGTGAATTTACTGAACAAGTGTTTGGAGATATAAATACGTAGATGAGATTTTATGAGTTATCTTGAATAATTTTCAACATTGCATGATCAACCACTTTAATCCAATCCTAGTTTGTTTCTAGTCATAAGAAGGGATATTTCTTTTAAATTTACATTTAATTCATTTGTTGGAATAATATCCCTTCCAGAATTGATGTGTAGCTCCGGAATTTTAGTCTATATTTAAAAATTAAAATAAACAGAGGCACTGGGTGGCTTAGTCCATTAAACTTCCAACTTTGGCTCAGGTCATCATCTCTTGGTTCGTGAGTTCAAGCCCCGCCTCGGGCTCTGTGCTGACAGCTCAGAGCCTGGAACCTGCTTTGGATTCTGTGTCTCCTTGTCTTTTTGCCCCTCCCCCGCTCACACTCTGTCTCTGTCTCTCTCTCAAAAATAAACATTAAAAAAATAAATAATGCTACAGATTCTGACAGCTACAGATATCTTAGCTCAAATAATTATTTTTGTGATTATCTTTCTTTACAATCTATTATGATAATATATTTCAGAGTGTGATTTCCTTAGAGCCTCCTTTAGTCCGCTAAAGAAGAAAAGAAAGAATGCAAGTCACTGTACAGAAAGCCTAAAAACCCCAGGACTTTCATTTGAAAAGGTAACTTTTCATTCTAAGAAAACTTCCCCATTCCAGTGGAACTCTGTGGTAATTGGTGGCTGGTGGCTGGCTATCACCTCAAATTGCAATGGCTTCTTCCAACATAGCTATTTGTAATATGGCTAATTTTACAATTAGTATGTGGTATGGGAGGTATGGGTTATGGGTATGTGGTATGAGAGACTGAGTACACCAAGTAGTTAGAATCATGTAAGTATATTATTATATATAAATATACATTTATATTTATATATAATATACATTATTTTCCTTTTTAATATTTATAAGATAAACGTAAAAAAGTGATAGAATATAAAAAAATAAAATGAGGTATATGTGGATATGCACCAAATGTGAACAGTGGGTTACTTCTGTGTCATGGAATTAGGAGTGATAGTTATTGCTTGTTTGTATTTTTTCTGCACTAAGCCTGCAGTTCTTGTATTATGGAAAAGGGAGCTATTTTTCCTTTTCTTTAATTTTGGAAAAATTTAAGTAAATATAAAAACAGCAAGACTAGACGAATAAAGCTAGACTATCACCTAGATTTGTGCACTGGATTTCAGACTTGCTTGGGACCCATGGCCCCTTTTTGCCTTCCTCTTTTTCCCTTTTGGACTGGGACTACCTACCCCATGCATGTCCTACCATTGTATTTTGGAAACAGATAAATTGTTTTCCAGTTTCACAGGTCCTCACATAGAGCAGAATTTTGTGTCAGGATGTACCATATCTCCAATCTCACCCCATAAAATGACTTAGATAATGAAATTTGGGTCTTTTGGAGTTGATGATATTTATTTATTTATTTATTTTAAATTTCATTATTATTTTTTTAATTTTTAAATATAAATTATTATCAAATTGGTTTCCATACAACACCTAGTGCTCATCCCTACAAGTGCCCCCTCAATGCCCATCACCCACTTTTCCCTCTCCCCCACCCCCTATCAACCCTCAGTTTATTCTCAGTACCCAAGAGTCTCTTATGGTTTGCTTCCCTCCCTCTCTGTAACTTTTTTTTCCCCCTTCCCCTCCCTCATGGTCTTCTGTTAAGTTTCTCTGGTGAATGGATAAAGAAGATGTGGTTTACTTTTTATTTGAGAGAGAGAGAGAGAGAGAGAGAGAGAGAGCGCATGTGTACAAGGGGAGGGGAGAGAGAGAGAGAGAATTCCAAGTAGGCTCTGTGATGACAGCGCAGAGATGGGGCTTGATTCCACAGCCTTGGGATCATGATCTGATCTGAAATCAATTGTTGGACACTCAACCAACTGAGCCAACCAGGTGCCCCTGGAGTTGATGATATTTAGATGAGATTTTGGATGTAGAGCTGATGCTGGAATAACTTAAAACTTTTGGGGATGTTGGGCTCAGGTGAATATATTTTGTACATGGGACAGATGTGAATTTTGGGGGGGTCAGAGGGCAGACTATATTAGGTTGGCTAGTGTCCCCCCAAATTCATGTCCTTCCCTGGAACCACAGAATCTGACCTTATTTGGAAATAGGGTCATTGCAGATGTCGTTAAGATGTAAGTTAAGATAAAGTTATGTTGGAGCAGGGTGGGCCCATAATCCAATTATGTTTGGTGTCCTGATAAGAAGGGAATGTGCACATAGAGAGACACAGGGAGAAGGCCACATGACAAGGGGCAGAGAAAGTAACTTCAAGGACTGCCATTAATACCAGAAGCCAAGACAACGGCGGTGGAACCGATTCTCCCCCAGAGCCTTTGTAAAGAGAGATCTTGCCCACACCTTGCCCTCAGACTTCCAACCTTCAGAACTGTGAGACAATCGATTTCTGTGATTTTTAAGCCATGCAGTAAGTGGTACTTTGTCACTATAGCCCTAAGAAATGAATATAATTTGTTCATAGGCTCCTGTATTGGTATATTATGCACATTCCAAAACATACACAGAAACAGATATTGAAAAATGTATAAAGATGAAAAAGCTAACATTTAAAATAATTTAAGCTTATTTATTGTTTGCAAAGAGTTTCATCTAAGAGAGCAATGGTACTGAATATTTGCCGTGTTTAAATAAACTTACCTTGGAATAATTTTGCATGTACAGAAAAGTTGCAAAGACAGTTCAGAGAGTTTGCCAGAGACTTTCCTGGTGTGGATGGGGGTGGGGGCAGCAGACAGTGCCTGTGACACAATAGGCAGCTGTGATACTTAGGAGAGAGCCCTGACTTTGGTGGAGGAGACCAGCGGGAAAGCCTCACTCTGCCACCCACTATCTTCCTGCTTGCCTCAGTTTCCTCACTGGGGAAGGAGGACGATAAAGCTACCTCATAGAGTTGTGAAGGTGAAGTAAATTCTCACTCTGCCCTGTGCTAGCTAAATGAGCCTAGAGAAGATATTTGACTCTAAGCTCTGTAAAGTTGGGAGGGTCCTGTCTTCTCTATCAGGTTGGAAGGGGGTGAGGGGTTGTTCAACTCTACGCCACCATGTCATCCCTTCTCCCTTTCTTTGGACCTCTTCCATGTTTTCTAGGCTTTTCCTTAAACAGAGTTCTTGGTTGTGTTTGCAAAACATGCCAAAAGGCAGCCCAAATATCTGCATGGAATGTTCAGACGCACCATGAAAACTTGCTCTGAAACATACAGCATGTGGCACTAACATGATTGAAATGTTGGGGGGCGGGGAAGGGGGTGGACCTTCCAGTCTTAGGATTCTTTGTATCAAGAGAAGCAGAATCTAGGCTTGATGCTTTTATGCTGGGAGTAGTCCTCAGCTCTGTCTGGAAAATTCCAGGAGGAGGCTTCTTCAGTACATATGTCGGAGACGAGCTGATTTGTTCTAAAACTAGCAAGTGCGTGGGTTGCTACGCACCACTGCTCCTCAGCACCCGCCCCTCGCCCCCACTTCTGCGACGCCCGCCTTGCCCTCCGCGGAGGAACCTCTGCCACCCGCGCTCCTTTCTCCCCAGACTCCCTCAGGGAGAGGGGGCACTCTCCGGGGTCTGGACTTCAGCCCTTTTCTCCTCTTTCCCCTTGATGGCAAAGATCACGGAACAGGGATTTTAGAGCAAGCTGCTCTTTGATCATGTAGCCTCTGTTTCTCAATCCTGGCTTCTCTTTAGAATCTCTTGGTGGAGATTTTAAAGCATACAGATTCCTGGGTCCCACCCTCAGAGATTCTGAGGAGAAGCCCAGATACTGGTATTTTTTACAAAGCTTCTCAGATGATGGGGCACCTGGCTGGCTCTCTTGGTGGAGCCTGTGACTCTTGATCTTGGGATTGTGGGTTCCAGCCCTAATTTGGGTGTAAAGATTACTTAAAAGTAAAATCTTAAAAAAAACAATAATAAAATGCTTCTCAGGTGATTCCAAAGTCCAGCCAGGATTGAGAGCCAGTCCAGGGTTTTCCAACCACCTCTTTCTGAAAGCAGAGATCTTGTCTCTCTTGCATTCTACCAGCACAAATATTTGTTGAATGAATGAATGAATGAATGAATGAATGAATGAAACATATTCCTCAGAGCTGTGGGCAGTTTCTTGGATGCCCCAGAGTATTGGGGAGAGGAAGGCCAGTCTGTTAGGCTCCAGGCCTCCATCCTTACTTCAACTGGACCCCTCACATTTATCTGTTCATTTTTTGGTATATACTTCCAGGTAAGACATGGAAACCCTTCATTTACTGATAAAGTCTGATTGTTCTAGATAAAAGAACAGGGAAAATTTTTCCTGATGCAACAAAATGGCCTAAGAACAAGTGTTCTCATGATAAAACTGCAATCCATGTTCATTAACAAGTTTTGTAATTTAGGAATAATTTAAGAACACATTTGTGGAGTTCAATACAAACTTATACCCATTTTTCCTAACAGACTTGAAGTTTTAGAACAGTTTTAGATTTACAGAAAAGTTGTGGAGACAGTACAGAGTTCCCATATACCCTGTACCCAGTTTTCCCTTACTACTAATATCTTATGTTAGTAATGTACATTTGTTACAATTAATGAACAAACATTGATACATTATCATTAACTAAGGTTCATACTTTATTCTGATTTCCTTGGTATTTACCAACGTCCTTTATCTGTTTCAGGATCCCATCCAGGATACCACCCTGCACTTAGTTATCGTGCCTCCTTACACTTTGTCTCAGTTGTGACAATTTCTCAAATTTTCCAGTTTTGAGAGATTCTGACCGGTTTGAGGACCAATGCTGGTCGGGTTTTTTAGAGTGGCCCTCTATTGGGATTTGTCTGTTTTCCTCATGGTTACATTGGGATTATAGGTTTAGGGGAGGAAGGCCTCAGAGGTAGAGTGCCATTCTCATTTCATCATATCAAGGGTACATACTCTCAACATGACTTATCACTGTTGATGTTGACCTCCATCACCTGGCTGACATGGTGTTTGTCCAGCTTCTCCACTTAATTATTCTTCCTATCCCTGCCCTTTCTCCACTGTTTTCTTTGGAAGGAAATCATTTTGTGCAGCCCACACTTGAGGGGTGGGGAGTTATGTAACCCTCCTTGAGGGGGCAGTATCTACATGAATTATTTGGAATTCTACTTGGGAGATTTCTCTTTTTCTTTTCATGCTTCCTTTCTTTTTATTTATTCAATCATTTATCTATATCAGTGTAGATTCTGGATATTTACTTTATATTCTGGATTATAATGAAATACTTTTTAAATTTTGTGTCTCAAAATGTTCCAGCTTTGGCCATTGGGAGCTCTTTCAGTTGGCTGTAGTGTCCCTCTGACATATGACCATCAGTTGTTTTTTTTTTTCAAGACTTCCTTACTTTCTGGCACTACAACATGCTACAGGCTCATCGTGCATATATCCTGCCCTAGAATATAGCCATTTAAAAATGTATTAATATTATTCTGTGTACTCGTTAATTTCAGACAAATGTATATTTAAAGAAAAATTTTTTTTTAGCATTTATTTATTTTTGAAAGACAGAGAGACACAGAGCATGAGCAGAGGAGGGGGAGAGAGAGGGAGACACAGAATCCGAAGCGGGCTCCAGGCTCTGAGCTGTTTGTTAGCACAGAGCCCAATGTGGGGCTTGAACTCACCAACTGCGAGACCATGACCTGAGCCGAAGTTGGACGCTCAACCGACTGAGCCACCCAGGCGCCCCGAGACTAATGTATATTTTTATCAGAATTGAAAAATTTGAAAAATATTAGACAAGTGTGTCAGGCTGTGAGGGATTTTACAACGTTGGTCAGCTTTTAAATTTTGTAATTTGCTATGATTTCTTTTCTTGGTCAAAATTAATATTTTTTTATACCTAATTCAGTATTCATGATTTTGTTTTTCTTTAAAACAATTTTTTTAATGTTTATTTATATTTGAGAGACAGAGAGAGAGAGAGATAGTGCAAGTGGGGGAGGGGCAGAGAGAGATGGAGACAGAATCTGAAGCAGGCTCCAGGCTCCAAGCTGTCAGCACAGAGCCTGACATGGGGCTCACTCGAACTCACGAGCTGTGAGATCATGACCTGAGCCCAAGTTGGACGCTTCACCAACTGAGCCACCCCAGTGCTCCAGATTTTTCTTTAAAAAGTCCCTTCAATTATAAAAGTTTTAGGCCCTAGTGAGCCCTTTATGCCCCTTGCTTGTTCAAGTGAGCCAAGACATTTGGGAATGAAGTCTAATTCTTCAATAGTCAGGGTCAAGAGAGAGAATGACAGAATAGGAACATGGGAAAAACTGGCCCAGCCCATGGGCCAGGCCAGCTGAGGCTCCTTTAAACTGGTTGTTGACTTTGGGCCTTTGCTAAGAGCACTTCTTTGCCAGTAATGTAACTTCAGTTGTTATTTTACTAAGCACATGGTACCGGTGACTCATTCAGTAAGTGCTCAGTGAGAACGTCTATGTGTTAGGCATCTTTCTGGGCTTAGTTGGAGATAATGATAAGACAAAGTCTCCAACTCCAATGGACAGTGCAGAGAAAGAGAAAAGATGGAAGGAATATGAATAATTACAAATGCAGTGTGACAGGTGCCATGAAATTCTCCAGGAGAGACTTATTCTATCTTGAGGGGCTAGGGAAGGCTCCATAGAGCAAGGGATATTTGGATTGGGTCTTGACTAATAGATGGAAGTTTGCCAGGCAAAGAAAGGGTCATTTCAGGTTAGGGAGTAGGGTAGCTGCACAAATAAGACTTAGGGCTGTGGAAGGGCCTGCCAGGCACACTAGGAACCTTAGGGAGTCTAGTGAGCCCAAGGGGTAATGAATGATTCTTTTAGTATCCTTTCCTAGATTGACAGTTCCTGCGCCAGATTCATCTTTGTTGTTGTTGGGTTTTTTAGATAATTTTTTAAAGATTTAATTAACTAATTAATTAAAATGTTTATTTATTTTTGAGAGACAGAGGGCAGCGAGACAGAGAGTATCCTAAGCAGGCTCTGCAACACAGGGCTCGAACCCACGAACCGTGAGATCATGACCTGAGCTGAATCCAAGAGTCAGACGCTTCACTGACTGAGCTACCCAGGTGCCCCTAGATGCATCTTTATAACTCTAACACCTAGATGGTTCATGGTGAAGTGTAGGTGCTCAAGAGCAGTTGTTGAATGCATAAAAGAAAACATACAGCATTCGTTCAAAATTGACTTCTCTAATGTGTGTGAGTATTTGGCTATAAAGATGTCCAGTGTAGCATTATATATAATATTAAAAATCTCAAAAGAACTCAGATTTCCAACAAAAGTGGATTGGCTAGACCAAGTATGGTATATTCACTAATGCAATAAAATTCTATATAACCATTAATAACAATAAAGATAATATTTATGAATATGCAACAGGATTTATACTATATTGTTGAGTGGGAATAGGAGATTACAAAAACAAAATAAACAATATGAACCCAGTTTTGTAAATTATATGTGTGTGTATATGTGTGTGCACGTGCATCGACACACATATATGTATATAATATGAAAGCTGGGCAAGGAGTTTTGCAAATTATAGATTATTTCAATTTCCCCCGTGGGACTTCAGCTCAGGTCACAACCTTATGTTTCGTGGTTCGATCCTTGCACTGGGCTCTCTGCTGTCAGGGCAGACCCTGCTTTGGGTTCTCTGTCTCCTTCTGTCTCTGTCCCTCCCCTGCTCGCTTGCTCTCTCTCAAAAATAAATAAACATTAAAAAAATGCAAATACTTGTGTGTGCATGGATGGATGGATGCTTGTATACATGGTGTAGCTGTATCAATATTTTAACACCTTGTTGCCCCACAATGAATGGTCTTTTCCTAACCACTGTCTCATTTGATCTTTACTGCAGTCCTGGGTTAGAGAGGCCAGGTTGGCATTACTGTGGGTGAGAAGATGTAAATATTTCAAACTGACTCTCACAGCCTAAGTCCTGCCTGCAGGCACATAGCTGGTAACAAACTGGCTGAGTTGAAACTCATTCATAGGCCTTTTGACGCCAGGGGCCAAAGCATTCTTCTTTCCTTGTCCAGACATTATCTGATTGGGAGAGGGACAAAACCTAGGCATGTTAGTACCCTAGAGCTTTTTCCTGACATCAATACCCTTTAAAAATCATACCAGAGGGGCGCCTGGGTAGCTTGGTCAGTTGAGCGTCCGACTTCAGCTCAGGTCATGATCTCCTGGTTCATGAGTTTGAGCCCCACGTCCGGCTGTGTGCTGACAGCTCAGAGCCTGGAACCTGTTTTGGATTCTGTGTCTCCCTCTCTCTCTCTGCTCCTTCCCTGCTTGGGCTCTGTCTCTCTCTGTCTCTCAAAAATGAATAAACATTAAAAAAAAATTTTAAATATCATACCATAGACGGGCACCTTGGTGGCTCAGTCAGTTAAGTGTCTGACATAGGCTCACGTCATGATCTCGCGTTTATGGGTTCAGGCCCCCCTTGGGCTCTGTGCTGACAGCTCAAAACCTGGAGCCTGCTTCTGTGTCTCCTGATCTCTCTGCCCCTCCCCCACTCACGCTGTCTCTCTCGCTCTCAAAAATAAATAAACATAAAAAAAATTAAAAACCATACCATAGACTCTCTGATCATATACAAACAGGTCCATAAAACATTCTTGAGTGATGAAGCCACTTACAAAAGTGTGATCCCATTTTAGTAAATGTTTTCATAAACACAGGAAAAAATCTGAACAATGATATATTATCAAGAGCAAAAAGTTAGATGCACTATATGTGGTAGGCTGCCTCTTGTAGTTTGAGCCCCATGTTGGGTAAGGAAGGTGTCAAACACGAAGTTTTGTTTGTACTTGTAATTTGCATTAAGGAGTGCTACAAGGATACACAAACAACCAAAAAGATTTCACCTAACAGGATGGGAGTGGGTGGGAAACAGATAGATGGAGGTGGGGTGGGGACAACACTCTCAAGGAATATCTTTTCAATACCACTTTGTTTTGAACCATTCAAAAAAACTAAAAATCACGTTAAAAAAAATTGAGTAGACATACCAAAATGCTTATTTTGGGTGGTGGAGAAACATGCCATGTTTATTTCCTTCTTTTAGTGCATCTGCATTTTCTCAATGTTTTACACGTGTAAGAAAAGGAGTTATTTTAGAACCCTTTTTCTAAACTTATTAAAGTCTTTGTACCCTTCGTTGAAAGAGATGTTGAACGAGATTTCTAACGGATTTTGGGGAAAAGTGGTTCTGTCAGATACTGTAAACGTGGATCCTTCTTTCACCTGAAGCTTTTCTTACTTCAGGCTGCCAGGTTGCAAGGGAACATTCTGGACCTGGTTTCCATTGTAAGAAGAGCAGGAGTCCCCAGAATGCTCTCTGCAATTGCATTTAAAATCCCGCTCTGGCTAAAAGATGAAATGCAGATTTCCCACTACAGGCCAGTCCTTCCCACTCTCCGCCCTCAAATGTTGATTCAGATAATACTTTAAAAAGAATCTCACACCACTTACTTTCAGGGAAATGGAAGAAGTCTAGTCCAGAGGCATTCTCTGGGCCTTTAGCATTTTTGATTGATTGTGAATTCAATATATTTTTAACTCAATTCAAGTGCTTCTCTCTCAAGAGACTGCTCCTCTTTTTCTTGTCTGTGTCGCCTGAGTGGTAGTCGGTGAAGTTTGGCTGCGTGTTTGTTGACACATTTTCTGGGCAAGGCTATTTGAGAAATACTGACATTTCCTCTGACTTTCTCTTTAGGCATCAACCCAGTTTGTCTCCCCATCCCTGTTGGGGCTCCAGTTTCTTTCTTGGAAGAGAAGAGTCCGCTTTCGTTTTCACAATTGCTTTCAGATTTTTTTTCTCTTCTTTCTTTCCTTCTTCAGACTTGTCTCTATTCCACAGCCTGGGCCTCTGCCCAGCCGGCTTCCGAACCATGCTGTCTTCCTAAGCACGGAGTCCTCTGCTCTCAAATTTGGAAGGGACCTCAGAGATCTTTTTAACTTGCACATTAGGAATCTCCTCTACTACATCTTTGCCAGGTAGTCATTCAGTGTCTTCTTAAACACCCCTAGTGACAGAGAGCTCACTACCTTTCAGACCAGTTGGCCGTCTATTGTTGGTGTTAGGAAGTTGTTTCCTCAGGAAGCTGAGAGCAAGTCTGGGGTTATCTTTCCTGCTCTTTGGTTGATTTCTGATCCTAGCAAAAAGAATGGCCTAAAACAGGAGGGTGGGGGAGAGAGGAGATTATTGCCCAGCCTCGACCAAAGGGACCAGAAGACTGGCATTTGTCCCGAGGGCAATGGTGGGAGTAGGGGTGGGAAGGAGGGGGTCCGAACTTGGCCTCAGAAGACAGGATTTCATCCCTGCTCCATCTTTCACTTACTGACCCGTTATCTAGGGAAGTCATTTTTACTCTGAATCTAATTTCTCTCCTTTATAAAATTGGAGCTGTAATAACTTCTTCCCTGGGCTAATGGAATGACTGAATGAAATAATCCAGGTGAAAATACTTTGTAACTGTAGAGTTTTACAGAAAGCACAGTTATCATCTAAATTCCAGATGTCTAGCTTAGGAAGTCTGTGAACCAGCCCAGCCCAAGGAGGTTACAAAGTGGAGGCTTTGGGGATTTACTCGGCCGACACCTGTGTATCATTGGCAGAATCAGCCTAGTCTCCTCTGAGGGGCTGTCGGTCTCCTCTGAGGGGCCCACCCAATGTGATGACAGAATCCGGGCATGTCAGAGGCTGAAGGATGTGAGTTCCCATTTGGAACGAAATGCTCATTTTCAAGATGAATGAGAAGAATTGGTGCCTTGCCCAGTCACATGGCTCAGTAATGGTGGGCTGGTTGACTGTAGACCCCAGAAGACTGATTTTTAGGCACAGTTTTTCTGACAAAGGTGCAGTGGTATTTTGGATAGTACCATCTTCATTGTGTAGGACTTCTTGGATCACTGTAACAAGTTTAACATTTCAGCTCCCCATCCACTAAATGGCAGTAGTATTCCCTCGTCTTACGATGATCAAAAAGGATCTCCCACATCTGCCATTGCTTCTGGGGGCAGAGCCTCCCCTGGCTGACAACTACTGGGGGCTTTCCTCTAAAGTGGAAAGAGCACTGGGTGGGGAATTAGAAAGTGATGTTTGCCCTCAACCAGTTCCGTAATCTAAAGGAGATAATTTGTGTCTCTGAGCCTTAGTTCCCGCATCTATGAAATGAGAGCCCTGTGCCTCCTTCTGGCCTGCCTGTGCCTAAACAAGTCCATCAGTGAGCCTTCGTGTTAGGTCTTGTTATGATGGGTGACTTGTATTCTTTTATACATACATTTCCATGTTTACCACATTTTCAGCTTTGAATATTTATTCTTTTTTATAGTCTCAAGCATTTCCTCATCTTCTGTTCTCTCACTCGTTTGCTCTTCCTCTCTCTCATGGACACTCTCTCCCCGTTTACCATGTGCTCCCCACTACTGCTATCTTTATTTAAGTATGCTCAAGTTTCTCTCATTAAAAATACCCCAGGGGCACCTGGCTGCCTCAATCTGTGGAGCATGATGACTCTTGATCTCGGGGTTGTGAGTTCAAGGCTCATGTTCGGTGTAGAGCTTACTTAAAATTTTAAAAAGTCTTACAAGAATACCCCAAACCCTCCAAACGTTTGACCAACTTCTCTCTCTTTCCTTATCATAATCAAGGCTGTTTAAGAAGCAATACAAAGAATTCCCACATAGGTTTTGCCAAGATTTCCCAAATGTTTCCAGCTTACCACCTTTGCTTTCTCCCTCTCAATCTAATTTCATTTAAACAAATAAATATATGTTTATATTTATATATTTTATTATTTTCCATTAATTTATTCATTATGCTTTGATTTATTCTTTTTTTTTTAAGTTTATTTGTTTTAAGAATGAGAGAGAGAGAGAGTAGTGGAGGGGCAGAGAGAGACGATCCTAAGCAGGCCCCGTGCTGTCAGCACAGAGTCCAATGCGGGGCTTGAACTCACAAACCTTGAGATCATGACCTGAGCTGAAACCAAGAGTCAGATGTTTAACTGACTGAGCCACCCAGGCACCCCTATTTGATTTATTCTTAATTCTACTATTTTTCTGTTTTCTAACACATTGATTTATTCTTATACATTTTTTCCTGAACCGCCGCACACAGGATGCTACTTTACCCCTATATACTTCAGTATATATTTTGTATAAATGTAAGTCAATGATAAAAATCAGGAAGTTAACATTAATATGTTATCTGATCTATTAGACCTTACTCAGATCTATCCATTGTCCCAATAATGTCCTTTATAGCAAAGGAAAATTTTGGATCGTTTTGGATTCATTTGTCATGTTTTTTTAGGTTGTTGTTGTTGTTTATCTGAACATACTTCCTCAGCTTTTTCTTTCTGTTTCACGATACTGATGTTTTTAAAGAATAGAGACTGTTTTTTTAGTAGAAAGTCCCTTAGTTTAAGTTTGTCTGATGTTTCCTCATGATTAGGATAAGGTTCTACTGCTGTGAAGGAATACTACTGAAGGGATGCTGTGTTTTTTCATTGTGTCATATCACGGGGTGCTGATTTGTCTTGTTATTGGTGACATTAACTTTCACTGCTTGACAGTGTTAACCATCTGTTAACAGATGGTTTTTCCTCTGTAAGGTTACTATGTTTTCCATTGCAATTAATAAATATCTTTGGGGAGATACTCTGAGACTATGCAAATATCCTGTTAGTCCTCAAACTTTTCACCTACTAATTTTAGCATCCACCGATGGTTCTTAGCTTGCATCAATTATATTATTGTAATGGTTGCTGAATTATGAGTTACTAATTCCTTGACTCCTTGTATATTTATTAGTGATTTAAATGCATGCTCTTTAAATTTTGTCAAATGCCTTTTCAGTGTCTGTGGGAATGGTCATATTCTTTTTCTTCCTAGATCTGGTAATATGAATTATACTGGTTGATTTGCTAGTATTGAACCATCCATGCATTCATAGTCTATTCTTATGTAGTCTTTTTTTTTTTTTTTTTTAATTCTGTTGTGGTCTGTTAATATTTCACTTAGGATTTTTGTATCTATATTTATAAACTTGATTGACCTGTAGCTTTTGTATATGTAATCTTTGTTATTTATTTGTATTGGTGTTAATTCTCACTATAAAAAAACATTTATAAGGTTTTAATTTTTTCTGAAGCTGTGGAACAGTTTAGATAACATTGGCATTGTCAACTCAAGAAGTCTGGTAAAAAAATTCCCTGTGGGGGTGTGTGGGTGGACGGTGGGGGGGACTCCCTGTGAAATTCTCTGAGTTTGCTGCTTTTGGAGGGAGTAGCTCTCTGATACATTTCTCACCTCCTTTTATGGAAATTGGTCTACTTTTCTTTTCTACCTGTTCTGGGGTTGATTTTAGGGAATTATATTTTCCTACAAGTTTATCAATTTCATTCAGGTTTTCAAAGTTATTTGCATTGATTTAGCAAATTAGCCTCCTGATTTTTAAATTTCCTCTAATTCTAAGGTATAGTTCTGCCCTGTCAGTTTTTGTTTGTGAAATTGAACTTCCTCATTGTTTTTTAGTTTTCTTTTGTTGCTGTAACAAATTACCACAAGCATAGTGGCCTATTATCTCACATTTCAGTAGGTAGGAAGTCTGACTTGGGTACCACCAGGTTAAAATGAGGTTGTTGACAGGGCTTTGTTCCTTTCTGGAGGCTCTAGGAGAGAAGCCCTTTCTCTGCCTTTTCCAGTTTCCATAGACCATCTGCATTCCTTGGCTTATGGTCTCCTATTTCCATCTTCAAGCCAGCAATAGCATACCAAATTCTCTCATACATCTTTCTGACCCTTCACCCGTTGTTACATCTCTGATCTCAACAGGGAAAGGTTCTCTGATTTTAAGGGCTCATAGGATTAGGTTGAACCCACTTGGATAATCCAGGATACTCCTTCCATCTCAACGTCTTTCACCTTAATCACATCTGCAAAGTCCCTTTTGCCATGTAAAGTAAAATATTCATAGGTCCTGGGGATTAGAGTGTAGACATCTTTGGTTGGGCCATTATTCTGCCTACCGTACCTGCTTTTTTACTTAATAGATTGGCAAATTTAATCTATTTTATTATTTTCCCCTTAATTTATTCATTATGTCTTAATTCATTCTTATTTCTATTATTTTTTCTCTTTTCCAACATTGATTTCTTTTTCTTTCTAGTTTCCCATAGTTTCTGTTGTTCTTTTTCTAATTTTGAAATCAGATGCTCAATTGTTTTTTTCTGTCTTCTTTATCAGTATAAACAAAGTTATGGAATTTTCACTGAACACCACTTTAAATCTAGCCCATAGGTTCTGGTATGTTGTTTTCATTATTGCTGCTTCTAGATAGACTAGAACTTCAGTTGTCATTTTCCCTTAAGCCTAAGAAATGTTTAAGACAGAATTTTAACATTTAAAAAAATTTCTGAAGGTGGAAGAGTCTTTTTATCTTCTGACTGTATTATTACTGGTATTTTTTTACATCGGTCTGAGAATGCTTTCTGATGGTCCAATACCTGATCAAGTTTCATGAATGTTTCATGGACCCTTGGGGGAAGGGGAATGTATTCTTTATTTTCAGGGTACAGAGTTGAAATTTTATCTATCAGAACTTCTTTACTAATAATTATATATAGATAAGACTAAGGTCTTATCTATCATTGCTCATCTATCATCATTTATCCACTTGACCTGTCATGGACTAAGAGAGGTGTATTAAAGTCTCCTTCTAATGTATTTGTGTTTATTTCTTCTTGTATCTTTTCTAACTTATGCTACATGATGGTCATTATTACATTTCTTGGTGTATAGATTTTCAAACTATTATATCTTCATTGCAGATCTTCCTTACCTCACTCAGTGTGGTATTTCTGATGTACAAAAGCTTTTAAGGCTTTATGTACTCAACTTTTATCAATATTATCCTTTTTGATTTCTGTGTTTTGTGTCATGCCTAAACAGTCTATCTCTATTCCCAACATTTAAAATTATTCAGTCATGCTTTCTTCCAGTCCTTTTGTGGTTTTGTTTTTTCCATAAAGAATTTTAAAATCATCTGGAATTTGTTTTGATGTGAAGAGTGAATAGGTGCCTTGCTTTACTCCCTATTCCCCAATGTTGGTCTTTTCAGATGGCTTATCAGATGTCTAAACATCTTTATTGAATAATCAGTTATAGGAGACATCTGTTGTTTCTGCCTCCTGCCCAGCACCCTTTGCCTCTCCCTTTAATAACAGCCCCTCTGTTTTCCTTGGGGAACCACCTCTCAGTCCATATGGTCTCTTTGGAACTGAGACACTAGCTCCTGCTCCAGGACTGGGTATGTAAATCAAATGGTGTCATCACCCTGGCCACAGGCATTGGCTCAGAGATGGGGCATGACCCAAGCTAAGACAATCAGAGTCAAGAAGACTTCGCTCTAAGACTTTTATTGGTATTATTTCAGAAGAGGTAGCCTTTTTCTATTGGACTTGAAGCTGTAAAGTGTAAGCCTGGGTTTTCAGGGACCACCATCATGTGTAACCCATGAATGAAACCAACAAAATGAAAAGCAGAGCCTTGTGTGGTAGAAAGAAACTAGGTACTGGGGAAATGATCTGAGCTTCTGGATTCAACTATGTGTTACCCCTGGATTTTTCTGTGATATGAGCCAAGAGGTCTACTCACCTTTCAAGATATACCAGGAAATTGACATTGGACAACATCCAATGTGTATATTTATTTACTCAGGCAAGATCATCAGAGGATGATAAAATCATCAGGCAAAATTTAATTGGGGAATGGGCTACTTGTTAATCACATAGGGGAAAGAGTAATTTTATAATAGAAAGAACTGGCATCATCACCTTAATCAAGCGATCAGATTCAGCATCAGTATTATCAGGGCAAACTGACATCATGTGCCTCTCGAGGTGATGTGATAGGCAGTACACTAACACTTAAGTAGTATTCCTGCCAAGAATGTCTAACCTGAATCTAATTGTGAGAAAATGTCAGACGAATCCAGCTTGTGACACATTTTCCTAGACAATAGGCTTGGTATAGTCCTTGCAGCTCAGGAGCTTTCATTTTATATACCTTTATGAAAAGGTAGAAGGTTAGATGAATTTAATTGAAATGTTTACCAGTGTTTATTGTATTATTCTTCCCACTTTGCATAGGTTTGAGATAAAAAAAAGAAATTTGCAAACAAAGTATCCTTCATGCAAGCGCACAAAATAGGTGCTATATAAAAATCTTATGTGTTTCGAATTTGCTATGCCTCGTTCAATAAAATAGTTCAAACCTATTTTGTCAAATCATATTATGAAATGTGCATTGCAATTATAGCCAATACTCATCTTATTTCAGCTTATAATGAGATTTTCCAGCTCTTATTAACAAAAAATAAGATTATATGCTAGCTGCTGGACCAATTAGTTTTAGCAATATATACCTTTCTTTTTCATTAAATTCATGTGAAATTTAATCATAATGTCTAATGAAATTAATGGAGCTATTTTGGCCTTTATAATGCATCATTTTATTGCATTATCCCCAGAAGCTGTCCACCAGGGTTCAGTACCCACATTGATATACACTTACTGAAGGAGTACCTTGCCTTCAGCAATACTCATCACATTAATAATAACTGGTAGCTTTAGTCACATATCATATTGAATAATTATAAAGTAATGAGTACTACCCTTATCATCTTGTTCTGGTAACTTAGATGTGATCAATTATATTGGATATGCATCCATTTAATTTTGACGTGACTGCTTTTAGTAATCTATCTTACCATATGTGCTATAGAATGTATTATTCCAAGTTGTTATGTTACTTCTTAAATTTCAGATTAACACACTTATTTGAACTGAAAAATGACACCTGACCTTTTCTGACAGAAAGTAAGTCATAGTCAGGGTTGGCTGATTGGATTGACCATGAGGCCCAGCTTTGCAAAGATTATTCTAGTCAATATTTTTCAGAATGTTTATTATTGAATGACCTAAACGGTACCTCAGAAGTTTGGTAAAATAGAGTTAAAGCATGTGATGAAACAAAGGCACTTAAACAAAAAGTACTGAGTGATGTAGCAGACAGGCGATCCCTACTTCCTGGTATTCTTGCCTCCATGTAATATCCTCCCCTTCAGTGTGGGTGCAACCTAGAATTTGCTTTTAAGTAAGAGAATAGGGCAAAGGTGATGGGATGTTTATATGATTTTGTTACATGAAAGTGTGACTCCAGTTTTGTTAGGAGAGACTGCCTTGCTGGCTTTGTAAGGCAAATGGCCATATTAGGAAGACCTCAAAGTGGCAAGGAGCTGAGGGTGGTCTCTAGCTGGTAGACAGAAGAGAACTGCTCCAACCATGATGTGAATTTAGAGGTAGATCCTATCCCAGCTGTGCCTCTGATGAGACTGCCGTCCCAGCTGGCACTTTGCAGCCATATGAGACGCTGAAGGAGGGGACCCAGTTAGGTCATGCCTGGACTCTCCTGAACTACAGAAATTGGGAGACAATAAATAGGTGTTGTTTGAAGCCACCAAGTTTGTGGTAACATCGTTATGCACTAACAGATAACTAATACAAGTGGCAAAGATATGTTAAAATGAATATTTCAATATTTGAATGCTTTTGGAAACTATCAGATTACATACAAGTCCAGGAGAAAGAATTACAGGTATGGCATATGGTAGGGATTCTTAAGCTTCAGCAACAGAATCGCTGAGAGAGCTTGTTTGGTAAAACACAGACTACTGGTTTCATCCCCAGAATTTCCGAGTCAGTAGGTCTGGGTGGGGCCTAAAAATATGCATTTCTAACCAGTTGCCAGATGATACTGATGCACTTGTCGGGAATCCACACTTGGAGAACAATTGATGTAGAAGCATTTGGTAGCTAAGTCTTGTTAAGAACTTTTTTGGTGTACTTATCAGAAATTGAGGAAATGATTAGATTCTAGTGACTGGTAACTTCTGGTTTTATAAGTTAAATTGATTCTAATCTTTTGTTGTCAATGAAGTTGAAGGAGGACCTAATAGAATTGTCAATTGGTAGGTCATTTAAAATAATTTCTGATGAATAACAGTATGTGAAATTTTGGCATGTAACATGGGAGGACTTCTAATAATGGAGTGATATTTCTACTAAAAACGCACACAGCTTGGACTTCTAGGTGGCTCAGTCGCTTAAGCATCTGACTCTTCAGTTTGGCTCAGGTTGTGGTCTCATAGTTCATGGGATTGAGACCCACATCAGGCTCTGCGCTGACAGTGTGGAACCTGCTTGGGATTCTCTCTCTCCTGATCTCTCTGCGCCCCACCCGTCCCCCACTCATGCTTGCATGTGCACGATCTCTCTCACTCTCACAATAAATAAAAATTTTTAAATATTTTATATTTGAGAGAGAAAGAGAGAGACAGACAGACAGAGCATGCGAGGGGGAGGGGCAGAGAGAGAGGGAGACACAGAATCCAAAGCAGGCTCCAGGCTCTGAGCTGTCAGCATGGGCCTGGATGTGGGGCTTGAACCCACGAACCCGTGAGATCATGACTTAAGCCAAAGTCAGATGCTTAAGTGACTGAGCCACCCAGGTGCCCTTCAATATAAATAAATAAACATTAAAAACAAAGAAACAAAAGCATTCTCAGCTTATTCCATTCCTAAGTACTTGTTTAAATGAACAAGGCATATTAGTTAGGGTAAGTTAAGCTGCTGTTACAAATAGATTTAAACATGGTTCAAACATAACCAGTGTGAGTTTAGACAAGTTTTAAAAGTCCCCTAAGCTTTGGGACACCTAAGTGGCTCAGTCAGTTAGGCGTCTGACTTTGGCTTAGGTCACGATCTCATGGTTTGTGGGTCTGAGCCCCGCATTGGGCTCTGTGCTGACAGCCCAGAGCCTGGAGCCTGCTTCGGATTCTGTGCCTCCCTCTCTGATTCTCTGTCCCTCCCCTGCTTGTGCTTCGTCTCTCTCTCTCTCTCTCTCTCTCCTCTCTCTCTCTCAAAAATAAATAAATGCTTTAAAAATTTTTTAATAAATAAATAAATAAATAAATAAAATCTAAAAAAAAAAAGAAACTTTGATTATGTTTGAATCATCTTTAAATCTATTTGTCAGATTTGGACATATATTTATGTTGTTTTGATAAATTGTGAACTCTTAATTTAGTAATCACTCAATACAGAATAATTTTTAACATCTAAAGACTTATTGCCAAAGGAAATTATTTAAAACAATTTGTTGTAATAGGTATGGTAGAGTAAGATTAAAAGGCAGATAAAAACTTCCAAGCATAGGGGCACCTGGGTGACTCAGTCAGTTAAGTGTCTGACTTCGGTTCAGGTCACGATCTCACAGCTTGTGGGTTCGAGCCCCACGTCGGGCCCTGTGCTGACAGCTCAGAGCCTGGAGCCTGCTTCAGATTCTGTGTCTTCCTCTCCCTCTCTCTGCCCCTCCCCCACTCACACTCTGTCTCTCTCTCAAGAAATAAATAAACATTAAAAAAACAACAACAACAACTTCCAAACATAAAAATATATTGTATCAGGATAAAATTCTTTTGGGGGGTGTACATGGAAATATGGATTTAAGGATAAAAAAGAATGACATGGGATGCCTGGGTGGCTTAGTTGGTTAAGCCTCGGACTTCAGCTCAGGTCATGATTTTGTGGTTCGTTGAGTTCGAGCCCACATAGGGCTCTGTGCTGACAGCTCAGAGCCTGGAGCCTACTTTGGATTCTGTGTCTCCCTCTCTCTGCCCCTCCCCTGCTCACTCTCTTTCTCTCTCTCTCAAAAATAAGTAAACATTAAAAAATTTATATGAGTAAATAAACAAACAAATAAAAGAATGACATAAAAGTCTGTGAAAGAAGAGATTGTGTAATTTGGTGATAATGAATGATGAAAATTTAGTGATGGTGGTAATTAAATTGCTAGCATATATAGAATCCATTGTTAAATTGGAGTAATCATATTATAAAATGTAAGAATTTACAATAAATTAGAGATTATATCCTTTTCAACCTTTCATAATATAATAGAAAGTATTAAATGAGTTATTAATTTTAGCCATTCTAATCAGTGTGACGTGGTATCTCATTGTGGTTTTGATTTGTATTTCCCCGATAATGAGTCATGTTGAGCTTCTCTTCATGCGTCTGTTGGCCATCTGGATGTCTTCTTTGGAAAAGTCCACAACCTGTTTTTCCCATCTTCTCTTCATGGACATTTGTGTTGCTTTTGGTGGCTGTTGCGAATAAAGCTTCTCTAAATGTTCTCACAGAGGTCTTTTTTATGAATACATGTCTATATCTCTCTTGAGTAAATACCTAAGACTAAAATTGCTAGATCACAAAGTGGATGTATGTTTACCTTTATAAGAAACCACCAGTTTTCCGAAGGAGTCATACCATTTTACACACGCTCCGCAGTGTATTCTTGCCAACATTTGGTGGTGGTAGTCTTTTTAAATTTTAGGTGTTCTAGTAGGTGTCATTGAAAAGGCTTAAGTGAAGGAATGGCTTGGGCTTACAAATCATCACTCTGACTAGAGTAAGGAGAAGGGTCGGAGGAGGTAAGCATGGATGTGGTGAGATGTGTTAGTTGGTGATGGTAATAGTCTGTGAGTGGTGATTGCGGATGAGTTATGACAGGTGACAGAGCTGGATTTGAGAGATATCTAGAAGGTAAAATTAGTACTTAGTTATTAATTGGGAACACAAGAAAAAGCCCCAATTCTTATTTTTTGTTTGTTTGTTTGTTTGATTTTTGAGGATGGAGAACACTTGGATTGGTTTTGGATGTATGTTTATGGTACCTTAATTCCCAGCAAAGGGGACTGCTCAAAAATGCTGTAATACTTATGTACTATGGAACACCATGCAGGCATTAAAAATGATTAAATACTCCCAGATTTGGAAAGATGTTCAAACTACAGTGTGGAAAAATAAGTGACAAAACTGTGTTCACTGTATAGCATGACCTTATTTTTATAATTAAATAACAGTACCGAGAAAAGCCATGTGGAAAGATGTACAATAAAGTTTTAACTGTGATTTCTAGGTGGAGTTCTCAGAATAGTTTTAAATTTGGGCTAAGGTCTTTTTTTTCTGTTTTTCTACAAAGAACATATGCTAATTGTGTAATATGAAAAAAAGGTTATTTAAAAACAGTTAACATTTCAAAAAAAGAAATTTAAGAGCACAAAACAAGAATAGGGTCCCATAGGGATGGCAAAAATGGTGGTAACGGCACAGTAATCTCTCCTCCTTTATCCTTGAATGGCTCATCCAGTACCTTCTGGTCAAGACACCTGAGAGGGATGCCCACCCAGGGCTCTTTCAGACTTTGAGAGTCAAGGAATGGAAAGAAAGACTAGGGAGAGAGGCTGAGCTGAACTCAAGCCCAGGATTCTGAATCCATGGAGACTTCTCTGACCTCTGCCTCCAACTGAGAATAAACTTAACCCCCCTTGTATTATTGTATTATTCAGTTCTGTCTCTTTCTTTCACTCTGCGGAAATGCACAAGTAACCTATGACCTCCAGGTTGCCAATTCAGTCCCCGTTCTCACCCTACTGACACATCAGAAGCATCAGCCATGTTAATTTCTTTTTTGTCCTGGAAATACCGTTCTGATCATCACTATTTGACTAATCACTTTTTTCCCTTCTCCTCTGATGGTTCATCGCCTCAGCCTCTTCATCCTGAACTTTTCTTGTGATTTTTTCTTTTTCTTTTAATCTACGTATATTCCCTTAGTGATCTCATCAGCTCAGCTTTATATACTCTCTTACACACTGATGACTTCTTTCTCTAGTTTGGATCTCTCTTCTGAACTTTAGACTCGTATATCCAAACCAATGCTCCCATCTGGATTTCTAATAGGCACCTCAAAGTTAATATGTTCAAAACAGGATACCTGTTCTTCCCCCCACTCCAACCCCCGATTTCTCCTCCTCTATCTCAATAAATAGCTGTAAATGGCAATCTCACACTTCCTTAATGCTCGGACCAAGAAACTTTGAAGCCATAACCGACTCCTCTTTTTCTCCCACTCTATACATCTAAAACCTATTGGCTCTACGTGCAAAATATATCTAGACTATGGCCTCTTTGTGCCCTGGACCAAATCACCATGTCACCTCATCTGGATTACTGTCTAGCCTACTACTTGGCTGTTCTTCCTCCCCTGTTCTCCTACCATCTATTTTCAACTCAGCAGCCAGAGCGAGCCTTTAAAACAGAAGTCCGATTATGTCAAGACTCTGCTCAAAACCTCTAACAGCTAAACACGAATAGAGCAAATGTCAGAGTCCTTAAAAAGCCTACATGGCCCTTGATAATACAACCACAATTTATTCTTGCTGCCTTTGTTTCTTTTTTTTTTTAACGTTTATTTATTTTTGAGACAGAGAGAGACAGAGCATGAACGGGGGAGGGTCAGAGAGAGGAAGACACAGAATCTGAAACAGGCTCCAGGCTCTGAGCTGTCAGCACATAGCCCGACACGGGGCTCGAACTCACGGACCATGAGATCATGACCTGAGCCAAAGTCGGCCGCTTAACCGACTGAGCCACCCAGGTGCCCCTTGCTGCCTTTGTTTCTTACTACACACCCCATCACTGTGACTCTGATCTGGAGTCACAGGCCTTGCTATTTTCCATAAATATTCCACGTATATTCAAGTTTCAAGTCCTTTCACTTGCTCTTCCCTCTGTCTACAAGCTTTTGCTTCAGATATGCATCTGGCTACTTTACTTTTCTCAAGTCTTTGCTCAACTGTGAGGTCTTCCCTGATATCTCTGTAAGTGCAACCCATGCACCTTACCATTCACTATTTCCCTCTCACGCTTTATTTTTTTTCCATAGTACTTACCGCTGTCTAATGCATGTCATCACTTACTTGCTTCATTTGTTTTTACCCTCTTCCCCACATGTAAGATCCCTGAGAGCAGAGACTTGTCCCTATTTTTTTCCTTCCACCAGTCCTAGAGTGATGCCTGGCATAGAATAGGCACTATTTATTGGATGAGTAATAGTAACTTATAACTTGTATTCTGGTTTCATGTAGAAAAATGTTTTCCCCATTTGCCTGTGAGCCATTTAAGGGGAGGGTGGGTTTCACTGTGGGACCCCCACCCCCACCTCAAAGCGTCTATTGCAGTATACAAAAAAGATGCTTGATATATGCTTGTTAACGGAATGATGGAAGCAAAGAATCACTCACCTTCAGTGTGGAGACAAAGAAACAAGGTCATCCAGGAGAGCCCTGCTAATGTGGAAGATAGGTATAGCAACCATCACGACACCTGCTTCAGGTCCCCGCAGCCCACCTGCATTACTGCATCTGCGAACAGCTCCCAGCTCATTGACATCTGGGCTTACCCTCTTCTCTTCCTGGTAGGAGGTACACCAAGGACTTAACATCCCTGGGAACAACCCTCCACCAGCAGTGGCAGTAGATAAATGCCCAACCTCAGCCTCTGGTCAATGTGGTCAGAATAAGATGGTGTCAGTTGTGTTTAAGTATGAGCAGCTGTGAGCTGGTGAGTAGGGCATTTAAGGAGTCATTGCATGTATCATCGTTGTCAAGAACAGGGCTTTATATCAAAATGCCACCTTCAGTCATTTATTTTCAGTATCCAGCAGTGCCTGACATCTAGTAGGTATTCAGTGGATGCCTGGGAAATGAACAAACATATACCTTTAATGGTGGACTCAGCAGTCTTCAGAGCTTCCTTAATGACTGGAGAATGTCTTTAACTGTTAAACCTGTGCACCTGTGTTTCCCAGGCATCCTTTGGCCTTGAATTCCCAAAGGAACTCCTTCTCCCATATCTCCTAAGAGCTCTGGAAGTAGCAGCTCATCAGTGCCCTCCCTGACCTGGGAAGTTAGGCCAGGACGCCCCTGAGATCATCTGGTCAATCCCAGAGCTGGGGCCAGAACCCCTGTGTGTAGCCCTCTTCCCACAGTAGCCACTGTGGACAATCCAAGAAAGTACTTGGGGAGGCTAACAGCCGTATTTTCAGATTCAATTTCAACAAAGTGTTACCATTTAAGAAAGCCTGCCAAAAAGATAATGGGGATGAAAGAGTGCTCTGTAAACTGTAAAGTGCCATTCAAAGGTTGGCTATCTGAGGTTCACTGCCAAGGTCAATAAACCAAGGCCTGGGTGTAGAGCCAGGTTTTAAACTGGAGGAGCTAAAGAAAAGCTGGTCGGTTGCTCACTGACCAGTGTATGGGACAGGAGTGTATCTGCTGGGACGGGGACACAGTGGCTTGTCTGTATGCCACACCCACCCCCACCGCCAATTTTAAGTACAGTGCGCTTAGGCTAAAAAAAACCAATGCTTCCAAATATATGTATTATTAAAACTGATGATTTTTATGGCTTTTTTTCCCTTTTGCTTGTGTTTCAGAGGCTGCACACTGAGCTCCAGCCACCTGCACCACTGGGCAACGGATTGTCTAAGGTTTCCAACCGTCTGGGTACATGAGTGTTTTTCCTCCACATTAGTTTACATTTGTCCCAGCTGCATTAGAATTTAGATTCTGCACATACTCTGGCTCCCATAACCACATTCTTTTGCCCTCACACTACCTCTTTGTCATCTAACGACTGAGTGAGCATTGTTTGCCTGGCTTGGCTCATGAAAGGGGACCTCGACGAAGAGTAAACTTCACATTTTCTGGGCTTCCTTATCCTCGCGCCCCACACTGGAAGGGCGGCCCAGTGTTTGGTGACCTCCCACATTAGGTTAACGATCTGGGTCTGGGCCCAGGCTGGATAATGAGCCCGTGAATAACGGGGAGCTGATTGTCAGAGCCTTATCTTGGTGAAGCGGAGAGGCAGAGCTCCCTTTGTCCTGGGCTCCCCTGCCTTCTCCCCAAGCATCTTTTCTTAATCTGTCGAAGCTAATGGGTTTATGTGGCAGGCATTCATTCCTCACAAGCTCCGATTCAAGCGGCTGTGCACCGATTCAGTCTCAGATGTTTCTCCACTTAAGGGCTTGTAAAACAGTGGAAGAAAGATAGCAGATAAACTTACAGAAAGGCTTCTGTTATAGGCCTGGAAAAAGGCTCTACTTATTCCTCTACGGTAACAGGAGTCTTGAAAAGCCCACATGAAGGTACAGAAAAGAGAGTGAAACAAGAACACCACGGGGCCTAGCACTGCACACAGTCTGCAGACTGTATTTTTCTTCCACACTTTCCCCAAGCGATATATGCCCACAAGGAGACAAACTTGGAAGAAAAATTCTTACTGCTGCATGGCTAAAAACAAACAACAACAGAAAAAAAAAAAAAAAAAACAGGCTAGAAAAAAACTTCCTAAGTTTTTGTTGTAATTTTCAAGGGAACAGCCTGATTTTAAAATTAGGAACAATTTCACTTCTTAAGATCAAAGCTTGTTGGGGGAAAATTAGTATGTAAGAATTTCTTAGGTTCTTACTGTTTTTTCAAGTATGTATCCAAGGGGCTGAGCTAGAATCACTCTGGAACCCCTAGTCCTAGCCTGGTTAGTAATCTTTCACACAACCCAGGGTCCAAACATGAGCTACACTTTAAAAAATTGTTACTAAGAGGGGTGCCTGGGTGGCTCAGTCAGTTAAGCGTCCGACTTGGGCTCAGGTCATGACCTCATGGTTTGCGGGTTCAAGCCTCGTGCAGGCTCTGTGCTGACAGCTCGGAGCCTGGCGCCTGCTTCGGATTCTGTGTCTCCCTCTCTCTCTGCCCCTCTTCCGGTCACACTCGGTCTGTCTCTCTCAAAAGTAAATAAACATTAAAAAAAATTGTTACTAAGAGTTGGCAGGTAGGTGGGCTTGAGAGGGTGGGGTGGTCTCAGCTCACCACTGGCTGGGAAGAGGACTTCTCTACCTCCTACTCCTTCAGCTCGAATTTTTAGCCACAGTTTAAGAGGGGAGGTGAGGCCAAAGAGCACTGTGCACTAGTTCCAGGTGACTGTTCCTTTAATTCCTCTCTAAATATGAGGGGGGGGGGTTAATGGATGGAAGGGGGGGGAGAGAGAGAGAGAGAGAGAGAGAGAGGAAGCCAGGTGGCTTCTGCTTGCTTTAAAACTAGAACACTGAAGGGCACCTGGGTGGCCCAGTCGGTTCAGAATCCAACTCTTGGTTTTGGCTCAGGTCATGATCTCCCAGTTCTCGTGTTTGAGTCCTGTGTCAGGCTCAGTGCTGCTGGTGTGGAGCCTGCTTGGGATTCTCTCTCTCCCCTTCTCTCTACGCCTTCACTGAACTCTCTCAAAATAAATAAATGAACTTAAAAAAAAAAAAATTAGACCACCGAGGGCAAGAAAGAGGCAGGTTTCAGGAACCCGGTAAACTGAAAGCAAACTTCTTTATTGTACACAGTACAGAATATAACGCAGCTTGGCAGGATGCATATGGCCCTGCGCAGGGGAAAGTATTTCAAATCAACTGGCAGGTTAAAGCCTTTCTGCACTGTAGACTTTCCACACTCTGGAAAAGAAGCAAAAATAAAACAACAAAACAAATAAAAAAACCAAAACCATCCGGGAGGTGCATGAGTCCGATGGGAATGCAACGGTGATGCCGCCATCCTAGGTCCCGTGACAGCACAGGCCACGCAGTTACAGCCGGGGAGAGGGGAGCTCGGGCTACAGAGGGTTATTTTCATACTTGCTAAGACAGCGTAAATTCATCAAAAAAAGAAAACCCAAACCAGGATAAGTAAAGAAAGAAAAAACAAATCCTATACAGCATTTACAACAAATAAATCTCTAGCCAGCTGGGGGTAAAATATGCATCTATATATAGACTATGTGGAGGTTAGAGAGCTATAAATATGGTTTGGAAAGAGTCCTTTGATGAGAGTACAATGCTAATTAAGGCCCAAGCTAGAGGTTCAATACCTTTGTGGGCTAATTAGCTTCCAATAGAGGAAAACCTCCTGTTTTCAGAGCTGTAAAATGCACCCCCTTATCCCTAGGACCCTCTTCACAGACATGCTGCTGGTCTTAAGGGGGACTGTTTGAGACGGTAGTGCACCCCATTCTTAGGAAAACAAATCAAAGCCTGTTTCTTCCGCTCACCATGTCGGCACGGTCTTCCCCGTATGAAGAACAGCAGTCGTTCCTGACGTGCTGAGTGCCATGGGGAGCACGGAATCCTACCAGCAGGGCAGGTAGCAAGGTACCATCACCTCCTAAGAACTTTTCCTCTACTTTGAGGCCAACTTTCACATAGCTTTAGCTGGGTTGTTTAAAACTTTTCCAATATAATACAGCAATCAGAATAGCTTTTTTTTTTTTTTGAAGGTGGCAAGAAACTAAAACGCTAGCACTGTTTTTACCTGTCAGTGTCACACGTACATCTGAAACCCTATCGAATCATATGCAGGGTTTAAAGTCCAAGGATTAAAGGAAAAAAAAAAGAAGGAAACAAAACAGACGAATGAAATGGAAATTGTCATCAGTCACGCCCAGGGAGAAACCCCCAGGGTTCCCACCAGGTGGCCAGGTTTCAAATGGACATGATATGTATTATGTACATATGCTTTCCAGAGAGGGCGTTAGAGAACGCGGGGAACTATACACATAGAATCTCAGTGGGGTGTCCAGGCTGCCCTGCACACCTCAAAAATGTACAACTCAGGTGCAAATGTTCTGTCAGGCTGTCTGGTGCAGAAAGCACAAAGCAGGCAATAAAGTGGGCTTGGACACTGCTAAGGGCAAGCCCCCAGCAAAGCCCCTTTCAAGCTGCAGCGTCTTCATCGGTCGGCACCGCCCTGCTAAAGGACGCAGTGCGCAGTTACCAAAAGGTTTGTTTTTTTTTTTTGCTTTAAATACCAAAACTACAAAAATCAGTTTATAAACTGTTTTTCCAAAACAACCACCAAAACAAAACAATCCCCCGAATCAAAGCAAAACAAAATACTGTCAAAAGTGTAAATCACCCTTCTGAAATGAAAGCCATCCACACACGGCCGTGTGACTGGGAAGAGAAAGGGGGCTTGTTCTACTTGGTGACCACATGGCTAGAAGGTTCCCAAGAGTAGCAATGGTTTATTATTTGAGAACCATGGAGTGGGTAACAGCTGTTCTGACTTCCCCCCCGCCCCCATCCTTCTTTCTAGACCAAGGGGGAAACATTTCAGATTGAGCTAGAAGTCTCCAGATTTTAAGATCCATTTTTAACCCTTCATGGTTTGAGCCTCCCCGACTTCGTAGCCTACCTACTCTTCTACAGGTTTGTCATTTCTCGTTCAATAAATTGTGCAAATCAGAGCCCTTCTACGTAAAGGCAATTAGTAGTCCGTGATCAATGCAGATTGTCACACACTCCGTCCTGGTTTGTGGGCACTAACCTGAACAAGGTATTGCTTTGCATATATTGTCCATGGGAAGGAGGCTCCATTTCAATCTCTTCCCAGAAACCTTGTCAGGGTCAGAGTTGAGGCACCAGCCTTTTGGTGGTTTCTCTGCCCCTCCCTGTCCCCACTCCCCAGCCAAGGTATCGGTCTTTAAGGGTGCCAATCCAGAGACAGCTTGAGTTCTCCAGATAATACTCAAAGGGCAAGCTTTAGGAACAGCCAAAAACACAAACAAAACCACTGCCCTCATTTGCCTGAATGGGAACTGCTAGCTCTAGGGTTTGGCCGCTTAGCCGCTCAGAAACTTAGTAAGCAAAGCCCTCGGCATAGGGGAGGCTGCTGCAGCGATCCACGTCCAGGAGGTAAGCCGGGTTGTCTTCAAAGTGGGTCAGTGGCAGGGTATCCTCCTCGTTGAGGTGACACTCAGACTCTGCCTTCAGGAACGGACGCTGGTTGTCAGGGAAGGCCATGGAGAAAAGGGCATCCGGGTCACAGACAAATTTATAGACGTATCGCTCCCCAGCCACCTGAGAGAGAAAACACGCTTTATAAGGCCCAGCTGGAACAGGGCATGGGGGGGCGGGGAGGATGGGAACCAAAGGTAGGATAATGAGATAATTGAACATCATTAAGTTCTCAAGGAGCCAGGGACCAAAGGAGGCTCATTAGTAGTTGATTGTTCAAATCATTCAGATTTACTTTGATAAATCTTGGGGACCTGTTAGCTGCCAAGCGTTGGGTTGACACCACAGCTCGGCACTTGAAAAAGAAGATACCCGAATTTCAAGATCACACTAGATAGGCTATTTTATTTATTTGATAGGCTCTTTAATTTTTTAAATGCTTTTTAATTTGTTTTTGAGAGAGGGAGAGGGAGAGAGAGAATCCCAAGCAGGCTCTGTGCTGCAGAGCCTGGCGTGAGGCTGGATCCCATGAACCTGTGAGATCATGACCCGAGGCAAAATCCAGAGTCAGATGCTTAACTGACTGAGCCACCCAGGAACCCCAAGGCTTTTATTTAAACAATTTTTTAAGTTTATTTATTTATTTTGAGAGAGAGGGAGAGACTGAGTGTGCGTGAGTTGGGAAGGGACAGAGAGAGCATCCCAAGTGGGCTCCACGCTGTTGTGCAGAGCCGGACATGAGGCTCTAAATCAGGAACCATGAGACGGAGACCTGAGCCAAAATCAAGAGTCGGACGCCTAACTGACGCAGCCACCTAGGCTCCCCTAGATAAGTTCTTTTAGAGAACTCTCACTGTGTTATACTCATTACCTAGGAAGAAAGCTTACAATGAGGCTGGTGCTTAGTGTTACAAGGGGGATTGAAAGGTTAAATGCAGCACAGGGACCACGTTTTCCGTTACCTCCAAGGCTCACAGTCTTCACCCTACAGCTTTGTTATTCTGAAGGGCTAGGAATTTGATCAGAGAGCCTACGTGGGAACTTAAATTTGTCCTAAAGCCAAGTAGAGTTGCTTTTTGGCTTACCTGTGGTTTTACATTATGCATTCCATGGTTCTGCTACACTGAAGAACTGCTAACGACCTTTTAATGAATTTTATGCATGATAACATTATTAGAACCAAAAGGTCTTGATTCAAAGGCCTCACAATGCAGTTCGAGGAGCCATCTAGGTCAATGGGATCACCTGTTCTCTGCTGGTTGTTTAGCATCAGCACAAGAAGACACATACCACTCAAAATCAAACCTGATAATGCGCTTCACTTGGGTAATGCAAAGGGGCAAGGGAAGGCAGCTAAAATTACTGATGAAATAAACATTTGAGGCTCAAAAATTCAAAAGATTGAGTTTAACGCTGCCCTTCGGTCATTCTGTTGTGATTGTAAAATCCTTTTTTGAATTTTTAAAAATCTTTATTTATTTTTGAGAGAGAGAGAGAGAGAGAGAGAGAGTGGAGGAAGGGCAGAGAGACGGGAGACACAGAATCCGAAGCAGGCATTAGGCTTTAACCTGTCAGCACAGAGCCCAGTGTGGGGCTGGAACCCATGAACTGTGAGATCGTGACCTGAGCCGAAGTCGGACGCTTAACCAACTAAGCCACCAGGCGCCCCATAAAATCTCTTTTTAATTGCAGAGATATGCCTTTGCTTCCAAATCTTGGGTTTAACAAATCTGTGGCTACAGAGGCAGGTTGTAGAGGTAATAGAATTATCCTAATAGGTCTCGGGTGCCTGGGTGGCTCAGGCAGTAAAGTGTCCGACTCTTGATTCTGGCTTAGGTCATGAGCTCACGGTCGTGAGATCGAGCCCTGCATTGAGCCACACGTTGGGCTCAACGCTGGGCATGGAACCTGCCTAAGATGCTCTCTTTCCCTTTCTGTCTCTCCCACACTCACGCTGTCTCTCTTTCTTACTGAAAATAAATAAATAAAGCTAAAAAAAAAAAGAATTATCCTAATAAGGCCTAAAAGCTTATTTTATGGTGATACTTCTGTCTAGTCACCAGAACATGGCTGTCTGCACCAACGTTCTTTGGAACTTAAACACTAGGAGTTAGGGGCTATGTATGAAACTGGACAGTTAGGATCTTCACCAAAGCAAGACTTAAGGGTGGCAGATGTACACAATTAATCATCCCTATTTAGATTTTTTAAGCTATAGATTTACACTAAATCTTGGATTCCCTCCCTCAAAAGCCAGTACATGTATGTAGAAGAGTGAGGCAGGAGGGCATAGTGGAAACAACATAAGATCAGGGGCCAGGACTTGATAGCTTCCTATCCTGGTTCAGTTACTAATGAGTCTTAACCTCTGTGAACCTCAATTTTCCCTTTCAAGAATTGAGGGTATGGGACTATAGCTTTTTAAAATTTCTCCCCACATGGGCATGCTATCATTCATCTTTAATTAGTTCTCATTTACTCATGGGACATATGACCAATACAACAAAAATCCCTTACACTGACTGGATAGTGCATTACCATCTCTGGAACATTTTCCCATAAATTACCCTGTGAAATGGCTGCAACATTTTTCATCTCCATTTTTATTGGGAATAGAGTCTTTGGGAGGTTAATACAAAGTGTACAACTAATAAATGGGAGTGTTAGGATCTGAACCCATTCAAGTTCATTCCCTGTGCCTTCCTTTACTCTTTGCCTGTTTTATTCTCAGAAATGAAGTTCTCTTCTACTTCCTTAAAAAACAAGGACCTAGTCATAGGGACAACTAGTTCAAGTTCCAGATTGGATCTGGAGTTGGAAACAGCAAAGGAATAATAGCTCATCTTCCTGAATTTAGGATTCCACCCGATAGTATTAACATTAAAATGGTGGCGGGGGAGAGGAGTATGTGTATGTGTAAAGTTTGGGGGAAAGCGGAAAGTGATTGCTAATGGGTTTAGGGTTTCTTTCTGGGGTGATAAAATGTTCTAAAATTGATTGTGGTGATGGTTGCACAACTGTGAATATATTAAAAAACCACTGAATTGCACACTTTACAAAAAGGGGAAGTAGAATAGAGTGATTGCTCATCCTAGAGTCTCTATCAACGCTGTGCCAAGCACTGAAGTGAAACCCTCAGCCCTGTCCCAAAGGAGCTTGCACTGTGAGACTTCATATAGACAAGTGAGGGATACTGACTAGTAATGAGTAACTCAGAAAAAAGAGACAAGGGCCATGATAGAGATACATGTAGGTGCTGCTGGAAGCAGGAAAGGGACCCAACCCGAGGACTTCAGATTCTTGGAGTGTTAAGGTGATTATTGGCTGGCCAGGCAATGAAGGGACTAGGAATGTTCTAATTCTTAAATAGGATGATAGTTTAATGTGGTTTTTTTCATTTTTTAATATGTTTGATGACTTACATGCACGTGATCTGTATTCTCTGGTAAACAAATACTACATTAATTAAAAGAAAGATGGCTGTGCAAGTGACAGAGGTCAAATGCAGGTATGGAAACAGATGTTAGGTGATGGTGCCCAGACTGGGAATAGCCTTATAGTCTATATGAAGCACTAAAATACCGTAAGACTTTATTTTTATCTTTACTTTACGTCTTTATCCAGAAGACAATGAAAAGCTGTTTAATATTTGTTAAGCTGGTGAGAGGAATATGGGGTCACATTACCACCTGCCCACAAGAAAGATAAACCTGGCTTCAGCATAGCCAGGTTCTCAACAGCAATGGCCATATGCTTCTGCCAAGTGCATCTTATCGGCCACCACCAGACTGCCGCAACGTGTAAATGTTAGAGTCTGGGTTATAGCACAGCATAAAATATGGTGGCTACAAATGATGAACCAGTGATCTGCCATTGCCATCTTCTGCCTATCCACAGGATTTTCAGACTGTGGTCCTCTCACCGGCCACCCCAATAAGTATTTTGTGCTGGCTTCCTCAAAATACATTTCATCCTTTATTCTGCAAACAACTTGCTACCAAGTGATTCTGCTGCCATTTTATAAACCTTGGGTTTTTAACTTGAGTTCCAGTTTCTATAGGTTTGGAGAGAGAAACAGGATTTCCTTATTCCTCTAACACTATTGAGAATATTAAACCTGCAGCTGCTCTGGAAAACAGTGTGGAGGTTCCTCAAAAAATTAAAAATAGAACTACCCTATGATCCAGTAATAGCAATGCTAGGAATTTGCCCAAGGGATACAGGAGTGCTGATGCATAGGGGCACACGTACCCCAATGTTTACAGCAGTGCTTTCAACAATATCCAAATTATGGAAAGAGCCTAAATGTCCATCAATTGATGAATGGATAAAGAAGATGTGGTTTATATTACAACAGAATACTACTTGGCAATGAGAAAAAATGAAATCATGCCATTGGCAGCAATGTGGATGGAACTGGAAGGTAGTATGCTGAGTGAAATAAGTCAGTCAGAGAAAGACAGATACCATTTGTTTTCATTCATATGTGGATCTTGAGAAACTTAACAGAAGACCATGGGGGAGGGGAAGGGGAAGGGGAAAAAGATAGTTACAAACAGAGAGGGAGGGAGGGAGGGAGGGAGGCAAATCACAAGAGACTCTTAAATACAGAGAACAAACTGAAGGTCAATGGGGGAGTGGGGGAGAGAGGAAAATGAGTGATGGGCATTGAGGAGGGCACTTGTTGGGATGAGCACTGGGTGTTGTATGTAAGCCAATTTGACAATAAATTATATAAAAAAAGAATTAAATCAAGATATTTAGAGGTCTAGGTGTTTTGACAACTAAAGATTTCAACTCAGCACTTACGGGAGTAAAGACCTTCAAGTTGATTCCCTGATGTACTCATGTACTATGGATGTAATAGTTGGCCTAAGTTTCTGGACATTTTTGTAATTAGAAGCAGTTTAAATAAAGCAGAGGAGCCTAATTTTCCCATAGCGTGCTCCACATGCAACCTCTGGTTTCTGTGTACCCAAGAGCATTAAGAGTGCTCTTTATATCTCATTTGACTCTTATCTTAAGTTTGTTTTTCCAAGATTTTTTTCCTACAGCAGAATCACTTATGAGGCTGACATTTTCTCCCAGCCATTATAAACAGTCTTATTATGGAAGCCCTTGGCATTTTCTTTGAAAGTGGTCAGAGCGGTCTAGGTGTCTCTCATTATTGCTCACCTTCTGCATGATGCCCTTTTCGTAGTAATAGCGTAGAGAACGGCTGAGCTTGTCATAGTTCATGGCTGGCCGGTTCTTCTGGATGCCCCAACGCCGAGCAACCTAAAGAGACAGGAAGACAGAGAGCAATGGAAACTCATTCCCTGGGCCTGGTGGTTTTCTCCTAATCCCAGGAGAGCCAGTTCTGTAATTTGACTGCTTTGGTCAATGATCCATTTCCCTGACCTGGAAGCAAAATCACTTAATTCCCTCAAGACCAGATGTTCAACAAAGGTGATGATTTAGTCACAACTGCTAAGAGGTGAGATCTAGAGGTGGAAGAATCCTAGCACTTTAAGATTGCAGAGGGCTTGGCTAAGGTCCCAGAGGAAGCAGGCTCTCTAGTGTTTCTCCACATATGAATTATTGACCAATACCCATAGACCATTAACATGTTGCCATTAAGTGCTATGGCTTCTGTAGCAGTCAATAAGGAATAATTAGAGTGGTCATTCTTGAAACATTAGAAACACACTAGTGAGTTGCTAATGGGCCAGCAGAGCAAAAGTTCAATTCTAATAAGATTGGTGAGGGGCTGGGAGCTGTTTACTGACTGCAGCTCATGGAGTAAAGGGGAACCGGATCATTCCAGCCCACTGCCATCCAATCCCCTGCTCCCAGCAGACTTACAGAATGGACATTAAGACATGCAGCACCATTATCCACTTAATGAAAAATTAACAGGGCTTCCCAAACAGTTATGAAGTGCATTATACCCAACCCAGGCCACCTGAGGTGCAGTGATGGGGCTGTAACCGGAGCTTTGGGCGAAGAAGCCTTACAGCAAGAAAACTTCCTAGTAGGCTTTCCCAATCATCAGGACAGCCAAGCAACTTCTATTCTCAAGTATCTCAACATCCAAATCCTACCTGTAAGGATGACTGTCCAAGGAGAAGAATAACTCCAGAAACATGAGTCTCCTCAGAGGTCTTTAAGTGTATGTAAACCAGGGGTTCATGTTTTGAAAATTTGAGATCGCTTTTGGAAACTTAAAAAAACAAACAAACAAAATAACTGTATTCCTTTGATCTTTAAAAAACCAGATGTTACACACAAAATGGGAAGTAGAAAGACTGCGAACGGGAAAGTGGGTCATAAAAAACGCATTTCACTTAAAGTTATTTCCTTAAAGTATTTGGGCAGAATGAAAGCAACATCTTCTGAAGTCAGGATTCTAAGCTGACCTTTAAAAAAATATCAGAAATGATCTGATAAGCAAGGAAGAATGCGTCTGTCCTAATTACATTAGAATAATTCAATAGCCCTCTGCCTTGCAACAGACCATGTGAAAGTTAACTTTCCATTTGTTTGCCTCACGCCCCTATGGCAAACACGATGTCCCTGGCTCTCCCTTCCCCATACTGCACCCATTCAACTCCATCTTTGAAATAGCCAAAAAGGCACAATTAAGCAAAAATCCATCCCTTGGTTAGAGAAGATACAACATTTTAAGCCGGAAGAAATAGTGGTAAAAGGGAAACCTGCTAAACCAATTCAGGTCTTTCTACCCTGTTCAAAAGCAATGACACCATAAAGCTGTCCTTGAAGTACTATGAGCGGTCAAGTGACACAGGGGGCCTTTCAAAAGAAGCCCAGCCTCAACGTCTTACTGTATTCGGTGGTGGAAACTAACTCTTGAACATTCTCCAACTTCAGCCTCGGCCTCTCCTTGCTGTCACTTGCATATGCAATAGCTTACTGGAGAGTGGTTGTGCATATGCGCTGACTTTGAAGCAGCTCTGGTAGCCATAGTTACTGACTCATCCTCTTTGGCCAGGGCCCTGTGATTCAATAGCCCTCCCCAGTGCTGTTCCTTCCACAGTAAGGCATGATACGGCACACTGAAGGCTGTGGAAATGAGGGCTGCCCCATTTCTGGGGGAAGGGGAGCAGGCAATAGCTTGTCAGCAGCTCTTTCTTTCATTTTTTCCATTCATTACTTCGATAACATGCCTCTTGAGGACGGAGGCTGAAAGAGTTAAAAGACTCACATTTCTTTTCCTCCCTTTTCAAGAGAGAGCAAGCCACAGCACAAGGAGCGGCTCTTTCTAGCAGCCCATCCTTTTAAACCTCCCCATGGCATCAGTTATCTGCCACATGTTCAACAAACAACCCTACCCCCCAAAATATTCATTAATGCAGATTCACAGTTAAAATGGCTCCAGATTAAAGCCGAGTCAGTCATAATTGAGAGGGTGCTAAGCTGGATGACTATCAAAAGACATTTGATTAGGGGGCCTGCCAAAACGCAGTTCTAAAACCACAATTTCCATGCACAGTGTAATGGATATTATGGATAATTACCCAGAGTGCACTACTCAGCCACACAGCTGCCTACAATTACGTCCCAAACAGCTTCCTCCTCCGCTTCACCCTTCAAGCTCCCCCCATGACAACGTCTTACAGCCTTTTCGAGAAGTTGGTATCTTCCTGACTTTAACAAAGAGTAGGGATGGCCAAAGTTATACAACCAGCAGGTTAAGAAAACCAAGGCTGCAGGCTGTGTGTCCTGAGGCCCAAGTGCACACACAGAACAGAATCGGTCCTAGAACATCAGAGAATAGAACATTCAGAGTTCAGGGAATGCTGGGGGATTTCAAGGTGGAGTGGAAGGAAGTACTTCCTGAAGAAACAAAGCTGTCCAGTCAGCCGAGGGAGGCTCAAGGCCACCACAGGCCTCTGGTGCGACCTGGCTACTTGACATTTATGAGCATTTTGGATTAATATTAGTTTTTCTATTAAGTACGAAAGCAGGGGCCCTTTACCATCTGTTCATCGTTGTCTTTACCACTGGTAGGAGAGCAGAAGATTCAATAACAGCTTTATAAAGGGTCATAACCAGGTTTACCTGCAGCTGCACAGCCTGTGCTTAGGCCTGAGGCAGTGGCAATAAAGTAATAAAAGCTCCTGCTTGTGAAATGAGATAAATCAATAAGGGCTGCCCACATGACAGATTTGCTTTCGAAAAGCCTCAGTGAGTCTAGGCAACATGCTTTCCTCAAGCGTCATATAAACCTGGCTGTGATATCAGGAAAAGGATGTGGGGTGGGGGGCTCTCCAGTAGGGCTCCATTTGTACATGACTTAGCCCAGAAGAAACCTTAGAAAAACACAGTAGTACTAAACTCTGGCTTTGAAGGGAGACTGAGTCTTAACAGAAACTGTTTACGATAGATGTTGACGCATTTCCATTTTCATGAATGATACAAGACAGGGAACACCATACAGCTTCTTTTTATAACTGCCTTTAATGAAGCCTTTCTTATCAGTCCTATCAGTCAGGATTCTTTATAAATTCCCAATCCACATAGTCTCCTTTTCTCATCTTAACTTTCAGATCATTTTCTTTTTCTAAACCAAGTGCCAAGTAGTTACTTCCTGCTGTTAACTCCCAGACCGACTATCCCCTTGGTGTGCTGAGTGAGCCTTGGTGTTAATCAAACAACATCTAAAACTGTAATTCTTGCTCAAATACCTTCCAATAGGACTGTTCCCATTTCGATTAAACCCAACCCAAAGACAACTTCTGCTCTGCTGGTTTAATATATAATGCCTAGGTATACGCTACCAAAAGAAGCATATGTCAAGATCTTCAGGGCAGGGTTTTTTTCCCCCCCATTTATGATCTCTTTAGATTTTAAATCAAATAGAAATTTAAAATCAGCGCTTTTGGAATATGCCAAACTGAAACCATGATTTAATTCACTTTGTTACGTGATATTCAGGAAAGGCATTTTGTGTATTTTCTCCATTGAAGAAATGGTATTGGTATTATCTGTCAACAGTTCTGGGCAAAGGACAGTAATAATGTTTCTTTGTCTATTAAAATAATGAAGGTTTGGAGTCACCTCTCAACTATTGTGATGCCACGTGATAAGCTTAAAAAAAAAACTAAGCTCATAAGACCGACCCATTTCTGATCACTTTATTTGTCTAGGTTAGAGCCATTTGAAATATGCTGTGGGGAAGTTGCATCTTATGTTACCAAAATGTCACACAGTGTGTCCGCGTAGCCTCAAACGTAGCCTGACACATACGAGGACCAACACCAAAACAAGCTGGTATCACGAGACAACACTTGAGAAAGACTTTCCAAGACGGAAAACAGACGTTCTCTAAATGCAAGTCTTTGTGGCCTCACTCTATAGATTATGCAGATGTTTAACTAATACTTTTTGTGTTTTCTCCAGTGGAGAACCCTGCGTGTCCCTGAACTGTAAATTGTCCTATCGATAGGAAAAGAACTGCCGAGCCCATTGGCCAGGTCAGAGCGTGAATGAGAAGGAAGAGTGTATTTCATACAGTGAAAAGCCTCAATGGAGAACTAAACGAGCACCCGTCACCATCACCATCATCTTCATCATCATCATCAGTGGGTCAAGTATCATCCAAGTCTAGCCAGTGCTTACCTCCTCAGGTTCGATCAGCTTAAACTCCATGCCACGACCCGTCCAGGCAATGAAGTGGGCATTGGCTGGGTCATCAAGCAGGGTAACCAGGAACTGCCACAGCTGAAGGGAACCTCGTCTCTGATAAGGGGGCCCCTCCCGATACATGGTGGGCTCTTGTTTGACTTTGCCTATTTGGGACAAGGATATACATGCAATACTTTAGTCTTAAGTTTCTCAGGCGTCTCAGGCATGAAGGAGTTGTTCTTGCCGACTCGGTGTTAACAACACTGACTGAGGCTCTCTGACATCTCCAACACTCTGGCTTAGCAACAAACTGGAGAGGCTACTTACCTTCCAGTCTCTCAGGAACAACACAAGTGTCGTCAAAGTACACCCGGGGATCTTTTTCATATGAAAAGCCTGAAGGAAAAGTTAAAAAGAAAGACCATGTTGCTTGACAAACTCGATCTGTATTCTACTAACACTCTGGATTTAAGGACTAAAATGGAATTCTACTATTTCAGGTCTGAAGGCGTATTAATTGCGGTATGCGTGCGAGTCTGAATTTGGGGGGCTTCAAAAGGACTTAGGCATTTGTGTTCTGATGTCTTAGTCAGAGAGGCATCGATTCCTGCTATTCGAGCTAAGACTGCAGGGAAGCGCTGAGTCACGGGTGAGTTCCTTCACATCTTGTTATGAGGTCTGTGTGGGTCATTGTTGCTGTGGCTAAGCTTTTATATCTGAAAAGGCATCTCATCTATTTCCATTGGCCTAGCTGGGAGGATTTGGTTGATCTGCACGTAGTCTTGCCACTTTCCTTCCAGCAAATATTAATTTCAACCTTTCCTACGAATCGTCAAGGCTGCCACTGCACCCCATTCAATTATGAAGGAGCTTAGAGGGTAGACAATGTGGCCAAAATGAGTAAAGACATGGGCCTGGGGAGGACTGCGACCAGCAATAAGTTCAAAAGCAGGTTGGCGGTATTATCACCAGACATAATGGAGGAAATCTGAAAAGATTTCTTCTAGCAAGAAAACTTATTCATTGTCTAGACAATAAAACAGAGGTCAAAAAAGGGGAGCTGATGGGCTCAACACATGGAAATGGAAATGAAAGGAAGGTAGGGCAAAAAATGAAAGGGGTCAAGGAGAAGGAAGGATGGCCAGCATTCTCAGTCCACAAACCCTTCATAGGCATTCCATGCTGACCACCACGTCATGTCACCAGGCACCCTGACAAGATCAGTGTTCAGTTCAAAGCTGGTTAATAGACAGGCTTGATGGGGACCACATCCTTCCCTGTGGCCTAGCCTGGGTCTGACGTGTGAGCATGCCAAGCGCACTGTCCTCTACCAGCACGCCCCTCAGGAGAGCCCTAGCAGCTCCTGTGTGCTAAGCCATGCGCCCCGTTCCATTCATCTGGCTGCGGGGTACAGGCTATGTGTGTTGGGTATGTCGTGGGGAGAGGCTGGGGGAGCTGCTCTGCAGTGAAGGACTGGCATTAGATGCTGAGAGGGATTTGCTAGGACTTGAAAAACCCGCGGGGAAAGACGCCAAGAAATAAATAATCTGCTGTTCTTTAAGATCAAGTTCTCGGCAGGACCAGCACCATTTTTAAGAGGCCTGGGACGGGAAAGCACTGCCCAGCTTGGAGGAAACTGAGATTATTTTGAGGTTTGTATTATTCTCAGCCCCAAGCACTATTTGTTTATTTAACAACATCAAAGGAAGCATATTTTATTAGCACTTATTTATTATTTAATCCAATAAATATTTATGCCAGGCACTGTGCTAGAAGGGGGTAGATAAGAAGAATACAGACTCGGTGCTTGCTCTCATGGAGCTTGTATCCCGACTGGGGGACACACACCAAAAAGGCGGGGGGAAAAGTGAGACACAGGGTAGTGTGGAGCATTAAGGAGTGTGGGCCCTGGAGCCAGACTGATGGACCTAGATAGCTGCGTGACCTCTCTGTGCTTGTTTCCTTATCTGCTGACAGGGGAAGATAGCCATTGCTACAGTGTTGTGTGAGAATACAATGAGTCAATATATATTCTGTTACATTGATCTGTTTTATCTTTACGCCAGGGTGCCAAGAGTAGCTCCTGGCACATAAATGTACAATAACTGATAGTTTAAAAAAATGAAGAGAGTAGTTGTACATTGTGATAAGTACTATTAAGAAATTAATTGGATGATGTGAGAGCTTTCTTTTATAATTCTCTGTCATGGATTCTAAATTCCTTGAGGATAAGGACCATGTCCTGAATATCTTAGTATCCTCATATCACCTTGTACATAAGTGCTCAACAAATCTTTGAATAACTATGAAAGAATCCATTACAAAAAGATTTAAAAATACAATACTAACTTTTTTGAGAGTGAGAAAGAGCGCGCACATGCTCGTGACAGTGGGAAAGGGGCAGAGGGAGAGGGGCAGCATACTAAGCAGGCTCGATGCTCAGCCCTCCATGCAGGGCTCGATCCAACAACCCCGGGATCATGACCTGAGCTGAAATCAACAGTCGGACGCTCAACAAACTGAGCCACCCAGGCGCCCCTACAATGTTAACTTTTAAGTCAGGGATTCAGTGACTCCTATGATATATTTATTTTCCAATCTGGTACTAGGAAACTGACTTTATGACAAACTGTTATACTTTATGTTAGCAACAAGAATTACATAACCCCTCATGTTTCTTTCTTCTTCTTTTTTTTTTTTTTTGGCCTTGGCTGCTAGGAAGCTATATATTTCCTGACTTTCCACATGGATTTTAACACTCCAGTGATGTCTTAATGGCCTTTATTGTCAAGTCATCATGAATAAACTCCTTCAACGTTTACACATCTGTCAAACTTGCCATGCTATTTTTGGCACTGTTCTTCCTCTAGGTAAGGACACTACATTCACAGCAAACAGGGGAAAAAAAAAATGTACATCTAGATGAAATCCTAGGTTTGGCTTTCAAACCAATCAGATGAAGGTCTGCCGGTGAGAGTCGTTTTGGTGTCTCTGGTCACTAGTCCCTGCCACACGAGGTTCTCTAAAACATCTGCAAGATGCTCTTGATTTAAGTGAAATTTAAGTCAGTTAAATTTGCACCAGCAGTTACATCAGTTGTGGCCACAACCACCAACCACTCCACTGAAGGTGGCAGGAAGGAAGGACCTGTGTGAAGAGCCAAGTGGAAATGAAAGATTCACGCGCTCTGCAGAGATTCCAGGTGAACGCTAAGGCGGGCCGGCTATCTTAGTAATCACAGATGCCAATCAGAAACACTTGTTCCACTAACTGGCGCCTGTGGTCAAGCATATATAAATAAGAAGGAGAAAAAAACCCACGTCACAGTAATTTAGAGCAATTAAGAATGCAGGTCTCTTTGCAAGTAGCTTCCCCGATGTGTGTGGGGTCAGGGAAAGGAATGGGAAAGAGGAGGGGGAAAACACATAAACTCGCCAGATATTCTGTGTGTAGTAAGCAGCCCAAAGCTTTACTAAAAATATTTCCTTTAAGAGCATGCTCCTTCCTAAATGTTGTAATTATGCAAAATGTTTTCCTCCCTCTCTTCCCCCACTCCCTCCCAGTCTGCCTGCTGCAGACATCAACTGCTGCCGCAGAAACATTCGGGAACCTGGAAGAGAGCCCTGCACAGCTGTGCCGGTCGCAGTCAGAGGTCCGGTAGACAGCCCTTCCTTCCCAGGGCTGGACACGCACTCAGAATATTCTCAGGCACCCAATGCAACCACACTGGGTCTTCTCTCTCACTAGGACAGTGGGAAGCAGCTACCCATAGAAATCATGCTTGTAAACCGGTAGCTTACAAAAATGAGCAGATGCTTCCTAGTGCTGTTTTATTAGCTTTTTCAAACCTCCTCAAAACCTCTAGAGAACAGTGGTTGTCAACCTTGGGTACACATTGGAGTCACCTGGAGAACTTTAAAAACTAATGCCTAAGCTCCACCCCAGAATTTCTGAGTTACTTGTTCTGGGTGAAGCCTGAACACCAAAAGTTTTAAAAGCTCCCTAGCTGGGGGGCACCTGGGTATCTCAGTTGGTTAAACGTCTGATTTTTGGCTCAGGTCATGATCTTGCAGTTCGTGGGCTCGAGCCCCGTGTTGGGCTCTGTGCTGACAGCTCAGAGCCCGATTTGGATTCTGTGTCTCCTTGGCTCTCTGCCCCCCCACCCCGCCCCAGGCGCGCATGCGTGTGTGTGCTCTCTCTCTTTCTCAAAAGTAAATAAACATTAAAAAAAAATTTAAAAGCTCCCTAGCTGATTCTAACATGCAGCCAAAGCTGCAACTCATGACACAATAGTAGTTCTAAAACTTGAGAGCCCATCAGGATCACCAGGAGGGCCTGTCACAACACAGACTCCTGGACTCCAGCCCTGAAGCCTCTGATTCCATTTTGGGGGGGGGGGGCGGGGAGCAGGTCCTGAGAACCTGCATTTCTAACAAATCCCAGGTGAAGCTCATGCTATGGGTTTGGGGAATCACACTGCTGTACGTATTTGAAGACAGATATATATGACAAAAGACAAGACAAACTTCTGTGGAAAATGTTCTAAGAAAAAAACCCATTTCCTGTTTAAGTGTCCAGAGAAGAAGTCCTAAACCCACCATCTCAAGTTGTGACATAGTTCCCCAGTTCCAGTTTAGGCCAATAATGTTACATATACAGCCATATAAAACCTCCTTGAATGGAAATGTGGAAACCAGCTTGGTTTATTTTTTCTTCATGTTATTCCATAGACTCCTAAAAGTTAGAGTCCTTACTATTGAAACTGATGGTGGCGCTCACTGTGTTCAGGAGCGTGCCTCAAGATAACTGAAGATTACCATCAATTAGCTCCCATTTTCATGACTTAAGAAAGGCTTAACCTCTGATCTCACATCTGAGCCTGGAAGCTGAGCATGTTAAGCTTCCTTGAATATTATTTTAAAAAGCATTACTTGCCTTCATGGTTGCTGGAGAAATACCCCCCTCTGATATAGGACGACTGGCAGTTAGGCACTTCTGAAAGAGAAACAGACACACACGCTGTCAATGGTTTCTGCGGGTGAATCAGCATATGGGCTGAACTGCAGCTCTCCAGTAAGGCCCCCTAAAGCTTCCCCTACCCCAAGGTCATGTCTTTCTGGTCCTGTCCTAGGAAAGAGGTACCACCCTAATAAGTAACATGGGGAACACTGTCACCCACCATTTGAAAGTAGGACTCTTGGACTCCTAATCAAGAGAACTAGGAGGGAAAAACGATGCTTCATTCTCATAACATTTTGGAAATTTGCTAACACAGTTAATGGTAGAAAAAGAAACTGGCTTTCAACAGGCCAAGCTTGGCCTTCTGTTTCTAACTGACTTGGGAGCTTTGGGGTTTGGAGAGGGAGGAGGGGTGCTTTAGATCTTCCCTAATTTGCCCCCCTTTACAGCGGATGGTCACATTCAATTCTACTCTTTGCTTTTTAGGCCCAAGAGATGAGGGGATTTGAGGTTAGGAAGCTAGGACAAGAGCTGGCAGGAGGGAGGGGATTGTAGTTTGCAAGTACATTTCCCCATGTTGGAGCTGGTAGAATCAAACCCATGCTCAAGTGAACTCTTCTTCAAGCATTACATTATCAAGGTGTCTATGGAGAGGAAAGCTGGTGAGCTGAGTTGTGCCCAGTTGGGACACACAAATTACAGATATGGTAACATCTGCTGAATGTCTTGAATTCAGGGATAGTCTGGGGTGAAAAACTCATCAGGACAGATTAAAATGTCAATCCCAAAGGAAAAATGTTGCTGGTCATGCCAGCTCCTGAGAAAAATACATCAAAGCCTTCAGAAGGAAAGCCCAGTGGGAATTTTATAAGCGCTCAATACCTATACACTTGATTTTTTTTTTTATCATAAAGCAACAGATGTCTGCCTTCTGTCTACCTCCCCAGGCTTTCTCATAACCCATTTCTGCCTGAATTAATCAATCTACATATTATCTCCCAGAAGGCCAAGAGCAAATTCTATATCCTATTCCATTTGCAAAAACCATTCAAATACATACTGCCCCACCCCTCCCCAGAGCCTTCAAGAAAAACACCCATGGAAAAGGCTGAAAACCCACACACCACCCTCAAATTCCCTTAGCACCAACTGCAAGAAAAGAGTGAAAAAGTTTAAGCAATTTCTGAAAGAAGAGGAAAAGAGGAGGAGGAAACAGTTTCTAAATGTGCAAACTGTAGAATTCCCACCCTCCTCTCCCCTAATGACCTCATTTAATGTGTCTGGCCTGTAAGGTATGTAGTTAGTGAGTAGTGTGGGGGGTGGCAGGGGGAAAGCTCCCAAGTACAGCTTAAACTTCCTGAAATGCTTCCATTTCTAGACGAGAGGTCCTATAACCAGACAACGGGTGCCCTAAGTGCCCTAACATGTTACCTCTCCCCATGTACACCAGCAGCCTCTGAAGGTTACCAGGAACTTCCCCCAATGAAAGCATTGCAGCAGGGCAGTGAATCCCACGAAGCAATCAAGACCACCTTTTCCATGGTGCACCCAGCACTCTGTACTGCTATGTCACCCCAGGTGTGTTCTCAGAGTACCATTCATTCCAAGAACAGAAAGAATCCCACCCTCCATGTGGACCCTTTTCCTTATGCTCACACTGGGAGTTTATGAGTCTACTGTATTCAAAAAGAAATCCATGAAGCTAGGGGCAGGACTAAAATGCAGACATGGTATTTCCTTTGTCCAGTGACCCTAAGATAAGGGGTCTTAAAAAGGGCATTGCCAAGACGGGAGCTTCAGTCTTGGACTCGGACGAGTACTCCCCACCACTTTTGAATGCCTCCTGCACTTCCTACCATCCGATGGCTTTTCTGTTTTGTTCTGTATTTGGTTATGCATCAACAAGTCTGCTTCACTAGCTCCTAAGTTCTTAGAGGGTGATTTTTATAAAATGATTCCCTACGGCCCTGCACACAGAAGACAATACCGACCAGACAGATAAATGAGAGAATGAAGAAAGGAGTGGCATGATTTTATGCTAACCTGAATCAACGCAGTAATCCCGGGGCTCCTGCTTGATGCCCATTGGTGACTGGAACCCATGTGTTGGGGGGCCTGGCATGCCTGGGACCCCATGTTCATAGAGTGGATCATGGTATTCTTGTTTGAATCCCTGAGGGGGTGGGGGAGCTGCAGGGACAATAGGTTCGGACATTTGCCGGTGGTAATTGGGGCGATTATCTCCAGGAACTCCTGACTGAGGAGGGAAGGGGTGGCAGGGTTCAGACAGTTGTCTCTGAAATCTGTAAGAAGAAAGTAGTTACAGTTTTTAACTAAGAACATGATAAATACCTACTATGATTTAGTACTGGGAATTAGAAGTTCAGACACCCTCTTCCCAAAATTATACGGCATATTTCAGACTTCTTGAGTAAGGGAGTGGCAAAAAAGCAATCAAAGCAATGACATGGTAGCCTCTTATCTCCCATGCATGTTTATTTCATGCACAGTCTATCTGTACAGTTGGGCCAGATTATGTACCTAAATATATCAGACCACTTATCTGCAAATAGTACTAACATATACATATGCTTACTAGTTCATTCATTCTTTCCCCTGTAGACAGAACTAATTTTAAAGACCAAAGAGTACAAATTCACCACTTAGAAAATGTAATTTAAAACTCCCATTCATAATAGCAATCAAAAACATAAAACCTCAGGGATAATCAGGAAATGTGTAAGCCATATAAGAATAAAAACCTTAAACCTGGGGGTACCTGGGTGGCTCAATCAGTTAACCATCTACCTTTGGCTCAGGTCAGGATCTCACAGTTCGTGCTTTTGAACCCTGCTTCTGATTCTCTGCCCCTCCCCTGCTTGCATGTTCTCTCTCTCTCTCTCTCTCTCTCTCTCTCAAAAATAAATAATAAAAACCTTTAAAAAAAACCCTTAAAACTATTTTTGGAGGAAAAGAAAGAAAATTTAATTAAAGAGGAAATATTTAGGATTTTGAAGCCATTGGTTCCCTGAAAATTATTCTGTAAAAGCAATGCCTTCCCAAAATCAACCGGACAAAATGATTCTAAACTTTATTTAAAATATTAAATAATTGTTGAAAAGAAATAATGATTTTCTATTTCTATTAGATATTCACAACTTTTGTAAAATTGCAATAATTAAAACAGTAATACAAGGAATGAAAGATAGGCATATCAAAGGAACTGAATGTGAAGTCATAAAATGTCGAGTGTATTCTAAAATCTAGTACTTGCTAAAGTTTTAGCATTTCAAATTACTGGCGGAAAAGTTAGATCCTGTTTTATACCATATGTCAAAACCAATTTCATATGGATTCAAGATTTCAATGTGAAACCTTAGTGGTAGAGTAAATATATATATGAAAATATATGATCTTGGAGTGAGGGAAAACCTTTCTACACATCATACCAACAGCAGAAATCATCGAGATAAATATGGATATTCCTCATTGTATAAATCTCTATAGTTCAAAAAACACCACAAACAAAATAAAAAGAAAACAAACTGAAGAAAACATCTGTAACAGTCAGAAAATACCAGAAAAAATAAACAAAACCCAAACTAAAACAAGCTGGGGAAAAGTCTCTAACAGATACAGCACTGTTAAATTTGTTGACAGAAGCAGCCTTTAAAAATCAGTAAAGAATGAATATCCTATGGCGCCTGGGTGGCTCAGTCGGTTGAGTGTCTGGCTTCAGCTTAGGTCATGATCTCGTGGTTGAGGAGTTTGAGCCCGAGCCCCGTGTCGGGCTCTGGGCTGACAGCTCAGAGTCTGGAGCCTGCTTCAGGTTCTGTGTCTCCCTCTCTGTTTCTGCCCCTTCCCCGCTCACGCTCTGTCTCTTTCTATCTCAAATATAAATGAACGTTAAAAAAAAATTATGAATATCCTGATAGAAAAAAATGGGTTAAGAATACAGATAGGAAAATCAGTAAAGAAGAAATACTAATGATCATAAACAAACAAAAGGTTCAAGTTCATTAGTAATTGGAAAAGTACTAAGAGAGAACAGGTTTGTCCTGGTTACTTGGAGGATGAACAGGCAGCTAATAAATCTGTGCCTGGCACATAAAAAGCGCTGTTAGCTACAAGGATGGGCACCAATGTGGCTCAGTACATTATGATATGGCTACTCAGTTGAAAGCAACAAATGTGATGTAATATACAAATATGTAAGAACCTGGAAAGGTATTTTTGATATATTGTGAAAAAGTACAAAGAACATCAAATTTTTGCAAAAATAAAAAGTACTTATGAAAAAAAAAGTATTTGTGGTGTCATACAAAATCCTGGGAAGAGCTGCACCTAAATGTGAATACTGCTTATCTTTGGTTGATTATGATTTTAGGTGATTTTTTTTTGTTCATCTACAATTTAATAAATATGCATTATTATCTTATAATAAGACAGAACCATAAAACGCTTTTATTCTTAATTGAATATCATAACATCCTTTAGCTGTCGGAGGGACGCCTGGGTGGCTCAGGTCGGTTAAGCATCTGACTTTGGCCCAGGTCATGACCTCACGGTTTGTGGGTCGGAGCCCTGCGTCTGGCTCTGTGCTCACAGTGCAGAGCCTGCTTCAGATTCTGTGTCTCCCTCTCTCTCTGCCCCTGCCCCGCTTGTGCTCTCTCTCTCTCTCTCTCTCAAAAATAAACAAACATTCAAAAATTAGAAAAATTATTAAGAAAATACCCTTTAGCTGTCAGAAAAATCTGAAACGGTGCCAACTGGCCTTTCTTTGTTGGAAAGGCAGTGCTGTAAAAAGGAAAGTGACAGAGGGCAGATTTTCTTGGCTTCAGTTTCCTCCTCTGTAACATGGGGGTGTATCAGCCACCAAAATGCTGCTGGAACGATGAAATAAAATCATGTCTACAGAGCCTGGTTTCTGCCACAGCCATATGCACTGACACACTGGGGTAGACTTCGGCGGGGCCGGTGTAGAAGTCAGAGAGTGTAACCCTCGAAGAGAGATGTCAGTCCATGAAATATGTATAAGGCACTCATCCATGTGTTTAAGGAAAAGCATTTCTGAATATATGCCCTCAGGTAGAAAGCAGGAGCCAAGGTTCAGGGAAAAATAAAAAACTGAGCACTAATTTCACTGGTATTTTAAAAATCAACAATAGAATCCTGTCATATTAAGGCCTGCCTCCAAATTTAGCTTGAACCCTATTAATAGTTTTCCTGAGATAATTTAAACTTGATTTGAATCAATCTGTGGCAACAGGTGGCCAGCAGATTTGTAGAACATCAAGATTTGAAATCCTTAACTGAAGAGATCAGGATGCATATAAAACATCGTTTAGATCGGGGTTTAGCATGGCACTCACTCTGTGTGACTCCTTACTACCTTACCAAAAGCAGCACCGGAAGATCATGTCACAACATGAAGACCACCAAACAATTTTACAAATACCTATCCTTTCATCCCAGACACCAAAGGCATCAGGATTTGTCTGGCCAATATATGAAGCAAGCTTTACAAACTACGGAAGCTTCGGCGGGCTGAGAGCCTTTCAGGGCTGAGAGCCTTTCACCGGGGCACCGACTGCATTGCGGTGCAACTTCATCAGGAATGCGGATTTTCAAGGTTGCTGTTATTTAAGGAAACCTTCCATGGTCTTTGAAGAAGTGCAAATTTGAAACCCGGGTTTAGGCTTGACATTTAGAACACAGGCCCCAGCAGCACACTGCAAACCTGAAATTTCTGAAGCAAATTCTGAAGAAGTGGGCAGAAGAGAAAGATGAAGATACTCTCAAGGCCTTATTTTTATCAGGTACCAAACCTATTGCTAGCAGGAAGGAACAGTAACAGGGGCACGTCTTCCACATTCTCTCCTCTCTGCCACCATCTTCGCATCTTCAAAGGTGACCTCCACAAGTCACTTCCTTTGATGGCGCCGAGAGGGCACAGAACCGCTCAGTTCTGTAACCAGAGCCTCTGCTGGCAGGCCCAAGCCCTTCCCTTCCTCTCGGTGCCTATCTTCTCAGCTTCCAGAATGAAACTTTAGAGTCGGCCCGGTGTGGTCCCTTCAGGAAAAGGTACTTCCATATGGGCACCAGCCAGCAGCCCCTGTCCCTCCCCCAAGCTGCACTTGAATGGTGCACGGTGCTTAAGGGCCTGGGATCTGCAGAACAGAGTCTATAATTGGGATGGTTCAGGCCGGGTTTGTTTTGAGGGAGTGGCAGTGGCAAAGGGGATCTTAAGGGTAGGTCACGGAACCAACATACTTGGAGAAAGATTCTCTCAGAGCTTGCTGTTGATAATGGCTTTTATTTGCAGAGATGAGTAAAGTAATTCCGTTCTTGTCCTTAAAATACATCCCGTGAACTTTACTCACTGCCCTTCATTTGAACCCCTTCCCCTTTCCGCAATCCTTTTGAAGTATCTAAGAATGTGTTGTATATATGATACAGCAATGACAAAGATGCCTCTTGTTTACTGAGGCAGGCAATCATTTTCAATGGAGAGGCAGCTTGGTTCCTAACAAACCCCTTCTCCTGCTCACCCCCCTCTCCCCCCTTCCTCCCCCAACCCGTCATCCCAAGAGAACTCCCCAGGCTGTGGTGAACTCACAGTTGGTGAGCAAAAGGAGATTTCTGACTATTGGGTGAGCTTAAATTCAATAGGTTACGGATTAAGGCTTTTTCAGTGCCAGTTTATTTAAAGAAACAGTTATTTATTTATTTGTCAGATTTATATAGCGCCTTTCCTCCCAAGAGCTCACCCACGCTACCAACATTTGGTTTACGTTATGAAAACCGTTAGATGCTTTTTCTGCATTTCCTTTTCAGTTTCTGCTGCCAACACACAGAGTAAACACAATGCTTAGAGGAAGAAAGGAGAAAAGTGTGGATCTGATGAAGGCTACACAGTGGCTATGGGTGCCAGGTAAAGTAGCCATGGTTCAGAGGCCAGCTGGGAGAGGATACATAAAATCGGCCAAGAAACCAATACCATGTACTTAACGTTTCCATTTAGGCTAAGAGAAGATACAACAGGAAAGCAGCATAGCTGTGAAGGCAGAAGATCCTGGGCTGAAATCCAATCTTTACCACTTATTGGCTGTGTGACCTTGGGTGAGTTATATAACCGCTCTGAGCCTCATTTTCCTTGTCAATAAAGTAAGGACAACCCGGATACCTCTCCAAAGGTCTGTTGTAAAGATTATATAAACCAATGCATGAAACCACCCCTGGCACACTGTTAAGTTCTCAATATACACTACCTTCAAACACCACCATCAACTGCCCCATCTCATCCCCCAACCCCCAATAAACTAAATTCAGAAGCTACACAAATGTAAGGGGAGATCTTAAGGAACTGGGAGAAAATTATCACACGCACATAACAGAGTCCACTAGCTGCCTACCCAAAATCCATTCTCCTTTCTCACAATGAAAGTGCTGATTTTCATTCACATTTATTTCACACTAATGTTTATTTTCCTGCCATAAACCAAGAGCCAGACACTGTTGCAAAACAAAACTCAAACACTCCCTAAAAGCACAGCACAGAACTCTGCAAAAGCTCTCAGGGCTCTGTGAGGTCTGTCAGCACTGTGTACATGCAAACTGGACCATCTAAACTGTGATAAAACATTGATAGAGGAGGAACAAAATATGCCCTTTAAAGGCCTGGATGTTTGTCTGGTTTCCCAACATCAAACATGCAAGAAGGAAGGTGATGGAAATACAAGATGTCCCCAGAGTATCAGCTGCCGAAAGTATTAGTTTTATATGTACAACACTAATAAGTCTGACGATGAAAAGATTATAGATAAAGGGAGTTTCACCCGTTAAAAACCTAGCATCGACCGATGAAGCATCAGAAGTTCCTCAGTTGTGGTATCTGTATCATTTTAGGAAGATTCCTTTAATAGCTTTCTTTATGGATTATAAAAGCAATCTTTAAAAAGTAAAAGTGTCATAGAAGCTAGCATTTATTGAGTACCTTCTCTGTGCCAGTATGATTTCATTTAACCCACCCAATGTTTCTATGTGGGAAGTTATCTACTCTTCTTCCATTTTCACATGAAGAAACCCAAGCTTAGACAATTTAAGTGCCTGCCTGAGGTCATACAGATAGGAAACAGCAGAGCTCCCGGGACTCAATCCCAGGCCTAACTCCGGAGCCCATACTGTTTCTATAACTGCTTTTAAATACTCCCTTGATGGTATTTAAACAAAAATCATATAGTCCAGACAGCTAGAAAACTCCCATGTTTGGAAATTAAGAAATATATTTTTAAAGAACTACAGGATTGAGAGAAAAAAAAATAGAAAACACTTAGAACTGAGCTTTTAAATCAAATCAGAATTAATTTCAGTCAGGACTTGTGGTATGCAGCTGAAGCAGGACTTGGGTAGGGAAATCAAATAACTGGTTATCCAAATCAGGACATTTTGGGGAGTAAAAAGGAAAGGTATGAGTAGTGACTTCCAGATAAGGCATAAACCATATTGACCTGGGAAAAACTGAATGTATGGTCACCCCAGCCTTAGGAGAAGTTTTATTTGGTTATGTGTTTATACTATAAAGACAAAAAGCTAAGAAATTAACGAGTGAATCATCCAACCAAAGCAGTTAGGAAAAGAAAAACAGTAAACTGAAAGAAAGTAGAAATAATAAAATTATTTTCGTAAGAGCCGAGAGAAATCAATGAAATAGAAAACATCTAATAGAGAGGATGAGCAAAACTGAAGCTGATTTGTTGAAAAGACAAATGATATTGTCTGCCAAGGACTAACTAGAGATTTCACGGCAATTAATTTTAAAACTCACACCAAATGGAAAATTTCCCAGAAAAAGTAATTTATTAAATTCACTCAACTAAATAGAAATTCAGAGCAGGACTAGAAAAGTGAAGACGCTTAACTAGTAATTAAAAATCTTCCCACAAAGAAAATACCAGGCCCAAATGGTTTACTGGTAAATTCTTCCAAAAATTCAAGGAATAAAAAATTCCAATTTCACATGCGCTATTCTAGTATACATTAAAAGGGGGACACCCTCTATTTATCTGATGAAAATTACTTTAATGTTAAAACCCAACAAGGATAATACAAGAAAGGAAAATTATACATTATCCTCAATCATAGATAGTGATGCACAAGTCCTAAATACAGGGGCTCATCGGTTGAGCGTCTGACTTCAGCTCAGGTCATGATCTCACGGTTCGCGAGGTTAAGCCCCGTGTCAGGCTCTGTGCTGGCAGGAGCCTGGAACCTGCTTTGGATTCTGTGTCTCCCTTACTCTCTGTCCCTCTCCGACTTGCACTCTGTCTCTATCAAAAATAGATAAAACATTACAAAATTTTTAAGAAGTCCGAAATACCATACTGGAATACAAAGTCCGGCGATGTTAAAAAAGGTAACCCATAACCAGTAAGTTGGGTTTATCACACGAATACAATGCTGGTTGCATATAAACCAGTGTAACTCACCACATTTAAGAAATGGAAGGAGAAAATTCATTTGATCAGCTCAACAGAGGCAGAAAAAATGATCAAATTCAACATCCATTCATATTAAAAACTCTGAGTAAACGAAGAATACAAGGAAATTTCCTTTAGCTTGACAAAAGGTAACAACAACAACAACAACAACAAAACCTATAGTAAACATGGTGAAATGCTACAAACAAGCCTTCTTAAGATTCAGGAACTACAAACACCCCACACTGTAACCATCAGAAGTACATTATTCAGCCTGTCAAAGAAGGCTCCATTAAGCATCTCAGAGACTCAGTTTCGGATCCCAAAGTGAATGTGTGCTGCCATACATAACATGCTATTAACAGCCGTGCGTGGAGAGCAGATGCGTCAGACACATTCACTTCATTCCAGGCCAGGCTACAAATATGACTCGCAGTCAAGTTCCTCCCTCTCTAAAAACTACAAAATCTAAAGGACAAAAATGAATGGCAATTTATTGGGGATGGACTTTAAGAGGGGAAGTACAAACAGCAGAAAGACTTGAGTATATTAAACATAGCATCTTCAGGGAATGAGTAGTTATCTATCAAATCACAATTCCAGAACACTTAAGCTCATTCCTTTAAGCTTTGAAACCTTGATCAGAACCACTGAGGGACAGAACTTTCTCAAACGGGTTAGGCGATTTGCTCTTCTAGAAGATGCTGTGCCTAACTGACCCTTTCTTGAGGACTTGGGAGCACTCTATCAATTTCAGCAGGATAGCCTATTACAACACTGATGCCTCTGGGGAACATCAAGAAGTGGGGGATTCTTCCACTAGCAGTACTCTCTTAAATGTTGTGCTTCTTGATGCTGGGTGAGAGAGCAGGGTATCCCAAAATTCTTCGATGATAAATTTCCTAGTGGAGCCCTTTCAATGGAATTGTGGGGACTCCTTCACCTTGAGTTGTAATGAGAAATGGTATATAACGAAGGACAAAATCATACCTGACCGGTACAATGGGTATATAAGGTAGGAACATTTTCTAAATTCCTCCACCTAGCCCATGTAAACATCACATCATAAACAGTATGATGAAAAAACTTTTGAGATCAGGATGGCTGAATGAAAAACACACCCACTCTTTAAGGAGCGGCTGGTCTTTAAGGATAAATGGAACATGTCTCAACATGCCAAATTACATGGTTTATTTTTTTTTTTTCCCTCCTTGTGGGGGAGGAAATCACAAATATAAATCATGGCTTCTAAACACAGTATTTATCTTCTAAAAATAACTTATGAGTTGTGAAGAATTATATACTAAGATCATTCAGAAAATTAAGAATATACTTTTGCCTAGATTATGTTGTTTAAAGTATAATCCTAGCAAACTGCTATCACTATCAATAAACATACACTGAGGACAAGTAAGATACCAGGCCAAGAAGGGTCTAAAGCATGGTTTTTAAACTTCAAAAAGTTTATTCAACTGCAGAGATAAGGCATACTGTGAGCAAAACAAAAAAGATACCTGTCACAACATGAGTTTAGATAAGTGAAGTAGGAATTTAGTAGGATTTTGTAATTTAAGACATGGATAAAGTTCTGGCAGTTAGCAACGCTCCCCCCCACTACCCCCCTGCCATCATAACCAAAACAAATGGTGCAGTTATGAATTAATGTTTTGGTTTCTAAATGTAGGCCCTTGTATTTGGCTATGTGACCATTAGGAAGTCCCTTAGCTGCTCTGAGGCCTAATATTCTTATCTATGAAATAGTGTATTTCACTCTGCTCTGTTACAGGACTGTTAATAAAAAGCTCAAATAAGGCCGTAGTTCCTTCTATCCTGCAAAATGCCATATATTTTTGTTAGGGGGTTACTTTTGAAGTAATATTGCTTAAACAAAAAGCTAGCAAACTACAAAAAAACGTAATCTACCCCATTTCAGGCAGGCGTAACAATTATTAGAGGTGGGATTATTAAGCTTATTCTCACACACACGCAATTATTGTTACTTTTACAAAATCAGACCAGAGATTTTAGTTTGCCTCATTTTCTGTGTGCTCTCCAGTATCTACAAGCAAAATCATTTGCCACGTTTCTGATGTATTTTGCATCACACAAATATCACATGGACACCCCCGTTAATAACAGACAAGGGCAAGAGAACAAAATTCAGAGTACTGGGTACTTGACGCTTAAGGAAAAGGTGGGGTGGAGTAAGGATGGGGGCAGAAGAGACAGCCGGAAAGTGATTTCTCCAAGTGGGACAGTGAAGTATCCAGGCTATGCCCCAGACACACCAAACTCAAAATCAAGGGTGGAGTGAGGAATTTGCATCTTGAGTAATTCCACGGGAACTCCTGTACCCTTGCAACTTTGCAACTACAGTGCCCTGGGGTAGAAGACTAACTGCCTCAGTGGTGCTTTTACTTCATCAATTTAGGACTCTGCCCTTCACCCCAGTTCTCTCAAGGATCTCTGTACCCGCCCAGTGTGTGCAAGGTCTTTTTATTCTAGACCCATATTCCCAATGGCAGCGTGTAGGGGAGGTAAATCCAAGACGGACAGGCAAAGTTCAGGGAGGAATCCCCCCTAAAAAGAAAACACCTGGTTTCTGGTCCCTGCCTCTGTCTCTTTGGACCCCTGAGGGAAGACACTCCTACATCTCAGGTATCAAACCTCCCCCTTGTGGGAGGGGGCTGGGTAGCCTGGTGACAAACCTGTCTGCCGGGGCTGTGGGAGGACAAACATTGTCCTTACACAAGCCCCCTGGATAAGAAACAGGGATTGAGGGGGGACTATGAATCAAAGAGATTTAACATGAAATAATTTCCCCTTACACGTGGTAGAACGTTTGTTTAAGTATTTCAAATACCAAATCTAATGCTCCACCTCATCCCTCCTCCTTACTTAATAATCCCTGCAGACACACCAGGAAGATACTGTTTAAAAACACAACACCAAAAAAAACTATTGAAATAAAAATGGTGTCCAGGCCTGAGTTTACCAACTGGCAGGCCTGCAGAGTGATTCTGCCCACAGGGAGGTTTTGTTTAGTCTGCAGAGAGTTGCTGTTGTTTTTAATTTGAGTTAGTTGCCAACCTAAAAAGAAAAACCACAAAACCTGGGGTTTTTACACAAAATCCACATTTCCAAATTCTCCTGAAGAAGTGCAAGGCTGTTAACAAGGTAATAAACTGGCAACACTTCGTGGTGGCTGTCTCCTTCAGATGGGCTCTCTACTGAAACCAGGGCCCTCTGCTGAGCCAGTCCCCCAGTCAGCGCTCGCCCCCTGGGGCCCTATGTATCATCAGCGTTCACGGCTCTTGGCCTCACGAGGGGACTAAAGACTCACCAGGCAAATTATGTAGTTCTTTAGGGTGACTTTCACAGCAGGGGCGGGGAAGGGGATCAGAACCAAACAAGAACGCTTGCTTTTTTTCTGTATTTCATCTAGAAATAAAGTGACCCTCAAACAAATTTTGGGAGGCATTTGGGTTGGACCAGGCCTGGGGAAGGTATACTCTTCCCTCCTCCCTCTCCTACCCCTCACCTCCACACCCACACGAGGCAGAACAAGAAAGACAGAAAGGAAAGGCAATGGTCACCATCTTGCAACCCCTGGTAACATCCTCACTGATGACTCTTCACCTATATACATCCCAGAGAGACTTGAAAGAAAAAGACAGGTCCCGGAACACCCTATGTAAAGGAGGGCCGCACACATCCACAAAATTCTAGAATACCCCAATAAAGGACTTACAAGGCTGGGACCTAAAACATTAAGTTTGATGTTTGCAGGTAGGTTACCTTCCTACTGGAGTTTGTTCAACAAATGAATGACTCTGATGCCTCAATTTTCTTATTAGGAATGTAGAACTACCTACCTGGAATGAAACCAGGAGATTTCTATCTCAAAAGCAGGTAATTACAGATAAGGTCTTTAGCTAATTCCCTGTTACAATGTGTTAAAATCAGATGAGTGATAATACCTTTTATAATTCAGCAACCTTCTGTAATACACAAGTAAAATGTTAATAAAGTATTTATGGGTAGCATAAACCAAGGCTGAATTCTAGTAGGCAGGATCCAATGAGGAGCCAGGAGACTTGCCCTCAGGGAGGGTCAGCAGGTTGTGTATCCTGGTCAAGCCACTCTGCTTCTACCTCCATAATGGGGGGACAGTACTAATGATCTCTCCCTTATCTACTTCATAAATCATTCGGAGTGCCTCAAGAACAGGTCATATTCATATTATCATTCATCTTACCTCACAAGGGGCTTCGATGCACTGAGATCTTTATAGGGACCTGGTAAATATGACTATCTGCTTCCTCTCTCCCCACAGGGCAAAGGGGAGGCGATGGAGGCAGTGAAAGAAGCTCAGATCAGTACCCACCTCTGTTCCGACGGATACTGGTTTTCAGGCATCATCTTTGGCATCTGCAGGGGCTGATGGGGTGGCCGGGGGACCGCAAAGGTTTGCTGCTGTGGTCCAGGTTCAGGAAGCGAATGAGGGGCGGGGGCGGGGCCCACACCTTGTACCGGGCCAGCTGCAGGGGCATGTGCAGAGGTGGGCAGAGTTGCCTGAGGTGGGGGAAATAGGGAGTTCTGATGGGTGGGTGACAGGGGGGTGGTGGGAGGGGTTAATGGCTTGAACCCAGAGGGAGGCTTCCTATCATAGGCACTGTAAACAGAAAAAGAGAAGGAACCGTTAAGCTGCAATGAAGCCATTAGCATGGTCACCAGATCCAGCAGAACAGCCAGGCTAGGTTGCAGTCCATGTTGCCAGGAAATGACAGCATTAACATAGTTAAATTGCTGGCAGCCCCGAGGGAATATTTGTACCTCTGAAAAGTGACAAACACACTGCGTCACAGGGACTTGTTTAACACTTCTAGTGATTCTTCTCAAAGATAATTTTAGCCTCTGTTTCCGGTTTCCTTTTTCCCCCTTCTAACAGAATTCTCCATGTATGCGTGTGTAGGGATGGATGGGAGAGGGGAGAGTTTTTGCTCTGGGAGGTTTCTGGCCCACTCTCCCAAGTATTCCAGGGTTCCCAGGAACTAGTCAGAATCTCTGTTGCAGATAAATTTCTGCTGTAACATCACTTGAATTAACGACTCTTCTCCCCCTTTCAGGCAGATCTATGTTTATCTTCTAGAGCAAAGAATGATTTAAAATTAAAGCCTCATTCCTGGGGCCTGGATATTCCTAAGTAAAGGGCACAAGCCTTGGGACTTTTTCATATATTCTGATTTGAAGATTACTTCTTTGGTGCTTAAAGTTCACATTAACATATGATAGACATGAAGAAGTATATATTCCCTCCCTAGAAGCCACAGATCAAATATCCCAGTATTCAAGGTTCTTTCCCTTAGGAGGGCTCAGTACCCCATGAACTCAGTTCCCCCATGGAGCCAGTTTAGCAGTTTTGCTTTTTATGTGCAGCACAAAGGCCCCATTTGGACTGGCCTACACTAGGGGATTACGTTGCCATGAAAGACCAGGAACGCTACGCTGAGTGTCTGCTGAATAGTACTTGAAACAGTCGGCCCGACGGCTCCTTTCTGGCCAGCCTCGCTCTGGCTCCACTTACCAATAGCTGTAGAGGCACTTTTCTCCATAGTTAGCACCGAGAGCCTGCTCATGGCTACAGGACGACAGCTCACAGGAGGGGCTGTGCAGCTCCCGTTTGATCTTGGTTGGAGGTGGGGCATGAAGCACCACTGCAATCAGAAGAGGGACGAGGGGGGAACGGAGAGAGGACAGCCGATTAACAGGGAGCACAATGCTTCCTTCTGCAAACCCTGGAACTAGCTGATTGTTCTTGGGAGTCAGGTCAAGTCTCATGCCAGAGAAAGCCAAACACTTAAACACAGAGCCTTCCATCTAAAACCAATGAAAAGTTCTGTAAAGTCACAATTCAACATCATTTTGAATAGCCATGTCTTTCCCCCCAATTTCTTTGGTGTTGGGTCTGCTTCCCAGAGGCTTTGAAATCCTTAAAAATTCCTGCAGGTGATGGTTCGTCAAGAAAAATGCAGGTGTGAGAGAATACCAAGAGTTGCAGACAGGAAGAATTTTGTTTCCAAAAAGGGCAAAAGAGCCAAAAATACATCGGTGGACATTCCACATTAGCTTATCAGAGGCTTGAGACTGCCCTGGCAAACACATTTCTTACTCAGAGGCATATAAATTAAATATATGACTTTTTAAAAGTCCTTCCTAGAGCGGCTTTAAATATCAGCTCTGAGTAAGAAATACTCAACTTTAAGGGCATTTCAAAAAATTTAAAAGCAAAGAAAGACAACAATGGACTAAACCATGATTTAGGAAAGGCTAACTGCATAAGGACAAGTCCTGGAAACCTTCATGCTTTGTGCTCATGTCTGCTCTGTGCCTTTCCTACCGACCAACCAGGAAGGGCAGGTTTCATAACCAATCCTTTGAGATAAGTGCCAATTACTTTTCCAAAACTGATGAAATAATACACAGAGCTCTTGCGTAATGTTTGGAAGTCAAGGGCATGTTCCATATGTGATTCTGAGAGGACAAATTGTTTAAAATCAAGATGACTTACATGGTAGCAAAATGAAACAACATAAAACCAGGTTTTCCCTTTCTGTCTTATCTAGGAGCGAAGTCATTTTACAGAGGGCATTTTACCCAAGGTAGAAGGACAAACTCTAAAAGACGCTACACCATGGGGGATGCCTTCTTCTACCGAGGAGTTAGAATCGCTGTTCTCTGTCCAGCTATCTTGAAGGGTGGGGGAGGAGTTAAGTTTTGTGCCGGCTACTCTCCAGTGTATCAAAGGTCTCATTAGATAGCTAACCACAGTCAGTGCCCTGGTGACCCACTTAAATTTCTGTATGACTCAGTGCTTACTCCTAATATACTTTCAGGTGTTTGGTTAATTCTTAGTGATTATATTAGGCAGAATGAGCGTAGTGAGCATCTGTTTTCTTCTGCTAAGACTGAACAATCTTCTGGCCAACTGATTTCTCAGGTGCCTTCTCCAACCCCAAATTTGGGTCTCAGAAGTAAGCAAATGAGACAGATGACTATCACAGATGATAAATTTATAAAGCAAAGTCCTGCCAATGACTGACTGGAAAGGATAGGTTTTTATCTTTCCTTTCCTACATAATGCCAACGGCTTTTCCTAAATACATGAAATAAGCTCGGAACTGTAAGATTATATTTAGAAGTCATAAGAGTCTCGTGATTTTTTGATGGTGACATCATGGCAGCTACCCCTCAATTGTTATCAAATGTTTTTGGACATTTTAGACAGAAAATGACTAAGCTTGTTGTTAGAATGTTGTTAGTAAATGAAAAGGGAGAGTCAGACAACTTGACATAGAAAGCACTTCTTCCGGGTGCCTGGGTGGCTCAGTCGGTTAAGTGTCTCTTGATTTCAGCTTAGGTCATGATCTGGTTCATGAGTTTGAGCCCTGTGTTAAGCTCCACACTGACAGCACGGAGCCTGCTTGGGATTCTCTCTCCCTTTCTCATTGGCCCTCCCACCCGCACACTCTCTCTCTCAAAATAAATAAACATTAAAAAAAAGAGAAAAGACTATGTTAAAAAAAAAAACAACAAAGCACTTCTCCAATGCAGTGCATATTCCGGTGGTTCTCAGCACTGTCCCTTTGTCATTCGTCACCTTTCCTCTCATAAAGTTTTGGAAAAATAATAAGGAAAGGTGTTGATACCCCAGTGTAAACAAAAGTTACATGTCCTTGAAAAGTCTACTTTTCTTTATCTAAAGAAAATCATTTATAATCACTATTTTACCTACGTTTAGAAAGTAAGCAATTGTGGTATCACTCAATTTTCCTATTTAAGCTTTTGGAAATGTCTTGACATTTCCACAATGTTATTTAAAAAGTTACCAGATCTGCTGACAAGACTAACACCAGAGGATAAACCAGAGTTGTCCAGAAAGAAAAATTTTATAATGGCTTCAGGAACCATATATACCCATTTTAAAAGAGAATCTAAACTGCCAGCTAGGTCTAATGTCTTGATTTCTTCAAATCCAGTGTGCATCGTATCATTTTGCCTGCAAAATATATGATACTTTTTACTACCCTCAAATTGTCTTCTACCTGAGATCTTATGTTCTCTACACAAAGGCGGAGTTCAAGAAATATTTGATGAGTGCTCTGGTCTGAATGTTTGTGTCGCCCCCCCCCCCCCCCCAAAGTTCCTATGTTGAAATCCTAATCCCCAGTGTGGTGGTATTAGGAAGAGGGCCTTGGGGAGATGATTAGGTCATGAGGGTAGAGCCATGTGAGGACAAAACGAGAAGAGAGCCTTCACCCCACCATGCCGGCACCCTGATCTCAAACTTCCTGCCTCCAGAACTTGAGAAATAAATTTATGTTGTTTATGTTACCCTGTCCGTGGTGTTTCATTACAGCGGCCTGAATGGACTAAGACATTGAGTGACTGAATGGATTATGTTTCCAATGAATTCTTAACCTTGAAGGTTACGTTTCCCCTACAAGGCAAAGCAGTGTTAGTCATAAATATTTTTTCCCCAGGAATGAACCATTCGAAAGAGAGAAAAGAATGTGGAACACGGCCAGAGTGAGATTTAAAGTTTCTCAGATCCCTGACAAGAAAATCATTAGGGGCCGTTGGAGTGGTAAGGAAGAAGGCTCAGCTCTCTACAGGGACCAGGGGATGTGTGAAGGAACCTAATTATGGCATGCATTAGTCAGAGATAGTGGTGTATTTAAAGCAGGAACTTAGAAGCCCAAGCAATGCTCCTTGCTTTCAGTCTGTTCCCTCCTTTGTAAAATGAGATATGTGATGCTGCCTTGAGAAATAAAATGGCACAGCACCTTGCAGATGGTGCAATGATGTTGTGTATTAATACACTGTGCTTTCAAAAATAGAGTATTTAACTTCTCACAGGCAACTTACTAAACGATGACAGACCCAGGACTACAAAGCATGGTAATGAATTGGAATTTAAAAAGATCATGAACTCCTAAGGAAATTGGAAAAGAAATGCCAAAAAAGTTGAGTATGTAAGTTGATAAACATTTTCTACAATTTAAAACTCTGAGTTTAAGCTCAGAGTTATAGAAGATGGGCCCATAAAGCCAATGGTGCCCTGACAAATATTCCTGGTGAGTATGGAACATATTCATTGTTGTAAATATTTCATTATTCATTCATTCATTCATCCATTCATCCATTCACTGAGCATATTCTATGGGTCAAGCATCCTGGAGATGCTGAGGACAGGACGGTATGCCCAACAAACATGGCCCTTTCTTCATGGCATGTACAATTTTGTGAGGAATCTGACTTTTAGCATCATCTCATAGATGCATGTATAGTTAGACCTCACAGTTCACTTCATTCAGGCCCCTACATTTATAAGGACACTGAGACCCAAAGGAATTACAGTAATTGTTCAAGGTCTTGGAGCTTCTGCTATTACAGAAGAGAGGAAGCAAGAGCTTCTGTCATTTCGGTAATCTACTGCACTGACAGAAATGGGAGACATTTCACTCCTCCACTTTGTACATTAAAAATAGAGTACATAAACCTTTTTTCAACAAAAACAAAAATATCACATTACACCTGGTTGAAAGAAAGTATTCTAGAACAAAGAAAAAAATGAATAAGAACAAACCTCTGGAAAAGAACAAGGTAGACAGATCAAGACAGAGGCAGCCACATAGACTCCTTAGGATTTACTTTGCACCAAACTGCTCCTACATACATTATTTTATCCGATCTTCCCAACCCAGTGAGAAAGCTACTTCCAGTGTCCCCTCTTTATAGATGAGAAAACCCAGACTCAAAAGGGTAAGTAATCTGTCACAGTCTCGTAGCTGTAAGTGGTCAGGATTCCTACCTAAACACTGCTTAGTGTTCTACCACATTGCCTCCTAGAGGGAATCTGAGAGAAAAAGACTAAATCAAAAAGGAATTAAAAGGAATAGGGAAAGAGATGGAGAAGAAAGACAACACCAGAGAAGAGAGTGGAAGAATACTTTCTGCCAACTCTCAGGGTTTGTATCCTCATGTTTACTCTGCATTCTTCAGCTGGAGGGACACCTGATAACACCTGCATCCACTCGACTCACACCTTCCCTCTCCCTAGGCCACTAAAATGCCCAGAATCCCTCCCCCACTCCTACTGGCAACCAACATTTCTTGACTCCAGCAGCCTTTACTTATTATCAGTCCTTGCCTCCCACTCTACCTAAAAGATCTCATTCTCCCTTCTATATTCCAGTTGGCCAATATCTTCTGCTTATTTACACAACTGCAGGAACTTCGGAGACCTGGTATCTTCCACAGTCAGTCACTGACTGGCCAGATAACACATTGCTACCATGGATACCATTTCTCTCCCCAAATGTCTTGTCCCTCCTGAAACTGACTCTAGACAATGCCCTCTCAATGCCACGTGTGAGGCAAGAACACTTTGGACTATCTGTACTCCTACTGGAGTATAAGAACTCTGTTAAGGATCCATGCACAAATATATATGGAATATTTATATATCCCATATAAATATGGGATTTATACCTCTGCTTGTCAGGGGTAGGAAAGGCAAGGACGACTATCTGATTAGATTTAAGCCCACATCTGTGGATATGCACCATAAAGTACAGTGTATTGCTTTGTAGACCAGCATAACACCATTTTAAATTTAGATATTATAGTCCACAGATCAATCAACTTAACCTATTAGAAAACTCCTTGGGACATTTTTCTGACACAGTGATCAAAAATCAGGCCTGATCCTGGGGCACCTGAGTGGCTCAGTCGGTTAAGCATCTGACTTCAGCTCAGGTCACGATCTTGGAGTTCATGAGTTCCTGCCCCACATCGGGCTCTGGGCTGAGAGCTCAGAGCCTGGATGGAGCTTGCTTTGGTTTCTGTGTCTCCCTCTCTCTCTTCCCCTCCCCCATTCTTTCTCTCTCTCTGTCAAAAATAAACAAACATTAAAAATTAAAAAAAAAAAATCTGGCCTGATCCTAGCCAATGCAATAAGTCAAGAAAAATAAATAAAAGGCAAAAGGATTAGAAAGGAAAAATATAACTGTCATTATTCACAGATGGCCTAATTGGGTATGTAGAAAATATAAAAGTATCCACAAAATAGAAGAATCAATAGGCTAATTTATGAAGATGATTGGCAACAAGGCTAATATGAAAAAGAACTATTTCTGTAGACCTATGAAATCTAAAAAGTAAATTTATAATAGCAACAAATAACATCAAATACCTGGGAACACATCTAATAAAAGACATGTAGGATGCCTCAGCTGAAAACTACAAAACCCAAGAAAATCACAGAATTCTCAATAAATGGAGGAGTATATCATGTTCATGGGTTGGAAAGCCTAATATTATAGAGATATCAATTCTTCCCAAATTTATCTATAGGCTCAATGTAACCCCAAACTAAACCTCAGCACTACCCAGAAATGGGAATAAAGAAATTACAACTACATGGACAACATGGAATCTCACAAATACGTTGAGTAAGAGCCAGACACAAAAGATTTAGGCACCATTCAAAAGGAGATAGAACCAATATACGGTGTTTAAAATCAGGATTGAGGTTACTCTGAGGGTAGTGCCTATTCAGGGGCCACAAGGGGTCTTGTATTCTGAGAAGCTTTCTGGGTCCTGATCCAAATGCTTGTACAGCTTGTCAAACTGTACTCTTACGATTGCTCTACATTATTTCGAGTCAGTTTCTTTTTTTTAATTAAGTATTAGAATTTTAATACCAGGATTGTTCACATACAGTGTTATTTTAGGAAAAATATGGAACGCTTCATGAGTTTGTGTGTCATCCTTGCACAGGGGCTGTGTTGATCTTCTCTGTATCGTTCCAAGTTTAGTATGTGTGTTGAAGTGAGACCAAATTCCTCATTTTTAAAGAGAGCAGCCCTGTTAAACAGCATCGTTGAGTTAATACTTATGAAGATTTCTCAAATTTTAAAAAATCTTTATTCTGTGAGGGTAGAGAAGCAGTCTTCCAAAGAAATAGCCCAATTGTTTTAAAATAGAAAAAAATAGACAAACTGGCCCATTCAAGAGAAATAATAATTCCCTCTGCTGACAAAATCTGTTTCCTGCCCACAAGTACAGGCTTGTGGACTCTGTCCAAGGGAGCTACCCCATACCAGTGCTGGCAGTGAACTTCACTATTACAGCACATACGATCAAAACAAAGGAAAACACTTTTGTTGAATGTTATGATGAACGACAGTTTGATTCAAAATGAATTTCTTTTTTTAAGAAAGACAAAACCCACCTCGTCTAATAAGCCTTTCCTCTAGTGTTTCATAATCATCCAAGTTTCAATTTGCCACTGACTTTGTTGTGAATACATGTAACATTTAGGTAGTTGCTGAGTGTTAAAGAAATTGCCAATCAGCTACACTGCAGTCTGGGTGGGGTGGGGCGAAGACTAGTTGTTTCTCCTGCTTCACACACAGGCTTTGCCCACCGTCCCCTGGTAATCGTCATTCAGGTTTTGCTTTGGGGTTTTCCTCCTCCCTTCTTCAGTTTCAATACCTTCATGTGGGGCAGACTAATCTTTCCCAAATCAGCTGTGCAGGCCTGCCCTTGGGAGAGGACCTTATTTGGTCACACTCGACAGCCACGATCTTCTTACTTCACATGGAAAGTTGTGTCTCATGACGGAAGTTGACCAGAATACCAACACCTGCCTCCAAATGGCATGTCCACGAGGCTGTGTCTGAGGTGGCTAGCCTATGTCTCTCGAGCCTCTCAGAGCCCTTCTGAACAAACGTGATGTGGAATATAGTCGTGGTCAGAGACTTCTCGAGATTCCAGAGTCGTAATCCTAAAGTGAAGGTCTATTCTTAAGCTTACTACTCTCTTTGCCGCTGGATTTAGGTCACTGTTCCTCACTTAGACCACTACCATCCCACTTCACTTCCCTCCACAGAAAGGAAATATGTACTGTTTAGTTCAAGAATGGGGGCGGGGGGTGGAGAGAGCCCAAGACATCTGCCCATACTGTTCTTCGGTTACGGCAGTGAGTGGAGCATGAGGAAAGAAGGCAGAGGGAAAGACCATCAAGCAGAAGGACAGGTGAGTATGAAAAGGACACTGGTCAAATAGAACCAAAGAAGCCACCCAGAAAGAGCAAGTGTGATCTCTTCTCTTCTCATTTACCCTCTACTTGTCAGAGTACCCTACTGGCAAAGACCAGAGGGCTTTAAGTCACCAGATGTAGTGTCCCTTGGGACCTGTGGTTTGAACAGCACAACAAAGCCAACAGGCCTACTTTCCAATATACCGCTGCCTTTCCTTAGCTCTCGCCTTTTCTGGACAAATTTTGAGACAAAGAGCAAATAGCTAGTTCTAAGAAAAAAAAGATTAGATACAGTTAGGCTTAGTTTTTATATTCTACCATATTACCAGAAGAGGTCAGAAAGAGGTCTTTATTTTAGGGCTGAGTAGATTAAAAATTCATTTCAAGCATAAAATATATTCCTAATGTCTCAATATTCTTTGTAATTGCTATCGCAGTCCTGGTGAATGACAAGGACAGGAGATAATACCCTGTTCTGGGAACCGAGAAGGTTTAAGGCAGATAAAGTAGGTGGATAAGTTCTGGCACTTCAAAAGAGCATCTGGAAAAGGAGATGCCTTTTGGATTTCCAAACCAAATAAGAAACATACTCAAACCCATTGTAATAGTTAACGTTAATTTTGCCCAGCAACAGTTTCCAAAAATAAAAATTTGAAATGTTATCAAATGCAGTTAGGGGGCACAAGATCCAAAGCCAAAGGCAGAATTGGAGGAGGTATGGGAGAATGTGCTGGTTGTTTTCATAGCTAACACAGCTAACCTTGGTAAGCATAAATTTAAAAACTGAATATAGTGAAAAATCATCCATAAATAGTAAAGTCAACTATTTAGTAAGCTGTGCTAAAAAATTTCAATGATTCCCTCCAAAGCCCTCTCCTCAAACACGCACAAATTATCTCTGACCCAAGTATCTCCATCTGACTTGCTCTGTTCTTTTACCAGTATTTTAAAGTCAACACATGGGGTGCCTGGGTGGCGTAGTCGGTTAAGCGTCCGACTTCAGCCAGGTCACGATCTTGCGGTCCGTGAGTTCGAGCCCCGCGTCAGGCTCTGGGCTGATGGCTCGGAGCCTGGAGCCTGCTTCCGATTCTGTGTCTCCTTCTCTCTCTGCCCCTCCCCCCTCCATGCTCTGTGTCTCTCTGTCTCAAAAATAAATAAACGTTAAAAAAAAAAAAGAAATTTTAAAGTCAACACAATAACATGGATATAAGAGTGAGAGAATCAGCACCCTATAGGACATTTCTGTGCCTCAGGCCAGCATTTCTATATGTTTGCATTTCTACATATCCTTTAAATGCACCCCCAAAAGTCAACAGCTAAAAAACAACTGTCTAGGGCCCTTCAAAAAAGGGTCAATGTTATGGGGGAAAAAGGGATAGATTGTTGTAAAGAAGATAAAAAAGACATAACAGTAAATACAATATATGATTCTTACTTGAATCCGAGAACAAAGCCAATGATAGTGTCAGCTAGAAAAGACATTTAAGGGACAACTGGGGAATTCTGAATATTACTGAATAAAAGTTAATTTTCTTAGGTTATGTAGAATATCCTTAATCTTTGAAGATGTACACTAAAGTATTTGGGGGTGAAATATTATGTCTACAACTTGCTTTTGAATGGTTCAGAAAGAAAAAAAAATCTATACACAGAGAAATGAAGCAAATACAGGAATATGTTTTAAAAATCAATCAATAAGACAGATATTATACCCCATCTCCTCTGAGATACTCAGAGGAAAAAAACGCCTTTCTTATGGTTGACTAACAGGTCAAAAGTAGATGTGCTAAGAACTTCAAAACCATGCATTCACACATGAAGAAAGCTACCCTGGGCCCATTACCAAATTGGAAGGATACTATCCCGTTTATCCCTGACCATGTTTGGGTGATGCAGCCCAGGGAATCTAAAATTACACAAAGACAAATGTTGGTTACATTCTAACATCTAAGCCAGTAGTTCTCAAATACTTTTTTTGGCCTTGGTCTACTCAGGAGAAGAGAACACCCAAGAGAGGGTAAAATGAAAAGTGCCACTGCTGTCATCATGACTATGGTCCATGGCCACCTCTACCACTGCCTGCGTAAAAAGACAGTAATTACACAAGTACAAAATATTAACAAAAGTAAAATCTATCAGTAATTCCACATATACATTAATACATACATAATGGGAACTAAAACATATGCCCAACTCAAGACCACAAAGCATTCTTACTCCTTGTAAACACATACGCACAACAGGTTTAGAACATTACCAGCACAGGTGGACAACTCCTTAGATTTTATCCCTAGAGTCCTCAAGAGGACACAATGTAGTCATCACCAATCTGTGAAGGTTGGGAGAATGAAAAAGAATTAAAGTTCTCTTCCTTGAGGTTCCTTCATTCTCTTCCCTTCTAAGCAGCTAATTTGGCTCCTTCTGTCCATAAAGGGTGGGCAGGGCCAGGAGAAGCAGCTTGAAATGGGCAGCCTTGGCCTTTGGTGCTCTGAGCCTTAGAGAGAAAAGGCACAAGAGTTTCTGGAGGCTCCAACTGGTCTAACTTAGCCTACCAGGCTAGATCAGAAAGGTATGTGGACTAAAGACCCAGGTTGTATTTTAAAAGTATGTTGGCTTAGAGAATCCCCCGTGCATTTATGTTTTGGGAATCAAGGATGGCAGTAGGACTCTGCTGTGGAATCAAAGCTCTCTATATAACTCATGGGAAATATGACAAATATCTGGTGCAGCCAACATCTAGGTCAGCATACACATGCACGGACTAAGATTTCAGGACAGACTCATTCTGCAGTCCCAAACTGTAAGAATGGCTGCATTTGTCCTCAGCAAAATCCCACATTAAGAAAGCAAGGCTTCCTCTCCGGGATTGAATGTGGTATCAGTAGGTACAGGGAAAGTTCTCTTCAGGATTAGCACAGTGGCAGTATTCAGGGTTTCAGATTGGTGATTAATCCTGGTGGTGGTTACAGTGTTGATTACTCCAGGTTATATTTTCCTACTTGTCAAGTTGCTTGTTGGGGACCAAAGGACTGAGTATCATCACCCTGGTGGTCTATTTCTGGGCCCCAAGGTAGAGAACCAACCATGAGGTAGCAGAATTCATCAATTAGCAATTATAGAAGCCCTTCTTATATGACCAATATTATCTTCTGTACGATAAATAACGCAAGAGCCAAATTAGGATCTGATAAAGCTAGCTCCCGGAACATCTGGCTTCAGGAATCAGATTTCTTCTATGCAGTGGGGAAAACGTACAGTCAGCAAAAGAGAGGCTTCAGGAATTGGGTGTGTGGACAACAAACAAACAAAAAACCCACTCTATTTTTTCATGATTTAGAGCTAAAAACTTGGGGTAACACAATAAGCCGAAGGAAAAAAAAAAGACTTTGACCTTACTATCATGACATGAATTATGGAAAAGGCAGATCCAAAAAGTAGGGTTAGGGTTACACTGCTATTTGAAAAGGGCTAACCTAAGAGTGAGATTCAAGTCTTATGACCCTGCATGAACATGGCTGGGGAATACTAGAGTGAAACAACAACAACAACAACAACAACAAACCCCCAAGATGACGACAAAACAAAACAAAACCCCAAACAAACAAACAAACAAAAACCCTGGAGCCAGGTCTTGCTCAAGGAAAAGGGTGAGGGAAGAAGATACCTTTCTTTGCTCATAAGAGTGGATGAAGTTATATCAAATATTTGGAAATTCAAGAGCTGGAAACTTTTTCGGGATGCAAGCTTAGGAATCCCATTGGTGAGCTCTTATTAAAGATGATAGGTACTTACTTGAAAGACAGGGTGGAGATTTGGTCTCTGGAGCACTCACTCCCAATTCACAAATGGGGTGGCAGAAAAACAGGGTTAGCGGGGACATCAAAAGATTACTTCAGAATTCTGAAAATGGAAACCCGGAGGCCTTGCATACAAGAGTTAGAAATTAAAGGGAGGAAAAGGAGCTTAGAAAAGAACTGGCCCAACTTTGAAAATGTATAAATAGCTTTAGTGGAGAGTGGTATCTGAAATATCTCTAAGTGGCCACCTGCAAAGGCAGTAGAATTCCTCCCAGGGTACAGGAATTGGAGTTATTGATAGAACTTCTTCCACCTGGGTTTCAAATCAGACAACAGAATTGATACCACGAGGCAGTTAAAACCACGAAGCCAGGCTGTGTAAGCCCCTCTTCCATTTTCTGTTTACCTTGGCTATCCCTAAATCTCTAGGGACTGGAGCTGGACAGCAACATGGGTCTAGGCCGTGCCATGGATACACGTGGAGCTTGCAGAACATTGCTTTCTCTGGGGAAAGGCTGGCTGTTCACAGGATTGGCATCGGATCAGTGACAGGATGCTGCAGTGCTCACACTGGCTCTGGGAAGCGAAGGGTTTCTAAATTTTGTTTTGTATAGGGCCGGTGTTATGGCATTTTATGCCCTCACTGCTCCCTGGAATGTGGAATGTATGATACGAGACAGATTCAACTACAGAGAAATCTAGTTCCAAGGATGCTGAACCACATCTGCAGTTCCAGCTCAAGGGGCCCCCCAGCCTGTAGCTTCTGTTAGACCCTCACACAAAGCCCTTCTGGCTAGGGTAAAAGCAGGAAAAGACAAAAAAAAAAAAAAAAAAAAAAAGAAGAAGAAGAAGAAGAGGAAAAAAAAAACCACGGTGGTTTTACACTTACAAGAGGTTTCAAGTTTCTCTGTAGGAAAGGGGGATTGACTTGACAGGGATTATGCTTCACAGGAAAGGGCTTTATTGGGGTGTTTTCTACTGTTAGGATCATATTATTTGAGTTATAATGTTTATATCATCTAGTGACTTCATATAATGGGGAGGGGAAGGGGGTGGTTTGGAGGTTTGCCTCTGCTAGGCTCAGCTCAACGATTACAACATCCCGCAAATAAATGGCCTCCCTCCCCTCCCCCTTCTTCCACGGTCTCTTCCAGCAATGGCAGCAGCTGGCTGGCAGAACTAGCACATGGTATCTCAGAATCAAATCACCAACCGAAATACTACTCGCCATAAGATGAAAAACTAAATTTCGCCCCCGAAAGTCAGTTTGGGAGGTCACTGTGTAACGTACAACTGTATTACCTCTCAGGCCGACCACTCAGAATATGGGGGCGGGAGGCACCCTAGCCTCCAGGCGGGGGCTCAAGGCTTCCCCTGCCTCTTTACTCCCCCTCCAGAGAGGAGAAAATGTGATCCAAGTCAAGGATGACACCCAAGTTCTATAGGAGAGACAGCGAGGGGGACAGCTTTGGCTCAGAAGGGCAGAAGTGATCCTCAGAGCTATTTGTGTCTTCTCTTGCAAGGGGCTGGAAGCTACTCTCCACCAGCAAAGGCTGAGTGGGCCCCGGGAAGAGCTCAGGTCGATAATGGCCTGTTATAGGCCTTAGGAGCAAGAGTCCTCACGGCTGACCTGTGGTCCTGAGGAGAGTTTGCCAGGGTAAAAAGTTGGCTTGTCATGTCTTTCTCTGGTCATCTAGGAGGACCAGTTGCTAAACGGAATTTGGGATACTGATCTTGTCCTTTCTTTACCTCTGTCAGTATAACCATAACGACACAGGTGATTTTTAAAGGCTTCTATTCTAAATCTGGCTGAAACACAAGGAAATCGATTCCGTATATGAATCCTCCTTAAAAGAAGTGGTGGTGTTAGGAGGAGGAACCCACTTTGGAGGTAGGTACTGAATCAGGAACGTCCTGATTCACAGATGGGAAACTGTGGGTAAGAACAAGTGTCTATCACGGAACAGCTCCCTCTTGTCCTCAGCACAAAATTGCAAATCTTCCGAATAGTCATTTCCAAACAGAAAACCTGCTATCAAAGAAGGAAGATAATTTAATGCCAACGGTAGCAGAGTTGTTGTTGTTGTTTTGACACAGATGAATTAGTTGCAGGTTTACTTCAGGGTCACATTCTCCATACCACGGTATTATTTTTGTAACAGCCTGGATCTGGGTAGTTCCTTCTCTTCAAAGGACGCATTTATCCCAACAATTTAGAATTGTTACTTTAGAATTTGAAAATGGAAACCCAGAGGCCTTGAATAGAAGAGTTAGAAATTAGACAAGGAGATTCGAAAAGAACTGGCCCAACTTTGAAGGAGGGCTTGTGTATTAACAGATATGAGGCTCTTTCACAGAACGAATATATCTAATTGCATAAATGTGTCACATCCCCAAATTTGTGGGCCGTGGAGAAACCAAAGCATCTGACAGTCAAGTAAAAGGCTTATGCGAGTGTACAGAGCTGACTCAGAGGAGAGTCAGGATAAAAATAAGCGGTTCTTCTGGCTTTAAATGCACCACCCCGTTACAACTACCACGGGGTGGGGCTTTTTTAGACCCACAGCTTGGAGAACTGGCTTCCACCTGGGGCATTTGGTTACTTTCAAGCTTAAGAGACCAGCAGGAAGGAGCACCTGGGTGGCTCAGTCGGTTGGGCATCTAACTCTTGATTTCAGCTTGGGTCATGATCCCAGGGTCGTGGGAGTGAGCCCTGCATTGGGGCTCCGTGCTGAGTGTGGAGCCTGCTTAAGATTCTCTTCCTCCCTCCCTCAGTCCCTCTCCCCCACTCAAGCTCTCTCTTTCTCAAATTAAAAAACAAAAAACAAAACACAGACAGAGGGTAGTAGGATAAAAAGGTAGCTGACTGGCCTCCTTGCCCCAAAAGGAAAATTTGAACATTGTTCTTATTAATTCCTTTCCTGGGGCAGCTGTTCAAAGAATTTTAATATTCGACTTTTGCCAATATGACAGACAACTTATTTATTTACTTTTCATTTGTGAGAAATAGGTCTAAAGAGAGCCTTTGTGGGGTGCCCGGGTGGCTCAGTTGGTTACGCATCCTACTCTTGATATGAGATCAGGTCCCAATCTCCAGGTCGTGAGTTCAAGCCCCATATTGGGCTCCACACTGGGTGTGGAACCTACTTAAATAAATAAATGAAAATACTTAAAAAATTTTTTTAAGTAAATAAATACTGAGAGCCTTTGCAGCAGAGATGACAGGATGGCTTCCTCTACTGTGGGCCTTATGTCAACGACAGCAGATTTTACCACGGAGAGCTGCTCATCAGGCAACACACCAAGAAAAGGGGAAACAGGGCATTTTTCCTGAATGGTGAAAAAAATGCAAAACTAAACCTTCTTCAACATCCCTCTTATAATTTATTCCCAATTTACATGATTCTTCTCTAAGCCGGCATTAAAGAAAAGTGCTAATAATACTTTTATTATCATTAAAAAGTCTTTTAAGTGGGACTTAGGCACTGTGGACAATTTCATCTTTGACTTCAAACTTAAAATCTGACAGGAGAAAATCCCAACTCTAGAGAAATTAGGAAATCAGCTTCTCCGAGAACTGTTCTATCTATGGCCCTCCTCCTAAAAGCAGAAACTGGGCAAGTGCGTCAAGGGTGCCTACACTGTGACTTGTTCTCTAGCACATGCAGTTTTACTGGGAAACATAGCATTAGCTGCACAAAGTCTAAATGCAGCCTGGGAAGAGTTGGCTTGAGGATGTGTTTGAAGGAGGAATCAGAAAATGAGAACTAGTCCTAACTAGTTTTTTTCCTATTTATCTCTGAGGTCATCCCAAGGACTCTCAGAACTGGGGTTTTGAGATCCTCTACTGCTCTAAGCGGTTAGAGGCTGGTGTTGGGGCTGTTGAAAGACGGGAGTGGGAAGGGTTCATAACAGAGAGCGGGCTGGTGTGCAAAATGCATTCACCAAGTAGTGGCTGTGTGCAGTGCTCAGTGCTATGGCTCCAGCAGTTACAAAGAAACGTAGCACAGGGATTCTCTGTTTTTGGAGACACTTAGAGCCTAAGAGAAATTGTTTCCTGTTTCAACAAGAATGTGAGTCGGGAAGCAGGGACTAAGTTTAATATTCATCAAAATACAGAAGACATTAAAACCCTATGCTGCTTTTTCCTTATTCCTCAAGAAAGATTCCTTGGAGAGGGAAAGGAATTGAGGGGCAGAAATCTGACTTGAGCAGCCCTCGTCACTGTGATGTCATCACCACTAAATTATTCTCTATTAAGATTCAGATTTCAACACTTGGGGTAGGCACTCCAGGATCTGGTCTTTACTGTGGGCCTGCAGCCACGTAGAAGACACAGCCTCCTCGTCTATTCTACCTTTTCTATGGGAAAAGTATAAAGGACCCTCATTAAGTGCCCTTTCAGGCAGTCACAAAGCATTTCCAGGCACTCAGCTGAAAAGTGTTTATGTAAGCTGAAGTCCTCCTCAGCCCCTCCGGAGAAGCACAGATATCAGCATCCTCTTACACAGCTGATATCTAGGGTTACCTCCTGAGAGGTTTCAAAGTCTCTCACAAAAGAACAATCTGCCCAGGCCTGTTCTTTTTTTAATGGGGGAAGGAAGACATTCCTGCAGGCCCAATTTATAGTGAGGGAAATATTTCAGGGAAAAAAAAACCACCACGTTAGAGCAAAACACAAATGCAACAGTCTCATCTCAGTGGTGAGGATGAGGGATAGGAACTCAGAAGAGCTCTTTAAAACCCTGAGGCAGCTGCACTGAATCATTACTACTAAGTTTTGGGTTGCTTTTTCACGGATTGTCCTTTTCATGCTTATCCGGTGGCCCTGGTTTAGCTCACACGGCCCTTGTCCTGACCGCACGTGTCTGTGAGCTGTTGGCCAAGATGGTGGAGGATGTCTCAGGTGGGTGCAGCTGAGGCAAGCAGACCCCTAGAACCTGGCCTCACTTCAGGGGAGGAGGCCTCTCGGGTTCTGAGGTTGCACAGAGGCTGGGTTCTTTCTGGTACTTCCTGTGATGTTCATTTGAGGAGACAAGGCATTTGATGAGTGCCCAGCGGAAGGGTCACAGCCGGAGTGAAGCTCCCCCGTAGCTGAGTAACAGTCTGGGAAGTATCATTTTAAAATGACATGTATCCGACCACAGTGGCAAATGAAACAGGACAGAGAAGGCCAAGGAGTAGGGAAATTACAGCTTTGTCATTCCCAAGTCCAAATGTAAGCCTGAGCAGGAGACCTCTGCTGCGCTGTGGCAGGCAAACACCCGAGCTTCAGTCCCGGAGGCGAGGCTGGAGCTTGGAGGGGAAGAGCAGGCAGCAATCTTCACTGGGAGCTAAAGCCACAGCTCCACGGCAAGCGGGAGATAAAAGGGTAATATCCTTGGATCAAGTCTCAACACCTCTCTCTCCAGGGAAGCTAAACCACCCTCTCCTATTAGCACCCCCTTTAGACAGCTACAGAGACAAACAGAGACAAAGAGAGGCGGGCGGCCTCATTGGGCAGTAGCAGCCCTACCCCAGAAGCCCAGGCCGGCAGCCTGGCAGTGGCGGGGTTAAAGCAAGCACTTAAAAGAAAACTGGAACCCCATTAAGCCCGGGCTCATTAAGCCCAGGCTCGGAGAACAGGGAGCAGCGGGGAAGCCAAAGGAAACTAATTTTGGAGGTTCTCCAAGCTGCCAATCACAAGCATATTTCTAACAGTCCCAGTGTTGTTTGAGTTGGTTGTTTTTCCAAAGGCTGCACAATAGGGTCTGGTTATTCATTGAAAAAGTCTGCAAGGGAGCCCCGCCCTCCATTCACAACCAATTTGGAATGCTCCATTCAGGCAAGAGGGGGACTCAGCAGCTCAGCTCGCTGGGGCAGACGGAACAGAGCCCAGCTGTCGCCACAGGGACGCTAGCTCGCCCAGTGCGCTGTGTTTATGTAAGAAATTCAGACACTGCAGGCGCCTGCCTGCTCTGCACCCTCCCTAAGATTCAGATGGCCAAGACCCTGGCTGAAATCTGAAATCTGCAAGGATGTGCAAGTCAGCTGTAAGGTCAGCAAGTGCCCTCTGGCAAAAGAAAACTATCCAGTGCTGCCCTGTTCAGAATCTGACTATAGCTACCAGCTGAGAGAAACAGACTTCACAGGTATTTCTCCTGCCTCCCGGGGGGCAAGCTGGTTTGTATTAGAGGACAGCTCTCTATGGAACTCAGCCTTTCCAGACTCCCTCCTTTTCCATTCACTGCCAATAGCTACATCAGGAGCCACCTGGCATCCTCCCCAAGGGAGAGGGTCTCTGGAGACACTACTAGATTCTCTGGCTGCAGAGGGGGGAGGGTGCAAGCCACCTATTACGAACAGCTTCACAGTTCTTTTACTGGTTTCACATCGGGCTTGGAAGGTTTATAATCTGTGCGTGCTCACACACACACACACACACACACATACCATGCCCAAGAGACATCAAAAGGGAAGAGCATGAGTATCTGGGGTTGGCGGATGAAAACTACTCCAAGGGCAACGCAAAGTACAAGGCTAAAAACTGGTTAGGTTTCTTCGAGAATTTTTCCCAACTTTTCAATAATTACCCTGAAGGAGATCTGATAAAGCCAGTCTGACAGCCAGAGTTTATTGCAAGAAAAGCATACTACTTTATGAAAATCAAATCCAGGAGGTAAATTAGCTCATGGGTTGTTTCCTTTTTTCCGTAACACATTTGGCTATTTTCAAATACCTTCTGTTTACCTCTTCTCATTGCCTGCCCCCATTACCAACACTAGTGAACCCAGATGGAGACATGGGAAGCATTCCTCTATACTTTTTCTGACCACAGAATCCCCATTTGGTGCCTTGGCTGCTCTGCAGACCAGTGGCAAACTCCTGGCCTCTTGATAGCTAGATCTTATCTTTCTCCCTGGAGTCTTTGCACCCTACACTGCCACTTTCCCCCAGACGCTTCCTCCTCCTGGGCAGGGGAGCCCCCTTTATTTGCTATAGAGAGGCTCTTCTCCTTGAGAGGAGCTGCTACTCCATTGTCATCTACCTGCCAAGCCTAAACGTGTTCTTATATTGTGGTTACACACACACACACACACACACACATTCACACGCACCCACCAGTATCTACACTAGGGGCCAGCATCTACACTACGGCCCCTCCTTTAAGCTGAGCCTCTCAGAAGGCTGGGACAATGACAGAAACCGACGACCAAAGCCTCTGTTAAATGAGCTTGATGAGTTCACAAAATGAATTTTTAAAAAAGCAACCTAATCCGGTACTGGCATCAGCATGCCTGGCACTTGTCCAAGAGCTGGGAGCTGCAACATGACAAGACTCTGAGCTCCTTGGATTCCAAGAGGAGAAGCACTGTGTGCCAGGGCACAGATGGGGCCCAAGCTGCCTCAAGGGCAGCCATGTGCCTGAGAGGGGGCTGTCAGCCTCTGAGCCTGGAGGTACTTTACCACCACTGAAACTGGAGAAACATGTGGAGGGTACAGTCTCTGGGTAGAGAATCCCACACCCCACCCAACCCCACCACCACTAACGTTTTTTCCTGGGACTGAAATTAAAACAATGATACTCTTAGATGGTAGAAATGGCAGATAATACAAATTCTCAGCTTTATCATGCTATCTACGTCTTAATCTTATAAGAGTAAAGAATGCTGAAAACTGGGGATAGATGGTAATTTCTCAATTGCTACCAGGATTTTGTTACCTCTGGAATCTACATAAGCGATCTGCCTGGGGCAGACACACATGGAATTCCCCATCCCAAGTCTTTCTTGCCAAGCACAAAGGACTGGGAAGGTTACTGGGTCTTATTAGAGGGCTAAGAGCTGTAAGACATCGAAGAGGAAGAGAAAAATTCACTGGTTTCAGTACGCCTGACTGAATTAAAATGAGACAAAATGGATTCTCTGTGAACATATGGCTCTCTTAGGTAACCGGGAACTCTAGGTCTTGGATCCTTAAGAGTCCTGGTCTAAGGATCTTGGAGGCTGGCTATCAAAACAGGAAGGATTTCAAGTCACTTAGCACCCTCTCAGTGGTAAGGTAGTGGGCTAGCTAACAAAGACTTTGAAAGTTACACTGTAGCCTGGAGTCAAATAACCTCTTCCCCCCCCCCCCCCCACCCCACATATCCCTCTGGCTTCCTGGATGTAGCCCTCTTCTGTCTTCTACCTTCAGAACTCTCCAGAGCTCTTGAAAAAGACAAACTGATAGCCTTGACTCCTTCAAATCTCTTATTTTCAAAGTGCCTACTGTTGTTTTCTTACTTTCCATAACAAAAAGAATTTGGGATGATCTTTTCAAATAAAAATGGCCCAAGGCCACACAGAAAGTAAACCCAGAGTTTTGTTACAAACTGGGTCCAAAATGATGTGCCCTTTACAAAAGGAAGGCACTGCCTCTACTATGTCAATTTCATATGTAGTAAAAAAAAAATCCAGTTGAATAATCTCATATTGAAACAAGATTAAGATCAATGTGTTTTAGGATCAAGGGCTGCCATAACAGTTCATTCTATTTTCCCAGCCACCTATTACAATGTATTTATGAAAAGTTGATTTTATCAGTTAATTAGCCAGTCCTTAGGAAATTACTAGTACTTCCTTCAGTCGGTCCAAATTCTTTTTGAAACACAGATCTAAAAAAGAACACTTCAAGGGGAAAATAAGGTCATTTGGATTTTCCAACAATTCTCTAAATTATATTTGCTATGGAAGCCATGGTTTTATTTTATTTATTTAAAAAAATTTTTTTAATGTTTATTCATTTTTGAGAGAGGCAGAGACAGAATGTGAGTGGGTTAGGGGCGGAGAGAGAGGGAGACACAGAATCTGAAGCAGGCTCCAGGCTCTGAGCTGTCAGCACAGAGACTGATGTGGGGCTTGAACTCACGAGCTGTGAGATCATGACCTGAGCCGAAGTCGGTTGCTCAACTGACTGAGCCACCCAGGTGCCCCCAGAGGCCATGTTTGAAAATAAGATTTTTATCATGCTTTTTTCCCCAGTGTAAAATATTTTTGTTGTTCAAGATGCTGACAGTTAAATATTCACAATATCACAATTGAAACAAATGCATGAGATTAAAAATAAAATTAGAACTGAAATCTGCATTTAAAAAATACTACTATGAATATATGCTAAAATCTAGTAATATCCTTAAATGCCCAAGCATTTAGCCCAGAAAAATTAATGTAAGCCCCCCACAAATCTAAGCTCTTTGAGTTCCAATCTTATCCATGGCTTTGATTTATAGTTAATTCTATGAAAGTGTGTGGTAAAAATGTACACACATCTAACTGCTGACCCAGATTTCCTGGTTTGTAACTCTGTGTGTTAATATACATATCTAGCTACACACACATTTATATAGATATACATGCATTCACACACTTATTTATATAAGATATATACACACAGCTTTATCTGTATGCACATTAAGGTGTCTTGCAGAAAAGATGTCAGTTTTATAATTTTTCTGTTTTATAGGTCTCTTTCTTCCAAATCCTAGATAGAAATACTCAAAGCACCAAGATATTTAATCCGTCTCTCAGCATCATGGAATGAAGAAATCTGAGGTGTCAGACTAGGTAGCCGGCAGTCTCCCTAAGTCTTTCCTGAGTGCTGTCTCTAGGTCTTTGAAATAATGAGGGAGAGCCCAGAACTCACCTGTACATGCCAATACCCCCTGGGTCTGCAGCTTTGTGACAGTTTCTTTAAGGACCTTATTGTATAACTTTTTCCTCTTCATTTCACCTAACCTCTCCATTTGCCTCAAACCACCAGTCAGTCTCTCCAGTTACCTGGACCTTATATTAGCCCCTCTATAAAGTGAAGGAGTTGGGCAAGACTATCTCTACAAGGGACTTGCAGCACAAACAATCCAGAATCTTCAAGGTTACTTCTCAGGACCAAGGAACAATGGGGGACACTGGTAGAACTCCTATGGTCTACAGGCTGTCCTTTCTGTTCCCTTGAATTTGACCTTTAAGAGTTTCCAATGGGGATGCTTTACTAATGTCTGTATTTGTGACGTAAAGTGAAATCTATACAGCTAGAAGTAAGCTGAACATTTCTAGAAGACAACAATGGTTTCGTTTATTCAAATAACACTTATGGACGGATGCCTATGGGTAGGAACCCAAATCTGGAAAACTTACAAAATATAATCTCTTTAGAAGCTGAGCTCATAGCACTTACTGAAAAAAGTAAGCTATAATCTTCAAAATTGACATTCTGAAATAAAAACAACTACCCAGATTACTTAGTATTTCTTTTTCTCTCATACATACATACACACAGACTCTCACTGCCTCTCTCTCTCTCTCTCTCTCTCTCTTACACACACACACACACACACACACACACAGAGTAATCAAATGATCGTTAAAAGGAAAGGTAGACTATAATCAGCGGCAGGCCACAGAAACATACTTGTTACAAATGCTTTTGCAACTACAGGGAAAAGGTTTGTTTTATTGGGCAAGTGCAAGTTTGGTTTATAGTTCATTGATTGGCTGATTCAAATCAACTCATAAGATTTTATTAAATTTGAGTGAGTTTCTCCCCCCTCCCCTGGCATAGTCATGGGCTCTTCCAGAAGGTGACTACAGTGAAAGTTAATCCATAATCCAAGGCTGTGACATGTGCTACTGGGAGTAAGCCCAGCCCAAGGCTCTGCCAGCTCCCACGCATCTACACTGGCCATCCACAACCTAAGGCAAACCAGTCGCACTTAACAGTAAGGATGAACAGCTCAAAGACATCCCACCCCACACTTGTATTTTTACCTAACCTCTAAGGCCAGGTGATCCATTTGAAGCTATCCTTCTTAAGGCTCTATCTCCCAAAATAAGAGTCAGAGAGGGGGAAAGAATTATTAACAGACTTTTTGAGGCTTCTCAACCATCTGTTTTATCCTTAAAGTCCAGAAAAGCTCAACCTGAAGAAGTTAAAGCAAAATGCAAACAAAGTAAAAAACACATCACACTTGGTAAGCAGAAATATCTCCCAAAGCATGTCCATTTTAGGTAGGTATGGCAATTTAATTAGAGTTTAGCACATTCTATTCGTTGAGCAGGAATTACTTCTAAGGAGCCAAACAAAACACATTTATTGATTCCTTCTCTTTAGCCTAACATCTCTCCAAATATAAATCTTGTTTACGGACATCTTTCTCTCAAGAGTCTACCTTTGCTTCAGTTACATAAAATAAATTTGAATGCAGTCACCTCATCTCCCTTTTAACTCTTTGGGTTACGGAGAAACAAACAGAAGTGTCATAAAAGCATTTCAAAGAACTTCTGCCAAGAAAGCTCCCAGGCTGCAGTTTCTGCTGCTCTGAGCAGAAACGGGAAAGGCTGGGCCAAATTGTCAACACAGAACAAAGTGGGATTACAAATCCTGTCTTTTATCTTGCAACACACACACACACACACACACACACACACACACACACACACACACACACACATCTGGGTTATCTTTAGCCTTTTAGTGGCAAGCTTCCCAATCACTTGAAAGCAATCAAAGGGCAATAATTAACATGCACTTACTTTCCTATAGAAAACAACTATAGCAAGCTGTGACAACGCTAAGGTAACTATGCATCTGTGGGTTATAGTTTATCCCTTTTAAAGGTTTCATGGCATTGTGCCTTGAAAAGGAGGTCTATCATTAAAGAATGTTTAGATGGTCCATCTAGTCTTTCATCTAATGACTCAGAACACCCAGCTTTTACTTCGATACAAAGATACCCCCTCTTTCCAGTGGCATTTACACACACACACACACACACACACACACACGATAAAACAAAAAAACAAAGCCAGGAAGAAATTTGTTGGTGCAAAATGAGAAATCGAATCCTTGCCTGGCTCAGGTGTTTGCTATTATAAACTATGACTAAGAGACATGAATTTCTCTATGATGCAACTCTCAAGAGAGGCAACGTTTTCTCCAGGCCTCTCTTAAACCTGCTCACTCGCCAGTGACTAATGCTCTCTAGAGCTGCCCTGTGCCACTCACATTTCATCAGCCGGCTTTGTCCTTGATAGCTCTGCCTAGACCATAAAAGCTCCCAAACCTGTTGAGGACAGCCCCGAAAGATCAGTGCAAAGCTAACCATGTCCTTACCAGTGCCCAGAGCCATCTTTTGAGCTTCCTGCTGCATTTGGTATCTCAATGATAGGAGCACTTAATGACCATTTGAAGAAAAAGTTTTCACTCCCCTCTGAAAGATAAAGTCCTGACAACTGTATGAAAAATAAGGGTAAATCAGGTCATGCCGTGACCACCCTCTGTCAACCCAGAAGTAGAAACAAAATTGACAACATGTGGGGAAGCTACAATTAACTGGAATCTTCCATTAACTATTTTCTGCACCTTTTAAAAGAGAAAGAATGTCAGGTTCATGATCTGCATCAAGGACTTAATTTATAAAACAAACAAAAAACACCATATAATAATGTCTGGTTAATGGATGCTAAGGCCAACATCTTATATATATAATGTCAATCGATTTATAATTTTGAGTTTGAAGCCTTGCAATATTCTTAGGCAAAAAGAAATTTAGGATGAAACTGTGTTCAGTAAATCTCACCTGCAATAGAATAAAAGCAGTTTAGAAATAACTCCAACAAAGAATGAAACAAAAGTTTTGGGGGTTAACTTTGAATTACTAAAAGAAACTAAATGCATTCCACTGTCCGAATATGCTGGCGACGGCCGAAAAGAGTTTTTCCACGCATGGATGTTCCAAGACCAAACATTTTCAGAACAAATGTGCCGCCACCAGAAAGGTACTTACAGTTATCAGACTGGAAATCTGGGACAAACTGTTCATCATCAGGAACTTGTGCTGGAAAAGAGATTTTTTATTTTAGACCTTGAAGTTTTATTAAAAAGCACAGGAAAATGTTTTCTATGGAAACTCAGACAGCCAAGAAACTTGCCTTCAGCTAACCAAGCCTCTTGAAGTTGACTGAGATCCTGAAACAACTCTGGAATTGAAAACAGAAGACACCAGCATGAGAACTCCTGGTGGTGGGGGTGGGGGCAGAAGACTGAGGGCGAGTCTGCGCTCCTTTCACAGAGGGCTGTGCACAGAGGGCCTTTGGAGGAAGCCACAGCCCCAAGGGAAAGCTTCACTACCTTCAGAATCATGGGCCAGATCTGTGTCCAAAAACTTCCTCTTTCTGTCAATCACAGGCCGCCCTCTACATTCCTCTGACCGAGATTTCTGAAAGAGGCCAAAAGACAGTGAAGGCTCAAGGGTAAGAAAGGGGTCAAAAAAGGGGGTTGTGCCACTAACCCAATAAGGAGAAGATTCATATTCGAAGAGGGGGAACAAAACAAACCAAAGCCACATAAACTTACCCCTGGGACCATAAAAGGGACTTGCTGATCATAAAACCCATCCATGGTGCTTCCAACGCCTCTAATATCACTTTGAAAGGTTTCAGCATTGAGCAATTTCTGGGAGGAAAGGGGTCCTCCTGTAATATGAATTTGGGAGATTTTAACAGAGGGGGGATGGGAAGAGAAATGAAGTAATTACTATTGCTTTCTTTAGGGGTTGTGCAAAATCACTACCTTTCTCTGAGGTACTTAAAGCCTGCTCAAGGTGTGAGCTTTACAGACTAAAAGTTCTCTTGGTTAAGGGCATCAAAGGTTCTTCACGTACTTCGAGTCACATTGATTTACCTACCTATTGTTCCCTCTCTCTCTCTTATCATTAACATGGTAAGTTACCTGCTACTAACTGCTCCCTATATAAACAAAGCCCCAAACCCCTTATTTTCATTATAAAAGGGTGATTTCAAGATTCTCTCCAATAGAAGATTCTCCTGGGCATTGGTAATGTTAGGTCTTTTTTTTTTTTTTAAATAAGTTCATTCTTGACAGTACAGTGACAGGAAGTAGAGAAAATGGGTTTAAGCATTCCAAATTATTGGCAATTAAGAATCTGACATACATAGTGTTTCTAAAAGTAGTTTGTAGGTCAGTGGTAAAACACCGCATATAGTTCCAGGGATATATCGATCAGAAGTATACTTAATCTTCACACAACACTCTTAAAACCTAAATCTTCTGTGCAAACAGATATGGTGTCTGTCATGTCACAAATACTCCTATGGCAACTTACAGAAATATCTATGACACCACCAATTTCTAAAATAAATAAGATAGCTACGAAAACTAAGGGATAAAGGAAACTAAATTCCACCACACATATTTTAAATGCATCTTTGCCACAGGTCTTTAAAAACAAACATTAAAAGCAAAAGATCCATGTAAAGAAAATTCAGTTTGTTTCTTATCGTGAAGTCAATTTTCCTCAAACTTGCCAAAAAAAAAAAATTAAACTTGTTTCAGCACTGTCTAGTCTTGCAGCTAGGAAAACAGGTTGAAGGTCAAAATGGAAAGGAGGGAACTATTTTCTAATTTGGGAGGAATCAAGTAACAATATTAGGAAGGTACCATCTTCCCAAACACTTTGTTTCATTCTCCAAATAGAGATGCAGTTAAATAAAAAAAAATGGAGAAAACAGGAATTTCATTTACCCCATCTCTAAACAATGCAAAATGCTTAAGGATAATTCTTTTGTTTGCCTTGTATACAAATTTTTAAAAGGGAACTTTCTCTCCGTGGGCAATTCCATCCAGTGTGTTTTTCACTTTGTGGACAACATCAATTTTTTTAAGTGAGCAGGGTACAAGAAAACCCTTCGTGGCCAACGTCCTCTCAGCACTGGGGCCCAAGTAATCAGGTATTTTCAAAGTCAAAGAGAAAGAAGGAGAGGAGCAAAACTGCATACAGTCCATAATTTCCTAGAAAAACACTCCCGTTAGCCTGCCTGCGTGCCTTCCAAACAGCGCTAAACGTTCAGAATAAAGCCTCTTTCTCAAATGTCACCAACCCGTAGAGAAAATCTGAGAAACATCGGCAGTGAGTTCAGGGCCATCAAAATGAGTCCTCTGTAGCTTTCAAAATCTGTCAGATTAAATCGTGACCTTAGAAATTCTGTAAACGTCTATGGCGAGAGGGGACAACGGGGAAAAGATCGGAAAGGGGACATGTTTTCAGAGCCTCACGATGAAATCAATTGCAAAATACTTCACCAGGAAGAGCAAAAATACCTTTTCAAAAATCAAGTAAAAGAGAGAAGCTACCATAAGCGAACCCAAAAGAGGCATCAAGGATGTTTGAAGCAGCTCTCAGAGTTCAAGGGCTAGGAAAATCGTGTTCAAAGTATAATTTTTTAAAAAACCTTAAGGGAGTTTAAGCCACTTCCTTTGTGGTCCCCCCCTTCCCGGTGCCCCCAGGAAAACTTTAACGCGGCGCAGCGGCGCGATCGAGGCCCCTCCCCCGCGGCGCGCAGCGGGCCTGGTTTTATGAATGGGAGAGCGAGCCGCGGCCGCCACATCAGGTAAAGGCTGTAACTGGATCCTTCGCGCTGGGCCCCATTCACAAAACAAGACACACTTCCACCCAATTCCCAGCCTTCCCCATTCATGAAAACTCCTTCAGATGCACCCCCGCCCCCACTCCCAACGCACGCCCAGCCTCCGACGCAGGCCCCTCACCCCAGCGATTTAGGAAGAAAGCTCAATGCTTCATTCACAAAAAGGGATAGAAAAAAAAAAAAGCCGCAGGGAGCAACGAGCCAACGAAAGAAACCCGCTTCATTCATAAAGTCATCCACATTCATAAAACCGAGCTGCGGCGCGGGGCGCTACCAACCTCTTCCAATGCCCCCAGCCCTCCAAACCTCCAAACATCTCTCCTTGGCACTGCTCCTCAATAGGAGTTCGGTTCCCCCCAGAGGTCTCCTCTCTGAAAATGCGGACAGATCCCTAATCCAGTGCGAGGCTCCAGCATCTCTCCATCCCCCCCCTCCGCACCCGTTTTCCCCACTATTCCCAGGCCGCTGCTCCGATGCTCCCCGATTTCTCGAGAACCGCGGTGCAGCCTGACGCCCTCAAGCTGCTGGGGGTGGGAGTTGGGGGATTGAGTGTCCACTTTCCACAATTTGAAACTTGCAAGGCCTGCCTAAGTTCCTGGCCAACCCCCAACCCCTCAGGCTGCACATGCCTGTGTCACTTAACCCCTCCCGGTGCTTTGGGGGACATCACCTCTCAAATATTCCACCTTCAAGCTGCTTCCCGCCCCCTCCTCTCCACTGCAAAGCTCCGCCGGGCGTCTCTTCTCGCGAGCCTCCAAGTCTCCCCCGGGTTCTCAGACCTCCAGAGATGGTAAAGCCCCGCAACTCTGCACCGCCCCCCCCCATCCGCACCCAGGAGCCCCCGCATCTTGCACCCGGACGCGCCTCGGGGCGACGTGCGGAAACCCGCTCTCTGCGCGCTCCGGAACCGTTAGCCCCCTCACCTCCTCCCAGAAACCGAACCGGACCGGGCCACGAGAGGAGGGGGCGCCCGGCTCGGGGGGTGGCTCAGTTGAGATAGAAAGTGCACCCCGACTTTGAGGATTCTGAATCAGCCAGTGAACTCTCGCCGGTTGGGCCCTTCGGACCCGTTCCAGGACACCCCGATGCCCCCCTACCTCCTCGACGCCCCCTCACCTGAGGCAGCCGCTTTCCTCCCGTTGCAGCGGCCCCGGGGCGCAGGCGCGCTCACGCACGCGCGCACCGGGCCTGGGCGCCTGGGCGAATGGCTGGGCCGAACCGCTCCGGAGACGCTGAACCGCTCCGCGCACCAGCGGCTGGACTCTGCGCCGCAGCTGCCAACCAGGCTGGAGCGCTGGCCCGGCCCCCTGGGGCCTGCTGCTCCGCCCGTCACCATTGGCCCGCAGTCCTAGCTCAGCCTGGTTCTCATTGGTCCGAGGCCGCCCCAGCGCCTGTCCATCACGTCTTGTTTACCCTGTCTGCGGGCAAATCCAGCCAAGCCGCCCCATCAACTCCAGTTCCCATTGGTTAATATTGCCTCTCTTCCCACCCACTCAGGGGTCTGTTTTACATAATTTATGCACCGGGGGCCATTGGCCAATCAGCACAGGCTTGTTTATATAATGAATGTAAGGACGTTTTTCATTCATAAAAAACGCGACCTGAGGGGGAAGCTTAGCTGAGTCAGTGAAGCACTTAAAGGGGCCGAAGCCAATAAGAGTCACGTTTACTTTTCTCCTATCAGCTCTCCCAACTTTTCACCGAGGGATGGCTCTTCCCCGTCCCCATTTACCCCTACTTCTCCACCCCCCCAACCCCCACCCCCCGCAACGCCACCGCCTGGATAGGTCGCTGGGCGCCAGACGTTCGCAGCTGCAGCACCAAGCAAAGTTATCATTTTAGAATTCAGGCGAGAGGAATTCGTCATTCCACCCAGAGAGAAACTCGCTGACCGACCTGGGCGTTCGGCCCACAGAAACACAGAAAACGGAAACCGAGCCCTCTAATCTTAGTTACCTTTAAGAGAGGCCTTAATTTCCTTTAACCAGGTTTCCAGTGAGGAAGAATAAGCAGTATCTCCCTTTAAAATCTGAGCTCTCAAATAGATTTTAGGTACTATTTTATACTGGCAAGGCCTAAGGCCCAACTAAATTCCGTTTTCTCCCCATGTTTAATTGCAGTTTACAACCTCCGCCAGAGTGAGTTCTGGAGCCCAGACGAGATGAGAGAGGGTCGGTGCTCAAAGAAATCCTCTCCGGGGACGGCAGCACCCGACCTAGAAACATAAATCCCTCCGAAACGGGCCTGCAGAGTTCGACCGCCTGCCTCCCTTCCGGGGCTGCTTGTTTTCCATTTAAGTGTTGAATGCAAGATGGTGCATTTGCGAATTAGATCCCGTGCAGCTGGGAACGACGAGAAGCTACTCCGCTTGCCAAACGATCGGGCACTAACTGCAATTGCTGAGATTCTTAACAGGGTGTTCCAGGAAACAAATAAATAAGCAATCCTCTCCCCTCTCTGCCCTTGCTACCCACTTCTGTGAAGGCTGGGGGCAGCTCTGCGCTCCCCCAGGATGCTGGGGTGCCCTACCACCATTCACCCAGTGAATAGGGAGGAAAGACATCAAGTTAGGAGAAAGCCCTAGCGAAGGAGGTCCCAGGGTAGCCAACTGTGGGGCTTCCACCCCCCCCCCAACATTCATGAGGAATGCAGTGTGGTTTTTTAGAAAAAAAATTTTTTAATTTATTTTAATTTATTTAGTTTGAGAGAGCGCATTCTGGGAAGAGGCAGAGAGAGCATCCCAAGCAGGCTCCAGCACTGTCAGCACAGAAACCAATGCAGGGACTTCATCTCAGGAACTATGAGATCATGACCTGAGCTGAAATCAAGGGTCAGATGCTTAACCAACTGAGCCACCCAGGCATATCCCCACCAAAAAACATTTTAAGTCACAATTTGCCCACCTTCTTTTCTGCTTCCATTTGTGTATCTTAAAGAGAGAAGCCACTTGGTTGGTCATTTATAGTCCAAGAAACGTTGGGCTTCAGCAAAGGGACCTGGAGTACCTTGATTGAATCCTGGACCCAGCACTGGCAGGGTGTGAGCTACTGGCTTTGCGAGAGACTGGAGTGGGCATGAGCTGATGCATGGGAACGTGCTCTGAACTTTTAACAAGCAGTTCCATGATACTTAATTTCCTAGTAGAGCATTTTGCTTCTGATCCCAGCTCTAGTACAGTTTTTCCCTTAGCGCCTCTCTTCATTCCCCAGGTAGTGCTATTTCTGTTTGGTGGCTTGAAATTTTACCCTAGTTCTGCTGTGCTTCCAACTGGTTGCTACCAGCCCCGAGGGCTTTTTCTATCCAGCTAAACTCCCAACCCAAGTTAGCCACCCATCTTCTTCCCGCCCAGCCTGGGCTGCCTCCACCCCACCTCCATCCCACCCCATCTTCTGCTTTCTGATCTAGTTTCTCCAGAAGAACTTTCCTATTCCTCTTCACTTCAGTCTGTCTCTCACGCCCCAGCCCTCCCGAAGGCCTGCAGCCCTCTCCACAAATCCTTACCATATTAGCCTTAGTATCTCAATCACAGTGTGACTCTGGTTACGGGGAAACAGTGAAGGACATTTCCCAGCAACTTCCTCCACAGGGTCGGTCTCAGTCTGGGTACCTGGAATGTGACTCGTGACCTTTGCCTCAAGGCAAAGCCCTCCAGCCCACCTTGGGAAGGGAAGTTGGTATTTCAGGATTAAGTAGTAATAAAGAGTGGCTAAATTAGGGACAGCGGAAAAGTTGGGGATGGGTTTTTATAAGAAGGTTGTCGCAGACCGGAGATCACGTATAGGGATTTACACCAGAATAGAGTTACTGCCAATTAAACATTTGGTTATTCAACTGGTAAACATTGATTTTGTACCAAATACTCAGCCAGACCCCGCGCTAGGCAAAAACGTTACGGAGATGAATAAAATCTAGTCTTTGTCTTAGAAGATCCTCCAATCTATTGCACAGTTCAGCAGCTGGAATTTACTGAGCGCTTAATATATCACTTGTTCATGCCACATACAATTCTCCACGGATTATCTCCCTTAATGCTCATAATAGTAGTGCTGGAGTGGTCGCTACAGCTACAATCTGCATCTTGTGATGAGAAACTGAGGCACAGAGAGATTAAGTCACTTGCCAATGGCCACAGAGCTTGTAGGATGCTGAACCTGGGTGAGAACTAAGGCAGGCAGGCCCCAGAGTCTGTATGTGGGAGAAATAGCCTGTACCTCGGCAAACCACCAGGAAATATCATTTGAACTCCAAATGGTGGAGGACGGAACTGGTTGATATCACAGGGAAGCAGATTTTAGTCTTCTACATGATAAAACTAGATCATTAGGAAGGATTTGGGATGTTTAGAGTGGCCCAGTGAAGGAACACTCCCACTGGTAATGAGTGTCCTGCCACAGGACAAAGTTACATGGAAAGATTTAGGGGTAGTGCAGAGGAACCACTGCCCTGGGGGTGAGAGATGAACTCAGAGGAGTGTTCTAGCTCTAAGAGTGTTCTAGCTCTAAGATTCTGGAATTTGGAGCTTGTGTTGGACAGGGAGGTCCCTGGGCCCAGGCACCATGGCTATCGTGTGAGCCGTGAGGGTATAACTCATGATGACCCATCTCATCAGGCTGAGTCCTGGGCTCAGAGTTGGTTCCTTTTTGTTTAGTGTTTCTGATGTTTTTCCTTCATGTCTCTTCCTTCTTTTCTTCTGCTTCTCCTTCTTGATGATTTATGTCCTCTGCTCCCATCCCCATCCCACTCTCCATCTTCTCTGGTTATCTTTGCTTTATAAGAATTAAGGGTCAGTATTTAGAAGTTCTTTGTCTAGTACATTGAGTCTTTCCTCCTCAAAACATTATTTATTGGAAGTTTGGTTCAGCATGTGTTCTAATGTACCATTCCTTCTGCTCCAGGAGAGTAACGGGACTGCAAAAGATAACGAAAAGAGCAATCAGCCTCTGGAACGCTCATCTCGTGTCAACATAGCTATTGTCCTCCAGTGGTAGCAAAACTCACTTAATTACAATAGGACAACTCTCGCCTCGTTCTTCAATTTGCAGTCTGTCTTCAGGGAAACAGCATGGAAGGATGGAAAAAGAAGTCCCTTGCCCCAAGCCTGAAAATTTCTGTTTCCCTTAGAGGACAGCTTTTAAAGTTTTTCCTACAATTCCAAAAGTAAGTTAAAGTTTAAGGCAGGCAATCCTGCCTCCAGCTGATTGCCAAAATGGCAGTGGGAAATGTGTCTGTGTCCGGCTCTTTGTCCCTCACACTGGGAAACTGCTTCGTCTTCCTCTGTTAGAACTGTTGTGGTGAGTGTAGCCACGTGAAGAGGCCTCCTTGTGGGCTACATGGTCCCTGGGGCCCTTTTCCACTGTGGTATTAGTAGGAGGAAGGGACTTGCGGACAATGTCAAAAAGGTAAGGAAATGCTTGTTTGTTTCGTCTTCAAGGGAGAGACGAAGAACTCCCTTTGGCTAGCACATCTTCCTTTCTAAAATTCAGGAGTAAATACCCTCAAAACAGAGGAGAGGAAAGAAAATGTTTTAGATTCAATGTCTCTTTAAGCAAATAGGGGCCATATTGCATACAGGGTTCCTTATAGCCAGGGAATAATAACAGCTGACATTTACTGAGTGCTTAATATGAGCCAGATACTTTTCCAAACCCTTCACATGTGTTAGCACATTTAGTCCCAACAACAGTCCTCTGAGGGAGGTCCTATTATTATCACCTCCACTTTTCACAGATGAGGAATTTTCGGTACAGGAAGGTTACATAAATCACTCCAGGTCACAGAGCCAGCACACAGTGAGAGGGAGAGGGTACCTAAGGGGGCCCCTCCGGAGCCCCCCATTACCCACTCCACTGGGCTGCCTCAGCCCCGGGGAAGCAAGGGGAATGACCACAGCAAACACTGAAGGAGCACTTCGTTGTGCCGGGCCCGTTAGGGGATTGGCTTATAGTGACCCACTTGATTCTTCTACCAACCTGTGATGGAGACACCATTATTATCCCTATTTTACAGATGGGGAAGCTGAGGCACGGAGAGGTTAGGTAATTTGCCTAAGATGTAAGAGCTGGAGTTGGAGTCAGGAGCTGATGAGGATCTTACACAGAGTCCTCGCTCCAAAACGTGTCAACATGAGGTCTAAGGTCCTGCAATCTCCCTCTGTTGATTTCCTTCACCCTGCCTTCACCTTGCCACTCCCATGGAAGTCCCTGTGCTTCCTTGGGAACTTGCTCCAGTAACCCCCACGTGACCTGGAAATTATTATCCTGGGTCAGCAAGACTTGGTCTCCATTAAGGCCACTTTAGAAAGAGAATGGAAGTTACCTTCATGGCGCATCCCCTGTATGCCAGGCTCTACGCTAAATGCTTCACAGACGTCATCTTATTTAATATTCCCGACCCTCCTCAGAGGCAGTACCAATACCCAATTTGCAGCTGTGAAAACTGAGGGTCAAAGTGAGAGGTTAAAAAATATATCTGAGCTTTCATAGTTATGAAGGAGCAAGCCAGGCCTCTGACCAACTGGCCTCCTGGAACGTTAGTCTTCTCCTGGCTCATTTCCTAAGCTTGAGAACATTCTCTCTCCTGCTTCCTCCTCCTAACTTGAATTCTTAGATTTTATAAAGCATCTACCCTCAAGGGGCACATGTCATATTTAATGATTTTTTTTTAAGTTTTATTTATTTATTTTGAGGGAGAGAGAGAGAGCAGGAGAGGGGCAGAGAGAGAGAGAGAGAGAGTCCCAGTCAGGCTCTGCTCTGTCAGCACACAGTCTGATGCAGGGCTCAGACTCCCGAACCATGAGATCATGACCTGAGCCGAAATCAATAGTCCGACACTTAACTGACTGAGCCGCCCAGGTACCCTGCATATGTCATATTTAGATTCCTGGTGGCTGAGGGATTTCTCCCTTAAGCCCAAAACTTAAAACACACACACACACACACACACACACACACACATACACACACACACACACACAAACAGTAGGGTGGAGATCTTTGGAAACTTCCTATGGTTTCCCACAGCCTTCAGAAAGGAGTCGAGCTCTGCAGTGGCATCCCCACGATGCACGGCGCACTGTCTTTCCCGAGCCTCCTGGGCCCTTCCATGTGACCATACAGGACAGAGATGCCTGTTCATTGAACCAGTCACATGACAGCATCCAATTTTACCTCTGAGGCCCAAGAAGGATTGCGTGTCCTCACGTGAAGGAGACTCAGGCTGCTGCAGCTTGGGGGGAATCCCATGTCTTATCTTTAAAGTTCCCTTACTCCTTTTCCACGTTAGGTTGTCAATAAGAGCTTCTCAATATGTCAAGAACATGCTTCTCCAGCAGCCCTTCACGTCTACCGTAATTTTCTGCTTCTGCTCGCCAAGGGCTCGGAAAGCAGCAAACCACGTGAGGTAGAATTGGGCGTAGAGAAAGAGTCCGTGGGTTCTGAGTGAGAGCTAAAGGGCCCCTCCAATGGGGAAGTGGATGAAGTTGAATGTGTAGACTTGGCAAAGTCTATTTTGACCAGTCAGAGGCCTCTTTTTGCTTCCTTGTATGCGTTAGTGGGGAGTTGTGTATGGCCAGGGGTTAACACTGTGACATTCTCAGTTTAGCCCCCCCAAGTGTGAGTAGCAGGCTAACTCAGAACTTGCCCGCCTCAAGCTCTGCGAGGCTTCACTTTGGCATCGCCCGTTGGCCCCAGGGGAAGAACAGGCTGGCGGGGCTGGAATGCGGATTCTCTCATGGGCCTGCTTCAACGTGGCAGCTGGAGAGCGGGTGGTAAGGAGGGCGGTTCTTTCAGTTCTTGGCTTGGTTTGTTAAGCACCCACCTCTGCTTCAGCTCTGTCAGGCCTGTGGAGGGGGCTGTATTTATTTTGAGTTGGACAAAAGGAAAGATCAAGTATGGCCAGCTGGTAAGGGAGCCCCCAGGTGAGATGCCCCATCAGTGGATTTGGTCACCTGGCTTCAATCGGGCATCAGCCTGCCTTTTCACCCTGGGGCAGCCCTCCCCCTGATTGCCACACGAAGCCAAACAATCAGAGTGTTCGAAAACAAGCCGTGTCCTCTTCTGGCCCTCCTCCACCGTGATTCTTGCTAGTCGTCTCTCACCTGCCCCTTGGGCTCTGACTTGGGGCAGGACGCAAGCGCTGTAGGGAACACAGCTTGGCTCCGTCTCCCCTGTCCCGTTGCTGAATATCTAGGAGGCTGGAAGGTCGGCATCCGCCCCTTAAGAGAGACTGTCAGCTTGGCGTAAGGGAATGCTCAGACATCTCAATTGTGACCTATTTTGTGTGTTTGTTTACTTTTTACTGAAGTGTAACATCTAGATAGGTACACAAATCATATTTTTACAAAGCAAGAGCCTCTGTGCATGCAGACCTGGATTATAAGACAGAACATTATCAGCTTCCTGCTCCCAAAAGACCCCCTCATGCCCCATTCTCCTCACTAAGTCCCTCTCCCCCCTCCCCACAAAGGTAGCCACCATTCTGGCTTCTAGTATCATAGATCAATCTTGCCTGTTTTTGTACTTTATATAGATAGAATCCTATAGTACATACTCTTCCATGTCTGGCTTCTTTTCTTCAACATTGTATTTGGCAGAGACATTCGTGCTGTCGTGTGGAATTGTGTGTCATTCATTCTCTGCTGTATAGTATCCCATTGTATGAATATATTAAAGGTGACTCATCCAATTTACTGTTAATGGACTTTTAGGCAATTTCTAGTTTTTGCTATTACTAATGACACTGTTATGAATATTCTAGTAAGACTCTAGAGTGTGTTTTGGGGTAACATTGACCTAAATGAACCATTGAATTGGTTCATTTAAAATGTAGTCATAAGATTCAGTTTAGTGTCTTATTTTAGTGTCACATGAGTGACAGACTCATGACAAAGATCTCAACATCACAGAAAGGTGTAGAATGGAAAACAGAAGCTCCTACATCACCTCCCAGCCTGTACCCATTATGCAGAATCATGCATTGTTAACAGTTTCTTGTGTATTATTCTAGATATGCTCTATTGCTTAGACAATAGTATCTAAGTACAGTATATGCAGTATAGCCTTAAAAAATACCCCATACATTGTATTTTACTGCACTACGTTTCTGCCCCCTGCCCCTCCCCCCCTTAGCACTGTAGTGTCCCAGCAATAAGTGGATGAGTGTCTGGCCTTGGAAGGTGAATGGCCTATCCCTCCTGTCGGATGAAGCTGGGCTATCACTTTTAATGGGCTGTTATTAAGGTAAGACACAGGGGAGTTTATGCAGCAGTAACTTTAATTTCTACTTCTATAAACATTTGTTGAGTGGCTGAGATCCTCAGTGTGAGGTTTGTCTGAGAAGAGCTCCCAGTCTGGTGGGAAGTGGGTGCAAGGCGCAACAACAAATAGCTATCATATGACGTTTACAGGTGTCGTAACAAAGACCCGTGAATGGGTTCTGGGAGTACAAATGAAGGAGCGGTGAGTACTTCCTGTTAGGGTCAAAGAAGGCACCCGAGAGAGCTGACATTTGGGCCAGCACTGGAATGCTTAATTACTAGAACTTTGTTGGGCAGAGCAAGGAGGGAAAGGCCTTCCAGGCAAAAGGACCAACTCTCCCAAACATAGGGAGGCTGGGCAGAAACTGGCAGATTCAGGGACTGGCCACTGCTCATGCGTGGCTAGACTGCAGGATATTAGGGCCAGGATATGTGACTGAGACCAGGTAAAATAGGTATTTTGGGGACAGGACATCACGGGTCTTACACCACCATTACATGGGTGATCATTCACATTTTGGAATCATGGGATACATCTCTTAGGTGCTTAAAAACAATCAGCCAAAAGACACAAAAAGATTGCCTCCAACATCGTATCCCTCGCGATGCTCTCAATTGAAGTATATATCACATTGCTCATGAGTCTGTATTGTCCATGAGACAAGCTCCTCTAATAGGGACCCTCTTATATGCTTGTCTGAATTACCCAGCCCCAAACACAGCACCTGCACTCAGCAAATGGTCACCAAAGGATGAACGAATGAGCAGCAAGTGATTTCGACTGCGTGGCAAAACTCTTGCTTGAGAAAGGGGGTGGCTGGGCTAGCTTCTCTTTGTGGATATGTTTTTAGGCACGCCCAGCTTCTCCTTGCCCACGTGGTGGGAGAGGAATGAGGAGCCGCTAACCTGGCTTCTGCACTCGCTCAGGGTGTGTGCTGAGGGAAGTGCTTCATTTCCTTAGCAACACTACCTGTGCCCTACATGGAGCTTCATTTCAGCCAGATCGGGGATGGCGTGAACCTTGGTGAAACCCTACGGCCTCATCTCAGCCCTTGGGGACCCACGGGAACTCATAGTGCGCTAAAATGTCCGCATCTTCCATTTCCATTTTGGAAATCCAGGCCTTGTTCAGAAAAAAGGGATCAGCTTCCTCATTGACTCATTCAGCCTACATCCTCCCCTGCAGGCAGGGCCTTATCCACTGGGCTGGCAACATTAAACACGTCTGAGAAACCACTTTCCCTTTCTCCTTAGTCTGCCTGGCCTTCCTAAATGCACCAGCTCCCTGCACGAGGCCCCTCTCTGCACCTGGAGGGCCCCCTTTAAGCAGCCCAGAAAGAGCTGCATTTCTGCCTGACCTTCAAGGACTTTTTTTTTTTTTTTTTTTTTTTTTTTTTTTTACCAGGTAGCATCCATGTTGGGAGAATTTCACATGCCCTTTGACTTGAACTGCCTTCGAAATCTTTCCTCACTCCTGTTGCTCTTTTCTGCATGCCTAATTGCTTTGTATATTTATCTGGATTTCATCTGGACCTTCCCACTTAGGAATGTTCATTTTGAACCTGGAAACTGACCTCAGGGCCTGTTCTGACAGAGTTGTCTCAACCACAGTAGAATATAAATGCTAAATATGGTCTTCCTCTTCCTCCCTATGTGTTAAACTGCCTTCAATAATGAGATGTAATTTTTCATCACGGGATCCGCATTTTACCCTTTCCAACCCACACACTCCTGAAAGAGTGAGGGTAGCATTCATTTACAACTACATGTATACCTTGCAAATGTAAATGGTAGCGAGGTAATCCATATGGTAATATGGCAATAGCTCTATAGTCTCATGTCTGCAAGAAACTCTTTGTTAAAAAATCTTCAGCGGGTTAGACTACGTCTCCCTGCATCCCAGATTCACTGCCTTCTCTTGCAGTTACTGAATTATACTTGCACTCCCTTGTGTGGTAATAGAGAGTGAATACAGAGCCAAAGTCCTACTTCATACCTCAGCCCCATCACTATTAAATATATGACTCTAGGTGCAGGCCACTTCACTTCTCTGCACACTAGTTTCCTATCTGAAAAATGGGAATAATAACTTGCCGCACAGAGTTCGTTGGACTATTCAGTGAGATTGAGCATGAAGGTGTCCAGGGCCTAGTAGACACGGGCAGTGACACTGGTTTTGCCTCATGGCTCTGCCACTTGCTGAGTGGGTGAATTTGAGCAAATTTAATCTCTCTGAGCCTCGGTTTTATCATTGCAAAATAGGGATACTAATGCAAGAAGGAGTAAATAGAATGTTCGAAAAGCATCTAGCAGAATGGGACAGATTCGATACATTGCCTCCCTCTTCTCTTCTCTGTATAAATTCAGGCACTAGGTGAACCTTTCATGACCACTACTGACCTTTGCAGTATTTCCTGGGAGGAATGACAGAGTTTCTAACATCTCGCTTCTCAAAGTAATATTTTCCTTTCTTGTAGATTTCACTAGTGTTTTCCTTGTAACTACTTTTCTCTGATGTCTAGTGTTTCTCTCCCCATCAATTTCTGAAGGGACTGAAGGAGATCCGCTGGATCTTAAGACAGAGGGCAGAATGCCTTCACGGAGAATGTGTTCTTTGAATGGGACCTTGAAGAATGCCGCAGTATTCTTTGGCAGAGAAGGGGGTGTGTGAGATCACAGGGAGAATAGAATGATACAGGCACAAATATGCATGAATGTGTGATACGTTGTGGGGAAGGGGTGTAATGTGCCTGAAGCAATGGTTTGCAAAGTCACCCAGGTGTGCTGGCTCACAGCAATCATAAGTTTCTTATACAAAGAATACCATGATTTTTTCTAAAAAGGCAATCACGAAAGCATGTGGTACATAATTCTATCCACATGAACCCCAACAATTTTATTAGTAGAAAATGGGAATTTATTTTTTGTGTACATATAAAACCGTAACATGAGCACATATCTGTCAAATAAACAAGTTACTGAAGGTGCATGATGGGCTGTTCCTGAGGCTTTTCCACAATTTTTCACCGGGGACTTGTTTTTTTGCTTTGCCGTCTGTCGGCTCTCACTAGAGATAGGCAGAGCTGCTGGTGCCAAAGGTTTAATAAAAGTTGATGGGAAAAAACTTAACATTGAGAAAATTGTATCTTTGAGCATAATTTGGACAAGACTCCATTATTCGATTTTAGTGAAGGAACATTTCTTTCCAAGTGATGGGACTTCTCAGGCTCCCCTGAAGTGTCGCCTGCAGGATGGGGAGAGCTGGGCTGGATGCTGGGGTGGGGGTAGGGAGAATGAGGTGGGGGGAGTATGGAGGGGACGTAGGGCAGAGGAGGGCCAGTTTGGGGGGAGTTGGGTAGGGACTGTATAGTGGACAGCTGAGGAGTGTGGATAGGATTCCTTGAGCAAGAGGGAGCTGAGGTAAGTTCTGGAGTAGAGGAGTGACAAGTGAAAAGGAGAAACTTGGAAAAGATATATCGAATGGGTGTGAAGGGTGGCTTGTAGTACATCAGAGCAGAGAGGAGAGAGAAAAATAGCTCAGAGGCCTGCTGAAGAGATGGGGGACAGGGAGGACCAAAAAAGCATTCGTTCTAGATGCCCCTTGTCCTGGCCCAGAACCCTCCCAAGTGCAAATGAACAGGACTAGGTCTACCAGAAGAATGGGGAAGACTGGCTATGGGCTCCTGGCACTCTGAGTGTCTCCGAATGATTGGAATCAACCCAGCACGGCCTTCTGCTGCTGCTTTCTGCCTCTGCTAGCTTGCACAGTGGAGGGAGAACAGGGTTCTAAATTCCTGCAGTAAGTGACTAAGCTCACACCAGGCTGGGGAGGAGGCTCATATATGCTTACGTCCCTGACTCCCTCCCCCCTCACACACCAGAAATTTCATCCAAGAGCCCTTCATCAAGCCTGACCGTGAATGGTAGAGGTCAATTTTGAGCTCAAGTCCAGGGTTGACAAGGAACAGAATTCCAAGGGCTGTTACATTTGTTATTTTAAAAGATTTGGTACATCATTACTTGCAAGGGAGTAGGATCGGAAGTAGAAATTGTTCTTTCAACTGGCAGGCGTGCATTTCTCTCATGATACTTTAAAAAATTTTTAAATTTATGGCCTAATTCCAATCAGATATTTAATAGTCTCACTTTTTTACAGTTTCCCCCAAATTGTTTGTTTCTGTTAATTTTTAAATCAATCTTCTTAATTCACCAGATTGGGGATTTGGTCTTGGAAAAGTTTAAAAACCATTTCAAATTGTAAAATCATTATATGCTCATTGTGTACAATTAGGAAAATACAAAAACGATTAAAAATTAACAGGCACCCATAATTCTAGAAATGAATACTGTTAACATTTAAACATATTTCTTCCCTGGCTTTTTTCTTCACTGTTTTACATAATGGAGATGTATTTTTTAATATATAACTTTGCATTTTGCCTAACATTATATTGGAGGCATGTCCCCAGGGCATTAAACACTCTTCATAAACTCCATTTTTAAGGTTTGCCTTGTATGCCTTCTTATGGCTATAGCATCATTTACTTGTTTCCCTCCTGTTGGAAATTAGGCTGTTTCCAAATTTTTGAGGTTAAAAACAACACTACTGTGACAATCTCTCTCTCTCTCTCTCTCTGTCTCTCTCCCTGTGTGTGTGTGTGTGTGTGTGTGTATTTTAGTATAGGTATGACTGTTGGAGATCCAGCCAGACCTTGTTGCCTGGGGGTCCAGGACCACTTTCCACTGTGAATGACAGCTTCTGGCTGAAGGAAGGGGACACCAGGGGCATCCATCTGGCCCCCGGGAGAGGCAAGAATACCCAGAGCACAGGGCTGTTGTAAACACATCAGAGAGGTCTTGTAATTCCACTCTGTAATGGGGGAATCTAAAAGATAATTCATTTTCAAAGGAAACATAGAGGCTTTCAAAAAGTCTTTTGAATTGATTGGGTTAGTATTGTGTTGCTTTTACATGTGTTAAATTTTTAAAATTACATGTTAAAAAATAGAGGATCTAATGAGGTAGAGAATAGCAGTTGCTTTGAATAACAAACTAGTAGGAATAAGCAGACATTGGCTTCCTGAAGTTCTGTGCAGGCTGGCTTGCTTGGTGAAGCAGTACCCTGGGAAGCAGCTTTGGGGTCAGCAAATCAGAATTCTGACTCTAGCTGGGCTACCTTGGGCAAGTTGCTTGGCATCTCTGAGCCTTACATTCTCCACTTATGAAATGAAGCAGATGATGACACTAATATTTTTCACCCGCAGTTTGTTGAGAGGCTTAAAACACCAGCTAAGGGCCTATAAATGGCAGCTAAGACTGTGCCCTAAGAAGTGACTGAGGCTTGTTCTTGAACTGGAATTGTAGAAAGGTGTGCCTGACCTCAGGCCAGTTCAACCTGGAAGACTCACACTTACACAACATGGCGATGTAGCCGGGAGTCCTGGGTTATATTTTCAGAATCTGCTGCAGAGACTTAAGCCATCCCTCTTCAGGCATTTAATAAATGGTTTCATCTGTGTACCCTGGGTTTCCATAACTGATAGTTCGACGCTGTGTTGTTGTTGTTTTTTGTCCCAGCCTGTAAGTAGGGACAGGGCTGGGCTAAGGGAACACTGAAACATTGCATTTCTGGGTCAGATGCTTCAAAACCCTGCAATCAAACCTGAGGCCATATTCGGAAACAACTGTATCCAATGACAGCTTATTATGGAAGGTTCTGAACTTCTAAGAATTCCCTAGTAGGAAACAAACAAAATACAAAGATCTCTTCCTAATTTTCTGCCACTAGGAATTGTTTTTCTTCCTGACTTCTTCAATCATTCTGCATGTTTGTTAAAATGTAGGCACACTGATCCATGGTGTGTGTGATGCTTGGGTGGGCAGAAGGCTAGCTTCAGGAGGCCGGGGAGATGGAGGAAGTCTGGTTTAATGCACACACGTTTCTGGGAGGTATACTCTCCATTAATTAACCATGGAAATCAAGTAAAGTTTTCTGGTGTGAGTGTGCATCGATGTGTTTTCACAAGTTTGGCTCTTCCTAATCTCTGGAACGATGGTGAAGAGAATCTTATGATGACCTGGCATGTCTGGGATCCTAAGGCCCATGGGAGGGTTTTTTTGTTTTAAGATTTTATTTATTTAAAAAAAATTTTTTTTAACGTTTATTTATTTTTGAGAAGAGAGAGACAGAGCATGAGCGGGGGAGGAGAGAGAAAGAGAGAGACACAGAATCTGAAACAGGCTCCAGGCTCTGAGCTGTCAGCACAGAGCCCTACACGGGCTCGAACTCACCGACCATGAAATCATGACCTGAGCCGAAGTCAGACGCTCAACCAACTGAGCCACCCAGGCGCCCCTTAAGATTTTATTTTTAAGTAATCTCTACCACCAACATGGGGCTTGAATTCACATCCCCAAGATCAAGAGTCACATGCTCTACCGATAGACACAGCTAGGCGCCCCTGGAGGAGGCGGTTTTATTTAGAAATGTTCAAAGGGAATCTTAATATCCAGTCTTCATTTGCCCATCTCTCTGGGAAGGAAAGAGTTACACCTCCCGCCCCCACCATGGACATTTTATTTTTGCAGTTCTTTGAAGTGCCCTCAGAGAGCTAAGCATCAGGCTGAAGGCAGCTCTGTGTATCTTTGCAACAGATTAGAACATATTCACATTTTATTTGCTCACAGAACAAATATTTCCCTTGGAATGAAACCGAGGCAGTGAAGCAGGATCAGGCAGGACTAGCCACAAAAGACAGCACCCCCAACCCCCAGGGCCAGGCCGACTCAGGGCCTACACCCATGGTTCTCCCTCTCACCTCATTGAGGCCCTATAGACCCATAGTGATTGATTAATTGAGTCATTTATTCATTTGGAAATAATGATTGAGCCCCCACCATGAACCAAGGACCGTGCAGGTTGCAGAAATAAAAAGAGAAACAGACTCTGTCCTCACGGGTCTCAGAGTCAAGTAGGGGAGATATGTTTGTATATGTGTATCTCTAATCAAGGCGAAAGAGATACGTCTTCAGAACTCACGAGAGCCAATGTTTTGAGGTGGATGCTTACTCTGTTTGTGTGTTGGGGGTGCATAAGGGTGGGGGGGGGACCAGTGGAAGGTGTGTGACACAGTGTGGTGTGTAGGTGCCTCTGTGTGTGCGTGGGGGGGTATGTGTACATGCATGTGCTTGTGGTGTGGGGGTGCTGTGTATGTGTGCAAGGGAGTCAGTGTATATGTATGTGTTAAGTGATGGTGGTGAATATGGGTGTGAGTATGCGGTAGTGGTGGTGATATGTATGCACGTGTGATGCTGCTGTGTATGTATGTGTATGTTGTGTGTGTGTGTGTGTGTGTGTGTGTGTGTGCGCGCGCGCGCGCGCAGTCTACTTGTTTCTATGGCGGTGGTAGGATTGAGAGAGGGAAGGCCTGTTGTTAAAGGAAGGTGGGGAGGAGCTGGGTGGTGGTGACAGGGAGTGGGGAGGGCCCAGCAGGCAGAGGAGCTGTGCCAGAAAAGGCCTGGGGATGAGAAGACTCTAGAAGGGATGTGTGAGGGGAGGGTGAACGGTCAGAAGTAAGCTAGAAGGGAGTATTTAATTCTGGTAACTGCTTTTTGATCCAGACAATGGCAGTTTTGCTTTCTTCCCCAGATGTCCCTCTTCCTGGGCTCACGCGAGGATCTTGGTTAAAGGAACCGTTTCCTTCCCTGAAGATCAACCCCAGCTAAGACTCAGTCCTCAGGACTGAATCTCTGAGCGCTGACTGGGCCCCTTCTCTACCTGGGCAGCTGCACTAGGCATGGTTCAGAGCTCTTCCAGCCTCCCGAGCTCTCAAAATAGCAAAAGCAGATTCTACTGGGCTTGGGGCTGAGGAGGTGTAAAGACTGGAATCCCTGAGGCAAAGGTCAGAAGAAGGTGCGGAGTCCATCTACCGACTGGAAAAGCAGGGGGATTGCTGGCTTCCTCCTAATTCACGGGCTACCCTGGCTAGATCTGCATTTTGTGGAGCTTTTTAAAGAACAAACAAGGAGGCAGATGGTAGGAGCTGGCTCCTTTTCTCAAATTTTGGTTTGCTTTTCATTACTTTTCCCTCTCTCGATAGGGACAAAGCTGCTGCATGATTAAAACTTGGCCAGATAAGAATGATTTCTTTCCATTTTATTAGGCAAGGAAAGCAAACCAACATTTACAGAAGATCTAATGTTTGCAAGATACATATCATCTTCATAGGTACCTCTGAGGTAAATATTATCATCCCCATCTTCTAGATGAGGAAGTCAGGACTAAGAGAGGTAAGGTAACTAGCACAAAATCATCCAAAACCTCTGTGAGCTCCCCATGACTGGTCACCTCGTTGACATTTGAATCCCAATCTGTTTGGCACTCACATTGGGCTCTTCTCATATGCTTCCGGAAGGTTAGGAGGAAGCAAGATACAGTGAAACGATGATGTGTTTTATTGTCAGATATGTAGGTTCAAACCCAAAATCTTCCCTGTACTGCTTCCATATGTGAACTTCCATCCCTTCCTCGTCAAATGTTCATCAAGGATCTATGCTATCCGTTGTCCAACACGGAGCTGGGAGCTGGGAACATGCTAGTTAACTCCACAGTCCCAGCCCTCCTAGACCTCCAGTCTGATGGCTAATGCAGACCATGAAACAGGTAATGACAACGTAGTCTGAGAAGGGCTGTGATGGGGAAGCACCAGATTTGGTGGGAGCACCTAGAACTTCTCTGTCTGCTACGGCAGCCACTCACCCCAGGCTAGTGCTGCCATATAAAATAAATACTGGGTTTTGAAGACTTGGGACAAAAAAATGATGTTAAGTATTTCATTAACTATTTCAGAGTATTTGAATTATTCATGTTATTTAAAATTATTTTAAGTATTTGAGTACTTGATTATTAAGTCATGAATACTTTTATATCGATTACGTGTTAAAATGATAATGTGTGGGAAATCCTGAATTAAATAAAGTAAGTTATTACAGTTCATTTCACCTGTTCTCTTTTACTCTTTTTACGTGCCTGCTAGAAAATTTAAGCTTACCTATGTGGCTCACGTTATATTTCTATTGAACAGCTTTGCTCCAGAAGAATAAAAACATGGGATCAGATTTCTTAGCGCAATGATCCGAGAACATTTGCCATGTGACCTCCCCAGGAAGGTGCACAAGACATGCATAACATGTTCTCTCCCTTCTCGTGTCATGGAATGCCACTGTTCATGGTGGGACCCTTGGTCCTCTAACAATAGGGAGAGGGTGTCTGGTGACAGCAGTAAGGCTTCTGGCTCAGCCTCCTTGAGGATTTCTTAGTCTCTGGGTCCAGCATCTTGAGAAGTAACTGTTGTAATCATTCCTTCCCCTCCCCCACCCCCAAGCCCCAGGGCTGGCAATCAACTGAAATAGATGTTGCTTAACACCATGGCCCCCAGCCGTCTTTGCTTTTCTTTCTTGTAGCAAAAGAAAGCCATGTGAAATATATGGAGTGAAATCTGATGTTCAATATAGTCATTGGATTAAAAGAGAAGATGACCCATTGGATTAACAAGAAGGTCTTTTCCTACATTAGATTCAGGAAACCGGGAAAAGTCTTGGGAACGGACTAGTCCCACTCAGATGTGGGGCTATGAGAGACTAAGCGGTTTGCCTAGGGCAGCAGAGCCCCCAAGGTGGGTGGGGCCTGGAATCCAGTCTCCCCTTCCTTACCCACACCATGCTGCCCATTCTTCTCTGAGATGCTCCTTTTCCAGCTCCTTCCTCCAGAAACTCCCCTTGTTCGGTGCTTCATCCTCTTCTGCTGTCTTCTCTCTCTGACCCAGTGTCTCCCCTTTAATGATACGGGGCGGCAGAAATAGGAGTCAAAAAGACCGAGACGGGGCTCAAGGATGGTGCACACTGACAAGACAAAATGGAACAGAAAAAAGGAAAAGATTTTGAATAGACACTAGCAAACGAAGCCAGGGAGGCTGTCTTGGCCTTAACAGGAGTTCAAGTGAAAAGACAACATGGGTGTGTGTGGAGGAGCAAGGATTTGGAACCACAGACTCCGGGCTTGAGGCCTGGCCGTGCGGCCTTGGAAAAACCTTAGCTTCCTCATCTCCAATCACCCTCCCTGGGCCGTGGTGAGGAGTCAATGAGACCGCGTTTCTGAAGGGACTTTGTGATCCGTGAAGCACCACCCCAATGGTAGTTACTAGCATTCACTGGAAGGGAGAGATGTCAGCTGTGAGAGCAGGATGAATTAGCAGAGCCATTCGGCTGCCAAAGAAAGCGAATGCGGAGTCCAGAGCGAGGGACGTGGCTTTGCACTTGTCCGCCCTTTTCTGGGGCGCTGCGCTCAGCTCTGGGAATCATTTTAAGAGGGATCTTTGGCAAACGGTTGTTGTTCTAGAGAAAGTTGTAAGAATAGCTTAGGGTCTGACAGTCACGACACATAAGGGATGATTTAAGGATTTAGAGGATGTTTAGTCTGGAGTGGGGGGAGAGAAAGAGTTAGGACTAGGTTACTGTTCTCAGATACCTGCACGCCGTCCCACAGAAGAGGTGACATGTATTTTGCGTTGCCAGTGGCCAAGCCAGGGAGTCAATGGGATCGGAGTCAATGGGAGGCAGACTTCGGGTGCAATAGGAACCTATCCAAGTCTCAGAGAACTGCTCCTGAAGGGGCTCTCTGGGAAGATGGTGGGCTGCCTTTCAAAGAAGTCTTCAGGCAGAGGTGGCTGTGGGCAGGACAGGTGCTGTGGTGCGGGTCTTGCTCTGGCTGAGAGGTCAGACTCCCGGCTGTCTGCAAACCCTCCAATTCCCAGACCACCACTTTTCCTTCTAATCTCTCTGATGTTTTCTGATCTTCCATCACCACTCTGGCTGTCTTTGACTTTCTGCTGCCTCTGTGAATGCCTTTAGGGTTTTAGATTCAGAAATGTTTCTGTAATAATTGATAGGCTGGTTTAATGGAAGGTAGGAGGAAAGAGCATTTAAAAACAAAGGGAGTTTTGTTACTGTTAAAGGCACACAGTAACCTGTGAAGTGGGGGAAGGAGAGGAAACACAGTCCCATGTGTTAGAAAATCTTGTAAATGCGACAGCAAGTGGCTTATTCTTCGCTATTGTTTAAAATGCAAACACAAATGCTAAGGGCCTTTGTTCTTGAATGGACCAGCATTTTCCTTGTTTACACAATTCTTTCCCTAGCTACAGAGATTGGAGAGAATTCTCACTATAAGAGTTGTATATCATAAACCACTTTCCGGATTCATAACCTAAATGTTTTGCAGATTCGGTTATATCAAATTCTGGACAGGAGGGGTTTCCTTGATTTCTTGACTCCAGAAAAGCCATCCTCCTGGGGAAAATATTTTTCACGCATAGTTAGTGTCTCAGTGGGGAGGGTGAGAATGGAGCGGAATGTCCCCAGTTGAGCCGCTGTGGAGCTATTTCCAGTATTTCGTCCTGCCCCCGGGAGCAATTACGCATCTGTGTCACAGGGCCCCACCTCAAACATCCCAACCGTCATTTCAGAAACCTCCACCTAGACTCTAAGGCACAAAATAGAACTCGGGCAGATGCAGGTGGAAAGGGGAGGGGATGGGTAGGAGTGAGTAACATTTTGGTTAGGCTCCCTGAGGCCAGAGTCCTTGCCCAGCCCTGAGGGTGACAGCAGGGACGTGGAGAAGACAGACTTCAGGGCATGGGTTCAGGGTCTTTGGGAACATTGTTGGTCAACTGTGGCAGGAAGAACCTGGAGAGGCAAGGAGACAATGGCTCTTCAGATTCTGGGACTCCCTGGGAAGGCCAGGCTGGGCAGGGCAGTGGGGGCAGACAGGGAAGGCAGCGGCAGCAAGCAGCGGCTATGCACCCTCATGCCTCCTCCTGAGGCCGCTCCTTTGTAGCCTTTTACCAGAGGCTTCGGAGTTGAGCCCACACCTCCTTGCCTAGCCCCACCCGGGTGTGAGTCTGAACCCCTGGCTTGGGACCGCTCATCCCGGGGACTAGCTGAAGGACTCTTCTCGGGGTCTACATTCTGGGGCGAGGGGCCGGCCACCTCTGATGTGAAGCCCATGGCCTCGCTTCATTCCAGACATGCTTCCTTTCCAGATCTCTTCTATCTCACGGCGCTCTTCCACAGCCTCCAGTTTCTGAGTTGTTCCAAAGCCCTGGCTTGTCTCTGTCCTTCCAGTGGTCCTGTTCTCCCAGCAGGGTGTGGTGCGGTGGCCGCAAGGATGTATGTACCAACCCAGCTTATAAAAGATCAGATTTGAGGCTCCTACTCTCAGGATGTAGGAGGTCTGACAGGGGCCCAGGAATCTGGACCTCGGGTGTTTCTGAAGTAAGTAGTCCATGCCCCACCTCCTCCCTGCAGAAATACTAGTTTAAAGGAAAGAGCAAGAATATATGGGATATGAGACAAGAACTGGGTGACTTACTGTGTTACTTGTTGAGCAAGTTAATTACCGTTTCTGAGCCTTTGTTTCCTCATCTATAAAATGCTAATCACTTCAGAGGGGAGTTTTCAGATATCAGTGAAATGATGTGCATGAAATGTTTGGTAGAGCCTTATTTAATAGGACTTTTGGCTTCCTCTCCCCCTCCTCCAGCACCAAGAAAGTGGTAACAGAGAGTTTCCATTCTTCCTAGTCCCGGCACATCAGTGGAAACCCTGGCAGTGCGCACCTGTGAATAGGCTACCCGGGAGTCTAGAGGAGCATGCTCGTCTCCAGTGCTCTGTGGCTGATCAGACAACCCAGATTTCTCAAGCGGTGGCTTGAAAAGAAACCACCCAGAGGTCAGAGGTCAGCTACCCGCTGTCACTTTTATTTGTAGTAAACCACAGAGTGAGGACACACATATACACGGTACATTACAGAACAATGTACGGCACTCAATGCAGGCAGACAGGCAGGCTCGAGCAGGCGGCCACCACTACGAACAGCATATCTATGGGTGGAGGAGGCTGTGGAGGTGGATGGACCACGAGCGAAGGATCTGGACCCGGCACTGTGTTACCTAGTTACTGCCTCAGTCTCGGCTGGTAGAGTCTGCATTTATGGGCCGTGGTTGAGGTGCGTTAGGACCTTCTGCTTCAACCTATGCCCAGGGTCACCCCCAAACACTGAGGTTTAGCTAAGTTCTCTAAGAGGAAGTGGCACTTTTCCACTGGTGGGAATGAGTTTTCTCCCAACATACTGGCGATGAGAAAGGGGAAGATAGGTCTGATACACAGAAGGGAAGATGTTTACACTTCAGGGATCAAGTATGTGTGTTTGTATATGTGTGTGTGTGTGTGTGTGTGTGTGTGCGCGCGTGTGTGTAAAGGTGGCGGGCTTATCAAAGAGTTTCCTCATAGAGTTTTTTTCATATTGGTCCCCCAAATCTGCTGATTTCTGAGCCTGATAAATCCTTAAGAGGGAAGAGAAGATTCTTGAAGCGGCCAGGAGTAGCCCTTCAGGGTAGCAGGGCTGGGGGAAACCTTGGGCCTGGTGGGAGACCCATAAGAACAAGGACCCTGCCCCCTCTCCTTTGGCCGCAGCATTTACCCCAGGTAAAGGCAAGATCATTGAAGAGGGAAAGTCTTTAGAGCCCCCTTGTTTGGTAGACAGAGAAAGAGAGGCCCCAGAAGGCTAAAGGACATGCCCAAGGCCATGTGGCTGAGACAGGACTGTAGCCTACTCCCCATGTTGCGCTTGTTTCCCAGGCAGGGTTTCATTCCTCACACCATCCTGGCATGTGGAATGGCTCCCTTCCACAGCAGCCTCTATGGGACAGTTGCCAGACTTTTCCAAGACAGGAAGGTCTTGTTTTCTGTAGAGAAAGAAAAGCATCCATCAGAAACCGCACCTTAGCAGTGGCTTCTTTGGGATTATGATTACTTGCTAACAATATCACTTTCTCTGAGGTATCTACCGAGCGTTGAGGGTGATGGTACACAGAGGCACAAAAGGTTGCTTCTTCTCATTCTGTGGAAGAGGGCAGCTGTGCTGTAAGCTGGGTCAGCAACTTGCTGTAGGACCTTCTTCTCTTTAGTCGGATCTCCTGCCTCTTGTCATCTGGAGAAGAAAGGAAGGAAGAAAATGGTGCAGGTTTTGAAATCTGCCTCCTCGTCAGGCGACCCACCCGCTAGGCCCACTACCCACACTGCCTCTATCAGCTGTAAGCAATCTTGGCAGGTTTGTGCAGATCAAAAAGGGCAACATTTGGAGCATCAGGCCCTGTCCAAGTGTAGACCTGGCTTGCCTCCTAACCAGAGGCCTGGAAAAACGGCTCTGGAGAGGAATTCTGCATATAGTGGCATTGGAGCCAGAGCTGAATGACCACCATTTGTTATTCAACTACAATCGACAGAGCACTGACATTGTGCTATGCTAGCTACCAACTCTGTGTGCAAGGCTGAACTTGATGACATGGAAGGAAGAGCCTTTCCAACAATAGGGGGCTGACTCCAAAACTCCCTGCTCAAAGGACTTTTTGTGTTAGTTGAGGTAGTTGATCAGAAATCACGACTCCAGTAGGGTTATACTTGTGGGTTCTTTCTTATTCTCTTTTTGTTGATTTCACAGAAACTAAACCTACTTAATTGCTATGGTCTCTGGTCCTTTCTTTGTTCCTGGCTCTATTGTTTTCATACTGAAGCTCATATCCTCTGGTCTGGGATGTTTGGCTATGCTGTTTTGCATTAAACTCCTCAGTGGTTCTATACCCACAAAGGTGCTTTAGGCCTGAGACATGACCCAAAAGGAAAAGAAAAAGGAGCGTATTATTGAACAGAGGGGTTTCAGTTAGGTAGTGGAGATAATTTCTTGATGTGGAGAAGCTGTAAGACACTTGAATACATTCTGAAATTGGGCTCGGGATGATGTTCTCTGATCTTTCCTGGGCCTTTTCAGCACAGACTTGCCTGGAGATAACAAAGTGGGCAAATGTCCCCTTAAGATCCCTATGATCCTCTGATTTTATGTATGAAAGCTCTAAAAATAGAATCATGGGAGGAAAGGGAAGAGAAACATCATGAGAATAAAAGAAAAAGGAAAAAGTGGAAGAAGTGGGCATTGCAGGTGGGTGCAGGTTGGGAAAAGCAGCATGTGCTGGGAAATGGCTGAGAAAAAGCAAGACAGCCATGTTGAAATACGTTAAGAAGTTAGGGTACAGTGCCTGGCAAATCAACATTGGTTAATAACACAGTATTTATGGATGAATAAATGAACCGCCCTCTCTGGCCCCAACCCACGGGTGGGAAAATGGAGACATAATCTGACACTCGCTCAAGTCCCTCCTGCTCCTTGGTGTCAGGTAGGAAGGGGTGCTGGCCCCAGGAGAGGAGAATAATGCTGAGCAGGGAGAGGAGAGCGCATCTCCCCACCTGCCTGTGGGCAGGAAGCATCCTGGGGTTGGTCATAGCCTTGAAGCTCTGGAAGGAGAATGAGAAGGCACAGGCTGAGCTCCCCATGTTGTCTGGCACTGCCCTGAGCTGTCCAGGCCTGGAGCCACTGGGGAGGCACAGTGGAGCCCATCATGGCCAAGGGCCCCCTGGCTCCTCCCTCTCCTCTTCTTCCCTCAGCCGCAAAAGAAGAACCAAATCCTTTCTCCTCTTGGGAGCCATGTAAAACACCCACTGAATTTGGAGGTTGGACTCATGACCTTCCTTTACTTTCTCTCTCTCTCTCCTCGCTTCTCTTTGAGTTTCCAGAATGCAGTTCCCAAACGTTTCCCCAAAGTTTCTTTCCTCCATCAAGAAAATGAAGTCTGGGGAAGGATAGGAGTTTTCGCCAAGTCCTCTGGAGGCAGGATCAATTTCCTGCCAATGAGAACACCTGAAAGATCTGCATAAATGTTTTATTTTTACCTTTGAGGGAAGACAGGAGTTTCCATCCATTCTGTCTCTCTCTGCTCTAGACCCTGCTCACAAACATCTCAGAAGGGACACCTGAGCTGTAGTCCTCAGAGATGTCGAGGAGGCTTCGGCCCTTATTGCTCTCATGGCTCCACTGCAGGGACGGAGGCCATACGGCCTCCTCATGGAAAAGAACTAAGACAAGGGGCTCAACACAAACAGGTGAGTTCTTTTAGATACTATTTCTCCCCCTCCGGAAAACTGTGCCAATTTGAATCACTGGGCTATAGGAAGGAACGCTGTGTTTCCTCCTCCCTGCTACAAAACTACTAATGAACAGGAGTACACATAGCCCTCTCTGTTCTGGGGAGATAGAGAAAAGAAAACTCATATTGCCTAGACAAGGCAAATGTGAGCATGCTCCCGGGAAGGCCTGCCAAGAGCTCTTATATAAGCTCCAGTGAGCTCATGTGTTTTCTCGCCCATCAGCGGATCCTGGGCTTCAGGGCCAGGGGTTAGGCTGGAGGAGGGAGCTCAGGAAAGACTGTGTTCTTCCAAAGAGGGGGCGCTCTGGGAAGAAAACATGTTCCTCCTCTCAGGAGGATGAAAACAATTTTCATTGCCGAGTCAGTCAACATAGACTTGCATTCCTTATGGCAGCAACGTCAGGACAGAAGAAGGTGGTGCTTGTTCTTATGAACCCCATGGGGGAAGCGGTGGTGTGGTGGGGTGTTTCATAAGTCAAAAGAAATGTAGATATGCACTGGGGCTATGGATGAGGAACCTTTTCCTCCCAATGTGTGGAAAGCCAGATGGGTGCTCAGTTTGGTCCACCAGCCACAGACTGGGTATCAGGCCTTAGTTTCCAGTCATTGCCACCATGTAGGCTGTTTTGAATTGGAAACGTATTTCACTTACTGAGACAGGCTGAACATTCTGGAACCTACTGTCACTCATTTTGTCTGCTTCCCTTTTGTTTGCCGGAATCACTGAGATGGCAGACTTTTGCAAGCAAACTACCCAAACACCTTGCCCACCCTCTTGCCCAGAACATCTGCAGGTAGCCTGCCCTGACCCCAGCACAGAGCAAATGGAATGATATCTGCTTCTTTTACTCTTTGCCTATTGAAAATGATATTTTACCCCACATAAGTGAGCCAACGCTTCTCAACCAAGCTTCCCAGACGTTCTCTCAGGAGTTGACACACTTCCAGTTCAGTTATGCCCCAGTGGAGGGGGAGGACCTGTCTGTACATCTCAGCAGCTTACCCCACCCCCACCCCGCACCCACACCCAGTCTAGCGCCATGTTTCTCACAGGATGAGGGCAATAACTACAGTTGTCTTTTATACGATTAAATGAATCTGCAGATACAGTGTTTTACCTGTCCCAAGTAATACTGTGCCCAGTCTTTCTGTAACTATTAATGCTTTAAACAATTTTTATTTCAAAAATAAGAACACGCATTGCTCAGGTAAATTTCTACCTCCCCCAAGTGCTTTGCATTTTCTCTCTGGCATCACTTAGTGCTTATAACACTTTCCCACTTTGTGTCTTTTGAGGATTTAGTTAATGTGCTGTTTCCTCTTTCCAGATCAATCGGGAACGATTTGAATACAGCTAAGACCTTCCTTGGGTTCCACCCAAAACTTTCTCTTCATGAGTGTGTGAGCGATGTCCTGATTAACTTCTTTTTTAGAATATTTATTTACTTTTGAGAGGGAGAGAGAGAGAACATGAGTTGGAGAGGGGTGGAGAGAGAGGGAGACAAAGAATTTCAAGCAGGCTCCAAGCTACCAGCACAGAGCCTGGCATGGGGCTCGAACTCACAAGCCATGAAATCATGACCTGATCCGAAACCACGAATCGGATGCTTAACCAACGGAGCCACCCAGGGCCCCTGTCCTGATTAACTTCTAGGTGTGACAACAGGATTCAGACAGTTGAGGAACAACCGAGCTTACCAGAGCACCCTGACATCTTCTGAGAGCAGAGTGATACACGCAGCCTTTCACATGTAAGGAAGGATCCCCAATAATGATATATGCGTGAGTATTTTGGTGTGAGATGTCATGACACCTGTAATTTACTTTCCAATACTTCAGTAAAAAAGTATGAAACAAATATGGCAAAATGGTAAGAACTGTTGAATCTTAAGTGACAGGTAGAAGTGTTCTCATTATATTCATGACTCTATTTTTCTATGTGTTTGAAAATGTCCGTAATAAAGAGAAATTACTCCCAGATACTCTAATTCAAGGAAGTATGTTTAACCTGGGCAGGTGGTGGGAGCTTTAGGAGGCTGACAGGGAGATGGTAGGAGGTGGGGATTACTTACTCTTCTTAGGTTTATTATCATTACCTTAATGCCTGGTGGGAGCAGAGAGTGATGACAGCAAACCCCAAACAGCAATTTTAATGATATCCTCTGTTCTTAACACCTTCCACGATGTATGTTGCTCTGAGTTAAAAGATCTAGTTAGTTCTCAATCCTTTCACCTCAAAGATGTTGGGGAGAGAGGAAATATTCATCAGGAAAATTTTTCTTTTCTTGAAGATCGTGCCATTTCCTGGTGACCTATTAGTACCAGTTTTCTTTAAAAAATAAAAAATAAAAAAGACAAAAAAGTCACTTCATTAATTACTTTGAAAGTACTGATGCTTAATCCCTCAGCAGAAAATGCACACTTCCTGGAATCTTTTTCTGGATTGCCATTTATATTGTGAGGTTTAGAAGTGCACTTCCTTTTGTCTCATCTAAGGTAAAAAGAAATGACCATTTTATCATCCCTCACCTCGTAGTTCTTGCTAACGTTCCATTTTTAAAAACAATTTTTTTGTTTTGTTTGGAAAGGAAAAAGTTCAACATTTTTTTTTTTTTTGCATCATTCCAGAAGCAGTCTTTTTACTCCAAATTATGATTCATCCAACAGATTTCTAAAAGGACATTTTGGATCTCTGTTCCACCTTTAGGTATCAGTTGCTAAATTCTGAGGCTTGACCACCTGACCTCATTTCACTTGCTCCTGATCTTTAATATGGTCTCTGTGTATCTTTTCAGATGATCTTTCATATTATGTGAACACCCTGATCTGGTGAGTTCTTTACCAGCTGTTCATTGTTGGCTGGATGCTGTCTGAGTAAGGTCCTAGGACACGGCCCAGCTGGCGCGTTGGAGAGAGGGCCTAAGAAGAAGGGAGGGTGAAGTATGCACACACCTTCCACAGCCCAGGTCCACTCCTTCTCAATGAGCCTCTGTGGCTGGCCAAGTGAGTGCTGTTTCCCACCCCAGCTTCGTGGACTCAGATTTCCAGGTTGAGAAGCAAGTCCGCTGAGTCGTGCACAAGGGATCGGTTTGGGGTGGTAAATCCCTGCCACTACGCTTGAAGCTCAGAGTCATCAGCAGTGGCAGTGAGGTGCAAACATGGCTTTGAAGGCAGATACTGACAGATCTGAATCCTGGATCTGCTGCTATGAGATCTGCTCCGTGTCTCAGTCCTTGTTTGTCAAGTAGGGAACTGTATACCACCCACTTCAGGAGAGTTCCTGTGAAGTTTAGCAGTGGTCATAAAAGTAATAGGCTTTGGACTGCACAATAAATGATAGTTATTTAATAAGAGTTTCATTAATGCCTGGACATGTCCCACATATTACCATTAACTCAACTTTAAGCTGTTTTTTTAAAAAGGATTTGTCAGTCCTTTCTTTCATGTTGAACTACAGTGCTCAGCTTCCTTGCCCAAATATCTGCTAAAAAACCCAGTTCTCCATGTCTTTTCATCTTCTGAATCTGTACCTTATTATGCTGATCTCTCACTGTGTTGTAACTCCGCTTCTGTGCTGCCTTTTTATTCTTTGTCCATTCTGACCTGATGGCTAAGAAGTAGATTGCAAATATTTCTGTCTTTCTGTCCAAGTTGAATTTCATATTTTCTGAATCATGAAACTGCCCTCCATGTGACCTAGAAAACCCTTTGATGATCCATATTTAGCTGTGTCCATCATTCAACAGATGTCTGGGTAGTTAGAGGCCCCCATGAGCTCCCTCTACATCCTGTGGTTTCAAGTTCCTGAGCTGTTAGTTAAAAAGCTTTCATCACCTCTACCCCCCCTTCCCCTATCCATTCCAGGATACAGGGACAGATACCCACTTTAGCTATTCATTCATTTAACAAATATTTACTCATTACCTACTACGTGCTTGACACTGCGTTATATGTTCTCTTCTTTGCTTCCAAATTGCATTTTCCTAACTTGACCAGTTTACAGTTGTCCTCATGTTTTCTGATTATTTCTCTAGGATCTGCATGGAACATCCAATCATATGGTCTCTCCTGGTTACAGTGTTTCCTGACCCTTGGGAGACTTGAAGGCTTAACTGCAAACTGCTATGATGCACCTGCCACAGCATCCACAGATTTTAGGATAACATAGGTTCATCGTGGGCTCCATCGAAGGGAGTTTAGCTAGCAGATGAGGCTGCAGGGCTTGGCTTGCCATTCTGCACCACGGACATGAAGAATAAAGTGGTAGCCAGGGTAGGTACCCAGCAAGTTAAGCAGCTTATTTCCAAAAACCCTTGGTTTTCTATGTCCCTGGATTCCTACAGAGATCCCCTTGAGGAAAGATGCCTGTCTGCTTTTTGAGCTCTCTGGATCTTCCCATTAGATAGCTTCTCTTGGCATCTGAAAGGCAGCCTGCCATTCTGTTCTCCTGTGGAATACAGATGGCCCAACCCACGCCTATCACTAATGAGGATCACATGCAGAGCCTTCTTGCTGGAGGCTCCCTTCAACAACCCCAGCCCTCCTTCCTTGTGCAGGCCAGTCACCGTTGACCATGGCATTTATGTCTGAGAAGACAGCTTGCTGCTCTCCCACTCACAGAGTTGGGTAGAAAATCTATTAGGTAGTCCCGGGAAGTGCATCCCATTCACCTAGAATTGGAAACATTGAAGACTAAGTTTTGGCTGTCAATTTGATTGCAAAGTTGAGGTTTGAGGTTCCAGCTGTCCACAGAGGCTGTTGAACTTAAATGTGAACAAGCACTGAGAGTTCTTCAGTAGGAACATGATTAGAGGGCTACACAGAGGTGGACCTGATAGATCAATTTGCCAACGCTGTGTAATCTCACCCAGAATGATAGTGGGATTGGAAACAGATAAGAATGTTAAAAGCACTAAAGTATAGTAGAAAAAACATACATTTTAGTGAGACAGATTCATGTCAAGTCTTAGCTGTTACCACTTACTATCTGTTTGAACTTGGACAAGGTGGTTTACCTTTCTACGCACTAATACCTTTATCTGTGAAATAAGTACAATGCTCCTATCGTAGGCTGTTCTGAGGATTAAATGGGACAGCACATGGAGGCCTCAACGTGATGCCTTGTATCCAGTAAGCAATAAGTGGGCATTCCCTTTCCTGTCTCCATTTCCTGCTTTCTCTCTGCAGTAAAAAAGTTGAAAGATACACTCCAGTATGATGGGACATCAAGTTGAGCTATAAACAATGGCTCCATGTGAAATTCTATACAATTCTGCTCTGTTGTTTTATGTAAAACTTGATTGCTATTTCACATGTGGGATAGTTTCTTTTTCCTTGTTATTGCAAGTCAGATGCAGGCCCGAAATTTGTGACTAGAGGAGTTCCACACTGCTACTATGGACCCCAACAGAAAAGCAAAATCTCTTTTGATTTGAATACTGAACCCCATTCCTTTAACACTCCAAGCTACTGAGAAGAGATAACTACCACTAGCTATCCTCGAGGATGTCAATGATTCTGGTCAATTTTGCCATGTATTAAGTGTGGTCTAACTGATCAGTACCCACCGATCCAGAAATCTCTCCAGGAGTCATTTTCATTCTTTCAGAAAACAAGGGACACTGAGGCTGCTGTTCAAAAGGAAGTAATAGATACTGTTTTAACATTGATGCTTACAAAAACAGTTCTGATTGCTTTTTGGACAAGGTAGATCAATCACTGCTAGTTCCCCACCCAACCAAGTTAAGGCCCATCCTATAAGAGCAGGTAACTCTTCTTCCCCCCAGAAAAAGTCCTTTCCATATTGGGCCAGTTCCAAGAGCAGTCATTCAATTGAATAAAAATCAACCTCTCTATAACTGCATTGTTTAGACCTGATTCTTTTCTCTGGAGCTACACAGATAAAGTCTGACCCCTGGAAGCTATCATGTTTCCCCCAATCCCTTCCTCACCCATGGGACAAAGAGTCCAGATCCTTGATTCTTACTTGAAGAATGTAGACGGGAACAATCACAGAGCAGAAACTAAACAGTGTCTTAAGAATGGAGACTACTTCTCCTAGAGAAGTACTTTTGGGAATCTTATTGCTGAGGATGGTTACTTGCATGTTCCTATCCCCACTGAGGACAAAAAGAAGAAATTGTGGGCGTAAGGCAGTGTTTCTAATCTGTTGATGTTGACAAATAAAGGACTCTATGGTTCTCCATAGTGAGTTTTTAGCGTTAGGCCTCTCTATGTCTCTCCCAGAAAGGGAGCTAGTACTTGATCACGGAACTCTGTTTTCATGGAGCATTTTATGGCTACTAGCATTTTGCGAAACACATCTTAGGAAATTATGGTCTCAGATATGCTGTGGGGACTTAGATGTTTGAAATAACTTCCTGATTGGTTATTGTTAGATCCTGGAACTGGTGGCCAGGGAACACTATGAAGTTTCCTTCCTTGGAGGTTTGGTAGACTCTTCCACCCTTCCTCCCTCCCCTCTCCCCTCCTCTCTACTTTTGATATTAGCATTAGGCACCCACTTGCCTGGGAGTGTTGAGATGTAGGCCTGGGACATAGGGAATCTGGAAGTCTAGATCCTTCCCATCCCCATGATTCTATTTTTATGGATCCAATTGTGGTGTGTTCCACGGAAGGTACAGCCTAGCTGGGACAGGAGGTAACTGAGGGTTTTGGCTAAGAGGAGAGGGGGCTAGAGATGGGAAAAGTTGATGCAATTATTTTTGTCAGGAATTGGAACCAAAGCAGCAGGAGAGAGTAAGTTTTAAGACTCTCTGGCAAAGTAACTTCCTAATCTGTCACTGAGTATGTGTAAAAAAGTGATTAGTGGGTCTCTATATTTATCATGATTACTCACAAATATGTAATTTGCATAATATATACAGCACATTAAGTACTATGTCACCTTATATAATGTGCATATGTATAATGTATATGCATGTTATGTAACGCCAGTCTGGAGGCTCTTCCAGATTCTGCCAAGTATTTCCTAATTTATTTGGCAATTTTAACATATCTTTTCCATCTGTGGAAAGAACTATCTTGAGAGGAGCTGGTCTCTGACCTGAAATATAATCATTCTACTAAGTCTATCTCCATTCTCAACTCACTGGAGGAAATCCACAAAGACCAAGCCATAATGAGATGCAACTCTTAGCTCAACAGTCCAGGGACAACACAATGTATTGAAGATTTTCTGTTTCATTATTTTTATTGCTGGTAGGGTAGAACTGTGGGGGCAGGTGAGAACATGTCTGTGGCATGGTCACAATTAGAATAAGATGAAGACTAAAGGACTGGATTTTGCCCTGCTTGCCTAACTGTGTGACTTTGAGAAGTCACTGAACCCTCATTAAGCTTAATTTTTCTCATTATTAAGATCGGGAGGGTAACACATTCTCTGTCAGCCTCTGAGGTTGCTGGGAAGATCACTAAGATGAGGTACTCTACAGGAAAAAAGCCATGGTCACAGTAGTTAAGGAATGAATTGCAACAGCACATCAAACAACACTGGACTTACCAAGCTGGAAGTGCAATTCCACTGGTGTATTATACTGTGTGGTTCTAAGGAGGCCTTGGGACATGTCTCTCCAGCAACACTGCAAGTCTTATGCACTGGACTAGAGCAGGCCACGGCCACTCTGACTTGTGAGTCACTGAGACTCAGTTCCACCTGTTGACAGTGCTATGTTTTGACAGCCTCAATCTTGGGGGATCAGACATGCAAAAATGTCTGTAAATGTCTCAGAATTAGTGAGCCCACACCTGCCTTTGTTTCGAAATCAAGTGGCTTCCAAGATAGTACCTGTTGTTATTCTGGAGCTTGCTGGTCCATCCCATCACCAAGGATCCCATCATTCAAGACATTCTCCAGACGGCCTGGTTTTCCCCTCACCCACTGTTTTGCACTATTAGGTCCAGCAGGATGGTCCTAGATGACAGCTTCCTTCACAGTTAGGATCAGTGTGTACAAACAGTCTTAATTTCCCTTCCTTGTGCAAAGCTCCTGACCCAGTGCAAGATTAGAGAGAGCTCAGTGGAGCAATGTCTAGTGGGCCCACGTTTCCTCTTAAGAAATCTCAGAGGGGATGGCGGTCCAGTGGAGTGAAGGCGCCAAGGCAAATGTTTCTGTCTAGTAATGAAGTTCTACACAGACTTGCCCTCAGGAAAGGAGGGTGATGCCGGCACCAGCTGCAGGAAGCCCATTGGCCTCTGCCAAGACCCCTCTGGGTACTGGCTGGGAGCACCTTGAAGAAGGTGCCTCAGTCCATCTTGTGAGTCTCCATTGAGGTCATCCCTGCAGCCAGAGGTGTTTCCAGACTAGGAGGCCATGAGGACCATGATGAGTTGACACGTGATAGAGTTTAATTTGATGATCTGTCTAGTGCCTTCAACCCAGACCAACTTCTTACCAGTTCAGGCCAGATAGAATCTCCGGGAAGCATCACGAGGCCCCTATTTTCTCATGTGAGCCTGTCCCGTCCTCACATGGGCTACATGTTCATTCTTCCCTGGCAACCTGGACTCGAATGGAATCATTTCCCAGTGACCAGAAATGACCCTATTCTAAGACGTGCGGGTTCTTTTCCCTAATAAATATCCTCTTAGTGGCACTTATTCTCAAACCACATCAGCTAAGATACCACGGACAAGTCTCTTAACTTTTCAGAGACTCGGTGCCTTTATCTGACAAATGGGAGAGTAAATTCTGTCCAGCGTATCTTTCATGGTTGTTTTGAGAATCCAGAATAGGAATTCTCAGTCTCTTTACAATAAGAAGCTACTTTCACTTCCCTTAAATCTCATGATCACCATGGGGAAATGTGTCTTGACCATGAAATGGTGGAATGGGGGAGTGAAAACTTTCTTTTTCCTTCCCACTTTTCTGTTCCTATTCTACATATTTTTTTTCAGTCAGGAGAAGTCCATCAGTAAATAAATATTTATATATATATAAATATATATGCTACATATATGTACACACACATTAGATCATCAGAAGGGCCTTCAGCTCACACTCTGGGAGTGGTAGGTGCAAAGAGGAAGGTGGGAGCCACCTGATGGTTTGTCTCCTGGTCTTCTCAGCAAAGGGTCCTTCCTTCTCATCTTCTCTGCCTTCAGGAAATAGTCTGCCACCAGGGCTTGGAACTCAAACAGGAAACACGCTTTGGCTTGAAAAAGAAAGAAGCTGGGGGTGGTTTTTTTTCTTCCCTTTTTACACAATATTATGACACCAATTTGAAAAATAAATCCCAGTTTCTCTGCTTTCCCTCCCAGGTGTTCACAGAACTAAGAAAATAAATACCACATCTAAGGTGTGCTGTACAGGCAGCTCTGGGGGCTCTTGGAGCCGTCTCCAAACAAACACACAGGCACCAGGAGAAGGCTTTGGGAAAATAGCAAGTGCCCACTGACAGTGTGGAGAACCAAGAATGGAAACACAGCTTTCCACAGCCTTTCTGCCTCCTCAGCAAGTTCAGGCAGAAGTTGCTGCTTGAAGGACAACTAAGAAACCAACGTGCGCTTGCTGAGCCCTGCCAAGGGTTATGCTTTGAGAGTTGGAGGCTGTTTGTCTCTGTACAGAGGGACCTTTGTGTAAGTTCTCTGGAATGGGAGCGCTTTCCCTTGGCCACATCCGATCTCACCATAGGCAGGAAACCTGCAGCCTGCTTCCTTGTGAGCGTCCATGAGGGACCTTGCAAGACTGGTGGGAAGAAAGGGGGACTTCTCCTTCAGTCTCAGAAAGTCCCACTCAAGGCCTTCTGGGAATGTGGAGGTTGCTGCAAGAGCCAACATCACCCTGGTGGGCCCTGGGTCCATTCAAAATTTTCTGGGGGTCCTGGCTCTGTTGGGGTGTGTCCTTTGTTGAAGAAGAGAGAATGAACGTACGGGAAGGTGAAGATTTCTTCCTGAAGGGTGGCTTTGCTTCCACTGGTTAGAGATGAGTGTGCGTGTGTGCGTGTGCGTGTGTGTGTGTGTGTGTGTGTGTATGTGTTACAGTTTCTTATTTTCTCTCTTGGTTTAACTGGCATTTGGCACGTTGTTTAGTCTTTTGAACGGCTCTTCCTCCTCAGTGAAAAGAAGCTGCTCTTCTGGGGAGGCCCCATCATCATAGGCGCTTGATTCTTGTGAGTAATTTTAATCTAAAAGCAAAGAGGCATAAATGAATTAGTGACATGCAAATCCCAGTAGCCTATGAGAGAGTGAGTCGCAGAGGGAGGAAGGAAGGCCAGCTTTGGGTTGGAAGGAGCCCCATGCAGAAAGGACGACTGTCCTTGAACAGCTTCAAAATTGGCAACTGGACCCTCACTGGGCCTGGAGTTTGGCACTGCTGGAAGTGAGGGGCGGAAACACTGGGGAGAGACAGGTGTGAGCTTCCCACATGGTGATCAGCTCGCACCTGTCTTGTGTCCTTGCTATTCATAGACTCTCAAAATGTCACAGCCGGAGGAGACCTCATGGTCCATCTCATTCAACCTTTCTGCAGGACAGACAAAGGAATGGAGGCCTGAGGCTCCCTTGAGCCTTGGATTAGCCTGGGGTCACACAGAGAGGGCAGAACAGCTAGAGCCCAGTTCTTCAGATTCCTAGCTTCCTCTGCTCCTGGCCCTTCCAGTCTAGGCACTGCAGAAATGTCAACTGGTAACTCATAGCCTAGAGGCTTCATTCCGACATCTGACCCAAGCAACATCATGTGGAAAGTTTCAAGTGAGTCCCTTAGGTGCTTCCTCTTTTCTCAGCTTTCCAGGAAAAAACCAACTTTCATTTTAAAAGCTTTTTTTTTTTTTTTTAATTTTAGGTTTCTTTTTTCTTTTTTTTTTTTTCCTCCTGCAAACTTTAAGTCAATGGGAAGTGAAAGACAGACACTGGTGAATTCTCATTTTTGCCTTTCTTCCCAACCTTATCCTCAGGGCATGGCTTCAGAACGTTAAATCCCTATTTGAATGTGGCCTGATGATGCTGCACATTACTGATCTGCATTATCAGTCCATCAGCATTTATCATGTGTGACACATGTCCAGGGTGGGAAGATGATATGGGAACAAGAGGCACTTAGGATTCAACGACCTGGGTTTGGGTCCCAGATCTCCTGCTTCTTTCTTTGCTGTGAGACTCTGGACGAATCGTTTAACCTTCAAAGCCATGCTTGCTGAACTATACAATGAAGGTAGTAACGTTTGTCCCATTTTCCTCGCAAAGTTGCTGTGAAGATCAAATGGGGGACTGTCAACGAAATCCCACTTTAAGCTGTAAAATGGAATGTAATGCTTAAATAATTGTTATCTTACACTGGAGGAGAAAGATGTATATCAAAAGAAGCAATCTAGGAGCTCATTCTCGTCGTGTCTACATCATTGGAACTGACGGTGTGACCACAGATAACCAGAGAAGAATTCTTGCAGACAGAGACCCATCAATAAGTTTCAATTAATGTAGGATAGACCAAGTGGTGTCAAAAAGAAGTTAGGTAAGGACCGAGAAGAGTCTGAAGGGAGCACTGAGAAGGAATTTTAAGATTTGAAAGGAAGGGAAGGAAAATGTGTTGGTGAAAAGAGAAAGGGAAGGCACTGGATGAATGTATGACCTCGTTGAGTGTGGGGCAAAGGATGAGAAGGGAGGTCAGGGACACAGGTGGGGCAGTTACTCCAGGGCTTTAAAGGGGAGGGGGCAGAGGTTGGGTGTAATGTGAGGTAACAGGGAACCATGATAACTTTTAAGCTGGAGAATAACATGAGGAAGAAAAGAGTTCCAGGGAAATTATTCTACAGCTGTTGTCAGGGCAAGTTGGAGTGGGGGAGACTCTGGCTAAAAGGGTACTACTGCAAGCCAGGTTTAAATTTATAAGTCCCCAGGATATGGAAAGACAAGGATGAAACCAAAAGACATTGTGGATAATTAGCATAACCTGGGTGACAGAAGCTGAAAACGACTCTTAGGCTGGTTTTTACCACCCAGGAGCTCCAGAAGGGGAGGATATCTTTATGTTTTGTGGCAGTTCCTAGACCAAGAATACATCAAGTACCATTTTGTGTTATGGGCTTTGTTACGGGGGCTATGTTTATTCCAGAATTCATGAAAGTGAGGCACAGACGAAGGACTCTCACAGAACTTGTCTGTGGCATGTAATTTAGCCCTAGCCGATCATGGTGACTTGGGGCACATGTCCTTGTGCTGCGGGAAGCCTTTTCTCATTCCAGAGCACCAGAGCCCCCTATGGGGAAGAACCCTATCACCGTGGTACTCCCTGAACCAGTGCACTGCCCTGGGAAGCACAGCACATGCCATGGAAGCGGTGATGGATGAGTACCAGGGGAGACTGTACTGGCAGTGGAGATGGCTATGCTTGGGGCAGACAGTGACAGCTGATGCACTGCCTACATTTCCCGCTGATAGAGTCCATTTTTTTTTTTTTTTTTTTTTTTTTAGATAATGGAAGACGCTTACTTCTCCTTTTCCTTTCTCTAGCTGAGCAATTTATTTGCTTGTTAGCACCTCCAGGGCAAAGAGGAGGAAGTGAAACTCAGATCCCTCCCATTTGTTTTTTCAGCAGTTTTGACAAAGGTCTTGATGGGGTAGATCATCAACATGGAGATCCTGGCTAACATGAGATTTTGATGTGGCTTGCGGATTCTAGTGCTATATGTAACTGAGAATTCACTGTATGTACATGAACCAAAGGCAAGAAGTAGGAGATCATATTCTCATTTTGAGTTCAAGAGATGTCAGTTTTTATCCCCTTCTCCCCCATTTAGGAGAAGCTAGTGAGTTAACTTGTTCAGAGTCCACTGTAGGTAGTTGGATGTGGTGAAGCTTGCCTTTTCAACCCATGATAGAAAGACAGTATCCCATATCCCTGTAGTTAGAACCCAATTTTCTCTGCTAATTGGGCTGGTCAGGCAATTAACTGAAGTCTTCATGATTTTCTTAAAGACCTTTTATGAGATTTACAACATCTGACAAGCACAAGGAACAGCAGCCCCATTTTCTTAGTTTTCTGGTCTATTAGGGAGAGAACTGATACAGTAGGCACTTGTGTGATAGCTCGAAATTCACAAAACCACTGCAGTATGTAATTTCTCCCTTAAAATGGGGTAAATTTAAAAATGTTACAGTGCCGGGTGTTGACTTTGTTTTGGGGGTCACTTCCCGCAAACCAGCACATTTTTATTACTTCAAGAGAAGCAATAAACGGAGGGACTCCTTCCATCAGGGCAGATGGTTCATATGATGTCCCACAAAATGGCCAATAACCGTAAGTATGGACTCATCCCAAATCATTTGGGAAACACTCCTGCCTAAAGAGAGGCTAGGGGAGATGGGTGGGGGCTTGCACAATCTTTCAGGTCTTAGCTGTTAATGGTTCTCTAAGTTCTTAGGATGCCTGTCTTCACAAGAACGTTTCCTGCCATCAGAGGCTTCCAGATGTAGCTGGAAAAACCTAGGTTTTGCTAGTGGTGGAGGAGAAATCTGGGATTTATTGGTAAGTCAGGAAGTTCGACTAGATTATTATTGACCCCGAGTGGGGTCCCTATGCCGGCAGCATCAGCATCCCCTGGGAACTTGCCAGAAATGCCAACTCTCAGGTATCCAGACTTACTGTATCAGAAACCCAGCAATCTGCATTTTAAACACCTTCTAGGTTATTTGGATGCACACTCAAGTTTGGGAATCACCGGACTAGATAACTAGAATCCCTTTCCACCTTGAGATCCTAACTGTGGGGGAATATTCTTAGCTTTAAGGTTCAAATTATGGTGTCTAACTATGATGGTAAAGAATGAGAGGTCATCTTACAGTACTGCAAGCACAAGGCAAGTTTTCTTAATAATACATATTTTATAGACATATATTTATATGCATGAACAAACATATGCTCATTTTGGAGAATTCAGGAAATATGAAAAATTTAAAAATCACCTAGGGGAAATCGCTGTTAATTTTGGGGTGTATTTTTTTTCAATTTGTTTGTATGCTTGTATGTTTTTAGCAAATTGAAATCAGTTTCTTAATCTGTTTTCATTTATCATTATTTTACAAGCATTTCTGATATCATTAAATATTCATTAAATATGGTTTTCAGTGGCTGAAAATTATTCTATTTGATGAATCTCACTCACCTAGTTTTAATGTTTTCCTTAAATGTTGGGCTTCCCCACCCCCCACCCCTGTTTTTTTGTTTTTGTTTTTTGTTTTTTTTACTGATAACCTGTATTTTACTTAAAATATATTCCTAAAAGAGTAATTGGGGGAAAAAAGGGTCAAAGGAAATGAACTGGACCAAACGCTTTCCAGAATGCTTTCCAGTTTATACTCTTATCTTACTCCTTGAGTGTGCTGGCCACACCACATCTCGACAGCAATGAATATTATCTTAAAAAAAACAACAAATTGTGCTCCGTTGACAAGTGAAACATGGCATGATTTTCTCACTGTTTCAAGGTGAAATCTTTCCTCCTTTTTTCTTAACTTATGATACTAAATTTTTAAAAACATCTTTTTAACGTTTATTTTTGACACAGAGAGAGAGGAGAGAGAGAGAGAGAGAGAGAGAGAGAGAGAGAGAGAGAGCGCGCGCGAGCCAGCATGGGTGGGGGAGGAGCAGAGAGAGAGGGAGACACAGAATCCGAAGCAGTCTCCAGGCTCTGAGCAGTCAGCACAGAGATGGACGTGGGGCTCGAACTCACAGACCGCGAGATCAAGACCTGAGCCGAAGTCGGCCGCTCAGCCCACTGAGCCACCCAGGCGCCCAACAATACTAAATATTATTTCACAGCTTTGTTAGCCCATGGTATTACTTCTGTGAGCTGTCTGTTCACTATTGCATTGTTAGCATTTCCTCCTGGTTTCTAAGAGCTCTTTAGACATTATGGGAATTCATCTGCTCTCTGAGGTAGCCATTTAAAAAAGATCTTGTCCTTAGCCTTTAACATTTCTACACGAAGAGGCGTCTGGATAGCTTAGTTGGTTGAGCGTCCGACCCTTGATTTCAGCTTGGGTCATGATCCCAGCATCGTGGGATTGAGCCCTGGGTTGGGCTCTGCACTGAGTGTGGAGCCTGCTTCAGATTCTCTCTCTCTCTTCGTCCCTCTCCCTCACTGCATGCTCTCTCTCTCTCTAAAATAAAAATTAAAAATAATAAAATTTCTACATTGATTCTTGACTTGTACAATTTTAAATTTGTTAAAGTCTATGCTCACAGTGTCATCATAGTCATTTATGTGCCCCCTAGGTAGTCATAATTTTTAATTGGAATTTTTCTGTTTTTGTTTTTGGAGTATAGTTTGAGGTGAGAGGTTTCAGTATATAAATAATGACATTTTCCCAAACAGGCAATTTTTTGGATACCGTTATGTTAAACAGTCCATTCCTTTCAAATTAATTTATGATCTTTCTTCTTTTTTTAATAGATTTTATGTGTACTGGGGTTTCTTAGGGCTCTCTTTGGCATTACTGATTTATCTGTCTAATATCATGCCAATTATTGTGGCTCTGTAACTATTTTAATACCTTGTGGGAAGTCCTTCCTTATAGCTCTTTCATAAAACACGTTAGCTATTGCATTGTTTGGTCAAGTTAAAAAAATAATTGCACTGGGATCTTGTTTGGGATCCCTGTTTAGAAACATGGGATGTTTTTAAATTTAAGTATATATTTTTTATATTAAGTCATAGTAGTATTCATCTTTTTTTTTTACAATTCAATTTACTATTTTGTTTTGGTTGTTGCTATTATGATATCTTAATTTTTTTCTACTCTATTCTTGTGATTAGTTATTGCTGGAATATATAAAAGCTATTAACTTTTTGTCTATCCTTCCTTGTGGCTTCATTGAAATAATTTAATCTTTGGGGTTTTCAGTTGATTCTATTATCTTTCTATATTATCTGCATAGTATCATATTCATATTATCATATGAATAATCATATTATATGCAAATAATGACAGTTTTGACTCTTTTCCAAATAGTTACATTTCTTTTCTGTGGCATTTATATTGCATTGACAAAAACTTCCAAACAATATTAGCACACATGTCTTGCCCAGGATTCTCTGATGTCTTACTAAGGGCTAAGTAAACATGTAAGTACAATGTTCATTACTAGTTTAAGATAAATATTTTTTATTATTTTGAGGGATTATTTTTCTGATTTTAGCTTTCTAAGGTTTTTTTTTCTTTAAAAATCGAAATTTTGGGGCGCCTGGCTGGCTCTGTCAGTTGGGTGTCTGACTTCAGCTAAGGTCATGATCTTGCAGTCTGTGGGTTTGAGCCCCTGTGAGTTTGAGCCCCGTATCAGCTGTGCTGACAGCTCAGAGCCTGGAGCCTGCTTCAGATTCTGTTGTCTCCCTCTCTTTCTGCCCCTCCCCGACTCGTGCTCTGTCTGTCTCTCAAAAATAAACATTAAAAAAAAAACCCAAATAAAAATTTTTGTTCAGTTTTTGTATCTGTCCTAATTTCACAAAATGGACTGGGTGACTTTCTGTCTTGTTTATATTATGGAACAGTTTACACGAATATTTATTTCCTAATAGTATGGAAGAACTCACTAGTTAAGACCATGTTTTAAGATCATTTTGGATGTAATTCTTTGAAGACATTTTCTCTTTTATTAGTGGTTACCTAGAATTTTCATGAGATGTTCAAGTTTATTAGAATCAAGATGATTACATATTAAATAAGTCATGTCTTATAATTAAAATAAACCATCACATTTATATTTATATTTTATATATTTTTATATTTTAATAACTCTGATCTCTGTTTTTCTCTTTAAAATCAGGCTTTCAAACATCTGGCAATGTTTAAAGAACTAGTTCTCAATTTTCCTGCTTTTAAATATGTCATTTCTACTTTTATCTTTATTATTTTCTTCCTTCTGCTTCTCCTCAGTTTGTGTTACTGTTGTTCTTCTAATATTGTAATTATTCATTACATGTCTTTCCTTTTTAAATGATGGAAGTATATGACACTTTGAATTTACTTCTAAATATAGTTCAGGCTACACTGTACAATTTTTGAATAGAACCTTCTGATTTTTATTATTTTTGAAACAGCCTATAATGGTGGTTTTGGTCTCCTTTTGAATCTATTATTCTTTAGGAGAATTTAAAAAAATCTCTGAGTGATTTGATTTCACTTGTTTACTAATAATTAGTTGGCTTCTATTACTAATATCTGGTTTTGTTGCCTTGTGGTCAAATAGAATAAGTTTTATGATTTTTCCTTCTGGATTTTACACAGATTTTTTTTCTTTGTGAACTAAATACTCACTGGATCCTGGGGGGAAAAATGAGGTATTTAATTTGTTTATAGGCTACAGAGTTATTTCATCCAAGAGTTGTGACATTTGTTTATTTTTGCTTCTTGACCTCAAAGGGCAAGCCGAAACAAATATTTTATTTTATTTTATTTTAATTTTTTTTATTATATGAAATTTATTGTCAAATTAGTTTCCATACAACACCCAGTGCTCATCCCAAAAGATGCCCTCTCCCATGCCCATCACCTACCCTCCCCTCCCTCCCACCCCCCATCAAGCCTCAGTTTGTTCTCAGTTTTTAAGAGTCTCTTATGCTTTGGCTCTCTCTCCCACTCTAATCTCTTTTTTTTCTTTTTTTTCTTCCCCTCCCCCATGGGTTTCTGTTAAGTTTCTCAGGATCCACATAAGAGTGAAAACATGGTATCTGTCTTTCTCTGTATGGCTTATTTCACTTAGCATAACACTCTCCAGTTCCATCCACATTGCTACAAAGGGTCATATTTCATTCTTTCTCATTGCCACGTAGTACTCCATTGTGTATACAAACCACAATTTCTTTATCCATTCATCAGTTGGTGGCTATTTAGGCTTTTTCCACAATTTGGCTATTGTTGAGAGTGCTGCTATAAACATTGGGGTACAAGTGCTCCTATGCATCAGTACTCTGTATCCCTCAAAACAAATATTTTAAAGACTCTCAATACTTGTCTCTCTGTCAACTTCTTATTCATCTATTTTTCTCAGAATATACATTTATACTGTTTTTCACAGTATATATTTTGATTCTGTTATTATACACCTAAACTTTTATGACTATTATATCTCAGAAATGAGTGTACCTTTTATCAAATAAAACGTGACTTTCTTTATTACACTTCATGCTTTTGGCATGTTGGAAGGTTAGCTTTTCTAAAATTAATATACAAGTAATACATTGGTTTGTGAGCATAATTTGTTCTGAAAACATTCTTAGAATCCAAAGCTCTCATGTATCAAAGCGAATTTCAAGAACCACTGGCTCAGTTGTGATCATGTGATGTTCGGTGTCATGTACCACTTGTATTGCAAGACATCACTTGTTTATCATGTTAAAATTTATTAGAAATGTTTGCTCGTCTTGCGGAACACTCATGGAACGAGTTACAATCCGAGGTTTTACTGTAATAATATCATTTCCTTACTTTTATTTTCTCTATGCTTGATAAAGGATAAAGTCAGAAGATATATATGTCCTTTTTTTTTTGAGAGAGAGAGAGAGAGAGAGAGAGAGCGAAGGGCAGAGGGAGAAGGAGAGGGGGGAGAGAGAATCTTAAGCAGGCTCCATGCTCAGTGTGGAGTCGGACATGGGGCTCGATCCCATGACCCGGGGATCTTGGCTTGAGCAGAAATCGAGAGTTGGATGCTCAACTGACTGAGCACCCAGGTGCCCCTGGCATCCTTATAATATGAAAAAGAGACAACAGGAGTGTGCACGCACAGAGAAAAAGCCATAGACATATGTCATATGAGGCTGTCTGCAAGTAAGGAAGAAAAGTCACACCAGAAAGCAACCTGGTCTTAGAGAACCAGCTCAAAGAACCTTGGTCTTAAACCTCCAGCTCCAGAGCCATGAGACAATACATTTCTGTCGTCAAAGCTGCCAGTCTGTGGTATTGTGTGACGGCAGCCTGAGCAGACGGATACATCTTTATGTGTGGATGTCCATGGACCGTACACCTTAAGATCACTGGGTCACAGTTTTTTTCACATGAGTTGAAATCTCTGAAGGGTGGCATGGAGAGAGGGTGGGGGTGGGGACAGGGGAAGCATTTGGCTATTTCAAAAACAAGTCCTTGCGGTAAGAGAAATGGCAGTCCAGTTTTCAGATATTGCTGAGTTAGGTGGGAGGGGGTTTGATTTCTTCCAGCCTTTTTTTAGAAGACAAGAGGAGTTTGGATAGATTTTTCTCAATTTAGCTCCATCAAAATTATAAGTAGTAGAAATTTCCTCCATCCTTTCTAATTCTAACAAAGTGGCAAGCTATTATTAGTTTTTGCTGTAGTGTGTTTTCATCTTTTTCTTAGTCTTCATAGAAGCCAGAAGACTGAGGTAAGGTTCTGCAGAAAAATTTCTCCTTTTGATACCCTTTTATAGAAGTTTGCCTTCCCCAGAGCCTGTCTCCAGGGGCCAGTTTTATAATCTGTAGAAGTCACATGGAAGAAAGAGTGATGGAAACACATCTACAATTCAGGCCTGGTAGGAATCTCATGCAACCCTTTCTCTAGTAGAAGAAAACTAGATGTTTTGAGGGCTCAGAATAGCAGGTTTTTGAGATGTCTGAATACTCCACAAATGAGGAGCTTAGAAACACTGCTTTCGTCTCTTGAGGTTGGAGCATTCGTAATAGTAATGAAGGTGATATTAATGTAATATCCCAGTGAACGCCCTGGCCCTGAACACCAGGATGGTGGTTTCCCTTCACCATAGAGTTTTTAGCTGGCTTTTTAGCTAGGAAAGAAGGGCACACGGTCCCTGTGGGGCCATTATTATTGTGAGTGAGAACTCACTGTCTCTGCTTGCAGTGGGGTTTCCAGGTAGGTGCACCTGTAGTGAAGCGTGTGCCCTGTAGGAATCTTCTCCCAGGGCCTCCAGTGGTCACAGCGGCTGGGCAGAAGTTCCAGCACAAGGGTGCAGATTTCGCTTCTACGCAAGGAAGCCCTTTGTAACAATTTCGCTTCTTCCTCAACAAAGCAGGTCTCCTTTTGGGGTGGCAAGGCAAGTTCTCTGCCATTGCAATGACACAAGAGGAGACGCTCAAGGATACAGTAGATGACGTCTTAGAATTCACCAACTACAAGTGTGAGCTCTCTGAAGACACCAACAGTGTCTCGTTCTGTTTTGGAACTGCTTTGGGTGTTCAATAAAGGCTTAGCAGGTACCTGAATGAGTGGATGAATAAAGTGGAAGACAGGCTATACTATCCCAAAGCCCCTGCAACTCTGAGAGTGAGCGATTTCATACTGTCGGTACCCAAAAGGGGCCCAGGATAACACTTCTCCCCCTTAGTTCAATGATTGGCAGAACTCACTGTGCAAGGTGGCTGCATCCAGGGCTCTCCATCCACTTGCATTGGCAGCAACTTGTTTGTCCTGGAAAACCGAGAACCGAGAGAACACAGTGAGCTTTGCCTCTTCTGGAGGTGAAGAATTAGGGTGGTCCCCACAAAGGCAACAGATGTGGGAAGACCTTATCTGCCCACCTAGGAGTGGTTCGCTAAGACTCTGTTGGAGGGCTGGTTAAAAACAGATTGCTGAGCCCACTTCAGGAATTCCGACTAGGCACGTCTGGGGTCAGGCTCAGGGGCCTGCATTTTAATAAGCATCGTGGGCGATTCTGTTGCTTTGGTGTTCAGACTCCAGTTTGAGAAACACTGTCGTGGGTGAGCAGTGAAGTCCACGGAAGTCTGGGAAACAGTGGCCAACAAGTATGGCAGCACCACTGCTGAGCAGACCCTCCGTCAACAACCAGCCGGAGGGCCTGCAGATTGTGCCAGAAACTCCACAGTGAAGCGAAATGGGAAAGGGCCTGGTTTCTATGTTGAGTGAGAAGTTGCGTCATGTCAATGAGGTAACGTCTCCAACCTATACAAGGTACAGCTCAGCTCTGAGTGTTCTTGCCTTGCCCCTGCTCTTAACCATCCTCTCTTGTATGTCTTGAACAGCAGCACACTCTGTGCTGGCTCGGACTATGAACGTGGCTTAGCTGGGAAATGGGGTCATCAGGAATACTGTCCCCATGAGTAGGATGGAAGGAGAGAAGACAGTGTTGCTTTCTTGCGTGGGGCAAAGCTTCTCTGGCATATGGATTCTTAAGAGGGGAGAGATGAGGTCTTTTGACTTCCTTCTGTAGAAGAGTTGTAAGTTCGTACTACATCACCTGGAGGAGAAAAGGCAAGTCCTTTCGGAAGCCTCTGGTCTGGGCGAGCAGGCAACAGTTGCCACCCACTGGCCAGGAAGCTCTCACCTGGGTTTGGCATCGGCCCTGTTTTTGAAGTTACAAAATGAGGGATATAGGCTATGTTTTGATGTAGACGATTCTCTCACTGATCCTGAGAATATTTAATAATAAAAAAAATAAGAAACCTAATAATAAAACAAATCACGAGAGGAGGGAGTGGCATTTTGGTTCTTGGGGCTGAGGAAGGTGTCTGGGAAATGCCCAGGAGGATGGGGATCCTGGCTCACCCCATCTGTTCCATCTAGAAATAGGCCTATTGAATATGAAGAAAAGATCCTCCCTCTTATACATGGCGTTTTTGATTCCTCTGGGACTAAGATGTTACATTCTCTGTGGCCTACGTCAGTTATGTCTTAGATGTGCTAACAGACTAGACCTACTCAGTGCTGGAGTCATGGACGGTGGACAGGGAAGGAAGTATGGGGATTCGTGTGGAAAACAGGGCCCCAGCACAGCAATAGCCCAGAGAAAAAAACAAACAAAGGTTTGGAGAATAATAGAAAAGACAAAGAAGACACAGGGAGGGAATGAAGAAAAGAGTTTAGAGCTAAGGATGTCAGGGAACCAGCTCTCGGAGTCTTTTCTGAAGGATGCAGAGAGCAGCGTTTCCCTAAAAGTGTGCTGAGGGTACTTGCCCAAGAGGTTTTGGGACAAAAGGGGTCTGTGGTCCAATAATTTTTGGGAAGCCTGCATACTGTGGCCTTTCCAGGAGATCCCTAAGGCACACTAAAGGATTTGAACTGGAAAAACTGGATGGGAAAAGGAAGGGAATAAAGACTTCTGAAATAATCAGGTGGGGAAGAATCTGATGAATTTTATTGATTAAACAGAAGTAACTGAAACCGAGGATCCCCTCCCTCTCTTAGACTCCATTTCTTCCAGGAGCCGGCAGTGACTGACCTGTGGGGTCCATACCCCACAGAAGCATCACCCTCTTAGGCAATTAGGACAGATTTGCTGATGTTGATGGTTTGGCTCCACAAAGGTATACAGGAAATAGTATTCCTAATTTAAAAAAATTTTTTTAACGTTTACTTATTTTTGAGACAGAGAGAGACAGAGCATGAATGGGGGAGGGGCAGAGAGAGGGATACACAGAATCTGAAACAGGCTCCAGGCTCTGAGCTGTCAGCACAGAGCCCGACGTGGGGCTTGAACTCATGGGCCGCGAGATCATGACCTGAGCCAAAGACGGCCGCTTAACCGACTGAGCCACCCAGGCGCCCCAGGAAATAGTATTTCTAAGGCCACTATCCAAGAAAGGGCAAGCAGAGAACCTGGTTTTTGTCACAGTGTGCCCTCTGCCACATATCTAGCATCTTAATTAGTGAAGATAAGAAAGGCAAGGAGTTGGACCTCTGGTTCTCTGGGCCTCATCATCTTCTATTACCATTTAGAGAATTTCACCAATTCATTATAAGAGAATGGCAAACTGGTCGAGGTGGACCCTTTAACTGATGTCCTGCATGGTTGTATTGTACCTAGTTTGGGAAATGGTCTCTAAAGACATTCTTATAAATGTTATCGAGCTTCTGTCCGTCACTCTCCCCGCACTGAAACCCAAAGATAGCTTCCTCGTCATTGTAAGAATACGGAGGGAGGTGGGAAGATTTGGAGGCTGCTGGGTAATGAGGAAGCATACCTGATGGTGACTGAGGAGCACTGGGCCAGCCTCCTGCCCGCACTCTTCAGGCCAGTGTAGATCTGCCCCATCTCCATGGCTCCCTCTAGCCCCACCACTTCGAGGAGCTGGTCACTGAGGTCTGCAGAGTGAGAAAAGCAGAAGCAGGGCATACATATCTCTCTGTTCCTCAGGATGGTTGTGGTCAGAATGTCTGCACCTTAGATGACCAACTCACATCTGTCAATAACCCTTCCTCTCCCACCAAACAGCATTTTCGTACTCATTCTGAATAGGGAATTTCCTCAAAGGTCAATAAATGTACCATTTCATGAACAGAAACCCAGTTCTAGTGAAAAAAGGTTTGGATTCGGAACATTAATATGCATCCAATGAAGAAGCTGGCATTTGAAGAAGCTCTTCAAATGGAGGGTAATATAAATGATGAACCAGCTATTGCCGAAATGATTTTCAACCCCCCAGTGCAGCTAAAGACACACTGGTTTGGGATTAGGATAGGAAGGAATGTTGATGAAAGTCCTTATCCATAACTAGTTCAAGTTTCTTTTCTCTGAATGTCTGAATAACATCATGGCCCTACTGATGATGACTGACGATTAATTAACCTCAGATTTGGCCTGTGGTAAGCCAGTGGTGAGCCAACCTTCTTGGACATCCTTGGGGGAAATCAGTGACCTCCTTCAGGACACCAGGTGCCTAAGCTATGCCAAGGAAAAGAATATTTCACCTAAACCAAATTATTCTGAGTCCATGGTAGAAAAAGTGGGACAGAAAATATGTGTCTCAGGCTCAGAGTCACATAGGATTGATGGCCTCCCACAGTGGCAGTTACTTCTGATCCAGCACCTGGAAGAGATCTTTTTCAGGGTTCCTGAGGTTTGGGCAGTGCCTGCCCGATTTCTTGTGAAAGCAATGGCAGGATCAAGGCTTGACGTTGGGAACAAGCCTCACTTTTACAACACAATTTTTATGTATTTAAAACAGAAGCAAAATAAAAAGGCAGATTCTTTAAAACCTTCCATTCTTTTCCCTACCGGGGCGAAGGTACTTTTCTCATAGATTGTAGCTAATTACCAATATCCTACTAATATCCACAAACTAGAAAGTCAGCACTTTTATTTATTTCATAGATGGCTTTTGTCTAAGGTCCCTGCCGGTATTGTGTAATAGTGTTTGTTAAGATTGCCAAAGAGATGTTTAGGTTTGTCTATACTTTTTTGTTTAGAAGTATTGTTTAAAAACATTCCCTTGATGGACGTTTTGCTAATGAAGACAGTTAAGCAAACCACTGAGCTGACCACAAATGTGTCAACACTGTTACAGTCTAACCTACTGATTATCACTGATGGACATTAGCTGCCAACAGATACACAGACGGTTCATCTTTCTGTCACAGGCACGTAAGCTTTCCCCTCTACTTCAGTCCATACTCCCATTCTCCTTCTCTGCTATCCCTTTTTTTCTTATCTGTGGAGATACTGTCTCCTTAAACTCTCCATCTCATGTGGGCTTGGAACAAGAAGCCATGAAAGGGCACTGTTTGTTTAGGAGAACGCTGCAGGCTCTCTTAAGGAGTTTGGATCCAATAAACAACAAGTATCTAAACCTCTAGCCACGTAATTAGTTCCCTTCTTACCAAAGAGCATTAAATAACCATTGGATAGTCTTAGCTTACTGTGTCATTTTAACACAGTGTCTGCAAAATCAGCATGGGCTATGAATGTGAGAGGGGGAGGAGGAGGAGGAGGAGGAGGAGGAGGAGGAGGAGGAGGAGGAGGGGGGGGGGGGAAGAGAGAAACCAAGGAGTGTGTCTAGGGGTGAGGAGGGTGGGGAATTATACTGAGGTAGGAGAAAAAAGCAGCAGAACTTTTCAGAGGTTTCTCTAGTGGCAGAAAGACAGATGTCTTGTAAAATGTTGCTCTTTGTACCAGACTTTGGTATCTGACAGCGCTGTTATAGTTCAATGTTTTCCCTCCTTGAAACATTCCCTGGTAACAAAATGTTCTAAGAAGCAGGGGACTTAATAGACTCAAGTGTTTCAGCTTTTACAATGTCTTGGTCTTTTAACAAATTTTCCTGTTGAATGGCTTTAAGTTGTTATCACTTCCCACACATTACCTTGCAGCTATCACTTCCCACACATTACCTTGCTTCCTGGCTCTAGAAGAGAAGTAATGAAGGCTGATCTCATCCACATGGTGGGTGGGTTGGGGGGCGGGCAGAGGCTTACATACACGTGGGACTAAGGAGATAAATGCAGGGTAAGGGGCTAGGATCTCGGTATACACTTTGCCATTCTGATTTTGAATTTGTACTCTGAATCTTCCCTGGCATAAAGAGGCTAGGATGACTCCTGTCTACTACTGAAGAAAGGCTTGATTGCTTTTCTATTTCTCTGCCATTGCCTGGCTGATCTTTCTTTAAACTTCCTACAATGCCTACTAGGACGTTCTGAGATAAAGAAATCTATTTAACGTTGTTTCCCAAACTTATGGGACCATGAGGCTCTTCTTTTGTGTGATATCTATAAACAGTCTCTGGTAGTTTTCTTTGGAATACACTTTGGGATATTTTGGCATCGCTTAATTCCTTTTACTTCCTTTAGCACAGAGATACTTATGCACAAATTAAATTTGGAGTTAAAATGAAACAGAATAGAGTGTAAGTCAACATCTAAGCACATAGAACAATTAATGTTCAGAACTTAGAATCCAGGATCAGGACATCTGGTATACCAGGTGTCTGTTTTACCTGATACCCATGATTCTGAGTGTGGTTTTGGCAATTCATATCATCTTCACATTGTCTTTACACTTTTAACTCATTAGTATTTAAGATGAAATGTCCATGCACCTTAGTAAAACAGGAATTCATTCATTCACTCACTCACTCACTCACTCACTCACTCACTCACTCACAAGCTACTGAGTAGCAGCTGAATGCCAGAGAAACACCAGGAATACAAAATGTTCTACTCCTAAAGGACTCTTGGCCAAGAGGGAGAAAATGTGTTAGGTGTAGAAAATGTTGTAATCGAACTATAGGGACAGGGAGGCCCGAGTAACCTATTCTGACTGGGCTAAGTGTGGGAGGAAGGTGTCACAGACATTTAAGGCACGTCTTGAAGGATGAATGCCAGGCAATTTGCTGGGTTGAGAAGGAGAAGGAGCAAAGATATTCCAGGGACAGAGGAACACATGTAGGGTTGGACAGTCACAGAATGCAGAAAGAAATTAATTTAGCAATAAATCCATTTGGCAATTTCACTGAAAAGTATAAAAAATATTTCTACCTAAGGAGAATTACTATCTGTCTATCTATCTATCTATCTATCTATCTATCTATCTATCTAGATGACAGAACTGTAAATAGAGGGTCACTGGTCTGGGCACAAGTTGTTGCAGCCACAGAGCTGGGCTTTTCACCCTCGCTCTTGGTAACAAAGCCTTGTCATACACTCTCTGAGAAGGAAAAAAAAGATGGAGAATGGGAAAATGGAAAAAGGAGAATGTGGAAGCAAAGGAGGCACAGCAAGGACAACAACAGCAGCTCCAATCTGGCCCACTAGACTCAGCCTCCAGTATGTGATTTTATAAACGCAGATCTGCTCATGTCATCCCCATACCAAAAATCCTTCAGTGGCACCAATCATAACACCAAGTGCTGGCAAGAGAAGATGAAATGTGCATTCTTTCACACCTATAATGAAAGTGTAAATTGGCAAAAGCTTTTCAGAAAGAAATTTGACAATAAGAGTCTACAATTTTCATACTGTTGATTCATTAAATTCTTTTTTGGTATTGATCACAAGAAATCATTGACAGAATCCAAGTTCATACAAATATGAACATTGTGGCATCATTTATAACAGTGAAATCTCACCCTTTACTATTTCCATCTGTATGAGACTAGTTAAAAAAAGTCTATGGTATCCATGACAATAGACTTATGCCACCATTAAGATATTTACAACATCTCAAAAACATTAAATACGCATATAATGTTAAGTGTGAAGGTGACATATAAACGTATTTATGCACAGCATGCTTTCAGTTATGTAAGAATGTGCATAGGAGAAAAGGACAAATGCCCCTAAAATCTTAACAGTGGTGAGTTCTGGATAATTAGATTAAAGGTCATTGTTATTTTCTACTTGATGCTTTTCTACATTTTTCATATCTTCTCTAAGTGTGTATTAATGTTATAATTTAAAAGTCATTAAAAAAAGTATCAGCTGACTGCTCTTCCTACTTGCAAATGTGATGTAAAAACTCCGTGGCTTCATGCCCCAGGCCTATCCCCTTCTGGCAAGAGGCTGCCTCTGCAGTTTTATTTCCTGACCCTGTGGGCTAGTACCTGCTTCAGACATACACAACATGTAGTTCTCCAGGTAAATCCTCCTGTTCCCCTCCTTTGTGCCTCTACACATATCATACCCCTGCCTGAAATGCCCTCTTCCACTCCTACTTGTTCATCGAAACTCAGCTCAAGTGTCATCAACTTCAAGAAGCCTCCCTTCCCTCCCATGCCTGAAGTTTGGTTTAGATCCTTCTCAAACTTTCCCAGCTAGACGTGGTCAAAGAAAGAACAAGGAGGTGGATGTATTGGCAGTGGGTAAGAGATGGCTGTAATACTGACTGTAGCATAGGGTCTAGTTTGAACAGGACTAGAGACAAAGGACTGGAAGAAAAGGGAGAAGTGGGGTGAGAGGCACGAGGAGTTCTAGGAGCAGGTGTTCTGAGACAGCGGGAGATGGAGGGATGGAAAGAAGTGCTCTGAGCCATGCTAGTAGATGACAAGTCCCTCCTGTGGCCCCAGCTGGGCAGCTGAAGAAGATGGGCATTAGGGTCAAGGCGAAGTGAGGCTAGGTCAAAGGTTCCCATACTTTGTTGCATGTTAACATTACCTGGAGAGTTTTTATCAACAATGATGGCCTGATTGCATCTATTCCAGTTCAATCAGAATGTGTGGGCCTGGGAGGCAGGCATCAATGTTTGTTTTTTAAAGATTCCCAGGTGATTCCAAAAGGCAGCACAGTTTGGGAACCACCGGGCCAGGTTGTTGGGTGGTTCTCAAAGTGTGGTCTTGTAGCAGCAGCAGCATCCGCGTCAACCAGGAACTTGTCAGAAACAGAAATCCTCAGGCCCCACCCCAGACCTAATGAATCAGAAACTCCGGGGATTAGGCCCAGTGGTCTCTGTTCTGACAAGCCCTCTGGAAGCTTCTGAGGCACGCTCAAGACTGAGAACCTGAGCCTTAGGCAATAAAAGTGCCCAAAATATATGCAAGAATTAGAGTGAAAAAGAATATCAACAAGTTACTTCCTGACTACTTTGATCTAGAGCTTTTTTCACTTGAAAATTAGGAGTTAGGAACAATAATAGTGACCTCAAGTGTGGTTATGAGATTAAACGGCAGAGTTGAACGTTAAAGTGCTTGGCCCTTTAGAGTGGGCACTAAAATCTATTAGTTTCACTTTCCTTTTCTGCCAGATTCAGCCTAACGACTCCCAATCGTCTGTTTATCTACCCTCTTAGAGCTGTGTACAAGTGTCCCCAAACCCTCACATTCAGGCTAAAACATTTAAAAAACCTTCAATGGTCCTCTAGTTTCACACCTCCACACAGAGACCTCAAATCCAGGTGAACTTTAGATTAAGTGGGCGACCCACTCGGTCTGTTTTTCCCTCCAATCTCTTCCCTCACTCTGCTCCTTTCCCTACTTCTTTGATCTCAACAGCCCCATTTTGCTTTTCTTTCCTTAGTCCTGCCCACTTTTGGGAGGAGGGGCTGGAGCTCAACACTGACAGGTAAAGCTGGCAGAGCATTCAGAACTAAGGGGCACATCTGATCTGTCCACTCCCTTCTTCAGATGCATCAATGGCTCTGGAAGCCCAAGGAACGGTGTCTTGGCTCCTTGGTCAGGTGTGCAAGGTCATTTACTGGTTGGCCCTGTGTCATACACAGGTGTCTCTCTGCTTGGAGAACTCCTATTTGCCCTCTGGGGATGTGCCAGGCACCATGCTTCTTCCTTCTCCTATGCTCAGACAGTGGATCTCACCCAATGACAACTGTTTCTGAACATATTACTCTCCCAACTCCACTGAGAGTTGAAAGCCAGAATGTTTTCCTGTTTTGTTTATCTTTGTAACCCTAGCAACTGGCCCAGCCCTTGGCATATAGAAGGTTCCCAATTAAATGTTTGTTGAATAGACTGAATAAGATACATGCTTTAGTGCCAAAGACCTTGACAGTTTGACCTGAAAGAAGAAAAAGATAGTGATTAATCATAATAGTAACTACCTGTCTAGACTGAACTGGGTAACAGGCTTTCCATGAATTAATTTATTTCATCTGCATATATCAGGTAATGCTGACCCAGTCTGGTTTTTGCCTCTCTCTCTCTTTCTCTCTCTCTCTCTCTTTTAAATATTTTGAGAGAGGAGAGAGAGAAAGAACGAGTTGGGGAGGGACAGAGGGAGAGAGAGAATCCCGAGCAGGTTCCATGCATGCCCGGCGCAAAGCCTGACTCGGGGCTCAATCTGACTGTGAGATCATGACCTGAGCTGAAATCAAGAGTAGGATGCTTAATTGACGGAGTCACCCAGGAGGCCTTCCCCTCTCTTTCCTAATGCATAATTTTTATGATCATTCTCCTCTTGGCTGCTGGCTCACATTAATGAAAGTTCAGTCGTTTAAAATGCAAGGGAAGCTCAGGATATATATACGTGTGTGGCATGATTCAGACTTCTAGCTTGCTGTGCCCTAGGGAAGCATGGGAGATCCTCACCCTAATGGGATGCCTTGCTACCCTCAACCCCACTCCTACCTTGTTTCCCCTTCAGTCAGTACTCCAGGGTTCGGGTCTGAGAGCTGCAATGGGGAGCCCAGGGAGCCAAGCAACCCCCAGCGGATGGGCTGAAATCCTACATGATGGTACCCAGAGAGTTTCTGAACCATCCTGTCAATATGGGCAAGGAAGCCTGCCCCACATCCTGGGGTACCTGTATAATCTAATAAAGCCTGTGGGTGCCGTCCCTTTACCTGGGTTATAGTAGCACAGGTGAACTAGGATGTTAGGCATCATTTCTTTGGGCTGGATTCCTATCCACTTGGTGGGGTAACACTGGTTAGCTAATGCCCATCTGAAGCTCTTCCTGGCAGGGCTCTGTGTCTGACTAATTAGAAATGCAAAAAGGAGTTTGTCACTACTTAATAAATGGCTTCTGATAGACAATTAAGGAGTCCCAGGGTTCAAGGCAAATGGTGAGAAACACTACAGGGTCTTGAGTTTGGGGCTAACAGCTTCAGCTTAATCTCTGTGTCCACATAGGGCAGGTTATTTGTCTTTTCTGAGTCTGTTTGCTAAGCCTGCCATAACACAAGCCCATCGGGCTGGGTGGCTTAAAACAACACACATTTATTTTCTCACAGTTGTGTTGGCTGGACAGCTACGATCAAGGTGCTGGCAGGGTGGGTTTCCCCTGGGGCCTCTCTTCTAAGCAGGCGCATCCCCGGTATGTCTGTCTGTGTGTCTAGACCTCCTCTTCTTTCAAGGACACCAGTCAGATTAGGTTAGGGCTGCCCTAACTGCCTCAGTCCATCTTAGTCACCTCTTTAAAGGTCCTGTCTCTGAATGCAGTCACCTTCTGAGGTAGAGGATTAGGGTTTTAACATAGGAATCCGGGGGGAGGCAAAATTCCCCCCAGGTCCCTGCCCATAACAGACACAATAATAAAACCTACTTCATGAGGTATTTTGCGGACAGAAGAGGTACAGGATGTGAAGGAGCTCTGCCAACAGCAGGAAGAAATGTCCCTCCTCACTCTGTTAGGGAGAAGTTGACATGCAGTGGAGGGGGGGCGGGGGTGTGGGACTTTCTTACTCTCTTCAGAAGGAGAGGACACAAGTGGGGCTCTGCCTTGTGGTGGGGCCAGGTTCAGTCCCCACAGTCCAGACAGGTGAGTGGTAGCTGGTAGGCCTCTCTCAAACTTGGCCTGCCAAGGCGGCGTGTCACGTGTCACCTTGGGCTCCTCTCCTGCCGCCAAATTTCCATGGAAATGGGCCACGTGCCCTTGGTGGTTCAGGCACCCAGAGCCTTAAAAGCTAAGCACTGAGCAGATTGCCTCAGCTTCCCACTGGGTCTGGTCTGTGCAGATGAAGGACTGCTCCTGGCGAAAGAGCTTCAAAGCCAACTTAGAAGCCTGGCAACCTGAAAATAGCCCGGGGGCGGGGAGATGGAGAGCCCCACAAGACTGTTTCTTGATTTTGGGGGAAGGGAGGGGCTCTGGGGTTTCCTTGGGCACCAAAGGGTGGGTAAGGAAAGAGGCTTTAAGTGACTTATAGGATCTTCACCTGGACACATTCCCACCTGGCCTCTCAAAGCACCAGGCCCTTAGGGATCCCAACCATACCTGACCTGAAGAATAATCTAGGACCATGCTTTTCCTCACGATCCTAGCTCGGACACGGGGTAGAGGCAGAAGGACCTTTGCCAGAAAAATAAGCAGGCAGGAGGGCTCATTCCCTGGCATTCTGTAAACCCAACATGAAGAATGTGCTCCTGAGACTAGCTGTGGGGCAGAGACCTACATCGAATACTACTGCTGGGCACCCACAAGTGTCATTACCTCAGGAGAAGTCACTTAGCTTTTCTGAGTCTGTCGTTTATCTGGAAAATGTAGATATAGTAACCCACTGGCAGGGTTGTGGTGAGGTGTAGAAGTGATGCAATCAGAGGCCCTGCACAGAGAGCACACAGAAAGCCCTTGAGAAACAGCGGCTGTTACAGGGATTTTATGTTTCCTTAGAAAGGGGCGACCTCAGAATATCCTGTCTTTGCTACATGGTGAGTGGCCTTCTGTGGATGGTAATTGACATGACCCAGAGAAGGTATTGCAGGAGGCAAAAGAAAGAGGGAGAGGAAGATATGGAAGGTGGGTAAGAGGTGCATAAGAGAGGAGAAGGTAGGGGGAGAATGAAGTGCTGAGGAGGAGAAAAGCAGATGTACCGTGAAGGCCAGAGGTACTGTGACCTTGAACTTTTAGGATGACTGTCCTTCCTGGCAAATGAAGCATCTCTATTACCACTCTGTGACTCTAAAGCAGGAGATTCAGCATTTTATTTGCAAATGAGTTCCTTTAGTTCCTTTTCTTCACCTGCATGTGTGTGTGTGTGTGTGTGTGTGTGTGTGTGTGTGAGAGAGAGAGAGAGAGAGAGAGAGAGAGAGAGAGAGAGAGAAAGGAGAGAGGGAGAGAGAGAGATGGAGGGGGGGAGAAAGAGAGAGAGAGAGAGAAAGAGAAAGATACAACTTCATAGTAATCCACTATTCCTGGCCTGAGCAAGGAAGAGTAGGGTTGGATCTGGAGATACTTCAGGCATAGTGTTGATACCCCTGCTAGTGAAGCACCTCCTTTGAGGGGAGTGTCCTTTGTGTCCTGCTGTTGTCATACTGGCTTGCAGGTTTCTTCTATTCCCAGGGGTCTGTTTAAAGCCCAATAAAAGTGTCCAGAGAGTGTTGAGTGGTCTTTGCCTCTGGAAAATCCAGATGGAAGCAGATCGGAAGGAGAAGCAGCCTAGAGCCTCTGCTTTCTAAAGAGGAGAGGCTGTAGGCTCGGAGGGAAAGGGAATGTGTTGATCTAGCAGGCAGGCGCTGGGATTTCTGTCTCTGCTCTAGCTGTCTAGTTGTGTGGCCCTGGGCAAGTCACTTTCCTCCTCAGGGCCTCTATTTTCCCTGATTTGGCATAGGGGCATTCTACCCTTCAAGTCTGTTGGAGCTGTTCCAACAAAAGTAGAGTCTGGATTTCCTGACTGTCTGGGTCAAGAACAGATTGGCAGCAATCTTTACCACTCCTTACACTGTGCAGAAGTCAGAACATTCTGTGCAACCCTACACTGAGGCGAGAGAAAGAGTAAGTGCGGGCTCACAATGGCCATTGTTGTTGGTTCCTGAAAGCCTGCTGTGTGGTGGGGTGGGGAGGGAAGAGTGGGGCCTCCATTCTGTGTGGCTTTCTCTTTCTGGGTTAGGCAGGGCTCTGAAGAAAGCTCTGTATTTTCTGGAAGAGGGGGCATCTAATCCTCTCTATGCATAAGGGTCAGGTGCTTCAAAAGGGGAGAGGCAGTGTGCTGGAGAATTCCTCAGGAAGAAATGATCTCCTAGAAATGGCTCTGAAGTGAGCCTCTGACATCATCATGCCTCTAAGAAAAACCAAGAGTGAGAAGGTCTTTTAAGGTCTGGGAGGCAGTGGAGGTACAGGGAATCTTGACCTGGTGGTCCCAATGAAGTCATGAAGAAAATGACCATTACTGAGCACAGACTCTAGGCCAGGCAGGCCTAGAGCTTTACAAAGGTTATGCTTTTAACCCTCACGGCAACTCTGTTAGATAGCAACTATTATCTCGACATAAAAAACTCCTGAGGCTCAGTGGGGTTGAGAAGCTTGCCTAACGTCACAAAGCTGGCGTGTGGTACAGCTGGAATTCAAACCAAGGCTTGTTTGACTCCAAAAATAAGCTCTGAATAAAGAACTCAAGGCAGAGACAAAATACCTTAGAGTGACAGGGTGTCTGAGGGCAGGGAAGTGAGCATGGAGGGGGTGAGCCTCTTCTTGGCTCCTCTCAGGGAAGACTTCTTGGCTGCACAATCTTATTAAATGGAATGATGACTTTCTCGGCTTGAATGTCAAATGCTATTGTTGGTATGTTGTTGGTAATTGTTGGTGTATTGTCTGGCTTTACTTTGCTCATGGAGCTTGAGAAGCTCCAGGTACAGTGGATGTAATGAAATCAATCAATTAGTGGTGAGATTTTCCAGTTCAACTCAAACCTGATTCTCACGCATGACACATACAAGGTATGTTGCAGACATCTACACCCACCAGGCTAATCACAGCTCAGAGAGATAAGCACACCACCCACCTGCCCCAGAAAAGCAAAAGCAGAGAGTTGTGATCAGAGAGACTTTTTCTGGTTGTTGGGTCAGGATTGGCCAGAAATGGGGGGGGGGTGGGGGGGGGTGGGGGAGGGTATTGTGGTGTATATGGAGAGAATGCCATGTTTGGAATACTAGGACTTGGCTCTAGTCCCAGATCCATCAATCAGTGTGGCCTTGGACAGGTCAATTGACCTCCCTGAGCCTCATTTTTCTAATTACAAAGTGTTTCTCAAGAGTGTTGTAAGGGATTAAGATGAGATGAGGAGTATAAAGTATTTCTCACATCTAGTGTTAAATTCAAATAGATGCTTAACAAGTATGGGGCAAATCGGCCTGAAAACGGATCGAGTGTGCGGGAGGTGGAAAAGACACAGGTTCCAGTGTCAGGCGTCCATTCTGTGAATGTGTTGGGGGGGGGGGGGGCGGCGGTCTGCTGTGGAGGCTGACGGGAGAGGGCGGGGTGTGTGGGCAGAAGCTGGGATCCTGTTGGCTGGTTTGTGGGGAGGGAGGAACCACGCACGTGGCAGCGCCCCTTCTGTCTGACCCCTACTCCTGTTGGCTTTTGTTCCTTCTTCCTTTGGGCCACAGCCTCCCGGTTCCGGACCTGAGAGCTGTAAGCCTGCATCATGCATTAGCCTCTGAACAGGTCTCCTGCCACCAGTCCCCTTTCTTGTCCCCTAACCCAAACTGCATACTACTCTCCCATCCTATTGCTCCGGGCTTACACCCCGTCACCTCTTCCTCTCTTCCTATTATTCGAGGATCATGAACCAATTCTGTGGCACATTACTCCAGGGTCTCTATCTCTCTGGCCTTCCCTTGTGCTACCTCTACATGCTAGTGCTCCAGCCCGCCTTCCCCTCTTCTCCCTCATCGTCTTTTCAAATCCTTGCCAGCTTCAAGTATCAGCACACACACATCGCACCTTGCTCATTCATTCATTCATTCATTCATGCATCCACTTATTCTTACATCAGATATTTCCCGATCACCTCCTAGATGCATGGCACAGTACTGGCAGCTGGGGATCAAGTTCCTAAGGAAAGCCTTTTTTTTTCTTGCCTCCCACACTTGTATGATACTGTTTCTGCCACTCCATGGCGCTTGCCTATCATACCAGTGTTAACACTACTGTTCTGCATAGATCTCCTGTAGGTAGACTGTGAACTACTGGAGGTCAGGACACATCCCACTCTTGGTTGCATCTTCCACAGCAACTGGAACACTGACAGTACTTGAAGGCAGGTTTGAATCCAGGCTCTATCATATACACCTTTCTTGGGCCGCTTATCCCCATTAACCTCAGTGTCCTCAGCCGTAAAGTGGATTAAATACAGATGATGTCTGACTTGCAATTTTTTTGACTTTATAGAGACGCAAAAGCCATACATTCAGTAGAAACCATACCTCAAATTTTGAATCCCAGGCCAGTGATATGAGGTACCATACTGTCTCATGATGCTGGGCAGGGGCAGCAAACCACAGCTCCCAGCCAGCCACACGATCACAGGGTACACAACTGATACATGACGACCCTTCCATACCCAAAGAGCCATTCTGGTTGTCAGTTTCAGTACAGGATTCATTACATTACAAGAGATGGGTCACACTTCATTATAAAATAGGCTTTGTGTGAGATGGTTTTGCCCAGCTGTAGGGTAATGTAAGTGTTCTAAGCACGTTTAAGGTAGGCTATGCTGCGATGTGGGTTAGGTAGGTTAGGTGTCGTAAACGCATTTTGAACTTACAGTATTTTCAGTTTACAATGGGATTACTAGGATGAAACCCTGTCGTAAGTCCAGGAAGATCTGTAATTAAATATGCAACCCCATAAGTAAGTGCTCAGTAAATAACACCTCAGTACGTATTTATCGATAAATTGATGACATGAAACACTTCGTACCCAAATTAGGAACGGATCAAGGGCACCAATGTTCCGGCTGTGTGGAATGTGTGGCCAGCATGGGGTTCTGCTGTAGGTTGGGTCTTAGGAGACGCCTGATATTAAATGGCTAAAAAGCTGCTACAGAGAAACAGGGTCTGGTGTGTGGGCCAAGATGGGGCAAACAGAAGAGGAAAAAACCTAAGGTAGTCTAGGCCTTCTAGTCTAGAAGTTTCCTCTGCATGTGAAAAATGAAAGGTTCAATGGCTCTGTGGTTCTGTTTTGAGCAGCAAACTTCCTAAGGCAGGAATTAAGTAGAAGTTTGACTGAAGCTTGACCCTGTGTGAACAAGTTTCCCCCATCCTAGAGATGATGAGGCAGCCTCCAGAGGCACATTCTATCTTGCCAACCCCTCCCAGGTCTTGGTTGGGGATGGGGTGGGGAAGAGGAGGAGACACAGCTGGAGTCAGAGCCCTCTTGATTCAGAAGTCAGCTGAAGAAGAATAAAGGGTTGGTTTTGTTTAATTTCCAGTGAATTTAGTTGGGTCAGGGACAGCCAGAAATGAGGGGGCTGGGGCAGGTACTCTGGTGTGTGCAGAAAGAATTCCACCTTGAAAGACTAGGACTTGGGCTCTAGTTCCAGATCCACCAATTTGTGTGACCCATTGGGCGGGTCCATTAATCTCTCTGGGTCTCATTTTCCTAATCCATAAGGTTTCTTCTTGGCATTCTTAGGGGGGAGCCGCCAGGCTCACCAGTGCAGTGCCTCTCAAACTTCGATACACACATGATCACCAAAGGTTCTTGTGGAAACCCAGATTCGGCTCCAGCAGGTCTGGCCTAGGACCCGAGAGTCTACATTTCTGACACTGTCGGGTGATGCCCTTGCTGCTGGTTGTGGACTATGTGAGGTTCTAGTGCAGAAATTGGGCAAATCTAGCCCGCTGCTTGTTTGTGTAAATAAAGTTGTATTGCAGCACGGCCACGTCCATTCATTTGTGTATTGTCCATGGCTGCTTTCACACTAAGTGGACAGAGTCAGATAGTTGCATCAGAGACCTTATGGCCCACAAAGCCTAACTATTTTAATAGTTACTATGTGACCCTTTACAGGAAAAGTTTGCTGATCCCTGCTCTAGTGTACTGGGAACTGGCCCGTGTGAGCTAAAGGACCTGCACTTCAGTATGGGTTTGGCCAAGGGCAAGCCACTTTACCTTGATGGTCCTCACTTTCCTTATCTAGAGGGCACAATGATCTCTAGATTTCTAAGAGACCTGGGATTCTGGGATTTCAATGCTACATGGAAAACATTCTAGTTTCTATAGAAACGGGCTTCTGAGAACTAGGCTGTGTGGCCTTCATTTGGAAGCTGCAAAAAAGCATACCTGGTCCACCCCGCAGATCCCCCAGACAGCCCTGCCAGGTGCCCTGAGAGCCACACCTCATGTAGGGTCAGCAGGGAACAGACAGGGGCCTGGAGAAGGGAAGAGCGAGGATTGGGAGGTGGACCCCCCCCCCCCCCCAGCCTCCGGTACAGGCTGATGCTGGCACAGGGGCCCTGGAACATTGTGCCCTAGCACCCACCACACACACAAATTCCACTTTGCTGAGAGATCAACTCAAACACTAACTCACCACTCCAGGTGCCCCTGACCCTGGGTGCTTCCAGTCAACTAATATTAACTAAGACCTTTTGAGGTCTCAGAGACTGTGTCAGGCACAAGAATGTAGAAGGAATTGTGACATCTGGAGCTGAAGAGCTCACGGTCGGGTGGCAGACACCATGTAAGGAGAGAATTGTAGGGGAGTTCCACAGTCAGCCGTGAAGAGAAATGCGTGACTCTGGGTCTCCAGCTTGGGCCACGGGTGATGCCATTAACAAGGCAAGGAACATGGACAGGGGGCAGCAGGCTTTCAGAGAGATGGAAGGGTGTATAAAGAGGGAGAAGATAACGCCTCATTTGGGGCATATTGATTCCGATGTGGGCACCTGAAGGACTGAAGGACAATGCTGTAGTTTCCTGTGAAAGGCAAAGCAGAGTTTCTCTGTAGGCCTGCAACGGGTTAAGAGGAATGACATGTATGTTGCCATGGTTACTTCCCAGCACCGAGGGGAGTCCCACTACACACCCAAGTACCCCCTGCTCTTTAGGGATAACTCGCCTTGCTCTACCTCAGCCCCCAGGAGAGACCTTAGCCAGAAAGACCTCTGTGAAATGCACACTTGCTGGAAACATTTCTACTTTCTCTTAACCCCAGTGAGCAGTAAGTGGCTGACTACTGCTCATTATGACTATCTTTCTGGTCAGAGCTCCACCAAATTGGAAAATTGGGAACCTCCAACTCTGGACAGCTCCTGAACCTCACAGACCACTTTCTGTCATGGTTTCATACAAGTGAAAAGGACGTGCTGAGAAACAAAGAACTCACAAGCTCACAATTATTTTCTTGGCTCATCTGAGCTCCAGCTCCTCACCTGGGAATGTGAGTCTGAGATGGCTGGCTGGCAGCCCATGCCATCGCTTTGAGATTTAGGGGATGGTCCACACATCAGTGAAAATCTACACGGGCACAGCGTGGAGGCAGAGAGAACGATGTGTGCCTGTAAAGTAGTAGGGGCAACCAAAGTGACCCTTCCCAGGTAAGACCTCTGCATCTGGGCAGATCTATGATGAGGCATTTGCCAGGAGGGGGCCTGTGTGTTGCCTGCTCAGTTGGTTTGAATGAGGCATATCCATGAGCTACACTGGCTGGCTGGTCTCCCTGGGGTTCGGGGTAGACATGTGACTCTCCTTCTTGGCATTTATCTCGGATCCTAATCACGTGCCTGTGGATTATTTTATTGAGGTCTGGCTCCCATACTCCCTAAGGGCTATAGGGACTGTGTCTGTTTTTGCTCATCATTGTTCCCTGGTGCCTGGCACTTGATAGGTACTTCGTAAGTGTGTGCTGAATAAATGACAGAAAGCCTGTCTCCACTGCTGGAAAACTGACGTGAAAGTCTGGGGAGATTTGCCCTCTCCATTTGGAACCTTGTCTAGGATACCCTGTGTGCAGTTCAAGTGGGATGCACTAAGAAATCACTGAGAAAAATATTGTTTTAATATCAGATAGACAGAGGAGCGTAGGTGTGGGTGATACAGCCTGAAGGCTATTGCTGGTTTACGGCTAAAGGTTGGATTGGGGCAGACGTGAAGCTCAGTGAAGAATTGGGAGAAAATGTGTAGGAAGTCCCCTTGTTCGTATATAGGGTGGGGCTAGAGGGAAACAATGGCGGAGCTCCCCAGGGCTTTGCACGGACTGATCCAGCTTTGTGTCATGCCCTTGGTGCTTCACCTGGATTCAAGACTTGGCACCCTTGTCTTTATCTTGATTCACTGGAGAGCCAACTCAGGGGTGACTTCCACACTGGAAGTAATAGCCATATGAACTCAAGCACAGTGCCAACAAATAACCCTAGAGTTACAGGTTGTCAGAGCCACAGGTAATTGAAAGATAATCTCGACCTCATTTCTGAAGCAGAGGTTAATAGAGTGAAGCTCTAAATCTGGCCCCTTTCTTATCACATACTAAATATTTATCACCCTCCATTTATCACTTAACAATAATTCTGATTACTATTGATCAAATGCTCACCATGTTCCAGGCACTCTCCTAAATGCTCTATGTGGATGATCTCATTTAACTCTCAAAACAATGCTGAGGGAGAGAGATTGTAATTGTTTCCACTTTGTATGGATTGAAATGGAGGCTTGGAGAGGTTAAATGACTTAACCAATGTCACATGGCTGATGGTGGGAAGGCCTAGGTCTTTCAACTTCTAGTTCAGTGCTTAGTCCCTTATCCTACCTACACTGACTCCAAGTCCTCAAGATATATCTGAATTACTTATTTGCAGATCGCTTGCACATCTTACTTATCAATTGAGTTTCTAATGGTATCATGAGATGAAACTCTCAGCTTCACAAATACTCACATATAACTCTTTAAAATACATTCCTTTTTTTCCCCTCCAAGATTGTCTACTAAGTGCCTGTTCCTGTCCAGCTCCAGAATCTACTGCCCGCTGTGCTAGCAGACCAAAGGCAAGATTCCTTCCCCTTCTTCCCTAATCCCTCCCTCCAAAAAGCATTTCTGTAGAACAATGTGAGCCAGGTAGGTAGGATGTTAGGCTTTGAAGGGAACATAAAGATGAAGACCACATGCTCACCATTTTCCAGGCACTGGCAAGAGAAAGAAATGACAAGGCAACCCATAATCAGTGTACTGTCAAGACAGGAAGCTTAAGTGCTCTAGGAATGCAGAGGATGGATTCACTTCCAGAGGTGCCACCAGAAAAGAGGCAGCCTTTGACACAGGCCTTAAAGGAGGAGCAGAATTTCCACAAGTATATGTGAAACTTTTCCTTGGACTGGCATATATAAACATTTCCTGTTTTCTCAGTGCCTGGCTTGTACAATACACACAGTAGGACCTCAGATAAATTTTCTGGTTGGACACTAGCCATTTGGGGCTAGCTAGGAATCATGGTCTTGGTTCTGATGCTACCACTGAACATAAATTGTATAAGTCCTACCCCTTCTCTGGGTCTCTTGTTTTTCCCCAGCTATGAAATAGGGATGTGGAGGGGAGTGGGTATAACCTTACTCATGGGTTCTGGTTAGGATCACAATAAGCTAATATATGCAAGACTATTTGCAAGCCAAAATGAAAGATTTGACAAATGGAGGAGACTCTCTGTCACTATTCTTATTGATGTTATAAAAACTAGGGGCGCCTGGGTGGCTCAGTCGGTTAAGCGTCCGACTTCAGCTCAGGTCACCATTTCGCGGTCCGCGAGTTCGAGCCCCGCGTCGGGCTCTGGGCTGATGGCTCAGAGCCTGGAGCCTGCTTCCGATTCTGTGTCTCCCTCTCTCTCTGCCCCTCCCCCGTTCATGCTGTGTCTCTCTCTGTCTCAAAAATAAAACGTTAAAAAAAATTAAAAAAAAAAAACTAAAAAGAACCAATGTCCATGTACTGCTTATTATCCAACAACTTTTTTTTTTTTTTTTTTGACTAACTACACTGGGTCAAGCAGTGGGGATACAAAGAGGAAATAACAGCCAGCCTCCATGCTTGGAACATGAAAGGTCTAGGAGATGCCAGTACAGTTGATGGTATAAGTTTAATGTGCTAGGACAAAGGCTGGGCTGGACTTTGGCAGGAGCTCTGCTCCTTTTTAGTGATAGTAAAGGTAGATGGCAATGCTAAAGATAAGAACTTCAAAATCAGAAATTCAACTGGTGTGCTCCAGAATAAACTAGGATTAAGGGTGAGGGAATTTCTTTTTAAGAGCTTCTACTATGTTCCAGACACTTTCACATCTATTATCCTCATGACAAGTTAGGTATTTTTATGCCCATTTTACAGATGAGGAAGCTGAGACTCAAGGAAGTTGGGTTTATAAAACCAGAAAATGTAAAGCCTAAATGTAAACCCAAGTCATTCAATTGCAAGCTTGGTGATTTTCCCAGGACTCATTGTGTTCTAAACTATGCAATGTTTTCATAGAACTCATCCCATGCTCATCTTGAATGACCTTATTTCTTGGATTATTTTTCTAAGGAGAAAGACTGATCTGTGATGACAGAGGTTTGACAGTAACCTCTTCTACTGTTATTTCCTCTTACACCTCCTAAGATAAGTTGCTTCCCTCTGATTGCGCTTTCCTGACTTTTTCTTCACCTCCAATCCCAATGAAATTGCCAAGGAGTAAAGAATCCCAGCAAATGAAGAGCCTATAGAGAGAGATACTTGCTTTCTCAGTGGCTGGCCTATAAAATGTGAAACAAAACACACTGAAAGATGAAAGGAACCTGCCATACAATTTTGCTCAAAGAGCCCACCTAGACCACAACCATTCCTTAATTTTGCAAAGCCGTGAAGAACCCATGATCTATAGGAGTCTATGTGCTTGTCATACTTGCCTATTTTACAGATAACAAACTGAAACCCACAAGAGTGAAAGACCTGCCCAACGTCACACACTAGTGAGAGGCAGAGTATGGATTGGAACCCAGGTCTCTGGACTCTCAGGCAGATGCTTTTCTACTAAAATAGGTTGTCTCTTTAGCTTCCTGCCCCCTCCCCCCATTTAACATCTCAACGTAAATGAGATCATGGCCCTTTCAAAAGGAAGCTCAATGCTGCTGTCTCTGTAAAGCCCAGAAGCCAGGCCCCCCTTTGGACTCTGCTCTGATCAGCTTATGTCTTCATCTAAAGAACAGGAAGTAGCTTCAGTTTTAGCTCTGATAGCACATTCTGGGGGTGGGAAAAGGGGATTTGGGAAAGAGAGTTCCTGTAGATGATGGTCAAGAGCAATCAGCAGACACATTACCCTTGCTTAAAGGGGAAGATACACGATCATATATGTAAGGAGAAGATAAGGGTTTTATCTTTGAGTCCTAAGCAGAACACATCCTCAGCAAGAGCTTCCCCATGCCGTGGATGGGGGTAAGGGGAGGATTCTCCCACGATTCTGTTCTAATGGAACAGGTTGTCAGGGTGGGAGTTAGGGTACGAGCACCAGGGTGGGAAAGTCTGCATAAACTTTCTATAACCTCCAGTGCTTCCCCCACCCTCTGCCAGCACCCACAACTTCCCCTGCCAAGGGAGGAAGGAGGAACACATTATTCAGTTTAATAATTTATACAAATTGAAAAGTTTACTGGGTAAAATAAAGGGGACTTAGGAGAGCAACGGAGAAATTAAAATTCCTGAGTCCTCTCTCAAAGGGTGGAGGTGTGGAGATGATACCCCTTGACGACCTTGACTTGGAATATAACAATCTGATTGTATAACAGATTGGTCCCAAATAAGCAAGTAACTCCTCCCTTTGTTGGTCAGCCAAGTTTTGTCTCCTATGGTAAGATCACATCCAATCTGAGCATTTGCAGCCTGGGACATCAAAGAACACAGACCCAGATCCACGGATACTTTGTCTATGTTAGTGGTTCTCAAATCTGGCAGCCCATCAGAGTTGTCTGGGGTGCTCATTACAAATTTAGATTCCCAGGAACCAACACAGAGACTATTGGGTAGATCTGGGCTGGGGCCCAGGCATCTTCATTTTCAACAAGCAGGCCTGGTCTAAGAACCAATGATCTGGTTCAACCCCATTCATTTAGCTACCAAAATTTTACATGAGATGCTGGTTTTACAGCAAAGAAAGCTGAGATGCCAAAAATAGGTTAGTGCCAGTACTTGGACTGGAACCCAGTCTCCTGGCTCTTGATGTGGTATCTCTGTCAACACCTTCACACATGGCTTTCCTCCCTCAGCTCACCAGTCCATTGAGCACCCCTGAGGATCAGGGTGGCCATTCATCCAATCCACAGAAGATTCAGAGCTGCCCAGGTACTCTGATTGAGTTCCTACCTGGTTCATTGGTGGAAATGGCTGGTAAGGGGTAGGGATAAAGGTGTGTTCTATATCCTGGTGGGTTAATAGGGGAAGGTCCAGCTGATGGCTTCTAAGGCATACTATGCTGTTGCTCTGGTCAGAAAGAACAGTCAGTCCATAGAAGCAACCTGCTGTGTCAGAGGAGCCAGGGGGGCTGGGCTGACGGGGGAGAGTAGTGGCAGATGAAGTCGCTGAGGTAACATGAGGCCAGACCATCTAGGGCCCTTTAGGCCACATATAGATCTTTGGCTTTTGCTCTGAGCCACTGCAGGATTTTGAGCCAGAGAATGGCATAATCTGACATATTTTCCCAGGGGTACTCGGATGCAATAGTGAGAACAGACTCTGCAGGGACGGGGTAGAAGCAAGGAATCCAGTTAGGGGGATTTGTAGTGATCCAGGGGACAGCGGATGGTGGCTCAGATCAAGGTGGCAGAAATGCAGTGGTGAGAAGCGACGGGACCCTGGATGTTTTTTAAAAGTAGAGCTGACAGGTTTTCTGATAGACTAGATATGAGATGTGAGATAAAAGGGTGCCGAGTGTTTCCGCTCGAGCAATGGGCAGGCTGGAGTTAACATCAACAGAAATGGAGAAGTCTCTGGGTGGAGAAGTTTTGTGGGAGGGACATCAGGAGTTCAGTTTTAGATATGCTGAGTCACTGACACTCACGTGGTATTTAAATAAAGTCTCACGCCTGGATGAGGTCATCAAGAGACTGAGTACAGACAGAAAAGAGGGTTGAGTCCCTTGCCTGTGGACCGCCAGCACCAAGAGGTTAGAGAGATGGGGAATCAGAGAAAGAGACTGAAAAGGGGTAACCAGTGGGGTAGCTGGAAAACAGGAAGGTGTGGAATCCTGGAAGCCAAGTGAACAGTATTATCAGGAACAAGGAGAGGTTGGGTCAAATGCTGTTGATGAGTGAAATAAGATCAAGTTTGAGAAGTGACCATTGGGTTTAGTTATGCGAGGACACGGGTAACCTAGAGAGCAGCATTTGACTCCTGACCTCACAGATCCCCAGTTGATCACTGACTGTCATTTAGGGATCCCTTATTGTTATCTTCTCTTCTCAATTAGGTGGTAGATTTTGCAACAACAGGGATAAGTCAGCATGGCCCCAAATGGGTCCTTGTTGGGCTGTAGGACCTTCTAGAGCCTGCTGTTGGCCCGGATACAGTTTGCTAATAGGCCCACCTGAATACTCCTTTCACTGGGACACTGACCTAGAGCAATTTTCCTCATGCCTTGCTTACCTTGGATGCAGAATTTCAGTTCCTTGGGGTCAGTGACGACTTTCCTGCTTTCCCGTATCACAGCCCGGTTCTTCTTGGTTTCTCCCCAGAGATTGGTGCCTCCGTACATGCTGGGAATGTTGAGAATGGCAATGCCTTCAAGGAAGATGTTGCTCAGGTCTACCCCAACCCCGTCACACTGAGGGACAGAGAGAAAAGGTCACTTGTTAGTGTTCTCAGTGTATCCCAACCCAAGGCTGTGTGTGTGTGTGTGTGTGTGTGTGTGTGTGTGTATGCACATGCGCATGTATGGTGGGGGCTCTCGTGAAGGGCGTGACAGGCCCTCAGCTACCTGCCTGCCTCTGTCAGATGCTGAATCCTGGGCAAAGCTGACGAGCCCTAATGCTTTGGCCACTGTAGTGGACTGGGGGAGATGCGATCCTGGTCGGCTCTGAGGACTAGAAGGGCCCAGAGGTCCTCCATAGATCTAGGGGCGCTTCAGGGATGATTCATAAGACAACTGCAAACCTGTTCTCATTATCATCAATTCTGTCTCTGCATAACCACTGTGAAGATATGGTGGGACGCTGAGCCCAGAACCTTAATGCATAGATTTTCAACAAAGGACAGAAAAGTTCACCTCACCCCCTCCCTTTTTATCCCCCCTGTGAGAAGCACAAGACTTTAAGACTTGGAAGGCTTTCAGATACAGCATGGGGAATACAGTCAATGGTATTGTAATAGCACTGTATGGTGACAGATGGTAGCTATGTTTGTGGTGAACACAGCGTAAGGTACAGAGTTGTTGAATCACTATGTTGTACACCTGAAACTAATGTAACACTGTGTGTCAACCATACTTCAATAACAAAGGAAAAAAGATCTGGAAGCCTTTCAGAATTCGCCTGTCTCCCGTATCTGCATTTTAAGTGCAATTTTGGCATATGTGCTTGCTGACGCAGCAGAGTTTCTCTATCCAATCTCCACCACCCGCATCCCCCACCAGGGACAAAAGGCCAGAAGGCTTGAATCTGCCTGTCTCACATATCTATAATCAGTCTACTTTTGGCATACTGTTTACCAATGCAGCAAGAAATATATTAGCTCTGATCTTTGTTCCTCAGGATTGGAGGTAGTTTACTTCATTTACAGAAGGAAAAAAAAACTAGACCCAGAGAGGTGAGCTAAGTTATTCAAGGTTGTACAGCTGATGATATAAAAAAGCAGGGCTTCAAAGTTAGGGAATTTGACTGTAAAGCCCAAGGTCTTTATCTTACTTATTGTGAGGCAGGAAAAATGCAAAGTATGCAATAAAAATCCACTGTCTTTGAGGTTACCTACAAATTTAAACTTCCAGAGATTTCTCAACAGAGGAGGAACAGGAAGGCTTGGCTTGTTGCCATTTACATTTGCTTACCTCCTGATTTCTTTAAAACTCTAATTTATGGCACCCTATCATCTCATGGCTTGTCCCCCAACTATGAAATGGAATGCAGTGAGCTTCTTTGGTAATCAGAAACTCACTGCTTGGCTGGGAAATTCTGATTATTTGAAAGGTTACTTTGTTATGTTGAACCAGATTCTCTTCCTGCTTCTACCTATTGGTCCTATTCTCCCTGCTAAAGCCAGACAGATTGACCCTCCTTTCTCCTCCATGGGGACAGCCCACCAAATTCAAGATGACAATCATCACCATCACTGTTCATACGTACTAAGCACTGCCATATGCCAGGTTAAGCTTTCGTATACATCTCACGTATTACCTTAATAATCTTGGCTATCTCCTGTTTATATGTGTGGAAATGGAGACAAACAAGTGGTTACGTAACTTGCCCAAAGTCACACAACGTACAAATGTAAGCACATAGATTTGATGGCAGGCAGTCAGAGGCTAAGTCCTAAGGGCTCCACCATTAAGTTGTGCATCCTCTGGGCTGAACACTGTCAACTCTCTCAGCCCCTCCTGTGGGCCTTGGTTTTCAGACTCTCCCCATCCTGGTTGCCCCATTCTGCACAGACTGTTGTTTGCCACCCTCCTATTCTGTATGTCCTCCAACACTGAAAAATAACACCAACCACAAGATCTGATGGCACAGGACGCCATGGCAGGATCACTTCCTGGGGCTGGGTTCCTCTAACACTATCATTTCCCAGAAATGAGATAATGTGGGAAGCCCAGGTAAGGGTGCAACATGTGTCCCTCTTTATCATGATCCTTATGGTTAAATATGACCACAGTTGCACTAGCAATTTTGTTAGCAGCTAGATGACAGCTGAATCACTTCAGCTTGAATGGTGGTTGTCTCAGACACTCGGACCCTCATCCCATTATCTACTTCTCAGCCAGCTCTTCCCTATTGTGAACGTGTATAGGTATTTTTTGGTAAGTTTATTTATTTATTTTGGGAAATAGTGTTGGGGGGGGAGGCGGTGGGAGGAGAGAGGGAGAGACAGAGAGAGAATCCAAGCAGTCTCCATGCTGTCAGTGCAGAGCCCGATGCAGGGCTCAATCTCATGAACTGTGAGATCGTGACCTGAGCTGAAATCAAGAGTCAGATGTTAACCAACTGAGGCACCCTGTGCCCCATGTAGGTATTTTTAAAAATAACTTAGACATAAATAACTTAGACATATTGATGTCAATCAATTTCATCTGGTTCTTAGCCTAAGCCCCCTCTGTCCATCTGGTTTATTTTAAATCCTTATTCTATGACCCCTTGCCATAGGCTTCATATCATTTGGGGGTTAAGTCATTAAAACATGTATGTGAAGGGCAAAAGCAGGGACCAAGCCCTCTCTCTGGTCAGTTTAAGACAGCAGACACTGCTTAAACAGCCCACGAGGTGTGGCTGCCCTACTGGGGCTACATCCTCTGGACTGTCAGTCTATTTTTCATTACAATGTAGAATCATGTATATTAAAAATGAGAGTGCCTTAAAAGAACATGTCCCATCTTTCATAAATGAGGGCCAGAGAAGTTTAGGAACTTGCCTGTGGTCACTCAACTTACTAATGGTGGAGCCAGATTAGTATCTAGGTCTCCAGACCTCAATCCTGTATTTACTCCACGAAAGCATAAGATCTGTGCTGAGATCCAATGGCATTTCCTAAATGACCACCCTACAACCTCTACCAGAAAAGGAATAAGAGGACGCATATTAAATCACTAATACCTGTGTGCAAAGGGCAAAGAGTTGGTTAATAATTTATTCCAGAAACTTGCCAGGGACTGGCATGTCTCCTTTTCTACTTTTCTGAAAACTGGGACATCTGTCCATCTGCCTCTCATTGGATCAATCCCACTCTGTTTTCTAGATTTGTCAAAGTGGCCCCTGAATGACGTGTATGTAGGTTTGTCCAGCAACTTGGATTCCAGTGTATGTATTTTCCAAGGCTAGTTAGTTCTCTACCGCTCTGTGTTGGGCTGTGGTATCCACCTTTAGCATCTGGCCTTCCAATTTTTGTTAGGGCTACTCTCTCTTGAAAAAGATAAAAACTCTTTTGGAGGCAAAGTCCTAATGAGCTATCTCCTTTCCATGTTCTTTTTTGCTTCAAACATCATCTAACATTCTGCTTGGCCTCCAACTTCAAGTTGAGTTGCTTTTGTGCATTCACACCTGGCTGCATGCCCACACTTTGCTTTTGCACGTATGCGTACAGTCCCCTGAAAGCATCGGCTCAACCCAGTGCTCCCTGTGACTGTCGTGGTTATTTTTAAAACTCTTTTCCTTTTTCTTCCCAATAGAATTAATGAATTGTTCAAAATTTATTTTGGAATATCTTCTATTCCTTCCATCCTTTACACACACACGCACACACACGTATATATATATGGATATTAAAAAGTATATATATACATACATATATATATATATATATATATATATATATATACACACATACTCTGCACCCAACTGTATCTTCCTATATCCATAACACCTCTGAGACAAAACGGCCACTTTCCTTCTTGGCTATAGTTACTTCCACATCATCTCAATCTAGTTTTTGTTGGTTAAAATGTCCCTTCCCTTCCAGAGGTGATAATAATAGTATTAGCAGCTTATGTTTGGCAAGAGCTTCCTTGTGCACTGTGCTGGTCCCTCCCCTGCAGTCTCTCTCGAGACCCTCAGGGGCACCACTGCTACCCCCAAATGCCAGGGCCTTAAAGGAGCTAAGGTGCTTGCTCAAATCTACACAACTTGCCCCTCTATAGGCTGGCAGAGCTAGGATGCAAACCCAGGCAGTCAGATGCTATATCCCACTCTGGAGACGAAAGAGTCAATGAGGCAAATCGGGACTTTTGCTGATGCTAGACTTATAGCAAAATTAAACTCCAGCTGTTGTCTGAATAATTGAAATCTTCCCACCACTAAGTCTTGCAGAGTACTTAGAGCAGTGCCCGGCACATCGATGTTGGATACCAGTATTAGTTCTTGCCTCTGTGCCAGCTTTGTTAAAAAAAAAAAAAAAAAAAGTATACCACTAGCACAGCACAGCCCTTGGCACATCGTATTCCAGAGTCATCTTTTTTTCCCTACTGCAGTTCTAAGTGTACCCTGTCACCTCCATCGCCAGTCATAACCAGCTAGAAAGGTTAGCTATTAACTTGGTAAGTTGCTAACCTCTCTCCAGGAGAGCAAACAGTCCTCCCTCTGCTTTCTGATAGATTGCCCCCTTCCCCCATTAGGTCTTGGGTCATGGGCAGACCGGGGCAAATAGAAGAGATGGGAGGAGCCTAGGGGCTGTTGGACAGTAGGTGCCCCCCACCTTTGGAATGCACCTATTTGAAAAGTGAGAGGCAATGCAGTGTCTTGGAAAGAGCTCGCCTGGCCTTGAAGACAAAGAGATAATGGATTTAAATCTTGGCGCTGACTCTGGCGGCTGTGTGATCTCGCGATGGTTCCTTAAGCTCTTGGAGCTTTAGTCTGTCATCTGTAAAATGGGGGTGGGGTGGTGGAGTAACTCTCACTTTAAGGGTTTGGTTGGTCTCTGGAAGGCAGTAGCATTCCAGAACTGTCTACGTTGTTATTACAGTTAATAACAATATTAACTGTGCCACGAGGCATATTTCAGCCTGAAATCATTGTCCCCCTACCTGAGGCCTTGCTAGAAGAATTTTAATGGCCTCATGGCCCAACCCAAGCTTGTGAGGGCCTTGTCAGCCCATACCTGCATGTCCGTTCTCCGGGGTTCTTGGCCTAGACATCACACATTGATTTCTTTCAGAATCTCAAGCCCATGTAGGTCTTGGGAAAGTGGAAAGCTGCGGTGCCGGATTTGGGAAAGTGGAGCCGAGGGTGGTACACTGTCGGCTTAAATAGAACATCGGCCTGGGGCTGCTCCCGGGCGGGTTCCTGAGCTAAATCCTCCAACCAGTTCCATGACGTCATTGGGCCCCCTCCCCCTGCTCCGGCCCCGGGGCTCCAGGGGAGAGCGCAAGGAGGGCGGCGGTCCCTGCGCGCACTTTAGCCTTCCCTAACCTAGGACTGGGCTACCAGGCTCCCCTCCAAGCCGAGGCTGCGCTGAACCCAGGTATTTATAGCCTGCTCTGGGGCCGAAACAGAGAGCTCTTGTCCCCGGCAGCGAGCGCACACACGCCCGAAGTCGTGCGCACAGTCACACTGCGACGGCGGGCCGCCTGGGTCCGAGGCGGCGCTGCAGGCACGGGGTGGGGCTGGGAGCTTCGAGTCCAGCTCGGCTCCTGCGCCCTTGGAAGCGGTTCAGGAATCTGCCGGAGCCCCGGCCCGGAGCGGTCCGCGCCCGCCTCCTCCCAGGCCGGACTGCGCCGTCCCGCAGCTGTCGGCGACGTTCAACACTGCCTCCCTTGCGAAGACAATACCCACAGTTCTGGTTTCTTTGTGAGCCGGGGTTGGTTTGTTTGGCGGGGGGCTGGCTAGTGCGTAAGCAACCAGAAGACTGGGTTAGGAAGCCGAAGCGCACGCTTCCGTGCAAATGCAAGGCACTGCGAATACGTTTTCATCTGTCCCTCCCAACCGCGCTATGCCCCACTTCCCCCACCCCACCCCCCGGCCTTGATCTCTTGGATCCCTAAAATCCCCATCATTCTGGGCAGAACCAGCACCGCCAGGATCTCCGTGCGCCCCGAGAGGGGCAGAGACTCCGTGCGCCCCGAGAGGGGCAGAGAGCCGAGGAGATGAGGGAGGCATTGATGCTTCCCTGCCCTGGCTGAGGGCTTTTCCGCGCCCCAGTGCCTGCCGGCCTCGTTGACCTGAAAAAGGCGGCGGATCTGAACCTCCTCCCTGCTGAGCGAGGCCGCCTCCATTTCAGCCCTGTCGATCCTATTTCTGAAGGTCCTCAGAGAAGGAGATCCCATAATTTACTTGATGACCTGTTTCAGTTTTTAGCAGCTAGGAAATTCTCCCTTCTTCTAACCTCGATTCACGGTGCCACGGATTACGTCGAATTTTTCTGCTTTAGAACGCAGATTGTTTTTGTTTCATCCTCTTGCGGTTGGGCTGTGTCTGTCTGCTCTCTGGAATGACCCCTCCCAGGCCAGATCGGAGAGGTAACCCAGGCCCCAACGGCTCTGGGGCGTTATGTCCCCGTTAGACTTGACATTCTCTTTCTTGCGTTCCCTGCCACTGCCTTATCTTGATTTGTTCCTCCCATCTTTGAGGACTCCTTCTTAGTCTTTCTTTTTAAATCTTTTTTTTATTATGGGTATTTTTAAGTACTTAGGAATGTAGAATGAGAAATCCCATGTACCCCAAATGTCACCTTCAGCAATTAGCAACTCACAGTTAATTTCCCCAGTTCATTTCCCCATCTCCATACTGAATTCTTTTATACGAAATTCTTGATAGTCTATCATTTCATCTATACATACTTCTGTATTATGTTTAATGATGAGTCTTAAAAAAAAAAGAATTACCCCAATATTATCATCACTCTTAAAAAGTAACAATTCCTTAATATCAATAAATATCCGGTAGTTGTTCAAATTTCCTTGATAATCTCATTGTTAAAAATAATTGGTTTGTCTAAAAGGTCTATAGATTTGTTTGATATGTCTCTTAGCTGTCTTTTGATTTATAAATTCCCTGTTCCTTTTTCCTTATATTTTAATATTTATTGAACGAAATGGGTCAATTGTGCATACAAGTCACTTCAGGATTATTGAAATGTAGATTCTGATTCTGGAGATCTGAGGTAAGGCCTGAGACTGCATGTGTGTGTGCTCCGGGGTGACCCTGATGCTGGTGTGAGGGGCCACACTTTGAGAAGGCTGTAATGTTTCCCAGACTCTGGATTTTGCTGATTGCATATCTGAGATGTCTTTTAAACATATTCTCAGTTTATCTCCTGTATGTCTGTTATATTGGTACTTCTAGGTTTAGAGGCTTGATCAGATTCAAGGCTGACATTTTACATCAAATGTAATCAATCAGTTAAATGTCTAAAATTTGAGTACAGTTGACACTTGAGTTGACTTTTTGTCAAGACTACTTTATTAGTGGGGGTATTTCCTAGTGCATCTCATTAGGAGGTTACAGTTTGCTTGTCTCATTTTTTTTTTTTTTTTTTTTTTTTTTTTTGTGATGTTCAGATTTTTAGTGGGTTCCAGTGTGGTCAACCTGAATCCTCCATTATAGAACTCTTAATTACTGGATGATGCTCTTTGTCTAGGCCCATTATTATAGTCCCTTAGTGGAAGGAGACCCTTGAGGACACCCTAGTACCTTCTGTGCTTTTCTTTGGGATCTCTACAAATGTCATTTTCTCCATGAATTCTTCACTGTCCACTCTCAAAAAAAGGATCTCTCTCTCTTCCGAATCTGTGTTCTCATGGAAACAAAGTTTTAAAGGGTCATTGAGTCCAACCACTTCATTTTATAGATGAGAAAAATGGAAGTTAAATTGGAAATGGCCCAATGTCACATAGCTAATCAGAATCAGCAGATCTGACATTAGAGTTTTGGTCATTTGGATTGGCAACCAACAGGTCATGGGTGATTTTGTAAAGAGCGATTTTGGCAGCTGGATGAGGGCCTAAGCATAGAATCTTAGCATGGTAAAACCAGATGGATATTAGATCTGGTAACCTCTAATTACCAAAATGAGAACAATGAGTCATACAGTTGGTAAGTGACCTTCCTAGATTACACAGCTAACTCTTGTAAGAGCTAGGGTTTAACTGGGAACTGCAGGGTGGTTAGGCGTAGTAGTGAGGAAACAGAGTCAGAACAGCCATGTGGTTTGAGGGCAAATGGGGCTGGAGAGAGAAGATGGAATCTAAAGGGTAATATGATTGAGGAGAAGGGTTTTCATGGATGTTTGAGGCAGAGAAGATACTCAATGAATGAATACATGTTGGATAAATGCACAGAGGGAGGAGGACATTGGGAGTACCCAGGGTGGAAGTAAATGGAGTGGAAAGGAAGTGGTGGACATTGGTCTGAGGAGGATACTGGAGTCCTTTCCTACTCTACTGAGTGAGAAATGGAGGCAGGGGTGTCTTTTGCAGAGTGAAGTAGGGAAGTACCGGGCAATGTCTAGGGAAAACAATATTTCAATTACAGTGGGGAGGAAGAGTGAGGGCTGAGGAAGAGGTGGATGATACCCAGACACACTTGAATAGGTTCTGAAGGGCTGAGAGGAGGATGGGCAGGAGGAGAGGGTGGCCTCACCTGATGCTGGGGCTCTATGTCAGAGCCTCAGATATACACTCAAGGGTTGGCTGACATAAAGACCTGACCGAGATCCTCCACCCCCTTTTTTGAGGGAACAGGATGCTGAGGTATTAGGCAAAAAGAAAGCATCTGTACCACCCTGTACAGCCCCAGCCTCCTATAGGGCCCAGGTGAGAATGGGGGTGGTGCTCACTTACAGTGGGAACATTACTGCATTGGTAGGCAGGGAGGGTGTTCTCTGTGAATTGCCTTGGCAAGTTGGAATGTAAGTTATACTATGGGGAAGGCTAGGCACAGGTCCAAGGTGTCCTTTGGTTTGAAAAGAGGAAAGTTGCTGAGGAAGAGGGTGAGCTGGACCCTAGAAAAGGCCTGTCATGGTAGCTGAAACTGGTCTGCACATAGGCCACAGAGTTGGGCCTACCTGCTTTTATTTCTGGACTCATTCCCTAAACTGCCAGCCACCTCTCTTAAGCATGTTAAAATCCTACCTTTCCAGCTCAAAACCTATCTCTTCTATAAGGCTTTTCCCAATGCTCTCGGTAGAAACTGATCTTTTCCTTCTCTGAATTTTCATTGCTTTGTTTTTCTCTCAAATGTGGAATGCACATTCTGCTATGTATTATTCGCCTGTCCCCAGGAGACTTTCAGCTCCCAGAGGATAGGGCCCATATGTTACACAGCTCTATGTTTTCCATAGTACCTGGCATGCCTTATCCACATTAGATGCCCAGTATAACTATTTGTTAATTGAAAGAAAGAATGCGTGGAGAAATCCCAAAATGGAAAGGTGTTCTTTAAAGAAACCTGACAAGGTTTCTTTCCTTCTAGATGAATTTCCACAACTTCCAAGGATGAATATATGGACCGAATTAAGTAGACATCTGAATGTCCAGGTTAGGGAGAGAGAAGGAAGGTTAATCCAAGTGTGAAAGAAGTAGTCCTCTGATCACAGCTAAGGGAAATCTATAGCTGAACAGCTTGTAACAAGAATAGGGCACATGGGGCCTGATTTATATGAGACATTAAGAAACAGAAGACAAAAGCATTTACTCATCTATCAAGAATGATGAAAACCTACTTACTCTGTGCTAGACCCTGGGGGATGGAGCAGAAATGGGACACAGTCCTCATCTTCAAGGTGCTCACAGCAGGTCAATGCTAGAGGCAGTAGTGTGCTGCTAAGTGCTTAACAGCAGGATCTCCAGGAGGAAAAAAAAAAAAAAAAAAGCGGCAGCAGCTCTGATTGTGGTGTTCATGGTATAAATACTCCCACTATGGCCAGTTTCAAGCTCCCAACGTGACATCACTGAAAGTAGGGTTGGAACTGATGCACCAGCAAGCAAGCTGAGAAGGAAGTAGATATCTACATATCTCCAGGGCCTATGGCCAGAACAGAGACATTTATTGGGAGTGAAAGAAAAGCAGCCAGGGCAAACAATGATGTCTGTTTTCCCCAGAGAAGAACTAAAGAGAGTATTTTTAGTGTCAGTAAGCTTATGTGTATCCCGAGGGAAGAGAAGGTGATAAATTGAGTGGTGTTAATGAGTGGTGATGGCATTATTGGAAACGTTGTCCAGTACTATCTATGTTTAAAAAAAAATAGCCTGGCATATGGGTAAATCTTACAAGATATGGCTTTCCCTGCACTCAGAGGGGCAGTGTTATGTAATATTAAGGTATATCATTTATTGAGTAACTGTTATGAGCCAGGCACTTCATATATCTTATGTCTAATCCTTACAACCCTGCAGTGTTGGTATTTGTAGCCTCATTTTTACAGATGAGGAAACATGGACTTAGTGAAACTAAGGAAGGTCCTTCTTTTCCGAATTTATCCAGGTTCATGGTAGCCTTCATGAGCCTGAAGATTCCTGCGTGAAATGCAAATAATCAGCTCAAGAAGACAGTCCAACTTAGACACCACGTACCTGATGCCTGTTAACCTTGTGCTTTGTTACCTATGGGACCACTTTTTGAGTATTCTAGATACAAGGGAGTGGAGCCTTTATTTTAAGGAGGACATTGAAAAAAATGGAGTCAATGGAAAGAAGAGTGGTCAGTATAGTCATGGGTCTGTATACTGAGTCACATGAGGAGCAGGGGATGTTTAGCTCAGTGAAAATAATAGATGATGTGGAAGATAGATCTTTAGCCCTATGAGGGGCAGTTACATGTTCTGTAGCTGGAGCAAGAAGGAATGTTCTATGTGCCACCAGAGGGCATAAATAGGCCCAGTGGATGGGTGAGGAACTCAGTCATGCATCCCTCAAACACTTATTGTGCACCTGTTTTGTTCCAAGCACTGCGCTAAGTGCTGACAGGGGAAGGATATGGCGATGAACAGGACACACATCCTTGTTCAACATTGGGAAGAACTTTCTGAAAGTCCGAGCTGTCCAGCAATGGAACAGGGTTTTCAGGAAAAGTAGTGAGCTTCCTACCGTTGGAGTACCCAGGAAGAGGCTGGATGTGCACGTATCAGAATGTGCCAGAATGAATCTTTTTGTCGAGTGGTAAATAGGACTAAATCCCCTTCCAGTTTAGAGTCTACGTTCAGCCTTGCTTTGGCAGGCTGGAGCGCTGTACTGAAAATGTGTCATCGTGACCCCCCCTCCCACCAGCTTCACCCACCCAGCTGCGTGCTCTGTGTTCTCTGACAGTGAGCTGTGGTGGGCCAGATAGACTGGAAAGTGGCTTCCAACTGTGACAGGGATGATGGAGTTTTGGCGGGTTTGTGTGGGCTCCAGGAATGCAGCATTGAAGCCATGTACACACAACCTGCTTAAGAACATCCCATGGGCAGAAAATGTTTTCTTCCTCTTCAGCCCTCCTCTGTTGCTGTGCCAGGCGGGCACAATGGTGCCTTTGAGAGGGGCAGCTGGAAGGGGGTGTTGGCAGGGAGGCTGGAAGTAGAACATTGCAGCTGGGGGGGGGGGTACCAAATTCATTTCCAGGAGCGAGCCTGCGCTGGGTGCCAGTTTCCAAAACAAAACTGCTGTTTCTCAGAGCCCATGGTGGTGGGTTGCCTCAGAGTTGGACAGAAGGCAAAGCCATTTCCTATACACTGCTCCACCCTCCCCGAATTAAAAAACAAAACAAAACAAAAAACCCCAAAACCGGTGTATTGAGGCATTCTGCTCTGGATGCAGATTAACAGGTTTCGCTGTCTGTGTTGCTCAGGCCAACTTGGGGTGAATAGAGCTTTCTGAAGGGTCCAGCTTTCTGGCGGACAGGGCAGGGCTGACTGCCATGGAGACAGGCAGGGCTCAGGGGCAGGTAGGCTTCTGGGCTGTAAGAGAGGGCTCCGAATGGAGACCCCTTCTTCTGCCTTTCAGGGTCACTTCCTCTGATGCCACAGCTGCCTGGCACCATGACTCCCGCATGGGCTCTGCCCACTCACTGTCTTAACTCTCTTCGGTGGGAAAGAAGTGGGAGAACTCTGGCATTTCCTGCCCTGGGTTGACAGTTGTCTCAGACCCTCTGCTACTTTCAGAGGTCCCAGCAACCACTCAGGGATGGGTGTGGGAGGACTTCCCACTCAAGGCAGTTAGAAGGCCCAAGTGCCAGGCGGCACACTCAGCCACCTCCCTCTTTGTGTTTCAAATGCAGCAAGATGGGTCCCTTTTATTTTGGTGGCTTTCAACAAGAGGGTATCGCTGGAGGCTGGTCAAGTGGTCATTTCTGTTAGTGTTTATGCTAATTATGGGACTTTTCACTCTTTGGTTCAATGTTATGATTAATAACTACAGAGCAATGACTTAATTTCAGGCACTGGGCTAGGCCTGGGGATACAGAATCCTTGCTTCAGACAGAGTCCTTGCTTCAGACAGCTGACTGCCTAATAGATATGCCAGATCCCAAATGGGAGCTCCATTATCCAGACATGTGCATTAGGTGGAAAGCAGAGTGTAATACAGAGGTCATTTCTTCCGGGGAGTGCTGTGGCACTGTGGGGGCACGTGGGCTGGAAACTCGTCTAATCCTAGAGTTCTTAGTTATCTTTAGGAGACTCAGTTTCCTTGCATAAATAATGGCAATTATATACAACGTGCAGAGTTGTTTTAAGGATTAAATAAGGTGTGTATGAAGATGCCAGGATGGAGCTCGTTGCAAGGGTAAATGATTGTTGATCCTAATGGACTTGAGATATAACATGTATGTGTGCACATGGTATGTATCTGATCCTTTGTTAGATTATATACCCTTCCAGAAAGAGTCACTTCTTCTACCCTCTTAATTCCTCTTCTGTAGAAGACCAGGATCAGCCAATTTATGACCTCCCTAAGACAGATAAGGGCCAACAAGTCATACTTGTATATTCTCTGTCTGTTGCGATATTCTCTGTAATAGTCCCTGTCACATAACCCAGTTGTAGAAGCAGGAAAAGACTGGAATGCTTCTGTTCCCCGAGGTTGTTGAATCTCCTGAGTGTGGAGAAGATGATGATTTTTTTCAATATTCTAAAAAGTCTAAGAGAAATGACACATATCCCACTGATAGAAGCTCACAGTTGATCATTACTTAGATGATGCATTTGTTTGTAGATATGGCTTAGGGAAGTTATTCTTTCACTAAGGGACCTTGGTGGTGGAAAAATTAAGCTCACTGGGGCAGAGGTTAGCGCAGCCATCTTCCAGGAACCTGTCGCGGGGGTGCCTCCTGACCTGACATACTGCCACCTGACCCCAACCCGGGTCATCTGAGACTGCTGAGGGCCTCATCTAGCCACCGTGCCTTGTATCTCCCACCGCTTTGTGAAAATATGCACATGAGAATTCATCCTTAAAAGTTATCCCAAGGTCCTTGGAAGACACAAAGTATGTGTAGCCAGGAGTCTGCAGACAAAGAAAATCAAAGCAATTCAAAAAGAACAAAGGAAATGGAAAAGAACAAGAGAATAAAAGCATATGGATGAATGGAGGCTTGGAGTGAAATATAGGGTTCACATTTGTGGGAGATGAAAAAGAGGGGTTGTTTAAGAGAGGGAAAAAGTTATGTGGCTGAAACTGCAAGCAAACAGTGGGATTCTGTAAGAGAAAATTGACAGAAATCATTTCTTCTTATTCGGCTGAGAGATTTTAAGGATCAGTGAAGGAAACCTGTGGCCAGCACATGGCTGAAAGAGGCGGAGAGGGAGGATGGAGCTGTGTTGAAAAATGGGTAAAGATGTAAGGAATCAAAGAAACATAGAGGTCGTTCTAGAATCCTGATTTAAAAAAATCTTTTTAATGTTTACTTATTTTTGAGAGAGAGAGAGTGCGCAAGAGGAGGTGGGGCAGAGAGAGGAAGACACAGAATCCCAAGCAGGCTCCAGGCTCTGAGCTGTCAGCACACAGCCTGACATGGGGCTCAAATCCACGAACTGCGAGATCATGACCTGAGCCGAAGTCGGACGCTTAACCTACTGAGCCACTCCAGTGCCCCTAGAATCCTGATTTTAAACAAACGAGAGCTAATATTACTACAGGGTTAAAACATGGCCTGCAGTATAACAGTGCTGAACTGACTGCTGAGATTGTGGGCTGCTTTTCTTTTCTGCCCCTCTATAGTTTAAAGTTCTACCATGAATTTGGGTTGCTTTTACAATCAGGAGAAGAGTTGCTCCTGTAGCAGGAGGGAGCAGGAAGGAACTGAGGTAGGGACACCAGCAGAGTTGAGGACAGGGTGGTGGTCAGGAAGCAATGCGAGGTGGTCAGAGCTGCCTTGGATGGTCTCACTGTGAGGATGGTGCTGGAGTGATGGAGCCACTGGCCTTGACCAAGGAAGGGAACAGACTAGAAGGAGGATGTCTCGCTAAGGCCCACTGCAGCCATCCTTTGACTCTAAGGCTTAATGCGTAATCAGGTTGCCACCTTTTTATTTTCCAGGAATTCGAAATCCATTTGAATGCTCTTCTCACCTCTTCTTTCCCTGGGAGCATGTTTTCATTTCATCTCCCTTGGATTTACAGCTGGTTCGATGGGCTGAGCGTTTGGCCAGTTCCCACCTTCACTACTCCAAGCTCTGAAGGGCTCTACTCGCCCAGACTGAGAAGGTTTCAATGCCAGAAGAGGCCACAGTGCTTGTAGATTTCTTCCCTCTCATTTAAGAGCGTGCGATATTGTAGGTGGATACTGAGGCAGAGTAAGAATGCCCCCAGTCAAAACTTGTGCCACCTAACTGGCCCGGGTGAGCTTGGCCAAGCTACTTAACCTGTAAAGTTCTTGATTTCACTCTTTTGAAAAATAATGGCCCTTGAATGGATTGGAGTAGCTAAAGGTATCTGCCCAATCCTAAAATAACCTGATGCATCATTTATTAACTCCTTTACGTGTACATGGCTTGCCAAATGTTAGTTTTAGAATTTAGGATTCTCATAGACAAAGCCCATACCATGATGAGGATCAGCTATCCCTACCACAGTGCCCAGCACACTCCCTTTTGTAAAATTAAATGTTCAAAACTTGAGATGAAATTCGCATAAGACAGAATTAACCATTTTGAAGTGTATAATTCAGTGGCATTTAGTACTTCCACTCACACTGTCTTTTCAAAGTGTTAGAAGAACAGTCACTTGGGTGGGTTCCATTTTGTTGTAATAACGAAATGCTGCACTGCGCCTCCATGCTTGCTTAGCCTCTTGTGAGCTCACGTGCAGGAAATTCTCTAGGTCTGAGTTCCTGGGTCACGCGATCTACAAATGTGCTTTCAGTTGAGTGTATATTGCTAAACCCCTCTGTCAAATGGTCACCACTTGCATTTCCATGGCAGCGGCTACGGTTCCCATTTCTGCTCCTCCTCCCCATATCTGGGGGCAGGGGCGATGAGGGGGTGGGGTGGGATGGGGTATGGATGCCACAGAACAGGTAAAAGTAGCAAACTAGCTCTATCAGCATCAGCATGGAGAGATCTCAGGAACATCATGGTGCATGAAAAAGGCAAGTTGTGGGGCACAAAAGGATTGCGGGGGAACTGAGTTCTATCTGAAATATTTAATTCCTTTGATTAAAACATACTTGAAGGGAATAAAACAAAATACTGACAAATATTTCTAAGTGCGGGGGGGGGGAAATGGGAGTATTTGATATATCGTTCCCAAGACTTTGTTGCATTAAAAAAAATCCTCAATTAAACGTTGTGGCGGGGGGGAGGAGGGGGAACCTGATGTGCGGGTTCCCAAAATATACTGGATAACATTTTTTTTGAGCAGCTTCCAAATTTGGATTCACTTTTCCCCATGCAGAAATTCATATTAGTGGAGCCAGCTAGCCTTCCCTTGTGAACATTGTTTTAAAGTAGATAAAATATCAAGGAATTTTGGAAGTTCTTATTTTTAGCCAGGAGAATGAAAAATTTCCACAGCATGTAAAATAAGTGCTCGAGTTGAAGCCTGCCTGGTTGGCTCCACCTAGCTATGATCACCTCTAAGAACCTTTTTCCAAAGCTATTCTGGGCCTGGGGTGGGGGAGGTGACTCACTGGGTCCCTCCCTCACCCCAGCCCCTATCTGTTTATTCAGGTGAAATCAGGTGAAAATGAACCTTAATGGCAGCTTTGGGAGGGAGGAGAAGTCAGAGACTAAGAGACCCCGAGAGAAGCCTGAGACCAGGGATGATGACAGTCATGTGGGTGACACGCTGGCTTCTTAATTAGCGTCAACCACAATTTACGGAGCACCCATTTTCCAGGAACAACACTAGCGTTCATAGTTGCCAGAAAGGAAGCATTTAGAGCGAGCATTTGCAATATTTGTTATCTTCTTTTTTTCATAAAGGTAAAAATCTCATGCCTACTTTAAAGGCTATCTGAACTGTTAAAATAAATAAAAGCGTATAAATAAAAAGAGATCACACATGCCCCATACCTAGTTGAGAATCTGGGTTCTAAACTGAAGCTCCAGGACTGCCTTGAAAGTCCTGGGTCTTGGGCAAATCTGGATTTGAAGCCTGATCTGACCATACATAAGCTGTAGACCTCAAGGGAGCTCCTTGGCTTCTCTCAGCTTCAATCCCCTACTCTGGAAAGGTGATGACACCTGCGACTTAGGGCTGCTTTGCAGATTCTGTGAGGCAGTTAGTTCCACTGCTAGTTTAAAAAAAAAACAACAATCATGAAAACTTTAATCTGGATAACAGCCTTGGGAAGTAGCCTAACCCCTTCCCCCCCCCCCCCCATTTTATAGATAAGAATACTGAGGCCCAGACACACTGTTCAGCAAGTTACTTGACCTAATTACAGAGCTGGGCTAACCTCCTGGTCTTGTCTGGGCCAGGCGCCTTTCACTGCACCCGCCCTGGCCGAGTGTCCGTGGCTGAGCAGGAGATCTAGCGTTACCTTCTCCCCTGCCTGAGTCTCTGAGCGGCTCAAAACAGCATCTAGAGTGATCTGCCTCATGCGGTTCCCCAGGACCCCTGGGTCTGATTTCCTTAGCACTAGTCAAGTGAGTATACTATATTAACCAGCTGTTGTGTGTTCTGTCGACTGGGCTGTAAGCTTTCCGAGAAGCAACCAAGTCTCCAAGTCCTTCTCAACAAGCCATTAGCCTCAGAGAAACAGGTGGTGTTTCCTGTGAGAGACTTTTAATGGAGACCTTTCCTGTGTAATCTCAGGTTAGCTTTCGAGTTTTACCACCCTGATTTTTACCAGCGTGTCTCTCTCTCTCCTCTCTCTCTCTCTCTCTCTGTCTCACACACACACACACACACACACACACACACACACACACACACACACACAGCAACTACATAGACTTTACTATCTGTTCCCCTCAACCCCTTAGCAGTTTGTGCTCTCAAGTTACTGACCCTCTCAGCCTCAGCTTCCTGACCCATAAAGTAAAGATGTGAATATTTGCCCTCAATGTTTGATGGATCAAAATAAAATGAGATGCCGCATGGGAAAGCGTTCTGCAAACTTTAAGGCATAACTCTGACTCCTATGGCCCAGCATGAACTGATTCCTTTCTCAAATGAGGTTAGGACTGTGTCTTCCGTTCTTTTAAAGCATTTCTCAGCAGACCCACCTGGCTGCCTCAGCAGAGACAGAACGAAACGGGCCCACATTCAACAAAGGAGGAAAAACCTGTGTATCTGTGCTGAAGCATTCACTGAGTTTCTAGCACTTTTAAGGTAAATCTCTATTGGGTTCAAACAAAACTCATTTCAGGAGACCTCGAATCTTCGCTCTCACAAGTTTCCAGCAATAGAATCTTAGTCAAGTTACTTGATGTATCTGAGCTTCGGTTTCTTTATTTAAAAAAATGTGACGAGGGGCACCCGGGTGGCTCAATTGGTTAAGTGTTCGACTTCGGCTCAGGTCACCATCTCACAGTTTGTTGAGTTTGAGCCCCATGTTGAGCTCTGTGCTGACAGCTCAGAGCCTGGAACCTGCTTCAGATTCTGTGTCTCCCACTGTCTGTCCCTTCCCTTCTTGTACTCTCCCTAAAAAATAAATATATAAACATTTAAAAAAATGTGATGATATTTGCCTCACTGGGTTATTGTGTCAAACGAGGACACATTACGGTAGGCAGCGGAAGCATGTGACCTTTTCCTCTCCCCTTTGCACTTTTCTCTTCTTTCTTTTTACCCTCCTAAACTTCTGGGCCTCAACTTGCTTTTCCATGAAATGGGGATAATAATACCCGACCTATGCAGCTTATAGGGTTGCTGTGGGACAATGCAATAAAAGCCAAGCTAGGGGTTTGAGAGTGGTGACGTGTAGTATAAACACCTGTGTGGAGTTATTCTTGGGACCACTGACCTTGAACTGATGAGTGTGCTGGTCCTCGTGGGCCCGGGCTGTTGTGTTTAGCCACATTTAGCAGGTCACTTAACCAGCTTCTCTTACTGCTCTGCCCGAGGCTCCTGATGCTCTCATAGCTACCTCTGGTGCCCTGCAACCCCTGTCACTCACATGCCTTGCTCCCTTCTGTCTCTCTGTCCCCCTCTGGATCACAAGTCTACCCACTGCTCTCTGGATGCAAAAAAAGGTGCCGGCCCCAATCCTGCGGGTGTTAGAAGCCGCCTGTCACAAGACCCCTCCCCCCCATTCCCCTCATGAATAAATACTAAAAAGACTCATTATGGGTAGATAAGGAAAACAGGAAATGCTCCCCAAAGTCCCCAACAACCCACAGCATGAACTATCCCACCCCCTCCAGAGGTCACCAGCATCTTCTGCAGGGAGGCCACTAGCCCCCCATGTGGTTGAGGAGGAGCCCTTGTTGTGTCTTGGCCCCAGAGGGAACCAGCAGCCGGGAGGGCGAGCTGCACAGGCAGGGGAGCCGAGCTGCTCTATTCTGGGCACAGTTTCAAGGCCAGCTGCAGGGAGAACAAGCAGTTGCTGTGTGCCTGCAGCTGGCAGTGGTTAGGCTGGGGCTGTCCCTCACTCGGGGTATATTTAAAGAGACCCCACCAGGCGATCATGCCAACGGAAGAAATGCACACACATTTCTGTTGGCCGGGCTCAGGCTCCGAGCCCAGCCCTGCCCTCCTTCTCTGCAGCTCTCTCCCAGGCAGTGGATTCAGAGAGGTGGGCTAGCTCCTCAGCCTCTCCCAGGTGTAGCTGGTCCCACCTGGGGACACAGAGCCCTGGCTCCTGGGCCTTTCTGCCCTCCAACTGAGCCCTGAGCTGGCCAAAAATTCTAGGGATTAGCCCTGACCAGATCCTCCCACTCTGGGATTGGTAACCCGGCAACGGAGGGGAGAGGCAGGCAGATGAGTCAAATAGAAGCACAGAATCTCTGGCTTTGTGTTTTGTTTGTGAAAACTCCCTGCGCGCACAGGCTGCCTTCTGCAGGGAATGGTGGGGCTTTCCCACACTGCGTTAGGCCAAATGCTCCTCCTCAAAGCGGTGCCCAGGCCCAACTTGACTGCTAATTCAGGCTTAGGGACAAAGCTGGTGGGCCAGGTTGAGCCCACCCTGGCTGAACTCTTTGGCTGCGTCTTTCATTTGTTTTTCTCAAGTGAAAACAAGGCGACAGGCATGAATCCCACGGGAAGATGGTGTGGTAGCTGAGAACCATGGGCAAGGGAACCAATGGCCCGAGGACCCGCAGAGCAGAGGCAGGCTGCTGTGCATAGACCTTTGGCCTTTCAGGTGGCCGGAGACCAACGAAGCCCTCTCACAGTGGTGAAGAGACTTCTGAGGGGAATCCAGCAGGAGTAGGGTGAGCGGGTGGGAGGCGGGCAGCTTACCAACCAGGGGAGGGAAACCTCAGGCAAACTGTGTGAGGCAGGCTGCTAAAAGTGCCAGAAGAGTTAGCAACAGGATCAGCTATGTAATTTGAGGGGCCCGGTTCAAAATGAAAAGGCAGGGCCCTTTGTTAAAAAGTTTTCAAGAATTTCAAGATGGTGACAGAAGAGCATTGAGCTGAGGGCTCTTCTGAGCAGCTGCACAGTTTGCATGCCCACGAAGCCGACCCGGGGTACCTCTGAAGTCGGCTCCTTGAAGCAGCTGTGACAGTGGGGGTGGAGCGAGCTGGGGGGTGTCTGCTCCCAGGCTTTGACCAGCTTTGGGACATTGCCTCTCCCCACCAGCAGCTTGCCTTTCTGTGCTGGCGACAACTGAGTGTTTGCCTCTCTGCGAAGGGGCAACTGCAAGGCCACAGTGGGGGCAGGGCGGAGGATGGGAATGGACCTCTAGGCCCCAGAGCCCCAAGGTTCTCTGGATGGGCCCAAAAGGGCAGGTCCGGTGGTTGGAACCCTGAGTGAGGGCGTAGCGGTGTTTGGGAATAGGATGGAGATATGACAAGTGGACTCCACTCTGGGTCACCTGTTCAGGACCCAGGGGATATGTCCTGAGGGTGTGTGTGACAGTTCAGGGGCAGAACTAAGGTCCGGAGGAGGCTTATTCCCACCTGAGGACTCACCTCCAACTCTATGTGGTCATGCAGCTTCTTGCAGGTGGCCGCAAAGGTCTCAGAGGTGCCAAATTCAAAGTACCACAGTTTGTTCTTCATCCTGCGCCACGAAGCAGAGAGCTGACTCAGTATCATGTGTTTGAAGCGGTCATGCAACACGGCTATGCTGCTGGGGCTGGGAGGCCCAAGCCCTCAGCTTTCCCCACTCCTGTGTTTTTAGCACTTGTTGATCAGATGATAGGGGTAGAGATTTTTCACCAACCGTTCCGGCAAAGAACTTAGAGAAAAACCCGTTCATTTCATAGACATCATGGCTACTCGGCTGAACCACCAACTGCTCTGAACTTCCTGGTCAGAGCAGGAGAAAGGTGTGTTTGCCTCTGGATCTGGATCAAGGGAAGGTTCTATGAAAATCAACCAGAGGCGACAAGTGACACCATTCTCTGATCATGGTCCTCTCTACTGCTAATGCAGAGGGACTTCAGGTAGAGCCCTCTCTTGGGTATAGCTGGGGTAGGAAGGGAAGATCAGACAGACTTTTGAGACTTGAGGTATATTCAGTCTTGGCACAGAGAAGAGATAGTCCCACACTAAACCCACCAACACATGTGCTACTTTGTCCATGCTCTGACTGAGGGAAGCAGAATGGAGACAATTAGACACAGATTTGCAGATAAAGTGAGAAGAGAAGAAAAAAACGGAGTTGTTTGGGAGCAAGAGTTCTCCCCCCACCACCTCTTCCTCAATTGTATTTGCTTAGGTTAGGACAATATTTCATTTAGGGGTAGATCTTGTCATTTGCTTCAAAGTAAGAGCTCAACATTTAGAGCTTTACAGTTTTTCAACATCTTCTTTAGTGGGGGAAGGAAAGGGATTCCCACGTAGCTGGGGGCTTTGCGAAGTCAGATGGTGTGTCCGGACACTTGATCATTTTGATCAGATCGTCTCAGCAAGTAGTGTGTCTGAAGGTATTCTATTTCCATTCCCTCCCTCCCAACTGTCGTCCCATTATCAGGGGCTAGCTAAGAGAAGGGACACCTGTCCAGTTTATAAGATGGCAGATTTGGCCAGGGAAGGATTAAACAAAATCACATTTTTCTTGGCACATTCTTCTGGAAAGAGGAAGCCACCTTGTGTGCTGGTGATCCTCTATCCTCAGATTTGTGAACTAAGAGGAAAAGAGCATTCTTTGAAGGGCAGAAGGCTCTTATTTCTTCCTCGTATTCCTTGGGGCATAGCAGATGACTCTTCAGAATAACAGACAACTTTTTATCTCTGCATTTCTCAAAGAGTCTGCCTGGAATGTGAAGATGCGACTGTGTTCTTCCATTGTATGATGATTCCTAAGACCTAGTTGACGGAGCCTTTCTGACTCTACCTGTGCTTGAAAAGAAATGATAAGTAATGAGGGAAATAAGAATAGGCAAGATTTAGGGAGTTACGCCTAATGTAGAAAGTCAACAGATTTGGGTATACTTGTAAGTAGACCAGTGCTACTCAACTAGTGTGCTGTAATCAGGCATGCCTGGAGTATCGATCCCCTCAGTCTTCGGGGTGGCCAAGTTGGAGCTGAGCCCCCACTGTCGTACTGGGCATTCTCATCTGTATGCTAACCAAGTGCTTTTGTTTTCCACGCGTGCCACGAAATGAAAAATATTGGGAAACACTGTTCTAGATCGCTGGTTCTCTGTATGCACAGTAATGTGAATACAAATCACCTTCATTAAAATGCAACTTCTGACTCAGTTGTTCAGGACTGGGGCCTAAGAATTTTGTGTTTTCTAGCAAGCTGCTGGTGCTGGTCCAGGGAGCACACTTGGAGCTGTGAGGATGCGGAGACCACATTTGTGGTTCTGAAACATTGGTATTCGTAAGAATTGCCTGGAGAATGCAATTAAAATGCTGCTTCTTGGGCTTCTATCTGCAGAGACTCTATGCGATAGATATGGGGCCCAGGAATATGCATTTTTATGAGTGGCCAGGGGATCATTATGTAGGTAGTCAGCTGTCAGGACTTTAAGACACATTCCTCTAGATCTCAATGAAATGGCAATCAAGGAACAGGACAGACGGATTAAGCCTGACAGGATTCTTCAGGGAGGATTAAATGAGGGCCAGTGTCTTTCAATAGACAATGATGGCGAAAGCCCCATGACAGGAAAAACACAGATTGTCATAAATGTCAAGGTTGAGCATTCCTCTCCAGCAGCGAAAGCATCTCTGTAGCCAAGAGACCTGCATTGTGATTCCATTTTCAAATATCACTTCTGGTCTGAATCATGACTTTTGAAAGTTATTGCCAGGAGATTTAGAGTTTTAATAAAAATTTCCGGAAGCCACCAGCTATTTTTGCCCAGAAGTGGCTCTTCTGATAATCTAATAAGGTTAAGAGATCATGGTTAGGTCAGTGTAGCAGAATGACTGAGAGGATCAAACAGACTACTCATCTCCTGCTGGTAAGATGTCCATTGCTGCCTGTGTAATCTTTGGCAAGTGTTACGCCTTAGTTTCCTCATCTGTAAGATGGCGATAATAAAAAGATGTGCTTCAGAGGGTGAGAAGATTAAATCACTTTGCAAGTGATTGCAAAGCACTTCACATAATGCTTACTGCATAGCAAGCTCACCAAGAACATTAGTCGCTTACATACTGGCTATTAATTCAGTGTCTTGAGTTGGCATGTTTGGATAACATAGTAGGGCAAAAATGACAGATCAGATTGGGTGGCTGTAAATATTATATGTGCAAATTTTTCTAGGACAAAAAAATGTGTGATCATATTTGTTGGATCATGTCTTGACGTTTAGTTATAAACATGTTCTCCACATGTTTATTCTGATAGATTTTTCTGGAGTTATAGACCATACTCTAATCCTTGGCTAATTATCTTGCCTGGTCCCACAACATCCAAAGACGTGATGTTGATTATGAATATGCTTCTGAGAAAGTGAATGGTGTGACAAAATATTTATCAATTCGAGAAATTCATTGTGCCGGGGCACCTGGGTGGCTCATTGGGTAAGCATCCAACTCTTGATTTCTGCTCAGGTCATGATCTCATGGTTCGTGAGCTCGAGCCCTGGATCAGGCTCTGTGCCGATGGTGTGTAGCCTGCTTGGGATTCTCTGTCTCCCTCCCTTTCTTCCCCTCCCCCACTGGCTCTTGCTCTCTTTCAAAACAGATAAACATTAAAAAAAACAGAGAGAGAGAGAATATAAGCTTCATGAAAGCAGGGATTAAAAAAAAAAAAAAGAAAGTCATTGTGCCAGAACTAGATGGGGGTGTACTAGGTACACTGAAGATAAAACACTGCACTATGAGTGTTTTGGGTGAGCCAGGCACCTGGGAAGGACAGACAGGGAAAAAGCTCACACAGTTGTGGGCTAAGCCCTAAGCACTGGGAGTACCTAGGAAGAAGGACATCCAATTCTTGGGCCAGGGGCAATCAGAGAAAGCAATCCAGGGGCGTGATGGCAAGGTTGAGTTCTGAAGAATGTGGAAGAGAACAGGGAAGGTGGAGGAAGAGCACTCCAGGAAGAGGAAGAAGCCCAGGCAATGGCACAGGGCAAGAGAGAACATAAACTTGCTACAGATGCCCTGGAGCCCAAGGTGGGTGGGTTGGTGATTGGCCAGGTAAGGCTAGAGAGGCAGACAGGAGCACATTTGTGAAGGCTGAGAATGCCATGCTTAGGTGTTCGGGCTTTATCTTTAAGTCTACAGTGTGTCATGGAACATCCTTAAGTGAGGCTGCTGGCGAGGGTTTGGGGGTGCGGGGTGGCAGTAATGACCTGATCAAATCTGTGCTTTTTAAAAATCACTCTGTCCCAAGTGTGGAGAGCGGCTTAGAAGGGCTGGGTACAGACTGGAGGCCCAGAGAGTAGTTTTCAGGTGGTGTAGAACAGAACAGAATTGGGAAGGCCAAGGAACAAAGGCAGTGACAGTAGAGTTATGGAGAAGAGAGTGCATTCACCAGCTAAAATTTAGGAGGTAGAACTGACAGAGCTGATTGGTTGTGAAGAGTGAATGAGAAAGAATGGTCACAGTGAAGTCCAGATTTTTACCTTAGCATGAGATGGCAGGTGCCATTCACTGAGAGAGGGACGGAGGAAATCAATTCTCCGGCGGCAGCCCCCTTTGCAATTGAAGGACAGCACTTTTGTGTTTTGGCCTATCTATCCATGCATCCATCCGTAGAACATCTGTTGAGCCATACTAGGGGTGAGGCACTGTGTAAGCTTTGGAGGTAAGTGATGAATAAGGGTCTCTGGCCTCACAGAGCTTACATTCTTTGAATAGCTTCACCGAGACACTAACATTTGAACATTTAAACACAGAAGACTATGTGTCCAAAATTTAAGAGCTTTTACTTCTTTTTTAACTCAGGCACGGTTTAGTTAGAAGTGAATACATTCCATTCCCATGGCCTATACCCATGGCCGCTAAACACTTTACATATGCCATCTCTTTCAAGTCTCTGAAGAACCCTGTGGGGTAGATACTATTGCTACAAGTAAGGAAATTAAGATCCGGGGAAGAGAAATAACTTGTCTACGGTTGCAAAGTGAGTTAGTGCAGAGCGGCACCCAACCCTGTCTGTGCCCTGCTACCCTGCCCCTGTATCATAGCATGCTTTTGCAAACTCTGTGGTGTGGTGGTGTGTGTTCCTGTTGCCCTTACTAGATTGCTGTGGTTCTCCTTCACCAGCTTGTTAAATGCGTGTACTTGGGGACCTGGGGTGTTAGTGGTTACATTCCATCCTAGGAGATACCGCCTGATGCAGAGTGTCAGGCCCTCACAGCTCCCAGTGGCCAGGGGAGTTCTAGAGGAGTTTGAATTGAATCTGTCATAGGAAGCTCCTGGTTTTGAATCTACACAGAGAGTCAGGGAGACCAGAACTGATCCTAGTAAAGCCACAAGCTCCTTGGACACCCTGTACATTTCCTTCTCTCAGCTCACTCGGAAATGGGGCAGGGGCAGTGCCCTTGAACCATCCCCAGCAGAGTGGAACAGGGAATGTTAGAAGGCAAACCAGTTTAGGAGACATGTAATATCATCTAGAACAGGTCTTGGTCTATGGAAGGCCCTCCTCCCCTAACCACATTAAGTTTGTTGACTGAATGTTGCCAATGTCCTCTCAGTAATCAAAACACTCTCTTCATAATGAAGCTCACTTATCTGGTTAATCAGAAAAATAGACACTAGCCTTCATTTGAGATCATCTAAAGGGAAATTATTTTGGTTGTTTCAATCCTAGCCACCAAAATGGTTGAAAGTACGAAGGCAGAGGCCATGGGGGTAGAGATGGAGAAAGGAAGAGCCTGCTACTGGGACAACGGTAAAGGTGCCTCCCAGAACCCTGCCTAATTGAGGTCAACCATTAATGGCGGGCCCTGAGGTGGAGCTTGGCTTCAAGCCAGGTGACATAACACAAAACTTTTCTTTATATATGTTGGCGTGTTGTTGCCGAGAATTTCACCGGTAGGCTTATCTGAGGCAGGGTTCCCTGCAGGTTCCTGGTTGCCCCTTTTCTCCACCTTCAATAAGATCAGGAAGGAAACCAAACTCCCAGCCTATTTTCATTGCATACCAAGACACCAGGTGAGCGGTAACCAGGATTCTTAGGTTCTGTCTACACTGTCAGAGCAGATCTGTGTAGCATGGAGGGCTGACGGGTTTCTTGTTGATCTGGAACCAGGCTTTGGCCTTTTGATTTTGTACTCTGCTAAGCATTTCACATATATTATCTCTTTTTGGTCTCAGGAGAACTCTATGAAGAGGTACTGTTGCTCCCAATAAAAATTTCACAGATCGATGTATGCATTCTCCTTTGCCTCGTCTTCCTTTTCTCCTTTTCCTTGATCAGCACCAGCACTTTCCCAAAGCCTTTGGTAAAACCCTGTAGGCATGTGATACTCTACAATTTGTAGCCCCTATCCCACCTTGCCAACCAGAGTCTGAATGCCAGTGTGCCGCCTTCTCTTTTGAAGATGTCTCCCCAGACACCTTACTGTCAGTTGGATGGTTATGGCACCAGTTTCTGTCTGTTTCACCTTCAGTTGTACAAGAACATGCATTTGGTGTTCTGCCACTTACTGGCTAGGTGAGTGACTTAAGTTCTTTGAAGCTTCGTTTCTTGTATGAAATGGGAATATTGTTTTCTACCCAACAAAGTTGTGAAGCTCATGTGGCAAATATAGAGCACCAAGCAGTGTTTAATGCATGGTAAGTACTCACTAACTGTTCTTTCTTGTTGCTAGGAGATGCAATCACCGGGAGACTCATTCCCCTACTGCTGCAAGAGTAGGGGCAGGAGTAGGGTGGGGGGTGGGGGTCTACCCCAGGCAGCCACTATATTTGAAGAAAATGAAGCTAACCGTGTTTTTAATGACTTCTGGAATGTTTTTTCTGCATCTCTCTTCCTGAGTTTTTTTTGGCTCATCATGTCTTTCCTTCTCATAATCACCTTTTAGCTGGAGATGACTAATCCTTAACCAGTTATCCTGAGGCTGGTTTCCATGTCCAAGAAATTCCTGGGTTCACTGTCAGGCTCTAAACTACCCAGCTGAGCCCGTGCTTGAGGCAGAAGAACCCTTGTCTGGGCTTCAGGGGCCTCTCAGTCACATAGAGGAGAGGCAAACAGCAGCAGTGACACCGTGGGTTGATTCTATTTTTGGGTTTTCTTAATCTCCCCCCACCCCCCCGTTTTATAAGAAAATAACATCAATTGCACACTGGTAAGTTGAGTCTTTTCATTTGACAGATAAGGGTGAAATGAGACTAATTAAAAAACGTTCTTTAGTATTTGTCAGCAATTTTGAGCTAGATTCAGTCATGATCCTGACAGCCTATGAATAGCCTGTTTTCAAGGATATCCACAAGTAAAACCAAGCTAGCTGCTGGGCATTTTTACCAGCAAAGGCAATGAGCTTCTGACGGCCCTTTTCTGATAATCTAGGAAGTTTTAAGGGCAATAGACTTTTGAAGTCATGAAAACATGAAAACATTTCTTTGGGCTTAGAAGGCTACAAAGAGGACACTACAGCTATTTCTAGAAATAGGAGCCCTTGAAGTGATGGTATTCCTCTTTGTGGTTTGGACTTTGATAATCAGGTTCCCTGAGTGGGTCATGACTCAAACAGTCAGTCAGGCCTTCTTTGTCAGTCTTGTGAAACAGATGCTACCCACAAGATGGTGTTCTGTGTTGTGTGGAGGGGGGTGGACTGATGTGGTAGAGGGCGTGCTGGGCCAGTAGGCAGGAGGTCCGCCTTGCCGCCCTAGTTCTCATACACACTGGCACGTGACACCATGGCTTACTCAGGATGTCCTGGCCTCAGTTTCCTCATTATAACGAAGGGCTGATTTCTAAGGTTTCTCCAAGCTCCCTGAACAATGCAAGATGACACAACACGGGATAGGGTGAGAGAACCCAGGTGCTCCACGCTGTCGCCATGCAGGGGTGTGGACCCAAGTATTGCCAGAACTGCCATCTTTTAAAGAGAAGCCAGAAATACGCGTTTTTATGTAAAATCTGATTATTAGAGGTGGCAATGAGTTCCATTTTTCAAAAGGCCAAAAACACACCTGGGGAAAACTATGCCATGTCAACAGGCTACTTTACTACATTCATTATAAATTTTCATAAGGTTCAGCTCAACTACAAACACAAAGCAAATAATTTCAGTTAATTTACCCTTATGGGTCTGTTGAGTTACTGGTGGCACTATTGCTACCACTACTGAAGACAGTAGACTAGTGTCAGGTGACTAAGGCAAATGATAATCTAGCAAAATCAAGCAGATGGGATAGCCACACAGAAAGAGCAAATGCAATTTGAGTTGAATTATAATTGAATGATGAAGGTTAGTAATAATAGCGAGAATACTTTATCTGTTAACATTTTACACTATTTGAATTCCAAGTTTAGTAATGGTGTTAACTACAGTTTAGATCAAAGGAAGGTTTAAAAAAAAAAAAAAAAAAAAGGGAGCCGAGGCAGGTGGGCTTGGTTCTAAGGCCAGGATATTAAGTCCTATAAGGGGCCCGTGACTGTTACCTCACAGGTGCTGCAGAGGCCATCTGTGTCACCCGCACACCCAGCTGCCCTGGCCCATCAGAAAGCTTGTCACCACATCTAATCCAGCCTGCATGCTGTCCCCTGTTCTCACTGCTCACTGGAATGGGTACTCCATGACCCTCAGGCACGGAGCTGTGGATGGAAGAATCTTTTCCAAGAGGGGGCAGTGGCCCCTCTAGTATAAGGGAAAGTGAGCCCCCAGCAATCAGGAAGGAGGCTTTATAAATAGCTGTTTTTGTTCTCTGAGTGTGACTCTTGTGCCCACTGTTCCTGCCAACAGATTTGTCTTGGCTCAGTGTATTTCAGCTTCAAGGGGCAAGGTATTTGCTGGCTATTTTCCACACTGGGGATCATGGCACTCAGAAAAATCTAGGGTGGTGAACAGATTGGTGACCGGAGACTAGGAGGGGGTGGGCAGAAATGTGGGGAACAAAAAAGAGGGAAGAGCTCAAGAAAGGAGCTAAAGAAAACAGAAAGGCCAACAAAGGAGGAAGAACTTGCCTGGAATGTATTTTATAATACAAATATGGAATCCTCTTAATAACCTCTGAAGACACTTAACTCATTTTCATGTGTAAAAAATTACCTGTAAAATCACAGATGACAGATCGTTTGCACTTAAGGGGTCTTTGGGGTCCGGGGATTCCCAGCCAGAAGATCACAGGTTCCAAGGAATCTTCCAAAGTATGAAAGGAGTCCATGAGTTGCTGTCAACATTTCTTAATGTGAAATAGTATTTGTGCATTTACTCATAATGAAGACTGCACAGGCTCATCAGTGGGTTAAAATTTTTTGCCATGGAATGGAAATAAACCAATTACATTGGTCACCTCTTGGTAACCAGAGGCACTGATTGAATAGTAAATGGATGTTGCCAAATAATAAAAATGGGAAAACAAATTATTACTTGAAACAGCTTTATGGCTGACAGAAATCTTATTCAATATGGCACCCATGGTGGAGAGTGATGAGGAATGAATAAGAATAGTGCACTATGTGATGGTAAAAGGGTACATGCAGAACTGCTAGTCCATACCAGCTCTGGATGGCGGTTCTCTTCTAAGGCAGAGCAGCCTTCTCATGGTACAGATTAGGAAGCTGAGACCAGTCCTTGGTAATCCACTGGCTGGAATCCAAGGCCCAGCTCCCAACTTCTAGTCCTTGTTTGTCCCTTACCTTTCCACCTGCCCTGGCTTCTGTTGCTATGCCCCAGATACATCTGAGAGAAGTGGAAAAGTCAGCCAGAGGCACAGGGGCTCACGACTGCAAAGCTGCTGACCATTCTCCGTTGTATTTGTGGGCTGGCTTTATTCACATCTGGCACGGCCAAGAGACTGCAACTCTCTGGTTGCTCAGAGCCCCGTGGCATTCTTCTCCACAGAGTCTCTGGTCTGGGCCTCCTTATTGGCCTCCTCTCTCCATTCTTGTCCTAGCATAACAAAGGGCCAAACCCACTGGGCAGCCTCTCCACCATTTCAATGGAGTCTGGGGTCCAGAGCATCTACCCCTTCTGTACGGAGACCCTTCTCTTTCACACAAGACATTGTGTTTCCATGGAGTATGGACATATTTTCCTTTGGTAAGCTCTCCCCATTTCTGTCTGGCACCTGAGAAAGTCTCTGCCTAAGGGCAGGACTCCAGCACGAAGCCTGACAAAGTCTGGGATCTGATCCTCCCCCAGCGCAGACCCAAGGACACGTGTGTGTGTGTGTGTGTGTGTGTGTGTGTGTGTGTGTGTGCGCGCGCGCGCATGTGCAGCCATACACCCAGGCCAAGACAGGGAGGCTTTTCTGATACTGTTACTGAGCACGCTCACAGGTATGGCCTCTCTGACGCAGCGGGGTCTCTAGAATCCCCAGAGCCCTACTTGATATCTGCCACAGTGATGTGAATGCCACCATGTGGTCCTGCCACTTTGGGGGTGACCCTCAGGAGCGACAGCTGGTGAGGCAGCTAGGGTTTTTCTCTCCTGAGGGGCCTGAGTCTCTGGAGTGTTTTTCCAATCAGTATCTGTCCTTGCCAAGAGAACATTGCTCCCTTCCCCCCTCCAAAAAATAAAATAAAATATTAAAAATCGCACACAGAGTTTGGCTGCTTTTAGCAATCCTTTCTTCCTTTGAAGATTTATTCGTGGAATGAAAATCCCCCTCAGGCTGATTTGGCTGGCGCTAGAGGGCTCTAAATAAGCTTGCCCTCTCAGGAAGCAAAGTCAAATACCTGGACAAAAAGAAATCATGCACCCGGAGGGAAAGGGGCAAAGGCAGGTGGGGATGTGTGTGTCTAAGGTTCTGTAATGATTGCTTAGCTGTTGTGTGCCTTTTTGACTCCGAACTATGCTTTACTAGCATTCACACATCCATCAGCAAGGGAAGCTGGTCTTTGAAGGCCGGGTGAGGACAGTTAAGGCCCAGGTGGGCGAGGATGGCTGGTTACAACATAAGCCCCCAACACCTAGAAAAGGCAGGCCACTTTGCCTCTGAGCTCGTGCTGAGGAAGGCCACTTCCTGGGTCCCCACCAACTAAGGCCAGAAACTAGAAACCATCCGGGTGAGCAGAGGAAGGCCCCAGAAACAGGTCCACCCCCGCACCCTACTATGATTGCCAGGTGGGTCCCTGAGAGAGACAGCAGAACTCTGCCTTGAGAATCATCTCCATCTGTTGAGAATCATCTCTGTCTCCACTTTCCCAGTGTTTATCGTGTGCTAGAACTGCGCTTGCTGTTTTACAAACCAAAGGGTCCCTCATGTGGTCCTCCCATCTACCCTCTGTGGTGGGTACTCTGGTGGTTGTTGTGTAGATGCGTTTGAGACTGTAGTTCCTTGAAAATACAAAGCTACACTGGAATGGCATCCTAGTATCTGAAGCGATGAATGCGCCTGCTCGCCCCTCTCTCTCCCACAACCAGCCTTTCTGAACATGAGGCCGTGCCAGATTTCTGACAGGTCAGGTTACAAAAGTTCCTTGGTTAAGCCAGTTGTTTGTCACTCTGAGCACATTTCCCCATAGAAACAATGTTATGTTGAGATTGGGTTCCCAGGCTAAGCTACAAGAGCCAATTAACCCATTATGTATCGAGTTTTGGGAGACAGCTTGGCAGAACAGACGCAGCTTTGGTTAGAAGCCAGAAAGGCCTGAGTTCAAGCCACAGGTCAGTCACTTACTTGCCATGTAGTCTGGGGCAAGTCATTTAGTCTCTGTGCCATCGTTGCTTCATCTTGCATTGGGATGATATTATCTACCTTGCAGGGCTGTTGGGAATATTAACTGGGAATGGGTCATATGACACGCCATCGAATAATGGCACAACTGAACTCCATGGCCACGTATAAAACTGGCTTTGTGGCCTCGTGAGTTCGGAGTTCCAACTTGAAATATAAGTGGTACACCTTTCTTGTCAAATTTGGATTGGAGGACCCTTTCCTGGGAAAGGGACATGGTGACTCTTGTGCCCTCAAATCCCTGGTGACCACCGTAGAGTTCTTATCAGAATGGGGCTGGAGGTGCCAGAGGGAAGTGGGAAATAGCAGAGGTAGGGAGGTGAGTCGGGGCACAGCGTAAGTACGCATCGTATTTCTTCCTTCTGTTATAAAACTACATGATCATCTGGTTACTTCTTCCTAAGTTTCCTGTGCCTTCCATACCACCAACCAGCTGGACACCTCCTGGTCAGAGTTAAATACGGACTAACTAGCTCCCTCCTGGCTTCCTCTACCTTTTAAGTCATGAAAATGTTAGCAAGGGAAGCCAACGATTCATTAGATGGGGCAGATGCCTGGATAAATATCCCCTTCCCATCCCTATTTCTTCTTCTTCCTGTGCCAGTTTTCAAAATCTTAACTAGGAAAGCATCAGCCAGAGCCTCACTCTGCCCGAGAAGACTGTAGTATATACACTGCCAGGAAAATCCTTTCTATTTTGCCCTTTAGAAAAGCTCATCCATATGCTCTCGGCTTTGCTTCCACTCTGATGTTTGTGACTTCTGATACTTGTGTATGCACTCCTAACACCCACTGCAGTGGCTGTGATCATGTGAACCTGTCACCCTCACAAGCATAGCATTCTGCTTGCATGTTCGATCCTAACGAATCTCCATGGTCTCGGAGATCATGCCCGCTCCCCTGAGAAACCCAACCTGCTTGCTCTGCCCCCTCACTGTGCAATTGGCAAATGTGTCCCCACTGTGGATGTGACCCCGCTGCTCCTCCCTGCCAGTTCCTCGGGAGAACTGCTTGGCACCTCCTCTGCCAGGCTTCTTATTTCTAGCTCACACCTGCTGCCCCTCCGTGGGCTGTGATTTTAGAGTTTCATTTGAACATTCTACTTTATCCCCTTTAAATCGCATTTGAAAGCACTCCTGTTTGGTCCTCAAGTCTCTGGCCAAAAATATTCCTCTTGGTTTATGTGACAAGCTCCTGATTCCTGGCCAGGGGCCTGTCATTCCAGCATCGAGATCCATGGTCCAGGAGAACAGTCATTCTCAGATCGGCTACAGAGCAGCTCTGTGTTCCCCATACATGCCTGTTTCTTCTAAAATTATGACTCATGGCTGAGGAAGAGACTTCAGCATCACCTCTGACCCACGTCCCTTAGTTTCCTACCTGAGACACCAAAGTCACTAGCAATACTGACCAGGATTCTTCTGGATGTGTTATTTGCTTCCCACACCCACAGGCATGAGGGAGAAATAGTCTATGGGTTATGTGAGTATGTGCACTCCTTTTGGTCTCTAATGCAGGGGTTTCACCGAAGTGAATTCAGCAAAATACTGATTTCAGATGATTGCTCTGGGGTAGGGGAGTTCTATGGTCATGTAGATTTGGGAAACTAAATATCTTGCTTTTGCAGGGTCTCAGTAGGTTAGAATCTATATTAAAGGCTCTGTAATATCATACAGAAAAGAAATACAATAAACCTGGAATTTCCCAAGTGTATTTGATGATCGTCCTCCTGTGAGTTTCCTTTTCACATTCCATGGAATGCACGTTAACCAATGCTACTTTGATACACGCTTGAAGCAGACAACCTGAGAAGCTACTTTATTGGCTCTCGTGAAACCTCATGATGAGTCTGTTGGCTGTCCTGCTTTCCCTTCTCCGTAAGGTCCAAGTCTATTCTCCTTGGGTACAGTCTCATACTTTAATTTTTTCTCCCAAATAGGGATGGGGCATTTCCTCTTTATTTCCATGTCATATCTATCTATTGGTCAGACTCTGACTTTGCTTTATGTTCTCTTGACCTTCTGAGTCCCTTTTCTTTCTGGATCATTTCTTTTAGGGCATCTAGAAACCCTTCATCAATGCAAAGACACTGATCTCTTAAGCTTCCTGAAGCCCATTCATTTGCTCCTGTGGTAGGAGACCAATTTATATGTGCAGTACCAGTAATTTGTGACCAAGGTCAAGCAAGAAAAATAAATAATAATGGTCCTTCACCACATCCCTAGGTATATTTCTTAAGCATCACTGTGACAACTTGGAGGCCCATGGATCTTATGAGGCCAGGAAAGGTGTTCATTTGACTTGCACTGTGGTTTTTAAAATTGGAAGCTTTAAAGATTATACACACACCTGGATCCCAGCTTCTCTTGAGAAATCAGATTTATTAATACTTGGGTAGCTTTCCAACCTAGCAGAAATTGGCTGGAGCTGAGTGCTGGCTGCTTCCATTATACAGGGCACATACTCTCCAGTTTGCCAGAGTCCCCACCACTCCTGACAGCCTCACGCTCTCTCAATTCCCTCACTTACATTAACTGCCTGGCCTCTGCTGCCATTTGGATTTGTGACCCCTCACAGAGACCTTTGTAGTTTCCTCCTGGACATTTTCCTAAGAGCTGCCTCAAATCTGTCTTCCCCACTTCCTTCCCCACCTGATTCTTCACATCTGAGCTGCTCGTGCCTTTGGTTATGAGTCCTAAGAGGTATCTAATGCCAAGGACTGAGGCTTGGTATTTACACTGATCATGTACACAGAAATAAAATATCACCCCAAGTCCACCTCTTCTGGAGAAAAACTATTTTCAGTTGTTTTGTGTTTATAGGTCAGGCACAACATGGTAGGTTTATCAACTATTTGAAAATCACAGAACATCAGGTAATGAACTTGCTTTAACTACTGAAGAAGGAGCTTAAGCTCATGTTTACCTTTCCCCTTAATTTTCCACTTTGCACAAATGATGGTTATTATGAATGCTACCATTCTATCAAGTCTTGATTATTAAGGGACAAATTACCCAGTCCTCAAATCTCTTTTTTTCTAATTCATTGGCTTATTGTTAACTGCTTCATTTTTCTTTAGTGTAGTTATCGCTAGTTTGGTGGAGAGCAAGATTGTAAGTACAAATCATGAACCAGGCCATTAGCTCAAATCCGAGGGTGTCCTGTTGTATTATCTTTACCTCAACCCTGCACATGTCTGCAGAAAGTCTGATGATGAGCAACCTCTATTCTCCTCCCTGCTCAAGTCCAGGGACAGGTGATATAGAAGAGGAAAGGGACAACCTGATTACTTAGAATGCTAATTAATAGGACTGTTTTGATAGCTCCAATAAAGGTTTCACTAAGACTTAACAGTTCGGGGTTTTAATTCACTCACAGTGTTCTTACCACCTTTTGCCCCGTGGTAATCCCAAGCTAGAGATTACAGACACACTTTCAGCCCATTGAGTTCAAAGGCAAGGTAAGGCACTTGGCTTGATTGGCACTTTGGAATGCTCTCCAAAAAGGTCCACTTTCGAGATTAAAGGGACTCTTCATTCAACAGAAGACATCTCGTTACTAGACAATGAGGAATTTCAATCTAAGTGTAGGTTCAATAAACACGACTATTTAGCAATTATTTAAGTCCCTGATGCTTTAGCAATCTGAGGGTATAAGTGCCTTCTTGGAATGAGGAGAGGCTCTCTTTCATTGAAGAGCATTAGAAGCTAGGGAAAATACTTTCTTAGTGAAAGGTGAAGTGGTAAAGCCAAAAGAAAAAGGAAATTAAACACTCCTACAATCTTCAAAGTAGAGATCTATAATCTTCAAAGCAGAGATGTGATGATCCCTCTCGCAGGGGTGTTTACAGAAGGATGCTTACGCTGGGAAGAGGGTAAAACCTCAAGTCCTGTCCAAAGCTTGGAGTCTGTAAGTTATTATTACAGATAAGAGTCTTTATCACTTTACACTGGAATGAGAGAGTCTACAGTGTACTTGCTTATGTACTGCTGCATGTTCTTACAAATTCCCATCATAATCAACAGCATGACACCAACACCTTGAAGATTTCAAATCCATTCATTTATCTACTCTAATTCGCAAAAGCATCACCTGAGATAATTGTAATTTCCATTTTACACACTGGGAAGTTAAAGAATCAGAGAAGTGAGTGACCTTCCCAAGGACAGAGAATAAGTAAGAGAAAGGGTGGGAGCTAAAACTCAGTCCTTCCGACTTTGGATGCAGTGAAAGAAGCCTAGTTATTAGTATCTACATTTCATGGAAGGGGAACACAGCCTAACATATGGAGTTGTAAAGCCATTTGCCCAGGGTTTCTGAAGAGATAATATACTTATTTCATCAGCGAGTTACTGAGTTTCCTGAGGAGTACAGAAAAAGGCTGCTTTCACAATTTCATCTGGCCAAGTAACAGATGCATTAGAATTGTCTTTAGTAAATGTTGATTTAAATGAAGGATTAAAATTAATCACTCAAATATTTCTTGAGAATACCTATTGTTTTTCAATGGCTTTTTAATAAAACAGGTGCAAATATGAAAAGTTTAAGGAAAATATATCAGACTGAATATGCTAATCACACCAGCTCTACATATAAAGATGGATGCTGGTTTATCACAGAGATGCTCCTAATGCAAAAGGACGATAATTCTCCAAAGTTCTAATTAGTCAGTATAACAGAGGGATAATAAACTCTGATATTTTTTTCTTTGGAGATAAAAACAAAAAGCATTCCAAGCTAAATTAAAAAAATTTTTTTAATGTTTATTTATTTTTGAGAGAGAGAGAGAGAGAGAGAGAGAGAGCGAGCACAAGCAGGGGAAGGGCAGAGAGAGAGGGAGACAAAGAATCTGTAGCAGGCTCCAGGCTCCAAGCTGTTAGCACAGAGCTGACGCAGGGCTCGAACCCACAAACCATGAGATCATGACCTGAGCCTAAGTCTGACACTTAACCGACTGAGCCACCTATGCTAAATTTAAAGGCCACCCGAGCCAACGTCTGCATGAGAGAATCTGAGGAACAGAGAATGACATCTGGAATTTTTGTCAATATGGATTTCTACCTCCACAACCTAACAGCGTGCTTCACCATTCAGGGCTTGTGACACAAAGCTCCGTGGTTGGTTTCCACAGTTTTTCGGGCCCTTTGACGTACGAACTCCCTTAGATTAGCAGAACTGATTCTTGTTCCCTCTCTCCTGACAGCTCTCTTCCTTCTGTCTCCCTGAGGGTTACCTTCTCTGTCTCTGGGTCTCTCTCTGACCTAACACCCTGTACACCCATACATTCAGTATAAAGTTCCCCCTGTTTCTAGGAGCCCTGAAATTTTGGCTCTGGAAATACTTCAAAAGATAATTCACTCCCTCACTGACCTATTCAAAAAGTATTTGCTGACTGACCCCCTTCCCATCCACTCACTCACCTGTAGGATAAAGTGCAAACTCCTGTGCAGAATGTTGAGATCCTGCCACAGCGCTCTCCCACCTGCCTTTCCACCTCACCTCAGAACCATCAGCCCCTCTCCTCACATCCAGGGTCCTCTCACCCCTTTGCCCAGCCTGCATCTCTCCTCCTAGCATGCACCCAGCTCCTTCTTTACTCAGGGCATTCCCATTCTCTCTCAATCTCACACTCAAATAGAACCTTCCTTCTGAAGTCTAATCCCACTTTCTCAGTTAGGTGCTTTCACAACACTCATTATTCTTGTCTCCATGTTAAAACAAAGCCTGCCATATTAGATTTCCTTCTTTTGTGAGGGCTTGAGGGAGGGTTAGTGTGGTTGGTTAAACTGTCTTCTCCAAGAAGCTTTGTTGAAGTCCTAACCCCAGCACTGGTGAATGTGACTGTATTTGAAAATAGGGTCTTTGCAGATGTAATCAAGTTAAGATGATGTCATACTGGATTAGGGTGGGCCCAATCCAATAACTGGTGTCCTTATAAGAAGAGAGGAATCTGACAGAGACACAGAGATACAGAAGGAGGATGCATGTGAAGACGAAGGCAGAGACTGGAGTTTTGCAGCTACAAGCCAAGGAATGCCAAGAATTCCTGGCAACCACCAGAAGCAAGAAGAGAGGTATGGAACAGATTCTCCCTCAGAGCCTGGGAAGGAACCAATCCTGCTGACGCCTTGATTTCAGACTTTTAGCCTCCAGAATTGTGGAAGAATCAATTTCTGTTGTTGGAAGCCACCCAGTTTGTGGTCATATGTCATGGCAGCCTTAGGAAACGAATACAGTTGGTGATAGCTTCTGTACAAGCTCATCTTCCCAACTAGCCCATGGGCTGCTGGAAATAGGGGCTGTGGTAATCCATATTTCCTCAGTCCCTGCACAATACTGACACCAAATAGATGCTCAACACGTTTGGGCCAAATGAGGGAACATGCACAGCAGCATTCTTCTGCTTTTTAGGTCAGTGGATCCCCAAAAAACGGTTCATTTCTCTGAGTAAGCAAGCTTACGAATGAGGTGGAGAAAGAACAGTGTAGCCTCAGAACAACGACGGATAGAAGACAAGGAGGAAAAAATCAAAGTGGGAAAAAATGTATCAAAAACCTTGTAGGTGGATTGTAAGAGAAAGTGGAGGCCAGGGCCGGGATTGGTCAGCGAGGGAGTGTTTCGAATATTTTGGACTGTATTTGGAAACAAGCAATAGGTGATGATTAGGCCCCAGAAGGAGATGCCATACTAGACTGAGGAGTTAAGGGCAGAGTGGGCTAGGGGAGAGCAGTGGAGCAAGCAAACGATAAGGCTGGACTGGTGTTTGGGAGATGTTTATAAAGGGTCCCAAAGGCAAGGCAGGCGACTTTAAATTCTATAAAATGGGGCATGGATTGTGACAGCAGGTGCTTGTGCAACAGAAACAGGATAGACACATGGGCAGCTACCAAACTGGGGGCCTGAGAAGAAAGAGCATCGAGATGGCCAGGGGGCTGCTGAGGCAATCCTTAGCGGGGGCATCATGGGAACCAGCTGGGAGCTGAGGAACAATAGGAGGCAAAGGTCTCCTAGGGGATACCCCAGTTGCTTGTTGGGCAGGAAGCAGAGGACTCTCGTTTGGCTCACCCCTGGGGCTCAGAGAAGATGGTGCGTTTGTCATCCCAGATGAATGAGTCTGGCTTCTGTTTTTAGAAACCCTTTGCAAGATACTCCATAACTTCTCTCAATAACTCATTTTAGCCTTTAATGGGTCTCCAGGCCAGGAGATTCTTCCTTTCATCCAAAATAGCAATTCCTCACTTGAGAAGCATATTTCCCCCCCTCTCATTCTTTTCTGAGCCGAGATGAAAAGTAAGAAGGTGTGGTCAGTATTTCCTGTTGTGAGTCCTTCACAGAGCCTTCACAGACTTTTAGCCTCCAGAATTGTGGAAGAATCAATTTCTTGATTGAGGCCAAGTCCCAACACATTCTCTGCTCCTTCTCTCCAAAAAACAAAACAAAACAAAATATATTTTGGCTTATTGAAGGTTTTCTCATGGGGCCGCTCATTGTCTCCGTGGTCCTTCTCTAGTCTCTTGCTTGGGTGCTTCCTTGGTCACGGGCACCAACCTGGGCATGCAGAGATGCAGGGAAGAGCAGCAGTATAAACGGAGGCTTCAGAGTCAGACGGAGGTTTTAATAGCAGCTCCCCTGTTACCTAGTTGTATGTTCTTGAGCAAGCTGCATCACCTCCCTGAGCCTCCATTTTCTCATCTGTACAAGGGATCCATAATATTCACCTTATACTTGGAGAGCTGTGCCAGTTAAAAGTAAAGTGTACATGAAATGCCTGAAAACATTTAATAAACAATGGCTCCCACCGTCGGTGTAGGCTGGAGCCATCCTGATAACATCGGGAAAAACCACCCTTCAAGGACCTTAATAAACACACTGATAGTATGTGCGCTTAAACAACAACTCCACCATTACATAGTTCGGATGGCCACGCCTACTACCTCTGCTGGTCACGGAAAACACAAACTCGTCTTACTCTAGCACAGGAAAACGGAGCACAGGAGGAGGAACTGTGCTAAGAGATTCGCATTTTCAAATTTCCCTTCCACCAAAGTAGAGCTGCAGAACAGATCAAGTGGTTCCTTCACCTGCAAAGTGACAGCTTTAAAACTCTCATACTGACTGAACAAAATCATTGGGATTTTTTTTCTAATCAGAGAAGACTCTCCCTGCAGATAAACTCCCTCTAATCAGCTCCTTTCTATCCGCCTCCCTCCATAACCTGTACATGCTACTGTGTTAACAGTGTTTTCAACCAGTGTATACGGTGTGTTCTCAAGTAAGCAAAATTGTGCAGTGGGAGCAGAAAGAAATATGTTACAATGCTAACAGTGTTTATTTCCTGGGGGACAATATTATTTGTTTTTCCACACTAAGCCTTAATTACTTGTATAAAGAAAAACTGCTTAAGGAATGGTACGTGTAACTTTACAAAAACCTGTTATCACAAATATTTAAAAATATGTTTATCAAGTCAACTGCTGAAATGCGCCAAAATGATACTATTGTTTCTCGGTGATGGTGCTACGAGTGATTGGTTTTTCTTCGACTTTTCTAAATTTTACAAATTATTTACAATGCGATTTCAATGTATTATGTAATGATACTTTATGATATAGTATTAAACTCCATAATGCTAAATGCATGCAAAAAATTTTATCGAGATAAGTGAAGAGAAAAAAAGCGTGTCATATATTGCTACAGTGATGATTCATATCCTATGACCAACAGATATTTATCTGTCCCTCTCAGAGAGTCATTAAATAGCAGAATTTTAAGGGTTTCTGAGTCATCTAAAATGACTATTGTTTGATGTAGGCTCTGTCTTTGTAATAATGAGAATATTAATAATAATCTAGCATCAATGTGCCAAGCCTCTGTAATAAGCACTTTAAATGAACTGCTTCATTGAAACTTCAAAATAATACTATGGTACTTAGGTAAGGTACCTGTAGTAGGTAGAATAATGTCCTGAAAATGCCCATGTTCTAATGCCTGGAAGCTGTGAATATGAGTATGTTAGTTTGTATGGCAAAAGGCAATCAAAGTTACAGGCGGAATTGAAATTGGTGGTCAGCTGACGTTGAGATGGATTTATCTGAGTACGTTCAGTATCATCACAAGGATCATTTTAAGTGGAAGAGGGAGGCAGAAGGAGACTATATGAAGGATGCCATGTCGAGAACAATTGGACTGGCCACTGCTGGCTTTAAAGATGGAAGGGGAGGCGGTGCCTGAGTGGCTTAGTCGGTTAAGCGTCCACCTTCAGCTCAGGTCATGATCTCACAGTTTGTGGGTTCGAGCCCCGCATCGGGCTTTGTGCTGACAGCTCAGAGCCTGGACCCTACTTTGGATTCTGTGTCGCCCTCTCTCTGCCCCTCCCCCACTCACACTCTGTCTCTCAAAAATCAATAAGCATTAAAAAATTTAAAAAAAAAGATGCAAGGGGGCCACAGCTAAGGAATGCAGGCAACTTCTAGATACAAGAAAAGGTAAGGAAATGGATTCTCCCCTTAGAGCCTCCAGGAAGGAATGTAGCCCTGATGATGCCTTGAGTTTAGCCCAGTGAGACCTACTTCAGATTTCTGACCTCCAGCACTTAATATGTTGTTTTAAGCCACAAAAATTGTGGCAATTTGCTACAGCATCCATAGGAAACAAATATAGTATTACATTCCAATTTTACAGGTGAGTAGACTGAGGCTTAGACGAGCAGCTTGATTGAAGTCACATGTAATTCCAGCATTTATATCCAGATTGTTTGACAATAGCACCTGCACGCTATTGTGCCAAGCTTCGGCACTTGGCCCCACTGGAGCCCCAGATGTTTGTCCAGCACCTGCCTGAACATTTAATACCTGAAAATGCACTCCCTGGTGGTCCTCTGCACTTGAGGATGGTTCTAACTGGTAGAACTGATGTCCTATGTTTGGTGCTTAAAGTGGTCTTTCTAGTTATTTCCCCCATTGATCTATCATGCAAAATAACCTAATTCCTCCTTCATGAGAAATACTTTTTAAATATTTGAGGTCAATAATCACTTCTCCCCAAGTCATCTCTTCTTTGGATGAAATAATCCCAGATTCAGCCTTTCCTTATAAGACATTAAATTCCAGCACTTTCCTGACCTCTTCCCTCTGGAAAGCATCCAGACTGTCAACACCCATTTGAGGACCTAGCCAGTTCTTACCTTGCTTTGAATTTGTGTGCTTTGATTTTCTTCCATGAGGTTATCACTCTGACCTTAACCCTTCTGAACTTGAATATATATTACATCTTGAGCTCTTTGATGGAAATATTTCTAAAAATCAATCAATCAATCAATACTGATAATTTTCGGATTATCTGGCCTAAAGACTTGAAAACATAGCCTGCTTTCAAGTTCCTTTTGATATTATCACAAACTGATTCCACTCTTTGTTGACATGAATCATACCTTTCTTGTTTTAGCCTAGCAAGGGCTAGAAGAAAATGCCTGTTAAGCTATAATAAGGAACTGTTCTGGCAAACCAGCAACTTTGTAAGGAGCCTCGAGATATCATAGGCTGCTCCTGTGTATCAGTCTGAGAAGTTGTGCTATCTGTTCCAATGCACGGGGGAGACAGGAGGAAAATGAAGGAAATGTGAAGATTCAATGTGATTTCATCAGATTATTTAAAATACTGTGAATTTTTTTAGGGCAGAGAGACCTGCTCACAAATATTCATAACAGCCTCCTCAAATCTTTGACCATTCACAGCTCTAAATGACCCATGTTGCTATTCCCTTGTTTCTGCAAAGAATCAAGGGCTGACTGTAAACAAATAAGACAGCCAAAAAACAAACAAACAAACAAAAACCCCAAAACCAAACCAAATCAAAACCCTGGACTTACGCAACTGCATAATGACGAATGCTTGGTGAAAAAAACATGAACCCATATTTCACTCATTTCACTCCCTGCGTCTCTTCCGAGGAAGGGTGTGGGGAGGGTGGGGAATAAAACATATTTGTGGGCTAGTATATAAACATTCCAGTAATTAAGTACGCTGCTCTGTCAGAACTGACTTGAAGAGTCAAAGGCACTTGAACACAAGACACAAGGTTTGCATTTCCTTTATAAATACTTATGGGAGTAAGAATAAAAATAGAAATGCCACAATCAACTTCATTTGGGGCTTTTCTGAATTCCAAATGTTTGAAAAAATCGTGTGATATATTGAGGGAAACAGGTGCAGACAGTTTGAACCTCCAGGTACTTAGGGCAGGTGTCTCTTGGGGGGCCAAGTAGTAGACAAGGAGGAACAAAACCAAATTCAGGGCACAGAATGAAGCTGCCAATGGTGAGGATTTTCCACGCTGCTGTGTCACTGCTGTTGTACCTTTATGCTTTGGGAAAGTCAAACATCTGGGCTGTAACACTGGGCTACCTCACAGGGCTCCTGGAAAGAATAACTTAGAATGGTTTCATTTTTTAGCTAAAAAAAGTAAATCTTATGTAAATGGTGATACAGTCTATGCTTGTGACTACAGAGCATACTACAGGTATTCAAGAGAGGAGGCCCTTTCATTTCCAGAATTGTATGATTTGAGCTTTGCCGGCCTCTATTTTCCCTCCCACAGAATATCTCTGTTAAATCCAAAGTAGGAGAAGAGGTGCTCAGTGGGTGAGGCAAGAGTCAGCATGAATGGAGGATCATCACGTCTCCAGTGTCTGACTGCCTTTGGCCAACCCCCTACCCACCAATGGTGCACTCCATGGTTCCAGCTGGTAAGCCCTAGGTATCCATGGAGTCCACGGCACCTGCAACTTCCCCTTACTCACTCCCACCCTGTTTCTCCTGTTACCATGTCAGCTGGGGTCCGTGACCCCGGTCTTGATCCTGTCTCTAGGCTGAACTTGGAATCTCTGGTATTCAGACCCCACACCTCTGCCTCTTGAACACTCATGGAGCCTATAAAGGGAATTTTCTCTACAGATCCTATCCTATAGAACCCAAATCAATCCTGGCCAATTGATGCTATCCTCCCATCCCCTAGGAGAGGGGTTTGGACAGATTCAATGTATCACAGATGGGGTCTCCTCCAACTTTTAGTTGGCCTCCAACTTTTGAGTTCAAGGGCCATTCCAATAAAGCAAAGACCACTGATCGAATCCCACTAGCCACTGTATCAGAAAAGCCTTTTATTGGCAATTTGTGGCGATGCTTTCCTCATGCTTGTCATTGAACAATTTTCAATAACATGTTTATTGATTACCTACTGTGTGCCATGAACTTACACATGATCTCATTATGCTTACAGCAAACTTGCAAGATTTTCAGGGGAGGAAGCAAAGGATTAAAGAGATTAAGTAACTTGCCCAAGGTCACACAGCTAGTAAGTGCCAGGGCCAAGTTTTGATGCCAATGTAGACTATACCCTGCTGCCTCATTCTATAAATATCTGTTAAGTGCTTAGTTATTTGCAAGATGTATTTCCAACCTCTTAAGGTCTCAGGCTACATTAGGGCTTCTGAGGGAACCCCTCATCAACTACTCCATGGGCCTGGTTCCAAGAAAGCTAACACTCCAGAATCTATTAATTACCCGAGGGCTTTTGGGAAAGGTGGTCAGCTTTTGGTAGGAATGAAGCACTGTTTCGGTCCCTTTGAAGGGCCTAACAGGAAATATCTTGCTTCAGCCTAAACTGCTGAGGGACATATTCAAGTGGATGGCACTCAACAGGTTTGGAATAACACATTCCTCAAGTGCTCTGAGTTTCTGACCAACAACGAAAAAATTCCACAGTTAGACTTCTCTTTCTGGATGCTCAACCACAGTGACATCGCAATTTGGTAGCTTTCATGTATATATCATATGTACACACATATAAAATGCCTCACAGAGAGCTAATCCAGAAACTTCATGGAGGACTGGTTCTTGGATATCAGGAAGACTTTAGTGGTATCATCAGCTCATCTGCTAATACTGACTACTGCCTGATTGAGGTACTGATAATCCCTTTCCTACTCCCTAGTTGAAGCCCTCTTTCCCCCATTCTTTTACCTTTATTGCAAACTTCCCCCATCCCTGTGAGTCCTAGCAAATGTGAGGTTTACTGAAAAACTAAATTCTTCTCTCCTTGCCAGGGCCAGCTCATGGGAGTGAAATCTGCATAGCTGCAAGGAGCCCCACACTTAGAAGGGCTCTGTACTTGTTTTAATTAATGCTCTGCTGTCACTGACTTGGAATTCTTAATAATTTTGAACAAGGGATCCTGTATTTAACATTGCACTGGGTCACACAAATCACATAATCGGTCCTGCTCTGTGCTGTGGACATTGAGATAGGGAGAAGAGTCATACCACATAAGTTAAGACTGGACGGTGTACCTGTTGTCCCCTTTGGAACTCAGCAGGCATTTTCCCATGAGAGGCAATCCTCAGGTGGATAGAGTTGATAAAAGCTCTACCCTCCTTACCCTAATATTTTCATGTCTAAAATGGGGATAGCAGCACTTAATTTGCATGTTATTCTGTTGAGTGGGATCATGCATATAGTACCCATCAGAGTGTTTGATATTTAATAAATGAAATCCATGGGAGATATCAGGTACAGAAAACAGAGTTTGAACTCTGGAGGAGCTAACTTAGAATTGCATCAGCTCTGGCGCTTAAAAAGATGCATGACTTGGAGCGCCTGGGTGGCTCAGTTAGTTAAGCGTCTGACTTTGGCTCAGGTCATGATTTCATGGTTTGTGAGTTCAAGCCCCACAGTGGGCTCTCTGCTGTCAGCACAGAGCTGGCTTTGGATCCTCTGTCTCCCTCTCTCTGCCCCTCCCCTTCTGAAGAATAAATAAACATTGGGGCACCTGGGTGGCTCAGTCGGTTAAGCGTCCAACTTCGGCTCAGGTCATGATCTTACTCTTACGGTTTGTGAGTTCGAGCCCCACATCGCGTCAGGCTCTGTGCTGACGGCTCAGAGCCTGGAGCCTGCTTCAGATTCTGTGTCTCATTCTCTCTCTGCCCCTCCCCCACTTGTGTTCTGCCTCTCTCCATCTCTCAAAAGTAAGTAAATGTAAAAAAAAATTTTTTTAAATAATAAATAAACATTTATAAAAAAAAAAAAAGATGTGACTTCCGGTGGGTGACTTGGCTTCTCCCAGCCTCAGTGTCTTTATCTGTAAAATGCCTTTATCTAATATTTGCCTTGTAGGGTGATCATGGGATTTCAGTAATCTAATGTATTTAAAGAGCCTAGTTTATCACCTGGCACCTGGTAAGAGCTCAAAAAATAGTTGGTTTGGTTCCCTTATAACACCATTTCTGTACTCTAAATTCATTTACAGGTGATGTAGGGATACAACCATTAATTAGTGTCTTATACTACCCAAATTCTTTTATGCTATGTGACCTACAAAATGGGACCTCCTTGTATGTGAAAATCACTTTGTAAAAAATATTTGAAGATTATTCTTCCTTCTTTGCTAGACTGTGAATTCCCTGAAGGCAAGAACCGGGTCTTATTTACCCTTGTAGCCTAGAATACCTTCTAACACATGTTAGAATCCTCATTTAAATCAAATCTGTCTTCTGTATGTGTATGCCAACTACAAGATGATAATTTTCATAATATTCCTAAGTTAACAATGAATTATTAGCCTGTCGATGATTAGGATGTACAGTGTACCAAATACAGCCCCATCTCTGCCGTTAAAGGCCTTTCTTTTCCTTGCCCATCACACATGGCTCACGTTCCTGCATCCTTGGGTCTGGTTCTTGCTCCATTAACAAAGCTATTTCCAAGAGGGACATAACTCCGTTTTGTACAACCAGCTACCTTCTCTGGCAACAACCTGTGGGGAGAAGCCACTGGAGGAAGAATTTCCTAAAACCCCAACCAAAACTCAACCCCCCTTTAAGATTCAAAGAAGCCTCAGAATGGTGACTTTTAGCCATTTGAAGGCTATGGGTCCCTGTGAGAGCCTTCTCATTGTTATGGACTTTCTCTCCTGAAAATTGTACTCAATGTCTTACATACAATTTCAAAGTGTTTTCAGAGCTCCTGCAGCCTTTGTACCTCAGGTTAAAAATTCTTCTGAGAAGAAAACTGAATGAGCAATGTGAAAAATTCGAGCTTCCTGATAAATGCTAGCCCTGTTCAAAACACACTGCCAAGTTCAAAACAAAACAAAGCAAAACAAAACAAGTTACAACACCCTAGATTGAACCTCAGGGTTATCCCTGAGGGCCCAGGCCTGCACCTTAATGGTAAGGGCATCCAGCCAAGCAGTGACTACTCTCTGGAAAACCTAAGTTCAGCCGAGTAAAATGAAGCCTTGTTTGATAATATCGTTTACATTTCCAAATCCCGGGTATCAAGCTTTCTTCCTATCCCTTGTGGCCCTTCCTAAGTTTAGCCGCTGGTGTAATGGGGTAACCATGGCAACAACCACCTGCCTATTTAAAACCATCTCCAAAGCTAAATAAGGAAGCCTGGGGAAAATGGCTGCTCGCCTGCCTCTCAGTGGACAAACTGGGCACTCCTGAGTACTTTCAACATGAGCAAGCAAGCACAGGAGAAGCAGCATGGACTCAAAGTTCTTACTGGGAAGGGTTCTAGGACCTGTGAAACAGGGCCCACCTCTATGCCACTATGTTTCCGCTTACTTGCAGATACATAGATTTACACACAAATCTGGGTGCCTGGCATCCCAGGCCACCACACCACCTTGACCTCGACCAGGGCAAGGGTGTGCACCTCACTACAGAGTAGTCTTATTAATGGAACTGGGGGAGTGGGAAGGAAAAACAGTCACCAGATCACCAGGAAACGTGCAATTGCAACTGTTTTTTCTCCCCTGATAGAAGTATCTTCCTAATTGTGTTAATCATGTGAATAATTGAAGATGACTCTATTTATATCATACATTGACCTATTGATTTCTGGAATATGGAGAAACTTCTCCCTCCCTCTGCTTCCTCACTCTCTACAAACTATAGGGGCTTTGCTTCTTCCCTGCCAAGAGACCAGCACAGCTTGCTCTACCCCAAGCATTCTGCCTTCTCTCACTCCTTGTTATCTTTTTGTACATTTGGTTCTTTTGGCCTGGGCAGCCCTTCTCTTCTTTGTCCACCTGGCAAATACATCCTTGTTTTCTGGTCTTGGCATCTGTATGGTTGGAAGCCCCAACCACACCAAATTCCGTGCCCTTGCTTTGTGTTCCTTCCCATAGGTTACCTCGATTCATATCACTTAACACAAGTCACTATGCATGTCTGCAGCACTGGATGGTCAGTCCCTACACATGGCTCTCCAAAACACCTACAGAACAGTGCCTGGCATAGAGTATATTTTCAAAAGCTAGTGTTGAATGGATGCATGAACAGAGCCCTTACGGATTTCGCAAGCATATGGCATCTTAACAAGTACATGTGTATGACTATGCATAAGGATAGCCCTGTGAAAAGAGGACCCAAAAAGTCTACAGTGGACAGAAGAGAAAGAAGATTTAGTGTGGATGTGAGAGTGACACAGAAGGTCAGCTGATCTGTGAGTCTGTGTTTGCAATAAGAGTGGGGCTGGACCCACTCTTAACAATCACCTGTTAATAGTGACTTGTGAGTTGGGCACAAGCTGTGTGAGACAGCCAGATGGAATATTCCTGGGACAGAATGCCCACCCTAAGGAGACAATGAGTTCAGCTATTGGATCCCACAGATCACTTTTCCTGAAGCTGAAGTATGTTACATTAAAGACTTTCTTTTTCCCAGTTAACCTCCCAGGCATTGAGGTCAGGGGAAAGGAGTAGGGATGAAAATGGTGGCGCTCTTTGGGAGTGTGAGGCTTTAAATAGATGTCTTCAGACAAGGCTGGGCCTCTGCTGTGAAGAGGATCCTATCTGCTAACTAAGTCACTCCCTTCAGGCTCAGTCTGCATTCTTCCTACCCACCTGCTTGAGGGTGGGATGGGATCCAATGGTCATCTTGAAATGGCACAACAAAGAGGAAAAAAGATGGAGAACCAAAGAGAAGAAATAAAGAAGGAAGAATGGAGAAAGGTATTGCAACAAACCCAGGGGTAGCTATATGCCAGTCAAACTCACTTCTTGCAAATTCGCTCCTGCCAGCAAGAAGGGCTTAGTTTTGTTTGCAAAAGATCTGGTTTTCTCTCTTCTTGTACTTTTGGACCTAACATCCAGGCTACACACAGGGTGCACAGGCTGAGGCTGGAATGTGCTGGGCTCCAGGTCTCACAGCGCCAGCAGGGGCCTCCCTCTGCTGCCCCCTGCTGTCAGGGGACGCAGAGGCGCCGCCCTCCCGGCCCTCCGGTCTCCCTCCCTTTGAGACTGAGAGAAGCTAAGGCCCCTGCCCTTCTGCTTGCCCCTCCCCAGAGAAATTCCAGGGGGCTGGGGCTGCAGGAGCTTTCCGTCTAGAGAAAGCGGCCAAGCCCCCGAAGAGGGTTCCAGTTAGCCAAGAGCAGATCCCCACCCCTCAAGGCGGGCACGCCACGCCCTCCTTGCCAGCCCCGCAATCCCTCCCTCTGCACAGCATCCTCTGGGAGGGGAGGGCAGGTTTCTGACAGTGTTTTCTGCTTGGAAATGGAAACCCTCCTTCCGGCGACGGCAACGTGGCAGGAAAGCGAAGTCCTTGGGCGGCCGGGCCAAGAACGTTTGGGTGAGAGCAGGTGGAGGCCTCTGTCTGGCCAGCGCCTCCAGGGGTGGGAGGGGCCAGCGGGCAGTGCAGCCGGGGATGCAGCCTTAGGGCACTCTTACCTGCTGTTGAATTTTTCAGGGTGCTTCTCTCTCATCACGTGGAATCTGTGTGCAATGGAAGCATCCTGAAAGGGAAAGAGAGGAAAGCAGACACCTGGTTAGTGGTCATGACCCTGCAATGCGGAAAGGAAAGGAAGCACACAGGCTCTCACTGAAATCCCCCAAACCTGAGAGTCCATGTCAGAGAGCAGAACTCGAGGCTCCCACAAAGGGTGAACACCAGGTCCAAGGTTAGGGGCTAAGGCCACCAATGCTTATAGAGCCTATGTCAGCCGACTCCTTGCAGCTTCCCCTCTCTGCCACAGTTCAGGGTGAATGAAGGGGACAGCCGCTGCCCTTTGAGGAGAGAGAGGGTGTCTGGGTGTGGGGGCAGCTGCAGTGCAGAAGCCCGCGTGTGGAGCTGAGTGTGAATTTCTGGAAATGCCTTGCCATATTAACTCTTTTAAAAAAATACTTTTTATTTTGGAATATTTTAAGACTCACAAGAAGTTACAAAAATAGTACAGAGAGTTCCTGTATCCCTTTCACCCAGCTTCCCCCAATAACATCTTATGTAACTACAGTACATTGTCAAAACCAGAAAACTGACGTTGGTAGGTGCTGTTATATATTAACTCTAATCATCCATATCAGTAGAAATAATTAGTGGCATTGAATAACAGGCTTCGTGGATAATAAAAATATGTTTAAACTTCTGGCTTCTGTTTCTTGATCTCCACAGAAAGGACTTTCCCCAAGGTCAAGAGGAGTCTCACTACCACACTCGATGGACACTTTGCTGTCCTCCTATTTGCACACGCCTTTGCTGTGCTACTGGCCACCTGCACCTCAGAGCTCAGTTAGGAAGACTCCCATGATGCCATGCTTCCAGGCTCTCCATCCCCTGACCAGAACTTCTCAACCCTCAGTCCATCTGCGGCCTACATTCATGGGCCATCTCGAGTTCTCATGCTTGTTTCTAGCATCTCTGATCCCTAGAACCAACCCTGAGCTTCAGACCTAAAATTGAGCTCATCTTTCCACCTCACACTTGGTCTTTCACCCTCATTAAGAGTCTCAATCTTCCCACAGGAGAATGTGTTCCGCCCCTTCGCCACTCAGTCCTCGTGTGAACACGCTGGGTGCGGGCGGTGGGCTTTAGAAATAAACAGGCAAATTGGGCTGGGGTGGGGAGTGACACAGAAACAAGGGAGCTGACTCAGACACGTGCAGGAAAAACGCTACAGAAACTCATTTACTGGACCGCGTGGCTAAAACAGAACTGAAATTCCATTTCAGTGGATGCGTATTAATTCCGTTTCTTGATGCAGACTCACAAAAGATAATTTCTGACTGTTGTCATTATTCTTTTCACATCAGGAGGTAGAGTTCAGTGAAGAAGCTTTTTTGGCGCATGCGCTGTGTGTGGTGAAGAAACTACAGGCTAATGGTGAAGACAGAAAGTCCAGAAGCAAGTTAGGGGGCAAAGAGGGGCTTCTGTAATACTTAGCAGAGGAGCCCAGCCAGCTAGGAGCCCACTACAGAGGCAAGTTGAAGATACGGGCTTGGTTTGTGGTTGGCAAACACTGCCTGCTGAAATAATGTTCTGGGAATTTAACATTCAAGCTCTAGTTATGGTTTTGTTTTTCCTTTAAGTCCCATGGAGGGTTGCAGGTCCTGGTTAGGCACCCACTGTGGACACGAGGTGGGCCATGCACAAAGGCCCTGAAGCGTCTATCCCCGGGGTGGGGGGTGGGGGGCGGCCTGTGCTGCTCCCCCAGGCAGCAAGGCCTTCGCTCTCCCTCCCGCGCTCTGAGCAAGTTTGTGAACACCCTGAATAAGATTCATGTGACATCTGTCAAATGCTTCTCTGGGATTCAAGAAAACATTTCATCTACTTGTGTTCCTTTGAAGCACTAATTTTCCTCTGTCAGGAAAAAAGAAAAGAAAGAAGGAAAACGAAAGAAAAAAGCCATCACATGTTGCCTGGCATGATTTGTACTTCACGACCCCCGCACACCCCCCCCCCCCCCACCAGGACTGTTGTGACTGGCTCCTGATTTTCTTATTCTCCAGAATCTGTGCACAGGCTTCCTACTCTCTGCATAGTTCTGATTATTCGGAGTTGTTTTTTTTTTTAACTATGTTTTGCAAAGCTGCTTTTCACAGAGACCAGCCTTTACCATATTATTAGTTAAGCATGTGGTTCCAATATAATCGCTTGACAAATACACAGAGTAGCAGGGGAGAGCTGAGCAGTTCCTTTGCTGTTCAGTCTTGAAAAGGCCATGCTAAAAAAGACTCTGACTCTGACCATGTTTCTCTACCTGGAGATTTACCTGCGCCTTCTGTTGAGTTCTGTGCCGGGCACTGAGCTGGGTGTATTTATATTCAATCGTGATTTCTTTTAAATTTTGGAAGCCAGTGCTACAATGAGTCAAACCCTTTCTTGGTAATAATGACAGCAAAATGAGACTTCTGTTCTGAAGGGACAAGGGGACCAGCATTGCAATGATGGCATTTCTGAAGGCCACACGCTCTGGGGGCCTTTCTATGAGGTTTTGGGTACAGAAAAGAAGATGGGTGGTGCTTTCCTGAGCTAAAACTAAAAATCCAAAAGATTTTTGCGCCCCTTCCAAATATAAGCAGCAGTCATTTGGACTCTGAGACATTTGGATGTCTGGGCCAGTGCTGTCCAAAAGAAATAAATAGAAAATTTCCCAGTAGCCGCATTAAAAAAGTGAAAAGAAAAGGGTGAAATTAATTTTAATGATATATTTCATTAACAAATATTATCACTGCAACATGTAGTTAATATAAAAATTATTGAGATATTGGGACACTCGGTGGCTCAGTTGGTTAAGTGTCTGACTCTTGATTTCAGCTCAGATCAGATCTCACAGTGCATGAGTTCGAGCCCCACATCAGGCTCTGTGCCGACAGCGCAGATCCTGCTTGGGATTCTTCCTCTCTCTCTGCCCTTCCCCTGCCTGTACTCTGTCTCTCAAAATAAATAAATAAAACCTTAAAAAATGGAGATATTTAAAATTCTTTCCTACTACATTTTTGAAATTTGGTGTATGTTTTGTACTTATAGCATCTCTCAATTTAGACTAGGACCATTGCAAGCACACCATTGCCTCATGTGGCTGACGGCTACCATACCGGACAAATGCAGGTCTAAGTCACTGTGGCAGCTTACGTTGATAAAAAGACAAAGAAGATAATAAACCACATCATTTGGAACCTGGTTTGTTCTGAAAACTTACGGCAGGTTGGAGGATGAAAAAGAGTGCAGACCCCTTGTCCAAGACATCTCTCAGTGAGTCCCGTTGTCTTAGTACCTGCATGGCTCTCACAGGTGACAGACAAGAACATGACACTGAGGAAACCCAAAAAGTTGCAGGGAAAATGATACCTTTTTGGTAAATTCCCCAATGGGGAGGAGGCTCATCATGGTGGAGACTTAGCTGGTGAAGCCTGAGAAATACAATCTGGAAGGGGGAAGATGGTGTGTGGGTTAGCGTGATGCCTGTGGCCTCTCCTTGGCCCCTGGGTTCCCCTAGCATCAGAAATAGATTTCATTGAATCAAGGGATTAGCTGTTCACTCCTCCTGTTAAGGCCCAGTGAAAGCAGAGCCTTTGAGGTATTTGGAGTTACACATACCCCAGGCATTATTTCACAGTCCCCAACTTCCTGTCACTGATACCTGGCCATCCTGACATTTCTGCAAATCCAAAAATAAAGACCAGGGACGAGGAGGCCAGAGAAGCCAGAGGAAGTAGCAGCCTGAATGACTATGTTTAAAATCTCCTGCCAATGGATGTTATCAGTTAGGGGGACTGAGAGGGCCAACTATCCCAGTTCTTCACTGGGAGTGGGCCGGCATGTAAGTAGGTGATAGAAATGTGGTGGCACTGAGGTCACAGTCACTCTCTAGATGGGCCAGGAGAGTGTGTGTCCTGTTTATCCCTCCATGTATTACATGGATTCTGTTGGCACCAAGGGGACCAGGTGAACTTGTCAGGGCAAAATCTTTACCACCTGGGGCCACCACAGCAGCAGTCATTGTCATTGCCTTCATACACACAAGGCAACAGACATCTGTTATCAGTTAAGATATTCCAGGTCCTTCAAAAGAGGCAAAGACTTTGCAAGGCTCTCTTTGCCAAAGGAATCTGACTCTAATTATCACAAGGAAGTAAATTGTGGGTTGGTTTACATACCTACTTCTCCTCTTACAAAGTTTGGGAAGTCAAACAGGGAGGAAGAGCTTCTGCAAATGTCAGCTCCAGATTCTGTTAGGGTTGCGTGTTGGCTACTTGTTTTCTCAAGAATTTCCCTTTCCAACTTTTAAAGAGCGAGCATACAAACCCAGCAAACATTTTATTGAGAGAAGCCAAAGGGTATACCAAGGAGATAAAAAACAGTCCTGGTTCCTCACTGCTTTGCAATAGAATGTTAAATACGCACAGGCTAAAGGTGTATGAAAACAATCATGAGAAAGATACTGTGAAGTTCTTTATAACTTGAAAGATGAACGGATTGGATTATTATAAGTCAGCCCCAGGCAAATAAATACCCTGCCCACTGAGTGTGATGGAGAATCTGTTTGTATGCATTTCCTTGGGGGACAATGAGATGGTCTTCTTTTCCTTCCTCCTCTCCCTCCACTTCCTTCCTTCCTACGTATTTGTAAGAATGAATTAAAACCATCATCATCATGGCTCTTGGGATTATGGCTAGGTTATCTAGTTAATGTGAGGCTGTTTATTCCTTTTTGGTGTGTTTATCCATCTGGTCAGGAAATACTAAGTGAGTGAAATTTTTTGCATATGGCACCGTGTAGAGACAGACCAAGAGGTATCAGGAATCATGTTTTCACAGCCAGAGTTGAGCGTGTTAAGAAAGAGAAGATGTGGGGCTAAAGACTCTGAAGGCAGCCATGGCTGTAAGCTGCCATCTAGAAGTTTCTAGGCCGGGCACCCAGCCCTGCTACTCAGCTCTCCCGTTTGTCTGGCTGCTTATAGAGGCTGGGTCCCCTCCTTTCTATCATTTTTCCCCTTCATCTAGCTCAGTTCCGGTTTCTGCTCCTGTGTAGGTCCACTTCCTTTGGCCATTCTTCTCTGTTCTGATGGGGTGTCTCCACTCACTGAAGACTTTGTTGGGACCATCCACATCAGAATTCTCTCAGAGGCCTGTTAAAAATGCCAACTCGAAGACCTGGCTCAAACCAACCAAATCAGAATACAAACTAGGATCTGTCATGGGGGCAGAATTTACATTTCTGACAAAGGGCACTGGTGAGCCCTCACACACTGGATGTTGAGACTCCCCCCACGGTGTTGCTGTGAGGGGAAGCATTTGAGGACAGAGGGGGCTGTGCAGAGGCCCCATGGCTCGTGGTCCACAGCTCAGTGAGCTCTGGTGCTCGACGCTCACTCATGGTTCCAGCTCCACTCACCAGCTGCTACCTGTCTCCTTATTGTTCTAAGCTACAGTTCCTCCTGACAAAGTGCCAAAGGATAATGCCTATACCTACCAACAGGGAGCTGTACCTGCCATGCAGTAGGCACTCAATACCTGTTAGCAAGCTATACCCTGGTTACTACAGGAAAAAGACACAAGTGTTGGTGAAACTGTAATGATGGGAAGCCCACGCTCCAGAAGGCTCCCGAACGCCAGATCTGTCAGGCAGGTCCCACTGGCAACAGCTGAAGGCTGCGTGTTCCCACTGGGGGAAGTGGCGCCTGAGTTGGTGGTCCACAAAGGAGAGAGGCCTTTAAGCCAAGAAAAGGAGCGAGGGGTCCGCCTAGGTCACTGAGGGGACAGCTGGAAGAGGCCTAGGGAAAGGTGTCTCCCCCACCTGATACCAGGAGAACTGCGGAGATAAACCCGATTGGGGCACAGAGCCCCCTTAATATGCTGCCAGTCCAATCATCCATCCTCTCAGACCCTGACCGTGGGTACAGCGATACCTCTGTCTTCTGTTGTAGTCACAGAAAACCAGTGCTGACTTAGGAGTCAGAAAATGAAAGCAATCCCCTCCATTTGACTCTCTGTTTCCTCACCCACAAAATGGAGAGAATACTGCCCTTCAGTGTAGTTGTAAGAATAAAAAAAAAATCTATAAATATGGTAAATTTGAAATCCAGTAAATACAACATATTTTAGAACATCCTTCCCTCTTCCGTGGCTCCTCTCTTAGTCTTTTTTTTTTTAAATTTTTTTACATTTATTTATTTTTGAGAGATAGAGTGAGACAAAGTGAGAGCAGGGGAGGGGCAGAGAGTGAGGGAGACAGAATCCGAAGGAGGCTCCAGGCTCTGAGCTGTCAGCACAGACGTGGGGCTTGAACCCATAAACCGTGAGATCGTGACCTGAGCCGAAGTCAGACACTCAACCGACTGAGCCACCCAGGTGCCCTTCTCTTAGTCTTCTTATTAAAAAACAAAATCCTGGGGCTCCTGGGTGGCTCAGTCGGTTAAGCATCCGACTTCGGCTCAGGTCACGATCTCATGGTCCGTGAGTTCGAGCCCCGCGTCGGGCTCTGTGCTGACAGCTCAGAGCCTGGAGACTGCTTCGGATTCTGTGTCTCCCTCTCTCTCTCTGCTCCTCCCCCATTCATGCTCTGTCTTTCTCTGTCTCAAAAATAAATAAACATTTAAAAAAAAAAAGCATTAAAAAAAAATAAAGTAAAAAAAAATCCTTTCCTTAAACCTGCTCTTCCCCCAAGCTACCTATTATTTTCCCCTTCTACTTCCTTTTTCTTTTAAAGCCACCAACAATTTCAAAGGAGGCACAGGTGAGGATGGCTGACAAGCAAAGGTATCACACAATCTGGGCCTAGGTGGTTGGTTTGGAGGGACTCATTTGCATATGAAAGTGGGCAGGGTAACTGCAAAGGTGGGGAAACAGAGGAAAGACTGTAAGGCACGGGGTGCCTGTGTCATTCCCAGCCCTCACTAGTCAAGTGTCCCGAGGCCCCATCTGTAAAATGGGGACTGTGGGGACAATGATACCCACAAGACTGTGATGAGATTGCAATATATAAGGTCTAGTGTAGAGGAGAGCACATAATAGTTGCTCAATAAATGCTAGTGTCTTTGTTGCATCCCCCTCCGAAACCCTAGCTCTATCTATGGAATAGATGGTTCTCTTTTCTCCCCGATCCCATTCTCAACAGTTTGGGAAACTGTCCACACCAGTCCTCTTATGCCCAGAAGCTGAGTTCAGTAAAACAAACTAACTGAGTTGTGCTAGATGTGCTGGGGGCTGGAGGAAGAAAGAGGAGTGTGGCACTATTCTTGTGCTCTGTGTGTGTGTGTGTGCTGGGGGTTGTGTTAGAGGGGTGTGTTGGGTGTATGTGTGTCAGGGGTGTTAGGGGTGTGTGTTGGGTGTATGTGTGTTGTGTATATGTATATTGGGTGTGTGTGTTAGGGGCATGTTTTGCATGTAATGTGTGTTGGATGTGTGTGTGTGTGGGGGGGTGTTAGGTATATGTGTGTTGTGTGTGTGTGTTTCGGGGGTATGTGTTAGAGGAGTGTGTTTGGTGTAAGTGTATCAGGAGTGTGTGTTAGGGGTGTATGCTGGGAGTATGTGTGTTGGGTGTGTTGGGGGGTGTGTATGTGTGTTGGGGGTGTGTTAGGGGTGTGTGTTGGGTGTATGTGTGCTATGTGTGTGTATGTATGGTGTGTGTGTGTATGTACCTTGCAGGTGTGTCTTAGGGAGTATGTTGGGTGTATGTGTGTTGTGTGTGGTGTGTGTGTGTGTGTGTGTGTGTGTGTGTGTGTGTGTTGGGGATGTGTGTTGGGAGTATACTAGGTGTATGTGTTGGGCGTGTGTGTTAGTGGGTTATATTGCGTATATGTGTGTTGGGTGTGTGGGGGGGTTGGGGTGTGTGTTAGGGGGGGTGTGTTGGGTGTATTATGTTGGGGTGTGTTTGTGTTGGAAGTGTGTGTTAGGGCAGTGTGTGTGTGGGGGTGTGTGTTTGTGGGGGGCGTCTGTGTGTTGGGGGTGTTAGGGCAGTGTGTGTATGTGTGTGTATTGGGTGTGTGTGGGGGGTGTCTGTGTGTTGGTTGTGTGTGTATGTGTTGGGGGTGTGTGTTAGGGCACAGTAAACCAATCCCTTCAACTTAGTGCAGAGACTGCACTGATGGGGTGAATGCAAAAGGCTGTGTAAGCACCAAGGAGGAGAATGGAGCTCAGCTGAGAGGTCAGCTGGGAGGAGACACCCCCAGAGGTTCATGAGCACCTGGAGTGTAGGAATTCAGTTGAGCCCAGGCGAGAGAACAGAAGAGAAGGAATTCTGACAGCTAAGCCAGCCAAGCCAGCTTGGGACCACATGGTTCTCCTTGGAGGATCAGAATTCTCAATTCTGGAAGCTTGCATGAGAGTCTTCTCCTGACCTTGCCCCTTGGTTATTTCCTGGTGTTGCTTTTTTAAAACTGTTTCAAATCATCCTAAGGGTAAGTTCGTTTTTCAAAAAATTTCTTATTTTCTTTTGTTAGTTAAAATTATAGGGGAAAGAATTTTCTCCATAACCTAGGGTTTGGGACCTTCAAGGTGTCTATGCCTAGGCTAGATGCAAGGATGCTTGGACCCAAGTTAAGACTGGGGGCAGCTGACAGAGGTAAAGAGCAGGGACTCAGAGGGGGACAACAGAAGACCAGAACCTTTTTGCCACCCAAACATTTCTCTTCCATGCAGAAAGGCAATCCTTGACCAACTCACCACACCAATGGAGAAATAGTTGTTCATGATGTTGTACGGGACCTGGTCCCCATTCTCCACCTCTTCTCTGGGGCTGACTTCCAGATGCCAGCGGTCTAGCATCACCAAGGGACTCTGCTCGATGTCCTTCAGGATTTTTGTCAAGCTGCCCCCTTCATAACCTGTGGAGCATGGCATTACATTTGTCTCCAGAGCAAAAAGGCCAAGTTGTTGTTGATGTACAGGCAGCTGTTAGGGCAGGGAACCCTGTGGGCATCTGTGATCAAGAGACCCTCCGCCTGCAACCAGTGTGTCTGGGGGCCAGAGAGAGTTATGTTCCCTGAGTCATGGAAAAGGACAGAACAATAGGGCATAGAAAGAAAATGGGAGATTTGGAAGCCAAAGTAGTCAGGGTAGTGGTGGGAGCTGGCCAAAGTTGGGCAGGCTTATGTAGTTAAAAGAAACCCTAGAGAATTATTGGGCTGGGTGGGAGAACACAGGACAACAAAGGGTTCATTCCAGGACTTTGTTATGTTGCAGATGGACAGTATGATAGAGTTTTAAGATGGACCCCACTATCCCTGCCTACCCCAGCCCCTAGGTGTATACCCTGCAAAACTCCCAGGACTTATAAATAAGATAGGACAGTCACTGCCATGACTAGGGATCTTATATGGCACAGTTGACTTTAAGCAAGGGAGATTACCTGAGTGGACCTGACCTAATCAGCTGAGTCCTTAGAAAGGACTGGGCTGTTCCTTAAGAAATAGATTCAAAGCTTGAGAGGGATTCTCAAGGGAGAATTCTCCGCTGCTGGCTTTGAAAATGGAGCAATTCATCTGTCAAGGAAAAAGGAAGCCTCAGGGATGTGATAGTGGTCCCAGCTAACAACCAGCAAGGAAATAGGGACTTCAGTCCTACAGCCAAAAGACTCAATTCTGCCAACAACCTGAATGAGCTTAGCAAACTCTCTGTCCAGAAATTCCAGAGAAGAGCACAGCCTGTCCAACACCCTCATTTCAGGCTGGGAGGCCCTGAGCAGAGAACCCAGTCACGCTGTCACAGGCCTTCTGACTGACAGGACCATGAGCTGACAAATGGCTGTTTTAAGCCTCTATATTTATGATAATTTTTATGCAATAGCAAAGTCGTATAGAAAGAGAATTGTAAGTCATGAGAGGTTAGTGGGAGAGTCAGTCTTTCCTTTCAGATAACACTTCTGTGTTCCTGCTTACCTTCAGGGCAACCTTGAAGAGTATTTCCACGTTGCTAGTTTGGTCAGCTCCCTAGGGATGCCTCACAAGATAGCAATGGTAGTCACCATGTAGTTAAGGGCCTGGGGGCTCTCTGGGAGCACAGGGCTGTGCTTACTGCATGAAATTTGTGCTGAGCTATGCTGCCTAGATGCACAGAGCATGGGGCTATATTCTGCTTCCTCCCCTGGAACAGAGGGCTCTTCCCTCGCCTCAGTGTGTGGCTGAAGACATCAGTTCCTGCCGACTTCCTTTTGGGCTGGCTCCTGCTTGATCTACCCCTGCCACCAGGCATATACCCAGCTCCGAACACTGACCGCTGCCTGGCCTGGCCTTGAATTCTCTCTGAACGCATCAGCCATCTGGAATCCCACCCCAGTTCTGCCTGCCAGACTGCTCGGTCCCTTCCATGTGCTGCCCTGGCCTCCTCTGTTCTCTGGAGCATTCCCAGCTCCATGGGTGCTGTTGCAGTTTACAGAGTTCTCTGTAGCTCTTGCTTCTTGTCCCATAAGCTGGTCACTAGTTTGAGATCCCCCACAGGGGGATTTCAAAAGGAGCGCCAATGGACGTGGAGCCTACGATGATCTGGATGCCCCTGGTAGCTGGCAATGTAGCTTTTCAGTTTGCATTCTGAATCCTAGTTCAGAAGAATAGCAATAATTTGCAGAGGAGGGAATTTTATTCAGAAAATGCCTAAGTGTGCCCCTACTCAAGCAAGTACCGTGGGGGGAGATAGATGAGACTACCCTAAAGCCAAGTATGTCCTGCCAGGGTAGGCAGGCTCTTCGCTGATAGTTTCAGGGAGATAGTAGACATATTGAGGGGTAAATGCAGATCTCGGCAGGATGCGGAAGGCAAGGGAATGGTCATGGAGTAGATATGACTCTGTGGAATGTAATTATTAAAAGGGAAGTTGAGCCTAGCTCTGCAGAGCATCACTTGAAATTGGAGTGCTTGTCCCCAGGGTAGTGCCACCTGCATGCACACTCACCTCCTCCCCAGCGGAGACAGCGGGCCAGGTCATTTCCTGTTCCAAGAGGCAGGACAGCCACCGGTGGATGCTTTGCGAAGTTGGCCTTATCTGCAGCCCATGCAGAAGAAGAGAAAATCATATGCCACTGGATTACAGAAACTTTGGGTTATCTATCCTTGATCTTATGCTTCAACCCTTCCATAGCATTCTTTGCTTGAATAGCTCCATGATGGAGAGAGAACACACTACCTCCTAAAGCTGTCTCTTCCACCTGCAGCGTGTGAACCACTACTAAGGATTCTTTCATACTGAGCTGATGGTCTCCGTGTAACTTGCACCTGCTTATCCTCATTTCATCCAAATTCTGTCCTTTGGGGTGACAGCATACACCTTGAAAACAGTAGTTCCGTAATCATAACGAACACTTTCTCCATTTATCCCTCAGACCAACTCTGCAAGGTATTATTATTCTCCTCATAGATGAAGAAGCTGAGGTTCAGAGGGGGAAAGTAAGTCCAGAGTCAGGATCCAAATCCAGATCTCTGTGCTCCCAAGCCCAGTCCCCTCCTTGCTTCAGGGGCTAGGCAGGTGCATGGGCAGTAGAACAGCTGAGTCTGAGAAATCAGGGAATAGTGGGGCCTTTTGGAAACTGAAGCTGCCTCAGGTAAAGTCACGCAGGTTCAAAGTTTAAAAATAATATTGCGTCTGACAAACAAAACCTCAAGGTGTCATTTGGCACCCAGGTACCAGTTTGTCACTTCCGCCCACCCCTACCCCAGACTTGCAAATACACAATTCCTAACCTTATCTCCCATGCTGGTTGTGAGGGAGCATCAGACTGAAACATCAGAGAAAACACAGCAGAACACGTGTGGTCTAATCTGGCTGCGGGTCTACAGCAACACGTTGGCCACCCTGAGAAAGCTGGAGCAGGCACGGGCACCCACTGGGCTCCAGGGGCGCCACTGACATAAACTGCTGCATGCTTTGGGGCCTGGGGATGTGAGTAACGCTGATTGAGGAGTGTGGGTGGGGGGAGGGGTGATGCAGGAATCAGCAAGTGAGGCTAATACTAGGGCTGTCCCAGCAAAAGGGGAGTTCATAGGTCCCCCGGGGTTCTCTGACTTATGCCGGAAATGGCGGAGCTCAGGCAAGACCTGGGGCTGAGATCATCACCAGGAGGTGTAAGTTGGGGTACAGAGCAAAGCGATGGACTCTGCCATGGTTCCCAGAACACACGGTCTGCATTTATGCCTCCCTGCCTTTGTACAAGCTGTGCCTTTTACTTGGAAGGCCCTTGTTTCCTTATGTCTGCTCCTTCTGTGGTCCCCACCTTCATGCATTGAGGCTAGAAACCCAGATGTCATCCTAGGTTTTTCCCTCTTCCTCACCCTGCTCAGTTTCCACATGCTCTTTCCTTAATAGATCTGTCCACCGTCTCTTCTAGCTATTCCTATGGCGATGCCTGAGCTCCCCGATGTGATTCCTTCCTCCTGGTCTTGAAGCAACTGCCTCCTCTCTGCCTTCCCAGCCTCAGTTCCCCCAGTGGCTCTCCACACCTTCAAGGCAGGCTGTCCCTGAGCTGGAGCCTGAGGACTGCAGTCCCCTGCTCTCTGCTTTCCCTCTGTCGTGGCTGCTCCCATCATCTCCAACATGGTACTGGGGTCTGCCTTCCACTCTAGCCTCCTCCTACTTGACATGTCAACCATGCTTAAGTACCTTCAGTGCCTTAAGTCATAAGCTCTCTGTTGCTTAGGTGCTGCCTCTGGGGGACCCTCCCTGCTTGCCCTAGTCTGGGCTAGGTGCCTCTCCAGAGTGTTTCTTCAGCACCAGGAACAATCTCCCAATTGACTCTTGTAATTGACTACTCACTTGTTGCCTCAATGTGCTGTATCCTCCCTGGGGGAACTATATCTCATCCACCACAGTATCTCTGCATACATTACAGAAGGCCTACTATGTACTGGTGCTGTGTTGGGTGCTATGACTCTAATAGTGGGTCAAAGTGCCAAGACACAGGCTCTCATGATGCTTACAGTTGAGAGGGAGAGACAGATATTAATGAGGTCTTCATATAAATCAGACATAATTTCACATTCATACTGGAAAGGGAAAAAGTGTGATCATATAATAAGGTGACTGAGGTTGGATCCTCTGAGGAAGCTACACTTTGGCTGAGATCTGAAGTAGAAGTTGACCAAGGAATGGCCAGGGAGCATACCAGACAGGAGGAACCACTTGTGCAAAGGCCCTGTGGTAGAAGGGAGACTGGTATACTCAAGGCTCTGAGAGAGGGACTGGGTGGCTGGAGTCGAGAGAGAGAAGAATGGAGGTAGGAAGTAAGGCTGGAAGTAAGCAGCTGCTGCAGCACGAGGACCTTATAGACCATTTGAAAGGTTTTTGTCCTTATCCTAAGAGTACTGGGAAGACACTGATGTGCTTTACACACATCATGAACCCACGGACATTCAGGAAAGACCACTCTGGCTCTAGAGTATAAACAGATCAATGGGAGGACCAACACAGGGTGGCAGAAGGCACTAAATAAGTAATTTAACATTCCTGAATGAATGAATGAATGAGCATCATGCAGTTATTCCTTCCATGACTGTTTCTTCTCTTCAGGTTGCCAACCTGTTACATGACCTTTCTTCTTCCAGTTTTGGGTATAGACTTTCCCCCGTGTTCTCTGGAATAGCTATCTCATAGGAATAGCTACAAGAGACGGTGAAGTGAGATGAATTTTATAAAGTCACCAAAGCCTACATTCTCCTTCGTGATGGAGAGGGAACCATGTGAGCGGCTCCCAGGACTGTGGCCATCCACCCTTTGCTGATCAGCTTTTCCTCCCTCGGCACCCAGAGGAAGGGAGGTGCCTCCCCACTCCCACAAACAACTCCAGAGCCGGAGATGACAGGAGAGCATGGGTGCCTGTTTGGCAGGGTTGCGTCCATGGAAACTGAAGCGCCTGTGGGGAGCATAAGGCGGCAGGTGGGCCAAGTGTGGTCCCACCCTTCCTGGTGGTCTGCTTACGACCCCCAGAGGCACAGCCTTCCCTGCCCCAGTCAGGGTCTACCCATGCCCATCCCTGACTCCTCTCTTCCTCTCATCCTGATGGCTCCATCTTCCAATGCTATCCAGAAGCCAGCCGACCACTCCTCACCACTTCCTCTGTGTCTCCTGTTGTCCAAGCCTTGGTCACTTCTCACTTGGGTTGCTTCAGGTGCCTCCTGCAGGTCTCCCTGCTTCTGCCCTTTTCTCACGACGCGCTGTGTACTTTTGTTCGAAACCATCCAGCATCTTGGGACATTTCTGGTATGAAAGCCATATTCTGTTTGCTGCCCTACACGTCCTAGTGACCTGGCCCTGTGCTATCCCAGCTTCATCCTCTGCCATTCTTCCCTCACACGCTCCGTTCCAAGCACGCTCTGCAGTCCTGCTGCCTTCAGCAGCCTGGCTTTGCTCCTACCTCAGGGCCTTTGTATTTGCTGTTCCTCCTGCACAGACTGCTATTTCCTCAAGTATCCGCATGGCTCACCTCTCCTCCAGGTTTCCATGCAAACATCATCTGCTATGTGATGTCTTCCCCAAACACTCAGTCTTAGATCGTAGACCACCCCCAACCTTACCCCCGCTGGGCTCCTTGCCCCATCCCTGCTGTGTTTTTATCACCTTCTGCATGCTGTATGTTTCTCTTGTGTTTTGGTTTTTGTTTGTTTGTTTGTTTATTGCCTGTCTCCTCCGTCTAGAAAGGAAGCTCCGCAAGGGTGGGATTTTCATCTGTTTGTTCACTGTTGCATCTCCAGGGCCTGGACAGAGCATGCTACATGGAGGTGCATAGGCAGTATTTGTGGAAGGAGTGACAGACAATTCCAGAGTTAGCCCCCATCATCTGCAGAGGATGAGATGTCCACGGACCCACAGATCCAGGCAGAGCTGGACTGAAACCCAGGCCTCCTGATTCCCAGCCTGGGCCCCTCCCCACTGCCCTTCTAATCTAAGCATATTGGGCACAGTCCGGCATGACCTTTCTTTGCTTGTACTGATCTGCACTTTCTAGACATGCTTTCTGGACTCAGGCTGCACATGCTCAGCTCAAGGTGATTTGGCCAGGCTATGCACCTATGCTTAATTCTCTGGCCTTTATCCACTAACCCGGGTCTGCTTGGAGACCTAGTCCTGCCCTCCCTCTCCCCCTACCAGCTCCCCAGTTTGGTCTGTCCTACCACTGTCTAAAGCCCAGCCATGTTTATGAGGCAAGACCTGAAACTAAACAGTTAATCTCTACCTGTTCTTCCATTTCTTTTTTTCACCCAAGGTAGATACAATGGTCAAGCACTGTAGTCAAGCAATGGCCCAAGAGTGGAAACAAGGATGAACCAGACATGGCTCCATTTCTCTTTCCTGTGTATTACCTTCCTCTGACTTTAAACATGCCTACAATAAATAAACTCTAAAGCCCCTCCCAGCCCCTTCTTACCAATGCAATCCAGAATCCAGCCAACTGTCCCATCTCCTCCACAGGCTAAAACACGGAAGTCTGGAGTATCACGGAAAAAGTTCAACCTGGGAAGTAAAAGGCCAAAGCGGTCTTATTTACTAGGTTGTGGTGGACATTTGACACTGCCTGAGTCAGGGTCTCCCCTGTTCCCTGGGAGTACGTTACGGCCCTGATTCCTTTTGGGGTTGAAAGGGTCACTTAGCATTCTAAAACCAGAACTTACAAGGGAAGCAGTACCACTAGAGTATAGAGAAGAATCCTGGGGAGCCGTCCTTGTATAAGGAGAATGTGACTCAACATTCCACACAAACAAATTGGTTTTCTAGAAATTCTTTACTATTTGTGCAGAGGCAGCCATAGTTTGCTTATTTGGGCACCAATACAACCGACCCGCAACGTCTGGACTCCTCTCTGGCTTTCCTGCCTGTTCTGTCCTCACAAACTGTCCTCTAATTCAGGTGCCCTGAACTAGTGGATATTCAGCCCACTGTCCTAAGGGCCCAGACCCAAGGGGAGTGAGCACCATCCCTCCGAGGCCTTCACCTTTTAGAGTAGGGCTCTTTTTTTTTTTATGTTAGTTTATTTTTGAGAGAGAGGGAAAGTGCAAGGGAGGGGCAGAGAGAGAAGGAACCAGAGGATCCAAAGCGGGCCCTGTGCTGTCAGCAGAGCCCGATATGGGGCTTGCACTCACAAACCATGAGATCATGACCTGAGCCAAAGTTGGACGCTTAACCGACTGAGCCACCTGGGCGCCCCTAGAGCAGGGCTCTTTACCTGGGGCCCAGAAACCTCTAAGAGGTCTGTAGATAGAAACCAGAGTGCCACGCACATGGAGGAGAAAATGTTACACTCTTACCTTTCCTAAGCCCTGAGATTTAGCCTCTCCTTCAATTATGAAAGTGGGCAACAAATCACACAGGTATTAACACTACCTGCGACTTTGTTAGAAAGTCAAAACCACAGGTATTTTAATGTTTTATCACAGTTGTGGCAGCTGCCCCCTACTATCACTTATGCTCATCTCTGCTTTTAATTAATAATAGTTATTAGACCGGTCTCTGGATCTTGCCAAAAATGTGTTAGTAAATCACATATGTTCCCATGTCACATACTCGTGTTTTTAATAATTTTGATGACTGTCTTTTCAGTAGCATTAGTGTCCCTGGCAATCCTCTACGTTTCATTTTATACCCTAACAAGTATTCGGAGAAGAGGTCCATTGGCTTCATCAAACTGCCAGATGGGTTTCTGGCACAAAAAGGCACAAAACCTTTGCTTTAGAACAAGTGTCACCTGTGAACACACCGGGGTGGGACTCGGGAACTGAAGCTCAGAGGTTCCCCTTTTGCCCGGCCTGGCGGTCTGAAAAGACCCCTGGCTTTCTGAGTCACTGATGCGTCTGTGGGCGAATCAACATTTCCTCCCCTCCCCACCCCTTGCAGAACTCTGCTCTCCTTTAGGAAGCGAATTCTGGACGGAGGCTCCTTGCAGTTAAACAGCCTGCCTGGTGACAGACTGACCCAGCAAAGACACTCAGGGCACAGCAGCCCTGGAAGTAGCCACCGGGTTTGTCATGAGGGGCAAAAGCAATTTAGGGTGGATGAGGTGAAGCTAGAGTACTGCATTCAAGCATCACAATGCCCTAAAAGAGAGGGGGCTGGTAAAGGTACTTGCAGGCTGCCCTTCAGTCACAGATCAGTAACTGCAATCGCAGTGACTATGATGGCACCCAGGGCAGCATAGGTGGGCCCTGTTTAGCAATTAGTTTTGCAGGTAAGTCATGGCTGACGTGCTGCACTCACATTCATGTTACTTTCCCTCTTTTAACTGGGTATTGCCCCATCACAGCCATATAAATAACAGCTTTGTGGCAAACAACTGAAGACAGGGACACAGTCCCTTTTTATAGTCCCTCCCCGCCCCCACCCACTGAGGGTCTTGCCTAACTGTGAGTGGAAACGCAGGTTAGGAGGCTGGGCAAAGCAGCTGTCTTCTGGGAAGCCCAGTCCGGCCTGTACAGATCTGAGCACCTGGCATGGAGACAGGCTCGGGCTGGCCAGCAGATGTCTCTAGCGCACCAGCTCTGTCTGGGAAGAAGCCCTGTCTGGGTGCCTTCCAGCCCCAGGCCGGAGGGGCCTCTGATTACAGGGACCACAGCCATCACATCCGTGCTGACACTAGGCCCAGCTCCTCCCACCAGAGCTGCACTCGGGCTGCCTGCCTCCTCTTATCACTCTCCCGCTCTGCTGGGCAGTGAAACAGCCAAGAGACACATTGCGGGAGAAGGGCCAGGGGCAGCTTAACAACCTCTAAACTGGATAATCCTGGAAAAAAGTGATTTCACTGAATAACTAATTGCCCTGATCCTAAAATGCTCCCCCAACAGAACTTGCAGCAGAACTCTGAGTCAGCAGTATGGATTTCTGAGCTGCTGACAGTGACAGGAAAACTCTTTCCCCCTCCCTGATGACTCAGTATGAAGACACCAGCTAACACAGCCTTGCAGATAAGTTAACATAATTCACCAGCCCGCTCTTTCTGTCAATCAAATGAATGGCATATGTGCTTTTTTCTCTTTTACAGAAACAACAACTTTTCCCGGGGTGGAGTAAAAGGAGGTGACTTCCCAGACTTAGCCATAAGGGGTGTTCCTGAGTATCTCCAGGAGCAAGTAAGAGTAGATGGGAGGAAAAGAAGATGAAAAGAGTAAAATGGCAGGAAGGATAAGTCCACAGATGAAAGAGACACGAAGGGTGACCAAAGATAGGTATCTTCTTCAGAAATGAAGGGTGGAGGAGGAGAGATAAGAAGATTGCTTCTCCATACCCTGGAGTGGGCCCCCCATTGTCCAGGTTGAAAACTTGTTTGGGGTTGAGCAGATAGTGGAATTTCCGAAGGATTCTATGGAAAAAAAAAAAAGAAAGAGGGAGAGAAAGAGAAACAGAGAAGAAGAATGTCATTGTGAGAAGTCACAGTAGGGCAAACACCTCTGAAGCCCACCCGTGGTGGGAATCTGGGTCCACTTAAACCCAAGAGGGGAGAAGACTGCATACAGGCCCTGCAGACCCTGAAGTCCCAGGTCCAGCCAGCATCATCCACATTCTCACGCCTTGGCTCAAGGCCTCTCCACCACGCAAGATCGTAGCATTCAACCCCGGACCTCTTGCCGAGAATAAAACCTCTATTCTTCTTAAAGCTTTATCCTTCTCCCAAACATTCTGGATGCTCTAGGTAGTGTGATTCTGCTCTTTGTGGACTACACAGGGGTATCAAGGAGCTCTCTATGGAAAGCTCCCCCAAATCTTCGGATCAGGAGGACATGCAGGAGGTGGGGCTGGGCAGGGAAAGGCTGGGGGCAGGGGCAGTGACCACCTCTGGGCTGGGTGTCAAGGCTGCAGCGAATCAGGTCAGCTCAGCAGGTGTCTTGCTCCTTGGACTAGGTAGGGGTTCTCGCAGTTCTTGCTTCAACCCTACTTATTGTTTTTGTAAACCTGGATTCCAGATCACTGCATTGTCTGTCCATCATCTTGAGCTGAACAGGACAGGGCGGCAGAGCTGCCTCGCCCCTTTTCCCTCTCTCCTCTCACTCCCTTAGTGCTTCTGGGAGACTGGACATTTTCTTCACTGATGAGGTGGTGCCCTGTTTTCTCAGGAGATGGACAGGCCAGGAGGTCCCAGTCAAGGGAGTCCCGCCACACCTCTTAAATCAAGAAAGGACCTGGGAGGCTGAGAAGGAAACAGGCGTCTCAGAACTTGGTCCGACCCTGGGAGCCATGGTAATGGCTGTGATGGGCCCTCGGCCAAGCATAGGTCTACTTTAATCCTCACAACGCAGCTATGACAGGAGAAATTATTATCTCCAGTTACAGAGGAGGGAACCAAGGCACAGGGATGTTAAGCAGTCAGTTGAACCAGGTCATAAAGTGGTAAGTGGTAGGGCTGGGACTGAAACCCAGATCTGGCGGTCTCTGCAGTCCACCCTGTTGAGGGGAAGAAAAACCCTGAGTGAGGTGGTCTCAGCCTCTCCATTTTGAAAAAGAAGAGAACATACCTTTCTCCTTGTCTCCCTCCACTCTTGGGGTTCACCAAGACCAGCAGGGGGTGGGTACCCGGGGTGGGGATGATCTTATACTTAAAAGGTAAAAGAAAAAGAAATTAGCTCTTTTTCAGGCAGTGGGATGAATGAGAGGAGAGTTGACGCTAAGACGGCTTCCAGGAAAGGTGGATGGGAAGCACTTCCAGCATGGAGGAGAGGTAGTTGGGAGGTAGGTCTTTGTCCACTGGCTGAGTTTTCTGAGGGGTGAAGCAGTTAAGTGTCTTTGACTCGAGTAGCCTTGAGTAGTGTTAATGGCGACAAGAGTTTGAGGCTGGGATCAGAGATGTGGCAATGGCACTGTAACTTCAGATCACTGAACGATGATATGGTGTTGTGGCTATAAACACAAGATGATATATATTTTTGAATTTATTTTTTAAGTAGGCTCTATGCCTAATGTGGGGCTTGAAATCACAACCCTGAGATCAAGAGTCTCACACTTCACTGACTGAGCCAGCCAGGCGCCCTGCAAGCACAAGATTATATTTTGTGATGGATACAACTGAATATAATTTTAGAAGTTGTGGTCCTCTGGTCCTATATATCAATCAAATAACACTCATGAAGTTAACCATCATTTCCACCAGCACCTTCCAAATCCACATTTCCAGCCCCAGTTTTCCTCTTGAGCCCTAGTTCTACATTTCCTACTGTCCAATGGGTACCTTCAACCAAATGTCTCACCATCACTGCAAACTCACATGCCGGAACCTGACCTATCTTCCTTCCCCACAGAACTAGTCCTCTCTCCTGGCTCACTGTTTCTCTTAAACATACTATTATCATTAATCTAGTCATCTAGGGAAGACCCTGCCCTGCCAATTATTTCCCTGGCTGTCCTTTTATCTCTGGCAGCTGCCATGGTACCCACCCAGCCCAGACCTTTCCCATCTCAGGTAAGTCCCATATGTGGTTTCCTTCCTGGGGCATCAGTCATGCCACTCCTGCTCGGAAACCTTTAATGACACCTTGTTTCCCAGAGGATATAATCCAAATTTCCCAACCCGGCATCCAAGACATTTCAGCATAGCCCCAATCTACTGTTGCCCCCTATAACCCTCAGCTGTGTCCCAGCCAAGCCTGGCTTTTATCCTTGAGTGAGTGTATCTCCTGACTTCCCACTCTGTGGGGCTGCTCACTCTGGTTTCTCCTCCTCCTTGGTGTCCCGAAGAGCCCACTTCCTTCTTAAAAAGAACTTCTCATTCTCGGGGCCCAATTCAAGAGCTACTTCCTCTGTGAAGCTTTCCTCGATCATTGCAACTGAAACCATTGCACTTGAAGTATGTAGTATCATCTGGGCTTCTCTTGTTGCCCATTCACATGGGTTTTGTTTCATGTTTTCTTAGGTAAATGTCTCAAAATATCAACTGGATTTGAAATGTCTCAGGAGCAGGGTGTGTGTGTGTATAACCCTCCCACCAAGGTCCCCATGACACCAGATATGGGAATGGGTACTTAATAAATGTTTGTGGATTCAGCTGAAGGACAAACTGATATGGAGATGTAGCCATATTCCATATTCAATGTGTGATGTCTACTTTTCCAGATCTCAGGCTAAAATTTCAGCAAACACAGCACCATGTTGTTTCAAATGGACAGTAGCATTCTTAGGATTTTTAAGAATCTCATCATCTGCCTAGGTGACTGTGTGATACCCAGAAGCATCTTGGAGCCTGAGGAGTAATTCTTTACCTCCGGGGATGATATTCAAAATACTTAACAACTTGTACAGCATGGGCATTCCCAATCAAAGCAGATGCAGGGTAACGAGATGGACGCCAGCTGTAAACAACTGGCTCACCTGCATTGTGTGTGTGTGTGTGTGTGTGCGCGCGCGCACGTGTGCGTGCACTCCAGCTGCCTTTCTGCCTTTCTAGGCATCTACGGCTCTCCCATTTATTAGTTTCTCCATCATTATTGTTTATCTTTTAATTTTTAAGACACATGAATCTGCATGTTCTCATTTAATCTTAGAGCATCTCTAGGAGGTGGGCAGTGCAGGGATTGCTACGCCCCTCCCTTTTCAAGGATAAAGAAGATCTTCTGAATCTGGTTAACTTTGTCTTGGCAGATCACATTCTAGACACAGCTTGAAAGTCTTGGAAAACCCACTGTATATTTCTTGGTCCACACTGCTGTTAGTATTGAGGTGTGCATATTGAAGTTTTATGTAACTTTTTCCTAAAAGGGTGATAAAATTCATTTGACCAGCAGTAGGATCAACCAACCTCCCCTTTTCACCACTTGCCAACAGTATGGTACTCAAAGATATTTACAGAAGCTGGAAATAAAGTGTCCTCCTGTGTGATGTAATAGATCAGATGAGAAAGCAAATGTTGAGATATATTTCTCTAGAATGCAAACCCTGTCCTCCCCCATCTCCCCAACAGCCTTGAACCCACTCAGAATGAGAGATGGGACTTGAGGCTTGTGGAGGTACCTGCATCACAAGTTCACCCTTGGCTGACACGCTGCCATCAGACTTCCCACCTTGCCTGTCCTGTGATGAGAGGAAAGACAAACACATTTTGAAAAAAAAAAAGTCAAATATAAAAAAAAAGTGATGAGAAGAAAAACAAATAGTTAATATAAAGAGAGAATACAAAACCAGTATAGAGTAGGGAGGAGTTTTTCAAAACAGGGCTTTGGATCGAAAAAAAAGAAATGCTTCCCTACGGGATTCCCTAAGACTCCCCAGGCCTCTATCATCGTTTGTTCTGACTTTAACTTCAAAACACTGGAACAGACCTAGGGAGAAGAAACGCTGAAATTGGCAGAAATCTACTTTGTTGATTTAGACGCTTGAGCTCTGGGAAGCAAGGTCTTAGATCTGGCTTCTCTGCTCAGCACTATCTAACTGATGTGATACTGAAGTAAGTTGTTTTGCTTAGTTTTGTATATCCTGTTTTTTTTTTGTTTTCTTCAGTGTTTATTATTTATTTTATGGAGGTTTATTTCGTATGATATAGTAAAATGTTCCAATCTAAATCTCCGGCTTGATGAATTTCTGCATCCACACATGCCTTGATAACTACTGCCTCTTCAGGCATCACTCCTGCCTTTTAAATTTCATAAATGAAATCCCAGGGAGTGTCTTTTTTTGAGACTAGCCTCTTTTGTTCAGCATTGTATCTGAGATTATCCATGTTTTTGCAGCTCAGCAGAGCTCTTCCCCACTGCAATGCAGTATTCCATTACACCGATATGCCTCAAACCCCTCTGTCAGCAGTCATTTAGATGGTTTCTAGTTTTTGACTGTTACGAACAAAACCAATATGAACATTCTTGTGCAGGTCTTTTGGTGGAATAAATGCTCATCTTCCGTTCTTCCTCCCTCCCTTTCTTCGAGCAAGTGGTGCAATTGGGTGGAGGAAGGGCAGAAGAGGGAGAGAGAATCCCGGGCAGGCTCCACAACCAGCACCGAGCCTGACCAGGGGCTTGATCTCATGACCATGAGATCATGACCTGAGCCAAAATCAAGAGTGGACGCTTAACTGACTGAGCCACCTAGGTGCCCCCAAATGCGCACATTTCTCAGGCAGATACACAGGAGGACGTGTTGGGTCACAGAGTTTGTGTATTTCCAACCTACAAGATACTGCCAACTGGTTTTCCAAAGTGGTGTTTTTCCTTCAGCCTTTTAATGAAAAAGGAGTAGCAACTCAAGTCAGGGATGAAATATGAGGGATCGGTGAGCCTCGGCAACATCTTCAAGACAGAAGGGGACAGTTAAGGTGTTTGGGGTTTGGTTTAGAAAGAGGAGTCTTCGGGGCGCCTGGGTGGCGCAGTCGGTGAAGCGTCCGACTTCAGCCAGGTCACGATCTCGCGGTCCGTGAGTTCGAGCCCCGCGTCAGGCTCTGGGCTGATGGCTCAGAGCCTGGAGCCTGTTTCCGATTCTGTGTCTCCCTCTCTCTCTGCCCCTCCCCCGTTCATGCTCTGTCTCTCTCTGTCCCAAAAATAAATAAACGTTGAAAAAAAATTAAAAAAAAAAAAAAAAGAAAGAGGAGTCTTCAACATAAGAGACAAAGTTTCAGATGGAGATAAATGGACTTGAATTTTCCTGCTTTCATCTCCAAACAGGGTTGGGCCCCCCAAGTAGGAATCCTCAAGGCAGAGGAATTTCCATGTTTAGACATAAGAGACAGGCTGACAGGGGGACCCAGGAGGCCTCGCCATGTGCAGGTGGTGGCAGAAAGTCCTGTAACTGTGCTCTGCTGGAAAGGTGCTTAGAATGCATGTGCTTCCCTTGATGGGCCATTTCAGAGCATTCTAGGTGGCCAAGTTGCTTGGAACCAGTCAGAGGAGTTTTCTCTCACAATCTGATGAGTGTGGCAATGACCTTTCAAACTTGTAGTGAAAACACAAACCCTAGGAGTTGCGAGGAAGCCCTCGGAGGGATGCGACCCGCCTGAATGCCACCTACATCTGAAATGTGAACCCAGAGAAACCTGCTGGGGCAGCAACACTTACCCGGGTGACAGGGCATATTGAAGTGGGCAGCAAAATATGGTCTCTCAGTTCCCCACCATCACACAACGTTGATAATTCACATTTGCGGTGAAACTAGAGGGGACAATGAAGATGAGAGTGAATGAAAGTGATCAAGGAAATGTCAAGGGTGAGGGTTCAGAGGTTTGCTGGGGAGGCAGTTATGCAACACTCCCCCAAATCCTTATGCACTGCTGGCTTTGGCAGTATAGGTGTGTGTGTGTGTGTGTGTGGTGTGGTGTGGCCAGGGGTGCCAAGCTGGCTACAGGCAGAGAAAGAAGACCAAGTGTTATACACGACTGCTGGAGTGAAACGGTCATGGGCAGGCCTGTGACCCTTCAGCAGGACACCACTGTGTGGATTTCAGAACCCCCCTTGGACATTTGCTCCCCAGGCTCTGAGACTCTGTAAGGAAGGAGATCTTACTGAACAAACTCCCAGGAGCCTGGAAGTAAAACCCAAGATTCAACCTGTGTATTTTAAGAGATCTGCAGTCTGGTTTGGAGGCACATCCTTTTTGAGGCTGATACCTGGTCAAGGGGACAAGACATGGCACAGAGTTTGCTTTGGCGGGCAGGTCGGGCAGCTTGGGCAGCTCCAGGTGTCCAGAAGTTTGCGGACAATTGTGACTGGCAGAAGCAGGTGCAGGACCGTGGCCCCAGCAGTGGGGCTGCTGTAAGGAGTGTGCCATTCTCTGATGTCTTCAGGAGCAGGGGCTCTGCTGTCTCATTCCACCCCTACTCTGTGCTCCCAGCCCCAGATGACACCCAGAGGAAAATGTTAATGGTCTGGCTTGCTGCTCACAGCTGCCTGCTTCTTCCTAAGCAGCTTTCGCTTCCCTGGTTCTGGGGTTGGCCTCTCTTTGGGAAGCTTGGTGATTCACTGGAGGCACTGTTAGAGCATTGAACGGGGGCTCTGGGCCCCCCAGTCTTGCTCCCCTAGCTCTGCTCATGCCCTCTGGCGGGATGTCCACTGCTCCCTGGCCGCGGCTTGAGCAAAAACACACTGGAAAGAAACAGGGCCACCCTGCTCGCCAACCCACCGTCATCCGGCACCACACGCAGTGCCGCGCGGTGACGCTCTGGTAGCACTTGATACTTTTGTGGCACCGGTCACACTTGACAGAAGAGTTCCCTTCCACCCACGCGTGCTGCATCACCTGCAGGAGGGAAGGGAAGGATACCAGGGAAGGCTGCAGAGCCACATCCCTGGGCCCTGAGCCTGAGGAGAAGGGTCTGGGAGGAGTGGGGACAGAGCGGAGGGGTTGCTTTCCCTTCAGTGGATGCACTTAGTGGATATGGGGCTGCTCTGCTGAAGTGCACTGACGTGGTCCCTCCCTGCCTAACCACCATCATCCTAATCAAAGTAGACAAAAAGCACCTGGCCTGTACTTTGAATAGCTCATTCACCCTGGTAGGCTAGCCTCTGAGCAGCATCCTGTCTGGCAGTCCAACTGGCTGTCTGGCAGAATGGTCTGCAAGTGTGATGTGCTTGTGCGCGCCCTCTTCTGGAAGGCAGTGTGATGCAGGGACGCGTGAAAGGGCTTGGGCTGCAGACAGAACTGGTTGGAGTCACCGATCTTCCACTCTGCAGCCAGGTGACCTTGGGCCAGTTCCTGCACCTCTCTGAGTCTCAGGACCTTCATCGGTAGAATTTGGCATGATAAGCCCACCTCTGGGTTTGCTGGGAGCATTTAAAAAGATAGCACACTTGGAAGAGCCTCTCTGGCACAATTCTGGCCCTTTGGAGGTGTTCAGTGAAGGATAAGACTCCCTCCCCCCTCCAGTCTTCTATAAGCCAGTGGCTCTCAGCTCATTAGAACCACCTGGGAGCTTCTAGAAGTCCTACTTACCCGCCCTCACTCCAGACCAAATTGACCAGAGTCTCTGAAGACCGGATTCATCAGTTTATTTTAAAGCACCCTGAATGATTATGAATAATGTGCAGCTAAGGTTGAGAAGCATTCTAGAAGGAAGTTAGAGAAAAGTCCAAAGAAATTAGTGTGGTTCAGCAGCCAGCGGCCTGTACATCTGTTTCCTGGACAGCTGGCTGTACCTGCACGCTGACCAGGAAATGCCACTAGGGCAACCCAGGAACGTGGGAAGCAGGCGGGGAAAATACGTGTTTGTGTATGGATGTAAGTGGAGCCACAGTGGCCTATGACACCAGGTTCTGGGAGCCTAAGCCCTCAGTTATCTCTGTCCAGCATTTCTACAGAGCTTCTCAAAATTGTCCTCGAGGGCACTCCAAACAGCAGATGTGGCCTCTGGAGGAATGTGAGGGCATAGCCTGAAGTGCCAACTACAAACAATATTAAAAACACATGGCGTATCTGCATGATACCATCCATATCTGCACTAAATAAAAGTTTTAAATTCCTTATCAATTAAGTTACTACATCCTCCCCCCCAAAAAAGGTTTTTGGTAAAATTGTTGCTCTAGAAGCTATGTCACGTTTATTCTACAGCCTCTCACCTGCCACTGTGTACCCCTGAAGGTATAAAGAACCCAGTTTGCTAATCAATTTGTCATCTATCTGGTCACACTGAATTTTCTCTAAGAGTCCTATGATCTCCATTTTGGAGAGAAACATATGAGGCTTCAGAGAGGTTAAGGGACCGGCCTTAGGTTCCAAGGCTGGTAAGTGGCCAAGTAGGGACTCACGGCCAGGTCTTCTGACTCCAAGCCCACGGCTGTGTCCTATCACTATGCTGCCTTCTCCATCCTCTGCTGGGATCAGAAGAGTTAGCAATTTGGGTTGCCCTGGAGACTCAGGAGTTTGTGACTATGCCCTACTGGCCCATTAGGGGCCTCCCTCTGTTTCGTATGTGGCAAGTGGCCAGAGTGTAGGCGTAGGGCATGAGCCCAGGAGGTACACAGTGCATCCTGGTGAAAGGTATGAACATGAAAAGGGAGTGGTGTATGGAGTAGACAAGAGACCATGCGGTGTCTCATGGGGCATGCATGTGTATCCTGGAGGTGCCCTTCTCTCTCCCGAGTCCTTTTGTGGAGGGCTGGATGCCACTCCCTGCTGCTAATCATCTCCTGACTCAGGTTCAATGGTCTCTTTCCTCTACAGGAACTTAGAGTGCCCTTCCCCTACTAATACTAAGGGGAGTGTATTTCTACACTCTGTGAATGGCATCACCCAATGGCCAAGCTCAAAACTGGCAAGCCACTTCTGACCTCTTCTTCTCTCCCTCTCATCCCCTACATCCCCATCACCAAGTCCTGGTGGTGGTACCCCAAAATTATGTCTCAAACTCTCCCTTCATCTCCTCTACCTTAGCCAGGGAGACAGTCAAAATATGCAATAACCGGCATAACCAGGGGATACTCAGTAGAGACAGCCACCACGGTGCGACTGCGAATGTACTGAGTGTAGTGAGTGCGGAGTGCCCCCCACACCCTGTCAGGCCCTCAGCGAGGCACTGCCTCTTGCCTGAACTGTTGGAGGAGCTCTTTTCCCTCCTCTGATGTCTCTCTTGCACCATGGTCAGAGCAGTTAACCTAATTCGCAAACCCAATCATTTCTTCATGTGCTTAAAGCTCTTCAGTGGCCCCTTCATTGTGTAAGAGACTCCTTTCCAACTCCTCGGTTGGCCTCATAAGAACTTGCCCAGGCTGGACCTACCACTTTCAGAGCCCATCTCCTACCACGTCCCTACAAGCATCCTCTGTCCCAGTCCCACCAAACTGACTACAGGGTCTGGAATATGCCATGTCTCCATGCCTTGCACTCGAGGCTTCTTCTGCCTAGGGTGCCTTGAACTCCTTGATGCCTTGTGAAGTCCTCCTGATGTGGGCTCAAGACACAACTCAAATGCCACTTCCTTTGTGGAAACTCCCCTGGCCTCCTCCTTGGTGCCTCCACTGTATGTCCCATATGGACCTACCGTTATCATATAGCTCACTTCTTTGTACTTCGCTTACATGTCTGTCTCTCTCCCACTAGCCTCCACAGTTCTGGAACAGGCTGGGGACCATCTTGCAACCTGCGAACCCCCTAGCACAGTGCTTGGAACATGGTGGGCACTGCGGAGATGCTGATGGATTGATGGATGAATGGGATGATGTAAGGGTGGTCCTTGAGTCAGAGAAGGGATTTGATAAAGCTTCCTGCTCAGGAATCTGTGGTGATGGACGTGTTGGCCAGGATGCAGCATGCAGTAGAACAATGGGTATCACTAACCTCACCGCCCTTTTTGGTTTTTGAGTATGTTTTGACACATCCAGGAATGTTTTTGGATACACAGCGTTCGTGGACAGTGTATTTACAATCTGAAAACAAAAAAACAAAAAGGAAAGTGCTTGTGAGTGTCCACTTTAGGGAGGTCTAGCCATCTGCCCACCTCCACTCCAGCCTAGGCCCATGCCTCCCTCTGAGTGGCCAGTCAGAGGCAGGGGACATATGGAGTTGGCCTTCCTCATGGAAATCTGGAATAGTCTCCAGTTGCTTATTGAGAAGAGAGTCCACATTTCTCTCCCAGACGTGTTTCTATACCCTCTATTCCAACACACTGCTTTCCACTGCAGAGAGTGAACGCAGCAAGAAAACATTCTCAGAAAGGCATTTTCCGCTAAGGAGAACATGAGGAGTCCACCTTCTCAGTATGCCAATGCCATGTATGTTGGGGGTGCTGGAGAGGAAGGAGAAAGGCTGGGGTGTTCTAATTTTGGAGATTTGGAGTTAGGCAGGCCTGGGCCTGAACTCTGGCTCTGCCATTGATAACCACACACATAATCTTGGGTAACTTTCAACACATGTCTGAAATTCAGGGTTTGGGGGACAAAACTGCCTTTCTCTTTGCAAGGCTTTTACAGCATTAAATGAGATAAGGTGTGTAAAGCACTACGTGTCTTGGTCAGAATAGCTATTCCGCACATTATTATTGTGGTTGTTACTACTCTTTACTACTATGCAAACCGTAGAGGCCCAGAGGCCTCGAACCCACCAGGAATAAGATGGGGTTCTTCTGTAAGAAGAGTGTCAGAGCTGGAAGGCCTGGGGGCCCCTCCACTAGCCCACTGATGCTGGCTCTCAGTTGGCACAGGGCCCTGCTTTGCTAAGGTGACTTTTGTGGCTGGGTCACTTGCTGCCTAGCTCATGTGTGCATGTTTAGAGGAAACAGTTTGGTGGCCTGAACAGCACCCAAGCGGCAGCTCACCAGGCTCTTGTGGGTCCAGGAGGAGTGTTCGTTACCTGTATGGTAAGGTGGCTGCACCCACAGGCCCTGGCCCCAAAAAGCCTTTGTACTGTAGCCTCTTCCCCTCTCCCTCTGCTCCCCTACTCCCTGTCTCCCTTCTCCTTCCTCCATCACCCCTTCTCCCTCCTTCCCCTCCATCTTTCTCCACTTCTCTCCAGTCCCCTCCCCTCTTTTTTCACCTTTGTTTTTTTCTCCTCTCCTGACTTTACTAAATGGATTATAAAGACAAACCAAAGGAGAGTCGTAAGTTCCATGCATTTACACAATACAGTCTTATGCTGTTTACTAATGACCACCCCCTAGCTTCAGCAAAATAAACATTCACTAGCAAAACCCAATTAAAATCACTATGAGATGTTTTAAAATTGTGCGTGAACATTAATGATTTTTTTCTAGGGCTCAGCGGCCCATGACAGGACTCCACTAACAGGATATTATTTGTTCATTTGACTTGGGTAAGATGGAAATAGGACACAGAGCTCTTGCTTTATTTCCTGCTGTTGGACAATATAGGTGGTCCCTCAAGCCAGGAGGCAGAAACACCTAGACTCTGCCTGGAATGGCTCAAGACGCTTCCTGGGGAAAGGGGCTTGAAGGAAGTTTACTCACAAACACAGCACAGGCCTTGCTTCCGAACGCCCATCAGCATGATGTGGCAGAAGTTGCAGTAGGTGGGTTTCTTGAAGTGTTTCATGGTCCAGGCATGTCTTCCGTCCCCCTTGGAGCCCTGCAGGGATATGAGGAATGAGATGCTGAGCAGGCAGCTCCGTGCGAATGGAAGCCAGGGAGCGGCTCCTGTAGGTTTTTCCTTTTTCTAAGACTCTTCTCCTGTATGGGAAACAAGCTATTCACTTGTTTAACTGTTTTAGGGACTCTTTCAAAAGAAGCACAAATCAAAACAAAGTCCTTTGTTTTTAAAATGAGCAAATATTACACATTAGGAATGTGTGACTAGGAGTGTATGTATGGGGAATAGAATAAAACCTCTCCTACATGGTTGGCAGAAGTGTAAGTCAGAAGAGACTTTTTATCTGTCTTCTATCTCTCCCTCTCTATCCATCCATCCATCCATCCATCCATCATCATCCTTTAAATGTTTGTAACTTTTGACTTAAAAATTCCCCTTCTTGAGTTTTGTCCTAAAAAAATAATTTTTGAAAGTCAGATGAACATTTTTGTGCTCTGCCAGATGTTTAATCCAGCATTATTGGAAATTGGGGGCGGCTGGGGAGCTCAGTCCGTTAAGCGTCCAACTCCTGATTTCAACTCATGTCGTGATCTCACGGTTCATGAGATTGGGCCCCATGTCGGGCTCTGTGCTGACAGTGTGGAGCCTGCTTGGGATTCCCTCTCTCCTTCTCTCTCTCTCTCAAAATAAATAAATAAGCATTAAAAAAAATCCTTAATGAAAAATTGGAAATATCCTGAAGGTCTCAAAATTATCTGGAGGTTAGTTGTAGTACATCCATATCATTTATCAGCCATCAAAAAGATACTAGTAAGAGTATCTAATGGCATGGGAATGCGCTCATGATACAATGCTAAATGAAGAAACTAGAATGCAAATTGGACAATATAATCTCAGTTTCATACAATAAGATCTTTGATGAGAAGAAATGTCACTGGGCTGTCAAAAGAGGTTAGCCACTGTTAGTACTACAGGTTTATTTTAATCTCTAATTTCTCCTTTCTTCTGCATTTTTCACATTTTCTACCATGAGCATGCACCGGTTTTATAATCAGGCAAAAGTAGCTTAGTGAAAACAACATACTTCTCTCAACTTTCTGTACACAGATAAAATAGTAAAGAGACAGAAATAGAGAGGGTTAAACCACTTCCTCCTGAACGGACAAATCCATCCTTATCCACTTGATAAGCCGAGCCTCACACAATCACACACCCTCCCTGAGACACCAGTTCTTCCAGCTTCTAGCTCTAGGATAACAGTCTCATTGGAGGCCGTGGCTTCAGGAGTATGTCTCCAAGTATGCTGTCCCTAAACTTTTCTCATGGGCTCCATCAAAAGACTAACACCCCTGGGCTGGTCTTAAGGGCAGTCAGAACTACTGTTATAAGGTGGGGAGGGCTGGCAGTCAGGGTGCCAGACTCATACCCCAGTTCCTACTTCCGGGCACCTCTGGTTTGGGCTGGTCACAGCAGCCAGATTCATTCCTGTGCCCAGATTGTGCTCCTTATGGTCCCTAGAAAAGCCCATCTGCCTTTCCAAATGCTGGTCTCCTCCTGGGGGAAGGCTAAGCATTTTTCATCTCACCACCTCAAAATCCTGCTTGTTTCAAGATCTGAGTTTTACAGAATTACAGTCTTTTTATCTAATGATTTCCACTTTTAGTAAACAGTTTTACTAATTGATTAAATGTTTCATAAAAAGATCGATTCCTCTGCTCATTTGATAAACATCTAATTCAGAGAATTTTTGTAAGAATTAAATGAAATAATGTAAGTAAAGCTACTAATCCAGTGCTTACCACAGTGTGAATTAAAACTTTTATTAAGGGGTACCTGGGTGGCTCAGCTGGTTAAGTGTCCGACTTCGGCTCAGGTCATGATCTCGCAGTCTGTGGGTTCAAACCCTGTGTCGGGCTCTGTGCTAACAGCTCAGAGCCCAGAGCCTGCTTCGGATTCTATGTCTCCTCCTCTCTCTGCCCCTCCCATTCTCATGCTCTGTCTCTCTCTGTATCTCAATAATAAATAAACGTTAAAAAAAAATAAAAAAACCCTTTTATTAAGTTTCTCTCAGTGTTAGACACTAGGGAACACAAAACAAGTGAAGTATCCGTTTACCTGTCAGGAGGTAGACTTCTACCTATACAAGAAAGAAAAGAAAGAAAAAGAAAAGAAAGAAAAGAAAGAAAGAGGGCCTTGGAGAAGTTATATAAATAATCCAAGACCATAAAATAACAAGCAACTGATTTAATAACTGGAGGTCTTGCTGGCCTGAGCCCTTTAATCCCTCCCCCCTGCCTCTACAATCCAGGGTTTTCTTTCCTGGACAGAAAGGAGATTACAGCACTCTTCAGCGGACCCCACTGCGCCTTCCTGTAGCCTGAATGATGGTCATTTTACCTGAAAATACCTTCATTAACTAAGCCAGCTGACTTTCCTTTTCTCAGATACTATTTTCCTAGATACCGGGTTAGAAGCGAAAGGACGCAGAGGAAGGCTAAAGCAACATTTCTGCTTGGGTTATAGCACCATCATGTGGCCTTTTCATTTCTACAGGCTGTGGGAGTAACCTCCCTGCGGTGAACCAGGGGCGAGGGTGCGGCTGCAACTTCCCCCGGACACAGCCTCTTTCTCATATGCATGTGTGCCATTCAGACATTTTCAGTGTCCACAAGTGGGTTTGGAAAGAGCCAAAGGAGCAATGTGATTTTTAAGACATTGAGGGATGCTTTCTTCAGAGTCCTGAGTATTAGATGCAAAAACTTACAATTTAGTGCATGTTTAGAATTAAATGCATAAAACTTTTGATCAATAAAAACCACATTGGCATTTGCTTTTGTCTGTCACTTTATTGATGTAAATTATGGTCTTCTACCTGGCTGTTTTGGCATTTGGGGGAGATACTGGGGAGAGTGTTGAAGAAATAGTCTGTCTCTCCCTCTTCCAGCCATAAGACAGCGGCTCCATGCAAAGAGTCGTGTGGTGCCTTGGACTTACCAAGTCCAAAACAGAATAGAGAACAGAAATTGCTTCCTTGTGGTTAAAGTGTTTCATTTTCATTCCCACATTTCAGAGAAAAAACCAGGTATGCTGGAACAACACCCAAGCAGGACTTCTACTTTGATCCAAGTATTGATAGCAGAAACTGTGTCTTCCTTATCTGAGCACCTCATGTCCTAGCTCACGTGGGTTCTTGCCCATGGAATGTTCTTGGTAAAGAGTCACTGAATGACGTGTGCTCCTCCGAAATACGGAGGTTAGCCTCTGGTATTAACTAGGTGTGTGTCCTTGGCAAAATCCCTTTACCTCTCTGGCCCTCAGTTTGTAAAATGAAGGGATTAGACCACGGATCACCAGGATCTTCTCCAGCTCTGACTTTTTGGGTCCTAAGGAATAAGAAGGGAGTTGCGTAGCTCCTGGGTCCTTGATTTCTAGTTAGCACTTGGAAAGACCTGGACGTGCCAAGATGACTGCAGGATTCTTTGTTCTTGAGTGTTGGGAACAGAGGCCCAGGTTCTGAACTGCAGTCCTGAATTGCAGAACTGTCACCTGGAGACATTATAGGTAGTGGCAGCCAGCTATAGGCTGACCCAGCTGAATGGGCCATTTTTCTCTCTGACATTTCAATAACCTCCAAGAAGTGTTGTCCACAACTGATGCGATGGTCCTGGTAAATGCTCAATGTCACGATGTGTACTTCTGGTTTTTATCCTTCCTACCTTGTGTATGGGTATCCTTCCTACCTTTTGCATTTCCCTTGCAAAATAAGCAGACTAGGTCAGATGCAGGCATACATTATGCCTCTGTATGTATCCCCTACTCAGATCAAACTGGGAGGTTTCTCTAATACACTCTGAACTTTGTCATTTAGGTCTTTGACCAAGCTTTTCTCCCAGCCATAAACTCTCTCTTCTATCATCTTCCGTCTGCCAAATCATATCCATCCTTGAGAACCAGACCCAACATCCTCTAAAGTCTTTCTACCTGATCTTTACACTCAAGGATGAGATACCAGAATCCCACATGTACTTCTGGCCAGGGCAAACAACCTCCAAGGCTTCTCCCTCTTTCTCACTTCTAAGCGTGGGAGGTTTAGCAAGCATGGGATCTTTGGAGTCAAGTACAAATAAATTCTGCCTCCTCCTTTGCTCTTTAGGCCCCAAATCTCACTTTTCCATCTACATAAATTGGGGGAAAATATCTATCTTATCTGGTTGATTTGGTGGTTGAATAAGATACCATCACTGAATGTCCTCCACCTTCTGACAGATGGGTAGTTTTCCTTCCCTTCCTTCTCCCTTTCTTCCTTCCTCAACTCTCTTAGAAGGTTTTAACCTAACTTGTGGAAAAGATGGTTATTATCCCTTGATTTTTTTTCCCCCCTCTTCCCGGTTGGGTATAAGCTTCTGGTGGATGAATACTGTATCTGTGTCCCCTCCCAGCACTCAGAACAGTATCTTTACTTAGTTATAATTTAGAAAATGCCCTCTGTGAAATGCATGAATTATATGCCAGACACTAATCAGTAAAAAGAGAGGACTTTTGGGCTGGCCTAGAGTATCTGGTGTGTCCGTTGGGAAGACTGGGGCAGAAGCCAAGGCCGTATACAGATGTTAACTTCCACGTGGAGCCTGATGCTTCTGAAAGGCAAGAGCTCTTTGAGCTCAGGCTTGCTGACTTACAGAGTCATCCATGCCCAGCAGGACCAGCAGTGGGATGGTGGTCATCCCTCCGTGGACCCATTCCTCTAGAGACACAAAGCCGTCCCGGTCGTAGTCCATTCCTTGCAACATCTCCTTCAGTATCTGCAGAACCCAGAGAGCAACAATTGTCCACTTTCATCCTGCACTTCCCTGCCTCCCTCTGTCTCCTTCTTTCTCTTTTGCTCTGCCTTATCTTTGCCCTCTAATTCACAGTGAGCAGAGCAGTGAGGGGGCAAAAAGGGGTGAGGAGGCCAGTGTTCAGTGCCTGGCCCTGCCCTGCCCTGCCCTGACTGTGTGGCCTTGGGCAAGCCACTCCTCTCTGGGTTCTGCTTTGCTCATCTGTAAAATGAAAATAACATTGCTATGCTTGGAGCACTGTAGTGAGGGCAAGAGAAAATGAATCTAAAATGTCTAATCTAATAACTGACTCATAGGAACCCCCCTAGTGTAATTATTATTATTAATATTACCTAGTGATTGAGAAAATCTTTAAAATTCTTTCTAGCTCTAAATTCCTTGAACTCCTGTTATAAAAATTTAACTCCGGTGGAAAGGTTAGGGAGTATGATTAGGTATTACTATTTGAATTATGTCTTCAATTTTTCCTGTCAGAGAAGTGGGAGGTCAAGGTATAGGACCCTAGAGAAGTTGCCTATAAGAAACTAAGTCTGGGAGAGCATGCACAGTAAACACTTGTATCCAAGTCCTGAATCCTGCTTTTCATTTTGGAGGCTCACGTGGACGTCACCCCTTGCTTCTGGAAACTCACAGGCCTCAGCTCCGTGGGATCCCACTCCAGATACTGGGCAACATGAAGCATCTGGTTGACAATACGATCCATCTCCTGGAAAACATCAAGAGGAGAAAACCACTGAAGATGTGTTTTCAAGAGCAATTCTCAAAATCCAACCCCAGTGATTGGGCAGGGGCGGAGCACAAGAAGCACCAGTGTAACTGTTCTGCTCTTTATGCCTTGACTACAAAGGTCTATGGAGAGTAGATGCTCAAAAGAAGCACAGAACATGGATAAGTCAGAGGTATGGAGAAAGCTCACTGAACACCAACCTCCTCCTGGACCCACCTGGACTCACCTTTTTCCCCAATCCTGCGCTTTGACCCAGCATAGAGGGTACCCATGTTTTCCCCTTCTTTGTGACTGTAGCTCCCTAAATATTTATAAGCCAACACAATTCTCTCCTGTCTATTTTATCCCTCCTCATTCCCATAGCTTTAAAAAAAATTTTTTTTAACGTTTATTTTTGAGACAGAGACAGAGCATGAACAGGGGAGTGGCAGAGAGAGAGGGAGACACAGAATCTGAAGCAGGCTCCAGGCTCTGAGCTGTCAGCACAGAGCCCGACGCGGGGCTCGAACTCATGGACCGTGAGATCATGACCTGAGCTGAAGTCAGACGCTTAACCGACCAAGCCACCCAGGCGCCCATCCCATAGCTTTAGCAACTTGGGATCCATCTATACCCCTCAAGGGTCGGTTTCAGTTGGATACAGGGCCACTATGTTGGTTGTAGCTCAGGCACTATGATTTAGGTCACTTGGGGCATCTCCTCTGTTTCCTTTGCATTACATCCAGCCCTAAGCCCAGGGCTCTGTGAATAGGAAATTTATAAGGGCTACATTTGCCTGGTGAGTGAGCCTTTTGTTTAGTACCAAGACCAGGCTTTATTTAAAACCTCACAGAATTGTTGGACACTAATGAATCAGTACACCCAGTGTTGCACAGAAACACAGTGGACTGAGGAGGGGTTTGCATCTCTTGGGCACCATCGAAGATGTTCAAAATAAGATTGATCTGGGAAGACACATTGGTGAACCGAAGCAAAGTTCACAAGTGTTACCTCTAGGGGCGCCTGGGTGGCTCAGTCATTTAAGTGTCTGACTTCAGCTCAGGTCATGATCTCATGGTTCTTGAGTTTGAGCCCCACTTCAGGCTCTGGGCTGACAGCTCAGAGCCTGGAGCCTGCTTCAGATTCTGTGTCTCCCTCTCTCTCTGCCCCTCCCCTACTCATTCTCTCTCTCACACACACAAATAAACATTAAAAAAAAAAAATAAAAGTGCTACCTCCACCAGGTAGAATGCTGGGTCAAAATAAGCCATCTAAAGCCCAGCAAGGTTTTTAAAAATTGTATTTTATTTAAATTAAAAAAAATCCATCACAAAACTGCAGATGAGGCAGTAAATTGGGATAAGGAAGTGGGCAGAACAGTGGAGACAGGGCTCAGCAAAATTTCCAAAGAAAAAGAGCTTGCAGATCTAGCTGGCTCCAAGACTCATTGATTAATAAAACAATGTGATTCAGGAACAGAGAATTAGATTCAGTCTCGGCCTGTGTGAATGGGTGGGCATTTTCAGGAAGCATAGTAGGTAGATTTTAGGAAGACCTTGTTCCCCTGATGTCTACCCTGGTCAGGCCACATGTGGATACTTAAAGAGTCATGGAGGAGTGGGTTAAGTTCTGTGCCACATTTTAAGAAAGGCACTGACAGAGGCACCTGGATGGCTCAGTCAGTTGGGTATCTGACTTCGGCTTAGGTCATGATCTTGCAGTTCACAAGTTTGAGCCCCATGTCAGGCTCCGTGCTTACAGCTCAGACCCTGGAGCCTGCTTTGGATTCGTTGTTCCGCTCTCTCTTTCCCCCTCCCCCACCTGTCCGCTATCTCTCTTTCTCTCTCAAAGATAAATAAACATTAAAAAAAAAAATGAATAGCACTGACAAACCAGAGCTTGGTCAGAGTGGTTATTTAAGCCTGCCTTATGAGAAACAGTGTGGAAATTGTGGAATTTGAGCTTAGAGAAGATCTTCGGGTAGATGTGACAGTATCTTCAGAAACTGAAAGGCCTATTGTATAGGACTGCTATTCCACTGGTCAGCTGTCTTGGTCAGCTACCCAGGGCAGAAGTAAGCAGAGGGCTGTAGGGAAGGAGTTGAAGGCTGGCCTGTTTTGACCTCCCTGCTGGGTTGGGGGAAGGGGAACGGAGCAAAGAATCCTGTTTTGTGTAGAATATTTCTCTGGCAGACTAGAGGTGCCTTTTGTGCAGAAAGGACGCCCTCTCTAACAGTGCCCCCAGCAGTGCAATGGCTGTCCCAAGGGAGAAGGTGAACTCGCCATTCCTACGAGCTTTACACACAGCCTGAGGATCCATCTTCCAAGGATCCTCCGTGGGAAGTTGAATCAGATATTTCTATTGGGACTCACTTCCATCTACCGATGCTGCCTTCTAAATAGACCTGGAACTTCACCACTTCTTACCAGCTGCAATGCTCCTACCCTGGTGCAAGCTACCATCATTTCTTGTCTTGTCTATTCCAACAGCCTCCTCACTGATATCTCTGCTTGAGTCCATACAGTCCGGTCTCAACAGAGCAGCTGGAGTGACCTGGTAAAACTGAAGTCATGTCACCCCTCTGCTCAAAATCTCCAGTGGTTCTCCACTTCTCCAGAGTAAAAGACAAACTTTCCCAGTCACCTATATGGCTTGGTATGTTTTATAGACTCTCCCTGCAAGCACCCCTGGCCATCACTTGTCTGATATCATCCCCTACTACTTCTCACTTTGACCTCCTCACTCTTCTGCTCCATCACTCTGGCCTCCTCATTAACCCACCCACATTCCAAGCCCCCCGAGGACCCCCGCACTGAGGCTCCCTCTGCCTGGAAGGTGCTTCATCTGGATATCCCCAGGACTTACTTCCTCACCTCCTACCAGTCCCTGTTCAAATGCCCCCTGGTGGAGACCTTCCTTGGCTCCTCAAGCTAAACCTGCAGCCCCTTCCCCCCAGCACTTCCTTCCCTCCTTTATCTGTCTTCCAATACACACATCTCTCTAACACGTATCTTGCTATGCTTTGTAGTGCATGTGCTTGCACGATGATGAAAGTTTCACGAGGGCATGGATTTCCGTCCATTGGCTTCACCGATGTATCCCCGGTGCTCGACGTGTGGCAGACACTCAACAAACATGTGTCGATCCAATGCCTGAGTGTCTGTGATTCTCTGGCTGTTCCCTGGCAGGACACAACCCACAGCATTGCGATGTGGCTGCAGGAATGTCTTAAAGGCACCCTGGGGTTTAGAGGACGTTAGGATGATTTAGGTGGTCTAACGGACTTGTTTCCTTCCTTCCCCGCGGGACTGGTCTGACTCAGCCCCATGACCCCCGCCCTCACAGCCTTTCTGTTAAGGAGTCCTGTCTCTGACACTGCTGGCCGTGAGCACGAGGCCTGTCTGATTCTTTTTGTCTTCTCCCCTCTCTGCTTTCTTCCTTCTCCATCCTTCCTTTCACCCCATGATCCTGTCCTATCCCTGCCTATTCCTGAGGGAGAGTGGGGGCGGGGCTCAGGCTTTCCCAGGTTCAATGGGATGGGACCATGTGCTCCAAGCAAGAAGAACCAGACTCGTTGAGCTAATACCCCCGAGCACAAGAGGAAGACTAGGAAGTTAAACTAGAGAAGACATTAAAGCATCTCCCCATTTTGAGATTTTGTGATCCTGGGCTTCTAAAATGAAAACGCTAGGTAGAGTTCACTCCCCCTCAGGCTGGTGCTATTCGAAGTGGTAGTATGTGGGGGGGGGGGGGGGGGAGGAGTTCTACCATGACTTCTGTAGCCCATATTGACACATTGCTATTTCCATAAATATGGAACTGGGAATTTTTACTCTTCCTCTACTCGCTCCCCTCTCCCCGAGATTTTCTTGGTTTCAGGAGGGACATTTGGAGGGAGAACTTACCGCCTGGTCCAGGAGACTGTTCTCATCTGAATCATAGAGACGAAACATGACTGCAAGAGACACAGAGGTGAGGCTCGAGGTGTCCTCTGGGCACCAGGGACGAGCTGAGACTCTGATGCTGTCAGTCTTTAGATGAGTTCTGTCACTGGGGCGAAGGCTATTGCAGCCAGGTTACCCACCCTCCCAGGCGCAGAGTTTGACTTCTTACAGACAGGGTGGGAAGAGGGTGGAGAACCAAGCCATCTGGCTTCCGGATCTGTCTAACCAATAACTGTAGCTGATGAGATCCAGGTCACGGTATGATTCCTGGTCGAGCATGCGTATCTCGCAGTATCACTGGAACATGACTCAAAGCAAATGCCCAGCTGATGGTGGGTAGAGGCACCCAAATTATAAATGGGATACTGCTTCCGTTGCACACGGAAAGGGTGTGGACTTAGGCAGACTCACATCTTGGCCTTGTCCTACCATCCTGGGCATCAAACAAGTCATTTAACTTTGTTTGGCCATGTTTCTTTATCTGTAAGATGGAGACTGTGATGTTTTCTTTCTCCTAGGTTTGTTTGGTTTTCTTTAAATGAGGATTAACATGTAAATGATAGGCCAATTTTTTGTCTCCATAATAATTTTTAGTTTTTCTAAATAAGATATAAACATAAAGTGTAAAGATATGTATAAAACAATAAATATCTTAAAACCTTTAAAACGTTCATAAAAGAAACATGCCAAGTAAGACTACATACATAAAGTAAATATTTTTGCTGGCCTTTTCAATACTTAGAAAGGCTTTAGGAGAAGATTTTTGACAACGTAGCTCTCCTTAAAAAGATACCCAGAGAAGTTGAAATTGACGTGTTCTTTCTCTTAACATCCCCATAGCAAGCAGAGAAGTTCAACATTATTTCATTAACCTCATGATTTCAGGCCAGCTATGATTACTCCAAAAATCGATATTATGACATCTAAATGTTTTTGACCTCATTAAAGATTTTAGAAAGATTGAGCTTATATAATACAGACTTCTATTCCTGTGCCCTATTCCTAAATCTCACAGTGCTTGGAATGTAGAAAGCACTCAACAGATATTATTCATTTTTCTTTCAATAATGAACATTTATATATGGCATTTAATAAGTACGATGTACTCTCCTATGCAATTTATCATTACTACTCATTTAATCCTCATTACCACCACTACAGAAGCTACTGTATTTATTTTTCTGAAATGTCAACATGTTATTCAGAAACATCCTCTATCATGTTCTAGCTGTAGGGAGGTGATGCAGGATAAGGAAAATCTGAGAGAGAAATTTGGGCAAAGTACTAAATTTTCATTTCTGGGACCTGGGAACTTGCATTTTGGTCATCTAAAAGGTAGAGATCCTGTCTGTGATCTCAGAAGTAAGCAGAGTGGGGAGCACAGCTGAACACGTCTTCATTTTCCTCCAGTTCTAACTTCATCAGGCCTGCTTTCTCTGTGGAGCCTCCCCTAACTGCCCCTTCCCCCACATACCCACTCTGGACCTCTCAGCATGTACCCAAAGGTGACAACACTCCTGCTAAGTTGGCCGTGTGTTGCTACATCTTTCTGTATGTTTTAATATCCCTGCACCTTGTGCTTGTTCAGCTGTGTGATCCTGGTAGGAGCTGAGGTTCTTTAAAAGTAGGATCGTGGCCTTGGGATTCTCCGTGAAACTTCAGAATGTCCTGGTCAGAGGAACTCGGCATATGAGGCTGACTCACCAAGCAGATAAAGAAGGACAGACAGACCTTCCCGCGACTGTTGCTCCCAGACCCTGGGCTGGGGCAACTCTTAACACAGAGCTCTCTTGGTCCTAATATGCACTGATAGAACTAGAAAGTGTAAGCACTCAGTTTTTCAGCAGCATGGCCTTGGGCAAGTCATTTACACTTTCTGCGCTTTCTGACACGTCAAATGAAAACAATCACACTGACCTTCTAGGGTTATTGTGAGGTTAAAATGAGATCATGTATTTAAAGTGATTAGCAGAGGGGTGCCTGAGTGGCTCAGTCAGTTAAGCGTCTGACTTCAACTCAGGTCATGATATCATGGTTGGTGGGTTTGAGCCCCGTGTCTCAGGCTCAGTGCTGACAGCTCAGAGCCTGGAGCCTGCTCCCAATTCTGTGTCTCCCTCTCTGCCCCTCTCCCACTCATGCTGTCTCTCTCTCTCTCTCTGTGTCTCAAAAATAAATAAATGTTAAAAAAATTAAAAAAAAATAAAGTGATTAACAGATATAAGGTGTTCAACAATGAGAATTATTATTGTTAATGTATTGATAAAAGGTATGAGTTCAGGCTATAATTTCCAAAAAGATACATGTTTGGTTATTAAAAAGGAAAGCTTAAGTCGTTTTCAGTCATTAAAATCAGGGGAAGATTTGAATTTATTTGGTTTCATTAAGAAACACAAGTAAGATTAAAAACTCAGCAGGCCAAATGATCTGCAACAAAAAATTACAAGGAAAAAAATAAGCAGAAGATTAAAATAGAAGAAACATAAGAAGCAATGGCAATGTATAGACCAAGTTTGGATCCTGAGTCAAACAACTAAAAATATATAAGATAACTGGGAAAATGTGAACACTGACAATATTTGATATATAAACGGTGAAATGAAATCAAGTCACTTATGTCAAGGGGTTTTAAAATGGAGTTGGGAGGTCATCAAGTAGATGGGCCTTACCCACATCCTAACTGGGTGGAACTGTGAACTCTGACTTGGGCCAAACTTCAAATATTCCAAGGACTCAATTCTAATACCTGTAACTTGCTACAGTAAGAGTCTGTTTAGTGACAGCCTTAGTAACCAATTATATTCAGTCAAGATTCATCTTCTGCCATCAACACCAATAAAAAAATTCTCTGTAAACAACATATACAAGCATTCCCTTTTGTCTTTAAAAACCCTCAACTTCTGTTCCCCCGGAAGGGCACTATTTGGCTTGCTGCCCAAATCTGTGTTCCCTGAACTGCTATTCTGAGGCCCTAAATAAGTGCTTTTGCTCTTATACTGGCTCCGCCTCTTTTCTCTCTGAACAGACAATAGTAAGGAGTCATTGTCTTTCAATGTGATAATGGTGCTGTGGTTATATTTAAGAAAAAGTCATATTTTTTGAATACTGAAATATTTATAGGTGAAATTACATGATGTCTGAAATTTGCTTCAACATATCCTGGGGCAGAGGGAATGCATGGGAGGTATAAATAAAGCATGATTGATTATAAGTCAGTAATTACTGAAAGTGGCTGATGGGTTATGGAAGTTCACTGTACTTTGTACTTTTATCTACGTTGGAAATTTTCTATAATAAAAAGTTTTTAAAATGCAGTTTCTTGGGGTGCCTGGGTGGCTCAGTTGGTTAAGCGTCTGACTTCGGCTCAGGTCATGATCTCGTTGTTTCCGAGTTCCAGCCTTGCATTGGGCTCTGTGCTGACAGCTCAGAGCCTGGAGCCTGCTTTGGATCCTGTGTATCCCTCTCTCTCTGCCCCTCCTACACTCATGCTCTGTCTCTATCGCACTCAAAAATAAATATTATCGAAAGAAAAAAAAAATAAATATAAAATAAAATAAAATAAAATGCAGTTTCTTTCTATTGCCATTACAAAGACCCAGTCTGAGAGCCACTAATATGAAAACATCTTTCACATCCTCTCTGGTAATTATGAACAAATATAAGGCCTCAAACTCAAAGTCCAGCTGAATCTCAGAAATAATTGGACATTTCACTTTAAACACTAGCCAAAAGAGACATAAATCTGCTATATTTGCTACCAAATTGGCACTTAAGGCTTGCAATTGTTAACACCTCACAACTGTAGGTGGTTAGTGAACTGTTTCACTTTGGTTTGGGCGAGGGTTAACCTTTGCCAGATACTTCCTTGTTGATGTTTGAGTTTTGTTGACTCATCTTATCATTAACTGGAATTTTGACTTTTGCTATGATGTGTTATGTTTTTCCCTTTAATGTCTACTAAAGTCCCAAAAAGAACCAAAACAATACATCTTTTTTAAGGAGGTCCTATTGTCTTCTGTTTTTAAAAGTCTGCCTGTAGGCTGATGGAGGCCAGTGAGCCCAACCCTGCAGTGAGTCTTACTAGGAGCCCGCAGGCTGTTTCAGCTGCTGTGGGCTTTCCTTTCTGCCACCAGATATTATTCCCTCCCTGAAACCAACTTTAAGGAGCATTGTGAAACCAAGATCAACTCCCTTACCTAACTAGCTGTTTCTCTCTAGAGGCCAAAAAATGTGGCGTAGGGGTGGGTGAAGAAATGAAAATAAGTTTTAATGAGATAGAGACTGATTAATTCTCAAGAAAGAAAAAAAAAAAAAGATTCCCTCATAGTTAAAGAGTTGTTTGGGCACAGAACAGGAGAAGGAAGACAAATACTGAATATCCTCCCTTAAAAAATAAGAGAAGGTGGCAGCTTTTTGGTTGGAGGCTTTCAGGAAGTTCCTTCAGCAAAGAAAGGGAGTCTTGACCCCTTGTAGAGACTTCTCCCCTTTCCAAATCCTTGTTCTCAATACCAAGGTCTCAGATGCGCTTCCCACTCTCCATACAACTGGTTCTGCTCCCAACATGGATTCCAGGAAATGTTCAGATCACTGTTGGTGACAGGACAGAAACACCTTCCCCAAGCAGGCATCACCAGTACCCATGATCCCAGATCAATCTCCGTCTGACATGTTTAGAAGGAAGAACAAGACACTACATCTTCCTCTAGGAAAAACTTGAAGCCCCTTGACAGGGTGGACACTTACATTCCAGCTTATCCTGAGGTCTCCCCGTCTCTAGCAGGGACAGGTAACACACGACATCCTTCAGGTACACTATAGGGGATTCTGAGCCTGGAGATGGAACAACAGGATTTCCCAGGAGGGTTGCAGCCACTTGGTCTTTTGCTGGCACCTGCTTCTCGGTGATCTTTGATTCTGCAATAGGCAAAAGGAAACCATCCAACGGCACTTAACGTTTAGTAAATATTAAACCTTGTTTGTTGCTCCATCATTTTCTTGGTAGAGAAAGTGTTGGTTACTTAAATATGATCAAATCAGTGGTCCTAGAAATCCAGTTTGTAGCATTCATACTCTCTGAATGGAGCCCATTCTGACACTTTTAAGAATCTCTATCATTGTAAGAAATTCACCTCTACCCTGTGAATTTTCAGAAAAGATGAGAATGATTTTTAGTAATATCAATACCCAACAGGTAAATGTCATTTTGCCTAATTTTTTGGAAACACTTACTCAATTTATAAAGTTACTTTTGGCTGGGATTCCAAAATCCAGACAATTGGTCATGTACCAGTACACCTTTTTACAATTTTCTTCTCAAATACATTCAAAGATAAAGAAAAAGATGAACATTCAAAAGAGAAAACTGGGATCAACAATCGACAAATTTCCAGGCACTCGGAAGAATTCTGACTAGCCGCAAGCCTAATCTATTGGATTAAGAAAATGCAGAAAGTGGTTTATCGTACCACAGGAATACGGTAAGTTATCCCTCTGGAGTTTTCCTTCTTTTAGGTTGGAAAAATCTGTCTTTCTTGTCTTCTAATCCAGAAATATGAGGTTATTGCTAATGAGAAAACTGGGCACCTATATTTTACTGTGTGAATTATACTTTTCTTGAGGCACTTTAAGGGATATCTCTCTTCCCCCCAGTCTCTCTAGATCCATGCCCATAAGAAATGATCTCTTAATAATTTCCAGAACAAGGGTAAATTTGCACAGGTAAACACAGGTAAAAGTAAGAGGAAGACTGGTAGTGAAAAATCCACTTAGGTGTTGTGCCACTAAGTGGTGGAGGTCTGAAGATATAGACAGAGGGAGAGACAGCCCTGATGTAATGGCTGCTTCCAGTAATGGAAGGCAGTGCAACCGGTATACTTTTTATTCAGAAAGCCAAAGTGCCAAGCAAAGGCAAACAGTTCCTATCCTATCTGTCCAGTAGAGCTGTGCAACATGAAAGCCTACCTTATGAAACAGAGCTATAAAACAAGGACCGGAAGCTCCATCCTGAAGCCTCAGAAAACCAGATCTTTGGAAATAATTTCCTACTGGACAAGACCCTCAGGAGGTTGAGAGAAGATATGTCAAATTGGAGCAGAGAGCCTCAGGGGTGAGCCAGTTGGGATAAAAATACAATAGGGTGAAATAAAAATAAGGATAGTAAGATGGGGGAAACTACAATAAAATTACATATGCAACACAAGTATTAAAATCAGCACTGGAGGAAAAGTTATGAAAAAACATAATCTATAAGACAACTGTGAGAAATCCTTTGCACTAGGTAGCCCATTATATCTCAAGTTACTGTTACATCCTCAGATTATCCATCCATGAAAACACTATTATAATGACTTCTGTTTTGACTAAATTGGAGTAACACGACCAGATTTATCCTTCTACTGAAACAAAAAACTGGACAAAAGATATGAAACAATGGACACTGAATGTGGTAGCACCAAATGGTGATCCCAAGAGACAGAATACAAATGAGATGATCCCCATAATTGCCACATCATACTGTTCAGAAAGAGTTTCTAGGCTGTAGCACTGGTAGGTGGAACCCAGGAAGATTCTGGAAGTCTCTCTGAGCTGAAGAGATAGAGCTTGAAGCCTGGGGAGCCCAAGGTGGCTAGAGTTCACAGAGCAGAGCACCAAAGAGGAGGAAGCTGCACAGAGAGAACTCCAGAGGTCTACAAAGGGTACTCTGTGAATAATCAGTGAAGAGTTCCATTCCATTATTCAGCTGAGTAACAATGAGTACAGGTGTGTGAGGAGACTACTGGAGGCTGGGGAAAGAATCAGTATTAGAGGGAACAGTCCCTGGAATGCACAGAGAGCCAGGAATAGTGTCTATTCTCACCAACTAAGGTAGAAACCCCCATAACTCATGAATCATTGAGTACAGTACTCAGAAGAGTTTTGTTTTGATTGTTGGGTAAAATTAGCAAATGCCTTTCTGGTCCTGGCTAACAAACCTTTAAAAGCTTGACCTGAAAAAGGTCAAACTATTTCCAAGTAGCCTAACTGTGCCCCAAAACAAAGCTCAAGAATTTTTATAGGAATATCAAAATATCCAATACCCAATGATGTAACATTTTCAATGGCTGGCATTTAATAAAAAACTGACAGGTATGCAGAGAAGAAAGGAAATATAAACAATAATAATGAGAAAAAGCAATTGAAATGACCCAGAAATGACACAGATGATATAACAGACAAAAGCTTTAAAATAATTATTACAACTGTATTCCATATGTCCAAGAGGCTAGAGGAAAGATAATACACTTTAAGTAGGAACATAAAAGATATTTAAAAATTCCTGTCTATATCAAGTGTCTAGATATGATGCGTGAAATGAAAAAAAAAATGCACTGAATAGGACTTAGAGTGGATTAGATATTGCAGAAGAAAAGATTAGTCAATTTGAAGCACAGCAAAAGAAACCATCCAAAAAGACTAAAAAAAGAAAGAAAAAGAGCATCATATTGTGAGCTGTGGGACAACTTCAAGTAGTCAAATAAACATCTGGTTGGAATACCAAAAGAGGAAAGAAAGAAGTAGGAAAAAATTGAAGAAATAATGGCTGAAATTTTTCCAAATGTGTCGATATTTGATAAAAGCAATAGAACCTCAGATTCAAGATTCTCAATGAACCCCAAACACAATAAATATAAATAAAACTACATCAAGGTGGGGTGCCTAGGTGGCCCAGTTGGTTAAATGTCCGACTCTTGAACTTAGCTTAGGTCTTGATCTCATGGTCGTGAGTTCAAGCCCTGTGTTGAGCTCTGCACTGAGCATAAAGCCTACTTTAAAAACAACAACAACAACAAAAACCCCAAAGCTACACCAAAAACATCATAATCAAACTGATTAAGATCAATGATAAAAAAAAAATCATAAAGGAAGCCAGAGGAAAAAAGGCATATTATGTAGAGAGAAACAAAGATAAGAATGACAGTAATTTTCTCATTGGAAAGAAAGTAAGCTGAAAGTCAGTGGAACAACATCTTTAAAATACTAAAGGAAAAAAAATTGTCAACCTAAAATTCCTTACTCAGTGAAATATCTTTAGAAAAAAAAAGGCAAAATAAAATTTTTTCAGATGTACAAAACCGTATAGAGCTGCACTACAAGAAGTGGTAAAGAACATCTTTTTTGTAGAATTATATCATACAGAAACTTAGATTTACACACAAGAATAAAGAGCACTGAAACTGGTAACCGCATGGGAAAATATAAAAAAATATTTTTCTTATTAGTTAAATCTCCTTAAAGATAATTAACTATTAAAGCAAAAATAATAACAATGTGTTGTGCAGTTTATAATTTAACATATGTAGAAGTAAAATGTATGACAACAATAGCACAAAGGCCTAGATAAGAAATGGAGATATGTTGCAGTACATTTCTTATAGTATATGCAAAGTGGAATAATATTATTTGAATGTAGACTATGATAGTTAAAACAGTCACTAAAATAATATAACAAAGTTATAGCTAATAAGATCAAAAAGGAGGCAAAATGAAATCATAAATAATTCAATTAATTAAAAGAAAACAGAAAAAGAACAAAAGGGGAAGAAAGGACAGGAAAAAAAGAAAACAGATAGCAAGATGGTCCCTTTAAACCTAACCATATCAATTATCACAGTAAATGTAAACATTCTAAAACTCTAACTAAAAGGCAGAGATGGTCAGATTAGATAAACAACAACAACAAGAAGAACAACAACAAGACCTAACTACATGCTTCCAATAAGAAAGGCAGTTTCAATATAAAGCCAGGGGCGCCTGGGTGGCTCAGTGGGTAAAGCATCCGACTTCAGCTCAGGTCATGATCTTATGGCTTGTGAGTTTAAGCCTGGTGTCAGGCTCTGTGCTGACAGCTTAGAGCCTGGAGCCTGCTTTGGATTCTGTGTCTCCCTTTCTCTCTCTGACCCTTCCCCACTCATGCTCTGTCTCTCTCTCAAAAATAAATAAACATTAAAAAAATTTTAAGTATAAAGACACAAATACATGAAAAGAATGGAGAAAGACACCATTTTAACTCTAGTTAACTAGAGTTGCTACGTCAATTATGAACATAATTCGAATAAAGTAGATTTCAAAGCAAAGAGTATTACCAGGAATAAAGAGAATCATTTCATAATGCAGAAGTCAAATTATCATGAGAACATAACAATCCTAAACATTCCACTCCTAGATCTTTACAAAAGGAATGAAAGCTGCCCACACAAAGACTTGTACAAGAATATTCATGTTGTATATGAAATAGTCTCAAACTGGAATCAACCCAAATGTCCATCAATAGATGAATGGATAAACAAATTGTGGAATATCTACTTATATACTAAAATACTAATCAGCATTAAAAATGTGTTAATTGTTGATGCACATGACAACATGGATACATTTAAAAATTATTACGCTGAGTGAAAGAAGCCACACCAAAAAGTGTACACACTGTATGATTCTATGTATATAAAATATGGAAAATGCAGTCTGATCTATGGTGACAGCAAGCAGATCAGTGATTGTATAGATCTAGGGGTGGGTGGCTAGGGAGGGTGGGAGAAAGAGACTATAAAGAAACTTCTGGGGATGATGGGTGTCTTCATTATATTGACGTGGTACTGGTTTTATAGATGTATACATATGCAAAAACTTACTAATTATACACTTGAAACGTGCAATTAATTTTATGCCAATTATACCTCACCAAAGCTGTTTTAAAACATTATTACAGCCTTTTACAAAGATCTTTGGGTTACTAGGACTGTGACTGGATCTTGAGCCACTGTTCTAGTCTATGAGGTGTACTGTTCATTCCAGTCATGGAAATGCTGGGGAGCAGAACGACCGAGAGGCACATAGTCCTACTAATGTTTTCCTCCTCAAGCTACCTTATATGAAATACCCCTACCCCACAGTCATCTAAGTACATCCCTCAAGGGCCATCAGTAGTCAAAGACTAACACCCTCTTCCGGATTACATAGGTTCTGTCTAGGTGCCATGTCATAAACCCTTTTGCTTGAGTGTTCTTAGGCAGACCTGACATTCCACCTTTTGTTTTAGTCTCTGTATTACTTCTTGCCTTCCAGTTGGGCATAGTGGAAAGAACACCAACCTAGAGGCAGAGGACTAGGTTTCTCGCTCTGGGTTTGTGTTAATGGGTGTGTGACCTTGCACAAGTGGGCTTACTCCCCACATCCAACCTCAGATTTTCATCTGTTGAAAGAGGGACTTGTATTAAAATGGGTGTTTACCAAAAGTCTTGAAGGACATGAAAAATGTTTGTGAGTATAATGGTAAGTGAAAAACAAAGCTCGTTCCAAAATTATATATATAGTCTGATTCCAATTCTGTAAAAAATTATAGAAAAAAATACATGTGTGTGTATGCATGTATGTAATTGCACTGGTAAGTTATGGATGGTTTTGTTGTTTCCTTCTTTTTTTTGTATTCTTCAATTTTTTTTTTTTTTTACAATATGAATGTGTTACTTTTATAAATGGGAAAAACTAAGAAAAAAATTGAAGGACAATATTCTGAGTTGCTGAAACATCTTAGGAGCCTGAGGAACTAAATTAAAACCAGGAGACTAAAGTTCACGTTGTTTATCCCATTTAGTCCTGGCCATTCATGGAAAGGTGCATTCAGGCCTTCCTAGCTGACGTCCTGACAATGACAGACAGATTGCTCAAGGTTCTGAGTCCATATCTGGACTCAGTGAAAGCCCCTCTCTGCTGTGTTTACAGACCCAACCATTAATCCACCTGGCTCTGGAAATGAATAACTTGAAGTGGGCTGTTCGAGATCCAAGCTTGGATATTGCTCTGATAAGCCTAAATAGGCCATATCAAATCAGAATTTAGTTTCCTCTGGCTTCTGCCTGGGCAACAGGAAAAGGCTGGGATTTTCAACAGATGGCCTGATCTAAGGTGATGCCAGAGCTTGGCTCTTCCTTACTGGCAGAGGCTTCTCTCTGTGGTATCTGTCTGTCCCTACATTCCTGTTTCTCGTGAACAGGGGCATCTAATTAAGACATCCACACAAAGTAGCCCCATAGGAAACAGATTTTCTACTTTAAATCTCAAGTCACTAAAAAAGATGAAAAGATGCTATATACCTCCTTGGGCAAGCAGTCAGATCATTACCGTTTCATTATTTGACCACAGGAAACTGATACTCTCCATAAACAAGGAAAGTGGTACATCATAAATCACTTCTCCAGGCGTGAATCTCTGGAAGTTGCTCTCAGACCCAGAATGATACGAATGTTGCAAATAAACATGGTGGTCAAATAAGACAGCCAAGTTCCATTATTACCACCTTTTCTCAAATATCATATAATGACAGTAGCTCTAATACATCCTTCCTTGGGGCCTCAGAAACCTCAGCCACTAAAACAAATCCCGTCCAGACAATTTGGAACCTCAGAAAATGAAGTATAGCTTCTCTCAGGTTCATCTTGAAGTTCCAGATACTCAGACTAAGAAAGCCTCTGGGTAAAGAGTTTGGGTCCAAACGCTTTTCATGGTTGTTTTTGCTGCTCAGAGTTTAGAATCCCAAGGTTTCCCCCTTCTTTTCCCATCATGAGAATAAGCTATGTCATAACACGCCCCTGCTATTCCACATAAGATTTAAGACTTATTTATAACTTAAACCCATTTTACCAAGGGGCCATGAACCTAGCATGGCTGGGTGAGATGCTGGGGAGGGAGGGTGGGTGAGCCATACTTTGCAGAGTCTTGCCTTGATGCTGCCCCTGAAGGCCTCAGGAAGGCACCGACGCTTGTCATCCTTGCTTTGTGCAGTTCTGGGAAGACTGGAATTTGCTGAACTTATGGTCCAACGGCAACTCTCCTTTCCCAACCACGTTCTGCTTTTTATCCACAGTAAATTTTTGATCTCACCAGTTCTTCAGTTACACACTGAAAAATCCTTAATCCTTCTAGTTGCCCTTCTTGCCATGACTGGAAAAAAGATTAGAACTACATCTAATTCTCTCAAACTACATTTGAAATTCTCTCATCGTACCAAGTCCCTGGGAAATAAATCAAACTAATTTTAGCCGGCTTCCCCCTGCTCCTCCTCCTGACTTCCTTAAGCCGGTGCACACAAATACCTCCAATTCTCCCATCCAGGCCTTTGTGCTACAGTTATACATTTGATTTCTACATAAGTTATAAACTGCACAACACAATGTCATTTAGTTTTTTTTGCTTCAATAGTTAATTACCTTTTAAGGAGATTTAACTAAGAAGACACATATTCTTTACATTTACCCATGTGGTTACCAGTTTCTCTTCATTCTCATGTGTAAAACCCAGGTTTCCATCTGGAATAATTCTACTAAAAAGATGTTCTTTGCCATTTCTTATAGTGCATCTGGGCACACCCTTACCATCCACTGGTAGAGTCATCTGTACCTCAGCCCTACAGCTGCCTCTTTATACACACACACACACACACACACACACACACACACACACTCTCAAACCCTCATCATATACTTTCTCCTGAGAAGGCTCCCCTTCTCCCCCTTCTGGCCAGGCAGACCCATCAGAAGTAAATATTGAATGAGCTTTCCTGTTTCAGGGCTAGTGAAGCATGAACCCGCATCAAGACTCAGAATCCCAGCACAGTTGAGTGGTGGGGGCCCCCAAGATGGAGGCAGACAAGATCTGCTCAAAGGACATACAATGACATGGAGACATGCTGCTGGGTATATCTCTCCCTCCTCCCAAGGATGAGGTATTCCCCACTCCCCCTCAACACTGCAAATCATGTATTACAGAGACTTACCTGTATCAGGGGCACACGCCTCATCTGCTTTGGCACCATTATCCACATTCTGTATGTTGGCATCTGGGGAGTAAAAACAAGATTTAAGGACCAGCCTACGTTCTCCAGCTTCTTACAGAGGCAGGCAGGGGACCTTCCCATGGGGCCTGGATCACTAGACTTGTGTGTCTCTTTGAGTATCAGCTGGGTTCATGCTGATTTGTTGGGGCTGACTGTGTCTCCCTCACTATAGCCCAAACTCCAAGAAGACAGTGACCACAATTTACCTTCCTCTGGTCTCTGACACTCTTGGGTTCTTCCAGCCTGGGTACATGAGCTGAATATGCTCCATCCAAAGGCTTCTTGCAGCCTTTGCAGAAGACTCTCTACCCCCTGCCACACGTTATTTTATGCCTCCTCTCCCCGCCTCCACCCTCTGTTTTGAGCCTGGGTGCAGGAATTCTGCTCTTCTTTATTCCTCTGAGAGAGCCATCAGACAGCACTTCCTGTGAGACCCCATGGGGAAAGGAGTCCTGGTCCCCTGGTTCTCATTTCCACCCCGTAAGGAAGTTCCTCTGCACAGGGTACCCCCTAGGAGTTCAGCCTGTGGCTGTGGCAAGTGCATTACAGCTGCAGCATCTCCCTTCCATCTTAGGGAATGTTGGTCTGTGTACCTGGGCCACTGGCCTCATTGCTGGCCCCCTCCGTTGGGTGGTCAGGGGTCTCCTGTCTGGGCTTCTGGCTGAAGGCCAGGAAGAGGTGCGTGCTCAGTGGCTGAGGAAGGTCCACCTCCAGGTATGCCCTCATGAACAGCTTGAAGACATCATAGCTAATTGGCTGAGGAAGAACAAAGAGGGAAAAAGTCAGTGCAGAAAAGCAAAGGGACAGAGAAGAAGGAGAGAAGAGAAACTTGGGGCTGGCGGGGGGGCGCTGGCAGGTGAAAGAAATGAAAGGAAAGCAGAAAGAAGTGCAGTGATGGGTAAATGCTGGAATGAAAAGGTCAGTAGGTGATGGAGGATGACAGGCACAGGGAGCAGGGAACAGGATACAAGGAAGAGAAAACACTGATGGTTGCATGTTGGTGCTCACAGGAGGCTTCTATAACAAGACGTGTCTAAAACTAAGTAGAAAGGGGGTGATGGGGAGCAAGCACTGGGTGTGGAGGGTTCTGCCCCCAAGCCGGACTTGGTCAGTGCCCTGGAATCCTAGTTAAGATGAAGGATGTAGCTGAAAACACGGTAGCAAGATGGGTCTTCTGTGGTATTTCCATTTCTGTTTGTGTTGTGAGGGATGGGATTCCTGAGTATTTGAGTCTCAGAAAACAGGAAAAGACAGGCTCCATCCTTCATTAGTTTCATAACTGACCTTCCTTGGATGAACCTCAAGATTAACAGGAGAGGGTATGTGTCTGGCTCAACTGCTCTCTAAACATGTCCTTGCGAAGGTTTTAGGCACTAGGAGAAGAGCAGGAAGCCAAGGACAGAAGGTAGAATCAAGAAATGTGCCAAAAACTAGAAGCTCTCCCTGCTGTATCTCTCCCACTACTGCCTGGCTTATGGTCCCAGGCTGGAAGCAACCATGCCAGAAAGGGCTGCTGTGCTCAGCAAACACTCAACAAAGACAGTTTGCAGTGAATCATCACCGGCTTGTGCCCTGATGGCATCAGATTCTTCATCAAATCGGCAGATGCTCCTGGAAATCACTGAGGAAGCTCTACTCTAAGATCTGCTGTGCAGGCTTTTGTAAATAACAACAGCCATGAGAATAAAATCCCTTTCTGGGAGCCTATTTGGTTCTCCTTTCAAAATGTTGATAGCATTTAACCCCTTGTCTCTTCTAGAAAATCTGAGAGCCTTCCCAGAACTACGAGCCAGCTTGAATATACACAATTAGGTTTGGGATACAAAGTTTTGGCCCTAAAAACAGGGGATGCTCTCCTGGTCCCAATGGGAGGGAGCTCACACAGCAGTTTCTACTTGTCCCAGGTGGGGCTGTTCTACACATCTTCTTTACAGAGTGGAGGAAGCCTGATTTGGCCGGACAGAGGAAAACGCAGGCTCTTAGTAAGTTAAGGGATCTCAAACCAAATGGTGAACTCACATTTCTTGTGACAACTACCAATCAGTCTCTATCTCTCTGTCTTTTCTGCCCCTGAGTCTCTGGGTCTCTTTTTTATACTTTTTTGGTCCCTCTCTGTCTCCACAGCATCACCTCAGAATGTCTCTTCCTCTCACATCCTCCTCTTTTTTACCAGTCTGTGACAGCAAAATCTTTTCCTCCTACTTTCCAAGTGGAGCCCACCCACTATGACCCTTGATTCCAGCCTCCCTGCATCTGAAGGCATCTCCCAGCATCTGCTTCTCTACCTGCAAGCACGTTCAAGGGCACTGCTCCAAAGAAATGGTTGGTTACTCGAGTTACTATCCTGTCCTTCTTCCCTTCCCCTTCAACGTTCTCCAGCCAGACCACATTAGCCTCGTCACCTCCTTAGTCCCATTTGCTCTGGGCTCTAGCCCATCACCTCTGAACCCACTCTCTTGAAGGTCATAGGTTCAGTTGTCTCTTTTCAGACTTGCTCATCTTCGGCTTCTCTGTGGCATTCCATCCTCTCTTCTTAAAACTTTCTGTTTTCTGTGGTGTTGTGCTATTTTGGTTCTCCTCATTCTCTGCTTTGATTTGACTATTTGCTGATGTTACTGTCCTTATTTTAAAAGGCTCTTTTTGCACTGTCTTTTCCTTCATACTATTTTAATTGACAAGTACTGTTTCCAACATCCAGTTGACCCTTGAGCAACACAGGTTTGAACTGTGCAAGCCCACTTACATGCAGAATTTTTTCAATAAATACAGAATACTGTAAATGTATTTTCTCTTCCTTATGATTTCCTTAATGACATCTTCCATTCTTTAGCTTCCTTTATTGTACAATATAATACACTATATACAATACAAATAACATAGAAAATGTGTGTTAGTCAATGTTTATGTTAAAAGTAGGGCTTCCAGTCAACAGGAGGCTATTTATAGTTAAGCTTTCAGGGAGTCAAAAGTTATACATGGATTTTCAACTGTGTGTGGGGGTCAGTGACCCTAACCCCCACATTACTCAAGGGTTGACTGTAGTTTTGAGCTCCAAAGTATCCTGTTAATCTTTTTTGGTTAGCATCAAACTGAGAATTATCAACATAAAATATTTCTGGAAAACAGACTATCCTAAATGATTTTTAAAAAGAGAAAGTTTAACTAAACAAAGTCTAACATAATGCTCTTAAAAAACCAAAGCTGAAAGGTCATCAAACAAGATCGGAGTGGGATTTAGGAGACTTCGTGACTGGTCTCAGCTCTACCACATTTCCTCTGCTTTGTGAACCTCAGTTTCTTTGACAGCAAAATGTGAGGGATGTACTAAAAGGTCTCAAGTTCTAAACTTTTATTATATTCCTCTCTGAACCAGCTCCTCTTCCTAACCCTGCTGTTTGTTAATGTCAACAATACCATCATTCTCCCGATATTCCAGGCTCAGCTTTGAACCCCCAGTCATCTGAGATTAGGTCTTGTCCCTTACTTCTGTTCACGGTTCTTCTGTAACATCGGTCACATTCAGTCTTTTCTGTGTGTCCACTGCCCATCTGCCACCACTCTGACAAGAAGGCCATTGAAGGCCCAATGTTCCTGGTTTCAGACTTCTGTTTCCTGCATCCTGCCTGGACCACTGCAATACTTCTCGAAGGCTTCCTTGCCTCCACCCCATCTGTCAGTCCTCTCATCTTATCCATCCTTGCCAAACTGATCTTACCAAAGCACAGTTCTGATCAGATTGCTTCTCTATTCAAAAACTTTCCATGGCTTCTTATCACCACAGGACAGGTTAGATCAGTTTTAAAATCATGTGCCCTTCTATAACATTTAAACATGCATTCCCATTTATCTTTACTTATAAATTATATACATGTACTATTGTGTTCCTCTAATACATTATAAAACATACACAAAAGAAGAAATTAGAAAATAGAAGTTAGATGAAATAAAAATCAATGCAAATAGAAAATATAATTTGTAGTGTTCCCACATTCCAGTGGATCATCCTGTATACTCCTTGAGTCCTCTGGGATTCACAGCCCTCCCATAATTCCACTCCAACCTAGATATGTAGCTACTTTAAGTACTGAGACCATTCTGGTATGTTCTCCTATAATTCCCTACGTGTACCTCCACATTCTGTCCACACTGATCTCCATGTTCTTGCCTGATCAAGCATCCATGCATAACACATAAACTGCTTCCTTCTCTACCCTTTAAGAGGTTAACATTCTAGCTACCCTTTAAGGTCCTGCCCACATGTCACCTCCTCTAGGAAGCCTAGTATGATCTCCTATACCTGAATTTCTGTACTTTTCCACTTTGGTTCCTATCCTATCACACTTATATCTGCTGCCCTCTATTAATATATAGTTGTTTGTGACATACATATCCTTAGACCCTCAACTAGATCTGGAGCTCTAGGAAGGTAGTAAAATATCTTATTTCATCTAAGTATCTGCCACACCATCTACAATAGTGTTGCCTGAGAGGTATTTTAGTGGATGTTGGGTTTCTCATTGGTACACTTGGCTGTCACCAATTATTGTGGGTTCTATTCAGTATCTATTTTAGATACAAGAAACACCTTGGGGAACACACCGAAGAAATACACATGGGTCCATACCTTCAAAGAGACTCAGGTATTAAAATAATTCTAGTACAGAATCAATAGTGGTGAGTGCCATAGGAAAAGAACAAACTGTTATGAGAACTTAGAAAACAATGATTGAACACATGTCCAACCATTCATGATCATATTCTGGGCAACAGGATGGCACAGAATAAGCCTAGAAACAAAGGTCATTCATACCAGAACAGCCTAGATGTCCTCATGTCACTGAGGCTCTGAAAGTTCAGGGACTTGCCCCAGCCACCTAGCAGTAAAGGAAAACCAGAAGCCCAATCTTCTGACTCCCAGTCTAGAGCTCCTGTTACCATATCTGTTCTGGGTCCCAGTGTTAACATACGGCTCCCTGCCACCCTCTCCGGGAACCTCAAGTACAGTAGGCAAAGAAATGTGACTGTGTGCCACTCTTAAAGTTATATCTGGGTTATGAGTAAGTTCTTTATGAGCATAAGCCAGGCTCGTAGTTGCTAGTGAATGTGTGATAGGTAGAAAGTGGTGTTCTATGTCAAAACCAGATAAACAAACACTATGAGGCAGGTTAGCAATTCTCTGAGCTCTGGAATAACATGCTAGGCACTGTCATGGCACAGGCCTGGGTTTTTTCCCCCCAGAAACTGCAACTTTCATGTAGGAGATAGCTGGACAATTGCTGTTTCTGTAATCCATTTAAAGTGTTAATTCCTATACAGGTTAAGAAGGGAGGGGAACTAGATGGACAGCGTACTCTGCATTGGGCAGTTTACGTACATGATCTCAAGTCTTAAAATAACAGTATGAGGTGGGACTATTACTGCCATTTTGTGGATGAAAAAAATTCTGAAAAGATAAATAACTTGTTCAAAGTCATAAAGCAAGTGATAGAGCTGGGTTTTGTGCTTAGATGTGTCTTGAGTCTAAGATCATAGGGCCACCAAGCCACCTTGCCCCTTCTGTTCCACTGTTCTTGTCCACTTTCTGGCTGTCTTCTGCTATACTCAGTTCTCCAGAGAATCACTCAGTGCTGATGGGCAAGGGCATGGCCAGATGCAGTGCTCCACTCTGCAAACTTTTTTTAAAAAAATGTTTATTTGAGAGAGAGAGAGCAGAGGAGGGGCAGAGAAAGAGGGAGGGAAAGAATCCCAAGCAGCCTCTGTGCTGACTTGGGGCTCAATCCCACAAACCGTGAGATCATGACCTGAGCCGAAATCAAGAGTACGATGCTTAACCGACTGAGCCAGCCAGGTGCCCCCAACCCCCAACTCTGCAAACTTTTATGCCTCGCCTTGCTTTCCTAGCCACCTGCCCCTTCCCACAACTAACTCATTCCTCCTTGAGACATTTTGGCAGCAGTAGGCCATCAAGCTCAAGAGAAATTAAATTCTTTTTGTTTCCCCAACCCCGTGCCGGGACATTACACCTACTAGAAGCCAGCCGTACTGTGAGGGAGAATAAAATCAGAATGACAGAACTTCCCTGGGACACAGCAGTGCCCGGCATACAAAGAGTGGGGACCAGCATGATGGAAGCGGGGGTGGCAGCAGACTCCTAACAGCCAAACCGCTCTCTGCTTCTGAAAGCTCCCTGTGGCCTTCACACCCTCTGTGGCCCTGACCAAATTGTTCCCCTCCCACTCTTCAGCCACGTGGCTGATGGGCTGATTAGCAGCCCCCACCCTTCTTTGTTCCTGTGTTTTGGAGCTGGGGGCTGGGGAGGCGGGTGGGAGGGGCAAGGAGTTTTTTGCTGGCTCCACCATCTTCTCCTCAGGAATGTTGTTTGAAAGGGCTCATTCTCAGTCTAGCCCCTGTGCTGGCAACCTTCTTCCTGCTTCATTCTCCTAATGATTGGTGCATTTTATCCAAAGCCCCTGCTCTGGTGTACTTTGAGGACATGTACTTTGTTGATTCACTGCCAGTGCCCAGCAGAGAAGGGGTTGACTCAAGGTTTGTTGAAAGGATGACAATACAAATAAGTGGCCAGCATCATCCCAAGTTTGTCCTGCTGATCAGTCATTTTTCTGCATTTAGCCTTCATAAAAGGACCCAGGAGCAGGGAAAAGGAAGTTGAGTTTAAAACATTCTGGGGAAAGGAGCCAGAAAGGAAATAATAGTAAGTACCCTTTTTTAAGTGTCCCATAAAGTATTAGATATTTCGCAAAAATTATCTCATTCAATCCACTCTTCTGTAAACTTCAACATTTTTGTTTGGTTGTTGTTATCTTCAGGTCACAGAAAAGGAAACTAAGGTTCAGAAACGTGAAATATTATTTCAGGCCACATTACTGGTTGGCAGCAAAGGTAGAAGTCTAACTTAAGACCATGTAACTCCAGGGTCATGGCTCTTAAACTTGAGCCTGCCAATAGGAAGTAAGTTCTGGAGGGCAGTAATCATGCTTTCTCATCTTTGTATCTTCTATAGTGCCCAACACAGTGCCTGGATGCTCAAGAAACATTAGATGAGTTGAATTTGAAAGTTGGGGATGTCTTCCATTCATTTGCTCATTCAACAAATATTTCTTCAGTGCCTGCTATGAGCCAGAGATTCTTCTGGGCACTGGGGATACTGAAATGAACAAAAGTGCTCTAATGGGAGAAACAGACAATTAAAAAGTTATATAGCATGACAGATGGCGAGAAATACTAAGAAAGACAATAACATAGAATGGAAAGATAAGAAAGGAAAGAGGGCTTAAATTTTAAATACAGTAGGTGACATCCATTAAGAAGGTGACTTGAGCAAACGCTTGAAGGAGGTGAGGAAATAACGCGGATAATGAGGGAGAAACATTCCAGGAAAAGGCAAAGGCAAATGCAAAAGTACTGAGGTTACAGCAACCTTGGCTTGTTTGACAGCATCAAAGAGGCTAATATGGCTGGAAACCAATGAGGAAGAGAATAGCAAGAGATGAGGTTAGATAGTAATGACCTTGATTTTAACTCTGAGTAGGGGGTAGAGGGACCATGAGGGATTGCAGAGCAGAGTAGTGAGATGATCTGACTTAAGTGCTAACATATTGCTCAGGATGTGTGCAAAGAATAGACTTTAAAGGTCAAGAGCAGAAGCAGGGAGCCTAGTTAGGTGACTATTACAATAATCTGGGCAAAATATGGTGGTGTCTCAGGTAAGTGGTGAGATGTGACTAGATTTTGGATATATTTTGAAGGTAGAAGTTAGGGTTTGCTGATAAACTGGATGTGGGATGTGAGAGGAAAAGTCAATGATGACTCCATAGTTTTAGACTGAAGAACTTGAAGAATGGAGTTATTTGCTGAAATGGGGAAGATTCCTGGCAAAATCAGCTTTACAGGGTAAGATTAACAGGCTCAGTTTAGCTCATGTTATTCTGAGACACCGATTTGATTGTTAAGTGGAAATGTCAAGTCAGAGGAGTCAAGGGAGAACCAGTGTCCTGAAATCCAAGTGAAGAAAGTGGAGGAGGATATGACCAACTGTGTCCAATGCTGTTAGGTAAAAAGACTATTGAGTTTTAGCCACATGGAGATCCTTTGCTATCTTCAGTAGTGGTTTTAGTGGAGAAGTGGGGGTTACACTCTGATTGAAGGGCTCTCAAAAAGTGGGAAGAAGAGAAATTGGAGGCAGTGACTATAGACAAATATCTCCAGTTGGAGAGAGAACTGGAGTCGGAAGAATATTTTTTATATTGGACAAATAACAGTATGTTTATATGTTGATGAGAAAAACCTAATGAATAGTGGAAAGTTGATGTGAACAAGATATATAAACAGAGAAAGCAATGCCTGTCAATAGACCAGAAAAGGATGGGAATTAGTGTACACTTGGAGGAGCTGAACTTAACTAGGAGCATGGAGAGTTCATCCGTAGTTTCAGGAAAAAAGATACAGACGTAGGTGAGGGTCTCATGGAAGATCTCTTCTGATTGTTTCTATTTTCTCAGTGAAGGAGAAAGCATGGTTGATAACTGACAATGAAGACAGGAAAGTGGAAAGATTTGAAGAGAGAGGAGAAAGTATGAGGTAGTCTTCTAGGACAATGAGAGGGTGATTAAACTTGGGAAACATATAATTCCAGGGAGCACCAATACCTCACTTAAGATTTAAGATAAAATATGTTGAGAAGCAAGTTCTTCAAGATGAGCTAAACTTCTAAGAGGGGAACAAATTATGGAAAGGCTGGAAAATAGAGCTAAAGGCTTGAAATGCAAACATTCTTACCTCATGTGGATCATATTGTTTGAGGCTCCCACCCTCATTAAACTCAGCCAAGACATCCTTTATCTTCTTGGAAGAATCTGGAGAGACATAATCCACATGTGAAATATTGGGAGCTGGGCCAAGTAAATTCTCTCTGTCTAACCTTGGTTATGATGGAGTAATCCCTCATTCCCAGGACTATTCGGAAAAATGTCACCCTTATCTGTCTTTCTGCCCTCTTACTTCTTTTTTTCAGTATAGTCTCTCTCCTGCTGTATGAATTATCTTTCTAAAACACAAATGTGATCAGATCATGTTCCTGTTCAACATACTTCAGTGACTCTCAATTTTCCCAGGATTAAGCTTAACTCCCTTAGCTTGGTATACAAGTATGTCTTAGTCTATTCTTTATCTCTTACTTTAACCTTCCACTCACCCCAATTTTCAAACACAAAACCACATTTCCAGAAATCCTTGAATACACTATGTACTCACTCATTCATTCTTGGAGTCTTTTCTCTATACTGTAAACTTCTTGGTACCCAGCTCAAATGTCAAATCCTCTGTAAAGTCTTCCTTTATCAGTTAGAATTGATTATTCCCTCTCCAGGCTCCCACATGACTTATACATAATTCTGTAATAGTACTTGTCATATACTGTTCTATTATTTATTAACTTGCCTTTCTTATACATCTCCTGCCTCAGTTCTGCCTTGAGAGCTGTATTTGGCTAGTGAGTCTTTCTACATCACACAGTGTATTACACACAACTAGTGTTCAGAAAACCAATATACTAGATGATTGCATAAAATCTGAGCAGAAATTTTAAAACATTTAAAATGTTGTTGATTATAGAGGGTGAGATGGGTATCAAGCCCAGTGATGCTCTGTCCTTGGTGCTGAAACAGAGACTCGGGATTCATGAAGCACGGTGATTTAGAAAATTCTGCTTTCCATAGGAAACAATAAACTCCCAAAGAAAATTTTGGCTTCTTCTTATTCTTTTGGGCTTTATTAGGAAATTGGGAGTCTAGAGAATGGAGTCAATAACTGTCATTATAAACACATTCTGAGTGTATCCTGTGTAGTTACCAGAAGTCAAGACATCAGAGAAACTAGGGTCTCTGTGCTCTCCTCGTCTTGCAGTATTGTGGATAATGAAGAGCTTCCCATTACTGCCACAATTTGAACATATGAGCAAAGGGCAATGTCATTAAAAACTGACATAATGTTCCGCGGTGTTCAGACTCTATGTACAGAGGGCTACACTCTCATAGGCCTATGTAAAGTAGATATGCTCATGCGCTGGGCTGTTCTCCATGGCTCTGCTGACTTGGATTCAATCAAGCACAAGTTATAATCATTTCAGGACTGAGAAATACTGAAATGCCACAGGAAAATGTTGATGCTGCCTAAAAATGGACATTTCTTCCTGAAATTCAAAACAGATGTTGAAAAACTAATAGCTCAGTGAGATCCAGGCAGCAGATGTCATCAATTTGGGCTGTTTCCATTCAATTCAGAAAATGCTGTGGAGGGTGAGATGTTGCAAGGTACTGCTGATGAACTAGCTGGGGAGATGATCTGAATAATTGTGGTAATGATAGCTACTTCTTATTAGAAGCCTTTACTGCACATTCTCATATTCTCCCCTGCCAATCCATGCACATTGGGTTAAATTTTCTTCAGTTTACACATAAAGAAGCTGAAATTCAGAAAAATTAAGCGACTTGCCTAAGAGGGTTTTAATTCAGGTCTAGTTTGGTCCAAAGTCTATATTACTTTCCCTTAAGCACTATTTACTATTACTCCCCAAACACTTGCTAACACAAGGAAACGTGTAATTAATGCTGTAGCAGTAATACGAAGCTCTAGGAAGCAGAGAGAAGAGAAGTAGAATGAGCAGGAAAAAAGCAAAATTAGGATAACAGTAAGTTTGGGTGGGGACCAGGGATGTCCCATACAGAAGGCAGCATCTAATCTGTGGTGTAAAGAATGAGTGAGGTTTTGAAAGGCAGACATGAAATGAAAAGGATATTTTAAGAAGGGACAGGGTGAACAAAGATGCAGAGATGGGCATCACAAGACATGCAGGAAAAGTCAGAACCAGAGAGTAGTTTGGGGCCAGATTTGTGGGAGTCTTGAGTGCCAAGCTAAAGACATTGATTTGAAATTGTTGAAGATTTTCTGAATAGTGGAGTAACATAACCAAGTCTCTGTTTTCCTAAAGGCCACTCTGGCAACAGAATGGAAGAGAGCTTAGAGTTAAGCCAGAGCTCAGTTAACATTACCCATAAATTATATTCAAACATCCTATGGGCAGCTCAATTATTTAGAAAATACTACATTTTAGAATCTATTTTAATGGTAGATTTTCAGGTCAGCTAGAGTGGCCAAATCTGGGTTGCACTTCAAAGTGCAAATTGGGAAGCGTGGGTACCCCTGGTGTGGCTTATGCAAGAGTAGTATAGAGCCAGCATTTTGATTGAGAATCAGGGGGATGATTTCACTTGAATGTATACTCTTGGTATTATTGTCACATTTTGGAGATTCCACAGTTCACCCTAACAGAAATCCTTTGGTTCTAAAGTGCTATGGATCTATTTAGCAAACCCTGATTTATATTTAAATGAATGCTATACACACACATATATGTATATATACATGTATTTTCATCATATGAAAATAGACAGGTGATATGAAAATACATATCATCATATTCAAATAGACAGGTTTTAAAAAGAAAAACAGAGAAAGCATTTATTTTAAAATCTCTGATTAATAGCCTAAAATTAAATAGAAAAAAACAATCCAAGAGATTACTGGTTCTTAGATTTCCATGACAAGTGTTCTTTACCACACATTTACTTCAATTTTTCCATGGGCTTTAATGAGCTCATAGTGTCAACACCTGTCCTGTTTTAAAAAGGGACACAATCTAATTCTCAAAGTTGAGACCCATTACTTTCTCCTGGGATGTCCTTTGATATTTTATTAGTCTTATTCTCTACAGGTTTCTGGGTTGGGTTTCTATTTGCCTGAGGACCAAAAGGCTACTGCTCCATTCTGTTTCATCTTAAGACAGCTAAGAACAATGACAGACCTCTTCAGAGCATTCCTTGATCTTACTTTAGGCACCATCTGTGGGTCCAACTGCACAGCCTCAGGAGAGAGTTCCCTGTCAAAGCCTGTATGGTGACACTACCACCTGACTCAGAGGAGATCCAGTTCTGTTCCTAGTGTCTTTAATAGGGCCATGTCCACAATTCTTTGCAAGAACTCCTATTTTGTTGAGTGCTGACTGCATGTTAGGCACTGCTGTAGTCATCTTATGTGTTTTATTTAAATCTCCACAACTATCCTCGAACGTAGTAATGGTCCTTATTTTAGAGAAGAAAAAACTGAGTCTTAAAAAATTTAAAAGATTCTTTGAAGGGCACACAGCTAGTGAGTGAGTGACTCTGATATTTAGCATATCTGATAATGTGACACAGCTATTAGATTCACTGGCTACATGAACACTGGTAAATCAGAAGATAAGGCCCTCCATGACAATGATTATCAAACCTGGCTACATGTCAGAATCACCTGAGGAGCCCTATATACATTGAAACACAGGCCTCACCTCAAACCAATTAAGTCAGTATCTCTTTGGAAACTGAGGAATCAATACATTTTAAAGCTTCCTGGGGGTTCAAATGTACAGTCAAGGTTAAGAACTACTGTTCCATGAACGTAATTCTATTGTTAGAAATGAAGATTACCTTAAGAAGCAGCTAAACTCATTGGATAATTATTGCAAAAGGAAAAAAGTTTGTAACTCTGCTAAATCTGAAATCACCACACTTGGCAGACATTCTCCATTGTTCAAGTGGACAATGCTAAAGAACTTTACCCAACAGGTCAAGTTCTTCAGCTTCATGGCAAGGTAGGGATACCTTTTGCATTAACCCACACTGGCAGAACCATCAGCATGCAGTTTTACCCCAAGTCAGGGGTTAAGAAGGCTCTTTTCTGTGATCAAGGTCGTTAGTAGTAACAACTACCCTAAAAAGTTTCAATCCAAAATTGTCTCTTCATGCTTTATGTGCCAGAAGTTCTGGGACCATAACCAAACACTTGTTCCTAGTGTTTGAGCACACTCGAAGTCTTTTTAAGGAGAAAATTTGGCCAACTCACAGGCACCTTCACTGCCACATTTGTGTGGGAGAGGGATGCCCTCCAACAGAACAAGCAGACAAATTAGGAGCTTTAGTGTTTACAGCAGGACGTCAGCTGTGCTGCCTGAACCAGAACCCAAAGTTTATGGACCATCTTCTCTTTAAGAACACTGAGTATTTGAAAACTAGTCAGGCTATTAAACTTTGAAATAACTATGAATCAACATTTTCAACTGTGAATCTGAAAACCCATAGATGAGAGTGAAATTCTGAGGTGCATAATAACTTTCCATTCCTCAAAGTTCCCTAAGAGCATCTCAGACTGAACATGCATAGGAACTGCCTGGGGATCTGATTCAGTAGGTCTGAGTCAGGGCCCAAAATTATACATTTCAAATAATACTCTAAGTGACACCAATTATGCAGATGCATGGGCCTCACTTTTGAAGAGCAGGCCTTAAGCAACATTCTTGTATATTTGTGGCTAATTGGTCAGGCTTGCCTGTCACAGCATAGACAAAAACATGATGCTGAACCTAGAGGAATATATTCCATAGATTCAGAAGACCTACATGACTCAACCCAGGGAAGGAAAGACACAGAGAGGGGAAAAGGGAAAGTTGGCAAATGAAAAGGAAAAAAAAACCCCAACAACCTAAATTTTCCTTCTTTCGAAGAAGGCAGGGATGTATGAGTAAGTTTTCTAAGTATTTCAGGGAGTCAAGAATACAGTGGGATGAACAAAAGCAAGAGCGGAGTTTCCCAAGCGTTCTGGAAAGATGGAGGATGATGTCAGAACAGATATGTCAGATCCAGGAGCATTGTATCAAAAGGCCCCCATTTTTAGCCAAGAGGAACCAGGCCCCAAAATAGAATGTGAGAAGCATGCGTAAGAAGCCCAGCTTCCTAAACATTGACAATCTCTCAGCTATACTTCTTCTCCTGTGCACTATTTCTGCCCAGCATATAGCCCACTGCCTGGCATAAAATCAATGTTCAATACAGATTCATTGAATAAAGGAGGACTAGGAAAGGGATTAGGGTTATTGTGCTTGTCCCATACATCCCATATTTCTAGGGGAATATGGAGAAAAGCTAGACCAGTGGCTGTCAGCCCTTGCTGCATGATGGAATCACCTGGGGAGCTTTAAACACTACTGATGCCCAGATCCTGGGATGGGGTATGGGTGGACAGGGCACTGGAAGAGTTCAAAGTCTCCCAAGTATTTCCATTGTGCAACCCACGGTGAGGACCCCTGAGGCCCACCAAGCCAACTACTGAGGGGAACCAGTGGAAGTGATAACTCTGCTACAGTGCTACATACAGAATAAGAGAAACAGACTTTACATTGAAGCAGAGGGAATTTGGGCTGATATAAGAAAACCAGCTTTAGGATACGGAGATTTTCTGACATCATAAATGATCTGAATGACTGCTATGGCTTAATTGTATAAGTAAAGTTGGTATTGCTAGCAAAACTTACCATTTTTTCTCTAAGTAATTTGGCCTCATAAGTCATAGCCCAAATGAAGGTGGAGGAATGGATCAGAGAGCCTGTACCTTCTTAACTAAAGGTACTAGAAGTGTGGTCCCTGGACCAGCAGCATCAGCATCACCTGAAAACTTGTCAGAAACCCAGCATGTCTGAACTATCCTAGACCTGCTGAGTCAGAATTGGCATTTTAAGAAGATCCCCAGGAGATTCAGGTGCATATTTGAATCTGAGAGCCATTGTTCCACAGAAGTCTCTCCCTATCCATAATTCTGTGACTGCTTGTGGGTAGAATCTCAGTCATCATGAGGAAAAGAAGGCCAGTTATGCTGCAGGAGATGTGGGTAAGAAATAGCTGTGGTTTTCCTTCCAAGATGGAAGCAATGAGACATGACCCTCTACGGGCCCAGGACTCCATGAACATTTGATTAACTTTCACTCCTGCAGCCCATATAAATAGTAAGGTTTCAATGAAGCTTACTTAGAGCCTTACATTGTTCTATAAACCAGCCCTAAACATCTTCTCTGACTCCCACATTAACACTGACAGATTTGAATTTTGAGCTATAATTTACCTACATCTTAAAGTCAGAAACTTTGAGTTGATCTGATTCTAATAAAATATATTTCTGAAGAGCACAATTTACTGATTCATTCTCTTTAAATGTACTTATTTTTTCTTTAAATGTACTTTAAAATTATATATCTTGAGCAAGTCACTGAGCTCTTCTGGACTCAGTGTGCTCATTCATAAAATGGGTAGGAGTTGCATTTGAGAATGGCTTAAAATTTCTCCCAGGTATAAAAAGTCTACAACATCTAACAACCACGGGCTGATGTCTAAAGTTTTTGGTATGATTTCTTGAAGAATTAAAAGTTAAAATTGATAGTTTAATTTTTTTTCCTTTTTTCCCTTTCTGAAAAAGCTGACAGCTTCTGTCCTTGACAAATCATGGAAAAATAATTGCCTCTCCCCAAATATCAGATTAAAAGGACAATAAGCCCATTATTATCTCTAGCTGAAGTTGTTAGGGGTCAGTAGGAGGCCTCCACACATGCTCATGCCCTCTGAGGTTGAGAAGAAACCTGTTTCAACAGAGACTAAGTATTAGAAGGGCTAATGATGGTCATTTAGTCAAGTGGACATCCAGGGAAAGGAAACCCAATTGCTTTCAAGTCAATTCTATTCCATTTTGGGCAGGTTTGACCATTAGCCATCAATAAATTCCTTGCTTTAAGTCCTTCTTTGATAAATTTCTTCCCATTAGTCCTAGGGCTACTTTTGGAAGCCATTCAAAACTAAACACCTCCTCCCCACAACAGCATTTTTTATTTATTTCTTCCCTTCTCCTGCAAATAGGCATAGTACCTTCAGGCATTTCTTCATAACCCTGCTGGGAGGCCCCTCACCATGCTGGCGCCACTTCTCAAATAAGTTCCGGTTCGTCCATATATCCATTGTAAACTGTGATGCCCAGGCATAAATTCAGCTCTCAAAGAGGTCTGATCAGGGTAGGATAGAATGTGGATATCAGTTTGCCTTACTAGAAACTGTGAGTATATTAGCACATTTTAAATTCACAACCAGTGGTTTGGTTAAATAAAATAATGGGTCAAAAGAAATCTCTGCAACCCCTGAAAACCATGCTTCTGAAAAGTACTGAACAATACGGGAACACCCCATGGCATACTGTGTGCTGGCTAGTGTCCAACGATCTCCCTGCTCCCGTGTGAACCACTCTCCCATGAGGCATGCAGTCCATTTCCCGGCCCTATTGCATCTGGGACAGGCCTGGGACTGCTCTGACCAATGGAATGTGGAGACAGCTCTGTTCTAGGACCTCGGAGTCCAGGTGTTAAGAAGACCTTGGAGTGCTTTTATGCTCTTGGAGTCCTGGGCCACATGTAAGAAGTCCAGGCCAGCCTGCTGGAAAAAGAGGCCACATGGAGAGGCCCTGGGAGAGGACAAAGCACTTGGAGGAAGAAATCACATGGGAGAACACTGAGGTCACAGTATGGGAGTGAATAAGCCATGCTGGATCATGTGAGGCATCCCACCTGAAGCCCCAAACATCAGGGAGCAGGGACCAGTTATCCCAGCTGTGCCCTGTCCAGATTCCTGAGCCACAGAATGGGAAAAATAAACCAGCTGCTTCAATCCACCAAGTTTTGAAGTTGTTTTGATATAGCAGTAGATAACAGCACTGGATAGATCATTGTTAGGGTGAAGAGAACAGCATATGAAATAGGCTACCATGTCTGTTTTACACACACACACACACACACACACGAGTAGTGGTTATTATTGGGAGACAGAATCATGGGTAGCTTTAAATTTCATCGTTTTGTTTTTCATTTTTTTTTCCCAACGTTTATTTATTTTTGGGACAGAGAGAGACAGAGCGTGAACGGGGGAGGGGCAGAGAGAGAGGGAGACACAGAATCGGAAACAGGCTCCAGGCTCTGAGCCATCAGCCCAGAGCCTGATGCGGGGCTCGAACTCATGGACCGCGAGATCGTGACCTGGCTGAAGTCGGACGCTTAACCGACTGCGCCACCCAGGTGCCCCATTGTTTTTCATTTTTATGCTTGTTCTTATTTCATAACAAAAATAGTCTTATCACATTGTTTTTTTACAAGCACTTTACACTATTGACTCACATTAATCTTACTATAGATATGTTTCAACTACGTATGTGTTTGCCTGTGTACACATAAAATAAATATATACATATTCAAGGGCAGTTGTAACCTGGCTTCACCCCCAGAAGAAGGCCACCAGGGAAGGTACAGGTTTACGTTGTATAAACAGAATATACCAGGAGCCTCTTCTTCTGAAATCCTTGGCCTTTCATACCTGGTAACTCCACTGGGGAAAGTTCTGAATTCTCAGGCTATGCACTTCAGATATTCCACCACTGCAAAGCTCCTGTTTATGTAGTTATGGAAGAGCAGTTGCTATGGCGATGTGATCTGACTGAACACCAGCATGTATCTAAAATTGGTAGAAGTGCCTTTTTCAGGGTTTCCTCTGAGGATTAATTATTTTCCAAGAACTGTGGCTTTTTTCCCCTCTCCTGTTAGAACAACAGTGCCAGAGCACCTTGTCCGGTCCTGGCACAGGAACAAAAGGAGGAAGGGTCAAAGAAGGACAAAGCGATGGTTGGGAAAAAAAGACCCAAACCACCACAAAGGAACCCTTTCCTACTAAACACTCTGGTTTCTTTTTACCCCCTGCCTCCCCCGTTGCTTTGCCACATGTGGACTCCTCTGTCCCTCAGCTCCCTCCACCCACTACTCTTTTCATCTAGTCATCTTTCCAGTTCTTCTGCCTTCTTCTGACTCCTTTCCCTTCTCTGACCCCCGGTTGTAGGCAGACCCATGGCCCTGTTTCCCACCTTCTCACCTCTCTCCTCATGTTCTTGCTCTCTGAAGTGCCTTCACTCCTGTTGCTGCCTCCACACGATGACTCCAAGTCAGAGCTATAGCCCAGCCCTCCTTCCCACTCGCTTCCCACTACCTCCCCTCCCAGGCCCACGGGACACTGCACTTGGAAAGCAGTGTCATCCATGATGGGGTCTTATTTACCATTCCAGTTCTTGCCCCAAATCCTCTCTCACCACCACCACCACCACCATGTGCTCTAGGTTCCCACTGTGGGAACTTGCTTGCAATTCTCTGAAGCTCCCATGATGACTCTCTCTCCTCCCTCCTTCCCAAGCCACTTCCCCTGCCTGCAATGCCCTCCCCTTCCTCTCTCCTGCTAGTGTTTCTGGTGTTGGGAAACAGCACCTGCATCGGGAAGCCTCCCACCAGGCTAGGCTAGGTCTACTCCTCTGTGCTCCCCCCTGCTTAGCACCTGTCATACTGATTATCATTGTTTCAGGCCTACCTATCTTTCCCTCCTAGGCTGGGAGCTCTTTGAGGGCCGGGATTGTGTCTCACTCATTTGCTGGTTCCCTGCAGCCTAGCATGTATGAATACAAAAGTGGATGCGTCATCACCATCCCCAAATCACACTCCCCAACTGTCCCCACTAGCCTTGAATATGAATTCTGGTATTTTCCACAGATTCACAGTCTTCAGGGGTATCTTTTCTGGCTTCCTTTCATTCTGTAAATTTTGGTGATACCTTCTACCACAGTTTTCTACAGATCAGCATTTGTTCGTTGCCACATTCACTATCCGAGCCCCACTCCTCAGCTCAGACAAGATTTCCTCCAGAGGACCCTCCCCTATCTCCCTGATCTGGCAGATTCTATATTCAGGCTACCCCTCACACAGCCACCAGATTCATGCTCTAAATGTTGCCACCTTGGATCAAAACCCACACTCTGACCCAAGGCCTCCTGCTATCCCCATCCTTCCTATGGCCTCCTCCCCACCTTCCTCTCCTTCTTTCCATGTGGTCCAGAAGTTCTCCTTACCACCCACACACACTTTCTCTCTTTGTGCCTCTCCCCTTCTGTTTCCATTGTTTCTACATCCTCCCTCACCATCTACTACTCACATTTTATTTTATTTTTTTAATGTTTATTTATTTTTGAGACAGAGAGAGACGGAGCATGAACAGGGGAGGGCCAGAGAGAGAGGGAGACACAGAATCCGAGGCAGGCTCCAGGCTCTGAGCTGTCAGCACAGAGCCTGATGTGGGGCTTGAACTCACGGATGGTGAGATCATGACCTGAGCCGAAGTCGGATGCACAACCGACTGAGCCACCCAGGTGCCCCTACTACTCACATTTTAAAACTTCTGTCCTCCACAGAGTCCACCCAGCTAAATCCTCTGTGTGGGTTAAATTGTATCCCCCCCCCAGATTCATATGTTGAAGTCTTGACCTCCAGCACCTCAAAATGTGACCTTATCTGAAAATAACTACAGATGTAGTTAGTTAAAATGAAGTCATACTGGAATGGGGCAGGTCCAATCCAAGATGACTATGTCCATAAAAAAAGGAAATTTGGATATGGAGACACACACACAGGGAGAACATCATGGAAAGACAGAGAGAAGACAGCTTTCTGCAAGCCAAGGAAAGAAGCCTAGAACACATTCTTCCCTCATAGCCCTCAGGAGGAATCAACCCTGCTGATATCTTGATTTTGCACTTGCAGCCTCCAGAACCATTAGGCACTTTCTATTGTCCTAAGCCACCCAGACTGTGGTACTCTGTCATAGTAGCCTAGCAAACTAATACGCTCCCCATACCAATTTCCCCTAGCTTTAAATTCCCTTTTCATTTATACACTCAGTTCAGCCAGCTCTGCACCAGAGGTATTTGCCTGCTGCCCTAAACCTGCTCTCTGTTTGTGTTATGAGCACATTTCTGATTCTCTAACAAGATTCTGATTCCTCAAAAGCAAGCCTTTTCTTTGCACTTCTTTTTCATTCCTGACAGGGCTGGTACTTTGCTGACCTACAGAACATGCTGAATTAAATGGAATGTACTCTGGAAGGTGATTCCTTGCTCCTTGTCAATACATTACAGAGTTTCTCTAAATCCACCAAGGTCAGACAAGAGGCCAGCAGGGCCTCCAGGGAGCCAGGTGGGAGACTGACCAGCAGTCCTACGGGGCCCCTGTTGGCCGTGGGGAACACATAGAGTCATGGGTGTTAGGTGTAGGAGGAACAACAGGAAGAGATCGTCTAGTCCAACCCTCTGATTTTAACGAAGAAGATACAGGCTCTGGGGGTTAAGGAAGGTCACATCAGAGAGAGCAAGAGACAGAGCTGGCACTTGAGCCCAACTTGTAGACTCCCAGACCAGTGCTGTGGGCCAGGGCTGCTTGCCCTGTGGGGGGGGGGGGGGGCAGGCTGCCAAAGGACATACAAGGGCTACCCGGGAAAACCCTGTAGGGCAGGTCAACCTGCCATTGGCCTAGTGATTTACAAAAGCAGCCAATACAATTAATAAATGTGAAGGGAGAGGTGACTGGAACAAAGGGGCAGGGCAGGTAGCACAGCCGAGAGTTCTGCAAAGCAAAGGGTCCTGTACAAAGCTGGTGCCACTGCATAATCACCGCGGCAGCCATGTGTGTACAGACCACAGTGGTCAGTTGATGCTCCAGCCTTGGCAAATCCCTGTCATGTCAGGATTAGGAGTGGCCTTTGGAGGGCACAGCCCACACGTGAGCATGAGTCTCACTACCAATGTATCTTGATGCATTCCAATTGTTCCTGGGTGTAACTAATGAGAAACCAAGAACCCCAGTTAGTTGCAAGATTAGGCTTATGCAGAACAAAGTCAGGAAAGAGACACACGTTGGAATTCTGCATCTTACTGGAAAAAGGCATTGGGTCCAAACACAAGAGCACGTTAGGGCCAGTGATCAAGTAACACTGTAACCATACAGCCTGCGGCCTTTCAAAAATTATGCTACAACCAGGTTTTAATCACTTGAGAAAATACAGTATTATGTTAAGCAGAAAATGTAGGGTAAAAAAAAAAAAGTTACTGTACACTCAGGAACTCAACCACGTAAAGCAATATGCACAGGAGGGGATTGTTCCAAAATGTTCATAGAGTTTGGCTGTGATTTTTAACCTACTCTTTATTTTTTCCCCTGTATATTCCAAATTTCTATGGCGAGTGTGTATCATTTATAGAGTGTAAAGATAATTGTTTTTATGTTTAAAGACACCGATCCTGTGTTTATAAGGAAATATAATCTGTCAGGCCCACTCTCATTCTCTGTGGCTTTGCAATGATTACACCACTCTGCCCTCCAGAAATGGTCTCCCCAACCAAGAGGAAATCCTGCCCCAGGTGGGTCCATCCATTTACTCACATTCTGAGTATTTCTGGAGTTGGTCAAATTCTTCTGGAGTAAGGGAGACCCACCGTTCTTCACTCATCTTTAACCTGGGTGTGAGTGCTTGAGGCCAGGGATGGAGTTTTGTTCACCAGGGTGAAGCTGAGGCCCAGCCCAGGGCCTGGTTCACTGCAGGTACACGGTGGACAGGCCCTTCAGGAACCACGGAGGATGCACGTGTCTATGGCAGTAGTGGGCACGTTGGAGCAGATGAGAGAAGACCTGTGCTACTCTTCCAACAGCATGCTTCTATCCGTAGTCAAGGTCTTCAGAAATCCTTGCTCCTCCTGGGCAGAAGTAGAAAAGACATCGTGAATGGGAGGGAATACGTAAGTTGCCCTTTCTTATAAAAGAAATCCCCAGTTGTTCTCTGGGGAAAGACCTATGAGAGGCAGTGGTTCCCACGGTGGGGTGGGGGTGGATGTCTCCTCAGGGAAGTCTGAAGAGGGCTTACAGACCAGACCAGCATAACTCCAGTTGGGTGTTCTGTGTGGACAGGTGGCCATACCCTCAACTCAGGAAATTTTAAATGTCTCCCAAGAGAGGCAATAGTAGGACCCCCTGAGGGCATCCTCAAGGCATGAAAACGCCTCAGGCTGTCAGATGCCTCATGAGCAAGTAGGGACAGTACATATGTGCATGATTTGAAAGGTAACTAGTCTCTCCACCATTACTGTGGACATTCAAATATCCCCACGGCTGGCTAACATCCTAGTAACTAAAGTGGTTTTCTTTCCTCTCAGAACCATACAAAAGTGAATAGAGAGAAGACCTGCCACTGGCCCCTGTGCAGGGGAGCCTGAAGGAGGGAAAAGGGATGGGTTCAGACAGACACTTAGCATGTTTTCCTTTGGGCCCCTCCTAGCACGGTTGCTCTGGCAGTCATAACACCAGCCTCTAAGTCAGTTCAGCAGGTTGTGAAATTAATGTGATGGGCGAAGGCCAGCACTTAAAAACACAAAATAGAATAGGATACAGTAGAATGGCATGAAATGGAGCTGAAAACAGGAGTGTCTCCTTTCAGTTATACGTACACGTATATTGAGGTTTAAAAAATGTTGGAAAGCCACCAACCTAATAGGAGGAGAAATACAGATTGATGCTACCAAAGAAGAAGCTCAGTTTTAATAAAACTGGATCCATGGTGAAGGACTGGACATTGAGGCAAGTCTGGAAGCCTGGAGCCTATAAGGGATGGTGGAGGGTCTGGATGAGACGACCCAGTGAGGAGGTGGGTTTGTGCACCTCTCTGGAGAAGCCTATAGACTGGGTTGGTGTGGACTGGAGGGCTAGCCAGGAACTAAGGGAAGACACCGGAAGGAGATTGTGGCTCTGGAAGGATGACCTTCCACCAATCAGAGCTCTCCGCCAGTAGGTCGGCAGGCATGGCAAGGAAGTAAGATGCCTGCATCCCCAGGAGCATCCAAGTTCTAGCTTCTCTCCTTAAAACATCCAATTCTCTCCTTAATTAATCCACTGCTCAACTAGATTCTGCTCCTTGGCACCTGCTCTTGCTAGGGTCCCTAGTAACACAACTGTTAAATCCACCAGTCATTTTTCAGGCCTTCATTGCTTCATCCGCTTCTCTTTGCAGCCTTCGCCATGGCAGGAAACAGCCCTCTGGAAACAGTCTTATCTTTCTGAGTCTTCCTCCTCAGTCTCCTTCCACTTCTCTTGCCGTTGTTAAATACTGGCATTTCCAAAATCCCAACCTCAGCCCTCTCCTTGTTCTGTACCCCTTCTAGGAGGTACCCATTGCTGTGGCTTCAGTGACCACAGGCATGCTGCTCCAGCCCTACACTCTCCCCGCAATCCAGATCTGAATATCCAACTGTCCACTGTGACTCCCTCATGTGTCCCAAACCACCCCAAATCAGCACCTTCCCATGCCCCCAACTTGCCCTTCCTCTATATTCTGGTCATGCCCTGAGAGGAGCCAGAACACAGGCCAGAAGCCTGGGGCTCAGCTTAAGCTTCTTCCCCATCCTCTCCTGCCAAACCCAGGTGCCACGCTCAAGTGTGACCGTCCATTGTGTGTCCCCTCCCCTCTGTCAGGCCAGCTTCATTAACTCAGACCCTCATTTTCTCTTGCCCAGTCTCTACCAACAGCCTCCTGATGGATGCCGTGGTTTGGGTTTTACTCTCCTGCCCTTGGTACGCGCTAAATTGTCAACCAGATCACATCTCTCCCAGTAATAGAATTCTTCAGTGGCTTTCTATTGCCTATAGAATAAAACATGATCTTCTTTTTATGATACACAAAGCTTTTTATGATCTGCCCTCTGATTATCAGTTCAGTCCAAACATGAGGGGTGACCTTTAGAAACATTTTCCATAACACCAGGGAGTTCAGTGTTACAACTGGTGTTACTACTGCTGCAGTCGTCATTTAGTGGACGCTTACTCCACACTATATGCTTTACATGTATTTGCCCATTTAGCCCTCCTAACAACCATGTAAATTAAGCACTGCCTTCCCTATTTTTAGAGGGGGAAAAATGAGACCAGGTGTTCAGTAATAAATATGGTGAGAAGAAAGAAGGAACCCCCAAGGCTTTTAAGAATGCCTCTCTGGCCGTACCATTCTGCACACTTCTAGAAGCACAGAGTTAGCTCTAAGAGGATCAAGAGACACGCTGCCCAATAGAACACTGTGGAACTCCAAGTCAGAAGGCAGGGCTTTGAATCTTGCTCCTCCTCCTATCAGCTATTTGACATTAGACAAATTTTGTGTTTCTTGACCCCTCGTTCCTTCACCTCAAAAATGGGGGTACTAATAAAAATCTCACTGAGCTAGTGTTAGGACTGAGTTGATATATGCAAAAACCAAACAAACAGAACATCCCAAAACCTCACCTAACACAATGCCTAACACACAGTGAACTCTCAATATTTGGTTAGCATTATCCTGTTGCAAATACAACACTTAGTAATATGATTTAAACAATCAGCTGATAGTAGTTGGGTACAAAGTCTTTGTGTTGTGCCATAGATTTCTGAGCTTGGCTTCTGATCTTCTCCTGCTTGAAGCTGTTGTAATTTTGTAATAACTCATCAAACTTTTACCCACTAGTTTGAGGATCCACTGATGATTCCTGCCTGAATTAATTATTATTATGATAGAAAACTTCTAATTCTATCATTCCTTCTATATTTATTAGTTTGGATTCTACTATAAAGAAGAGCTTTCTTTTCTCTATTTCTTCATACCAGTTTACTTATATATATTTATACTACAAACAATATAAATATATATAATATAAATATGTAAATATTTATATAAATAACTTTGAATGTATGTTATATCTACATATAATACAAACTTGTTTATATTAATGGATTCTTATTTTATTCAGAGGGTTATAATCCATTATAATCTTTATTTGTTTTGATTCAAATTGTCCCAGATTTGGCCAGTAGAGACTCATTCAAGTTGATTCCCTGTTCTTTAGACATAGTCCCATCATTCTTTGAGCACATCTTTATTTTCTGTTACTACAAAATGTTTCAGTCTCACCCTGGACTAACTGAGTTCTCGTCCTGAAATCAGTCTCCAAAGTACGTACTTCTCCAAAGTACGGATTCCTTTCAAAGGAGAATGGAATTTGAAGCCAAATTTTGGGCACTAAGTGTGCTCATTGCTACTGGGGTGTCTTTGCTTTTAGGCTTTATCAGGGCCAGGGCCAAGAAATATATGCAGGTATATATACATATCTCATCTCAGGCCGGCCGGCTGGCTGGCTGGCCATCCATGTTAAAAAACCCAAGTTGATCCTCAGACCTCCAACTATAGTCCAATTTTACATTATCAACTGTAGCCTCCCTCTCATTCTGTATTTTTGAGCTCCCTTCTCCAACAAACTTTGTTTCCATTATCTACAATATATTTATTTGCTCACTCTAAAAATATACAGAAAGTGGTTTCAGAATGTTAGCTACAACACTGTGAAAAACAAAAAAGAATTCAAGATTTCTTGACAGTTCTTTTCAGCCAACAAAGCACATCCTCAAAATACTATTTTCAAAAGTTACTTAGATTAGTTCTTACACACTCCTATTCATTTTTGTTTGTATTTCATTCTAAGGTTTTTTCGTCCATTCCCAATTGATTCTTTGTTTCCAAAGTCAGAATTATATAAAAGGTATCTTCAGAGAAGCCTTGCTTCCCCCATTTCTTTTACTGTATCCATCCCTCTCCTTTCCATCTTATTCCCACTCAACCCTTACAGTTTCTAGTTCATCCTTCCTGTTTATTTTTGCACCAGTGAGCAGATACATGGATATTTTTTATTGCCCCTTCTTTAGTACACAAAAGGTAGCATATTAACAATTGTCTTTTGCACACTTTTTTTTTCACTTAACAATATATCCCATGAATCATCCCATATCTGGTCATAGAGATTTTCCTCATTTAGAACCAAATTTGATCCCAACACTTCACTTGCCTGAAAACCTTTGGTGGCTTCTCTTGAGCCCTTTTGGGTAGGCTTTTCAGCCAGCTCCATAAAAACCTTTATCTGTGGTACAGCTCACCTCCTCATCACTCGAATTCTCTCCTGCCCCACATGCTCCATGTTCCTTCCAGCAAAATCATCCTGTGTCCTCCTAGCACCTAGCAAAGTACCCGGCATGTGGCAGCATCTCAGAAACATTAGTTAATGGACTGACAAACACACCATGCCTTTAATCTACCTGGAATGACCCTCTTTCCTTCCCATAACAAACTACTACCCATACCCGGTTCTAGATTAAAAGTTCCCTTCTCTTCTATAGCTTTTTCTGACTCTTTGAGCAAACTCCGCTGTTCTTCCAGCTGCGTTCCCTTAGAACACACAGGTCCTCTAACTTCTCTGTTGTGGTGGCTGGTGGGCCCGTGCAGGAGACAGACACTCAAACAGATAATTAACACACATGATGGGAAGTGTAGTGGTACGGACATGTACAAGGAACCGGGGGGCCATCTGGTAGTAGGCATGCCAGGTGGGGGTGGAAGAGACTCCTGAAGGAGCTGAGGAGGAGCAATGAGACAAAGGTGTATTTTGCAACAATTCCACAAATACTCATTATCACTGTTGTTCCACCGTAGCTCAGCGCTTGGCTTCGTGGTGGAAGAAGCTGTACCATTTACCTCCACCAGGAGAAGTCAGGGGCCTGGCACATGGCCTGACTCCCCAGACGGTCACTGCTGACCACCACATTCGCTCAGGACGGCCCCTCTGGCTTTCTGCCTTTGGCAGAGATGGCAGCTCCCTCACGTGAGGTTTGCTCCAGCTGACATTGCTCAGCATTTCCCTTTCAGCAGCCCACTCAACACGCCCCTCTCAGAGGCTCTTTACAGTATGCACAGTCTTCTTATTACCACCCTGAATATCCTTCCTGACAGGAAAAGAAAAGGTACTAGGGTTTTCTAAATAATGCTCAGATTGGGTGTTGTCAGCCTTGGATGGGAGAAGAGTGTGTTTTATGTCCCTGTGGCTATGCCACTCTGAGCGCTTGCTTCGGCTCCCCGGGCCTCAGTTACCTTGTCTGTAAAATGAGGGGGTGGGGATAACACACCTTCTAGCTCTGCAATTTCATATCCCGGATCAAATTCTATTTGTTCTGTACAGATGTCAGCATGGAAATCACAAGTCAGAAGGAAGACAGCACATTCAATGGGTGTTGACTTGCACCCCAGGTCTCTCTATTCATCAGAATGAATCAGCCATAGCCAATTACCCAGAACAAACACCTCTTCATTCTCCTCCCTGCTCTCATAAAAGCATTAATTCATGAATATGGCATCAGATTGGGGGAGCTTATTTATGTGCACACGATGAGTTATAACAAAACCATAATGAGTACTTTTTTCTAAGGGAAGAATGACTAAAAGCTAGAAAGATAAGAACTCCTCTCTCTTCCCAGACTTGTGACGAGTCACATTTTGATAACTGTCCTATGTCTGGGCTTGTGCGCCTGCGGATCCTTCTTAAACTCTGTGACTCCTACGCTGCCTCTGGAGTTCAGTTCTAGTGTCACCTGCTCTAAGAAGCTCCCTTTAACTGCCTGGCCTGGGCTTGGCATGTCTTCTCTGCCCTTCAGTAGCTCCTCGGGCTTTTCTCCATGATGGCACTTGTCACACTGCAGTAGACTTGCCAACCCTTCCCTGTGAGACTCTGAGTTCCATCAGGGCATAAACAGTGTCTGCCTGCCAGCTTTGTGGCTCTAGCTACTGTAAGATTTCTTGGGGCTCATTTCTTGACCAGTAGAAAAGATATTCTCAACCTTTTTTGACTGAGACCATTTGCACAGAGCAAAAGATCCTACCATACCTGTTTGCATTCCCAATGGGAAAATAATTTCAATACTGAAATTCTAATTTTAATATTTAAATTGCAATTTCAATATTAAACTCTAAATTCAATATTAAAATTCTAATTTTAATACTAAATAATGCATGCAATTTTAACCTTAAAATAATGACCTGTAAATTTGTAACTATAATCTATAAACTTAACAATAGTCACTTTATTCAGCCTAGCCAATTTAGGAGTTTTTTTTTTTAACATTTATTTATTTTTGAGAGAGAGAGGGTGGTGGAGAGAGAGAGAGAGAGAGAGAGAGAGAGAGAGCGAGCAGAGGAGGGGCAGAAAGAGAAGGAGGCACAGAATCCGAAGCAGGCTCCGGGCTCTGAGCTGTCAGCACAGAGCCCGACATAGGGTTCGAAATCACGAACCGTGAGATCATGACCTGAGTCGAAGTCAGATGCTTGATGGACTGAATCACCCATGTTAGGAGCTTTTAAAGTTGTTTGAATTCATTAATGAATTGCCACTTTCACAGTATAGTTTATCACATGGGGGTCCCTCCAAAACTCATGCCCATTTTGGTCCCTTCTCCTTGAGTCTGGGCTCTGCCTACGATTTGCTTTAACCGAAGGAATGCAGAAGCGACATTGTGCCAGAGTCAGGTCCAAGCCTGAAGAAGGCCCAACAAGCTTCCGCTTTTGTGTGCTTGGGAGCATTGAACACTGTGCTTGGGAGCACAGTGGAAGGCTTCACATTACCTGGAGGAGAAGTGAGCCACCTAGCTGATGGTAAAAACTAAAGCCCCCTCTGGGCGATCCCATTGAAGCCATTCCAGCCAGCATGCAGTCACTTACGCTGTCCTTGCTGTGCTGCCAGACATGGAAGACAAGAAGCTGTTTTGGATTTTACTGCCTTAATAGACATGATGTGGAGCAGAGATAAGCTGTCCCTGATGAGCTCTGTCTGAATTCCTGATGCACAGAATCATTCAGAACAGTAAAATGACTGTTGAGCCATTAGATTTGGAGGCAGTTAGTTATGTGGTCACAGATAACCAGGGCAACTACAGAAGCACTTTTGGGTGCACAGTACATATGTACCTGTTTAGCAAGAGAATAGGCATGATTCAAGCTTGAACTGCAACCTGTTCATGTCTTAAAATCTAGTAATTGGGAAATTATAGGCCTAAAATATTTTTGAGGCAAGTGTATGTCACTACATGCTGTGAGGTTAACCAAATATCCTCCAAAAGCTAATATGATAATGATGAAGTTAAATGAACCCTAATTTCTAATTAAAAGGCAAGAATAGCAGTAGCCGAACACCACAACCAACTCAACGCAAGTCTGACACTGCAGGAAAGCAATGTCACTTTCCCGTAGGTCACAGGGTTCTAACCATCAAGCTGAGTGAGGAGGCAGTAAGTCGCTGAGTATTTAGAAGCAGCCAGACTCCACAGATAACTGAATTAGAGCTCCCTGGGGAACACAGTAAGGGGCTAATTTGAGTTTATGAACAGCAAATATGAGTAATCCCTAATAACTCATTTAATAAATTACCAGTGTATATTCCTTGTACAAACATAAAAATATAAGTCTTGGGATTGTGTGCTACCTGTAACAACTTAGAGAGGACTTGCATTTAAGGACTTTGCATCTCATCTGCACCCTCAGACTACACATAAGAATCCCTGCTCTGGGGGCAGTGTGAAAATGTCAAGCTGGACAAAGCTGTCCAGGTGGTGGGGAGCGGGGGGGGGGGGTTGCCGTGCAGGCTCCTGGGAGAAGCTGAGACCTGATACTCAAGGGGGGCTGCCTTTAGCACAGGCAGGCAGTGTCAGGCTGGGAGGCATTTACAGCCCAGGGGTATCATAGCTTGTGTGGGGGACACTTGTTCATTTAATTGTCCACCCGTTCCACACTTCACTCCAATAGTATGCCATAGCAGCAACCTCCATTTATAGACTACCACACATCTGGTGCTTTGCATCCTTCATCCGCAATAGCCACCAAACCCCGTGAGGGAGCTATTTTTTTATGCCATTTTACAGCCCTAACAACAGTCCCAGAGTGATTCTCCCAAGTTCATCCATCAGTAAGTGCCAGAACTATTATTTGTACCCAAGTCTGTTTGGTCCCGAAGCCCATGGTCTTTCCTTTCATTATGAGACAATAAAACAAGTAAGTGCCGGGCCCTGTGTTAGGTGCTGATACCATCAATAAGCCAACTATGGAGGACATAAACCCTCATCCTCAAATTGGAAGGTAAACTGGAAGCCAGAGGAAAAACCTTGGCCTGCTCCTGGGAAGCCAATAAATAGTATTTGAGGAAAATAACTACATTATATTAAACATGAACACAGAATAGAACAGAATGTAAACTATGCAGGAAGCTTGAAGTAAAACATGAGACTTCAAAAAACTTGCTCTGGCACTTGGGTCATCTCTGCTCTTTCCATGTAGGAGAATGTAGTCTTGGCTTTGCTGCTGGGGGAGCTACAGTGGAAATGCTGAAAAAATGGCCTCGCAAATAGCAACACCAAGACCTGATGTAGCTCCAGAGCTAAGGGATGTGAGGGGTGCTGGGGTGACGCAGGGAAAGGATCATGAGGGGAAATTACTACTTAGGGAAAATGACTCCTATCCGGTCTCAGGGGGCCTTCTTCCCAAAGCATTAAACACAAGTATGGCATTGAAATTAGACCAGAATTTCAATCCTGGCTCTACCACTTGCAATTATGTGACATTAAACAAGTTGTTCTTCATTTCTAAATGAAAATAATAGGGGCACCTGGGTGGCTCAATTGGTTAAGTATCCAACTTCAGCTCACGTCACAATTTCATGGCTTGTGAATTTGAGTACCACGTTGGGCTCTGTGCCGACAGCTCGGAGCCTGGAGTCTGCTTTGGATTCTGTCTCCCTCTCTCTCTCTGCCCCTCCCCCACTCACACTCTGCCTCTCTCTCTCCCTCTCTCTCTCTCTCTCAAAAATAAGTAAACATTTTTAAAAAAGAAAATAATAATAATAGTAACACATGTTTCACAGGGGGTTGGTATGAGAATTATTTGTATAATGTTTACGAGAGTCATAGCAAGTACAATTTCCTAATAGTGGTTCTTCAGGCATGATCTTCACACAAGCAGTTACTGGCACTGCTGGGAACACGTAAGAAAAGAAAATTATTCGTACATACCATAGACCTACAGAAATTTAGGGTGGCCCCGTAATCTGTGTTTTACAGAGCCCTGGAGATTCTGACACATGCCAGTGTTTTGTAACCACTGCTTTACTTTAATGTAATGGACAGGACTGAGGGGAGAAGCTTGGGATACCAGGAGCTATTCCTTCTTAAGAGGGCCCTAAAGTAAAGCAGTCAGATCTCTCGGTTCTACTTTCCTGAGATAGGAAAACATCATAGAGAAGCCAGAGCCCCATGATTGCCAGATGCCTGTTATCCTGCCTTAGTTACTAAAATTCTCATGTTATGATTTATATTCCCTACAGAATTTCCCCTTCTTTGCGATCTGGATCTGTGTTTCATATTCCTCCATTTTGTGCCAAATGTATCATCTGGAGAGGGCACAGAACAGATAACAGGCGTTCCCTACCATAAAGTGAAGGGCAAAACCCAACAAACAGAAAATCCTGAGAGGGTGAGAATATGACAACTCTATTTCATGGTGCAGTTCACTGCTGTGTCAGAAAGGAAACTGTCAAGAGCTGGGACACCACAAGACATGAGTATGCAGCTTGGCAGGTCTAGAAAAAGACAGCCTGTAAAAACACACTATGGTGTGCTGCACGCTTGTGTTGGTGTATGTTAACAATAACCACGGACAAAACCACACCAAAGAGACAACATTTGTATTTGGAACAGTGTGTGAAACCACATCTAGCTTGGAAAGGCCCAGCAGACCAGGAGGAACTTGTGGTGAGCTGGGCCATGAGCATCCTCTATTTCATTCTCCTCTCCCTCCTCTGCTGCTTACCGCTTCGCATTCTCTAATTCTCCTTTCTGTTTCTTTCCTCTCACTTCTTGCTCCCCAAGAAGCAAGAAAACAACAGCTAAACAACAGCTGAACAACAGCTACTATTTATTGAGAATCTACTGCCTGTTCTACATGAACATAATCATCAAAATAATCTTTCAGAGGAAGAATTAGTATTGCCACCATATGTAGGATCAGACTCCTTGCAGGCAGCTGAGCCACCATTTAAACCCAAGTCAGCCTGAATGCAAAGCACATACTTCTGGTTTTCAGATGTAGGAAGATAATTAAAACCATTTCTAGATTGTAAACTGCCTGAGGATCAATTTTCTGGCTCATCTGAGGAGGCCAGGATTTTGTTTGTGGAAGGGTCTTCCTCCACCAACTTCATAGAATAACAATAAATGCATGGATAATCATGCAATAATAATTAAGCACCATGGACAACGGCACCCGGGGGGTGCTTACACCTCATTCTGACTCCAGACTACATGTCCCTGCGTGGGCCTCTTCATTCCAGAGGTATCTAGGTCCCAGTTTAAGAAACACCTCATATATAATAGCTAACCTTTACAACATGCCAGACTGTTGCAATTAATTTATGTGAATTATCTGGTTGACTACTCATAACAACCCTATGAGGAAGATCAAAATATCTTGCCTATTTTAAAGATGAGGAAACTGAAGCACAGAGTTTTAAGTAGCTTCTCCTAGGTCATGTGGTTATTAACTGATGGATGCACGACTCAAATCCAGGTAATTTGATGCTGGAGGTTGTTCTTCACCAGTATGCCACGTGACACAAGATAACAGGGGCACTAAAATCACACAGCAGTACTTGGTGTCAGAGAGTCATCAAGAAAATACAAATACATCTATAACAAATATATTTTAAAATATAAATAGTCTTATTTGAATAAAGCACAGAATCTAAAACATTTCATAGGGGACTCATGAATTCCAGTTTCAGAAATACCACAGTTTGATGGAGTTTTGGAAACTAGGAAGAAAGACACATTAATTTCCCAAGAAAATCAGAGAAGGTGGAGTGGTATGGCCTGGAGCCCTTGGGTCTACTGCTGGTTCTGACATTTAGTAGCCAGGTGACTTTGGTCAACTGACTTCTACTCTCTAGACCTCAAGTTCCTCATCTAGCAATTGCAGATAGTGGAGTCGTAATACTTAGGGTTCCTTCCAAGAGTAACTCCATTTTCCTTCCAGAAATGTTAGACACCAACTCTTTGCCATGACAGCATCTGTTGCCATCATTTTAGGCTGGGAGATGTCACTTGTTTTTATATTCATTTAAATTATACTTCATTGGATAGACACAATAGTAAGATACTACTGCCACAGTATCAAAACCAGGTAATATCCTTGTTGGTGAGAAAGCAAGAAAATTGAAACTCTCCAGCAGGGTTGGTATGGAAGTAAATTAGCCAATATAGCCCTATGTATCAATAGCCTCAAAATGTCCATTTCCCTGTAATTTTATTTGTGGCCGAACTGTTCATAATAACAGAAATTCCAAACAATTTAAATGTCTCACAGTATGGGACTGCTAAATACATTTTGGTACATGCATCTAATTAAATACTCTGAAATCACTGAAATGCAGTAAAGAATTTTAAAAAATCAAATCCATGGAGAAATGTCTCATACAGATTAAATATCAACAGCCAAAATTTAGTTAAACTATTAAAACTATAACTATTTGTAATAGGTGCTGAGTTGTGCCAACCAGATCTTCTTTCGGGAAGAAGGATTTATTGCCCCAGCTATTTGAGAGTGCTGCTGGCACACAGCTCTTAGCTGTCAAACCTTTTTAGGAATTGCCTTAGCTGGAAAGAGTTGCCTTGCCTGAGGTCATGCCCCCTCTCTGGACAACCCACATCCAATTCCTGAATGATATGAAGGGGAGGGGTATAAAAGCCCAGTCTTCTCAGCCAAAGGAAAACAACCCAGCAGGGCCTTCCCAGTCCAATTTCTTCCTTTGCCAAATCCTGCTCTGTCCCTTCCCTTCCTCAAGTGGTGATCCCAAGAGCACTCCCTTTGAAACGAATAACCCTCCTGCACTGCAAGCTGCATCTCAGAATCTGTTCCCCAGGAAATTGGATCCACAACAATATGGAAATTAAGGGGAAAAAGCCTACATATTAAGTAACTTCTTGCTTAAAAAGAAAATGAAAACATGGAAGTATTACATGTCAATTTAGGAAATATGCCATTTGGTTATAACAATGCTTAAAGGACATGTGTGGCCTTAAATGGATTTCTTATAAAACCAGAAAGATGGAAAAAGGTGAACTAAACCTCAGCCCAAGAAGCCAGAAAAGGAAGAAATCTAAATAAAGCTGAGGAGGGCAGTACTAAAGGCTGAAAGTAATGGGCTTGTACCCAAAACAAGACAACTGGACAGTTCGTAAATAAGATCAAGAGTTCTTTTGGGGCCCCTGGGCGGCTCAGCTGGTTAAGCACCTGACTTTGGCTCAGGTCATGATCTTGCGGTCAGTGAGTTCAAGCCCCGCATCGGGCTCTGTGCTGACAGCTCAGAGCCTGGAGCCTGTTTCAGATTCTGTGTCTCCCTCTCTCTGACCCTCCCCTGTTCATGCTCTGTCTCTCTCTATCTCAAAAATAAATAAACGTTAAAAAAAATTTAAAAAAAAAAAGCTCTTTTATTGTTTTGAAAAAAACCCAATAAAATAAATAATTCTTTAGGGGGAGAGAAAGAGAGAGGTAGAGAGAGAAAGACTGAGGTAGAGGATGGGGAAGGAGAGGGGAAGGAAGAAAGGGTGGAGAAGAAGGAGAAAAACTGGCAATATTAGGAATGCAAAAGGGGGCATAACTGTAAGTTAGAGATTTTATTAAATTATGAAAAAATAAGACAGCAACTTTATAGCACTACATGTGAAAAACAAGATGAGAAAATTCTGAGAAAACATAAATTATCAAAAGTGACTCAAAAAGTAGAAAAACCTGGGGCGCCTGGGTGGCTCTAGTCGGTTAAGCCTCTGACTTTGGCTCAGGTCATGATCTCACAGCTCATGAGTTCAAGCCCTGTGTCGGGCTCTGTGCTGACAGCTCAGAGCCTGGAGCCTGCTTCAGATTCTGTGTCTCCCTCACTCTCTGCCCTTCCCCCCCTCTCAAAAATAAATAAACATTTAAAAATTTTTTTAAAAAAAGAGGTACAAAATCCCGACTAGTCAATAACAGATGAAACTGAATCAATATTCAAAAGTCTACTTGCCCCACTCTCCTGGTCTAGACAATATTACAGGCAAGTTCTAAGAATCATCAAGGAACAGATAATTAATTATCTTACATAAGTTGTTCCAGATGTTAAGTTACAGTATATTTTATGAGGCCAGTATAACCCAGTTACAAAAATGGAATAAGGAGAGCACAAATAAAAAATAAATTATAGACCAACCTCCTTACTAAATTAAGCAACTCCCACCATAAACCCCCCAGATTTGGTATACTATTAAAAGGACAATACATGGAGTTTATTTCAGGAAAGCAACGAGATAGATCCAAATTATAAAGCCTATATAATTCACTATATTAACACAATGAAAGAGAAATTCATATGAACATCTTAATAAATTCAGAAAAAAATATTTGATAAAATTCAATACCTAAGTATGATGGAAAAGCAAATACACACACACACACACACACACACAGGAGGCACCTGGGTTGCTCACTCAGTTAAGCGTCTGACTCTTAATTTCAGCTCAGGTTATGATCTCAGGGTCATGAGACTGAGCCCTGTTTGAGATTCTCTCTCTCTCTCTCTCTCTCTCTCAACCCCTCCTTCTGCCCCTGCCTCTAAAAAAAACAAAGGAAAGGAAAGGAAGGGAAGGGAAGGGAAGGGAAGGGAAGGGAAGAAAAAAAGACATCTCTAAGCGCATGAGAAGGTAAATGGAACATCCTTTACTTCACAATAGCTACTACCAAAACCCCACAGCAAACATCATACTTAAATGGCAAAGTATTAGAAGCACTGCCATTAAAATCAAGGACAAGATAAGGATGCACGTTATGATGTCTACTATTCAACAAACTACTAGAGGTCCTAGGCAATGCAATTAAATAAGAAATAAGAGGTGTACATATTAGAACAGAAAAGAGGAAGCTGTCATAATTTTTAAATGATAGGATAGTATAAAAACCAAGAGAATGAAACAAACTATTAAGGAATTTCAACAAAGTAATTGTATATAAAATCAATATTTAAAAAATGAATTGCTTTCCTTCACACAAGCAATAGCCATTTAGAAAATATAGAATAGAAAAAGATCTCTTTCAAAATTTTAATGAAAAGTGGAATGTTCTCAGAAATTAATAAGAAATGTGCAAGACCTTTATGAAAAAATCTATAAAAATTTACTGAAGGACATAAAGGAAAATCTGAATAAATGGAGAAATCTATTATTCGTAGAAAGGAAGGTTCAAGTTAGATCTGGTACTTACTATGTATGTGACCTTGGAAAAATTTTTAAATCTTAATCTATCTGAGCCCTAGAGTCCTCATGTGTAAAATGAGAATAATGGAATCTCCCTTATAGTTATTGTGACTATCAGAAGTAACAATAGGAGTAAATAGAATTTTAAAAAACTCAGAATCTTCTGCAACATTTTTAATAGTCAAATATATGTATGCAATCTCAAAAAAGACATATGAAAGGATGCACACAAAATATCATAATTAATACCTCCAAGGAATATATAAAAATTAGAAGTTGAGTTTCCAGTATCTGTAATGTTGTAATTATTTTAAAAAGGGGGATATATTATTTGTATAATTTTTAAAATATAAAGGAGATTCCTCTTTTCCCCACTATTTTGGTCGGCTTCTTTCTCTTTTCTCTGGCATAACCCAAATCAATCTTCTCAAAGTTTTCTTACATTGGTTAGAGATCGAAGAACATTGACTTGAAGATAGATGTACTTGAAGGTATTCATTCATACTACATATGAACGTGTATTGTGTGTGGGCTTATAGTATGAACAATGTGCATTGTATGTCTTTTTGTACTTTATGAGTACTGTATGTATATATGTGAATTTCAGTGTTTGTGAACTATGCATAGATGTATATACCACAGTTAAATACCCCTGAAATTTTCCTACACCAGAACTGTTATTCTGTACATCATAGTGTATTGTTTTTCAACTTGAAGTCCTGTTCTATCTTGTATTTATCTTTCCTATCAAGTTTGGTTAAAATAATGATGTTCAAAAGGCAATTATACTTGTACATTCACCCATCTCTTAGTATGTGTAAAATACTCTGCTAGGAGCTGTGGGGGCTTCAGAGATGAATAAGGAGTGATCTCAGTCTTCAGTGAACTGACGGTCCAAGAGGGATGCCACAAAGCTGCCATAAAAGGTATGGTACCAGGCTGTATGAGCTAAGGGCTGTGGAGCTCAGAGACAGAAGAGCTCAGGGTACAATGATGCTCATGTGGTTGATTAGGAAGAATGAATGGAGGAAAAGACTCTCATTTACTAAACACACCTGTCATGCTTAGATTGGGGACAGGAATGGCTGAAATCAAAACGTCAAGACTCCTTTTTGTTTGCTCGTTTGCTTGTTTTTGAGAGAGAGAGAGAGAGGGAGAGAGAGAGAGGTAGAGGGAGAGGGGAACAGAGGATCTGAAGCAGGCTCTTCACTCACAGCCCAGAGCCCAATGTGGGGCTCATAATCACAAACCGCAAGATCATGACCTGTGCTGAAGCTGGATGCTTAGCCAACTGAGCCACCCAGGCACCGCAAAATGTCAAGACTCCTAAACTAGGTCTAATTTAAGAGTTTCTTCATGCTATGAGATTATTTCTTACATTTTCAATTTCAATAAAAATTACAGTTAATGGATGCCTTAGCTCAAACTAATTAGGAGTGTACCATTTCATTTCCCCCCATATCTTCCAAACTCATGAGTTCTCTTCATTTGTGTGTGTGTACGGGTTGGCAGTGGGTGAGATGTCAAGGGGCAAGGCCTGTGGGCTGTAAAGGGCTTCTCCTCCTGTTTTTTCACAATACAGGTTTCTGATGAGGAAAACAACGTGCCAACAGTATCCTACACCTGGAAATCTACATCCGTCAGAAAACAGAAAAGACTATCACCCTGGAGTCCAACAAACCCAAGTCCACACCTCACCCATGACATTTCCTGGATCTGTGGTCTTGAGCACATTAGTTACTCCTCCTTAATCTCTCTGAGCCCAAGTTTTCCCAGCTGGAAAATGGAAATAGTGGTATCACCTTATAGAGTAGGATTAGACATCATGAATAGAGACTTCCTAGCACACTGCCTGGCACATAATGCTCGATGGATGCCAACTGCCTTCCCTTCTTTATCAAATGCAGGCAATTGTGCCAACATTCCCTGATATCTTAAATAAGTGCCCTCACATAGTGGAGAAAGGGGTTTAAGATGAGAGAAGGTATGAATTTAGGGATGGAAGGGAAAGATGATGCTTTCAGAGCTAGCTGTTTTAAAAGATGAAACATTATGGGGTGCCTGGGTGGCTCAGTTGGCTAAGTGTCAACTCTTGACTCTGGCTCAGGTCATGATCTCACAGTTTGTGAGACTGAGCCCCACATCAGGCTCTGCACTGTTAATGCAGTTAGTGAGTGTTGCTTGGGATTCTCTCTCCCTCTCTCTCTGCCTCTCCCCGACTTGTGTATGCTCATTTGCTTTCTCTCTCTCTATCTCTCTCTCTTTCCCTCTCTCAAAATAAATAAACTTAACGAAAAGATAAAACATTGTAAATTTTACCTTCACCGCTAAAACCAATTAGTCAATAAAGCAGAAGACTATGACATAGGCATTTTGTGGCAACTTTTGCTTGCAATGATTAGGAGTGACTGGATACATGAGCTGGATTGGGACACTGGGGGGGGGGGGAGTTGGAGAGAGCACAGAATTAGTCTTTTGGCTGAATGTATTTAATAAATCATCGCCCAATTGGAGAGGCTGGCCTCCCCGGGTGAATCACTCAACTAGACAAAAATACCCGACAGAAATCAGCCCCCACTAAAGAAGAAGAAGAAAGAAAAAAATCATTTGATTTGATTGACATTGTTTTGAACAGAGCGTGAAATAACACGCTGAGCTTAGTTTGGTCAGAAAGACATCCTGTTGCTGATGAAATCACATGCATTTATTCAGTCCTCCAACCATTTCCTAGGTGTGACTTTTAAATATATAAATAGATCTACTCTCAAACTTATCTTCCTCCTACCTCCACCTCCAAAATGAAATAACACAGACTTTCTTCACTTTTTCAATGGAAATGTCATTCTCCACATTCAGTGGGCTTGATAATGGGTATTATTTACCTTCGACCTCCTTCCTCCTCCCAAAATTTCAATACCAAATCAGAAACCAACTTAGCAATTCTTTTATATTATTTCTCAGCTCTGTTCCTTTCTTGTGATGGTACCCCAAATTTCTGAGTAATTGGCTCCATCTTTGATCTTTATAATTGCCTCCTTCCATTTCAGCCCTGTCTGCGCTTGAGTCCTTTACCCTACAAAACCCACCAGTTTCAATTATCTACTTTCTCAAGAACCAATACTTGCCTCTTACTGACTACCAGTTTGTGTTCAACTGCTTTTTCCAAGCATTCAAAGTCCTTTCTCATCTAATCTGAACTGATCTCCCACTAGTTTTAGGCAGACAGTGAAAAACCTGGGAAGAGAGATGATGATGTCATCCACTCTTTCTGCTAACAGTCGGGATTCTGGGACAAAAAGGAAGCAAACAGTGTCAATACTGGCTATCACTTTCTGGGCTACGATTCACCATATGCTCAATCTTCTACCTCCTCAGTGCGGGGGGCATGGATCTCCCTACAGGCTTATGGGGAAGGGGATTGAAGAGCCGGGATAATACCATGAATATGTCCAAAGTGTGGAACTACTGGTAAAACAAAAACAAGCAGGAGAGGGGACATGCTTGGTGACAAATACACCAAGTGTTGTATTTGGTGTACTTGTACACCTGTGTTGTATACAACACAGGCACATGTGGTTACAAAGAGTACTAGAAGCTGTATTTATGCACTGACATGTATCCATGGTCACATGGCTTTGGATCCAAAATTGGTTTATAATGGGGATTCGTGTCTCTGAAGACAGAGCACTTAGGATATCTCATGACTGAGCAGAAAAGGATGAGGAACATATGTTATATCATTGTGAGGATTTTCGACAGGCCACTTGGCCACAAGAAGGAAATGGAGGGTGCATTCCTAGCCACCACTGTTCTGGCACAAGGGAAGCCGGAGCACAGAAAGGGAACCTGTACTAGCTGAATGTCTGCGGAAAGGCTCATTTGGCTAAAAGCAGAGAATCAGACTGGTGTTTTTTTATTTCCCTTGTTGACATGGAGTAAAGAAACTTAATTGAATAATGTCCTCTGGACCTCATTCTGACCAACAGATTTTCCTCGCGTTTTCAACAGAAATGTCATTCACCACATTCAGGGGGCTTGATAATTGGTATTATTTACCTTTGACCACCTTTCTCCTCCCAAAATTTCAATACCAAATCAGAAACGAACTTGCTAGGTGAAGTAGGCATAAGAGACATCTTGAGAGAAAGAAATACTCCTAACTCAGAGGTCATGATTGTCAAAGAGAAATCTGGTTGTAAAAAAATTAAAAAAAAAAAAAAGCCAAGAATGCTAAATTTACACAAGAGGAAAAAGGAATGATTCTTAAATAAATAAAAGTGTAAGACTAATGCATGGGTTCATATCTGAAAAGGACACTTAGAAATAAAGAAAATGCATACAATCATGGAATATATAGGGGATAGGAGTCAACATGGGGGAGAAACAGGGGGACCCAAAGTTCCCTCATCCCTCGAATACAGCAGTATTGAGGCCAGAAGACTTGGAATTCTAGGATTCTGGGCTACAGAGTGACAGAAACATCTCTAGGAGCCCATGGGGACAACTTGGGGGGCCATAGGTGCATGACTGCAAACTGGGAGAGATAAAACGGGAAGCCTAGGCATGGCAGGGAGGGATCCCCTTCTGTGGAGAGACAAAAGGAAGAGAAAGAGAGGTTGTGGAAGGGTAGGATTATATTTGGACAAGAGAAAAACCATGGACTGGGGAATGGAAAAAACGGAGAAAGAACCAATTTCTACCTCATTCTAGGCTTACAAGGCTTTCTCAGGACTGGGGCCAGCCACCCTGTTTGCGTGCCTGGGGAGGAGGGGAGCCAGCCCAGGGCTCAGCAGCGAGCTCAGAGGTGCAGTCAGAGAGAGCAGTCCCCTCCTTTGAGTGTGGTGGGAAGAAGGCATATAGCCGCTCCAAGGACAAAAGACCCTGCAGGTACCCGCCAGCCAGAGGCCCTTTGTCAGCTGGCTGGGTGAAGTGACACTACTCCAGAATTGGGGTGCTCAGAGTGGGATCCTTTAAGACATCCGGGTTTGAATCCATCAGAGCGCCTGGGAGGTGCGGGAGACTGTGGACCAGGTAAAACTGGCCCACTCGCGCCTGCGCAGCACTGTGAGGATGGTCTGAAGACAGTGGTATGGGACACCAGATCCGGGTAGGAGAGACTGGGGTGTTGCCAGTTTTCTTCCCATCACCAACAAGGTGGGGCTTCAGGGGACAGGACAATGGTCCACAGTGGAGGCAGAACCTGTCTACACCAAACCACACCCCTCCATGCCTGGTAACTGCTATCTACCAGAATGAGACTGACACTGCCCGAACCAGACAGTCCCTCCTCCAGACCAGCGCAGCCACTGGTTCCTAGGCACCATCAAATATCAGTAAAGCAGTTTTGCATTTTTCTGATTTGGTTCTTGGTCCATTCTTATTTGGGGTGTGTGTGTGTGTGTGTGTGTGTGTGTGTGTGTATTCCTTCCCTTTTTTTCCTCTCATTTCTTCCCTTCTCTATTCTGGTTGTTTGGTTTGTTTAAGCAGACATTTTTTAATCTATTCTTTTTACCCTTTTTCTGTATCTCTTTTTTTTCTTTATTTTCCTCTCTCCCTCTCTCTGGATTAAGCAGTATAGTTTCTCTGATTCTCTGCCTGGTCAATTTTTTTTCTTCTTTTCTTTTTTCCCACTCCTGTCATTTTTCCCCTTGTATGGGATAAGGCTTCTTCCACCACCCCCTCCTTCTTATATTTTTTCCAGGGTTACTTCAATGAGCAAATCAAAGCACATCTGGTGGAAGGTCCAAACCACCATTAAGACTAGGGAGATAAAGCAACCAGAGTCACAACAGAGAGCACACAACACATTGCAAAACACCTCCCGAAGGGCAGGCCCTGGACAGTGTATGACCCCTTTTTAATACAGTAGTGCTCACAGGTGCAGGACACATAACAAGCTATTAAAACACATAAAGGACAGAAAACTAGCCAAAATAACAAAAGGGAAGAATTCTCCTCAAAAGAAATTGCAGGAAGAAACGACAGCTAGAGAGTTGACCAAAACAGATATAAACAATATATCTGATCAAGAATTTAGAATAATGGTCATATGATTAATAACTGGGATTGAAGAAAGCATAGAAGACAACATAGAATCTATTGCTGCAGAGATCAAGGAACTAAGAAATAGTCACAACAAATTAAGAATGCTGTAAATGAGGTGTAAAATAAACTAGATGCAGTGACAGCAAAGATGGAGGAAGCAGGGGGAGAATAAGTGAAATAGAAGATAAAATTATGGAAAATGATGAAGTTGAGAAAAAGATAAGAAAATACTAGACCACAAGAAGAAAATTATAGAACTAAGTGATTCAATAAAATGTAATAATATCTGTATCATAGGAGTTTCAGAAGAAGAAGAAGAGAGAGAAAGAGGCAGAAGGTTTACTTCAACAAATTATAGCTGAGAACTTCCCTAATCTGAGGAAGGAAGCAGACATCCAAATCTGGGAGGCACAGAGAACTCCCTTCAGATTCAACAAAAATAGGTCTTCTCCATGGCATATCATGGTGAAACTGGCAAAAGACAAAGATAAAGAGAAAATTCTGAAAGCAGCTAGGGGCAAATGGGCCTTAACCTACAAGGGCAGACACATAAGGGTAGTAGCAGAACTGTCCACTGAAACTTGGCAGGCCAGAAAGGAATGGCAGGAAATCTCCAATGTGTTGAATAGGAAAAATATGCAGCCAAGAATCCTTTAGCCAGCAAGCCCGTCATTCAGAATAGAAGGAGAGATAAAAGCTTTCCCAGACAAACAAAAACTGAAGCAGTTCATGACCACTAAACCAGCCATGCAAGGGACCCTAAGGGAGACTCTGTGAGTGAAATGCTGCAAAGACTGCAAAGGTCCAGAGACATCACCACAAACATGAAACCTACAGATAACACAATGACACTAAATCCTTATCTTTCAATAATAACTCTGAATATAAATGGACTAAATGCCCTAACCAAAAGACATAGGGTATTAGAATGGATTAAAAAACAAGATCCATCTATATGCTGTCTACAAGAGACTCACTTTAGACCTGACGACAACTTTAGATTGAAAGCGAGGGGATAGAGAACCATTTATCATGTTACTGGAAGTCAAAAGAAAGTTGGAGTAGCCATTTTTATATCAGACAAACTAGATTTTAAAATAAATACTGTAACGAGAGATGAAGAAGGGCATTATATCATAATTAAGGGGTCTATCCCCCAAGAAGAGCTAACAATTGTAAATGTTGAGGACCCCAATGTGGAAGGAAGCATCCAAATGTATAAATCAATTAATCACAAACATCAGCAATCTTATTAATAAGAATATGGTAACTGCAGGGGACTCCATTTACAGCAATGTACAGATCACCTAGGCAGAAAATCAATAAAGAAACAATGGCCTTGAATGATACACTGGACCAGATGGACTTGACAGATATATTCAGAACTTCTCATCCAAAAGCAGCAGAATACACATCCTTCTTGAGTGACACGGAACATTGTCCAACACAGATCACATACTGGGTCACAAAACAGCCCTCAATAAATATAAAAGAATTGAGATCATGCCGTGCATATTTTCAGATCACAATGCAATGAACTTTAAATCAACCACAAGAAAAAATTTGGAAAGCCTCCAAATGCATGGAGGTTAAAGAACATCCTACTAAAGAATGAATGGGCCACCAGGCAATTAAAGAAGAAATTAATAAATATATGGAAGCAAATGAAAATGAAAACATGACAATCCAACCCCTTTGGAATGCAGCAAAGGCAATCCTAAGAGGAAAATACATTCCAATCTAGGCCTATCTCAAGAAACAAGAAAAACCCCAAAACTTAACAGCACACCTAAAGGAACTAGATGAAGAACAGCAAAGAAACCCCAAGGCCAGCAGAAGAAGAGAAATAATAAAGATAAGAGCAGAAACAAACAATATAGAATCTATAAAAACCCCCACAGTAGAACAGATCAATGAAACCAAGAGCTGTTTTTTTGAAAAAATAAACAAAATTGATAAACTCCTAGCCAGACCTCTCAAAAAGAAAAGAGAGAGGATGCAAACAGATAAAATCACAAACGAAAATGGACTTATCACAACCATTCCCTCAGAAATACAATAATCAGAGAATACTATGAAAAATTAAATGACAACAAACTGGACAAATTCTTAGACACCTACACACTACCAAAACTCAAATGAGAAGAAATAGAAAATTTGAACAGACCCATAACTAGTGAAGAAATTGAATCAGTTATCAAAAAATCTCCCAACAAATGAGTTCTGGGCCAGATGGCTTCCCAGGGGAATTCTACCAGACATTTAAAGCAGAGTTCATACCCCCCCTTCTCAAGCTATTCCAAAAAATAGAAACAGAAGGAAAGCTTCCAGACTCATTCTATGAAGCCAATATTACCTTGATTCCCAAACCAGACAGAGACCCCATAAAAAAAGGAGAATTATAGGCCAATATCCCTGATGAACATGGATGCAAAAATTCTCAACAAGATACTAGCAAATCGAATTCAACAGTATATTAAAAGAATTACTCACCATGATCAAGTGGGATTCATTCCTGAGGTGCAGGGCTGGTTCAACATTTGCAAATCAATCAATGTGATACATCACATTAATAGAAGAAAGGGTAAGAACCATATGATCCTGTCAATAGATGCAGAAAAAGTATTTGACAAAATACAACATCCTTTCTTAGTAAAAACCCTCAAGAAAGTTGGGATACAAGGAACATACCTTAACATCATAAAAGCCATATATGAAAACCCCATAGCTAATACCATCTTCAATGAGGAAAAACTGAGAGCTTTCGCCCTGAGATCAGGAACATGACAGGGATGTCTACTATCACCACTGTTGTTTAACATAGTGTTGGAACTCCTAATCTTGGCAATCAGACAACAAAATGAGATAAAAGTCATCCAAATTGGCAAAGAAGAAATCAACCTTCCACTTTTTGCAGATGACATGATACTTTACATGGAAAACCTGAAAGACTCCATCAAAAAGCTGCTAGAACTGATAGATGAATTCAGCAAAGTCACAGGATACAAAATCAATGTACAGAAATCAGTTCATCAAAAATGAAGCAACAGAAAGAGAAATCATGAAATTGATCCCATTTACAATTGCACCAAGAACCTAAACTACCTAGGAATAAACCTAACCAAAGATGTAAAATATCTGTATACCGAAAACTGTAGAAAACTTATGAAAGGAATTGAAGACGACACAAAGAAATGGAAAAACATTCCATGCTCATGGATTGGAAGAACAAATATTGTTAAAATGTCAATGCTACCCAAAGCAATCTACACATTCAACACAATCCCAATCAAAATTGCACTGGCATTTTTCTGAGACCTAGAACAAACAAGCCTAAAATTTGTATGGAATCACAAAAGACCCCGAATAGGCAATGTAATGTTGAAAAAGAAAACCAAAGTGGGAGGCATCACAATCCCAGCCTTTAGCCTCTACGACAAAGCTGTAATCATCAAGGCAGTATGGTGTTGGCACAAAAACAGACACACAAACCAATGGAATGAGTACAGAACTCACAACTGGACTCACAAATGTATAGCCAACTAATCTTTGACAAAGCAGGAAAGAGTATCCAATGGAAAAAAGACAATCTCTTTAGCAAATGGTGCTGGGAAAACTGGACAGCAACATGAAGAAGAATGAAACTGGACCACTTTCTTACACCATACACAAAAGTAAACTCAAAATGGATAAAAGACCTAAATATGAGACAGTAAACCAAACCCTAGAGGAGAAAACAGGCAACAACCTCTTTGACCTCAGCCACAGCAACTTCTTACTTGACATGTCTCCAAAGGCAAGGGAAATAAAAGCAAAAATGAACTATTGGAACCTTGTCAAGATAAAAAGCAAAGGAAACAATCAACAAAAATAAAAACAACCAATGGAATGGGAGAAGATATTTGCAAATGACATATTGGATAAAGGGTTAGTATCCAAAATCTATAAAGAACTTACCAAACTCAACCCAAAAAACAAATAATCCAGTGAAGAAATGGGCAGAAGACATGCATAGACACTTTTCAAAAGAAGATACCCAGATGGCCAACAGACACATGAGAAGATGCTCAACATCACTCATCATCAGGGAAATACAAATCAAAACCACAATGAGATACCACCTCACACCTTTCAGAATGGCTAAAATTGACAACTCAGGAAACAAGAGATGTTGGCGAGGATGTGGAGAAACAGCAACCCTCTTGCACTGTTGGTGGGAATGCAAACTGGTGCAGCCACTCTGGAGAACAGTGTGGAGGTTCCTCAAAAAATTAAAAATAGAATTACCCTATGACCCAGCAATAGCACTATTAGAAATTTATCCAAAGGATACAGGAATACTGATTTATAGGGGCACATGTACCCCAATGTTTATAGCAGTGTTTTCAATGATAGCCAAATTATGGAAACAGCCCAAATGTCCATCAACTAACGAATGGATAAAGAAGATGTGGTTTATATATACAATGGAATACTACTTGGCAATGAGACAGAATGAAATCTTGCCATTTGCAACAATGTGGATGGAGCTGGAAGGTATTATGCTAAGTGAAGTAAGTCAGAGAAAGACAGATATCATATGTTTTCACTCAAATGTGGAATTTGAGAAACTTAACAGTGTCGCAGACTATGAGTCTGGAGTTCTCTCTTGTCCAGCAAGAGAGCGGACACAGAATTGAATATGAGAGAGCTAATGTCCAGGAGGAGACAAGAGTCCCGAACAGGGGTTTCGTCTCTTTATTGAGCTCACAAGATATTGCCGACATGGTGAATGTGAAGAAAACAAGACCTTACATACGTGAACGTGGAGACAACAATCAGAGAGTAATCATTAACTTGTATAAAAAGCAAAAGGTCGGGGGGACAAGTGGAGTTTGTGATCAAAGTACAATAGTATACTGGCATCAGATGGAAAGTACTTGTGATCCCATTACAATATCTCGCTAGCTAACCTTGGGCGTTTTTGCCCCGTGGTGGCAGCTTTCCTCCCTAAGCTTTTTTCCAACTCATTTATGTAAGTAGAACCTATTTCCCCCACAAACAGAAGGCCATGGGGGAAGGGAAGGGGAAAAAATAGTTTCAAACAGAGTGGAAGGCAAACCATAAGACTCTTAAAAATAGAGAACAAACTGAGGGTTGATGGGGGGGTGGGGAGGGTGGGGAAGAGGGGAAAACGGGTGATGGGCATTGAGGAAGGCACTTGTTGGTATGAGCACTGGGTGTTGCATGTAAGCGATGAATCATGGGAAACTACTCCTGAAGCCAAGAGCACACTGTATACACTGTATGTTAGTTAACTTGACAATAAATTAAATTAAAAATAATAAACAATAAAATATATTAAAAATCATGCAATATATAGAAAGATGGCACAAATTTATACAAATTACATCATTAAAAAGTAGCTCAGAATGATCTGAAATTACTAATACAAACAGCAACAACAAAAACCACTATGTTGGCAAAAAAAAAAAATTTGGATGAAGTTTGGGAAGTGGACTGAGTGGACTGGTTAATTTCTGAACGATAAGAGCAAAGAACAGTTTGGTCTATTGCTTAGGAACAAGGATGACCAGGAGAACTTTCAGTGGTTACTGAACCACTTTTATTGATCTCTGAAGAATTTTGGAGAATAACAACAGCAATAATAAGAAGCCAAAGGTCTAAAAACAAGCTTATTTAATCTTATTTTCATTAGCAAAAAAGTGGAAGAATACAGATTCTACAAACTACAAATAGTGTGACCATAATATTAATCTTAGCCAAGAATCCAAATCATATTTTAAAAGGATTTTAAAATAAAAATCACAAATAATTCCACTACCAACTACAACCAGAATTAACATTTGGCTGTAAATTCTTTCTAGAATTTCCCCGTGAATAGATGCATGCCCTTCTTTTGTTTTTAGGTTTTGACCTTTTTATCTCTTTTTTACTCCTTTCACTTAACAGAATATGGTGACTATTATTTGGTGTTACTAAACATTCTCTTACATATACTATCGTTTTCCATGGCCACCTAGTACATTCTACACATACATATTTCATTATATAAATGAACCATAATTTATGAATTGTCCCCCATTTTATTTTTATTACTCATTTCTAATATTTAGATACTATGACCGTTATTATTTCTGCTTTGAGGAATTTCCTGAGGTTTTATCTGTAACCTAATATACAACTGATTTTTGTAAATGTTCTTTGAACCCTGAAAAAAATTTTCATTCTCTGTATTTTGGATATTATGCAGCATATATTCAACGTCTTTTTTTCCTTAATTTTTTTTAATGTGTATCTTTGAGAGACAGAGAAAAACAGAGCATAAGCAGGGGAGGGTCAGAGAGAGGGAGACACAGAATCTGAAGCAGGGTCCAGGCTCTGAGCTGTCAGCACACAGCCCAACGCCAGGCTTGAACTGAAGGACTGCAAGATCATAACCTAAGCCAAAGTCAGACGCTTAACCAACTGAGCCACCCAGGCACCCCTCAATCTCTTTTTTTTTTTTTACATGTTTATTTATTATTATTTTTTTTTTTTTGAGAGAGAGACAGAACACAAGCAGGGGAAGGGTAGAGAGAAAGGGAGACACAGAATCTGAAGCAGGCTCCAGACTCTAAGCTGTCAGCACAGAGCCCAACGTGGGTCTTGAACCTACAAACTGCAAGATCATGACCTGAGCCGAAGGCGGACGCTTAACCCACTGAGCCACCCAGGCACCCTGTAATTATTCAATCTTCATTCAGTATTCATTATATTACACAATTCCTGTATTTATATTATTTCTTGTTTGGTTGGTTGGTATATGAAAGCCTGAGCGTGGCATTTTAAAATCTTTCACCACTAGCATAGTTTGGGTGCAACGTCAGTTAATGCAATCAACATTTATTAATGCATATATTTCCATGACAGTATATCTGCACTGCGAATTGGACTCTTTGTTTAGATAAAACAACCCTCATTGCCTTATTTAATGATCCTTGTCTTAGCTGCATTTTGTCTTCTATCAATGTCATGGCTTCTGCTTTCATGTTTGTTGCATCTGCCTGCTACCCTGTCTCAGCATTTTATTTTTAATCTTTGTACATCATTGTATTTCGGGGATGAACATGGTAAATAACATATGGTTGAACTTTACTTTCTGATACAAGATGAAGACCTTTATTAAAAATGGGTTATTTAGGGGCACCTGGGTGGCTCAGTCCGTTGGGCGTCTGACTCTTGATTTCAGCTCAGGTCATGATCCTGGGGTCATAGGATCAAGCTCCCCCATCCCCACTGGACTCCACACTGAGCCTGCTTAAGATTCTCTATCTCCCTCTCCCCAGTTCACACCCTCTTTCTCTAAGAAATTTTTAAAAAGATATTTTAAAGCGACCACTTGTAAGCTGTTGTAAATAGGTATTGAAGTTCATCATTTTCATGGCCCTTTTAATTTTCAATGCTTCCTTGCCATCTCCTTTATTTTCTGTCTTGTTTCATATGCACTATGTTTTCTTAGACCCCTGGGTTTGGAAGACAGATTAGTGGAAAAAGAAATTCTATAACTATTATTTTTTAAAATTAAATGTCAAGAACAGAATGACTCTCATAGTTGAACCAAGGATTTCAGAACATTTTATTGTCATTGTCCCATCCTTTTCCATAGACTCCAGACAAACACCAGTCTTTTCAGGCTTTTAAAGTTGTCATCTGGGGCTTTAAATCCCAACTTGTTGTCTCATAAATTTTTGTGACAATGCATACCTTCTCTTTGAATATATTTTACTTTTGCATAAAGTTTTATTTTTTTCTTTTTTTGAGAGACAGCATATGCACACATTTGAGCGGGTGAGAAGCAGAGGGAGGAGAAAGAGAATATTAAGCAGGCTCCACAACTTGGGCTCGATCTCATGACCATGAGATCATGACCTACACCAAAATCTAGAGTTGGAGGCTTAACTGACTGAGTCACACAGGCGCCCCTGCGTACAATTTTAAAACTGGATTCACAACAATAATTTAGACATCTCTTTTTAAATTGGCTTCAGTGCTAATTGCCTATCTTTTATAACATTACTTTCTCCAAATACTTGATTTGATTTTCAGTAAAACAAACTGTGCTCATTGGTTGCACCTAATAGGTTTTAACCTTATTGGGTTTTAGTTTCCTTGCAATCCCTCCATATTTCATTTGCATTTTTGCATACCATATTTCATTTTCATCTCTGCCTGTTCTCATTCTCTTCTGATTTGTAAAAGCCACGGTTCCTTGCCCTCTTAAGAGCATTCCAGTCTCCTAAAATATTCTTTTAGATCCAGCTGGAAGAGATCATTTATTTTCATTCTGTATGCTATTCTTTACACCCTTCTCTTGCATTTTCCTTAGTTCCTTTCTGTTTTACTCTTCACTCATTCTTAGAGAAGGAAGCATTCTACAGATTTGATGCTTGTCAAATAACAGGTTCTGGATCTTATTCTCACCGAATGCTAAATTAACAGTGGCAGGTAGATATGCACACGTCTCAGGTGACATCAGGTTTCCAGAATACATTATCCTAGGGTAACTCTACTTGAATTTTATTTTCCTCTTAGTGCTAAGACAATTTCTACTTTTTGGAATTATCACAATACTTCACAAAATGATCAAAACTTCTCAACATTTCATAAGCATCTTAATAGATCTATATTCTTTATTCATGAATGTGAAATCCAATATATATCCATTGCATCAATTCCTTATATCCTTAAAATTCTTTACATACTCACTTGTCGTCACTCAACAAGTGACATACTCACTTGTTGAAGATTGATAGAGATACATTTGCCACTGCAGTTGTTTTGACAATTTTTATTTATTTTAATATTTATGTTTTAGAATAAAAATATTCATGGGTGATATGCCTTCTAACAAATTATATCTCTTAGCGACAGTTAATGCATCATTTAATGTTTCCTGCATTAAATTTTATTTTGTCTAATCTTAATATTGCTCTCCTTTCTTTCTTTGGTTTGCATTTTCCTGGTATATTTATACTCTTTCCTTTTTTTTTTTAATACTTTCTGTCCCACTTTGTCTTAAACAGCATATATTTAGAATCAGTTTTTGCCCGATCCATGTCTCTTTGTCTTTTAATAGAAATGATTAAGCCATTCACACTTAATGTGATAACATATTTGACCTCACTTCCATCATCTTATTTTGTACTTTCTTTTTTTATATACCCTTGCTATTTTCTTTATTAGTTGTTATCTTGGCCATACCATTCCAAATCTTTCTCCTAATTTTAAAGTTAAACACCCCATTTGTAGTCCTATATTCATCTACTCTCTTACTTAAAAATGTATTTAGTAATTGATACCTCTCACAGCACAAAATGAGAACTTTAGTATTTCAAGTGTTTTTTTCCCCCTGGAGTAATCTCAGTTTTTAGACCCAGATTATTACCATTAAACTTTTCATCTATTTTTTAATTAAGAATTATTTTATATTTTGCATGTTTCATAACCATATTCATAACATTTAAACATTAAATTTGCTCAACTGGTTTCATTATTCACCTCCTATCTTTTATATCACATCAAATCCATCCCCAAATATTAATATTCATTAATTTCCCTGTTGATCAGAATATTGTGAATAAATGCTTTTTTCCCTAAAGGATTTCAGTGGTCTACTTTCTGTGAACTTCTTTTGTCTGACAATATCTTTTTTCCCCTCACATAATACTGACACAGTTCTGGGTCACAATCTTATTACCTCAAAACTCTGTACCTACACATCAACTTCCTTCTGACATTTACTGTTACAAAATGTTTGACACACGCTTATTTTTTTAAATACTGGTTTTTTTTCTGATTGCATACCAATAGATTTTTTTATCTTATAAATTAGCAACTTCTACCAGAATATACGTTTAATTTTCCCCAGTACACAATGAATATTTTGAATTGAAATCATAAAAATAGTCTTCTATACTTTTTATAACTCATCTTCCATTTTCTCTTCTCCTGAAAAATTCTATATTTTAATGTTTAATAATCTGTTGAATTATAGCTTCCATTTTTTTCACTCATTAGTTCGTTTATGTGTTTTCTATCAGAAGTAGAAGAATTTACAGTCATCTTTAGTGGTCTGCTTCCAGTTTAATTCTGCAAAACATTTTTCATTTTATTTTTATTTTTTTAATATTTATTTTATTTTTGAGAGAGAGAGACAGAGTACGAGCAGGGGAGGTGCAGAGAGAGAGGGAGACACAGAACTCGAAGCAGGCTCCAGGCTCCTAGCTGTCAGCACAGAGCCCGACATGAGGCTGGAACTCACAGACTCAGGGACCGTGAGACCATGACCTGAGCCGAAGTCGGCTGCCCACCCAACTGAGCCACCCAGGTGCCTCACATTTTTCATTTTAAAGGAGGAAAAGTTTCCTAATCTCAGATTGCTCTCTTTTGATAGCTCCTGTTACATTCTTTTCAATCTCTAAATAGAACTTGGAACTGTTTTAAAAACGTTTTCTCCTATTTTTTCAATAGTGTCTATTTTACATGGAGAAATTAGTTTTACATTCTCAGAGGTCTTCCTTATTCTGAACTGCTAAATACTGTTTTCATGAGCTTTGACCATGTGTTGACTGCGAGTGAGTCCCACAGCCCATAGCCATGTGTGCTGGCCAAAGTGTGTCTGAGGAGGCACAGACATGATTGAGATGCTGAGGTGGTGTTTCCCATCACCAACCTGCCTAGTATTAGTATAGTCCCCCGCCACTTAAATATATATGTTTAACTATATGGAGATATAGTATATATTAATATATATTATATACATTGTATATGTATTATGTATATAACATATTATTATATATCTTTTTATTTTTTTAAGTTTATTTATTTATTTTGAGAGAGTGAGAGGCAGAGAGAGAGAGAGAGAGAGATGGAGAGACAATCCCAAGCAGGCTCCAAGCTGTCAGCACAGAGCCCAACATGGGGCTTGAACCCACAAACCGTGAGATCATGACCTGAGCCGAAATCAAAAGTCAGATGCTTAACCAACTGACCCACCCAAGCACCCCCATATACATACCTTTTTAAATGGTGGTAAAATATACATAACATACAATTTATGTTTATTTCTGGTAGTAAAATATACGTGACATAAAATTTACCATTTAACTATTTTTAGGTATACAGTTCAGTGGCATTAAGTACATTCACACTTTTGTGCAACTGCCCCCACCATCCATTCACAGAACTTTTTCATCTTACAAAACTGAAACTCTGTACCGCGACATGATAATGCCTCATTCTCCCCTCCGCAGCCCATGGAAACTACCATTCTCTGTACTTTTGACTATACTAAATACCTCCTATGAGTGGAAAAGTACAGTATTTGTCCTTTTGTGACTGGTTTATTTCACTTAGCATAATGTCTTCAAGGTTCATCCATGTTGTAGCATACATGAGAATTCCATTCCTTTTTAAGGATGAACAACACTCCATTGTAGACACATACAACACTATGCTTATCCATTTATTCACTGATAGACACTTGGTTGCTTCCACCTTTTGGCTCGTGTGAACAATGCTGCTATAAATTTAGGTGTGCAAAAAACTCTTCATGCCCTTGCTTTCAATTCTTTTAGGTATATATCCAGAAGTGGAAATGATAGCTATATGGTATTCCTATTTTTAATTTTTTGAAGAATCATCGTACTGTTTTCCATAGTGGTTTCACCATTTTACAATCTCACCAATAGTGCACAAGGGTTCCAATTCTCACATCTTCATCAACATTTGCTATATTCTTTTCTTTTCTTTCTTTTTTTTTTTTTGACAACAGCTATCCTAATGGATATGAAGTAATATCTCATTACGGTTTGATTTGCATTTTCTTAATGATTGGTGATGTCGAGCATCTTTTCATGTACTTATTGGCCATTTGTGTGTCTTCTTTGGAGAAATGCTTTTCAAATCCTTTTTGAAGCGCATTTTTTAATTGGATTATTTGAGTTTGTGTTGAGTTTGGGGAGTTCTCTATATATTCTGAATATCAACCCACTTTCAGATATGTGATTTGCAAATAATTTTCTCCCATTGTTTATAGTCCCCGTCACTTTACCCTCAAGAGTTGCTATTGAAATTCTTCTACTAGTTTCCTCTTTTTCATCTCCAGGCCAACTTTTCCTTCCACCCTGGTGACTTATGGGTTGGTTGAGCTTTCCCTTGATTCACTCTCACATATACTCTTTATAATGGACTATTGTCACATTTTTTTTTAAGTATACTTATTTATTTTGAGAAAGAGAGAGCAAGCACAAGGGAGGGGCAGAAAGCGAGGGAAAGAGAGAATCCCAAGAAGTCTCTGCACTATTGTCACAGAGCCCGACGTGGGGCTCAGTCTCATGAAATGTGAGATCACGACCTGAGCAGAAATCAAAAGTCAGACTCTCAACTGACTGAGCCACCCAGGTGCCAAAATTTTCTGTTGTCAAAATTTTTGACATGTGGGTTACATGGTATCCTTTTTTGGCTGTCGGTACTATAATAAATATCCTCAAATACTTATATATTAATTTGGTCATTTCAATAAACAATTATGGGAGTAGGTGTGAGTTAAATGGGTATTCTTCATTTCTTATTTTCAAGGCAGTATTTCTCAAAGGTAGTATACCTGCACCAGAATCACTCTGAGCATTGGTAAAAAAAAAAAAAAAATTGCTGGTTCTGGGCCCCTACTCCGCATCTCTGAATCAGAATCTCTGATGGATAGTCTCCAGGCAAAAATAAAAATTCAAGAACTGCTAGGTTGACGGCTGCCATGTGAGCACTTGGAAGAGAAAGCAATGATTCCCTGGAACAAACCAAAGTTCACTCAGAAGTCATAGCAGGTGATTCTTACGTCTTTTTGACAGGTATATTAGTTATGCAACTCAAAGACAGGAGATTTGACAAAGCTTCCCATGAGCCTTGCAGGCATGAAGGAGAAACTGTTGAATGCAAAGACAGGGATAATGTGCATGCGAGATCATGACCGGAGTGCAGTGTCCACCGTGGGTTCTGACATGCCAAAGTAGGTTTTTAGAGAAAGTGTAATGCACTGACAGGAGGTTTGCCAGAGAAGTTAAGAAATTAAAAACCCTATAGAAGAATCACTGAGAGAACTTCTTCTTTAGCAATGATTCTTAACCCTGTTGAACAGTCGTGTCACTTGAGGGTCCTTAAAAATACTCAGGCCCAGGTCCTAACCCCAGACCAATTAAATTAACATCTCCAGGAGTAGAACGCAGAACTGACAGGTCTGCAATTCTCTCCAGTTGATTTTAATGTTCAACCGAAGTTGGGAACCACTGATCTAGAGAAAAGGACCTTGATTACAAATTTGTGACACTCCAATGTAGAAGAGGAAGACAAGAAAAAAAAAATCCATGCTTGATAATTCACCTGGCAGAAGTGACGCTGAGAGTCTAGATGAGTCAGCAAATGGCTACTGGCATAGCTCACCTACCAAGCCCAGACTCTCAGTGCTGTGAGAAACTTCCTTCCCTTATTGAAGAGGCATGGATCTCTTTGACGGGAATCTTTCAGATATTGGCAATACATATATCAAGATAAATGAAAACTGACTCCCATGATCTCATCAGCTCTTGTGGTTTCACTTGCCACTTACACTGATGATTCCCTAATCTGGGTCTCTAGCCACATAGCTCATCTGTCAACTACATCTCCACCTGGATCTCTCACTGACTCTTAAAATGGAACGTGCCCCAAACTGAATCATTATTAACCCTGTCTTTTCCCCTGTTCCTTGGTTCTCATGGTCACTGGAACCACTACCCTTCTGGGCACACAAGGTAGAAGCCTGAGAGCTACGCTTGACTCATGTGCCTCCCTCACTCCCTCCACATCCACTTAATTACAAGTTCTTTCTTGATTCCTTCCTTCCATCTGTCCCACCTTGTTCAGTCCTCATATTACCTAAATTCCCATGGAAGCCTCCCAATGGGCAGCCCTGCTTCCTGTCTTCTCCCCTCCCAACACTGCAGCTAGAAGGATTGCTCTAATGTTAAAATCTGAGCACGTCAGTTCCCACTTAAATTTTCCCAGTGGCCCTCCACTTTCTATGAGAAAAGATCTACATTCTCTTGGTTGACAGACAAGACCCAAGTGCCCACATTTCCAGTCTCACCTCCCATCACTTCTTGAATCACAGTGTGCTCCAGCAACACGGAGCTGCAGACAAGAACTGCCTCTGAGCCATTGCTTACAGTTTCCTCTATTATCCACATTCACTTCTTCACTTCTACCCATCCTTTGAATTTCAAGTGAAGCTCATCTACTCCAGAGAGTAACACCTGACCTCCTTGGTCTAATACTTTCCTAGGCTTGGGAGGTGACCCCTCCTCTAGAATCTCATCTAAAGATAATGGTACACAATTTCTGGCTCTGTTCCATCCAGTTCCCAGAAAACTGGTTGGTCTTATCCCCAGAAACTTCTCCTATGCCTAGCACAGAGGGGATGTTCAGTATATATTTGCTGATCTAATGTTAGTCAAGTGATTGGGCGAATTTCCTCAGGAATGCATTTGCCAATTATTTGCATGATTTAAGAATTAGGAACAATGGAAGCTTTGGGGTAGAGAGGGAATTTCCCCAGCTACAGGAACATGTAACTACTGGCTTCCTAATGATTGATCAAAATCACTCTGTGATCAGCCAAAGGCTGCTGGACATCCTGGCATGAGAAAAAGGAGGGGACCAACTTCCACAGTGGGTGTCCTGGAGTCAGATTCTGAGGATTATGGACATATTTGTTGATGAAACTTTGGGTTGACAAAAGTGGCAAACTGGATGAGAACACCCACCCCACTTTGCATAGACCTCAAGGATTCTGGAAGGAATCTTCTAGTCCTTGCAGAGACTAAAACAGCTTTCTGTAGCTCTACTTTAACTGAAATACAGGGACACTGAGGCAGCTAGTAAAATGCTGTGGGCCACCATACAAGAGCAGAGAAGTGGAGAAATACAGCAAGGAATGAAAACATCTGGGCCAAACATTTCAAGCATGTCAGCATCTAAGGGTCAAAGTGGCCTTGCTGACCTCTGGCTACTTGGAACTTTCATACCAGATCAGCCATGAGGGAAGCAACAACTCAGTTTCTGTGTAGATGACACTGTTTATGTCTTAAGTGAGGAGAGAACTGTCCATGCAGACCACCCAGAAAAGCAAGGTGGGCCCAGATGGCCAGCTACACAGATGGGTCTGGGGTTTGTCAGCTGTGTGCCATTGAGTTTTACCTGTCCTCCCTTTTCTTGCCATAGTACACTCTTCGAGATCCATCCCATGGCCTCTGCTTTGACAAAATCATACTACTGAAATATGGCGGGTGATGTCTGTGCTGATTGTCTCACACTTGTGATTGGAATCAGGAGAGCTCGTGGATTTGGATTGGAATCAGGAGAGCACAGTGTTTTCTCCTAAGTGTGGTACACATGCAAAGAACGGTTACTATTATTATGATTTTTATTATTTCTTTTAAAAAGTCTTTTCTTACATGAACTTTTCTCTCTGTGCCCCTGTTCTGCCTTGAAGACCTTGTACAACTTGGAAAACAAGAGCCCTTAAGCTCTCCCTTACTTTCTCCTTTTAAATCACAATGCCAGGAAAGAAAGATTTTCACTGAGGTATCAATGACTTACAAGGTTAATTCCAAGAGCAAAGTGGACACTTCCTATCAAAAACAAAGGCTGTGTGCTTCTTCAGAAATGAAGATGAGGAGAAGCTGTGCCCTGGGGAAAGCATTGGGGAAGAGTGGGAGACCTCAGCTCATGTTCCTGTCTTGGATGTGTGACCCCAAGCAGGATACTTCCTCTCTCGATGCAGGATTCCTCACTTTAAGATGAAAGCCTGGGATCAGGTTCTCTCTAGTCTCCTTCCCTGGGTTCATCTTCTATGATACTAGAGACTCTTAGATCTGCCTCAAACGAATACAAGTCTTTTGGCCTAATTGAATAATACCCTAGGGTTCTAAGACAACATGCAATTGAGACCGCTGGACCACTCTCCTTAACCTATTCAGAATCATAAAGTTACCCACTATCACCACCACCACCATTACCTCCAGAGCAAAGAAAGTTCTATTTTTTAAATACGAAATACAATGTATTTCTTAAGTTGAGGGGGCTGACGTTAAACCCCAGGGAATATTCTAGAATAGGATGTGTGATTATATTTTAGGACTGAAGTTGTGATCTCTAAGAACTAACAAGGGTTAACTGAAATTTAGGTTATGTCAGAATAACAAAATAACTTCTTTGACAAAGTTATTGGCAGGCAGATCAGGGAAATACCAGTGATAAGGAGTATCTGGACTTTATCAAAACCTTGTAAGATTCCTTTGATAATTTCTTGAAAAAGATGAAGAAATATGGGCTGGGTAATAGTATAAAAAGTTGCATAAACTTTCTGAAAGAGTGCTGGTTACTTATTGAATTAACATCTATCTTTAGGGAGCATATAGTAGAATGCCTCAGATCTTATAATATTCATCATTTTTATCGATGACTTAGTTGAAGAGGTCATGCTCATCAGATTTGGGGATGACTGGAAGCCAGCTGGAAGGAACAGCAAATACACTGGGTAACAGATTCAAAGCCGGAAATATTTGGGCTAGTTGGCACGGAAGACAAAATTGAACAAGATAAATGAGTAATAAATGCACGAGCATGGGGGTGTGGGGCAGGTGATACACTTCAAGAGGAAGTTTAAAAGAGAGTTGTTGTTGTTTTTCAGTTGGTACTAAGCCCAACAGGTTATTATGGATATAGATCCCTAATTCAACCTTACAAAGTTTTAACAGAAATATGAAATGTAAAATGAAGGAGGTAATCATCTCTATTTGGTATTAATTAAGCCTCCCTTGAAATTTTGTATTTTATTCCTTAAGAACAAAGACAGAAAAACTGGAGCAAGGATGGTAACTATAGTTAAGACACTGAAGCCAACGGCCTATGAGGCAGGTGGAGCTGTGCAAAGGGCACAGGGAGGCTGGGGCCGGATCGTGCCATGAATTGGCTGTGAGATCCTAGCCAAGCCAATATTTCCCTCAGAGCTGATGAGAGAACTCCCTAGGGAGAAGCATGGATGCTGGTGGTGGGCTCATCTGCTCTCCTCGGTTTTGCCCTCTGGTCAGATTATGCTATCGGTGGGTTCCTTTCTCCCTTGTCACTCATCCAGGGACAAGACCCTTGAGCCCCCAACCCCAAAATTTTACACTTAATATTCTATTAACATTTGTAAATTATACCAATTTCTTCCCTTGGGAAGCCTTCAAAAATACCCCTCTTTGGGGGCACCTGGGTGGCTCAGTTGGTTAAGCGTCTGACTTCAGCTCCGGTCATGATTTCACGGTTTATGAGTTTGAGCCCTGTGTGGGGCTCTGTGCTGACAGCTCAGATCCTGGAGCCTGCTTCAGATTCTGTGTCTCCCACTCTCTCTGCCCCTCCTCCCCCCTAAAATAAATAAACATTAAAAAGTATTTTAAAAAATACCCTTCCTTTGGCTTCCAGGGAAGTCAAGCTGATGGCAGTTCACATCTACGTTACCCCACACAACATTTACTGAGGTAGTAAGGCAAAAGGCTCTGAAATCACAGGACCCTGAGTTAAAACTCAGCCTCTCCTATTAGCTTTGTGAGTGCTTACCTAGACTTCCTGAGACTTAGTTTTCCTGTCTGTAGAACAGGGTTAATACCAGGTTCATAATGATATGAAGATTAAGTGAGACAACACATGCACAAAATATAGCACAATGTAGAGCACAGAGTAGGTGCCCAATAAATAGTATTCCAATATTACTACTACATTTACTACCACTATCCCTCCTCTTTCTTTCTCCCTACTCCCATTCTCCCTTGGAAGCCAGGAATTTCCAGATGAACATTCTATAGGAAATGTTCCATATGAGCATTTTCTTTCCTTTTTTAAAAATGTTCCTTTATTTTGAGAGAGAGCATGCTACACGAGCGAGGGAGGGGCAGAGAGGCAGAGAGAGAATCCCAAGCAGGCTCCACTCTGTCAGCACAGAGCCTAATGCAGGGCTCGATCCCATGAACTATAAGATCATGACCTGAGCTGATACCTAGTCAGTCGCTTAACTGACTGACCACCCAGGTGCCCCATACATGCATTTTCTAGTATGGTAGCCAGAAGGTATATGTACGCACTACGAATATGACTCATGTGATTGAAAAATGGAATTTTAAGTTTTGTTTAATTTTAATGAATTAACTGCAAATGGAAATACTCCCATGTGGAAATAGCACAGCTCAAGACATCTTGCTGGTATGTTTCTGAGACTGCCTGGCCAGAGCAAATAAAGATGCATGGAACAAGAAATGCACATAAAGCACCCAGTACAGTCCCTGGAAATCTCTCTTATTTCTTCATTTACCACATTTAATTGTCTATAGTGCATAAGTTCTACCTCAGGTGCTGGTGGTACGGTGAGAGCTGTACCTTCAAAAAGCTCACAGTTTAGAGGGGGGTATGCAGGTAAGTGATTTCGCCATAGCGAGGCAAGTGTGTGCACAGGTGCTACGGGTGAAGTGGGGACAGGTCTCTACCTCAGATGAGCAGTCAGGGGAGCCTTCCCAGAAGGATGGTTTAAGATCTGAGCAGTCTTATGTAGATTTCATAGTGGGGACTCAATTAATATTTATGCAATTTACAACAACAGACTATATTCCAGGGCTATGAAACCCAGTGCTGGAGGTGGTGGCTATGAGGCAAACATCGTCTTATGGAAAACTCACACCTAGGGCCAACTTGTTGTCTTCAAAAATGTCCCCTTTGTGTCTTTTTGTATTGTCTAATTCTGTTTCTCTTCTGTAGCCATATCTTCTTCACCTGAGGACATTTTTTCAGATGATGAATATAACCTTATTTTTTATTGCTTTATTTGTAGTCACTAACCATAACTGATTTGGTAGGGGGCAGGGGGGCAGATGCACTCTGTTACATATAAGATAACATCAACTCCTACTGTGGTTTTGTTCTGGAATTCTGATACTTGGTACAAACAAATGGCTCTGTGAACATGGCCAGTATGTGAAGAAACTGTTACAGATTGGTTGGACTGGCTGAACCTGGCTGTGATAGTGACACACATTAACAGAAGTAAGAGTTATTCTAATTACTTCTACAGAGAAGTAGGATCTTTTGCACATTTCCACATTTTACACAATGTTTGATTTGCCCAAGTCTAATATATGACCTCTAGCCAGAGAATTCTGCAACTGACAGCTGCTCACATAAAAGCAGGTAGAGCATTGGGGCGCCTGGGTGGCTTGGTCGGTTAAGCGTCCAACTTCGGCTCAGGTCATGATCTCGCGGTCCGTGAGTTCGAGCCCCGCGTTGGGCTCTGTGCTGACAGCTCAGAGCCTGGAACCTGTTTCAGATTCTGTGTCTCCCTCTCTCTCTGACCTTCCCCCATTCATGGTCTGTCTCTCTCTCTATCTCAAAAATGAATAAACGTTAAAAAAATTAAAAAAAAAAGCAGGTAGAGCTTTATACTGTATGGTTTCCATAATCACATGTGTGTGTATAAGGCTGGATGATACCTATGATTCCTTCTCCCAGGAGGCCAGGGGGATGCTCGTGTGGGGTGGTTTGGTCATGTGAGACCCTTGGTCTGTTTGCGTCTCTAGAGGTCACCTGCTTTGACTGTGGCCGAGTTGCCTCTGATGGATGAACGTGTACATTAGTGTAGCCTTTTCAAAAAGCAGCTTGTCCTGTATATCAGGAGTCTCGAAACATTCATGCCCTTTGGCCCAGTGATTCTTCTTCTGGGAATCTATCCAAAGAAAGTATCTGGAAATGTGTGCAGCAGGGATGTTGTGCAGAGTTATTTGTAGTTGCTAAATGACTAACAGTGTAATAATATACAGCCATGAAAATGATGTTCATGAAGGACTTTTGCTATAACACTAATGGGGGTGTGTGTGTAGAGAAGCAATAGTTACAGAGGTTAAGCAACCACCCAGGACCCAGACAGCCTGGATTTAAATCTTGGGTCGGCCTCTTACTAGTGATGTGGTGTGGGCAAGTCTCCTGAACTCTATGGGGTTGATTACAATACTTGCCTCAGAAAGTCTTCTGAGGATTAAATGACACAATGAATATAAAACACTCAGCACCTAAAATATACAGTTACTAGATACTCAATGTTGCCTCACTATAGATTATATGATTTCAAGGCATAAAAATGACTAGTAAAGAAATATGCCAATATAGTAACAGTGTGGAAATGGGTGGTGGAATCATGAGTGGTTTGACCCTTTGCACACTTTCCAACTTCCCAAACTTTCTGCATCCAACATGAATTACTTTTACACTGAAAGGGTATATCATAAAAGATGTAATACAATAAGATTTTTTCAAAAGAATTTATCACAACAAAATTATACTTCTCTCTTCCTACCCACCCCTTCCAAGGCAGGAGCTGGGGGCAGCCTCCTCTCCCAGGGATTAGCAGGAGAGGGAAGGCCTGCTGGTGTGTGGGTTCTTCCTCCCACAGAGCCTCAGGCGTGCACAGCTGGGACCTCTGAGTGGCACCTGTTGAAAGTGCTCCATGTAGGGGGGGGGGGGAGGGAGGAGAGTTGGAACTGGTGTCCTTAGTAGTTCCTCCTATTTCTGAGAGTCTAGATTCCAAGATGCTCTGATATTTATCATTTTCGTCCCATGTCTTGATTGATCTGAACCAAACACTGAACTGAAAGTGTAAGGAGGGAAAGACTCATCTACTTGCATCCCATCCCCAGACCCGTCCTAGAAAAATACCTGAAATAGTGCCTACCGTGCTACACATAAACTAAGGGTGGCAAAGGAAAGACTTAGATCAGAGATACAACAGGGAAGTTAGCTTAGTTCCTGCTGCTTTATTTAATGAGTATAATTTATATTCAGAACGGAATCTCTGCCAAATACAGCCCTTTCAACAAGACAAACGGCAAAATCCCTCCCACGTTCGGACATATCCCTGGAACGAGGGGGTAGGTTACGAAGCACAAAGTAGGGGTGTGAGAGGGTGTGTGTGTGTGTGTGTGTGTGTGTGTGTGTGTGTACGTGACCAAACTGCGATGACATCTGCCCCTTCGATCTAACGTCCTTCACTGACAACGAGGGTGCCCTGTGCTCCAGCAAATGGGCCGTATTCTACACAAAGCATCTCAGGCACCGAAATCGCGAATTCGTTCTCCCCATTGGAACCTGAGGGGCAGTTCCCAGCCCTAGGTCCTGACCGCTGTCCCTCATCAGTGACTACCCCCGGTCCACATCTCCAGACCCAAGGCGCGCGGCCCCCAGACCCCGAAATGAAAGAATGACCAACAGCGCTCCCCGGCCCTCCCGGGACAGCGAGGTCATCGTATGCTAATGAAGCCAGAGGAGCGGGCCGCGCCTGCCCGGGAGCGCGTAGCGTCGGCGGGTTCTCAGCTCTCCCGCGCGCCACTGCGGCGCAGCCACAAATCACCGCGCGCTGCCGCTGCCGCAGACCCTCGGCCGCGGGGAGGGGGCGTCGTGCCCGCCACTGTGAGTGCCGCAGCTGGATCACTCACATCTGGGGACGCCTCCTCGCTCCCTTCGCAGGCTTTCCACTGCAGTGATGGCGGGGGTGGGGGCGGCGCCTCAGAGTCACCTGTAGGGCTTTTCGGAACTCCGCCGCCCCCTCCGCAAATTCTAGTTCATCCGTCCAGAGAAAGAAAATGTCAGAATATGCAAGGTGAGATGGACCAGTGGAGTTCTGCAAAGCCCCACAGGTGCTACGAGATGCGCGCCCTTCAGGACGCAAACACACACACGGACACACATGTGGTGACTCAGAGACTAAACAGGTCGGCTTTATATTCTTTCCCATCCCTCCTCTCCCTCCCTAGCTTGTATTTGTCAAGGTGTCCGCGCGCTCTCCAGCCTCCCTTCAAGCTCCCCTAGCCCAGAGGCTCTGCGGACTGTCCCAAAGTCCTGGAACCCCACGGGACGGCCAGAGGCTTTGGCGACCAGACGTCAGTAAAAGTATCCCCGCTCCTCGCCGCCCTTGGGCACCCTGGCGCGCGAAGTGGCTACCAACGAAGCAAAGTACACCTAGAAGGGGGGAACCTGGCCAGCTGTTGGGGCCAAGTGCCCGGAGCAACGCTGCCTCCCGCCCGCACACCTTTGGGGCGTGCAAGCTCTTCCCAGTCGAAGCGAGAGCCGATGCCCCCGTGCCGCTCCTGCGCCCTCAGCCTCCCAGGGGTGCATCTCCTCCTGCAGGGGCTTTGCTGCAGGTGGCACCGCCAGGGTGGGCGCAGTGGCCTCCCCCGCCGCTCCCTTCCCCGGCCGCGCGACCGGCGCCCGCTCCGCGCTCCTTTTCCAAGTTGTGGCCGCCCGCGCCCGCGAGCCCGAGCCCCCTCTGCCGCGCCGGCCGCCGTCTTACCTCACCATGCAACACTTGGTTGCGCGGTTCCCCGGGGCGCTCCTTCCTCGGGGCTTATTCCCTTACTTGGGAGGAAAGAGGAACCGAGAGGCAGGAAGGGGGGCCGGGGCTGTGGTCTGGGCGCCTTCCCGCCAGCGCAGCCCTCTCGGGGAGGGGGACGGCCCGAGCGGGCGCCGCGGGTCTGGGGCGGCGGGACGGGGGCTAGGCAGTGCCGGGTCCTGCGCCTGCTCGCGTATCCGCGGCTCCAAGGCAGTGCGTCCCGGCTGCCCGCTACTACGGCACTGCGGCGCCCCGCCCCTAGCCGCTCCGCGAGTCCGGCTGCCACTCTCCCGCGGAGCCCTGCCCCCGGGCGCAGAGCCCGCCCCGCACCCCCGCGCGCGCGCGCACACACACACGCGCCACACACAAACACGCGCGCACGCGCGCGCCACGCACACACGTGAATGCGGATCGGCTCGCTGCGACTCCGGATCCCTTTGGCGCGACTTGGGCGCGCGCGCCGTTGGGGCACTTCTTTCCGAGAGGGCTTAGGTCGGGGAAGACCAGTTAGAAGCTTAGGGGTTCCGGGAGGATGCAGCAGAGGTGGGCTGCGCGGGGCGCCAGAGGCCAGCTGACTCCGGGCACCGAGGACAACCGTTCGACAAATCGAATACCCACTGGGCATTTCCACATCCCAACCAAACTCTAGGCTGCCTTAATATCCGACCAAATCAGAGAGGGGGAAATGCAAATTAAAAGTCAACAAGTTCTGTCCGTTTCCTGGGAACCCCGTGTCTCTAACCTGCAAATCCCTGCCCCGGCCCGGAGCACGTTTTCCGACAGCTCTGGCCGTTGGTGGCAGGAGATTGATCGGTGCCTGTTCAATCTGAAAAGATTTCCCCCTCTGCGACTATTGTGGGGACCACCGCAGCCCGCCAGCGCTGATCTCTGATGGCCAGATCAGGTTTCAGGACTCAGAGTTGTTAATTCCCTTTCTCCTTTGCTTTTGGTCGACTGCGGACTGTGCGACTCCCGCACACCAGACTACTCCTTTTACAAATGTAGGAAAGTACAGAAAAGGGGCAGGGGGTGACGGGTAAGGGATAACGGCCAGCACTGGCCACGGCACCCCGAGTTCTTGCTTCTTTTTCCATGACGTGCATGTCCGCATGGGGTGGTGGTGGTGGTAGTGACACTATCTTAGGCATGTCACGCCAGCAGGATGACTTCTGTCCATTTCACACCACATTTAGAGTCATCGGGAGGTTGGACTCTCATTTGTAAAATATTTAGAGTTTACCATTTTCCACAGCTGAGAATTCTTTTCCGCCAGCAGGCAGTGAAGGTCCTGGGGTCAGGACTGCAGCCAAGAAAAGCTTTCTGCAGATGCAGAGGCGCCAAGGGGCCTTGGGTGTCTGGGCATTTGGGGTAGAAGCCTCAGACATGAACGTCAAACAGCTCTGAGGACCCTGATGATCAGTGTCCATATTAGACCATCTGCAGGCAGGCTGATGGGACAGATGAGGAAGTGAGGTTCAGAGATTTCCCCACAAGGTTCCACGGGGCAGTGAAGGCAGAGCCAATACCAGAACCCTATGTTCACACTTCATCCTATCATTCACCAGTCACACTTCATTCTATCACCCTGTTTGGTTCTCAATGCTCCCTTTTAGCTAGACTGATCTAATCCTAGTGAGGGTGCTCTTGGAGTTTTTCTTTTATCTTTTCTTGTTTCCCTTTCACTCACTGACTCATTCATTTCACAACTATGTATTAAGCTCCTGCTGTGACTTCGGGCACTTTCCCTTGACTCTAATCCTGGGCTTTCCTTTGGAAGAAAGAAGAACCTAAAGACAGAAACGGCTTAGAACTGTCCCTGTCCCTGGTAGAGGAGAAGGCTGGTCACAGGTTTGCTGTGTATATTTTCACAGTGCTAGGTTGGAGGGATGTGAAAGACACGATCCTTGCCTTCTGAACTGCATGATTTGTGGAGGAAAACACATGCATGTCACAAATAAAAATATTCTTGCTCTGTCTATTCCTGACTCCTTCTAAAGAAGGCACAACTGAGGGAGAGCTTATATTTGGCTGAGCATCATGATGAATTTGGGGATGCATTCTTTCAGGTAGAGGGTTTGCCTATTAGAGCAGGAAGGGAATGGAGAAGACATGAAGAGATAGTATGGAGGCCTGACTTGATCTGGGAACTCACTGAGGAAGACTCAGGAGAAGAACTCCCTGAACAAAGATTTGGAGAACAGAAGTGCTTATGCTTACAGAGATTGGTAAATAGTTTGCTGAGAGAGGGGGATAGTCGGGGGGGGGGCGCTATGAAGTCTCTGCTGTGCACCCTTCTCATAACACAAATCATTTGTAAAGGCAATATTGTTCCACAATTTGTTTGTGAGTGGGCCCCTTTGGGGAACTCAGGGTGGAGCTGAGTTCAGCATCTGGGTTGATGCAGGGTGAGCACAGAGAAGCTTGTGTTGGACAGAAGGCTTGAAGGCAGCTGGCCACTAGGCTGCACACTAATAAAATGTGGGGGAAGGGTTGTAACACAGGTCAAAGCAATGTGGAAGGCAGGGAGGGCTGGGGGTAGGAAGAAGCAACAAGAAGAATGGTTATCTTCATTGAGACATCAGGAGGAAGGTAAGATTTGTGTTTGAAGGGGTAGTGGGAATCTGACACAAAGATCAGCAGGACAAGGGCATCCTAGGCCGAGGGCAAGCAAAAGCATAGGAGAAGGACAATCCATGGGGAGTTCTGGGCCTTCAGTACAGGAAAGGAAAGTTGGGACCCTATTGTAGAGGGCCCCCAAGTGCCCTGCCCGTGAGGTAGACTTCAGGCCATGAGTAATGAGGAGCTCTCAAAGGGCGACATTTTTTGTTGTCCTTGTTTGGTTTTGATAGGGAAGGGGCTGGGAAGTAAGCTGGGAAGCCTCTGATGCCAGCTTTCCCAAGAAGGGCCTTCCCCATCAAAATAGAGAGTAGGGGAGGGCCTGGGCAAGGGAGATCCCATTGTTGCCCTCATGAGGAACCAGAGCCCGGGTGGTACCCAGGGCTCACAGCACAGGACACCCAGACGAGGGGCTAAAGTCCAGCCATGCTCCACTGGCCCAGCCTTACACCCTGGCAGGGCTGTGTCTGCCTGGAGAAAGGGATGCCTTCTCCCTCATTTGCACAGAGGCTTGGCATGGGCTGACAGAGGCCCTGGTTGCTGAACTGTCTTTGCAAAGGCTGAAGCCACAGGGAAACAAGGGAAGAATTTTTGAGTATTTGCTGTGTGTGCAAATGCAAGGTAAAGTGGAAAGAGTCTTGAAGGCAGGAGTAGCCACGAGCCAGATCATGTCTCTGCTCTGCAGTGACACTCCAAGATGTGCCACAGGATAGAGGAGGAAGGTTGCTTCTTCCCCTTAGAGCATCTGCAATCCATGCAGCTATAAAACAAACACTGAAAATGATTAAGAAGGAACAAAAGACAGTATAAAATCAAGTGCTAAGTTACACAGAGCAGATTCTCAGGGCTTGAGAAAGGAGATCTTCTCTAGGCTGGAACAGTCAAGTCTTCAGGGAGGAGGGGGTCTAGGCTTCCTGGTGGAGATGTTTTGGCTCTAGGTTGGAGGAGAGAGCTGTGAGCGAGGGGCCAGGGGCAGGAAAGCCGGAGGCTTATGAGTGTGGGTTTTTAGCTCCTGTGGCCACTGTAATGCCATTCCCAGTCATAGCCCAAGCACTCAGATGAGTCACCCTCATTTGTGAGAGACAGGGCATTTTTGGATGTTTAACTGGCTCAACACTTAACGTTCCCTGAGACTTCAATGTTGGCAGTTCACACTTGCCGTGTTGCTCGGGGAACACATCATTCAAGCCGTCAGCTGACGCCTGATCTCCATTGCCAAGGCAAAGCCAGGGCCGAGTCGGGTACCTGTGTCTGGAAATGTTTAAGCTGGACTGTCTCTGACAAGCTGAGTGAACAGCACATGACACTACACACAGCTGAGGCTGTGGAGGTGGGGTCCGTAACTGGGGCCTCGGAGACATGGGTGGGAACAGGTATTAGCCAAGTCCTGACCTTAGCTTTCCTCTTTGACTGTAAGTGCTGTGCTGGAGAGAGACTGTGGGAAGGATGGGGATGGAGGAACCAGGAGGCTCTGTTCCTGGTCACAGTTTATCATGTATGGGATTCGTGGATCCAGCCCTGGGAATGTAGGCAGGTCAGGCCCCTCTGTGGGCCTCAGCTTCCTTACTGGTAAAATAAGGAGGTTGGAAACGGTCTCTACAACCCCCTCTGACTCTGATATCCTAAGTACTGTCAACTGAACAACCTTTAAATCCTGCCCCATCCCCAGGCTGGGAACCCCTTCACAAGGCAAGCTGGGAAAATTCCCATGATGCGAACTGAGAAGTTTGGGGAAAAGCAGAGGCAATAACCCACTAGGTGAAGAGTAATAAATAGACCATTTAGATGGAGCTGGAAAACCTGGGTCTGTGTCTCTAAGCCTCAGGCCCCTCTTCTATAAAGTGTGGTTATTAAGACTTGCACCACTGAGTGGGGTATTGATGAAATGAAGATGCACGTGTGAAAATGCATTATATATTTAGAAGTGCTCTGCAGAAAATGTATAGTTAATATAGTCTGTTCCCCTAAGACAGTCGTTTAAAAAAAAAAAAAAAGCCTAGTTCTATCACTTACGCATTTGTCTGACTCCTAGGAAGCAACAATTTGGGTCAGCAGCTGTCTCTATGCTCCTAAGGATAGTATTATTTTAACATTAAAACGTAAGAAAGCTGCTGGGAGGGGCGCCTAGGTGGCTCAGTCAGTTTAGCATCGGACTTCTGATCTGGTTCAGGGTCACGATCTCACAGTCTGTGAGTTCAAGTTCTTTGTCAGGCTCTGCGTTAACAGAGCGGAGCCTGCCTGGAATTCTCTCTCCCTCTCACTCTGCCCTATCCCACTCATGGTGTCTTTCTCTCTCTCAAAATAAATAAACTTAAAAAAAAAAAAGCTGCTGGAGAACTTCAGGGCTGAGTTAACAAGGCGGTGGTGAGTCTGCCCCATACCTAAGAATTCCACACTGTCACTTGAGCCGCTCAGGTGGATTTCTCAGGACTTTTGACTGGATTTACCTGAATATAAAAAAGCTACTCACCCATCCAAAATCCCGCTTTCATTATTGCCTGTCAGGAGAGAGATGGTGGGAAGAAGGGAAAGGAAGTGTGAATAAGCAGAGAGAAAAAGAAAGAGAAGAGCCTTTCTCCTTCCTGTTATATTTTGGGCACTGGATGCTAAACTTTATGCCTTAATGAGCTTGTAAAGAGGCTAATTTTGGTTCACACACATTACTCTGGGTCTGTTTTCCTCTATTCCCAGTCAGGAGACACTGCTGTAGAATTCTTCACTGTGTTCCCTGGAGGGGAAGCTTTCTGGGGGCCCCTGGGAAAAACCTCAGGGAGGAGAAGGTTCTCATTCCATAAATGACCATATGCTGCAAAGCATGCCCAACTCACAAAACTTTTGAGAGCATCAGTCCATTTATAGAAGTATTGGTCACTTCTTTATCTCTGTTAACTAGTTTGGGGGGACAAAATGTCACAAGATGTTAGAAATGAAGGGAGGCCCCTAAGTGCTGGCATCTATCTCATCCATTCTTCCCATTTGCTGCTGCCAGAATTACTTTCTGAGAATATAAACCCCACAGCCCTCCCTTCACTGAAAAGCCTTTAAGGCTTCAGATTCTTCATCCCTAAAATGTACTAATGATACTTGTCATGCATATGTTTTTGTGGGGTTTAGAAGAAACATGTATAAGAAACTGAGTAGAGTGTCAGTCACCTAGTAAGCTCTCAATAAATGGAATTACTGTTATTATTGCTTTAGAATAAAATTGATATTACCTACAATGGCATTCAAGGCCTTCCGTGATGTGGTCCCAGCTTTTCCACCTACTCACACATCTGACAAGCCCTACAAGGACCCAGTATACCAACTGACTGGCTTCATCATCCAAACCTACCTTGCACTCACCCCTCTGTGCATTCTACTTAGGCTGCTCCCATGGCCAAGAGAACTGCCTTTTTTCTTTCTGGCTCTTTCTATAGTGCCACGTCTTACACCCACCCCACAGAAGTTGATTGTCCTGTTTCCTATCCATTGAAATTTGTTTATAATTTGTTCTGGCCCTTACAACAGGCTATCCCTCCCTATTCCTGGGCTCAGATCATCCTTAGACTACATCTTCATCATCTTCCTATCACCCACAGGGTATTGTACATAATAAGGGATCAATAATATTGGATTGGATTTAAAGAAGGCAATTAAATGTCCCTGTTGGCCCTGAGATTCTACCACCGAGGGAAGGTTTGTTCTGGCTTCGAAATCTTCTAAAGAGCTACCATTCACTGAGAACCTCCCATGTGCCAGCCACCAGATCAGCCTCACTTTACACGGACGATCGCTCAAGGTCTCCCGGCCAGTAAGCGGGGGAGCCCGTATTAGAAACCAGAAGCCTCAGCGTGCTGTCTCCACTTTCTCTAAGAGAGCTTCTCCCACTCTGAACCTGCCTTAATTCTCATTCTATCGCATTGTGAACAAATTGGACTGTATTATATAAAACTGGCTTATATAACCCTAAATACTGCCTGGCTGTATTTTTGGATATTTTTGTTTTGATTCTCCAAGTGGTTGTACAGCAATATAATCATAAATAAATAACCATTTATTAAGCGCATATGTGTTTAGCACTTTACACACACACACACACACACACACACACGCACACATTATTTCTGCAAAGAAGATGTTATTAATCTCATTCTACAGAGAGTTTAATTGAGGCAGCTGCTGGCAGGGGAGGGCTAGGGGTATGGAATACTCAGGGTAGAGGCTATTTTCCAAGAGGTATAAAGTGGTTTTATGTTGTTTGTTTGTTTGTTGCTATTTTAATCACCAGCATACCAGCTGAATCTCAGCCCTGAATGTCTGATGAATGAGTGATGGGGCTTCTTTCATGTCTCCAACCTACACTCTTAGCCCTAAATCCCCCATGCAGACATATCCTGTGGAGTGACAGATAGTCACTGCTGCCTTCTCCCACCACTGAAAGAAAATGGGTGAAGGAAGGAGGGCCATGGTGCTGCACCAAGCAGAGAAAGGCTCAGCTGGTGACACCTCAGCCCTGTGGAGGTGATGTGATGTCCCCTCCAGGAAGGCAAAGCTGTGGTCCTTTTATATCCCCTGGATCAGACTCTACTGAGTGCTTGTTTAAAATGACATCCCTGGGGGGCACCTGAGGGGCTCAGTTAGTTGAGCTTGAGCTCCTGACTGGCTCAGGTGGTGGTCTCATGGTTCATGAGTTCAAGCTCCGCATAGGGCTCTCTGCTCTCAGCATGGAGCCCGCTTCGGATCCTCTGTTCCCACCCCCTTCTCTGTTCTTCCCCGCCCCCTACTCAAAAATAAATAAACATTAAAAACATATTTAAAAAAAACCCACACCCCTGGGTTATCCCTACCTAGGACTCACTGAACCTGCCTCCCTGGGGGCAGAGGCCAGAAGCTTGCATTTCCAAAAAGCCCTGCAGGGGACTCACCGGGACCCTAAAGGCTGAGCACCACAGCCCGTGCGGCTCCCCTGAAGGATCCCTTGTAACCTCCAGAACCGTTCCTCACAAAATTGACTTTTTCTCAAGTATCAGCATCCATAATGAGTAAAAAGAAACCATTTATAATTTCACTTGATTGCTTCCCAGTGTTACCTCCTGTCCAAAAGCTACTGTGTAGTTTGGTACATTCCATATATTCCATATGTGTATTTTATGATGTTTAAAAGAAAAGCTGCCTTCCCGGTATGGCTTTATTGTTTCCTATTATTTTCCTGTGCAAATGTCTCAAGTTAGAGCCACATTGTCAGTTACTCTTCTTAACACGGTTCTATGAGAGAGAGTATGTATTCTGAATTTCAGACAACAATTTCATAAATAGACTTTTGGAACACAACATGTTCCTAAGTAGGGAACTGTCTGTATTTTAAAGTTTTTGTAGTTATTTGTCTCTGAGAAAAAAGGTTTTTTACAATTGGCCCTAGAAGAATGTGGGTTGGGGGACTCTGAGTTTTTCCAAATCGACTTCTCACAGAGCTCTGACTGTAGCTTGGGAGTTTATTTGATCTGTAAATTGTTTCTGTGTGTTTCTGGGAGTTTTGCCAATTTGGGACATGTACACTGAAGGTGTAGGAAGTGGATATTTTTTTTCTCATTTGTGAATTTGTTCATTTAACAAATGCTTCTTGGGCACCTCCAATGTACCAGATGCTGTGCTGGGGATGCAGACACAGTAGTCTCATTCCCGAGAGACTCAGAGTCTAGTAGGTGGAGCAAACATTACAGACCATGCAGGGAAAGGAGTTGGGGGTAAGAAGGGTGCTGTGGAGTTAAACTCTAAAGGGAGAGAGAGTCAAGGCAGTCAGTGGAGGAAGGGGAGAGACAAATCCAGAACACCCACCAGGAGTTCTTTTTGTTCATTTGTATACTGGGAGGAGATACTCAGGACTGTGACTTTGTTACTTTGAGTAATCCCAGCCTCTGCTGGGCTAGGCACACACACCCAGCTGGCCACGTTCCCTCAGTACTTGCAGCAATACCTGAAACTCCTTTCCCTGTGCTGGGGTGTGGGGCAGGGCTAGAAACCGGGGGATTAGACTGGAGCTATTTTTCAAGTGGGTGAGGGCCAGGAGATGCCAACTGAGAGGTGGAAGACGGGATGAGCCCTGCATGCTATCACTTTGTCGGGACTAGGAGCTCTATTTATTTTTTCAAAGAGACCCTAAACCTGCTTTTCTGCCACTTGCTCTTGTTGGTTCTGGCTTTGCCCACTAGTATCCATAAGATTAGAATACATCTCTCTCTCTCTTTTTTTAATTACACATCTCTGCAGCTGCCTAATGGCAGCTCCTATATTCTTCCTCCTCTCCTCCCCAGAACATTCACCCATTCATTCTGGCCATCCAATAAACAATGATTTACCAAATGTTCTTTAGGAACCTACTTGTCTCGGGCACTCTGCTGGGCGCTGGGGATATGGAGATGAATATGGGGCCCTGTGTTTAATGGGAGGCCTGGTGTGCGGACAAAAGATAACACCAGGGCTTTACAAGTGATCTGGGAGAGAAAGAGGCACAGGGGATCCAGCTGGGGTGGGTGGGCGGAGGGGGGCTACGGGGAGACATCTCAGAGGCAGGTGACAATCCCTCATCTGTGTCTTGAAGGCTAGTCAGGGCCGTCCACATAAGACCTATTGATGAGTGTAGGCAGTGGTGGTCCCAGAGCCCTACCCTGGACACAATGTGCTCTTCCCAATTTTGCCTTATATGACATCATGTTGGTAGTTAGAAATCAGCCATGGGGGGCACGTTTGCACCACTGCACTCTGCAAATGCTGTAAATCAGGTCTCCCAGCTCCACTGCCACCAGAGCTGGTTGTCAAATATTTACTAGCACAACACTGGTCCTACCACACCACCCCATACCTCATGCCGTGGTAGAAACTATCCCAAGAACAATGAAAAGATATACTTTAGCTTCTGGTTCTAATGTGAGTGGTCTGCCTACCTGCCTACTGCAACCTCTCCCTGGCTCCTGGACAAACACTTCCTGGGGACCCTCACGGTGACCCCTGCCCTTCACTGGTTCCTTCAACAGAAGCCCTAGCAAGTCTCTGGGAGTCATGGAGTGTGTGCCACTGTAACGTGAATTCACGAGCTGGTTTCTGGTGGTGGGTCTAAAGGTGGGTCTAAAGATGAAGGTAAGAAGGCAGAGACTGTTGGCCACGCAACTATTGTCAAACATTTCCCCTAGAAATATCACCGCTTTTGGAATGTAAACTTGTGTCTTCCTCCTCAGGTCTTGAGACAAAGCTTGAAATGCATCACTGCAAGCTTTCGATTACTGCCCCATGTTTGGTCATTAAAATGGATATGAATTTGGACTTCAACTCCATGATCTTTTCGTGATTGTTTATACAGAAATAAGCAGCAGAAATGTGCTGCTTATCCCCTTACTTTTGAGTGGTTAGGGGGAATAGGGAAGAGTCCCCAAACTGAGCTCCAGAAGCTGAGCTGCTATATAAGTGCAAAGCATCACTGGGCTACTGAGTTCTAGATGACTTGTCTGTTTCTCGTATTTGAAAAGATTACACTGAAAACATAAATACACGGAGACATTTCCTCCTGCAGCTTGGGCATTGGTGTTACCTCATCTCTGCAGCATCAGAAAAAGGGAGGACCAGGAACTGGGCCAGTTTGCCATCAATCTACAAAATCAGAGTCAGCTTATTTTGTTGGATTCTGGATGCTTGTTTTTCTGTTCTCTTCTGCTGACAATTACATTTAATTGTCATTTAAGAAATTGATTTGTATCATTTAGCCCAGTGCAGTTTTGTACTTAATTTCTAATCTCCGGGATCTCAAAGATCTTGAGAAGAAGAGAATGGAAAGAAGTAGAACAGTGCCATGTAGGCCCTCACTCTCTTTGAGATTACGTCACTTCGTTCTTATAATAACCATCGAGGGAGCGACAAGGAGGGACAAGGATCCTGAAATTCAGGGGAATGAGGTGTGTTGCCTAAGGTCACATGGCTCAGTGACAGTGATGCGGTAACAACTAGAGAAGTTAAAGCAGAGCACCTCCCCGGCCCTGGTCTCTTTGTTGGGCCAATTCTCACCCTGACCCTGCAAGGAAGGTATCGTCCTAAATATTCTGCAGATTAAGAAGCCAAGCCTAGGGGGTGCCTGGGTGGCTCAGATGGTTAAGCATCCGACTTTGGATCAGGTCGTGATCCTATGGTTCATGAGTTAGAGCCCTACATCGGGCTGTCTGCTGTCAGCACAGAGCCCACATTGATCCACGGTCTTCTGCCCTCTCTGTCCCTTCCCCGCTCGCATTCTCCCTCTCTCTCGCAAAAGTAAATACACATTAAAAATATATTTTAAAAATTTAAAAGAAAAGAAACTGAATCTAAGAAAGCTTCCATGAGTTGGCCACTGTCACACAGCCAGGCTAAAATTTGAACCCTTAGAGCTCTAAAACCCATGCTCTTTTTATTAATGCCAAGGCATCCTCTGCAGCCAACTCTGAGCTCTAGTTTCTTTTCCTCTCTTATTGCAGATCACCCTGGGGTTCCTTTGTCTATAGGTTGTTTGCCACCTTTTGTCCTGTGTCATTGTTCCCGCTTATCACCCACCCTTCTGTTTTGCCCTGACAGTCACCCCACCATTGTGACTTTCTCGAGGTAGCAGCAACCACCTGACTCTGAGTGTCTTTGACCAGTTTCTCTGTTGCTAATGTCCTCCAGCTGAAGCTGCTGTCCTCCTCTCCCACACCCAGAGTGAGCAGAGAAAGGGAATATTCACAATGAGGGTAAGGGCAAAATAAGAACGGTAGGTTTAGGTGTTCTGCATTTCCAGACCCAGCCGTGGCTGCTTACAGCTTCCAAAAGGACTTCCCAGGGAAACTTTCAGATTGGTGTTAGGTCATCCGGTGGTTCATCTTCCTGAAAATAGGGCCTGGGGAGGCGACCTCTTCAGACAGGGTCTAATTGTATACCCTCGTGGTTGGATTCTAAGCCATGGAAAGAAACATTTGTAACATTACCTTGAATTCAACAGGTCCCACACTCAACCTGACTCCTTGTGTTGCTTTTCAGTCCCTCAGCAGCAACAACTTGCTTTGCTTTCTCGCTGATTTCCAAATCTGAGGCAAATGCCTCATTACTCCACTTCCTGCCTCATTTAGACTCCTATCATGTCTCCTGGGGTAACGGCCCAGGTCATTCTCCCTCCCCAGTCCAGTGTCGTCCGGCCCATGCCTTCTGCCCTGTGGCCAGAGTGAGCTTCCCCAAACGCAGATCTTAGCACCCTTCTGCAAGTTTGTCTTTTTACAGGCTGCCCCATACCTTCAATATCCAATCAAAAATTAAAAGTTTGCCCAGCCTATAAAATCTTTTGTGATTTGGCCCTGTTTACTTGTTCTGACTCATTTCTCACCTCTGCCCACTCCTGCCTATACTCCAGACATTTCGACCCACTGCATTTGGAGCTTTAAGTACTTATTAGTCCTTACGATACTCTAAAATATGTATTTGTAGACACTCCTTTAGGTGAAAAGTGTGAGCCTCAAAGCATACAGCTGATAAGTGGCAAAATCTGACTTCGAAGATGAATCTTGCCATCTCTGGAGCCCTGGGTTTTCCTGACAGACTCAGGAAGTCTGGCATACTTTGTGGAGTCCACCAGGCCCGCAGTGAGGGAGAGAGGGGAGACTGGACCACTTCTACCCAGAAAGCCCTGGCATTTTCTCACCATGACCCTGTCCTTTCTCTCTGCCTCACATGATTTTGCAGATGTGAGGGGGTGACTGAGCCCCACAATTAAAAATCACTGCAAAATTCACTGTGCCAAGGAGAAGGCACACCATTCATCATGTGAACTGTGTTCAGATTCCCCTGCTTGAGTTTAATCAGCCTAATGAACCAGCTGGCTTCCTTTCTAAAGTGATTTCTGCTGTTTCCATTACTGGGTAACAGCACAGCAGGATTTGAAAGGGAGAGAGAAGAAAATTCAGTTGGGGGAAAAGGACATCCTCCAAGTTAGCCAGCTGAAGAGTTGGCTGTACTGGGGGAGATACGGCAGGGTAACTGGGGTATGGAGGAGGAACTGGCAGAGATGTTGGTGGGGTCCAGGCCCAACCTATCACCTCCTAGCAGATGATCCCAAGGAAGGGAGGAAATTTTTAAAGTTTTGATGAAGACAGCTCCAGCTGACTTAGAGGCCAAAGTCCCCCTCCCCCACCAAGGGAGTCCCCACCCACAGGCCTTGCTTCAGTGAGTGGCCCTGTACTGGACCATGGGGCAGTCATATTGGCACTCCTGACTAGCCCAGCCTGGTCACCTGACATAGGACAGCCAACCAATCTGGAGGCTGGCCAGGGGCCAGGATGACCTGGGACAAACAAATTCTCCAATTCTCAATCTCTGAAAACCTGAGCCAAGAGATAGAGAGAGAAGTTGCCGGCTAGCTCTGGAGAAGAGAGAGGGAAAAACTCATGTACATTTGGCTCTGGGATGGCCATTATGAATTGAATGACCATACATCTGAGTTTGCCCTGGGGAGCCTCAGTTTATCCCAGTATAATTATGACTAGGGCCTTCTTTCACTTGCATAAGTATTCTGGTTTGGATGAACAAAAATATTCAGTCACTTTAATTATGGATCATAATGGGATGTGGAGTAGGGAAAGGGAAGGGAGGAGAGAGAAGACTGGGGTCTGGCCTTGAAGAGCCCATGCGTTGGGCTGGAGAGTTTGATTTTATGCTGAAAGCAAAGGGGTTTTTTTTTACAAGATAGCTCTGATAAAGTGTGGCCAGTGGACGAGAGGTGGGCTGAAGTGGAGGCAGGGAGATCGGCTGGGAGGCTGATTGAACAGCTGGACAAGAGAGGCCTGCCCTGCATTAAACCAGGTGACTGTAGAGGATGGAAAAGCAGATGTATTCAAAGACCGTGCAGGAGGCAGCTCTGAAAGGATCTGGAGATTGATTACATTGGGGGGATGAGGGAGAGAAAGATGTTAAGGGTGAGCCTTTCACCTGGAAGGATATGCTGGTGGCAGGAAGATGGCAAGTGTAGCTTTGAACATGTTGGTCTCCAAGGCCATCAAAATGGCAGCTGAATGATTAGGACTTGATTAGGGAGAGAGGGCTGAGCTGGGGACACTGCAGGGAAGGTAGCTTCATTCATGGGAATGGAGAGACCACACAGAGAAGAGGGGTAAGGTGAGGAGAAGGAAGGAGAGATGGTCGGTGAGGATGGCACTCAGAGATGCCCATGCTTCTGTGTCTCATACTCTGCCTTGTATTGTGGTATTTCGTCTTGCTTCTCTACTGCCGACTGTAGTCCGTTGGAGGCCTGGCACCTTTATAAATGTTGAATCACCTACCACAGTGCCTTTGTGTAGCAAAATTGCCAGGCTATGTTTGATACTAAATGATGGAAGAATTTTTTAAGTTTATTTCTTTTGAGAGAAAGAGAATGGGAGCAGGGGAGGGGCAAAGAGAGGGAGACAGAGAACCCCAAGCAGACTCTGCGCGGATAGCATGGAGCCTGATGTGGGACTAGAACCCACAAACTGAGGGATCATGACCTGAGCCAAGACCTAGAGTCAGATCCTTAACTGACTGAGCCACTCTGGTGCCCCTGAAAAAAAACTCTAAAGGCCCATGGTTTGACCACAAGGAGATCCCCGAGGACCTCAGGAGAGCATCTTCCCATGGTGTGTTGGGGCAGACGCCAGACTGCAGGGGCACACAGACTAGGGAATGAAGTTAAAACAAACCAGTAACTCAAGCTGCAGTCTGTGCTGTCTCACTTGCCACCAGCCCAACCTCTTCCTCCTCACCTTGAAGGCACTATTCTTTTTAATTAACTCTTGAAAAAAGGGGTTGATATACTTAGTCACTTGGGAGGGGACAAGTGCAAATGGGGGAATCAGTACATCTGTTTCTCCCCCTTAGGTTCAGTGCCCCAAGAAAAATGACAGCACCACTAGGTGAACAGGAAGCACCGTACTGTTTCCCAGCTTTGCACCTGGGAAAGGCAACACTGAGATAGCTCAGAATAGTGGGAAGAGCTCTGGAATTTGAAAGCAGATCGACCTGGGACCGTATCTGCCTCTGTTACTTACTTAACCTGATAGCTTTGTAAACTTGCAAAGTTGCAATATCTCAGACTCTTCATCTACTCAGCAGAAAAATGGGGACAATGATGAATATTTTTCAGTTTGCATAGTTAATCCACGGGTGGTTGGAAACTGGAGCTCACAGAAATTTTATGTAACATTCCCAAGTCACTTGGCTAATAAGTGATGGGGTTGGGGTTCCAGCCCAGGGCTCATCAACTTTGTTGTTCATATTTTCTGGGGCATTTTGCTACCGGGCACATGAATGGTGTGCAGGTGCCCTCAACTCTTTTTGAGTCAAGCAAGGCATAAATAACTAGTTAGATGCCAAATCAAGAATATGCAAAGTTCCCTTGCTTACCCCCATTTTCCTTGGACCTGCAGAAAGCCCCCCCCCCCGTTTTTAAACTATAGTTGGGAAATTACTTGACTTACTCCATAAGCTAATTGTGAGAGCTAGACTAGTCAACGTCAGCAAAGGTACTCAGCAGAGTGTTCACATAGTAGGTGCTAATTAAATGGCAGCTAAGGCTGATTGTAAATTTGAGGTTTGAGATTACCTCTTCCAATGGGCTTTGTTGATAGTGACAGTGATTGTTGTAGCGGTGGAGGTAGTGGTAGTAAGAGCAGCATTAGCTAACATAGAACTGGGAAGTCTTCAAATGCCAGAAATAACCCTCATTTAAATAATCTCATTTAAATTCACAACAAGCATCTTAAATAGATACCATTATTTACTTCCGTTTTTTACAGATTAAGATAGCAAGGCATACAGAAACAGAGTAAATCACTTGTCCAAAGTCGTCTAACTAGTATGTGGAATAATACGGATCAAATCCAGGGCTCAGGGCTTAGTGAAGTCTCCAGCCCCAGTGGATGCCAACATCTGAAGCCCAAGTTCTGTTGGAATTTATTCCCATGCAGAATGTTGTGAGCCAAAGTGGAAATAAGAAGGCATCTTCCAGGAGGCACTATGACTGCTAAAGAGGCAGACCCCAATGGCCTTCTGGCTCTGATTCCAGAGCTGACCCTGGGCTTTCAAGAACAGTGCAAACAGCTGGGACAGAGATGAGTTATTGTCACCAAGTCTCTCTCTCTCTGTGATTCCCCAGCCTACAGTTCCATGGCCCCCTTGCCAGCCCCCTCCAGAGACCCTGTCAGCCTTGCTGAGGCCAGTGGTATGGAGAAAGAGACTCGGGCTAACAGCTGGCAAGGGACTCACACAGTCACAAGGGAGAGGAGTGGAGCAAGGAAATCTGCTAAGAGGGACTGGCAGGGTGGCCACCAGCCCACTCATCTGTATGCTCTGGGGGCTGTAGTGGAAGACACTATCTGCGTAGTCATTTATATGTGGGCCGTGAATCAACCAAAGCTCATGGGTACCAGTCTGGGCTTCTGGGGGCTCTGACATCCCACTCCCTGCTTGTCCTTGTCTTCTGCCCCAGTAATGGGATTGGGGTGTGTGTGTGTGTGTGTGTGTGTGTGTGTGTGTGTTGCATTTCCATATTAAAGAGGCAGAAGAGATGAAAGCCCTAAGGTCCATCCTCATCGGGGAGCTCAAGCCTAGAGGACACCGTAAGAGACGGTGTCCTCTCACTCTCCCTGTAGCTGCTCTGGAGTCCTCTCCCCCAGATTGTTGGCAGAGCTGCTGAGCTTCTGATTCAGTGACATTTTATAGGATCACTGTGTTCTTTCTTCAGAGCCATTTGACATAGAACTGGGAACAGGAAGCCCACTGTCTCAGAGGACTGGTTCAAGAATGATGCTCCCCAAGCAACTAACTGAAGGCTGCAGGATCTCAGAGCAGTGGGGGAGAGGAAGGAACCAACGCCCCTTGTGTTCCAGGCTGGCATCAGGTATTGTCACAAATATGTGACAATAGTCTTTTCTTTTCGTCCCCTCAGGAACACTAGCAAGTAGGTAAAATTGTTCCACTTATGGGGAGAGGAAATTGAAAGTAAGGGATATCAAAGTGACTCACCTAAGGTCACTCAGTGAGCAAGAGCCCTAAAAGATCCTTAATACCAGTCTTCTAACGCTGTGATAACTCTTCCTTATGTCACGCACCTTCCAATCTTTGCCACAAGCCACGATTTCTGGGTAGCATCACTGGTCACCACCACCATAAGGCAATAATGAATGGTGTGAGCTTGGAGGGGCTTACACATGCACAGTGGGTCATTGTGCCTTGTCTCCTTCTAGGCATTCTGAATCTAGACTCTATGAGAAATCCTCATGGAAAGTCAGATGAATGCCAGACCGAATTGGCAGCCTCCATGCACATGGGCATGGACAGGGGTGGACATAATCAGACATAGACACACACACACACCTACCAAAGGATCTTGGAGATGGAAGAGAAGTTGTAGGTCATTTCATGCAAATCCCTGATTCATAGATTAAAGTTTCAGGAGTACAACTGAGCAGTTTTCTACTCTGTGCTCGGAGATTTATGGACTAAGCGTTTTTACAAAAGGAGAAATTGTGGTAAGACATCGTAACAAGAGACGGGTAGCCCCAACAATGCACAGGCTTACCCTGTGATTATGTGATGGTAATGAGGTGGTGTGGTATCGGTAACAGTGGTGGCAGTTATGGAGGTCGTGATGGAGGTGGTGGCACTGGTGACAGAGGCGGAGGGGGCGGTGGTGCTGGTGGCAGTGGAGGTGATGGCAGCCAGTGATGGTGGAAGTGGTGGAATGTGTTGGAGCCGAAGGTGATGGTGGAGAAGGGGTGGAGGCGATAGGATGGTGGTAGAGGCAGTGATGGCGGTTAGACACGGAGGTGAGGTGTCGCTAGAGGAGGAGGTAAGGATACAGGTGGATACAGGTGGAAGTGCTTGTGGTAGTGGTCTTGGAGGGAACAGGGTTCTACCCTCTACGACTTAGGATGAGTTGAGTTCTGCGAAGCGTAAGGAGCCAGCGCGCACAGGGGGAGCCCCAGGCCCAGTATTGGCGGAGGGCCAGCTCCTTTCTAGGACACCAAACGACTGCCCCAATTGTCGCAAAGTAGCTCGCTGCTGTGAGGACAATGAGAAGTCCATAGGTCTCATCGGGTCCATCCGGTTCAGGATGCCATACGGCTCTGCTGGCTGCCCAGGTGCAGCCAATGTCCTCCATTCCCAGGTAGCCACACGACAGAACCCTGAGGACTGGCAGACTCTTCAAGGCTTCTGTGGAAATGCTTATGATGGAGACATCGCTGGGCCTTCTGGTAAGGACACACACGTCTGTACCCAACACACATACTCACACACCCTCACACTTATACACAGTCTCTGCGAAGCTCGTGCTAGTTGTCTTTAAAGCCGGGAGATGCAGAATGGAGCGAGTGCTTGGCGTGCCCCATGCCCACCTCCGCCGTCCTGCTCGGGGCTGGTGACACAGCGCTGGAAGCTATGCTACTGGCTTAGTCACTGAGACACCACTAGCGAAGAAAATCAATATGTCGTTTGCCTCTGTGAAGTGAGGGCACACCAGATGAAGAGTCACAAAGGGTGGCCCTGACAACAGCTATCTGTGGTCCCCAAATTGCCTCTTGTTGAGTTTTAGCATCTCTCTCACCTGTCAGGAGTGACACATGGGGTACTTGACAGCGAAAGCCCCCATTCTGTATCGTTTATCTTAACTGGTGTGATTTATTGGCTTCCCTTGGTGAGTAAATATTTTCAAGGTTGGTTCAGCATGGCCTCAACCCACGATGACTCCTGCCGTTCCTGTGCGCCACAGCACCCCTTCCCCACAAAAGCATGTGCGGTTCATACTCCATGCACTCCTCGTCCATCACCCCTGTTCTCCCCCACAGTACCACTCAGATCAGACTCCCTAAAATGCCTCCTTTAATATGATCCCTTATTTCCTCACATGGGTGAGTAATAATTGCGAGGGCAAAGGAGGTGGGAGAATGTGCAAATACCATTCCTTCTTGGTGCCTCGTTCGTGGGAGGTGCTTAGAAAATGAGCATTCACTGATGAGAAGCAGGGCTGGGGGGCACAGATGTGGAAGCTCTTCAGTTTTTTTCAAGGCCATGGTAACTGTAGTGCAGGGAGTCAGCTCAAAGCTTCAACAGCCTTTAGGAAGCAGAGGGCCCAACTTGGCATCACCAGACCACAAATCCAGCTTCCTAGGACTTCCTAGGACCACAGGCTGTAAAGACAGCCAGCAGGCAAAATCTCTGCCTGGACAGGTTTGCACAAGACAATGGCACGTATCGATACCTGGTAATTCTCCAGAGACCCAATTTTAAGGGTTTCTTCTGTTTCCTGGTTACCTCCTTGAGGACAGGGTCAGCCCTCAGCAGCTACAGCCCCTTGAAACTCCGGACAGTGACTCAGAGATTAGCCATAAACAACAATTCATCCGTGGGCATAGGCTTAGGCACTGTGTGTACCTGGCAGCAATGTCCCTGCCACCCCAGCTGGCTCCTAGCCCAGATGCAAGGATTGGCCCCCAAATTCTAGCCAACTAAAGAAGCAAAGGCCAGTTTTAAGGAAATGGTCACTTTCCTTGACAAAATAGTACCGAGCCTCTCTGCAACAGATTGTATTGGTTGCTGATCGAACTTCCCAGCTGAGTCCTGATTTTATTCAGGCATCCACCTATTAGCAGCTTGTGGTATTCCACTGGAATCTATTACTGGTCCAGGTGTTGCATGAGGAAAATGGTTCATCCAGGCTAAGGAATTAAAGCCCATGCTTGAGAAAACATCATACTTCTTGATATGCACAAAACACACGTAGCCCTGACAGCCATTAGCAGTTATCTTAAAACCACAACAGAAGCCAGCTCTCGGTAGATTCTAACACTGAGGGCAGCCAGGTGGAACATCAGAAAGAGCCTGTGTATTTGGTGCCATCAATGATACACAGATTACATCATGCCTACGGCTGCTCTATCTTGGCCAGTAAGACATTGTCTTATTGGGGCATCTGCGTGGCTCAGTTGGTTAAGCATCTGACTCTTGATTTTAGTTCAGGTCATGGTCTCACAGGTTGTGAGATCAAGCCCCGCATCAGGCTCTGCACAGAGGCTGCTTGGAATTCTCTGTCTCACCCTCTCTCTGCCCCTCCTCTGCTTGTATGCACATGCTGTCTCTCTCTCTCTCTCTCTCTCTCTCTCTCTCTCTCAAAAATAAATAGGTAGACATTAAAAACATATATATATATAAACAAAAAGACATTGCTTTATTGTTTATATCAGTTTGATTCAACATGCTCTGTTCCTTGCAACCCAAAGGATCCTAAGTGATAGTCACTGCAAGACTGGCCAGGAAAGAAGACCCTCCATGTGGAGAGAGGCAGAAAAACAATGCAGGCCAATTCTTGTTTCCAAAGATTCACATTCCATGGTAACCTCAGAGGGCACCTTTTAATGCCTTAACCACAACCTTTCTCTTAAAAATTCCTCTGTAGAGCAGAGGTCAGGGTAGGGTATTTAAACAATCTTTCACGCAATCTTTAGAGATCGTAGCAGGAAAATAAGCAAAGAGAGTAATTTGTAGTTAGATAGTCTGGTTCCCAGATATGGTTTAGTCTTCTTCAGACTGTGGCTTTAGGTGTCAGTCAGCGTTCACTTGCTGGGCACCATCTAGTATCCCAGAATCACGCCTTAGAAATCCATGCTTTCTGATGTCTAATCTTGGAGCAAAGGAAAGACCCCAACAAGAAAAGGGAATCCTCTCTCCTACCTTTTTAGTTTTCTGTATCAGGTCCTGCCTCTTGTTAGAGTGATTGACTCAGAAAAGGCCACATTTCTCAACTCTAAGAAGAGGCCCTACTTGAGGCCACAATAGCGACAATGAATAATGTTACTGAATAATGAATGAGAAGGAAATTCCACCCCAGCAGGATGCATTGATAAAAGCATTGATACAAGAGCCAGAAATCAGCCAGAAGGGGGACACAGGGATTACTTCTTTATAAGATATGCATTGGATCATGCCTCCTCACCTAGCATGGATCCCCAGGTCAGCTGGCCCCATGCCTCTTCAGCCCATGCTGAGTACAACATAGAAGAGACATCTCAGCACATACCCTCCATTCCCATGTTGACAGTGGAGCACAGTAGGAGCAGAAGACTGGGACCCACTGTCTGGGTTTGGCCCCATTTCTGTCACTTGCTGACTGTGTCATCTAAAGTAAGTCACTTAGTCCTTTGAGCCTCAGTTTCCTTTTGTACGAGCCTACTACATAGGTTGTCATGGTGATTCAAAGGCTAAAGTATATAATGTGCCTGGCATATTAGTAGTTTCCCAATGCATGGTAGTTTTAGTTATGAGTAACCATTCAGCCAGTTTCCCACTTCCTTCTGTGACCTGTCTATTTTCGACTCCTACCTATGTCTTTACAGCTCTTTCTTCTGCTGGCTTCCAAGTCACCCTCAGATTTGGCACACAGCTTTTTCTTTCCTGAGTTACTCCATCCTGACAATGTCCCACAGTCATTCTTTAAATTTTTTTTTAATGTTTTTATTTATTTTTGAGACAGAGAGAGACAGAGCATGAACGGGAGAGGGTCAGAGAGAGAGGGAGACACAGAATCTGAAGCAGGCTCCAGGCTCTGAGCTGTCAGCACAGAGCCTGACGCGGGGCTCAAACTCATGAACAGTGAGATCATGACCTGAGCTGAAGTCGGACACTTAACCCACTGAGCCACCCAGGCTCCCCTGTCCCACAGTCATTCTTGAAGAATGGACTCTGGCACCACCAGGCCCAGGACCCTTCTTGTCTCCACGTGTCTCCCTGGGTTGTACTCCCATCCATCACATCTAAACAGGTCCAACACCAAAGCTTTTGAAAGACTCTAGATATAGCCAGAGAAGACTGTCCCCAGGAAGATGAACCCATGAAGCAGTCCTCTTGGAAATGCTGGAGAGGCGCAAGGCTCTCACTGAGCCTTCGCCATTTCGATGATATGATAGCATTGAATGGCAAAACATACCAGCTTGGGAGGGAAGCACGTCTGGGCACTGCCAGCATAGTAAACAGTCTGATCTCTCTTAATAAGGCCCATCTGCCTGGGGTGGACCAGAGCCGACAGAATCTCCTGGGGCTACTAAAGCCAGATGTCTTTCAATGGGTTTTGCCATCGATCTTAATAAATACAAGGAGGCAGCAATTGGCATGATAAATCCAAAAGAATCCTGGCCTGAAAGGCTTATGTTCAGAAACCCTCACCATTTCAAATCGATTCAATCAATATTTCCAGGGTATCTCCCATGAGCCGGTCACTGCACTAGGCACTGGGATTACAAAGATGAGTAAGGGTATCTCTTATTATCTTGAAGAGGCTTAGAGCTGGAAAGAGAGGTGAAAGGGGGCCCAGTGGGGGCTGAGTAGGATAATAAAGTATTATAGGTTCTAAGACATGGGTATAAATAGGGTGTAAAAGGCATACTCTAAAAGGAAGGGTCAGTCCTCCTTGGAGTAGGAGGTCAGAAAAGTCTTTACAGAGGAAGTGACCTGGGTATCAGTTCTTCAAATATTTATGACTATCAACTGGCACTAATTTCTGTGCTAGAGGCATTATCTCATTTATGCATTACAAAACCCCTGTGAAGTAGATAGTATCGTCCCTGTCATTTTCAAAGATGAGGAAACATAAGTCCAAAGGCCACATGCTAATAAATGACTTTGGAACTTTGGTACAGTTCCAACAGTCTGATCACCCAGGTATTGGATGTCCTATCTTTGAGGATCTATTTTATTCATGCATATAAGCTTCCACTCAGCAATTCTATAAGTAGATGCCCAGATATCTACTCATCATTCTGGGGGACAGGAAAATTCATGCAAGTAAAACCCACAAATAGAGAAGCTAAGGTAAACCCTCCTCCTTCATATTCCCACTTCCTTCTTCATTATCTCAGTTTTAGAAGTCTTAAACTTGACTATGCCTCCAGAAACCACCGTGCTTCTCTATTTCATCATGTTGGACTTGAAAGTGACAAAGAGCCTCCTAGAAGGGAATAGGGTGGGCTGAGGAAGAAGGAGTATCTGGGAAGTCCTGCTGGGGCTGTGAGGACCTAGGCTGAACAAATAAGCAGAGAGGGTGAGTGGAGGCAGAGAGTATCAAATGGGGACAAGAAGATACAGAGAGGGAAAAGGAGATGGTTGAGAGATCCAGAAACGATGGACAATAAGAACGATACCCAGGTTCAAAAGGGCACAAAAGCATGATGTCCAAATAGTCAGTCAATCCTAGTTTCCCCTTCCTTGATCCTTGTGTACCAGCCTATTTGGGGGATACTGTGCTGGCCCCTTAAAAATATAGACTCACTTAAAAAGTACTGGTTTCTGGGGGAAGAAACTCAGCAGACCTGATTCCACTCAGACCTCGGGCTCTCCCTCAGTAAAGGAGGGAGCAGGGATCAGCGAGGTGATCTTTTCAGCTCTGACATTCCAGGATTTCAGGGCCAGCCCATCTTCTCTGAACTTGGTTGGAGAGAGAGGAAGCTAAGAGCCTCGGGACTTGAGCCAACTCTGCAGGAGCATGGGAAGAGGCAGCAGATTTAAGACAGAGTCAATAAACAAACTGCTACATCAGGAAGGCAATCTTAGTCCTACCCTCAGCCATATAGTTTGCTCAAAATTATTCCGTCACCATACTGTGTTTCCTTTTCCCCAAGTAGATTCAGCTTTTACTGAGCAATAACTCACAGGCAGAAGAGGTTACTAACATGTAAAGCCCTAGCCAAGGATTGTAGGCTGAATATTATCCTTCAAAGATATCAGGCCCAGAACACTGGAACCTGAAAAGTTATATTTAGAAACAGGGGCTTTGCAGGTATGATTAAATTAAGGCTTTTGCATTGAGGCAATTATCCTGGATTATCCAGATGGGCTCTAAATGCAGTCAGATGTATCCTTATAAGTGAGAGGTGGGGGAGATTTGACACAGAGAAGTCCATTTGAAGATGCTGGCCTTGAAGACTGAAGTGAGTGATACAGCCACCAGCTAAGGGGTGCCAGCAGCCACCAGAAGCTGAATGGGGCAAGGAACAGATTCTCCCCTAGAGCCTCCAGAGGGAGTGTAGCCCTTCAGTACCTTGATTTCTGCCCAGTAACACTGACTGTGGACTTCCAGCCTCCAAAACTGTGGGAGAATAAATTTCTGTTGTGTTTTAAAGCACTAAGTTTGGGTGATTTATTATATCAACCATAGAAAGCAAATGCACCCAGCCTCATCCCCCAACAGCTACATGTTCTGCATGTATATCCTGTGGTTTGGGTGTGCCACAGGCCTGCTGTCCCCTCAGAGTGATAGAGCCATCTGTACTCTGGGTGAGCTGTAACGAAAAAGCCATAGACTTGGAGATACGGAGAGAACCTGAAATGGAGACCTAGTTCGTTACTTGTTTGTGATAGGAGAGGACTTCACCTCTCTGAGCCTGGTTTCTTATCTGTAAAATTCAAATCGTAATCCCTGACTAGTCACTTCCATCATGTTAGGACTACATGACAGAATGGATTGAAAGGCAGTTTGTCATCTTTAAAGCTCCATGTATCCTTATTATTTTTCATTAAATCTTGTTTCCTGGGCAAAATCCTGGGAAGATCCCTAGCACTATCAACTCACAATCCTTAGGAAATGCAAGTAACATAGAGTGTAATGTTGGTTTCAGAAGTAGAATTTAGTGATTCACCACTTACATATAACGCATACCAAGTGCCTTCCTTAATGCCCACCCAGCCCATCCCCCACCTACCTCCCCCCATCAACCCTCAGTTTATTCTCTATAGTTAAGAGTCTCTTATGGTTTGCTTCCCTCTCTCCCTGCCCTTCCCCTATGTTCATCTGTTTTGTGTCTTAAAGTCCATATATGAGTGAAATCATATGGTATTTGTCTTTCTCTGACTGACTTGAACTTAAATAAAAACTTGTGACCAAAAAAGAAACAAAGAAACAAAGAAGCAAAGATTAAAAAAAAAAAATAGAGGCAAACCTAGAAGCAGACTGTCAATTACAGAGACCAAACTGATGGTTACCAGAGGGAAGGTGGGTGGGGTTATGGGTTGAACACATGATGGGGATTAAAGAGGCCACTTGTCATGGGCACAGAGGGCTGTATGGAAGTGTTGAATCGCTGTATATTGTACACCTGAAACTAACATACACTGTATGTTAACTAACTGGAATTTCAATAAAAATGCACAAAAAAGAAAAAAAAAGGGGAAATTCAAGTAAGAGTCAGGTTGGTAGAATCTTCTATGGCCCTTGCTAGCTCAGACATTTCCCAAGGCTTGTTCTCTCTGATTCTGTGTGATGGGGAGGAGCAGGAGAAGGTGTGAACGATCCTAAGGAAGGTTTATAGATGTAAACTCTTCCCCAGCTCACCTAATCTAGAGACACTGATGCGCTTTATCCACAGATCGGTCAAGACCTTAAAAATCCTAGGTGTGTTCATGACCTCTGTACCACCAAGGTGGAAGGACCCGGCGTGAGTCTGATAACTTGTGGACAATGTCTTATTTGCTTTGTGTTTCCAGGGCCTAGCATGGAAGACCCAGTGAATCCTTGTTGGGTGAATGAAGGAATGGACTGATATATTCATGAATATATGCATGCATGAATGAAAGGAAATGTCCACAAAACCTCTAAGTCACAAACTTCTCATGTCCTCTAATACTATCCCTGTCTATATCATTGGGTTTTAACGTCAGTTCCACTGTCTCACATCGTCTCTCTGGATCTCTGTTCCGAGTTTGGCTGAGACCAATTCTCGCAAGTGTCCAACACAGAGTCTCAGCCAATATAAACAAGCATTGTCTATGGTGCTCCCTTGAATCTACTGCTTACCTGTGATGGGTTTCTAACCACTGCATGGGGCCCTACAGGTAGGGCAGCAGCCAGGCCTGGTCCTACCTCTCTGTCCTATATCCTGTTAGACTACCCATCTGCACCTTGGACCAGCAGCAGCACAGCATTAGAGTCTCCCAACTCCTCTCCCTCCAGGTCTTACGTCTTTCACCTGGGTTGCTAAGGTCCCATCATGGTTCCCCCAGATTCCAATGCAAATATACTTGGAAGAAGAAGGATCACCAAAGACTTCTATAGCTCAAACGGAATCTGAGAAGGCTGATGTTTTTCTTTTATATTGGTTATTATAGGAGTCCATGCCCATTGTATAGAACTTGGAAAGTACATGAAAGCACAAAGCATTAGAAAAAAGTCATCATAATTCCACTATGTAGGGTCAATCATAATTAACATTCTGGTACATTTCTATCCAGTCATTCTTCTATAATTCTTATGTGATTTCGATCATAGAATATATGCAATTTAAACCTTGCTTTCTGTGCTCGCTTCATATACTAAATCTTGCTTTCTAAATGTAATATTTAGCATAAACCATTTTTCAAATCACCAAAAATGCTCCATAAATATCATTTTTCGTGGCTGCAAAACATTCTTCAGTCCAATATTAATGACTTCCAGGCGTCATCCAGAGTTGGCTTTCCCTTGGTGCTTTAACTCCGTCCCATTTCCTTTGTTCTTTGGACAATCCATGTGGAGAACTCAGAAGCATCTCTTTGAGCTCTCTAAGAAGGATTAGTTCATTCCACAGCCACAGCGAGCAATGTAGACTTTCACTGAAGATTTCACAGGGAAGATAGAAGATTTTACATTGTATACCCTATAGCAAACGACTTTAATAAACACATCCCTGAAACACTTCTGGTTTATATTAAGCCCCTATACGGCTAGAGCACCAGCAGGAGTTTTCTTGTTTTTGTTTTTTCCTGGTTCTTCTTTCCCTCTTCCTAGATACCATTCCCCCAACCCCCTCATATTTCTTTTTTTTTTTAATGTTTATTTATTTTTGAGACAGAGAGAGACACAGCATGAGCAGGGAAGGGGCAGAGAGAGAGGGAGACACAGAATGTGAAGCAGGCTCCAGGCTCTGAGCTGTCAGCACAGAGCCCGATGCGGGACTCGAACTCATGAACTGTGAGATCATGACCTGAGCCGAAGCCAGACGCTTAACCGACTGAGCCACCCAGGCGCCCCCCCCCCCCCATATTTCTTAACAACCAATGTTAAACTGTTGGCACTGTCACATTCATTCTGGGACTTGGGGAAGCAAAGGGTCTCTGAACACCTGGACCCACCTACCTTCTATAGAAGCCAACTTAGTGACCATCATTTGATACTTGACTAGGCCTTAAACCAGTTCATCCCCCCTACTCCCACCACCCTCACCTATCATCATCAATGTATTTCTCCCAGACATATAAAATTCTTTCCTTAAGAAGCAATGACTTTCTCAATGTCACTAACTGGCATATAATAAAATCTGTTTGATTTTTTTTCCCCCATGGGATCAATTCTCTCTTATTTAGGTCTGGATAAGAAAAACTTGTTCAAAAAAATTTTTTAATGTTTATTTATTTTTTAGAGAGAGACCTATGAGCAGGGGAAGGGCAGAGAGAGGGAGACACAGAATCTGAAGCAGGCTCCAGGCTCTGAGCTGTCAGCACAGAGCCCGACGCGGGGCTCGAACTCACGGACCACGAGATCATGACCTGAGCCAAAGTCGGATGCTTAGCTGACTGAGCCACGCTAGCACCCCAAGAAAAACTTGTTTTAAGAAGGAAATAGAGGGGTCCTGGGTGGCTCAGTTGGTTAAGCATCCGACTTTTGATTTGGGCTCAGGTCATGATCTCAAGGTTTATGAGTTCGAGCCCCATGTTGGGCTCCACGCTGATAGTGCAGAGCCTGCTTGGGATTCTGTCTCACCTCTCTCTCTGCCCCTCCCCTGATCTCTTTCTGTCTCTCTCAAAATAAATACATAAACACTTTTTTTAAAAAAGAAAGAAATGGAAAACTGACGATGCAAATATGGAACTTGTGTATGAGAATTCCATATATACCCAGAAAACGATCATACCCACCAACTCTAATCAAGGAGTATTTGATTGGGGGAAGGAAGGAGGCGATATAATTTAAATAAAACAATTTCAGTCTGTAGATACACTCGGTGAAAGAAAGGGTTGCATGGGAGCAGCAGCCTAAAAGCAAGGCCAGGAAGTGTATTTCATCCTCTAGGAAGGGCCCTTCACCTTTAACTGTAGTCCTTGCCCCTGGAAGCCTGGAGGCCCCCTCTGCAAGAGTGTTGCCCAGAACGCTGGTGCAGAAGAACACAGCTCATTTCCAGAAAACCACAGAAAATTGGGGTGCGTTCAAAGGGAAGCTACAACAACCATTTGAAGGGCTATAAGAAAAGCCTGAAAGAAGGGGAGAGTGGCTCCAAGGGAAGCCGCTGGAGGCAGCAGGAGTGGGGTGATACCCACTCACAGCCAGGCAAAGACAGAGGCAATCCCAAGAGACCCTAGGCAATGACAGAGGCAGGAGGTCCCAGAGAAGACAGCTCCGAGTGGGAGAGGAGGGGCGCTCTGCTCAGTGAGCTGAGCAAAAGCACTGCTTTCATTTGTTTGTGAACCCAAAAATAAGCCACTCTGTTGGGGGTGGGGACAGCTAAAAGGCCACACTGAGGAGCAGCCCCTCCCCAGGTGTCTGTACTTAGTGTGGGAAGAACTGTCAGGAGGGCAGGATAGGGCAGAAGCTGGGGCACTCCCTCCTTGGGGTCTGGGGAACCCACGAACTGGAGGCAGGCCCCTGCCCCTTGCCCCGCCCACTAAGTGTCCTCCCCATACCCGAGGCTCCCAGAGGGAGAGGATGGGGTGAAAGGGTGATAGGGTTGCAGATTTAGCGCTTCCCCGAAAAACAACAACACCAAAAGCCAGGACGCCCGGTTAAATTTGAATTTCAGATAAATACTTTTTTTTTTTTTTTTTTTTTGCTGTAGCTATGTTCCGAATATTGCATGGCAAGCCTAAGATGACAAAACGAGCAAGTGCCCAAGTTTTCCGTCAATAGTAGAAAAAGAAGAAGTTAGGGACCTAGGCAACTCCAGATGTTGAGTTGTTGAGCATGGGCGTGTGCGCATGCGCGCACGCCTGCCCTGAGGGAGAGGAAGGGAGGGAGGGAAAGATGTGAAACTGTTGGCAAGGTCACTGGTTGAAGACAAATACTTGGGGAGCTCACGGGAAGATAAAAATGATTTTTTAAAACACTTGGTTCCACTGCAAACAGAAAACTAGTCATTTATGTAAATTTTCCGGCACTTATGTAAATCACTCACGGCAGCGGGTGAGTTTTAGGCGAACTCACCAAATCTCTCCAGCCTCGTTCTCGCCGTGAAATCGCACCTATTCTGTGAAGGCCCTGGCAGCTGCCTGACCCGGGTCCACGGTGGATCTTCGACTGTGTCCAGCCGCCTCCTCCCGCGTCATCATGAACTGTGACACCCCCTTGGAAGTTTTCTCCCGAAGTTCCTCCCCAGGACAACCCTTCCCCCCCCCCCCGCCCCCCTCCCGAGCTGTCACCATCACAGCTTCCTAATTGGTTGGAATTGGGTTTAGGAACGTTCCTCTGCTACTTCCTCTACTTTCTGGGAGATAAAATAGTCAGCAAGGCAAATTATGAGGGTGTCAGATGCCCCGCTTTTAGCCAAATGATGTTTCCACAGATGTGAATAAGCCGAGTTCCCAGCTGAGCGTGTTTTCCCTGGGGCCAGTTTTCTGATCTGTATCAGAAAGGCAACCTCCCTTTCCTCTAACCAGGTGCTACTGTGTGGGTTCCTCTCTTGAGTTTTCCCACTTGCTCCTTTGCCTGGTGCTACTCCCTGGAGCATTGTGTATTTCCAGGCAGCACTAAATCTGCTTGGCTCCCGTTACTTCTCTAGCCTCTTGGTAATGGGTATGTTCTTTATGAATGACTCCCATCCTTCAGTTGTTCCGTTTCAGCCTTGAGGCCCGTATTGCTGTGACCCAGAGAGTCAGGCAAGAGCACGTGGGCTGCCCTGTGGACGACCTGCTTCACTTTGTTCAGCACGCACCCCCCCCCCCCCCCCGCCATGTTGTGTGGAGAGACACTTTGGACCCCTGCAAGGAGAAATATGATTTCAGGTGCCTGATGCAGGCACCTCAGATTGTCTTACTCATTTTGTCATCATGGGAGTCTGCTCAGGCTTCCTTTCCTTCTCCTAGAGAGAACAACTTCCTCTTGCTTTCGTAACTGCAGACCCACCCCCGTCCCCAGTCCTCAGGTCCCCTCCTGACTGCAGGGACCATCAATTTTCAATTGCAACATCCCACCTCTGGCCGCAGGGAGAGCTTGTGCTTTCATCCCATCTCCCCATCACGGACACAGACACAGCACATGTACCAATCTGGGTCAGTCTTCCCCTGGGAGCGTCTATGACATCCTTAGTGGGGTGATATAGGTCTGAACTGTGGGCAACGGTGCTTTCTCTCCTCCTGCTAAGAGAGCCCCATTCTTTTTTTTTTTTTTTAATGTTTGTTTGAGAGAGACAGAGAGAGAGACAGAGACAGAGAGTGAGTGGGAGAAGGGGAGAGAGAGGGAGGGAGACACAGCATCTGAAGCAGGCTCCAGGCTCTGAGCTGTCAGCACAGAGCCCAACGTGGGGCTCAAAGCCACAAACCGCAAGATCATGACCTGAGCCAAAGTCAGACGCTTAACCCACTGAGTCACCCAGGCACCCCGAGAGCCCCGTTCTTAAAGGGGAGTAGAACTGAGGGAGGCAGGGAGAGATTAAAAAATCCAGTGACATCGTTTGACTCCCTCTATCCAGTTATGCCTATGGCCACCCCACTTCTGGACTTCCATTTTGTTTTTTGCTTTAGGTGCTCTGTGTTGGCTTTCACGTGTGCAGCGAAAGAGTCCTGAACAACACACAGTTGGTATCTCCCGTTCTCCCCAAATTTACCTGACACTAAGCGAGTACCTACTATGTGCCAGTACATGCATTCTCTCCCACAGTTCTTGACATCAGTCCCACTGACGAGGCGGATCACAGAAAGGAAACGAAGCTGCGAGAACGCACAGTTGGTGAAGACTTCTGCTGGAATCTAAGTGCAAATTTTCTAACTCCAAATCCAATCCCCTTTCTCAAATTTTTAAAATTGTGATTCACACGAGGAAATGTTTACATATGGCCAAAGACGTACGTATCCTGTTTGGGTGAACGATATGACACTGCAGATGTTTGACTTCTATGACCTAACAACGGCAGTTTCCTATAGTTCAATCTCTGTGTATGATGTAACAGAAACAAAGGTATCAGAAAATAATGCTCGTCCTTTATGTACGTACAATGCACTAATCCCATTCTGTCCTCCCCATCTTCTAAAATGCAAGTCACAGGGCGCCTGGGTGGCTCAGTCGGTTAAGCGGCCGACTTCGGCTCAGGTCATGATCTCGCGGTCCGTGAGTTCGAGCCCCGCGTCAGGCTCTGTACTGACAGCTCAGAGCCTGGAGCCTGTTTCGGATTCTGTGTCTCCCTCTCTCTGACCCTCCCCCATTCATGCTGTCTCTCCCTGTCTCAAAAATAAATAAATGTTAAAAAAAAATTTTTTTTAATATAAAAAAAATAATAAAATGCAAGTCACAACCCACTATGCTGATTTCATGACACACTAGGGAGATGTGACCTGTGGTCTGAAAAACCATAACTGACACAAGAAAAGACCCTTCCGGTACCCGAACTTCTCTAGAGCTTTTATCTCACTCCCTTTAAATTTCAGTTTAAACCCCTTGCGGTGACCTTTCAGACACGAATGTCCTTCTCCATTATTGTTTTGGCCAGAGTTCATCTGCCTGGATTCTCTTGGGTCACGACCGTGGGAATATGTGGTGAGCACACCCCCAGGACCGTTGCAACCAAATTTGAGAACCACAGGTGGGGGTGTTGCTCCTTGCTGTCATAAAAATAGTGATCCGTCATAAATATTGTAGCAAGCGTTACCACCTTCAGCCCAAAATGAGATCCAGATTTCTCTGAGCCTGTCTGTTTAGACGGTAGACTGTCCCCGGAAGACTTCATTTTTGTGAAGTAACTTTTGGTGAAACTCATTTTTGCGAAGGAACTGTATGTGACATGGGGTGGGGGTGAGGAGGGGGCCCTTGGACACTGGCAGCATGCCCACAGGGGCAGCCCCAGGGCAGGAGAGGGACAAGGCATGGCCAGCTGAAACTGTGGCACAGAAACTGTGCCCGTGGAATCGCATTGTACGGAATGCCTGATGGATGTCCCTGGCGAGTGTGACAAGTCCTTACAGGGCTTTTTATAGGCACCAGGGCATAGCTTACACTTCGTGGGTATCAGCCAGTAGAGCAGGGGTAGTCATTGCTAACAGCACCTCCCCGGCTGGTAGGCCTGGGGAAATTCAGGTTACATTAAGCAAACACAATCACATTACAGAACACGGTGTTTGGAGAGTACATTACACAAATTGCTTTCACCTACATATTTCTCAAAGCTCAAAACAACTCTGTGGGGTGGGTGGGAGGGCACAGGATCCGTATTTTTTAGGAAACAAAGGGTGTGGAGGGTGGGTAGTGGGCATGAAATAACACGGGCAAGGTCATATGGCCAGAAAACACCAGAGCCGGGATTCAAACCCACGTCTTCAGACTGAGGGTTTCTGTTCTTTCCACCATGCAGGTTGTTCCCATGGTAACCCTATTAACTGCCCAAACAGTGCTGAGCAGGAAGGAAAGAAAACCAGGATGGAGAAAGGCGGGTGCCAACTCCCTCCCCTGTCTCCCTGGCGCCTGTGGTCCCCTCATGAGTCATCACACAGTGCTCTCCTTCCTTCGACACCCCTGCTCTGCAATCTGTCTTTTAAGATGGACACAAAGGCTGGGTTTTACAGGCACCTCCCTCAGGGGGCTGGGAGGGCCGGGTGCAGGAGATGGCAGTAGCCAGATCCTAGTAGCTGCCCTGACCCATCGCCCCTTCCCAGAATCACCCCCCAGCAATCAACTTCAGAACACATGGCATTGGACCTTCCGGAATAAAAGTCACTGAGGGCCGCTTCTATGTCTCCACTTCCCTTTGGAGGACTGATGCCATTATTTAGCACCTAACGTGTGCCAGGCCTTGTGTTTGGTGCTTTATATGCATTATTTTATTTAATTCTCACACTGTCTCTAAGGGAGCACGATCATCCCATTTTATGGGTAAGGAGGTTAACTTGCCCAGTATCAGACAGGTGGTAATAAGCAAAGCCCAGATCGGGACCCCAGGTCCTGCCACCCATTCCAGACACCTTTCGACCACACTATATTGCTTTGGGAGCTCATTTTGCCCACTCTGGATGGAGAGGTCATAGATGTATGGGAAACGAAGCAACGATAACCACTGAATACGGTTCCTGTAAGCGAACAAACTCACCTGTGCCTAGCGCAGAGAAACACCAGAAAGGCTGAGCTGACCGCTGAAATGTTGACCAGTTGGGAAATTGCCACCCGGGTGATGCTGCAGCACCCCAGTCACCCTTGCTGGTCCCTCAAGACTTCCTCACAATCCAGCAGCTAGAGGGTTATTGCTCGAGCCCCAGGGCCTCAGCACCATGGTCACCCCAGTGCTGTGGTCACTGTCCACTCTGGCCATCTGTGCCCACGTTGTACCAGTTGTTCTCAATTTTAGTATCACTCCTGCCTGACCTAATGAGAGCCATGTAGGGAGGCTCTTGGATGCCCAGCATATCTGAAATGCTTAGTTGGATTCTGGCCTAAGAGAGCATCCTGTGTTCAGAGCTTGGTAACTCGGGACCAGAGTGACAGGTCGTGAGCACCAGTGAAGGTTTGCTCGAGGACCCCTCACGATCCAGAGAAGATGTGCGCCTGCAAAAGTAGACAAGTGATAAGAGTCTTCAAATGAGTCCTATTGTCTTATTGATTCTCATGACAAAAATCAAAATTACACTCAAACAGCTCATTATTGACAGATAGAAGGACACAGTTCTGCTCAGGCAGAGCTTGAGATGGACCGGCCATGTCTGAACATGCTGGCTGTTGGAATATGAGATTGCTTTTGTAGGACTTTGTGAACTTGCAACACTTTACCGACCTTGGGAGTTACCCAGCTGCTGCCACCTCTCAGCCCTTCTCAGAACATAGAGAGTTCTCTAGTCCCTGAAGATATTGACTCTGCACTCAGGACTTCTGGAAACTGGCTTCCTTCCTTCCATTTCTGCCGGGAAATAAACCTAATATCTCCCATGCAATGAATCACTCTGACATGCCTCACACTGTGGTAAGTGGTTAACCTCCCTTATCTCATTCACTCTTCACCACAAATTTATTTTGACCATTTTACAAACAAGGAAACTGAGGCTTGGATATTTTAAAAAATTATCCACGCCAATCCAGCTAGTAAGAAAGCCAATTGGGAAACTCAAGTCTGTTGGGCTTCAAATCCCATCTTCCCTGCTTGACAGGGTTGGTGGTCAAGGCACCTAACAGTGCTCTGAGGCACTGCTATGTTCCGGCTGCTGCCTCCCACATGACCTTATTCTGTACTTTAACTCTCCCCCTCACTATGCGCCAACCACACAGACCTCCTTTCTGTTCCTCAAATGCACCCAGATTGTTCCTGCCAATGTGCTTTTGCTCTTGTGGTCTGCTGTGTCTGGAATGTAAGAACTTTGCTAGTTCTGGGGGTGCGGATATTTAAGGCACAGTCCCTGCCCTTAAGAATCTGCAATCCTAGGGTGCCTGGGTGGCTCAGTCAGTTAAACGTTGGACTTCGGTTCAGGTCACGATCTCATGGCTCGTGAGTTCGAGTCCCACATCAGGCTTTGTCTGACAGCTCAGAGCCTGGAACCTTCTTTGGATTTTGTGTCTCCCTCTCTCTCTGCCTCTTCCCCCCTCTCAAAAATAAATATTTAAAAATTTTTCAGAAGAAATCTGCAATCTAGTGATGGGCAGCACAATCACAGACAGATGATTATAACACGGCCTGACTAAATACATTAATAGGGCTCCTTAACGTATGTCTTTACGTACAGAAATACAGGGAAGTGAAACCAACTGTGTACGTGTGTGATGGACGAGGACAGCCAGGAAAGACTTGATGGAAAGCTGATGCTAAGCAAAGAGTAAACAGGAGTGAACAAGAGGGAGTACGTAGGAGAGGAGAGGTCGTGACGCGTTCCAGGGAGTTTGGGAAGAGTTGGACTGTGGGAGACCCTGCGGCGAGGGAGACCCAGTGATGTGCTGTCCAAACCAGGATACTCTGAGCGTGAGGGAGGGCGCTAGCCCGCTGGGACCTCAAGACAAGAGGAATAAGCTAGAACTGTCCTGGGGCCCCTGGGGTGTATAGTCATTCTCACCCGGAGCCCACACTGAGGAATTTGGATCTCAGCCTATGCACAAGGAGGAAACACTGAGGGTTTTAATAGGGAGGTGGCAAAATCAGACTTACTTTCTTTAAGGGCCATTTGGGCATAGATAAGGAAGGATAGATTGGAGGGGACCAGGCTGGCAGAGGACCACTTAGGAAGTTGTTGGACTGGCATAAGCCAAAGTGGGAATGGGTTAGAGGTGATGGCAGGGGTGAAAAGTAAAAAGAAGAAGGCAATTTTTCAAGGAATGAAAGCAATCTGAGGAGGTAAGAGTGTCAGGATTTTATGACTGGTGAAGAAAGGGAAGAGGGAAGAATGAATGACTCCAAGTTCCTGACTAGGGCACTGGGTGGATGGCAGTCCCACCCACATACGGCAAAGCGGAACAGGCTTTGGAGACGGGTGTTGAGTGCAGCTCTGGACAGGTTGATCTGAGGTGCCCATCGGATGCTGGGGGAGGGGGAGGGGTCCAGCATGCTGTTTGCTGAGTCTGATGCCATGCAGAAAGGTCTGGACACTTACCTGGAGCTCATCAAAAGGTAGAATGTCAAAAGAGAAAAAGGATTCTCACAGTGAGAAAAATGGTGAGCTAACACGATTCTCATTCTCCTCTTGCCCCTGTCCATTTTCTTTCGAAAAATAAACTTTATTTCCGTAAACAGGATATTTAATTAACACTCTAATAACTTGCGAAACCTAATGAGCTTATAATTTTCCCTTGGAAAAACCTGCCTCAGGTTCTCCAAATTCCTAATTACATTATTATTTTCCACAAGCTAAATTTATTTCTGTTAGGTATGGCGTGGCTCATTGCCCGGCGTTTGCGGAGCTCAGTGCTTCGTTCACGAGGCTGCCACTGGAGACTGGCAATGATGATGGGGCTGCAGGAATGGAGTGGGGTTGGGGCTTCTATTTTTTTTAACTTCTTAATTTACCCTTTTTAACAAAATTATTATTTTTTTTATTTTTTTTTCAACGTTTTTTATTTATTTTTGGGACAGAGAGAGACAGAGCATGAACGGCGGAGGGGCAGAGAGAGAGGAAGACACAGAATCGGAAACAGGCTCCAGGCTCCGAGCCATCAGCCCAGAGCCTGACGCGGGGCTCGAACTCACGGACGGCGAGATCGTGACCTGGCTGAAGTCGGATGCTTCACCGACTGCGCCACCCAGGCGCCCCAACAAAATTATTTTTGAATATGTAACACACTCACACAGTTTATAAATTTTAAAGTATATCAGTGTACACAGCACAAAGTCACTCACCTACCCCATCCCTCATCCACACAGTTCCCATCCATGCTCCAGGTAACCACTGCCAATTTCTTGGACGACTTTCCAGTTTCCTCAGCATATCTGCACACCCTCAAATATATATTCTATTGCCCACCCCATTTTTACACACAAGGCTTTAGAGTACACTTACAGTTCTGACCTTGTTGTTTCCACCTCATACATTTTGAATACTTTTCCATCTCAGAACAAAGGATGAAAATTTTACGTTTTTTTTTCATCCTTTCCAATTTCCATAGCTTTAACTTCTTTGTATTTTTTCACTACTAGGCTAGTACAATATTTAAAGAAAAGTAGTAGTGAACATGGACTTGTCTTCTTCGCAACTTTACGGGAAATGGCTAATGCCATCTAAGCATGCAGTAGGCTCTTGGGCTCACATAGATGTATTTTATCACATCAGGGAAGTATCCAGTAACCAAACTTTACTGAGTGTTTTATTATTTGTTTCTCTTTTTAAAGATTTTCTTTTCAAGGAATCTCTACACCCAACATGGGGCTCGAACTCACAACCCCAAGATTAAGGGTCGCGTGCTCCACTGACGGAGTCAGCCAGGTGCCCCTTGAGTGTTTTAAATCAAGAAATGGTATTGACATTATAGAAGAATCTCTAGGATACATTAAATGGAAAAAGCAAGGTGGAAAAAAGTATATATTATATACCATTACTTATCTAAGAAGATGAATGTGGGGGTGCCTGGGTGGCTCAGTTGTTTGACTGTCAGACTCTTGATTGTGGCTCAGCTCATGATCCCAGGGTCTTGGGGTTGAGCCCCACATCAGGCTCTATGCTGAGCCTAGAGCCTGCTTAAGATTCTCTGTCTCTCTCTGTGTCTGTCTCTGTCTCTCCCTCTGCCCCTCCCCTGCTCATGCTCACTCACTCTCTCTCTAAAATAAAGAAAAAAATTTTTTTAAGTGGGTCACCAGCGTGGCTCAGCCAGCTAATCGGCCAACTCTTGGTTTCGGCTCAGGGCATGATCTCATGGTTTGTGGGCTTGAGCCCCATGTCAAGTTCCATGCTGACAGTGGGAGGCCTGCCTGGGGTTCTCTCTGCCCTTCCCCACTCCCTCTCTCTCTCTCTCTCTCTCTCTCAAAATGAATAAATAAACATATTAAAAAAATTTTTAAAAAGAAGAGGAAGGTGATAGTATTAGGTAGAACCAAATGAAACTACCCATAGTGGATTATTTTTCATTAATGAAAATGTTACAAGCATATAGCTCAACTGAACTTATACATACTTGGTTATATTAAAAATATGCACAGATAATCCATTAAAGTAATAAAGGTTACCTATAGTGTGAAGGAAGGAACAGAGATAGAATTTACATAGACTTTACACACACACACACACACACACACACACCTCAAATTGTTCTCAGTAATCATATTGCTAGTGGTACTGATGGTAGTATTTTGAGATTGTTGTAAGTAAGATAAAACGAGTATTTATGTAGATATCATTCAGAACTGGGAATTTTGACACGGGAGTAGAAGCACATATTTAAAAACAATGATACTAAGTAAAAGCCTTGAATTTGAATTGAAGTATCTGTATCAATTCATTATGTTTTTTTATCATAGTATAAGTGCATATTTCCTAGTCTACTCAAAAGGACTAGAGACAATGACTAATCAGTAACAATGAGCATCCCTAATACCCAACTGTGGTCCCTAAATTCTACTTCCAATGACAAGGACCAGGGATCCTTGGAGAAATAACGGATTACGGGACTATGGAAGGAAGTTTATACAATAAGCCTAGGATATCTTACCATACAGAGAACAAGGAAGGTAATAAAGACTCCTGAGCTTGTACCAAAGGGTTCAGGAGCCAAACTGAAGAAACTCTCATGGACAAAAGATAAAACCAATTTGAGCATCAACAAGATATTAACTGCAAAAGATTGAAATATAGCACCACAGGCAGACAGTGAGAAAATCCCAAACTGCAGAAACACTACCAGATTCTTCAACAAATAAACCGACAGAAAACAAACAAACAAGATAAGAAGAGGGTGAGGGGGAAAAATCTATAAATTAAAAGGAACGTAAGAGACAATATGGATTCATTGCCATGTATGAACTTTATTTGGATCCTAGTTCAAACAAAACAAAATGTAAAGTTATACTCATTTAAGAGCCTCATTTTAAGGCAGAGAGGGAATTCATTTATTTACCCAATGGCGGTAAATACATGGGAGAAAGGAGCCTGTGTGTGAGAGCAGCTCGAGTTAAAATCAGAGGACTCCTGTCCCAGGAGCCCACAGCTCAGGCAAGGTGACGTGATCACAGAGGAAGCATGGTGGCATCATTAGGCATACAACTCTTGTCAACCCAAAGCATTTGCTTGTGTATACAACAATTTCTATCCCTGTTGAGGCAGCCAGCGTAACAGTGATGAAGCGCAGGGACTCTACTCCACCACAAAGGCCAGTAGGGTAAAAGGTAAATAGGACCCTAAAATCATGGCTGCCCCCCTCGCCTCCCCCCTGCCCCTCTTCCTTAGCTTTAAAGTCTTTGCCCCCTCAGGCCAGTTCTGGGGCGGCACCCGCCTTATGTTGTAGCATCTGAGTGAGGGAAGGATTCTTAGCCACCACTGGAAAAAGTTAGACAAAAGTTCCACCTCCTACCCTGCTGAAGAGTGTGGGGCCAAGGGAGGGCTCAAGTTGGGAATAAATCGTGTGTTTCCAAAGGAAAGTGACCCCCTGCAGATCAACAGTCTTGTTTGCCATGGACTGCACTGTGGTAGATGGTGTCTGGAAAAGGCAACTGGTCCCCCTGCCCCTTGCTGGTAAAATAGGTCCCTCTATCCATTTTAGTTAAAAGCAGATAACTGGGTCTCCTACAGCCCAAACAAGGCCATTCCTCAACGATTGCAGGAATCTGTTTAGATGCTATTGAATACATGTGTATCTAAGTGCATGCCTGGGTGTTATTCCCTGAAATACTAACTGTGATTATTTCTGGGGGGTGGAGTTTGGGATGCTTTTCACTTTCACAATGCAAGTAAATTATTTTTATACGTACAGCCTAAAGCCGCTCCTGTTTTGGAAAAGAAAAATAAACTGTCCACGTATCCCGAGAAATATTGTCCCCTCTGGCCAGATACCCAGCACTTCTGAGTACTGGCCCTGTGCCCCCCACATCTGCTACGGGAGGAGATCCGATTCTCCTGCGTTTCTAACTCCAGCAGCAACTTCCTAACTAGAAACTGGGAACCAAGGTTTCCTCATCCTTGATGGTTCTTTCTGGGAGTGATATTAGGTGATAAGAAACCAGGTATCAGGTCCCTCTGTGATCCATTTTTGGGACTCTGTGTCATGCCTGATGGCTCCCCAGTACTGAACCTCATCCTAGCCACTGCTAGACCTCCCTGGACCTAGATGTCAGCAGTCCTAGGTCTGGCCCCTGGCCTGGGGTTTCAGTCCCATTTGTTTACATTTGCTCCCCCAAGGTAGGACCAGTATGCATGGAGACGGGTCATGGTGACCCGTCTCAAAACCAAAGTAGCTTCTTCTACTTGAATTAAAGGTACATGTGGCTCTTTGCATTCTTATTTAGGAGCAAGGATCCCAGATCAGACAACGTTTCCACATGACTTTAGTTCTTAGGTTAATAAGGATTCTTAGGCTAGCAGATAATGATGCAGACTCATTAATTTACTAAAAGTTGCCCTGTTCTGATATGTCTGAAGCCGGCCAAGGCAGAACAATCGTCCTGACTGCAAAGTGCTGTGCATGGTGTAAAAGATGCTGAGGTGCTGGGGGTGGGGCCTGTGAGCAAGGAGCCAGAAAGAGGGGAAGTTGTCCCCCATGAACTCCTCTCCATAAAACAGTGACAAGGACCAGGAGCCTTTGCCATATGCCAGGGGATTACTCTGTGAAAAAGCATAAGGTTGGCTGGCCACCAACACACAAGGTTCCCAAATAGAGCCTGAGTCCTGGAGGGAGAGAAGATCCGGCTAAAAATAGCTGTGACGTCCCAACGCTGATTTTCTTCTTTCCTTTTTTTTTTTTTTTTTTTTCTTCAGTAAGTTCACCTAAAATAGCCTGGCAATAGAATTTTTTGCCCTTTAAGTGGAAAAACAAAAACAGAGAGGTCACTGGCTAAAGTAAAGCTTCTAAGAAGCCTGACGTTTTTGCCCAAACCCACGAGATGTCACTCTGTGGTGGTGACCTTGTCCACTCCTGTGTGGAGGCTGCCTCCCTAAAGAGAAGGGTCGGGACCTGGGGATTTTCAAGGAGCAGCACAGACTCCTGTGGCCCTGAGGGGCTGAGCAGAGGCTTCCAGCAGAGCAGGCTTCCAGCCTGGGAAAAGTTGTCGTCAACTGAGATCCAGCCCTGAGCCTAGCATATCATGGAACGAAGACAGTTCTGACACGTCGGGGAAGCAGCAGCCTGGGTCTCTTATTCAGCTGGTAGCTGTAGCCAAAAAGAGTCAGGATGGCCCATGCCATTAGCAGAAAGGGCCCTCACGCAGGGAAGTGGGTTTACCTGAAGCTAAGGTCAGGTGAGAGACAGGCCTCCCACCCCCCCGAAGTACTTGGAGGATTCCCTTCCCTGGAAGGTTTTCAATTTCTCCACTCTTGCCTTAGCTGGAGAATGGATGACTCCTCCTTCCTTGACGCCCTGGCCCTGGCCTGTCCCTCCCTGTCTGTGAGGCCTGGCTTGGATCCCTGGTGAAGTCCTCACTGAGACGGGGCCACTGCCCTTGGGGACTTGTTTGAAAGACAAGCCCTGAGTCAGGGCTCAGAGCACCAGAAGGAGGAGGCCCTTACAGCCCAAACAGTCTCAACAACAATCTCAACAGCCATGTGAGGCCATGTAACTATGACACAACTATAATCCTATGAATACCACAGTGTCCTATATTTTGTAAAGTGTTGCTGTCTACACTGTGTGTTTCGTTTCTTTAACTTCTGCAACGGTGCTGAGGTGGAAGATCTAGTCATGTATCAAGCAACTGTTGCTACAAGCATTTTACACTTGAATCAAAGAGCCTCATAGAAGTGGAGGGATTTGCTCAAGACTACATAGTCAGCAAATTCTCGACAGAAAAGTCAAATCCAGGCCCCTGGCTGAGGGCAGCATCACCTTGCCCCTGTCCAGTCCCAGGAATAGAACACCTGTAGCCCAGTGTTTTGGGGATGCACCCTGCTACCAGCTCCCCAATACTTCTGTGCACATGACCCCGCTGTGGCCTCCTTGGCTCTCTCACCCCTGTATCCCCCCCCACCCACCTCAGCCTCCCTTTCCTTAACACCTCCCCAGCATCCCATCTTGGGCCTCGGCTTGCCCCCATACTGCACCTTATCCTCTCCCTACAAACCCTGAGCCTGTGAAATCTTAGCTCCCCACCCATGCCTAATTTTCATATACTTATTTTCCCACTGAAACAGGAGGTTCAGTATTCTTAATTTTTAAAAAAGTATGCCACGGGGTGGTTGTCCATGTAAAGGGAAATATTTCATAATGACAGTACAGAGGGTGGGCAGATACGTCAAGAACTGAGAAGATGAGACAAGGGTAGAAGGTTGGGGAACAGTGAATGGATACACCGAGTTGGGTACCAGTTAAATCTCCCAGGCTCCAGTGCCCCACTGTCTCTTAAGGGTGGATTTTCCTGTTGCCCATCAGATTATCTGTCATGTGCTGATTTTAGAGTGACCCCTCTGAGGACCCTCTTATTTCAGCTTCTTGAGGAAAGCCCAGGTCCCAACAACTACACATTGTCCATCAGTGCGAACAGTTTCTCTGTAGAAGTGGATTTTATTTCCACGGTTAGTTTGTAGACACACTGGAGCTCATTTTCTTATAGAAACATTTAGATATAAGATAATTAAATTCCAGACTAGTATACAGAATGCTACATCACCCACAAAGTAGCTGCCCAGAACCAAAATTGTAGTCTAAGCCCTTGGCCTCACGAGTCCTTCCTGTGAGCTCTGACTGCCACCCCACGCTTGCTGGCAGGAGGCAGAGAGCTGGGGCTCTGAGGCAGGCTTAGAGGAGCATTTATCCAAATGTCTGGTCTGTGTGTGAGCCACTGTGTCATGGGCAAGACCGTTAGAAATGTAGATGTCTAGGGGCGCCTGGGTGGCTCAGTGGGTTAAGCCTCTGACTTCAGCTCAGGTCACGATCTCGCAGTCCGTGAGTTCGAGCCCCGTGTCGGGCTCTGGGCTGATGGCTCAGAGCCTGGAGCCTGCTTCCCATTCTATGTCTCCCTCTCTCTCTGACCCTCCCCCGTTCATGCTCTGTCTCTCTCTGTCTCAAAAATAAACATTAAAAAAAAAAAAGAAATGTAGATGTCTAGCCTCCCTGTGCAACTTGATGATTTAGAATCTGGAGATAGGGGGTCTCAGGAATCTGTTTTACAACAAGGTCACCAGGTAATTTGTATGCATTCTAGAATTTGAAGCCCATTGCTGTAGTGGCTTGGTGGCCCCCAGAGAGAGCAGCCAGGGTGTGGGTAAGGGAGGGGGGCTGGGCTACGGCTGGCAGAGCCACCAGGCCATCAACAAGCCACAGGTCTGAAATGGACAAATCTGATCCATCTATAAACGCTCCTCTTTTCTCCTTTTTGCACATACTGTATCCTGAAAGCTGCCTTTTGTAGTGTTTTCCCTTTCAAAACTGCCTTTGGTATTCAATGGAACTTAATCCCGTTCACTCCTATGAAATCCTACGTAAATTGATCATTATGAAGCATTTGGGTAAAAGAAAGCTTCAAAGGAAGTTATTGGTTAAGGTAACACCAGCTCCGGTAAGAAAGAAACATAAACTCTGGGGCTGAACACAATAGGAGTTGCTTTCTCTCACACAAAATATAGTTCACTGTTGGGGGTGGGTATTGGAGAAAGGGCAATCTGATCCAACCAGCTTGCCACCCTAGTGGCCAGAAGCTCTGCTATCTTTAACGTGTGGACTTTAAGGTTGCTCTGGGCAGGGAGCAACCAGCCAGCACACATGGAATACACATGGGAGCTTTTTATGAGCAGGCCTGGGAGTGACCCTTACCATTTCCACTAACATTCTAATATTCCATCAACCAGAACCCAGTCGTGTGACCATACCTAACTGCAAAGGAGGCTGGGAAATGTTGTTTAGCTTCATGCACAAATAAGAGAGGAGACAGTTTGGCGAACAGGTATCTGGCCTTTCCCAAAGGGCCTTTGGCTCTTAATTCAAAGCCAAGGGAGAGATCTGGGAAGGGCTCCTGGAGGAGGTAACACTGGCAAGAGGCAGGGTGGCATGTTTTTGAGAACAACAGTTTTCCGGTTAGATAGAGCTGGGTTTTGCTGTATGACTATAAATCAAATCACTTAACCTTTCTGAGCCTTGTTTCTTCATCTGTAAAATGGGTATCAGTAAGAGTACCTATCTATCTTATAGGATCATTGTGAGAATGTATACAATACAGATAATGAGTCATAGCAGGGTCTGAATAAATATTAGCTAAGGGGCACCTGGGTGGCCCTCGATTAAGCCTCCAATTTCAGCTCCAGTCATGGTCTCATGGTGTGTGAGTTCAAGCCCCACAACAGGCTCTCTGCTGTCAGCGTGGAGCCCACTTCAGATCCTCTGTCCCCCTCTCTCTCTGCACCTCCCCCACTCATGCTCTCACTCTCAAAAGTAAATAGACATTAAAAAAAAAAATGCTAGCTACACATGAACACAAATAAAGGGACAACGAAGAGAAAAATGAGTTCCAGGCAAAGAGAACAGCAAAGAGGGCTAAATCATTGTTGCCCACCCAGAGAGGTAAAAGGGGTTGAGAATGGCAAGGACGAGGAGCCGCTCTGTGAGCTGTTAAGACACAGCCAGCGAAGGCAGGGCCAGGCCATGTGTGCATCTGACCCAAACCCACATCCAAGTTCTGCTTCTAGGGAGCTTCTATCAGTCAGTTGCCCGTATTTCCCTGGCCTTGGAATCATGACCATATGGTATGTTTGGGAAGCTCCTGGCCTCTGCAATGGCACTCATGCCCAAGTGGCATGAAAGTAGCCGTCCCGTTGGACTTCCTGGACTTTAGCAGGAACCACAGTGGCTTGTTGATGGCCAGGGAGACCTCCTAAAAACTTTTTGCTCTGCTGAAGAATCCAAAGGCTTCTTCTGCTGTATCTCCAGGAGGGAGGGTTGGGCCGTGAGAGGAGAGCCCTAATAAAAACAGAATGGATTACTGTAACCCATCAGAATCAAGTCCCTAAGTCCGACTTTCTTTCTTTCTTTCTTTCTTTCTTTCTTTTTTCTTTCGAGTAGGCTCCGTGCGCAATGTGGGGCTTGAATTTATAATCCTGAGATTGAGTCACATGCTCTACTGGCTAAGCCAGTCAGGCATCCTAAGACTTAACATAATTAGAAGAAAAGTAACATGACTTTCCCAATTCTGTGGACTAAGCTTCACAGCCTCTACATATGTATAGGAAAATGCTAGATACCTGTATCAACCATGTCTTTTATTTTCTATATTCACATGTTTTGACATGAATCTAGGGCCTTGTTGAACCAGAGCACCTGCCTGTCTCAGGGTTAGTCATTTCCTAGAGAGTCCACAACTTGCCCAAGAGTGCACCTTTCAAATGCAAACCAAACAGTCAGAGCCCACAACCCCAACCACCTTCTTCACCTGGTCCTCATACTCTAGGCCACCACCCACCTGCCCTAACCACCTCAGGGTCAGGTGCCAGACAATTAGGAACATCGCCTATACCCCAGAAGCACTGAAATTACTCAAACTTGCCAATCCTAAACTCTGCCTTGCCTGTTTCTAACTGTGGAAACCACAGTAAGGGCTCTTGTCTACATTTCCCCTCACTCCCTCTGTCTCCTGACCCTCCCTGGTGCTTCCCTGTGTGGCCCTCACGGCATAGCATACCCTCTGCTCTTAGGAACTGTAATGATGTGAAAATGTTGGGGTTCAGAGCGCACAACCAAGGAAGAATTCTTGAGATGTCTTTTGTGCAAATAGGTGGCTTTATTAAATCATGGGGACAGGACATGGGGGCAGAAAGAGCTGCACTGGGGTTGTGAGAAGTGACTCATTATATACTTTCAAGTTGGGAGGGGGTTAGGAATAGCCTAAGTCTCTAAGGAATTTTGGAAGCAAGGTTTCCAGGACCTTGAGGGACTAGCTGTTGTTAGGAAAAGGTCATTTGTTACCATCTAATAAAACCTTAGTCATGAGACCCTTCAAATGTATATCAGTGGGTCGTATGCTTGGAGGATGATTGCTAACATATATCTGGGGGGGGGGGTAGAGATTAAAGAAGATTCCAAAGGAATTTTTATGTGTTAAAGGAAACTTACAGAATCCTGTAGGTTGGGATAATGTTAAGCTAAGATTATCTTTTGCCCTCAGCAAAGTATTAACATCAAGGCAAATGAGTTCCTAGAGGAAGGTCACTCTGCCTGTTTCCAGGACTTGTCACTGGGCTGTAAGTAGTAAGGAAATATGAATTTTTATTTTGCCTTTGTTCCCCACATCAATCCCCCCTGAACAATTTTGACCCTTAAATTGTTAAGGTTGTTGCGGGTGGAAGGTGTTATCTTCTGTAGCTTCTTCCTGCTGAATAGGGGTGTAGAGATGTCCATACCTATTGGTCAATATTGGTCAGTTGGGGCCTCATATATATGAGTTACAAAAGGCAGAGCCAGCTGAATCCAAGGGAGATTGCACGCATGGATCTTCCCGAGTGGAAAGGATCATCTGTTGGCTTAAAGTTATGGCAGCACAACAGTTTTGGCACCAGGTGGGGAGAGGTGGGAGAAAACGCCAAATCACAATTAGAATAACAAAACGAAAAGGAAGCCCAAATAAGAGTCCTTTGGTAGTTGACAAAACTCCTCTTCCAGTCCAGGAAGTCCAGACTTTCACTAATCATTAAAGGAAAGAGAGGGATTGTTTCAAGTGCCAGTTTGAGGATTCATGTCAGTTAGAAACCCAGAAATATTTCTGTGGTAATCTCGAATGTTATACATGGCCTTCTGTGTCTATGATCCACCTTGTGCATCAGTTAAAACACCTAATGCCCTTCTATTTTGTAAAACTGCTTTAGGCATTTGTGTTACTTCAGTATTTAATAAGGTAGTGCTATTGTGACTGTCATTTAGGGCTTTGACCGTACACTTATTAAGAGTTTCCATATGCCAGAGAATATCCTCTAGTCCCAAAGAGGAATAAAGATGAATGGTAGGTGGTCATACCAATGAAACACAGGAAGTGTCCACCGTTGTTTTAAATTTGGAAGGTTGGCTGGGTTGATACTGGTTTTAGCAATGAGTCCACGCATCCGGGACACCCAGAATACAGTGGCCTATCCATCCTGAGGGAAGCCATGGCCACAAGTTAGAGCCACGTAGCCATTGGGTCCTGTTGGGAGCCAACCATCTAATTCTGGGCCTCCTTGAACTGCAGTCAGGATATCAAGGGCTATTCGTTTTGGAGGGCCACCTTTCCAGAAGATTGTGGATGCCATGTTGAACACAAATAGTAACTAATTTTTAAGGCCTGAACTATTTATTGAGTTACTTGTGCAATAAAAGATGGTCCATTGTCACTTTGTAGGGACAAAGAGAGTCCAAATCTAGGGACAATTTCTCTCAGCAAAGTTTTTGTCATCTCAGTGGCCTTTTTACCCAAATGAGCAGCCTGATGTAAACCCTGTATTATCTTCCATTGTTTGTTTGGTTTTTTTTTATTGTTTGCTTTTTTGTTTCTGGTATAAAGATTTTCCCCTGATGCATTCCCTTTATGCCTCCATGTTTCATAAAGTCAACTTCAATTCCTTGAGCTGTCTGGTAATATCTGAGTCTATGCATGTCCCTCTCAAATATGACCAATGCTACAAAGACCTTGATAAAATAACCAATGTTTCCAATGTGTTACAAGGACAAACCAGTCCTATGCATTTTTTGAATATCTGTGTTCCTAGGCTATGTGAATTTCCTGGTCTGAATGGGCTGGAGTTATGGGACTTTTTTGGACTTAAGACTGGAATTTAGGACTATCCCATAGTAAGTATTGAGGCTTTTTCTACCAAGAGGGCTGTTGTACGATTGGCTAATACCACTTCAGTAGTCAGCATATTGAGTGATAACCTTATACCAGAATGTAACATACCAAATAAACAAGCCTAATTAGTCAAAAAGATTTCGTCTACAATTTTAAATCTCAGGGAAGTTTGCCTATATAGGATTTCAGCTCATCAAAGACCTGATAAAGACAAAACATAGAAACTGGTTTTTCTGAGCAAAGAAAAGAGAAAAAATATTGTTTATATTTTCTTATCATGAGCAGACCAACAATCCAAGAAAACTTGTCTTTGTAACAGAGAGAAAGCAGAATTTCAATATTATACCAGTGTATTTTATTTATTTATTTATTTATTTTATTTTATTTTTTAAATTTTTTTTTCAACGTTTTTATTTATTTTTGGGACAGAGAGAGACAGAGCATGAACGGGGGAGGGGCAGAGAAAGAGGGAGACACAGAATCGGAAACAGGCTCCAGGCTCCGAGCCATCAGCCCAGAGCCTGATGCGGGGCTCAAACTCCCGGACCGCGAGATCGTGACCTGGCTGAAGTCGGAAGCTTAACCGACTGCGCCACCCAGGCGCCCCATACCAGTGTATTTTAAAAATCCATTCATTTCAACCTTAGTCCATCCTTACCACACATAAAATTCCCTTCCAAAAATTACCCTTCACAAACCTTCTACAACTTTCTTTTGCATTCAGATTTTGTCCCAAGCCATTTCTCTCTAAACAGCCAGTCTTATTTAAGACAAAATTACCTTCTTTTACCTTCAACAAAAACGTATTCCCATTCCTTAGATCTTTCTTACACATAGAGAGCTGCTTCCCTTTATTTCCAGTCTTAATTACATTTAGCAGAATTTTAACTCTTAGAAACCTTAGTCTCTTGTGAAAACTAAGTAGTAACCAATTGTGAACTGTCACACCAGAATTTCCTAGATGGCAAATTTATGAATCAGTTAAGCACAAAGCATGTTTTCTAACAGATTCAGATATCCTTAGTTTCTTTGCAATAAGATGTCAAAAGCAGATAAACCTTATACTTTAGTATTAAAACCAATTATAAAACCAATACTTTAGTATTTTATCTTATTTGGAAAAGCCCTAGTTGTCCCATGAATTCAACCAAATTTATCATCTAAGCAAAACTTTCAAGTTTCAGGTTTCCAAAGACTACCATAACAATTACTCATGAAAACTGAGACAAAATTAACCATCTTTTTAAGTCACCTTTTTGCTTTCAAATTGCAACAGAGATAACACAAGCTTATGTCACCATTAGTAAACCTTGGTAGGATAAAAGTTTCATATTTAATATTGGGAACTCTAACGATGTGTATATCTTAATTCAACAAACTTAACTGTAACTTAAACTTAAGTTTAACTACTAAATGGTGTTCCACTTGGGTTCACTTAAAAGTCAATAAATTTTGTTCTCCATTGTCTGTTTTTACCGGTGGGTGAATTGGGTGCTCCAAGGGGGTGTTCTTCACACCTTGACAGCGGAGGAGGAGGGGGAGCCAATGGTCCAGAAGGACAGAGGATGGTTATAGGAACCAGTTATGCAGGCAGTAGCCAAGGTGGTGTAGAAACAGGAGAAGGGGGAGGGGGAAGCAGAAGAGGTGAAGTGACACCAGAAGGCAGAGAAAGAGTGTTCCCAGTTCTGAACCTGTCACCTCCGACAAATGAGCAGACTCCATTTCTTCCACCAATGTGGAAAAGTGCAGTCCATGTTGGGCTGGAGAAGAAAGGGAACTTCCCTGAAACAAAGGGAGTTTCAGCAGCTGCTTGGCAATATTCCTTAAAGTGCCCGTTCTGAGGAAAACTAACTACAGTTGGCTCCAATTGTAGCCATGAACTCGAGAAAATAATGAGGAGAAGCTCTCCACATACAGCAAGAGTAACCTGGGTCTATCAGGAGGAGGAACAGTGAGAGAGTCAGCATCCCCTTCATTAGGGATAGCCTGTGTTTACTCCAGCACCATGGGTTCTATCAGGAAGTGGCCTACTTTGGTAATTACCATCCAATCTATCATGAGGAAATTTACTGGACTGGTTAAGTGGCCAGACATGTTCTGCAAGAGCCCCTTATGCCCAGGTCCTGATTTAGAGCCCTGAAGGCCTGGACCTAGGGTACCTCTATCCGTTTGCCCTGTTTCTTGCAGAAGTGATCCAAATGACAGATCACATTAAGGCATACAGTGTTACAGAAGATCGGTCCTTTCTTAAGTTTTACACTCTCAATGGCTTCCAGTGGATTAAAAGACATTCCAAGGGAGAGTCCTTGGAAACTGAAGAAGAAAGAAGGTCCATTACCAACAAAATCCGCTCCCCACTATCGACTCCTGGGCGGTGTCCCACATAGGACATGTTACAGGTTCCTGGTGTCAAAGTGATCCAAGGGGTCCCTTGGATGAAATTGCTATGATCACCATCTTGCCATAAAGGCCCTGTAGGAGGGATGCTAGCATCCCCCCCAACCCCTTCCCCATCACATTCTAGACTTAATAGGTGCCGTGTATGGACCGAGATACTTTGCTGTGCCTGGTCTTGCCATGAAGGCTGTGCTGTGCTGGGAAGAACTTGCCAGTTTTTAACCCATGGAAAACACTAGAAAAGTTTTGCAAGGAGAAATTACCCAATTCTGTAGTTTAAGTGGTTAGTAGAGGACACTGATGGAAAACAGTAAAGATAGAAATCCATCATTGTTCTAAGCAACATTCTAACATATGTAGTCTTTATCAGCCAACTTCCCTAGGAAACCCCTAATTGGGTTGGGTTGGTTTTTATTCAGTTGGGTTGAGTTTTAATTCAATTGGGCACTGGTTTCGGCTGGCTCCAAGTGGAGGTCCCGAGGCCAGAAGCAGCTAGACCAGAGATGTGGAGGGGATCACATGAGACCAATGAGTAGGAAACCTCACATGGGAGTCTTAAGATTGGCAGCCATGCTCGTCACTTAGGTGGCTGTCCTGTGCCCAAGACAGACAACTTTATATAAGGACAAGAATAAAGGGAGGGTATCAAGTTTCTGGGTCTTATTACCATTCTGGCCATGCATAGTACTAACTTCCAGCCAAAAGACAGGCTTTCTCCTTCCGGTAGAATAGCCCCGGGCTAGAGGATTGCAGCCTGAGCAATCCACATGAAAGTGTTCCAATAAGACCATATTCATTGAAAAAGCCCCTGAAATCAAAATAAAGGAAGAGAAGAGGAATTACTTACCAAGTTTGCACTGAGGCTTGGAGTCCAGATGAGAAGACTTGAACCCCATGTTCAGATGCCAAAATGGTGTGGAAATGTTGGGGCTCAGAGTGCACGACCAAGAAAGAATTCTCGAGATGTCTTTTGTGCAAATAGGTGGCTTTATTAAAGCATGAGGATAGGACCCATGAGCAGAAAGAGCTGCTCTGGGGTTGTAAGAAGTGGCTGAGCATATACTTTCAAGTTGGGGGGCGGTTAGGAACAGCCTAAGTCTCTAAGGAATTTTGGAAACTAGGTTTCCAGGACCTTGAGGGGCTAGCTGTTGTTAGGGAAAGGTCATTTGTTACTGTCTAACAAATGAGTTAGTCATGAGACCCTTCAACTGTATATCAGTGGCCATATGCTTGGAGGCCATATATCTTGCGGGGTAGAGATAAAAGAAACTTCCAAAGGAATTTTTAGATGTTAAAGGAGACTTCCAGGATCCAGGAAGTCGGGATAATGTTAAGCTAAGGTTGCCTTTTGCACTCAGCAAAGTATCAACAAGGAGGCAGCTGAGTTCCTAGAGGAAGGTCAATCTGCCTGTTTCAAGGACTTCTCAATGGGCTGTAAGTAGTAAGGAAATTTAAATTTTTCTTCTGCCTTTGTTCCCCACATCAAGGAACAAACTATCTTTTCTATGGCAATCATCTCCTGGCTTGTTGGCCTTACTGTACCTCAACTTTTCTATAAATACACTATATTCTAAAACAATACTATTGTTTATTTCCTCTATGCCCACCAAGGCAGATAACTAACTTAGACACATTGTCTCATTCAAGCCTCATAACCACCCTAAGAGGAAGATTTCATTGTTAACCCTGTTTTGCAGGTGAGAAAACTGAAGCCTGGAGAGGGAAACATCCCCTGTTAAGTGTCGTAAGGCAGAGTGTGAGTACAGGTCTGTCTGATCCGCCAAACCCATACTCTTGACCACTATACTCTCTGTTTGCTAAGTGCCTACTAGATGCCAAAACAGACCATTAGACCATCCTATAAATACAGCAGCCAAGGCCATGCCTAGTCCTTCCGACGCCCCAGGAAAATATTCTCCCTTTCCCTAGCCCCTGGAGGTAGCTTTGACCTTGCCTGCTCTTAAGCTAGACTGAAAGACCCTGGGTACACGCTTCCCGCTCCGTATTTCCCAGGGCAAATGAGGAGTTAGCAATAAAGTGGATTTATTCACCTGTGCATTTCGAGCATCTGGCTTAGTACCCAGCATTATTTTGCATCGTACATAGCACCTAGCAGGTATTCAAAAAATATCAGAGGATAGATGGATGGACACCCTGTCTCCTGGGTGCGCGAGGCCAGACAAGAGGAGCCCTCAGGGAGAAGAGCCAGGGCTGCAGGTAATGGGACTTAGCCTGACAGCGGGGTAGGACGGCTAATTTACAGCACATCCATGTGGCGTTACATTTCTTGTGAAATGCAACTCAAAATCCACTTCCGCCAGAAGGGATGCCAAAGTGGTTCCCAGAACAGGACAAGTTGTACCTTCACGGGAGATGGGGATAAACTGGAGCATGGAAATGCCATCATTAATCCACAAACAGCGCGGGGGGAGGGTGCTGGCCTCCACCAGGCGCGGCAGGGAAAATAAACAGCACTTGAGTTGCGTGCCTCCCCTGTGTCCCCAGGACTGTGAAGGACTAAGAAGGCAGCAGAAACAATTCCAGTTCATTTACAAGCCTCAGGCTATTTTTAGCTCATTGATTCCTGGGGGAGCTTACCGGGCTCACTGTTGGAGGCAAAAGCTGGGGACAGCTTTAGCATTCTTCCCCTGGAGCAGGTACCCCCTGCACCATTGCACCTGCGGGCCTCTGGAGGCCTAACTTCTTTTCACAGGGCTAGAAGGAGAGACTCTGGGAAGGCAGGGGATTAAAACAAGAAAGGGAAGCTGAGATGTGGCTGGAGGCAGTGAAGCCTCTGCCAAGGGCCAAACTGGGTCAAAAAGAGCAGTCTTTTGAATGCAGATCAGGAAATGTGAATAGTTGCCTTAGCAGGGCCAGGTGCACGCAGCCCTGTGGGTGCCTTCCCAGCCCTGCAGGACTATGTAGGAGACCTCCCATCCTGTAGTTCAGGAGAACCCAGCTGCTGACCCTCTAGAAGGTCGCTGCTCTCCTTCCTTTCCCTGTGCCTGAGGTCATTTTATTTCCTATTATCTCCCCTTCCTAAGAGCAGTAAGGAAAAAAAGGAGAATCAGCGGAATTTAAGGCAGTTTTCTTATAATCTCTGATTTCAAATCTAAATGGTGGAAGAGATGAAAACCATTGCCCAGAAAAGAAATCATCTGTGGATTTTGCAATTACTGAGGGGTCCTATTATCCCTCCCCTGTGTGTTTCTGATTGGCACAGATCATCAAAAACTGGCTTCCTCCCCACCCCCACCTCTGCAGTTCTGAAAGTAAGGGAAAACTGTTGGCTGGCTTTCCCCCCTCTCCTAAACATAGGCTGCTGACTTTGAGACACTTTACAAAACTGCCTTTGTTCCAGTGATTTCTAAACAAGTGAGTCATGGTAGCAACTCAATATGTGTTGAGTTGATTTGTTACCAAGAAGTTGTGGGTAAATTGAATTTTTGTATTTTTGTAGGTTGAATCATGTCCTAAATGTCCTGGAAAGCTCAACGGTTATGGGACTCCTCGAGGTGAACCCTCCAGAGAAACCTTTTAAATGAATCACGCAGTAGCATTGGATGGGCATGGCCTCCTTCTTAAAGTAGGGGTGATTCCTTGAATCCCCACACTCCCCTGACTTCCTCCTCACGTTTCTGGCTGTGGCTTCGCAGTGTCCTCTGCGGCCCCTCCTGCCTCTGCCAGACGTTCAAGTCCTAGAGAGAGCCAGGGTCCCACCTCTGTTCATCATGTCATTATTCTCTTCTGAAGTAATCTGCCCTAAACCTATGACTGGATTGTTCCAGGGCCCACCCAGGGTCCCCTTCCTCAAAGCCCTTTTGGCTCCAATGTGTCCTGCACGCAGCTGTTAGGTTAAAGCTTAGCTCAGACCATGCACCTGCTTAAAGGACCATCTGAGCATGTCACTGCTCAGGCTAGCTCCTTCCCAGGCAGGTCCTCTCCAGGGCCACCTTGCTGGGCAGAGTGCTCAGACTACTCAGGTGGGAGAGGTTAGGAACCCTGAAAGTCAGATGTGTGATGCTGGGTGGTTTCCATACTCACCGCCCGATACCTTGCTGGCTCTGAGAACCAAGGAGCAAGGTGGCCTGGGATGTCCTTGCTGGGTGGCAGCTTTGTGAATAGCTCCCTTTGGTGGGGGAGGGGGGGGTCTCAGAGCCCCCGCAGTGAGTGATGGGTATGGATAGAACAGCCTCAGAGCACTTAATGAAGGGAGCTTCCCCAGGAGGTTCACAAATGCCTTGACACCTTTCAGCTGCTGGGTTTCCATAAGAAGCAAAGCAGTGGTAGTAAGGCTGGGACTGCAAAGAGCCTCTTCCCTCCCCCCAGCGTGCACACATACACACACACACACACACACACACACACACACACACGCCTTTGAGAAGCTTGATGACACTCCGGGAAAACATTAGGCAGCATTTATCTCAATTACACATTTTTCCTGCATTAGCCTAGAAAACTTTCACTGGAAAAAGCCAGCCTGCTTAGTTGCAGGCCCCTTATCAAATCAGGCTGCAGCAGTGACCATTCGTCTCCTGCTGCCGGGTCCATATCTGCGGTTGCAGACCAGGAGGAATCTGGGATAATAAATATCATTAACTGGAAAAGAGCCTGTTGTAAAGTTGGATGAGTCCATGTTTGTAGAAGAATGTGAAAAATACTTATATACCATGTATTTTTGAAGTTCATTTATTTATTTTGAGAGAGACAGAGACAGTGCAAGTAGGGGAGGGGCAGAGAGCGAGGGAGAGAGAGAGAAGATCCCAAGCATGCTCTCCATTGTCAGCGCAGAGCCAGATCCGGGCTCTCTATCTGACGAACCGTGAAATCATGACCTGAGCCAAAACCAAGAGTCTGATGCTTAAGCGACTGAGCCACCTGGGCACCCCACTCTGCATATTTTTTTTAAAGTGGAACTTGGTGCAATAAATGTTTAAGGTGGCGATACTGATTGACTTGTGTATGTGGGTGCCCGCACAAGTTTTACAGTATTTTAAAATATTCTCCACGGACAATGTGTATTATTTTTGGAAATAGATTCAAAACATTTATACTTTTAGAAATTAAAAGTAACGAAAGACACCAAAAGACAAACTGTTGCACTATACAGTTTTCTTTCATGTATGTTTATCGTTTTTATAAATTTAAAATATCATCTATAATTTCATCACTTTGACACAAACACTAACATTTTTAATGTTCTTACATTATTGTTCCTACCCCTTTATCAACATACATTCATTCTATATTCAAAAAGCTTATCAGACATATAAGGGATATCTGTATCTTTGCTACATTTTTGGTTTACAGCCTGTATCAGTAGCTTTAAAGGTTTGTCTTTGTAAGCTAAGGATAATGGGTGGTATAAATCATTTTAGGGTCTTGTGCCACCAAAAATAGACACGTTTTACAAGAATTTATATTTCTGGTAAAGTGTGGACTACCTGGCCTTATTCAAACCATAAACAGTTTCTGTAGTGATTATTTAACAGATATTTGAATAACTACGAGCCTGGAGAAGAGTCTTGCCAAAGTCTGAAATAGGTAGTCAGCGGTATATGGAGGGACATCCATCCGGTTCTCGTGTTCCTATTTTAATAACACATAAGTGAACTTCCCAAAATCTAGGAAGCTGGGAACAAAGGAAGACCTCCAAATACCGTTTTTGAAGTCAAGTTTATGATGATACAATGTAGAGTAAAATTCACCTTTGGGAGGGAAAGTTCCTCGTGAATTTTAACACATGCATCCAGCGTGTAACTACCTTCACGGTTCAGCCTACAAACCATTTCTGTCACCCCCAACATGCTTTTGTGCCTTTTTGTAATCTGCCTCTCCCTCCATTCTCAGCCCTTGTTAACCACCGCTGATCAGTTTTCTGTTGTTTCACCTTTTCCTTAACGTCCTATATCACTTAGTATGTAGCCGTTTGAGTCTGGATGCTTTCACTTACAGAATCCATTTGAGATCCATCCACTTGGTTGCATGTATCAGCCCTTTGGTGTTGCTGATCAGTACTGCCTTGAGTGCATGAACCAGTGTGTGTATCGAATCACTGGTTGAAGAACACTTGGCAGAAGATTGTTTCCGGTTTGGGGCAATTATGAATAAAGCTACTATAAACGTTCCAGTACAGGTTATTGTGTGAACATAGGCTTTCTGTCTCCCTCTTTTTTTACACTCAGGATTGGGATTGCTGGAGCATATGGTTGGTATACATTCAGCTTTATTTAAAAAACTCAAATGGGGGCGCCTGGGTGGCTCAGTCGGTTGAGCGTCCGACTTCAGCTCAGGTCCTGATCTCATGGTTTGTGAGTTCGAGCCCTGCGTCAGGCTCTGTGCTGATAGCTCAGAGCCTGGTGCATGCTTCGGATTCTATGTCTTGCTCTCTCTCTGCCCCTCCCCCACTCACACTCTGTCTCTCTCTGTCTCTCAAAAACGAATAAACGTTTAAAAAAATTTTTTTTTAAATAAGGAAATAAAAGACCCAAATGTTTTCCAAAAGTGGCTGTACCATTTTGCAATCTGACCCGGGATGTAGAAGAATTTGTTGGTGGTGGTTTTTTGTTTTGTTTTGTTTTGTTTTGTTTTTATTCATTCTAACAGACCATTCTATATATACCAGGCTTGTGGCATGTCATTTGTATTTCCCTCATACCTAATGATGCTGGGCATGTTTTCGTGTCCTTATCTCCTATCCACATTCTTCTTTGCTGAACAGTCTGCTAAATCTTCTGACAGTTAAAAAATTGGGTTGTTTGCTTTCTAATTATTGTTTGGAGAGTTCTTTATATATCCTAGAGTCAAGGACTTTGTCAGAAATGTACTTTGCAGATATTTTTCTCCCATCCTGTGGCTTGCCTTTTTCTCTCAATCTTTTGAAGAGCAGATATTTTAATTTTGATAAGGTCCAATTTAATCATCGTTTTCTCTTATGCTACTTTTGCTGTCATACTTAAGAAATCTTCATGTAACCTAAGGCCACAAAGGTTTTTTTTTTTTTTTTCTGGTAGCTATAGTTTTAGGCTTTATATTTAGGTCTATGATCTATTTGGAGGGTTTCCCCCCCCCCATATATGATGCCAGGCATGGATCAAGTTTCTCACATTTGGCTGTCTGATTGCCAATACCACTTCTGAGTGGCCTATACCTAATAGGCTACTGGACAGTTAAGGACACACATAATTACAATTTGTTTACCTCTGTGTCCCCAGTAAGTCCCTTAATTATTCAGTCATTCAAGTGTTTGCCAAATACCTGTAATCCAAGATACTCACCACGAATAACCACTGCCCTTGAGGTGTTTATTATCTAATGTAGGAGAAACACATGTGAATAAAGAACTATGATTCGATGCATAAAGAAACAGCTATGTATCATCTGTCCAAACATAGAATCCAAGTCATGTCACCATTCTAGGGCCTACTAGAATATCAGGAAGAAGCTATATGACAGGCTAAGTTTGGACATGACCGAATACCTGACCCATCTCTCTGGACAACTGGCCTATGGGGGACATGGCAGAAATGCCAAGTCGGAATGCTACAATGCTTCTTTGTAAACGACAGGCCCCTGAAATCCAAATGGGCAGATCGAAGTGCTGATCTTGGTTTTGCAGCACTGAAACGTTGAAGGTTATCGTCATGTCAGGTAAGTTGGCTGGTGCTAGGCTAAAAGATTAATTACTTGCCTGAGTGGCTCGGTCGGCTAGGCATCTGACTTGATTTCAGCTTAGGTCATGATCTCACAGTTCCTGAGATCAAGCCCTGTATCAGGCTTTATGCTGACAGTGCAGAGTCTGCTTGGGATTCTCCCTCTCCCTCTCCCCCACTCTCTGCTCCTCCTGCATGCATGCTCTCTCTCAACATAAATAAATAAACTTTATACATACATAAATAGATAAATACTGAACCCAGAGGCAAATACAATATAGGGGTAGTAAAGGAATACATGGATATTTCTCAAAAAATTAAGACAGACTTCTACACCGTATTTTTTTAGAGGGGTAAAGAGCAATAGTGAGAAAATGAATTAGTAGACATTATTGAGATTTTCAATAACCTTGTAATAAGATTCTGTGAAAAGTTTATTACAGGATTTTTCCCATATCAGTGATAACTCAGGTTCCCCCGATTATGTCCAAGGACATGCCTAAGACATAGGACGTAAAAGATATGTAAAAAGGACACTTCTCTGGATGATGAATTAGAAAGAACAGGTATCCAAGTCAGGGATTAGCCTTAGTTAACATTTTTATGTGTCACGTGGAAAAGAATGAAAGTGATATTAAACATCTCTGATTTGTGAGGGCTGATCCAAATGGAACAAATCGGGTAAACTTACAAAGCTGGATGTTTTAGGTAAGTAAAATTATATTTATAAAGTGATGGGCAACCAAGGGACAAGTTAACACCAAGGACAGTGACTTTTGTAGTCCCACAAATTAGTGATGTTTAGACTCTAAGAGTTTGTACAGTCAAAAAGGATGCGACAGGCCGGTAACATCCCTTAACCCTGATGGGGTGTGGATTAGCTCTGAAAGGAGTGTGGTTAAGAAACGTTATCCTGCCATTACAAAACCATGGGGGTCTCCAGGCTAGCAAACTGCAAATCCTAGCTGCTGGATATTAAGGAAGATATAAATGAGCTGAAGGATTATGTAGAGGATGGAAATGCTGCCACCGGAGGCCTAATTGAAAAAAACAAAACAAAAAAACCAGGGATGCCTGGGTGGCTCAGTTGGTTGAGTGTCCGACTTTGGCTCAGGTCATGGCCTCATGGTCCGTGAGTTCGAGCCTCGTGTCGGGCTCTGTGCTCTCAGTTCAGAGCCTGGATCCTGCTTTGGATTCTGTGTCTCCCTCTCTCTCTGCCCCTCCCCCGCTCACACTCTGTCTCTGTCTCTCAAAAAATGAATAAAAGTTAAAAAAAGAAAAAAGGAGACTCAATCTAGACATAAAAAAGTGTCACACAGTATATGATAGAGACGAATTAACATTCTGGGGCACCTGGGTGGCTCACTTGGTTAAGCGTCCGTGTCTTGATTTCAACTCAGGTCATGATTTCACTGTTGATGAGTTCACACCCTGCCTCGAGCTCAGGACTGACAGCATGGAGCCTGCTTGGGATTCTCTCTCTCTCTCCCTCTCAGTCCCTCTCCCTTAAACACACACACACTCTCTCTCTCTCTTTCTCTCTCTCTCCAAAGAAGAAGAAGAAGAAGCATTAACATTCTAAAGAAAATGCACTGGTACTTTTTGCAAAATGCCAGAATGTAGAGGAAGACCAAGGAAGCTTCAAAGTACATACACAATAGATCCTAATGCTATGAATCTCATTACCCCAAGAAGAGATTAAGAATGAAAATTTCAACAATTTGAGGTATTAGCTAATAAGTTTTGGGCTCGATCATCCACTGATTTAAAGGACTCAAAAACTTTTGAGATGAAATCCTGGAAGGTGCTGTTTGTCATCTTGGTCTCAGGAAGCCAAGAGCCAAACAAATTTTCTTTCACATTCTACCAGATCATAAAAAGTACTGACTTTTATGTGGAGTTCTGAGGAAGCTCATACTATCAAAGCAGCTACAGTCTGTCAAGTCTAAAATTTACATTTGGAGGAAACAACTTCTTGCAGATTTACTTTTCCCATGCCAATCTCCTAACAGTGAGCAGTCAGCTCCCAAGATGATACCCTACCCTCGCAGTGGTGGTTTTGGCTGTCTATCCAGAGAAAGGAAATCTTAAATGTCCTGCTCATTAGCTGGACACTCCTGTGTTAATCATTCCCTTGACCCCACTGAAATATTTATATAGTTATAATGAGCACCCAAGTGAATTATTGTGGTCTCACTCAGGTTCTGAAAGAATATCATACTTCGGGCAACTAACAAAAAAGTAAAATCTGGGATTTCATCTTTTTTAAAAAAAAAGATGTTTGTTTATTTTTGAGGAAGAGCACACACGCACATGTGCATGAGGGAAGGGCAGAGAGAGGGCGAGAGAATCCCATGTACGCTCCTCACTGTTGGCGCAAAGCCCAAGGCAGGGCTCAGTCCCTCAAACCGTGAGATCACGATCTGAGACAAAATCAAGAGTCAGACGCTTAGCTGACTGAGCCACCCAGGCGCCCTGAAATTTCACTTTTTAAAAACCCTGTGAGAGAATGATGAAGCTACATAAAGAGAAGACGCCAGATGCAGACACTCTGGTGGTATAACCACTTGAAACAACGAAGGCACCCACGGCGTATTTAAGCTATTGCAAGGTCGTTGTGATTAGTGTGATTAGATTCACTGAATGAGTTAAGTCTTCAAAAGGATCCTTCTTTGGAATCCCTCTAAGAAAGGGTCCCAGAAGGGCTGGCGGGATGGGTGGGTGGGCTGCGCTTGGTATGTTGTGGGAGTGGTTGCCAAGGAGGGGGCAGAACACAGTCAGTGGCAGCCATGTCTCTGTGGCTCGGCTCAGCTGGTTTTCTGTAAAGTGACACCTGGACACACAGCTGTCCTGAGAGCTGTCTCCTTCTCCAAAAATGAAGTTTCCAAAAGCAAAGTACGTTTCTCCAGTGCCTCTCCGTCCTTGACATGTGCTCAGGGCATGTATGTAGTCTTCCCGCACTATCCGTTCCACGTCTACTTCTAACCCTCAGTTGGTTACTTGTGTTCCCAGGAAAGAGAAAGACAGGGGAAGCAGATCCAATCTGAGCTCAACTAAAGGACACACGGGAGGATCGACGTGACTTTGGGGCCAACTGCAGAGAGCGAGAAAGGCTGCCGTGATCCTCTTTGAAGGGGAAATTTCCGTCAGATTCCTTCTAATTTGCTCACGACCCGCATGAAACAGCAAACCAACTGATTAAATTACCTTTGTTCTCCCTCAAGGGATATCTACTAAGAATTCCAGGCTTTATTCTTTGGTACGGCTGATATTCAGCCAACATACACAAGCAAAGTCCCAGTTGTTGGAACTGTTGAAAATATTTCTGCACTCCTTAGGCATAGAACTACTGCCTGAACTGTCTTGGGTGCTACCAGCTACCCCATTCATCCTGGCTCCTCCACTGGGACCCAGACTTCTGCCCCCTGCAGCATCTAAAGGGTGACCATTTGGCTCCAAAGGGCTTTGCTCTAGCACTACAACACCCATTCCCTACCGGGTGTTACCGATTTCACTTGTCCTGTCTGTCCTCAGATGATGGTCATAAGTGACACCGATTACCCAACCAGGAAGTTACTAAAAAGTAACCTAGTGCAGGATGACAAGGGAGATGGGTAGAGACAGAAGAAGAGGCTACTACCCCCAGGGTAGCCTGGGGAGGAGGAGCGAGGGGCTCTTCGGTCCTGAGGGCTCTTGGGCAGACTGTCCGAAGGAGGATTCTCCTTGGTCCTGAATGCTACAGCAGTACCCATTTGCTGCCTCTAGGAGATGCTGGGAAGAAGAACAAATCATTGTTGAGAAGCAATAGGAGCCCCAGAGAAGGGAAGTCCTATGTAAATATGCAAGAGGATTAAAAATAGAAAGAGAAAATTAATCCAAACCACAAGTGTATTTCCAGACTGCCAAGGTCCTGAACGCCTGTTTCTTACGCACCTCGATGTGAATGGTGTGCTTAGCAAAGCAAGAGGGAATTTAGCTCAACTGAGGGACATATAAGGGAGGTTAAGGGAACAGTGCCAGATGGGGTAGTAAAAAAATGCAGAAAGAACATAGAATTCCTTTAAAGAGTAAATGCTACCAAAGGCCCCAATTCAGCACACACATGAGTGCTCTCAGAGCTCCCTGCACTTAAAAAATGTCCCTTTGGAGTCCGGTATGAAATTTGGCCACGTAAAAAGATTTCACTCCGTATATATTTATCGTGGTTACAAATTGGGTCTCAGAACTGAAAAATGCAGGAGTGAGCCCCGCCCTCCTCCCCAAACTTTCAAGCAAATGGCTTATTTTTTGTGATCTTTTCTTCCATCTCCACTTATACCACTGTTTTCTCTCCTGTGATCCCTCGAAGCCCTCTGAGGGACAAGTGCTCTTTGCTTAAATGGTAATCCCTTTCACAGAGGAATTAGGAAGTTCACATCCCATTCAAGGTCCAGGGGAGCGAACCTCTACCAGCAGGCTTTGGGTCACCGTCATGGGGGGTGGGAGAGGGCCTTTTGTGTGTTCAGCTCGCTGTAATTCATTTTCCCTGAGCTTGGCAGGAAAGGTCACTGAGCCAGTGGGCACTTCACATTTCGGGGACGTACTTGTGGCTGTTCATGCAGCCAGGAAGTCTGTGTTTCTCATAGCCAAGCGTGAGGGATTTGTCTTAATCAAGTTGGGGTGTTATAACAAAAATAACATAGGCAGGTGGCTTCCGTGACAAACATTTACTTCTCACAGTTCTGGAGGCTGGCAGTCTGAGATCAGGCTGCAGCTTGATTGGGTTCTTTTGAGAATCATCTTACTGGTTTAGGTGTCTTTCGGCTGAGTCCTCACATGGATTTTGGGGGAGAGAGAGAGCGTGTGTGTGTGCGTAAGGGTGAGCAAGCTCTGGTTTCTTATCAGGGCACTAATCTCATCATGATACATTACCTCATCTGAACATATTATTTCCCCAAAGCCACGCCTCCAAATGCCATCACTTTGAGGATTAGGCCTTCAACGTATGAAGTTTGGGGGCACACGAACGTTCAATCCAGAGCAGGACTTGGAATGTGAGCCGAGCAATGCCTTGGTTTCCCAGGCAGTGGCACCACGAGCTGGGTCATCACGGGACATGAGTAGAGGGGGAGCACCAGGGCAGGAAAGGCAGCACAGCAGCAGGGTTTGAAAGGAAGGGGAACCATCGAGGAGTATTTATCACTGACAAAACAATTGCTGGCCCATGACGATAGTAAAAAGCAGAGCAGCTTTAAATTGGCTTCATTATCGATTCTGAGTTCTCTGCAGACCTGGGCCTTTATTTACTGCACGGGTCGGGCCACGCCCGTAGCTGGCCACCGCTAGCACTCATTCCAGCTCATGCCAGCACCAGAGGGTACAGTTCTAGGTCAAGTTTCTGAACACCGATCACAATCATCCCGAGAGCTAAAGTCTGAGAAGTTTTCGCAGAAGAAATTGACGAGGGCTAAGCTAGGCACGGAGGCAGAGGTGGGGCAGGGAACTTGGTAGACTCTCAGGGCATCACTTCTGGCAGGAGGAGAAAGAAACAGGCTCTTGTACCACCTTCCCCATCAGTCTGTGGTGACTACAGCATCACACGAGGCCCTGCCTGTGTCCTCTGGTTGCCAGGGCGATTTAAAAATAGCTTCTGCTGCCAAAGAAGGGGGTGGGGCAGGGAAAGAATGAAGATAAGTGGCCTTTTGCAGGAAAACTGCAGGCCGGGAATCCTGCCTATACTTGATCTGGACTGAGAGGGTCTCTTGAGTTTACTGTGCTTCGTGCCTGGAGGACAAACTTTCTGCACAGGGTTTCCTGTGAGCTCTTTCTGGGAAGGACCCAGCTGCATCTGGAGAAGGCCCTGTTTACTCCTTGGGCCAGTGGCCAGGAGGACCCTGGGAGTCTGCAGAAGAAACCCGCCAGGTTCAAGTTCAGACAACCGTTCTGCCGACACAAGGAGGGAAGCTTTGGCAGACCAGGCTTTGTGGCTGCAGTAGTTCCATCAGGAAGGGGCCCTTGTGCAGGGGGAGGAACATGGGACTCTGCTGAGCTCGGGGCCAGTGACCTCCTCACCACCTCTTCACGCCAGGAATATTCCTATTTTTGGCGTCAACAGAAGCGGGCCGGTGCCCCGCGTGTGGTAATACCAGCCTGACCCCCAGGCGGATGCCACGCTAACTTTACGAACCTTTCCCCGTTCTGTGTGAGGGTTTGAGGCCGAGTGTCCCAATAAACTGGCCGGCTGATTTTGAAAATTACTCGGTGGGTGTCCCAGAAAGCTGCTGTGGCTTAGATCTTTCTCCGGTTCTCCCTTCTCCATGTAAGAGGCTGTATGTCATCATTACCAGGCTTTGGGATTAAATCAAAAGCAGTTCTTTTTTCAGGAAAAGATTCAAGACCCTTGCATTGAACTACGTGAGAAACTTCCTTGTTACACAGTTTTTGTCCCCTCCAAAATGCCATCAAAATGAGTTATGGTACTCCATCTCATGGAATATTGTAAAGCTATAAAAAATCATAAAAGAATAATTAAAAACATGTAAAAGCGTTCACAATAAAGTAACACACAGGTTACCAAAGAGCATGTAAATCTCAATTTTTTAAATTATGAGATATATGTATATAAGTATTATATCTTCATGTATTACGCATATAACTATATGTACATATATGATTATATATGTATATAAAAATACAAATATGATATCAGATTTTTTTCTGGGTAGTTCAATTATATTAATTTTTTTGTTCTTTATGCTTTTCTTATTTTATATTTTCTACAAGGAGCATTAAAAAAATCCTAATGTGGGAGCCCGGGTGACTCAATCATTAAGCATCTGACTTCAGCTCAGGTCACGATCTCATGGTTTGTGAGCATGAGCCCCTCTTCAGGTGAGCCCGGCTGCTTTCTCTCTCTCTCCCTCCCTCCCTCTCTCTTTCTCTCTCTCTCTCTCTCTCTCTCCCTCTGCCCCTCCTGGGATTCTCTCTCTTTCTGTGTCCCTTGCTCACTTGTGCTCTCTCTCTCTCTCTCAAAAATAAATCCTGATGTGATTTTTAAAAGTTCCCTGTTACCAAGGTGAAAAAGTAGTGTGCTCTTCCCTTAGATACAGCCATAAGAAGACAGAATAGTGGCCTGGTGGCAGAAGTGGCCTTCCCTTGCCTTAGGAAACTCCCAGAGAATGTAGAGCAAAGGCAACACTCCTTGGAGGCAGAGGGATGAACTCGATGAACTTCCTAGCTCCTAAATTCAAATCACTACTGAATGGCGACTTGCCAAAAACTTTCCAGAGGGAGCTATTCACAACCTTTTCTATGATCTGGCCCTGTCATTGATCAAAATGTACTTCCTCACATTTAAACTAAATCCCTCCATACTGGCCTGCAAAACATCCCTAGTGGGCTCAGGGATGAACAAGGGCCCCACAGCCAGGCATCCCCCTACCAGCAGCCCAGACACAGACACTGAATCCCAGGGCACGGGGGCATGGGACTGCTGAGGCCTCACCAGGTGGACGGCCATTGGAATGCCTTCATTGTCTGATGTGTCTTCTGACTGTACATGGTGACTCTGATCAGGCTGACAAAATCTCACCTTGGGCTGGGCCTTAGTGCCTACTCGCCATGCTTAGACTTCAGCTCCTTTTCCTATAAAATGAAGAATAGACTTGATGAACTCTAAGCCTCCTTCTGGCTCTTGGCTTGCAGGTAAACAATTGCTTCTCGAGTGTTTGGATGTGCCCAGACCCCATTCGTCCTTTGCAATCTTTGCCCTCATATCAACTACATATCTAGGACCCAAGGACACACTCAAGGCCCAAGGACTGTATCCAACCTGCAGAGATGGTTTGTTTGGCTCACAGTGTTATAAAGGCAAATAATTAAAAAAAAAAAAAAAAAAACACCCACTTACTAATATTTAAAAATAGGCACATTTGGAATAAAAACCTGTATTTCTGGATTATCTTAGAAAATCATAAAATCTGGCAGCACTGGGTCCTCCTGGCAATAACCTGCTGGATCTGAGTGGTGGCTGTCCCTTCTGAAAAGGACACGGTCTTTCCAGGTGCTCACAGTCCCCATAATTTCCTACCATCTCTTCTTGGACTTGGGCTGAATGGCAGTTGCCATCATAATCTTTCTTTAAAAAAATTTTTTTAACGTTTTTATTTATTTTTGAGACAGAGAGAGACAGAGCATGAATGGGGGAGGGGCAGAGAGAGAGGGAGACACAGAATCGGAAGCAGGCTCCAGGCTCTGAGCCATCAGCCTAGAGCCCCACGCGGGGCTCAAGCTCACAGACTGCGAGATCGTGACCTGAGCCGAAGTCGGACGCTCAACCGACTGAGCCACCCAGGCGCCCCCCATCATAATCTTTCTTACATCAAGTCTTCTTCACTTATTCATGCTACCTTGTCTGACCCTTGTAAGCATCTGAGTTTCCAATTTCCGATATAATAAAAGCCACCTGGGGACAAGGATCACCTTCATACCCTAAACAAAGCTTAGCTCACTAAAAACTTACGGAGTCTTCAATAAACGTCTGTTGAATGCAGTTGTTATATTGTTTCTAGCTACCTAAAATGAAAGGTTTTGCAGACAAAGTCAACAAACCCCTAGATTTGGAGTTTTACTGTGGTCCTGCCTGAACCTCTCTCCATTCCTGTGAAGGCAAAAGGACTTGTTCCTAAGAGTAAGCCTCTGGCTACCACTGGCCCTCCTTCCATGCAGCCTTATTCCCAGCCCTGAGAGTTCCTTAGCCTATGGCAAAGGAGGTTTAGCTTAGCCCAACTTCTCACTTAGGAGAGAACTTGTCAGTAATCTCCATGGAGACAGAAATGGGATTCTAGGCTCCCCCCAACAAACACTCAGTTGAAAACACAAGAGCATATGTTTCCTGACAAGCCCACAGCTAATATCATACCCAGTGATAAAAGGTTGAAAGCTTTTCCTCTAAGAACAGGAACAAGAAAAAGGTGCCCACTCTTGCCACTTCTATTCAACATAGTACAGGCAGTACGAGCTAGCTAGAACAATCAGGCAAGAAAAAGAAATAAAAGTTATCAGAATTGGAAGGGAAGAAGTAAAATGGTCTCTGTTTTCAGATGACATGATTTTATACACAGAAAACCCTGAAACCTCAACCCAAACACCATTAGATCCAATCAATGGCTTCAGTAAAGTTGCAGGATACAAAATTAACACGCAAAAACCAGTAGTGTTTCTATATCCTAACAATGAATTTTCTGAAAAAGAAATAATCAACAGCATCAAAAACGATAAAAATACTTAGGAATAAATTTAACCAAGGAGTTGAAAGAGCTCTACTCTGAAAACTACAAGACAGTGATGAAAGAAATCAAAGACACAAATAAATGGAAAGGTATCCTGTGTCTATGGATTGGAAGAATTAATATTGTTAAAATACCAACACTACCAAAAGCCATCTATAGATTCAATGCAATCCCTATCAAAATTCCAATGGCATTTTTTTACAAAAGTAGAAAAAAACACTCCTAAAATGTATATGGAACCACAAAGACTCTAAATATCCAAAGAAATTCTAAAAAAGAAGAATGAAGCGGGAGGCATCACACTCCTGATTTCAAGCAATACTATAAAGCTATAGTATTCGAAACAGTGTGGTATTGGCATAAAAAACAGACACATAGACCAACAGAACATAATTGAGAGCGCAGAAATAAACCAAAGCATATATGGACAACTAATATTTGACAAAGGAGCCAAGAACACCCGGTGGAGAAAGGATAAGCTCTTGCATAAATGGTGCTGGGATAATTGGACATACACATATAAAAGAATGAAAATAGACACCTATCTTATACCACTAACAAAATTAAGTAGAAATGGATTAAAAACTTAAATGTAAGACCTGAAGCCATGAAACTCCTAAAAGAAAAGGTAGGAATAAAGTCCTAGACATGGGTCGTGGTAATGATTTTTTGGATATGACACCTAAAGCACAAATAACAGAATCAAAAAGAAACAAGTGGGACCCCATCAAACTAAAAACTCTGTGTAGCAAAAGAAATGACCAGCAAAGAGAAAACACAGCCTATGGAATGGGAAAAACTGTTTGCAAACCATATATCTGATAAGGGGGTAATATCCAAAATATATAAAGAATTCATATAACTCAGTAGCAAAACAAAAACAAACCCAAATAATTCAATTTAAAAATGGGTAAAGGAACCTGAACAGAAATGTTTCCAAAGAAGATCTACAAAAGGCCAACAGGTATGTGAAAAAGATGCTCAACATCACTAGTCATTAGGGAAATGCAAATTAAACCACAATAGGACATCACCTCACACCTGTTAGACCATCACCAAAAAGACAAGATAACAAATGCTAGCATAGACTGTAAATCAGTACAGCCACAAGGAAAAACAATTAAAGGCTCAAAAAATTAAAAATAGATTTACTATATGACCCAGCAATCCATTTTGGGAAATACGTCCGAAGGAATTGAAACACTAACTTGAGAGCTTCTTTGGAGGTTCTAGCAGGGGAGCGCAGCTACTCGTATACCCTTGACCGAAGAACGATCCTCCTCTATCGGGGAAAGTCGTTCTCTTCGACCGAGCCCGCAGCTTCGCGAGGGACGCACATGGAGCGGTGAGGAAGGGGACACCCGCCTAGCCAGCCAGATCAGCCGAATCAACCCTGGCGATCATTGGGGTGACAGATGTCGCAGCCAGATCGCCCTCACATCCTTGAAACAATAACTTGAAAAGATATCCCTCCCCCCCACCACATGGTCATTAGCAGCATTATTTATGATAGCCAAGATATGGAGACAACCTAAGTGCCCTTCAATAGATAAATGGATAAAGAAGTTGTGAGATATATATATATCTATATATATCTCATATATATATCATATATATATATCTCATATATATCTATATAGATATATATATATAGATATATATGAGATAATATTGTTCAGTCTTCAAAAACGAGGATGCTTATCATTTGTGACAACATGAATGGACCTTGAGGGCATTATGCTAAGTGAAATAAGCCAGATAGAAAGACAAATACTGTCTGACCTCACTTACATGTGGAATCAAAACCAAACAAACAAACAATTCATAGAAAAAGAGATCAGACATGTGATACAAGGGACAGAGGGTGGGGAGAGGGAAAGTAGGAGAAAAATGGTCAACAGGTACAAACTTATAAGATATAGACTTATATATTATATATCTTATATATATACACTTACAAGTATATATACTAATATACTTGTGTCTTATACTAATCGGTACTTTATATAAGTCCTAGGGATGGAATGTACAACATGATAACTACAGCTAACACTGTACAATGTACAGGAAAGTTTAGAGGATAAATCCTAAGAGTTCTCATCACAAGGAGTAAATTTTTTTCTCTCTTTTTTTTTGGACCTATTTGAGATGATAGATGTTAGTTGAACCTATTGTGATAATCATTTCACAATCATTTCACATATATTGTAATCATGTAAATCATGACCACATCATAATCATGACCACAATATATGTAAATAAGACCACTTTAAACTTACACAGTAGTGTATGTCAGAAACATACATTTCTCAATAAAAACTGGGGGAAAAGAGAATTAAGAAAAATATGCCAACCATTCAAATACAGAATCTTCATCCTATTTTACACTATAGGTTTAGATAAGCTACCAATAAATACAGAGATGGAAGCTTCTAGAGATATGTGTGGCGTGGAGTGAGAATACCTACCCATCTACTCTTTACTTTCATTAGTGCCTATTTATCCTTGAGCCTCTGCTCCTTTAAACTTCTCTTCCTCTGATGATTCTATCTTTAGTCAAAGGGGAAAACATGCTATAGAGTAAGACAGATGGTTCAAAAGGTACGTCAAGAACAGTTCATCAACTTAAAGTAAATAATTTAAGGAAAATAATATTCCATGCAATAATACACATTTTTAATTTAGAAACAGGGTAGCCATATAACTTATCATCCAAAGCAGGACATTCTGGAGAGTGAGGGGGTGTACTAACGGGATAGGGTCCTGGGACTACAGGCATAAATAAACTGGAACTGTCCCAGGAAAGTTGGGATTTATGGCCATCCCATTTAGAAATCAGATGTCTTAATTATAACAGCCGAGGGCAATAGTTTTCCTTTATGTCAAGGCTGGATGCTTCGCAGCAAAAATATTTTGAACTGCTTACAGCAAAACTTGCTGTAGAGGGGAAAAAGGTTACAGGCTATTAAGGAGAAATTTCTAAGTGACTACAGGCACTTCCCAACTTGTACTGTCATACATTTACCTGTTCATTTGAGGCTGTGTAAAAATCATCTATATCTTAGGTCATACCTCCATTCTTTTCATTTTGAGATTTATGTTCCTAAGTGATGTAAAAAAGGTTTAAGTAGTCAGAATACCTGTAATGCTGGGACATGGCAGGCTCTTAGGAAGGCAGCAGCAGCAGGTTGGGGAAAAGGACATAGCTCTCATGGAAGCCGGTAGAAGTAGTAATCACTATCATAGGAGCACCTATTATGAGCTAGACTCCCTTCTAGACACAGGAATCTGACCCACAAGATAGATACACCATAAACGACCATAAGGCCAGCCCTGCAAGGGAAGTTAATTGTTATGCTGTAATAAATAGGCCCAAAGTCTCAGTGACATTACACAATTAAGGTTTAATTCTTGCGCATGTCACAGTCCACTGTGAAGCAAAAGGCTTTCCAGAGCAATTGTCCTCCAGGTGGTGACTCAGAGATCCAGGCGGCTTCCATAATGTGGCTCTATGAGCTGGGAAGCCTTCACTTCTAGTCGCGTGACCAGGGAGAGCCAGAACAAGGAGGATCCCACTGGAGCTTTAGGGTCAGGCCTGAAATTGGTGTTCATCGCATCCACCCCATTTGATCAGCCAGATTAGTCACATGGTCCCACCTACCTGCAAAGGAGACTGGGAAATGTAGTCTTCTTTGATGCCAGGAAGAGATTAGTGAGCATCTTCTTAAAAAGAGAATCTTGTTAAGAACAGAATGCACTTGTGTATTGTAAAATGGTTCCTTTCCCTTCCTCCTGCCAGAAGCATGTGGGAATTTTTCCTCCGATATTCACTGTGAGGACCTGGTCAATCTCCTGGAGGTAAAACTCACAAAACTGTGGGGACCCCCCTGCATGACTAAGGTTCCTCTGGAGTTTTTGACCCTCAGAATGGTCCTCACTGAGCCTCCAGCAATTTTTCAATCTCAGTTCTAGTTTTCCTACTTCCACAAGGGTCTCCATAAAGGTTTCTGTTTGTGGGCTCCTGCCCTGGTAAGTTGTGATTCTTTGTACATTTGCCCTGTGACGTCACTTCTCTTTTGCCTATATGAAGAGTTGTTGATTTTTCAGTTCATTCAGCTTTTTACTCGGTAAGACAGAGTGGTGACCTCCAAGCTTCTTACATGCTGCACCAGAAACTGGAACTCTTCACTTTCTTGAGAATACTTTTCGATGCATAAAAGTTTTTAATTTTGATGAAGTTCGATTTGTCTCTTTTTCTTTTGTGGCCCATGCTTTTGTGTCGTATATAAGAATCTATTGCCAATTCCAAGGGCATGAAGATTTTACTCTGTTTATTTCTAAGAGTTTTAGAGTTTTATGTTCATTAATCCATTTTGGGTTAATTTTTGTACGTAGTATGAAGTAGGGGGTCCAAGTCCATTCTTATGCACGTGGGCACTTGCATATATGGTTGTCCTAGCACCCAATGCAGATCTTTTAATATCATTTTGCTTTCTTAAAAGTCTAGGAATAGATTGCCTATCAAAAATTAAATAGCTTTTAAAATGAGAAAGATATAATCCATGCAGAAAGAGGAGCAAATTGACAATGCGGTTAAGATCATGAACTCTGAAGCAGGACTGCTTGGGTTTGAATCCTGGCTTCTCCACAAACTAGCTGATTGATCCTGGACAAGGTACTTAATCTTTCGGTGCCTCAGTTTCCTCATACATAAAATTAGGATAATAATAGAATTATTATAAATTATTATGAGAATTAGGTAAATGAGTACATATAAAGTACAGCGCCTGGCTGTAAGTCTTATGTAAGTACTTTTTTAAACAGTCGAATCAATAAGCTTGGAAACTCTAGATATTCCAACCAATTTCCATTCTTTAGGTGCTAAGCTTTCCAGACCAACAGGCACTGAGGGTGGTGAACCAGAAGAAAAACCACTGAAAGTGGTTAATAGCATATTGTGAGAGGAAAAACCCCAACCCTACATCCCAGTTCCCTGGCCATTGGCCCTGGGGAAAACGGCTTCTGCCCTGGTCCCCTGGGTTGGTGGGCCCCATATATCACAAGCATAAAGAAATATGTGAGAGCCTCTGTTACCAGCACCGCCAGTGTAACCCACAACCTTAACATCTGTTCCAAGGACCAACACAGGGAAGCTTGTCTTTACTTCTCTTGCCCTATGTTCTTGAAACAAAAAGCAACTTTGTTCAAACGTTGGAAAGCTATGTAGGTGGGTTTCTGCTATCACTATGATGGACACTGATTTGAAATGTGCAAAACATTTGCATGGTACAAGCGTTCATATAAGAGGAAAAGACACATTGTGACAATTTTCCTCTGGAGCACCTTGCATAACGAAGTATCTATTTCTTTCTGCTTTTTGTGTTCCAATGCATAGTTTCAAAGATTCCCACAAGTTAGCAGTCTCTTCAAAACAATTGCACAAGATGCCTGAGGAACGTTTTACAGTATTATCATATCACTGTGTGTGCATATGTCTCTTACATAATATGTATGAAGATTGATAATTATTCTTTACATTGGCAACAAAATGGACATTGAACATTAGAATTGCAAGTAGTTTTATTTGTATAAAAATTTAACACTACTTAATTAAAAATTTTAAATTCAATAAGTTATAGTTCAACTTTATTTAAAATTTTTATTAAATAATGAAAATGTATTTTATTAAAACCCTGATATTCTGTTTATTATTATTTGTATGTTGTCTTTTAATTGAAATAATTTTGAATATTTTAGAAGATATAACATTAAAATCTTATGGAGAGTAATTTTAGCTTTTTATCCTTTACATTTACTTTATAATTTTATTAAACATACTCCATTTTGAATAATTTCAGTATGATTACATTTTATTTATTTATTTTTAAATGTTTATTTATTTTTGAGAGACAGCACATGTGAGCAGGGGAGGACAGAGAAAGAGAGAGAGAATCCCAAGCAGGTTCCATGCTGTAAGCAAACAGCCCGAAGTGGGGCTCAAACTCACCAACCATGAGATCATGACCTGAGCCAAAATCAAGAGTTGGACACTTAACTGACTGAGCCACCCAGGAGCCCCTGTATGATTATATTTTATGTTTTAATCATTTAGATCAGTGTAGTCTAATAGAACTTTACGCAATGATAGAATGTTCTATATCCATGCTGTTTAACCACTAGTCCCATGTGGCTACTGAGTACCTGAAATGTAACTGGTACAACCAAGGAACTTAATTTTTAATTTTATATAATTTTAATCAATTTAAATTTAAATAGCCACATTTAGCTGGTGGCTCTCTTCCTGGAAAATGCAGTTTTAAACCCTACTATCCCTAGAATAGAAATTACATGAAAGTGTTCAGTATAACTACGTAATTAGTGAGTTTGCTAGAATAAAGGCAAAAAATAAATGTTATTTTAAAAATAATAATTTACAGTTTATAAATATCTATTCCTTATCCAAACACCACAGGCCCATGAACAGAACTCCCAGAATATGCAATAATAATTATGTCCAGTCATCTTTGATGTTTTGTCAACATAGAAACCCTTCGGCTTTACTCATTTTTTTTAAGTAGGTGCCCAACGCAGAGCTTGAACTCACAACCCTGAGATCAAGAGCCAGATGTTTAACTGACTGAGCCACCCAGGAACCCCCATGTATTTTCTGTCTAATCATTATGAAGATGTATTTGTCAAGAAGGGAGTGTGGAAAGTATGTTGTTTAACTGTTTGTGATTTATAACTTTTAAGTGTCGGCTTATGAAAATGGAAGCCACCATTTGAACACTTGCCCCTAGCTCTCACAAATGTCAGGGCTGGGCCTGTCCGCCCTAAGTCATCCACCTGCAAAGAGAGGAGTCAGCACACCTTCACTGGTCACTGCTCTCAAGCCCCCGGAGTACCACCCCACTTGGCCTCTGCTGGTAACAGGTTCCTACCCACCCACCCCAACCCCCACTCCCCAGCCCGCCTAGCTCCAGCTGCCCGGAAGTTCACAGTCAACTGAGAGATGCATTTCAGATCCTGTAGGGGCCCTTCCCAATCCCATCTACCCAGTATTTGCTGTGCTGTGCTGTCCGGGAGAAGTCTGACCCATAAAATAGCTACCAGCCACTATGCCTTTCTCTAGCAACCTGCTCATTCTCTCCACTCCTCACCTGAGTAATGTGTGCACCCATTCTAGAGGGTGAAAAGTTCTCATGGACTCCCAGCATCATTTTTATTATAATCTCACATAGAAATGTACAAGTGAAAGGGCATAAACTCCTTATGCCTATAGTACTTATTCAACTAGAAAGCTCAAATAGGCTTTCGCAAAACTGCACAGTCAATAAAAATAAACCCAGCAACATTAATTTAATGTGATAATGTGTTATGGAAGCTAGGTTGCCAATGCTGAGTTTAACAGTCAAAAGTTATTATCTTGCTGTCAGTTTTTTGCTTATTATGTTTCTGTACTTTAAATTTAATAATACAGGGAATGCCCCATGCAAAATCATATTAAGAACAAACTTTACTTCTTAGTTAGGAGAATTGGGACTCACATTTTTTTTTTTTAAATTGGGACTCATATTTAACCAAAGCCTTGCCCTTGAGCACCAGTTTTAATGAGGTGCTCCTTGCTAACTCCATTAGCTGTCTGGTTATATCTAGGTAAGGGGGCTGCATTATAGCATTATTGATATCCGAAGTGGGCAGCTAATTCCATTAGATTTCTGGACTTGGAAATGAAAATTTCTTTCTTTGACTACCTTCAGATACGCTTGCTCATAAATTAAGATTCGCACAGTAAATCCCCTCTGCCGTGAATATGGCGTTGATTGCCATGGCCCAAGTTCTCTCTTTAGTTCAAGCTCCCCGGGCTTCTGTGCACTTTGCAGTCACAGTTACCTGTGTACCCTACTTCAAAAGGAGATCTCAACATAACTGGACACAATATCAGTGTGGGCCCCAACGTACATGGCTCTGTTTCAACTGTGGTCCTCTATGGGTTTGCATACATAGTTTATCATAAAAATGAACGCACAAAATTTCTGAAGCCTCAGGGGTATCTCAAGAAACCCCCCAAATGCCCTTAGCTGAGTGGTTCTCAAAATATGGTCTGCAGATCCCTCGAGGTCCCTGAGATGTGTTACTGGGGTCCTCAGGTTGAAGCCATATTTATAATAATTTCTAATGTGGGAAATATTAATAGATATAACCCACATAAACAAAGACTCTGGCCAGGCAAACAAGCATCAAGGTCAACATTTGCTGGCAGTGTTAGACCTTTAAAATCAGTTCAATCCTACTATTTAGTCGCTCTGCTTTAATCTTAATGCCCAGCTCCGCGTATTTCTCCTGGGATCTAGTGTGCACTATCTCTGGCCTGACCTGAATTCGGAATTAATTTTTCTCTTCCATGGTGGAATTTACAAAGCATTGAGGATGAATCTGAACTTACGTTATGGTCACAAGGTACGCCTCCTGCTGGGGAGGACTGTTACATCCAGTGGAAACGGGAGTAATGGTGGCAAATTATCTGAAGTAATCCCACCTATGTTGGGAATAATCTAATTCTTCAGTCACCCAAGACTTCCCAGATATCCCTCTGTTTTTCACAATTCCCGTTTTTGAGAATGAGGGCCACAACACTGACACAGACATTGTTGTGTCTAGGAATCCAGCCTCTCAAGTTCTGAATCTAATCAGTTTCTTTTTTTTTTCTTTTAATGTTCACTTATTTTTGAGGGAGAGCGGGGGAGGGGGAGAGAGGGAGGGAGACAGAGGATCCGAAGTAGGCTCTGCACTGAGAGCAGTGTCCCGGATACAGGGCTCGAACTCACGAGCGGCGAGATCATGACCTGAGCCGACTGAGCCACCCAGGCGCCCCTGAATCGAATCAGCTTCTGATCTCATTTTACAGCAAGAAGACAAATCACAAGGAAACGGTTCTTCCCGAGTGGGGTCAGCTTCTTTATCTGCCTAGAGCAGTACAGTCCGGAGCCAGAGTCAATTCCTTTCCCAAATGAGGTTACTCTGAGCCATTAGAAACCACCTACCTGTCCTTGCCTACAAACTTCTCCCCAGCCCGTGAAATGACATCTGTCACTGCCTCGGAGCCTCATCTTTAGTGGGCAGCTCACCTGCACCCTGAGACCAAAATGTGAGAGCGTAATCAACCGCTTCACTGCTGTAAATCACAGACCTGCCAGCCTTCCTCCGTAAGATGTGGGTATTCTTACTTTCCTCTGCCCGGTGGCATTTTAATCAGGTCCATGGCACTGAGGGCATCTTGCAACTCCACTCTCAATACTAGTTTCTGTAACCGTCAGGTTTTTATGCGATTGCAAAGATTCCCGTTGGTATGGGGACTGGTGAGGCAACAAGGGAAGCCATCTCCCTGGCAGCCTGGGCATCTGGATCCTGGTGCTGCTCAGAATGAGAATGGGGAAGCAGAACAAAAGCCCAGTGTTGTTTGGGCTACAACCTTAGCTGGAGAGATCTGCCCTGGCATTTATACTTCCTAAAATAGAAAATTTGACTGAGTCAGATGGCCACCATCCAGATGAAGTGCCTCTACTGAAAAGTGATTCATGCCAACCCGCCCCACAGCATTTAGCCTTCCTTATATTCAGTTGACCCATGCACCCATCATGTGCGGTGAGGTCATCTGGATTGTGCCACTCGATTCACTTGGCAAGAACCACAGCAACTGATGCGGACGGCAGCCTATGCAAGTCTTTTTTTTTTTTTGCCAAAGTCGGCCAGGCATGCATCAAGGTGTCATGGATTCATGAGTGAACCCCCTCAACTAGTTCAGTATAATATTCTCAGAGAACATTTTTTTATTTTTATTTAAAAAAATTTTTTTTAAGTGTATTTATTTGTCTTGAGAGAGAGAGAGAGCTTGAGTGGGGGAGAACCAGAAAAGAATCCCAAGCAAGCTCCATACTGTCAGCACAGAGCCCAACACAAGGCTGGAACCTACGAACTCTGGGATCATGACGTGACGAAGTTGGTCACTTAACTGACTGAGCCACCCAGGAGCCCTGGGAACATTTTTTAAAAATGTTTATTTATTTTGAGAAAGGGAGAAAGAAAGAGGGTGAAGGACTATGCCTACACGTGCTGGGGAGGGGCACAGAGACAGCAGAAGAGAGAGAGAATCCCAAGCAGGCTCCACACTCAGTGCAGAGCACGGAGCTCAACGCAGGGCTCTATCTCATGACCCTGAGACTGTGACCTGAGCAGAAATCAAGAATAAGATGCTTAACTGACTGAGGCAGCCAGATGCCCTTCAATGAACATTTTAATAAACCCTTACAGCTAAAGTCGTGGTGGAGCTAACTTTTCAAAATCATGACTCCGACTTTGAGGCGGTTTGTGGTTCAGTGAATTGATTTTCAGTATCTGTTACTGAGCAATTTATTGAAAGGAAATGCAGACATTAGATCCAAGTTTCATGCCAGTTTTTGGAAGTGACTTGTAAAAAAAGCATCCCCAGTGCCCTTTTAACTTTTAAAGGTGCCAAACAAAATGGCTACTAATCAAGCTTCTATAAATGTGAACTAGTATTTCCCAAACTGTGCCCTATAGAAACTATAATAGATACACAGCAAAAATGAGTAAATAAATAAAAACTTTTAAATCCATGGTCAAAAAGTTTGGAAAGAATTTGTATACCACAAGACCTCCTCTTGGACACATATTCTCCAAGAAGAATATTTGAAGCCCTGAGAAGTTTCATCTTAAAGAAATTTATTTTAGGGGAGCTGAGGTGGCTCAAGCGGTCGAACATCCAACTTTGGCTCAGGTCACGATCTCGCGGTTCGTGAGTTCGAGCCCCACATCAGGCTCTGTGCTGACAGCTCGGAGCCTGGAGCCTGCCTCGGATTCTGTGTCTCCCCCCTCTATGCCCCTACCCCACTCACACTTTGTCTCTCTCTCCCTCTCTCATTAATAAATAATAAAAACATTTAAAAATGTTTTAAATAAATTTATTTTAGTTAGCTAAGATTTTCCAGATTTACCTGAACACGTAAATGTTTTTGATTTTGCCTCATGCTTCCTTAGATCCTCATTCTAGGATGTATTGATCTATGTAAATTCTAGGTCAAATGTATAATTTTGAAAAATGTGTAGGACTGAAATGGAACAGGACATTGTATAGACCGTGCCTCCAATCAGGTCCTTAGGAACCAAATTCCAGGACAAGGACTTGAGGGTGGAAAGTTTACCAGGTGGGATCCTCAGGATCAATACCTGTGGGGTGTTAAGACACAGACACAGGTAGAGGGAGAAGCTGAACTGTTTTGTCATCGCCACCAAGGCCTCATGCTATCATAGGGGGACTCTCTGAAGCTGGGTGGCCCTTTAAAGTTGCCTCACCTTGAGGGAAGATGGCTGGTATTTGTGCCCCTCATGACCAGGCTGCCTCCATGGCAGGGCATGATCCTGGGTTGGACAGCTCTCTTCAGCTGAGGGCAGTTCTTGGCGAAGGATGCTGCTGGAGTCTCCAGTTGTTAGGCCATCACCAATTGGGAGATCAAGTACATCAATCCTAAAGAGGTATCTGGGGGAGGACCACAGCATTTATGACAGCCCACTGTGCACCACTTGGTTTGGGTTTGGGCGATGTCTGGGAACAGTTCCTCCAGGATTCTGATTGGTCATTTGACTTGAGGAAACATACAACAGAAAGGAAATAGGAACAACAGCCCCACTGATGCAGCTCATGTAGAGGTTGCAACTGACATTCGTCTCCTTTGACGACTGTTTCAGGTTCCCCTCGTTCACAACCAGTAGCTCTGTAGGTCCAGGTGGTTTGACTGATTTGGTGACTAAACCCTGTGAGGGGTCCGAGACTTACAGTCATGATTGCTGTACTTCCATTTATTACCAAAATTGGATGCTGAATATTTTCTTCCTGCCCCCATGGAGTAACAGCAGCCCCTTATAATCTTCCTTATGATTGAGCCAATTTCCTGCCAGGATGGTGACTCCTTTCCTTCTCTGCTGCTCTCTCTGCACCAGGGGTCAAAACTTGGCCCCTGAAAGTCATAGGTAAAAGTTTACTGGAAAATTCACTGACTCCCTAGGTGGAATCGTTTTCTCTCTGAAAACTGAATCTCTAAACCCATAAAGCTCAGAGTCATGGGAATGGGAAACACGAAGTCCACAAGGGGGTCGCTAGGAATGATGGTGAGCAGGGCAATGCCTAAATCTGTCTCTTAGTTTCTGGACCCACATATTCTACCTACTGAGGAGACAGTACCATGTTATGGCAGTTGGTTCACGTCTTTCAAACTTTGGGTTTCAGGACCCCCCCCTTACACTCTTAGAAATAATAGAGGACCCCCAGAGAGGTTTTGTTTATGTGGGTGATCACTATCAATATTGTATTAGAAATTAAAACTGAGAGAAGCACCTTGGTGCCTTAGTCAGTTGAGTGTCCAACTCTTGATTTCGTCTCAGGTCATGATCTTACAGATGGTGAGTTTGAGCCCCACATCGGGCTCTGTGCTGACAGTGCGGAGCCTGCTTGATATTTCCCTCTTTCTCTCTCTGCCCTCTCCACACTCTCTCTTTCTCTTTCTCTCTCAAAAAAAAAAAATTAAAAAAAGAAATTAGAACTGAGAAAATTTCGAAATACTTTTCATTTTAAGATACTGATGAGGAACACATTACATGTTACAAGATATAACACCTTAGTGTAATTACTATGAAATTACTTTTGACCTCTTGGAATCCTGAGGCCCAGCCTAATGTGTCAAAATGTTCCAGAATATGAAGGAAGATGATAAAGAACAAAATTTAGTAAGTGAATTTTACTTTCCCTGATTTATAATACTTGAATCTTAAAAGAAGCTAAGGAATATGTTAAAATTTAAGTTTGGTCTACTTTAATGGGTTTGCCTTCTTGATTTACTGATTAATACCTTTACCAACAATATGAAGGATTATTCTTAACTTTCTGTGTAATCTGCCTACGTGGCAAAAATCTTTATGTTAATCTTTTATATCTCTGTTTAGGAAAAGAATCTCAGTTGTGAAAGAACTTACATATTCTTTACAATTATGTTAACACCTATTTTTTTTTAATTTATGGCTATTTTGATTAAATACATAACTAAATATTATCAGGTACCCACGATCCCATCTGAATCAAACGTCCAAATCTCCTCTAACAGCTTTTTGATTTTTTTCCTCTCCAATCAAATCCAAATACAGAAATACAGGAGGGAAAAAAAGATTGTTTCAAGATATCTTTTATACCAAAATCTATTTTGAGGTTTCCCGGAGGATCCTTGGAAAAAGCACAAAGATTTGTTCTTTCACCTTATAAACAGAAAGATGCTAGAAATAATTAGTTTTTTTCTGGATATATTACTATTGTAGTTTCATGGGAAAAGTTGTCAAATCAGAAGAGGTAGTTGACTTTCAATTTGGATAAGTAAAATATTATTAACACAAGGATCTCAGACATCATAGAATTCATGGAAGTCCCTAGATATTTGTCAGTGTCCTCACTTTTCATATCTCTTAACTTCAGAGGAAACATTGCCTAGACTCTGGTTTTCTTTTCTTTTTTTAAAGTTTATTTATTTATTTTGAGACACAGAGAGTGTGAGTGTGGGGGAGGAACAGAGAGGGAGAGGGAGAGAGAGAATCCCAAGCAGGCTGCACACTGTCAATGCAGAGCCCAAGGCAGGGCTCTATCCCACAAACTGTGAGATCATGACCTGAGCCAAAATCCAGAATTGGATGCTTAACCAACTGAGCCACCCAGGCACCCCTGTTTGGTTTTCTTATATCTGTTGGAATCCTGGCAGTGTTAGACGACAGCTATAGAATGTTGGCCATCATTTCCATCATTTAACATTTAAAATGTTAGCATTGTCACGGTCTTTTTTTATTTGAAGTTAGTATCTTTTATTCTACCAATTTTCAACTGGGGACGCACATCAGACTTACCTACAGAGTTTTATAAAAATATGGATGTCTAGACCCATGCCAAATTCACTGAACCTCTTTATATTCTTGGTATATTCTTGTATATGCTTGGCATAATCTTAGTATACAACGTATATTATGTCTCAAGAGTATTTTATTATGTCTCCAGGTTTTTTCTCTATAAAATTATATTTTATCCATTTATATAATCAGATACTCTCTGACTTCTCTGAAACTAGGTTTTATCATTATTCTTAGAAACAAGTTGTCTAAAACTTACTTTGCAATGGTTTTATCTTGTTTTGCATGCCAAAAAAGCAATCAAGTTTCCTTGTCAGTTTATTATTATCATTAATATTATTCCTGCATCTTCAACAAAGAAAGACAATCTCAGAGCCCCATGGAAAAGGACTATATGAGGTACTACAAAGTATTAGCACTTCAAAGAACAGGCTCTTACGTATAGGCTTCTAATTCATCCCCTGGACAATTTTCAGGTTATACCAGTGGGTTGGGTCCGGATTTCCAGAACTCTTTCCATTAAAAAGCATGTGAGACTGCTAACTCAAGACCCAATAGAAGAGGAATTCATTACATAGGACCGAATGAACTGATGGAAAAAATGTGATTATGGTTACTTGTTTAGAATATTGTTGATGTTTTAATGTTTGATTCCAAATATAAAAGCAAATACTTGTTTCCTTCTAAATTTTCTGTAACTCATAGTGATGAAATGCTTTTAAATACCAAAATATTTTAAAATTACATCTGATTCTCATTGATCCAGCCCTGAAATCAGAAACTCTTAACTAAGTCCTCATATTTTTCATGGCAATATAATTATTTGCATAGGTTTAGTAAAAATCTGTCCTTTTTGGTTTTTTTTTTAATTTTTTTTTTTTTACATTTATTTATTTTTGAGAGACAGAGAGAGACAGTGCAAGCAGGGGCGGGGCAGAGAGAGAGGGAAACACAGACTCCAAAGCAGGCTCCAGGCTCTGAGCTGTCAGCACAGAGCCCGACATGGGGCTCAAACCCACGAACCGTGAGATCATGACCTGAGCTGAAGTCGGACACTTAACCGACTGAGCCACCCAGGCACCTCTGTCCTTTTTGGTTTTTAACCAGAATATAATTGGTCCCAGTTATGCAACCAATGTCATATTTGAGAATGATGCTTATTTAATGGAACTTAGGAGGCCAATATTTATATTTATATAGCCTTCCCCAGAAAACTGGCCTGGTACCTGGCTCACAGGATCCCAAGCTTGCAGGAGTGAAGGCTTGACTGGGGCCAAAGGTGGCTCATTCAGGTATGTGACAGCTCTTCCCTGGCTGTTAGCCAGAGATCATAATTCATGGGCCTCTCCCTCCATAAGCAGCCTGAGCAACCTCATGACATGGTGGCTGATTCACCTAGATCCAGTCCTCAAAGAGAGAGAGGAATGAGAGGCAGCAAGGAGTAAGTCCCAGTGCTTTTTATGACCTAGTTTCAAAGTCACACTGTTATTTCTGCCTTATTCTATTTGTTACAAGCAAGTCACTAAGTCCAGCCCACACTCAAAGGGAGGGGAATGAAGCTGTGGCTCTTGAAGGAAAGAATATCAAAGAACTTGTGGGGGTGCCTGGGTGGCTCAGTCAGTTGAGCATCCGACTTCGGCTCAGGTCGTGATCTCACGGCTCACGAGTTCAAGCCCCACGTGGGGCTCTGTGCTGACATCTCGGAGCCTGGAGCCTGCTTCAGATTCTGTGTCTTCCTCTTTCTCTCTGCCCCTCCCCCACTCACACTCTGTCTCTCTCTCTCTCTCTCAAAAATAAACACAGAAGAAAGAAAGAAAGAAAGAAAGAAAGAAAGAAAGAAAGAAAGAACGAACTTGTGGACATGTGTGTAAGCCCACCCCAAGGGCAAACCAAAGTTTGGTGACTTCCAAAGCCCTGGCTTGTCCAATCATTCTGGGCCTACCCTCACCTTTGGGTAACTGTATGATGTAATGATGAAACAGTCTTCTAATGAATATCAATAAAACAAAGCAGGCCATAATTGTGTGGTATGATCGAGGTCCAGAGAATTCCAGGGAAGGCTGGTAAGTCCAACTGGAGTGATCTGGGAGACTTCATGAAGGAAGTGATATTGGACATGAATGTATTTATTTTTAGTTTATTTATTTATTTTGAGAGAGAGAGAGAGAAAAGTGAGGGGAGTGGGACAGAGGGAGAGAGAGAGAGAACCTGAGCTGAAGAGTGCAGAGAGAGAGAGAGGGAGAGAGAGAGAATCCCAAGCAGGTTCCATGCTGTTGGCACAAAGTCCAACTTGCGGCTCGATCCCACGACCCTGAGATCATGACCTGAGCTGAAATTAAGAGTCAGACACTCAACCAATTGAGCCACCCAGGTGCTCCTGGACATGAGTCTTGAAGAATGAGAGGATTTCAGTGGTCTCAGAGTAGAAGCCAGAGGGAGGAACTGATCAGGGAAGGGAGCAAGGCAGATGCTGGTAGGGAGCAGGAGACAGGTCCTATAGAGTCCTGGGGAGCTGAGAACAATACAGCTTCACTAAAAACAACTAAAATAAAAGAATGGATGGTTTAACTTTAAAGAAGAGAATGGTGTGGGATTATGCATCAAGGTCATGGAGGAGGAAAGGCCGGTTGGGGCTAGATAACAGGAAGCCTGTATGTCAGGGTCAGGACATTAGAAATCCAGGAAAGGCTTCTGATGAGAGAAATCTTTCCAGCATGTGCCTGTGTACCAACATGCTTTAGAAAGATCAGCCTGATGAAGACTCAGCCCGGGAAGACCGGGTCAGAGTGAGAGAGGCTAGAAGTGGGAGGGCCAGATGAGAGCTGCTGAGATGGCCATGTGCCCTCCTCACCCCCAGTGCAGCTCAGAGGTGCTCCACCCCGGCTGTACATCAGAGTTACCTTTTTAAGACTCACTGGTGCCCAGCCCTCCCCTCCTGCGGTTCTGATTTAATTACTTTTGGGCTAGTGCCCCCTCGTACCTCATTATCTGAACTCCTCTTCTACTTCCGTGGGTCCTTGTCCCTCAGTTCTTTGTGTTTTTATTGGTTTTAGGTTCCCCCTGGAAGTACCTCTATTTTGCTGACTATTCTCTTCCGCAATGTATTTCAAGTTCTCACACAGCCTATCTTCTCCCAAGACCCCACCAACTTCCATTTTCCCAGAGAAGTTGTTATCAAACCTACATTAGAAGGAAAACAATACGATTGGGTGATGTTACACCAAGATGTAAATGATTGATGACCCCATTACCCACCTAAGGATATTTGATTTTTTAACGTTTTTCTAATATTAAAAAAAAATAATTTTATATGCACATAAAAGTTACAAGAAAAAAATAAAAGATTTCCTATATACTTTTTTGAAATACATTTGTTTTATTCTTTCTCTCTCTGTCTCCACACACACACACACACACACACACACACACACACATTTGTTTTTCTCAACTATTCAGGAGTAAGTTGTAAGCCTTCCCCCAAATTCTTCAGTGTATACCTCCTAACAACAAGGACATTCTCCTACAGCTATAACATACACACCAAAATTAATACATTGACATCGATACAATCCACCCTCTAAACTACAGACCCAACTCAGCTTTTACTAATTATCCCAATAATAATTTTTATCAAAAGACAACACCACCACCACCAACAGCATCTCTTTCCTTTATACCTTTTCTTTCTGGTCCCGATGTGACACTTGATTCCACATTACATTCAACTGTTATGCCTCCTTAATCTGCTTTAATCTGGAGCATTTCCCCAGTCTTCACTTGCATTGTACAACCTCGACATTTTTGAAGAGCACAGGCCAATTCTTTTGCAGAAAGTCCCTCCATTTGGGTGTGTCTGATGTTTTCTCACCATCAGATTCAGGTTACGCACTAATTTGGGGTTACAGGAACCCCACTGAAGTGATGCTGTGCTCTCAGTGCATCCCACCAGCTGTCGTGCTGTGTCCACTTGTCCCATTAATGGTGCTGTTAACGTTTACCACTGGTTAAGACAATTTCTATGTAAAGTGAAAAAGTGTTTTGTTAGAAACCGGTCAGCATTTTGTGAGAATATACTATGAGGCCATATATATATCCTGGTCCTGAACTTTCATCTATTTCTTTTAGAAACCATTGATGACCCTTGCCTGAATCCATGATTACTATGATGGTTGCCAAGTGAGGATTTTCAGATTTTATCATTTCTTCATACCTATTAGTTGGTCTCCTGGTAGAAGGGAGAGCTCTTCCTTCTCCCCTGTTTGTTTGTTTATGTATATAAACATGGACTCAAATTCCTACTCTACGCAATAGGTTGTAATAGATTGATACCATTATTTATTTTGATGCCCAAATTAACTCAGATTTGACCAATGAGAAACCCTGTCAAGTTGGCTGGATTATTTGATTTTTAAAAGAGGTGGATGTTCCATTCAAATATGTCTCCAAATAGTACACATAAGACGTTAAGAGCAAATGAAGTGAAGAGTTTAGGCGGTATGCCAGAGTGTGATGGTGAGCAGAGTATTCTTTACTGGAACAGCGCTCCCCCAACTGTTCAGCTTCTCACAACTTCTTCCTTCTCTGTCCTAAAATGGAATTAAATGCTGGAACTTGGAGGGACTTTAGAGACCATCAGGTCTGTGGTTCCCAAACACTGGCTTGTGCCAAGGGCTGTGTGACTGTGACCACTGGAGACTTGGTTTAACAGAGCAGGTGCTTCCCCCCAGGAGATTCTGATTCAAAGGGCAGACCCAGATGGGTGGGCACTTTGTGCGTTCATAACCTCGCCACGTGACTCCTGTACTCAGCCAACACCCTTTCCCCTTTACACATACACCCACCTTTTACAGGTGAGGAACCAACCACACAGAGAGGGACATCCATGTGCTTTAGGTCACACTCTTAGTGCCAGACTAGGAGGGAAATCAAGGCATCTTGGGGCGTCAACTGGCCTGCATTGTGCTGCCACCTTCCAGTCCTTTGAAAGCTCCCGCATTTTTGTCCCCGTACAACCCTCACAACAGTAAGAATGAGGAATTTGCTATCAGGATGGGCAGAGTGTAAATTAGATGCTTGTAAACAGGGAGCTGTTTCTGTTTATTGACTTAATAATTACCTGCAATGTAGTTTGTTTCCTTTAAGCTGATCTCCAGCGTTTGTTGTAAATCGAGAATGATAATCCCCAATCCATATAGTTGTTATGAGCATTAATTGTAAGGACACTGTATGGGAAGACCTGGCACTTTTGCTAGGGAATACATTATCTAATTCCCCTGCCCCCAAACACACACACACACACACACACACACACACACACACACACTCCACTAATGTCATTTAAGGAAACCCTATCTGTTATTACTTCTCTCTCCTTTACCTACTGACCCTTCCTGAGGATATCGGCAACATGCCCTTTCCCCAAACAGAGATAGAAAACTGTATGGTAAACGGGTATGACTGCACTATACACACATGTCCTCCCTGGGACTGTTCTGAGCTATGGGCCACAAGAACTTGAGTCTTCAACAAAACCAACCTTTAAACACACCTTTAAACCTGATAGCCCAGGATTTCCACCTAATGACCACTCAGCCACCCACCTTATCAATCTAGAAACCGCCCAGTATTTTCAAGGCATGTGACACTACAGTGAAGTAGGGGCACATGTTATAAGCGTATATATGGATCCGTCATCAAGGTGCTCAAGATCGCAAGCACTCCACAATATACTTGCTCATTAGGTAGGTCATTTCTTAAGCTCCAGCTCCCTCCTATATCTTCCATCTGCTCTCTTCCTTCAGGAAATCTGTCTGACAGAAGGGTACTGGTACCAGGAGGGTCCCAGAAGGGTCCCAGGGGCCAGGGCAGCAGGATTCCATTTCCCCGCCTTCCACTGTCACCCAGCTGGCCAGAGCCTTGGCCTCCAGAAGAGGAGGGGCCCTTCTGATGTTATGAGAGTGAGTGAAGCTAGGGAGTAGTTTAGGCTGGGACCACCAAGCTGTAGAGACAGTGACTGGAGAGGCTGTATGGTTCTGGACTAGAAAGAGCTGCTGAGGGGTGCCTGGGTAGCTCAGTCGGTTTAAGTGTCCGACTCTTGATTTTGGCTCAGGTCATGATCTCATGGTTCATGGGTTTGAGCCCTGCGACAGGCTCTGTGCTGACAGTGCAGAGCCTGCTTGGTATTCTCTTCTCTCTAGCTCTCTGCCCCTCCCCCCTCTCAAAAATAAATTAAAAAAAGACATTTCTATTCTAAAATTCTAAAAATAAATTAAAAAGAAAGCTGCTGAAGCTACCCACTGGGGAAGAAACAGGTGGTAACTCTGTGTTTCTGAGTAACTGTAGCAAAGGAGCTTAGCATTACTGCTAATTAAAAAACTCTGGGGGCGCCTGGGTGGCTCAGTCAGTTGGGCATCCTACTTCAGCTCAGGTCATGATCTCATGGCTGGTGGGTTCAAGCCCTGCATCAGGCTCTGTGCCGACAGCTCAGAGCCCGAGCCTGCTTCAGATTCTGTGTGTCTCTCTGTCAAAAATAAATAAAAACTTAAAAAAACAAACTTTGGCTTAAGAATGCATAAATCAATCACAGTGACTCAGCACTTAAGGGGCTTGTGGTTTTATTTATTTATTTATTTAATTTTTTTTTTAACGTTTATTTATTTTTGAGACAGAGAGAGACAGAACATGAACGGGGGGAGGGTCAGAGAGAGGGAGACACAGAATCTGAAAGAGGCTCCAGGCTCTGAGCTGTCAGCACAGAGCCCAACGCGGGGCTCGAACTCACGGACCGCGAGATCATGACCTGAGCCGAAGTCGGCCGCTTAACCGACTGAGCCACCCAGGCACCCTGGGGCTTGTGGTTTTAAAATACAACCACAAGTTCTTTGAATCTCCTCCCTTCAAAGCAGCCTAATTCCTCTCTTGAGTGTGGCCTATACACTTTTAATCAATAGAATATAGCAGAAATGATAGAATATGACTTCCAAGGGAAGGTCATAAAAGACATTGCACTTCTGTTTTGCCCTCTCTTTTGCATCATGGCTCTACGGGAAGCCAGCTGCCATATCATGAGCAGCCCTGTGGAGGAGCCCACATTGTGAGGAACTAAGGCCTCTTCCCCACAGCTATGTGAGTGCGCCATCTTGGAAAAAGATCCTCCAGTCCCAGTCAAGACAACACGGCTGCGGCCCTAGCCATCATTTACACTGTGGCCCCTCGAAAGACCTTGAGCCAGAACAGCCTAGCTAAATCGCCTCTGAATTCTTAACCTGCAAACATTTCAAGATAGTAAAACTTTGTTGTTTAAGTCACCAAGTTGGGTGGTATTTTGTTCCATAACCATAGATAACTAATACAGGGCTCTCAGTCTTTTCCATAGCAACCATGACGAAAGGTGATCCAGGCTCAGCTGAGCACACCCGCTGACAACACTTGCTTCTTCCAGGGCAGCCCAGTGCATGGCTTGACTACTCTGGGTCTTATTAAGTGCTGCTGCCTTCAACGAGCTGGTTTTGGCTTCACTATAGCTTCCAACCCTGTCAAGGCGTGCCCTGTGAAGCCAAAGCGAATCCTCTCCTCTTCCGTGTGACTGCCTTTCAGATACCTGAAGTCAGAGATTACGCTGCCCCCATGTCCTCTTCCACTGGCTAGAGGAACAAGGAGAAGGGGCCCAGGAAAAGAGACAGTCTTGGGGCGCCTGGGTGGCTCAGTCAGTTAAACATCCAATTCTTGCTTTCAGCTCAGGTCATGATCTCACGGTTTATGAGTTTGAGCCCCACATAGGTCTCTGCACTGACAGTGTAGATTGGGATTCTGACAGTGCTTGGAATTCTCTCTTTCTCTTTGCCTCTCCCATACATACTCACTCTCTCTCTCTCTCAAAATAAATAAACATTTTTAAAAGAGAAAGGAAAGAAAAGAGACATAGTCTAGAATTAGGCCACATTCTTTTGGGCACCAACCCAAGAGGGACTGGATACCAAGAGGCTTCGGGAAATGAGGGACACCAGTCCTGAACCTCTAGATAATGACAATAGCAGTAACACTAATAACAATAATTAGCACTAACATAGCACTTAGTGTGTGTTGCGTTTGTCGTATGGGTTTTATGTGTGCTGACTCACTTAATCCTCTCAACAGCTCATCATCACTGTCCCCTTTTCACAGATGAGGAAACTATGGTGGTTACAACATGCCCAAGGTCCCACAGCTAGTAAAGGGAAGAGCAGGACTTAAAGCCAGCAGCCTGGTTTCAGGAGTCATTCCCCCAGTCGCAACTCAGTCCTTTCCTACTGGGTCTAGCTCACATCAGAGCTGCCTTAAAGCTCATATAGAAACAAAAATCCTGGCTACCATTTATTCAATGTCTGCTGTGTGTCAGGACCTGGGCTGAGCATTTTGCATGCCCTAGAAAAGTTAATGCTCAGAGTCACAGAAAGATGGAAATGTCACGAGGGTATTTTTGTCTAATCCCATCCCCAACCGTGTGATTGATAAGGACCACGGTCTTGAGGCTACCACTCATTTGTGATTGCAGCAAATCCATCCAGGCTGTGAAGGCTGAGGTCCTATCAGGCCTTCATCAGTAGAAAAGGAAAACTGTCAGATCCTCTGAGCCCCCAGGACACTCATTTATCATGGTGAGAAATATTGATGTTAATAAACCCTACCGCCTGGTACAATTTCCTGTCATTGCCCTGCCCCTCCCAACCACTTTCTGTTTGAAGAATAAAACTCTCAGCAAACAGAGCTTCGCACTTCTTGCAGACCTGTTGGATAAACACACAGAAACACTCACAACAACCATTTCACACCTAATGAATGGGGGTTGAAGTTGTCTGACAGCACGGCGGGAGATTGGAGAGCTACTTTCCCTTGGATTCCCTCTCCTGGGAGCCTGGCAGCAATGGCTAAAGCAAGCCTTTCCCCCCACTTCCTGCTTTTGAGGTGCTTTTGAGGGAAAGTCTGGCCTCTGGTCCCCAGGTCGGGAAAGCCCCCTCCTAGGCACAGGGCATGCTTTTCGAAACCCGCCCTTTTTCCGAACTCAGGGAAGAGACAAATTCAGATTTTGTGAGGCTTGAAAGTTGTGCAGTTTGAGGTCCTTCTTTAAGAAAAAGGATACCAAATTATGACACGAACTGAGATTTGAAAATCACCATTTATGCAAAATGAGGAAAGAAATCACAACCAATTTCAAATCTTGCAAATGCTAACCGACACCATAAACATCACAAAATCCAGAAACACGATACAATGTTTTGTAATTGCCTGGCACATGACTAAAGTATTTTTTCCTACCTTTTTTTGGGCCACATATTCTTTAGATTGCTTCTTCGCATGGCAACAGTTTGATGACAGTTCTGCCAGAGGAAGACAAGTCAGACTTACCTCTAATGTGTTCGATCAAAATTTTTTTCTTATTGTCTGTTTCAAAAAGTTTCTTTCAGCGTTACAACTCATTATCGGAAGTGCCACATGTTACCTTTAGGATGGTTGTCGATTTGGGGAAAACCTCCAACAGCATTTCTTTCCGATATGATGACATGACCCGAGAGCATATCAAGTTTTCTTCAGCAGTGACTAATTTTAAAAACTCTTTAAATCGAAAGTCACTCATTGATTTACTTCTTAGTCATTCACGTCCTCACTGTAGACAGGTATCATGCGTTGTAGGCTATTTTCACTGGTGTGAATTTATCAGCAAGAAGTGTAAATCTTTCTCTAATGTATTCATATGATTCACTCTTCATCATTAACTGGATTATTAAACGAGACAAAAGTCTGTTCATTATTATTCTGTTTGGAAGTTATCTCTCCTATTGAGTTACTGCTTTTGATATGATTAATGATAGTTCTATCCTTGAATCAGAATAATTTCTATTTTATTGCTTTTCTTTTTCTATTAACTTTTTTCCTGAAATTTCTCTCAGTTCTGTGAATGTAAAGATGACGAAAGAATGTACCTTTCCTATGTGCCCCAACTGGGAATCTATACTATCTTGTTTCTTTTAATGAAATGTTCCAAAAGTGCCCTTGCAAATTGAATTAAAATGGCACAGACAGCTTTATGAACTTTTAAGTAGGCACCTTCCTTCTTATTTGTATTCAAGTTTCTCTTCTGAGTCTTCAAAAATAGTTTTTAGAGCCTTTTAAAGGTTGCTGTGTCCATGTTGCAAGGTTGAACAGACTTGTAATTGCAGGCCAGCCATTATCTACAGAATTCCAAAGCTGGGCACTGTAGGCCACATTCATACTGAAATGAAACATCTGGTCCTGCACATTTTGGACAGTAGAAATATTCTTGGAAGTCATTCCTATACCAGACACCCAATAACAACTCAACTATACATGGAAGTGATAGTGATTTGAAACCACACAATTATATCCCAACAGAGGAGATAACTAAATTAAGTAAGCCCCCAACTCAACGTCCTCCCTGGCCCACATACCCAAAATGCCCATGGGCCACAACACTGCCTGGGATAAGGGGGAGTATGAGGGAGAAGAAATTGCAGCAGAAAGAGATAATGGACTTTACCAATTGCAATAAAAAGTGTTTATTTTAAGGAAGTGTTTAACTTGAAAGAAGTCCCAATGGCCAAATCTAGGAAAATGGGACCAATAAAGTGGATAATGATAGTGATGGACTTAACCTGTAGAAAAGGTTAGTATCTATTGGTTCATGGTGATACAGATAAAATAACTGATTAAGTAATAAAGAAATGGGGGAGAAGGGACTTCTCCTTATAGAAGGTTTCCAATCAATAATTGTATAAAAGGGAGGATGAAGATAGAAAATCACCAATTGGCAAATAACATAGCAATAATTATCGCAGGCAAGAATCATCAATGGATGCTAAAGTGGGTGAAAGTATGATGATAAACAGAATATTTGTATAGTATCAAAGTATCTCTTCATCAGATCCTTACTGATTCCTAGGGGGTGGCAGAGGTGGGGGAATAAAATTCTACAGAGGAGAAGCCTCACAGACACCTTAACCAAGTGGTCAAAGTTAATAGGACCAGAAATAAGACACATCAATATCAGGTACCACCTGATATAAGGTCCAAGAAGAACATAACATCCCTGTCAAGTCAGTGAACTCTTGAGGGATCTATTGGTTTGGGGGAATGTGGGGACATCTCTTGGAAATAAAGGACAGATTAATGTATCCCTCACGTCTCACCACTAAGAAAGAAGCCCAATGCCTGGTAGGCCTCTTCAGGATCTGAAAGCCACTTAGTGATAAGGCTCTGACCCATTTACCAGGTAACACAGAAAGCTGTCCCAGCAACACTTTGAGTCACAGCAAAACTAGGATGCAATGCAAAACCCATATTGCTTAGACCAAATGATTGAGCAGACTCTATTGATATTAGAGTTACCTGTGGTGGGAAAATAAAACACCATGTGGAGCTTATGGCATGCCCCAATAGGAGAATCACAAGGTAGACCCAGAGGGTTCTGGAGCAAGGCCATATCATCTGCAGAGAACATCTATATACCATTTGAAATATAGCTTCTGGCATGCTACTGGTCCTGACAGAGATGGAGCATCTGACAAGTGACCATGTGACCAAAACTTCCCATCATGAGCTGGTTGGCATCCAACCTACCAAGTCATTGGGTTGGCAGACTCAGCAGTCATCTGTATGTAATGGAAATGGTACATCTGGGATTGGGCACGAGCAGGGCCAGAGGGGAATGTAAGCTGCATTGGTAGATGGCCCAGATGGCCATGTCATCCACCACTGCTGTACCAAGTTCTCTCCCGTAGATAAAACGTATTGCCACATGGGGGATGCCTTCCATCAGCCAAGCCGGTGGAGGCAGAAAGAGGCTGAGATTGGATGTGTTGGCTTGGTTTGGAGATGCTAGCCAAAAATGGACTGTTGTGGCCATAGGGCAGTCCCGAATGACAATGTTAAAGGAATCCTCTCATTAGATGGAACACATGGTTGTTTACTTTGTATGGAATAGGAGTAGGTATATAACTCAGGGCTGTGGAAAATGACTAGGCCGGTTGACCAGGGGGCCTGAAAAGAGAAAGATTACAGGACTGGAGGCTGAGAAGAGCATGGTGGTGGGCCTATGGGAGTGGGCATGCAGAGTGACGATCTTTGTACTGCAGGTTAATGCCCAGCAGAGCGCATCTACCGTGGAGGAAGCACTAAACTCTGTGAAAATGGGGTGCTATCCTCTAGGATGTAGTTAATACCCCCAATCAAAGACTATTATATAATTTGGTATCCCCAAATAGTAGAATACATAAGTCCAGGAACCAAGGGGTAAAAGTAGAAAAGGCTTTGTATACCTTCATTTCCAGTGTCTTGCCTGGGCATGTAATGCTTCGCACTGCTGCAACATTAGACTCTGTAAGTCTACAGGTCTTGATTCCCTGAAGGAAACATTTGTATCTGGAAACATAGTAAATGCCTCATTAAACTTTAAGCCTCAGTTGCTGCCTAGTTACTGTAAGCTTCTTGTACCAAAAGAAAGAGGTGAGAAAAGGAGTCCTCATACGTGCAGGGTAATTGGCCTTGACTATCAGGAGGAGTTAGGGCTGCTGTAACACTGTGACACCAGATGATATCCTGGGGCTTTTCTTGGTACTCTCCTGCCTCATCTAATGATAACTTGACAAGTGCAGCAGGCATGGCCAGAGAACAGCATACTGACCAGAAGCTCAGGGATGATGGTTTGGGTCATCCTAGCAAAGTCAACAGTGAGAGGAATATAAAATGGGTAATTGTGCCCTTGAGACCAACTGCACCCACTTGAGTTATAGATCATCCTTCTCTAATCTTCCTCTGGAAAGCAGCAAAGGGGACCAGACAGAATTCTCGCAGAGCTGTTCCCAGATAGAGAACTTCCTACCAAAGTCCAAGCAGTGCACTAAGGCAGATAGTCTGGTGCCTCACCCAGAAGCCTCCATTCAGGGTCAAGGCTCCCATTCCCTCAGCTGCCATGAGTGTTGGCTGTTGACTGCTCACATCTGAGTTCCTCTAGGAATTGCCCTCCCCTAAAGGGAATGGTCTCGGGAGCAGGCCGGGGCTCCATTGCCTCAGTCTGGGTCAGTTCCAGAGGACCATCCCTATAGAATTGGCTGAGGCCTCTGTTGCAACTTCACCACACTGCAACCCCACCTTGTGCTCACTCCTGCTTCCTCACCCCCCTACAGGTGTTCTCAGAAACAATCACCCTGGGTACAAACTTCCTGCAAACAAACACCTGCTGCAAGCTGTCTCTCAAGGAACCTGACTCAAGACTCCCGGATTTTTTCATGCTCTTGACACGAGTAGGAGTGTTTGCCCCCACACCTAATGGTCCCAACTACTACAGATGGGGGAGAGGGGGAGGGTGATGTGAAGAGTCACGTGGACATAGAGGGCGAGCAAGAAGTAAAATTTGTGGTTTTCAGCCACTAAGCTGTGACTGTTGCTTGTTATCACGGTATAATCAAACCCATCCAGACTGATACAGAATCAATACAGTAATTGTGTCTTTAAAATTTTGCAGATTTGGGGCCCAGTTTAGAGGTGGCCCAGGCCAAACCTCAATGTATGAAGCAAATGTAATTCTGAGCTTATGGGTGACAAATTAGAATCAAGAAGGAAAGAGAGAAATGAAGTCAAGGAGGCTAGGTGCCAGCTCAGTGGAGCTTTTCTGGAGGCTGACTGAGAGTTGTAGGAAGGAATTCACTTAGAATTGCCTGCGGTGGTTGTTGGATAAGTCTGGAACATGAGGATGAATTGCTAGTCAGCAGGTCATGGTTAGAGTAGGTTAGCCAGCTGTCCATGTGGTTTCAGGTCACTGCCAAGAACTTTTTGTGGGTAATCCAGAGGGTTCTGGACTCCAGTGGAAAGTGAGTTGATACCTGTATCTGTGAGAAAAATAAAGATCAATACTTCAGAGTTGCATTCCATGTCTTCATCCAACGGGAGTTATGGATCTTAGACAAAGGTCCAGACACTAGACAGTGCATTCATAGACAAGAGAATTTGTTAGCGTCCTTTCTAAAGAGATGTAAGCAATGGTTTTTGCCGACTGAACTTGACTAGTCACGAGGCTTTACATCATGGTCCTGTCTGTAGGACCTCCAGGTAGGTGGTAGAGTTCCTTGAGCCCATGAATGTGTCCTTGACGCCCATGTGAACGCCTTGCCATACAACACAATGTTATCTGCCTCAGAAATGTTCTGTTGCTGTAGCAGCTGAGGAAGAAACTTGTTAATATTTCATGAAGTGAAGTCTTGGGAATTTGTGTGTCATTGACCTCATCAACCTAAGAGCCATAAGTGATACATCTGGCCTCTTGCATCTAGTTTCGGCACAAATCTTGGCCATTTATTATTTCTAATCCCATTTTGATATTTCATTCCCTGTGTTCACTGCAGACAATGCGGGCATTGACGGCATAAATAATTCTGTAGGCTTTACAACTTTAAAACCTGACCTGTCAAATGCATGTCTCTATGGTTGTGGAGTATTCTGAATCTGGGAGTGAAGGTTTATGGAGGCCTTTTACTGATCACCACTGCTTCAGCCTTGGCAGACAGATACACGCTTCTACCCATCTTGAAGAGACCATAAATTACTAAAACAGGTGCATGCCGAGAGCATTCCCCTTATCTGGATAAATTGAGCTTGAATTTTAATTACAAATAGCCCCCAGAGAAGGGAATAAATGGCTTTCTCTTTTTTGACAGCCAGCCCATACTCCCTTTTCAATTGTGAGCCTGATAAATAGGGCAGTTCTTGGTGTGCTGTCTGGCCAGACGGAGAACACTGTGGACAAACAGGTCGAGCCTCCTGTGTCCTAGCCTCCCTTCTTTGTTACCATGGGTCATGTCATGGGTCATGGGTCATGGGTGAGCAAGGGGAGGGGGCAATGCTTTTTGTGCCAAGCATGATATGGGGGCAAAAGACTCTCTGCCCGTCTCCAAAGATTCTGATCTGAATCTGAGGCCTCTTCCAAAAGTACTGCCTGAGGAGAGTGCTAGGCTCATGATGTTGGAAAGGAGCCGCAGTAGGAGAGTAGCCATTGGCCAAGGCTGGGCTATGAGCCAAAGCAAACACCTTTTTATACAAAGTAAAGCCACCAGAAGTTTTCGTTTTTCCATCCTCATAAACTGCCCAAAGGCACAGTGGGTGTCAGGCTTTGAAGAACTAGGTGTATCCAGCAGTCTGCCCCCAGGAGGCCAGGAGCTCCTGCAACCCCCTGGGGAGAACAGATTGCGTCCCAGAGACTAATCCTCTTTTTTTCCTTCTTAAACCAATGACTGCTTTACAGTCACTGTTAAGCCCTTCAGAACACAATAACCCTGGGAGATAGTCTTACCTCCATTTTACAGATAGAAGAAATCAGAGTCCAAGAGGCTGGTGCGTTGCATTGGCCAAGCCTGGCTCCAAAACACTTTCCCATCACCTCTGCGACAGCCCTTCCCTTCTATGCAAAACGGCCCTCTCTTTTGTAGTACAAGCCCAAGCTGGAGACTTGCTGATGAGCCTGTGTGTCCTAGGGAACACAGCAGTAAAAAAGAGACCTACTTTATTCATCTGTGTGTTCCTTCATCCTTTCCTTCCTTCCTTCCTTCCTTCCTTCCTTCCTTCCTTCCTTCCTTCCTTCCTTCCCCATTCATTGACTTAACAAATATTCATTCAACTGTTACTATGTCCCAGATACCCAGCTAAGTGCTGAACTAGGTAAACAAAACAGATGGCCCACTGAGGAAATCAGACACTAAACATGTAAACACATAAATAAATACATAATTGCAAACAGTGTGGGAGGCCTTTTTTCCAAAGTCGAGTACCATCGGCAGCCGCCATACTGGAAAAGCAATTTCAGTCGTGCGGTTCGTGAATCGGAACTGAGAAGTCCCAGAGCACCCCTGCTCAAAAGAAATAGGTGTGTAGCATGCAAACCTCGTAGGCAGACATACTTTCTAGGAGCAACGTTAGGGCAGGGGAGAACAAGCAGGTGAAATTAATTCTAATAATACATTTTATGTAACCCAATAGGTCCAAAACTATCATTTCAACAATATCTCATTACTGATGCGCTATTTCACATTTTTTTTTTCAGGCTGTCATCAAAATCCAGTGTGTTTAAGGCTTACAGCAGATGTGAATTCAAACTGATCTCATTTCACGTGCCTAATACTACACTCTGGTTGTGGTTGCTATGTTGTACGGTACCCATTTCGTAGACACTGACAGAGTCATCTTGCACGTACGTTGGTGGTTTTCAACCTTGGCTAACACAGGAATTGCCGGAGGACCGTAGATTCTCATTTGATTGGTGTGGGGATGGGTTAGGGTTGCGGAGAGAGATTGCCTGGGTGTCAGTATATTTAAAAGCTCCCGAGGTGCTTTCAATGTGTAACATACTCCAAGCAATAGCACTTTGCACCCAAAGTCTTCAGAGCCTTCAAGGTGACAGGCTTGAAGCCCCCCATCTCAGCTGGCTAACCCCTGCCCTCTCCCCACCACGAGCTCAGCCCTGGCCCTAGGCTCCAGCCAGGCACCTCCGTTTGGAAAGTTGGGTTGAGGAACTCTGGGGCAGTTGTGATGGCCCGGCATCCACACCCCACTCTGACCTCTCATAAATCTGACCCTGCCTTCACTGTTGATTATCTCCTGTGCCTTCTCTCGCTCCAGGAATCTACCTTGTTTCCCTAGTCTTGGACCTGCCTTGGTCTCTTGCGTGTCCCCCAACTGTCCTACCCTGCCCCCTCTTCTGAGAGTACCTGTTGGGGCTTCTACCCTTTTTCCCACTTGCTGGGACAACTGTCACCTCTCTACCAGGTCCTCCAGATTCTCTGGATCCCTGGGCCCACCAGCCTGGCTGCTCTCCCTATGCCCCCAACTCCCCCTAGCACCTGGTGCACTTTCCCTGCCTTGGTGATTAACCCTTCCCTGCCCAATCCTTATCAGAGCATCTCAAGCTCAAGTCTCTCTAGCCTCTGATCATAATAGGCTCATTAATCTTTGTCCCTATGCGCTTCGACCTGCCCGGCAAACAAAGAGCTTCACTTATTTCTATTTTTACCCTCTCTCCTTTACTTGTATTTAGTGTATTTTATTTTAATCTTTTTTTTTTTTTTTTTTTTTGTCTCCAGTTGTTTCTCCTGCTCCAGACCTGCCATCTCCAGAGCAGCGAACAGAAAGTCTGATCAATAGCAGAGCAGGCATGTCGCCCACAGCCACCATAGGAGGTGTTTGCTCCTGAGCTGACTCACTGCCCATGACTGGTTTGGGAGCATGGTGAGAGATGCAAAGCCAGTGGAGAAAAGTTCCCTGGGAGATTTGGTTTCAAGCTCAGTTTTCTCTTGGAGTCTCTTGTGTGAGGCTTGTATGAGTTTTTCTCCCCAAAGTCCTGAGGACAGTGTTGTTGCATTCAGCCCCGTGGCCCCTGTTATGAGTGTAGTAGAACCCTTGGCTGAAAAGTTCATAAAATCTATGCTATTTTCCATAACCATACAGCTGGCGTCTCCAGAGTCAAGCTTGTGAGGTAAATAAAATTAAGGCTGTGAGGCTGTTATCTAAAACCTACCACAATTCTATTCCCACCAGGGATTTAGGGAAAGATGAAGAGAAGACAAGAAGAATTTTTAAATCCACTCATCGTACATACAGAGGCCAGGACTTAGGAGGCTCTTCTGGGTGTGAGGGCAGGAGGGATGACTTTCCCTACCTGTGGCAAACTGTTGCTGCCCTGAGCCACTAGGTGAAATTTCTGAGGGAGCCAGCCAGTCCAGCCCTGGCCATTGGGCAAATATCAAGGTTATATTTGGATCACTCAATCTTGTTCATTAACCTAAGACACTAGAGTTTAGTAGCATTAATTGGTAGGGTGAACATTGCAGAACAGTAACAAGGGGCTTGTGGGGTCCTAGGTGGGTGGGTTGGTAGATGAATGGATGGATGGATGGATGGATGGATGAATGAGGGCCTACCCTGCTGACCATGCAAATAACTTATTCTTTTCTCTTATGTGCAGTGAGATCATATGTGGAAACATTAATTGATATATTTTTTTGTCCCTGATAATATATTTTTATTTCCTGACTTTTCCACCATTAAAAAGTAAAAGATCAAAACAGTGTCTTCTTCACCAGACTGTTGTGAAGATTAAATGAGATAATGGGGGAAAGCTGTTTAGCCAGGGTATTAACACATAGTAAGAGGCCAATACATGCAGCTATTGTCATTATTTTTCCCATTTCACATTACTAACTTGTTCAAGATCACACAGCTAGTAAATATAAAACCTGGATATATTCCTGCCCCATTGGGAAGCAGCTCCTGGCTTGGATTTCTCCAGAACCTCTCACTTCCCGCGTAGGCCCCTTGGAAGGAGAATAGTACCACTGAGGCCTCTTGATACAAGTGTAGACCAGTCTTCTCCTTCAAGTGGTCATGGTCCTGCACTGGAAGGAAAAAAAGAGGTGTGTGTGTGTGTGTGTGTGTGTGTGTGTGCATGCGCACGTCCACATGTTGAGGGCAGAGGTAGAGAAGAAGTCTGCCATCCCATTTGGAAAATCATATATTTGGGAGGACTCAGATGTGCTTTCTTGAAAACTCTTATAGGAATGGAAGCTTTCAGTGTTTATATTGGGAGCCCAACCCCTGTGACTCTGATGGTCCCTGAGACAGGAGGAAAATGCAGAACCGGGAGGATACGGAAGAGGAGCCAGCTGTTCAGCCCTCCCTCTGCTCCTTCCTGGGACTCTTCAAAATAAATACACCTGCACGAAGTTTCTGTGCAAAAGCAGGGGCCTCCCAGCTCCCCTCACCTCCATGCCTGCTTGCCCTGAATGTTTATCTTTGGACTCTGAGGAACCTCTGAGTTGAAGGAGAAGGAAGGAAAAGGGCCAGCCTCTGACAGGTGGTGTTATTTGAGTAGAATACAAAGTTGCTGGGAAAATGAGACTTTTCGGCCAGAGGCACAGTCTGTAAGTCCCTGTTGGTTTCTAAGCTTCGCCATAGGGCTCCCTCCAGGGCCCTTCTAAGTCTGAGGCCCCAGAAGAGCTCAGGACTGAGAGCACACAGCTTGACAAGAGCCAGGTCCCCGCTCCCGGTGTTCAACCTGCCTGCAGCTACAGACCACAGAGCATGAACCTGAGCAAAGAGGTGACCTGTCCAATAGGCGGCCCCATGCGTACTCAAGACTCAGGATTGTTCCTCAAAGAGTCCGTAGAACCAACCCCAAGGGGGACATTACTGAAAGCAGAGCAGCCACTGCATTTTCTCTGGTCAGATTTCACCTGTAACTCATAATGTCTGTTTTCCTGGTGCTCAACAACAACAGCAAAATCTCCATCTGAAATTATAGTTAATTTAAACATTTTTAAAGCTATATTTCGAGAAGGACCTTCAACGTTTCTTTTTTTTTTTAAGTTTATTTATTTATTTTGAGAGAGAGAGAGAGAGAGAGAGAGAGAGCGCCTGTGTGAATGGGGTAGAGGCAAAGAGAGAGGAAGAGAGAGAATCTCAAAGTCTCCACACTGTCAGTGCAGAGCCTGATGCAGGGCTCAGTCTCATGAACTGTGAGATCATGACCTGAGCCAAAATCAAGAGTCAGATGCTTAACCGACTGAACCCACCCAGATGCCCCAAGGACCTTCAACTTTTAAACATAGCATGCAAAACAGTGGCTTTCCTTAAATATGTAAATGAAGTAGCTGAAGCATACAGCTTGGATGAGACACATTTATCATGAACACACTGCAAAGATTCTCAAAGAGCAGCCGGCGGAGCAGTCATGTGGCAGAGAACCCACATGCCACTTAAAGGACACCCATGCATGAAAATTCAGCTTTGGTAAAGCAGCTAAATTACTGAAGGGAAGCTTTAAATTTTCTAAGATTTTTCTCGGGACTCCTTTTGATAGAGTCGCTCTGGATCACTTACAATATAGTCTGATTTATAATCAGCCCATCTGGTCACAACACACACAATGTAAAAGTGAAAGGATTTGGTTTGGCTAGAGAAGAAAGGAGAATCTGTTGCTCATACCCTCGTGGCAAGGGTAATGTTCAGTTGACTCAGGGGAGCACCTTTCCTGGAATTCTTAGCAGGATCTATCTTCGAAGAGACTGTCCCAGTAATCCACGACTGCGACAAGTACAGACGAGAAGCTCGTGTGGCTTATAAGTTAAGAGGAAGGAACAGCCACTATTACGTCACACCAGCGTCGAAGATGACAGAGGCTGTTCAAGATGGACCAGGACAATGGGGACAGGTGTATGTTGCAGCGGGGACAAGGCTTACACCTGGAGAAGGGTCATGGTCCAGGAACCAGATAAGCAGCTAAGAACCAGGGGATTCATGGAAGCCAAATTATAAAGCAAAGCTGTGGTGCTGAGGTCGGTGAACTTGGGGGTTCATGCGATCTGAGACTTCAGCCAGGCATAGGTTCAGAAACTAGAGTTAGAGGTAAATTGAAGACTGGAGGGGTCATCAATGTTAGCCAAGGAACCCCAGACCTATAGGTGTGGGAAAGGTCAACTCTAACTCTGAGGTAAGAAGATTGCTTGTCTGAAGGCAAAGCCAGAGGTCAGGCGGGAAGCAAGGGCTCACCTGTAATGGTTTCTCCCTGGAAGAAGGGGTATCATAATGTGCAAAGGAACAGGAAATTAAATCTTACTCTCTCCTGACTCCCTATCTATAGCCCAAGCTCTTATCTTTCCGTAACTCTTGTTACCTGAGTGAGATACATAACCAACTTGTCAGGGATCCAATAAGAGAGATAAGATGGTCTTCCCAAAGCCATGTCTTCTGCACAACATTACTGGACCGAAGGAAGCGCTCCCAGGAGGGAAATTAGACCCTGAGGACCTCAGCATTTGACTTGCTGCTGCAAATTTGGTAAACCGTATCCCAGCCTGGAGAAGACCTGGGGTGCCTTCCACACTGCCCTATGACTTTGGAGGGTTGAAAACAAGGGAAGCAAGAGGAGAGAGAGCTCCGCCCACCTCCATTTTCCCCCAGAGCTATTCCTCAGTGCAGGCATCCTGAGTGGAATGCCTAACGGTGGGGGAGGGGGGCGGTGGGGGGGGGGGTGGAGAGGGGGAAGAGGATGAAAGAGAGGCCTTCAGAGAGGCACCGTGTCCATTCGCTCAATGGAAACGGGTGAGAGAGGGAGAGAAGGGAGCAGAGCAGCAGAGGGCCCGAGCCTAGTTAAGTCATTGCAGATACTGTGCTCTCCGGTACTAGGTAGCATGCTCCAGTCCATTTTTATCAGTGGCCAAGATAAAAACAGGAGGTGTGGCCATCAAATCTGAGATACCGCAGAACTGTCAGGAAAAGCTAAAGCATCAGAGAGCAGATTTGGGGTCTAAATTCATCGCAACAAACTAGGTAAAGTTGGAATTTAATCAGAAACGGAAAGGCCTTCACTAGGGTCCAAAACCACAGTCGCATGACACAGAATGGGCAAGGCAGGGCTCCACAGCAAGCTGGGGGGTGCCTGGGCTTCCCGCTGTGTCATCAGAAGCGTGCTGGTCACTGGCTGCTGAGTTAGGAGTATGCTTCTCCACCCTGGCAGGAGCATCACAGGGGGCCTGTAAGCGGTTCTTTAGGAAGGACTTCCACAAAAGAGGGCTAGCAAGCGGGAAAGTGGGAGCAGGGTTCCACACCAGGCGCTTCAGAGAAAACCCGAGAACCCGGCCATGCACCCTGCAGGGAAGAGCTGTGGACAGGGTGAACTGTGTAATTCTCGGCGCCCAGCGCAAAAGGAAAAGGTAGCACCCTTTGTTCCTGGAGCAGGAAAAGAAAAGGGTCGTTAAAGATACTACAATGTGAAACTTTTCCTTTTAAAATTGTTTTTACTAAAAAATTAAAAAGAAATTTTTTTATCAAGTTTTGAAACAATCAGAGAGTTGCAGAAACAACTTTTTCTGAACAGTTTGAGAGCACATTGGCCAGCACAATGGTCCATCATCCCAGAATACTCTGTATTTCCTACAAACACACCTGTGCTGAACCACAACACAACCAGAAAAAATCAGGAAGTTTCCCAGGGAAACATTACTATCACCTAATGCACAGAACCATTCACATTTTGACAATTGTCTCTATAATGTCTCTTTTATAGTGAAAGAATTCAGTCCGGGATCATGCATTGCATTTAGTTGTCCTGTTTTTTTAGTCTTCAATCTGGTACAGCTGCTCAATCTTTCCTTAACTTTCAAGCCTCAACACGTTTGAAAATTCCAGGCTAGTTACTTTGCAGAATGACCCTCAGTTTAGCTTGTCTGATATTTTCTCCTGATTAGATCCAGGTTATACATCTTTGGCAGGAATGTCCCAGAAGTTGTGCTGTGTTCTTCTCGATCCATCCTGTCATGTGGGATAAGATTTTGATTTGTCCCATTACTGATGATAATCGCTTTGGTTACTTGATTAAAGTGGTGTCTCCCACTGTAAAGTTACTCATTGTTCTTTGTAACAATATTTTGGAGGGAGATACTTTAAAACTATTAAATGTCTTGTTCCTCATCAAAATAAATAAATAAATAAAAATAAAATAAAATTGTTTTTACTTACAAAGACATAAAACATGGGGTGATAAATAACAGTATATGAGTAGCAACCGAGATTCGTAATTTGCATAACATTTTGATGTCACCATTTAATACAATAAATAACTTTATTAATGTGACGTATTGACTGAGCATAAGATTTCTCTGCAGATTCATTTAAACTTGCAGCGATTTCACTCCCATTCGGTGTAATTAAAGGGAACATGAGTTACTCTTGGCAAATGTGAGAGTAGGAGCTGACAACTAATCTTTTTAATTTTGAGAATAATCTTCCTGATGATGCAGCTGCTACTGAGCTATTAAAAGTATTTTATAGGCTGTGTCAACATTGGGATAGCTTTCTGATGAATTATTTTGAAATGTATATTTTAGTACACCTAGAGCTGATGATTCACATGAAACAATTTCTCTAAAGAATTTTACTTTTTGCTACAAATCAGTTTCATGTTGTCTGAATCTAACTTTGAAGGCATTTTATACAACGGCATTTTATTTTATTTTATTTTTAAGTTTTATTTATCTATGGAATCTGGACACCCAACGTGGGGCTCGAATTCATGACCCTAAGATCAAGAGTTGCACGTTCTTCTGACTGAGCCCGCCAGATGCCCCTGTATTAAGGTTTCCTCTGACATTTCCTGTAACTTGTGAAAGTCATACAAGAAACTGAAAGTGGCCTCATGATTTTATATAACTCAGAGCATCTGTTTATGCATGCTATCTCTGTCTCTTCCATTACAAGGAAAATTAATTTTACAACTGTCTGCTTTATTGAAAATCGGTTCATCTATGGCCTCATGTGAAAATGGTGTTCTTTTCCATCCAATGTATAATCTTTAAATTTAATTTCTCCTCTAAGGCCGTGCATATTTGCTTTGCAACGTTGTAGCAGTTCAAAACCAGAGAGTCAGGCTCTTTGAAGAATTCTGGTAACTGGGGGGGGGGGGGGGGGGGGTGTTACGAGCTACATGATACACTTTCTTGCAATGTGTATGCTTTTTCTTGTAATAACTTACTGACAGAGTTTACTGGGTTAGCTTTGGCAGCCCCTATCTTGGGGTTCAGGCCAGAGAGTAAATGTGTGTGTGCAGATGTTGCCGGGATGGGTCCTGGGGACAGACAGGCAAGCCAGCCTCCCACCAGTCGTCTCCCTGCTGCTCTCCTGCACAGCCCCACCTCCCTCCCTGAGCCTGGTGGCTGCTGCTTCTGCCACAGCTGGTACTGTCATCACCACCGGTCTTGGCCCAGCTTCTGCCCCAGGCTGCCCAGCCGACTGCTCCGCACGCGTGCTGCCCGCTGCCCTCTGTGGCAGCCGACTTGGGACCGTGCCCATTGCCCCCTCTGGGTGTCTCCTCCGCTCACATACTCTGCTCTACTGTCCCATCAGACTTCACTTACGGAGCATGAGTTCCAAGATAAAATGATTAAGAATTCGAGGCAGTGACGGCAGGACATTAAACCAAACACAGAGCCCCTTGTGAGGTGCGCCCTGTGAGACCACACAGGTCACACACCCTGCTTGTGGGAGAGGGTCAGGTAAATGATGCGGATCCGAGGCTGGACTTCAGCACGTCTGCACATGCATAACTGAGCGGTAAAACGCTCCCCAAACGTCAATTTGCTTGGGTTTCCCTATATTGAATGCACAGAGAAGCTTGCACCTCAGAAGGGAGGGGCGGGGGAGAATGAAATGGATCAGTACCTGGACCCTAGCTCAGCCCCAGAGACAGGCACCCGACCCAGCCCCTTGCAAAGGGAGTTGCAGGCAGAAGCTGCAGGAGCCGTTCTTCTCACAGACCTGGAGATGTGGAGAGCCCCACTGGGCTGTGTGGGGCTCAGGTGACTGCGTGGCAAAGGGCCCCCACGTTCTGAAGGGAAATCAGCCAGGTGCTGGACCCCCAAGCTCTCTGGGAAGACCCAGCTGCCGTGACCCTTGGGACTGCGGGTGTAGGGCACCGGTGCTGGCTCCTCACCGCGGAAGCCAGCAGTACTAGTTCAGGGTTTCCTGACCTCAAGGGGCTTCCCGCTTTGCACTGGTGGGGCCAGGCAGGAAGAAGGGAAAGAGACTTGCAGGAGCTTGTGGGAATGGAGGGCGATTTGTGAGCTGGTGGGGGACATGCCCCACAAAGGGACAAGAACCGGCACAACTGGACTACAGTCACTCCTGGGAGTCTGTAACCACAGGCTGCTGAGGCCTGGAGGAGGGGGGGGGGTTACAGAGAGGACCTTGGCTTTGAGTATTTGAAGCCTCCTCAGATGAGAAAAGGAAGAGCAGCTCTGTGAAGAACAACTGGGGAAGTACTGGGCAAGTGTGGGTATGGGGCAAGTTCTCCAGCAGCGCAGTGCCGGCCAGGGCTCCAGGAGCGGTTCCAGCCAGACTGTGTGACTGCAGGTCAAAAGCCTTCTATAGAAGGTGCAAGGAGCAGGTGGGACTAGGGGAGGGAGGGGAGTGTTTTTCCAAGTGCTGGGGTGGGGGGGGGGGCTTGCTTCAGATGCACTCAGCAGGGAGGGTGTTGAAATGTAGATTCCTGGTGCCACCACCTCCCCTCCCCGCCCCCAGCCCTGGAATTTCTAACTCAGCAGGTCTGGGTATGGCCTGGGAATCTGCAACTTGAACACATGCCCCCAGACAATCTTAATATGCACTCAAGTTTGAGAACTACATAGAAAGGACTTTGCGGCCCTGAAACCTGATGCCTACAGCCCAGCATTGTTCCCCTTGTCCCTGCAAAAACACCAGCAACTATCGCACAGAGAATCCCCGAGGCTGCATCCCACTCAGGGCCCCTGTGCCAGAACATTAAATAGGAGAAAAATGAGCCAGGGAAGGAGTGAGTCTCCTACTAATTCTTTTAGCATGAATTAAATCTGATTTTCACAAAAACACTTTAAGGATGTTTTTAAATCTCTCTTTGCAATCCAAACCATCGCAAGCACTCAAAGGTACAAGCAGCTTTCCCCACAGCTTTCAAAATACTGCAAAGAAGATGATTTGGCCCGGGGCTGACCACCGCTGCCAGTCCAGCAAGGAGCTGTGGGACAGTGCACTTCCCCACCAAATGCCTCCCCCGCTCCACTTTTAATATGTATGTCTGGTCTGCACATCAGCCCAACAAAATTGGCGGTACCATCCACAATTTGCATAAGAGCACACTGAGGCTCAGAGAATTGCTTAAAATCCCAGAGTAAGTAGTGGAGCCAGGACTCAAGCCAAGGAGGACGGGTTCAAACCCTGGGCTATTCCCAGTGCGCCCGAGCTGGGAACGCCCCCACTTTCTCTCTGGCTTCAGCAGAGCTTTGTGAAATGGTGGTTATTAGTCATACCTGCTCCCTCCCTTCCTCACAGATAGGAAGAGGGAAATTGCAGATCTTCCTGTGCCTTGTCAGTAAGAAACTGTTAGCTGTGAGCCCAAACGTAAATGTCTATAAGGGTCAGGCAGATTATGTCAATGATAAATTAAGCCAGATTTTAAAAATTAACTTAAAGCTAGGTAGTATATCAAACATATAAAAATAGTGTCTGTTCCACAAAGAAAGACGTTCAAAGGTTTTTCCCATGCCACATAAGAAAGCTCTTTAGTTCTAATTGTCCCCATGTCTGCATCTTGCACCTGCAATCTTAAAGCCTTGAGGGCAGGCTGCATGTATGATATTAATCTTATTCCAGCCCTCAGCCTCCTCGGATGCCTAGGCATACGGACGATTACAGGAATGGTGACTAGACAGGATTAACAAAAGAAAAAATGTCGGGCAGAAGGATTTAGGCTAACTAATGGAGAAAGAATGCCCCCGTTCACCAAGAGTATACGTCAGGCAAGTCCTTGGATTTGCTCCCTGTGTTCTATTATTTCCTAGGCTTTTAGGTCTAAGATCCTATTATTCTAACACAGAGAGAATTTGTTTACTTTTAAACCCTGGATTTGGTTTATCAAAAATGCTGTCTGTATGTTTTCTTCTTGAGACGTTAGAAGAAAGAAAACTTGTCCCCTGCATGGGATGGCTTAAATGTGGTTTTATCTAAGGACAGGATGAGTTCTTAGTTCTTAATCAATTATCCTGCCTCAAATGATTTGGATAAACAGGTCTAGTCTTTCTGCACTGCTCCTCCTTGGTAGAGACCCACTCATTATTTTATTCAACCTTCACACTAACCCTCCAGGGTGTTATTATTCCTATTTCACAGATGATGACATTGCAGCTCAAAGAAGTTAAGTGCCCTTCCTTCCTCCCCTCCTTCCTTCTTTAAATTGCATTAATTTTTGACAAGCTACAAAAGGTAGAAAAGGGTGGGGATAAGAATGTGTGTTACTTAAGCCCCTTATGTTATGTCGAACCACAACTGAAAGTTTGTGCTGTGGTTGTTTGCTTTGTCTCCCACCAAACTTGAACTCTCTGAATGTAGCTCACGGTGGCAACTTATACAGGAAGCCTTCCCGGACTCCTGTCAGTTCCCTTTTAGGTCCATTCTTGTCGACCCTCATAGCACTCATCTAGATAATCCAACTGTTTAACCAATGTCTCTGTGCCCCAATAGACTACAAGTTTCCCGAGAACAGGAGCCTTATCTTTTTTGCTCCTTGTTATATCTCTAGCACCTAACGCAGTGCTTTGTACATCCCATGCACTCAATATTTGTTAATTAATGTGATAGGTATCCTGGTGCACCTAATTTCATACTCCTAGACCTAAGATGCACCTACTGGTGCAAATGCCAGATCAAAATTATGTACATTTTCAATTTTAATAGATATTGGTAAAGTGTCCTCTTAAAAAGTTATATAAATTTACATCCCTTCCAACGATGTGTAAAAATGCTTGTTTCTCCACGCCTTTGCCAAACCAATTTGATCTTTGCCAACCTAACTGAAGATGGAATCACCAAATATTTCATCCATATTTTTCTTAATGTTTATTTCTGAGATAGGGCAAGCAGGGGAGTGGCAGAGGGGGACGGACAGAGGACCTGAAAGGGGGTCTTCGCTGACAGTCTGACAGCAGTGAGCCTGATGTGGGGCTCGAACTCACAAACTGTGAGATCATGACTGAGTCAAAGTCAGATGCTTAACCAACTGAGCCACCCAGGTGCAAGTCAGGGAGGGACAGAGAGAGAAGGGGGAGAGAGAATCCCAAGCAGGTTCCATGCTGTCAGCCCAACATGGGGCTTGATCTCAGGAATTGTGAGATCATGACCTGGGCCACAATCAAGACTTGGATGCTTGGGCCGCCTGGGTGGCTCAGTCAATTAAGCTTCTGACCTCAGCTCAGGTCATGATCTCATGGTTCATGGGTTTGAGCCCCACATCAGGCTCTGTGCTGACAGCTTGGAGCCTGGAGCCTGCTTTGGATTCTGTATATCTCTCTCTCTCTTTCTGCCCCTCCCCCACTCATGCTCGGTCTCTCAAAAACAAATAAACATTAAAAAAATTAAAAATTAAAAAGGAGTTGGATGCTTAACCCACTGAGCCACCCAGGTGCCCCTATATTTTTCTTATTTAAGTGAAGTTGAGCATCTTTCAAATGTCCTTTATATTTTCTTTTATGCAAACTATGTGTTCATGATCTTTGCCTATTTTTCTATTGGATTATAAGTTTTATCATTGTAGTAACTCTATGATAAGGAAATTAGCCCTTTGTTATGCATGTTGCAAATAGTTTTCCCAGTTAGTCTGTTCTCTTTATGGCATTTTTTTTTCTCAAGCAGTTTAAAAAAAGTATATAGATGAACCATCAGAATTAAGTTTTCTAGATATTATTTCATGGTTAGAAGAATATTCTCCATTCCAATATACAAAATTCTCACATGGTTTCTTCTAGTGTTTTTATGGCTCTTTCTCTCTTTTTAAGTCTTTGACCCATCAGAAATTTATTTTGGAATAAGATATGGAAATATTTTATTCAGCAAGTTTCTTCATGTTTGGCTCTACAACTTAGGGCTGAACTCCACCTATAGACAAGCCCCGATTGAAAGGTTTTTTTTTTAGGCACCCCACTTAGATGACTCCAGAATGCATTCATTCATTCACTCATTCATTCATTCAATACTGTGCTTATTATGCACAAGGCACTTTGTTAAGTGAGAGAGGAAACTCAAAGACCAACATCCAGTTTTTCCCCTCGAGAACCCCACAGGCTTGGAAGCACATAGTAAACACATGACCATCTTAATACATGCACACACACACGCACATAAGCGTGGACATGTAGGCAATGGTTGTTATGAGTGTCCAATGGGGAGCACGCAACCCAGGAATAGATGTCCCGAAGGAAGTGAGCAATGTCTGAGCATCTTAGAGAATGAACAGGCATTAACCAGTCAAGGAGCATCCTAAGATGAAGAGAAAACATGAGCAGAATCGGGTAAGAGAAAGCTCTAAGGAGTTCATGGCAAAAAGAGAAAGATAAGCCTGGAAAGGCAAACAGGGGCCAGGTTAACAGAAGGCCTTGTTTGTCATGGGAGTGACCTGGACCTCATCCTGAGGACAATGGAAGGCAATAAAGGATTTTAAATAAGGGAGTGACACTATCATATGGAGAATGGATTTATGGGAGCCAAGAGGGCAGGGAGAGTCACCTGTTGGGAGACTATTGTGACAGTCCAGGTATAAGACAATATAAGAGTACATTAGGACAGTGATCGTAAGAATAGACAGTAGGAGAGATTTTGGTACTGACATCTTTGTTCCTCTCATCTCCTCTAGTCTATGTAATCTCTCACTGCTTCCTTGGCTCCCTTACATCCAGTGCCTTCCAATATCTCATTTTCTCCCCATCTCACCCACCCAATCCCCTCTATTTGTCAATATAACAGTATATGTCTTTGAGTTGCTAAAGTCTTCTCACGCATAGCTTTTGGTCTAGGGAAATTATCTCCTTGAGAAGTAAACAGACAGGTTTGTGCAAGTGGCAAGGAGCTTTCTGGGAGAAAGGAATCAAACCCCGATTGTTTTCTTTTTTGAGGCTCAATGTTTTTAGAACTCATGTGATGAATTTCAGTTTTAAGAAGCTGATTGGCCGCAGGTGTTCATTTCTTTGCCCTACCCAAATGTCGCCAAAATGATAGTAAAGGAATAAAAATGGATATAAGGACGTACAGAAGAAGCAGTAGACATGACATCTAAATGAAGTTTTGATGGACTGAAAGCATCCTCTGACTTAGCAGAAAAAAAAAAAAAACAAATTATAACTTAAAAGTCTGTCATAGAAAATTCTGAGATTAGATAGAACCTACAGACTGCTGAGAGGCTCAGGATTTGGATGCCCTGCTTCACAAGAGGGATTAGGCTCTGGTTTGAAAACAAGAGCTGTTGTTTGAAAGTCTGCATATAGTGTGTTGGGACCCCATGTCCCTTCCCCATTCCACACGGCCACAAAACTGAAATTTGCAACTATCCCAGTGAAAAATCTGGCTCAGTGTTTGAAAATCCTAAGGAAAAGTCAACCAGTTGACAGGCTCTATCCACATACCATGGAACTTCCTAGTGGCTTTATAGTGCTTTGCTCTTAAAAGGAATAGATAGGGGCACCTGAGTGGCTCAGTCGATTGGGTGACCGACTTCAACTCAGGTCATGATCTCAAGGTTTGTGAGTTTGAGCCCCACGTCAGGTTCTGTGCTGACAGACAGCTCAGAGTCCTTAGCCTGTTTCAGATTCTGTGTTTCCCTCTCTCTCTGCCCCTCCCCTGCTTGCACTCTGTCTCTCTGTTTCTCTTTGTCAAAAATGAATAAACATTAAAAAAATTTTTTTAAAGGAATAGATAGCCCAAGATATGACACATAAGGAATGTTTCTAACATGGGAGAGACAAAACCTTCAGAAAACAAAAGGAAATTGGAGGAAACAGGCAATACAAGACACATAAGAAATGATACCACATCACATAATAAGACCATAAGAACTTTAGAAGAACTTTGATTGACTTGGATAATTCAGGATGACAGAACATTTGACGAGGAAAGTAGATTGTAGTAAGACAGGCAAATGCAAAACAAATTAATTGTAAAAGCTAAGAAAAAACCAAGGGCCATACAAGAATGGAAACATAATCTAACTTGCTACCTGGAGCAACGGTGAAAAATATTTGCTTAGCCAAAATAATGAAATATGGAGTGTAAATTTACCAAAACATTGCAGTGTAAACATGTTTGGGAGATAGTGAAGGAAACGGGAAGGAGTGTTCATATAGACGAGCTAAATCCTTACCTACCAAAGTAGAAAGTATAGGAAGTGGCTAAAGTTAGATAAAGAATTAAGGGAGAACTGGAGGCAAATTCTAGAAGAGCTAGCTGACAGTTGTGGGTAGTTGCCTCCAGGGATCAGGACTGGAGGATGGGAGGGTTACAAAGAATGGCGAAGAGACTGGTGTTCCCAATATGGACCTTTTAATGTCATCTGACTTCGAAGTTACGAACACATGTTACTTTGATTTATAAAATTAATTATGGATAAAAAGAACACTGCTAAGGATTGGGACAGACTTACTTGAAATCAATGAACAAAAAGACACCAGAGGCTCTTCATGGCACGTAGGAAGCACTCAAAAGGCGTCTTCAATTATTCTCACTAGAGCAGCGAGTAGGGAAGCCAGCAGACTTTACAACATCATTACCTGTCCATGACTGGTCTTTGTCTACAACTGGCAGGGACTTCTCCTGTGTCAGTTACCATACTTAGATTTGACTTGAGAGCTGAGCGCTGTGGCTCAGCTGAGGTCAAAAGAAACCCTTAACTTGGGGGAAAATAGTAACCTTGTGGGGGAGAAACTTGGCAGACCCCACCTTAGCCAAGTGATCAAGGCGACATCCCCAGTGGTATCCTTAGCTCTTCTGAGTTTCAAGCTATTTCAAATTAAAAAATGTTTTAAAAAGTACAGAGAAGAAGCAGCAAAGTCTGTGAGAAAGCAATTTACAGAAACACAAAGTGGCCAGTAGACATGTGAACATATGCCCAGCACCCCTAAAAATCAGAGAAATGCAATATTTAAAAATTATGAGATATATCCTTAGCCCCGCCAGAATGGTAGAAAGTAGAAGGAAAACAGCTACTACTTATGAGAAGGTTAGGGGTGAGGCTCCCCCTACAAATGCTATCTTTCATGGTCAGTAGGAATGGGATAGTAACCCTTTTGGAGATCAACTTTGCTCTATCTTTTTTAAAAATATATATTTCTTTGAGGGAGAGAGAGCAAGCACACGTGCACAGGGGAAGGCAGAGAGAGGGAGAGAGAGACAGAGAGACAGAGAGAAGGCACAAGTTGAGGAGGGGCCGAGAGAGAGGGAGAAAAAGAATCCCAAGCAGGCTCTGCACTGTCAGCACAGAGCCCGACGTGGGGCTAGAACTCGCCAACTGTGAGATCATGTCATGAGCCCAAATCAAGAGTCAGCCACTCAATCGATGGAACCACCCAGGAACCCCTGCTCTATCTTTTAAAATAAAAAAATCTGCGTACTCTTCCCTCCCTCCCACTGGAATCTATCTGATAGAAATAGAAGAATCCATGGGGATATAATAACCATATATTTGATGATATTTTTTTTTCAGTGGCCAACAAAAACCAGTTAAAATCCAAACCAAAGGAAAATAAATAAAAACAACAATTTACCAGGAACTCAGTTGATGAAAGAAGGAGTTGGAGTTAGATCTCTATCAGAAGACTTAGGGAGTTTTGTAGAGTATATTTTTTCATATTTTCCCCCTTCCCTGGTGGCTAGCCTAGGGCCTGGTACACAAGCTGGTTATCAAGGGTTACCTGCAATGGGAAGGAGAGTTGATGTAGGAGAAGAGGAAGGCAGAAGGGAAGCAGGGAGGTCAGAGCGCAAAAGACTGCATTAAAAAAAATTCTCCAAAATAAAAACAGCATGCATGCAATAGTCTCACTTATGTCAGATGATACGTGTGTGCGTGCACAACACTCACGTATATGCAAAATATTGTCAATAAATGATTAATGGGATCATCTCGGGGTGGTGGGATGTCAAGTCATTTTAAAATTTTTTCTTATCCTTTTGTCTGCTGTTCAAATGATTTCAAAGACCATGTGTTCATTACATAAACCCAAAACAGCAATAAAAGCTGTTTTCACAGCAAGGAAAAAAAAAATCTTGCCAAGGATCCATCATCCATGAGTCTATCTGAGGATTTCTTTAAAACAAAGTCAGCCCTGTCCTGGAGCAGACATGGTGCTTTATTTTACTACGCGATGAAAGAGGTGGTCTTTCTTTTACATATATTCTAACGTTCCCTCGTTCTTGCCATGAGGGTTCCTCGGCACTCTGAGCATTGCTAGATAAATATCCATGGCCCATTTCTAATTTTTTTTTAATGTTTCTATTTATTTTTGAGACAGAGAGAGACAGAGCATGAGCAGGGGAGGGGCAGAGAGAGGGGGAGACACAGAATCCGAAGCGGGCTCCAGGCTCTGAGCTGTCAGCACAGAGCCCGATGCGGGGCTCGAACCCACAAACCGTGAGATCATGGCCTGAGCTTAAGTCGGACACTCAACCGACTGAGCCACCCAGGCGCCCCCCATGACCCATTTCTAAACCTGAAATCATTTCATAGATTTGGTTACTGTCTTCTCCATCAGTTGTGCTACTCCCCTGCTGCAGATAGGAACCCGGGGCTGAGGGGATGAAAACCCCCATCCTAACACCACACAACTGAGCACACTCCCAGGCACAACCCCCAGAAGCTGGAGATAAGGAAAATGGCAGTTCTGAACATTCTCAGGCTAATTTCTTCATCTTGCTGCAGCATGAGTGTCCATGCAAAGCCATCCTTCCTCTTTGCCCTTTGATCCTGCAGGGCAGCTGCAAGGTCAGCTGCAGGGCCAGGCCCCTCCCCAAAGGCTTCCCGACTAGAGAACCACTACTATCCTTCTCCTCTTGCAGCCGGCAAGCTTTAAGTAGTCATGGTGCTTCCTGCTTTCAGCCCCAGCATCACTGCAGCCTGATGGTGCCCTGTGAGCCTATTCATTGTAAGCTCTCTGACCACTAAAGCCAGTAAATCTCCCACAACAGAAACCACCTGGAAGAGAGCCAGGCAGAGGCCTTGACATTGGTGTTCTAGGAGGGAGGGAAGCTAGAGGGACCAGCACGGGTGGCTCCAGCCGGCCCACAGCTGCTGCTCTCAGGGCTCATTCTGCCACTCAATTAAAATGACGGGCAATCAGAATAATAAAATCAGAGCATCTTTGAATACAGAACTAATGACCCTGACAATCATAAATCCTCAAGGGCAGGACCAGGGACTCCTAGAATTTTGCATTGGAAGGTACCTCGGAGAGCATGTGGTCCTATTTCTCCACCGAGGTGACTCTTCGGAGAAACCGGAGTGTGGTGACCGTGTGGCCACAATATCCTGTGAGTGTGGGGACATGCCCAAGGTAGCAAACGTAAGCAGCATTTCTGTGGCTCTAACTTCCGAAATAGCACAGGAGGGCAAAGAATGTCCCTTCTCTTGGGTCACTTCCTGAGCCACTGTTCTCTAGAAGTTTCTGGTCCTCCTGTACCGTCCCCTAAGGCTTCATCCTACATTGGAGAAGGTTTGAGGTGGAAGAGGAGGCTCTGGAAACTTTAAATTGTCTTCACCACTTCTGTTGAGGATCCAGCCTTATAGACTGTCCCTGAGAAAAAGAAGAAAGAAGGGGAAATTCTTACCTCTCTCCACTTCAGGACTATGGGCTATTTTTGTCAACATTTTTTGCTCCCCCCACCTCCATCTCTTTGGCTCTTATATCTAAAAACAAACAAATAACACCAGGCTGTTCTGTGAATTATATAGAATCTGAGCTAATTTGGTCCTCTCCTTCCTCCCATCCACCGAAGGCTCTGGCCGCAGCCCGTGAGCATTAGAAAATAACTTGTCACCCACTCACCTCCCCGTCTCATTCTTAAAGGAAAATATTTATATTATGCCACAGAAAGGGTTTCCATGGCAGTGACGACTGTAAAACTGTTGCCTTGGCAACCGCTTGAGTCCATCTTGAATGATCCGAAATCCCCTTCAGAGACAAATAAGGAAAATCTGTCAGAAATGCTGTTCTGCTTGGGGGGGGGGGGGGGTGGGGGGAAGCCCTGAAAAATGGCTTTCTTGTCCCTCCCCCCACCCAGTTCTCCCTCTGACTCCTCCTCAGTCTCCACTGGTTCACCTCCTTTTATACACTCTCTTAAGAACTTTCCATAGTTCCTGCTCGTCTGACGGTTTGCCTTGCTGTTATCCTAATTTACTGTGGAGACTCTGCCCAGGGCTCTGGAAAGGGTTAAGGATTGGCATGCAAAGCCACGCCAAAGATAACAGGAGGCAGAATAAACACACAGATCGTCCTTTTTATAGAGCTTGCTGCCTGCCCCTGGAGGCCCAGGGTGCAAGTTCTTCTCTGCCAGCCCAAAGCAGGTCTGACAGGAGAATTTTACGGGAAGGGAAGACCAGTCTATCCTGCGGTGCAGCTCCCAGTCAGTACATGTTGGCAACTCACCTCTCTGGGCCTCAGTTTCCTCATCTGTAAAAAAAAAAAAAAAAAAAAAAAAAGAGTTGGGTGCAGGATCCTTCTGGCTCCTACATTCTAGGAATTTTTATGAATCAAGAATGCAGCATCTCCCATCTCCCAAAGGCACCAGAGATTTCTCTTGGCATGCCTGCTGGGAACGCAGGACCCTGGGATGAGAGAAACCCTGCAGTGAAATGGGGGCATGTCTACACTGCATGAGTCAGTGCCTTTTGAGTCCTGAAACATGCACGTGTACAAGTGTCATCTTTGTTATCACCCCATTATTAGCACAGCACCCACTAAACAAACAGTAGGCCCCAACTTCAGGGCCAGTCCAACTCAAAATCTTTTACTGGAGAAGGTACTGCAACAAGCTAATTAAATACATAAATGAGCCCCGCCCCCCGCCATGAGAAGCAGAGGTTTTTCTCCCAGAAGAAATATCTTCACGCGATTCATGCCCATCCCTGAGGGTTTCTTTGCCTCTCCCTTATTATTGAAAAGCAGCTTAAAAAGCTAGAAATGCTGACCTGTTTTCTTTCATTCTTCCTCCCACTTCTAACTGATGGGAAGAAAGCTCTTTCAAGAGAGGAAGAGAGCAGTTTACGTTGTCTTTATCATTTTACGAGTAGGCAAGGAAACCACTTGGCCAGTTTGGTGTGGAGGCTAGGAGCAATCCGAAGAGCCATGGGAAGAAAGGCAAGAAGGAGAAGCAAACGCTACCTCAGAAGGAAGCTGAAATACTTCCTCCCCAAAGCCCTTCTTGCAAAGTAGAAAGTCTGCATAGCCGGCTCCGATTTGTTCAGATTTCTGACCAGAGAGGCAGAGGCTACGGGAGTTAAGGGGTGGGCTTTGGAGCTACACAGAACCAAGGACAGAACTTGACTCTGACACACACCACTCCTCCGCCCACGGGCACATTACTTGACTTCTCGAAGCCTCTCTTATTCCATCTGTAAATTGGGAGAAGCCTCCCCTTTATGGGACCGTGTGATGATTGGTCTTTAGTGTTAACGTGGCGAGCTTAGAGCGCCCACGTGTGTAATCAAACACTACTCCACGTGTTGCCATGATGGTAATTTGTAGATGTGGTGAACACCTGTGATCAGTTACCCTTAAGTTAAGAAGGTGACTCATCCAATCAGTTGAAGGCCTTATGGGGGGAAACCTGTGGTTTCCTGGAGAAGAAGAAATTCTGCCTTAAGACCGTAGCAGTGGGGCGCCTGGGTGGCTCAGTCCCTTGAGCGGCTGACCTCAGCTCAGGTCGTGATCTCACAAGTTCATGAGCGCAAGCTCCACATGAGGCTCTCTGCTGTCAGCAGAGTCTGCTTCGGATCCTCTGTCCCCCTCTCTCCCGTGCGCTCCTTCTCTCTCAAAAATAAGCATTAAAAAAAAAAAAAAAAAAAAAAAAGGACTGCAGCATTAACTTCTGCCTGAGTTTCCAGCCTGCCGGCTCACCCTATTTTGAACTTGCTAGCCCCCACAATTGCATGAGCCAGTTCCTTAAGATAAATTTGTCTGTATGTGTGTGTGTGTGTGTGTGTGTATTCTTTTTCTCTGGAGAACCCCAACAAATACAGACTGTTTGGGGACTGAGGTAACACATGTGTCCTCAACATGTTTGTGGGGCACCCCCAACTTCAGCCTGTGTACAAGGGAACTGGTCTGTCCATAACCCCTCGTGGCCGAGAGACCCCATTTTGTCCCCGGATCCCCTCTTGCTGGCTGGCCACAGCTGGTTGGACTAGGCAGGAGTAGGCACTTGACCTAAAGGCGTGGCCTGATCTGATCCAAAAGGTTGAGCCAGGCCAGTTAGCTTTCTTTTTGTAGGATCCTGAGTAGCAACTAAAAAAGAACTCACCGGCTGGTAAAGGACGAGTCAGGTCAATGGCAGAGCGGTTGGAAAGGTGCACAATCGGCAGGAAGAAGACAGTCATGGCGTAGGACCACATCATGATCCACATTTTTGTGAATCTGTTACCAGTCTTTAAAATTTGGGAGAGTTCACGTAAAAACACAGCCAGACTGTAACCCAGGGCTTACACAGCTACAGTAAGCTGGAGTCGGGGCAGCTGCCTGTCTATGGGAGCCACGTGTTCTCCCATCTACCAGCCTCCACCAGACCCTACTATGCGCCATCTGGCCAGCCTCAGGCTCATGCTACCTGCCTGGCAAATGTAGGTACTGGTGCTTGCAACTCCCGAGGTAGAGGGAACGTCCTTGGACGACTGCTTCTCAGAAACCAGAGTTGCCTTGAATACAGAGTCACCTAATAAAGCTTGAGAATTATGGAGGCAAGACCTTAATATGATTCCCATGCCTAGATTTCCTTGAAGGTCCCTTTTATCTTCTACATAAATCCTCTTTATTTGAGCTAGTGTGAACGGACCTCTATTCCTTACACTAGCAAAACTCCCATGTATATAAGCGTAAGAATGGAAACTCCCTCTTTCTCTTCCGGAACCCGAGTTCTCCCAGAACCCGAGTCTCTCAGAGGCTGCATTTTGTGCAATGGGCTGCCATCTAAGGAGGACTCCAGAGAACACTGGCTGGTGATGTCCAGCTGCAGACTCAGGGGTCAGCTGGGTTGGGCCCATTTCTGCCAGGAGAGATACAGAGAGGAGAGCTGTAGCAGGCTGGCTCACGGGCCAACAGTTTGGTGAATACCAAAGTAACTCCCATGAGGTAACTGCCTGGGGTTTCCTGGGGGTCAAGAATAAGCAACACATAGGTTGGTCTTCTGGATACCTGGGGAAGCTAAGGTGGTGTCCAGCGGGACTCTGAGGACAGACATCCATGCCAGCAATGAAAACGGACCTTAGCCTCAGCATAAGAGCTAGGGTGCACAGGACTCCAGCCAAACTATGGACAGGGTCCTGAGCAGCTGGGCCAGTGGGCTATTTATCAACCAGCGTGGAAGTGTGCAATGTGCTAACTATTAGTATGGCTGACCCTGTGACCATAAGGGTTTTAACTCATCAAAGAGTCCTGGATATTGGGGCCTTGTTACTAGTTTGAGAAGAGCACAACATGGGTGCCTTGGTGGGTTAATGCAGGCACAGCCCCAAGAATCTTCCTTTGCCATGTACAGGTATCCCTCGCAGCTCTGCTTTGGCAAGGATTTCGGTTCACAGATGTGTGTGAGCTCCAGGGGATTGCAATGTGCTATCACTGACTCCCAGGTACTCTAGATGTGAGCCACCCAACTCAGTGCACAGTGAGGTCTTTCCTTTGCCTTCCAGATACGGCTGGTGCAGCTGTGACATAGGCCTGACCCACGGGCTGGGCCCTGGGGTGAGAGCAAGATCTCCTACTATGAGCTCTCCGCACATTTTGACACATTTCCTCAGTGTCAAGTTTTCAGTCAGTAGCTGGAGTAGAGCATGGCTGTCTGAGAAAGGAGGAAGACGGTGGTTTTCTTGACCTATTTCACGATTGGGTGGTTATAAGCCACTGTCTTTATCTGAGTGGGGTCTCCCTCATTTGAAAACAAGTTCTTTAAAATATGGACTATTTTCTGAGTCTAAGGTAACTCTACTTTCAAGGCAGAGAATTCGGAGAAGACCCAAAAGAATACAGAGGAAGAAAATCCCCATGTTACTGCATAGTTGGAGAGCATATTGCAGCGTTGAGCTGTTTAGTGATTCCCCTCTGGTGGGTCCCAGAGCTAGGGATGCAGAGCTGGGGGGTGGTTCGGTCTTAAATAAAACCCACCGGAGTTCCTTCACCTGGGGAGCCAGCTACAGACTCTGTGGTCTTCGGTTAGCCCGTGAGCACCCAGCAGCATCCTGCATGCACCAGGGTCTGCCTTGAGTTCTGGAATGGTCCCCACACTCGATGGGGAGACCTTGCCATAGGCTGGTTCAGCACATGCTTGCACAGGGCCACATGTCTGGGAGAAGACAAGGTTCTGAGACACTGCTTTTAAATTAGCTGTTCATGTAACACGTCCCCCAGGAGAACATCTTTTCTGCCTATGGCCCCTGAGTCAGTCTCCAACCAAAACAAATTCCCACAAGTCCTGCTTAAACCTCCACATTAATTTCTTCTGATAATAAACCTCGATTAAGGACCACATCCCAGGTCCTGTATGAGAGGACGCCAGCTAATTAAGACAGGTCTACCACTGATGAGTCCCAGGACTCCGGAATGTGGGAGCAAGAAAGGGCAGGAGACCATCAGTGTGAGCTCTCGTTACACCTGAGAAAACGAGGCCCGTGTGGGGACGTCTCTCGGTTCCTCGGGGTTCCACGGTGAGTATCAGAGCCGGACCTAGAGCCCAGTTCCATGGACAGTCCGGAAAGATCCTTGCCACTCAATTCCAAGGGGCACACTTTAGATTTCCAGGCAGGTGGCCTAAAGGAGTGATGTGGCTAGTGAGGATTGTGTTGAGCTGGGGTGTATAGACCCCTTTAAAGGTGACTCTTACTTGTCAACCTTTTGTACCTCATCCAGCCTACTTACCCACAGGCAGGACCACCCTCCTCTGCCTTCCACGTCCTGTAGGTGAGGCCAGAGGAAGGTAGATAAAGTCAGGTTAAGTCCAAACCCTTAGCCCAGCTTAGTGAAACACCCCAAAAATTGAAGTTTGTTTAATCCTGGCCTAGCCACCAGGCTCAACTCTAAGGTGCATTAGAATTGCCCGGGAGAGGGGGCTAAAATGTGAATTCCTGGCCTCTTCTGGAATAGTCTGCTTGAGAACCAGGTGATGTGGCTGACACTCAAGCTGTGAAGCCCCTGGGAAAGGAATAGGCTGCTCCTGAGAGCCTTGGAATCTGGAGCAGGCTGGGTGGCCCAGCTGTGTGACTTCACTTCCTCATGTGTTGCTACATACGGAGGTTGGTTGGATGGCATAGTCCCAGCGGCCCCCCCCAGTTCTGTCATCTCACGGTGGTGTCATTCTGCGAGTCTCACACACTCAGACCCCATTGGCTTGGCTGAGCAGACACACACAGAGTGACTAGGGGCATGGGCCACACTTAACTCCGCCTGTAGAGGGCTCCCTGGACAGTACTCCCTCCTGCACATGAACCTGGAGATGTGTGTCTGGTTCAGTCGAACACCCCATGCTCACTGACAGCTTCCCATCATGTGTGCCCTTCGCAGGGGTCTTGAGAAAAGAGCCCGGCCAATGGGCCTATCTGACTAGTTGGGCCAGGTCTTCCAGAAAAAACATTTTGTTTTCTTTCTCCCACTGGCATGTCTTCTGAGGATGCTTTCTCATATACCCGCCCGGGAGGGGATGAGCCCATAGACACAGAACACATGGTTCTCTAAGGGATGAGGAAAGAAGGGGTCCTGGGGGAGTCAACGCTGAGCCAAAGAGCTGGAGTGGTCCTGCCTCTCCCCTTTGAGCCCAGGCACACCATGGAGGTGAGAGAGGCTTTGGGGTGAAACCTGAGCTCCAGTCTTGATGCTGCCACTTAACCAGCTGGGGGTCGTCCAAGTGATTCAACCCCTCCGAGCCTCAGCCTTTCCTCATCAGAAAAACGAAATGAGAAAAATCAAGTTTACTTGCAGGGCGTGGGGAGAATAAAGTCTGATGCACAGGGAGCACCTAGCTCTTAAAAGGGGCTTGGTAATCCCTCCCTTTCCCCTCTCTCCTGCAGCTCTTTCTAGCTCACCTTCTGCTTGGGGTGGGGGAGGGTGTGGCTGCCTAGTCTCTACGGCTTAGGAGTCATCAGGATAAAACAGGGCTGGAGGAGGACGCCTTCTCTCCTTGGCGTTATTGAGAAATTTTCTAAAAGAAACATTTACACCAAAGGCAACTCTGGGAAAACAAAGGGGGAAAGAACAAAGCAGCTATAAATCCCTAAAATGAAATGCAGATTGCAGCTCCTACAGGAAGCTCTGATAACCAACAGTCCCCCCCACCCCCCTGCTGTTCCCAGGGACAATGGGTCCAACTGGAGCTGCCTAGGGTCTCCAGCTGAAAATTGAGGCCCTGTCTCTCCTGTTGGGGCTTCCTCTGCCTCCAGGCTGGGGGGCGGGGAGGTGGTAGGCTTGCAGGCATAGAGAACACAGCCCCGTCCGCTTTGTAGTTCCTCTATAGCTCCCCGCCCAACCCGCATAATCCTTGCCGGCACCCCCCACTCCCCGGGGACCCTAAAAGGACAATGACTACAACCCTGTCCTGGAGTTGCTGCACAAAGCCTGTACAACTTTGGACTCTGGGGGACTCCCACTGGGGTGGGTGTTGGGCCACAGCAGGGGCAGGGGGCTGACTGTACTGCCTTTCTGCATCTGGGCCCGGGGCGGACACCAAGTCCCTGCTGTGAATCACTGTTCTGATTAGCTGTCAGGACGCCCAGTATAGAGCCTCGAGGACAACTGGAAGCTCAGAAAAGACAAGGCCCCAGGGGTAGTCTAGAAGCTCTGGTGAGCACCACCGAGGCGCATTGACAGCAGAAAATGGAGGGAAATCAGAACAGGAGCGAGATTAGGTTCAGATGGCGGGGCAGAGCGAAGTGGGCGGCTCAAAAAACGTTGCGTCTAAGAGGGGCTGGCCTGCACCAGAGGACAAAACTTACAACCCGCGTGTAGACGTTCTAGGGGAGCAGACCTGCATCAGAGTAAGGAAAATCTTTTAAACAGCAACGCAGCGGCAAAGCGGGCTGGGGGTGTGCCCTGGAGTGGGGGGGGAGGGGTTGCAGCCACCCGGGTCAAGTCTCCGCTCTATCAACAGGCGTATGACCTTAGCAAGTTTCTGAACCTCTCTGTCCTCCTCTGCAAAGTGAAGGAAATCCTGGTACTTCCCTCCTGGGGCTCCTGTCAGGGCTAGGAGTCAGTTTGTAAAGGGCCTAGAGCCTACGCATTCGCACACTTACCTAAGCGCTAGGTATTCACTAGGACTAGGTTGCGTTCCAGGCGGCGAGATCTCCTTGCTGGAAGTGGTTGAACCTGGGCTGCAAGACGAGTTTCGGGGATACTAGAGGTCCGTGGAGACAGAGCCAGACCACGTTGCAGAAAAGCGAGATGGGCTCAGGTGGCAGAGGGCTCGGGTTCCTACCACTGTGACTGTGGGCAAAGCACAAAATCGACAGGTCTGTTTTCACCTCTGTAAATAAGGCTGAGGTCTCTGGCTCGACCCATCGTCCTGAGCATTAAATAATCCTGGGTACAGACATCCACCTTAGTGTTTGCACTTTCTTCTTGTATTTTAAAAATCTCCATAAGACCGATCACCTACGTGCAGTCCCTGACACATAATGGGGGCAGAGTACGCAGGATCACGACTCCCTTCCTCCCCAAAAGCCCTGTGGCTCCCCAGACACCAGAGCTGGTCTTCAGCAGCCTTCTGGCTGATCTTCCTGTCCTTTTACAGCGAGTACCCTCTCCTTTCAGGCTGCTTGGTGTGACTCACCCTTCTTTGCAATTAACTGTGATGTTCTGCTGGCGGCTTCCGTTACGAATGACGAGCAGAACAGCAGATCTGGCCTAAGCAGGGTCTGGCGGGTGGGACGCTTCACTTGGTGATTTACTGCTGCGGAGGCAGAAGATAGGCCCCTGGGCATGTTGCAGCTGGCCTGCCTCTCCCCCACTGCTTAGTTTTGTTCCCTGACCTGGGTCCCCTGGCACATTCTGTTCTAAGGGCCAGGCCTGTGCCGTCACACATGCTCTCAGGCACCTGGCTGGCCGGTAGGAGGGAGGCTGGCAAAGAAAGAAATGCTATTTCTTCTCTTCGAGTTTGTCTTCCATTGGATTCAGGATGCTTTAATTGAACAGCTACTCTGTGCCAGGCACTCTGGGGGATCAGACGTGGATGTGAAGCAGTACTCATTCCCTAGAAGCTTCTAATTCACCAGGAGGTGAAGGCAGATCCATGAATAGTTTTGAGCCTCTGATGGCACAGAGCAACTACTGTGGAAACAAATATGGAGAAGAGACTTTGCAACCGCAAGGGGCCTAGAGAGGCTTATTACGGTTGCCGTTTGTTGGGCATCTGATGTGTGCAAGGTACTTCCCTTGTCTCATTTAAGCTACTCGACTCTGTGAGGAATGGGACTGTTGCCGTGCCCGTTTTACAGCTGGAGGAACTGAGGGGCCGAAAGGTGAAATCACTTACCCCAAGTTACATGGCCAGTAAGAGGCAGAACTAGGACAACAACCTAAGCTCAAAACACATGTTTTTTCCTGAGAGGCCAGGCTGCCTACCTCTTAGAGAAGGCCGAATTTGACGTGGGCCTCAAAGAAGGTGGATACTTTATTCCTGGGGGTAGGGCGTTCCTTCTAGGCGAGTCCTGCTCAGAGACACAGCTAATGTCCTCCCTCTTCTTCCCACAAGGGGCTGAGGAAGCCTCATGGCTTGAAGGGCCCTTCGAGTTCTCTCCAGCCTCTGTGACTCGACCCCAAATAAATAATCACACTGTCAATGCGAATAGTACTGCCTGGCCGCTGGAACCAACAACCCAGATTGATGTGGCCCCCGCTGGGGGGTCCTGTTCAACTCTGTAACTGGCTGAGCACACACACACACACACACACACATGTCCTTTATGTTCCCTTCAAGCAAGTTTGTTCTTGCCCCAGTTACAGAATTTTAGTCTGGAAGTGCTGGCAGATAAGAACTTCCTACAGATCCCATACTGGGGTTCAGAAAGGGGAAGGAGCTGGCCTAGAGGCTTCAAGAAAGGACAGCTGAAGAGCCCTGTCTTCCTGCTCTCACTTACTTGAAGAGGCAGAATGAGGGTTCACCCAGCACGTCTCCCGTAGGGATTTGTCTGGTATTGTCACATGTCATCCCCAAAATGGCCCTGATTAGGGCTCCTGCACCCCACTTTCAGATGAGAAATCTGACAACTCGAGGAATCCTGGGACATGCCCAAGGTCAAATGAGAAAAAGCCAAGGAAGGGGCACATACCTAGCTGTCTCCCAAATCCCACCGCAGAGCAGAGGGAGGCGGCTGTTTTTTTCCTCCCCCCACCCATTTTTGGGCTTGCAAAATGGACTGAGGTGTGGTGTAAACCCAGGAGGTCTAGAACCCAGTTCTCCAGCGGAAAGGGCTCCAGTATTGGACCTTCCCAGGGGAGAGCTCTGAGCTGCCCGAAGTAACGACCAGGCCTGGGCAGACACAAAATGACACACAGAGGGTTGTGGAAACTGTACTTACATCACTTGCTTTGTTTCTGGATGACTCATGCAGCCCACATAACAAAATTAGTGTCTTCTCCAGCACCAGCAAATTGTATTTCTTTCTTTAAAAAAAATCACAACCGGCCTGCAAATGGCCCTGGCTTATTCTGGAGACATAGAGCCATCCTGTGGCCACTTCCCTGGACGGGCCGGCAGCAGCGGCAGTCAGGACCCCCACAATGGAGGGGGGGGCCTGAGGCCATGTCGAGTCCTGCACTCTGCTTCTGTCCAGACCCTCTGGTCTGGTCGGTGACATTCTGTCATACCTGTGTCTCCTCTGAACTGATGTTTCACGTAAGAGCAAGTGCTCTGGAAGCCCCCCATCCCGAGTCCTCTCACACGGTGCCCTCCGTCGGGAGCCAATTTACTCACCTCTCAGGCTTTGGCTCAAGGACCTCCCCCCCCCCCGCTTCAGCTCTGTGAGCTTTCTCTGCCTCCTTCTGACCCCAGATACCATTGCCCCTTCCTCACTGTATAACCTCACCAGCTCCCTACGCAAGTCTCTTAATATAATTATAACAGCTAACATTTATATAGTACTTCCTCTGAACCATCACTCTAAGACCTATATGTGTGTGTATATATGTGTGCATATATACGTAGTATGTATAGGGGTGGGTATGCATATAACACACAGATATACACGCTCATGGCATCTTACCATGCTATGAAATAGGCGTCGTTATTCTCCCCATTATATAGATGGGGAAACAGAGCGCGAGGGTATCTAGTTTGCTCACCATCACTCAGCTAGTTAAGCGGCAGAGCCAGAATCTGGGTTTCTTCAGTCAGGCTCTAGCTCCCTCTTCTTAACCTGTACCGCATGGCCTCTAGCACCAGTCACACCTGGTTTTACTTGCTGATTTCCGCCCACCCATCCCCCCTACCCCGTCAATTCTGTGGTCTACTTGAGGAGAAGGCTTACATCTTCTTCCTCCGGTGTCCCTGTGTAGGGCACAGCAGCTGGACCACAACAGGGCCCCACGCTGCTGACTGGAAGAATGTGTTGCGTCTGATGCCCTGGGCCACCAGCCCCTTCCCATGGCTGTGCGCGTCTTTATGTCTTATTTCTTCAGTTCCCTCGGGACACATCCCTGGCTCTGTTCTCTGTGCCGAGGATATTGGTCCTGCTTCCTGTCCCAGTCCTGCCTCTCTGAGGCTTCGTGCTTCATCCTGTGGGCGGCCAGGAGGTGTGGGGGAATACGGACAAGCATGTATCCCCACCCCCTAGTTTTGATTTTTCTTTGCCTTACAAAAGCACTTTGTATATATACATGCATTCGACAATAAATTTTGGACATCAGCCTCAAGTCGGGCACTGTTCTGGGTGCCGAGAACATAGTGACAAGAAGCAGACACTATCATCATGGCAGTAAGGTTCTAGACCGGGACACAGGCAGGAAACAAAGAGCAACGGAGTGTGGGATACAGCATCAAGGGATGACCAGGGCTGCAAAGGGGAACAGAGTAGGGAAGGGCAGACAGCGAGAGACGGGGTGGTCCGGGAGGGTTTCTCTGAAAATAGGATATTGGAGCAGAGACCCGATGAAGTGAGGGAGACCGCCTGGTGCCTGCAGGAAGACGCTCCGGGCAGAGGGGCCAGCAGTGCCACGCGCTGTGGTGGCTCGTGCGTGAGGAGCAGAGGGAACGAGGGCGACCGTGGCAGCAGGTCCTATAGAGCCTCCTGGGCCATGAGGAGGATTGGAGGTGTGTCTTAGCACTGCTTTGACAAAATACTGCAGGCTGGGCGGCTTGTAAACAACAGAAACGTATTTCTCGCTGTTCTGGAGGCTGGCTGGCTGAGACCAGGGTGCGTACATGGTCCGGTGAGTTTCCTCTCCTGGGTCACAGACTTCTCAATGTGCCCTCACGTGGGGGATGGGGGCGGGAGCTCTGTGGGGCCTCATTGATGAGAACACGAATCCCCTTCACGAGGGCTCACCTAAGCAGCTTCCGAAGGCCCCACCTTCCAGTATCCTCACACTGGGCGGTAGGATTTCAACATGAATTTTGGGGGCCACGAACATTCAGGCCGTGGCAGGCTTGATCCCAAGTGTGTTGGAAACTCAGAGGGGCTGGTACGATCTGACCCAGGTTTGAAAATGTGAAAGCTCGGGTTGTGTGTGTTACCCAGTTACCCAGATGGATAACGACTTTTGGGGTCCTGAGAAGTCCTTTCTCTTCCCACTGCCTCTGTCAACGGCTCCCTCCCGTCATAGCTCATGTTGTGTCTCCACACCCTTCCACCAGAACTTAGGGCCAAAGAAGGGACACGGCCACACAAATCATTGCATTGCTGCCGACACAGGCTGGGATGGAGCGGTCCAGAGGCTGTGGGGGCACAGAAGAGGGGGCTGCCGTGAGACGGGGCTTCCTCCTAGAAAGTCAGGGGTGGCTTCTGCAGGAGATAGTGTGTGACAGGAGACCTGAATAAGCAGAGGTCCAGCCATGGGGAGCCATAGGCACCGACGGAGAAATCATGGTTGCTGCTATAGCGAAGGTCTTGCCGGCATCCTGATTCCAGCACCCCCTTGTCCTTCAGCACCCACCTCGCCAGCCCCAGTGCGGGCTGCCCCGGCTGAATCCCTTTCCACTGCTGAACTTGGCTGTAGAAATCCTAACACAAGCTCACACTCTAATCCCAGCTGGACCCTCGTCCTGTCAGCACTCCTTTCCGTGAAGGTTAACTGCCTGCTGCATTCCCAACAGCTCTCTCCTCTCCTTGCCTCCTTCACTCTCTGAGGTGACCTGACCTCCTGTTACAGTGTGAACCCCACCTCCTCTCTCCTGATCTCCACCTCGGAGAGTGCTTGCATCTTCAACCCCCATCTCTTGCAAATGGTCTCCGAAGAGAGGTGATCATTCTTAAGATTGACCATTTGCCTTCCCTTGCCTAGATGGATTATATTTTGGGGGTAGACAAAATAGCCCAGGTGGACAAGGGAGAATTCATTTTTTGATGGAAGTATTCTAGCAAAACAAAACTGCGCATGGAATACAGAATTAGAAAGTCCTCTTTTTGCAATCCCCTTTGGTTCAGGTGAAAATTATCAGTGGCTGAAACCATCAGAGGGTATGTTAATGGAGCACTTTACATGGACAGGGAAGGCTGCCTGCACCTGACTCCCACTGTTCCATCTTAGATCACGAGGAAAGAGCGAACAACACGTGTACCTCCTGATGAGATGGAACACGGGGGCTGGGCCTCACCTGCACATTGGCATCACCTGGGGAAGCTTTAACACATACTGATGCCCAGATCCATCCACACTCGTTATGATTTAAAAGGTCTGGGTGCAGCCTATGCACGGAGATGTTTACAAAGTGCCCCAGCTGGTTCTAAAGAGTAGCCAAGGCCACGGTCTCTGCCATGTGAGGTGTTATCTATGAAGCAGGAAGTACACCCATGAATTGTGCTTGCCCTGAGAAAGTTGATCATAATCGAGCCTTTCAGGTTAATCTCTAGTCAAAGACATTTCAAGGGATAGAGAAACAAGTCGAGTGGTGCTGCGGGGAAGCAACCAGACAAATCCACATTGTGACTCATTCTGCCAAGCAACTGACTCATTTCACATTTCCAATAATTCAGTGGCTTTAAAAAGGGGGTGGAAGGACTGTTCTAGATTGAGACTTTAAAGACCTAAATGGTCCAGTGCATGTGTACGCTTTGGATCTTGAATTAAACAAACCATTGTCTTGAAGTTTATTTGGGGGGAGACAGAGTGTGAGCAGCAGAGGGGTAGAGAGAGGAAGAGAGAGAATCCCAAGCAGGCTCCATGCTGTCAGCACAGAACCTGATCTGGGGCTCAAACACACAAACCATGAGATCATGACCTGAGCTGAAATGAGGAGTTGGACGCTTAACCGATTAAGCCGCCCAGGTGCCCCCAAATCATTTTTTTACACACTGGGGAAACCCGACTGCGGACTGGACATTAGGGGCTACCAAAGAGTGAATGCCTGTTTCTTAGGTGTGTAATTACATTGCAACCACGTAAGAAATGTTTCAAACACTGTGTTTTCTATACATAAAAGAGTGAAATGATAGGAGACCTGGGGCTTGTTTTAAAATATCTCAGCCACAACAAAAAACAACCCTTGAAGCAAGTGTGACAAAAGGTTAGGAATTAACTAAATCTGGGTGTTCATTACGTTATTCTCCCTACTTTGTGCATGTTTGAAATCTTTTTAATAGAGCTTTTAAAAAGGTGGCCCCTTTTGTTCTCCAGTGTCCGATGTCATTATTTGTGTTGTCACATGGGCTCCCTTGTTCCATCCTCAGCAGCAGCAAGACTAACGTCCTCTGAGCGAGACCAGGAACCCCGCCCCGGGGCTAATTCCCCCCAGAGCCCTGGGTAAATGCCGTCATCCTGACAGTACAGACAAAAAACTGAGTTCAGAGAAACGGTCACTTGCCCAAGGTCGCACAGCTAGTGAGGGACAATCAGGATTAGAAGCCAGATTTCAACAGACCCTGGTCTTTACCGCTAAGCTCGGCTATTGTCTTCCCTCTTTCCCACTCTCCTTTTCTGTCTTCCCTTCATCTCCCTCCTCTTCAGTCCCCCCTCATCGGGACAAGTACCCTTCCTGGAGCTGGTCTTTTGTCTCCCAGTCTCTTCCCTCCCCACGTGGCTGGGAAAGAGTAGTTTTTGACACTTTTATTCTTACCCTCACTTTTCCCTTAGTCCCTTGTACTCTGACTTCTAGGCCAAAAGAGACTTCATTAAAAAATAAACAAACAAACAAAAAACCCTGGAGAACAGTCTCCACCCCCTGTAATTTCCCTGCAGCAAGTGACCCAGACTCTTAAAATCTAGTAACTTCATTTTAATAAGTTTCCCAGGAGATTCTTACATCCCTAGAGTAACAAAGCTTTCCAGGTGCCCCATCCATTCCGAAGCCCCCACTTTGCCACCTGCAGGATTGCAGATTTGTTAGAGCTTTGAGCCCTCTTTCCTACTGGTCACCTGGTCTGGAATCTCCGTCTCCTCCTCTTCCTCACTTCCCACACGTGATCAATTGCTCCAGTGTGTTAATTCTGTTTCTGAACCATCCCTTGCATCCATCCGCTCCCCTTGTCCCACTGAGCCCCACTGCCCTGCCCTGGGAGAACTCTCCTATTTTCCCACCTGGCCTATTGCATTCAGTTTCTGAGTGGTCTCTTTCTCCCCAGAAATTCCGCCATTTTCCAAATCGTCCTCCAGACTGCGACAAGGGTGCTCAAAACGAAGCACCGATCTAATCATGTGGATTTCCCAACCCTGCAATATGCAGGGGCTCCCTATTGCCTGTAAAATGAAGTCCACATTCCTCTGTGCTTGGACCTCTATCTACCTTTCTGGTCTTATCTTTGTTTTAGATGTGAAATGATCAAAACTAAAACCACTTGTTGTTCCCCACATATTCCTGTGCTTGCTCTTGTGGTCCCTTCTGCCAAGGATCTGGTCCTCCTCCCATCTTGAATGTTGAAATCCTATCCTCTGTAGCAGCTAGATTCAAAAGCATCTCCCCAGGAAGCCATGCCTCCTGGTCATCAGGCTTTCATGTAGTCCTCCATTTGGGATCTGGCCTGGTCAACAGAGTGCGGTAGAAATGACGTTGTGTTCTTCCAAGGTTAGCTCAGAAAAGACCTTGAGTTTTCTCCCTGGGTCTATTGGAATGATGCTCTGAGAGAAGTCGGGTGTCCTGTGATAAGTTCGAGTACTCTGAGTATGCTATGCTGTGAGGAAGTTCAGCTGGCCACGTAGGAGTATCCTGTAGAGAGAGAGAGATCCTGTTCGCCCAGGCTGTTCCAGCCATCTCAGACAAGATGCCAGGCATGTGAGTGACGGAGCCACTTGGGGGGCCTCGACCGGTTGAGCTTTTGAATGGCTCCAACCCCAGTTGCAACCTGCCACCACATATGAGACCTCAAATGAAGCCCCCCCTCCCCCACGGAGACCAGCCAACCCACAGAACCTTGAGAGAATATACCCAATTGTTATTTTAAGCCACTAAGGATTGGCGTGTTTGTTACACAATAATTGATTGCTGGAACAATTTCTTTTAAAGTACAGCTCAAATGCCCTCTCTTCGCTGTAGAGACTGCTGAGCCCTGGGACAGAATGAATTGCCCTCTCCCGTGTGCTCCCAACCCTTTGTGACCACCAGGGATGTAGTGCATTCTGACAAACAACTGAGGAGGGGCAAAGACTTTGCTCACTCATCTACCTGGGGCTGGTGCCAATCCCTGTTCGTGGCTTGGAGTAGATGCTCAAACGGTGCTTGCTGAATTGATCTGATTTCCTTTCCCTCCTCCAGCCGCTTGAGGCAGGAGGCCACGAGATGACCGAGACCCAGAGTACCAGGGAAACCCCAGAGCTCACGGCATTGACTAGGGAAGTTGAACGTGCCAAATCAGTCTTGGCAAAGCTTTCCAAACCAGAAGGAAGGAAGACTCTGGAGACAATTTCAAAAAACAGAACCAAAGAGAGCTGGAAGTGCCAGAGGTGGCCGTCGTTCCTTGCTCACTGACAAGGGACAAACATTTGAGGATCGGAGTCTTCTGTGCCCGGAGCCCACTTCCCCAGCAGCCTGGAAGGCTCCTGCCGGTCCCGGTTCAGAAGGGTGGTCCAGGGTGTCCACCTTGGGCCCAGCCGAGATGGCTCTTATGCATACTTAGTTCACTGGACAATGCCAACCAGGTCTTGCAACTGTTGTGGATCCTCAGAACCAGAAAACCATCAAAGTCCTCTTGTGGGTGGGGAATAAATCCTGTAGGTCACCACCCACCCCTTTGAACCCTTTGAAACCACACTCCCAGACCTCCCTCCGTCATCTTCGTTCCCCTCCCATCAGACAACCCTCCCGTCATTCTTAGCCATATTATGCCAAACAATTTTAAATCTGTCTCATTCAAATTGCAGCTGTCACACTGTGCAGATGACAAAGTCTCAACTCTGTTCTAGGACAGGATTCTAATTAATCTGCCCTTATCCTCTATGTGACATGGGTGAGGATTTTTCTAAGGATTTGCCTGTTACACCGGGGGTTGTCCATCCTGGCCGCATGTTAAGATCCTGGAAAGTTTTTGAAAGAGAGACTCACGCCCAGGTCCTATCCCATTCTAGCAGGACATAAAACCCTGGTCATGCCTGGGGGTCTAGGCAAACCCAGGCAGTTTCTTGCCAGGTCCCATTTCTCATTTTGGCGATAGATTATCTTTCTTGTAAAATTGGTCTGTCCTTCTAGGACAGGAAGGACACCAGACAGACACTAACAGGTCACCAAGGAAGTCATAACTCAAAACAGTCAAATTGCCTGTGTTCGTTTCTGTGTCCTGGAAATTTGATTTACTGTCCAACTACAGTGTGTGGTTTTTTTTGTGACAACTCTGAAGACTGCAACATGAGGAAAAATGACTCCATTAAATGAAAAAGCAGAATTTTCTCTCCTCTGTGATTGCAACTACATAAAAAAAATAACACACATATTTTTAAAAGCCTGAAAATGAAAGCACGAAATGATCGTAATTAGGGTATTGGATGATTTTTTTTTCCTTTCAAAACTTCTTTTGTGTTGATCATCATACTTTTAAAACTCTTTAAAAGAGCAAAATGAGGTCTGAATGCTTGGATGTATTTCTAGAAACTGCTATAAGCATTGACCAGGATGAAGAGAGGTTACTGAGCAACTTGGACAAGCCTCTCTCCATCTTAGGCCACGGTTTCCTGTCTGCAGATTACAGCAAAGGAACTGCATGGCCTCCTTAGGGCACCACACTCTGATTCAGGCTCCCGTGACGCTGTTTCTAGGAGACCAGGGAAGCAAATGTTACCCGGCGTGCTTCCTTGGCGAGGAGCTGGGCCAGGCTGGCTTTGCTGCTGAGCCGTCTCACCTCCTCACCTCTGTGTGTGTCCTGCCCACAGCCCACAGCACTGCCTTCGCCTCCGCCCACACCATGCCACCCCGCTTGCCAACTTCCCCTGCGGCCCCCTTCGCCCACTCACAACTGTGGGCCTCCTTCCAGGCCACCCCTACAGGATGAGCAGTTTGCCAGTTAATATACATCAAGCTGCCACCTTCAAACAGCTCCGAGAGCCCCATCTGTTCAGTGGGAGCATTCCAACTAGAAGGACCACCCACCACCCACTGCTGTCCCCCGAGAGCTGGGCAGGGGGGTCCCTTCTGAGCCCAGCAGGCTTGGTTCCGGGGAGGAAGAGGCAGGAGCATCAGTCACTGGCTGGACTAAGGGCCCCCCACTGCACCTAATAAGGACCTCCTTTTCACTGTTGGAGAACTCTAAGGGTCAAGGTCCATCCCGAGCCACCCTGGAGAGATGGGAGGGCTGAAGACCACACAGCCCTGGATGTCAGCACAGAGTTGGAAGCCACTTCATTCAGTGTGGATCTGGCATGCTTGTCCTTTATAATAATCATAACTGTTACCACCCGTGGCTTCCTGTGTGCTTGGCTGCTCCAGACTCCTTTTCCCGACTACTGTTCTCAACAACCTGAATGGTAGGTACCATTATCATACCCATGTTTATAGGGAAGGAAATTAAAGCTTAGACAAGTTAAATAATTTCTCCCCAAAACACAGCTAAGTGGTAAGACCGTGTGAAGTGTTGGTTCCAAATTCCAACTGTTTGGATTTGAATTCTGACTCTGCCACTGGCAAAGTATGCGACTTCGGGTGAATTCTTCATCTTTCTAGAAAAACCTCTTCCCCTTCTATTACATGGGGGTAATAATTCTATTTGTCAGGATGGATGGATGAGAATTAAATGACCTCATCCATGAAAATGCTTAGCCTACGGTCTGGGCTCCATAAATGTGAGTTGTCCTTTTTTAGTTGGATCTGAACCCAGATCTCTCTTCCAGGTGCTCACAAATGGCTTTCTACAAGTGTCGAGTTTATCTGCTTTGCCCCTTCACATGGGCCTCTGGGGTGCTGGGTTCCATGTGCCGGCAATGCCCCCAAAAACCCTGGCCCTGGCTGGAAGAAAGTAGTAACAATCACACACACTGAGCACATTTCATTTTAAAGCCCACCAGCTTCACACAGTCTTCTGCTTCCAGATGTATCCCCTCCTCTCTGCTCCAGAAATGTGGGTGTCCCATGCAAAGGGGTGAGTGAGTGGAATATTTAGAAGAAATGAAATGAGACCACCCATCCAAGGACAAACCCTGAAGGAGAGTGGGACAGTTTCAGAGCCTCTTGAAGTGGGTGGTCTTCTATCCCACCTGCTTCTGCCCCATGCCACCCAGTCCTGGCTCTGGTCAAATAGAGGTGGGAAACGTTTTTGTAAAGAAAAGTGTATAGATAACGTGTGAACACCCAGTTGGCCCCTCTGCCTTTGAGACCGGAATAATCTAGAAGGTGGATGAACATGTGTCCTGCTTCAATATTCAGGTAGGATGAGGTAGCAGCAGCGGCCACTGGGAGCATTCCTAACCTCATGAACATGTGGCTTTGCTCTGCCCAAGTGTGGAAAATCATCCAAGAAGGGTATTTGCTTTATTCAGTTGGTGCTATTAGAAATGGCTTTATCTCGATACCTCCCACGCTAAGCACCTAGAAAAAAAACTGAGGAACAACCCACATGGGAATGTAAGCCTGGGAATGTGGGAGGTGTCCAACAGACTGGGGATTTTCCAGGGTGGTTCAAACAGCTTTAGAGGGTGATCACTCATGCTTCATTCATCCGACTCCTGCTGAGGACCTATAGGTACCAGGTACAAAATAGCAGGGGAGGCTGAGATATAAGACCGGGTCCCAATTCATAAAGCACACATAGCCTGGAGGAGAAGAGGTGTTTGCAAGGAGAAAATACAATACCGTGTGTGTGTGTGTGTGTGTGTGATGTTAGTAGTGTTAGCGACTTAGAACCCAGACCACAAGTAAACCAGTTGAGGTGTGGGGGACATCCCACGAAGGGACCTCAGAGGTGTATCCTCCCATCGTATCCTTCTCCAAGACACTGGTTTAGTGAATCCAGAGAAAAGTTCACTTATTTGTCACTAAGCATTGCCGTGCACAGTTTTCTGCCCCTTGGGAGCTGGGACCAGAATAGGCAAGCTCACTGCTATGTGGGCAGCTCTTGGGACTGGTGGGGAAACTCTTCCCATTAATCTTTGACCCCAGAACCCATGGGGCCTGGGCTTCCGGGAAAACAGGCTCCATGGGTGTAAAACTCCTACTGAAAAGACTTTTTTTTTTTTTTGGCAGGGAGGTTGGGCTTCACTCTGAGCAAGACTCCCTGGCCTGTGACAAGTGGGTGCTCTGTAGAAGGATGCACGCCTCTTGTTCCTTTGGTCCCTCTGGTGCAAGGTCCTCCTTCTTCCCTCAGCTCTCTGGGACACTTCGCCAGGCATTCCCTCCAGTGGGAATCCTCCCCCACTTTTGAGGTCAGGCATGTGTCCTCCCTGCTCCTTTGGAAAGAACTAGCCCTCCCTTGGCCGTGACAGACTACAGTGTGTGGCCAGTTGGCTTCATTCTGCTTCCTGGGAAGGCTGATATGGCCTGGCTTCCATGAAGTCCAGTCCCCATGTAGGATCTCAGCTCGGAATTCCGTTGGCCTTGGTCTGGCTCTCCATTCTGTTGTCTCCTTCAGTATTGCGTCCACACCTTCCCCCTGCCCCCCCGTCCCCCATCACATCACGTTCCTGCATGAATGAGGACAGAGGAGTAAAGAAAGCTGGTTGTGCGGAGGGGGTGGTTGGAGAGAGAGAGAGACAGAAGTAAAGATGAGAAGTGGAGAGGGAAGACTGCTGGGTGGGTTGCCCTTCATTCTCCGGGTTCTGATTCTGGGATTTCCAGGATTCAGGTGTAGTTGGGTGGTTTATTTTACTTGAGTTATCTAAATTTGTTTTCTGTTTATAGTCCTCCAAAAAGTCCTAATCAAATATTCATGCCAACCCACCTTACCTCTCTAGGACTCTGCCTATGCCTCTCCCCGCTGAAGTCTTCTCCTCCCACAGCACTTTTGCACACAGTTCTGCACACGACCCATGTGTGGTGTGGCACCAAGGAGCCATTTGCCCATTTCCTCTTTCTACCCCTTTGAGGCAGGGACTGGGTCCCTTTCCAGGCCACAAACCAGGTGTCCTTGATTCAGCAAGGTGTCTCCAGAAGCCCAGAACAGTGCATGACATGTGGTAAGTACTTAATAACGTTGGATAATGAAAGAATAAATTGTTAAGGCAGCAAATGCAAGCAAGTATGTAAAGCTTTCTGAAATAGCTCTGAAGATTTTCGTTCTGACTTAAGAGATACCTGAGAGATAACAGATCCTCTTTCTTGTTTAAGCCAGTTTGAGTTGGGCTTCTGATACTGAGAGTATAAAGAACCCCGATGAATTCCACATTAAACCACCTGCAGGAGTCTGGACTTGGTTACCAAATCTATCCCAAAAGACAGCTTTGGAAAGCTAGCCCTTGCTTCTCCCCTCTGTCTGGTCAGGATTCATTTGTGTACTCTACCTTCCTCTGGCCGAGGCTGTGTCTGGGGCCCAGGTGATTCAAACAAAACAGCCTCTGGGCTAGGTTTAAATGTAGCCTCTATTAACCTCCTAGGTGCGGTATTAAGAGAAAAAAGCAAGGCACGGAGAAGTGTGAATAATAAATAGTGATTGACACAGCAGAGCAGAGGTAGACAAGCTTGAGAATATACGAAAGGTAAAAACGGAAGTACCATTTGAATGATAGCTCTTTGAGGGCAGGAATTTTCTTTGTTATCACGGCTCTATTCCTAAAGCCTAGAATAGGCAGGCACTCAATAAGTATTTTTTTTTAAGTTATTTATTTATTTTGAGCGAGACAGCACGAGTTGGGGAGGGGCAGAGAGAGAGAGGGAGACCGAGAATTGCAAGCAGGCTCCCCACTGTCAGTGCAGAGCCTGACAAGAGGCTCAAACCCATGAAACTATGAGATCACGACCTGAGCTAAAACCAAGTGCTGGAAGCTTAACTGACTGAGTCACCTAGGCGCCCCTCAATAAGTATTTATTAAGTGAGTAAGTGAACAGAAGGAAAAGAATATCCCTGAAGATACACGGGAGTGTGACATCGCTGGCTGCCTGCTGGTGGGGCCGGGGAGGGCATCAAGGTTGGAGAGGGACAAAGAGACCGAAACCCACTCCACTGTGTGCAGGTTTTGCACAGGTGTACTACCTTTCTTATTTTTTTATTTTTTTGAATGTTTATTTTTGAGAGAGGGCAAGACAGAGCACGAGTGGGGGAGGGGCAGAGAGAGAGGGGAGAGACAGAATCCGAAGGGCGCCAGGCTCCGAGCCATCAGCACAGAGCCCGATGCGGGGCTCGAACTCACGAACCATGAGATCACGACCTAAGCCGAAGTTGGACACTCGGCCGACTGAGCCACAGTACAGGTTTACCTGTACCACCTTTAAAAAGAAACGAGAAAGGCATAAGAATAGGAAAGCAGGACACCTTGGGTCTAAAAACAGGTGGAAAAAATGTAAGATCTGGTCAAGAGTCTCCCACTGATACGGTACTCCGTTGTAGTGGAGGAGAAAAGGGTGAAGAGGGGGATTAGCAGTCCCTGCTCCCCCTTTGCATGGCATCCCTGTGGGGCCAGTCCTTCCTGGTGGTAAACATGGCCAAGTGTGAGTGTTTCCTCACATAAGCAAATAAGGCTCCCATAAATAGCACAGCCCACTTGCATTGAACACTGAAGCCACAGGCTGTCATTCTGCCAGCCAGCCCGTGACATTTTGTCAACCTCATGGGAAGTCATTTCTGCCTGTTCTCCACTAAGCTATTTTCAGTGACACCCTGGGAAATGGTAGGCACCCTTAGAAACCCTATGTGTTTGATCTGAACCAATTCCTCTTACAACAAACATTCTTCCAGTTCTGGCAATATTTCCAAATGTCCAGTTTCAGCGTTCCCTTCAAAAGGTGGCCAGCGGGGCGCCTGGGTGGCTCAGTCGGTTGAGCGTCCAACTTCAGCTCAGGTCATGATCTCGTGGTTCGTGGGTTCGAGCCCCGCGTCGGGCTGTGGGCTGACAGCTCGGAGCCTGGAGCCCGCTTCGGATTCTGTGTTTCCCTCTCTCTCCGACCCTCCCCCGTTCGTGCTCTGTCTCTCTCTGTCTCAAAAACAAATAAACGTTAAAAAAAAAATTAAAAAAAAAAAAGGTGGCCAGCATAGGAAAGACAGAGAATTTAGTGTTTAGTATTTTGACAGAGAATCAGAATTTTACATAAAAAAATGGTTAGAGAGGGAGGGAACCAAAACATGAGACTCCTAAAAACTGAGAACAAACTGAGGGTTTATGGGGGGTGGGAGGGGTGGGTGGGTGATGGGTATTGAGGGTCCCTGTTGGGATGAGCACTGGGTGTTGTATGGAAACCAATTTGACAATAAATTTCATAATAAAAAAAAATCTCATGTAAGTTCCATAATAACTTTATTTTTTAATGTTTATTTTTGAGAGAGAGACTGCATGCAAGTGGGATATGGGCAGAGAGAGGGAGACAGGATCCAAAGCGGCCCTGTGGGGCTCAAACCCATGAACCTGCAGGTCATGACCTGAGCTGAAGTCCGACGCTCAACCGACTGAGCCATCCAGGCGCCCCTCCATAATAACTTTAGGCAGGAGATGGGATCACCCTGATAGGGAAATAAAGGCAAGAGGAATGTAGCTTGAATTAAATCTCCTTACAGCTTGCAGCCCCCTGATAGACGCCTGAAACATGCCGGGTGTGACCTTCCTCAAGCAACTCATGGCTGCCTTACTTCCTTCCTATTTTTGTCATATTTTGTCTTTTGTCATATTGGGTCTTTAATAGACCAAAAGTAACCTTAACAATAGCCCCTCAAGGTCCTGAAGGCCTTGCTTCTGAATTCCTTAGAAACTTTATCTCTATCCCTCTCCCTCCACAAACCTAAAAATATGTAATCAGTCACTCTTCACAACCCCAGCGCGGCTCTTTCTGCCCATGGGTCCTGTCCCTGTGCTTTAATAAAATCGCCTTTTTGCACCAAAGCCATCTCAAGAATTCTTTCTTAGCCATTTGCTCAAAAGCTCCATCAATCCCATTTTGTAGAGATCTAGGGGCTTAGATAAGCAGGTGGCAGCAAGGACTCCCCCCAAGCTTATCTCTAAAACACATGCTCTTTCCACCCTACTGTGCTGCCTTCCCTGAAGCTTGCAAAGCAACTCACATGAACTCCCCGCTTCCGTCCTCACCACCCTGAAATCTAGGAATCCTTTTTCATTCCCATTCACAGTAGACTGAATGTTTATGTTCCCTCCCCGCCCCCTCCTCCCCCCAAATTCATATGTTGAAGCCTAATCTTCAGTGTGATGGCATTGTGGTGGGGGGGACTTTGGGAATTGACTGGGTCCTGAGGGTGGAGCCCTCCTGGGTAGGATTAGAGACTTCCTCTCCTCTGTTCCCTGCAGCAAACGAGAGGTGGGTTCTCACCAGAAACCTGGATCTTGAACTTCCAACCCTCAGAACAGAAATAAATGCTGTTCAAGTCACCCAGCCTGTAATCATTTGTTAGAGCTGCCTGCGTGGCTAAGACACAATTTTAGGGAGAGGAAACTGAGGCTCGAAGATGGGCACACAGAGGCAGCATGGTATGAGAGAGCGAGCACCAGTCTGGGAGCAGAAAGACCCGGCTCCTATCCTGGCTTGGCCCCGATGACCTTTGTGGCCTTGGGCAAGTCACGTATCCTTTCTGGCCAATAGTTTTCCCATCTGAGATGGGGCGGTGGACTACTAGATCGTCCCACGTCCCCAGGAGCTCAAATAGTCTGTGATCCTAGGAAACTTCTAGGTGTTCCTGGTAATGAGATTAGAACTTCAGTTGCAAAGGGCGGCGAACAGAAACTTGGGTACACAGCTAGCTCTGGCGAGATATTTGCATTCGTTCCTGTGTTGAAGTTCACGTGTTTAAGTTCCTACAGTTACAATGTCTTAATCATAATAACACTGCTTCTAGAGTGCCATTAACGTTCCCATCGGAAATGGAAATGCCAAGTTGCTAATAACACCCTGGGGACATTGCACCTCCTGCTGCCATCGCCTTAGATGACTTTTTTAAAATACTATTTAAGTTTATTAACCTATCAGCATTTTTGTTTAGAAACAGAGAAGTCTATGCCAGTGTTTCTACAGGAGGAAAACAAACCGGCATCCACCAGAAATAAGCCCACACGTGTCCCAACTCCACGAGCTGATGGAAACATTTGAGGAGACCCGCTCGGCCTGGCTGCCCTTGGGGACCTCCCTTGGGTGGCGAGGACTTTGCCGGAGTGGTGGTGGGTTAGTGCCCAGTCAAAGCAGCAGCAGGAACAGTGGAGGGTGGAGGTCCAGGGTCCCAGGCTGTGGCGGCACAGAACTGGAGAGGGGAGTCTGGATGTCTTGCGTGTGAAGGAAGCGAGTGAAGCTGAAAGAGACCAGGCAGGCCAGGTTTGAATCTGGGCTCTGTCGCTTGTGGCCCTGTGACTGTGGGCCAGTTACCTCGCCTCTCTCAGCTTCATTTTCCTCACCCATAACTTCCCAGTATGTCTGGCTGAGGATTGTTTCGAGGATGGGATGAGCTTGCGGTGTGGAGAAAATGGCACTGGATGGGTAAGCAGTTTCACTGCTCCCGTTTAGCAAATGAGCAAATCGAGGCACAGAAAGATGAAGTCCATTGCCAGAATTTGAACCTGTGTCCTCTAGCCCCAGAGCCTGCATTGGTCATCCAGCCCAGAAGCCTGCCTGTCTTTAAATAAATAAATAATAAATAAATTTAAATCTCATTAGTAGCTACATAGTTACAGTGACATGTCCTCTCCTGGGGCTGCTGACTGTGACCCCAGATTTTCACAGAGTATCTTTCCTTGCTTTGGTAAGGTTGTCCCCACACAGTGAAGACGGGCCCGTCCAGGTCAGTAACTGACAGTGCTGACCCCAGAAACCACACCCTTGAGCCATCATGGCCAATGGCAGTCACGTTATTTGGAAGCCAAGTCAGAATCAGAAGTTTATCTGGGGCACCCGGGTGACTCAGTCGGTTAAGCGTCTGACTTCTGCTCAGCTCACGATCTCACGGTTTGTGGGTTTGAGCCCCGCGTGGGGCTCTGTGCTGACAGCTCAGAGCCTGGAACCTACTTCGGATTCTGTATCTCCCTCTCTCTCTGTTCCTCCCCACTTCTCTGTGCAAGCTCTGTCTCTCTCTCTCAAAAATAAACTTTTTAAAAAATGTTTATTTATCTGAAAAACCTGGACTCAGTCTGCCGGCTGAGGAATCCACCCACCTACCTGCTTCTTTCACCTTGAGATGGTGACATCTGAACATACTGTCCACGCTTCCTGTTCTGGGGACAGCGTTTGGGCATATTTACCTTCTCACCCAACATTTGTCCCTGGGACTTGACTCTTCTTGGATTCCGTGGTTGAGCAATCCACTCCTGTTTATTAACTCATTTCTTAACATAAGAGCCTTTTTGCGTTCGATCAAGGTACAGCAAAACTTAGGATGGGAGACTGAGGTGACTTTGAAGATCTTTGCTGTGATTCTTAAGTTATACTCCAACTTAGATCTTCAAGAGAACTCTTTCTCACATGTCCTAGCCCACCAATACTGGCAACAGACTCAAAGCCCCCACACATAGTTGGTGCGTGATAAATGCCCATATAACCACAGACACCTACCCTAGGGACATATGGACAAGATACAGTCCTTGACCTTGAGGATTCAGTCTAGAGAGGAAGGCAAACGTGGGTAGGTAACTATGACCCAGGATGCTAGGGCTGAGGGGCAAGAGGGTGGAGGGTTACAGGAACATGGAAGAGTGCCATGTCCCTATACTGAAGGGGGAGATGCCAGAGAAGACTCCCCTGAGGGGACATCACGCCTGTAAAGGATGAGAAGACTCCTAGGCAAAGAGACAGGGAGTGTTATTCCCAGCAGGCCACAGTATGACACCTTTGAAAAAATACCAGCAATTCACCAGGAATGTAATATATTAAGCAGGGGGAGGGGTATATAGGAGGAGGGATCTGGGGGAGAAGAGATAAGGCTTTGTGCCAATTGAAAAGAAGGTACCCCTTTTTCCAGCTGCACCGGAGCCCCTCCCATCGGCTGGATGACTGCACACACCGCACAACGTGCACTGAGGCCGTTGGCACATTATACTCTTATCACCAGGGACATGTGTCATGGTCCTAGAGAACACCCGGAACCTGAAAGATTAATTAGAAGGGTTTAAATCGAGGAGGTGACACAATCACAAGTGTGGTTTTAGAGAGAATACACTGGGAGCAGAGGTGCTGACTGATGGGTGAGAGGTGGAAGAGAAGGCTGAGGGTCCCAGGGAAGGATCCCTCAAGGACTCAGGCAGAAGCACGAGCAGGCAGGTGGAAGGAAGGCTTTGAGCAATGTCTGGAGGGTAGATTGGCTACCAAATCCAAGCGGATATGTGAGAAGAGAGGGTGAGGACAGGATGGGAGCTTGGTTCTCGGGCTTAGGGGACATAAATGGGAGAATCAGAGAGAAGAAATTGTATCCATCCAAGAAATGGAAGAGAAGAGGACCCAGCCCAAGGTGTCAGGGAACCCTGGTATTTCTGAGACAGAAAGTGTGCTGGGAGCAGGGTGGAAGCTGAGTACACGCTGGCCCTCTGGTCCTTCTAGTCCCCACTCAGTCTCAGGTGGAGGTTTCTGTAGAGACCAGGGCGTTGAGTGGAGGGGGTGGGGGGTAGGGTGCTGAGGGGACTAAGACAGAAACAGCTGCCATGGGGGTGGGTGGGTGAGGTTGTAGACTGGGGACACTGAGAAGGACTGCCAAGCACAGATTGTTTTCTCCTGGCCTGACAGCTGCTGTCAGTCAGGGAACCAGATGGAATAATGAGGTAAGATTCTCCCAGCACAGAAGCTACCCTCTGGGAGTAAAGCAGGTGCTTTTAGATACAGAGCCACTAGAGGGCCACTGGTTGCAATGCAGTCATTTGCTTATAGGAGTGCAGGAAGAAGCTCCCAGTGCCCACCCCAGTTACAACCAGCAGTCTGCCTTCGACAACCTTTGTAGGCCTGGAGGAAGGTACAAAAACGGAGGCATATACGCCAGATATCTAAACACTTAGAAACTATAAATTAAACTATTCCCGTAGCCGGCCTGCATTCCCAGCCAGCGCCTTGAAACCTCTTCCCAAGCATCACCCCTGCGTCCCAGAGGCTAAAGGAGGTGAGCCCTCCCCTGGGTCAGCCCACCAGTGGTGAGCCTCAGACCTGCTGGCTCAGGCCACGGCTGGATACCAGCTGGACTAGACCCTCTGAACTCCGGAGAGGCACTGACACAATCAAGGTCCCCAGGAAGCCTAGGCAGGCATGCGCCCCTCCCTGAGTGTCCTTTTGCCACTCAGGATTTCTAGGCAGTTCTAAGCACCTCTCCAAACTGCATCACCTGAACAGGGAGAGGGGAAAGAACATAGTTATCCTGTGGAAATTTCTCTGGCTAGATACCCACCTTGCATAATTTGAAGCAATTATAAACAAAGCAGGCCTTCTGGAAACAGCCCAGTCGCTTTCCACTGGTAAATGGTAAAACAAAGTGTGCTATATCCAGACAATAGAATACTACTCAGTCATGAGACTAAACCATGAATATATGCAACAAGGTGTAAGAAGCCATTCCTAAAGCATCAAAAGCATTACGTTCGGTGAGAGAAGCAGGCTGCGTGATTCCACACGGATGACCTTCTGGAAAATGCAGGCTACAGGGAGAGAAGGCAGATCAATGGTTGCCAGAGTGGGACAGTGCGAGGGGGTTACCTACGAAGGGACAGAAGGGAATTTGGGTGATGAAAATGTTCTCTGTGCTGATTGTCTTGGTGGTTACATAACTGGATACATTTGTCAAAACTCCTCAAACCACATGCTTAAAAAACCGGGAGTTTTATACTTTGTAAATTATACCTGAAAGCTAACCCCCCGAATAAGTAAGTAAGTAAATCATTCAGACCATCTTTCCCTGGTTTCCCAGGGCAGAGGCTATGATTTTCTCCCTCTTCCCTGGTCTGCAGGGTCCATTTCAACCCAGGTGATCCTCTCCTGTAATTACCCTTCACTCAACTGGTTACCAAACCAGAGGCAGACGGAGACAGATTTTGGCAGAAAGCATTTTTGTATTTTTGAGTCTGTGAGATGTAGGATTCTCCTAAGTGCAGGCCCAAGGCAAGGAAAGGATCATCCTTCCAGGACCAAGAACAGTATGAGAATGTCACAGTCTGAGAGTGTCTCCTTTGATGAGTCTGGGCATGCCTCAACTTCTACTACCCAATAAATCCTCTCCCACTTAACACACAACTCTTTCTTTTTTAAGTTTGTTTGTTTGGTTGTTTAGTAATCTCTACACCCAACGTGGGGCTTGAACTCATGACCCCAAGATCAAGAGTCACATGCTCATCCCACTGAGCCAGCCAGGCACCCCCACACAACTCTTTAATAGTAAACCTTCTATGAATGTTGAGTTTTTGTTGAAATTTTAAACATGTGTTTTTAGAGTACCTATGGAACTCTATGGACTACCATAGGTAGTCATTTTTTAATAAATACTTTTAAATAAATATTTCCCCCCAATTTACTCATTCTGCAAATCTGAAATTTTTCATGGATTGTATTTGCTTATAAGGGAGTATACTTGAAGGATATGCCATCACACCTCCATTTTGTTTGGCAGATTTGCCGTGAGTGTATTTTCACTATGGCGGGGTCTAACTGAAAACCAGAAAAACGGAGGGCAGAAGGGTAAAAGATAGTATAGAAAACATATAAACACAATGCCTTTCCGTTCATTTTTCCAATGTGGACTCACAGATGCCCCCAGTCTGGTATTTCACTAAATTGCATGAAATCATAGGAGCCACTTCCTTGGAAAGTATTCCTTGTACTTGTGATAAAAATGAGAGAAATGGCTTTTTAAAAATTGTCATGCCACGGGGATGACTCTTGGCATGAGCGTCTGTTACACTAAAGGGCCATTCTTGGCTGTGGAAGGTCTAGGAAGCCTGTAATCCCCATTGAAGTCACGTGGCCTTTCAGTGACTATTTACTCCTATGCAAAATGGAAAAACAATAATCTTCCTTGTCTCACCTAAGCATGGTGAGGATCAAATGAAGTATGTCGACGAGCTTTGTAAACTCTGAAACAGGATGTGCCAATGTGAGCTGCTACTGAGTGGCTGAGTCCCAGGCAGCCTGGTGTGACGATGTGACTCACAATGGCAAGGACCCCTGGCCTTTGGAGGAGGTCCCCAAAGCTCACTTCTGGTTGGGATATTTTTACTTCTGGTTTATAATCAACCTACATACAGGCAGCCTCCTTTCCCCTCCTCCTGCTTGCAGGAACAGTCTAGAGATTCCTCCTTTGGCCCTGAGTACCCGACCCTGGATGACCGGCCTAGTCAGAATCACCCAGGTTACCGTGGGCTCAGGGACACCACCAGCGTGTTCTGAGAAACTGTGGGGGTCAGCACTACAGCCAGGCCCACCATTGTCTGGCCCCACGGTTCAGCGAACAGGCTAATGTGGCCTGTTCAGGGAGGTGGGGCGTGAACAATGGGAACAAATCTCTGCCTGCTACGCTCCCAAGAGGCAAAGCACTGGCAGGATTTCCCCCAGAGCTAATCAATTCCAGAACCACTCAACCAGGGTGCTGAGCCCCTACGGTCGCTGACTCACAAAGGGCCACACTGGTGCGGGGGAAATGAGAAACCATTTCACCAAAGGGAAAGGAAATGAGATCGGTTAGCAGAGATAAGAGAAGACCAGGGGGGGACAGCACAAGGCCTGGCAGAAATGAAGGGCGGGAGATGAACTTCCCTTTTCTGTGCTCGTAGCTGCTGCCCTCAGAGGCACGGAGCATTCTGCTTGCCCCTGACTCCTACCGCTGTCACTGCCCACTCTCTCACCTCTCCTCTACCTGCTGGCCCAACAGGACCTCAGACTAACCCACAGGCACCTAAGTCACTGATCACTAAAGCAGGGAGGGGCTGGAGATACCACCAGCCCACTGGTTCCCCACCTTTGTACCACCAACTCTTCTTAAGAAGAAGAATCCCTCCTTCTACAGGGATTCCATCTCTGGGAGATTTTTAAATAGCTGCCTTTGTTAAGTACCTGCTCCTGTAGGTTGTTCACAGGGCTAAGAATTCGAATTACCTCATCCAATGCCAACAAAACCACTGGAAAGTAGGTCTAATCATATCTCTATTTTACATATGAAAAGGCTCAGACTAAGAGAGGTGTGCTTGCCTGAAATACTACAACCGGAAAATCGGAGAATCAGAATTGAAACTAGGTCTGTGTGGCTTCAAGGCCCCACATGCTGCCGGCACTTAAGAAGAAATAGCTCATGCTCCCAGGAATTGTACTCCTAGGTATATATGTATATACTCAAGAAAAAGGAACATATGTGTCCACATTCAAACTTGTACATAAATGTTTATAGCAATATTATTTGTAATAGTCAAAAAGTAAAAACAACTCAAATGTCCATCAACTGACTAACGGGTAAACAAAATGAAATACCCATACAACGGACGATTATTTGGCCATAAGGAATGCTACTCCACGGATGATCCTTGAAAACATTTTGCTAAATGAAAGAAGCCAGTCACAAAAGACCATATAATATGTGATTTCATTTATGTGAAATGCCTAGAATAAGTGTGTATATATATATGTGTGTGTGTATGTATATATATATATATATATACATACACACAAATCCTGATATATAAGTAATATATAGATATAAGTGACTTATATAAGTGAATTATTACATAATAAGTAAATACATGGATACAGAAGGTAGATTAGTGATTGGTGGAAAATGGGGAGATGAGGTCATCCCTAAAGGTATGGGGTTTCTTTCTGAGGTGATGAAAATGTTCTATAGTTGACTGTGGTGATGGTTGCACGTATCTGTGAATGTACTAAAACCCATAGGGCCGTACATTTAAACAGGTGAATCGTATGGCATGGGTATTCTATCTCCATAAAGTCATTTAAGGGAAAATAGCCCAGCATGCCATGCCTGGCAAGGTACTGTGGTTCGGTCTCATGAAGACTGAGCAGCAGAGGCCACACAGTGCCATGGAAAGAGCCAGAGCTCTGGAACCAGTGACCTTGGACCACTTGTTTAGGCTCGCTGAGCCCTGGTTCCCAGTCTGTAAACTGGGGTGAGTGAGCCCCCCCTTACCAAGTTGTTGCCTATAGGAAAGCCCCCAGCCCCTCCAGTTCTTAGAGTCCCTGGTTTTGAAGTGTGAGGCCTGAGTGAGGAGGTAGAGGTGGGTGGTGTCTATCTGTGGACAGAGAGGTTTGCCTTGCATTGAAGCCACACCCACAAGGGATGCGTCTCTCCTGTGTGGACCACAGGCTGGTCAGCCAGAGGGCTGGAAGGAGAGCTTGAGGATTCACTGTCCCCTGTCACCTGAGAGACCCCAAATAAGGGAGACTAGGTGAAAGTTAGAAAAGAGGGGGATTTGCGTGAATTCTAGGGACAACCCTGCTGCCCTTGGAAACCGGTGGGAACTAGAACCAGGAGAGAGGCCCATGAGGGAGCGAAGGGGAGGCCAGCCTCCTCTGGAAATGTAGCTCTTTTTCAAGGTGGTAGAATGGGTTGGATAATTCTGATATATGTCTTCCCAACTGTGAAGCATCTGCCAAAAATACAGAGATGCTTTTCGGAAAACAACTGGGGGATGGAAAGAGGCATACAAAAGCTAAACAAACAAAAAAAGCAAAACCCAAACAGTTTGATAACAGAGGTACTTAAATGCTAGGAAAATGGTACTAACATGTCAACCATAGTGGTAAAGTACAAGTTCTGTATTTATGAGTTTGCCCACTCCCTAAAATTGACTTGTGATTCCAAAATCACTACTTACGGTGCATTTGAGGTCATTCAAGGACATGAGCCGAGCAGCAAAAAATTTGAGTCGCCCAATGCTCATGTTCCCAGCTGAGGTCAAAAGAATGCTCTGCCTTCTGACTTCAGCTCTTATACTGTAAACAAGTGTTTGGTCTGGTTCGGTTGCACTCTATTTGTGCTGTGTTTTGGGCATCGTTTTGCTTTTGATTAGTGATTTGGTTACATAAAACGACCCCAAATGTAGTGCTGAAGTGCTGTTTAGTGTTCCCAAGCAAGCTTTCCTAAGAAAGTTGTAATATGCCTTACAGAGAAAACATGTTAATCACTATTCAGGCCTGGCCTGGCAGTGAGTTCAATGTCAATGAGTCAACAATATACGTTAAATAAGGTGTGTTTAAACTGAAACACACATTTTAAAAAGTTATGTATTCATCAGCTGACAAAAATGTTGTGACCAGAAGTTCACACGCACCTAACCCTGTATTTCCTCCAGGAACGATAGTTCAAGTATCTGCTATCCAGTGTTCAAGGCTTTATAGACCACAACTATTGCAAACATGAGAAATGGCCATGCATGCTCTGTGTTTTTAATGCATTATCTTGTTTTAATGCTCGCACAGCAGGTATTACCTTTGTGCTACGGAAAAGAAAGTTGAGGGGGGCCTGGGTAAGCTCAGTTGGTTAAGCGTCTGACTGTTGACTTCAGCTCAGGTCATGATCTCGTGGTTGTGAGATCTCATGGAGCCTGCTTAGGATTCTCTCTCGCTCGTTCGCGCTCTCTCTCCCCCCTCCTCATCCCCCTCCTCCTCCTCCCTCTTCTCCTCCCCCCTACATGTGTTCTCTCTCCCTCCCTCAAAATAAAGGAAGTTGAGGTTATATATTGGATAATGTGACTTAGAGCTCACGTGTGGAAGTGGTAGGATTTGAATCCATTTCTCTCTAACTCTTCAGGGAGGAAGGGAACTCTCTAGCACTTGAGCTGGAAGTTCTTAGAAAAGTGTGGCCCGGCCCATATTGGGGCCAGTGGGAGGGCACAAGGAGAGCTGAGTGTGATCAAGAACAGGGCATATGTGAGGAAGGGGGGTGAGAGAACTGCACACGGTCCTCCAGATGTGGTCCAGTCAGGTTACGGCTGGACAGCAGGGAAAAGATGATCTGCAACCGGTGCAGAAGAGAAGCACCAGAATGAAGAGTCCGGGGCCCAGCCACACCAAGAGACAAGCAATGGAAGGAACAGGAGCTATCCTGCCTAGAAATGAGAGTGTGGAGACAGACAGGAGAGATCTTTAAATACCTAAAGGGCTATCTTGGGAATGGAGAACTAGACGGAAAGCAGAACTGGGATCACAGGTTCAGAGTTATAGGAAGCAGATTGACTCTATGTAAGCAACGTTTTCTGGTATTCGGAGCTTTCCAACAAGCCAAGATCGGGTACTGGTGGTCCATAGGCTAAATCGGGCTGCAGACACATTTTCTCGGTTCACAGTGTCTTCTGAAAAATTGTACTTAAATGCCCTGCCATGGGACACATGTCTGCAATTACCAGAACCTGAGCCCTGTGCTCTTTGTCCCACGTCACTCAGGTGTAACTTGCCCTTCAAGTATCGGGTTGACTGATCTAGCAAAGACAAATACAGGATGCACAGTTAAATTTGAATTTTAGACCAATGACAGATACTTTTTTAGTATAACTACGTCCCATGCAATACTTGGGATATATTTATGCTGTATTTATAGTTCGTTGTACCCCAATACTTGCGATTTGCTAACACCATCCCATGTTCAATCTGGAAGCCTTACCCTGGAGTCCTTAAATAGGAGCCCCTGATGCTGCATTTTGAGGAAGTGGGTTCTATCTTTGGGAGATATTCAAAGACTTAGAGGAATGCTAGGGATGGAAACAGCCCTAAAATGGTCTAAATATGCCCTTGCCCTATTTTCTTGAGATCCCCTGTTTCACAGAGACAAAACAATAAAAGCTAGAGGGAGATAATAATTCTAAATAACAACCTGGGTGCTACTCTGGGTGTGCTTGAGAGGTGGGACTCTGGCTTGTGCTGTAACAGCAGAATGTTCTAGCAGAACTGGGATGGATTGATAGATAAAGACATAAAGTGTTTTTGACCTCAAATATCAACGGCTAGTCAAATTCTTAAGTGCAAGCCGATTGATGTGTGTGCAGCTGGGGAGAATGGTGGCAATCCCTTTCTGGATCAGGGCATGAGCCAAGAGGCGTCTAACATTCCCAAACGATAATTCTGTTTTCTCTGTCAAAAGCCATCTTCTATTTCTCTGAGACTGGGGTAAGTCATCCTGACACTTGTTTTCCTATCCTGCTGCCAGAACTGCTTTTCTGGTTGTTTTGAACAGACCGTGACCGACTCACCAGGGACTGGAACATGGCAGTGGTTGACATGAAAGCAGAAGCTGGCCCTCATGCACTGTTACCACAGCCTCAGTTTCCTCCGCAGAAAAGGAGGGGCAAGATCTCGGAGGTCATTTCCAGAAACTGGGCCGCTGAAAGTAAGAGTCGGTAGTCTTTGGTCATCAGCTAGCCTTTCTGCATCCTCCTCCTGATCTCTAAAGAATCAGGATGTTTATGTTCAGTGGGACTTGAGCAAGCATTTGGTCCAACTCCCTCATTTTGAAGATAGAGCAAGTTCGCTTCATGGTGGGTGACCGGGTCCAGAGCTCTTTTTGCCTCATTGGGTGGCCTCCCCTTCACCCTCTATGGTTCATCTTGTCTCCCTCCCTTACTGAAACTTCTCAAAGTCCCTCACTTGAAACTGAGAAAGTGACCAAAGCCACGGGAGGTTAACAAAACGAATAAAAATCTTTGGGGGAACACTATGCGGTACCCACTAGTGTATAGACTGAAGTGCACACAAAGGCAGCATCGTCAGCACGTCTAACTTGGCCTTTTCTGGGAAGGCTCCCAGGAGACATGGGCCCCTACCCTCCCTTTTAAAGTTAGGCACGTCCAGAGCCTCCCCAGGTTCACTCAGATGCTCATGAAGTATCCCTAGTGACACTGGATTTCCTTAAACACTCTCTTCCTCAAGATTAAACAGATACAATCTCAGGGGTTACTCTAAGTGAGTAAAACTCAATAAAACTCCATTTCAACTATTGTAGTTGGGACAAATCATATTTCTTTTTACAGAAAGACTGAACTTGAAGTTGAGAAGTAGCTGATCCAGGAACCCCTGAATCTGAAGCAAGAGCCTTCAGGTGACTCATGACTCCACCATTTTCTAGTGATAGCTGTTTTCATTGTCGGTTCTCTCTTTTTTGTTTTTTCTTAATATTTATTTTTGAGAGAGAGAGAGGGACAGAGGATTCTAAGTGGGCTCCATGCTGATAGCAGTGAGCCCATTGTGGGGCTTGAACCCATGAACTGTAAGATCATGACCTGAGAAAGTCAGATGCTCAGCTGACTGAGCCACCTAGCACCCCTCAATGTCCATTCTTGATAGGTATTCTGTCTCCTCCATGAGACCTTCAGGGGACCCTGCCCTTTCCACCTTAGATTCCTCAAGGTCTTGTACTTCCATTATGCATACAGACCCCAGGCCAGCATGTGTTGAATGAATGAGTTGGAAATGAAGGGAAAGACTAGGAGCCATGGAAACATCAATATCCTGGACCAAACTCTGATTTAGTCACCAGCTGGTGAACTTGGGCAAGCTTCTAGTTTCTCTAAGCCTCTCCATTCTTATTTGTAAAATGCAAATAAACCACCTCTCCTACAGGGCTGTTGTAAAAGAGAAAATGGAATAATGAAGGCACCCAAAAAGTAGTAGCTGTGATTACTGTACCTGTTGAATCAACATAAAACTTAAGCAAGGAGAACCACCACGTGGCAGTCTGATTTTCTAACTTCTAATGCAGTCCCATTTTGTCTGGCACAACGTCCCAGATTGGCAATCTGAAGGATGAGTTGCTTTGTGTCGCTGCCCTCTGTGGTGGGCACTATTTTGCCGGTCCCTGAGAGTGTCTAAGAAGAGGCATTACAATCAACAGTGGAATGCATGCCAATTGTTTTTATTAAGGATGCCTATTTGGATGACAAGGCCAGCCAGCAGGTGGCCCCCAGGAATCAGCTTGTGGCCCCATCCCTGTCATTACTCCACGATGCGGCGGAAAGACTGCACAGCTGGGGAAGCTGCGCCCCAATCGATGGGCTTCCGGTACTCCTTCTTGTCCAGGAGGTACTGCCTGCCACGATAGTTGGGTAGCTCATAGAAAATCCAGGCACCCTCTAGCACCTTACTGGAGTGGACCTCCCGCATGTGAAACTGTTCCATAATGGAAGGGCAATCTTCAGTGGTTTCATACATCTGACCATTAAAATCTCCTTTCTCGAAGATCTGAATCTTATACTGGCCTGCACCAGACTGAAAAAAAACGACACAGGAGGAAATAACAACAGTTATGGAAATCACTGACGGCTCAAGAACTCAGAGAACAGTTTGGTTCAGAACCCCCAATCGTGGAAGTTAGATGATCTGATCTCCTCTCCTTTTTTGGGGACTATGAAAACAGCTGACGTTCAGTAAGAAAAACTTAAGGCCTTAACGTGCTCAGGAGGCAGAGAGAGTGCTCTGGAAATAATTAGTGGATTCAGTCTTGTGATAGACTGACCTAAGGTTTTATGTGAGCCTCAGCAGCCAACAAGAGAAAACACCCCATTAAGGGGTAGGAAAACTGTAAGAAAATGTAAAAAAAAAAAAAAAAGGCGGGGGGGGGGGTAGGGGAAAGAGAGATGGAGAGAGCCAGAGCAGGCCAGCAAGCGAGAGAGAGTGCAAGGGGGCCCAGGCTCACCAGATGAACAGCCCGGCAGGAGCTGAGGCGGTCGTTGAGGCCCATCCAGTGTTGGTATTCAGGGTACTCGCCCCGGGGTAAGATATACATGTACCCAGCGAAGTTGGGCCTCTCGTACACAGCCCAGGTGCCTCCTTCCACTCTGATGGAGTTGCAGCGACTCAGGTACATGTGGAAATCTGCGCAGTCGCAGTCACAGTCATAGTGGCGGCCTTGGAAATTTTTGTCTTCATAGAAAGTAATCTGAAGGATGGAGCGAACAAAGAGAAGAACTGAGGAGCTGGGGGCTTTACTTGTAACATAAATAAATAAATAAATAAATAAATAAAAATCAAGAACACATTGCCCACTGTAGAAATCCCTTTGTCTTCAATTTTGAGGGGTAAAAGTATAGTTCTATCTCACCTTACAACATTTACCTTCTGGCAGACAATTGTAGTTGTCAACTGTAGGAATGAGAACTTTCTGAAGGCTTAAAATGAAGCAAAACAAGAGTGCTCCAAGAGAAGCCAGTAGTTTCAGACCCAAGTTCACTGCTTCCTCCTTTTTGTCCCCATAACTCACTGTACTTACCATATTAGAAGCTAAATTGCCCACTTATACATCTCTCTCCCATCAGACTCCTACCAGACTTCTTCCAGGGGCAAAGACCAAACCTTATTTAAGCTATGGACCCCTGGACCCAGCGCTTGACAAACCTTCAATAAATGTTTGAGGAAGACGAGTGAGTTCCAAATGCAGAAATTCATTAGGTGCCATGGAAGATAAAGAGAGAAAAATAAAACATAGACCTTAGCTTTAGAGCGTTTACTTTACATGAATATAGAGCATATACCTGACAATATTTTGTGTTCCGCACTATTATTTTTTTGCCAACAGGGTAGTTCCAAAGTAACACGATGGGAAGTCACAAACGTGGTTTGCTTCAAAGTCTTACCAAGTCTCTACCACAATCTTTGGGGTAAGGCTGAGACCTTGGATGGCCTGGCGGCACGCAGCCCTGAAAAACCGGAAATGATAAACCTGGCCTCTAGAGCTGCATCTCTCCAGTCGGCCTTATGACTTCAGGCAAGCTAGCTCTCTGGGCTCCAGCTTCACACTTGTCAGAGCTGAGGACCAGACTAGATGGAAAGCCCTGGCTGTGCAGTAAAACTTTTCTGTTTGCAACAGGAGAGAAGAGTCCCCGGCCACTCCTGGGGCTTCATGAAGCAGGTTCTGAAAACCACTAGACCAAATGGACTACAGAGTTTGTCCCCTCTTGTTCTATAATTCCATACTCCAAGATGAATGCAAGTTCAGAAGGTAAAGTGAAAGAAATCACAGGTGTCATGGAGTCAAGCACTTAATTTCCTAGAGTTACGCTGCCACCTCGTGGCTAATTTGCTTTATCGGCTTCAAAGGAGAAAATGTCAACCATTTCATATGAAAGGAGTGGAGAGCCAGGTAGCCTTGAGAGGATTTTTGAGGTGAAGATTGAAAGATAAGTAGAGGGTTTCCAGGAGCAAAGAAGAAAGGATGGCCTGTTCAAAGGAATAAAGGAATATGGCCCATTATAGGGACAAGTGGTTCATCAAGCTCGGTGCATATGGACTATGTGGTGAAGTATTAATAGGAAATAAAGCCAGAAGACACAGACGGCATGCTGGAATCTCTTTGGTGATTATGTGCGAGATGTAAGGTAGTGGTTCGTGCGTGGAAACCGGTGGTTGCTGCGGGTGTGTGAGAGGTGGGGCAGGCCGGCCAAAAGGCAACTGCTGTATAAAGGACATTGAGGAAACAGTCAAAAGAAACATAGAATTTTGGTGACTTATCAGGTGTAATGAATGAAGGAGAGGCAGACACCAAGAATGATTCGTAAAAGGGCATAAAACCTCATTGTTTTCTACCCCAGGTGAGCCTTCTAGATGTAGCCTACTGATGCGTACTTCCTTCCACCCTAATCCACGCTACTCTCTCTACTCTTCCACTCTCCATTCCTGTATTTCCTGTTCCCTGCAAGCTTCCTGAGCCCTTCCCACCCCTAAATCATCTGCTTCATCTCCTTTCTTCCCCTTCCAAATTTCTCTTTTAGCTCCATTTCCCATTTTAGCATAGCACAGAGCTGGAGACACACGGTACCCCAGTTTATAGATGAAAACAAAACTGCAGCACTAGCTACTAGCTCAGTGACCTTGGATAGGCCATTGAACATCGCTCTAAAGCTCAGACTCTTCATTTGTAAAACTGGATCACAGTATCCTCTGCAGAGGGTTGTCCTGAGTTCCATGGGAAAATGCCTATAAAGCACTTAGTGTAATCTGGCTCATAATCGCCAATAAACTTTTGCTACTGTTGGTACAGATGAAGAAGTTAAATGCCTTGCCTAAGGCCAATAGCTAGGTACAAGTTAGGTGCAGGCAAGGGAGTGGTTGGCAGTGCAAAGCTCCCGGTTAGTAACGTGTGATTCATTTTATCTTATCTCCCTTTGCGGTCTCCTGCCTGCACAGCTAGTTCTGTGCAACGCACAGCACTTACTCTTTTAGTAAGGGAACAAGACTGATCCTGAGGCTGAGATGCTTTTCCCAAAGCCTGTGGAAAAATCTTTATGAAAATCAAGGTAACTTCTCTAAAAAGTAAAATAGATTCTATATTCCTTAATTCAGCCTTGATTCAATTTACCTTTGGTTTTTTGGTCAACTGTTTACCATAAAAGAGCCTTTGCAAGGGCTATGCTGTAGGAAATAAAGTTAATATCACTTTTTCTTAGTTCAATGTTTCCCACACTTAGTGTCCACTGCACATTTTCCTGGCTAACATCTATATTGAAAGGTGGAAAATACACGATGTTCTAGAAGGCAACCTTGCTGTCTACCCTCTAGCAGACTAGCCAACCAGCCCAAGGCTGAAACAAAGTACAGTGTTGCCATGGAGCCTTTACTGAGCTCCAGAACCAAACTCTCCTTTCAGCGGGGGACCTTCCAAATCTCAGAGCCCAGAGAATGTTGTACCTCTACTCAATTTCCATTTGTAGAAGGACCATGACATCTACTATATAGTCAGCTGAGATTCTTGGGCAAAAAAATTTATAGAAAGGCTAAGAAATAGTGCAGGAGATTTCCCTTGAAATCATTACAAAATTCCTCTCCTTCCCGCTTAGTTCTTGAAAAGTAGCCTATTAATCCAATACAACAGAAAGAAAAATGCCATGTATTCCAAAGGTAACAAAACCAAACTTAGTACCATGCATTGTTTTTGCCAATCCCATAACTCTGATTAAACTTCTAGTAAGATGGAGGGAAAGGAAAATGCAAAGACAAAGGGTAAGAGATAACTTGCTCTTTTGGCCTAGCAAGCAAGTTAGTTAACCACGCGAACAGCCTAGCTACAAGAAATAAAAGAGAGCACACTATTACTACTCTGGAAATCTTTGAAAATGGGGGATATATTCATCTAAGGGGGTCCAGTTATAATAGTCTTACATCAAGGCACTCAGATTTCTCTAAGGACTTCAAATTCTTTTCAATGGGATTTGCATGGCATACTTCCAAGAACCTCAGAGCACTAAAGACAGGGTCTCATTTTTTCTCCCCAACTCTTTTAGGTAACAAGTATGATTATTCTATTTTCCAAGTGGAAAAAAATCAGGCACTAACCAATTATGGAACGAGTTAACAGGTGCCTCCTGACATGACGTGATGGGAAATATTTGCTGTTGCCTATCTATGTAACTTTCTGGCCAAAGATGGTTAGTCTGAATCTAAACACGAGGAAACAATCAGGTAAATCCAGATCTCAGGACTTTGTACTAGACACCTGGTCTGGACTTAGAAAAATGTCAGTGTCTCAAACACCAACAAAAAGTAGGGTGACTGTTTCATACAAAAGAGGCTAAAGGAAAAAGTTTAAAGAAACATGGCAACCAAATGCAATGCACGGTCCTTGATTAGATCCTGTATCAGGGGAAAAGCCAGCCATGAAGCACATTTGGGGAAGCGACTGGGGGAAATGTGAATATAGTCTGAATATTTGGTATTTATGACAAGTTTGGGAGACAAGATGGTATTATGTTTATATAGGAGAATACCCTTGTTTTTGGAGAAACGTGGCTAAGTACTTAGGGCAAAAGAATTAAGCCTGCTATTTATTGTCAAATGGTTTAGTACAAAGAGACAGAGAGACCAAATATAGCAAAATGCTAACAACCGGAGAATATAAGGGATATAGAAGTATTCATTCAACATTTCTTTCTTATTCTTTCAAGATTCATTGGGTTTGAAACTTTTCAAAGTAACAAGTTGAGGGGGGGTGCTGTGGAAATCAGGCACCGATGGCTTTGCCTTAGATTCACTGGTGAGCAGAAGAGCTAAAATAATAGAATGAAGGTAGATACCCTCATTTCTAAAGCCCTGCCTAAAAGATCGATTTCTGGTCCAACAACTGTGAATCAAACATTTTAGAGACAACTTTCCTATTGTCTCTAAATAAGCACTTTATTTCAGGAAAGGGATAAAAATAACTGCTTGAATGAAAGGGATATATAGGATTTAATTCACTTGATTAGTCTTTTAGGATATCACTGATGGAGCCTAAATTTCACAGAGCGGACTTTTAACCGAACACTAAAAGTTTTCTACTCCGTGTACTCCTCTTATCAGTATGTCCTATTCCTGTGGAAATTCATAGAATAGGAGTTGCTGGAAGGCAGAAATCATGATGATATGAACACATTATATACCTGTACAATTCTGAACATGGTAACACACAGATAAACCCTTAATAAACTGTTGGGTAATTTTGCTACAGTAGAAAATATAATAAGCATTTCTTAACCTTCTCTCCTATTCGCAACCTTTAAAACACTATCATACTTACCTTCAGGCATAGAAGCAAAAGTTTTTCTCCACATTTCTTTCGATGTATCATTAGGTACATTAGGTATCCATTAGGTACATTGGAAAAGAGGAAACATTCCAAAAGAAAGGAAACACTGGAAAAGAAAGTGGTAGGCTAAAAATCAGCATGACCGTTGACTTACCTTGGTTCCAGATTTAGACATTTTGGTGCATAGATTGGTTTCCCCAGTGCTGAAATCCGGAATAGCTACAGAGTTAGAGGCACAGAGACATTTATACTGGGCTGGTTTCAAATCAAACATTTGCTTAGTCATGAGAATAGGATCCAAAAATTGAGTCAGTCATTTAGAGGCTATTGATGGTTTCTAGAAAAACAATTGGGATTATGAAATAAAGGAAAGCTTCAGTACCCCTTCTAATGCTTACCAAGCCTTGCTGCATTATAGACTTTGCTGAGTCAAGGCACCAAAACCCAGCCAAAGTTTTCAAAATTAAAAACAAAAAAGTCCCTCTTACCTGGGCAATTTGGAGATTTCAAGGTGGCTGCTTGCTAGAAAATCAATGTCTTTTTTTTTTTTTTCCTCCAACAAAGCTTGCAGGAGAAAAGTCAAAAGGCCACCCTCTAATTCTGAATAGAAGTAACACGTTCCAAAGCAACGAAATTTGATGACTACTAAAGGCAATGCACGATCTTGTGTTTGAGACTGTTACTACAATGGACATTTTTGGGATGATTAGCAAAAATTTTAATACAGACTATATATTGTGCCACTGTAAAATTTCCTGATTTCATTCAAGAATCTGTACTACGACAACACGGGAGAATGTCTCTTTTTAGGACATACACGCTAATGTCTTCAGGAGTAAAGGTTTGAGATGTCTGCAACCTACTCTCAAATTGTTGAGCAAAAATACTACTGCTCTCTAGAGTGGCAAAGTGAATGTAGTAACACATTATCAAGTGGCAAATCTGGACAAGGGGTATGTGGGGAATCAGACTCGTGCAATTGTTCTTTAAGTTTGAAAATTTTTCGAGGCACGCACACAAGCTCTACTCCATAAGAAAGGGCTCTACGGTATACAGCCTGAGAGACAGAAAGCTACTGTGGAAATTATGATTCTGCAAAGGTTTAGCTAAGCCCAACCTGCCACCTGCTAGGTGGAATTTTTCTGTCATGATATCATTTGGAGACCTGTTTAGAGATCATTTCTTGGCGACTATTACACCTCTGACTTTTAGAATGAGATTACCTTTTATGTAAATTCAAAGAAACAACAAATCAATTCTTCTCCATTTTCATTTTCCTGGTCAAGTATATTCTTCTCAAAAGCCCATCTTCCTCCTGTTTCTACTAATAAAGCTCACCAACAAATGGGATGCCCCAAGACATTATGGTCAATTCCAAAAATAGCAAATGTACCTTGACATGAAGATTATTGAGAAACAAATTATCAAGTTATGTGCTCAGCTTTCTGAATTTGATAAACTGGAAAGAAAGTATCTAATACCATGAATTTCATTAACCAATAATTTCCAAAACACGCGTCCAAAACTCCAGTGTTTCTTTATTGAATTCTCTCTTGAATTCCATCTTAAAAACTATGAACCTCAATTAGAATTAACACACATTCTGAGGGTTAATTTCCACTTTAGAAAGAAAAGATCAAGCCCTTTTTTAATACAATTACTAGTTTAATGACCAGTGAGCATACGAAACAATGTTTATCAGCAGATTCACGTAATAATTTAATAATTATTTAATAATTTAATAATTATTTTCCTTTATCTTAAAGAATATAGCTTTCCCAATCAAATGTAAACTTTATTTTGATATCATATCAAAGAATGACATTGGGAATTGCAAGGGAGCAGAATGCATGACCCCAAAATGTGCTACTTTAGCATGTAGATTATTTGGAGCTGAAGGCAAACAAGACCCTGCAGGTTCAAGAAAACTTTTCCTCTCCCTTAACTATCTAAAATAATTGAGACAGGGAGCCTGGCCCAGAATGGGAGCTACTACCAGAGAGAACTTTTAGTCTAAATGACTCATCTGTAGGAAAAGACAAACATCTAACCGCCACACATCTGCTCTTTTTATCCTGAGAAGTCCCCCCCCCTCAGGCCCACATCCCACCCAGTCCTTAGCTCAGGGTGGCATAGTAGCCATAACCGCCTGACTTATTCCTGGGGCTCCTGTCCTTAGGAAGCTCCCATAGATATGTAATTAAAATTGTTTTCCTCCTGTTAATATGTCTGATGTCAATTTAATTAGTCAACTAGCCAAAAGAACCTAGGATGGAGGAAAAACTCTTTCCTCCCCCATAAAACCTTTTCTGAAATTGAAAGTAAAGCTCTTTTTCTCAAAAGGAGAAAATTACTTTTTAGAGTTTGCTTATTGAAACTTGGAAGCACAAAATGAAAAATAGGGGTTTTACACAATTTCATTGCTTCATACTTTTAAGGACTAAAATATCTTTGTATAAAACTATCTCTGCTATACTTATACACCAACAAACTATACTTTCATTCCAATTATTTTTTAAAAGGAGTAGCAATTTCCTTTCAAATAGTTACACAGAACTATAAAACTCTTATTTAACTCTAGAAAGGATGAGACCCTTTCGTCATACAAATTAAAATGTGAAGTTTACTTGCAAATCTACACTCCATCACTTTAATATTAACGTAAATACGATGAAACTGCCTTCATCAACTCCTTCATTTTGGCAACACAAAGATGAGCTTCCTGATGTTCTATGAACAATGTTTATATGATGGAAGTTCATCTAAAATTCAACATAAGCAATAACATATGAGTGTGGAATGGAAATCAAGGAATGGTCTTAAATAGGAAGGAAAAAGCCCCAATATCTCTTAAGCAACAAGAGCATCTTCCCAGTTTAGTTTCAAGACATGTACCATCGTCCATTCATCCTCCTGTTTCCAGAGCCCTGAAGATAACAAAAGAAAAATATTAATCACTTAATTTTCTCTTGCCTTTGTGCACATAAGAAAAAACTTGCATTTATAAAATCATATAAATCAAGGTCAGATGACCGTTTAGAGTGATAAGATACATAAGGTTTAAGGTTAATTATATTCTTCTGAGGGTCATATTAGTTCCTAATAGAAAAGACAATCATATACAAACATGAAAAAGTGGCTGTCTATAGGGATTAGTCTAAACTAAGATTTACCTTCTTCTTTCCAAAGGAAATGGGAATTTTATCAGATTTCTAATTCTTAATCTCAGCATTTATTAAATACTATAAAATTCTTTTTTTATAAAAAGTAATACTTCAAAATGCAAACAACATATAGACAATGAAGAGTAAGTTTTTGCAGTTTTGGAAAACAGTTCAGCAGTTCCTAAAAAGGTTAACCTATGACCTTGCAATTCTACTCCTAGGTATGTACCAGAGAACCGAAAACACACACGCACAAAAACACTTGTGCACAAAAGGAACATAGCACCATTCACAATAAACTTGAAAACAACTGAGAAGGGAAATGCCTCAAATCTCAGATCGAATGATGAACAGATAGACCTCACTGTGTTTATCTAGACACTGGAATATTATCCAGCCACAAAAAGGAATGACCTACTGACACATCCTACAACACAGATGACCCTAAGATCATGATGTTAAGTGAGAGATGCCAGGCACAGAGGTCACACGTTGTAGGATTCCATTTACAGGATATGTCCAGAGTTGACAAATCAAGAGACAAAAAGTAGCTTACTGGTTGCCAGGGACTGGAGAAGAGAGAAGATACTGGAGGTGGAGGAATAAGGAGTGCCTGTTAACGTGTACGGGGTCTATATTCACGGTGATGAAAATGTTCTGGATGAAAGTTGCACAAACTTGTTGACTGTATTAATAAAAGCCACTGAATCCTTTACTTTAAAAAGGTGAATTTCACGGTATGTGAATTCTATATGAAAAAAAAATTAAGAATGTTTTCTTTCACCCTAGACGTCTAGCCTTGTTCCTCAAAGACAACACTTTCAGTAATTTCTTTAAACCCTTTCAGAAGTTTTTAAGGCGTGTAATTAGCACATAACCATGTGTGATAATCCCTTTCTTTTTTGAAAACACACAAGGCAATATTTTACTCCTCCTCTTCTGCCTTCACCGCTCCAACCCCCCAGTTTAGAGATGATTCAGTATCAGCACCCACAGATATACCTTATTCTTTTTCTTTTTTTCCTTAAGTAAGTGCCATGCCCAGCTTGGAGCTCAATGTGGGACTTGAACTCATGACCCTGAGATCAAGACCTGAGCTGAGATCAAGAGTCGGACACTTAACTGACTGAGCCACCCAGGTGCCCTATACCTCATTCTTTTTAAAGATGCATTCTAGAACATGGATGAACCAATTCATTAGGCACCGGCCCTCTACTGGAAAGCATCTGGGTTGTTTTCCAGTCTGCAGCTATTTCAAACAATGCTGTAATGAACTTATTTTTAAAAAAGATCTTTACACAAATGAATGTATCTGTAAGATAAATTCTAATCAGTGAAATTGTTAAATTGGCAAATTCTAAGAAGTGAACTTGCCAAGTCAGAGATTGTGCACATTTAGAATTTTTATTTTGTCAGGCTATCCCCCCAAAAGTTTGCACAAATGTCCACGTTTTCCAGTGGTAAATGAAATGTCTTTCTAGTGTTGTATACCACCTTTGGATCCTTGTCAATCCAATAGAGGAAAAAACGCCTCTTAAATTACTTATAAGTAAAAGTGAGTATCTTTGTGTTTGTATTTTTCTGTGCACTATTTATTGACATCTTCCGTCTGTTTTTCTGTTATTAGTCTTTAAAAATACTTCAAAATAGAGAAAAGCAAACTAATCTCTATTTTAAAAAGAGTATTTTATATTTGGATTACATTAAGTTCTGGTAAGTTTGTCTGTATCTACACTCCTTCAGTATTCAAATCTTCATTTGGATTAATTCTGGTAATTTATTAATGTTCATAGGTGCCACTAACAAAAATTCGCTGACTTAATTGATCTGTGTGTAGGGTGATGGGAAAGATGAAAGATGTGTTAGAAAGGTGAAAGAAAACAAAAGCTATGAATGGGGAAAGTAGTATCTTTGGAAGTACAACCTGTATTGGGCAAGAAGCAAAAAGAGTAAAACTTGTCCATTATATTTGCCCAGTATTCCATAGGCTCCACTTGGAATATTTTGGTTGGTCTTCTCACTGTAAAATGCAGTAAATATGGGTATGTCAAGTCTGTATATGCTGGTGGGAGTGATGGGGGAAAAGTGGCAGTGGCCAGGAACCTAATATTCTGTACAGTTTTTTTGGCATGCTTCTAAGATTTTCCCAAGATAATTTGTTCTAATGCCCACCAGTGTTTCCACGTAGGAGTCTTATCCTGCTGCTTGTTTGGAGCCTGCGGCAGGGGGCACCAGACTGTCCAGCTGTTGGCGATGTCCTGTATTAATCAGCCACTCATAAAACTTGTTCTCCACGAGTACCTGGAACTGCTTCCTCTGATCCCTAAAAGTGCCGTCACGAGCAAAAATAATGTAAGAACGCTGGTTCACGTTCATTTTCCTCCAGGTGATTGTAAAACGCTTTAATGGGATAGACATTAAATTGTGTCTAGTTATCCAAATAACTGCTCTATTGAGTTCTGTACATTGGAGCACTACCACCACCAAAAAAAAAAAAAAAAATATATATATATATATATATATATATATATATATATATATTGGTCAGATACAATACAGTATATATAAAAGTATTCTGCACACTCCTCAGCTTCTATCCAAAAATGGTGCTCATTCTTCCAGATCCAACACAAATTCTTACTTCTTCCACACATCTTCCCTGACTACTCATGCCATGTTTTTTGAAACTCTGTTAACCATACAGTGTGTCCCTGGCTTCCAGAGTTCAAAGACTAGTACCTTGAAATAAAATTTTGTGGTGAACATAATAAACCATAATCATCTACTATCACAGCATGTAATTTAAAAATAAGATATTTTAGCACCCCAAGTTTAGGATGGTTATAATTCCAGAATAAAAGACAATATTTTAAATGGATGAAATTTAGCTTTGTTTTAAAACACTATACTTATTTTTCACATTTTACGGCAGATTAGGGAAAACTTTGACCAAAACTAGCATCAGTCCTTGGAGCAGCATTAGGAATCCACCCCTAGAGAGTCAGTCTGTGGTGGATGCCAGGAAATCTGATTTCTAGCAAGCCCCTTGGATGACCTTAACACACAGCCAAGGTTGAGAACCACCGAAAGAGTGTAGAGAAGTAAATTAAAAACTAGGCCGATTCATTCAAGTATTGGATTATGTGGCATAGTCTATACATGACCTTTCATTTATAGAGTCCTTTATCTGTCAACAAACTTAAGCTTCTGAAAAGAAGCGAGTCTAATTCTTGGGCCTCTAAGTGCTCCCATCTCCCAACCAAACAGCCTGGAATAGGGACCTTAAAAGACACACTCTATCTTTCTGATTACTTTACCATGGCTGTAAACATGTACAGATTAATTTTCCCGCGGAATTTTATATAAAGCAAATTCTTCCTCTAGAAAACACTTACTTTGTCAAACGAGCCTCCTTCACAGTTTTCTGCCAGATTTGTATCTTCTGCTCTCTTTGACGCAGTGCTTTCTGATATGCATACGGAAGCCCCCCAGGTATCTCTGTCGTATCCCCTTCCATTTCAAAGGGGATAATAAATACATAGAATTCACAAGGTGGTAAGAGTCGGAAGACACTTGTGTCACTGCTCTCTCTGCACACAATCATTGGATTATCCCAATAGTTAGGCACTGTAGCAAGGCCGGTCCTGGCCATGTGATCCTCCAGCATTGGATAATGGGTGTGAAAAGGGGCCAAAGTTACTGTCTGGTTTCCAGAGAGAATAAGTGGGCGTGTAGGCGTCAGAATGTGAAAGACGCAACCTGCCGTGGAAGAGATGGACAAACGGTGGCAGGCAGCAATGACTTTAATGTTGTCACAGCTGTGGAGGTGAAGAGCAGTCTGTACGGGGCCCAAGACAAATGTGCTATTCCTGCACTTCTCAATGGTCACAGATCTGTAATGTGAAAAAAATCAGGTGAACTCCCCAGTGAGAATAAGTGAATATTGTGCTACAAAACTATTCTCTGATAGCAAAATCAGAGGACTAAGACGATCAGTCCTAGTCCAAAGAAAACGTCAGAATATCAGAACACTGTGGAGACTGTGCTTACCGTAAGGGAGACAGCAGATATATAAAAGATTCGTTGCAACGATGAATCTTTACGTGTGCCCCCACCAGAGTATCTGAGCTCTTGGCCAAGGTCTGCTTGTAAACCTGGCTCATCACCACCATGCGGTGCATCCTAGGGGCCACATGAGTATTACAAGCAATCTTAGCTCTTTTGGTCGTCCCTTCAACTATGTAAGAAAAATATAAATAAGTGAGATAGTTTCAAATCAAAGAAAACAACCATATGAGGTTACATATGTCTACGTGTGTATACGGGTCTAAAATTAGATACATACAAGGTTTGGGAAAATGTTAGATCTGGGCTTTGGGTAGGGAGGTGTTTGCTATACTGTTCTCTGTGTTTCTCAGTATGTTTGAGATATTTCATAATTTTTTGTCATAAAATTTTTTTGAAACCTATAATCCATTCAAGATTGCCTACAGATCTAAGGTTTGTTTCATGTGTAACCATTCAAGTAATACACCTAAGTTCACATGGCCAGAAAGTGACAGAACTGGCCCGACTCAAATATCTTCTCCAAGTTGACTCAATTTATCATCCCAGTCCTGAAATAATCTCTTTAAATTGCCATAATACTAATTTCAATCCCCTCCTCAGCTACTTACCACAGTATTCCATGAATTCTATTTGGATTCAGGTCTTTAATCCCTAGATCATTAGTGACTGAGAGCATATTTTCCTTTCACACACAGTGCCTCACACACACGGACACTTAAAACATCTGTGCAGGGGTTACCCTCCTAACACAGTCTCGCCATCGTGTGACTGGCTTCTCAGACTGTGCTTCCCTGCAAGCCATCAGGATACCCTTGTAGATAAATGAATACTGGCCAAATAGGAAGAGGTCACAGAAGTATGTGATTCTTCTTTTTTAAAAACAAAACAAAAAAACAACTTACTGCTTCCTTTTATTAAATAAGTAACATGGTTATTGTAGAAAAATTTTAAATAGTGGCAAAAGAAGATAAAAATTATTTGTGATCCTGTTACCCACCACCATTAACATTTCGGTATAATCCTAAGAGATTAGATATCCTCTTTTTCCTACTAGTGACTACTGTTAACATCTAAACAACTGCTTGAGCCTATATTCTTTTATCAACATCAAACATTTATGTAGTATGTCCTATATATTTATGGCACCCTTAGACATCTGGAAGTCTTTGACCTCCTCTAGAGCAATAGCTTGGTTAGACACGGAATTCTTGGGTCACAATCTTTTCACTCAAGATTCTGTATATGTTGCTCAATCGTTTTGTTTTTTGGCATTATAAAAATTTGATACAAAACTCATTTTTTTAACTACATGGAGCCTATTTTTTCCTTTATCTCTGAAATTCAGAGATTGTGGGAGTATATTCTAGTTTTGGGTTTTTTTTTCATTAATTTTGCCTGAAATTTGCCTCAGTATAGGCACCTACTTCTTTTTAAACTTCCACCCGAGCCCCCTTCTCTTAAAACTTCTACCTGGGCCCGAAGTCATACGGCACCCGAACATATCCTGGACTGTCAGGAATAGGCATTTGATGTGACCAAGGCCAGGATTTTCTTTACTGTAACTTGAGTTTTCCAATTTAGAAAAATCTAATCTGTTTGTGTCTGTGTGCCTAGATAGGACCCCATCTCTACACCAACTGTCTGACGCTGTAACCGTGGAAAGGCCAAACGCTGCTGTGGTGCATGGAAAACAGGAAAGCCTTAAGCAAAGGAGCATGTGAGAGGGCAAGGGAGAAAGAGTCTGAATAAAGAAGAGCAGAGAAAGAGAGGACTGACCCAAGTTGGAATTGCTGTTAACTGTAACCACAACGATTCAGAATCACAAATCAACTCTCTGACTCTTGCTGCCTTGACAGGAAAAAGTCATAGACAAAAGAGAAATGTTCCCTTTTCTTCTCTCTTACAGTAGCAATATTTTTCAGGTCTTCTATAAAAGATGTAGGACTATTAATACACCAGAAAACACACAATTCCTTCACTTGTCATCCAATTTTTAATATAGATGAAAATACTGAAAAATACCTTGGTGAGCCCAAGCCAATTTCTTTCCAGACTTGAGGCAGGCAGATGTACCAAATGGATTCCCAGTCAAACAGGTTCTCAGCCAGGCTTCCAGCTTGTAGAAAGAAAAGGTCTTAGAGAGCCTTGAGAAGCCACTTTCTGCATGTAGTGGTTGCCACAGTGCAAGTTCATGAAGTGGATATATCTTCCTGGCTCCACTCACTGTACCTTCAATCAGAAAGCTGAGGGCCACAACAGCTTCTCGAGAGACGAGACTACTATGGGTCGAATGAAATGATGCAGTGAGTTGTTCTGGATCTAAAAGCAGCTCAAGGAGGTCTGACAGGTGATCATAGACAAATGCTTGGTGACTGTAATCATTCCAGTTCTAAAAAATATCAAAATAAAGCACACTTAACAAAGAGATTCTACAAGACCTGAAAGTGTTGTATTTTAATTGTTTTTTATTTATATTTTGCCTCATCTCCTAAAAAGCATTTAAGGTAGCAATGTACACCTCATAAAGATTTTTTAAATATATGTGATAGGTATAAACAGATTCTCTGCCTTCTTTGGCTAATTCAAAAGTAATACTAACAGCTAATCCTTAGTGTGTGCCAACCAGTAAGTGTTATACAAACCTTAACATATTTAATCCTAGCAACAATCTTGCAAAAGATGCCATTACCATGCTCACTTTACAAATAAGGAAATGGAGATAGAGAAAGGTTAAGAATCTTACCCAGGGTCACAGAGCTGGTAAATACTCTAGGTTTCAGATCTAACATTCGATGAAGCACTGGGTTTCCTTTTTTTAATTTATTTTTATTTGTCATTTTGTCTATTTGAGAGAGACAGGAGGGGAAGCGGCAGAGGGAAAGAGGGAAAATCTTAGGCAGAATCTTAACCTTAAGAATCTTAATCTGATTCAGGACTCAATCCCAGGACCTGAGATAATGACCTGAGCTGAAACCAAAAGTTGGATGCTCAACCAACCGAGCCACCCAGGGGTCCCATGTTGGGTTTCTCTACTTACCTTCTCATATTACAGGAGGAACTTCAAATTCCACTGGATGAAACAATGCAACTGATCTTACAGTAGCTAGATTTAAGACAAGTTATAACTTTTGGAATAAGCTTGGAGTTGGCAGATGTCTCAGTGACTTGGCTCATTCATTTGACAGATATTTTGTGAATATCTCTTATGTGGTATGAGCAGTGTTAACTGATGAATTATGCAAATTGGCTACGACATAGTCTTGTCCTCAAGGAACTCAGAGTCTATGTAGTGGAAAAACAATATAAGCGAGCAACTATTACACAGTGAGATAAGACCTAGGGCAGAGATCTGTGAAGACATGCTAGGAGCATGAGAGGAACAAGGAACTCCCCTTGGAGAAAAACAATCATTGTGGAGTGCTGTTTGAACAGATTCTTAATTAACGCAAACATATTTTAAAAAAAGGCTTAGGCCTAGGGAACACCATATGCAAAGACCCATAGGAATAAAATTACCTGCTGTGTTCAGAAAACTGGAAGTTCTGGGTGGGATTTAGGAAGCATGCTGGGAAGTGTCAGGTAAAGTTAAAATAGTAGGCAGGGACCAATCAGGAAAGGCCTGTAGGAAACCCTAATAAAACATCTGGGCTTTATTTTGTGTGCCAGGGACTTTAGGGCTATTTTCTAAATAGCTGTACCCTTTTTTCTTTTTAATAAATTCTCATTTGGATACCAAAGAACATGTTAGGGGCACTTGGATGGCTCAACTGGTTAGGCATCTGACTCTTGGTTTTGGCTCAGGTCACGACCTCATGGTTTGTGAGTTCAGGCCCTGCATCAAGCTCTGTGCTGACAACACGGAGCCTGCTTGGGATTCTCTCTCTCCCTCTCTCTCTGCCCCTCCCCTACTCGTGCCCATGCGTGTGCTCTCTTTCTCTCAAAATAAGTAAATAAATACTTAAAAAATTAAAAAAAAAACATGTCAAAGCAGAGCTGTCACTCTTCATCTCTCATTGCATCCTCCTCACCCATCATAGGCCCTGAGGTGGCCCCATGGAGCACAAGATGAAAACGGCAGTGACAATGATAATTCATTGATGGCAGCTTTGGCAGGAGACAGATACAATCCTTCTGCATTTAGAAAGTCCAGTGTAGTGGGTGGGGTGCAGATTAAAAGCAGAGTGACCAGGTAGGATCTAATTATGGAAGTCAAGGTCCCCCCACCTCCAAAATGTCATTATGGTCTATATAAGAGGAAGAGACAGAGTTTTATTATCTATCTATCTATCTATCTATATATATATATTTAAAGATTTTATTTCTTAAGTAATCTCTATACCCAACGTGGGGCTCGAACTCACAATCCTAACATCAAGAGTTGTATGCTCTACTGACTGAGCTAGCCAGGTCTTCTGAAAAGGGATAGACTTTTCAATTAGAGTTATTTTGGAGGCAGAATCGGTAAGACTTGACAAATAACTAGGTACAGGTGCTGAGAGAGTGAGCATCGGAAGCTGGTGGTAACTTGAACTGGCATAGAGAATATACGTTAATTTAAGTAAAGGGAGATTTTACTGTAGGCACACGTGGTCATCTCCCAAACTGAAGTGTAGGTAGGCCTCATAAGAACTGGAACTGGAAGGCTACCTTAAACCTGGTTCTTTCTCAGAGGCTGATGTCTCTACATGTCTGTTCCATTCTACTCTTTTTCTCTGATTACCTCAGTTTCTAATCCCTCATAACTCCAGGTGGCTATTCTGGTACCAATATCACTTGAGCCACCAGCTCAAGCACCCCTCACAGACTGGTAACTTCTTCAGTTCCTGGGGCTACTGATGGGGCCAGGTCATCATTTCCAATCAGACCAATTTCACATACATACCTATGAATGGGTTACTCTAGTCAAGGGTCCATCCCTGGTCTAATCAGTTGGGAAAGGTCATGCTATAGCACAAACTAAGTCACCATTTACTGTTGCTTACTATGAAACAAGTCTCATGCTATTATATTAGTGAATTCTCACAGCCATCCAGAAATGTGCAATATCATCCCCACTTATCGAAGAGAAGCCAAGGCCTAGAAAAGTTAACTAATTTGCCTAAAATCATGTGATACCAACTGGCAGAGCCAATTTGAATACAGACTACAGATGGTTCAAAACACTGTCTCTATACGGTACCCACTCAACAGGAAATACATGTGGAAAGAGCAGACAATTATTGGCCTTTCTAATACATCTGGACTTGGGCATTCTGAAATTAAGGTATAGATAGGGCATCTGCGTGAAGAGGGGAATCTAAAATGCAGACAAACTCAGGAGTCATTGAGATATATAAAGTCATGGGAAGAGAAGAATTATGTTTAAAGAATATGTCTAGTGTGAGGGGGAAAAAAAAAAAGAATATGTCTAGTGAGAAGACAAAATGGCCCCAGGCAGAATCCGGGGGGAAAAGCAGCCTGTCGGGGCCGGGGGGGAAGCTCATGAAGAAGAGTGAGAAGGAAGAATTAAAAGCAGAACCAGGAGGGAATAGCATCATGGAATATAAGGGCGGCCAGATTTACTCGAAAAAGATTATAAAAGTACCAAATATCAGAGAGCTTTTTGTTGTTGTTGTTTGCCTCAGAACAATTTGTGTGTGTGTGTGTGTGTGTGTGTGTGTGTGTGCGCCTCAGAACATTTTTAAGGAACCTGCGCATGGCAGTAATACTGAGGTCTATGTTTTCCTTAAAGTTCTTCAGAATACTTTTACATAAACGGGTAAAACCATTTCAGTTTTCCTTACTAAGACAGAAGAAATAACACAATTTCTAAAACTCACAACATGAGGCAGTTAAATTTAACTTCTAGGTCATCACATCATATAATATTACATAAGCATGCTAAGCTTAAGCATACTGAAGCACATCATTTAAACATATGAGAAGATATTTTTACAGAAGTTTTGTCAGTAGATCTCAACAGACTTTGCAAACTCTACATCTTTTCATTTATCCTACCTTAGTCAAATAAGTAGATTCAAATTCATTGACGTTTGCAAAACTGAGAATTCTAATGAGAGTACAGTGAATAGTTTGCCCAAAAATCATGCAATTTTTGTGTCACCAAAGGAGCAGAAATTACCTATTTCGACTAAGACCGAAAATATTTGTTTTATAATAAGGAAAAGAAATGAAAAAAGCAAAACAAAACAAGCATGCCAGCAAATGACTGGCTTATATAAGTAATCCTAACACAATTTTTAATGAAGACAAATCATCTTCCTCACAAATTCCCTTTCAGAGACCAAAATTTAAACAGTACCTTATTATGGCAACTGGATTTTTCAGCCAAGTCAGGAGACTGAGATCTATTTCTGGGACTAGGCCACTCTTCTCCAATCAAAGATGTCCTCAGGGAAACCTTGTTTAACTGCTGTATATATAAGAAGAGCAGAAACTGTAGGGTGTCCACTGAAAGCTGTCCAAGAAGAAAAGAGATGATGAACACATGTCTTTAAACCACACCAGTCCAGGGACACCTGGATGGCTCATTTGGTTAAGTGTCTCTCTTTTTTTTTTAATGTTTATTCATTTTTGAGAGAGAGAGAGAGCGCACATGTGCGCATGAGCAGAGGGAGGGGCAGAGAGAGAGGGAGACACAGAATCTGAAGCAGGCTTCAGGCTCTGAACTGTCAGCACAGAGCCTAATGTGGGACTCGAACCCATAAACCAGGAGATCATGACCTGAGTCGAAGTCGGACGCTTAACTGACTGGGCCACCCAGGTGCCCCTAAGTGTCTGACTCTTGATTTTGGCTCAGGTCATGATCTCATGGTTCGTGAGATTGAGCCCCACGTGGGGCTCTGCACTGACAGATTCTCTCTCTCCCCACCCCCCTCTTCCTCCCCCCCTCACAACCCCCCTCAAAATAAATGAATAAACTTAAAAAAAGAAAATCACATCAGTCCCTATTCTACAACTAAGTAGACATACTAAAATAAATTCACAACAGTTTGCTGATCTTAAGAACAAAAATGTAGAAACTTGCTAGCATTTGATATGTAGGTCTCTGATACCCAGGAGTTCCTAAAATCAATTAAACTGAAGTCACCTACCTTCTTGGAAAGCTATGTAGCATCTTTGGCTGTAGACATTTTCACCCAAAATTGATGAAGTGGATAAGATGAAGTACATACTTTTAAAAAGTATATTATTTCAAAAGTTTAAAATTACAATTAAAAAAAAGGAAACACTTTAGTCATTTGAATAAATAAATTAATGGAAGAAAGAAGAAGGAAATTTCACCAAAATTTGGAGGTTGGTCTAACCTAAGACTCACAGACTTATCAACAAAGTTTAGGGTATCAATGCAACACTTGAAATTGTATGTAATTTTTTGGTGTATGTACATTTTATAGGGGGGTAGGACTCAGGTTTTCATCAAGTTCTTCAAAGAGTGTGTGACTTAAAATATCACTGGTCTGATAGAGGTTTATAAATCATTTCGTATTTGAAAAAGGGTCTGGTTTGAGGCTCAGGACTTGAAGTTCATGATTATCCTCAGATATCCATTCCCATGCACATACAGGAGGCACACAAAAATAACACATCTGGTACTATAGCTATAGTATAGCTGAAAATCACTCTACCTAAGAACTTAAAAATACAGAATCTCAGGATCACCTAGACCTACTCAGTCAACTGTCAATGGAACCCCATGAATCTACCTATTAAACGTTTACTTTCTTAATCAAATTTTTTGAGATAACTGTAGATTTGAGATTACATGCAGTTGTAAGGATAGAGAGACCCCGTGTACACTGTATTCAGTTCCCCATCTTGCAAAGCTGTAATACAGTAGCACTACCAGGGGACTGACGTTGGTGCAGCCAAGTTACAGAACATTTTCATCAACACAAGGATCTTGCATGTTGCCCTTTTATAGCCACACTCACTCCCTACTTCCCCCTCCCACACCCACCCCTTCCTTAATCCCTGACAATCACTTATCTGTTCTCTATTTTTGTCATTTCAAGAATGTTATATAAATATAATATGTAACCTTTTGGGACTGGCGTTTTTATGCTCAGCAAAATTCCTTGATTTTCTACATACTTCCATTGACTAATTATATGTTATCATTATTCCTTCATATACCTTCCTATTCAAGAGACTATAAGATCCTTGTCTTTTTCGTTTTTCTATTCCTAGTAATTACCATAGCACATAGCACATAACAAGCACTCAAAACATGTGCAGCTTCTTGAAAGTTTCATTCATCTCTGTATCCAGCATCCACTACTGTACCTCGCACATAGTAGACACTCGATAAATGTTTAATTAACGAATAACTATACTGTTCTTAATCTCTTGGTTGCTTGCAACACTTTCTTTCAGTTTCCAAAACCCTGTTTAGATATTACCACATGTGGCAGAGAGTGACTAGTACTAACTAAATATACCTTTGCTTTTCTTCCTGGGCACACGACTACATAGTATTTCCCAGCCTCTCTTGAAGTTAGACATGGTATAACCGAGTTATAGTCAATGGAATGTGGGTGGATTGACATACACTATTGACTCTCCCAAAAGAAATGGCAGTAAAAGACTCCGAGACCCTAGTGGACATGGCTGGGAAAAATTGTATCATGCCTGCAATTTTTCATTTCCACATCCTCCGGGAGGCTTTTGGGTCCGATACATGGCCATCGGAGTTCTTTACCTCCTGTGAGGTAGTTTATCTCCCCAACTTCCTGATTTTAGACATGGACATAAGACGAAGCTTTAGCCAATGGAATGAAAGTCATTGCAGTCTATGTCACATCAGAGCCAAAGTTTTAAGAGGCACTGTGAGCTTTCTCCTGCTCTGCTGCTCTTCCCTTCTGTCCTAAGAATAGGCATGACCAACACAGAACATGTTTCTTCAGCCTGGGTCTCCAAATGAGGAGACACATAGAGCCAAGCTGTCACCTGGAAGAGAGGCCTAGCTAAAGTGCAAGCTGCACATAGAATGAGCAAGAAACAAACCTTTGTTACCATAAGCCACTGGAATTTCATTTTTGTTTGTTTTTAACTGCAGCAAAGCTAATACAATTGTGGTTCCAAAAGACAGATGACTAGATCCCTGAGTTATTGCTTGGACAACAGCAGCCTAGAGATCTGTCCAACCGGATGCCCTGTGGTATACTGCTGCTTGAAGGAGAAATAAACTGTTAACTGTGCCAAGCCACAGAAATGCCAGGATTGCTTATTACTGTAACGAGCCTACTCTGATTAATATACTTTCTCTGCGAAGTCTTTCCTGATCACCGGAACTAATCACTCTCTTCCCTATTCTATTTCTGCCCTTTACGTTACACTTTTACTAGTGTACATTCTACACTATCAAATAGCACTTTTTCACACACCAACCTCCCCTACTACACTATGAGCTCCATGAGGGCAGAGATGCTATTCCAATCATCTCTGAATCCCAGCACATAGCAGATGCTTACTTAAAAACAGTCGGGTGCCCTGACTGTAATGTATCAATGGTTCATAAGCACTGACTCACCTTAAAATATTTTTAACTTTCTTTGAGAGAGATAGGGCATGCGCGTGTTCAAGTCAGGGAGGGGCCGAGAGAGAGGGAGGGAGAGAGAATCCCAAGCAGGCTCCACATTGTCAGCGTGAGCCCAGTGCAGGGTCCGATCTCACAAACCATGAGATCATGACCTGAGTGGGAATCAAGAGGCGGATGCTTAACTGACTGAGCCACTCAGGTGCCCCTCACCTTAAAATATTTTTAAAGTCAATGAAAGTATTTGCTTCTTTCATTTGCTGTGTTCTTGTAATGTTTTGGAAGTAGGTGAATAGGGATTGCTAAATAAGAGCTAATTCACTAAATACCACCCAACTGGAACTGTTTAAAAAAAAAAAAAGGCACTTTGGGATCACAATGATCATTCACCTAAAACCACACACTGCACAGCTAGTACAAAACTTACAAATAGTTTCTTTCTCAAAACAATGAAACACACATACACATACATATACATCTATACCTGATTTCTTTGCTTTTCGACTTCATCCTCAGACATGCAGTTGGACAGAAGCTCGGACCATTCCAGGCGCTCTTCTGGTGTCTTCGCTGCAAGACTATCAAATATTTCAAAGTAAAGCCACGCCAGATCCTTGGCCAACTGCAGCTTCCCACATGCAATGTGCCTCCACGTAGACCAGTACAGGCGTGGGTAAGCCCCCTCTGTGGCCCGGGTTCGCACATAGGTGGATATCTTCCTGAGATAGTGAACACTGAACTTGGATGGAGGGGGGACTTGCAAGGCACCCACTATAAAGGGTTCTGCTTTCACCCAGAGGAGAACTCCGGACTGATCCATATTATCTCTAAGGACATCTGTGTGAAAAGACTTCTTGGCATACCTACGAAACAAAAGTTTTTTCACAAACCGATTTGAACAAAACTCATTTATGCATTTTCTTTTGATTTTTTGTTTTGTTTCACTTACACAGCTTCTTTAAGGTGACCCCTCCCTTAACTATTTTAAGATGTACTAGGTCAGTTTAAAAAGCAGATCTAGTTCATCAACCAAGAGCAGAATTCTTGGTCAGATCTCACTCCAACCCATTTGAACAAGAAAAATTTTGTGATGAAACAGAATTATCTTCCTTGAATTGTTTGAAGTGGTTGTTTTAGGAAGAGTGTAAATGCATGAAGTATGAGTTCCTGCTCAGGAAAGGAAGAAATGCGTCATCTCTTCACAGGACATCTTTGCCTGCCCTGAGGGGGAATGGTAGTCAAAATAAGGGGGATAAAACTTCCAAGTCAAATCACTTACACATAGAGGATAGTAGGTTAAAATTTTGGATGTTAACTGACATATAGTTCAATACGAAGCACTAACATGAGGCAGATGAATACTCACACGAGCATAGGCTGCAAAAATAGATCATCTTTATTCTCTGTAACAGTGAACCCATTCTGGCATATTCTTTGTGCTTAGCTCAGGTGCATTGCTTTTAGATTTTGCTTGTTGGTTCTTGGTTTTAACAACAATATACAATTTTTATGGGATAGTTCTAGCTAAAAACAGAAGGGGAAGAAATCATCCACTGTCCCACCATCAAAGGGAAACTAGTTAACATACTCTTGTGTTTCCTTTCTATCTCTTTTTCTACACAGACGGGAGGTTAGTTTTTGAATTTTCAAATGTGCGGTAATACCATATATACAATTCTGTTATTTTAAAAGTTCATAGCACTCTAAATAAATGTACCCGCATGTATTCACCTGTTCTCCTATTTTCAGACATTACGTAGGTTTAAAAGTTTTCACAAAAACAAGGCACGCAAAATACTGATCATTGTTGAAGCGGGGTGATGAGCACATGGGGGTTTATTTACCTATTCTACTTTTGTGTATGTTAAAATTTTCCACTATAAAAAAAAAAGCTTAAATGTAGGTGAAGGGTGAAAGGGATTAAGAGGTACAAAATTCCAGTTAAAATAAGTAAGTCACGAGGATAAAAAGTACAGCATGTACTGTACTAACTTTGGTGACAGATGACACCCACACTTGTGGTATTTTTGTAATGTACATAGTTGTCAAATCACTACCTTGTACAACTGAAACTAATACAATGTGTATCAACTATACGTCAATTAAAATAATGAAGAGTTTAAATGTTATAATTAATGCTATATTACTATCTTTCTGTGTATTTTCTGCACTATGATTATTTCTGGGAAATTTTTCAGATGTGCATTTGTGAAATGAAGTAAATGACATTTCTAAAGCTCCTGATACATATTCCCATTGCTTTCCAAGATGACTGTATCAAACTGTATCATCACTTGACCAAGGGGTACCACTTGACCATTGAGCAATCCTCAGAATTAAAAATATCACTTTAAAAAACCTTCCTTATACCACTGGTGGAAAATGTTTTATTGCTATAATTGTATTTTGCCTTTCATTCCAAAAAAGGCATGTGTCTTTGGGGAATTATCTGCTCCAAAAATAACTGACATCAGTCGAATGCTTAACACCTACGAGGTAGCACGCTAAATATTTTTCATTTTCACCTCCTTTCGTTCTCTCAACCACCTGGAGATAATATGATTGTCCCCATTCTCAGATGAGAACACTGAGGCTTAGAGATGTCAAGGGACTTACACTCTTAAGATGGCACTGTTCTGGATCAGAATTCAAGTATGTCTGACTTGAGAACCGTGTTATTCACAAATGTACTTTAGGAACTCAGTTTGGGAAGAATCTCCGAAAACGGGACTGGATCCAGGAGAGGATTACCAGAATGAGTGGCCTTAGATGTGAGGCCACAAAGGGCCAGGTAAAGGAATGTGGGAGCATGAACCCGAAAGAAGGGTGTGAGAGGCTAAACGACAGCTGGCTTCATACAAGGGAATGGCTTAGCGTTGTTCTGAGTAAAAGAGATCGGAGTTAACGTGAGAAAGATCTCACTTCGCCCCAAAACGGAAAGCGACTGCTCTGTGAGATACTGAACTCCTGTTCCTGACGTGTGCGACCAAACGCCAGGGTACGAACTCTCCATTTAACTGCGAGACTCCAGACGGCTAAATTCGTAAACAAACAAGGGCTCTGTGGCTCTCAAGAGCAGCCCCGGGGAGGGCTGGGGTTGGGTTTTTCAGGCGGGGACAGCGGCCTGAGACCACAGAGGTCCTCTGGGGGCTTCGCCGACACCTCCGATGTTGTCCGGGTTCGGGGCCGCACCAGCTCCCCGGCCGGACTCTGGGAACCGGGATGGCCCAGCCGACAGGCCCCGTGGCGGGCCCGAAACCGGGCCATCTCCAGGGCAGCCTCCCCACCCTCCCTCCCTGGCGCCGGCCCGCGCGCAGTTACCTGCGAAGGCACGGCCGCTCCGCCGCACCCTCCGCGTGCCGCCGCGCCCCGCTCACCCGGCCCAGCCCCTCGCCCGCCGCCTCCTCCAATGCGCAGGCGCCAGGCCTCGCACCACAGAGAACCGGAGGCCCACGCAGCTAGAGCGGCCGCCAGGTTCTCCCGCGGACTGAGAAAAACTCGGCTAAGGCCGAGAGTACCCGGTGCTGGGACCTGGAGCCAGGCCTGGCCGCTTTCTGGTGCCGCGCCTCCCCACGCAGGGAAGTAGCAAGTTTTTTATTGCTCCACCCAACCAAGGTCAGCCAGTAGCTGCTGGTAAGGTCAGCACGCTTTGATCAGTAATATAACAATGATAGTTTACGTTTGTAGTGTTTACTAGGGGCCGGCAATGTGTAAAGCACGTTTATGTGCTATTATCTCAGTCTTCCCAAGAGCCCTTCAAGTTAAGTACACTTGACTTACTGAGAAGTAAACTAGAGGTAAAAGAGGTCTAAGTAATAGACCCCTAAGGTCACACAGCAAGAGAGCTCCCAAGATAGAAACCCAGGCCCTCTGAAGCAACCCCCCAGGATTAGCTCCTTAACTTTGTTAGCTGTCCTGCCACATTAGGGCCTTCACGAAGCTTTTTTGGATTCCACCCTACAGAAGACATCACTCCTTCCTCGAAGCCTCCACGTAATGATTTTTAGCCATTTCCTGGTTTCTTAGTTCGTTTATGGCCTCTATAGGTGTGGGAGATACAAAAGTAAATAAGGCGATAAAATGCAATTTAGTTTCTCTTTGATGTGGCAGGCGTTTTCCTGAAAGCAGTAACCTTATCTTCCTCTTCCCTCTATGAGTCAGGAGACAGGGTCTTTGGATTCAAACAGATCTGGGTGAGAATTCAAGCTGCACCACTACCTTGAACAGATTCTGTCACCTCTTATGCCTTTGTTCCAACAGCAATGATTATTGAGCACAACTGTGTGTCTGGCACAGTGCTAGGCACTAGGACCACAGCAGTGAACAAAATAGATAAGATCCTTTTTTGGAGTGTATATTTTAATAGGAAGAATAGATAATATGTATGAAGGAAAAAATTGGACAATTTCAGATATTAATAAGTGCTATGAATTTGGAGGGGGAGGTAGGGGGGTCAATGCTGAATTTGAGCTGAGGACTGAAGAATAAGCCATCATATGAAAATCGCAGTCGAAGCAACTTTTACTCTGTGGCAGGCTTCATTCTAAGGTGCTGTTCTATTCAGGTGTGAACAAAACAGTCCAGGTTCATGCTGTCTTGAAACTGGCATCCAGTTGTGTGAGTGTGGGGGATAGGGATGGAAAAAAACAGGATGGTGTTAAGAGTAAGGGACTCAGTAGAGGCTGTTTTTGATTGGTTGGTCAAGGAAGTCTTCTCTGAAGTAGTGACATTCCAACAGATTTGAGTGGAAAAAGGAGTCACCCATGTTAAGAACTAAGGGAAGAGTACTTCAGGCAGAGAGAAAAGCTAGAACAAAGGCCTTAGGGAGGAATAAGTTTGGTGTATTTAAAAAAGAAAAAAACCAGTTTTGCTGGAACATGGTAAGGAGTATACTAGGTGCAGGTACAGATCATCTTAAGCTTTAAAAATTCTTTTTCCAGCTTTCTTGTGACATATACAGAGTTTTACAAGCTATCATAAAGAGTTGGGGTTTTATTTTAAATGCAGTGAAAAGCCATTCGGGGCTTTTGAGCAGGGTAACGACAGGATCTGATATGTTTGTAAAATATCATGGGGATGGGGGTCAGGAGTGAACACGAGATACTAAAATATTACGAGTGGAGGCAGGAAAACCACTTAGGAGGCCTTGCCAAGTGAGAGATGATGTGACTTGGCCCTGAGAGGTAGTGGAGATGTACAGGAGCGGAAAAGATTCAGGATACAGTTCAAAGGCGAAGATTTGGATAGGGGACACAAGGGGAGGAATCAAGGTAGACACCTATAATTTTGTCGTGAACAAGTAGGTGGTGGTGCAATTAATCAGATGAACAAAAGCAGGTGGGGAGAATCAAAGAGTTCTCATAAGTGTGATGAGAGTTATTCGTTGCGTGTTTACTGTGCAAGACGCTGTGCTAGACGGTTTACAGCTTTTCTCCCTTTAAAGTTTCACAACATTGCCAGTAAAAATGTTTTGCCTCAGGTTTGTAAATAAAGCTTAGGCTAGACTGGGGGGGGGGGGGTATGGGAGGGGGGATGTTCTCACCGCTAAGAAGTGGTGGAAGCCGAAGCCGAAGCTGAAGCTAAGTATGTCTGCCTCCATAGCCTCTTCTCCGAGAAACCCAGGCAATTTTCTTCCGGGGTTGTTCGAAGAGGGTAAATAAGTTCTCCTAAGCAATTCGTCTGCCCTACGTTTGGCGTAGAGTAATTGTCTCCGCCCATTCCTCCAAAGTCCCTCTGCTCCCGCATGCAGCTCAAAGCGGTACATGAATGAAATTCCGAGACTTGTAACCGAGGTAAACCCTCCCTCCCACAATTGGTCAGTGCTGCAGGAGGAACTTCGTGATTGGTGGAGAGTCCGAGGAGGCGGGCGGGGGGAATTCCTATACCTCGGGTGCCCTCGCTTGGCATCGTTTCGCCCCGACCTCCTTTTTACGTCGATTTCTACGACTCGCCGCTACCGGGCCTGAGCGGATTCCTGCGGCGGCGCGATCCTCTGACGTTTTCTCCTCTAATAGGCCCGGAGCTGCGGCTGCAATTCGGAAGCCTAACTGGCCGCCCGCGCCTCCTCGGAGGTGAAGTGTACTGCGCTGATTGGCTGCGAGGCGCCGGCCGCGTGTGATGTCCCGAGCAGCGATTGGCTCTCGCCTGCTAGGGGCTTCTCTCCCGGGGACTCGGGACTCCCGGGAAGTGGACTGGCAGGGGAGGGGGCGAGCTAGCTGTAGCTCCGGACCGAGGAGACCCCGGTGTGAGGCGGCCTCTCAGCGCCGGGTGGGCTGGTGAGCCGACTCGGCGGCGGAGGAGTCTGTAAGGAACGCGTGGGCTAGGGACCGGCACAGAGGCCGGCACAGAGAAACCATGGCCCCGCAGAACCTGGGCACCTTCTGCCTGTTGCTGCTGTACCTCCTCGGGGCCGTGATCGCCGGGTGAGGAACAGGCACCCGCGGGCACGGGGCCCGTGAGTCGGTCAGTCTTGGCTGGGGTAGAGGGAGCGTTGCCAGACTGAGGGAGTGGAGAGGGGCGTTGCTGAGGTGAGGCGGTGGGGGCAGAAGAATGGCTGGTGTGGGCCAGGCCAGCGGGCTGGAGAGGAGAGCAGTGGGTGGCTCGAGTGAGAGGAGCTTAGGTCCAGAGGCCCTTAGAGCTAGAGTTGCCCAGAGGAGTGGGATTTGGATGCAGTGCCAGACACACTGTGGGGGTGGGGGTACTGCTGAGCTGGATGGAAAAGGGGACCATACCGTGTTGAGCCTGCATCGAGCCATCGGAGGGGCTGACATTAAAGTGGGTGGGTTATTTTGCGAGTCTGAGTGAAAATGTGAGAACAGGTAGGAAAGCCATGCTGGGACTAGAGGAAATTGGATTGAGGGAGCAAGGCAGACGCTTTGGAGAGTTCTTGAACTTCCCAGCTTCTTGAGATAATTGAACCTAAGCTGTCATCATGCCTCACTGTCTCTCTCCATGGTACATTCTTGAGAAGCTGAATAATCTTATGAGCGGGAAGAGCATTTCACCAACAGGTAGTGAGCTGGGATTCAAGGCCACCCACCTCACTTACGAATTATGTGACTCTGAAGGAACCACCTAAATTCTTATTTGTAACATGAGGGTAATAAGGTTCCTCCTGTAGGAAGGGAATAGGAGCACCTGAACTCTTAAGCATCCTTCCATCCTTTTAGATCCATGATCTTACAAGCCTGGTGACCACGGGATATGATCTGCCAGGCTCATATTTTAGAATGTGGGGAAATAGTAAAGTCTTAGCTTCTAACAATTCATAAGTTTCTCTAAATGGAGGAGGTGCTACTTAACAAAGCTTTAAAATTGAAAGTGCTTGTTATTTCTTAAAAGTTTTTTCCCCCGTGCACATCTGCTTAAACTTTGTTGTCTTCTTTATCTTGTGAAACATTTCAAATTTCTTAAAAATTAACTTCTAGGTAATGCTTGTTTTTCTTAGTATGTTTTTGTTAGTACTTAATTAAAGCAACACATACCCTAAGATATTTAAACAAATGTCAATATGACTACTGTTAATTCCTTAGCTTTAAACATCAGCCTTTTATAAAGAAGTCTTTTGGGAACTGTAATATTGATGCTAAACTATGCCAGTCATCTTTTCCCTGATTTTTTCTGAGCTGTTACTTAGCCATTTTATATTATTATTATAGTTATACTATTATATTGTTATTACATTACATTATTATTTTTGTATTATTCTAAGTGAGACTCATTCTTTAAACAGCTCTTTTGTTATTAATTTTAATGAACCTTTTGATTTAGTCCTTGTCATCAAGAGATGTCAGATGTTTGCAGATTTTTGGGAGGAAGCTAACGCATCTAACTTTCATGGAATCCCTTGGGAGTGACCATTTTACAAACTTCTACATGAAATGATTAAATGACTTTCCTAAAGTGGGACTAAGAGCTTATGGAATAATTTTCTCAGTGTGGTGGCTTATATCACCTGGCACCTCAATGCATTTTATCCCCACTACGTTTTAAAGTCACCATCGCTGCTACATTAGCGTGTCCATTGTGCACAACTTTCCCATCCCCTTTGTTGAGAAATGCATTTTCAGAATAACTTTCGGTGGCTCAGGTGACTCTGCCAAAAGGAGTAGGTGTTTGTGAGCATGTTTATTCATTTCATTCAATATATATATATATATATATATATATATATATATGTCTTCTATGGGCTACAGTCCCTGCTCTGAAAGTTTATTATACTCTGTTGTATCCATTGGCCCTTCTTGCAAAGATTCCTTTTGTAATTAATTTGGTTCAAGCATAGTCCCGTGCAAGGTGGTCAGTGGTCAGCCCTTATCTCCCACATACATATCATGCCATGTGTGTATTTGTAGCTTCTGAGACTTACAGGCTCCTGTATGTGGGCTTCAGCAGCTGTCTATAATTAAGACTTGACCATGACAAACTAGTATAACTACTAACAATGACTGCAAGATTGATATTTCCGCTTTTAGCAAAAAAACACACAACTCATACATCCAAATAGATGTTATTCTTTCTTCAGGACTCTTACTGGATTTTGGCTTAACCTCCATGTTAGCCTCTGAACTTAATTTCAGTCACTTCATGTTTAACATTTCAAACAAAGCTACTACTAGAACATTTATGCGATGTAATCTTGTAAAGAAAATCGCCCTTTGAGGTTGTCACTTGACCTTAGGAAACAGCCAGGAAACTTCTGTCTGTTACTAATAGAGGGAATGAAAAAGGAGAGTTAATTTGATTATACGGTTATTGGTTGAAAGTAACACATATGACCATAAATAATAGTTTTCTTGCCTGAAGATAGTTTTAAGAGAAGTATACCACAGATGTTTTGAATAATTTCAGCAAAGTTCAAAAAGTACATAGGCTGTCATTGTGATTGCTTCAATGTATAAGAACTCGTTACAAATTCCGAGGTTTCTCTTTGTAGTCATTCTTTTTTGTGCATCAAGTGTATATCTTCATTTTCCTACCTCTTCGCTCATTCACAGACCTAATGTAAAGGAAAAAATTTCACTTTGAAAAATGTAATGTATACTTCTTTAATGAAGTACCCTTTCCCTCTCCCTACTCCCCAGGCGAGATTTCTATAAGATCTTGGGGGTGCCTCGAAGTGCATCTATAAAAGACATTAAAAAGGCCTACAGGAAACTGGCCCTACAGCTTCACCCTGACCGGAACCCCGATGATCCTCGAGCTCAGGAGAAATTCCAGGATCTAGGTGCTGCTTATGAGGTGAGTCAGTAAAAAGGATGAAATAGGAATGAAACCTACAGTTACAGAAAAGACAGTGTAACACAGAGTAGCACTCCTTTCTTTCAGGTCACTTCTTTTTCAAAATAGACAATGGGTAAACGTAAAATCAGTGTTTGCTGTTATATTGTACATTAGCGTTAGCATACTGCCCTTTTCTGACTTTTCCCCAACAGTATTTGTTTTATTAAGGGGGGTCATGTTGAAAAAGATGAAAGAATGATTGATAGATTCAGGAGTAGACTGATCCTCAGTCGATCAGTTTGAGAGCTAGAGCCAGAAATAGAATCAAAATCTGAATGAAGATTGCAAATCCACATGCCCACGTGGACCAGACACACAGCGTGCAGGGCGGTTATAAGATAAAACATGACAGTGGCTACTCTGCCTCCATATTGGGATTCCCTATTAAAGGAACGATGAGGACTCTGACAAACTAAAGCCCTCTTGCCCCCTTTCAAGGGAAGCTGTTTTTCAACCCCAGCCAGTTTTTGCCATGTACAAATGGAAACATGGTGTTGCCATTTAAAAAAAAAACATGGTGTTTTTATTTTGAATTAAATGAGAAGTCATTTAATTTTTCAGGAGAAGTGCTAATCCAGATTTGTATGTACTTCTTTTGACTGGAACATTTTTGTAACTAATTTGATTTAAAGATTTCTTTTTTGTGCCGATCAAACAAAACACAGCTACAGTTTGCAATTTGCAAACTAATCTGGAGAGGAAGACACTTTCAATATCATCTCGTTTAATCTACACTAGGTCACCATAAAATATAGAGCTGGACATATTCTTATTTCCATTTTCTTTTTTTCATTTTTAATAACACTGAGGAATATTTGTTGAATGCTTAATAAATTATATACTATTTGAAAAACTTATACACAGACTCTTTCAACACTGTGGTGAAAAAATCTTATAAATAAGTTCTGATAATCTTTTGTCTATTTAAATTAGGAATTAGCTGTTTTTCTTTTTCTTTTTTTTTTTTTTTTTTTAATGTTTTTATTTATTTTTGAGACAGAGACCGAGCATGAGCAGGGGAGGGGCAGAGAGAGAGGGAGACACAGAATCCAAAGCAGGCTCCAGGTTCTGAGCTGTCAGCACAGAGCCTGACATGCTCTGGGGCTCAAACTCACGGACTGTCAGATCATGACCTGAGCTGAAGTCGGAGGCTTAACTGACTGAGCCACCTAGGTGCCCCAGGAGTTAGCTGTTTTTCATGTGCTGCAATTCACCTTTCCTCTAGAAATAGATTAAGAGATCAGGGTAGGGAGGGGTTCCAGGTTTAATGAGGTATAGTTGACAAAACTGTAAGATGTTTAAAGTGTATGTCATGATGATTTGATATATGTATATATTGTGAAAGGATTCTGCCCATGTAACTAACACGTCTGGCACCTCACTTGTCTCTTTTTATGGTGAGAACATTGAAATTCTGCTGTCTTGGCAGATTTCAGTTATACATTCCAGTGTCGTCATGCTAGTCACCATTGCTATTTTCTAGAAGGACACAGAAAAAAATAAACTCTGGAAGTTATGGAGCTAAAACTTTTGAATTCAAGTTAAATCCCTGGATAGTGAGAAGGCTGGAAACAAATCTGAAAAATACTTTAGTAGTCAGAAAAACCCAAAAGGAAGAGATCCCAAGGCCTAAGTTAAAGAATCCACTGACCTGAAACAGTGACTTATACCTAGGGGAAACATAGGCCTAATGGGGTCCCCCTTTTCCTGTTGATACCTTCAGGGATCCTGTAGGACCAAAATTCCTAACCTGGAACCCACAAATAAACTTGAGAGCGTTGGTGGATCCTCTTAAATTAGGCAGAACATTTTGTTTCTTGCTGATAATATAGATTCCATATTTTGCACTGTATTTCCCATGAATATTCCCATTGTTTGCTAAGAACCCAATAGTCCAAAATATTTTTTAGGGAAGCTGCTGCTAAGAATTTACCATGTTCTTTCAAGTCTACCATATTCTTTAGCTATGACCTAGGCAGGCTGTACATAAATCATTCATGAGATTGAAGATTATTTAACTCTAAGAACCTTTCTAGTCACTAGGTCTAATTTTCTTTTTTCTTTATATCATTCATTTGATTGCCTTTGGTCGGTAGATAAATTAGTGTTCATGAATCAAAATCCCAGTTAAGTTGAAGAGTATTTTGTGAATAGAAATTTGTCTTCTCTACGGAACTGGGGTTACTGTTGGCATTTTAATTAGTTGAGACTCTAGGTTGGTTGGCCAGTCAACTAAGAACCTTTCTTTCTTTTGAAATTAAAATAGCTTCTAAGACCATGGAATAAAATTGCATTCCTTAGAAGACAACTGAGGAAGAAGTGAATTACAATAGATAACTTTAAGGGCAGTTTTTTGGGGAGGGTTATTACAGAGACCTCTGCTGTCCGTAAAGAGGCTGACTTTAAAATAGTTTTTGTTTGGGGTTTTGAAATGGTGTTTCTTTTAGACCCATGTGTGGTATTCATTTCTTTGCAAGACCAGACCACAGTAGACTTGAAAGTAAAAATATTGAAACTGCAGATCACATGATGATAAGAATTTTGAGGTTTTGTGTTGTTGTTGTTTTTAAGTGAATTCTGCCCATTTCTACTTCCCTGAAGTAGCTTTTTTTTTTTTTTTTTTCCTTTTGAGGATATTTACCAAATATTCCTTTCCATGTGGTCTATCATAATGCTTTTAGTCAAGTACTCTGGTCACTTTTGGACTAACCCATCTGTCTTTCCTTTTAAGAGTGCTTTCTCTTGGGGCACCTGGGTAGCTCAGTCAGCTTAGGTCATGATCTCACAGTTCATGAGTTTGAGCCCCACATCAGGCTGTGTGCTGATAGCTCAGAGCCTGGAGCCTGCTTCAGATTCTGTGTGTGTGTCTCTCTCTCTGCCCTTCCCGTGCTCACGCTCTCTCTCTCTCTTTCTCTCTCTCTCTCTCTCTCTCTCTCTCTCTCTCTCAAAAATAAACATTAAGGGGCGCCTGGGTGGCTCAGTCAGTTAAGCGGCCAACTTCGGCTCAGGTCATGATCTCACGGTCCGTGAGTTCGAGCCCTGCGTCGGGCTCTGTGCTGACAGCTCAGAGCCTGGAGCCTGTTTCAGATTCTGTGTCTCCCTCTCTCTGACCCTCCCCCGTTCATGCTCTGTCTCTGTCTCAAAAATAAATAAATGTTAAAAAAAAAAAAATTAAAAAATAAACATTAAAAAAAGAAAAAAGAATGTTCTCTCTTATATACGCAATCTCTTTTAACATTTAAGATAAATTTAGAAAGATAAAATATTTTAGTGGCTCCTTACACATCATTCAGCCCTGAGCCAGAAGTGTGTCCTATTTATATATGCTAGTCAGGTCTTCCCTTTCTTTTGCTGAGTCAGCAAGCCCCATCTACTTCCAACCTCTTTTCCTGGGCCAGTGCAAGTATGGGTTTGAAATAACCCTTCAATCTGCTGTCTAAACAGAAGTTTTAAAATGACAAGGTATAAAGTTATTTAACTGTCAAAATTATATGTGTGCAAATACTTCAGATTTCTCTAAATAGATGGGAAGCTTTTTCTATCTCTCTCTCTCTCTTTTTTTTGGGGGGGGGGCATGTTGAAAGCAAATTTGAAAGAGTATGGAAGCTTATTTAGTTTTTATATTCTTCAAATGGGTCCAATCTTTTCAAGCTGTGAAATTGACCTTGAGCAGTCTTCATAGAGCAGTGTTTTGTTTTGTTTTTTACTTTCTGTAATTCAAACTCAGAAGATTACAAACTTAAACATACACATGTCAGAGAGCATTCTTCGACAAATGGATTTCTAGATACCGCCCAAAATAGAAAAGGGAATGTGAAAATAGAGCAGGATAGACCCTTCTGAAGGGCCATTTGATTCCCTTGACTTGTCAGTCTCCTAATGTGTATAACATGGAGGGGTATATATGATATGGACATGTAGGTAGGACTGAGCAGATTTTCATGCTGTCCTGATTTACTGCTTCTATCACTAATGGCAATCTGTCATAGTCCCATCCTAATTTATGGTTCAGAGAGCTACTGCCTCATACAGGTTAACTGCACAAGCACAAGAATCACACTGAATGGGAAGTAACCCTGAGGAATTCATCTCCCCTCTTTCCTGTTGCTGCCCTCACCTTCATAGCCACATTGCTTATCTCATATGGTTTTTATGTGACTAGGCGAATTTTGATAAATTGAAGACATGAGTTGAGCAGAGTAGAAGTTCCAAAATGAACAGTGCATCAAAGAATTCAGTCTGCTAAAGAAAATATAAACATGCCTTAATACATAGTGGAAACTGCATTCCACAAAAAACTTAGACCCAGTATCAGAGTTTAAAAAAAACATGAATGTACCTTCATCACATCTTGCCAACCCCTGCTCTTTTCCTCCACTGGCTTTTGTCCCCCAGGTTCTGTCAGACAGTGAGAAAAGGAAACAATATGATACTTATGGTGAAGAGGGATTAAAAGATGGGCATCAGAGCTCCCATGGAGACATTTTTTCACAGTAAGTAATTTGCCCATCTGCAAAGTATTTGTGTCTGAGAATGAATCATTCGGTCATTGTTAAAGATGTATCCCTGTTGCCTGCTTCAGAAGCTTTTGATGAAGAGTACAGCTCAACTGATTCTTGACCACAAGGTCAATCATCCTCCTCCCTGTGGGAATATACTCTTCTGTTTTCATAAAGCTCTAGAAAATACAGGTTCCTGTCCAGCCAACTGAATCAGTCAAGTTACCCTTGACAATGTTGGGGGCACTGTATGTTGTCCCCTCGCTGTCTTAGAATCTGCAAACCATTAATGAACTGAAATTATTTCTTATGAGCAGATAGAGAGCGAGAGATTTCTATTCCCATACCCAGAACTGCCTCTTTTTCATTCTATCAACAAGAGAGACAACTACAATAATCGGCATTGGTGGAAGGAATTAGAGTAGAGGCTTTTTGTCTCCTGTCGCACGTGGCTTTCCAGGAGTGCTGAGTGGCTGGGATAATAAACACCTTTCCCTCCCACTCTTTGAACCCCTCTTTGTTGAGCATTTGAATTTTTGTGTGCCCTGATGATGCCATATAAGATCTTAATCTGGGGTTTCAAATCAAGGTATAAACAAAAAGATGTTTGAGTATGCTTTTCTATGGGGAGAGGGTTTATTGCTTTCTTTAGATTCTTAAAGGGTTTTGTGAACCCTTTCCCAAAGAAGGTAAGAATCACTGTTGCACACAATAGTCTCCCCCATCTAGTATTTGGGGGTGACAGTAGATTTTTGTGTGGGTAATGTGGTTAGGAAATCCTTCTCTTCCCCAGGATTGATTTGGTTGTTTTAGCCTACTAGGAAGTGTCCCGTTCCCTTGACAATTAGAAGTGATACCTAGGGATGCCAGAAAGAGAGAAAACGCCATCTGTACCACCGCCCCCCCTCCTCAATCCTCCCTCTCTGTTTTTGTTGAAGTTTCAGGGAATCTATTCACCAAGGTTGGTTGGTGGGTGGGAAGTAGTTATCTAGCTGGCATCACTGTGCCAACATCTGAGGCTTCTTAACATCAAAAATTAACATTAAGATTAGAACACCTGCACATTTGAAGGTCATTGTATTAATTCAAAGTGATGCTTTTGTTACTTATAAAAACTGATTTTGATCTTGTAGAGATCAGAACGTCCTTTTTCTTAAGGTCCAGAATTGTACTAAGTCTGATGCTTTTTTAGTTTATTTAATTATGTACCCAAGAGTTTTGTACAGAACAGTAGCTTCTTTAATTAAAGCTAGTTTCTAAAAATTACACAAAGTGAACATTACAAGTGTTCAAAATTACCATTTGAGTCAGTATTACATGACTTTATATGTACTATGCCCTTTCTCGATAAGTCCATTATATCTTGATATTCCTTGATATTAAAACAGATTAGTAGGTCATTGATTATGCCCAACTTTGAATTCATGGATGCACTGTATGCACCGCATCATATGTCTGGACAATATGTAGTAAAAAGTAAAATTTTTCTGTGGGATATGGCAATACAGTTGTGTATGATGTATGACAAAAAATTGTGTGTGATGTATGACTCCAGTGTATTAAAAATGTCAGTTTTTATACAATATTATGTTGGTAGGACACAATATTGTATCAATGCGAAGAAAAATAATTGCAAGACATGAACTCTGATTTCTTTTCCTGATGATTTTTACACTTATCCACAGCTTCTTTGGAGATTTTGGTTTCATGTTTGGAGGAACCCCTCGTCAGCAAGACAGAAATATTCCAAGAGGAAGTGATATTATTGTAGATTTGGAAGTTACTTTGGAAGAAGTATATGCGGGAAATTTTGTGGAAGTAAGTTCCAACAACACAGCTATTCATATTAATTCCCAGAATTGTTCTTTTGACTAAAAGCAGGAAATCTCTGGGTACCTGCTCTGTCTTTCAGGGGTGGGGAGAGTGACCAGATGCACAGAATTGAGTTCATCATAATCCCAGGTTCATAATCCCATTGTTTCACGAACTCCTCACCCAGCCCAAGAACTAAATACAGCAAGACCATGTCCGTCTACCTCCACGTACTTCCCTATTCCATCCCCCTGCCTCCCCTTCAGAGGGAGCTCCTGTCCTGTGTTCTGTCTTTATTGTTCCCTTGGCACTCCTGTTTGTTTGTTGTATTACATGTACATGAATACCTGAGTAAGATATTGTTGTATTTTTATTGCTTTTGACTTCGTGTATGGTAGGATGCTATTTTTATAGTCTTTGGGACTGGCTTTTTTCACTATAGTGTCATCAAGATTGCTGCCTGTTGTTGCTGTAACATGTAATTCTGCTGAGTAGAATTTTATTGTGACCACGTTGTATCAGTAGGCACATAGGTTATTTCCAGTTTTTTTTTTTCCACTTCCCAATAGTGCTTTTGTGAACATTCTTATACACACATCCAGGTACATGTGAGCAAGAATTTCTCTTGGGTGCATATATGTGAGCGTGGAATTGCTGGGTAATATGAACCAACGTTCATTTGTACAAGATAATTCCGTATTGTTTTCTCAATTGATTAGTACCAGCACTTCCGCCAGCCAATTATAAGAGATCCTGTAGATTGCCACCTCTCTAAAACCGTGAATTGTTAGGCTTCTCAATATTTGCCTGTCAAATGGGTAAAAATGCTACCTCATTACGCTCTTGATTTGCATGTTCTCAACTAATTAGGATAAACTCTTTCATATGTTTGGTCTTTGTTGGCCATATGTGATAAAAATATAGCCTATCAGTTTGTAACTGGTGTGTTCATTATATCGAAGATTTGTTTAAATGAACAGAGGTAATTGATTTTAATGTGGCCAAATTTATCAGTCTTTTATGGTGAGTTTTTGTGTCTTGTGTAAGAAATTCTTCTCTGCCCTAAAATCAGAAAACGATTCACATAATATTTTCTACTAAAACTTCGGGATCTTTTAATTTGAGGTTATCTTTTTTTAGTCTTGGAAAATTTATCTCCATGTTTTCGGATATATAATCCTCTTTGTTGGCATTTCTGCCTCTATCTCCTAATTTTCTTATAAATATAAATATATAAGTGTATATATATATATTATATGTACATATATAATAAATATATATATATATATATATTTAATTCTGCTTCTTTAGCCTCCCCTGCTTTCTTCTAGAAGAGTGCCTTATTTGGGACTTCCAGCTCATTACTTCAGTCTTTAGCTATATCCATCCTAATAGTATCCCATTGCTGTGTTTTTATTTCAACTCGTATTTTTATACATAATATCTCTACTGGATTCTTACATTATTTCTTATTCTATTTCACTTTGCTGATGCCTTCCCTTATCTCCTTAAATATTACCATGCTTATTTTAAATTCTTGGTCTGTCTTCCCTAATACATTTGCTTAAAATATATGTTTTATCCAGTTTGTTGTCTTTTCTGGGGGGTGGGAGGTGGAGGGCATGTAGTCAGACCCCTCAGGTGTCTAGATGGTTTTTTGACCTTTGAGCTCATACTCCCTCCACCATGGGGATCAGCAACTTTCTTGCCCTGGGAGGGCATCTTGGGGCGAGCCCTTGCCTAGTGGTTCTAACTGTGTTTTATTTGTTTTCTGGGAGGGCTTTTTTCGTTCTTGTTTGCTGTCTGGGGTCTGTCTGTTTTGGAGGAGAGGGGGTCACCCAAACTTGTCCCAAGGCCGTTCAGGAGCAAGGCGACAGCAGAAAAGTCAACTGCTTTTCCCTGACACCTTCTCAGTGCCCCCTCTAGCCACCGCTGCCCCAAGATGCAGCCACCACGCTGCACACATACCGGTTCAGTACAGCCTTCTGTCTCTGAAGCTTTCTCACAAATTGTGTGTTATGATTATTGTTGCCTGGAATCGACGTCTTACAGTATTTCCAGGATTTGGGAGGAGCCAGCTGGTAGCCCACGTATATGTACCAGCTCGACAAGAAGCATTTTCTTTAGTTGTGGCTTCTGCTCTGAAGAGTTGAAAAAAGAGGACTGGACAATTACAGAGGATGCAGCTGTCTCGTCATACTGTTGTTCAGTCTGAAGGGTGAGAGAAAGGGCAGTGAAAGTATTTGGGCCGTCTCTCCTTCAAAAGCAAGATGGGTTGTTGGGTTGGGAGAAAAGAGGTGAGCCTGATTAACCCCCATGTTTCCTGCAGACCTGTTGTCTGCAGACATCACCGATATATACTGTGTACATCACTCTTTGCAGTTAGTGTGTCCCGAAACAAAAATCTATGTTGGTGACCTTGCTGTTTAAACGACTCTGTGGAAAATTCTTTTTCCGGGAAAAATTACCTTGAGAGAGAGCATAGTAGTTAAAAGCACGGACTCTGGAGCTAGACTGCCTGGTTTCGAACACTAGCTCTGCCATGTGCTAGTTATGTGACTTTGGTTGTGTTCCTGAACCTTTCTGTGCTTTCATACCCTCCCCTGTACAACGGAGACAGTAACACTACCTGCCTCATGAGCTGGTTGTGAGGACTGGATGAGTTCATACATGTAAAAGCGTTGCTTGCCTTGTAGTATGTGCTATAAAGTGTCTGCTCTAATTGCTGTTACTGTTGTCATTTATTCTGCTGACCTGGGCTTTCATATATTTGTAGGCTTTAAGGGATTTTTCTCCCAAACATTTGTGTCATCCTGCTGCCTGAGCACATGCCTTGTGATTCGATGTTTGGCTAACTAAACAGGCAAACACAGGAATACGTTTCTTCACGTGTACTGCTTCCCACATACCTTGAGCGATCGGCGTGTTTGATTGCAAGCAACTACAAAGAGATGATTATTGTGTCCCTTACATATTCAGTGTCTGAATTGAGATAACAGTGGGAAACAGCCCTGGATTGAGTTGCCTGAAACAAGGAAGTGTTTTCATTGGGTTTATCATAGGTAATGGTATGGTGGCAGCTAATATCAGCTTTTGAAGGCTGTGGTTGTTCTTCAGGCTGTGGTTTTGCTTTGCACGGCTCCGATTTCTTCAAGGATAGCAATTCTGTGAACTCCTTTAACTCAGCGGTGTTTTCTTGTGGCTCGGAAATGCCCATATCATACACGTTATTTTCTGGCCCTCTTCTGACTCCCCTCTCTCTTCTCCAGCTTCAGAATTTGAATCACTTAAGCATCCGTTTGCTTCATTCCTGTGGGGGGTCTGATTTGTAAGTCCACAGAGACTTCTGTTGGCGTCGGGTCTCCCTGAGGGGTAGCTTGCCAGAGAAGAGGAAGTTCTGGCATGGGCGTGTGTGCAGCCCTGATCAGTTGAGGAAACCAGAGGCTTTTTTACAGAGAGAGAAGCTGACGTTGTTTATGTGTTTCTAGGTAGTTAGAAACAAACCTGTGGCAAGGCAGGCTCCTGGCAAACGAAAATGCAACTGCCGGCAGGAGATGCGGACTACCCAGCTGGGCCCGGGGCGCTTCCAAATGACCCAAGAGGTGGTCTGTGATGAATGCCCTAATGTCAAGTAAGTGGAGCGCTTTCTTTGTTCCACCAAGAGACACTCGAATCATGTCATTTGTCTGATAAAATGCTAAGGTCTAGATCTAGATTTTCCCCTATCTTTCCATACCCTTCTTTCACACGCTCTCAAGTTCTACCAGAGGATGGAACAAAGACATGTACATTTTTATATTTCCCAAAAGTATTTCTTCTAAATATTGCCTTCTGTGTTTCTGAACTAATAAGCAGCACCCTTTATTTCTGAATATCCTCCTCAAATGTTAATGTTTCATTTTTCCCACTCAGAATATTAGAGCAGTCCTATATGTCTAGCTAACATTTCAGATTAGAGAAAGACTCTTTGCTGATTATGTTAGGAACACAACTATTTAAACAGTATGATATATATATATATATATCCTGGGATCCTGGGATCCTGGGATCAGGAAAGATATCCGATAGGACAAACTTTGCTGCTGATTCTTGATAAACATGACCATGTGGTTCCAGGTGCCCTTTATGTAAGTGTGAGTAGTTTACTCTGTTATTGATCACATGGCTCAAAGTAATCAGTCTACTGCAGGTTTCTTCGGAGGCAAGTTACAAGATTATGTAAGGTAGAGTAGCTTTGCCCTAGCTTTTGGCAAATAGAAGATGTAAATGGATCTCAGATGGCTTTGTCAACTAGAGGTACAGAACAGTCTTCCAAGAAACGACTCTGATAGAACAGAAAAAAAATTAATTATGTGTATCTGGGGTTTGGTTTGTATTTTCATTTTTTTTCTTTCTAAATTCTCTTTGTCTCAGACTAGTGAATGAAGAACGAACGCTGGAGGTAGAAATAGAACCTGGGGTGAGAGATGGCATGGAGTATCCCTTTATTGGGGAAGGTGAGATGTTGATATTGATGTTTTACTGTCCTCACTTTCTATTCCCTGGGTGCTTGTAAATGCCTCCCACCCCCACCTCACACCCTATCCTAATGGCCACATAGTAAATGCACATATCATGTCCCACAGTCTTTTGTCCGGTTTAAACCTTTCAGGACCTTCGTGGTTGTCCACGTTAAGCCATAGCATTACAGTTTATCTTTTGAATATAATGGCCAAACGTTACCACTTAGTAACTTTTTATCTAGTAGCCTAAGTTATATCAAAATTTAAGGTGTCCAGGGGTGCTGGGTGGCTCAGTTGGTTGAGCGTCCCAACTCTTGATTTCAACTCAGATCGTGATCTTAACAGTTTGTGAGACTGAGCCCCCACATCGGGCTTTGCACTGACAGCTTGGAACCTGCTTGGGATTCTCTCTCTGCCTCCCCTGCTTGTGCTCTCTCTCCCCATATAAATAAATAAACTTAAAAAAAATCTGTTTAATAAATAAAGAAATAGAGTGTCCAGACCTTAATGGATTAATTTTAACTCAGCAATGAAAGATGTGTAGCTCTACTTGACATTGATAAGATACTCTCAGACCTCCCCTTGAGGTTAAATTTAAAACTCCAAAAAAAAAAAAAAAAGAAGCTTTAAGACTTCAGGTTCAAGAAATCAATGAGTCTTTCTTTGTTTAGGAAACAGGTCAAGTTGTTTATTGCTGTGCCTGAGACACAGGTGATCTTTACTAATAATCCGAAACTTGATATAACCAGTTAGAGATACTGCTTTCATGGGTAGATTTGGTAGGCAACACCCAAGGTAATGGATTTGAAAAATTCTCTCAACTGCGGATAGATTTGCAGTGTTCAACTTGTGTGACTTACAACATGCCGTCATCTCTTCTGATTAGGTGAGCCTCACGTGGATGGAGAGCCAGGAGACCTGCGGTTCCGAATCAAAGTTGTCAAGTACGTGATCTGATTTTGGAGTCCCTCTCTTTAGCCCCCGCTTTTCAGATGAGTTAGATTAGAGAATCTGGATAGCCACCAGGACATGGCTAGACTTTTTCCTCTGTTTCATGCACTTAAATGCCTTAATGATCATTTGTAACTCTACAACAATACTAAAAATTAGGGGTTGGGGCCTAGGATTGAGCCATTATATATTTACTCACGACCTACAAATCCAAAAGATGTTGGGAGGAAAGAACTGATAAAACAAGTAAGGAGTTGTAATAGAGAGGCAAATACAAGTGGTATTCAAGGAGACCAGACCTGAGATTTCGACTGAGGAAGCATGGCACCATACAAGACTGGAGGACTCTACATAGAAAGAACCTTCTATTACATGATATGCAGTTTTTCTTCAGCATGAAGTGCCGCTTATACAAGAATTTTGCCTGGGACTCAAGCTTTCTTGTTTATTATTTCTCTCTTGTTACCACTTTGTTTTTGTTTTTTGATGAAGGATTAATATCTTTATTTTTTTTTTATTTAAATTTTAGTTAACATACAGTGCAATATTGGTTTCAGGAGTAGAATACAGTGATTCATCACTTATATACAACACCCAGTGCTCATCCCAGCAAGTGCCCCCCTTAATGCCCATCACCCATGTAGCCCATCTCCCACCCAGCTCCCTCCATCGACCCTCAGTTTGTTCTCTATCATTAAGAATCTCTTGTGGTTTGTTTCCCTCTCTTCTCCTTTTTCCCTCCTTCCCATATGTTCATCTGTTTTGTTTCTTAAATTCCACACATGAGTGAAATCATATGGTATTTGTCTTTCTCTGATTAATTTACTTTGCTTAGCATACTACATTCTGGCTCCATCCACATCATTGCAAATGGCAAGATTTCATTCTTTTTGGTGGCTGAGTAATATTTGATTGTGTGTGTGTGTGCGTGTGTGTATTGGAAGGCAACTGAGCACACCTTCTGCCAGGACCTACTAAAGGAAAGAAAAACCTGTGGGAAAGTGTGTGACCTGTGAAGTGGTGTATTGTCACATAGTTTATTTGAACTTGAGACCATTGTAAGCATGACCCCAACCTACCACCCTATTTTTACATACCCAAGTTCTAATAACTCTCAAATCCAGGGTTTTATTCAAACTCTGTTGAGGCATTTTACTAACTTCATTCCCTTTTTGGTCTGTGAGACACTTTAGAATTTTCTAACGGAGTTTACTGTTATTTAAAAATTTCAAGTTCTTTTCCACAAATGCCACCAGCAGATTATAATTTTATCAACAACACTATCTCCTTTTAATGCCACCAGACTTAGATCTGCATCATTCATGGTATAAATTTTACTCTTACAATATAATTACCATCTCTCTCTTAAAATGAGATCAGGTTAGCAAATGATATAACAGCTTTGTTGTTGTTGTTCTTGTTGTTTTTTCAAGACAAAGGCAAGCTTCCCTAAGCTTGAATTTATAGTTATTAAAAAAGAAAATAAATTTTAAAAAAAAGACAAAAAAATAATATCGTGGGCAATAAAAAATTATTTTAAACAAAACAAAAATACACAGACACATACACACACACACACACCCCTTCTTTATTCATCAGTTGATGGACATTTGGGCTCTCTCCATAGTTTGGCTATTGTTGGTAGTGCTGCTTTAAACATTGGGAGCATGTACCCCTTCGAATCTGTGTTTTTGTATCCTTTGGTTAAATACCTAATAGTGCAATTGCTGAATCTTAGAGTAGTTCTATTTTTAGTTTGTTTTTTTTTTTAATATGAAATTTGTGGTCAAATTGGTTTCCATACAACACCCAGTGTTCATTCTAACAGGTGCCCTCCTCAATACCCATCACCCACCCTCCCCTTCCTCCCACCCCCCATCAACCCTCAGTTTGTTCTCAGTTTTTAAGAGTTTCTTATGGTTTGGCTTCCTCCCTCTCTAACTTTTTTTTTTTTTTCTTCTTCCCCTCCCCCATGGTTTCTCAGGATCCACATAAGAGTGAAAACAATGCTATTGCTGGGTCATAGGGTAGATCTATTTTTAATTTTTTGAGGAACCTCCACACTGTTTTCCAGAGCGGCTGCACCAGTTTGCATTCCCACCAACAGTGCAAGAGGGTTCCCATTTCTCCGCATCCTTTCCAGCATCATCTCCTGATTTGTTCATTTTAGCCACTCTGACTGGTGTGAGGTGGTATCTGAGTGTGGTTTTGATTTGTATTTCCCTGATGAGGAGTGACGTTGAGCATCTTTTCATGTGCCTGTTGGCCATCTGGATGTCTTCTTTTTTAACGTTTATTTATTTTTGAGACAGAGAGAGACAGAGCTTTAACGGGGGAGGGTCAGAGAGAGAGGGAGACACAGAATCTGAAACAGGCTCCAGGCTCTGAACTGTCAGCACAGAGCCCAACGCGGGGCTCAGACTCACAGACCGCAAGATCATGACCTGAGCCGAAGTCGGACGCTTAACCAACTGAGCCACCCAGGCACCCCTGGATGTCTTCTTTAGAGAAGTGTCTGTTCATGTTTTCTGCCCATTTCTTCACTGGATTATTTGTTTTTTGGGTGTGGAGTTTGGTGAGTTCTTTATAGATTCTGGATGCTAGCCCTTTGTCTGATATGTCATTTGCAGATATCTTATCCCATCCCATTGGTTGCCTTTTGGTTTTGTCGATTGTTTCCTTTGCAGTGCAGAAGCTTTTTATCTTCATGAGGTCCCAATAGTTCATTTTTGCTTTTAATTCCCTTGCCTTTGGAGATGTATCAAGTAAGAAATTGCTGCGGCTGAGGTCAGAGAGGTTTTTTCCTGCTTTCTCCTCTAAAGTTTTGATGGTTTCCTGTCTCACATTCAGGTCCTTTATCCATTTTGAGTTTATTTTTGTGAATGGTGTAAGAAAGTGGTCTAGTTTCATTCTTCTACATGTTGCTGTCCGGTTCTCCCAGCACCATTTGTTAAAGAGACTGTCTTTTTTCCATTGGATATTCTTTCCTGCTTTGTCAAAGATTAGTTGGCCATCCTTTTTGTGGGTCCAATTCTGGAGTCTCTATTCTATTCCATTGGTCTATGTGTCTGTTTTTGTGCCAATACCATGCTGTCTTGATGATTACAGCTTTGTAGTAGAGGCTAAAGTCTGGGATTGTGATGCCTCCTGCTTTGGTCGTCTTCTTCAATTTTACTTTAGCTATTTGGGGTCTTTTGTGGTTCCATACAAATTTTAGGATTGCTTGTTCTAGCTTCGAGAAGAATGCTGGTGCAATTTTGATTGGGATTGCATTGACTGTGTAGATAGCTTTGGGTAGTATTGACATTTTGACAATATTTATTCTTCCAATCCATGAGCACGGAATGTTTTTCCATTTCTTTATATCTTCTTCAATTTCCTTCATAAGCTTTCTATAGTTTTCAGCCTACAGATCTTTTACATCTTTGGTTAGGTTTATTCCTAGGTATTTTATGATTCTTGGTGCAAGTGTGAATAGGATCAGTTTCTTTATTTGTCTTTCTGTTGCTTCATTATTAGCGTATAAGAATGCAGCTGATTTCTGTACATTGATTTTGTATCCCGCGACTTTGCTGAATTCATGTATCAGTTCTAGCAGACTTTTGGTGGAGTCTGTCAGGTTTTCCATGTATAATATCATGTCATCTGCAAAGAGTGAAAGCTTGACTTCATCTTTGCCAATTTTGATGCCTTTGATTTCCTTTTGTTGGCTGATTGCTGATGCTAGAACTTCCAACACTATGTTAAACAACAGCGGTGAGCGTGGACATCCCTGTCGTGTTCCTGACCTCAGGGGGAAAGATCTCAGTATTTCCCCATTGAGGATGATATTAGCTGTGGGCTTTTCATAAATGGCTTTTATGATGTTTGAGTATGTTCCTTCTATCCCAACTTTCTTGAGGGTTTTTATTAAGAAAGATGCTGAATTTTATCAAATGCTTTTTCTGCATCGATTGACAGGATCATATGGTTCTTTTCTTTTATTAATGTGATGTATCACATTGATTGATTTGCGAATGTTGAACCAGCCCTGCAGCCCAGGAATGAATTCCACTTGATCATAGTGAATAATTCTTTTCATATGCTGTTGAATTCAATTTGCTAGTATCTTATTGAGAATTTTTACATCCATATTCATCAGGGATATTGGCCTGTAGTTCTTTTTTTTTTTTTTTTTTTTTTTTTTTGCTGGGTTTCTGTCTGGTTTGGGAATCAAAGTAATGCTGGCTTCATAGAATGAGTCTGGAAGTTTTCCTTCCCTTTCTATGTTTTGGAACAGCTTGAGAAGGATAGGTATTATCTCTGCTCTAAATGTCTGGTAGAATTCCCCAGGAAAGCTGTCTGGTCCTGGACTCTTATTTGTTGGGAGATTTTTGATAACTGATTTAATTTATTTGCTGGTTATGGGTCTGTTCAAGTTTTCTACTTCTTCCTGTTTGAGTTTTGGAAGTGTGTGGGTGCTTAGGAATTTGTCCATTTTTTCCAGGTTGTCCAGTTTGTTGGCATATAATTTTTTATAGTATTCCCTGATAATTGCTTGTATTTCTGAGGGATTGGTTGCAATAATTCCATTTTCATTCATGAATGTGGTAATTGCAGGGGATTTTAATACTCCACTTACAGCAATGGATAGATCATCTAGACAAAGAATCAATAAAGAAATAAGGGCCCTGAATGATACATTGGATCAGATGGACTTGACAGATATATTTAGAACTCTGCATCCCAAAGCAACAGAATATACTTTCTTCTCAAGTACACATGGAACATTTTCCAAGATAGATCACATACTAGGTCACAAAACAGCCCTTCCTAAGTATAAAAGAATTAAGATCATACCATGCACACTTTCAGACCACAATGCTATAAAACTTGAAATCAACCACAGGAAAAAATCTGGAAAACCTCCAAAAGCATGGAGGTTAAAGAACACCCTACTAAAGAATGAATGGGTCAACCAGGCAATTAGAGAAGAAATTAAAAAATATATGGAAACAAATGAAAATGAAAATACAACAATCCAAATGCTTTGGGATGCAGCAAAGGCAGTCCTGAGAGGAAAATACATTGCAATCCAGGCCTATCTCAAGAAACAAGAAAAATCCCAAATACAGAACCTAACAGCATACCTAAAGGAACTAGAAGCAGAACAGCAAAGACACCCCAAACCCAGCAGAAGAAGAGAAATAATAAAGATCAGAGCAGAAATAAACAATATAGAATCTAAAAAAATCTGTAGAGCAGATCAATGAAACCAAGAGTTGGTTTTTTGCAAAAATAAACAAAATTGATAAACCTCTAGCCAGGCTTATTTTTAGTTTCTTGAGGAGCCTCCATACTGTTTTCCAGAGCAGCTGCACCGGTTTTTATTCCCGCCAACAATAGAAGAGTTTCTCCGTATCTTCACCAACACCTGTTGTTTCTTGTATTGTTAATTTTAGCCATTCTGACAGGTGTGAGGTGGTATCTCATCGTGGTTTTGATTTGTATTTCCCTGATGATGAGTGATATTGAGCATCTTTTCATGTGTCTGTTAGCCATCTGGATGTCTCCTTTGGAAAAGTGTCTGTTCATGTCTTCTGCCCATTTAATTCACTGGGTTGTTTATGTCTTGAGTGTTGAGTCTGATAGGTTTTGATCTGATAGATCTTCATCAGATAAGTCATTTGCAAATACAGTAAAACCTTGTTCTGGAAACATACTTGTAATCCAGAGCACTTGTATATCAAAGCGAATTTTCTGTAGTCTAATTACTCGTAGTTTTACTTATGTGCTTTGCCTTCTGATGTTTCTAAGCTCCTTAAACATAGGGTATAATAAATTTTACACAACTTTATATTTTTCAGTTAATACTATCCACAGAGGAATGTCTAGTAAATGCCTGTTGTTTCAAAGAGTGGTATTCATCCTTTCCCAAGATTTTTCTAAAAACCCTTTGAATGTTTTCCAAAGATGGAAGTCTTTTATTTTTGCCTTGTTCTGTTTTTAGGCACCCAATATTTGAAAGGAGAGGAGATGATTTATATACAAACGTGACAATCTCACTAGTCGAGTCTCTGGTGGGCTTTGATATGGATATTACTCACTTGGATGGCCACAAGGTAAACAGACCATTTTCCTGCTTCCTCCATGTGGATGGTTTTGAGATTATGTGTTTGGTTTTTCTTTTTATGTGGAAAACCTATTTCTTTGGCTTTCAATGCCCTGATGATGGTTCCCTGTCCCTTTATCCTTGCTGCCGTGCTGAGCTGTGACATGAACTCTGGGCACCAGTGTTCACTAGAAGCCGTGTGTCGTACTTCAAAAGTACCCATCCTACTCCAGCCCATTCCCTTTTGCTTTCTAGGTACATATTTCCCGGGATAAGATCACCAGACCAGGAGCCAAGCTATGGAAGAAAGGAGAAGGGCTCCCCAACTTTGACAACAACAACATTAAGGGCTCTTTGATAATCACTTTCGATGTAGATTTTCCAAAAGAACAGTTAACAGAGGAAGCAAGAGAAGGTGAGCGGTCTAATGAGAGAGAGAGTACGTGCGTATATGTGGTATATGCATATGAGAACAGCGGTTAAAAAGGGGCAATAAAAACAAAACTCTCCAGTGACATCATGCATCAACCACTAACCCTACTGCAGACGGAACTAGGAATTGGACTTGACTTTCTGTAAAAGACATATTCAAAATTCTTCTGTCACTGTGTTAAAAAAAAAAGGTTGGGTGTGCTGGGCTTTAAAACTTGGGGTGTCTGGACCAAACTGTAGAGGGAAGGGTGAGGTATACATTAGAAGGCCTAGAGGCCTTAGGATGGTGTCTGCGATGGCTGATGAGGGAAGGGCCCAGTTGGTGTGTCCTAAATAATAAGAGGAAAGAGAACGGTGGAAGAGGTCAAAACTGAAAAGAAGACAAAGAGGAGGGAATGGAAGACAACTGAAGAGCTTTCTTTCCATTTTGATGGCCTCTTCTCACTTCTCATTTGGTAGGGCTTTGTGGGATTATGTGTGGTATGTGTGCTTAAGCACCAGAAAGTCATGAGGGGCTGTCTTGGACTTACATGTGCGTGTGGGGGGTGAAGGTATCCACATGCAATGAACTTGAACAATTCAGATCCGTTGTTGTCATGTGGCCTTTTGTGAGCCTCTGCGTGAAACATGCTCTTCGAACTCTACAGAAGTGACATTTTTGTTGATGGAATCATTTGTTCCTTCTTTCTTCAGGTATCAAACAGCTACTGAAACAAGGATCAGTGCAGAAGGTATACAATGGACTGCAAGGATATTAAGAGTGAATAAAATTGGACTTTGTTTAACATAAGTGAATCAGCGATATTTATTATCAACGGGTTTTTGTGTGTGTGTGTGTGTGTTTGTTCTTATTTTCAATATGCAAGTTTGGCTTAATTTTTTTCTCCTGATGATTGTCATGAAATGAGCAAGAGGGTTTAAGAATTTGTCCATTTGTATTCAGAAAAGAATGACCAGCAAAAGGTTTAATAATACCTCTCCCTTTGGGGATTAATGTCTGGTGCTGCTGGCTGAGTTTCAAGAATTAAAGCTGCAAGAGGACTCCAGGAGCAAAAGAAACACAATATAAAGGGTTGGAGTTCATTGTTAGCTGTTTCATTCAAAATGCCAACTGGAGAAGTCTGTTTTTAAATACATTTTGTTGCTATTTTTTTCTTGACTCCTGTTTCTTGTTGGTTTAGCTACACTGTTGTCCTTCCATCCCATCTGGTCACTTTCCCTTGATCTACCCTGTGTCCCCCTGGGCTCCTGCGGGCTAGTCGGCTTGACCTCCCATCAGCCAAGATGGACCCACAAACCTGCAAAAAGGGTGGTAATGATCCAGTCCCCATACCCAATTAAACGCACATAGTATCTTCTAGACAGGAGCTTGAAGAAACTGAGTAGAGACTGGGGTACAATTGTCCCTGAGAAAATACATTTCCTCTCATTTCATTCGGGAATAATCTGATATGGATACCTTACTGTTTAAAAGTACTTTTCACATACATAATCTCTGTTGACCTCATGATTAAAAAGCCTTCGGTTTGTGTTAGGAACCAGGATTACCATTGGCCCTAAAAAATGCGTGTGACCTGCAGATTACTTTTGCCTCCCCAGGTGGCCTCTGATTCAGTGGCACACGACTTGAGTCGACTTGGTTTTTGAATATCCTTCACTTTTCTGCAGCCCCGTCACACTAGTTTTCATATACTTGTGGACTGCACGGTTCCATAGAGTGGGACAATTTCTGTTGTGTGTGCGGAGCTGCCTTCCAGCCATCCGTGTCGTTCCAGAAGCACTCCCTCCTTTGTCTCTTCAGCAGCCAGTGATACTATTTGCTTTTGCATTGCATTTTGCCCCCGATTTACAAAAATGAGCGGAAAAGGGGAAAAAAATGAAAACTTCATCAGCTCAGTACAGCTAACAAGGTGAGAAGCAGCAGCACACTTTGACAGGTACTATTTGGACCTGAGCACAACTCATGTTCACTTATGCAGGAAAAGGACAAAGTTAAGAGGCTTATTTGAAATGCTAGAGATCTTAGAATTCAAATGAAACCACATAAATACATATAAAGTTTAGTGGACTTTTTGTACATTTGATGTTCATTATGTACTGGGTTGTACATTATGTTCATTATGTACTGGGTTGTCCTAGTTGAGCATTTTTTTAGGAATAAACCAACATTTTACATTTTTAAAAATAACTTTTATTTATATTTTATTATTATTAGTTATTTTAAAAAATGTTATTTTGAGACAGTGCAAGCAGAGGAGGGGCAGAGAGAGATGGGGAGAGAGAATCTCAAGCAGGCTCCGCATTGTCAGTGCAGAGCTCGACACAGGGCTCAAACTCAAGAACTGTGGGATGGTGACCTGAGCTGAAATCAAGAGTCGGACTCAACCAACTGAGCCACTCAGGCACCGCTCCCTTACACTTCTTAGCCCAAGAGAACTCCTGATCGTTATCTGCACTGGCTCATCCTCCTCTTTCTAAGATTTTTGCAAGAGTCAGTCACATGGTAAGAGCTAGAGTTACTAGTCTTGGCTAGAAAGACCCCATAGAGATTGTGTTCTTGCTACAAATAACGTTAACGGGGCCTTGTCACACCTGTTAATCCATGGTCCAGACAGCCACGATTTGAGAAGTTAAAAAAGAATATTCTTTTATCATTTGACTCTGAGCTTTAGTTCACTTTAAGTGCTTTGTCTGAAGCACCCTGTAATGTGGAATGATTTGTATCAAAGTTTCACAGATTTTCTTGTTACAAACCGTTGGAGCAGAATGGTGGAGGTAGAGATGTGGGGAGATCTTAAAACCAGGCTCCAAAGCCCGAGCTTTTAGCACTATGGTATAAATTTTTTCCCGGATGTTAATGTCCCAAAATGTCCCTGAGACAGCTGGTTCCCTACCAAGTAGATAAGCGTCTGTCCAGGACCGTTGCAGGGAGGGTTCTTAGGCTTGGGAGATTGTAGCAATCATGTGTGCTGCCTTGAAACCAGAAGATTCTATGTATTACAGAGTTTCCAACTGAAGAACACTGAAAACTGTCTTCTTAGTAAAAAATATTTATCGAGTGCTTACTATGGGCCAGGTTCTGTTAAAGTACTTTATACAGATGAGCTCATTAATATGAAAGAGAGACTGTGACCTTCAGTATCCAGATGAGGAAGCCGAGTTACATCTCACAGCTTAAAAGTGGGGGGGCCAGCATGCAGAGAACTTGATCAAAGGGGATGCAAACCCAAACTGTCGCAAAATACCACACTGAGTTTTTCATTTCTCTGGTGGCCTTTGAAGCACAAACTTTAGGGTCTGAAGTTTCAAGCAGAGACCTTATCACTGTGGCTCACTTTCAGGAGGAACTGGCTTAGCAGTAGCCATGGGCTATTAGCCAGGGGCATGTCGTCCCTGGGATTTGGGTGCAGCATCTGAATCCAGAGTGATCGTGGAATGTCAGACTATCCGGCCAAACTCTGGCCAATTCCTAGAGTGCACAGATAATCTTTTATTTAACTCTTGCTGTGGAAAGAGTTAAATTAATGACTTAGACTCAGGTCCAGGAAGAAGACACTTTGATACCCCCCCGCCCAGTTGCCCAGAAAGCAGTCTGTGAATCTAAGCAGTCTGCTCAAGTGCGATCGTGCTTCACCCCAAGTCTGCAGTTCTGAGTCCAAGTGTGGACTGCACAGTGAGACTTTGGATTCCCTGCCAATTAACAGCTCAGCTCTGTGACTCCAGACAAATAGCTTAACCTCTTTGAGCTTCAGTCTCCTCCCCTACCTCATATTACGACCATTAAACAACATGATGTATTTGAAACTTACCACAGTACCTGCTATGTAGCAAGCGCTCTTTAAATAGTAGTTATTGCTATGAGCTGAATGTGTCCTCCCCCCAAAAATTCATCAGTTTTAGACCTAATCCCTAGTATGATGGTATTCAGAGGTGGGGCCCTTGGGAGATAATTAGGTCATGAAGGTGGAGCTCTCAGGAATGGAATGAGTGCCCTTATAAGAAGACACGAGAGAGAGACGATCCCTCCACCACAAGAGGACACAACGAGAAGACAGCCATCTGCAAATCAGGAAGCACGCCCTCACCAGACACTGGATCTGCCAGCACCTTGATCTTGAACTTCCCAACCTTTAGAACTGTGAGCAATAAATGTTTGTTGTTTAAAGCGTCAGTCTATGGTGATTTGTCATAGCTGCCTAAGCTGACTAAAAGTTTTTATTGCCGTTCTGTAATATATGTGATTGAACAGTTTTTGAAGCAATTTGCATTTCTGGTAAAACGTATATATTTTTTAAGTTTATTTATCTTGAGAGAGAGAAACCCTGCACAAGCAGGGAAGGGGCAGAGAGAGAGAGAGAGAGAGAGAGAGAGAAAGAATCCCAAGAAAGCTCCCTGCTGCCGGCACAGAGTCCGACATGGGGCTTGGGCTCACGAACCGTGAGATCATGACCTGGGCCAAAATCAGAGTCAGATGCTTGACTGACTGAGCCACCCAGGTGCCCCAAACATCATATTTTTGGAACGCTAACAGGTTGTCTGTCCCCAGTGTCCAACAGGGTGAAACATTCATTGACCTGCACATGTGTGGATTTCTGGCCTTGTGACAACCCTCTCCCCCCATATACACTCACTTTGGGAAAAAACCAAACAGGGCAACTGCCGAAGGATTTCTGCAGAGACCAAATGGAAACTGTCACTACTTTCTCAGTTGGCTCCAGGCACAGAAAGTCCGGAATGTGCCAGGAGGACATGTACTAAATATGAAAAGGGGGGAAAGGGAAAAGCAAAGCAACCCCAGAAACCCCTTAGTCTCAGGCGAACCAGTATGGTCGGTCGCCCTAAGGTCCAGCATTGAAGGGGCATCTTGCACAGAAGCCCCTACGGCCCATGTCATTTATGTCACGGGCCAGTGCAGAAGGGGCTGGGAGGGCTAGAGCCAGGCTGCATCCTGAGAATGTTCTCTGAAGAAGGAATCCATGAGAAATGTGCAAAGAGGCCCAGAGGAGCAGGGCCAAGGTGCAACTATTACAGCGTGGGCAAGGGCAAGGGCAGACCTTGGGATGCCACTCCCAGGCCTGTTCAAGATGGTCATGCATCTGAAAACAACATTCCACCTTGGATGATTATATAGGGAGACAGGGAGAAAGTTATTTTCTTTGGTAAAAGTTATATATTCACCTGAGCTATGACATTGAAGATAAAGGAATTATGGCATATACCAATGATATGATTAAATTGTAAACTTTGTGAACTTCTCTGTCTTTCATGTCACAGTTTTCCATTTCTTTTAATAAATAACTTTATCCATTTATGCTAAGAATATAGGCCACTCTTTTTTTTAATATTTTTATTTATTTTTGAGAGAGACAGAGCATGAGCAGGGGAGGGGCAGAGAGAGAGGGAGACACAGAATCCAAAGCAGACTCCAGGCTCCGGGCTGTCAGCACAGAGCCCGACGCAGGGCTCGAACCCATGACCTGTAAGATCGTGACCTGAGCTGAAGTCGGATGCCTGACCACCCAGGCGTCCCGAATATAGGCCACTTCTGTGGGGCCGGGCTTACAGTCATCTAAAAATCTCTTTTATATTATTTTTTCTGGTTGTATGTTGGTGCAATTCTCGCCCTTTTGTTTGCTTTCTTCTCTTTTTATTTCTGTTTGTCTGGTTTTTGTTTGTTTGTTGTGGGGCTATTTGTTTTGTGGTCTGGAGCCAGGCATCTTCTTAAGACGTATATTAACGGTAATAAAATGCGTTAGCTGTTTCTGTGAATAGTGAGCGGTATTGTGTTTAGAATTGCCGCCTACTTCGTCTACTGACAGCAAGCCACGGCCAGGCCAGCGAGCTGGTCTCAGAGGCCCAGTCACACCCCGAGTTTGCAGACGCAGTTTACAAAGACCCTCCAGAGGGAAAGCCCAGCACCCGCAAGGCTTCTTTATTTCCACGGGAGGGCGCTGTGGCACTTCCTGAGGACTAAGGGGTTGCCTGCGAAAATTTGGACTGATGGCTGCCAGGTTTCCAGTTGGTTCGAGGGTCTTTTTAGCTCTCCGGCCCTGTGTGCTCTTGTGAAGCCTGGGAAAAGCCCACTGGTGTCTGGTGTAGAGAGGGAGTGGGCAAAATTATGTTGAGGGAGAGAAAGAGCTGGATTGTGGAAGACTTCACGGACTTAATTTGGTGTAAAAACAATGAGGGCTAATTGCAGACTTTGTCAAAGGGAAACTGGAGAGGAAAACATTATTGATTACACATTTATTAAGCGGCTACTGTATACATGAACTTTGGAGGCCCTGGGAACCCAGTGATGGCCAGGGGCCAGCCGCTGCAGAAGGAGCCCAGCCAGTGCAGGGTGGGGGTGCAGACTTGTTCCCTCCACAACACCCCCACGGACCCCTCAGCTCAGACTCTTTGCCAACACAGAGCTGCAGGGAGGCTTGGCAATCTAGTAGGGTGTGGGCACGCAAGGAAGCACCTTGGGCCACCCCTGGTCCAGCGTTTGTTGAAGACGGTCCCGGTTCATGGGAAGACCCTTCCTAATGACATAATGACGCGCTGGATCCAGCGTGGAGCCATTTCCTCCACTCCTGGAGCATGGCCTCCATCACCTTCCCCCTCCCCATCCACACACCTTCTTTGGAGACGTTACGGTGCGCCTCTCCTGTGTGTGGCACAGAGCCAGACCCTGCCACTGCCTTTCATGGCACAAAAACTACCCCCTCGGCATCATGGCTATTCTCCTCACCCCAGCAGGGAAACTGGCCCCGGGGCGTTAGTGACACCATCAGAGCATTGGAGAGGAGGTAGAACTGAGGCCTGCAGGCACGTGTGGGTTACACTGCCACTCAGGGGCCGTTAGACCCCCTACCCTGCACCCTCCTGCTGTGCCTCAGGGTATGTGGTCAATAACTTTTCCCTGGACTTGTCTTTGAGCTCACGGACAGAGGACATATTGAATAACAAGCTGACTTTAGACCTACATTTTATTACATCAGAAAGCAAATCAACCTTGAACTGTTAGTTTTGGATTTTATACAAAGAGATAATGCTGCCACCCTCTCTCTCTCTCCAATCTCCCAAATTACGTGTGGTCTCTGTTGGTTTATACTTTCTGGGGTAACCGTTTCCTATTCCTTCTTAAATGCGATGCTCCCAAATGGCTTTCGTTGAACGTCACGTTCTCTGTTCCTGTCTCCAAATATACCCTCTGTTAGCGATTTACAGTGAGTGGACATTGTTTTCCAACAGTGATCGAACGGGGGCACGTGGGTGACTCTGTTGGTTAAACATCCAACTCTTGATTTCAGCTCAGGTCACAATCTCACAGTTTGTGAGTTCAAGCCCTACATCGGGCTCTGAGCTGACAGTGAGGACTCCTTGGGATTCTCTCTCTCTCCCTCTCTCTCTGCCCCTCCCAGCTCTCTCTCCCTCTCTCCAAATAAATAAACATTAAAAGATTTAAAAAAAAAAAAAAAGAACAATGATCAAATGACATAGGTTCAATGAGAGCAGTACCGCCTGCCCCCAGGCACTGCTGGCCCTCGTCCTGGCACCCCTAACTGCTGGACACTGCCCTCTCCCGCCTCAGTGATGGTTGTGGGGCACCTAGGGCCACAGTGACTTCTGTGCAGACAGTGGAGGAAGATCTCTTTGCTCTTCTGTGTTACAGGCTGTCAACAGGCATCAAAACAGAAATGCTTGAACTTCCTGAGGTCTTCTGAGGACAGCCTGTCTTCAGTTCTTTCTCATAATAGGGCTTAGATAATGAGTTCAAAGCAGGGCAAGGCAGGAGACAAATCTAAGTAACAGACAATATTTTATTGTTCCCTTTGACCACGGGGGAGGCTTTAGTACCAGGCAGGCCTTCCAGGCCTGGCTCTATTCCAGGGAGGTGGGTTCTGCCCCCGAAGGCCCCCCACCCCCTCTTGCAGATGGTGTCCTGGTGTCTGTCCAGCAGTCTTCAGACACACGGCAACACCGCCTAGGAGGAGGTCAAGGCTCTGGGACCACACAAAACCTCCTAGCTAGCTATGTAGCTCTGTCCCATTTAACTTAAGGGGGGAAGCTCCAACTTTTATGTTTTTTCCAACTTTTAGAAACCACGCGACATTTGTATTGGAAAAGAAAAATCAAAATCATGCATACATACACATATGAAAAATTAAAGCCTGTTGACCAAGCAGCGAACTTTAGTACTTATGCAAATCAAGTTGCAATACAACAGAATGTATATTGGCATTGTCATTCATGATCCATGTTTAACAGAAATAAAGTTTCAAATGCAAATTTTAGGACAGTAAGCTCGAGGAAGAGACTGTGAGATGTTCAAAGGAAAATTACATTTTTCCTTGCATGTTGTCCTTCATCCGTGTTGCCAGGGTATGACTATAGGTAATTTTCTAGGTGCCAACACCTGCTGGACCACTCTAGGCTTCTGGGTGGGGCAACCCACCACTATGGAATGAAATGGGGGGCCCATGGCCACGTGGGGTAGTGGGCAGAGGACAAGATGCAGACCCTGGTGAGAATTCAGCCTCCAACATCTGCCTGCTATGCAAATCCCTACACAGAATTTGCATTTAAAAGACAGAGAGGAGGCACTTAAGGGGATTCCAGATTGAATTTTTTCCTGGTCTATATTTGATCTATTATTTTACTTAAGTATTTTTTTAATGTTTCTTTATTTTGAGAGAAAGAGAGTGTGAGCGGGGGTGGGGAGAGCAGAAAGAGAGGGAGAGAAAGAATCCCAAGCACTGACAGTGCAGAGCCTGATGCAGGGCTTGAACCCACAAACCGTAGGATCATAACCTGAGCTGAAATCAAGAGTTGGATGCTCAACCAACTGAACCACCCAGACGCCCCTTATTTAAGTATTTTTATTTTTATTTCAATAGCCATACTTCTCAATTAAGAATTTCTATATGATGGGGCACCTGGGCAGCTTAGTCAGTTGAGGTCTGACTCTTGATTTCAGCTCAGCTTATGATTCCAGGGTCGTGGGATCAAGCCCTGCATCTGGCTCTGTCCTGAGCGTGGAACCTGCTTAAGATTCTCTCTCTCTCTCTCTCTCTCTCTCTCTGCCCTCTCCCCTGCTCAAGTGCACTCTCCCTCTCTCCAAAACAAAAAAAGTATACAATTTTTTTTAAATTTTAAAAAGAACCCCTATTTATTGATAGTTCACCGTGTACCACCCGAGGTGGAGAATTTGCAAATGTTCTCACTAAATCCTTAGCACATATCTACTAGCCAGGTTTTATTGCCCATATTTCACAGATGAAGAAACTAAGGCATAGCAAGATGAAATCTCTAGTTAGCTCACATAGCTAATAAATAGTCCAGGGGTCAGTTCTGACTCCGAGTGCGGGGCTCCTACTCATGCCAAGCTGCTCCCATTCCTTCCTCCCTACCCATCCCATCCCTCTCCATCTTACTTACCCTTACCTTCCTGCTAATATGCATCCTGACGCTGCCTCAGTCTCCATTACAATCTGAGTCCTGGAGGCTCAATTGTTGCTTAATGTGCTGAATGATGTGGCTGCCTGTTGCACAATCCCAGCATGGAAAGAGAAAAGTGCCCACATTACCTGCCCTGGCCCTGTGATTGGCACCCTCTCTATTTCAAGCTGTCGCCTTCTAATGTTCTAACAAGAACGCCAGAAGCAACGACGTTCCACATCCCTACATGTTTTCTAGAGATCACGTAACAAGTAGTGAAGACATGCTACCAGCTGAGAGCCTTGTTAGATTCAAGACGAATGGAGACTTGGTCCCCTCTTACTGGTCTTCCACTAACTAGCCTCATACATTTTCCCTCTCCACTTTTAAGAAGTCTAATCAAGGCAATCTATGGAGAAGAATGTTCTCTCTGTTTTTTAGTCTCATTGTAACTCCTTTTGAGAGTCCAGGTAAGTCTTTGGAAACCAGGAGAAATCCTCCCGTCCTATGAGTGGCAAGTGGCCTATGTCACTATCTACTAATTCCTGAATTGCCCTTCACCTGTGCATATACAAGTTTGCCTCCACTCAGATCGCTGTGACCCCCCAGTGACAAGATGATTCATCCTATTTCTAACCACTGGTGCCAGACTTGCCTATTCAATAAGATGATGAAGTGGTCTCAAAACTAAGACACCTGAGAAGTACCTGAAGAAAGAGATAACAGAGGTCAGAGAAGGGTAGCATGCTACAACATGGATGTCCCTAAATACCTACAGCCCAACATATAGACCAGAGAATTGACTTAGGCTATGTAGATCTTGAGGGGGAGAATCTGGGTCCATTTGTGAGGTTACAAGGTAGGCAGGTCTTGACTTGATATGAAGGAAAGAGTGATTTAGCAATAGAATGCACTGCCAGCATGGTGGAGAGATTCCTGTATGTAAATGTCTTCAAGTAAACACCACACACACTGGAGGGGGGCCTCTGAGCTGAGTGGGAAGTTGCCCTAATGCCTCTCAGACAGCAATCGTGAATAGGGGCCCAATCTGCGCCAGGCAGGAGGCAGGTCCTAGGGACACAAGATTAAAAATAACATAGACACTGTTGTCCCATGAGACCCTTTCCAATTTGGGGCATTGTGTTCCTGTGGATTTAACGTCAGCTGAGGGCAGGAACCACAGCTTACACTTTTCTTGTGTGTTTATAATAACCAACATAATGCTGTACAGCCAGACCCAATGTGACCATCTGAGGACAATCTTCCTTCTTGTCTGAAAGTGCCACTCACCTTGTTTTGAAGACATCAAAAGTTGATGACAGAGACCAGCAGGACAGATGGATGTGATTTTCTGCATTGACTCTCATGCTCCTGGAAAACATTTAACCAGAAATAATGTAATGACTTACCTTTTATTTACCTTCTAAACCTGAAGTCAAGATAATTTCAACACCCACTGAGTCATCGCTAAAGTCAATAGGTCAAAGTCTCCTCTGCAAAATTGATTTCCAGATATTTTCCACTGACTGAAATTATGTGAATAAATTAATTTATTTATTCTTTTAATTGTTAACCAAGCTCAATACATTTTTCTATTTTTTCACCTTTCTTCAACTATAGCACACAGCCATGTTTTCTATTATTAAGAATGATTTGCTCACTTAAAGGCAATGCACAGCAGTCAACCTTCTCAGCTTTCTTTGGGCCCTCTGGTCTCTTGGTTTGGGGTTAATAGAGAAAAAAATGATTGGGCTAAATCTAGGCTCCATCGCTGTGTGATGTGGTCAAGTGGCAGAACCTCTCTGAGCCTGTAAAGGAGGAAAGATGAGAATAGTAAAGCTCCTGTGGAGTTATGAAGAAAACACAGCGATTTCCACAGAATAAGGAGTCGCTAACACGAGCTCTGGTGGTGACATTTTCCTGAGGAGGAGCTATTCCAGCCTCAGAAAGCCTGATCTCCCCATTCTTTCTTTAACCCTGTGGTGGTTCTAGCTTTTGCGAGACTGGACGTTTGCATGGGTGTCAAGGCCACAGGGAATGGTAAGAACGGTAGGAAGTTTTCCCTCAAACAAAAGATAGTTTCTTTTGTGATCATGAAAAGCTAACCCCAAGGATTACTGTGTTCTTGAGGCAGATTTCACACATAGCATCACCAGCCAGAACGATTAAAGAACTTTCCTTGAAAGAGTAGAAAGATTTCTGTCCTGGGTTTAGATAAGGCCTCTTCTCCAGGGCTGGGACTAAAGTGTGACACAGGAGAGGCCTAGGGTACAACACTGAAGGAGATGCAACCCTGAGGATGAGCGACTCCTTAAATTTTACACCTTCACCCTGGCCCTTGCCCCGCCCTAGTCCAGGATTACTCTTCCCCCATCGATCCCCTCAAATGCAGTTTCTCTTTGGGGTTTAGATCTGCAGATCCAGGTCATGGTTATGGGTGAAGCTTGTGGAACTCTTTCCCCACCCAAAGAAAGGGAGTAATTAATCACCGCTGGTCGCTGTGACTTAATTTTTGCCACGCTGAGTTCAGCCCCACATCTCCCAATTTTAGTGTGTTGGCACTGAGTGCAAAGGGCTTTTTCCAAATTATTTCCAGGGCAACTGGTGCTAAGTTACCTTCACAGAAAACCCGATTGGTCCTTGGAACAAGGGTAGTTTGTATTCCATTGACCAATGTTTTGGATTGGAGAAATAAATTCCAATCTGTCGTCACAAGACAAACATTATGATGATTTTGTATAATAATCTAGAGTTCTTAGCTGATGAGACGTTGCTGGGCCACGTGAGTCAAGGTGAGCTGCTTTACGGCAGATGGTGTCTTCTCATCACTCTACATCCAGGCACCTGACATCACAGATATTGGGTGTTCGATAAACGTTTGTTCCATGCCCATATGAATGAAGAAACACCAGGCTTACCAGAAATTAATACTCGGCCTTCTCTGGGCCAAGGCCCTTTAAGTACCAAAAAAGGGCAGAGCCAGAAATCCAGCCCAGCAATTAAAGCACCAACCCCTGCCACTTCCTCCCTGCGAAAACCAATTGTCCCTCTGCTTGCTGCTGACGTACACTTGTCGTGTTCTGTTTCGTGAGAGAACGGGTTGCTAGCTCTCACCTCAGTTCTCAAAGCGTGACTCGGTATTACACCCCCTTCTAGTTCTATCCTTCCGCTCTGAGGCCTGTGTCTGCTGGTAGGGCCCCGACACAGGCAAACCCCGGCAATTCTGACCCCATGATCCTTCTTCTTGTCTTGGCTCTTGATTGGTAACTATAAATGCAATATCTGCCTTGGAATAGTTCAAATGCATCACTGCCCTGGTGGGGAGCCCTACTAACAACTGCAGAGGACCTGGTGCCATTTTCAGCTGCCATCTTGAGAACCCTGCCATCAGCCACACGGGGGCTCCATCCAGCAAGCTCTGCCCAGCGCCCTGCTGCCATGTCAGGCAGGCTGTTGACCCTCTACTGGCCCTTAGGCTCTCGGGCCCGTTCTCCTCAACCAGCTTTCGCAAACCTCTGATAACCTCAGCACACTCAGACATGGCTTAAATGGAAAGAGTATTGTCTTAGTACAGTGATGTGGGCCTTACAGATAAATGCACAGATAAGTAGTTAAAACAATGAGACAAATGACCAGAAAGTGGGGTAAATGCCCATCCCCAATTGGCATGCAAAAAACTTGGAGCCAGGTGGATGAAACGAACCCAAGATCACTTATAAGTGCATGCACCTGGCATGTGAAAACCTTCCCAAGTTTGAAATTTGTGCCATGAGACACAGTGAATACCTGTAGCCCTCCCTTTGACACCCTTGGCTACAAATTTCTTAGAAAACATACCAAGATATTGTCTATTTTCATTTTCATTTTCATTGTCAGTAGGTAAATGGCAACACTTCTATCTAAGGAAATTGAAAAAAAAATTCAGGGACCATTTTATTTGGCTTGACTCTAAAGTATTTCAGTGTGTAAGCAGTGGGGCGCCTGGGGGGCTCAGTTGGTTGAGCATCCGACTTCGGCTCAGGTCATGATCTCACGGTTCGTGGGTTCGAGCCCCGCATCAAGCTCTGTGCTGACAGCTCAGAGCCCGGAGCCTGTTTCAGATTCTGTGTCTCCCTCTCTCTCTGCCCCTCCCCCACTCGCGCTCTGTCTCCCTCTGTCTCAAAAATAAATAAGCGTGAAAAAAAAATTTAGACTATTTCAGTGTGTATTAGACATATGGAGTAGTTGCGATAAAACCAAAGATACTCATAAAATACGTTTAAAAAGGGTTCTGATGATTTTTCCCATTGCTGAGTTCCTGTAAAAGTCAGCATGGAAACAGTAGCCGAGGAAACAAGACAACACCCGACCTGACCTACCAGTCCAATGGTGGAGATATAAATCGGCATGGTCTTTCTAGTAGGCAATTTGGGCAAAAAAACTGAGAGCTTTAAAATTGTGCAAATTATTTGAACCACTGATTTCACTGGTTAAGAATCCATCCTGCAAAAAGAACTAGAAAGCCAAAGATTCCTAAATAAAATGTTCATTGCAGCTTTCTCTGCGATAGTAATCAACTGAGAACAAAGTAAAAAAATACCCAACAATAAGCGAATGGTTACACTGTGGTACACACGATAGAATCACAGGCACTCATTATGTTTTCTAAGTGTGTTTAATGACGTGGGAATATATTCAAATTGTGATGTTAAATGAAAAAATGAAGATAAAGTTTCATATGCACTATGATCTGTATTATATTATTATATATAAAATAATTACATATAATTCTTGGCATGGAAAAAAAGAGACAAGATGGAAATGCCCCGAAACATTGCCACTGTTAAAAAAGAAAGAAAGAAAAAGAAACAGTGAGCTATGTATCTCTGGATGATGAGATTATGGATGAGTTTTGATAGGATTGATAGGGTGCTAGGTGAGATATTAATTGCTCTTTATTACATGCTTTCTTTTTCTACCATCAGTGAACCGAACCCATCCGTAGTGCTTTCGAAATTGTCACCCATGGAAGATCTAAGAACCAAGATACCAAAAGAAGTGCTCCAAATGCAAGAAAAAATGATCAAACTGAACATTTTTTTTTCTCCCTCCTCCCCACCCTCAGGTTGGGATGAGAGCTGAACCACCCCCGAACAGCATGGAAATCCCAAATCAGAGACCCTGAACCTCACTTCAGGGGTGGGAGTCAGGGAAGGGGTGCATGGGTAGCACAGGGAGACATCACAGCATGGAAGGAGTCTCCTGCCTAGCAGGATGGCACCAGAGCAGTTGGTGGGGCCATGACTGCAGTATCTAGATGGATGGGCTTAAAGGAAGCCTCGGGAAGCCCGCTACACCCTGGGTGGCCTCAATAGCCACATTTTCCAAAGCTTAAAGAAGGGGGTAGTACTTAGCTGAAAAAAGGCCTCTGGTTTAGGAAGGGTCCCAGGGCTGAGACAAAGGGACGCCTGATCACAGGATGCAGGAGGGACATCTTGCTAAGGACGAGATGAGGCCAGCAGGACATTAGCTAGCTCGTGGGTGGACAGGCCAGCTGGCTGTGCCTGAGGACCAGATGAGATGGGTCACCTGGCCGAAGGGGCCAGCGCAGACCCTTACAGCACAGGCAAAGGCGGACGCCTCTCTCTGCCCTTAACTAAAGGGTATTGCCTAAGTCTCCCCCTCCCCACTCAGGCTTCCTTCTAACCCCGGGGGGCCAGAAGCAGCATAAGGGGCAAACCTAAATGGGACTGGGCTGCAACTAAGCAGCCGAGAAATAAGGCCACCTATAACTGACTGGGTTAAATTTCACAAAAGGGGGCTCAGACTCAGAAATTCCAGTGTGTGTGTGGGGGGGGGGGGTGGGGGGGTGGATACATTTAGATTTTATACACTCGAGCTTCTGACATATGAACTACGTACTCACTGCATATATTTTTCTGAGTTCCCAGTTTTTAGTGATGGCCGCATTTTGTATCTTAAAAGATTATTTAAAAAAAAAGCACTGCGCCCACACAGAGGTGCTCATGAGTCAAAGTCCTGAAGGAAATAGGGCAGAAGGTGGATGAAAGGTCACCCTTGGTCCTGAGGATCAACTTGCCAGATGACCAGAGCTTGTGTTGTGTCTCTAAGAGCCAGGACGCCGCTCTCGGAGAGAACGTGGAGTCCCGACCACAGCTTCTGAGCGTTTGTCATGAAGATTCTACAGGATGGTGTGAGCACTTGGGAGGGAGTGTGCCAACAGTCCTTACGGTTGCCTTCTTGGCCATGTCATATATCCCCCTTACTTACCTCCAAGCTCCCAGAAAATTGATATGGATAAGCTTCCTTGTAGAAGGTCTCCTTCTTTTTTTTTCTCCCCCAAGAAAATGAAGTGTTGTTCTCTGAAACACTACTCAGACAACTGGGTAAATCTGTCTACCACATAATGGTGACCTCTAAATATGTGAAGAACAGGTAGGTCTTCATGTTAGGGCTTCTTTGCTCCAGGCTAAACCCAGCCAGGTCTCTCTGTGATATTTTCCAAGCCTCTCACTGCCGTGCCCACCCTCCACTGGGATTGGCAAGGGCCACTTACGAGCAGGGCCTGGAACCCACACTGTGGCCCTGGGCTCTGGCCGTCAGGACCTTAATTCGGCTAAGGCTGTGAAGGGCATCATGGAAGTGTTTGTATTCTTAGCTGCCCCCAAAGCAGCTCAGCCTGCAGCGTGGGACTCAAGCCCAGAGCTTGGCCAAGGGAGTTTCTGTTAGACGAGGGCTCCCCTCCGCGCACTTGTGAACTGGCCGAGGCGCCAGTGGCATCCAGCTACCCAGGGCCCAGGCCATGCGTTCTGAAAGGGCAGCCCACCCCGCCCTGCTGCAGGCAACCCTCCTCTCACCCCTGTTCCACACTTCAGGCAGAAATCTTTCCCTTCCTCCCTTCTTTTCTTCAAGGACCTTACCCAAGTTCTCAGCATCTCCCAAAGCTCTCCCTGCTCACTCTGGATCACCTGTATCTTTGCTACATCTGTGGGCCTCGTTCTCCCTCCAGGAGGAGATAAGTCTCTTTCATATTAGACGACTTTATCACTTTGCTGCCGGGCCCTACTTTCCCCTCACGGGCCCCATGCCGTGCTCAGATCTCAGTAGAGGGCACTTCCTCTGCTGAACCCACAGTACTCCAGGGCTGGCTGTGCCGGCCCCCCCTCACCTTGCCTTGGTGCACACCTCCTCCCCTCTGTGTTCCAAGCTGACTCCGGAGCATCTCCCCACCCCCTTCCACCTGCCCCCAGCAGCATTGACTTTGGCAGATTTCTTGGGGACCAGAGATGTCCTAACCTGTTTGCTTTTCCGGGGCTGATGTTTGCAAGGGTTTACTTGGAACCAGAACAGAAATCATCCCACGTCCTTATGCAATTCCCCCGGCAGGTTCTGACAGATAAATAAAGCCTTTGGACCTCCATTGGTCTACTTTTCAGAGAAGAGCCCCTGGGTTGGTCCTGAGGCTTCCAGCCATCTGCCCACCTGCTAGGGTCCCTCTGGAGCAGCCATGAAGTCCCTCGCCCTGCTCCTTTGCCTTGCTCAGCTCTGGGGCTGCCATGCCGCCCCGCATATACCAGGTCTGGTTTATAGGGAACTGGACTGTGATGACCCAGAAACAGAGCAAGCAGCCCTGGTGGCCGTGGACTACATAAATAACCACGTTCTTCAGGGCTACAAGCACACCTTGAACCAGATTGACAAAGTGAAGGTGTGGCCTCGGGTAAGTGAGCCTTCTGTGTCTGAGCCGAAAGAACCCATGTGTGGAGCTCAGCTGGGTGTCTCAAAGATCACATCTCCCAACACAATTAAACTGCAGAGGGTCAAACTCTCTGATTTCTTCTCAGGAGTGAGGGAGGGGGCAAGTGGGGGAGTGAGACATTCTGAGCTGTGGTCATGGGTCTCAGAGGGTGCTGGATGGGGGTGAGGAGGTGTGTGGGACAAGAAGGGCTTCGAGGAATATTTTGAACAGCACAGGTAGAAAGTGCGGCTTGCTAGAAAACTCTATGCACAAGATGCAGGATTCTGGCCGATTGGAAATCACTTCTCTTTCTTTGCTTCCATTTCTCTGGATGAAGACTGAGAATGAATGAAACTAGCATTTGACAGCCATCTACTGTGCGCCAGGCCCCTTCCCACACACGATCTCCTTACTCCCTCCCAGCCCCCAGTCCTGTGTGGTAGGTATTGTCCTTGTCTTACATGAGAGAAGCCCGAGCCTCTGACATTAGGGCATTTTGTTGTTGTTCAGGATCATATAACTTGTAAACATTGGGCTGGGATTTGATTCTGAACCCATGTTCCTTCCTCTACACGAGTTACCTCCCAAAGAGAGGTGCCCACCTCTCAGAAAGAAATCTTGGCATGAATGGCGTTTACCTCTTCACAAGCTAGACAAGTAATCGATGCAGTCTGAAGCCAGTGACAATAAAGATTAAGCTGGAAAATATGGCTTGTGGAACAGTCGAGAGATTTGGGGCAATGGGGAAAAGGTATATGTCTACTGCCTATTTTGAATTAGATTTTATATCTGATGAAGGGTGATTCTTGCAGCAAACAATTGAATACAAGCCTTTCACGGGCAGGAACCAGTGTCACGTGCCATGAGAGATATTAAGCTGAACCATAAGAAATTTCTACTTTTGTATATTAAAACCAGTCAAATATTGGCATTTTAATGGTTCAACCTAACATAAAAGTGAGAAAGTTTTTCTTTGGAGCTCAAACTCGAAGATATGTACAAGATATTTACAACCCAAAGGAGGGAATAAGGTACAAGATATTTACAACCCAAGATATTTACAAGGTATTTACAACCTACAAGATATTTACAACCCAAAGGAGGGAATAAGGTAAGTATCTGGATGTCGGTACTAACCTCTATCTCACGGTGGGACAAATATTAGACATCAGGATGGATTTTAGGAGGGCTGCAACTGTACTGACGCCCAGTGGTGGTTCAGAGGAAACACCCACGAGGTCAGGGGAAATAACACACAACATAAGCATTTGAGGGAAAAGTAAGGAAGGGAGGTTGCAATCTTCACTAAAGGCAGAGCTTGACAGGTGCTTTCCTAGAGAAACCCAGGAGTACCTGCTTCTATTTCTGCAGCTGTGAGTGTCTTCAGGACGTTTAATTTGGGCACATCTGCACATCATAAAACACAGCTTCTCCTTGGCAAAGAGATCCCTAGGTTTCGGGTAGTAGCGAGTCAGGCAGAACTAAATGAGAGGCAATCAGAGCTGGGCTAAAAGAAAAAAAAACATACTTGTATATGCTGGACTTTCCAGCCTTTGCAGAAAGGATACAGAAACATGAACTGGCAAGAATAACCACAAGGAGTTTCAGGGCTCCCCTATCTGCCTTCCTTGCTATTCCTTCTAGACGGTACCAGCAACTCACAGCTTCCGCAGTCTCAGAGGGAGGCTCGCGCTTCCCCTTCGTCTCCAGCAGGGGGCAGTAGAGGGCAGCAACTAGGCAAACCCAATGACAAACCGCCAAGGACAATTTTTCCTTTAGGAAGGAAAAGAAAATGGAGAAGGAGGGAAATTAGATGATGAGAGGGAAAGCAGAAAGAAGCAGAGGGAGGGATGGAGCAGATACAGGAGAGACCATTAAGGTAAGATATTATCCTACACCACCTTACTTTGCCACTTGATTGAGAAAAAATGAAAGCTGATTTTTTTCAAAGCGCCGATCGAAGCGTGAAATTTTCAAAGCGAAGTATCAGTGCTCACGTTAGCTTCCAAGTAGAGCTCAGGGTGATGACTGTGGTTCCATCAACCCGTCCAAGGCCACGGTCGCTTCTTCCTTGCAAACACCGTCTGAGCTCGCACAGCCGACAGAAGTAGACCTGAGAAGCCCTGGTCCCTGTCCTGCCCACAGGCCAGGTCAGAGCTCGGTGGAGGTGCAGACTAACAGTAGCAATGACCTGTCCCTCGCCTCTCCAACAGGCGTTACTTCCAGCCCGCTGGGTGCTCACGTTCTCGCCCGCGCAACGGGATCAGGCCGCTCACTGCTTCATTCTGTGTCTCCACAGCGGCCAATTGGGGAGGTGTTTGAGCTCGAAATAGACACGCTGGAAACCACGTGCTACATACGGGACCCCACCCCCGTGGCAAACTGCACCGTGAGACAACTGATGGAGCATGTGAGTGCCCCGTTTAGAGTGACTGCAGGTGGTGCCCCAGCCAGGTCCCTGGTGGTTCTGCAAAGTGCAGGCCCCGTGTTGCCCAGCTCCCCAGCCTGCCTTCATGGCTAGCCAGCGTGCAGTCGCTAAAATTACCATTGGATGCTGCCTTCCCTGGGGCTGAGTCTTACCACAGTTGAGCCCTCTTGTTGTAGCCCTTCCCCCACACCAGTGAACACCGTATGTCAGTGTCACCGGGTCAAGGTGATTTCATGAGGCTCATCTTTGACAACCACGTCTGAGGGAGCGCCCCACACCCCAGCCCCGGGATCCCAGTGGAAAATGAAAGGCCAGCCCTCCTTCTGAGGCTTCACTGTGGGTTTATTTCTCCAGGCTGTGGAAGGGGACTGTGATTTCCAGGTGCTGAAACAGGATGGCCAGTTTACCGTGTTGTTTGCAAAATGTGATTCCAGTCCAGGTAGAGATGATGATGATGATTATTGTTCTTATTTTTACCTTGTGGAGTGAGGAAGGGACCTGCGTGGTTTTCAGTGTAACTAGTTTGAGCTACCTTGTTGGTGAGGAAACGAAGGGGCCAAATCTCCTGGGATCTGGAATTGTAAAACTGTTTTTTTAAGGAGCTGTTGTCACTGGAGGTGGAAATTGCCCCTTGGCGAGAGGGGCTCCTGCCGAAATGTCAGCATGACAGGAGCCACCTGAAGGTTTAGTAAGAAGCAGAGAAAACACCTGAAGCCATTTGGAGCATGTCCTAGGCCTTGCAAAATAAGCAGAGCTGGGGTGAACGCTGTGGAGAATTACAACCCAGATTCGATTTCTCTCTGGGCGTAGACTCTGCGGAGGACGTGCTCAAGGTGTGCCCACAGTGCCCCCTGCTGGCCCCGCTGAACGACACCAAGGTAGTGCACGCAGTAGAGGTTGCCCTGACCGCGTTCAACACTCAGAGCAATGGCTCCTATTTTCAGCTTGTGGAAGTCTCCCGGGCTCAACTTGTGGTAAGACTGAGGCCCTCGGACAGACGGGGCGGGTTGGTGGCACTTGGGGAATGTAGGTGGTGAAACAGCGGGGAGGGACGGAGCAGGTGCAGAGGCAGTGACAGGAAGGCAAGGTGGGTGGTGAGAAAAAGGGAAGAAAGTATCCTTAGGAGTATGAGCGATATGAGGACGCCGGGTGTCCCGCGGACCCAAAGAACCCTCGGTACGTCACCCCTGCTGAGTCACTCTGACAGCCGCTGTCTGCCCTGGCTTCCTCAGTACTAGCTATAACACCAGGGCTCGCTGTGCAGCGAGTGGGAGTTTCGACATTATCCAGAAGCGCTCGCTCTAAATTCCCAGGGCGCCACGTCTTTATCACGCCTCGCCACGCATCAGCCACGGCCCTCTCCTAGTTGAGGCTTAGAAAGGTGGGCATGCAGTGGCAGGATCCCACAATGCCCTTTGAATCACTGAAACACACCGAACCGCACAGTGGACCGCTCAGCACACCGGGGCGCCACAGAATTCTGGTATTTGAGAAATGTGGCCTCCCGGCTGCCAGCGGCGGCATCCTTGGCAATACATGACAGGTATAGGTGGGGCGGCTAATTAACCGGGATCTGTGGTTCTCCCAACACCCCCACCCCAGACTACACCAAATAGCGTTATTTTATCAGTGTGAGCGTCCCACGGTAACCGCCCTGGGTAAGCCACCGGGGCCATGTTTCCCGGCCACGCGGTGGGGTCCACGCCAATGTTGTTCCCGGGAGTGTGCAACCACACAGCCCCGGCTGCTTCCCTCCGGCCTCTCCTTCCCTGCCTTTTCTGGTTGAGTCACGTGGCCTCACATGCATTTTCATTTGTTCCCATCAGCCTCTTCCGCCTTCCACGTACGTGGAGTTTGCGGTGGCTGCCACTGACTGTGTTGCTGCAGAGGTCACGGATCCAGCTAAGTGCAACCTGCTGGCAGAAAAGGTGAGCAGGCCGGGGGCCCGGGGATGGCTGAACTGGTTGTAGCACAGAGGATCCTGGGAGCAATTGGTGTTGGGGGGCTGGGGAGAAAGAGGTCACAGTGAAGAACACCCGCTCCCTGGGGGGCTGGGTCATGCCAGGCCCTCCTCTGTAACGTGGCCTTCCCCCTCACGAGCTGTCACCAAGTCATCTCACCCACTGGAGGTCCCTGGAGGTAGGAGAAAGGCAGAGGCTGTTTCCTAATGAGGCTGGGTCATGCCCGGCTGCCAGGAGTGTGTTGTAGCTTTTCTAGATACACCTCTGATATGAAACCTTTCAAGTCCACAGTGCGGTAATGTCCACGTCTAGGAGTTTATCCTAAAGAGATCACCAGAGATGTTCGCCAGGAATAGACCTAATAAGATGATTCATCACGGATTCAAAATGACCCCCAAAAGACTCAAATGTCCAACAGGAGGGGATCATGGAACAACATGTAAAATAGAAAATTATACTGATCTTAAAAAAATACGTTTTAAAAGAATAATGAATGATAGAAGAAAATGTTATTATAGTGAGTGAAAAACGGGAGACAAAATGGCGTAGTCACAATGATCCTAATTTTTTTAAGTTTATTTATTTATTTTGAGAGAGAAAGAGAGAGAGTGGAGGAAGGACAGAGAGAGAGAGAGAGGGAGAGAGAATCCCAAGCGTTGACTGTGCAGGGCCTGACGCAGGGCTCAGTCCCAACGAACTGTGAGATCATGACCTGGGCGGAAATCAAGAGTCAGATGCTTAACCGACCGAGCCATTCAGGCACTTCAAAATGATCCTAATTTTTAAGTGATTTTTAAATATATTTAAAAATAAGAAGGGAATACATATATATTAACACAAGTTCTCCTGGGTCACCACTCCTTCTGGGATTACGGGTGATCTCTTACAATCTCAGAGCATACCTGTATTTCCAACCTTCTGCTTAGAGTTACATACTGCCTATCTTCTAGAGACAGAAACTAGAATACTTCAGGGGAAAAAATGTTAAAGGATTAAGCATTTAGTTTTTTCCCCTCTGACTTGTTGGAGTGTCAGTGAAGAAACTTGGGGGGGGAGAAAATCCGCTTTTTAAACCAGTTCCAATAGCTTCTCTCTTTCTGTGGGCAGCAATATGGCTTCTGTAAGGCAACACTCACTGAGAAGGTGGGTGGGGAAGATGTTGCAGTGACCTGCACCATGTTCCAGACACAGGTAAGGGCATCATGGATATACCTGCCCTCATCTTCAGAATACAGTGATGCCTTAACGGTTACGCAGTGTGTTAGTAATTACAGGGCATTTGCTGCCCTGCCCTTCTGAGCCCCACAGTATAAGTAGCTATGGGGTATATGTAATCATCAACAAATGAAAGCATGTTTTAGCCACGCCTCCCCCTCCCAGGAGCTAGCGGCTGCAGGGTAGAGCCCATCCTAGGGAGCGGTTGACAAGTGAGCCTTTCTATTTGCAGGGGGTGGGGGTGGTATTCTGAGCGGCACAGAACAGGTGGCCAGATATGCCTGGAAGCTCCCAGTGGCTGCAGGTGTAGATGATAAGGAGGGGGACACCGCTGGGAAAAGCTATAAGGCAGGATGCTTTTGCTTGTGGGGTGGATGTGTGAGTCCACTGATCCCAAGATAATTGGTGAGAAAGGGGCTACCAGAGGCCAGTTACCCCTCCCTTGCGGCTCTGATGACAATCCTTTGCACCTAGGTAGTTCTTTTTTTTTTTTTTTTGCCAGATTCCTTGCAAATGAAAATTATTACTTTGAGAGAATTGGGTGGGATTCCATCCAGAAGCGTGGGGGGCCTTGCTTGGGAGGAGAAAGGTAGCTAACATGTAGAAATGGTCCTCTCTCCAGCCTGTGCTCCCGCAACCCCAGCCAGATGGCACTGAAGCGTCCCCCGTGGCAGACTCAGCTGTAACTGCACCTCCTCCGGCTGACCTGCCTGCAGCTGCCCTGGTGGTGGGACCTGTGGTGGTGGCAGCCCCCCAGGCACCCCTGCCGGGACACCGGGCCCACTACGACTTGCGCCATGCCTTCATGGGTGTGGCCTCAGTGGAGTCGGCCTCAGGAGAAGCAGTCCACGTGGGCAAAGTACCCAATGTGGCGCAGCCTAGCGTTCCTGTCGCTGCTGGTCCAGTGGTCCGTCCTTGCCCAGGGAGAATCAGACACTTCAAGATCTAGATGTCAGAGATGAAAAGATTTGGCCCAGGAACATAGCCACCATTATTGTCCAAGTCTGGGTATGGGTGGGGCCTCGTTTGCTATCAAAGCAGGTGCTACACTGGTCTAGATGAATATCAAGTCTTCAATCCCAACTCCTCTTCATTTTTCAGAGGATGGAAGCGGGGGCGGGGGGAGGGGGGGTGGCAGTTCTGTGTCATGGAAGGTATAAGGCTGGCAACTTGATCGTCATTGTTTTGACGCTCGGCCGCTACCATTGTGTTCTCTGCCTTCCTTGACCTCACAAAAATGATTGGAACTGTGACTTTGAGAGGTGCTCTTGTCAGCCTAATATTAGCTTATAAATAAAAGTGACTGAAGGACCTTCCTTATTAGAGAAGGTTCTAAGCTGAAATGTGGTCATGATTATTGCCTTTTCCCTCCAGGCTCACATGTGTGGTCTGTCTTCAAAACAAACACATCACGAATGTCCCTAAGCAAAATCAAAATGAAAACAGAAATAAAATGGAACAAAAATCAGCCGTATTACTATGCGCAAGAAAAATGATGAGACCAGGATCTGCTCACAGGTCATAGAACATGCTCATTTCCTTATGAGAAAATCATTCTTTTCATTTCATAAGAGTCATAAAATGTTGCTAAAGGAGGACCCAGGGCCTGAACTTTGTACAAACCAACTATTGGTTTTCCCTAATATCCAGGTAAGGGGTGATCTGCAATTAACACAGGAGCCTCACTTTAAACATATCTCTTCATTATTATTATTTTTTTTTTTTGAGAGAGAGAGAGAGAAGGAGAAAGCACACACAAGCAGGGGAAGGACAGGGAGAGAGAGACACAAGCACACAAGCACACACAAGCAGGAGGAAGGACAGGGAGAGAGAGAATCTTAAGCAGGCTCCATGCTGAGCACAGAGCTTGACATGAGGCTCAATCTCATGACTGTGAGATCATGACCTGACCCGAAATCAAGAGTCAGACGCTTAACCAACTGAGCCACCCAGGCTCCCCTATCTCTTCATTTATGTTTAAAATAACTGTTGATGGTACTACATCCACTTCATTCTGTGATAGAGGACTGGTCTTTCGAGCCAATCCATTCTAAGACTTCAAGTTAAAGCTCTGGTTTATAGTATGAATACAGGAGGGATACCTGGACAGGTAAATCCAGTGAATGTTTGTAGATACTATCCAAGTGCTCAGATTACATAAAGGAATTAACAGTGCGTATAATAGAATGGTGTCTAGACAATTTCAATGTTTTGTCTACCACCATTAGGTGGTTCTGTGCCACCTAAATAATAGGCCCATCCAGACAGAATTTTAAAGGGGAGATTATACTTCAATAAAAGGTGCTAAGGACAAAAAAACAAACAGTTGAGTTGCTTCCCTTGAACCAGGAGACTGGATCAAGGGCTGATACCATACTACTCTTGCCTAGAGGTTTTGCCAATATTCCAGTAACCAGAATGAATGGCCAGGAAGGCAGGAAAACCACTACGTATTTCAGAAGCCTGGGAAGATGAGGAAGGTATGGTCAACTGGGCTGAATGCTGCAGAAAGAGCAACAAGAATGAGGACTGAGAAAAATCCACAGGTTAGTTGATGATTTGGAGGTCATGGTGACCCCTGGCAGATGTGGTTTCATTAGGAGGATGAGTGTCAAAGCCTGCCTGCAGAAGGTTGACTGGTGGGATATGATCAGGAAATAGAGGGGCACGTGCATTCTCCTCTTTCAAGCAGTTTGATGGTGAAGAGTGGGAGAGATAGGATGTAATCCAAAAATATAACCGGGTCGAGGGAAGATTTCCTTTTCAGGAATGAGGATTTTTAAGCATATTTAGGGCACACTATGGGAAGACAGGGAAGAAGAAAGACAGAGGAGATGATGGGGCAGGGTGCCAGGAGAGAGATTTGGGAACAGGAGGGTTTGAACAAGTCTGCCAAGGAGTCTGGTCCTTCCTTAAGGGAGCTTGCAAGAGGATCCTGAAAAGGCACCTTTCACTCAGTACCAAAAGAGACTCATGCGCTTTCCACCCTTGCTACACAGGTATTGCTCTGAGGGAGCACACGGAGAACTAGTGTTTTCCAGGGCAGGTGGTTGATACCCAACCCAGCATAAGTGAAAGGGGAATGTTACTGCGCTGGGTGCTAGGAATTCAGATGGATGAGTCCTACCTAAGGCACGGCCGGGTCCAGTGGTTCAGAAGATACCATCTCTCCCCCGCCTCCATGACACTTTCAGTCATAGCTGGGATGGCCCCTGTCAGCCTCACATCTACAACAGCATCAGTGCCTAAGCCTGAAGAGAGAGGGCTAAAGGAGGAACTCTTCGGGGGAATAGTAGGCACAAAGGCCTAGAGGCAGGAAATAGGTCGATGTGGCCCTGGATGAGAAAGGAGGCTGGACTGAAGCAGTTAAGAGGAGGAAGAGGGCTTTAGAAGATGAGGGTGAAGAAGTGGATGGGGCCAGATCATGAACAGCTTTGAAGTCCCCAGAAGGAGTTGGGGTGTTGTTGTCAGTGCAATGGGAAACCACTTAAGGTTTGAAGTAAGGCAGTGACATAATCTGATTTATGTTAAAAGATCCCCCAGGCTCTGTGGACCTCAACCCAGAGATGGGTGAGGTGGAGCTGAGGGGTGTCACCTTTCCCCCAGAGGGACATTTGGAAGTCAATGGAGGCATTCACCTGGGGTGCTACCTGACAGAGGCCAAGGATGCTACACATTCTGAAATGGACAGGTCAACCCCAATAATGAATCATGTTGTGAGATGCTGTAGGGAAAAATAGATCTTAGCTGGGACAGAGCAGCCACAGGATAGGGAAGGACTAGAGCTTTCCAGGGCAGAAATAAGTGTGTACCTTAATGTAAGGTGGTGGACAGGAGAAGTAAAACTAGGATATAATTTTCAGGTAGAAATCCTTGGAGCGCCTCATGGATTTGATGTGGGGGTAAGAAAGGGGGCGTGTGAAAGATAACTCCTGGATCTGTGGCTTTGCAAACTGGGTAGATGGTGGTGCCATTCACTGAGGCAGAGGGAACTGGTTCATTTCATGTGAGTTACCTCCTCTCTGTGCTTTCCTCTCTGTCTTGAAATTGTGCCCTTGATTTCTCTATGTCAGGCTAATAATGCCTCAGTCTCGTGGCTCTCAAGGAAGCAGTGAATCTGACAGACCTGAGTGACCTGGGCCAAGCTGCCTTACCTTTCACCCATCATTGTCCTCGTCCTACAACCAGGTATATACAGCAGCCTGGCAGGGTGCTAGGATTCAATGAGATGCTAGAAGTATATGCTTAGACCCTTCTTGACATGTTCTAGGTTCTCAGTAAGTGTCCTCCCTCTCTGCTTCCTCTTGCCCGTCCTCTGAATTTGGTGGCTTCAGAAGACTATGTTCTTGACCTTCTCTTAAATGTGTACTCTCCCCTTGGCAAGTCTCATGATTTTAAACTCTCAGTCTTGCATAGGTAACATCTCACTTTACAGCTCCAGTACAGGTCTCTTTTTTGAATTCCAACATTGCACTTCCAAATGTCTCCAGGATTTCCTCACTTGAATTTATCAGGAACAATTTCCTATGTGATTTATTTTATCTAACAGATGCATACCTGAAGATTCAGCGTTACTGAAAACGTGCATATTCCAGAAAAAATTTCTTCACAAAAATAAACATACTTTAGAGAGGATGAGTTATGGAGCTGTTAAGTCTCCTGCCCTGATAGCACATTTCTTGCATGAATGATGCTGTCTATAGTCTCTCTTTATATATCATCTTTAATATGTTGCAGAGTGCTCACTTCTAAATTAATAGCACTACATGTGTCTCCCTTCCTTGCCTTCTTGGTGGCTTTTTAATCACATCTAACTCATGTTCCAAGGTTATTGAATTTCAGGTATACTTTTCAGTACTGTGCCACTACCACCAATTGACAATATTTGGCGAGGGTTAGGATGATAGTAAGATTGAGAGCCATAATAATGGCAAACATTAGAATAATTGACTAGCAGTCATCAAAATCACCCATCAAGGTATTGAGGAGGGCACCTTTTGGGATGAGCACTGGGTGTTGTATGGAAACCAATTTGACAATAAATTTCATATATTGAAAAAAAATCACCCATCAAAATTTTGCTGCTCATGAAAAAAAGGGTGCATCCCATGATATTGACAAAGGGTGCTAGGTATCTCTTCCATGGGGCAGTCATAGGGCAATGTCATAAACAAGGTTTACCGGTACTTACTGTAAAAATACTCAATCTTTGGCTAATTTTTAAAATTTGAGGAATTCAAGTTGTTTCCAATTTTGTGTATAAGGTGAGGCTTTATTGCTAATACCCCACTCTTTAAAATTTGCATGACTTGGGGTACCTGGGTTACGCATCCAACTTCAGCTCAGGTCATGATCTTGTAGTTCGTGGGTTTGAGCCCCGCGTCAGGCTCTGTGCTGACAGCTCAGAGCCTGGAGCCTCCTTCGGATTCTGTGTCTCCCTCTCTCTCTGCCCCTCCCCTGCTCATGCTCTGTCTCTCTCTCAAAAATAAATAAACATTAAAATTTTTTTTTTATTTTTTTTATTTATGTTTTTCACCTCCTCTTGGTGCATTGCCTGGAGGAAGAGTGCAATGAGTAAACAAAAAAAGAATGACTTCCTCCTAACTGATCTCTCCAGCTCTTCACCTTGCAGCTGCCTCCTACTGGGCTGCCAGATGCACTCGCACAAGGCCCAGATCATGGTACTATCCTACAAAGGGAGGATTCATACAATCACAGGTCTCCTAAGTAGGGGGTGCGAACCCCAGGGAATGCACAAGATAAATCACTTGTGGGGGGAAATGCAGGGATGCACAAGATAAATCACTTGTGGGGCTTGTGGGGGGAAAGCACCAGAAATCCATTTCTCCAGTTTTTAATATTTTACTATATTTGTTGGCTGCATACATCTGATCATGTGACAATGAGTTTTCCTTTTAAAAAACAGCCTTTGGATACCTGGGTGGCTTAGTCAGTTAAGCGTCTGACTTCGGCTCCAGTCATGAGCTCATGGTTCATGGGTTCGAGCCCCATGTCGAGCTTTATGCTGACGGCTCAGAGCCTGGAACCTGCTTCGGATTCTGTGTCTCCCTCTCTCTCTGCCCCACCCCTGCTTGTGCTCTGTCTCTGTCTGTCTCTCAAAAATGAACAAACGTTAAAAAAAATTTTTTTTAAATAAATAAATAAATAAATAAATAAATAAAAATAGCCTTTATGTTTTGGAGCAGTTGTAGGGTCACAGCAAGACGGAGCAGGAAGTACAGAAATTTTTCACATACCTCTGTCCTGCGCAGGCACATCCTCCCCCATTATCAACACCCCTGACTAGACTGTTATGTTTGCTATCATCAATGAACCTACATCGGCACCTTGTTATCACCCCAGTACACAGTTCATAGTAGGGTTCACTCTTGGTGTCCTACATTCTGTAGGTTTGGACATATGTATAATGACAAGTGTCTACCATTATGGTATCATACAGAGAAGTCCTAAAAGTTCCTCTGTGCTCTGACTCTTCATCCCTCTCCCTACTCCTCCCCTGGCAACCACTGATCTTTTTACCATCTCCAAATGTCATATTATTGGAATCATACAGTATGTAGCCTTTTCGCATGGCCTTTCTTCACTTCATAATACGCAGGTACACTTCCTCCATGTTTTTTTTAGGCTTGGTGCCTCAGTTTCTTTTGGTGCTGAGTAATATTCCATTTCTGGATGTATCACAGTTTATTTGTCCATTCACCAATGGAAGGACATCTTGGTTGCTTCCAAGTTCTGGAAATTGTGAAGAAAGCTGCTATAAAGATCCATGTGCAGGTTTTTGTGTGGACATAAGTTTTTCATTTCATTTGGGTAAATACCAAGGAACACAACTACTGGATTATTTGTATGGTAAGAGGATGTTGAGTTTTGTAAGAAACTGCGAAACTGTCTTCCAAAGTGACTGCCATTTTGCATTCCCACCAGGAATGAATGAACACTCCTTTTGCTCTACACTCTCACCAGCATTTGGAGTTGTCAATAGTTTGGATTTGGACCATTCCCAGAGGGGTGTAGTAGTGTCTCATTGTTGATTTAATTTGCTTTTCCCTGATGACATATGATGTGAAGCACCTTTTTGTGTGCTTACTTGACATCTGTATCTCTTCTTTGTTGAGGTTCAGGTCTTTTATCCATTTTTAAATCATGTTGCTTATTTGATTGTTGAGGGTTTTTTTTAACTTTATTTATTTTGAGAGAGAGAGAGAGAGAGAGAGAGTGGGGGAGGGGTAGAGGGAGGGAGGGAGAGAGAGAAACCCAAGCAGGCTCCACACTGTCAGTGTAGAGCCGACTCGGGGCTCAATCTCATGCACCGTGAGATCATGACCTGCACCGAAACCAAGAGTCAGACACTTAACCCACTGAGCCACCCAGGCGCCCCAAAAAGAAATCTATTTTTATTTTTACTTACAAAGAAAGAAAGTAAGCTTTGCTAATATTTAACATACTAATTATTGATATAAACATATATACTAAATAGTCATATGCATATTGGGGATGCATATTCAAACCGTTTGTTACTAATAGGGTGCATGATTTAAAAATTAAAAATCCCTACTACATGGAATAAAGTCTAGATTCCTTACCTTAGCATTCAAGTCCTTACAAAATCGGCTCCCACCCCTTCTATATCCTGTCTCCTGTACAGACTATGCTCTGACCAGATTCAGCTACTAGATCTCGTCTGAACACGCCCTGGGATTTCTTGTTCATGTGCACCTCACGCTACTCCCTGTCTTCTCCCCAACGCCCCCAAACCATATGTGTAAGTGCTATTCCAAGACCCATCTCAAATATCCTCTTCTTCAAAAAGCCTTCTCTAAGCCCCAGCTGTAAAACCCCGCCCTTTTCTGGACCTGTTTTATGGCACAGAGCCCTTTCTATTCTATTTTGTGGCCATTCGTGTGCATGTCTCAGATTGTCTGGTTCATTTTAACTCACCCTCTTATTCTTTAGCCTGCATAGAACATTGCCTTGTTCTTAGAAAGGCTCAAATAAAATCTTTGTTGAGATGAGACATGGTAAGTGACATCACTTCCCTCCCACGTCTTGACCCTCAACAGACTGAGACTCCCAGTTTCCAGATAAAATAAATGTTCCCAAGTGAAAGTTCCCTCCATTTCCCTCTGGTACATCTCCAGAGTTGCCTGTTCTTACCTCCTCTCTTGCTCAAAGTAAATGTCTTTCCACTCTCTCAAGCTCCTCTGCCCACCCAATCCCCAGGTCCCCGTCCCTGATTACTGTCCTTCCTGGCATCTTTTCTCTCCCAACATCAGCCTCACCCTTTCCACTGACCACAAATACTTTCAGATAATCCCCATCCTAAAAACCTACTCCCTTCTCTCAAGCCACTTCCCTATCCCTCCCCTTCCCTTTTACCACCAAACCTCCTTTTAACAAATGCTTACTTACATTTTTTTTTTAATGTAGGGGTACCTGGGTGGCTCAGTCAGTTAAGCATCTGGCTTTGGCTCAGATCATGATCTCACAGTGTGAGTTTGAGCCCTGTGTGGGGCTCTGTGCTGACAGCTCAGAGCCTGGAGCCTGCTTCAGATTCTATGTCTCCCTCTCTCTCTGCCCCTCCCCCACTCATACTCTGTCTCTCTTTCTCTCAAAAAAAAATATTTAAAATGTTACACGTTCACTAAAGAAAATTTGGAAAATACTGGGAAACTAAAAGAGTAAAAATAATGTCTCCTGTATATAGTCCTGTATCTCAGATACAGATACTATTAACATTTTCCTGTACTATGTTCATACTATCCACCCCACGCAGAGGTGCTTTATAAACACCATGTGATTACTCTGTAGTTGCCGTGGTCTAGCCAGTCTTTGTAATTTAACATTGTAACATAAACATTTTTCTTTGTCACCACGTTTTTTCTGTGTCATAGGGTTCACAGATGTAATTTGTAATAACTAAGTCAGTAGTTCAGCAAATGAATTTACCATAGTTTGCTTAATCCTTCTCTCTCCTTGAACACTTAGGTGGTTTCCACCCTTTCACAGTTATAAGCGGCCTGACAATAAACATTAGTATGCATAAAATCTGCCAATGTTTATGAGTACTTTCTAAGGGTAGAGTTTTAGAAGTAGAATACTCCAAAATATGATTATTTTAAGGTTACTGACATTTATTGCCGAGTTGTTTTCCAAATAGATTTTACCCATCTGCACCCCCAAGACACGAGAGCGCCCACTTACTGAACTTTTGCCATCACTCACCATGATGGCTGTTTCTCCCACAAAGCGCTAACTTATATCTGCCTTAGTTAATAAAAGATAATTTATTATATTCCTATCAAGTCTCAATCCACTATACTTTGACTATACTATTGGTGTGAACCAATAGAATGAGATTACTCTGGAAAAGAAGTTGCCAACATCCTCCTTATTTGCCAAAACCACTGATGCCCTGGTTTGCTTTTCCTTCTTTCACTGTTTAATCTGTGTGTGAGGTTGTCATCTGCCTCCCATTTAGAGTTTGTCTTCTGTCTCCATCTCCTGAAGCCATCTCCAAAGTGTTAGCACTCCTGGGACTTTTCTCTCAACTCTTCCTATCTTGTATGCTCTGCCTGGTGAGTTCATCCACAGGGTCAAGTGACTGAGTGGCCTTATTCCAAGGTTTCCCACTTCTGCTCTCTTTCTAACCTCTCCTCTCTAATGGGCCTGTACCATCACAAACATACTCAAATGTTTCCCACTTTTTAAAAAGCTCATTCTCAATCCTGTATTCCTCTTTCTCATATGTTGCTTTTTTTTTTCTATGTACAGCCAAGCCTTTAAAGACAATGGTCCTGTCTCAACTTCTTGAACTCCTGTATATTATTTTACTGAAAGGTGGCTTTCACCCCCATCACCCCACTGAAACTGCCATCAACAATGGGTGCCAGGGACCTCCTGGGTGCTGAATCCAGTGGACACATATTTAGCCCTTTATTTGGTTTAAGCTCTTAATGGCATCTGATCCTCTGACCCCCCTTTCTTTTCTGAATTTAATCCTCCCTTATTGATGGATCCAGCTTTCTCCTCTGTGGCTTCTCAGTCTCAGACTTCTGTGTTATTTTTTTTGTTTGTTTTGTTTTGTCTTCAGTTCATCTTCCTCTGCTCGTTCCCTAAATATTAGTGTTTCCAGAATTCCAACCCAATTCTTATCTTATTACCTTATCTGCCTTCCCAGAGTGAGCTCACCCACTCCCATGGTTTTACCTTCTATGGGGTTCTGATGATGGTACTATTCATCCCCCACAAGCTGCAGGCATGTATCCAACACCTATTACAAATCTCTCTCTACTTAGAGACTTGTCAAGCCTTCCCAATTTAGCAGTCCTAAACGCAGGTCTCCAGTCCTCCCTCCCCAACCCCCCCCATCCAAAATCCCTCCACACAGTCACCTCACCTGAAACCTCTGGGCTCATTCCTGACCCCCTTCCCTCCTCCTCACTGCCATATTTGTTGGGTTGCCAAGTCTTGATTTCCTACGTCTTTAATATAGCTTAGACCCATCCCTTCTCCTCTGTGTGCACTGTCACTTCTGTCTCTACAGCAGTGTCATCTCCAATAGATCTCTTTTTGTTCATGATTGTATCGGTCAGGGTTCAGCCAGAGGAGCAGAGCCAGTGGGAGGTATTACAGGGAATTGGTTTGTGCAATTATGTCCCCCCTTTTTGTGGGGGCTGAATAAACAGTCCATGTAAGACTGTGTTCATATCTGCTCCTGGAGCCTGAAGTCCACAGGGCAGGTGTTCAAGAATAGATCAATTGTCAAATGGGGGGATGGAAAGCAGGATGGAACCCACAAGCATGAACCCCATTAGGATAGATGGACATCCAAGTCTATTCTTTTGCCTCTGATGGTGACACAGGTATCCTGAAGAAGCTGGATCACTGCTACCTTGAATGATCTTTATGAGAACCAAGTTCTTAAAACCCTTTTAAATTAGGAAATGCCTTAATCCAGTAATTCCATTTCTAGGCATTTGTACTAAGAAAATAATTAAGGGTGTGAACAAAGATTTACTCACAAGAATGTTAATTGTAGCATGTATATAACAGCAGCAAATTGGAAACAATCTGCATATCCATCAAAGAGAATTGGTTTGAATAATAGAATCAACTGCCAATGTTAAAAATTAAGTTGTGCAAATGGGCTTATTTGTACGTTAAAATGTTCATGATCTATTACTGGACTTCAAAAGCAAGCTACAATATAGTAACTCAGTATTATATTATCTGTCTATAAAATGTGTATTCTATGTATATAGAAGAAAATCTAGAAAGATATCCATCAACTATTAGCATGCAGTAGGATATTGTCATCTTTTTAACTTTTCGCTCTTTTAAATTCCTCTATAGTGCACATGAATTGCTTTGTTCATATTCTTTTGATGAGAAAAGGGTTTAAATAACTTGTGAGTTCTCTAAGCCCTTGACTCAACTCCATTAAAAGGCATAAATGCATTTGAGCCAAAAAAAAAAAAAAAAAAAAGGAAGAGGAGAAAGAGGAGGAGGAGGTGGAGACAAAGGAGAAAGATGAGAAGAAGGAGAGGAAAGAGAAGAAGAAGGAGAAGAAGGAGAAGGAGAAGGAAGAGAAGGAGATGAAGGAAGAGAAGAACCAAGTATTAAGACTTTAAATTGGCAGAGCATGCATCCACATGCATGATCTCATTTAGTCTTGGAAAATATACATGTTGTCCCCATTTTTAGTGAAGAGAGAACTGAGTATAGGAGAAAATAGATTGTACCTGTGCCCCAAATCATGCAGCTATCATGCAGCTAGTGACAGATTCCATCCAGCAGACCTACCCAACTATAAGCCCTGGGCCTTTCTACCATACTGCCCAGCAGAGGCCCCACTTGGGAGCACCCATCCCTGAAGCCAGTGACCACACTGAAGGTTGAAAATGAAATTGCTCCAGAGGTCCTTGTCCTTTGATAAAAGCCCATCAGAGGCCAGGGGACCTTGCATTAACAGAAGCTGGATTGAAGCTGTGGGGGTGTATATTGGTTTTTCCCTGTAGTTAATGGATTAATATTCTATCTGAGTATTTACTCAACCAGATTCATGATGAAGGAGAACAACAAACACCACCCACTCACTGAGGAAAGCACTGGGTTGGAGGGTTTGGGATTCAATTCCTGGCTGGATACAGGATCTTGGGAAAGTCATCTAATTTCTCAGGATTGTGGTATGCCATTGAAAGAGAATGGTGGGTAGCCTGCTCAATATCTGAGAACACTTCAATTCTGTGAGATATATAGATATATAGATATATAGATATATAGATATATAGATATAATTATCACACAACATGTAGGAAGGTCATCTTCTTACAGGAAGGGAGACAGGAACAAACATTTCCAGTGTGTCTTAAAGACCCCAGTTTCACCAAACAGCACAGAGAGATTTTCCTATTCTTATTTTCAGGAGGAGGAAACTGGTTCTTTAAAAAAAATACGGGGACAATTTCTTAAGCTTTTGAGCAGCTTCCTGCATAGAACTTCATACGCTTTCTTCCTCTCCCCACCCTTTCCTTGTTCTTTTTAAGAATCTGTGATTGTGATAGCTTCAAAGTTTTCAAGAAAAGTAGTGAAGGACAAATTAATGCTTTTGCTGCCAGAGTGGCAAAGGGCTAACACATCTTTTTCCTCTGATGGTCCCACCGAAGTCTCTGCCCAGCTCAGCTACACATCCTTTAGCCTGGTTGAGGGCATGTAAGACAGAGCCTTGAAAGGGACAAACCTCAAGGCTAATTAATTATTTACTTATTTCCCAGAAATAAACTCTGAGTTCTGCAGACTATTGTCTCCTCCCAGGGATCTCTAACATTCTCTATATTCTCTATATGCTTTGAGGACCTGGATCCTGAGAGCTCATCAGTACTGCCAGAATCCCCCAAGATTTCTCAGCTGCATTTTGAAAGAGAAGGAAACTTAACCAAGTCTTTGAACACTGCAAAATGGCAAGGTGATGCTCATAATTTAAAAAGAAAGAAAACGACTTCAGAAATGTTGTTCCCCGTTCAGTCCCTAGCTGGAAGGTATTGGTGCAGTGGAGAAGGGGTGGGAAATGTAAAAAAAAAAAAAAAAAAGTGGACCCGCTCCCTCCAGATTCAGGGTAGAAGTTTTCAGTCTTCCTTCCTTCTCTGCTAACCCACCCCTGTATTCTCATCCCTCTTCCCTGCTGTCTTCTCTGCCCCCTCACTCCCACCCACCCTTACTCTCACAGCACCAACAGGAACTGCTCAGTTGAGCGAGTTCATGGTAATTATCAGCAAGGGGCATAATTGAGGTGTTCCATCCTGGAGGACAGAACCTTCCTCCCTGCCTCCAATGTGGTGCTGAGATAGCTGGCTGCCTGTCCTCCTCTGTGCTCCCATAGCATTGTGTCATCATGTGTGAGAGTCAGACAGACACACAGAGACAGACGGAGGGAGTCAGTCTTCATTAGGTGCAGATTCTGGATTTGCGAGTCCACCTACTCGCTAATCCTCATTTGTACCCCCAAATCCATACCCATCCTATTTTCAGGGTCACCCCTCGGCGTGTGCACAGTGATGAACAAGCTGGGTCTCCTGAGGCAGCTGGAGGTCCTGGCTGATGTCAGACAAGGTGACTGCTCCTTGGTGCTGCTCTCGTTCTGTAACCCAGTGTACTTTTCACCATCTATTTAGTGCCCCGTTTTTCACAATGTTGTGCTTTTTGTTGATTCTGCTGCTTGACACGGCCCCCGAGCATAGTGCCGGTGTGCTGTGTAGTGTTCCTAAGAACAAGAAGGCCAGAAATGCATGTGTTAGGTAAGCATCATGCAGGCAGGAGTCATCGTGTCCATGAGTACAATGTTAGTGAACTAAGTGTATATGAAATAAGACGTCTTTAAACAGAAATCTGTGAAAACAAGGTTATGTATTATTGATCAGTTGATGAAAATGTTGTGACCAGAGGCTTACTGGCCCCCCCCCCCACACACACACACAAGGTACTGTATTTCCTCCTTACAAATGTCTGTTCTCCTATAGGCTATGTGCGCTTTAGGGATTGCGCCTCTCTCTTATTCACATCTCCCTCTCCCCTGCTATTTAGTACCTGGACTAAACTCCTCAGGAGGAGTTTGATGAATGAAGCATAAATGACCATCTTCTAAAGCTGTTTGAACCACACTGGAGAATCCCCAGTTCACTGGACCCCTCCCACAGGCCTGAATCCCCATGTGGGTAGTTTCTGTAAGGTGATTCACGTGGGAGGCATCGAGATAAATTCATTTGTAACATAACCAAATGAATAAAGCCAATGCCACCTTCATTGTTTTAATTTTGTGCCCTGTATACTGCCACGGCACAGATTAATTATGGCATGAGAAAGCCTGGGTTCTCTTGGCCTCACTGGCCCTGGGAGAGTAAACACTGTCAACTTATATATACGATGGGATGGCATCGTGTAAAGAATGAGTCCTTCTTACAAAAGAATGAGTCTTTTTCCGTAGAAAATTATAGAAATGAAGTAGGACTCTGACATCCAGTCTGTAAAATCCCAACAGAGGTAGTGTGAACATTCTGTCCTTGACTCCTGCCCTAAACTCAGGCCTGGTGGTCTTATCGACACTTGGGGCTTCTACTACCAACTCCAAGAGGCTGTCTTTCAGTGCTCTCGCTCAGTTGGCAAACTCTGAGCAGTTGCCGTCTGGCAAATGTCACCTGGATATCCTGCCAGCATATTTAACCCAACATTTCTTCCAAAATTCAGCTCCTCATCACTTTCCCATCTTCCCATGGAAGCTATTCTTCCTTCTGGTACATCTTGTCTTTGGCAGTCCTTCCTCATGTTCTCCCCAGATCACACCTCTGCAGCCATTTCTGGCCCTCCTTCGCCCTTGTCTCCATCGGCTGCTGGCTAAGGCCCTTCACACAGCCTGCACGTTGAATGAATGAACAAACTAAGGGAATCAGTGACTCAGTCCTAGGTTCAAACTGTTGAAACCTTTCCTCCTCGGTGGTATCAGGATCTAAAGAGCATGAGGTAGAGATTATCAGAAGCAATGGTAAAGAAGAAGGCTCAGGGCCCAAGGCTGGTCAGCACAAGCAACATCGGGCTTCTTGACCCAGGGCTCCAGAACTGGCGCAGGGATCCCTTGTGTGGCAAGTGACTTGGTAGAAAAATGCACACAAGCAAGCGTGCAGTGCTGGTGGGAGTGTGACCTGGGCACCTTGGGAATCCACGTGTAATGCTGTTGTTGGGAATGTTGTCTCAAGGTACAAGACTTCAGTCGTCTCGTTGGGAGAGCGCTCGGGTTTCCTGTTACTTAGTGCTTAGTCAGCTACGGCTGCTCTCATAAATACCAGAGACTGAGTGGCTTAAACAGCAGGAGCTCACTTCTCACAGTTCTGCATGGCAGACGCGCAAGATCAGGGCTCCAGCGCAGCTGGATTCTTGAGGAGGACTCTCCCTGGTTTGTAGACACTCCCCTCCTGGTTGCATCCTCCCATGACTGAGAGAGTGAGAGAACTCTGGTCTCTTAAACCTCTTCGAAGGGCACCAATCCCATCTTGAAGGCTATACCCCATGATGTCATCCAAACCCAATCACCTCCACAGTCTCTACCTCCAAACACTCCTGTTGCTGCTCAAGTTGGGGATTAGGGCCTCAGTATATGGATTTTGAAGGGACACACACCTTCAGTCCACAGCCTCTGGGCATTTATGCTAAGGACAGTAACTTCCTGCTTCCTAGTCATTACTTGGTATTTGTGTAGTTAGCAAATTTTAATCTTTATTGTATTTCTTGCCTTCAAAATTGCAGAAGAATTACAAAGTACCATATGCCCTTTGTCCAGATTTACCAACTGTTGGTATTTCGTTATTTTGATTTTTTTTTCTTTTGATGTTTCTCTCTCTCTGCCCCCCACCCTGCCTCAACACAATCTAAAAACTTCAGGTCTGTTTTCTAAGAACAAGCACATTTTCTCACATAATCACAGCATAGTTCTCAAATTCAGAAAACTTAACAGATACAAACGATTATATAACTTACATTCCATATGCAAAAAATTGCTATGTCAGTGGAATTCTTTAGAGCAATCTTTCCTCCTTATCCCGAGATTCAGTCCAAGGTCACATTGGAAGCACACATTGCATTTAGTTCTAACTTTTTAAAATTATTTTTATTATATTTTATTAAATAATCTCTATACCCAACGTGGGGCTCAAACTCACAACCCCTAGATCAAGAGTTGCATGTTCCACTAACTGAGCCAGCCAGGCACACCAGCTATAAATTCTTTTTAATCTCCTTTAGTCTAGAACAGTTCTTGAGGCTTTCTTTGTGTTTCACGAATTGTCATTTTGGAAGAGTACAAGTTGGTTGTTCTGTAGAATGCCCTCCAGGTTTGGGTTTACCTAATCTTTGCTCACAATAGAGTTAGTTTATGCTTTCCCCTTCCCCCAGGAATACCAGAGAAGGGATGTTGTGTCCTCAGTGTATCACATCAGAAAACATGTGGTATCTACTGGTCCCATTATTGGGGATGTCAATTCTGATCCCTCGGTTAAGGTCTTCCACGTTTCCCTGCTATATAATTATAATCTCCCCTTATAATTAATAAGTAGCTTATTAATTAATAAGTAGTCTGTAGGGAGATACTTTAAGACTGTATGGATAATCTATTCCATGTAAAAATTTTCACTTGATAGTTTAATACACACTGATGGTTCTCCCCTCAGTTCATTATTGCAACAATGGTTACCATGTTGATTTTCCGACCCCATGGTTTCATCTATTTTGAGTCATTGGCATTTTATTGTAAACAAAAGTTTCACCTTTTTCCTTATTTAGTTAGTACTAGTATGGGATCTCTATTTCATTCTGTAGATTGTAATTCACTACCCTCATCATTTGTTGTAACGCTCAGGTAGTGCCAGATTTCTTGCAAGTGCCTTCTTTTCAGAGGCAGTCTGTCATTCTTGGAGGGCTTCCTTACTTTTCCACCTTCCCTGGGATCAACCATTACTTTGAGGAGCTTTGCTTGCTCCTAGTGGGGAATACTACTTAGAAAGCAAGACCCGAGCACTGCATGGGCTGAGTGCTCTCGCTTCCAGGACTTCACAGTGGATGAAGTTGCAAAGAATAGTCATTTCATTGGGTCTTGCACTCATGCAGTGTAGCTTGCACTCATGCAGTCTACATAAAATTATGAATTTCGGGCCTCCTGGGCGGCTCAGTCAGTTAGGCGTCCAACTTGCGCTCAGGTCATGATCTTGCAGTTTGTGAGTACAAGCCCCACGTCAAGCTCTGTGCTGACTCGAGCCTGGAGCCTGCTTCCAATTCTGTGTCTCCCTCTCTCTCTGCCCCTCCCCACTTGCACTCTGTCTCTTTCTCTCTCTCAAAAATAAGTAAACATTAAAAAAATTAAAAAAATAAAATTATGAAATTTGTACTGCTCCCTCTATCACGGATCCAAACTCAGAATGTTCCTTGTCTTTCCCTATTCTCACTCTCCTCCTGGGGGAGAACCCTTGTTGCCAAACAGCAAAACATTTGCTCAATACTGAAACACACAAAATAGTTTCAGGAACTGCTACATCCATTCCAAAACCAAACCTACTAAGTAAAGTTCAAGATTTGTCTGTGTTTCTTTTTTCTTTACACTAATGATATGTAATTAAAGAATTGTGTTCAAAAGTTACTTGGATTTCTCCACTTTTCCCCTTTCACTGTGTCTGGTATTCATTTGAAACACAGGCGCATGTGTTTCAATTTGTACTCGTTTTTCGATTTTCGTTTTCTGCCCCCAGCTTTATTGAATTAATTTTATTGTTTGGAATAATTAAAACATTAGCATGATTCAAAAAGTCAAAACTCTACAAAAAGGAATATTTAGAAAACGGTGCTGGCAATTTTGAGTAATTTATTTTTTGCCTCATTATATTTAAAATTCTCTTTTAATTATTACCAGGTATGTCTCTCTTCAATAGGATTTGGTGAACACCCTGGAACACCCCTCCTTCTTGTTCCACTCAACTTTAGCCACCCTATATCCCTTTTCTTTCCAGCTTCATCGAGATATAATTGACATATAGCCTTATGGTAATGTAAGGTATACAATCTGATGACTTGGTATTTGTGTATATTTAGAAATGATCACCACAATAAGGTTAGTTAGCACATCCATTGCCTCACATACTTACCTGTGGGTTTTTTGTTTTTTCCTTTTGGTGGGGGGCATTGGGTTGGTGAGAACATTCAAGATCTACTCTCTTGGGGCGCCTGGGTGGCTCAGACAGTTAAGCGGTTAACTTCGGCTCAGGTCATGATCCTTCAGTCCGTGAGTTCGAGCCCTGCGTCAGGCTCTGTGCTGACAGCTCAGAGCCTGGAGCCTGTTTCAGATTCTGTGTCTCCCTCTCTCTGACCCTCCCCTGTTCATGCTCTGTCTCTCCCTGTCTCAAAAATAAATAAAACGTTAAGAAATTAAAAAAAAAAAAGATCTACTCTCTTAACTTTAAGCACATAATACGGTATCGTTGACTAGAGTCACCATGCTATACATTAGATCCTCAGAATTTATTCATCTTATAACTGGAAGTTCATACCCTTCGATCACCTTTGCTCGTTTTCCCCACCCTCAAACCCATATCCTTTTATTTCTTCATCAGAATCTCCTTAACCTCAACCATTCAAGCCAAATCCAGAAAACAAACAACTGAATCATAGCTGAGCTTCCACTGAAAGAAAATGTGCCAGAGCGGCCGCCCCTCCATGAGAATGTGTCCTGTGGTCAACTTCTGGTTCTGTTAATCTGGCAGGTGTCACCACACATGGGATACCGGAAAGGGCACATGATTTGGGGTGACACAGTCATCAGATAGGGATAGAAAGATCTTCCAACAGAGTCTGAGGATGGAGTGTAAGACCTGCCCCTCAACAGTGCTGGCATGAACCAGGCACTCAGCGGTATCAATGCCCCTTCCCTTCTTTGGTGAGAGTGTGAGTGGTCCTGGTCAGGGTGGAGTCTGCAATCAAGCCATCCACGGGGAGTGAGACCCATGAGAACCAGCACTTCTGGGTAAAGGAAGCCATCTGCAGAGTGGCCGCACCCTCCAAGCTGGTTTGTAAAGGTGTTGGTGAGGTAATTTGGGAAGTCCCAGGTCCGAGCAAGGTGCTGGGCGGCTCCTCAGAGAGAAACTGTGCCTAATTAAAGATGAGCCTTCTGCCCCCAGCTCTAATTCTGGAACCAGGGTGTGTGCTTGGCAGTGGAAGCCAGCTAATGAAGGCTGCGGCTCAGCCAAGTGTATGGTTGCCTAGCATTCTGACATGACAATGAGGTCTGTTCGCAGGATACAAAAGGGTGATCAGAGGGGAGAAACTTGTCAGTGTTGGTCCAGCCTGCTGGGGAGATGCTGGAAAGGCATCCCCCTCCAGTGTAAATTAACCAGTGGGCTTCTGGTTTTTACATAAGCTGCTTGTGCGTAGGGTCAGTGTGGGTCAGCCCCTAGGTCTCAGTGACTCTGGATCCTTAGGAAAGCCTGAATGTGTGATCTGCTCTGTTGACATGTGCTTGACATCTCTTCATAAACCAGCACTGCTCCCTCCAACCTCATTCACAACCGTGAATGGGAGATGCGGGTTTGGAGATCCTACCTGTGTTCCCTGAGGGTGCCTTCTTACCTTTTAGAATCTCCTTGGTGAGGAGCGCCTGGGTGGCTCAGTTGGTTAAGCATCTGACTCTTAATTTCAGCTCAGATCGTGATCTCACACTTCATGAGATGGAACGCCAAGTTGGGCTCTGCAGTGTCAGTACAGAGCCTGCTTGGGACTCTCTCTCTCTTCCTCTCTCTCTGCCCGCCCCCGGTCTCTCTAAATACATAAATAAATTTTTAAAAAATCTCTTTGGTGAGGTGTTGAAGGAAAACTGTATGCCAGGCACTTTATTTGTGTGTTGGAACCCACCTGACCCTCTACATCCCTCCTGTGGATTAACTGTGGCCTCAATTTATCAGTGAGGAGGTTGAGATTCAGAGAGGGGGAGGAACCCCTCTTTGGCCACACATCTGATGAATGGTAGAGCTGGGATTCCAACCCAGGCTTGTTTGGGCCCAGATGTCCTCTTGGCTACAACACCATAGGGGTTCTTAGACGACATCTCACTCATGACACTGTAAGGCAGATTTGCCCTAAGAATATTTTTGATACTGGGAAACGTACCCCAAACATTCTGAACTTTTTTCAAACATTACCTAAATATGATTGATAAAAGTAAGGGAGAGGAAGATGCTCCCGATGTAGGGTTCTTTGGGAGCTGGACTGCTAAAAGGTAGCTCGAGGCTATTGGGTGGGGTGGTGGGGCAAATACCATTCAGTCTATGGAGGAGATGGCTGAAAAGACAAGGAAGACAAACTATGTAACTCACATTTTATGTTTATTTTTTTTTCAATATATGAAGTTTATTGTCAAATTGGTTTCCATACAATACCCAGTGCTCATCCCAAAAGGTGCCCTCCTCGGTACCCATCACCCACCCTCCCCTCCCTCCCACCCCCCATCAACCCTCAGTTTGTTCTCAGTTTTTAAGAGTCTCTTATGCTTTGGCTCTCTCCCACTCTAACCTCTTTTTTTTTTTTCCTTCCCCTCCCCCATGGGTTTCTGTTAAGTTTCTCAGGATCCACATAAGAGTGAAACCATATGGTATGTCTTTCTCTGTATGGCTTATTGTGGTTTATATACACAATGGAGTACTACGTGGCAATGTAACTCACATTTAAAAATTTTTACTGATTCCTGCTCCCACTTCCTGGGGCTCCCTTCATGCCTTGTCTATCAGGAGTACTTTTCTTCATTCTTCCCGCCCCAGACAGAATGTTACCTCCTCCGGGAAGCCTTTCTTGACTTCCCCAGCAGAGCTAGTCTCTCCCCCTGTTCCTCTCCTAGTATCCACTCAAGAGGGCTTTCCTTTCTGAAGCCATATTGGCTAGATGCAAACCCTAACAGCAAGGCTTTGGGCAACCCACTACATCTCTCTTTTCCTCAGTTTTCCTTGTCTGAATAATGAGAATAATAGTAGCACCTACCGTCCTGGGTTGGTCGTGGACTTTAAGTGACAGAAGGAATACACACTGTTTAGCACAGGGCTGGGCACATACCGAGAACTCATTAGTGTCGTCTATTATTTATAATGCTGGGCATTGGCAGGATACAGAATATGCTGGAAGGATATTCCAGGCCCTCTCAAGCCAAGACTTGGTACCTGTCTTTCTAACTTCCCAGAGACCCAATCCCATGCACCACGCCTCTCCCAGCTCTGCAGCAAATAATGTCCTGCCTGTCTGACTGCTTCCTGCTCCAGAACAACAATCCTGAATCACACCTGTGTTGGGAGGCGGGCGGATGAGGAGTCCTGGTACCAGCCCCTCCTGGCTCAAGACAAATCAGCCCTGTTTAGAACCTGACTCACCTGTTTCTCCTAATCTGGCCTACTTGCTGGTGACTTTGTTCAGGTGGATCTGGAAAAGGCGGCCAGCAGAGTCGAGTGGGATCCGCACTGAATGAGACAAGGTGGGGACACAAGGAACATCACGGCACTTCGAGCAGATGTTGTCTCCCGGCGCCCTATGTGCCAGTGCTTGACAGACACCTTGCTCACACTTCCCTGTCCCTTCCCAGTCCCGGCCTGAGGACAGACTCAGGAGGTGGGTGATCCAGCCGCCTTCCTTTGACAGGGAAGAGCCTGTATGGCCTCATCACGTGGCCACATCGGACCACTGGGCACCTTAAATGAGGTATGCTGCAGTGTGGAACCAAGAGGGAAATTTTTCTCCTTGCTCACTGTTATATTCGTTTCAGATTCAAATGATAACGTCTGGACCTCATTGGGTGAAGCAAAATATTAACATTAATTTTATCGGTTTCTTTTTACTTTTTAAACATGGCCATTAGAAAATTTAAACTGCCATGTGTGAGTGGGGTTGTGTCTGTGGAGAAGCACTGGATTAGGCGATTGCCCTAAACCAGAGCCGAGATGGAGAGCCAGGCGGAAGGTGTGCGCAGCCTTGCCTTTCACTCTTGCAACCAAACTTCTCCGCTGACACTAAACTCGTCCCCACACGCGATGGGGACCAAACACAAATATACCTGGGCGGGGGGCGGCTCCTGGGGACACCAAACACGTTCCCTTCTTTCTTCAAGTGGGTGCAACGTTGTGTGTGCGTGCACACGCGTGCACTGGGCGTGGGGCTGTTTCGCGGAGAAAGGAACTAAATGCTACGCGCAGGCAGTGTCTGCGTGTCCCGGGCCCCCCACCGTGCAAAAGGCAGAGGTGGAACTGAAGCCCAGGTCTGTCTGACTCCAAAGACTGGCCTCTTCCCCGCTGTAAAATACTAATCTGAAAGCCTCCCTCCAGTCTTGTTTTTTTTTTTTTTTCTCTTGCAACAAACTACCTCTGATATGTGTATGGGTTTTTCTTAACAGAAAGTTTAAGATATTTATGTTTTGCAGTTTCGATCAGTAGTAACTTCCTGAACCCCAGGCAGAAGCTGAAAGAAACAAAGCAAGAGTGCTGACCAGGGTATTACTGGCTTTCCAGCCCACCTCCCAATCATTAGCTGTCTTTTCTTTATTGTTTTATGTATGTGCACATAAGTTTATTCTTTTAATTCTTTTAAGTTTTTATTTTAATTCCAGTTAAAATACAGTGTAATATTAGTTTCAGGTGTACGATGTAGTAATTCAACACTTCCATACGTCACCTGTGCTGTCCTTAATCCCCATCACCTATTTCACCTCCCCCTTTCCCTCTGGTAACCATCTCTGTAATAAGAGTCTGTTTCTCGGTTTGTCTCTATTTTTTTCTCTTTGCTTGCTTGTTTCTTAAATTCCATATATGAGTGTAATCATATGGCATTTGTCTTTCTCTGACTTATTTTGCTTAGCATTATATGCTTTAGCTCTATCCGTGTTGTTGCAAATGGCAAGATCCCATGCTTTTTTAAGGCTGGGTAATATTTCACATATATGTATCTGTATGTGTGTGTGTGTGTGTGTGTGTGTGTGTGTGTGTCTGTGTGCCCCACAACTTTTTTATACATTCATCAGTTGATGGACACTTGGGCTATTGTATCTTGGCTATTGTAAATAATGCTACTATAAACATAGGTAGAGGTACATGTATTCCTTTGAATTAGTGTTCCTGTATTCTTTGGGTAAATACCCAGTAGTGTGATTGCTGAATCACAAGGTAGTTCTATTATTAACTTTTTGAGGAACCTCCATACTGTTTTCCACAGTGGCTGCACCAGTTTGCATTCCCAACAACAGTGCATGAGGGTTCCTTTTTCTCCACATCCTTGCCAACACCTGTTGATTCTTGTGTTGTTGATTTTAGCCATTCTGACAGGTTTGAGGTGATTTTGATTTGCATTACCCTGATGATGGGTGATGTTGAACATCTTGTCATGTGTCTTGTGGCCACCTGTATATTTTCTTTGGAGAAATGTCTATTCATGTCTTCTGCCCATTTTTTAATTGGATTATTTGTTTTGGGAGTGTTGAGTTTTTTTAAGTTCTTTGTATATTTTGGATACTAAACTTTTATTGGATATGTCATTTGCAAATATATTCCCCCATTCTGTAAGTTGCCTTTTAGTTTTGTTGATTGTTTCCTTTGCTGTGCAGAAGCTTTTTATTTTGATGAAGTTTCAATAGTTTGTTTTTGCTTTTGTTTCCCTTGCCTCAGGAGACATATCTAAAAAGGAGCTGCTACAGCCGATGTCAAAGAGGTTACTGCCTGTGTTCTCATCTAGGATTTTTATGGTTTCAAGTCTCACATTTAGTTCTTTAATCCACTTTGAATTTATTTTTGTGTATTGTATAAGAAAGTGGCCCAGTTTCATTCTTTTGCATGTAGCTGTCCAGTTTTCCCAACACCATTTGTTGAAGAGACTGTCCTTTCCCCATTGGTTATTCTTTCCTGCTTTGTTGAAGATTAATTGACCGTATAATTGTGAGTTTATTTCTGGGTTTTCCATTCTGTTCCATTGATCTCTGTATATTTTATGCCAGTACCATACTATTCAATTACTACAGTTTTGTACTATAACTTGAAGTCCAGAATTGTGATGCCTCCAGCTTTGCTTTTCTTTTTCAAGGTTGTTTTGGCTATTTAGGGTCTTTTGTGGTTCCATATGAATTTTAGGATTGTTTGTTATAGCTCTGTGAAGAACGCTTTTGGTATTTTGATTGGAATTGCATGAAATGTGTAGATTGCTTTGGGTGCTATAGCCATTTTAACAATATTTGTTCTTCCAACCCCCTGAGCATGAAATGTCTTTCCATTTTTCTGTGTCTTCTTCAATTTCTTTCATCAATGCTTATAGTTTTCAGAGTATAGGTCTTTCAGCTCTTTGGTTAGGTTTATTCCTAGGTATCTTATTATTTTTGGTGCAATTGTAAATAAGATTGTTTTCTTAATTTCTCTTTCTACTGCTTCATTATTGGTATAGAAATGCAGCAGATTTCTGTACATTGATTTTGTATCCTGCAACTGTACTGAATTTAACAGTTCTAGAAGTTTTTTGGTTAAGTCTTTTGGGGTTTTCTACATAGAGTATCATGTCATCTGCAAATAGTGAAAGTTTTACCTCTTCCTTACTGATTTGGATTCCTTTTATTTCTTTTTGTTGTCTGATTGCTGTGGCTGGGACTTCCAGTATTATGTTGAATAAAAGTGGTGAGAGTAGACATCCTTGTCTTGTTCCTGACCTTAGGGAAAGAGTTCTTAGTTTTCCCCATTGAGGATGATGTTAGCTGTGGGTTTTTCATATATCACCGTTATTTTGTTGAAGTATGTTCCCTCGAAACTTACTTTCTTGAGGGTTTTTTTTTTTTTTATCATGAATGGATGTTGTACTTTGTCAAATGCTTTTTCTGGATCTATTGAAATGATCGTATGGTTCTTCTCCTTTCCCTTCTTAATGTGATGTATCATGTTGATTCATTTGGGAATACTGAACCACTTTTGCAACTTGGGGGAAAAAATCCCATTTGATTGTGATGAATGATTTTTTTTAAATATATTGTTGAATTTAGTTTGCTAACATTTTGTTGAGGATTTTTGCATCTATGTTCATCAGGGATATTGGCTGTAGTTCTCTTTTTTTGTAGTGTTTTTATCTGGTTTTTGGTATCAGGGTAATACTGGCCTCATAGGATGAATTTGGAAGATTTCCTTCCTTTTCTACTTTTTGGAATAGTTTGGGAATGGATTTTAACTCTTCCTTAAATATGTGGTAGAATTTGCCTATGAAGTTGTCTGGTCCTAGACTTCTGTTTGCTGAGTTTTGGTTGTTGATTCAATTTCTTTGCTACTAATCAGTCTGTTCAAATTTTCTGTTTCTTCCTATTTCACTTTTTGTAGATTATATGTTTCTAGGAACTTATCTATTTCTTCAAGGTTGTCAAATCTGTTGGCATACAACTCTTCATAATATTCTCTTATAATTGTTTGCATTTCTCTGATGTTGGTTGTTACTTCTCACTCTCATCTGTGATTTTATTTCTTTGGGTCCTTTCTCTTTTCTTTTTTATAAGCCTGGCTGGAGGTTTATCAATTTTATTAATTTTTTCAAAGAACCAGCTCCCAGTTTCATTGATCTCTTCTATTGTTTTCTGTGTTTTTTTTTTAAAAAAGTTTATTTAAAAAAATTTTTTAAATGTTTATTTTTAAGAGAGAGAGAGAGGAGGAGGACAGAGGATCTGAAGTGGGCTCTGTATTGACAGTAGAGAGCCTGATGTGGGGCTCAAACTCACAAACCATGAGATCAGGACCTGAGATGAAGTCTGATACTTAACCGACTGAGCCACCCAGGCACCCCGATCTGTTCTATTGTTTTTTTTCGTTTCCACATCATTTATTTCTGCCCTAATTCTTTATTATATATTCCCTTCCTTCTGCTGTCTTTAGGCTTTATTTGCTGTTCCTTTTCTACATCCTTTAGGTGTAAGTTTAGGTTTTTTATTTCAGATTTTTCTTGCTTCTTGATGTAAGCCTGTATTGCTGTATGCTTCCCTCTTAGGACCACTTTTGCTGCATCACAGAGGTTTTGGACCATTGTATTTTCATTTGTTTCCATATACTTTTTATTTCTTCTTTTATTTCCTGGTTGACCCACTCATTGTTTAGTAGCATGTTCTTTAACCTCCATGTATTTGTGGTCTTTCCAGATTTTTTCTTGTGGTCGAATTGAAGTTTTATAGTGTTGTGGTCAGAAAATCCTTCTTGATTGTCTCCTTCTGTTTAGATGATCTGTCCATTGATGTAAGTGGGGTATTAAAGTCTTCTGCTATTATTGCATTGTTATTGATTAGTTACTTTCTATTTGTTGTTAACTGTTTTATATATTTGGGTGCTCCCATGTTACATGCATAAATATTTACAATTATTATATTTTCTTGTTGGGTTATCCCCTTTATTATTATTTAGTGTCCTTCTTTGTCTCTTTGTTTTAAAGTCTTTGTTTTAAAGTCTATTTTGTCTGATGTAAGTATTGCCACTCTGGCCTCCTTTTGACACCCATCTGCATGATAGATGTTTCTCCATCCCCTCACTTCGAATCTGCAGGTGTCTTTAGGTCTAAAATAAGTTTCTTGTAGGCAGCTTACAGATGGGTCTGTTTTGTTTTGTTTTTTATATCCATTCTGTCACCCCATGTCTTTTGGCTGGAGCATTTAATCCATTTATACTCAAAGTTATTATTGATAGATATGTATTTGTTGCCATTTTATTACTTGTTCGGTGGTTGTTTCTCTGATCCTTTCTTGTCTTTTTCTCATGTCTTGCTGATTTTCTCTAGTAATATATTTGGATTTCATTCTCTTTATTCTTTGCATGTTTACTAGTGGTTTTTGGTATACGGTTACCATTATTTTGTACATAACCTCTTCTGCAAATAGCAGTCTATATTCAATTGCTGGTCATTCAAGTTTGAACCCCTTCTCTCCTCCTCACGTCTTAGGTATATGTTGTTATAGTTTATATCCTTTTTCTTGTGTGAGTCTCTTGACTGTTTGGTTTTTTTTTTGCAGGAATATTCATTTTTACTGCTTCCATGTTTCCTATGTTTATACTGTCATTTTTGGTTTCTCCTTTTTACTCAAAGAGTCCCCTTTAATATTTCTTGCAGGGATGGTTTAATGGTCATGAACTCCTTTAGTTTTAGTTTGGGAAACTCTTTATCTCTCCTTCTATTCTGAATGATTACCTATCTCTTCTTAACCACAGTGTGTAACGAGTTTGCTTCCGTACAGATCCATATCCAGAGAGGTGGGCTTGAAATCTGATGCAAGAACTATTGATGTACCATTCACTTCTTTTTTTTTTTCTTTGCTTAAATGCAGTATTTGTTTTAGAAAACTTAAATAAGGTTAAATAGAACACTTTCTAGCCACATCCCAAATTGCTTTAGGAATGTCACTGGTGCTTCATGTAGGTGATGTGATCTAACAAGAATGGTGAATATGGGAGGTCACAAGGGAAATCTGAACTCACTGAATACCATTGAGATCAAACCCCGGGTTCCATACCGGGAATAACTATCAGTGTAGCCCAGAACATCAGCTGGAGGGCAGGTGCTAGGGGAGAAGGGTGAAGATGACAGCCCACATATTCTGATTCAGGTGGACCCTGGACACAAACCAGAATTCATTCATGACGTCCTACAAGCCTTGACCCAAGTATTTATTATGGCTTCTTAGGAAAAGGTTAGGAAACAAGTTTGTTTACATGACCCATGACTGTGAGATTGCTCAGGAGTCCAAGGTTAGAAACGTTGGTAAATCCCAGGCAAAGTACTGACTCAGGGAAGTCCACACTTAGAATTCAAGGAGATAAAATGGGACACTGTGTTTCAAATCTGATTACCGGTTCAAAGTGTGATTACAAAGAGAGCACTATAAACAGCCCCGTCCCTGTAACTCTACCCATACTGGGCCTTGTTCCCCACAGAATGGGTCTGCTCTTACCGGTGGTGCTCTGTGCACTGGCTGCATGCTGTGGGGCTACATCTCCACCCCTGCCGCCCCTCAGATTCTGGCCTCCCATCGCCCGTGGCTGCAACGATTCAGGTATTCTGGAATTGGCAGGCTTTGCCTTGCAGGACATCAACAGGGACCGAAAGGATGGCTATGTGCTGAGCCTCAACCGAGTGAGCGATGTCCGAGAACACAGACAGGCAAGTGACAGTCCCCTGTCCAGGGCATGTGCTTGCACAATCTGAGGAGAACAACCAGGGAGGAGGGACCCAGGGACACATATTGCCAGGTACTTTCCGAATTGGAAGCCCTGCTAAGAACGCTCCCCTCTCCTCTGCCAGGGTATGCGCCACACCCCTATTGTTATTGTGCTAATAGTTATCGCACTCTGACCCTTCTCTACTGTCCCACAGGTTGTCAAAAATCTTCACAAACATCACAGACTTTGGCTGTACCATAACAGAGACTCTTTGGCCAGTCTTTAGGGGTTTCTGCTTCACGTGGGACACAATGCATTTCTCAACCCCCTCCAACAGGTTAACAGCCTGGGATCTCTGTTCTATTTCACACTGGACGTGTTAGAGACTGACTGCCACGTACTCAGCAGGAAGGCATGGAAGGACTGTGGGGTGAGGACCCTTCATGAATCGGTAAGTGCTCGTGTCCAGGAGCTCTGGAGAAGCTAGGTGTCCTCTGAGCTGAATGAAGATTGCTCACTATGTGCCACTCTTTAATGTTCTTCATTATAATCTCTTGGGCACAATGCCCATGTCGTTATTCCTGCACTGTAGATCAAAGAGCATCTAATTGAAGCAGTTTCTGTGAGTCCCAGTGGGAGCCATAGCCCCAGAATTGATGTTGCCATCAAATTGTTTCCCACCTCCAAGACTCTCCTGTAGTCTCTGAGCTAGTGTTCAAATTGTGAGAAAAAGGATCAGAGATACAGTGCTGTGGATGCGGATCTAAGGAAGACTGTAGAAGCAATGGAGGGAGAGCTTCTTTGTTGGTTTTATTTTGCTTTTGTTTCAGTGAACAGTGATATGAGACATGGGGCTGGGGAGAGGGAGGGTTTACAGTATGACAGCTCCCAGAGGTGCCATGGAAGGATTTCCTGGATTCCTAGAACCTAAAGGGCCTCAGAATCCATCCTTTCAAAGGCAACTGTTGAAGAGGCTTGAAAATAACATAGTCAGCTTTCTTTTGATTCTCAATTATCTTGAGGTTATTTCCATTAACCGATATGAAACTATATTTTGAGGGCAGGACTGTGTTTGGAAGTAAAGTACTTTTCTAATCATTTAACCAAATTTGTCAAATTGCACCTATCTGATTTTGATGAGCAAAGAGTTTGTTTACCCTGTTATGAATTATATTTGTTAAGGTGACACTAGCTGCTGTGATACATGCCCTAAAATGGGTTACCTGGGTGGCTCAGTCGGTTAAGCACCTGACTTCAGCTCAGGTTACAATCTCACAGTTTGTGAGTTCGAGCCCTGCATTCGGGCTCTGTGCTGACCGCTCAGAGCCTGGAGCCTGCTTCTGATTCTGTGTCTCCCTCTCTCTCTGCCCCTCTCCCACTCATGCTCTGTCTCTCTCTCAAAAAAAAAATGAATAAACGTTAAAAACACTTTTTATAATACATACCCTAAAAAGTATATACCGATTCCAATGTGATAGCGGTTTATTTCTCACTCATGTAAAGTTCAAAATAGAAATTCCTGATGAAGAGGACACCCAAGTTCCTTCCACATTGTGGCTCCAGACTCTGCCACCTTCAACTTGTGGTTTCTGTGACTGCCATGGTCATCTGGATAAGGCTATGGAAAGAGAGCATGGTGGGCAGGTCACGCATGGCAGAGCTTCATGGGCCACGTGGAAATTGTTACAGCCACTTCTCACCTTCCTGTGGTTGCAACTCAATTATACACAGTCACACCTAAGCTGGAAGGAGGCTGGGAGATGGGGTCCAGCTGCGTCTCAGAAGAAGGTTAAACTGTTTGTTGATTTGCTGGTGATTTCTCACACTCAAAACTGCCAAAATTGATCTTTGTTTTTCATTATTGAAAAATAAAGCATCCAGTCTAATTCGGGGGCTATGTTTTTATTATTATTTATTTATATATATTTTATTTTACTTTTATCTTCAAGTTAGTTAACACACAGTGTGGTCTTGACTTCAGGAGTAGAACCCAGTGATTCATCTCTTACATATCACACCCAGTGGTCATCCCGAAAAGTGCCCTCCTTAATGTCTGTCACCCATTTAAGCCACCCACCACCTCCAGCAACCCTCAGTTTGTTCTGTGTTTAAGAGTCTCTTACTGGGGCGCCTGAGTGGCTTGGTCGGTTAAGCGTCCGACTTCAGCTCAGGTCATGATCTCACGGTCTGTGAGTTCGAGCCCCGTGTCGGGCTCTGTGCTGACAGCTCAGAGCCTGGAGCCTGTTTCAGATTCTGTGTCTCCCTCTCTCTCTGCCCCTCCCCTGTTCATGCTCTGCCTCTCTCTGTCTCAAAAATAAATAAACGTTAAAAAAAAAAAAAGAGTCTCTTACTGTTTGCCTCCCTCTCTGTTTTGATCTTATTTTTCCTTCCCTTCTGGGGGATATTTTTAAAAGTCAGAGTTTTTTCTACAACGTCATAAAATGTGTTTGTCTGTTCCAGGTTTATGGTCAATGCAAAGCATTATTTTACGTTAACAGGCCAGGAAGAATTCTCTATGTACTTGCTTACAACTGTACTCTTCGCCCAGGTAAGAGAGCCCTCTGAATTTGTTCATTTTAATAAAATATGGAAAAAGAGCATGAAATGGGGCTATGCCTAGAGTATACAGGGTTCTCCCACCCTTACTTCCTACTCATACCAAGGCCACATTCTTCTATCCAGTATTTGCCTCTCCGGTGAAGTCCAACTTGCACTGCTCCTCTTCCCACGATGAATCTTCTTAAATCCCTGCAATTACTTATTAGTGAGGACTGCATTAAACCCTGAATTTTCAGTCTGATGTAAACGGCATAATCTCTATGCAGGTCCCCAGGCTCCCTCTCTAGCTCTCTCTGCTATTATTTCCCTGACCACACCCACTCTGCACTTGTTGTAGCTGGATCCTTCACTATATTCTGAACACACATTGCACTCTCCAGTCTCCACATCTGCCTGTCCCTCCTCCTCCGTGGAGGATGCCCTTGCCTGATACCTTCTGCCCTTAGAACTTACACCCATTCTTTGCGGACCCCCGCCAATGCCACTTATTCTACCATGTTCTCTATTCAAGAAAAGAAAGCTTCTCTCCTGTTCTCATTCCTATAAAACTTGAGCCTGAGCGCTCCTGGAACACAACATACTGCCTTGATTTGAGTCTCCTATCTTACATCACATAGAACAGGTATTCCTTCTTCCTTCCTGCCAAAGCCCTCCCTGGGTTCCTATCAGGTGTAAGGAGTCCATAGTATTGTTGAATAAATGAACTGAGAATGGGGCTGAAACTAATGACATTTCAAATACGCATATGCATTTATTCTGGATGCTTCTTTGGAAAGCAAGCATCCAAGGTATGGGAAAATAGGATATGGCTACTTGTCAAACCACTATGCGCCTGTGACTCCCTGGGTGGGTCTTGTTCAAGTGCAGATTCAGATTCTATAGATCTGGGGTATGGCCTGAAAGTCTGCATTTCTAACAAGCTCTAGGAGATAACAATGTTGCTGGTTCCTTTGGGAGATAAGACAACAGAGCAAATAGTTTCTTAGCCACGGTTTAAGCTTCCTGGTTGTGAAGATGAGTCTTACATAAATAAGAGAACAGCTAACAAGGCAGATGGGAACTGAAAATGGACGTCATAGGTGCCAGAGGTATGGGAGGTCAGGAAGTGACACGTGGGGGTGGTGCCAGGAGCGACAAGCTGAGGAAACCGCCTCACAATATGCCCAGATGCATGCAAATGAACACGCAATTGATCAAAACAATGCGTTTGCTCTACAAAAATAACTCCCAGAAAAGTTCTCTTACCTGACATTCATTCATATGAGTTTTGCCACCTCCAGGTCCTCCCAATCAGAAATTCTGGCTACATCTTTAGCCTGATTATTCTATCTAGTCCACACAGTGATTTGACCAATATTTGTTTCTGGCTCATTTGTATTTTTTAAAAAATTTTTAATGTTCTTATTTATTTTTGAGAGAGACAGACAGAACATGAGTGGGGAAGGGGCAGAGAGAGAGAGAGAGAGAGGGAGACGCAGAATCCAAAGCAGATCCTAGGCTCTGAGCTGTTAGCACAGACCCAGACATGGGGCTTGAACTCACAGACTGTGAGACCATGACCTGAGCTGAGGCCGGACGCTTAACTGACTGAGCCACCCAGACTCCCCATCACTTGTATTTTCTCATCTGGGAGGGTGTGCTTCTATCTTCCATATTTCATTCACTCATCCATTCATTCAACAAGCATTTGGTAATAAGCACTTATAATGCAATAGACCTTGTATTAGGTGTTGGGGACTTAAAGGTGGATTAGACGTGACAGTGATGAAATCCCAACATTTTAAGACACTCAGTCTGCCTGACAGAGGCAACGATGGTGGAAGATACTAAACTAACTGGGGAAAAGGTTTTACATCAAAATAAACACATATATTATGTATTTTTGAACAAAATTCCTAGGGTAAAAACCTTTGTGTGAGGTGAAAAAAAATCTTGCTTTAATTTTTTGTGAATAATGAAAGTAATACACACTCATGGCAGAAAACCCACAGTTGACAGCTTTCTTTCCAGATAATGCCTTTTCTAGTCCATCCTTGTCAAAACGATTATCTTTTTGTTTTTTTTTTCAATCTCTGCCTCTTGCGGTCTTATGATTTGTGGGATTAAAACTCACTAAGAAATTTTATTTTTCAACTTCTCTCTTTGGCATCAACAGTTTCTCGAAGAAGTATTCACACGATGTGCCCTGACTGCCCCAGCCCCTTTAAGTTGTCAAATCCCAAGGTTCTGGAAACTGCTGCCGAGTCCCTTGCAAAATACAACAAGGAGAGCGCGTCAAAGCAATACTCTCTCTTCCAAGTCACGCGGGCTTCTGGCCAGGTGAGGTTGAAGAGCTGTTATGCCAGCAATGTGTCTCATAACACTTGCTGTCCATGCTTAAGCTGAGACGTGGATATCAAGGCACTCCTTTTAGTTCGCACTGGAAAGCCTTTTCTTCATTCTCTACCTCAGTAGGCCTGATGCACAATTCAATCATGTGTCAGTTTCTGAAACTGCCATGGGATTTCCACCAGGTGACTGCATGTCACCTCATTCGCCTTAAGGCTAGAAGGGAAATGGACTCCTAGTCTCCTTGGCAATTCTACGTAGGCTCACTATTGGCTGCTACGTGCGCATATTTGATTGACCACGGACCGTTTAGCAAGTCAGTTTGTGCTGCATCTTAAGGCCCCGAGTGGATTATGAGCTTCACAGAGTAGGGAAAATGGCGGCTCATTTGTATTTGGATCATGTTGAATGAATTATATAGACAAAAAACTAAAAACAAATCTCCAGTGAGGAAAAATAAGCTCACCTAAGGGAAGGTTTTTAGAGCCCTTTCAAATCCTTAAGAAGGGAAGAAAGGTATGTTATGTTTTTTAAGGAACAAAATCGCAGTACTTGCTTTGATCTTGATGGGGATACAGGGTCAACAGGAGACCTGTGTTGACAGTGACGCTGAGGATGTACAGTTCCCATAAATAAAATGCTGCCAAACCCAAACCATTTCTCCATGTGGTAAGATTTGATTTTTATTTCCCAACTCTTGTCTCATACCAGTGGGTGTTTGGCTTTGCCTTCTTTGTGGAGTACTTAATCAAAGAGTCACCGTGTACCAAACACCAGGCCAGCAGCTGTGCACTTCAGCCCCCTGACTCTGTGGTAAGTATTCCTGAACATCTTCAGAAATGATTTAGGATTTGCATTCACAAGTCATCTCTATATGTACTTATTGAGCATAAATTATTGCATGAGGTGTTACAATGCATAAGATGCTTTTCTTCCCCTCAAGGAACAATTGATAATGCTGTTTAATTCTTCTTATATGTTGCTGAATTCAGTTTACCAGTGTTTCTTACAGGATTGTCCTTTTATAATCATAAGAGACATTAATTTGTAGTTTTCTTGTATTGTCTTTGCCTGATTTCCTAAGAGTTTAATATTGGCTTCATAGAATGAGTTGGGCAATTTTCCCTCCTCTTTGATTTTATTTTGGAACAGTTTGTGAAGGATTGGTGTTCATTCTTCTTTAAACGTTCATTAGAATTCACCAGTGAAGCCATCTGGGCCTGAGCTTTTCTCTGTGAGAACTTCTTGTTTTTGTTTGATTAATAACTCAGTCTCTTTACTTGTTATAGGTCTATTCAGATTTTCTGTTTCTTCTTGAGTAAGTTTTGGTAGTCTGTGTCTTCCTAGGAATTTGTACATTTCCTCTATGTTACCTACTTTCTCAGCATACAGGAAGATGTTCATAGTATTTGCTTCTTATTTTTGAAATATTAGATTTAATATCCCCTATTTAATCCCAATTTTAGTAATTTGAGTCATTTTTTTTCTTGGTCAGTCTAGCTAGTTTTGTCAATTTCGTTTATCTTTTCAAAGAATCAACTTTCAGTTTGTTTTGTTTTTTTTTTTAATCATCTAGTTCATTTATTTCCTTCCTGCTCTTTATTATGGCCTTCTTATTGCTTACTTTGGGATTAGTTCTTTTTTTTTTTTTTCTATTTTCTTAAGATGGAAAGTTATGTAAATGAGTTGCTATCAATTTTTTTCTTTAAAAAAATTTTTTTTTCATGTTTATTCATTTTTGAGAGAGAGAGAGAGAGAGAGAGAGAGAGAGAGAGAGAGAGAACATGAACAGGGGAGGGGCAGAGAGAGAGGGAGACACAGAATTGGAAGCAGGTTCCAGACCCTGAGCTGTTGGCACAGAGCCCGACGTGGGGCTTGAACCCACAAACCATGAGATCATGACCTAAGCAGAAGTCGGATGCCTAACTGAACCAACCAGGTGCCCCTCATTTTTTTCTTTTTTAAAAATAACATTTACATCTGCAAATTTTCTTCTACGCAGTGTTTTAGCTGCATCTAAGTTGCATATGTTTTGTTTTGGTTTCCATTCATCTTAAAGTATTTTCTAATTTTCTTTGTGATCTCTTCTTTGACCAATTGGTTATATAGGAGTATGTTATCTAATATTTGCAAAACTCCTCAGTTTTTTTCTGTTATCTACTTCTAATTTTATTCCATTGTATTTTGAGAATATACTTGATTTGATTTCAATTCTTTTAAGCTTATCGAAGTTTGTTTTATAATTTAACATAAGGTATATCCTGGAAAATGTTCCTTGCACACTTGAGGAGAGTGTATACTTTGTGCTTATTATCAGGTGGAGCATTCTGTAATGGTTGGTTTATAGTGTTTTTCAAGTCTTCTATTTCCTCGTTGATGGTCTGCATAGTTGTTCTATCCATTATTGAAAGTGAGGTTTCCAGCCATTATCGTTGACTTGTCTTTATCTCCCTCAAATTCTGTCAGTTTTTGCTTATGTTCTTTGGGGCTTTGTTGTTAGGTACATAAATATTTATAGTTGTTGTGTCTTCCTAATAAATTGAACTTTTTAGCATTATAAAGTGTTTTTCTTTGTCTCTACTAACAATTTTTGTCTTAAAATCAATTTTGTCTGATATTTGTATAGCCATCCCAGCTCTCTTTTGGTTATTGTTTGCATTATTTTTATTTTTTTCCATCTTTTAACTTTCAACCTATGTGTGTCTTTGAATCTAAAGTGTATGTCTCAAAAGCCTCGTGTAATCAGCCAGGTGAATTTTCTCAAGGAATAATTGGGAAAACATCTTCATCCTATTCTGTAGGGTCTTTCTCACTTGTCAATAACATCTGGGGCAGATCGCATAATTTTCTATTCATTTTCTGTAATAAGAACACTTTCACTTAGGTAATTGAGATTCACTCTGGGGTATGAATAAAATCTGTTCAATCAGTTCTGAACTAAAACTTCTATCTCCTACCCAATGCAAAGCTTTTTTTCTCTCTCTGTAGCTTCAGCCTGACTTAGAGCTTAGGACCTGATGTGAGAAAGGGGTCAGGTCTATTCTCTCAACTTTTCTTCCCCTTTTATAGTCTTTTGTTTAATTCCGGCTCATCCAAGTTCCAAGAAGAATGAGAGACAATAAGAGAAAAAAGTACAAAGTCTTTTTTATATAGCTGAAGTTGTAGTTTTCTCTTGATCTCCATAAAGCAAGTTCCAGACCTGCTTCTCTCAGGCGATACAGGTGTGGGTTTGTACAGAGGTCCTTTCTTGGCAGAATGATGGATTCTCTAGCTGACCCCTTGGAACCACCCCTTCTCAGATTCAGCCCCCACAGGTTTTTACTATTAAATGCCCCTTCTCTGGAAGATTGTCCCTTGAGTAGGTACTTTCAAAAGAGCCCTACCTATGACATTTGCTTAGCCCATGGAACCCTCACACATTTTTACTGTTCCAAACAGTGCGAACATCCTTCTCTTTTCTCTCTGTCTCCTTACCCTACCATAGTAGGGTCTTGCTTTAGCCAAGATCCTGCCTTCAGAATGCTCTGAGAGAGAAGCAGATACCAATATTCATAGCCCATATGTCCCCAAACTCTAGGGTTCACAGGTTAAGCATGCCCACAAACTCCCTCTTAGTGGTCCACTCTAGTTAGAGCACCAGATAGGCCTATGAATTAGAGTAACTCAGCAAATCTTAGAGTGGGAGTGACCAGGCTCTGCTTGGTACAGGTAACTGCAGTCTCTCCAGAAGGTTCTCATAGAGCCCATCCCCTATATGATTTGGTGATGAATTGGAGAAGGAAGAAGCTGAAGTACCATTCTCCGAGGACTTCCTACATTAATAAATTTTCCCATCTTAAGGAATTTCAAATCGTCTCTTTGCGTATTCTGGAAATGAGTGATAGAGCAATATTCAGGCAAGCCATTTAGACACATTTTAGTGAATTCCATGTGAATATTCTTAAAAGTTCTTTAGAAATCGAGGCAACATTTTATTAAAATATTCTATTTGTGCTCGAATATATGTACACAGTATGACTCTAAAATTCCTCTTCTAGGAATTTACCCAAAGGGAGTAACTAAGAATTTGTTAAGTAATGCAGAGGAATATTAGGTAGCGATTATAAAGAAAATCACAGAAGACTATTCAGTGCCATGAAAGGATTTTCACAATATATTATTAAATGACAACAGAAAGTTAGAAAATAAAATACGTAACATAATCCTGTTTATCTAGAAGAAAATATGTATGCAGAGGAAAAGAGGTCAGAAGAAACCAAATCATTGTAGGAAACAGTTAACTTCCATGCAGTCACAGGTCCTTTAATTTTCTTTTTGTTTATCCATATTCTAAATAACTATTATTACGTTTATATTAAGGAAATGAAATTATTTTATTTCTAAATTTTTAAAAAGTCAAAGGAGCTGAGAGGAAGTTTGTGTGAGAAGAGAAAACTCGGGTGGAACATACATAAAAGGCTACCATTACGTGAGAGATGAAAACAGGTTTTCAAAATGACCCAAGGGTAGAAGTAAGGCCAAGAGGTAGATGTTCTATAGACACAGATTTCTGCTCAATACAAAGAATTTTCTAATTGGGTTTGTTCCTCAAGAAATCCTTAGTTTCACATCACTGGAGGCGATTTAGCCTAGTTTGGGTGATTATTGGTAAAAATGATCTAGTGAGAACTGGCTCAGAGTCTGCCCATAACATGATAAGAACATAAAACTGTTGATTGCCTGTGTGTCTACACAAGCAGAAAGCTAATGGATTTCCATTTATAGGCATTGATAATCATAATACTCACAGGACATTGTATTTTCTCTGTCTTTAGCCTGTTGGTCTTTGCAAAGGTACACTGACTGAAAGAGAATTACAAAAGTTTGTCTCCGTGACTTGTGACTTCTTTGAACCACAGGTATTTTTCAGTCTAATTGTTTGTCTTCCTGTGAAGAGAGCAGATCATCTAAATCCTATGGGCCCCTACCCCACCCTCTCCTTTTCATTTCCTAAAATCTGTGATCACCACTGTATTCAGGCTGCCCCAAGGCCACACCCTGAGGGTGGCTAAAGACCTATCACACTATTTTTTTAGTCACAACGAGGTCCTATACAATAAGTAAGACTCCTTCAGAAACAGGAACATCCCAGCTCAGATGGCTCAGGCTGCTGAACACTGAAATCCAGTGGATTTCTGACACTGAAATCCAGTGTCCTGAAGAGCCTTACCCTGAACTGCAGGTAGAAGTTGTTTCACTGGAAATATCCAGTCCCTTTCCAAAAGTATTTATTGAGTGTTTACTATAAGGCAGTCAGCTGTAGTTGAGAGGATGATGGACACAGGACACCTGGTCCCTGTCCTTTCTGCCACCTGCGAGCTGTGTGACCCTGGGCAAGTTCTTACCTGTCTGAGTCTTGGTTGCCTTGTGTGTAGAATGGGGTTGCAACACCCACCTCATTCAGATCCCTGTGGGAAACCCTAAGAGGTATTGGAGGAACGACCCTGTACCTGGCCTGGCAATGAATAAGCAATCAATAAGATGGCTGGGGCTGTACTTACTACTGAGAGCAGAGTGATGGCTCACCAGGGACTTGGAAGAGACCATTTAACCTCCCTGAACCCCTGTTCAGCTCTGAATTTGTGAGGCTTGCAGTCAAGCTTCTGTTGTCTGGTTTTGCTTTTTAATCCTGAAGTTCATCCCTCTAGCTGGTCTCCCTTTGTTTTTGTTTTTCTTAATTTTGTATTTTATTTTAGAGAGCTGTGGGGAGTAGGTGAGGGAGGGGCCAAGGGAGAGAGAGAGACAGAGACAGAGAAAGAGAATTTCAAGCAGCCTCCACTCTCAGCACTGAGCCCAATGCAGGGCTGATTCCAGGACCCTGGGATCACGACCTGAGCCGAAATCAAGAGTTTGACACTCAACCAACTGAGCCACCCAGGCACCCCTAGCCAGTATCTCTTTGAAACGTTCCATCAGAAAGTCCCAGAACAGCTTGGTTCCGTACCAGGTATGGCAGGAGGTTTTCCAGGGAATGTTCCCTTATTTGAAAATGTTCTTATTTCAGGTTCCCGCCCCTGGAGGGGAAAACCCTGCAGCTAACCAGGGACCTGCGGACCTCCCCACAGTGGAAGAGTCCCAGCAGAAAATCATAGCCCCTACTAACTCGCCCTCCAAAGCCGTGCCTAAAGGATCTGTCCAGTACCTCCCCGACTTGGATGATGAGAAGAAGCCTGAGGATGCTCAGGAAAATAGCCCTGTTGAGGCCTTCCCTGTGCAGTTGGAGCTCACCACAGATCCCCTGGGAGAAAGTCTGGATGTTTCCTTCCTCTTCTTGGACCCTGAGGAGAAGAAGGTGGTTGTCCTGCCATTCCCCAAGAAGGAACAACGCTCTGCTGAGTGCCCAGGACCAGCCCAGCAGGCCAACCCTCTTGTTCTCCCACCTTGAGAACCACGTAGAGTTCTCATGCCTCAGGTGAAGGCATGGTCCCCTGTAGAAGTCAAATGTACAGAGTGACTCATAAAGTATATCTTTTTGACTCTTCTCGGTTTCATAATGTTATCTGGAAGTGGGAATTATGAGGCTACACTCTCTACTTGTACACTGGGCTGCATCCCTTCTGAACCACCCAAGGCCTCATATCATGTTCAGATGCCACTGTGCCTCTCATGTCTTCAGCCTCTCCTTCTGCAATCTTACTGACTTTTACCTAAATCTCTGATACAGGGCCTGCTATACTTAGGTATGCCCTCTTCCATCTGGGCAAGAGCACACTGATTCTTTTGATCAAAATGAGATAAAAATTGAAGGGTATCAAGAAACTGGGATTCATCAGAGTTTCATTCTCCCTTTATTCCATAATTATTTCAGCAGCAAGTATTGGTCAGATATTGTCTGCACAGCCTTTGGCCTGAGGGTGGAATCTTGTTTCTTTCTTACCTGTTTGAATAGTCTCCACTCCCCAGAACTTGATAGACTCACTTACCTTCACTGCTGGAATACAGAGTCTATGGCCTATGGCTGAGCCTGGAGGGAAGCAAACACTGCTCCAAAGATGGGAAGCTTTCTGATTCCATTAATAGTTTTGCTCAGAGTGGAAATCAAGGGCCCAACAACATTCATTCTCAATTTTTTCACTTAAAAAATAATACATGTAGGGTAGGGGTGCCTGGGTGGTTCAGTCGGTTAAGCGTCCAACTTTTGACTTCAGCTCAGGTCATAATCTCACAGTTGATGAGATCGAGTCTTGCATCAGTTTCTGCACCGACAGCACCAAGCCTGCTTGGGATTCTCTCTCTCCCTCTCTGTCTGCCCCTCCCCAGCTCATTCTCTCTCTCTCAAAATAAATAAACTTAAAAATATGTATATAAAATATACACATATATGTATATTATGTGTGTATATACATTTACACAAATACATGTAACACCTGCATATACATATGCACACATATCTTTTGAAGTTTGACAGGCGTTATGGGTTGAATTGTTTCCCCAGTATTCATATACTGAAGTCCTAACCCCCAGTACCTCAGAACGTGATTATATTTGGATATAGATCTTTAAAAAGGTAACTTTGTTAAAATGAAATCATTAGGGCGGGCCCCAGTCCAACATGACAGGTATCCTTGTAGGAAGAGATCAGGACACAGATGAGCATACAAGCAAAACCATGTGGGGACACAGAGAAAACGTGGCCAAGGAGAGCTTGGCCTCAGAAGAGACTAACCTTGACCTTGGACTTCTAGGCTCCAGGATTGTGAGAAGATCAATTTCTGTCATTTAAACCACTCAGTTTACGGTACTTTTTTATGGAAGCTCTAGCAAAGCTAACACAACAGAGAATTTGCAGAGTAACAGTTGTCTTCCATCCCAGCAGGTGTTTCTTGGAGAGTCACCTCTGTGCCTTGACAGCATTTGTTTAAGAGCAGTAGACAATATTCACATGCTGTTACTCTTAGCTGCATCCTTTAGGAAGGAAAAACGATCAAGTAGAGACATCATTTGGAGTCTTAGACCCTGTCTCAATCAGGGTCTAGCAAGAAATACAATGTATCACTAGCACTGGGTAACTCTTTAAGGTTCAGTGAAGGTAGGGGGAAAGGATGTCCGCTGCTTTCGTGAGCATGCCTTAATCTCAGCAAAACTACTGTAGGAAAAGCTTATCCTCATTGTGGGGGCCTTTCCACGTCCTGCCTTTCCCTCCACCAGCATGTAGCTCCCTGAGGGCACTCCATACTGGGGGTGGCCAGTACAGCAAGAATAGAAGCCTTAATGAAGGAGCTCGGCTCATTGAAACATACGTTTTTGTGTTCATCGATAGACTTCCCCCAGCCCCACCACAGGTTAGAGCCCCTTAGTAACACGTTGGCCAGATTCCAGACTATTTCTGTCATTCTACATTTCATTGAAGAGGTCCTGTTTCGGTATTCAAAAGCTAGGGTCGCTAACATTAAAAGTTCAATGTCAAGTGTAACTCACAACGTGTTTTTAGTACCTTGCTGAACCAACCTGGGACTCTGGGAAGTGAGGCCTTGCTTTTCACATACCCTCTCCCTTCCCTCTCTCTCTCTTTCAACTCTCTCTCTACTCAGGATCTGTTTAGAGCCCAGTGGTTCTCAACCGTGAATGCACATTGGAATCACCTGGAAGTTTTCAAAGCACCAGTACCTGGGTCCGTTCCAAGAGATCCTGATTTAATTGCTCCGGGGAGAGGCCTGAACACAAGGATTTTTAAAAGCCCCTCAGGTGATTCTAGTATGAGAACTATTACTATGGCCTTTACAGACATTCCCTGCAGAGGGAGCAGAGAGTGGGGAGCTTCTGTTTAAGGGACTAGTCTCAGGAGGGAACCTCGGCTAAATCCCTCTGGTCCTTTCTGATGTTGGTCAGCTGCTGGTAAGAAGAGTGCATACAGCTACATTGTTTCTCTGGAGGGATGGGGGCGCGATATCAGCTTAAGGCCATTCTGAGTCCCTCCCAGGTATAGCCCACCCAACCCCTTCTCAGAGATGGGCATCCAATTGCTTGACTACTACCCTCACGACCATTCTCTTCCACATGAACCAGTTCTCTTTAGCACGCTTAGGGGGCCACTGAGAACCGTGAATGACAAGTTGGGGCGTCCCCAACTTCTTCTCAGACACACCAGTGGTAATAATAACAAGACTACGTAGCATCATGCATTCAGTACCTGAATCTGTGCCAAGACGTGTCGTGGTTCCTTTATCTGTGTTTTCTATTTAAGTATCACACGATCCAGCCAAAAGGGATGAATCCCCATTTTGTAAATGAGAAAATTAAGAATCAGAAAGGTTTTACAGCTTACCCAGCATCACACACTAAGAGTAACAGGGTGGGTTTGAACTTCAGATCTGACTCCAAAGTAACAGCTGTTTAATCCTTCCATCTTATTCAGAATTCAGTTCCTTGTATGGTATCAGGAGTTTAACGTGTTACCTCCCTTAAATAATGCAGCTGCATTCTACTGAGGACGTTGGGGACATAATCCGAACAGGGGAGCGATGGGGAGATTTCTGGCGGCGATCGGCAGGCAGAGGAAGGAAACCTGCTTTACTTCCAATCCCACCCACACACCAAGGTAAACAGTGCCTGTGCACCAAAACACACTCTGCCTCCATTACTACTAGAAAAATCCAGATTTTGTGCAGATCACAAGTCCACCCACCCACCAGTGGCGTGTCTCGACTTTCTGTCCCCAGGACCCACTAATCATTTACAGCCTGTTGGCAGGTATTTTAACCAGGGGTCAAGGTGACTCTCCCCGGTTACACAACAGAAATACATAAACACTTTGTTTAATCAATTGTGTGTGCATGTGTGTGTATCTTCAGAAAGTCTGTATAAAATTCTCTGCTGGGACATACTGTAGCAAGGGATGGTTTCCACGTTTTAACAAGATGAGAGCCTTCACCGCAGCCCTGCTTCTCATCCCCTTCTTCACGCTGCAGAATTCCTGCGCTCTGCGTCCCACAGACTGCGATGCTACTGAGCCCTTGGCCAGGAAAGTGTTAGACCTGATCAATAAAGGACGGTGGAAAGGCTACCTTTTCCAGTTGCTGCGGGTCGCTGATGCCCATTTGGACAAAGTGGTGAGGAACTGCCTGTGGTAGAGCTGAGTTGGGAGACCAGGCCCCAGGGGCAAATGTGCTGTCGGGCCCCACGCTTACTGCCTTGCACAATGAAATGGCTCTGGGTAGGGTTTCTGGTTTCGTTTCTGCTGCTCCTCTACACTGTTGGGGTTTTTTTGGGGGGAGGGATGCCTTCAAACTAACATTTGCTATTAACATCTCCTTAATTATGAATCAGTCTGTAGGTACTTATAAGCATGTATGCTGAGCCAACTCAAACAGTAAGTACCAGGAGAGGCGAATTAGAATAAGGTGTCGGCAGGACCCTCAAGGAAATAATCATCAGCTCACGTACACACACAGGCAAACTGCGTTAAGACGGGACACATTCTAGCAATCAAGTGGTATAGACGCAGAAGTAACCTAATGGAAGGAGAGCTTTTAAAATTGGTTGGGAGAAGGATGTAGACAGGGAATGAGGAAGGAGAGTGTCAGGGAATAATTGAATGCAGCGGGAATGGAGTGTTCTGGAAGTTTTTTGTGGGCTTTGGAGCAGTTAACAGGTCGGAAGACTGACTGTAGGCTTACCGTGAAGCAAAGAGAGCCTACTGTTTTCACTTAATAAGATTATATGCTTGTTTGGAGTGGATCTGAGGCCTTGAAAGAGATTAACGGAAGGAGGGCTCTCTCCCCACCCCACCCCACCCCACCCCCAAAAAACCTACCCTTTGGTGAAACCACTGAAATCTAGGAGGACAGACTATGGGGCCCCACAGAAGCAGAGAAATTTCCACTTGTTGCTGGTATGAGAGGCACCACAGGTTGCAGAGAACAAGAGGGGTTTCAGGAATTTAGGGTCCAACCGGCAATTTAGTGACCGTGAGTCCTGTTCCAGGCTCTCTGTGACACATGCAGGCACAGGACAAATTGGCACAGTGCTGCCTCTGAGTGACGGCAAGAGGGTGTGGGGGTGGGTGAGGAAGGGGGGGGTGCGGTGTGCCTGGGGAGATGGACACAGGAGACATGAACTAGGAAGCCGTTTGTGCTCAGGAAAGAGGCAATGAGGACCAGCCCCAGGCAATGGAAATCAGAGCAGGGAGAATGAAGAAAAGACAGGAGACATTTCAAAGAAAGGCCGTTGAACACCTGGCTCCTGGAAAGTAAAAGCAAAGGAAAGAAATCAAGGTCACCCTCACATTTCTAAGCCAGGGACTACGGCAATAAGTCATTAATGACACCTCGGACAACAGGCAGGGGAAGTTGAGAGAGAGACAGCTTGTAGGAGAAGACAGTGTGTTTAAGCTTTGGGCAGGTTGAAATCAAGGCAAAACAATCCAAGTTCAGGAATAGAGCTGGGCAAGAGGACACAACTGCACATACAGATCGGAGGCTGTCATCACTTATAATTCTGGGCCTGCACCTTCAACACCTCCACCCAAACCCACACTGCTGCTCAGTGGTTGCTTTTTAAAGCTCGTGGGCAGAAGCAACATCATGACCAGTGAAAAAGAACATTTGGAAGTAACTCTTTGAAGCTATTTATTCAAAAGAAGTAGATCAAATGACACAAAGGTAGGACATCTGTGATGATTTGGAGAGAAGCAGGAATTCTCTTTAAGAAATAAAGAGATTGCGGGTCACCTGGGTGGCTCAGTCGGTTGAGCGTCCGACTTCAGCTCAGGTCATGATCTCGCGGTTCGTGAGTTCGAGTCCCGCGTCGGGCTCTGGGCTGATGGCTCAGAGCCTGGAACCTGCTTCGGATTTTGTGTCTCCCTCTCTCTCTGCCCCTTCCCTGCTCATGCTCTCTCTCTGTCTCTCAAAGATGAATAATGTTAAAAAATAAAGAGAAATAAAGAGATTGCTTTTATTGAAAAAGCACTAGGCTCCCACATGCTACTCACATGTTGTTCTTCTGGTATTCCTCAGGAATCTGCAGCTGTCTATTATTTAGTCTTAGATGTGAAAGAATCAGACTGCCCAGTCCTATCCAGGAAACACTGGGATGACTGTGACCCAGCTCTTTCTAAGCGTGTATCTGAGATTGTAAGTAAACAGGGTACTTTGAATTTGTATCATTCTAGACTTCTGTCTATTCTGTTTACTCAGGGCAGCAGCATGCCTGCGCTAACAGAGTGAACAAGGAAGGGCAGATCCTGCCTCTTGACTCGTGAAGACTATGTTGACCTTGAGTAAAGTCTCTTGAGAGTCATTCCTGGGATTCCCAGTTCAGGCTGAGTCACTGGAGATTGTGGTCCCTTGGGATAACATGCCCAGCTGTGAGACCTTGGGAAAATCACCTCAAGTGTCTAGACTTCTGCCTTCTCAGCTGTAAAATAACAGGAGGGGTTTGGGGTACCTGGACTTTAAGGGTTCAGGCCCTGAGAGTCCGTGTGTCTGAGAACATACGAACCTGTGACTGTGCCCTATGAAGACTGGCCTCGTTGGCAGGAATAGCCAGGGGGAGTAAGTGTAGTTGCCTTGAGGAACAGGGTCTCGTTCTCCATATTGCATGTGGGTACTCAGATGCCAGGTTCTCCGCCACAGGAAGAGAGCAAGAAGATGAATAAGCACATATATCAAATTTCAGTTCTAGAAAATAAGACGTTTACCTACCGAGGAGTTTTAGCACTGTTTTCCCTTGAAAATGTTTGGGATATGGCCATGATCTATTTAAACAGTTTCTCCCTGGCTCTCGTGAGGGTTTTGGATGTATATAGCACCCAGCCCACAGAAACAGACTAAGAAAATACAGGTTTTGAGAGAGGACTTGGTGAGAGAAAACCAAGGTGGATTCTCAGTGGATAGTAGGAGTATGTGACATCACTTTTTGTCCCCTCACATTCAACCCAACAAAGGCAGTGTGCGATGACATAATTCCCTCTTTCTTACAGGTGATCGGACAGTGTAAGGTAATAGCTACATATTTGAATGAATCTCAGGATCTTAGACTGAATGATTTTAACTGCACCACAAGTTCTGGTATGGTCATATGTTCAAATGCTAATTAATTTTAATTAATATAGAATTCAATCATACTGTGGTATTCACCATATAATACTAAGATGCGCATATCAGGAATGGCCCCTGCCCTCAGAAAATCAATTATTATTTGCTCTCTGTGGAAGGAAAAGCAGAGGGTTTTCTTCTGTTGTTGGTATACCTTCCTTTAAAGAAATTCAATATATAAGATTTTCAACATGATTCAATATACAAAAATTCAACAGTCAAGCAACCCCTTTAAGAGGTTACCTTGAAGAAAGGGTGATCTGTATCTTCTCTCTCTGGGCAAAAACTATGTTAATGATGCCTCTCCCTCCTGGGCGAGACAGGAGGAGTTTAGTGAAATATGAACACTTTGTGAGTGATGGAGAGGTGTCTGAATGGAGTCACAACAGAGACATAAGCATCAGAAGGATCTGGTTTTAAGTTCAGTCCTGCTGTTGATGGGCTGATTTGATCTTGAGCAAATTACTTTGTTTCTCCAACCCTCAATGTACCCATCTGTAAAATGGAAGCTATTGTTTTTCTTGCCAACGTGCTTATACATATGAAGTCCCAGTATTGACATTGCTATTTCCAACCCTCTGGTAATGGAAGGTTGCCATCTTCTTTCTCCAGTCTCTTCAGCACTGGCCAATACCAAAGACAGCCCTGTACTCTTTGACTTCTTTGAGGACACTCAGCCTTATAGAGACCAAGCCAACAAAGCCTTTGAGAAGTACAAAAGAGAGAATGGAGATTTTGCCTTTTTCAGAGTGGACCGAGTGGAGAGAGTTGCCAGAGCGGTGAGTGTCCCCTCACGTCAGCTAGCGTCTGAGGGCCCAGCTCCGGCCTGGCAGGCGCAGACCCAGCGGCCCTGGCCCTCTCCACTGGCCTCACGTGTCGCGCTACTTTCAAACTGAGGTCCCTGTGGCAGCCTCCATAGGCAAGAGATACCAAAGACACTGCTTTCCTGCGTTTTTTTTAATTTTTGGAGTTGTGGGGAGTATGAATAGCTACTGAGTGGAATGGAAGGAATGGAAAGAATATAGCACAATTACTAAAGGGAATGTCTTGGATCCTTATGCATTGGGAAGAGTTTCTAAGGGGAAAAGCAAGTTAGAGACAACACTTAGACTCTGAGCCCATTTATGTTAGATATATGGGTACATGTGCGACATATTTAGGAAAAGGCTACGAGAAACCCCTCAAATAGGTGGTAGTGGTACCTTTGGGAAGAAGAGATCGGGTACAGGAAAGGTGATTTTTCACTATGCTTGATTATGTCTATATTATTTGCCCTTTTCAATGAAACAGTATTTTTTGAGAGAGAGAGAGAGAGACTGAGAGAAAGAGAGAGAGAGAGAAAGCAAACCCATGCTTGCTCACACTTTAGCAGGGAAGGGGCAGAGGGAGAGGGGGAGAGAGAATCTTAAGCAGGCTCCACACCCAGCTTGGAGCTCAATCTCATGAGATCATGACCTGAGCCTGAAATCAAGAGTTGGACACCCAACCAACTGAGCCACTCAGGTGCCCCTTTAAAAATATATTTTATTGGGGCGCCTGGGTGGCTCAGTCGGTTAAGCGTCTGACTTCGACTCAGGTCATGATCTCACAGTTCGTGAGTTGGAGCCCTGCGTCAGGCTCTGTGCTGACAGCTCAGAGCCTGGAGCCTGCTTCGCATTCTGTGTCTCCCTCTCTCTCTGCCCCTTCCCTGCTCATGCTGTGTCTCTCTCTGTCTCAAAAATAAATAAACATTAAAAAAATTTTTTTAAATAAAAATATATTTTATTTGTGATAAATTTTTTTAAAGGCAGTGGTCATAAGAAAAATAGCACATGTTGGTGATTTGGAATCCCCACAGTGCTTTATAGCATATTGGATAGCAGGTATCTACCGCTTTTTTTTTTTCTTTTTTAATTTTTATGTTCCTGAAACTGCTTTGATCCAATTTGTTCTAGAGAGGAGGGAAAAGAACCAATTACTACGTGGACTTCTCTGTGAGGAACTGCTCCAGTAGCCTCCATTTTCCCAGGCACTATAATGTGAGTATAATAAATGTCTGTGAAATAGTAGGTAACATTTAGAGACCACCTACTATGTGCCAGGAACCTGTCCAAGTGCTTTACACATATGTTATTAACCCCCCAACCACTCAATAAGGTAGGTCTTATTTTTATCTCTGACTTAGAGATGGAGAAACTGAGGCACAGAGGAGTTGAGTGAATCATGAGACTGTGATTTTACAATATACACCACACTTAAACTTAACACTGAGGTTTTTTCTAACCCATTAGGATTAAAGACTTAGCTAAAACTAATAACCGGCTTATATTAAGAGCCTACACATCAGTGGGTGCCTGTGTTCTCTTCATCTCCTTTATTCCTCACAGTGGCCCCATGTGACAAATGTGGAGCTGAGGATCAGCAAAGTAAGTGTCTTGCCCAGTGTTCATAACCAAGCTGAGATTAGAATCCAGTTCTCCTAAGGCTCAATGCAGTGGGCTTTTTTCTCCTAATCACTTATAAATGGATACTCCTGTATCTGCTGAAATATCTTATTAATAATACTCAGCATTTGTGTGTAGTTTACATGCATACTATTGCTTCATTGGATCCCTGTAACAACCCTGCTGAGGAGAAGCAAATGCCTGCCTCCATGTCCTTGGGACAGAACAGCCTAGAAGTTTAACCACTTTTTTTTTTTTAAGTTTTTATTTATTTTTGACAGAGAGAGAGAGAGAGAGAGAGAGAGACAGAGCATGAGTGGGGGAGGGGCAGAGAGAGAGAAGGAGACACAGAATCCAAAGCAGGCTCCAGGCTCCGAGCTGTCAGCACAGAGCCTGATGCGGGGCTCGAACTCACAAACCGTGAGATCACGACTTGAGCCGAAGTCGGACACTCAATGGACTGAGCCACCCAGGCACCCCTAGAAGGTTAACCACTTAACCTCAGGGCACTTAGCTAGAAAATGTTAGGACATAGGATTTTAACAATGGCCTTCTGATTTCAAGGCCAGGATAATCCTGAGGTTTAACAACAGGCTCTCTAGGGTCAAAAGCAAGGAAGCATTCATTCATTAGTTCCTTTTCTGGCTGTTCAACATTCCTGCCTGAAGCAGTTCTAGAATCTTGCTTAGTGGCCACCAGAAAAGACACCTCCCTCTCCCACTCCCTTCTTCAACAAATCCTTAATAATCTTGGTGTGGGTGATGCCATGCAGAAACATGGCAGCTGGAAAAGAGGGGTCTCAATGTTAAGTGTTTTGCAGCATAATCTCATTTAATTAAGCCCTCCCACATCCCAAAGATAGTTAGTATTGTGCCCATTTTACAAAGACTGGATTTTAGAAATTTTAAGTAATTTGCCTGAACTCACACAACTAATAAATGGTGAAGCCAGAATTAACATAGGTCTGTCTGACTGCAAAACTATTCTCAGACCTCAGTGATTATCTGTCTCTTCTAGAAAAGCATTTCTTCTTGTCCTAGTCTACCTTTGACAGCTGGGTTTAGGAGACTCTGGGGCATAGGGGTGCAAGCCAGCGGTAGCCTCTGTGCTCCCAGTAAGGCCCGCAGATGGTTACTTTGACAGGGTCCCGCAAGCCATTTTCATACTGGTTCCTTCCTTTCCAATACTTTCCTTCAAGGGACTGGATAAAGTTGTATACAAATCCCTCTTCTACACCACTCTTAATTCTCTCTAGGCACAGGCAATTTGGGTCTTCGGTGCAGAAGGGTTGGCCTAAGGCAGGGCATCAATGATGTGGTTTCCTCACTGACCCCTGTGGGAAAGCTAAGGACTGGTCACCACTCAGGAAAGAAAACCACAGCAACTTGAAGTGAGACACTTTGGAACCTGCACTTTCTTCTAGGAAAGATTATTAAATAATTAGTGGAGAAATTTGATAATAGTACCCTGATTGTTCTAAAGCTCTTTTGCTTTCCCAAATGTCTGAAAGTTTGCAACTATAGCTGGGAACCTCCATACCAGCTGCACAGAAATAGAGACTCACACGAATACACTCATACACACCCTAACAGGCTTCTCTCTTCTTTATAGGCCTTTGGATTCTGCAGAGCAGATTTGTCCTATGATGTAGGAGTCTCAGACTTGGAAACCCCAAATGACATTGCCATAAACTGTGAAGTCTTCAACTTGGAGGTGGGTTGCCTAAGGAGTCCTTATCAGAAGCAGGCCAGACTAAGAAATATTTTCAGACACAGAGTGTATTTTGTTGTTATAGCTCTGGGGGTGGAGGGGAGAAAGAGAAAGAGAGAGGCAGAGAGGTGAGAGGTGGCTGAAAAGAAATACAGGGAGAATAGGTCCCTGGGGAAGGGGTACTATTGCTGGTATGACACAAAAAGCATAAAAAAATTCCAAGAACTGGGGAGAGGTAAGATTCGTAAAGTAAAAATCATAACCAATTCAGTCACCCTCTAATGAATATGAAAATGGCCCTTATAGTTAAGGCACCAGTGCTGAGACTTAATAATTTCTTGGGGCGCCTGGGTGGCTCAGTCGGTTAAGCGGCTGACTCCGGCTCAGGTCATGATCTCGCGGTCCGTGAGTTCGAGCCCCGCATCGGGCTCTGTGCTGACAGCTTGGAGCCTGGAGCCTGTTTCAGATTCTGTGTCTCCTTCTCTCTGACCCTCCCCCATTCATGCTCTGTCTCTCTCTGTCTCAAAAATAAATAAACGTAAAAAAAAAACCTTAAAAAAATAAATAAATATAAATAATTTCTAACTTTTATTATTAAGCATAGAGCCTAAGGGGAATGGATTAGCCTCAAACATATTATATAAAGATACATAAACTGAGGCACAAAGCAATATTTCACATCTGTGCCAGAAAGCTTTGTTCTATACCAAGGCATTCATTACAGTGCTTTTCATGTCAGCAAAAAACCTGAAAATAATCCAAATGTCCATATGCCAGACCAAAAAACAAAATGGGGGAGGGGCGTGACAGGTTTGTCACCGTGAACATGGCTCCACAGCTTTAAAAACAATTTTTTTTAATGTTTATTCTTTGAGAGAAAGATCACGAGCAGGGGAGGGGAAGAGAGAGGGAGACACAGAATCTGAAGCAGGCTCCAGGCTCCGAGCTGTCAGCACAGAGCCTGACGTGGGGCTCGACCTCATGAACTGTGAGATCATGACCTGAGCTAAAGTCAGATGCTTAACTGACTGAGCCATCCAGGCATCGCATCCACAGATTTTTTTTAAATTAAAATCTGAAGAAGGAGGAGAGGGAAGAGGTGAAGTACTCATCCTTTAAGACTAAGAGATGCTTGTACCATAAAGCCTCAGAACTCTGTTGAGGTTATTAAGTATAAGGCACTAGTTTTCCAAATGTTGATCTACAGATGAATACCATCTAGAATATAATTTCACCATTTTATGCTGAAATGCGAAAAATGGGGATAATAAATACTGTTTCCTAATACAACATTTATTCCATCTGAAGAACCACTCTTTACTCTGAGATTATCTTTCTGACTCTTGTGTTATCAAAATATTACTATTGTGAAATAATGATGACAGTAGATGATAGTCTTTGTATTTCAAGTGTCAACTTGGGGGATAAAAGCTTGAGAATACTGTTTTGCTATCCTATTTTTAAAAGTGGAATTGTGGAATACAAAAGTCTGCAGGCCCTAGGTCTAAATCAAGTTGTGCATCTAACTTCTTTTGTGTTCCATAATAATATTCACTTTTCTGTATCCTTTAATAGAATGGTAGAAACATCAGTGGCATACAACAGCATTTCAGCCATCCCCTCCACCCTGGGGGGCATGAGCATTCTCTTGCCGGCAAGCCTCCATTTAAGCCTGATGAATTTAGAGATCACCACCATCCCCACAAGCCACATGAACTTGGATGTCTTCCTCCTCTAGAAGACAAAAGTCAAACAGACAGACCACCATTTCAGGCAGAAGCCCCCCAAGTTTCACCTGTTCCAGAGTTAAAATGTCATCATCCCCATTTTGGCACCAATAGGACCCACGGACACCCTCATAATCATAGTTCCAGTAAGCACCATCCCCATGGACCCCCTCCTCATGGGCATCACCCCCATGGACACCATCCCCATGGACCCCCACCTCATGGGCATCACCCCCATGGACACCGTCCCCATGGACCCCCACCTCATGGACATCACCCCCATGGACACCATCCCCACGGACACCATCCCCACAGACACCCTCCTCATGGGCATCACCCCCATAGACATCACCCCCATGGACACCATCCCCATGGCCATGATTTCCTTGACCATGGACCTTGTGACCCACCACCGCATAGTGAGGATCCCCAAGATCACCATCACCACCGTCATGGCCCACCATCTAGGCACTCAGAACAAAGAAGTCCAGGTAAGAGACACTTTCACTTCCACTGGAGACAAATTGGATATATTTACCGACTCTCTCCACTAAAGAAAGGTGAAGTTCTTCCTCTTCCGGAAGCCAATTTTCCTAGCTTCTCATTGCCAGACCACAGCAATGCTCTAAACCCAAAGATTCAGCCCTTCCCTCAGTCAGCCTCTGAATCATGCCCAGGGGTATTCGAGAGTGAGTTTTCACAAGTCTTGAAGTTTTTTGCATATATGCTTCCAAAATCTGATTTCCTCGACGGGGAAAAATTAATGTTCTGAATTAGAACCATAAATAAAAAAAATATGACCAACAATGAATGTGAAATTCAAGTTATTTTAATCTCTCTTTCATACTCAGGGTGGGGCAAAATGTGGGTAGGGGAGGAGATAGCATGAGAAGAGAGAGACAAATGGAAAGGAAAGATCTCAGTGCTACAAGTCACTGGCCCCCAAATCCTTGTAGCAAATCTCCGATCCTCTTTCTTCCCTGGACTTAATTCTTTTAATTCTAGAGTCTTTCCTCTATGAGTACTTATGCTATAGCTGGCGTTATCATAAATTCAGGTGCACAAGAAACATCACTTTATTTTCAGAACAAAGTAATTTCCATTTCATGCCACCGTCCTAGTAGGCTAATTAGGAAATTTTAAAAAATGTTTATTTACTTTTGAGAGGGGTGGGGGAGGGGGAGAGAGAGAGAGAGAGAGAGAGAGAGAGAGAGAGAGAGAGAGAACACAGTGGGGGAGGGGCAGAGAGAGGGAGATACAGAATTTGAAACAGGCTCCAGGCTCTGAGCTGTCAGTGGAGAGCCTGACATGGAGCTTGAACTCACAAACCATGAGATCATGACCTGAGCCGAAGTCAGATACTTAACCAACAAAGCCACCCAGGCGCCCCAAAATATCACCTTATTTTCAGAACAAATTAATTTCCGTTTCAGTCTGCCATCCTAGTAGGCTAATAGGAAACTTAACCTCAGTCCTTCTTGGACTCCCCTGACCCCACTACTCTCCACACAAAGTCGTGCCACAGTTCTCGAATTTCATGTAGTGCCCAGGTGTTTGGGTGGTGGGCACAAGAAGGAGGTCTGATTCTTCATCATTGGTTCGCCAGTTCTCTCCTGCTGAGGAATTCCTCCTAGCCTGTTCCCATCCCTCTCTGGGTCTAGTTTATCTCATACTGCTGTATCAAACTGAGGATATAAGGGTCTCTGCAAGACTGCTAATGAACATGACTGCCAAGAGATACTGTATGGCTGTTCTCTCCCTGGAATCTTGCTGTCTTCCAGGTTGCATGCTCAGAAAGCAGGACAGAGGTGTTCTCTGCTTCAGGAATTCCAGGGCCCTCTGTTTTTCTCCTATCTTCTCCCCGGGCTAGGGAGGCTCTAGTTTCGGGTAACTTCTCTTTATTCATTTTGGTGCCAGAGGACTCTTGTTTTCCGCACTCAAGTCCTCTTTCTTTTCCTTTCTTCCCAACTCAGGACTCAAGCATTTAGACACAGGCTAGTAAGACTTCAGGCTTGGGGCGCCTGGGTGGCTCAGTTGGTTAAGCGTCCAACGCTTGATTTCAGCTCAGGTCATAATCTCATGGTTCGTGAGATCCAGCCAGCATCTGGCTCTGTGCTGACAGCATGGAGCCTGCTTGGGATTCTCTCTCTCCCTCTCTCTTTGCCCCTCTCCCCCTTAAAATAAATAAATAAACATTTAAAAAATAAACATATATTTTTTTAAAGGGCTCTCTTCCTGACTTACTGAAGCAGTTTCAGCTGTGTAGTAATGGCAGAAGGTAGATTGGTGTGTGTGTGTTGGGGCAGGATGTGTATAGTAATAAAACAAAAAACTAAGGCTGAAAGAAACATGGGTAAGTTCTTAGGTTGAGAAGAAGGAGGGGTCCACAAAGATGCTGAGGCTGGGAAAGTGAGGACATTTCTAATGGTGCACAATCCAGGAGTAGTTGGAATCAGAATTTGGAGTTGATCAGAAAGTTTCCTTAGGCTTGATGAGTAGACACCCATATCCAGCACATCAGAAACAAGAAGCAAGGTGACCACCCAGGTGCCTCAGTCAGTTGACTGACCAACTCTTGATATTGGCCCAGGTCATGATTTCACAGTTTGTGGGATCGAGCCCCGTGTTGTCCCCTTATCCAGCTGTGTGTTGGGCTATGCTCAGCCAGTGTGGAGCCTGCTTGGGATTCTCTCCCTCCCTCTCTCTGCCCCTTTTCTGCCCACGCACTCACTCTCTCTCAAAATAAATAAACTTTAAAAAAAGAAATAGCAGGGCGTCTGGGTGGCACGGTCCGTTGTGTGTCCTACTTTGGCTCGGGTCATGCTCTCGCAGTTCATGAGTTCGAGCCCCGCGTTGGGCACCGCACTCACAGCTCAGAGCCTGGAGCCTGCTTCAGATCCTGTGTCTCCCTCTCTCTCTGCCCCTCCCCTGCTTGCACTCTGTCTCCCTCTCTCTCTCAAAAATAAACATTAAAAATTTTTAAAAAAACAAGCCAGGATAGGGGACACAGGACTTCACTCAATTCATCTCTTCTTCTGCTTCTCTCCTGTCTCCTCCACCCTTGGGAGCATTCTTCTTTCCGAAACCAATGCAACTGAATGGAGACCTGACCAGAAACCAGATAGGATGCTCATATTTTATTTTAAGTTTTGCCAGTGTCCTGGTATGAGACTTATCCCCATGCGCATGGGCTCCTCAGACATGCCATGTGATTGGTAGCAACATGCTTTTTGGCAGCTAGAAATCTTGCAAAGAAACTATTGAAAGGTATCTGTGCATTGTATTCACTGTTGCATTGTTGTCCCATGTAGTGACCTTCAGAAACAGCTTTGGGAAAGTCATTTGGGGCAGGGAATAACAGATGTGGTTGGTGTTTTCTCCTCCTCCTTCACTGCTTTCTGTTCTGCTTTGTAATACAGCATTGTGCAATCACCTGGAAATGTGTTCTGTGCTCCCACGTGCTTCCTGAATGCAAACAAGCGGGCCAATAACCTCAGTGTTGCAATGTTTTAGCCTGAAATCTGCTTGGATAACCAACCCAACAGAGCCATTTGTCCTTTGGAAATAGGGCAGATAGTATAGGAAAGCAGGAGTTCACCAGGACCCAGAGTGCTGAGGCAGAGAGAGGAAAGCACAGGGGAGATAAAGGGTGGAGAATAGCTAAAATCACCCTTCAAGTTGGCGCTGGATCTTGGTGAAACCATCCCTCAGCTCCTGGAGGGAGACTGCTAAATCATGAAATTAATTGCTGTGCTTTTCCTTTGCTCTAGGCTGCTACCTAGCTTAACCGAGGAGTCCTCACAAGAAATCGATTGCAATGATGAAGACCTATTCAAGGCTGTGGACACTGCTCTGAAGAAATATAACAGTAGAAACCAAAGTGGCAACCAGTTTGTGTTGTACCGTGTAACCGAGGTCACCAGGACGGTGAGTAAGCTGTGCCTTACCTTGAGATCATTTGAGATTTGTGCTGTCACTTGGAGCCCAGCCCCTTTCCCCCACACCACACACACACACACACACACACACCAACAATCGCCAAAGAACTGACAAGCAGAGGTAGAAGCTTACGACTCTTTGGCCCGGGAGTGCAGGGCAGGGTATGACTCGTCCTGGGCCACCAAGCTTGGGTTCCTGGGTGATCAGAGAAGCAGCATGCTCAGGTGAAAGGAAACAAAGGTAAATGGAGTCATTTGAAAGAAACTATGCAGACTAGGAGAATCCAGGAACTCAGTCGGATTGCAGCAAAAGAACTTCCTAAATGACTAGCTCTAGATTAAAATATAAAGACCTCCAGGGACACCAGGGTGGCTCAGTCCATTAAGTGTCCAACTTCAGCTCAGGTCATGATCTCACCATTTGTGGGTTCGAGCCCCGCATTGGGTTCTGTGCCGACAGCTCAGAGCCTGAAGCCTGCTTCGGATTCTGTGTCTCCCCTCTCTGCCTCTCTGCCTCTCACACTCTGTTTCTCTCTCTCTCAAAAAAAATAAACATTAAAAAAAATTTTTTTTAAAGATTTAAATAAAGACCTCCAGACCTCAGGTGGGGAGGGGGTGCTTAAGGGGAGATGTATAACAAATACCATATGATCTCATTATACGTGGAATCTAAAAAGGTCTAACTCACCAAAGCAGAAAGCAGAAGGGTAGTTACCAGAGGCTGCGAGGTGGGCACAATGGAGGATGCTGGTCAGAGGGTAGAGTTTTCGGTTATAAGATGAACAAGTCCTGGGGATCTCATGTACATCATGGTGCTTATAGTTAATAACACTGTAATGCATACTTGAAATTTGCTAGAAGACTAGATTTTAAGTGTTCTCACCATACGTATATACACACAAAAGGTGAACTACTTCAGATGATGTATATGTTAATCAGCTTGTTTGTAGCACTTTACAACATGTGTGTATGTGTGTGTTTGTGTGTGTATATATACATATATATATATATATAATCACATTGCACACTTGAAATATATGTAATTTTTATTTGTCAACTATACCTCAATAAAGCTAGAGGGAAGGGGAGTTATACCTAAGAGGAGGCAGAAATGAGATTAACATGCATTAGGCCAAATATCTACCATGAAGTCTGTATGGCTGAATGCGTCAAGGGTAACAGCAATGTTCTAGGTGTTTTCTAATATTTTTTATAACACATTGGTGCACTCAGGTTGAAGACGAATCTTGACAGTGTTATGATTTAAAAAAATACAGATCTTTCAATAATTTGTCTAAATGAATTTCACTATAAAACTCTGTGCCTGTGATAGTTATGTAACTGTTTACTTTGGCAGAGGGGGGAAAGCTAGTCATTTGACATGATCAGGATAAAGAAAAAAGCCCAGTGGACAGAATTTCTTTTTTTTTCCTGAAAGTAAATTTGAGCCATTCTGGTTCACAAACTAGTGTAATGCTGTAGATATGTGGTCCTGGCACTCTCAAGCAGCAGTTGATTAGTGCTATCTTCATTGGCTGACATCCACGGCAAATGTGGGTTTTTTTGTTCTAAAATGTCCATAGAGGGACGCCTGGGTGGCTCATTCACTTGAGACTTCCACTCTTGATTTCAGCTCAGGTTATGATCCCAGGGTGTGACTGAGCCCTGCATTGGGATCTGTGCTGAGTGTGGAGCTTGCTTAAGATTCTTTCTCTCTCCCTCTGCCCTTCCCCTCTTTCTCTCTCATAAATAAATAAATAAATAAGCAGCCTATAGAATCCTGCTTTACTTTGCCATGTGAGGACTATCTATATACCACAACAGCCTACATCTTTTTTTTTTTAATTTTTGCTTAATGTTTATTTATTTTTGAGAGAGAGAGAGAAAGAGTGCAAGCTAGAGAGGCGCAGAGAGAGAGGGAGACACAGAATCTGAAGCAGGCTTCAGGCTCCGAGCTATCAGCACAGAGCCCGACGCGGGGCTCGAACTCACAAACCACAAGATCATGACCTGAGCCTAAGTCTCGGTCACTTAACCAACTGAGCCACCCAGGTGCCCCCCGCCTACTTCTTTATCAAAATCTGAGATCTGGAAGGAACTTTGGAGACTATCCTCTTTGACTCAATCATCCCAGATGCACCTAACATGACTCCAGCAGGCTCTGAGAGTCAGGAGACTTGGGATCTGGGGCTGGCTCTGCCTTTCCAAGGTGTGGGGGCTGCCTCAGCCATGCCCATCTACTCAGGGCCTCCTTTCTCTCACCTGCAAAGTGTAGGGTTGGACAAAATCACCTCTCCGTTCCCTTGCCGCCTGAGATGTCAGGACTTTACATCTGGAAAGCTCTCATCTAACTCAACACCTTTGCACTTTTTTCTTCTCTTTTCTTTTCTTTTCTTTTCTTTTCTTTTCTTTTTTCTTTTCTTTTCTCTTCTCTTCTCTTTTTTCTTTTCTTTTCTTTTTTATTGAAGTATAGTTGACACAACATTACACTAGTTTCAGGTGTACAATATAGTGATAAGTCTACACATTATGCCGTCCATGTTACACATTATTATGTATGACTACCATCTGTCACCATACAACGCTATGACAATATCATTGACTGTATTCCCTATGCTGTGCCTTTCATCCCTGTAACTTATTCATTCCATAACGGGAAGCCCGTATCTTCCATCCCGTTCACCTGTATTGCACAACCTCCTCAGCTCCTCCCCTATAGCAACCATTGGTTTGTTCTCCGTATTTATGATCTGTTTCTGCTTTATGTTTGTTTATTTGTCTCAGTTTTTAAATTCCACATTTAAGTGAAATCATATGGTATTGTCTTTCCCTATCTGACTTATTTCACTTAGCATATCACCCTCTAGCTCCATCCATGATCTCAATCTTTTGTATGGCTGAGTAATATTCCATTATATATATGCCAAATCTTTATCCAGTCATCTATCAATGGATGCTTAGCTATTGTAAATAATGCTGTATGAAACGTATAGATGTGTATATCTTTTCACATTAGTGTTTTGGGATTTTTTGGGTAAATACCTGGTAGTGAATTGCTGGATCATATGGTATTTCTATTTTTACTTTTTTAAGGAAACTCCATACTGTTGTCTAGAGTGGTTGCACCAATCGACATTCCCACTGACAGTGCAAGGGATTCCTTTTTCTCTACATTCTCATCAACACTTATGATTTCTTATCTTTTTGATTCTATCTATTCTGACCGGTGTAAAACAATATATCTCATTGTGGTTTTGACTTGGATTTCCCTGATGATGAGTGATGTTGAGCACCTTTTCATGTGTCTTTTGGCCATCCGTTATATTGTCTCCAGAAAAATGTCTATTCAGGTCCTCTGCTCATTTTTTAATTGGGTTATTTCTTTTTTGTTTTTTTCTTCTGGTGTTGGGTTGTATCAGTTCTTTATATATTTTGTATACTAACCCTTTATCAGATATGTTGTTTGCAAATATCTTCTCCCATTCAGGAGGTTGCCTTTCCATTTTGATGATGACTTCCTTCACTGTGCAGAAGCTTCTTAGTTTGGTGTATCCCCAGCGGTTTACTTCTGCTTTTGTTGCCCTTTCCTGAGAATGTGAGAGAAAGGGCAATGTCAGAGGAATTACTGCCTATGTTTTCTTCTAGGAGTTTTATGTTTTCAGGCCTCACAGGTCTTTAAAGCACCTTCACTTTAGAGGTTTTATCTATTGTGGTGTCTGGGTGGCTCAGTCGATTAAGCGTCCCACTTGGGCTCATGTCATGTTCTCACGGTCCATGAGTTCAAGCCCCGCGTCAGGCTCTGTGCTGACAGCTCGGAGCCTGGAGCCTGCTTCAGATTCTGTGTCTCCCTCTCTCTCTGACCCTCCCCCATTCATGCTCTATCTCTCTCTGTCTCAAAAATAAATAAACATTAAAAATAAATAAATAAATAAAGGGTTTATCTATTATCTCATGACATGCCAGAAAAAAAATAAAGCAAATAAAAATACTAAAGTTACCAAAAATTAACGCACCATTCAGAGATAACCATTAACATTTTTTTTGAAAATGAAAAAAGGCCTCTTGTTTTCTTGGTGTAAAAGAAATATATGTTTACTTTTTAACAAGACAACTCATAAACGTTTGTTTAGAAAACAAAGTGAGACAGGGGTACCTGGGTGGCTCAGTTGGTTAAGCATCCGACTTCAACTCAGGTCATGATCTCCTGGTTTGTGAGTTTGAGCCCCACATTGGGCTCCGTGCTGACAGCTCACAGCCTGGAGCCTGCTTCAGATTCTGTGTCTACTCCTCTCTCTGTCCCTCCTATGCTTGTGCTCTGTCTCTCTCTCTCTCTCAATAATAAATAAATGTTTAAAAAAAGTTAAAAAAAAAAAAGAAAACAAAGTGAGACAGCTGTACCTGCACCACTGAAAGACAAGTATTTTAACAGCTTTGCTTTATAACTTTCCAGACTTCTAAAAGTCCTATGTATACCTATAAATTGGTTTCCACAAAAATGGGCTAATACTATGGATAATCTTGTAACTTACAAATACATATTTGTAAATATATTATGAACATTCTTCCAAGTAAATATTTATAACTTTCAGTGTTTTTAATAAATGTTTTGTTCTTGTTGAGTTAAATCAAGATCGAATATTCATATCTGCATTGGGTCCCACACAAAGTATTTGCTGGAGCATTTGGATGAACCCTATGTGTCTTTGGTTGCTTTTTTTCAGGATGACCCTGAGACATTTTATTCCTTCAAGTACCAAATCAGGGAGGGAGACTGTTCTGTTCAAAGTGACAAAACATGGCAGGATTGTGACTACAAAGAATCTGCACAAGCTGTAAGTAGGTTGGTTGATGGTTCCCGAGCCCCCAGTTTTCTCCACCAAGACTGTCAGATTTTTCTATTTTTAGAGCTAGAGATGTTAGTATTGTTAAGCCTCTTTGTAAGGAATGCATGTAAACCCTCCAATGTGTACAAAAGTCAGATGCTTGGTGTCTGCGTTCCCATTCTCTGTATCAGAGCATGGAGAGGCCAGCAGTTAAACAAAGAGAAAGCCCTCCATGAGAAGGGCACTCTAATGACCAATTAGGACAGTGGGCCAGTCCCCAGAGACACAACAGACCAACATTTGGGCCAAGATCGAGGGCTGGTGAGGGGAGATCACGGGTGCTTTACTTGCATATGCCTGAGTGTAAATCGTCCTCTGTGTCCAACTAGTTGACCACTCAGAACTGGTGTTCTGCCTCGTAAAGGGCAGCTAGCATTGCCTGCATCAGGTTGTTGGAGCATGAAATGAGATATAGTATGCAAAGAACCTTCTTTAATAGCCATGGCTATCTTCACCAAATGCCGAAGTGCCTGGCACAGCACGGCTTGATCGTTTGACCTTAATGACGGGGGAGTACGGACAGTGCCCAGAAGCAAGCCGTTCTCTCCACAGTCCCAGGATTCACCCCTTCATGTCACAACACTGGCGTCCTGCACATCGTTTCAATGCTGAAATTGAAAGGGAAATCAAGAGGAGAGCTTAGGCTGGTTCTAAGGCACTGTATACATTTTGGTGAAAAGGAAACGTACTTCAAAACCTTGCCTTTATCCTGCCTCTCCTCCAACGTCTCGTGATTTCAGTGGCTTGTAAAAATAAATAAATAAATAAATAAATAAATAAATAAATAAATAATTGTTAGGCTACAAAAGCTCTCCTTCTTGTGCCTCAAAACTCGTTAGAAAATTTTGGGGGGCAAGTTTAAAAAAAAAAGGAAAGTCATATTGAGCCATAGTACTAGGTGTACTTCTCCATTTGAAAGATGAAGATAAGTGGTCTCTCTCTCTCTCTCTCTCTTTTTTTTTTCTTTTCTTTTTAGGCCACAGGAGAATGCTCCGCAACCGTCGGGAAGAGAGGGAATACAAAATTCTCCGTGGCTACGCAGACCTGCCAGATTACTCCAGGTAGCTGGCTCTCCCTGGGGGGTGCTAGCGGGGGGGGGGGGGGGGGGGGGTGGGGGGGGGTGGGGGGGGGGTAGGAAATGAACCCTGTCAGTGTGGTGCCAGGAGCACAGCCTAGAAGAAGCCCCCCCCCTGGTGGGTGGTGGCAGCCTTGGGGGTGGGGCGGGGCCAGGGAGCTGCAGAGTCCAAGGTCAGGGGCAGGATCAGGCCAGTCATCCCCTCAGCACATCCTGACTCCCCTCCCGACTGCAGCATTGTATCCTCTGTGTGCAAAGGCTCTGAGAAGTTCTGAGAAGGCACAAGGGCTGCCTTCAATTATGGGCAAAGAGGGAGGGAGAAAAACATGGGCTTTGAGGTCAAACTTGGCCAGGAATCCTTCTGAGTTCTTCACCTTCTTGGCTTTCCTCTTCCATATCCAGTTCTTACAAGAAGTTGCTTTCAAAGAAAACCAGTCCAAAAGCAGAAAAGAACATACAAGTAATTAAAATCTTTTTTTGTTTGTTTGTTTGGAGTAGGTTTTGATTATGCAGTTTAAGGACTTTATCTCAGGGCATCTGGGTGGCTCAGTCAGTTGAGCGGCCAATTCTTGATTTTGACTCAGGTCATGATCCCAGGGTCGTGAGATCGAGCCCCCTGTTGGGCTCTGCACTGAGCAGAGAACCTGTTTCAAAATTCTCTATCTCTGTCTCTCGCCCTCCCCTGCTCTTTCTCGCTCTCCCTCTCACTCTCTCAAAAAACAAACAAAAAAAAAAACCCAAAAAACAAAAAAACACTTTCTCTTGTAAGCAAACTTTATCATCCAGTACACGGCAATTGTATATAGTGAGCGACAAAGCTTAGCCAAACATTCAGAATTTACTTCTAGGTCCACATCCCTCATCTGAAACCTTTGTAACCCGATGTGTTTCAGAATCAAAAGTCACAATCTTTCTTTTAATTTTAAAAACCTCTCTCTAGAAATGTTGGGGCAGGGTGGAAAATCACTGGGACACAGAGGAGACTCCACCTCTCTCCAGGCCCCCATCTGTCTCCCCTCCCCACCCCCAGTCACAGCTGCCCTAGAGGAGGCCGACCCACCTCCTCTCTTCTCTATCTCCTTCTGCCTCTTGTTCATTGTTCTTTCTTCTTCCATCAGTAGTTCTCTCCCCTTTCCCCTGTATTCCAGTTTTCTAACTTGCCCACCACTGTCACCATAACTGGGGGTCGCCATGACTACTCAGCGGGGAAGTCTTTATTGGGACACACACACTTCCAGAGAGACCAAGAAACAGTTGCAGGGACGGTTGTGTCCACCTGCTAACAATGGAGGACGGGCTGTAGAACACTGCCCACCCGGCCTCCTGATTCTGTTTGGATGGCACACGCTTGGGCAGGGAGAGCTCACTGGGCGAAGGGGCCTAGGACAGCCCCATGGCTCTTCCCCTTTCTACGGTGGGAGCTTCTACTGACCCAAGGGTTAGGGCTACCTGTTAGGAACATTACTTTGTAATTTAATACAAACGTACTTCTTTTTTAACATGTTACATTGATTTATTACAATCCCTTCAGTGGTTCCCCATTCTCCCAGCAGACCATTCTTAACCAAATTCAGAGGGTCTGTGAATACCCTGAAATTACGTGGAGAGCATTGTGAGTACGCGCATTTTCCTGCGGAGGGGCCGGGGCTTTCATCAGGCTCACCAGGGAGCCCAGGGGACTGGGAATATGGTTAGTAACCCTTGGCCTCCAAGGTGGGGCTTGGGCCCAGTAGCAGAGGACTCTCCAGTGACTGTTCTGACCTCCATAGGCCCCACTCCCCCGCCCTCCTGCTTTAAGCCCTGGCAAAATGTATATACACCATGTCCCACTCTGCTGTCCCTGACTCAACTTGCTTTCTTGGGAGCTATCCTTCCTTCTCAGGCCTTATTGCTCATGTTGCCTGGTTGATCTTTTTTTTTTTTTTTTTTAAGTTTATTTATTTATTTTGAGAGAGATAATGTGCACAAGCAGGGAAGGGGCAGAGAGAGAGGGAGAGAGAATCCCAAGGAGGCTCTGCACTGTCAGCGTGGAGGCTGATGTGGGGGCTCGATCCAACAAACCACGAGATCATGACCTGAGCTGAAATCGAGAGTTGGACGCTTAACCGATTGAGCCGCCCAGGCTCCCCTACCTGGTTGACCTTGGCCCCTCTTGGCTCGGGCCTGTTCTCCTCAGGAAAGTTTTACTTGAGCTCAGTCTGGGCTCCTGACTTTCCAAGTTGTTGCCAAATTATATTGACATGGCCCATCTGCAGTTCTGACTCTCTCACTCAACTTTGCCCAACTCTTTCACAGCAGTGACTATTACTATGGAATCAATGTACTCACGGTGCCTCGCTCCACACCTGGCACTTGCAACAGGTGCAAAGCATTGAGTTGATACAAAATGTATTATATACCCTGAGCCAGGCTTCAAGGAGTTGTAATTAATTCTAAAAAAATAAATAAATAAGATGTATCTGTAATGTTTTACTTTTTATAAGAGTATAGGGGCGCCTGGGTGGCTCAGTCGGTTAAGCATCCGACTTCGGCTCAGGTCACGATCTCGCGGTCCGTGAGTTCGAGCCCCGCGTCGGGCTCTGGGCTGATGGCTCGGAGCCTGGAGCCTGCTTCGGATTCTGTGTCTCCTTCTCTCTCTGCCCCTCCCCCATTCATGCTTTGTCTCTCTCTGTCTCAAAAATAAATAAAAACGTTAAAAAAAAATTTTTAAAAAAGAGTATAAATTCATGTCACTCTTTTATTATTCTTTTTTTTACATTTATGTATTTTTTGAGAGACATAGAGAGACAGAGCACAAGTTGGGGAGGGGCAGAGAGAGAAGGAGACACAGAATCCGAAGCAGGCTCCAGGCTCCGAGCTGTCAGCACAGAGCCTGACACAGGGCTCGAACTCACAAACCGTGAGATCATGACCTGAGCTGAAGTCGGACGCTTAACCGACTGAGCCACCCAGGCGCCCCTCATGTCACTCTTTTAAAAAATGTTTATTTATTTATTTTTGAGAGAGAGAGAGAGGGAGAGAGAGATGGAGATGGAGAGGGGGAGGGGCAGAGAGCAAGGGAGAATCCCAAGCAGGCTCTGCACAAGCAGAAGCCTGATGTGGGGCTCAAACCCACAAACTGAGATCATTATCTGAGCCCTTAACTAAGAGTCAGATGCTCAAATGACTGAGCCATCCAGGTGCCACTAAATTCATGTTACTTCTATGATTTAAAATTACTTTTAAATAAATTTAAAATAAGTGCACAATAGTATGCATGCAAGATGTTCCTAAGTAAATAATATAGGTTTATCTCTCTGGCTAAAAAGCGGTCTTGCATTCTCACTTTTTTTTTTTTTTTTTAGCATTTACTTATTTTTTTTTTTTGAGAGACAGAGAGAGGCAGAGCATGAGTGAGGGAGGAACAGAGAGAGACACGGAGACACAGAATCCGAAGCAGGCTCCAGTCTCTGAGCTGTCGTCAGCACAGAGCCTGACCCGGGTCTTGAACCCACGAACTGTAAGATCATGACCTGAGCCAAAGTCAGAAGCTTAACTGACTGAGCCACCCAGGCGCCCCTCACTTTTCTTTTTAACTTTATTTACTTATTTTGAGAGAGAGAGAGGAAGAGAGAGCAGGGGAAGGGCAGAGAGAAAGAATACCAAACAGGGCCTGTGCTGCCAGCACAGAGCCCAACTCGAGGCTCAGTCCTACGAAACGTGAGATCATGACCTGAGCTGAAATCGAAAACCAGTTGCTTAACCGACTGAGCCACCCAGGCGCCCCTCGCCTTCTCTTTCTTTAATGTATACTACGATTTACTGGAAAGTTTACCAGGGCCTTCTAAGTTATCTCATTTAGGGCAGCGTATGTGAACGAAGGTTTCACTCATTAATGCTGCCCTTTTGCCTGCTCTTTGTCAAGCCGAGGGTCCTGTGGTGACAAGCCAGTATGACTGCCTTGGCTGTGTGCACCCCATATCGACTGCGAGCCTTGACCTGGAGCCCGTTCTCAGACACGCCATTCAACATTTTAACAACCACACCGGTCGTTCCCACCTCTTTGCTCTTAGAGAAGTCAAGAGGGCCCACAGACAGGTTTGTTCTTTAATTTTTCATTCCGCACGGTAGTCAGTATTACATGTTCTTTGTAGAGACAGTGAAATGGAAAAGCCATTCTGTCCTTAGGGTCTTAAGAAAACTTTATTAATACCTCACTACCATGAGGCAGACTTGGCTCCAAAAATTAAATTGCATCTAAAAGGATGGCACAGCTTTCTGGGTACCCTCTAAATCATAGGTTCTGTACCATCAGGAAAAAAAGTAAATACTTGTAACTCTGGTCTTTTCGTTGCCTCCATTCGTTAAGCCTTTAGTGACAGTCGACTGGCTCCCTTGCATTTCAGCCTCTAATTACGAAGGACTCACTTTGGTCGGTAACATTCCCTGCTTTTAATAGACCTTCCAATTTGCTTTCATGCAAGACATGTGCTTTGCTCAGTTATGTCCATAGCCAGCTATCAGGGTGCAACTGGGCCCAGATAAAGCAGGAGAGATCTCATTGCCTGGCAGTCTGGGAACCTGAGGACCTACTGGTCAAAGTCACCCAAGTTCCAGAGTTTTCTTCATCCACCTAGAACAGCATTATGCATATTTCACAAATTCAGTGGAAGACTTTCTTCCTGCCGCCTAGCTGAGGAAATACTGCTAGGTCTTACTTAAGGAAATACAGTACCTCCGCGTGTAGATTGCATTTGGTTGTTTGATGTGTAGGAGTGTGGTGCGTGCGTGTGCATATGTGCGTGCATGCACGTGGGGAGGGAGTGAGAGTCATAAAGCACTCAATATTTATTCAGAAATGCCTTCTGCCTAGTAATAATCATCGTTCATATTTTTGAGCCAGGCAGCATCCTACACTCGTCATAACACTGTGAGTGATGTTTAAAGTGCCTTTTAAATATTCAGTCCAAAACTGTTGCAGGTGGTGGCTGGATGGAATTATGAAATTACTTACTCAATTGTGCAGACGAATTGCTCCAAGGAACATTTTCTGTTCTTAACTCCAGACTGCAAGTCCCTTTTGAATGGTGTAAGTAGGCAAAAATCTAATTATAAAGTTCTTAGCATTTTGTGTCCAGTCTTTCCAAGCGTGGAAAGTCTCAGCTGTGTGGGAAGACTCAGTCACTAAAATGTTAGGTGACCTTCACCGGTTCACATTCCCTTGGGGATTCTGAAGCTCTCAGCACTGGTCAGGCTGCCTTACCTACCCGGTCAGAGAATCTGCACACCTAGCAATAGCCCTTACAGATATAAGCGGAGAGTAGGAAGAGCCTGAGACAAAATAATGCCATGATCAAGTTTGTCTTTTCTCGCCTTCACTTTCCTATCTTCTTTTCTTTCCCATGTGCTCAATGTCCTGACTCCAAGCTCTACCCAGAGCAGTCCCTCATTTTCAACTTGTCTCTGCTTGTTTTCTCACCCTTTCTCCCCTGCTCTGATCTCTAACAAACACATCCCGAGTCTCCATCCCTTACGGACCCTTTCTGGGATGATACCTTTTGGTCTGAACCAAAATTATGTTAAAAGAGAGCATCTCAAGGTAATCGTCATTAGCACATGTTGAGACAGCTAAGTCTGCTTCCGATTCTGTGTCTCCCTCTCTCTCTGCCCCTCCCCGTTCATGCTCTGTCTCTCTCTGTCTCAAAAATAAACGTTAAAAATATATATATATTAAAAAAAAAGAGATAGCTAAGGCATGAAGACCTCCCCAAGGATATTGGCATTTTAGCCAAAGACTGCTTTAAGCGATGGATGACTTAAATCCAGTAACTTGACTTTTAGGCTTCTAACCTATGGGAAGAAAATGAGGAATCCAGACAGCAAGGTGTTAATTTCAGCCTTATTATTAATAGAAAAACATTGGAAGTAACATATCTTCAGCAGTAGGGAATGGTTAAGTAAATTATAGTAGTATATCCATATAGTAGAATATGTGTGGCCATTAAGATTCTGTTTCAAGTTTTTAGTGACTTAGTGAAATGGCTATAATATGTTAAGCAAAAAAAATAAGGTAAAGAACTATATAGACAGATTCATTCAAACGTGTAAACATAAGTATCAATAGTGATGAGAAACAAATATGGCAAAATATAAAATATCATTAACCTTCAGGTGGGAATATAGGTGTTTTTTTCTGATTCTTCATACTTTTTGGAACTCTTCAGTCCTTCTCAATGTTTCTGTTGAAGCGTATACTAATTTCATAATTGGAAAATTCCCAGAGTGGGAGAAAAAATTTGCAAATCACTTATCTGATAAGGGGTTAGGATGAAGACTATATTAAAAACCCCTACAATGTAACAACAAAAAGACAACCCAATTTAAAAACAGGCAGAGGGATTAAAAAGATATTACTTGGGGCGCCTGGGTGGCTCAGTCGATTGAGTGTCTGACTTCGGCTCAGGTCACGATCTCACAGTTTGTGGGTTCGAGCCCCACGTCGGGCTCTGTGCCAGCAGCTCGGAGACTGGAGCCTGCTTCGGATTCTGTGTCTCCCTCTCTCTCTGCCCCTAACCCACTCGCATTCTGTCTCTGTCTCTCTCAAATATAAATAAACATTAAAAAAATTTTTTTAAAGATATTTCTCTAAAAAAAAACTATAAATGGCCAATAAGCACCATCAGAAGAATGTGAATACAAGCCACAGTGAGATGCCACTTCAGACCCAGAGGATGGTTATAATTTTTAATCATTGGAAAATAGCAAGTATTGAGGCAGCTGTGGAGAAATTAGAACTTTCGCATATTCCTGCTGGGAATGCAAAATGATGCAGCCACTGTGGAAAACAGTTTAGCAGTCCCTCGAAAAGAAAAACATAGAGTTACCATATGACCCAGCAGCTGCACGCCTAGGCGTATACCCCAAAAGAGTTGAAAACGGAGACTCAAACAGTTAGTTGGATGTCAGTATTCATTGTAGCATTATTCCCAATAGCCAAAAGGTGGAAATAACCCAAAGGTCCGTCAACAGATGAATGGGTAAACAAAATGTCATATATGGATAAGACAATGGAAAATGTTTAGCCATAGAAAGGAAAGAAGATCTGATACATGCTACAATGTGGATGAGCCTTGAAATCATGCTAAGTGAAATAAGCTAGGCACAAAAGGACAAATGTATGATTCCACTTATATGAAATACCTAGCATAAGCACATTCATAGAGACAAAAAGTAGATTAGAGTTTATCAGAGGATGGAGGAGGGAGAATGGGGATTTATTGTTTAATAATTGTTTATCGAGGTGATAAAAATTTTTGGAAACAGTGGTGATGGCAGCACACGACTGAATGCAATTAATGCCACTGAATTGTACATTAAAAAAATTTTTTTTAACGTTTATTCATTATTGAGAGACAGAGAGACACGGAGCGTGAGTAGGGGAGGGGCAGAGAGAGCGGGAGACACAGAATCCGAAGCAGGCTCCAGACTCTGAGCTGTCAGCACAGAGCCCGACGCGAGGCTCGAACGCACAAAACACGGGATCATGACCTAGGCCGAAGTTGGACGCTCAACCGACTGAGCCCCCCAGGCGCCCCTGAATTGTACATTTTTAAATGGTTAAAATAGCTAATTTTACATTGTATCTATTTTACCATAAAAAAAAAAAACAGTAAAAAGAGAGAGGACTCTTCTAAAAAGATATGTTCTCACTACTATTTAACTTTGCCAGTTTGATTCAAGTCTGACGTTCAAGCATCCATTAACACCTCCTGCTTTTACATTTAGTTAACGGCTTGAGGTTACATAAGCCTACATCCTTTCTAGCTTTAATCTTTCTGCATCTATTTGTAAGGCCTCAATTTAGTTTTCTGTTTGCAACAAGAGAGATACTCAAAGGCCAGTTGGAGCCACAAAGCCAATCAGATTTTTGGTTCAGCCTCTCTGGGCCTCCACTTCCTCATTTATAAAAGCGTGAAGAACACAGTTGGTTAAGCGTCCAACTTCGGCTCAGGTCATAATCTCGCAGTTTGTGGGTTCAAGCCCCAAGTCAGGTTCTGTGGTTCAAGCCCCAAGTCAGGTTCTGTGCTGACACCTCGAGCCTGGAGCCTGATTCAGATTCTGTCTCTCTCTTTCTCTCACTCTCTCTCTCTCTGCCCCTCCCTCATTGCACTCTCTTTCTCTCTCTCTCAAAAACAAACATTAAAATAAAATTTTTAAAAGAGTGAAGAAGAACAACACCTGTCTCACAGAGGTGTTAGTATAGCTCAAGGGCATGAAATAGAAATGAAGTGTTCTGCCCACATTGGTATAGTTTAAGGCCTTGCTGTTAAAGTGTGTTACAACGACCAGCAGCATCAGCATCACCAGGGAAGCTGTTAGAAAAGTAGCATCTCAACCGCCCCCATGCCTTCTAAATCAGAATCTGCATATTAACAAGATCCTCAGGTGATTTGTTTGCATACTAAAGCTTGAAAAGCACCACATAAGAGGTTTCATAAGTAGTTCGCAGGCCATGCTGCATATTAGAATCACTCAGCTAGCTTTAAAAAATGCCTATTCCCAGGCCATTCCCCCAGACGTTCTGATGTAATTGGCCTGGGTGTGTCCCTGGAATCAGAATGATCTAAAATCTGCTCACGTAAACTAAATATGCCGATAGAATTGAGAACCTTTGGGCTACTTCCAGCTTCCTCACCCCATCCAAAATTAAGATATCGTGAATGTGGTGTTCGCTGTATCTTTAAAAAATATGACATTATATATATGTTCCTTTATTGGAATATACATATATAGAAAACTTTAAGAAATGCAGAAACATAAAAAAAAAAAATAACACTGAATCACACATGCCCAAACATCCAAAGATATCTTAGTATATTTCCCTCTTGTCTTTTTTGTAGGGGATATGGATACTTTTTGGTAATTTTTTTGTCTGTATATATATCTAGAATATTTCTCACTAATGATAATCCTAGATTCATTTTGTTTTTTGTTGTTGGTTATTGCTATTAGAATTAAACCCTTATGTTTTTACTTTTTCTCTTTTAAATAAGTTATTACATATACAACTGTATCAATTTTTATTTATTTTTCTTATATCCAGCAACTTCACTGAATTCTTATTAGCTCTAACAGCTTCTCATTGATTCTTTTCATCCAGGCATACAATAATGTGTTATGCAAAAAATACCTTTATTTTCTTCTTTCTGATGCTTATTTTTTTGTTCTATGTCTCAATGAATTGACCCAAATAGCCAGAGATAATTTTTGAAAAAATGGTGATTACACACTGTCATGTTTTAGGCCTGATTTTATTTGGAAAGCCTCTAGAATTTTGTCATTATTTTGCTGTGGGTTCCAGGCAGACATTCGTTGTCATGTTAAGGAAGCATCCTTACATTCCTGTTCTTTAAAGAGTTTTGTTCTGTTTTGGTTTGGTTTTAAATAAGGAATTGGTATTGAATTTAGCTTTAGAATAGATGTTAAAATATGATATTAAATTTTTCTAATTTAATCTGTTATGTTGTTTTGACAGCTTTCCTAACAGCGATCTTTAGATTCTTAAACTGAACTCACTATGTGTTTAGTGTTAATTATTATTTAAATATGCTTTTGGATCCTATTTCTAGTTTAGAAATTCTACATCTATATTTACAAATGAAAGTGGCTTAACAGTTTCTGGGTGTGTGTTTGTATGTGTGTTCTATTTTTTTAGGTTTTAATATCTTGATTACAGTTTTACAGAATGAAAATAGTTTGCCACTATTTTCTTTTCTTTTTTTTTTTAAGTTTATTTATGTTATTCTAGTAATCTCTATGCCCATTGTGGGGCTTGAACCTATGACCCTGAGATCAAAAGTCATCTGCTCCACCAACTGAGCCAGCCAAGCACCTCTGCCACTATTTTCTGTATTCAGAGACAGTTTATATAACATGGGAATATATATACCTTAATTTTTGAAATTATTCATCCATAAAACATCTCTGTTATTTGGAGGTGGAAAGTAGAATGGAAGTTTAGAGTAGGAATAGCATTCTCTCCTTCTTCTCCAGTCATTGGTCTATTCAAGTTTTCTTCTTGTTTTTAAGTCAATATTGGTTATTTATAGTTTTTGAGGAAAGTATTTCTTTGGGATTTAAATGATCATATACTTGTTTATAATATTCTGTTATGTTTTTATACTTCTATGTATACTTTGCTATGTTGCCTTTCATATACATTTGATTTTTTTCCTTACCCCAAGAGTGATCTTTTGGATTTTTTTTAAATGTTTATTTATTTATTTTGAGAGACAGGGGGAAAGAGAGCAAGCAAGTGAGCAGGGGAGTGACAGAGAGAGAGAGAGAGAGAGAGAGAGAGAGAGAGAGAGAGAGATTGAATCCTAAGCAGCTTCCTAGTTATCAGCAGGGAGCCCTATGCGGGCTCAGTCTCACAAATCATGAGGTCATGACCTGAGCCAAAATCAAGAGGGATGCTTAACTGACTGAGCCACTTAGGTGCCCCTGGATTTATTTTTTAATGCTAGTGCTTTCTGTTTTCTAACTTATCAGTTTTGAAAAGTTTATAATCTGGCTTTATCTTGTTTTCTCCTTCTTATTTTCCTTGAGCCTATTTATTATTCTGTTTCCTTTTTGAATTTCTTAAGAGAAACACCTACATTTGGAGTTGTTTTGTTTGTTTCTCATCTCCCTTTTTAAATTACAAAAGCAGGGGCGCCTGGGTGGCGCAGTCGGTTAAGCATCCGACTTCAGCCAGGTCACGATCTCGCGGTCCGTGAGTTCGAGCCCTGCATCGGGCTCTGGGCTGATGGCTCAGAGCCTGGAGCCTGTTTCCGATTCTGTGTCTCCCTCTCTCTCTGCCCCTCCCCTGTTCATGCTCTGTCTCTCTCTGTCCCAAAAATAAATAAACGTTGGAAAAAAAAATTTTTTTTTTTTTTTAAATTACAAAAGCATATAAAGCCACAAGTTAATTCTAAATGGTGCTCTGGCAATATGATGTGGAATTCTCATTTTTCTTCTTTCGTCTCTCACTTTTTTCCTTATCCAAGGAACCCTGCCTATTTAGGCAAATGTGCTTATATTTCCAAGTTGTTTATTTGTTTAAATTTACGTCATTAATTTTCAGGGAGTTTTTTTTTTTTCCTTTTGGTGCTGAGGCCAAAGAACATGGCCTGTATTGTTTTTGATTTGCTAAATTTATTGAGCTGTTTTTGTGACCTAGAATGGAAGCGATTAAAAATTTTGCATCATACTTATGAAAGTGTCACTTTAAATCATGTGTATTGTATGAAATTATGATTTAAATAAATCTTTATTATGTTACTCAAGTCTTCTGTGACCTTATTTATTTATTTATTCCATTTGGCCTGTCTTAGGTTTATACTTGTACATTAAATTTTCCCACCACAATGATTTTTATCCATTTCTATTCCTATACATTTTCTGCTTTATGTATCTTGATCCCATGCTTCTAGACTGTATCTTTTACAAAAATAAAATAATCTTTTTTACTACATTTGTGAGGTTTTTTGTTACCTTGAATTTTACTTTTTCCAATATTAATTATATTTTAGCTCCTTTTTTTGTCATACTTGCCTCCTACAGCTTTGCTCATTCATTATATTTAACCTTTCTTTTTTTATGATCAGAAATTATACTTGAAGATGCAATACATTAATTTTGTTTTTAACTTAATCTAAAAACCTTTGCCTTTCTAAAAGCAAATTTTATCCATTCATTTATATGGTTATTATTTCTATACTAGGTATTCCTATCATCTCGTTTCATGTTTCTGTGGGTTTGTGTCTACTGTTCATTGTTGATGCTGTTAACTAATTGTTTTTTATTCTCCCTTTGCGATCAGACTGTGTTTCCTTTTGGTTCTCTATGTGATGATTTGTAAAGTCAATATACTATTTTTAGTATACTAGTTGTTTATTTAAAGCTTCTTAAACATGTGTTAACTTTATGTACCTATGTCCTTTTTAAAAACCAGGATATCGGTGAATGTACAGATCATGCACACGTGGACCTGCAGCTAAGAGTTGCTTCTTTGTCGCAGAAGTGTGAACTCTATCCAGGTAGGAGCTGATGCGTGCTAGTGCTCTATGCTGCATGTTGGTCGCGGACAACTAGCTAGGTCTTTTCACAGAACTCGTGCTTTGGTGTCTGTCTTTGGCACAAAGTCTATATGACCAGCAGGTTTACTGAGAACAACTTAGCCCATCTCTGCCCAGCAGTATGGCGGTAGGCATAGGGGAGACTGCTCTGGAAGTAGCCGGAAGGGAATGTTGTGGCAAAAGGGGAAATTGCTGGCCTCTGGGTACAACACCAGCCAGTTTCCTTGTACAAGAATTCCCTAAAATCAGGTGCTGTAAATGGGGAAAGCTGCATCTCATTTTTGACCACTCAGAGTAAAAATAAGCCTTTCAATTAAAGATTTTCCCCCCTACATGTTATAATGGAGGGAAAGGGAAATACTGCAAGATTATGGTCAAGTCCTTATTTCTTATGTCAAGAGTCAGCTTTTCCCATCCTCGGAAGATAGTTGTATACATTTCCTGATGAGAAGCATGACTGAAGCTAGCTGCTCCCGGGAAAAATAGGATTTACATTTTTCCCACTAGAGAATCTTTCCTTTAAGTTAAGCATTGCTTTTTGCAGTTTCAATGACAAATGCAAAAACTTAGGAAAAGTACAGCATATCAGTTGAGCCACTAGTGTCTCCTGATTGAATGTTTCCCCTAAACACACTTGGCTCTGAGAAGAGGAAAAGAGGAGAGGCAGTAAGGTGAAGGTCAGACAGACAACCTCCACCCACTCACTCCTGGGCCTTGGGCTGTCATGTGATCCTCTGTAAATGACCCTGCAGGTCATGTGCAGGGGAGATAGTAGGCTACACTTCTCCTTCAGTGACACGCTGACTTAAAAGCTGATCTTTTTCAGGAGAGGATTTTATAGAACCGCCTCCCAGTATTTGCCCTGGCTGTCCCAAAGAGATACCTGTCAACAGCCCAGAGCTGCAGGTGGCTCTGAATCATTCCACTGCAAAGCTTAATGCAGAGAATAATGGAACGTTCTATTTCAAGATTGACCACGTGAAAAGTGCAACAGTACAGGTCTGTAAATTATGCTACAAAAATAGTGATCTTATAGCCGATGTGTGAATTGCTTACTAATTTTACCACTGTCCTTGGCTCTGCATTGAGAACCAGTGTCACGGTGAGCAGGATTTGGGAGATTTGAATTTCAAGTCCCAACCTCGCTGCATTCTTTGTGAGTGATCTTGGAAGAGTCACTTAGAACATTTTCTCCATTTTCTCTCTGTAAACGATAGGGGTGAAGATCAAATAAGAACATATATGTCAGTCACTTTTCAAACTCTCAATCGCTCTCTAAATACTAACAACTATTCTATAATTAACAAAATTCAGTGCTAGGAGAAGCAAGAGTCATTCTTTGCCTTTCTGGACTCATCTCTCACTGTGGCATCACTTTGTGCCTTGGGCTCAGCCCCATCATCTGTCACTGCCCAGACTGTCTTCACCCTCTCACCTCCAAGTCGTTTCTCCCCTACCTGGGGGACGCTTCCCTCCTACAAATGTACCCTCTGGGGATTCATCTCTCTTTCCATGCCCTGTCAATAGAGGCTAAGGAGTGTCCTGGTCCAGGGGTTAAGAGACCCAGCTTTACCACAGCACCACCAATGTCCTCAGCAACCCCACAGCCAGCCACTCAGACTCACTCAGCCCTTTGGCCCCATCTGAAAATTGAGTGGCTGGATTAATAGATCCCAAATTCCTTCCACTCCAGCAACCTATGACCAATGTATTCATGAACAGAGTCCTATGGTAGACCTCAAAACTGGCTTCCGTAAATACCAGCTAAAGAAAAGTCATCAAAATAAAACCAAACTGTTACAGCAAGCCAACATGATCTTTATAATCTGGTGAAAGAAATATCACTAAAAACGAGTTCATACTTTTGACTTAGTAATTGAATTTCTAGAAATAGAAACTAGAAGTCGTCTTTATGGACAGTGATATTCGTTGCAGCTTTAACAATAAAAGCCAAAAAGAAAAGGTAAACTGTCAAAATGATCAATAATACAGAGGTGATGAAATACATCTGGCATGCCCTTCAAATGGAGCAAATAAGCAGCAGCTTAAAGTATCTTTCTGACACGCTCTTGGCGTGTGGGCAATGACCCGTGTTAAAATATGCAGTGGAAAACAAGAAGCCATAAAACTGAACACACATTCATCTTTGAAAAAGTACAGAAAACAGGGGCGCCTGGGTGGCTCAGTTGATAATGCGTCCGACTTCAGCTCAGGTCATGATCTCATGGTCTGTGAGTTTGAGCCCCGCATCAGGCTCTGTGCTGACAGCTCAGAGCCTGGAGCCTGCTTCGGATTCTGTGTCTCCCTCTCTCTCTGCTCCTCCCCTGCTCACACTCTGTCTCTGTCTCTCTCTCTCTCTCAAAAATAAACATTAAAAAAAAATTTTTTTTTTAAAGTACAGAAAACAATGCTGAAAAGAAACAGGTGCCTCACGCTATTCACAGTGGTGGTTTTTAGGCGCCAGCCCAATGGGCTATTTATTTCCATCCTTCTAATTTCCTGTTTTAGTTTTTTTTTTATAACCAGAAGAAAACCCCTAAATGAATGGTATTAAAGTGAATCAAACCTGACCCTTTGATCTGTCTCCTACTCAGGCACTTATTCCTGCCCCCCCACCCCCCTCCATGTCATTACCCTCTCCCTGGTCTCGCTGGCACGTGACCCACACCAGATTCACTTGGGGAAGATATCAATCTGTGCTACTCCTGTTTGTCACCTTTCCTTTGCAATTTGCATCTCTGCTTCCCTGTGAATGTCCCTTATTCGTAATGTTGCCATAGTAGCACCGTCCTCTGCCCTTTATTACATGCCAGAGGTCTGCTGTCAGGGAGAGAACCACTAATTCCCAAGCGCGAATATATAGCCGTCTTAGTTGTTACAATTCTCTCTGTAAATTAGCACATCAACGTTCTAGCGTGTATGCGCTAGATGTATGCAAGGATGCCAGGGAACACCACCAGGTAATGCTGTGAATTGAAGGGATCCCACATCCCTTCTTTTGCCAGATCAATCGGGAATGTTGTGAAAATTTCAAACTTACTTGTAAGAAATTAATCTTTGTTGCTGTTTGCCTTGAAAGAGAAGAATTTGCTCGTAGATCTTTGAGGCACAGCCTTGATGGAAGCAGCCAATTTACTAAAACCCAGTTTATCGTTAAGATGACGTTGCTAAGAGCCAACCTCCAAATGACCAACCTGCCAAGTTGCTAGAGATTTATTTTACGGTTTTAGTCTTGCCTTGGCTTTGCATGTTTAGTCCTGTTTGAATGCATGTCCATTTCAAGCTGGTGTCATATTTCAGAAACCAGAAACTTCTTAAATCCTCTATTTTTCACACGTGAATGGCTGTGGTTTCTGTCACGTGCTGTTTGTTCCTGCCTCACCCCTGCTGCCGCTGCCATCAGTGTTCCTCCCTGCCTCTGCTCAAACGAATATACATCAAGGATCTGTGTGTGCACATTAAGGAACTTCTCCTTTGACAAAGTCCTAGAAATGTCAAGGGATACGTATACGTCTAAGACGATGCAAATTGCCAAATTACAAAAACATTGGCAGTTATGCCAATTTACATTCGCGTCAACTGGGTATTTAGACACTGATTAATGGTCTTGAATTCTACTCCTACCCAGCAGTCATCGAGGCTGCATGTTCCCCACACCTAGCCAACACCAGGCATCATCGCTGGTTTTCATCTTTGCCAACATGGGAGATTAAAAACGATGTTGCATTGCTTTTTTAAGGCGCATATCCTTGGTTACTAATGAAGTAAATGTTTTTTTTCCAGGACAAATGACCATTTTAACTTCTTTTCTGAAATATCTATTCACGTCCTTTGCACATTGGTTTGGGCGCTGGGCTTTATATTGATCCTACATCATATTTTTCCCAGTTTGCCTTGCTACTTTGCTTACGGTGATTTTTGAGAATCAGTTTTCATTTCTGTATAGTCAAATTTAGACAGTTTTTTCCTTCCTTTAGGTTTCCTTCCTCTGCTTTTCACCTAGGAAAGACCTTCCTCATCCTGAGATCTGATGAATATTTACTTATATCTTTCTAGCTTGTTAATTTAATTTTTAAAATGCATATGGAACTTATATTGCTATATAGCGTTCTCCACTTTAAGAGCAAAACTTGGGCAGGATGGATTTAAGCAGGAAGACTTCTGATAAGAATGATACTTGATGATGATGGCAATATGGATGTGACCTTGAGGCCCTCAAACAGAAGGTCCTCCCTCTGGACCCTGAATAAAGTTGGGTCTACAACTGTGGTTTGCAACTTTCTTTTTTTTTTTTTTTTAATTTTTTTTTTCAACCTTTATTTATTTTTGGGACAGAGAGAGACAGAGCATGAACGGGGGAGGGGCAGAGAGAGAGGGAGACACAGAATCGGAAACAGGCTCCAGGCTCTGAGCCATCAGCCCAGAGCCCGATGCGGGGCTCGAACTCACGGACCGCGAGATCGTGACCTGGCTGAAGTCGGACGCTTAACCGACTGCGCCACCCAGGCGCCCCTAGTTTGCAACTTTCTAAGGCAACATCACATTGATCAACCCTAAGGCCAAAAAATTGGATCAAAGTATACTCTGAAATGAGCAAGAAAATTAATGACCACCAAAGCATAGACTCTAACACTCTCTTAGAACCTTCCTCACCACTTACACATACACTTGGAGTTTTAGAAGTTAAATATTATATTCGTCTTAAGATTTTAACCGTGCTTACCCAGCAAGACCATGGCAGGAAAGAGGGAGGAGGAGCTTTAGTTCTTCCTACAATTCTGCTTTCCTCACCTGCCTCCCATCATGCTTTCCCCATGTTTTCACAAAGTATAAGGAGACAGGGAAGCTGTTGACGTTTGCTTTTATAAAAATTGGATTGTACTATCAGTCCATAACTTCATTTTTTTCACTAAGGGTCATCCCTCCAGGTCAACAGATATGCATGATGTATTCTCTTGATGGCTACATAATCTCTCTCTCTCTCTCTCTCTCTCTCTCTCACACACACACACACACACACACACACACACACTTGAATACTAGAATTAAATACCAAATACCTTGGTCTAGAAACCACACCAACTTTTCAATACCTAATAAAAACATTTTTATGCCGTGTATTTTTCAAGGATAGAATAAGTATAAGATATGACATTTTAAAATGACTTAAAAAGCCACACTTGGGACTTGGTTAAAGTCAGAGTGGTTTAAAAACATGATTTTATTTTGTAAATAAATTGTGCCTCTCCTAGACTGAAAAAAAATTTGGGCCATAAATTGCTTAATGGAAGACAGCATTGTGTAATGACTAATGCTGTTGATAGAGATTAAAACAAATTCTTGGGGGTGCCTGGGTGGCCTCAGGCGGTTGAACATCTGTCTCTTGGTTTTGGGTCAGGTCATGATCTCATGGTTCGTGGGTTCAAGCCCTGCATTGGGCTCAACACTGACAGCATGGAGCCTGCTTGGGATTCTCTCTCTCCCTCTCACTGCCTCTCTCTCAACATAAATAAATAAACAAACAAAACCCCAAATTCTTAATATCAAAAAGAAAGAGAAGGAAGCTCAAAAATGCAAATATTTTTTCTAATTCCATAATTTCTATGGTGGTACTAACTCAGTATTTCTCAGTATTTTCAAAGAAAATGTTTAAGTTTTTCTTCCTACTTTTCTTAGATTCCATTACAACTTGCATCCTTGAGTCATTCATGAATTTTGCAGCGGTTGAACAATAAAGCTCAGAAAAATATAAAAATAGAAATTACAGTTTGCTTCCACCCCCCATTAGAAAAGGAAATGAGACTAGCCATTAGCCAAATATTTTTCACATGCATACAGATTGAAAGTTTTGTTGTCAAACATTTGTACTTTTCTGTGTAACTCTCATTTGGTCAGTATATAATTCAAATGGCAATATTCTTCCCTAAAAGTCCTTAGGGTAAAAACATATGATTTATTATACAATATTAATCAGGCTCCTCCTTTGTGCTAATCTTCCAGGTGGTGGCTGGAAAGAAATTTTCTATTGAGTTCACAGCCAGGGAAACCACGTGCTCCAAGGAAAGTAATGAAGAGTTGACAGAAAGTTGCAATACCAATAAATTTGGAGTGAGTAGTAACACAACTGTATACTTGTTCCTTGGAAACCTTTTTGATGTGTTATACTTGTTTAAGCATCTCATGAATAACACTGTTCTCTCTTTTGACTTCTGTTTTCATGGATAGAAAATTCTAGACTGTAAAGCTGAAGTTTATGTGATACCTTGGGAGAAGAAAATTTACCCTACTGTCCACTGTCAATCACGGGGAGAGGTATGATTCTCATTACAGTCAGCTTGGGTCAATGTTGCTCATTCTGAAGTCCTATTTGGGGGTTGGAAATAAACCATTATTTAAGTGAATTGGGAGACTATCTTCTTAAAATGGGGAGAACTCTCACATTTCTGTGCTGATCTCTTTATGGCTAGAAATGAGAGCAGCAGCCCTCTTAACTACTTGTCATGCATTGTCAGCATCCCATTGTCAGTGCGTACTCTCTTGGCAAAGTGCACACCCTGCTGGGACAGTTGACACAAGCTGTGTACCTTCGAGGCGTGCCTGAGACGAGGCACAGCTCTCCAGTGCCCACTGCTAATGTCCAAGGAGCTCTGGAGAAATGCAGATCTCAGCCCCACTCCACATCTACTGACTCAAAATCTGCATTTAACGTGATCGCTATAGGATTCATACCCATGTTCAAGTTTGGGAAGCACTGGTTTGCATCGTTTTTTTAATTTGTAGAAGATCCCTGGGAGGTAAGTGAGACTTTCCCCATGTCAAGGTTATGATACTAAATATTACAAAGATGCTGAGGTCCTAGGGTGAATAATAACAGTATCAAGTGCATCTCTGTCCCAGGCTCTGTAGTGAGAGCTTCACACATATTTTCCTCCTGACACCTCTATGAGGCAAGTGCTATTATCATCCTATTTACAGATGGGAGAAGTGAAGCCAGCGATGCTTGGATTCAAATCTAGATCAAATAAGAACCCACCCTATTCACTGTCATGCTGATAACTAGTAGGGTCTGACTGGTGTGACACCCAAAACCATGTTCTTTGCACCGCCAGACATTGCCTCCAACCATCACATTCTCACAGGTAGTGAAATTGTAGGTAGAAATAACCCACAAGTCCGTATCTTCAATGCATTCGGCCTCTTCTCACTTTTTTTCTGACTTAGGTTTTTGCCATGTGTATGTACGTATATAGCCTAACACAAACATTATACAAAGACTGTATTTCAAGCTTGTGAACATGTCCTAATGTGTTTCAGTCCAACAAAGTAATTGTGGATATACGCTCCCTAGATATTCAGCTCATACAAGCCCACATAGGACCTTTTAGGATAAAGACAGTAATTGTGCTGAAAGAAACAGTATTGATGAATAAATAATGTGTTGTGGCTTATATAATCATAGACTTAGAAGGTACGCTAGAGATCATGCTGTCAACCACCCAACTTTTCCAGATGAAGAAAAAACTCTCCAGCTTAGATGATTAAGAACAATACCCACAAATTATAAAATCAATCAAAAGAGGAAAAAATATTCATTTCAACCTCTTTTCAATATTAATATAGTGTTTAAAGTCTGGTAGACTTGCCCCATTGTAAACCAAGATAGCATTGCCAAGATTCAGTCCCTTCTGTCTTCATTGATAGTATGGTTTTCACAGTAATGCATTCATCTTAATATTTCCTGTTTAGACCACATTGATGAAAAGGCCTCCAGGTTTTTCACCTTTCCGATCAGTACAAGTGGAGAAAACAAAAGAAGGAACAACTGTAAGTCCACCCCACACTTCCATGGCATCTGTACAAGATGAAGAGCAGGATTCAGGAAAAGAACAAGGACCCACTCGTGGGCATGGCTGGGGTCATGGAAAGCAAATAAAACATGGCTTTGGCCATGGCCATAAACATGAGCATGACCAAGGCCATAGGCACAATAGGGGACGTGGCCTTGGCCATGGACATCAAAAACAACATGGCTTTGCCCATGGACATCAAAAGCAACATGGCTTTGGCCATGGACATCAACAGCAACATGGCCTTGGTCATGGACATCAACAGGAACTTGACTATGATCTTGAACACCAAGGGAGACATGGCCTTGGCCATGGACATCAAAGGGGACGTGGCCTAGCCCATGGACATACCCATGAGCATGGTCATGGCCATGGACAATATAAAAATAAAAGAAAAGACAATGAAAAGGACAATGGTTGGAGAATAGAGCATTTGGCAAGTTCTTCTGAAGATAGTACTACCTCTTCTGCACAGACACAAGAGAAGACAGAAGGGCCAACACCCCTCCCTCCCCTAGCCCAGCCAGGTATAGCAGTTACCTTGCCTGACTTTCAGGACTCAGATCTCATTGCAGCTGTGATGTCTAACACACCACCAACTCCCACAGAGAGTGATGATGATTGGATCCCTGACATCCAGATAGAAAAAAATAGCCTTTCATTTAACCTGATACCTGACTTTCCAGAAAAAACCTCCCCCAAATGTCCCGGACGCCCCTGGAAGCCAGTTAATGGAATGAATCCAACTGTGGAAATCAAAGAGTTTCATGATTTTGATCTCTCTGATGCTTTGCATTAATTTATGCAGCCATGAGTCTTTCTTTAGCATGTCAGCATTCCTTCCCTCCACTGTCTAAATATCTTGATACAATGCACTGAGAGCCATGAAGCTTCAGAACAGCCTAGAAAGAAGGGGTGAGACTCCCAGTGGGGACACCGTCAATCTCTGGATGACATAAAACTGTGTGCAGAATCCTAAATCCTCTCTGGGACTTCCTCAGAAGTTTTCTTAACTAGCACAGAAAATGGACAAACTGATGTGCCTTACGGCCTGTGGCAATTTGCTTTTCTGATGACGAATGTGTACCTTAAAATGCATGCCATCGATTTTCATACAAAGATTCGTGACATTCTGAATAAAGTGTGGCATCTGATCCCTGAGCACAAGTGCAAATAAGGGAAGTCAAGAGACTGAATGCTGAATTTCTTAATGGGAAAAAAATAAAAATAATAAAACCTCCAGAGGTTATTAAGAGGGACAACAAGAAAGAAAGCCAGCGTGGCCAAAGAGAGGATAGGGTGGAAGTAGATGAACTGACTTTCTGTTTCCAAAAGGGCTAGTTACATTACTCCCACATGAAAAAGCTGTCCTGATAATTCTGTTTCTGGGTGACAGTGTTTCCTGTAAGCCCATAATCTCCGTTTAGTCATTAAGGAGCCTTTGCAACAAGGCTTTCAAATAGGAGTTTTCTGCCTGTTTATTTGTTGTCCAGACCACATCGAGTAATCCTTAGTTTTTAGCAGCTCTGAGTTTAGTGATAAGGATGGAAAGCAGAAGAAGTAATATAGAGGCAGGCTTGCCAAGGAAAACCTTTTTGTAATCATTGACAAGGGAATATCATAAGATGTGATGCAAATTTCATTCAGAAATTTTATGAGGAAATTCCTCTCTGGCCTCCCTTTATGATCATATCATCTTTTTGCTGTGACATTGAAGGTACTGATTTTTGCAAAGGAGAACAGTATGATCAATGTGATTGTCTCCAAGTGCCTTATACCACGAGGAGGCATTTATTTTCTAAGCCTTGCTATACTTTTGCCTAGGGAGACAAGATAGGGGTTTAAACGACTGCGCTTACTGTGGATGAATGTGTCCCTGCTACTTCGATTCATTGGATGCATTTGAACCTCCGAGTTTTTATTTCATTTCAAATATCATCTGTACTTTTAAATAAAGAACCGATGATGTCAGGAAAAAGTCTCGTCTTGTCAACTGGTGGCTTCACCTTTCTTTTACCGAATGATAGCAGATTAACAGAGTTTTACTATACTTACAGAGGCATCTAAGGCCCTGCGAATACATGGGCCGACCTCGGGAGGCAGGGGCCGAGCCAGCAGCTGGGAGTGAGGTCTCTTGACCAGTGGGCAGAACCTTCACACCTGGCCCAGTAGCCCCAACAACCCCTATCACCAGCCCTGCATGGAAGGACAAGAAGATGGGATACAATTTACAGAGAAGAATGCCATTTTACTGTTCTGTTGCTGGGTGAAATAAAGTTCAGTCTTGATGCTCTCGTTCCTGGTGGTCTTCTTTTGGCCACACCATCCTCAGCAAAGCCCAGTGGGTGGGAGAGCCAGTGCTACGGCTCTGCCATGGAAACTCATAGCCCAACTCTAGAGCGTCCTTGCTAACCGGGGCAGGAATCCTTTAAGTGAGGCTTTGCTAACCAAGACCTCCTGATGGGTGCTCAATACAGGGTTAGCGGGTCAGGTTTCTACCAGCAATCTGAGGACTCTCTCTCAGCCTCCTCTTCCTCCTCCTCCTGATTCCCAGCCTAAACCTAAAGGTAATTTCATTTTATTATTGGTTTTTATGATCCAGATAATTATCAAAAAAGAAAGAAAAATCTTTTGTTAATATGCTACCAACTTCTTCTTGTCAGAAAATACCTCATTTCAAACACCTTTTGAAAAAAGGTAAAATTATCATTTTGGTCTGAGGAAAGGAGAAAATAGGAAGCCAGTGGAATAAAAAGTGATAAAGGGGCACCTGGGTGGCTCAGTCGGTTACGCGTCCGACTCTTGATTTTGGCTCGGGTCACGATCTCATGGTTTGTGGGATTGAGCCCTGCATCGGGCTCTGTACTGACGTTGAGGAGCCTGCTTGGGATTCCCTCTCTCTCCCCTCCCTTTCCTGCCCCTCCCCCACTCATGTGCACATGCTCTCTCTCTCTCAAAATAAAGAAACATCTTTTCAAAAAGCAATAGAGATTTTAAATTTTCTGTACTGAGTGGATCGAATGCCTGTTATAGCCATTTACTGTGCTAGACCATTTCCTTTTGGTGTGTGACTTAATCCTCATGACCACTCTGAGGTCCCCGTGATCACCTTTCTTTCACAAGGAGGAAACTGTAGCTCTCAGTGCCCTGCCCAGGGTCACACAGTCAATATGTGACGGAACTGGCGTTCAAACTCGGAGCTTTTGAACTGTGCTACACCATGTTATCAGGAGGCCTTATTATCAACATTGTCATTATAAAAAACCACACGAAGGTAACTTCTGATTCCAGGATGATCATTATCTCAATTCCAAGCCCCTTTTTAACTACTTCACCTTGGCAGGTGCTGTTTGGAGTCAGGCGGCCGGCCTTGGCCGTTTTCCACATGTTTAGCATGAGGTCCCAAGAAGAGAAGTTTTAAAAGACAAATCCTTTCCCTCAGAGAGCGTACAATCACATTGGGCAGTCAAGACTAATGCACATAGAACAGACATTTAATCCAAGCCACGATCACTTGGGGAGCAAGGCAGGAGCTTGACTGATGTGATAGGAAGCCATGCGGAGGTGGAGAGGCCAACGTGGACAGAGAAAATGAAGCCCGGGTGGGAGTTTCAGCGAGGTCAGCCATGGAGTGCCTTTTACATCTCTTGAGCTGAGATGGGCCAAAGAGTGTTTAAGACCCATTATTCAGAAGATTCTGGAGTGCACAGATCAGAGCGGGACCAGCTGGACTCAAGGCAGTCCCCCAGCCATCTCTAGTCCGCCATGCCGTAATGCAAGAATGACCACTCCGGGCTGTCACGTAACGCCTACAGTTCTCACTTTACTCAGCAACATCAAGTGGGTCCACTTTGGACATTTTTAAAGATAAAATATTCATGAGTCTCCTGTGACCCAGCACCGACCTTTTACGCTTTTTGAAATTTCTGCGCCTTCCTCCCACTCCTGAGCCAAAGGCACACCCACGTTTTTGACTTCGGCTCTGGAACCACATACTCTTTGGCGTGGGAACTTCCTCTCGCCCAGTCCACCTTCCTCACGTTGTCTAGGCCTAGCAGCTCAGGCAGGATGCCCTTGTTGGCTTTTTACCCCATCGTCCATTTCCTGCTTCTCAGCCTCGTTCCAAAAGACTTAAGGCTGGCTGGTCTCATCCCGGGATGTCCTGCACACATGCTCCAGCCCCTCTGCTGCTGCTCTGTGCCCTCGCCTCGTGGGGACGGCCAGAGCTCCCTAAGGCCCCTGCGAGGAAACGTGAGAGGATCCAGTAGACATGATACCAACCCACCCTTTGAAAAGTCCCGGTGTCTTTCCCTGGAGTAAGTCCCTCCAAAAGCAAAATAGTATGTCAACACCTTCTGTTAGGTTATTTTCCTTCAGCCTTCATTTTCCAAGAATCTCCATTTGAGCACCATTCTGTCTTTTGCAAAACTTTAACTGGAGGGATTGCCCAGTGTATTCACATGGGAGGCAGTATGCAAAGTGGTTAAGAATCAGAGTCACGCAGTTAGACGGCCTAAGTCCAAAAGCTGCAATGTATTCAATTTCTCAAGACCCCGGTTTCCTTATCTGAAATATGATGTTAATAATACCCTCACATCATAGATGTGTGGTGAGACTTAAAGCAGCTCATTCCTTTAATTGGCATAATGCTCAGCACTTGGCAAGCACTCAATAATGGGCAGCTCTCGGGGGCACCTGGCTGGCTCAGTCGGCAGAGCCCGCTGCTCTTGATCTCAGAGTTGTGAGTTCGAAACCCATGTTGGGTACAGAGATTACTATAAAAATAAAGGGTAACTATTATTGCATTACTAGAGCATACACAATATATTATTTTTAGAGCTTCCCTATGGGGGAAAATGTTTTGTCAGACAATGAGGGGTGTTGAACACAGCATACATCCCTTTCTACTTTTGCAGCCATAGCCAGGATGCCAAAGTTGTAATTGACTCGTATCAGGTGGCTGGTAATATCTAGTCTTTCATGTCAGATTCCCCAGGTTCTGAACCTCAGCTTCATGTTAGAGTCACCTGGGGAGCTCTAGACAATATAAGCCCAAATCTCCTGAGTATCACCATTTTTCATAAGTTTTCCATTGATTGTAATGCATCCAACGGTAAGGACAATTGATTCAGGCCCTCTCTGTTCTCTTTTTAATCTTAATTATCTAGTTTTACATTGTTCTACTTTATTAAGTCTTTTAACTCTTTTTGAAAACAGGAGGGTTATGAAACCTACAAGGGATGGATGGATGGATGGATGGATGGACTGATAGATGACTGGAAGTATTACATACACTAGGATTGTCACAATAAGAACAGACAGTTCAAGATGGGTATAAGTGGCATTTCAAAAACTGACAAACAAATTACTTACTAAGTATGAAGAAGGAAGGACAAGAATAACTAAAAATGACAAAAAGTTTTCCAGTCTAGCATGCCTAAGGGGATGGTAATGTCACTGAGAGAAGTAAGGAAATGGGGAACTGGTCTGTGGTTTCCAGTAACTCACAAAGAAATGGACTGACCCAAAAGGCACATAATTTAAGATATTTCAATAGCTGAATAAAGATATGAGATCAAGGGGTGCCTGGGTGGCTCAGTCAGTTGAGCGTCTGACTTCCGCTCAGGTCATGATCTCACCGTTCATAAGTTCAAGCCCCGCGTCGGGCTCTGTGCTGACAGCTCAGAGCCTGGAGCCTGCTTCAGATTCTGTGTCTCCCTTTCTCTGCCCCTTCCCCACTCATGCTCTGTCTCTATCTGTCTCTCAAAGATGAGTAAATGTTAAAAAAAATTTTTTTAAATAAAAAAAGAAAAAGCATATGAAATCAATACACAAGTGGAATGTAGAACACTACTAAGTCCCACCTCAGATTACTTCATTTACTCTGATATCTGTGGCCCCTGCCATATACACAGGGGAGTATCATTAGCTACTCCTGGACGAAGCTTGTGGAGACTGTAATCACAGGACTCCTTCTAGCAAAAAGAAATAAAAGAAAGAAATTATTCTCTGAAAGCAATCTTAGCTTCTATTTCTACTAGTGAACCGGAAGCCCAAATCTAGCAAAAGCCCTTTGATACAACAGCTTTCCTGTCTTTTATCTGGCATGTGCGGATGGTATCATATTGAGTGTGTGGAAATCACACTATTTTATCATGGCTATTAAAATATAGATAAGGGACGCCTGAGTGGCTCAGTTGGTTGAGCGTCTGACTCTGGATTTCGGCTCAGGTCATGATTTCATGGTTTGTAGGAGCAAGCCCTGCGTCGGGCTCAGCGCTGACCGTGTGGAGCCTGCTTGGGATTCTGTCTCCCTCTCTGCACGACCCCCCCCCCCCCCCGCCAAGCGTGTGCACTCTCTCTCTCTTTCAAAATAAATAAATAAACTTCAAAAAAATCGATGAAATAGGTACACTTATGATGAACACTAAGGTGTAGAATTGTTGAATCACCAGATTGTATACCTGAAACTAATATAACACTGTATGCTAACTATCCTGGGATTAAAATTTAATAAAAAAAATAGGGGCTCCTGGGTGGCTCAGTCGGTTAAGCTTCCGACTTCGGCTCAGGTCATGATCTCATGGTTTTGTGAGTTCGAGCCCTGCATCAGGCTCTGTGCTGACAGCTCAGAACCTGGAGCCTGCTTCGGATTCTGTGTCTCCCTCTCTCTCTGTCCCTCCCCTGCTCCTGCTCTGTCTCTCTCTGTCTCAAAAATAAATAATTTTTTAAAAAGCTAAAAAAAATTTTAAAAAGTAAAAATATTAAAGAAATAAAAATTTAATAAAAAAATAAAACTAAATTAAAAAAAAAAAACAAGATCCTGCCGCTCCCACACTTAAAACTTTACGCCGGTTTTAGTTTACTAAAAATAATACTAAAACCCCATATCGTTGTCTCCAAGAACCCCTGTAACCACCTCTCATATCTCAAGCCACTCCCTTCTTCATTCACAGTGCTCTAGTGACAAAGGTCTTGCAACAATTCTCAGAATTGAACACACTGTTTCACACATTAGATCCTTTATACTTCCTAGTCCCTTTTGACTTCATGAGTTTCCCCCGCTCTAAGCAAGGCAGCTGCCTTCCCATGCTTTAAGTCTTAGTTATAATTTCAGAGAGACTTTTCTCTGACAGTCCTATTCACCAGCCCCACACTCATTTTGTCTTTAAACACAACACCCCCCACTATTTTTCCCTTCAGAGCATCTGGGACTATCTGTTAAGATTTTGTGTCTTTATTTCAAATAACTATTTGTTAGTGTTTGATCGATTGATTGATTTTATTGTTCAAAAATGTCAAATGCCTGCTATGTTGCTTTGCTCTAGGTCCTAGAACAATAGCAGTGCATGTCCTCATGAGCCTTACTTTCTAGCAGGAGAGATGGCAAATAAGGGAAATGTAGCAGAGTTAGAGAACGTACAGTTGGGGGAAGGTTCAACTGGGTGAGTAGGATGGGGTTTTCTAAAGAAAAGATACTTAAGCGTAGACTTGAATGACACAAAGGAAAAGTTTGGAAGCCCTGAAGGAAAAGCAGCCCATGCCGTAGATTAAGGGCTTGGGTCCTGTATCTGTGATATGCCTATAAATACCAGGCGGAACTATTAGTAAGTAGCTGGGCATACGTGTAATGCCTAATGGAGATATGGAGAAGGTGTGGCAGTCAAGTGTAGAAGCAGTGTGGTCACTGAAACTGAGTGTAACTTGCCCAAGATAATGTTTTGGGGGGGGGGGGGTTCAGGGAGGGATCTAGCTGAGGGTTTTTGTTTGTTTGTTGCAGAAATGTTAGAGACCAAGTGGCCATACAAAAAGTATCAATCGGTAACTTCCTTTGTGTTTTGACTTCAAGTCTCGGACACTTAGGATTCTCACTAAATGGAAGCATACAGTTAACTGGCAGAACCTCCCAGCATAGACAGTGAGGAATTTTTATTCTAGTATTTATGGCTTTGCTCTCCTTCCAGAATGAGTCATACCTTCTTGCTTTCATTCTTACATTTATAAGACTCCTCAACTTCGGACTGTGTTCAGCTTTATGCCCATCACATGGTTTTTCCTTAAGGAACTTGCCAGGCGTTTAGCATGGGCCATCTTTGTCTGAAAGGCACCCACATGAACAGTTTTTAAAAATTGTTATTACTCTAAACAGACGACAACTATTAACTGATATTTGGTAGCTAGGGTAGTGGGGACACGGAGGTGAACAATATTATTAGTAAAGTTGAATGTTTGGGGGGGCGGGGGGGGAATGGATGAAATAGCAGCCCTTGGGGAAAAATGCAAGTGCCAGCTTTTTAGGGAGGGACTATTGACGAGCTGGGTAGTTTAGTACCGTGTCAACTCGGCTATGCAGGAATTATGCTGCCGAGAAACCCCTTCCTTATATGGTTCTAGGTTAGAATTGCTCAAAAGAGCAATGGCGTGTGATGAAGGTGGAGTGAACCACAGCTGTCTGTCTGACGCCATGGGGCAAGATGCATGAGTGAGGACACAGGGGCGCTGTAGGGCTCCAGCCATCCTCCTCCTCCCTGCCCCTCCCCTCCGCCTGCTTTGCCTGTAACTCTCTTCCCACCGCTGACCAGGTTGACCTCCAGCCATATCAGGTCAGCAGAGCAACGGCCTTCTCCAGATTTCTTCACGGACTCCCCTTCACAGGCCCTCTGCGGCTGGAGGCGCTCGTCCAGATTTTCCCTAAGAGCTCTGATTTGTCCAACAGCGCAGAGCCTGAGGAAGCCTGATCAGTGACTTTTCTCTCATCCTCCAGCTTCTTTTCCCTGGGTCTTCATTTCCCTAGTCTCTCCCGCTAGGGTATAAGGTCTAATCCCTAAGATAAAACCCTTGTACCAAATACTCATGGTGGTTCTGTTTCCCTGATCAACCCTGGACAGACAAACCCACCTTTTTTCTTCTATCATCGTGCATTGGGGGAACACATTCCATTGCTTCCGAATGCAGACCCAGGCCCAGCAATGTGAATGCTTTTGAGCATGTCCTAAGACAATGAGTACAGGCTGTTCCTGCCCTAAGGGGATCAGGTTAGTGGGGAGGACACAGACATATAGGAATATATATCAATCAGCATAAAAATTACAATGATAGGTAGAGGTGTGTTTTCAGGAGAGTGAGATCCAGAAGGAAGAGTCAAGTCCGAGACCGTAAGCAAGCCGTAGGGCAAGGTCCCATCTTGTACAGCATCATATTCCCAGGATCAAGGCATCGTGCCTTAACAGAAAATTAGGGCCCCAGAAACATTTCTTGGGGCGCCTGGGTGGCTCAGTCGGTTAAGCGTCCAACTCTCGGTTTTGGCTCAGGTCATGATCTCATAGTTTCATGGGTTTGAGTGCTGGCAGTGTGGAGCCTGCTTGGGATTCTCTCTCTCTCTCTCTCTCTCTCTCTCTCTCTGTCTCTCTGTATCTCCTTGCTCATGCTGTCTCTCTTTCAAAACAAATAAATAAACTTTTTAAAACATTTCAGAAAAAAAAAGGAAACATCTCTTGATTTGACTTGAACTAAACGGAACTCAATTTGCATATGGCGCAACGTTAAGCCCAGGAATACGGCACTGAACAAGACAAACACAGCTCATGCCTTTAGCTCACAGTCTAACGCCGTGGTTCACAAATGTAAGCATGCAACTGAATCTCCTGGGAAGCTTGTTAAAACCCAGATCGCTAGGGCCCATTTTCAGAGTTTCTCACCCCACAGGTCTGTGATGGAGACCTGGAGCCGAGTTTCTAACAGGTTCCAGAAGAGTCCAGGGACCACACTTTCAGAGCTGCTGTCCTCAGCCTGGCTACACATTAGAATCACTTGGACAACTTTTAAAAATACCTCGCTACAAGCATCCTCTCAGACCTGTTAAGTCAAGTTTTAAGAGCTCTGCAGGTGGGGCTCCTGGGTGGCTCAGTCGGTTGACTCTTGATTTCAGCTCAGGTCATGATCTCACGGCTCATGAGGTCAAGCCCTGCATCGGGCTCTGCACTGAGAGCATGGAGACTGCTTGAGATCCTCTTTCTCCCTTTCTCTCTCTGCCTCTCCCCTATTCATGCTCTCTCTCTCAAAATAAATAAATATTTTTTTAAAAAAAGAGCTCTGCAGGTGATTTTAACCTGTAGGTCAGGGTTGAAACCACTGATGTGCCATATGGGAGTAGTTACCATTTATTACCTGCCTGCTACGGGCTAACATCTGAAGATCGCATACACAGGATCACATCAATGAATCCTATTTTGCAAGTAAGTAAACCAAGTCTCAAAGAGATGAGATGATGCTGGCCAAGGTCACAGATCAAGTGTCAGGAGGGGAGGCAGGACGGAACCCAGGTTTCTCTGACCCCGGAGTCCACGCTCGTAACCACCAATGACCGTGCCACACGAGCCTCACAGAAACAGTGCACCTGGTTTGAATATTGGATGATGAGTAGAAGTTCTGAGGCAGACAAAGGGGGAAGGGCATTTCAGGCAGGAGTACTGAGCTCCACATCTTTGGAGGTGCTGAAGTAGAGGCCGGAAGTCAGAGGTATCCGGAAGCATTTCTAGCTGGGCAGGAGGGTAGGACAAGATGACAGCTGTGGCCCATTCTCCCTAAGGGTCTAGAGTTATGTGATGGGGGCGCCTGGGTGGCTCAGTCAGTTGAGCATCTGACTTCGGCTCAGGTCATGATCTCACGGTTCGTGAGTTCGATCCCCGCATCGGGCTCTGTGCTGACAGCTCAGAGCCTGGAGACTGCTTAGGATTCTGTGTGCCCCTCTCTCTCTGCCCCTCCCCTGCTCATGCCCTGTCTCTCTCTGTCTCAAAAATGATAAAAATATTTAAAAAAATAGAGTTATGTGATGAAGCCATCTAGAACCTGATGGACCAAGAGGAGAAGGAGAAAGATATGGGTGACAATTTGCTCAGAGTTGCCCTAAAAGAATATTTAGCAGATGCCTCTGTCCTGTATTTAGTCTCTCTAGTTTGAACGGCTACTACTGCTCAGTTCTGAAACCATATCCACGCCCAAACAACTTGATGCTCCAAATATGTGCCACCTCAATATTAATAAGTAAAAGCCAGGACGTATGACAGGAAAACATAGGACTAAGATTGAGGCCATTCATATTTAAATATTCATTTAAAGGTTGAAATCCCCGATTAACGTCTCTCTCAGGTATGTGTGTTCTTTTCATATATCTTGTGGTATATCGTACTTTAATGTTTCATGTAGGAAATTTAGAAAATACAGAATGAAAGGGGCGCCTGGGTGGCTCAGTGGGTTAAGCGTCCGACTCTTGATTTCAGCTCAGGTGATAATCTCACTGTTGGTGGATTTGAGCCTTGTGTCCGGCTCTGCATTAACAGTGCAGAGCCTGCTTGGGATTGTCTTTCTCTCTCTCTCTCTCAAAAATAAATAAACTTTAAAAAAAAGAAAATACAGAATAATGTAAAGCAGAAAATACAAACTATTGTAATCTCACCAGCCAGATGAAACTGCTGTAGAAATTTCGGTTATAACTCTCTAGAAATGTTTTCTCCAAATGTCTGTAGGTGTGGGTATTCCAAAAACAGAATCATGCTGTAAATGTAGTATATAATCTCTATTTTTTACTCAACATATATCATGACCATTCTTTATGTCATTAGATTTGATTCCCATAAATTCTTTCCTAATTATATAAAGATATGAATATATTTTATTTTTATTTTTTATTTTAAAAAATTTTTAATGTTTATTTTATTTAAAAAAAATTTTTTTTAGTGTTTACTTATTTTTGAGACAGAGAGAGACGGAGCATGAACAGGGGAGGGTCAGAGAGAGAGGGAGACACAGAATCTGAAGCAGGCTCCAGGCTCTGAGCTGTCAGCACAGAGCCCGACGCGGGGTTTGAACCCACGAACTGTGAGATCATGACCTGAGCCGAAGTCGGACGCTTAACCAACTGAACCACCCAGGCTCCCCTTTTAATGTTTATTTTTAAGAGAAAGAGTACGAGTCGGGGAGGGGCACAGAGAGAGGAAGACACAGAATCCGAATCAGGCTTTGGGCTCTGAGCTTGTCAGCACAGAGCCTGACATGGAGCTAGAACTCATGAATTGTGAGATCGTGACCTGAGTGGAGGTCAGACACTTAACTGACTGAGCCACCCAGGCGCCCCCCACCTCCACATCTTTTAAAGATGTTTTTATTTTTAAGCAATCTCTACACCCACATGGGGCTCAAACTCCCAACCCAGAAATCAAGAGTCACATGTTTCCCCCCCATACACACCAGCCAGCCAGGCACCCCAAATACACAAATACCTTTTAATGGCGATACACTGCCCCAAACTTGCAGTGGGTTAGAACATCCAGTAAGTATGGTATTTGTTGTTGCTGTTACCATACTGACCAGGGGATAATAGTACAAAAGATGGACCCGTAAAATGGGTGGAGACCCTTCTGTTAGTCCCTTGACTCAGAAGGAGAATCAAGTCTTCACTTTTTGAACCCTTGAGAGGCGATTCAGCTGAGAAGGTGATCACTTAAAAGGTGATTCAGCTTTTTCTGGCGAGTGAGGATTCTTCGCGAGATTCCAACCTCGGCAGGAAGCAGGTTTTCCCTCACTAGTGAAATGAGAAGCGGAGTGAAGAAGGGCTGCGGCCCAAGCTCTTTTTTCCACGGTTATGTGTCTTGCTTTACAGGGAACTGCTGCCCCCTAGAGGACAAACACGTGGCTGAAGGTCCTTCTAGGAAACCCCAGGCCGCTGGGAGGCGGCTTTCTCAGTGAGTACATTTCCATCCCTTTTTTCCTTGTTCTTACCGAGTTGCTGTACAATTTCCACTTGCCTGAGAGTTTACTAATTCCTTTTGTTATCTGGCTATGATCTTCCCCCATGTGAAAGTCCATATGTACCCAGGAGGATGTGGGACTCAGGAAGGGACTCTAGCCTTTTTTTTTTTTTTATGTTTATTTATTTTTGAGAGAGAGCGCAAGTGGGAGAGGGGCAGAGGGAGACACACACACATAAACCGAAGCAGGCTCCAAGCTCTGAGCCGTCAGCACAGCGCCCAACATGGGGCTCGAACCCACCAACTCGGAGATCACGCCCTGAGCCAAAGTCGGAAGCTTAACTGACTGAGCCGCCAAGGCGCCATCAAGGCCCTTCTGAAGCCTGTGGCAGGAAAAGGTATCCGTTCCTGGAGGGCTGGTGTGGATATGCCACAAACACCAGAGAACAAGAGGCTCCATTGGCAGAAGCCTTAGAATTATCTAGGATAATTCATTTGTCAACCATGGAGGAAATTAGAAAACAATTTCCAGTAAAATATCTCTTATTCAACGGGGTGCCTGCAATTGGTCTCAAAAAACCGCTAAGACTTTACACGAATCTAGCAGAAAGGATCCTAAAGTTTCTCAAGAAAAGTGACCCATTAAGTCTGAAGGAACAAAATTCTCCTGGCTGGGAGGGAAGGCAAATAAATGCTTCTCTGTGACTCTGTCAGTGCCTGGCAGTCAAATTACACTGTGTGGCTTGTAGAAATGCATCGAGTAAGTCAAAGTTAATCTTCAGAAGACAGCAAGTTAAAAGGGATTTTTTTTTTTTTTCTGGGAGAAGGTGACTTCCAAGTGGATAAGTTTAGGTTGAGATGAGAATTAATATTATATCTGATTAAAATAAAGGTAAAAAACATAAATTATGGTATTAAGGTAACTAAAGTATTAATAAAAGTTTAAACGGTATATCAAGTGTTTTCTAATATGAAAATCAAAAACATTTTTAGATGAGAAAAAGGAAAACTTAGCTTTCATTGAATGACCTGGTGTCCCTTTCAATTATAAAATAAAAAATAGAGATAGGCAAATTTACATTGAGCCAACAATTGGTAGTTCTGAAAAGGGAATGAAAAAGACAAATTCATTTGTCTTTTCAGGAGACCCATTTCATTTGTAAAATATTAATCATAGACACAGCTTCCAATTGAAAAGACCCTAAGAAATCCTTTTGACTAAGATTTATAGGGTTTTCATTTTACTTTTAAAATATAAGAATAGGGGTGCCTGGGTGGCTCAGTTGGTAAAGCGTCCAACTTCAGCTCAGGTCATGATCTCACGGTTTGTGGGTTCAAGCCCCCCGTTGGGCTCTGTACTGAGAGCTCAGAGTCTGCTGCAGATTCTGTGTCTCCCTTTCTCTGCCCCTCCCCTGCTCATGATCTGTCTCTGTCTCTCAAAATAAATAAACGTTAAAAATTTTTTTTAATAAATGAAGTATAAGAATAAAAAGTAAATATAAGCCAAGTTTATGTAATACTACTCAACTACTTGGATAAATCATGTTTTAAAATATTCATTTATTTTGAGAGAGAGAGCAGGGGTGGGGGGTAGAGAGCGAGAGGGAGGATCCCAAGCAGACTCTGCGGCTGACACAGGGCTTGATCTCACGAACTGCAAAATCATGACCTGAGCAGAAACCGAGAGTCAGATGCTTAACTGACTAAGCCACCCTGGCGCCCCTGTCTTTTTATATATTCTGGATGTGAGTGATAGCTACATATTGTCGCCTGGTTTTGCCATTTGTGAAAGAAAAATTAAAAAACGTAACATATAATTTCATGCGAAAAGTTTAGCATTTCACAAAACGGTAAATTAAATGCAAGTTTCAAGATTCCACACGCTCAGCTTATAAAATAATGCTTACACTAATATTTTAAAGTGTATAAAGATAAACATGGGCACGCAACTGGGTTTCTCCGTGTTTATTTGAATAACAGGTATAATCAGAAACCAGTCTCACAGACCTCAGACAACACTTCAATTTATGAGAACGGCAGAGTTCCTCTATTTACCCTTCATGTGTAAACTTAGAAGATATGACATCTCTGTGATAAAAGTGTAAAAACAGTAGTATAGCGAACTTTCCTGCCAACTTAATATTTTTTTTCTAATCCACAATTGTCTTTAGAACCTTGAACTACTACACTATTGAGATACTTAGCTAATACTCAACATTTCACCTGGAGACTTTAAAAAATGTTAGAGTTCAGAGGGCCAAGAACTGAATAATCTAACATTTCACTCCAGTTTCAAGCTAACACGTTAGCCTCCATAGTTCCATGATCCTGACAGAAGGTATAGGACACCTGGATCAGAGACGATATTACACAAAGCCATCCCTGCAGTTCACAGGGTGACACAAAAGGGGTCAGCTGATCGCCGCATTGCATGCACGGTGGATTGCATAGCAGGAGAGGACCCCCAAATTTTAAGAAGACAAATATTTTATAATAAGCAGTAAGCCCGCCTGAACTTTGTGCTGGAAGGAGACATTATCTTTATTATAATGGCCAGTAAATAAAATTGCCCTTTGCTCAGGAAGGAGACACAATCTCTACTCCCAGGGCCATTCATTGTACAAACATCCTTGAAAGATATTCCAGACCTCAGTTAGCCATTGCCTCCGCTCTTAAGATGTGCAGAATTATGAGAAACCCAGGGAGGCCTGTCTCTGAACAGAGAGAAATAAAATATAAAATGTATAGTTCCTACATAACACCTAACATGTTTTTTACAGATGTATTCTTATTTATGCATAAATACTTTTTTCCTTCAGAATCCCCAATTAAGACAAAATAAACATCAAATTATGTATTTGATAAAGTTGTTTTAAAACCTAGAGTTTTAGGGGCGCCTGGATGGCTCAGTCGGTTGGGCGTCCAACTTCGGCTCAGGTCATGATCTCGCGGTCCGTGAGTTCGAGCCCCGCGTCGGGCTCTGTGCTGACAGCTCGGAGCCTGGAGCCTGTTTCGGATTCTGTGTCTCCCTCTCTCTCTCTGTCCTTCCCCCATTCATGCTCTGTCTCTCTCTGTCTCAAAAATGAATAAACGTTAAAAAAATTTTAAATCCTAGAGTTTTAAAGCTTTAAGTATTGTCATTTACATTGATATGACTATCTAAGTGTATGCACGTGTACATATCAGAGCTATATCAAGGTTAATGAATTTTTAAAAATTATTTACAAAAGAGGAGAGAGGACTTCCAGTTTGGAAAAAGAAATTGGTCTCTGGGTATGTCATCTGCTGTCAACATGAAGCAGGTGAAACTTCTTTGCCTGAATGGTGTTCTGACGGTAGCAAAAGTTGTCACACCTCTGGGTGTATACTCTCACTTCTCACAAGTGTGCCAGTATTTACCCTGATCCCTGCGATGTTTTTCAGTACTTCATGACCATACACGAGTGTGAAAACAGCACAAGTCCCTTGTGCTAAAAGGATTATATGTCTGCTATTAACCTCCGAGTGGCTGTTATAAAATATCCATTCAAAAATTTCAGTTACCTTTTTTATTATTTAGTCAAGTGCGCAGCCCCTTAGGGCTATTTTTTCATATATCATCCATTTCTACAATTTGACCCCAAACTCAGAAGCTCTGGGCACTTACAGGATGTCCCACTGGCCAAGGATCTTGTAAAAAAAAAAAAAAAAAAAAAAAAAAGGATTAAAATGGCCAGAAATACCTCCCATCGCAAAGAGGTAAGTCGCAATGGTTACCTCGGGGGAGGGCAGCTGGAAGGGAATGGAGTATGAGAAAGACTACTTTGTAACCACTCACCCTTTCTTTGGACATTTTGTACAAGGTGTATTATTACTTATCCAGAAGTGCATGTAATAAAGTAACCCTCTTCTAAATGACAATTTCACACACCTGCCCCTTGAGTCCGACTTCTCAAGGACAGATCTGCACATGCGCAAATGATGATGGTGCGGGGCCGTTCCGGCAGCGTTGTGCGTAACAGCAACAGGTGAGAAATGTGTATGTGTCCCCGGAAGGGGACCAGTGAAATGAACTGTGTAACCATACAGTAGAATGTGGACGGAAGGATCAAGATTATGTACTCATATGGAAATAGTATCTCCAAATATATTAAGTAATAAAAGAGAGAGAGAGAGATGCAAAAAAGTAAAGTATCTCTCATTTTCCGTAAAATAGATATGCATTTCCTTGAGTGTGTGTTAACAAATATATGTAAAGGATACAGAAGGAATTAATATAATTGGTTGGATTTGAAGAGAATAATTAGGTGGCAGTGAGACAGGAGTGAGAGGGTGACTCTTCACTGTATATATTTGTATATCTTTGACACTGTAAATCTTGGGGCACCTGGGTGGCTCAGCGGGTTGAGCGTGAGGCTCAGGTCATGGTCTCACGGTTCCTGAGTTCGGGCCCCACATCAGCCTTGCTGTGCTGTCAGCACAGAGCCGGCTTCGGATCCTCTGTCCCCTTCTCTCTCTGCCACTCCCCTGCTCACGCTCTCATGAGAATCAACATTAAAAAAAATAATAAAAAATAAACTGTAAATCGCATAAATATATTACCTATTCACAAAATAAAAATCAAAATTTTTAGAAGAGGAAGATAATAGTGAACCGTTACCAATTTCAAAAAAGCTCAGCAGTGTGCATTTCTACAACTCCACCAAAGTTCAGTTGGTGTCCCAATAAAGTCCATCTACACTGTCTCAGAATGGGTCCTGAGATTGTGCCAAGTAGAAACAATTGAGCTATTCTGTAGCAGTAAGTGAGGAAACTCAGGTGGTTTTTTATAGATACATACTTCTTTAAATGTGTGAATATCCACCTATCACAGTGCTCTTCTTCCAATGAGCTTTTCCAAACTTCTAAAATTGTGACATGAGTTTAGACTGGCAGAAGAGTTGCAAAAATAACAAGATAGCTCTCGTATACCAGCTTTCACCCAGTTTCCCCTAATGTTAGCATCTTACATAGTGCAGCTATCAAAACTAGGAAATTAACACTGTATAGTATAATAAAATAGTAGACATCGTACACTATAACACAATATAATACATAGTTATAAGACTACTGACCACACTATAACTTTATTCTGATTTCCTGTGAGCTTTTAAATGATGTTTCAAAACCAACTTGATTCAAAAAGCAAGCCATTAGTAGGAGCATGAACATATTGTTTCTGTTCACAGCAAAAATTTGTTTTTGTTTTTGTTTTGGGGTTTTGTTTTTTGTTTTTTGTTTTTGTTTTTGTTTTTTGTCCTCAGGTCTTAACTTTTTGTCACAGATATTTTTGCAAACGTTCAAAATAGCTAGACTGTATCCTGAAGATGTTTAAATTTTCACATGTATGTACTAGAAGGCACATTTGTGTTTGTAATGAGAAAAAGCAGGATGCTACAGAATTGTGGATTTACCTTCAGGGAGTGCTTAAATTATGGCTGGAGGGAGCTGCTTCTCTGTTTCATTGCTTGATCACATTTCACTAGTCAACAATTCTGTTAATTATCCAGTTAATTGAAAAAATTTCAGTTCCATTCCTCAGTCTACCATCAAAAGCAGTGGTTCTCGAAGTGTAGTCCCGAGACCAGAAGGTCGGCACCACCTGGGAACTTGTTAGGAATGCCGATTTCCAGCAATCTGTGTTTTAGAAAGCCCTGAGTGATTCTGACGGTTGAACTTTAAAAGACTCTGACGAAAAGAATTGTTTTGATGACTAAAGGGAGAAGAGGGAGGGAAAGAAGAAACTAAAACAGAAATTCCCACTGGGACATTTAACCTGTCTGTTCGTTCATAGAAAGGTCTTTGTTCAAACTTTTTTTCTAAGAAATTAGATTGTATGTACTCTCTCTCTGTCTCTCTTTTAAGTCCAATTTTATTTTATTTTAATTTTTTTAAGTCATCTCCATGCCCAATGTGGGGTTCAAACTCATGACCCTGAGATCAAGAGTCCCATTGCTCTAATGGACTGAGCCAGCCAAGCGTCCGTGTACTTGGTTTCTCTTAAGTACTGACACACTTCCCCAGGCACCAGGCTTTGACCTTAGCCACCTTTTGACCTGAGTGAACTAATTCCAAAGTAATTAACTTAGAACTTCTGTATCGACAACCTCTTCTGCCAGAAAGCGATTCGACCCTATTCTGGACACGAAATGAGTACTGGCAATCATTACTTGGCACAAATTTCAGCAGCAGCAGTTGAGTTAAATTAAGACCAGTCCCTCAACAATACGGTGCAAATTGCAGTTACCACGGTATATTACCTGTGAGTAATTACTAGTACAAATTTCATGGTTCTGCAAACACCAGGGAAATAACAGACGTGCATCCTGATTAGTGGCCAATTTCATAGATTCCTGTTGACTCCGCTGATGGTTCGACACAGCACATCTGTTATTCAGTTCACGCAGTCTGCCAAGGTGTGTGGTTGCTGTAGAGGCTGCTTGTAGGCACCAACTTGAGCAATGGAAACCTGAGTAAGGTCGAAGGACGCACAGTGACCCCCAACCCCCGGGGCTGAATACAAACAGGCCCATCAGGCAACCGCCTCAAAATAGCCACAAGCCCTAGCTGACCAATTGGTTACTTACACCCGGATGCAGGTTCCAAAAAAGGAAGATTCCATTGGTTTCCAAACCTCCTCACCTTCTGCACTTAACCACAGCTCCCCCCAACCTCACGGCAGACAGTCTGTGCTTTGCTGTCCCTGCCCCCTCCTCCCTTCCCCGCCCCCAGCTTCTGTGCGGAGTATTCAGGAAACTTGTATCTCCCTTGTTCTGTCTTGGGTGAATTCTTTCACTGGCCGTGCTGCCTTCTTCCACCGGATTGGATTGCCCCCCATTTGGTGGCCCCTCCCATCCAACTGGGAGACACCACAGTTGCCACTGCGTCTCCCAGTGATAAACCCACATGACGTTTTACAAAAATGGATGATGAAAAGAAAGAATTGTCCAACACAGATGAAAGGGCAGCTAAGAAAGGAAAAGTGGTGTCACTAGGAGAGAAATTGGGTGTGATTAGAAGTTACTGATGGGCTGGGGCGCCTGGGTGGCTCGGTCGGTTAAGCGTCCAACTTCGGCTCAGGTCATGATCTCGCGGTCCGTGGGTTCGAGCCCCGCGTCGGGCTCTGTGCTGACAGCTCAGAGCCTGGAGCCTGTTTCAGATTCTGTGTCTCCCTCTTTCTCTGACCCCTGTTCATGCTCTCTCTCTGTCTCAAAAATAAATAAACGTTAAAAAAAATTTAAAAAAAAAAGTTACTGATGGGAGAATGTTGATGAATCTGCCCATCTTCAGACTCCAGGTATACAGCCAGGGGGATCTCGTGAAGAGGAACTCACTGATAGAAACACAAAACTCAATGTGACACGAGGGATGAAGATGTCCCAGTGAAAGTGAGACTTGCAGTCCCTTTGCATCAGAGGACCCTCCGGGGTGTTTTATAACACTAAAAGCACGAAGGATGGAATCTTGTAAGCAAAAGTAAGCTGCCAAATTAAATACTCCCCTGAGAGCTGGGACCTGTATAAATGTCCTGGCAGGCTCAGGGAATTAGGGCTGAAAAACTGTATAATGAGTTGGAAAATGATAGTTCAGAGACTATCGCCATGGCTTGTGTAAGTTACTCTTTTTAATGTTTATTTATTTTTTGTATTCTGAGGGGGGAAGGGCAGAGAGATTGGGAGAGAGAGAGAATCCCAAGCAGGCTCCTTGCAGAGCTCGATGTGGGGCTTGATCCCAGGACTTCGAGATCACTACCTGAGCCGATATCAAGAACTGGTCACTCAGCCGACTGAGCCACCCAGGGGCCCCTCGTATAAGCTACTTATATCCTCTAAAGTTGGATTTCTTCCTGGTTGTTATTCTTAGCAACTTACTAGTCTGGTTGTAATATTTAAATTATTGTCTCTTTTTTTTTTCTGAAAGATGTAAATACTTGTGATTTTTTTTTTTTTTTATTAAGCTAGAAAAGGATTTTTGGCTCTCCTCTTGCATTTGTGGTGGTTAAAAGAAGGAAGGAAGGGAGGGAGCGAGAAGGGGAGACAAAGAGCAAAGAGGAGCCCTGTTCTCCACCCACCTTCTGAATTGTTCTCCCTTGTCTAGTGTCTCCTTCTCTTCTTAGGGATTCAAGTCATCTATGTATTAGTCATTTTACATGTTCTTATTTCACATTTTCTTTCAGATAGCCTTTCCATTATCTGAAGTTCATGACCACTGAATTGCTTGTTTTAAGTACACTCTCGGGTGTGGTACATTGTTTCCATGTGTGTCCATGTTTTGATTATGAGCTCATCTGTAGCAGAGATTGCTTTTTCCCCAGAGAATCCATTGTGCCCCGGGGTGAAAAAGAGTCCTGGAAGATCCATTCTTGGTTGATTCTCCCAAGAGTCTTGTGATGTCACTGCATTTGACGGGTTCTTATGTTCAAGTCTCAATTTGGGGTGTGGGGGACTTCATTGTTGAAAGAAATTCAAACTCCAAACCTCTCTGAGGAGCTCGACTCTGAGATTTTAACAATGGGGGAATCCAGGCGAGGGGTACGCACAGGAACTCTGTGTGCTAGCTCTGAGACTTCTCTGCCGACCTAAAATTAGCCCAAAATCAAAAGATAATTTTTATTTTTTATTTATTTAAAAAAATTAAAAAAAATTTTTTTTAATGTTTATTTTTGAGACAGAGAGAGACAGAGCATGAATGGGGGAGGGGCAGAGAGAGAGGGAGACACAGAATCGGAAGCAGGCTCCAGGCTCTAAGCCATCAGCCCAGAGCCCGACACGGGGCTCAAACTCACGGACAGCGAGATCGTGACCTGAGCTGAAGTCGGATGTTTAACCGACTGAGCCACCCAGGCGCCCCTAAAAGTTTTTTTAAAGTCTGTTTATTTATTGAGAGAGAGAGAGAGAGAGAGAGACGTGGGAGGGGCAGAGAGAGAGAGAGAGGAAGAGAGAGAATCCCAAGCAGGCTCCATACTGTCAGTGCAGAACCCGAGGTGGGGTTTGAACTCATGATCCATGAGATAATGACCAGAACTGAAACTGAAAGTCAGACAACTGACTGGGGCACCCGGGTACCCCTAAAAAGTTAATTTTTAAACAATGAAGCCCTCAGGTAAACACTTAGGTAGCTGTAGAGTCAGCTTGTATGCTTCCTGGTCCCATTTTTACCTCCTTCTTCCTTTTGGGTATCTGCAATATCCTTTTATCCTTCCAAGTTCAGCTATGAATTTATTTTTTTAAGTGTATTTATTTATTTTGAAAGAGAGAGAGAGAGAGAGAGAGAGCACGAGCAGGGATGGGGCAGAGAGAAAGGAAAAGAGAATCCCAAGCAGGCTCTGTGTCGTCAGCACAGATGACACAGATGTGGGGCTCGAGCCCATGAACCGCGAGATCATGACCTGTGCCAAAATCAAGAGCCAAACACTTGACCAACTGAGCCACCCAGGCGCCCCTCGGCTCTAAACTCAAAATAATCTTTGCTTTCATTTATCTAGCATTTCTGGGAGTTGTCGTAGGTGGATATTGAGACTCTATCAGCTCACTACGTGTGGAATCTTAACTCCCTATTTTCTCTTTAATCCACACATGTCAAGCTTTTATCCCTATCCCTGAAACTGCTCTGGCCAATCTTACCAGCAGCGTTCTATCTGGCAAACGAGTGGTTGATTCTTAGTCATGAACTCCATCTTCCATCAGCGTTTGAACCGTTGTACGTGACTTCCTTGAAACCCTCTGTTCCCTTGGTTTGTCACACTCTCTTTTTTTCTCCTCCTTCGCCGGCACCTCCTCAGACTGCTTGCCGGACTCTGACTCCTTGGCCGACCTTAAGTCTTGAGTGCCTCTGGACTCAGTCTGCCACCCAGTCTCTCATCATTTTACCTCATTCCCTAGGTGATTCTATTCAGTTCAATGATTTTAAATGCCATACATATGCCAGTGACTCTCACATTGAGATCTTCCGACCTGATTTCTTGTGCGCCTACCCCTGGGTCCCTCCGGACTCACGTATACTATGCAACTGCCTAGCCAGCATCCCTACTTGAATGTCAGACAGAACTCTGGGTTTGGTGCCAACAGTCACAGAATAGGTCATCCACCATATGCCTGTGGTAGGCCTGGGCCAGGCCTAGTCATGTGGCAGCAAAGAGAACCGAAAAATTAACCCCTATGGCACAGCAAAACCCTCTCTGTCAGGTAGTAGGTAGAGCTTTGAGTGTGAACGTGGCCCTTCCCCAAGCCTAACAGTGTAAGACCGTAAAACCACGGTTCTCTGCATTAACCCCCAAATTTCTAGTGTACCTTCAGGAGGACCCTCGGTTCAGAAACCTACTACTTCATTATATTTGAAGTCAAACCTCTAAAACTAGCCAGCATGAATGAGGGAAAGTTGCCCAACTACGTGGAGTAGGGGAATTCCTGAAATCTGCTTTTTCTTTTTTCCTTTGTCCTCACTCAATGAGTTCTCCTTGCATTGGGAAGGGGAAGAGTTGTGAGCATGTAGAATTGTTCTGTTCCATTGTCTTTCAGACAGAACTGGGATCCAGGTTCTAATTTTCTTTTAAGTTCAGGATCTGAATCAGAGTCAGAGGAGGCTGACGGCTGTTGGGAGAAAGGCGGGAAACAGAATGTACACTTGACTTTGAAAGTCGCAGGTCCCAGGGCTCCCATTCAGGTTCCTGAGGACCCTCCAGATAGATCACCATGTAGAATATGGATGGCCTGAGCCTAGGGCTGGTCTTGGGAGATGGGAGGTCAACCACATGTGCAAAGGAAGGACCTGGGAAGCCACTGTCCTCTGATCTGTACCCCCAGGATGCTGTGAAGGACCTTTTCATAAAGAGAGGGCCAGGTTCGCTCCTCAGCCTCTGGTTTGTCTCATAAATGGTAGAGAGTAAGTCCTGCAAATTTATGAGCATCTGGAGACATTGTTGCCATTTTTCTTTAGGCCCCTGTCCCTGAGACCCTGGCCAAATGCTTTTGACCATATGTGGTTCTTCTTCCTCGCTCGTTCACATTCAAGGAGATCTCGTTCTTGTAGGAAACTCTGGATTTCCTAGTCACTCTAAGGTTTAATTAATGGGCCCATGGGATTTTCTGGTCGTTGGGCTTCTTTTTCCTACTTTACTTCCTAGAAGTTTCTGGTGATTTCAGCCTGATGTGCAACTTGGTCCGTTTTTATTCCTGAGTTTTCCCTGCAGCCACAGGGTTCTAATCCAGGGCTGGCAGAGAGCTGGCACTTATTGGGCCCTGTTGCATTTCCGCAGAGTCTGGAGGTGCTCTAGTGCAGAAATGGGCTTGCTCCTCTCTGTTCTGGAGGTTTCTGCCTTTTCAAAGGATTTTCAACTTGTGTTCATGTTTTAGTCTCGCATCCCATGTCCAAAGGAAGCTTCCAATCTCTGAGTCTTTTGGTTGCTCTACAATATAAATGAGTTGTCCATTGGTTTTCCCCACACCTCATTGAGGACCAAGCTTTCTCTCATCTGCTAATTTTGTCATCATTGCCCCTTTCGCTTTCCAATTTAAGAAGCCTTGTGGGCTGTTGTCTCCTTTCCAATTTTCTTGAGTGTTTGTTTTTAGCCAGACTTTTTACCATTATTTTCATTAGCTCTTATCATCTTCCTTGAACCCAAAAGCAAGATTTTAATATATGGAGACAAAAAGTTCTTAAAGGGGCGTATGGGTGACTCAGTCGGTTAAGCATCCACCTTCAGCTCAGGTCATGGTCTCATGGTTTGAGCACTGCATTGGGCTCGGTGCTGACAGCTCAGAGCCTGCAGCCTGCTTCTGATTCTGTGTCTCCCTCTCTCTCTCTGCCCCTCCCCTTGGCCTCTCTCTCTCAAAAATTAACATTAAAATAATTTTTTTTTAAAGTTCCTCTTAAAGGAGGAGGTCAGGATGGAACAAAGGTGGGGCTGTTAATGCCCCTGGGGGCCTAAAGAATCTACCCAGATCCACAAACTGAATTATTCAGAGTTCCCTGGGAAGCTTTGAAACCTCACTTCATGCTTGTTAGCCTAAGGGATTGTCCATGGGAATTCTCATCTCTCTCCACTCAATCAAAGCATTCAGATGCGAGCATTTTGAGATAAATCATTTAATCTCTGTACCATCCAACCCCCCTCCACAGTTTTACCTCTAGGAACCAGGGTCCCTGCAAAGAAGGAAGGTCTCTCAAGTTGGAAAAAGAGGCACCCCAAAAGAAAATTTAGTAATTATGCCTCAATCTGTACCCCTCTGAGAGTCTGTCCCTCAGGGACTCCCAATGTCCCACAAGCATCTTTCTGTTTTATCAGACAGCCTTTGATCTGATTAATCTAAACTCATACAGAAAGGCACTCCCTGGCTCTACTTAAAAAAATTTTTTTAAATGTTTATATATTCTTTAGAGAGATAGGCAGAGTGGGAGTGGGGGTAGGGTAAGAGAGAGAGGGAGACACAGAATCTGAAGCAGGCTCCAGTCTTTGAGCTGTCAACACAGAGCCCAATGCAGGGCTTGAACTCACAAACCACAAGGTCATGACCTAAACTGATGACTGACGCTCAACCGACTGAGCCACCCAGGCACCCTCTCTACTTTTTAACCTGGGAACCTCATTTAGTTCATTTGATAGATTTTCCATTCATTACCTACTTCAGTGAGTCCAACAGATTCAGCAACTCATCCCCAGATGGAGACAGGCAGGAAAGACAGAAAGACTCTTGCTGGAGACTCCAGAGGATCACTTCCTCTGGATTGTCAGGGAATTCTGTCTGGAGTGTCTTCTTTGCCTTCTGGAGGCAGTTTGCTGGTGAGCTTACCGCAGCCCCATCTCCAAGCGCCCAGGTTTTAGGGTGTGTTTAGATGTACGCTTATTAGAATCAACATTTAATTTTACTTGCACAGCCAGCAAAAAGACAGCTAGACACAGGGGTCTGAGGTTTCCTAATCAACTAACACAAGAGACGTCAGGTTATGTAGAAAGATTGGTCATATTAAATCAAGGCTATCAAAATTTAATGCCAATTTAAGTGAATACGTTCCATTTTCTACTGCAAACATATCCTGTAGATTAAAGAAACACGGCAAAGTTGTATTTGCTTTGCGATAGTAGGGAGATGAAATGATGAATGAATGAAGGAAACACATGTGAATAGCAGTGGACATCTCAGGAAAATTTTTAGTATTTTTTATTGACCACAAGAGATAGAGCCTTGTAAATTACAATTAAGTAAGTCCTTTTCTCCATCTATCTGATCCCCTATTCCTGAGATTACCAGATGGTACATACACTTTAATTTTTTTTTCATGTTTATTTATTTTCGAGAAAGCACATGTGTGAGCAGGGGAGGGGCAGAGAGAGAGGGAGAGAATCCCAAGCAGGCCCCATGCTGTCAGCACACAGCCCGACGCAGGGCTCGAACCCACAAACTGTGAGATCATGACCTGAGCCAAAATTAAGATCTGGATGCTTAATGGACTGAGCCACCCAGTCGCCTCTACACATATTCTTGATCCCTAGTTTCTTAATTTACTGTGGAGGATAATAAGCCTAGTACTTTGAAAATTTCAAGTACTTGACATAACAGGTTGTGGTCATAATAGGTTGCTTGCCCCAAAGCTTATTTTTTTTAAGTTTTTTTATTTATTTAAGTAACCTCTACACCCTATGTGGGGCTCGAACTCACAGCCCTGAGATCAAGAGTTGCACACTCTTCCGACTGAGCCAGCCAGGTGCCCTGCCCCAAAGTTTATTAAATGTCATTAGAACCCATATAATTTATTTTTATTGAGATCGAGTGTCAGTGTAAAGTTTTAAAGTTACTTTTCAAAAGAATTTTAAAGGAAAATAAAAACAAAAGCCTCCAGCAAGGGGACGCTATCCCCTGACTCTTCTCTCTTCAGGGAAGACTAGAAGACCTTCCTAAGGGGTCCCTGGCTAGCTCAGTTGGTGGAGCATGAGGCTCTTGATCTCAGAGTTGTGAGTTTAAGCCCCATGTTGGGTCTAGAGATTACCTAAAGGAAAAAGGAAACCTTCTTAAACAGAAACAGTCTCAGAGAGCACCAGTAAGTTATGTTTCGCCTCAGCCTTTCAACGGGGGTCAGGAAGATAGCAGAATGGCAGTTCTAGGAGGTTTTGGTTTGGTTTTGCTTTTTTTTTTTTTTTTTTTGCCCAAGTTCTATTGATAAAATAGAAAATAGTTTTCACCAAAAACAATTGACAATTAATGTTTATCAGGCTAATCACAGACTTCAGCAGGCTTCTCATTCAGAATTCAGCACTGGAAACCAAGATCTAATTGGCCTCTGCCATAGTCTGGCTGGATTTTGGGAGGCCCCGAGTCTGTTCCAGTGTATCCCCAAGGAGTCAGGAATTTTCAGATGGAGTATATTGACATACAGTATTTATTTTGACAGCTATGTCATTATTTTGATCAGCATTAGAAAAATACAACAAATTAAACCTATGATTCATTCAAATGGAGTAAATACAAGTCAACTTGTAAAAATAACAGGTAAATAATGGTGCTCAGATCGTGCTCAAGCATGGCAACAGTCATGAAGCCTGAAGAATTGAATGGCCGGATTTGTACCAAGGCAACAAGGTCTGTAAACTCCTGCCTCACTTCTAGGTCTACTGCACTACGGATTCCGATGTAAAGACTGGATCTAAGGACCACCACCAGCAGCCCGTGCTTCAGATCCAGCCTGCACTTTGGGCAGATTCCCCTTACAGAATTCACAAATAACATTGGCAGAAGTGAAAATACCAAGGCAACTAATGGGGCAGCGAACAAGAGGAAATGTTCTGCTGCACTGAGCTTTGTTTCTTAATGCAGTAGGGTTAGGAAAAACTTCGCCTTTTAAATGTCCTTTATTGTTTTTAAGGTATTGCCTGGACTGGAGCACCTGGGTGGCTCAGTCGGTTAAGCAGCCAACTCGATTTCAGCTCAGGTCATGGTCTCACGGTTGGTGAGTTCAAGCCCGGGTCGGTCTCTGCACTGACAGCACAGAGCCTCCTTGGGATTATCTCTCTCTCCCTCTCTCTCTGCATCCCCCCCCCCATCCAAACAAATAAATAAACTTTAAAAAAAAAAAGTATTATCTGTACCATTAAAAAAGTAAGATTAAGAAATTGCAAGTAGAATTACAATTTGTTTCACAGTCCAGACAGTTTTAAATAGCTCCTTGTTGGGGCCCCTGGGTACTCCGCTGGTTAAGCGTCTGACTTTGGCTCAAGTCATGATCTCCTGGTTCATGAGTTTGAGCTCCGCTTGGGGCTCTGGAGACTGCTTTGGATTCTGTGTCTCCCTCTCTCTCTGCCCTTCCCTGCTCTCTCTCTCTCTCTCTGTCTCTCAAAAATAAACAAACATTAAAAAAAAAAAAGTTTATGTAAATTATCACCACTCCAGGGGATAGAAATTGGCATAGAAGCTGGAGGGAACATGAGGATGTGTCCTTTCTGAATGTGGATAGTTCTCCATACAAGGAGTAATAGACTCTCTAAAAGAAATTAAACAGAATATCAACATTGCAAATCACTGTAGATAGATAGTGTAGAATAGATACTGTTCCTCCATCTGTGAGTCCTACTATTCATTCTTCTAGTTATTCACTCATTCATTCAAAAAATAGTTGAGTGCTTACTATATGTGTAAGGAATTACTGCCAGCAATGAAAAATTCTTCTCCTAATCAGTTCCTTTGACCTACAAATCAAAGAAGCAAAAAAGTCATTTTGCCATTTTTGGACCAAAATTCACAACTTCTTAGAAGCTCTTCTGTATCACCTCTATTCTATTCTAATGATTTGTTTACTGTCTCCCCTCAATATTTATTGTAAACACTATTCAACATGTTGATTGGTCGTTGTTATAGGCAAAATAATGCCCCCCCCCGCCCCACAAAGATGTCCACATCCTAATCCCCCAAACCAGAGTGATGTGGCCAGAGGCCAAGGAATGTGGGCAGCCTCTAGAGGCTGGAAAAGACGAGAAATAGATTCTTCCCTAGAGTGTCAAGGAGGAGCACAGCTCTGCTGACATCTTGATTTTAACCTCGTAAGATACATTGCAGTTTTCTGAGCTCTAGAAGTAAAAGCTGATGCTTTTTGTTTTGTTTTGTTTTGTTTTAAGCCATTAAGTTTGTGTAATGAGTGACAACCGCAATAGAAACTAATGTAAGCATCAAAGCATTGGGCTTCATGTTGTGGGAGATGCAAAGATGAAACCCTCCTCTCAAGATGCTTATTTATAGTTTAGAACAGATGAGATGCCTAAGCTAAACTACTAAGCTAGAACATGATGACTATCGTAAAAGAGGTACCACAGAATGGCTATGGGAGTCCAAGGAAAGAAATCGCTTCTTTTTTAGGGTATTTTGGAAGGGCGTGGTGGAAGAAAAGGCTTTTGGGCTGACCCTAAGAGGATGAGTAAATTTTAAGAGATAAAAGGAAAGGGAGCACCTGGGTGGCTCAGTCAGTTAAGCATCCGACCTTGGCGCAGGTCAGGATCTCGCGGTTTGTGGGTTTGAGCCCCGTGTCGGGCTCTGTGCTGACAGCTCAGAGCCTGGATCCTGTTTCAGATTCTGCATCTCCCTCTCTCCCTGTCCCTCCCCCACTCATGCTCTGTCTCTCTTTCTCTTAAAAATAAAGAAACATTAAAACATTAAAAAAAAAGATAAAAAGGATGGAGAAAGTGGCATAACTCTTACAAATTAAATCACATAATAAATTATTTTTTAAATCTATTGTTAGTCCTTTGATAAAGGAAACACTGCTGTGTTAAAAAACAAAATCATGCCCTAACACATCTTTTTTTAAAAAGCTGTTTATTGATTCTTGACAGTGAGCATGTGTGAGAGGGGAGGGACAGAGGGTCTGAAACAGGCTGTGGACTCCGTGCTGACGGCAGACAGACTAACGTGAGGCTCAGACCCACGAACTGCACGATCATGAGCTGGAATGAAGTCGGACGCTTAACCGACTGCACCACCCAGGCGCCCCATAGGTTACACCAGATGTGGTCGGATCTTTGAACCTGAAGAATGACTTCCATCGGTCTTCTAGGGCTGCCATGGCAGGATACCGCAGACGGAAGGGCTTCAACAACAGAAATTTATTTTCTCACGGTTCCGGAGGCTGGACGTACAAGATCAAGGTGTCCACAGGTTCGGTTTTTCTCCTGATACCTCTCGCCTGGCTTTGCAGACAGATACCCTCTCACTGTGTGTGCACGTGGCCTTTCCTGTGCGCATGCACACCCTTGGTGTCTTCCTCTTCTTTAAAAGCCACCTACAAAGCCACCTGTTCTTTACCAGTTCTTTTGGATTAGAACCCCCACCTTTATGACCTCACTTAAACCTGATCCCCCTTGAAAGGCCCTATCTCCTAATCTAGTCACACCAGGGGTTTGGGCCCCTTTCTATGAACTTAGGGGAACACAGTTCAGTCCGTATCATACAGAATTATTGTTTTAAAAATTATAGATGTGAGATACACCAATGGTACAAAAAATATAAACCAAACAACAGTATGTCAAGTAGAAAATTAAAAAATTGTCTTCTCTCTCATTGCCTCTAGAGGAAATCAGTTTCCTTCTGGAAAAGTCTGATTGAAATAATTATAGCTAAGACACCGGAGAACTTCCTTCCTCTCTCTTTCTCTGCCCAAATGTACTTAAGAAAGGCCATGTGAAGACACAGTGAGGAGGCTGCCCTCTGCCACCCAAGGAGAGAACTCTCACTAGACACAGACCTTGCTGGCACCTTGATCTTGGCTTCTAGACTCTAGAACAGTGAGAAATAAATTTGTTGTCTAAGCCACCAGGCTATGGTGCTTGGTTATGGCAGCCCAAACAGACTAAGATAGCATCGTTCTCTGCATAAAAATATGCGTATATCTATCCATTTTTAAACACAAATGGGATCTTGCTAAACGTAATGTTCTTCAACAAACTTTTTCCGTTTACAACATATATTGACACTCTTTCCATACCGGTACAGATCTAGTGACCTCATTGTTGTTATTTTCCACTGTCGTTTTATTATTCCAGTATCCAACCTGGAATACCATGATACCTTTAGTGATGATTATCTTTATTTTTTAGTTTTAATTTTGTTTTGAGGTAATGGTAGATTCACACGTAGTTGCAAGAAATAACACGTGTACTCTTTCCTCAGTTTCCTCCGATGGTAAGTAACATCTTGGAAAACTACACAACATTATTACAACCAGGATATTGACAGTGATACAGACAAGACATGAACACTTCTGTCACCACAAGGATCTCTCTTGTGGCTCTCTCATCGCCACACCCACTTCTCTCCTGCCCCTTCCTTAACCCTGGCAACCACTAACTTGCTCTCCCTTTCTATAATTTTGTCTTTTCGAGAATGTGATATACATGGAATCATACAGTAGGTAACCTTTTACGTTGGGGTTTTTTACTCCGTCTAATAGTCTAGAGATTCATCCAGGTTGTGTGTGTATCAATGAATAGTTCTTCCTTTCTACCACTAAGTAGTGTTCCATGGCTAGATGTAGTATAGCTTAACTGTTCACCAGCTGAAAGATACCTGAATTGTTTCCAGCTTTTGACTATTGTAAATAAAGTTGCTACGATCATTCATGTACAAGTCTTTGTGTGAACATAAGTCTTCATTTCTCTCTGGTAAATGTCTAGGAGTAACATTTGCTGTGTCATATGATAGATGCTCTTTTAGTTTTGTAGGAACCTGCCAAATTGTTTCCCAGAGTAGCTGTACCATTTTACGTTCCCACCAGCAATGTACGAGAGACGCGGTTTCTCTGCATCCTTGTCAGAATTCGGTGTTGTCACTGTTTTTATTTTAGCCAATTCTATTAGATGTATAGTGATAAGTCATTGTGGTTTCCATTCGCATTTTTGAAATGGCTAATCATGTTTAACATCTTTGCACGTGCTTATTTGCCATCTGTACATCCCCTTCCGTGTAATGGCTTTTCGTGTTTATTTCTCATGTTTCAATAGGATTGTTTGATTTTTTTGCTATTGAGTTTTTGAGGTTTTTTAAAATGTTTATTTATTTGGGGGGGGGGGGTAGGGAGGAACAGAGAGAGAGAGAGGGAGACACAGAATCCAAAGCAGGCTCCAGGCTCTGAGCTGTCAGCACAGAGCCCAATGCGGGGCTCGAACTCACGAACCACAAGATCATGACCTGAATGGAAGTCAGACACTTAACTGACTGAGTCACCCAGGCGCCCTGAGTTTTTGAGTTTTACTATATCTAGACACTAGTACAGTAGGCCCTTGAACAATGCAGGAGTTAGGGACACTGATCCCCCATGCAGTCAAAAATCCATACGTAACTTTTGACTCCCCCCCCGAAAACTTAATTACTAGTGTTGACCAGAAGCCTTACCAATATGGACATAGTCAGTTAACTGGGTGGCTCAGTGGGAAGAGCATGTGACTTCTGATCTCAGGGTCATGAGTTTGACCCCCACATTAAGTGTAGAGTTCACTAAAAAAGAAATAAATTTTAAAAAATAGTCAATTAACACATATTTTGTATGTTTTATATATATAATATACTGTGCTCTTATAAAGTAGGCTAGAAAAAATGTTATTAAGAAAGTCAAATGGTAGCAAAAATGAACTACTGGGACCTCATCAAAATAAAAAGCTTCTGCGCAGCGAAGGAAACAATCAGCAAAACTAAAAGGCAACCGACAGAATGGGAGAAGATATTTGCAAATGACATATAAGGTAAAGGGTTAGTATCCAAAATCTACAAAGAACTCATCAAACACCACACCTGAAAAACAAATAATCCAGTGAAGAAATGGGCAAAAGACAAGAATAGACACTTCTCCAAAGAAGACATCCAGATGGCCAACCGACACATGAAAAAATGCTCAACATCACTCATCATCAGGGAGATACAAATCAAAACCACAATGAGATACCACCTCACACCTGTCAGAATGGGTCACATTAACAACTCAGGCAACAACAAATGTTGGCGAGGATGCAGAGAAAGAGGATCTCTTTTGCATGGCTGGTGGCAATGCAAGCTGGTACAGCCACTCTGGAAAAGAGTATGGAGGTTCCTCAAAAAACTAAAAATAGAACTACCCTACGACCCAGCAATTGCACTACTAGGCATTTCTCCTCGGGATACAGGTGTGCTGTTTTGAAGGGACACATGTACCCCCGTGTTTATAGCAGCACCATCAACAGTAGCCAAAGTATGGAAAGAGCCCAAATGTCCATTGATGGATGAATGGATAAAGAAGATGTGGAATATATCTATACAATGGAGTATTACTCGGCAATCAAAATGAATGAAATCTTGCCATTTGCAACTACGTGGATGGAACTGGAGGGTATTATGCTAAGTGAAATTAATCAGGGAAAGACAAAAATCATATGACTTCACTCAGGTGAAGACTTTAAGAGACGAAACAGATGAACCTAAGGGAAGGGAAACAAAAATAATATAAAAACAGGGAGGGGGACAAAACAGAAGAGACTCAAAAATATGGAGAACAAACTGAGGGTTACTGGAGGGGCTGGGGGAGGGGGAGGGGCTAAATGGGGAAGGGGCACTAAGGAATCTACTCCTGAACTTATTGTTGCACTATATGCCAACTAATTTGGATGTACATTTTAAAACCTAAAAAAATAAAATTAAAAAAAAAAAGAAAGTCAAAATACATTGTACAGAATGGTACTGCATTTATTGAAAAATATCTGTGTGTAAGTGGATCCAGACAGTTCAAACACGTGTTGCTCAAGGGTCAACCGTACTTTGTCAGATATGTGGTTTCCAAATATTTTCTCCCATGCTGTAGCTTGTCTTTTCATCCCTTTAACAGAGGATTTCAGGGAGCAAAGGTGTTTTTCCTTGCATGAGGTCGAGACTGGGCTGCCCGGCTACTGGGCACCGGGGACCAGTAGCTGGGGGGGTCGGGCTTCCACCTGGGCCAGGGACGGTCCTTCCTGAACACCTGCCTCCCTGCAGCCCCATCCCGGGTCTGGCTTTCAGTGAGAGCACACGGAGCATGAAGTGGAAGAGGTGGGCAGGATGATGGGGCAGAAGACGAAGGAAGAAAAGGAGAAAAGGAAGAAAAAAAGGAGCTGGAGGGGAGAATGTCACCCGAGGAGACCCAGGAACAGATTCTGAAGTTGCCAGAGAAGCTTTGGGCACCCCCCCCACCCCCCCCCCCCCCAGGAAGAGAAGCACCAGCTTTTTCTGCAGCTCAAGAAAAAGGAATTTTCCCACGAGGGAGAAACAGGGAGGCCCGGGGAGCAGAGCACCCTGACCACTACACCAGGTGTGTACGAGCAGAGCTGGACAGTCAGGCCAGAGCTCACCTCCTCAGCCTGGGAAGACACAGCCAGCCAGGCGCCCTCAGGGCAGAAGACCGCCAAACAGGTGTTGGGACCCCAAGTACTTACCACCCAGAGTCGCGTGGGCTCAGCGGCTGCTTTTGTAGGGACCCCAGAGCCACGGGCAATTCCGCAGCCCCGGCAGTGCCTATGGGAGCGCTCGTCCCGCACCCGACTCAAGGCCCACGCAGCCCACCCACAGTGCTGGCGAGCAGCTCAGAGCACGTGAGCAGCACGTCCCGCAGGGCGAGACCGGTCTCGATCCGGCCACCGCCTGACGCCACGCACGGCCGCTTTCAGACCACCCAGACATGGGAGGCAAGAGCAAAAACCCAGGGAACTCACATGTCCGTCTCAAGGTTTCCAGCCAGCCTGCCCTCTTCTGCCCCTCTCAGCCTTCTTGTGTGTGCTCTATCCACAACTTCCGGGGGTTTTAGTTGTGCTTTGCTGGAGAAATAGGGAAAAATGTGTCCACTGCATCTTCTTAGAAGAGAAAAGTGGACCTCATTGGTTTTCAATGGCTAAGTAATGTGCATGGCCTACAACTCATTAACCAGTCTCCTTTTGATAGACATTTAGACCGTTCCTAGGTTTTTTGCTATTAAAATAATGACGAAAAGGAATAGATGTTCTCCTTCTTTGCGGGGGGGGGGGGGAGGAGCGGGAAATGGGGAGAGGGCAGGGCAGATTCTGTGTTCTTGTGCTGTTATACGCAGAGGCTAAAATTCCCAACGGGAATTGTTGGGTCAAGGGACACGTGCATTTTAATTCACCATATTGTCAAAATATCCTCAAAAAATGTTTCACTAAACTCCCACCAACAGCAGAGTATGTGTTTTTCTATTGAGTATTGTCAAATTTTCTAATCTTTGATCACCTGATTGAGAAATGTTCTCTTAAGCTGTTTTTGTGTGCTTATTTTCCTTTCTCGGTAGGACTCAAAGTGAGAAGGGTGCCTTTTTCATTTTCTTGTTGTCTGCAAGGACCTGGCCCCAGGCTACATACCATAATAGTTATCTGTTAATAGTTTTAGCACTTCCAATAAAGGATTAGAGCTGGTCATACAGAATTCTGGCCAAGTCTCATGACTTCAAATAACACACAAAATTTCAACAGGTTTTACAAGCAGGTGTTTCTCAAAGTGTCTGTAGATGAACCTGAATCAGAATCACTTGGGGGTAACGGGAACCCTAACACGACACATCTCCTGTTATGATGGACTCAAGAGGATGCTTTGCCACCCAGATGTAATATTCTTGCCAAAAAATGGTGACACTGAATCTAGTAAGGAGGGAACAATCAGACACATTCAAAGTGTGAGACATTCTGAAACAAACAAAACCAAACAGGTCTGGAATCTTCCAAAACTGAATGTGCTAGAAGACAGGAAACACAGCCACGCTAGATTAATGAGGTCACAAGAAATGCAAGCCAATCCACATACACATATACCATATATATATATATATATATATATATATAATATATATTAGAATTTCTTTTTTTAGGTTTATTTATTTCGAAAGGGAGGCAGCGCACATTCATGTGTGTGCATGTGCAGGCATGCAAGAGCGGGGGAGGGGCAGAGAGAGAGAGAGAGAAAGACAGAGAATATCCAGGCTCCATGCCATCAGCACAGAGCCTGACTTGGGGCTCGAACTCACGAACCGCGAGATCATAACCTGAGCCGAAATTAAGCGTCAGATGCTTAACCGACTGAGTCACCCAGGCACCCCTGTGGTAGAATTTCTGACGAGAAAATCCCTTCTCCAAAGGGGGGTACTGTTCTAGATGAAAACAGACTAAAGAGACTGGGTCACTAAATATAATGGTTAACCCTTGATTGAGTCCTACATTTTATTTTTAAGGCTATAAATTACATTATGGGGACATTTGAGAAATGATGAATATTGATAGCTTTGTAGGTGTTATTGTAATAGCAAACTTGGGGGATATAATATTTCTGTAGTTTTATAGAAGAAGAATATATTTTTAGGATGTAGTGCTGAAGTATTAGGAGTCAAGTGTCACTACTATGCCTAAAACTTCAGAAAGTTCAGAAAAAACTCAAAAGACAACAGATATAGTAAACGGTTAACAGTTGCTAAGTGCGAGAAACATTTGGTGTTCATTACTGTCATCTTGCAACTCTTCTTTAGTTTTCAAGCCTTTCAAAATAAAAAGCTGGCCCTACCTCAGATCAGATCTGAATCTTGGTGGGAGGGCAGCACCCATTTGTATCTGCATTTCAAGCAGATCTTCCCATTGATTTTTATGTATACTGCAGTTTTAGAGGTACTGATTTGAAGTACAATAATGTGTTTTTATTTTAGTCTTTATGAAGGTAGAGCTAAAAAAAAAAAACAACAAACAAAAAAACCCAACCCTCCATATCTTGGTTACACAATAGAATTTAAGGATGTTGCGTTAACAGATTTAAACCCAGTCTTTTTCCACATTCCCTTCTGTGGTCCTCTTAATTTTCCCCATCTCCTTCAACTCTCTTAATCTTTATTTATCTTTATGCACAGTGTTTTCAAAGTTATTGTGAAGATTGTGTCAGTGAGTGCTGCCCTCTAAATTGCTGCAGTGGACACCGCCTATATTCAGGTAGAATCTAGCCTCTTATTTCCTCCAGCAACTGAATAATAAAGAGGCAAGTAGCACCACTGTCCCTATCCAGCTCAAGGCAATTCTTCTTAAACACTTAAATGACCGATGTAGGGACAGCACGTATTATGTGGTGTGTTTACCAAATAATAAATGACATTCACAAGTAATAAACTGGTGAAAGATCCAAAGCACGTGCCTTAACAAACGTACACATATCAATAGCTTGTCAGGACGCTGCTTTAAATGCGTAACTATCACCTAAGATCAACAGATGGACTTGAAATAATGTGGGAACCTCAAAAGAATACCTGGTACTTTCTGTAAGGAGCCATCACCATCAACAGAAAGCCTACTGTTTCGAAGGTTCTGTTGTACTGACAAATTCGTACTAATTCCTGGATTTCCTCTGGTGAACAGTGGCTTACAATTGCTAGCTGGATTTAGAATGGTCAGTTGAGGCTACTGAAGAGTATACATGGCCTCACATGATCCGGGGTAGCAAAGAAGCAGATGCAGTTGACTTTGAGAAGGCTATCTAATTTTAGATCTCAGGTAAGTAGAAAGTTTATCACAACCATAAAAGAATATGCTCTCTGTTGGTATACAAACTTTGTTAATATGTATATTTTGGATCTTTAACTCACTTATTACTTGGTGGTATTTGGTAACCACATGCAAATGTTCCGTAAGCACAGCAGTTATCAGAAATACATTGTAACGCCGCAGGCACTGTGGCTTTGGCTTTTGACTGTGGATTTTTACTGGATTTTTGATTGGGTCGCTTCCCCCCCCCCTTTTTTTTTTTTACCTTGAAACCTCTTTAGCACTTGTGATCTAAACCAGAATCTAACCTTTATTTATTTATTTTTTTTAAAAGAGATTCTGGAAATCCTCCACAGCATGTAACAGTAGCGCTAAATCTAAAGTAAACACTCAACAATTAGGTGTTAACTGTTGATTGATTTCACCCTGTGATTCATTGGTTTCACCCTAAGGACTCAAGTGAGACTAAATGGTTGGTCATTTTTCTGATTTAGTATTTCCTTGGGTTTCTTACATCCCCGGAGAGTTTTAGTAGGTTTTAGATGAGACAGTAAGGACCTTTGACCCATTCTCAGAAAATGTCTGGCATTACCTCAAATCTGAATTTGATTATTACAGGGGGATGGGTAAGGAGCAGCAGCCCTAAACTGGGGCCCAAGTCTACTTTGTCATCTTGGTATTAGCTTTAGTCACAGTTTCTGGCACGCCAGGATTTTTCAAATAAATTTTTTGGAAAAAAATATATTTAGAATTAACTATCATATACAGATAAAATTAAGAGTCAGTTTTTCTAGTTAGCTGACTTTAGGTGGTTGTCTGAATTAATGAGGAAATATTTCCCTTGACAATATCTTGCAGTGTGGGTAGCATTTTAAAGTTAAATGACTAAATACATTGATTTTTTTTTTTTTTTAACAGGCCTGGGTTAGGGCTACGGTTGAAAATCTCTGGGGCTTAAAGAATCAAGCAGTTTATTTAAGCAGCAAGGGTTGTACTGCTCTCACTTTCCATTAAATCAACATGCATTGGGTATTAAACAACTAGAGTTCAAAGCCTTTTGAAAAAAACAAAAACAAAAAGACCAACATAGACTAGAATCAAAAATCTATCTAGTCGCCAAGGGGCACGGAGCTGTAGCTGCCGGAAGCGTCCATTTACATTCCTGCATCACAGGAAAATTACTCGTTCCTTAGCTGTTAAGCATTTGCAAAAGTTCAGTGATTTTATCGGGCATTCCTCACACGTTAAAATTACTGTTATTTTAAAAAGAGAACGAGAGAAGACCAGAGGCAACATGAGAACAGAGTTGCCTACTCCAGAGACATTTGTAAATGACATTATACAGTTTTTTCCCGCTTGGCACAATGTACTCCGGTGCACCGGGTTTTCTGGGACGAGCTGGGTGGCCGACATCTTCCCTCGCAGGAAGTTTCACACTTTTAAGATCTGAATAGATGTTCAGCGCTCAGCTAGCGGCCAGAAGGCTCTTCACGGTCGAGTTGAACAGCGGCGGGAGGCGGCGGAAGAACCCGAACCCCTCCTCCCCACCCCCTCCCAGGTGCAGAGCGGGGCCGTGCCCCAGTCGCGGGCCCCGAGCGCAGGCGGCGGACGGCGAGCTCGGGCCCACTGGCCCGCGGGGAAACGCCGGCTGCCCAGCACGCAACCGCCCCAGGCTTCCGCCTCCCGGTCCCGCTCGGCTCCCCCGGCCGTCTCTGCTTCAGGGACGCGGAAACCCCGTAGGAGCGGGGCGGGCCGGGAGCTTGGTTTGTCCACCCCTTGCTGCAATATTCTTCCGCCGCAAGGCAAAGAGTCCCAACCTTCCCCCAAGGTCCTGGGATTTCCAGCGGCCCTGTAAGATCCAGAAATCACTAAATTTGGATTTTCCCACCCACTTGCTTAAGATATTTTCTGAGGTAAGGACCCCAGGATCACAATTTGGTGGATAACCGAAGGGCGACAAGAAAATTCCTCCGCAGAAAACGGGTTCCGGCCGCGAGCCTATAAAAAACGGGTGGCGCGGTACCGCTGTCTTTCCAGTCGGGCGCTGAGTGTTTTTTCGGATCATGTCTGGTGGCTCCGCGGATTATAACAGGTATGGCGCTTTCTCGGTGGTGGTAGTTTGTGGTGAAGGTCATATGACGCGAGCGGACAGTGTAATGGACGGCGTGGGGCAGGGAGCTCTGGGTTCATGGGCGTTTCCTTGGGGTGCAGTACCCCCCTGCCCTTCGAGAAGCTTCCATGATGGGTAGGGCCTGGGTTGTGGGGTGACTAGGGTACAAAAACGGAGTGGTGTTGGAGGGTGTCCTCTCTTCCCCCGAAGACGCTTTGAGACCGCGGCCGGTTTCCCTGCCACGGGGCCACGTTTAAAGGGCTGGCGCAGTCCGCAGTCGGTACACTGTAACGGGCCGAAAGCTTTATTGGCGGCGGGTGGCGCGAGTTGTAGTGCTCGACTTTGGGTGGGGTGGGGGGAAGGGTGGCAGCGGCGCCCGCTCGTCACCACCACAAGGCGGCTGGGACCGCGCCGGCAACGGGGTCCCTGCGAACCGTTGGCACAGCTCTTGCCAGGCCTCGGCCCGCGTCAATCACCCCGGCTTGCGCAGTGTAAGGGGCGGAGCTCAGCGCGTGGAGCTCTCGCGAGACGGTCTGCCGCCGAGACGGCAGCGCCCGGCAGTCGGGCCTGGGGGGGGAAGGGCCGCCGTCCGTGGGGCCTTTCCGGGCGTCCCTTATTCTCGGCCTTCGGACTGGCGCGCACGGGCCCTCCTGTGCTTTAGGGAGTGTACACGTGCAGGGGAGGGTAGCCCGAGGAGGCCGCCGAGAATAGGGCTGTCCCTTGGTGTGCCTCTGAGAAGACGTGGGAAAGGGAAGTTCTCTAACTGCAGTATTCTCGTCGGCAGAGAACATGGAGGCCCAGAGGGAATGGACCCCGATGGTGTCATCGAGGTAAGGAATGTGTGTGGATTTTGAAACGGTGGAAAGGTGAGCTTGTTCATCCCACTTACTCGGTCTTTTTTATATGTAACTTACAGAGCAACTGGAATGAGATTGTTGATAACTTTGACGATATGAACTTAAAGGAGTCTCTTCTTCGGGGCATCTATGCTTACGGTTTTGAGAAGCCTTCAGCTATTCAGCAGAGAGCTATTATTCCTTGTATTAAAGGTAAAAGAACTAGTTAGCACTTGATAGAAATGACTTAACTGTTCTACATAGACCTGGACCATAAAAGGGAAAATAACTTCTGGGGGACTAGCACCTGTTTGTATTCCTTAAAGTGAAATGATGGCAATCATCTTTCGGGACTGACCTGAAATGAAGAGAATGCTCATTGCTGATCACTTGATGATTTGGGCATAATTAATGTTCCAAACGGAATACATGGTGTGAACTAGAAGTGGCGGTTTGATGTGGGATCGGTAAATATGTATCCTACTTTTTTTAGGGTATGATGTGATTGCTCAAGCTCAGTCAGGTACTGGCAAGACAGCCACATTTGCTATTTCCATCCTGCAACAGTTGGAGATTGAGTTCAAGGAGACCCAAGCACTAGTATTGGCCCCCACCAGAGAACTGGCTCAACAGGTATTGATAGTGTAGTTCAAAAAAACTGCTTGCGTGTTGCATAGGTTTCAGGTTTCACAACTGTGAAGAATTTAAAACTTAGTGTAAATCGGTCCTATTAGAGCCCTCCTTTTAATTGTCCATGCATGCAGGGAGTTGTTGAAAGTTCAACATAGGAACTGGGTGTGCAGGTATGGTTTGCAAGGTTGTGTAAGAGGTTTGAGAAACCAAAGTGTTCTTTTCAGGGTGGACTAGGTCTGTTCCCATTTTGAAGTTTGATTGCAGTTGTGCAACATGAAAACTGCAGTGACATGTTCTTTGACTGTCTCAGTAGTTTGTGATGCATCTGTTGCATGCTATGTTTTCAAAGCTCACTGCTATATTGGCTTTGAAGTAAAACCTTGCTAATAAAACTAGGCTTTATTAAGGTCAAAATGACAAATTCCAGTACTCGGGGAAAACAAGTATCCACATGTTGTCCTAGATGTAATTGCAGAGATCATTCCACTGTTCCACTATTTACCCCTTCCTACACAATGAAGAGCAATGTAGGAAATGATTGAACTCAGATCTTTTAATTAACATAGCTGGTATCTGGGGCAACAAGATTCCAAGTTTGACAAGGCATAAGGAAGACACCTTAAGGGAATTTTATCAGGAAGCTGTTAGATCAGTCTGCATTTTAAGCTTGGAAGTAGTTAAGTGCTGTGCATGCATAGAAGCTATTTGCAGACCAGATATTTGCCATTGTGCTTTGGAATTTTAGTCACAGCCTATAGTTCTGCTGCATAATAACTAAGGGTATTGGCTTTTAGATCCAAAAGGTAATTCTGGCCCTTGGAGACTATATGGGAGCAACTTGTCATGCCTGCATTGGTGGAACCAATGTTCGGAATGAAATGCAAAAACTGCAGGCTGAAGCACCACACATTGTTGTTGGTACACCAGGAAGAGTGTTTGATATGTTAAACAGAAGATACCTTTGTAAGTATTGTTGATTGAATATAATTTGTTTTTGCTATTACAAATTAAAATTTGCAATCCTATTCTTACCGATCTAGAGCTGATAATATGTATGGCTTTGTCTTTGTCAGCTCCAAAATGGATCAAAATGTTTGTTTTGGATGAGGCAGATGAAATGTTGAGCCGAGGGTTTAAGGATCAAATCTATGAGATTTTCCAAAAATTAAATACGAGTATTCAGGTGAGCTTTAATTTTACTCCCTCTCCTATAGTAGTTGGGACTTTGGTTAATGCAGGTTGCAGTACAATTGAAATGTTGGTTTTTTCCCTTAAAGCAATTGGTGCAGAACTGTAACACAGTTTCATAGTGAGGCTGGTCTGTTTTTTGAGTATTGTGAAAGTGTGTTATTTGTGCAGTAACATAAGCATGGTCTTTTTAAGGTTGTGTTGCTTTCTGCCACAATGCCAACTGATGTGTTGGAAGTGACCAAAAAATTCATGAGAGATCCAATTCGAATTCTGGTGAAAAAGGAAGAATTGACCCTTGAAGGAATCAAACAGTTTTATATTAATGTTGAAAGAGAGGTAATGTATCTAATTACTAGACATTAAGATGTAGCTTTGTTTTTTAACCTTCTTGTATAAGCACTGTGCTAAAATTACAGAACCTAAGATTGTCTTAGTTTCTGTAGTAATGCTAGCAGAGTACACACAAGAAGAAAAATAACTGCACTAGATTGTAAAGACTGGGGTGGACCTCTTTCTTAATGTCCAGTGTCCTTTGTCTTAAGATTTGGTGCTATATGTATTAGGCCTAACAATGAATTTCTCATGGGAGTTGGAAACTAGATTTTCATAACTGTTAACTTTGAAATATTGTAGGAATGGAAGTTGGATACACTTTGTGACTTGTACGAGACCCTGACGATTACTCAGGCTGTTATTTTTCTTAATACAAGGCGCAAGGTGGACTGGCTCACTGAGAAAATGCACGCCAGGGACTTCACAGTTTCTGCTCTGGTAAGAGGTGTTGTAACCTAGCAGTGGTAATTACAGTGTTGTATTTTTATTAAAGCAGGATTTAGACTACAATATAGCTGTTAAGTGCTGTGTTGTCGTTCCCCCTGCTCAAAATAAAGTTGTTTCTTAACTATACCTGTCTGCTATACTCCTGTAGCAGCCAGGGACGCTTGGTCTCATACATGTCAATAAAGTTAAATATTGGTTTGACTGGTGATTCTTGAATTAAGGTTTGTTAATTTGCAGCATGGTGACATGGACCAGAAGGAAAGAGATGTTATCATGAGGGAATTTCGATCAGGGTCAAGCCGCGTTCTGATCACTACTGACTTGTTGGTAAGTCTCTTACTGTTCTGTTTAATCTACCAAAAGTTTGTTTTGGGGGGAAGGTTTTTTAATAACCTTTACCAACTTGGGCTCTTTGGGAGAGTAAAGAACAGACCACATTCCACAGTGGGCTATACCACTTAACATAGTTCACTACTATTTTGTGGCCTACATTACATAGCTGTGTGGGGTTTTTTTTTTGGAGTTGAACACTATATTACTGTATTTCAGGCTCGTGGGATTGATGTGCAACAAGTGTCATTGGTTATAAACTATGATCTACCTACCAATCGTGAAAACTATATTCACAGGTGAGTACGTGGCATCTTGACTGCATTGGGAAAAGGAATTCATGTATGGCTTTTCTACTGACTGATTTATTTGAAAGGTAACTTCAAATCAGGGAAGTAAAAAGACTTAGCAACTTGGTAAGGTGTAACTAAAATTGTACTTGGGAAGATTGGTCATCTTACAGTGGGAAAACAGTTGTAAATGTTGCCCAAATTGTGGACTTAATACATACAAATCTGGTTGTTTAGATCTGTTGGTCTTAGCTTATTTTTGAGTTTTTAGTGAAGTTCCTGTGTCCATGTGCTTTCTCGATGATTCCTCTGTAGTTGGGATTTTCTTGGTGTTGTCTGGTAGCAATTTGAGCAGTCCCTGGTTTAGTTATAGTGGCTTTATCCCTAAGTAAATTGAACTGTACTTTGTTATATGATGTAAAAAAAGACTTTTTAAAAAATACAGGAGTCGATAGCAGCAGTTGATGACGAGATGGCGCTCAGAAACGGCGTTGACGTAATTTAGGACGTGGAATCATAAGCGAAACAGCACACTGTTTGAATAAAGAGCGAGTCGGTATTTATATTTGTTTTTCTTTTGTCATGATTATTTGATATTTTAAGTTGCTCCAGCCAAGGCATTTTGTATGTTAGTCTAGTAGTAGGTGGTTTGTGTTGTCTGGTTTCTATCAGGAAGGTAGAAAGCTGTTTTGGAGGTAAACACGTTTTGAGTAATTTGAGTTACAACGTGTGAAACTGAGCAAAAAAGCAGTGATAAGTTTGGGTTACCATACCAAATACTTGTTTTCCCACTGGAAAAAGTTGTGAGTTTTAGGCAGTAGTTAACCTTGCAGCATTTGTATTTACAGTTTACAGTTCCAGAGGTGCGTCGAAATGGATTACATAACTGTTCTTTTTGTTTTATCCCTGGTGTTTACATCTGTCCCAGGCTGACATCTGCTCTTGGCTGGCCCACTTTGGTATGGGCTTTAATTTCACTACCCCAAACACAATACTGTCATCTGCTTTAAAAGTAGTGCTCAAGACACCTGATAAAATCTCATTTTGCAGCCAGACAAGCCTTGAATCCTTTTGGCACTAACTGCAAAGGAAGATTTTTTTCTCTAGATATTGATTAGCAGCTAGTGCTCCAATTAGAAGCACGAACTATAACCTTGTTAAGTAAACAGCAGCTGATGGTTAACAAGTGGATCATCATGTTCAGTAGTACATTTGAATTTGAGAAGAAACATTCTAATTGCTGATTTTTTTTTTCTTACACAGAATTGGCAGAGGGGGTCGATTTGGGAGGAAAGGTGTGGCTATAAACTTTGTTACTGAAGAAGACAAGAGGATTCTTCGTGACATTGAGACTTTCTACAATACTACAGTGGAGGAAATGCCAATGAACGTGGCTGACCTTATTTAATTCCTGGGATGAGATAGTTTTGAATGCAGTGCTCGCTGTTGCTGAATAGGCGATCACAACGTGCATTGTGCTTCTTTCTTTGGGAATATTTGAATCTTGTCTCAATGCTCATAACGGATCAGAAATACAGATTTTGATAGCAAAGCGACTTTAGTCGTGAGCTCTTGTGAGGAGAAAGGCATTGGCTTTATCCTCTTTAGAGTTAGACTGTTGGGGTTGGGTATAAAAGATGGGGTCTGTAAAATCTTTCTTTCTTAGAAATTTATTTCCTAGTTCTGTAGAAATGGTTGTATTAGATGTTCTCTATCATTTAATAATATACTTGTGGACTAAAAGATATAAGTGCTGTATAAAATCAGCCAATTATGTTAAACTAGCATATCTGCCTTTATTGTGTTTGTCATTAGCCTGAATAGAAAGGCCTTTAAAATTGATTTTTTTTTTTTAGAAAGCATTTGAATGCATTTTGTTTGGTATTGTATTTATTCAATAAAGTATTTAATTAGTGCTAAGTGTGAACTGGACCCTGTTGCTAAGCCCCAGCAAGCAATCATATCCTAGGTAGGGTTAAACCCCCAGTAATTAAAATTGCCATATTGCACATGTCTTAATGAAGTTTGAATGTTAAATAAATTGTATATTCACTTTAAAGGTGTTTTGGTTATTTTATTTAAGTTTTAAACATCTTACGAACATCTCAGCAATTCTGAGTTAACTGCTGCATCACAGTAGCACAGAGGCTGATCAGTTGTAGATGTTCGTCAGCACCATCCGCTAAGCACTTGTCTACTTCCTACAAGAAAATTAAAGGTTAGTAAAATTTCCCTTGGAGTTCCACATTTTGCTGAAGTGTGCAAACAGGTGCCTACTTACAGCAAGTTTTTCTGTGATGATGGATTTCTGTTTGTCGGAAAGGTTATCGTTTTCTACAACCACATCGTGAAGTTGATTTACAAGCTGAGTGGCTGCATGGCCCTCATCTATTAAATTCTGCAACAGGAAAGTACAGCATTTGGGGTGATTCTTTTAAGTTTTCCCTTCCCCATAGTTATGAGTGAAGTGATGACTTACTTTTACCACACGTTCTAGTTTGTCAAAAGAGCCACTCTGACATGCAGCAAATAGTCCATCGATGGTCTCAGCTGGTATTACCTAAAAAGATTCTAAGGTTTGGTTTCTGGGTCTGAACATGCCTGAACCAACTTTTCTCGCAGGCCTGGGTAGGGTAGTTCATTGTATGCAAAAAGACTGTCCTGTGGCATGGGATGTAGAGCTGTTAACCCTAACTAAACCCATGCAGAGCTGGAAAGCCCCTTTATGGCTTCTATCCTGAACTCCAGACACATGATCCAGAAAGCTAGGGAGCGGAGTTTTCCATATGGCCCTGGCCTTTTACCCTGTGTTGGAGCACCTTAAATTAGTCCAGTCACTATTCTATATCCAGGGAGATGCATTTTGCTTTCCTTTGTTCCTGAGAGCTTCAAGTTTGAGCCCATGATGAAACAAGAATAGCTGATCTGGGCAGTGGGTGAACAGCTAAAAATTGTCCCTACTGGCTGCTGTCATACCCCAGTGGCTCAAATGAGCCAAGTACTTTAAAAAAGGGACTTTAAAGGAGAGCGACCCCCGCCCCTTTCCAAACAAAGATGCCACTAATAAGAGACTGCTCTCAGGAGGCCCAAAATATCCAGAAAATTAAAGGCGACTAATGCCATCAATTTCATTACGGCACTGAAAAATACCTTTGGGAACTTAAGTTTTAAAAGTAGTAGCAGTAGTAATTCTAATAGAGATGAACCCTGACAAATGATTTCTGTAAGTAGGATATTGCCTCTTGAAGAGATTTGTCAGAACAGGGACAGTTGTTAAATCTATTTTAATGCCACATCCCTGAAGTGTTGTGATGCTTCCAGGTTGTTCCCTTATTACACGGTTTCTAGCACAGTACTTGGCACATGCTATAACCTAATAACCCCAAGACTCCTATTAAAAATCCCTATTGTGATGTTAAGAAGGTAGGAGGCTGTTGGGAGGTTGATTAGGTCCTGAGGGTGAAACCCCCATGAATGGGATTAGTGCCCTTATAAAAGACCTTTCTGCCAGGGGAGGATGCAGTGAGTCTAGTCCACAAACTAGAGTCTAGGCACTAAGAAGTTAGTTCTCACCAGATACTCAATACATATATTTGACCTCAGACTGCCCAGCCTCCAGAATTGTGAAATTCTGTTTATAAGCCACTCAGCCTATGGTATTTTGTTAAAGCTGCCCAAATGGAACAAACCAGCACATATTAAGCATTCTGTATATATTTGACGAAAATTTTCTAAAAGCCACAAAGCCAACTAAAAATTTCAATCTTACCCCAGCAATGTCTGTGATCACCTTCTCTGTGATCTCCTTTCCACCTGTTAATCGAGTAGCACTTTGAAGAAATGTAATAGCTTTTCTTAAGTCTCCTTCTGACACTTTAACAAGATAAGCTATTCCCTAGGAAAAAAAAATTTTTTTTTTTTTTTTTTTTTTTTTTACCAGTGATGGACAGCCAATTATGACTTTTGGCTTTAATAAAGGAAAGTGGAAAAACACTATGTTTTAGCCTAGGGTTAATGGGGAAAAAATGTATTTTCATTTTTAGGGGAATATTATCAGTCCTATAAAATGGCAGAATTCATGAAGACAGCATCAGTCCAATAAAAGGATATAGATCTTTTGCCTCTGAAAGAAATTTGCAGAGACAGAGATGTTCCACACTTCGAATCCTATTTTCTATTTAATACATGAAGCAAAAACGATTCAAATTATGGTTAAATTCTGTTAAAATGAATTAGGCCTTTATAGTCTCTTTCTGTACCTGAATTTCATCACCAAATTTCTCCTGAAGTGAAACATTAGCTAGGACACTAAAATCTTGTCATTATGCAGAGATTTTTTGCAGAATTTGTATCAGGTGTATGAAATCTGCCCCAGTTCTGGGTCTCTGAAATATAATAAACTTCTAATAGTAACAAGAATGCTGAAGCTATATAATTCCTCGACATTCCAACTGTCACTCTTTTAGCTTAACTTTGCCTAAAGGTATCAGAAATTAAAGCAACACATTTGATGCTTTCAGGACCTCTTTACATGAATTCATCAAAGGAATTAGTAATTGCAATAATTAGGAATTACCTCATTGCTAATTTTGACATGTTCTTTATCAGCAATGTCTAGTAATCGCTGCTGTTGAATTTTATCTGACAGTGGTTTGAAGCGGAATTTAGAACATCTAGAGGTCAGAGGTTCAATTATTCTGTAAAATATTGGGGAAAAGAAAGTCAGTATCTAAAGAATTTCCCCCCAAAGACCTTTTTACCAAGAACAAATCAAGATGTGATAGAGGAGAAATTACTGTAGCCTTGAAACATTTAAAGTTTTTTTCTCCCTAATTGGAGTTATCAAAATAAGGCTGCCTAGCATCTATCTTCAGGGCAATACACATACCGACTGACATAATTACAGATGAGACAGAATCGGGTGGTTTTAGACTCCTTCTCCATAGTACGTCGTAAAGCTGCCTGAGCAGCCGAGGTCATAGAATCTGCTTCATCCAGAATCACAATCTTAAAAGGTGGACATGGCTTCCCACTGATTCAGAGAAACAGGAGTTATAATTCACATATCACCACCACAATCTACTTTTAGAATATTCTCATGGTCCCCCAAAAAAACCCCATGCCCACTAGGAGTCACTTCTCCCAACTCTCCCAGCCATAGGCAATCATGGATCTCTACTTTCTCCACAGATGTGCATATTCTAGACATTTCATATAAATGGAATAATATGTTGTCTTTTGTGATTGGGTTCTTTCACTTAGCATGCTTTCAAGGTTCATTCATTTTGTTGCATCATTACTTCATTCCTTTTTATGGCTAAATAATATGGCAAAGGGATATACCACAGTTTATTCAGTCATTCATAAGTTAATGGATATTTGGATTTTTCCATGTTTTGACTATTATAAATAATACCGCTATGAACATTTTTGTACATGTTTTGAACAGACTTATTTTTTCATTTCTTGTGGGTATATACCTAGGATTGGAATTGCTGGGTCATCTGGTAACTCTATGTTTAACTTTTAAAGGACCCGCCAAAGTACTTTCAAAATGTTTGTACCATTTTACATTATAGTCAGCAAAGTATAAGGGTTCCAATTTCTTAACATTCTTACCAATATGAATTATTTTCTTTTTGATAACAACCATCCAAGTATGTGTAAAGTGGTATCTCATCATGGTTTCCATTTGCATTTCTCTGTGGCTAATGATGTTGATGAGCATGTTTCCACATGCTTACTGGCCATTTGTATAGTAGTCCCCACTTATCCACAGGGAGTACATTCCAAGACCCCGCTGGATGCCTGAAGCCCGGGACAGTACACCAAACGGCATACAAATATATATACCATGTATTTTCCTATTCACACATACCCCCTATATACTTACCTATGAAAAAGTTCAATTTATAAATCAGGCATAGGAAAAGATGAACACTAATGTAATTAATTAATAATGAAATAGAACAATTACAATTATAGTGTAATAAAATTTATGTGAACATGGTCTCAGAATACCTTATGAGACTGTACTAACCCTTCTTGTGATCATGTGAGATGGTAAAATGCCTATGTGATGAGATGAAGTGATGTCAGGCTACTAATGACCTTCTGAGGATTATGTCAGAAGGTAGATCATTTGTTTCTGTACTTCAGCTGAGTGCAGGCAACTGAAACCACAGAAACAATATATAATGGGGGGGCGCGGGAGGAGAACTACTGTATCTTCTTTAGTGTAAGGTCTATTCAGTTCCTTTGCCTTTTAAACTGGGTTTTCTTTTTATCATTAAAATGTAAGAGTTCTTTATATATTTTTGATCTAAGTCCCTTATCAAATACAGGATTTATATGCATTGTCAGGCCAAGGTAGATATCAAAAATCACTTTCTACAAATTCTTAAATATGCTCAGATACAAATTTAAATATATGCCAGCTTCCAAAAATTTTATCTTGGTACTTTGCCATCTAAGCAGTATAAGTAGCTGACTAAACATCACTGTTTAACTCAGGGCAGTCCTACTTAAATTATTAATAATACCTCCTCTTTTAGTCTAAAAGTGTCTGAGTTTGGACAAGAACTTATATGGTCACCCTAAGTATGAAATATACACTGAAGCTTAAGATACCTGAAATTTTTTTCAAATAACACAATAACAAAAATATGGATTTTTTATTATGAGTGTACCACCAAACTATCAAATTTGATTAATACTCCTTAGACAAAACATCAGTTAAAAACTCTTGACAGTAAACAATTTAAAATTAGTTATTATAATAGAAAGGTCACTTGGTGGGTTTAAATAATTTAGATAATTGGGCACCTGGCTGGCTCAGTCAGCAGAGAATATAACTCAATCTTGGAGTTATAAGTTCGAGCCCTACAGGGTGCAGAGATTACTTAAAAAAAAAAAAATCTTAAAAAGAGATATGATCCAAGGAGTTGGACAGGGGTGCCTGGGTGGCTCAGTCGGTTAAGCTTCCGACTTCAGCTCAGGTCATGATCTCACGGTCCTTGAGTTGGAGCCCCACATTGGGCTTTGTGCTGACAGCTCAGAGCCTGGAGCCTACTTCAGATTCTGTTGTCTCCTTCTCTCTCTGCTCCTCCCCCACTTGTGCTCTCTCTCAAAAATAAACATTAAAAAAAATTAAAAAAGAAGGGGCACCTGGGTGGCTCAGTCGGTTAGGCATCCGACTTCAGCTCAGGTCATGATCTCACGGTCCGTGAGTTCCAGCCCCGTGTCGGGCTCTGTGCTGACAGCTCGGAGCCTGGTGCCTGCTTCAGATTCTGTGTCTCCCTCTCTCTGACCCTCCCCTTTCATGTTCTGTCTCAAAAATAAACATAAGAAAAATTTTTAAAAAAATTAAAAAAGAAAAAGGAGGTGGACATTTGGCAGAGAAGTATTTTACATGCAATGACATGGGATGAAGAAGGGAAAGTGAGCTTACTTACTCTGAACGACTTCCTGACACAGTTAATTGAGCAAAATTCTTCACTTTTTCTCTAACAACCTGTATTCCACGTTCATCAGATGCATTTAATTCAAGAACTCTCAATCGAAACAACTCAGGCCTATGTCAAAATGAAACAAATATGAAACATCATACAGCATATAAATAACCAAGGTTTAAACTACATTTTAAAAATGGCACATTTTGAAGTAGTTTAAAATCCACCTAGTAAACACTATAGATAGAAGGCACACAATCACTTTTGTATTTTTTTCTTTTGCATAGACATAGGTTTTTTTCCATGCAGTTTAAAAAGCAGATGGGAAAAAAAAAAAGATGGTATCACATAATTTATAACATTTTAAATCAATTTTTCACTTAGGATTATATCATGAACATCTTGCCATGTCATCAGAACCACCGTAAATATCATTAAAAAAAATTTTTTTTAACGTTTATTCATCTTTTGAGACAGAGAATAGAGCGTGAGCTGGGGAGGGGCAGAGACAGAGGGAGATAGAATTCAAAGCAGGCTCCAGGCTCTGAGCTCTCAGCACAGAGCCCAACGTGGGGCTCGAACTAACTGACCGCAAGATCATGACCTGAGGAAGTTGGACGCTTAACTGACTGAGCCACCCAGGCGCCCCATAAATACCATTTTAAAAGCTTTATGATGTTCTATCCTATGACTGTACCATTTGCTTATTGTTGGACATCTAGGTAGTTTTAAATATGTTCAATTTTAAATACTGCTGCAATAGAGCATATTTTCGATTATTTCCATAAGGTGGCTTTCTATCAGGGCTATTACTGAATTAATACATGAAGTTTTTCTTAAGTGAGTTTTTAAAAAAATTCTTAAAGGTAGTTCACCAGGGGTGCCTGGGTGACTTAGTCGGTTAAGTGTCCAACTTCAGCTCAGGTCATGATCTCATGGTTTGGTTCGTGAGTTTGAGCCCCGCATTGGGCTTCTGCTGTCAGCACAGAAGCGTACTTCAGAGCCTCTGTCCCCTGCCCCTCCCCTGCTCACGTGTGCTCGCTCTCAAATTCTCTCTCTCGAAAATAAATATTAAAAAAAAAGTAGCTCACCATAGGACCATCTGAGAAATCAGAAGAAAATTAAAAGAACAATTAAAACACCCTGCCACACCAGTGTTTTGAAAATGGGTTCCCCTTTTTCATTATACACATATTTTTTAATTAAAAAAGAGTTGGGATTTAGTCTTCTCTTTATTTTTCCTAAACAGCATGAGATCCTAGGCATTTTTCTTTGGGCATAAACACACAAAGCTCTGTGTATATATTTTCTATTTTAAAACTACCTATACTATGAAATGTGGAATTCATAATTAAAGTTCTTTTAGTTCTATAAGGACATTATTTTTAAGAGGATATTTTAAAAGTTCTATAATTTGGATTGACCTCTCAAAAAACTAATAAAGTACTTAAGTTCATTATGACTACATTGCTAAGGCCGGTTCAGTTTGGACTGGAGTTGTGGAATAATCCAAAAGAACTTTTATAATTTCCTTGAGAAACAAAAGTTGCTGTCAATTAAATAAAGTATTAGGTTCACAGCAGCTTCCCCATTTTTCTGCCTTCACATTTCACATAGTTCCTTCACATTAGTTCACATAGAACTAATTATCTCTACATATTTGGTGCTTTCAGAGGCATCTGATTATTTTTACGTGTAGGATTTCAGATGTACCCTTTGACCTTATGCTTGATACAAAAATTGTGGAGAAATCCAAGGGCTGCTCTAAAATGGTTGGCTAAGCCAAGACAGTCAATCCAGAAAGAAGAATCTAAGAAACTGGCTCACAGATTTTCTGGTGTTCCTGGACTCCTACTGCATCAACTACCACATACTGTGCTCACTCAAGATACTTAAGGGCAAGGAGCTGGCCTAGTTACTCCAGAGGCAACGCTGGAAAGGCCCGAGCCAGAAGAAACTCGGGAAGGGGTGGTGTGGGTCAGTAAGCATCAGACACAGCAGATTCTATCACACAAGGACATAGATGCGAACACACCATTAACAGACTGAGGTGAGTATTGGCATGATTGAAGAAAGATAGGATAGGTCCTCTGGGCTCCAAAAATCATAACGAAAAAGTTCAAGTGATGAAAAATCATGACGCTACTGTGTTGTAGTACATTCCAGCATCTGAATAAGGTTCAAAATGAAGATTACAAAAGATGTAGCCAAGCTTATTTATTGGAGGGGAAGAACTTGAAATGGGCCCACTGAATTAATAAAAAATACAGAAATAAAAACAAAGCCAATAACCATGCAGAGAAACCAAATATAAATTTTTAGAGAAAGAAAAGCAGGGATTTTTGGTGTCAAGGCCTTTTTAAAGAGAGAGATTTGAACTTACCCAAAAAGCTCTCTAGCTGCTGCCAGAATAGTGGATGTTTTTCCAGTTCCAGGTGGCCCATAAAACAAGAGATTAGGGAGCTGTAGAAGTTAAATTTTATTTTTTAAAAACTGTATTCTGGCACAAATAGATGAAAATGATGACTGAAAATGTCTATGGAACAGTGCAATGACTTCCCTAATAGTGCACATATCTGAATACAAATATTTCTTCATATAACCAGTATCACAGTATTAGCAGTTGTAAATCCTGCTTTTTCGTTTTTCAGGTAATACTGTACTTTCTTCCAAAATGTCTAATATCTTAAGCTGAATCCATATTTATGACTGCTCTATTCCCAATATACTTAAGTGAAGCTTTCAAAGCTGGAATTAGGAACTCTTTTTTTTTTTTTTAAAGATTACATTTCTTAAGTAATCTCTACACTCAGCGTGGGGCTTAAACTCACAACCAACCCTGAGATCAAGAGTCTCACACTCCACCAACTGAGCCAGCTAGGCACCCCAAAACTGGAATCTCGGGCTTCTTTCAGTGCCCTATCCCACCCCTTTGCTCAGGATTGGGCAAGATTTTATATTTTATAAACATGTCAGTTGCTTCAAAGAGGAAATGGACCAAAGGAGAACCTGGATTTGGCTAATACTGAGGAAAAAGGAATGAAAAAGACTCATCAGGGCTCTCGATAATGTTCCAAGAGTAGGAGAAAAACAAACAAACAAAAAACCATTTATTAAGTGCTAGGTAGTACTCTATACCATGATTATATACTGTGTAGGGATGCCCAATATATCAGGGAGAATTAATTAGAGGAAGAAAGGATTAAACTAAATCACTAGTTATCTTTTTGTATACCTTAAATCTTGTTAGCTTGGCTCATATCGAGCACACAGTCTGTGGTACAGACTGACAAATCTACAAAAATCTAATAAGCTGTTACAAAACTGCATTCTTCAGTACGTCCTTTCACATACAGAAATCACCGCACATAGGAAACTAGGCAGCACAGTTCATGTGTTTCCACTCTTGTCTAACCCTCGGCCTTCCCATCCATTCTTCACCCAAATCAGATGCCACTCTGCTTGCCACTTAAAAACTATTCACTGACTTCACACTCAGAAAAACAAAACCAGACAAACAAAAATCAACCTATACCTACAAGGACATCCAAGATCTGCTCACCAACTCTCTCACCTTCTAGGCTCCAACTTACAGTGAATTCTAACAACTAAGCACTTTATGGCCTATGCTTCCCCCATGAGCTAGGTAGGGTCTGTTTTTTTCTGTTTAGCCAACTCTTACTGCATTACAAGTCAGAAGCCTTCCCTGACCACCCAGTCTAAAGTGGAACTCTTGTGTTACTCTCTCATCAGTCTTTGCCCTTAACGCACTTTGTAATTATTTATTTATATACAGTAACTTACAGTTGTTACTTAGTGATTGGGTTTGATTGTAAAATACCGGTCTACCTCACTAGATGGTAAGTGTAAGAAGGTCGAGAACTTTATTTGTTCTCTTCATATCTGTGTTCTCAGCATCTTGTACTGTACTCAACATGTGTCAAATAAATAATCCGATGTACAAATGTATAGACTGAAGACTGCTACTGTCACGTTAGTAACATAGCTTAAGACACAAGCTATGAGTTTCACTACTTAAAAACAAACACCCAAACCTTCTAAGCATTTTAACCGGTTTTGGAATCAGGAAAATACTAGCCTCATAGAACAAATTTGGTAGTCTTCCTTCCTCTTCTACTTTTTTGATTAGTTTGAGAAGAATAGGTATTACCTCTTCTTTAAATGTTTAGTTGAATTCACCTATGAAGTCATCTGGTCCTGGACTTTTGTCTGCTGGGAGTTTTGGGATTACCAATTCAACTTCATTACTAGTAACTGGTTTATTCAGATTTTCTATTTCTTCCTGATTCAGTTTTGGAAGATTATATGTTTTTAGAATTTATCTATTTCTTCTAGGTTGTCCAATCTGTTGGTATATACTTTTCCATCATGTTCTCTTATAATTCTTTGTATTTCTGTGGTGTCATTTGGTATCTCTATTCTTTCATTTCTGATTTTGAGTCTTGTCTTTTTCTTGAGGAGTCTGGCTAAAGGTCTATCAATTTTGTTTATCTTTTCAAAGAACCAGCTCTTGGTTTCACTGATCTTTTCTACTGTTTTTGTTTTAGTCTCTATTTTACTTATTTCCACTCTAATCCTTATTGCGTTCCTTCTAGTAGCTCTGGGCTAGTCAACTTGGGTATGTCAATTTTATTAAAAAAATATTCCTGGGCTTCTTCGTCTTTAAGATTATAACTATTTTTTTAAATGTTTATTTATTTTCGAGAGAGAGTGCATGCGCTCATGCAAAAGAATCTCAAGCAGACTCCGTGCTGTCAGTGCAGAGCCTGACACAAGACTCAATCCTATGAACCATGAGATCATGACCTGAGCAGAAATCAAGAGTTGGATGCTCAACCAACTGAGCCACCCAGGTGCCCCTTTAAGGTCATTACTATTATTTTGATTCATGCATGCTTCAATATTTGTAGTAATTCATCCATGTAACTATCACATACAATAACTTAAATTCTTTGAAACATGGCAAAGTTATTAAGCCTTACATTACATAACAGTGATATATATGGTGCGTTCAAGAACTGTATGTGTAATATTAGGGCTTAAAATTGATTTCTGGAGGTGCCTGGGCGGCATAGTCGGTTAAGCAACCGACTCTTGATTTCGGCTCAGGTCACGATCTCACAGTTTCTGAGTCTGAGCTTTACATGGGGCTCTGTGCTAACGGTGTGGATCCTGCTTGTGATTATCTCTCTCCCTCTATCTCTCTGCCCCTCTCCTGCGTACTCTTTCTCAAAATAAATACATAAACTGAAAAAAAAAAGTCTGAGAAACATCTATTATAATTCTACTTTAATAACTTTTAATCTAAATGAAGGAACGAGTACTCACTTCAGCAGCACATACACTAAAGTAAATGAAGGTATGGATTGTTTTTCTTTACTCTATAGAATTTAAAAATTATTTCATCTTGGGACACCTGGGTGGCTCAGTGTTAAGTGTCTGGCTTGAGTTCAGGTCATAATCTCATGGTCCGTGAGTTTGAGCTCCACATTGGGCTTGTGCTGATAGCTCAGTCTGGAGACTGCTTCGAATTCTGTATCTCCCTCTCTTTCCCTTCCCACTTGCACTCTCTCTCAAAAATAAATAAACATAAAAGCATTTATTAAAAAAATATTTCATCTTTAAGTTTTCTAAAACTTGGTCTGAAAACAAACATAAAATATTAAACAAGGGTTTAAAAAAGAAACTTCTTAATTCAGCCTTATAAGACAGATGGTATAAAGTCAAGAACTGGATCATAATCCCACTACATATGCCTAAAGAGTTGAGAATACTACCAATTAAAATATATCTTGTCCTGCATTCTGTGTAGTTATTACTATACAATTAAAATTTTATACACCAGGGGCATCTGAGTGGCTTAGTCAGTTCAGCATCCGACTTCAGCTCAGGCCATGATCTCACCGTGTGCAGGTTCAAGCCCAGAGCCTGGGACCTGCTTTGGATTCTGTGTCTCCCTCTCTCTCTGCCCCTCCCCCACTCACGCTCTGTCTCTCAAAAATGAATAAACATTAAAAAAAATTTTTTTAATTAAAAAGAAACTGTATACACCAAAATTAAAAGGTAAAGACATTTGTGTCAAGATCAAATCAAAACAAAAACTGGCAAAGATTTTAAATAGTTTGAGAAATAGAACTTCTTTCAAAATATGTACTACTCTAGTATAATTCCAGGAAGAGAATAATGGCAGCAAAAGCCAAAAAACCTCTAATCCAAAGTAGCCAGGCAGAGAGGAAGGAAGCAACTCTTCCTCAGGAAAAAAAGTAAAAACCACATCCCACTTTCATCTGCAACTTTTCCCCTTCTTTTACTGAGTTCTTAAAGCACTTCATAATACAACTTTAAACTGCTAATTCTTCTTACAGAGTTATCTTGCCCCTGAATAACCTAAGATGCAAGTCATTCAAAGGTTTTTTGGTTTTTTTTTGTTTTTTAAGAAAGGCAGACTGCCACATGCAGCACCTCATTTGGATGTGTCTGGAGTTTTGGAAACTTGACTACCCTATATTCTCCTACAAATGGACCTTGAGAGCTTGTTTGGAGGTTTCGGCAGGGGAGCGCAGCTACTCGTACACCCTTGACCAAAGAACGGTCCTCCTCTATCGGGGAAGGTTGTCCTCTTCAACCGAGCGTGCAGCTTCGGGAGGGACACACATGGAGCGGTGAGGGAGGAAGGGGACACCCGCCTAGCCAGCCAGATCAGCCGAATCAACCCTGGCCATCAATGGGGTGACAGATGTTACAGCCAGATCACCCTCACATCCATAAAGAGTTTTTTTAAATCTCACATATCACAGCAGGAGACACAATGCTATAAGCAGAAATACTCATGTTTTTTATGTTGTAGTTCAAACCAAATCCTAACATTAGGTGAGCAATTAGAGTTTCAAAGAATCTCTAACTCTTCTTCAGAGCACAATTATCTATAATTCTCTTATTTGGCTTGCAGATTTATTCTCTGTCACTCTCCACCAAAATAAAAGCTCATGAGCCAAAGAACCTAGCGTATCTCGTTCAATGGTCTCCACTTGAGTATTACATAACAATGCCACAGGACAGAATGGGAGATGCTCAATCAATATTTGAACCAATCATCCACTGTACAAATAGTTATCAAGGGCATACTGTATGTACAGCTAGTATTTTAGGGGAGCAGGCAATTATAAAAGGAAGGAAGAGGGTAAGTAAATTAAATCTTCAATCTCCCAATGACGTGACACATCATTTGCTACTCACATCAGCTCCTTCTAAAGACTTTTTCAGTACTGCAACCACTTCTTCCTGGAAAGCGACTTCATCCACACATTTTGGGCGACTGGAAAAAAACCCCAGAGATTATTTAGTATAATAGCCTCAGTAATGTCTTAAGTGTTCCTTTTGCTAAAATACCAATGATAATTCTTATATATTGGTGATAAAATGGGAAACTTTCATAATTGGAAGTAGGTGGAAGCCCCATGTGTATTTACCTTAAGCTAATATATACTGAAGGAGTGAAATCACTTTTCCTTTTACATGCATTGCTTGCATCTAGAGTACTTACAACAGTTAAATAAAAATATTTTGCTTTATTACACCACAAATGTCCACTGGTTAAAAATTTAAAGTAAACAATGGCCTAGAACATAATGTATTTTGATAAGATCATGCACTTAAGCTGAAAAGAAAGACCTACTTAGCAACCCAGAATAAGCAACTATTTTGGTTAATATAGTTAATAGACAGTTAACATAGTTAATTGGCTAATACCAATTTCATCCATCACCTAACTGTGCAGAAAATACATACCTATTCACTTGACTGAGGGCTAACAAAATAACAAGTTTAACCAAAATGAAGTGTAACAACATATAATTTTCATCTTACATCAGTAGTGATTTTAAGAGAAACTGGAACAAAGTTATACTCCTAACCCTAAGATTAGGTACTGTACTTAGTTGGCTAAAAGCTCTTCCTTGATTTATACATTTCTAATTAATCAGGTCAATGCTGGGTGGGAATTTTATGTCAGATAATGCTTTCTAGGGAAACCAGTGTATGTTATACACCAGGGTTTCATATGCAAATACCTGCAGGGGCCAGGGAGAAAGCAAGAGTAAAGAAGGCAGAGTGTAAGGCAAGAGAAAACAGAAGAATGATGGCGAATTGAAGAACATATCACCTTGCCAGAACGAGAAGCAGTACTCAGGTCTCATGGTGTCAAGTGAGAATCTGCATCTAGTGCTGTCTAATCCCCTAAGAAGCTGAAAACCTAGGTTTTCAGCTGAAAACCCCCTCCCGTATATTTTTTAAATTAAAAATCTAGATTCGAATGTGAAATCTCCCATTTTAAAAACCATCATTGGTAGCAAATAAAACACGGGAGGATCTTATTTGACCTATAATCCACAAACTTTTGGTAATAATTGAGGCTATATTATTATAACACCAAGGGTTATAACAACTTGTCATAATATCACTTAGCTGATTTAAATTTAAGCGCCACCTCAAGCGTTTTTGCCAAAATGCATAAGCAAAAACTCAACAATGTCCACCTATCAGCAATGAAAGGGGGAACAGATTATTTGGATTTAAATGGAACTCCTGACAAGACCTTATGGTCACCTTCTAGAAACTGTTTTCTTCTGCTGTATCTCAATCCCTAAACCACAGACCTGAGTTATACACAAGACCTTAGTTCATCTATAAAGTAATTAAACTAGATCATTCTACAGTAGTTTCAGCTGCAAGGCTCTATGACTTACCTAATTGGGTGATTCTTAAGGACATCTAAACAAAGCAAATCATCCCTCTCCCCGTAAGTTAAAAAAAAAAAAAAAGTGATCAAAACTGGTTAGAGACGTAATATATTAACTATTTCAACAAAACCACAAGCATTCTTACTATTTTTCCACCCACGGAACAGGTTTGGCTTTCTTGTTCTCTCCACTGCTTCCAGCTGTGGCAGCTACTCGATCCTTCAGTGGTGGTTTAGTACCGACAGATGTGCCTTTTAGAAAAGCCTGCATGGTTACTTCACCCTGACCAGGTGCAAGACAGAAAAGGAAAAGCTCTTTCGAAATCATTGTGAGGACATACGGAGTGATAGCACGCTTAACCTTGTGCAAAATATTCCAATAATTACTTACCAAATAAAGGACATCACCTCATGACCTAGCATCCTCTAAATGTATTGTGCTGAGAACTAAAGGGACCATAAAACTGGCCGAAGTGCTTAGGACACTTAGAATTTATTTATACTGAGAGAGTTACAGAACAAAGATAAATTTATGAATGAAAAATTTTGAATTCCACACTTTTTGACAAATATGATGTCATTAGTGGCCAAACTATGCATGGGCCTCTATAGTCTCTTCCATTTCTGTCAGGGGCCTAGCTTTAGCTCAGACCCAGGGACGGACTTAGCAGTGAGGAGTTGGGACCACAAATGAGAACTTTCATTTCTTTTCTTGGGCCTAGAGCTCTACTCAAAGATCTGTTTTAGTGGCAGAGCCAACGACTACCGCTGACTCTGAAGAGGCTGTTTTGTGGGGAGGGTCGGGTCTGGGAATTTGTTGTTAAAATGGAAACAGTTCTTTTGCTTAGTAACATGCTCATCTGAAGAAATCAAAACAAAGTGGGAAAGCATGAATTGTTCTAAAAAGTCATGCAAAAATCTCACCCAGAAGATAACCACTATTAACATTCAGATATACTTTCTTACAGGCAGCAGAAGGCTGTTTTAGGGATAAGAGAGCATTGTTAGCTTGCCCAAAAATTCTGTTTTTTTCACTGCTCTCGCTCAGGGCCTAGATCAGTAACTAGTACATGATAGATGCTCCATAGTATTTGGTGACTGAATTACCATTTATGAGACTCAGCTGCCCCTTCTGTAAAAGGCGCTAAGGCCGACTCCATAAGGCAGTTAATAAAAGAATAAAAGGTAAATAAAAGAATTGTGCCAGCGAGGGCTGTTGGCCCTTTAATTCCCTGTCGGTGGGAATTAAATTGGTGCAGACACTATGAAAACCAGTATGGAGTTTCCTCAAAGTATTAGAAAGCAGAGGTATCATATGATCCAGCAATTCCACTATTGGGTATTCAAAAAGATCTATGCGCCCCTATGTTCAATGCAGCATTATTTATAACAGCCAAGATATGGAAACAATTCAAGTGTTCATCAGTGGATAAATGGATAAAGATGTGATACACACACATGATGTTACTCAGCCATAAACAAGAAAAAAAATCTTGCCATTTGTGGCAACACGGACAGACCTTGCGGATGTTCTACTAACCAAAGACAAAAGAAAGCCAAATACTGCATGATTTCACTTACATGAGGAATCTAAACAAAACAAAACAAAACAAAACCCAGACTCAGCGAACAGACTGGTGCTTGTCAGAAGGGAGAGGGCAGAATGAATGAAGGGGATTAAGAAGCACAAACTTCCAGTTATAAAATAAATTGAACCACGGGATGTAACCTACAGCACAGGGAATGTAGTCAATAGTTTCTCAATGTATACAAACGTTTAAGCACTGTGGTACACCTGAAACTAATATCGTATGTCAATTTAATCTTTTTTTTAAAGAAATACACAGAAAAAGCACACTTCTGTGTACACATACCTCTATGCTTGGCATATGAGTAAACACTCGGTAAAAATGGTTAAAACCTGCATTACTGGATTTTTTAGCGTTACTGGATTATTCCCTCCATCCCTGCCACAGGTTGCAGCAATTACTAAACAGTACTACAAGCCAAAGCAGGGCTCTGAAAGATGCTGTACTGAGCTACCATTCTGCGAACTGGAGCGACAGGGGAAGACATCACAGGGGCATCAAGGGCGCAGGAGGTGAGGAGAGCGAAGGCCACCCTTGCAATTTCTCCGGCCGGTCGCCCGTTATCCCTGGCTCGCCTGGTCCTGGGCACTGGCTGGGCCTCTCAGCCGCTCGTCTCGGGAGCGAGGATGCCGAGCGAGGATGCCGCAGGGTCGTCCCCGGGGCTCCCAGGGATAGGGAAGGGGCGAGGTGGCCGCGAAATTCTAGCTCCGTTCCCCAATGTGAGACCATCAGGCCTCGGAGGCCCGAAGCCGCCAGACTGGGTGACACTTACAGCAGCCGCCGTCAGCACGGTCGCCCGAGTTCCCGCCACGGAACAGCCGGCGAAGGGCAGGGCGGGAATACGCGGGCACGGAGTGCGTCACTTCCGGCTCGCCGCGCGCGCTCCGCGCCCAAGGGGCCCTTAACTTCTACCCCGTTTTATTTGCACAGGTGACACGCTTTGGGGGTCGCACAGACTAGGGCAAGAGTGACAAAGAGGTGTAGATTAAGTTCCACGCCGTCCCCGTGCATTCCTCGGACTGGAGGCTGCAGGGCAAGGGAAACACAGCGACCCAGGCGGGAGGAGCCGCGGGCACGGCAGCCCCGGCATGCTCTGCGAACGTGGGCGGGGAGGGGTCTGCGACGGCTCCCACGAGGGGCCCAGCGGGGCGTGGGCCTGCCCAGAGCCTGCGGTCCGCGGAGGGCTTCGGGAGTCCCGTTTTCCTCTACCGCACCGTGGACTTGATCGGTAGTCCTGGGGCGTCTCACTGACGTTTCTGCCTGGACACAATTTGGCCTGCAACCTACTTCACCCCAAGGAAAGAGGGGGATTGGGGAGGGTGGAGTCGGTCCCTGGCCAGAAGAGGGCACCCTGATTATCCTGCCCTGTAACTCCACCTTGGTGGTTGCCTGGCAAACTTTGTGCTTAAAAGGGAGACAGCGGGACGCCTGGGCGGCTCAGTCCGTTAAGCCTCCGGGACTCTCGGTTTCAGCTCAAATCATGATCTCAGTTCGTGAGAACTGTCGAACCCCACATTGGGCTGCAAGCTGAGTGTGTAGCCTGCTTGGGATTTTCTCTTTCCCCTCTCTCTCTGCTCCTCCCCTATTTGAGCGCTCTCTCTCCCTCTCTCTCTAAATAAACTTTAAAAAAAATAAAGGGGGAGGGGCGCCTGGGTGGCTCAGTCAGTTAAGCATGTACTTAGATTCAGGTCATGATCTCACCATTCGTGGGTTCGGACCCAGAGCGGGTCTCTGCTGACAGCTCAGCCTGGAGCCTGCTTCAGTTTCGGTGTGTCCCTCTCTCTCTGCCCCTTCCCCGCTTGCACTCTGTCTCTGTCTCTCTCTCAAAAATAAACATTAAAAAGAAAAAAAAATTGAAATAAAGACTTCAGAAGTCTGAAGTCGAGGTCTTTGCCCTTTTGAATGCATGTGGCTTATACCTCTATTAGTAACTGGCTGTTGGTGAGAGGGAGCACTTTTCCACGCAGCTGCTGTGATCATCTTCTAATCCCAGAGCCCTGCCCAGAAATCTGGTGGTGCAGATGCTCAATGAAAATCAGAAGATTGATAATAATGTTTAACCCTACCATGACACATGCCCTATGGGCCCTAGGCAAGTCTTTATCTTTACTCCTTTCTTAGCTCTGAATTTTTCCTACATCTTACTGAAATCTGACCCCTTTTAAATGCAACCTTTGCTGCAGGACTTTCCCCTAACTTATAAGGTTGATCTGGGTCTTCTCTAAATGAATGAGTATAAATTTTGTTTGATACAAGCTCAACATGATATTCATTGTTAATTTTACGCGTTTATTCATTTGTATTTTAACTAGTGCTTACAAAGTGCCTAGACACTTCTAGGTGGTGGGGGTACATCAGGAAACAAGGTAGAAGGTCTTTGCCTTCAAGTAGCTTTACAGCCTAGGAGGGTGACAGTGTGATGTGTGTTAGGAAGAGGAAGTATGGGGCTCTGAGTACATATATCCCAAGCCTAACCTAATCAAGGGGCTAACCAGATTAAGTATCCTTTATACTACTTTCTAACTCTCACAGGGCCTGGTACACTTCCTCGGGAGTATAAAAAACACACAGGTTACCTCTCTGGTCACTGGTTTACAATGTCAGGACCCATGAAAATGTATACTTAATGTATGTACATTTTACTGTATGTAAATTATGCCTCTATAATAAAGTTGCTAAAGACCTGTAAAGGTAGGTGGTATTCAGTTGCTACCTGAACAAACACCACAACCACACAGAGGGAGATATACCCCCATTTTATAGATAAGAAAACCAAGGCTTAGACGGATAAGGTTAACAGCAAATAAGCAAGAAAGCCAGAATCCACATCTAGGACTGTCTGACTCCAGAGTTAAGACTTATAATTAGTCACTGGGCAGGGTCAGGGCTGGCACAGAGATGCCATTATAAGTAGAAAAGAGAGACCTGAATGATAGCATGCTTGGGCAACTGGTTTTAAAAACTGTGCCACATTCCTCTGGTATATTCAGCCCCTTAATGGAGTGAAAAACTTGGTGATTAGAGGCTGGGCCAGATTTCAACCTCACTTGCCTTCTTAGACAACCATTTCATTCCTGAACACAGCTATAGGTAGCATCCTAACCTAGGTATTTCATAATTTTTTTTTTTTTAAAGAATAGACGGATTTTTTGAAGTTTATTTATTTATTTATTTTGAGAGAGAGCATGTTCAGGAGGGGCAGAGAGGGAGGGGGAGAAAGAGAATCCCAAGCAGGCTCTACACTGTCAGTGCAGAGCCCAACGTGGGGCTTGAACCCACCAACTGTGAAATCATGACCTGAGCCAAAACCGAGTCAGACGCTTAACTGACTGAGCCACCCAGGTGTCCCTAGCATTTCATAATTTTATGTGGCCGCCATGCACTGTCTCTGTCACCAGAACAAGAAAAGTCTTTATATAATTACATACTACTTTGTTTGTAGTATACCTGGGTGTTCATGTGATTGAATCAGTTAATAAATTTATAATAGCTTTTGCTTTTTTTAAAATAGCCATTCATTTACCATTATGGTATTACGTGGAGATTTGTGAAGTTTTTAATGTTAAAAGAGGGCTTTTTAAAAAATGTTTAGTTATGTTTGAGATAGTGCAAACGGGGGAGGGCAGAGAGAGACACACACAGAATCCAAAGTGGGCTCCGGGTTCTGAGCTGTCAGCACAGAGCCCAACGTGGGGCTTGAACTAATGAGCCATGAGATCATGACTTGAGCCAAAGTCGGAGGCTCAACTGACTGAGCCACTCAGGCTCCCCAAAAGAGGGCTTTTAAAAGTTGAGTACAACTCTACTTAGTGTGTTCCCTTTTGAAACAGACAAGGATTATGTTTTATGGGCCCTCTAGAAAAAGATGACTGGGGTGGAAAATAAAAGAAGATTGCTGTTAAGAATGAGAAGGATTAAATAGTGAATGACAGTGTCAATTTTGAAAACAGGAAATGTAGGTGTAGTGGGTGCTCTGGTGTGCTACCTTTTAGGGCTGAGACACTCACTTCCCCAGCTGTTGGGACTGTCGAGAGCTGACAGCTCTCAGCTGAGTCCTTTCTAGAAATTGTGCTCAGTCACCAGAGCCACTGCGGCCAAAATCACATTTCCTTGGGGGTAGCCCACCTTCAAGGACTAGTCTAGGAGGAGGAGAGAAACTTAACCTCTTTGCCTTGGGGTGGTACAGCTCATGGACTGTCCCAGCTCCAGATCTCTATTGCACTTGCACCACAGTATTTTTGCCCAGTCCTGCTTCCCTGAGCCCTCTCAGGTATTGTCCCAAGAGTATCAACCAATAAAAAACCTCCATTCAGATCTCAGAATCTGTTTCCTATAAATTCAACTCATGATGGCGCGTATAAGTAGTAGTCCTACAAAAAACTCTTAAGATGTAATTTTGTAGTTGGGTCACCTGCCAGCCTGCTGGTAATGAGAACCCATCCTTGGTGATAATGGAGCACCGATAGCCCCTGGGATGCTATGGCAACTGTTAAAACTTTCACCAGTGGCAAACTGGAATGGGATGCCTTTGGAAACAAGTACACCGACAGATGCAATATCTTAGGGATTTTAGGAAATAGTAATTACATGAATTTTGGAATTGGATGGCCATTTGGGGGGAGGGAGGGCTTATTAATTAAAACAAGACAAAGGCTGAGAGTGATTCATTGCTAGTACCAGACCAGGTGTGAAAGCCAGAGGGTCTAATCGGCAACATATAAAGTGATCACATATCCTACAGCCAGAGGGCAAAAAATAAAATTAAAAATCTGTGGCGGGGTATCTGGGTGGCTCAGGTGGTTAAGGGGTTAAGTGTCTGAATCTTGATTTCAGCTCAGGCCATGATCTCATGATTTGTGAGGTGGAACCCTGAGTTGGGCTCTATACTTACAACGCAGAGCCTGCTGGGGATTCTCTCTCTCTGCCCCTCCCCCACTCACTTGGGCTCTCTCTCTCTCTCTCACACACACACACACACACACACACAAAAGTTCTGTGGGCCAGACCCCAAAACTAAATTATAGGAGTAGGAGTTCCAGAGGAGGTTAAATTCTCAACTCCATCTAGTCTCCCACATCAAGGTCAAAATCCTGATTGGGAAAAAATGGGATGCTGAGACTTGAAATGGGGTCATCTGGGTTGATGCATTTGAAAGTCTTAAATTGCCATATTCCCTTGAATGCTGTTGATGACAGAGGTTATCATTCTGTGCAGAGTGCATTCTTCTCTGTAAAGAGTGCATTCTTCACTGTTAAAGGCTGAAGCTTGATGACATAGAGGTTTCTGCCTTGTAACACAACACATATCTTCCCTTACTCCTCAATGGTCTACCCCCCTCTCCACTCCTGACCACCAGAGCTATAGCCAGGATGAAGAATGCTGGGTCAGCTAATGGTAGAAAAGGACTACCTACTGAAAAAGCTGGCTGGATGGGTGACACAATCCAGCTGAGCAAGCAGGAGAGAATGTATGGGGCTGCACTGGATGGAAAAGGGAGAAAAACCTGTGGCATAGTATTTAATAGCTAGGCAAAGAATCCAGGTGACAGCATTTGGTTGTCCCTTGGAAACTTGGAAAAAGCAATCACTCACACCAAGTAGGAATGCTGGCCTGCAGTGGCAAGCAGTGGGGAAAGAAGTCAAGACACTTGATTGGGATATACTATGGAAGGCCAAAAAGCGATTAGCCCCCTCTGTTCTCAGGATAAAGTGTTCTTCAAAGTGACAAGGGATGTGCTGATTGAGGGGGCTTCAGTATTGTTAAGAAGCTTGATGGTGGACTGTCCCCTATAGGCCAAGACCACTGGTAGGAAATGTGGGGACAGAACAGGGTTTTCTGATAGCAATGGGGACAACAATTCCAAAATAGAAGCCAGATGGCAATACTTAACTCTCAAAAGCAAGTTATCATGAGTGACAATGTCAGAGGCAGTCAGAGAGGTCTGAGTCACAGACAGCTGGGGAGGTGGTTAATACAGCATAGCATCCTGAGAGACGTGATAGATGAATAGCAGATGAGAGTATTGCTCAACCTATAGAACCAAAATAAATCCAACGTATGATCAGGAGGCGAACCACAGTCATGACCATGAAAAGTCTTGGTCACTTTCTCTGTTTCCAGACCTGACCAGTTTTCCAACCTAAATCCCACTTACTGACAGCAGCTCACAAAAGAGGACCCTGCAAACACCATGGCAAAAATATGATTTCCTTAGCCCTTCTCCAAACCCATCTACTCATATAACTACCCTGAAAGAAACAGGAATACAAAGACTTTCAGGTCTACTGGATGCATGGTCTGAGTTGAGAGGTCCAGGAACCCAAACCATCCTTGTAATTCCCCTGTTGGAGTAGGGTGCATAAGGGGTAGCGTAATAAATGGAGCTCTTACCCAGGTCTGGTTCATGGTAGGTCCACCCACTCCACACACTCATCTGCTGGTAATTTCCCTGGTTCCCCAAACAATGGAATGGCCATGCTTAGGAATTGGCAGACCCCACACTGGCTCCTTGGACTGTGGTGTAAGGGCTATCATAGTAGAGAATGCCAAGTAGAACCCCGGGAAATAAGTGTACCCTTCCCAGCCAAGACAGTAAATCAAAACCCATACCATATGAAAGGATACGGCAAATACTAGTGCTACCCTTAAATACGTGAAGTAGGCAGGAATGGTCCTTATCATAGGCCTTTTCCATTCATGAGTATGTCCCCCACAAACACTAAATGTATCCTGGAGGATAACGGTGGGTTACCATAAACTCAACCAAGTAGTAGCCTCCCATTGCAGCTTTGATCCAGATAGGGTATCCTTGCTAGATCAGATTTAAATGGCCTTGGATACATAGTAAACAGCCATCAATCTCATACATGTATTCTTTTCAATCCTCATTAAGAAGGATGATCAGAGGAGTTCACATTCACATGGCACAGGACATGGTATAAATTCACAGTGTTGCCTTTGATATATGTTAAGTCTGCCCTCTCGCATAATATAGCCTTAAGGACCTGGACCACCTGGACATTCTGCAAAGACCACATTCATCTATTAACGATCAGATGAGCAAGAAGTGGCCAATATACTGGAGGACTGGGTAAGACCTATGCAAGCCAGAGGACAGAAAAAAAAGCTAAATGAAGATTCAGGGGATCACCCCATCGGCGAAGTTCTTAGGGATCCAGCGGTTTTTTGCAAGCTGGGCCACATTCTCCCATCCCCATCACATTAGGACAAATTAGTACCTCACATCTCATGCAACTAAAAAGAAAGCACAATGCCTGGCAGTCCTCTTGGTTTCTGGAGGCAGCATATTCCATATTTAGAAATAACTGCTCTCATTTACTCAGTGACAAGGAAACTTGCCAGCAGGAAAGGGTTTTGCAGCAGATCCAGGCTGAGGTGCAAGCATCCCTGCTGCCGGGGCAGTACAATCAGTGGGCTACAAGCCACATAGACCCCGTGGTGTCCGAATTATCTGTGGTGAGAAAACATGTCATGTGGAGAAGAGCAGAATGACAACGTAAAGCCCCAGGGTCCTGATACAAGCCTGCGCCATCTGCAGCAGAGAATCATTTGGAAAAGAGATTCCCATGTGCTAGTGAGCCCTGGTATAGATTAAGCACCTAACCATGGGACATGAAATGACCAAGTATCCAGATTTATCTATCAGGAGCTGCATTCTGTCAAATTCACCGAGGTTGGGAGGAACCAGCAGCGTTCCATCACAAGCTGGAAGTGGTAAGTCTGGGAACAGCCATGTGCGGCACCAGACAATACAGGAAGCCTGCATGAGCAAGTGACCCAGGCTCCCGTCACCTACCATTCTGTACCAGTGCCTCTCAGCTCACATTTCCGGCTGTGTATTAGTTTTCTATTGCTGCGTTAACAGTATTACCATAAACTTAGCAGCTTAAGACAATACATATTTATTATTTCAGTTTTTGTGGGTCAGCATTTGGGGCATGACTTACCTGGGTCCTATTCTTCAGGTTTTCATAAAGCTGCAATCAAGGCATTGTCTGGGGCTGTGATCATTACCTGAGCACCAACTGAGGAGAGATTCGCTTCCAGCCCCGTATGGTTATTGTCAGAGTCCTTGCAGACTGCCACACTCAGGGGTTTAGCTTCTAATTGGCTGTTACCCAGAGGCCCCCTTCAGCTCCCTGTCACATGTTCCTTCCCATGTGGCAGCTCATAACATGACCACTTGCTTCTTCACAGCAAACAAGGCACAGGGAGTGTCCTTGCAAGATGGGTGTTACAACCTTCTATAGTGTATTAAGTACACATGCTCATGTACTTCCCAACATCTTTGCCATATTCCCATTGAAGGGGCCTTGCCTACACTGACGGGAAGGGGATTACCCAAGACAGTGAACGCCTGGAGGTCATCTTAGCATCAGCCCTCTACAGACTACCTGGAAGGCTCCTATTTCTAGCTGACAGAGGAGGAAAAAGGCTAAGCTTGGTTCATGGACAGGTCAGTTGGTATGTGGGTGCAAGAGAAAAATGGGCCGGTACTGTAGTGCATCCTCACTTAGGAGAACCTCAGGGACTGCAGTGAAAATCCCCTCCTAACGCTGGTATCAGGCAGTACATCAAGGCATCTGCTTTGTGAAGAGAGAGAAATGGCCTGAGGCAAGGATGCACAGAGGCTTGTGGGTAGTGGTGAATAGCTTGGCCAGTTGGTCAGGGACTTGAAAAGAGAAAACATTGGAAGATTGGGGATGAAGATGCATGGGAAAGAGGCATGTGGTTAGTGGACCAACAGCATGGAGTGGGCATGGAGTGTGAACATCTTCATAACCTACGTTAATGCCCAGCAGAAAGCATCTCCTATAGGACAGGCACGAATCAACCAAACAGAATGACTCTTCCAGTTGTCCTCAGCCACCTTCTTCCCTAGGCTAGTCTAGTGTTGGCACAATAAAGTCATGAAAAGAGTAGCCATGGTGGCAGAGATGGCGGCCACAGGGGCTGTTCTAGCTACTACACTGCTGAGAGTTCAAACTGCCACAGACAGGCCAGTGGTGGGCACTCCTCTCCCTTCGAGGCTCCATCTTTCAAGACGACTTCCCAACCTTCTTCCCACAAAGAAAGAAAACATCACTTGCTGCCACCAAAAAGAAGAAATTTCTACTCTTTGCATTGTCCTAAAAATCCTTACTTCTTACAGTAATATTTCTCAGAGGCTATAGCTTCAGAATCACTTGAGGGGCTTGTCGCAAGTGCAGATTTCCACCCAACCTAGTGAGTCAGAATCTCTAATTTGGTGCCCAATAATCTGCATTTGTAGAATATGGCCTTTGACTACACTTCAATATTCTAACTGGCCTTTGACTACACTTCAATATTCTAACTACATTTCTTCCAGTTATGGGAAGGGGAAAGAAAATATAAACTTAGGGGTGTCCAAAGTGAAACATATATGGAACTGATACAACTCAGCACCCAAAACACAAATAATCCAATAAAAAAAATGGGCAGAAGACATTAACAGACGTTTCTCCACAGAAGACATACAGATGGCCAATGGACATAGGAAAGGATGCCCAACATCACTCATCATTAGGGAAAAGTAAATCAAAACTACAATGAGAGATCACTTCACATCTGTCAGAATGGCTCAAATCAAAAACATAAGAAACAAGTGTTGGCAAGGACGTGGAGAGAAAGGAACCCTTGTGAACTGTTGGTGGGAATGCAAACTGCTGTGGCCACTATATAAAACAGGATGGAAGTTCCTCAAAAAATTAAAAATAGAAGGAGCCCACAATCCAGTAATTGCACTGCTGGGTATTTGCCCCCCAAATGCAAAATCGCTAATTCAAAGGGATACATGCATCCCTACATTTCTTGCAGCATTATTTACAAATAGCCAAACTATGGAAGCAGTCCAAGTGTCCATCAATAGATGAATGGATAAAGAAGAGGTGGTTTATGTGTATACACTGGAATATTATTCAGTTATAAAAAAGAATGAAATCTAGGGGCGTCTGGGTGGCTCAGTCAGTTAAGCATCTGACTTTGGCTCAGGTCACAATCAAGGTTTATGAGTTTGAGCCCCACATCAGGCTCTGTGCTGACGGTGTGGAGCCTGGAGCCTGCTTCAGATTCTGTGTCTCCCTCTCTCTCTGCCCTCCCCCACTCATGCTGTCTCTCTCTCTCAAAAATAAACATTAAAAAAAAAAGAATGAAATCTTGCCATTTACAACATGGATAGAGCTAGAGAGTATAATGCTAAGTGAGGCAAGTCAGAAAAAGACAAATACCATATGATTTCACTCATATGTGGAATTTAAGAAATTAAACAAAGAAAAAAAGAGAGAGAGAGAGAGACAACCAAGAAACAGATTCTTTAACATACCTATGGTCTACCAGAGGGGAGGCTGGTGGGGGGATGGGTGAAATAGTTGATGGGGATTAAAGACTACAGTTATCATGATGAAAACAATAAATAAATTAAAATTTTTTTAATTAAAAGAAAGCACAAAGTGAAAAATCACTTTATGTCATCAGTAGGACGAACCCGTTATTCAGTTACCAACCCAGAAATACATTTATAGGGTGTCTGTGAGCCTGGCACTGTGCTCTAGGTTGTGATGGGGATTAAAAGCATAAAGTTTAGAGAAGGAAAAAGTCTACACACATAAAACATCAGAACCGAAAGACAGGTCCAGAGGTATTGTCAGGCCCCTTCTTTTACAGTCTGGCAAACAAGGGGTCAGTTTCACCCAACTCTTTCGCAGCAGAGCCAGATGTCCTGAGTGTGGCTCACCAAACAGGGTCTGATGGAATGCCACTGAGAATGACGCCAACAGTGAGGGCTCTAGGAACTCAGAGGGGCCTCGGTGCACTGTGTGCAGGAGTGGGAGCTGGGATGTGGGCTGGTCCCTGAGAGGACAGGAGACTCCTGGACAGAACGCAGACTCAGGGGCATCAGGCAATGGGGGAGGGAGAGGGAGGTTCCAGGATCAGGAATACCAGGATCTTATGTCTGCCTAGCACTTTACAAAGCTCTGACACATGCGACATTATCACCCCAGTTCATTCCTGTACCACTGTTACCCCCCCCGGGATTGCTGGGCATAACTTTGTACACTCTGGGCAGGGCATACAGGGACACCCAGTGACAAGGACACTGGCAGCCGCTGAGGGATGTGGAGACAGGGCCTCTGGAGACAGCCAGGAGGAAGGCGCCTTGGGCCCAGAGGGAGTTATGGACGCAGATGGGGCTTGGGTGGGGAAGTGCAGTGTAGCCTGATGGGTGTGACACGGCAGCATGACAAATCAAGGAAGGAGGCAGGCACTGTGGTTTGGGACAACTCTTCACTTGTGGCCTGACCACCTACGACTCGGGAGGTCTCAAGAAACTGGGGGAAAGCTTAGGCCCACCAAGGAAGGGCTATGGCAGCAGATAGCTTAGTAGGGGCAGCATGGTGTGCAGGATAGGAGGCAAGGAGCCAGTTCTGGCACAGTCTGAGCATGAGGCCAGGAAGTGAAGGCCACAGGCCCACTGCAGCAGCTGGGTAAATTGTGCCAGCTGCATGGGGAATGAAGAGTGGACCCAGGAACCTCTGAAAATCATTGAGCTGCCTCTAAATGAGCAAGTTCAGTGGTGATTTGGAGCCCTGCTTGAAAGATTCATGGATGGAGTGGAAGGACACGAGAAGGAGGAGGGAGGTATCCTCAAATATTAGGCTGAGGACAAAGCATAAGAGACTCTTAAAAACTGAGAACTGAGGGTTGATGGGGGGTGGGAGGGAGGGGAGGGTGGGTGATGGGTATTGAGGAGGGCACCTTTTGGGATGAGCACTGGGTGTTGTATGGAAACCAATTTGACAATAAACTTCACATATTGAAAAAAAAAATCAGGCTGAGGAGTTGGGCTTTTCTGCAGGTGCAGGCAGTGGGGAGCCACTGGAGGCCGAGACCTGGTGTTACTCTCGTAGCTGGGACAACACCTGAACAAGACGTGTGTTTCCCCACCAGCTTCTATAGTTTGGGCTCATTTCCATTCTCTTTTGGTGCACACGGGGAAGAATGGAGAATGGTGGGCTCATTGCCATTCCTTACTTCCGTAGGAACAGAGCTAGCTGGGTGGCCCAGAATCAAGGCACACAGGGAACACAGCATGGTAGGTGGGTAAGTGGGAGAGGACGCCAGGGCCAAATGAGTCAGAACTACAGAAACATTTTCTGGATATATAAGAGGAAAAAAAAGATCCCAACAAACATTTATATACACATAAACAGATACAGTGCTTTATGTGTGTGGTGGCCTTATTCCTTTAATACTTGCTTCTTAAATTTGTGTGTGTGTAAATTAAAATTGGCTTCATTCTGATTTTTTTTTTTCTTTCAGCGTGAAACAAGCTTTGTCATGAAACATGCAAAAACTGCATGCTTGGGTAAATATTATTTTTTCTTTGAAAGAAATATTAACCATTTTGAGACTTCACACTGATTATTGTTTTTCTTAGCTTTTTAGTTTTTATAAGAAAGATACCAGTTCTCTCTTGGTGCTTATTAGTAACTCTGATTCCTCTTGGTCTTAGATTGGTTTGGGAAGGAAATACACACTTCAGAGATATACTAGTCTAAGTGTGCAAGTTTAAACTCTAGTTCACAGAGAAAAACTTTGCAAAAGGTCCTGATTCAGCCTGACAACCTAGACTAATCCTGAGACGACTCTTTAGAGACCTAGGTGGCTAGTGGGGCAGATGAGGCAGAAATCAGCCCGTGGTTAAACACCCACCAGGTAACAGCACCAGGAAGGTGGCATAGCACTGTGGTTAAGCGAAAATATTTGAGGTCCCAGAGTTCCAGACTCAAACTCAGCTCTGGACAAAGTTACTTACCCTCAATGTGGCTTAAATTCTTAATGTTGTCTTTTAGAACACAGAGGTGACACCTTACAGTCTCTCTGTGAAGAATGAATGAGATGGAACTCCTAGCCCAGTGCCTGGCTTGAGTACTTTCACTCATGTTACCACAACTGTACTATCCAATGTTCCTCCAAAGGAACAGGACAAATCCCCCTGGCTCAGGCCTTCAGGCAAGGAACAAGAAGCTTTTTTAAGGCAGCTCCAGCTCCCCAGTTAAAATAACTGTTTGTATGCCACAGAGTGTCCTAAAATGTTCACAAAGTTTATGTTTCTTTCGATTGGGATGAGAGCAAAATCTGGAAGGAACAAAACAAAAATAGAGTTTGGCCATTTAAAATCGGTACAGAAAGCTGCCAGGGCATTGGCAGGATCCAGAGTGGTTCCGATCCGCCATCTAGTGGACAAGAAGGGAAAGGAGAAATTAGAGCAAAATAATTGAACCGAGGATTTTGTCAATGTCTGTACTTAACCAAAAAAGTGTTTTCTGATTAGTATAAACTCTGTACTGAATTTGCTTATTAATAGATGAACTTAACTTTTTTTAAAGTAAAACAACTCAGTATTTTAAACATTAAACACTAAAACTAAGTTCGCTAAAGCATTTTTATTTACAAACTAAGTTGTGAAGACTGTGGGAGAATGATCTTGAGTTCCTACCACCATGATTTTTTTCTGGTCCATCTTTCCCATTTATATTATCCATTTCTATACAGTACTCTTTGCATTTATTTTGTCACACAGACTAGGAGTAGCTAGAGCCTGTAAGGGTTGTCTTCCCCCAAATACTGACTGAAATCAGTGGGGAAATAAGTCATTCCATTAATTTTTCAAGAATGTACAGCAACTTAAAATGCTGATATAGCCAAGCTGAACATCTGTTAAAGTCTACATGCTTAAATTAGTCTTTTGCTAATTTATGCATGCACATATTTCCTCTAGTTTTATTTCTAAGGTCATTTCCTTATGTGTCTATGAGGATTTCCATTTTTATCTAGGATGAAGACATTGACAGCCAAACTGCCCCAAAACGATAGTGACAGAGCATACCTGAGGTGGCGTTTCTTTACTCTTGTCACTACTAACGATAATAACAGCAGGTGCTGGGGCACCTGGGTGGCTCAGTCAGTTAAGCGCCCTACTCATGGTTGTGAGTTTGAGCCCTGAGTCAGGCTCTGCACTTACAGCTGCAGAGCCTGCTTGGGATTCTCTGTCTTCCTCTCTCTCTGCCCCTCCCCCACTCGCTCTCTCTCTCTCTCTCTCTCTCTCTCTCTCTCTCTCTCAAAATGAACATTTAAAAAATAATAATAGCAGGTGCTATTTGAGCTTCCATGATGTACCAGACATGTATATGTTCCTGATGCACATAGTGCTCATCCTCTAACTCTCCAAAATGGGTGTTATCTTCAGTTTAGATGACAAACTGATACTTGTGACCCACTGGGCAAATCTTGACTGTGCTAAATAATCACTGACTGGCTGACCCTCCAAGGCATTTTCCTCCCCCGGAAAATGGAAAGCTTTGACTATGGCCTGTTTTCTAAGATTGTGCCTCCCTCTGCTGGGAGGTGTGGGGCTTCCAAAGTGAAAAAGATTTTGTCCTTGCCACCAAGTAGGCCGGGGTCTCATGGAAAAGGATGCCCTAAGGGCACGCACAGGGTGGGGTGGTAGTGTATCTTAGAACAGATGCCCTGGAAGGGACATGATGGCAGGCACCAGTGTGACCTCCCACAAAACACCTTTTTGCACTCTGTCCTTGCCTTCTTTCTCTGTTCTACCTTTCCCATGCCCCTACCGTTCTCCTTCTGCTTATTCTTTTCTTTCTTCCTCTGCCATGCCCTATAATGGTGCTTTTCTAACTGTGGGTTTTAATCCATTAGTAGGTAAAAATATCCGTTCAGTGGGTGTAGACCAGCCTTAAAAAAAAATGAAATTACACAATTCAAACTATTAAAGGGCATCACTCATGCTGAGGGTAATGTGTTTTTTCATTTAAATTTAATTATTCATTTTTTAATTTTAATGCCAGTGTAGTCGACATACAGCGCTTTATTAGTTTAAGGTGTACAATATAGTGATCCAACAGTTCCATACATTATTCAGTGCTCATCAAGACAAGCATACTCCTAATCTGAAGGTAATGCCTGATGTAAAACTTGTTTTAATAGGTGTATCTGTGTTTGTGAATACACTGTCAAGATGTAAACTTTGTATCTTAAGACATTAGGAAAACACTGCCCTAGAGTGGGGACCCCATCCCTTACCTGTGGAATTGCCAGCAAGAAGGCCACATGGACAGTCCCCAGCAGGGAGGTGCTACCCGGGTCCTGAAGCGCTGGGAAGATCCTTTCTCCTTCCAGGCTCCGGCAGATCCTTCCTGGAGGCAGGGAATGGCCCAGGTGGCCCTGAAATAATGCAGTCAACATGTGGCCAAGTGTGTGAGAGATCTTCCGTGCCAGTCTGAGCGTCCCTTTCCCCCCCGCCCAGGGCCCCCAGGAGGGAGAGGAAAGCAGGCACCAGTGCCTGGTCATCATTTTACCCCAGGTGCCACTTACCTGTGGAGCGGCTGGAACTGGCTGGTCTCCCACTTCCTGCGTTGTCCCCCAGCCCTGCCAGCCCCAGGCCCTGGGTGCTCCATGGCTGCCGGAGGCCTCAGAGCCCGGCCTCACCCCCGACCTCCCAGAGGGTGGCTCTGGGGTCCCCGGCCACTACCCCTAACCAACTCCCCCAATCCCCCATCACCGCTAGCCCGGCTTTGTCTGGGGGCACTGAGGCCACGGCCCCTGGAGACGCAGCCTTTCGTTCACGGCCCCTGGAGACGCGGCAGTGACAACGTTTGGGTGTGAAAGAGAACAAACAGCGAATCTGTTAGCCGTTGCTCCTCTGACTTTCTTCTTGGAATTTTAGGCCAACAAACACAACTAAGGAGAGCGCTGCGGTGCCCGCTGCCTTGCTCGGCCCTGCGGGGGACGCGACTAGTTTCCGGGCGAAAGCAGAGCGGGCGAGGGAAGGATGCCTGCGCACCCCCTCCCCCGAGAACTGACACTGGTTCTAGAACACCGCGGCTCCCCCGCTCGGCCGGGCCGCCCCACGCCGCCTCCATTCCGGGCCCGGCCTGCTGCGGACGCCGAGGGCCCGGCCCACCCTCCAGCGGGAAAGCAGCCAAGGGGCCGCCTCGGACCCTGCGGATCTGCAGCTGGGGGTTGGGGGTGGGGTGTGATAGGACCGCCTTCCAGAAGCCTGAGGAAGGGCCCACGGCCTGCCCGCGGAGGCCACCCTCCCGGCGAGGGCCGCTGAGAACCTGGGAGCTGCTCCACACGCTTCAGCGTTAGCCCTGGGGACTCGGCTCAGACGCCCGCGAACCTCCGGGCTGCCCCACACGCGCCTGCGCGAGCGCCGGGACTCGGTGCAGTAGCCTTCGGGCTGTTCAGGCGCCTGCGCGAGCTGCGGGGCTCCGTGCAGACACCCGCGAACCTCGGTGCTGATTCACACGCGCCTGCGCGGGCGCCGGGACTCGCTGCAGACGCCCGCGAATCTCGGGGCTGCTCCACACGCGCGCCTGCGCGAGCGCCGGACTCGATACTGACGCCCGCGGGGCCCGGCAGGAATCCGAGCCAACTTTGTGCACCAGCGTGTGCGCGGGGTCTCTACTGGAGTCCGGGCCAGTGCCTGGTGCTGCGCTGGTCCCTGATCGCGGAGGCCGTTTACTTTCAGGGAGGGTTTGGTCCATGTAGACTTACGTGTAGACAGAGATTTACGTGTAGACTTTTTAGTTTTAGAATTAATTTTAGAGTTATTTGCTTCTTCGTTTTAGCAGTTACTGTAATTTTCATTTATGTTGAGCTAGTTTTCCAGTTATTTAATTTTGTAGTTTTCAGTTTGTTTTCGAAGCTTGTTTCCAGTTATCTGCAGGTATTTTTGAATTAGCTTTTAGGATTATTTACTTAATATTTAGTTTTAGACTCAGTGTTTAGTTCTTCATAGTTTCTCTTTTCAGTTATTGTAATTGTGAGCTTTTTTAGTTTTTTCAGTGTGACTTTTTTTGGTAGTTTTTAGCTCTATATTTTTACATTTATTTAGTTTTTGAATTAGTTTTTACTTTTTTTGAATTATTTTCAGACCTATTTAATTTTTAGGTTTTTTTTTTTTCCTGAAATTTTTGTCATAAATTTTCACCTTATGTAGTTTTGAATTATCTTCGGAGCTATTGCCAATTGTTTTCTTTCCTTTTTTAATGAAAAAGCTTTTCTGTTCCTTATTTTTACTTGTTTAAAGTTTATTTATTTTAAAAATTGCTTGGGGCACCTGGGTGGCTCAGTCGGTTAGGTGTCCGACTTCGGCTCAGGTCATGATCTTGTGGTCCTGAGTTTGAGCCCTGCGTCGGGCTCTGTGCAGACAGCTCAGAGCCTGGAGCCTGTTTCAGATTCTCTCTCTCTCTCTCTCTCTCTCTCTCTCTCTCTCTCTGCCCCTCCCCTGCTCATGCTCTGTCTCTCTCTCTGTCTCAGAAATAAACGTATAAATAAATAAATAAATAAATAAATAAATAAATAAATATTGCTTAGTTTTGGAGGGGCTCCTGGGTGGTTCAGTCTGGTAAGCAGTTGACTCCTGATTTAGACTTAGGTCATGATGTCAGGGTTTGTGGGATTCAGCTGGCCTTGGGTTCTGCACTGACAGTGTGGACTCTACTTGGGATTCTCTCCTCTCTCTGTCCCTCCCCTGCTTGCGTGTGTCCATGTGCTCGCTCTCTCTCTCTCTCTCTCTCCTTCTCTCTCAAAATAAATAAACTTTACAAAATTGCTTAGTCTTAGATCTCTGTCAGGGGCCAATCACTGATGGAGACACCATACGGATTATAATGGAAAGAATTCAACATAAAGAATTGTTACTCAGCTAGCAGAGAACTAAAATAGAAAAAAAAATGTGATAATATGAGATCATGGAGATGTTAACCACAAGAAGCAGCTACCAGCCCACTGGCTGAGGGAGCAAAGGGGAAAGGTTGGAGGTGGCCCATGAGACAGGTGTCCCAGGAGGGGGAAGTTGGTTGAGAGCTGGATGCGAAACTCTGAAAGACCGGTGGGGGAGGGGGGGTGATGAGGATGGTTGTGGAAGTGTTGGGAAAATGGCAAAGGGTAGCTACTGGAACGAGCTGTTGCTCTCAGTGTGAAGAGCAGTTGCGGGGGAGGCTGGGAGGAAGTCAGGCACATGGGGGTCCCTCTCCCCTCCTCCCATCAGTCTGCCCTATTGGCCAAGCCTCATAGGGAGCAGCTGGCAAAGGAGGTGAGTGGCCCCGGGGCCACAAAGCAGAGATTAGAAGGGTGGGCTGAAAGCTGAGAAATCATGGCTAATAACCAGCACATTGAGCTCTGGAGTTACGTAGTTTTAGTTCTGAATTTAGTTAATTTTGGAATTGTTAGGGCTCCTTGGTTTTAACTTTTTACCTGGTGAATCTGGCTGAATCTTCAGTCCTCTGATTTGTTTCTGGAATGGAATGGGTCAACAAACACCTGAGGAGTGTCTCCCGTAAAACTAAAGAAAATCGCTTTAGAATCAAGAAAACAAAAATGAATGTCTCACTTTGTTCATAAAGAAGCCCTTTGCATGGCCAAAATGGGGCAGAAATTAAGAAAACAGACAGGAAGGGGTCCTTTGGCACAATTGTCCAGCAAACTGTTTCAGAGATTTAAATTTTTTTTTTCAACGTTTATTTATTTTTGGGACAGAGAGAGACAGAGCATGAACGGGGGAGGGGCAGAGAGAGAGGGAGACACAGAATCGGAAACAGGCTCCAGGCTCTGAGCCATCAACCCAGAGCCCGACGCAGGGCTTGAACTCACGGACCGAGAGATCGTGACCTGGCTGAAGTCGGACGCTTAACCGACTGTGCCACCCAGGTGCCCCTGTTTCAGAGATTTATACTGTGTTATGGGGCCACATTCTCCTAGCCCCTTCCCTAATGACAACATAGCTCTATTCTTAGATACAGAGTATATTTCAAAAATTTTCAGAAAGTTACTGTCTGTGGTTGCCCTGTGGAGAGCAGGATCGAGGTTTTCCCCCCACCCCCTGCAAAAAAAAAAAAAAAAAAAAAAAAAAAAAATGGCTCTGATGTCCAGGCTGGTGATGATGCCACACAGGAAAAGGTTTATTACTCAAATGATAAGCCTTCGTGGGCAGAGCAGAGGCAAATATCCAAGCTAGTCTGAAATGACTTGAGTGAAGGGAGAAGTGAGTGGCTTTAGTTTTATTTACTTATTTAACTGTATTTTTAGACAGTGTGTGAGCAGGGGAGAGGGGCAGAGGGAGAGAAAGAATCTCAAGCAGGCTCCACTCTCAGTGTGGAGCCTGACATGGGGCTCGATCCCATGATGGGATCATGACCTGAGCCAAAATCAAGAGTTGGATGTTCAACTGACTGAGCCAGCCAGGTGTCCCACAGCTTTGATTTTTACTGTGGTTGGGGTGGGGTGGGGCCAAGAGAAAGGTTACCAGGCACAGGCTGGGTTTTGTGTGGTTTGAACGTCCCTTCTGGTACCAAGGGAGGGGATGTACACACTTTATCAGCTTGCTCAGATGTGGAACAAAAGGGAAAGAGAAAGGTGGAGTTTGAAAGTTGTCAGTAGTCAAACATTAAAAATGGAGCCAGACTCTCTCTCTGTTAAGGTTAAGCTATGTTGTGGGGCTACCTTATCCTTGTCCATTCCCTGTCCAAATGACAAAATCTCTTTCTTGGGAGACAGAGTATGTTTCAAAATTGGTAGACTACAATGATTTTTATCTGCACAACAAAATAAAGATCTTTCCAAATCCACAGGGAGTCTTATTTCCTTCTCCCTGCATTGTCTTCCAACCCCCATTGTTCCATATGGACCATAAGAACATTTCTTTATTTATGTATGTATTTGTTCATTTCAATCAACACCTATTTCCTGAGCACCCCTGTCCTCAAGAAGGTGTTGGCATCAGAAGAGACCACGGAGGCGTGAAGGTGAGTGAGAAACTCTCAGTGCAGTTGAGGGAGACAGATGTGGAAACAGATCATCACAACACAGTGTGACAAATACTATGGGGCACGGAACCCTGCCACTGACTTCCTGATGTAGTCAGGGATGGGCTGACATCTGAGCTGGTCTCCTGGAGCAAGCGTTTTCTCCAGGTGGAGAAGGAGAAGGATATCCTGGTCATGCATAGGCACGGAGGCACGGAGGAGGGATGCATGGCAGAGAGAATGCATTGACAGAGGCCACTGGGCCACAGGGTTCAGAAAGTCCCTGGTGCTTGACAGGTAGGACCTCATTTGGTCTTCACAGCCAGTCTGCAAGAGAGTAGGGAGTGACATCAGGAGTCAGTGCTCTTCCTGATCTCAGGGTTCCAACCACAGCTTACAAGATCCTCTGACTTGTCATTCCTGGAATTCTTCATCTCATTCCTGGCTTTATCCTTGGTCCATTCACTCCTTCCCACTCACTCTTGGAGGTGAGTGCCTCCCTCTTCTATCTTTTGATTTCTGCTTCTTAAACATCCGTGGGGAGGGAGGAGGGTTGAGGCCAGCCAGCTGTGAAGCGCAGGTGACACCAGCTGCAGAGGAGGCAGAGCAGAGCAGAGCCCCCGTGGGGTCTCTTAGGGGAGTTCTGCAGACCAGCACCGTGGGAACTGAGCTCTTGTCGAACCAATCGTAGCCTGTAACTGCATTCAGCACCCCTTGAAAGTTTGTGGGGATGCCTTCCCAAAATGGGGAACCTGCTTCAGATCCAGCCCAAGCTTGTGAATCAATAGAGAACTTTTAAGCACACAGAGCCCTTTGCTGCATTAACAGCACTGGACATGTCTAACAGGTCAAAAGAAAGTATAGTTCTTCATGATCTATGATGGCGTATTTTCACACTTTTTATAGAACACATTCATTCAGTCAGTCTTGAATATGTTTCTCAGCATACTTCTCTACTTTGCTGTCTCCGGTTGTCTTACCCATCACCATATCCGTTTATCAGTGAGAACATGTAAGTGCTGGGGCTGGATGGAAGAATCTTCTGGATCCTGACTACTAGAATAGTCAGAAAACGCATCACCTGGATCCTCTTAAACACATTGACCGTTGACGAGCCCACTGCAGAGACAGCCTGAAGCTCTCCTAATCCTTTGGGCCCCGATCGTTTTCTGTATCTACAAAATCAGCCACCCTCGCTGGTGCTGGCAGAGGTCAAAATGCCCAGACCTCCCAGGCCTCACGTGAGGAGCCTCTCCACAAATCCTGCATCACAGGTGGGCGACAGAGGAGCCATTTCAGCACTGGACATCATTGCTGATGCTTCTGGAGGGCCTGGCCTTCCAATCTGGACATCACATTTTCTTCTCTGTGGTGGTAGTCACTCAGGAAATAGTTGCTGAATGACTTGTGATTGAAGTACATTTTTAAGACCTTTTAAAAGACACAAAAAAGGATGACTCTTCTCTGGGTAACATTTGTGTCACCTTTCCATTTGTTTAGATGAGAAAGAATACAGCACAATGAGATAAAAACAAGCAAGCAAACAAACAAACAAACAAACAAAAACCCTCCTGAACCTTTTGGAAGAATTATTCTGGATGGTTTTGTAATATTGCCTGTTGTCCCCTAGAGATAACATGCTCTGACTGAAGTGGGTGGACTAAAGGCAGCCTTGATTCTGTGAAATTTGGTGGTGTTCTGAATGCACACTAAACACTTTGCTGTGCATTATGCAATATTTAGGGCAAATAGAAATCATCGAAATCAGCATCTTTCAAATGTGTTTTTCAGAACCAGTAAGAGAATGCAAGACGTCAGCCATTTTCTCCCTCAAGTTGCAATAGAGGAGCAAAGAAAGCATGTAGCCAGGTTCAGACACTCCCTATAGGAAGGGAACCTGCATACTTTTATTCCCCTTTATTTCCCAAACTATTTGACTGCGGTACTATTGTCTTTATGGAATACCACATGCCACATGGGTTAGTAAGCGGCTGCAAAAGAGCTCCACCAATACAGTGAGGCAAACGATGAGTTAATTTCTGTCTCATGGAATAGTCCAGGACAGGGAGGAAGCCTGTTCTTCTCCACAGTCCCTCAGGGTTACCAGGCTTCTTCCGTGTGAGTTTCCCATCATCCCCTACAACATCATTTTTTGTCTGTATGGTCAAAACTGGGTCACAGGCCTACAGTTAATAATAGGTGTTGTATACTTGGAAGTTGCTGAGAATGGATCTTAAGCATTCTCATCAACCCCCCCATGCCCCAAAGAAGGAAGGAAAGAAAGAAAGAAGGAAAGAAAGACAAAAAGAAAGGAAGAAAGAAAGAAAGAAAGAAAGAAAGAAAGAAAGAAAGAAGTTACCTGTGTCAGGTAATGGAGGTATTAATTAATTTGATTTATTTATGTATTTATTATTTATTTATTTATTTATGTATTTATTTATTAAATGTTTGTTTTTTAGAGAGAGATTGGGAGGAGCAGAGAAAGAGGGAGGCAGAGAATCCCAGTCAGGCTCCGCACTGTCAACGCAGAGCCTGATGCGGGGCTTGAATTCACCAACCGTGAGATCATGACCTGAGCCGAAATTAAACGTTGGACGCTCAACTGGCTGAGCCACCTGGGCGCCCAACACGCTTTGAATATATACAATTACATTTGTCAGTCACTTCTCAGTAAGCTCGGAATAGAAAGGAAACATGTAGTTCTGTGACAAAAACCAATCCTCAAACCCTCCCCTCAAAAAACCGGGTCACAGGCATTGCAGTGCATAAGTAGAGAAGAAATTGAATCATCACATATGCAACACTTTAAGACTCAGCCTAGAAGTAGGCACACATCACTTTCTCTCCTATTCTCTAGGTGAATATGAGACTATGGTAACTTATGTCATGTGGTAACTCCTAGCTTCACGGAGGGGTAGGAATTAGAGTTCCTGATGATGAAGACCCTTTCTATGGCTACCAGTCCTTTAATATGTATCATGGTCCCCCAACCAGCCTGCAGGAAAACATGCTCTATGATGTAGGTTTTCTACTCTTGGTCCACAATTCTCGTTGCCAGATCAGCATTTCTGTATGCCAGGCTTCATGTTAGAGTACAGTGGTGGAGAGTTTTATAAAATGGTCTCCTAGGGGCACCTGCGTGGTTCAGTGGGTTAGGCATCCGACTCTTGATATCAGCTCAGGTCATGATCTTGCAGCCGTGAGATTGAGCCTCGCCTTGGGCTCTGCACTGGGTGTGGAGCCTGCTTGGGATTCTCTCTCCCCCTTTCTCTCTACCCCTCTCCTTCTCATGCTCTCTCTCTCTCTCTCAAACAAAACAAAACAAAACAAAACAAAACCTAAAGAGTGAAGCTAAACAGGAAGCAAAAAATTTTTGCGTAACCTATTTTGTAAAGGCAAAAGATAAATATATTTTAAAAAATATATAACAAAGGACTCATTTCCTTGGTATACAAACAACGTTTAAAAATTAATTAAAATGGGGGCGGGGCGCCTGGGTGGCGCAGTCGGTTAAGCGTCCGACTTCAGCCAGGTCACGATCTCGCGGTCCGTGAGTTCGAGCCCCGCGTCAGGCTCTGGGCTGATGGCTCAGAGCCTGGAGCCTGTTTCCGATTCTGTGTCTCCCTCTCTCTCTGCCCCTCCCCCGTTCATGCTCTGTCTCTCTCTGTCCCAAAAATAAATAAACGTTGAAAAAAAATTAATAAAAATAACTCAATAGGAAAAATGGACAAAGGAAATAAACACACGAATAGAACACAACACCCAGGAAAAGAAATACAAATAACCCATAAATATATAAAAATATATCCTCACACAGAATCAAAGAGATACAAATTAAAACGAGATACTTTAAAAAAACCTATTAGAATGTCAAATATTTACGTGTTTGACAGTATCTGATATCGGTGAGGGTATAAGGAAACAGGTACTCTTACACCATGTTGGGAGTAGAAATCGCTATGGAATTCTTGTAAGTCAATTTACAACAACTTTCAGAAGTTAAGATGTGCATACATCTTGATCCTGAAATTCCACTTATCGTAAGTGTTTACTCACACAAATGAACAAAGATATACAGGCACAGGGATACTCAAGATTTTATGGACAGGTATTTTGGGGGGATGAATGCACAGGAGTGGGACGGCTATTTAATATTTTAAGAAACTGCTAAACTATTTTCCAGAGTGGCTACACCATTTTCCATTTCTACTGGCAGATTATGAGTGATCTATTTTCATCATTTCCTTTTCCAAATTTAGTATTCTCACCATTTTACGATCTTTAAAAAAATGTGACCTTTATTTTTCACACCTTAAAATTTTGTTTTTAATTTTTTTAATGTTTATTTATTTTTGACAGACAGAGACAGAGCACGAGTGGGGAGGGGAAGAGAGAGAGGGAGACGCAGAATCCAAATCCAGGCTCTGAGCTGTCCGCACAGAACACCATGTAGGGCTTGAACTCACAAACTGCAAAATCATGACCTGAGCCGAAGTTGAACACTTGACCCAGGTGCTCCTATTTTCCCCACCTTTAAACAAATTATCCACAGTCCATAGTTTATATTAGAGTTCACTCTTTGTGCCATACATTCTATGGGTTTTGACAAATGCATAATATCTACCCTCCATTATAGTATTTCTTACCATTTTAAATTTTAGCCATCCTAGTTGGTGCATAGTGATATCTCATTGGTGGTTTTAATTTGCTTTTCCCTAGTGGCTAATAATGTTGAACATCTTTACATGTGCTTATTTGCTATCCATATATCTTACTTTATGAAATGCTTTTCATGTCTGTTGACCATTTTCTAACTGGATTTTTTTTCTCTTTAATTTTAAGAGTTCTTTATGCAATCTAGATACAAATCCTTTGTCAGATCTATGGTTTGCAAATATTTTCTCCCAGTCTGTAGCTTGCTTTTTTATCCTCTGAACAGGGTCTTTCACAGAGCAAAATTTTTATTTTACTTATTTTTATTTTTTACTTTCACTTTTTTACATTTTTTACTTTTTAAAGTTTATTTATTTATTTTGAGAGACAGAAGAGAGAGAGAAAGCAAGTGGGGGAGGGGCTGAGAGAAGGAGAGAGAAAGAGAATCCCAAGCAGACCCTGCACTGTCTGCACAGAGTCAGATGTCGGGCTTATACCCACAAAACACAAGATCATGATCTGAGCGAAAATCCAGAATCGGATGCTTAACCAACTGAGTCACCCAGGCTCCCTGCAAAAGTTTTAATTTTGCTGGAATCTCAGTTATCAGTGTTTCCTTGATGGATCATGCCTTTGGTATTATACATAAAAACTTTCCCTAGCTCTACTTCCCTGTATTAGTTTCCTAGGGTCGCCAAAACAAATCACCACAAACTTGGTGATTTAAAGAAGAGTAAACTATTTTCACCCCCTACTATGGCCGAATATTCACTAATTATTTTTTCTGTATGCCATTTCCTGTCACCTCTCTAAATATAACAATTATTCTTAAGTCCGCTCCCCCACCTTTTTTGGCTATTAGCTTTGTTTCCTTGGGTGTAAATTCTTCTATTTGTTGAAGTTGTGGCCTATGTCAGATTATGTGTGTTGGTACTCAGCCCTATATCTATTTTTCTATATTCCCTTTCACTCCTCAAGCCGGGTGTCTGAAAGGACATATCCCAGACTCCCTTGCCAGATGAGCTCCTGTTAGGTTCTGTGAAGGAGAGACAGCTGTGTAAGATTGAAAGGAGCAAAACAGAGAAGCTTTGTGTTTCTGGTGGTGCCCCCGGTGGTGTCAGTGGCCCTAGCTGCTCTTCACTGCTGTGGGGGAGCCTCTAGGAGTACAGTGACTGTAGGCTTACAGGCTATGGCCCAGGGGCAGGGGCCGCTTCCTGATCTCTGGGCAACACCCTCTCCTTTCCTTTGCTTCTCCAGCAGTTCCAAAATGATTGTGGAAAATTCTTGGACTCAAACAGTACTTTGGTATCAGGAGGGGCCCCAGGACACAGGTTCTCAAAGCTATAAATCTAGGGTTGCTTATCTGGCCTTTTTGCCAATGGAAGTGCATTACTGTTAGTCCAAAGCATGAGTGGGAAAATGGGTGCTTAAATTAGTATCTGAAGTTGCACTTGGATGAAGTGCAGTTAGAGCCAGACTTTTTCCTTTTATAGCCAAGAATTTTTTCCTTTCTTGCCACTTATAGGTATTTGGGGAAGGAGCAGAAGGCTGCAGGGTATGCTGTCTGCTGCCTTGCTCCAGTGTTCTGGATTATTTTTCAAAACATAGTAATTATGCTTAATTATGTCGATTAAGATTATTTTTTGAAATCACAATTAAGCGAAAAATATATGGCAATATTTAGCCATACTTACAGGAAACTTAGTCATGCAGCCTGCTGTTTTAATATTGCAATTCACAAGCTGACAGGGGATTGAACTGTAGCCATCATCACTACCTAGAGTGAAATGATCACATTAATGTGATCATTTCCTCTAGGGTGTGACAGTTCCGTCCTGGGAAAGAAGGCTAGCCTCAAGGCACTCCTGGCTGAATGCTCTTCAGTTACAGTCTCTGAGCCCCTATGCCACAGAATTGCCTCTTTCCACATGGTGACCTTTGTAGTGGATGGCAGATTTCTCTGAGGTCTCAAAATGACAGGCTTTCACAATGTCACTGGCTGACAGCCAGACCCAGTGCAGTCCTGCTGTGCTTTTGGGGCTAAAGTCATTCCACCTTGTGCAACAGTTAAAGCCTGCTGTAAACAGCCGCATTCCCAGAAAGCCAGGAGAAAATGGTGTTTTTTTGGGGGGGGGGCGGGGGCAACCTGAAAGCTACACTAAAGTACAAGAGTAAATCTTAGGATTTCATAGTCCATCAGGAAAAATGAGGGACATGAGGTATTAGAAAGCATACGAGTTTTGTAGTCAGACTGATCTGGCTCAAATCTTAGATCTGTGCCTTGGCCAAGTCACTTTATCTCGAAGAACTCCAGATGCTTTATTTGTAAAATATGAGACAGCCGTAGCTATCTCCCGGGAAGATTAAATATGATCACTTCCCTATTCATTTATTCAACATTTTTTATTGCCTACCTTGTACCAGATCATATTCTAGGGGCCAGGGGAGACCACACTGAAAAGGCAAAGCTCCTGTTCTCATGAGGTTCCTCCTGTAGTGAGGAGAGACAGATAGTAACACAAACCAAAAGTGATGTAATTGAGAGTAGCTACCGTTTCTGTTTTCTCTTTGGTCCAACCTACCTGGCAAACTCTATTAAACCTTGTTTTCCCTGGCCCCTTATCTAAGCCAGTGGGCCCTTGGAAAGGGACTCATGACTCCAATCTCAATGGCCTAATGTGACTTTTTTTAAAAATGTTTATCTTGAGAGAGACAGAAAGAGAGTGCATGTGCTTGCATGCACAAGCTGGGGAGGGGCAGAGAGAGAGAGAGAGAGAGAGAGAGAGAGAGAGAGGGAGAGAGAGAATCTCAAGCAGGCTCTGTGCTGACAACAAGGAGCCCGACGTGGGGCTTGACCCCATGACTGTGAGATCATGACCTGAGTCAGAATGGAGTCAGATGCTTAACCACCCAGATGCCTCATCATGTGACTTCTCTAGAAAATTTGCATACTAGCAGGAGGCCTTAGGTCAGACTTTTACTTCACTTTGCTGTGGACTTTTAGGCTCTGTGTGGCCAGCAGAGGTGGTGTTTGGGGACAGGCAGACACTTGCCTACCTCTGCCTGAGAACATTCTGTTTCTGAATGTCTTGTAGAAGTTGCTGCTGGGATCCTGAGTCCTAGCTGGGGTCGTGATTTAATGCCTGAGAATTCATGGTTTGTAGGGGCCAGCTCTGATCCTGCATTTAAAAACAAAACATGGGTTTGCCAAGAAAGAGTCTAACGTGATGAATGTTGCCATTTCAAACCTAAGCCTTCTAGCAACACCTATGTAGGTGGCAACCTCTGGTCTTCCAGGCCAATCCCATCCCAGAGCGGGGTTCACCAATAGGTAGATTAAGCAATATGCCTAAGGCACTGGCAAAGTGAGGACTCACATACCCATAAAAAGTTAGTTTTCAAAACGTTATCTGGAATTTTGGAACCAGAAAATCTTGAAAGACATTCTAATATTAGGTCTTATGTAAGTTCTCTGTTGTGTTGAATTTGAATAGGGTTGGGGGCTCCATAGTCTTTTGGAATGCAAGGTCTCTAAAGATCTTAATCTGGCCCTGCCACCCACTGCTTCAGAAACTTCCCTTTACTTCAGTTCTCAGAATGAACACACAAAGTCTTCCCCACATCTGAGGTCCAGGCCAGAGAGTGGAGGACATGTTCTATGTCTTACTTTATTGCAGCATTCTCCCTTCTGAAGTGGTGTGTCTGAACCACAAAATGTCACACTTCATAATGCACAGTGAGCAGGAGTGTGGTGGTGGTAATCGGGGTCCCTGACTTATTAGGGCAAAGCTATGGGGAGAGGGAGGTCCCCTGGACCACCGGGCAATTCATTTTACAAGAGGAAGTTTCTGCCACAGATGGAGAGATAGCTTGTAGCTTGCTTTCCTTTCCTTTCTCCGGTCTTGACCCTTGTCCCATCTTCTACTGCTATTGTAGGAAGCCAAAAAAAAAAAAAAAAAAAAAAAAAAAGGAGCCAAGACCTGAGAATGTGAATGTTGTGACTGTGGATCCACTTGGCTTCCCAAGCCCAAGGGGGGTTCCCAGAGTGGAGACCTGAGGCAGCTGCCAGGGGCAAGGTGCCCTCCCACTGGCCTCTGGCCCTTACAGGGTTAGCCAATGGGAAGAGACAACTGTGGGGTGGGGACTGCCTGCCCCCATGAGTACCAGGCTGCAGAGGCTGGACCATCTCCTCACTTCCATCCTGACTGCAGTCTGTGGGTCTGATTCTACACCTGAGGGTAAGATCAAGTTGATCACAGTTCCAGGCCGGGGCTGGGGATGGCTGCCTTGCAATGGAGCCTCTGGCTGGGGTATGCCCAGGCTCTCTCGTACAGGCAAAACTCTGGTGAGGGCAGCACTGGTGGAGGCAGACAGACCTTGGGCTTCTTTCTTGATTCTCCCACAGCTCCAAGAGTAAAGGAGCTGTTCCTCTGGTGAAAATCTTGAATTTTGCCCAATTCACTCTGTGGCAAGATGCCTACCCAGAGAAAAGGTTGGGATCCGTGAGGAAGGAGGGATGGTCCGGTGATAGAGTTCAATTAAATAAGAAGAGAAGGAAATAAAGCACTCCTCAGCTTGACCAGGTAGGCAAGGAAAGGCAGCTCGGGGATAGCCTGAGCTCTGACCTCAGGTTGAGTCTGGAACCCAGCTCTGCTACTGACTCTTCTCAGCAAATATTGATTGAGAAAGTTCTATAGGCCAGACATTGGGTAGACTTGCAAAGATGAGTGAGGCATAATCATTGTCTGGATTTGAGGGAATCTGTAAGTATGGGGATGTGGGGATTTCTCACAGGACGATTGAGACATTCAAATGAAGTAATGCAAGCTTGGCATATACTGAAAACTTAGGAAAATCTTATTTTTAGAAGACATTTTCTGGCCGAAACCAATGGGTCTGCCTGGCCTTTGCCACGCCCAATCCTGCTCGCCCCAGCAAGTGCTGTGCCTGAGGCATCTGGTTGTTTTCAGTGTAGGAGGCACACGTCGGAGCAGGAAGGATTTTAGAGATCAGGCCATCCCTCTTGTGTCAGTGGATGTGGATCCCTGGTCTGGAGAGGTTCTGGTTTTCAGACCAGTCCTCACAGGGAATGCAGCCACCTCACTCCTGGTGACTCCCTCCATTAGGGGTAAGGCCAGCTCCTCCAGACAAGGTAGTGGAGCAGGGGAGCCCTTTATGCTGGTAGAACATGCCCGAAGGAGCATGAAGGTGTCAGCTTTGCTCTTGAAGCAGAGAAATAGAAATGGAGCCCTGCAGCTCAATTGGCAGTCCTTGTTGCCTTCCTCCCTTAACTCTTGAGGAGTTGTAGAGAGTGACACAGGACTTGCTTCTTGTCCTTTCTAAGGTGGCTGCAGGGACAGACGTTCCACCTACTCCTTGTCAAGCCAAGAGATTAGTGGCCCGACTTGGCTGAAGTCAGAAGGTAGAAGCTTTGGAGAGCAGACATTTTCAGTCAGGATTTTTTTCATGTGGAGAGCGACTGATTCTAAAAATGCATTGGAGGGATGTTCGGCTTTACTCGTTCTTGAGAATATGTGTGCGCGCGTGCGTGCGCGCGCTGCGCGCGCGCGCGCGCGTGTGTTGGGCATAGGAATGCTGACAGCTCTCCTAGGGTTGAGTGAAAGCTTTCAGGTAAGGGGTGCCTTGGTGGCTCAGTCAGCTAAGCATCTGACTTTGGCTCAGGTCATGGTCTCATCGTTTGTGAATTCAGGCTCCTCATTGAGCTGTCTCCTGTCAGCACAGAACTCGCTTCAGATTCTCTGTCCCCCTCTCTGACCCTCCCCTTCTTTCTATCTCTTAGAAATAAATAAAAAAAATTTTAAAAGGATAAGATTCTCTCTCTCTCCTTCTCATACTCTCAAATAAAAGAAAAAAAAAAAAGAAAAAAGAAAGAAAGCTTTCAGGTAATCCTCCTGGGAGCTAGACCAAACTGAGTTGATTCCTGATTCTGTCATTCATCATTAGGTTGTACCATGTGAAATGGTACTCCCAATATTCTACCACTTTAACCTTTAAAAATGGCGAATGCATATAACCCACAAGAGTTGTATGATTTTTTTTCCTCCCCAGCCGCCCCGCCCTGTATACTAAGAATTGCGTGATCTTAAGCCAACATCTTGGTCTCTCCAAGTCTCAGATTCTTCTCTATAGTAGAATCAAGAGCAGGGCCGTGGGGAAGGTTACAAGAAATCAAGTTTGAAAGTGTCTTATGTAATTTCTACTCCAAAGTATCCTTGACCAATTTCAAAGTGTTCTCACGTCCCTCCTCTTACCTGATCGCGTTCAGTAGATTCTGAAGCTGAGTCTGAGAGGCTTTTTAGAGGCAGTGTAATGTGATGGGAAGCTTACTGGTTTGGAAGTCAGAACAGGAATCTCTCAGGGGTCATGTCCTTAATGTCTCAATTTCCCCATCTCTAAAGTTGGGATTATTTTCCTTACCTCATGGAGTTCTTGAAAAAATTAAAATAAGTAATAAATAAAATAATGTGTGGAAGCTGCTAGTGTGGGAGCTGGCCTCTACGAGGATCTAATAAGTGCCTTCTCCTTAACCTCCTGTTTGTAGAAGCAGGGCAGGGGTGAGATTATTTCTGGGGTTCATTTGGCTCTCAGGGACTGAGTGATCTGTGCTTTAATGCCCTTTCCTGCTGCAAGGGTTGGCACAGATTTGCTGACCTTCCCCCCCCCCCCCCCACCATACTGCTCTGTTTCCTGCCAGCCCTAAAGGAGACTCTGTCCTGTATTTCGTAGGATTCTGCTGTCATTACTGAAATTCCAGCAGGTCAAAGTGGAATTTCTTATATATTAAACAATTTTTTTTAACATGTATTCACCTTTAAGAGTGAGAGAGACAGAGTGTGAGCAGGGGAGAGGCAGAGAGAGAGGGAGACACAGAATCTGAAGCAGGCTCCAGGCTCTGAGCTGTCAGCACAGAGCTCTATGCAAGGCTTGAACTCACAGATCGTGAGATCATGACCTGAGTTGAAATCAGACGCTTAACTGACTGAGTCACCCAGGTGTCCTGGAATTTCTTATACATTTTAGCATTGAAGGGGCGCCTGGGTGGCGCAGTCGGTTAAGCGTCTGTCTTCAGCCAGGTCACGATCTCGCAGTGCGTGGGTTCGAGCCCCGCGTCAGGCTCTGGGCTGATGGCTCAGAGCCTGGAGCCTGTTTCCGATTCTGTGTCTCCCTCTCTCTCTACCCCTCCCCCGTTCATGCTCTGTCTCTCTCTGTCCCAAAAATAAATAAACGTTGAAAAAAAAAATTAAAAAAAAAAATTTTAGCATTGAAAATGAGAGATCATAATATGGCCCTTTAGGATCCAGAGAACATCATGGCCATCCCTCATATAATTCTTTTTTTTTAAATTTAATTTTATTATTATTATTTTTTGATATTAAATTTATTGTCAAATTGGTTTCCATACAACACCCAGTGCTCATCCCAACAGGTCCCCTCCTCAATGTCCATCACCCACCTTCCCCTCCCTCCCACCCCCCATCAACCCTCAGTTTATTCTCAGGTTTTTTTTTATTAATTTTTTTTTAACGTTTATTTATTTTTGAGACAGAGAGAGACAGAGCATGAACGGGGGAGGGGCAGAGAGAGAGAGGGAGACACAGAATCTGAAGCAGGCTCCAGGCTCTGAGCCATCAGCCCAGAGCCGGACGCGGGGCTCGAACCCACAGACCGCGAGATCGTGACCTGAGCTGAAGTCGGACGCTTAACCGACTGAGCCACCCAGGCGCCCCTATTCTCAGTTTTTAAGAGTCTCTTATGGTTTCATATAATTCTAAGAATGAATGGATCCATGCCTATACACGGTGTACCATGAGAGCCAGTGCAGTAGAAAGAACTCGGCCTTTGGATTTTAAAGTGCACCTCCACACTCTTCCTTGTTATGCATGGGCAGAAGTTATTAATCCTCTCTGGTCCTGGGATTTGTCATGTGGGAACTGAGTCCTACTTCCTGGAGTAGTAGGGCTGAAATAAGATTAAAGGGCAGGTGGATGTACAGTGGTCCAATACAGGTGGTCCATAAATATTTGTTAGTTTCCCTTCTCTTGACTTATATGTGTGGAAGTTTATAAAATGCTTCAGACTTTTAATCAACTGGTTCTCACAATAAGATTGTGAAATAGGTTGCATAAGGATTAATATCATTAATAATCATTAATAATATCATTAATAATTTGGAGGCAAAGAACATGAGATTTGGGGGTGGGGTGGAGATAAGTAAGTCACCCAGCGAGTTAACAGTGGAGCTTAGACGAGAAGCCAGGGCACTTGCATCATAACCTGGAGGGCTTTTCATTCTATTTTTTCTTATGTCCCCCATCCCATGGAGTGGAATATGAAAAGGCAGATGTGTAATCCTGATGCTTTTTTTTTTGCCTCCTGTGAACTATGCCTAAGACTCTATTTTTGGGCTTTGGAAGACCAGAATTTGATTTCTAGCTCCTCCTCGTTTAAGAGCTCTAGGCTCTTGGATGAGTCACTTAACTTTCCTGAATCCGCTTCCCTCATCTCTAAAATGGGTACAGTCATAGCTAACATTTATTAAACACTGACATGTGCCATGCCCTGTTCTAAGTACATTATATGGATTACGCCTCTTAATCCTCCAACAAATACATGACTGAAACACATTATAGGTAAGAACAAATTATTCCCACCCGAGCACCAAGATCATAGAGCATGTGATGTCCTTCTCTTTCACACCATCTCTCAAAATGGTTGTGAAGATTACATGAGACATTTTAGGCAAGAACTTTACAAATGGAGTTCTACAGAAACAGAATTATAAGTGTAGCTTGGGAGTTAGCTTCATGATCCATGTAAGAGTTGTCTCTGCAGGCACCATTGAGTCTTAGATTACAGTTTCGTTTAATAGTGTTCTCCGCTGTAGAAATAGAAATCTCTCAAAATCAAAGGGTAACAATTGCCATATCTAAGCAAAGAACACAGATAATTTTGGAATACATTTTTTTAAGAGACACTTCTGCACTGGCCTTCAATTGTTATCAATTGCCGCCTTTTCCACTCAGAACTAGGTTAGAAGACAACTTTCTTCTGCAACCAGAATCTGTTCTTAGAATGACAAAATTCCTAGAATCGTGTACCCATCTTCACCCCAACCCCCCTTTTTAAATTATTTTTAATGTTTATTTATTATTGAGAGACAGAGCATGAGCATGGGAGGGGCAGAGAGAGGAGGAGACGCAGAATCCAAAGCAGGCTCCAGGCTCTGAGCTGTCAGCACAGAGCCCGACGCGGGGCTCGAACTCACAAACCGCGAGATCATGACCTCAGTTGAAGTCGGAGGCCCAACCAACTGAGCCACCCAGGTGCCCCACTCCACCCCTTTTTTCAGTACCTCCTCCACCCCATGCCACTGTCATGGAACCCAGACTGATTGTCCCTGTTAGTGGAAAAATCTGTCCATAACACCAAAGTGTTGAAGGCTGAAAGCCTTCTCTAAGGCTGGGAGAATAGAATCTTGATTTTTCAAAGAGGAGGAGGAACCAGAGAACCCAGAGACCTTCTTACATCACACTCCCCCCAACAGTTTGGAGACAGCCCCCAATCTCCTTTTATCTTTGGGTCTTTCCATAGCTGCCCCCACCAGTTCTTGCATTCTGGATTCTCTCTTCCCATCTCCCTGTGGAAAAGGACACAGCCTCATAGATTCTGCCCTCCTCATTTCTGGAGAAAGCAAGCACAGAACCTCTCAGAGGTCTTCTTGGGACTTGTAATGCTAAGCCCAGAAGGAGAAAGAATGAAGGTGACAAATAGTGAGAAATTTCAAATGTATATGAAGTCTTCAAAGCCTCAGAACAAGCATTCTTCCTAAACACAAAAGGGGCTTGGCTGGCCTCTCCTCCTTGGCTTCTAATCTCACTCACCTTTCTTCTTATTGTGGGGCAAGCCAAGCCCATGCTGTGTCTCATTTTATTTCCAGGAGCTATGGACTACGCCCTCCTGAGCCCTTGAAATCAGTAGAGGGCGACAACGGTACATGCAGATGGAAAGAGTGAGCCTTGGCTAGAGATTCACCACCACTGCGGAGGGGACAGAGTCTGTCCAGTCCTTTCTGTCTCAGCTGCTGTGTTTCTTCAGTTTTTACCCCTCCATCAGTCTACCTCATTCTCAATTCTCACATTATTTATAAGATCATATTTGTTCTTTGCTAAATGATCTATCAGCTCAATAGAGAGGGAAAAGATGAACTGAAAGTGTCTTTAAACAGCCAGTCTTCAAATAGGGAGAAATCATTTGAGTATTTTAGATCACAGCTTACACCAAAACAAAATATCAAAGATGAATTAAAGAGTGAAATTTAAAATATATCAAACACCAGAGGATAAAAAAATAGAATATTTACCAAAACATAGAATGGCTGAGAACTGTTTAAGACTTAGAGGCAAAGAAAAATATCAGCAGAGTTGACTCTAAAAGCTAAGACTTCTGCCACTTAAAAATCAGGATAAACAGAAGAATAATCTACAGAATAATCACTTAAGAAAATAGTCATGGCATATATGATAAAGTGTTGGCGTGAAGAGCTCACACAAATTGATTCAAAAGCACATGGGGCGCCTGGGTGACTCAGTCGGTTGTGTGTCTGACTTTGACTCAGGTCATGGTCTCGTGGTTTGTGAGTTCGAGCCCCGCGTCAGGCTCTGCGCTGACAGCTTGGAGCCTGGAGCCTGCTTCGGATTCTGTGTCTCCCTCTCTGTCTGCCCCTCTCCTGCTCACTCTCTGTCTCTCTCTCTCTGTCTCTCTCTCTCAAAAATAAATAAACATTAAAAAAAAATTTTTTTTAAAGCACATTGTGTCCCTAGTAAATTAAGTGACAAAAACCACTAACAGATTGTATAATGAATGAGGAAATTAAATTGGGATAGGAAATTAAGTTAGAAAACAGGACTTTGATAAAATGTACAACTCACTAATGATCGAAGTAGCCAGGTACCATTTCTTTTGTTCCCTAAACTAACAACAACAAAAATAGGTTTTTAAAAATTTTGCTGGTGAGAGTAGTTAATAGGCTCTCTTATACACACACTAACACACGACCTAGTAACAGTATAACAAACTGCAATTTGGAAATATGCATCAAGAGCCTTAAAAATGTTCATACCTTTTGGTCTGCTAATATTACTTCTGAGAATATGTCATGACAGAATATGAGATGCGGATAAGCTCCATGACCAAGGATATTAGTTAGGGATTTTAAAATAATACTTTAAAATGGAAGTAAGCTAAAAGTTGAACACAATAGAAATGGTTCCGTATACTTGGCTATATCCACTTGAGGAAGGAGCACATACACCGTTAAAATGATGATTATGTGAACTAGAAAATAACAAGGCAAAAATTGGGAATGAATTTCTGCGCAAAGTACCTTTTTCATTATGTTTAAAAATAAACAGAGAAAGTCTTGGGACTGGGGATTCTTTTGTTTTCTGTGGTTTCCAAGATGTTTATGTTATTAGTTTTAGTGAATACATGTGTGTGTCTATATCTACACCTACATCCATATCTCTCTCTCTCTCTATCTATGAAAAATGAATATATATGAATGAATGATGGGTTGGTTGTATCACACTGAGAGGGCACTATAGACCCCAGGTGATGGGACATAGAAATGGGATTCTAGACGCCATGCACATCTTTGGGGGTAAAATTGCCAATCAGGGTCTTTCTTGCATCCCTCATGGAGGAACTGTTTCCTGAAACCAAACCCAATTCTGGAGACTTTGCATAACCCTTGAGAGATAAGCATATTGATGAAAAATAGTGAGTGCTCAGAGTAGAAAAATACACACAGGCTGTGTTTAACTTAGAAGCATGTTCTTGGGATTAGGCACCTTTCACACTCCACAGAGGGTTTTAGTAATGACTGTGATCCAGGGTCCTTCTTCCTTTCTGTGGTGCTTTCTCTCGACTCCTTGGTGAGAGAAGGTTGAGAAGACCAAGAAGCTGGCTATCAGAGGCAGGGGACTAAGATCACCCTGATATCAGACGCAGAAACTGGGAGGGGACGAGTATCATCTTCTAGGAGGGGGATATGAAGGAACAGTTCTGGGAAGGTGTCCCTGGCCACCTGTACCACTTGAACTTTTTGCTAGGGCTCCCAGAAGACACATTTAAAATCCACTCCCCTCTCCATCCTTCTTTCCCTCTTCCTACCTCCTTCCCTCCTCTCTCTGGCTCTCTTGCCCTTTCTTTTCTTCCTCAGAAAGTATTTCTTTAGTCCCTACTCTGTGCTGGTAGTATGTCAGTCTTCATCCCTGGTGCCTGTGGTTTAATGGGAGAAATGAATGAGCAAATCAGCAATTACAGTGTAGTGCAGGAAATGCAATGTTAGAGGGAAGTGAGGGCACTGGGGGTGTGCAAAGGAGGAACAAACAACCCAGATTGGGGAGGGAGGATTTCCTGAAAAAGAAGACATCCCCACTGTGTCCTGAAAGCTGCATAGGGATCAGGGAGGTAAGGAAGTGCTGCTAAGTGTGACCCAGGCAGAGTCAGTGCATATCCTCATGGGACAGTGTGTCTCTGGTTGTCTGACTCAGGGAAAGGCTGTGTGTGTGTGCCTTGTGCGAGTGTGTGTATACGTGTGTGCGCTCATGTGTATGTATGCGTGTGTGTGTGTGTGCAATAACCCAAATGGTCTATCATGTGATCTAGGAAATGGGGAGAGGAAGAAAGAATGAAAGAGAAAGAAGGAAGAACAGACATAAAAATGAAGGAGAGGGAAGTAGAGAAGATAAAAGGAGGCAGAGAGAGAGAGATATTGGCTAGAGTTGAAGGAGAGGATCTCAGCCATCATCCTTGGAAAACTCAAGGGATAGATTCTTGACAAATGGACTCTTGGAATTCGATCTAAGGAGGCTGGTCCTGTGCTCAGAAATGAGGTAATTGGAAAAGTGTTGTCCTGCCCTCACTGAACTCACGATCTGTTGAGGAAAGGAGACCATACACAAAGAATAATGCTAAGTATTACAAATTTCAGGGCAAAAAGAGATCAAGGTGGGTGGAAATTGTTAGAACAGTCTTCCATAAGAGGTGAGTGTTCAGAGAGCAGGTCTCAGAAGTGGGTGCTGCTGAGATGGCCCTGGTCCTGCGTAGGTCCTGAGGGGGTGTGCTGTGTGGGGTCTGCTCACAGGGCTGACGGTGCGAATCTGGGTTCCAGGGCTCAGGATGCTGTTGCTACGAGCTGTTCTATTGCTACTGGTCCTGCCAATTCGCGGCCAGGACTCCGAGACAGAAGGGCCTGGAGTTGTGGTTCCCCTGCCAAAAGGGGCCTGCACAGGTTGGATGGCAGGCATCCCGGGGCATCCTGGCCACAATGGGATCCCAGGCCGGGATGGTAGAGATGGCACCTCGGGTGAAAAGGGTGAGAAAGGAGATCCAGGTAAGAACAAGGTTTTCGGCTTCCATTGTCATAGACTTCTGTGGGGTGGAAGAGGCATTAGCTATTGACTAAGGCCTAGACACAGGGAGGAAGTGAATTTGTTTTCTGTGACCCACAAGCAACCCAAAATGGATTTGGGTTCGCCTCTGAGAATAGGTGGTACCTGTAAAACTAGTACGCTCAACTCTGCTCTAGCCACATCACGTTCTCTGTACCTTTTCCCATCCCCACCTCATCCATCACTATGCCCAATCTGTTCACATTCACGTTACCCTTCATTTCCGCTAACTTCCCATTCCACCCAGGGGCATTCACACATAATGCACACTCTTACAGCTCACGGTCCTGCTCCTGCGGAACTCTTGGTCTGATTAAGGACATAAGTCTAATGCACAAAGCTGTTAAGGATTACTACGAGAAAGCCTATTCCAAATATGCCAAGTTGAATGTGGACTAATGCCGGAAGTACGGAACCGAGACAAAATGCTCTCAATGCAGATCCGGATTATTAACAATGAAGGCTTTAAGAAGGAGGTGGGACTGGAGCCAGGCCTTAAAGGATGGGTAGACAGAATAGAGAGAGGGCATTCCAGACAGAGGGGATAGAAGTATGGTTGTTTGAGCCAACATGTGAAGGGCTGGCAGGGTGGAGGGTCTATGATGGAGACTTACAGGGAATGAGGTTGGAGATGAATTAACGGGAGATGTAGAAGGAGAAGGTATAACTCACCTCTTTGGGAGCCCCCATCGTTTCCCTGCTCTGCAAGTCGGGCAAGTTGTGGGTAAGGGAGATAAGGACGGTGTTTTAGGTTAGAACTAACCTAGGGAGGAGTTCTGTTTCTGTGGTCACTGAAGTCTTCTCGTTCTCTAGGTCTTGTTGGTCCTAAGGGTGACACTGGTGAAACTGGAGTAACTGGGATTGAAGGTCCCCGAGGTTTTCCAGGAATCCCAGGCAGGAAAGGAGAACCTGGAGAAAGTGCCTACGTATACCGCTCAGCGTTCAGTGTGGGATTGGAGAGTCGGGTCACAGTCCCCAATGTTCCCATTCGCTTTACCAAAATCTTCTACAATCAGCAAAACCACTATGATGTTACCACTGGAAAATTCCACTGCAACATTCCTGGGCTATACTACTTCTCCTACCACATCACAGTCTACTTGAAGGACGTCAAGGTCAGTCTCTACAAGAGAGACAAGGCGATGCTCTTCACCTACGACCAGTACCAGGAGAAGAATGTGGACCAGGCCTCTGGCTCTGTGCTCCTCCATCTGGAGATGGGCGATGAAGTCTGGCTCCAGGTGTATGGGGATGGGGACTCTAATGGGCTCTATGCAGATAACGTCAATGACTCCACCTTTACAGGCTTCCTTCTCTACTATGACACCGTTTGATCACAACTAACTTAGAACCTCCACTGGGCCAGACAACCAAAAGTGAAAGAACAGTCTACAGGTTCTCAGTGTAGTTAGGAGATTAATTTTACTACCTAGTTGGAGGGCTCTGAACATTATTCATTCATTTACTCATTCATTCATCAAGTCCTTTAAAAAAATTATATACTATGTTCCTGAAGAAGACATGGTTCCCTGGCCTCAAGGATCTGCTATGTAGTAGCAATGAAAGGTTAATAACATTTCCTGGGGTGCTTTGCACACATGGCAAGATACCTGACTACCATAAAGTATTTCACAGTGTTATTCTGTGTCTATTGTTTTTCCTCATATTCATGCCAATCCTGCGAGGTACACAGGAAACATATTATTCTCCTCTTTTTGCACTTGGGTTCTGAGCCTGAGAGTGACTGCCTAAGGTGACACAGGTATTAAGTGGCAGAGTTAGAAATCAAACCCAGGTCTAGAGACCTTCTCCTCTAGACCCTGCCCTTGTTTAGGAGTACACGGCCTCTTGGGAGTGTTGGTAGGGAGTCAATCACCCAGCTCATCTGAGGGCCTCCGAGTTGTCCTTCATGGTGAGTTACGCCTTTCCCCGGTAGAGCTGCGTCAGAGAAGGTGATTCTATGGCTATGTCCCATCCCAATGGGACTAATGGCCCCTGAATGACTGTACTTTGGCTTCTCTGTCTCTTTCCTCATGCTCTTCTCTCTAGCTCAGAAAGCGACTTCGATCTCCACAGGCTGAAATCCTCCCTGTTCCTCAGAGCCACCTAGTCAGGAAACTTCTCTGATGGGCTCGCTCTTTCCTGCAAACCTTCCGCACACATTGTGCCCCTATGCCCCGCTATATGTTATGCTAGATGAGAGTCCTGAATGTGAAAGACATCCTTCCTCCAGGCCAGGGACGACTGATGGGAAAGAACTGAGCTTCCCTCACCACCGAGTCCCTTTGCAGGTCCTTGATAAATGCCTCATGAAGACCAACCTTTGGAATCTCATCCCTATGCAGAATTATCTCCAGTTCAGTCTTTCCATATAACTAAACCTGATCTATGAAAACATTTTCATTTTAGGAACTCCCTGAATTTAAGCACCTAATCCTTGTTCCACTGGAGAGTTTGACTCTTTTCTACTGAGGTTTGGGATGACTGCTTTCCAGAATACTTAAAGAATTTTCCCTCAAGGAAGTAGCTTCCGTCCACAATGCAAAACACACAAAGGAATTTGGAAACCATTCTTTCCTTCAGCACCAACAGGGTCTGGCAAGGCCTGGACCTTCTGAATCTATTCTTGTTCTTTAAGTGTTAAAGAAGAAAAGAAGGAAAAAAAAGAACAAAAAAGAACTATCTGAGGTGATGGGCATGGTAATTAACGTGATTGTGGTGATGATTTCACAATTTTTATCTATAGCAAATCATCACATTATACATCTAAATATACACAATTTTAATTGTCAAAAATATTCCAAAAAAAGAAAACAGGTGATTGATAGTGGTAAATATCTTCCCAGGAGACAATAGCTTGAATAAAGCTTTTCAGCGTTTTTAGCAAAAGTAGAGTCAATAGCAGCATTCTTTATAAACAGAAAGGGGAAAAGGTTTGTGTTGCTTACAGTTTTAAATTCTGAATGATTCCCTTTTGCATGTGTATTGCTAATCATTAAGCCACTATTATTTCTACATACAAAGCCCTGTCTTTTAAAATGTTTGCATACTGTCATTTTCTACAAGTAAAGGTACTCTTCAGCATTAAAAGTAGAAGCACTTGAGTCCCACGAAAGACATGGGGTTTAGAGAGGAAGGAGTAAACTGTGTGTGAGGACGCCATGTTATGAATGACAGAAAACCCAACTGTAACTTGAGAGGAAAAAAAAAAAGATTCCCTTGCACGATGGAAAATACCAGAACAGCTGCTCTGTCATGAGGCAAGGCTTAAACCAGAGGCTCAAGTGAAATCAAAGACCTTTTTCTATCTGTTCTTCTACTCTGCCTTCAGCAGTGTAGGCTTAACACCCAGGCTCTACACAGTATACTTCTAGACTTTTCCTCAGGATATCAAAAGACTGACTGGTAGGGTTGCCTGGGTGGCTCACTAGGATGAGCATCTGACTCTTGATTTTGGCTCAGGTCATGATCCCAGGGTCATGGGGTTGAGCCCCGCTTTGGTCTCTGTGCTGAGTGTAGAGCCTGCTTGGGATTCTCTCTCTCCCTCTCCCTCTGCCCTTCCCCTGCTTGCACATGCTCTGTCTCTCACTCTCAAAAGAGAGAGAGAGAGAGAGAGAGACTTAAAAAAAAACCAAAAGACTGACTGGTAGCGTGCCAGCTCTGGCACCCTCCCATCCCACCATCTGGCTAAAGGGATATCCTCTTTTCTGGTGGTTCCCAAGGAGGAGAGTGGAAGTTCTCTTTTCCATAAGCCCCAGCAACTATGTCTTTGCACGCCATTGGCTCTGGCTACATTGTATGCCCATCTCTGACCAATTATTTCGCTCAGGACGATGGACTATATTTATTGACGTAAGTTGATTATGGCTCAAGCTGAAGAAAGGGTATTTTCTCTAAAGCAAAACAGGAGACGGTTACCAGAAGTGGGAGAGTGGATGATGAATTGCAAAAACACCTGCCCACAATAAACTCTCAGTGGCATGTTTGAATTTTCTTACGTTTCTCAGGGAGATATTGCTGGAAAATTACTATCGGTTTTCCCTAAAATTTCAACAAGTAGCTAACGTCTGGCCATGCTCACAGTCCCACATCTGGGTAAGGTGGCTTCTTCACAGCACTGGACATAGTGCCACACTCACCGTAAGCTCCCTGGAGCAGGGTTAGTTCTTTGTGGAAACAGAGAGAGCCAATCTGCCCAATACCTCCTGAGAGAAGTTGTGGCCAATATTTTAGGATTAGTGGTCCTGTGTTATCTTCATGGCCCCATCATATCTTCAAATAATACTTATGGGTTTGTTTATTTCTCTTCAGTTCTGCCAGCTTTTGCTTTATGTATTTTGGAGTTCTCCTATTAAGTACATACTCTTTTAATATTATGTCTTCTCGGTGAGTTTACTTTTTATCATTATATAATGCCTTTATTTATCTCCGGTGATTTTCCCTATTCTGAGGTCTATTTTGTCTGGAATTTATATAGGCACTCTAGCTTTCTTTTGATTGTTGTTTGCGTGGTATATCTTCTTCCATCATGTTGCTTTAAATCTATGCGGTTGACTCTTGAACAGTGTGGGGTTTAGGGGTACCAACCCTCCACACAGTAAAAAAATCTGTGTGTAAACTTGACCCTCCAAAAACTTGTCTACTATGGACCAGAAACCTTAATGACAACGTAAATAGTCGACTAACATGTGTTCTGTATATTATAGGTATGATATGCTGTATTCTTACAATAAAGTGAGCTAGAAAAAAGAACATGTTATGAAGAAAATTATAAGGAAGAGAAAATACATTTACATTATTGTATGTGTATTTATTGAAAAGGAATCTGTGTGTTAGTGGACCCATGCAACTAAAACCCATGTTGTTCTGGGGTGCCTGGGTGGCTCAGTCGGTTAAGCGTCCAACTCTTGTTTTTGGCTCAGGTCATGATCTCACGGTTCACAGGTTCAAGTCCTGCGTTGGGCTCTGCCCTGGCAGTGCAGAGCCTGCTTGGGATTCTCTCTCTCTCCTTCTCTCTCTGCCCTTCCCTCCCCCACACCCCCCCCACACTCTCTCTCAAAATAAATAAATAAACTTTAAAAAAGTAAAAATAAAACCCATGTTGTTCAAGGGTCAATTGTATTATTGTACTTAAGATGTATTTTCTTATAGACTGCTTGTGATTGGGTCTTGTTTTTTTATCCGGTCTGAAAACCTTCTCTTTTAATTGGTGTTTTAGACAGTTCATATTGAATACAAGTGTTGTTATGGTTGGATTTAAGGCTACCATTTTGTTTTCTGTTTGCCCCCCATTTTATTCTCTTTCTTGACTTCTTTTGGATTGGTTGAATATTTCATAGTATTTCATCTTAATTTATTTATTGGATTTTTGTCTGTGTTGGTGGTATTTTTTACTAGTTGCTCCAGGAATACAATGTATATGCCTAACTTTTCACAGTATAGTTAGAATTAATATTTTAGCACTTCAAATAAAATATAGATGCTTATAATCAACTAGCGTTCTTTGTCCGGATCTCTTTACATTGTGGTCTCTATGTATATTACATCTATATACATTGAAACATTACAATGTTAAAACTTTTGCTATTAAAAGTCCTCCTCCACTAAGGGAGTCTGGAGCCAAGTAAGGTCTTGACTTACGCCAGCCTCTGAATTTTACTGTGCCTGGACTGGTTGATGAGAATATATTACACCCTGTGCAGAGACTAAAAAAGTCAGCGTGACCCCACCCACAGGGACCAAACTGGAAATAGTAACCTCCAAATTCAGAAATTTTGTTCATCTAGTGTTTTACTCAGGAATTTCTAGAAATATCCAGGTTTTGAAGAATGTTTTGAAAGAATTAGATTTTTTTTTCCCTTTAACCTTTTAGTTCTCACTCGGGTATTTTATAGTAAGTAAACATGAGTTTGAACAAAATTCACATGTCTGGGGCACCTGGGTGGCTCCGTCAGTTAAGTGTCTGTCTGACTCTGGATTTCAGCTCAGGTCAGGATCTCATGACTCATGAGTTCAAGCCCCATGTCAGGCTCTGTGCTGACAGCACAGAGCCTGCTTAGGATTCTCCCTCTCCCTCTCTCTCTGCCCCTCCCCTGCTCTCTCTCTCTCTCTCTCTGTCTCTCTCTAATAAAGAAAAAAAAAGAGAAAAAAAACTCACATGCCTTTGAACAAAAACCACATTTTCCCAAAAGGAAGCGAAGTGAGATCTCTTCACTTTATCAGTTATGTGTGTTTCACAAGGTCAGTGTAAGTGGAGTCCCTGGGCCAAGATGAAGTCTTAGTGGGCAGTTCAGTCTGTGGTTAGAGTCAGGGCTGCGAACAGGCTCAGGGTCAGTGTGTGATAAGGGCTACGTGTGGTGGACATCTATTGGATGTCCTGCCATTTCTCCCTGGTGCCCCTTCCCCACCACACCCCTCCCCCCCCTCGCCCACCCCCGTCCTTCAGTTCAAGCAGTGAAGGTGGTCCATTCTGTGTTCCATTCTGATCCCTTTCTCCTAGAGGCTGTTGAATGAACCAGGGCAGGTGCTTGATCTAAGCCAGGCCAACCCAATTTCCCTCAGGAATATGAATGAGGATACATGCCAAACATGAAGATTCAAGGCTCATGGGTGGCTACCTTCTGCCAGACGGTCTAGAGAGAGAAGAGGCTCATCTTGGTGAAAGAACCAGTCTTAGGAACAGAACTGAAGGGATGCCTGGGTGACACAGTCAGTTAAGCGTCTGACCCTTGCGTTCAGATCAGGTCTTGACCTCACGGTTTGTGAGTTTGAGCTCCGCATCAGGCTGTGCGTGGATGACGCGGAGCCTGCTTGAGATTCTCTCTCTCCTTCTCTTTACTCCTCCCCCCCCTTATACTCACTTTCTCTCAAAGTAAATAAATCAACTTAAAAAAAAGAAAGAAAGAAAGAAATAGAACTGAAAGTTGGAGGGAGAGTGAGAGCATTCTAGTTCCCAGAAGCTTTCCCCTTTTTGTTTCCATTCCTTCTTGACACAGCTGTATCGCTGCCCGTGGGTCCCCCGAGAACCAGTTCCTAGATTTTTGTACAATTTCTCCTTTTAACTTAAGCCAGCTTGAGTTGATTTCTGTTACAGTAAAACCTTGCATTGCGAGTAACTTGTTCTATGAGTGTTCTGCAAGACGAGCAAACGTTGCTAATAAATTTTAACTTGATAAATGAGCGATGTCTTGCAATAAGAATAGTACGTGACGCTGAATGTCGCATGATCACAACATGATCACAATGGTTCCTCTCTCTCTGTCTCTGTCTCTCTCTCTCTGTGGGATTGTGGGTGATTGTCTCCCATGCTCAGATGCTTAGTCTCAGGCCATGGTGTTTGGCAGAAATCAGTGATTTTTCAGAAGGTTGGAAGGTGCCCACAACTGGCCCTAGTGTATTTTTTGTCACTTCAAAGCGCCTACGGACAGACCTTTGCTTTTCCATACAAAAGTAAGCTTAGGAATGCTTTGCTTCATTCTAGGTCATTAGGTAGGTTTCTTGTTAAAGTTGAACAAAAGAAAAAGATTCCATTGAGCCAATAGATAGCAGTGATTCCATTAGTGACAGTGAAAGTCGTCCTACACAATAACCCTCCTTTCTCTCGTCTTCCTCACACAGGCCATGAAGATTTTCAAAGGTAAGGGCAGGTTAATTTGTTTTTCTTTATGTTTTGTATTTTCTTTGTGATTTTGTTTTACAGTATTGTAATCATTTTTACATGAATTTTTTGGGGTTGTGGAACAAATCATCTGAATTTCCATTATTTCTTGTGGGTAAATTCGCTTTGATATGCAGTGCTTTGGATTGCAAGCATGTTTCCGGAAATAATTATGCTTGCAAACTAAGTTTCTACTGTATTTGCATCCAAAGAATACAAGGGGTCAGAAATTAGTTTGTGACTCAGGAACCAGGCTGAGATCTAGTTAGGAAGAATACTTAGTAAAAAGGTAACATGGGGCACCTGGGTGGCTCAGTCGGTTAGGCGGCTGACTTCGGCTCAGGTCATGATCTCGCGGTCCGTGAGTTTGAGCCCCGCGTCGGGCTCTGTGCTGACAGTTCAGAGCCTGAAGCCTGTTTCAGATTCTGTGTCTCCCTCTCTCTCTGACCTTCCCCCATTCATGCTCTGTCTCTCTCTGTCTCAAAAATGAATAAACGTTAAAAAAAATTAGAAAAAAAAAGGTAACAGAATTCTGTCATTAGACTGGAATTTAAAATAATTTTGTTCAGAAAAAAAAAGAATTAAGTTGTTAAGCCCCATGAAATCAAACCTAGAACTCCAGTTTCATCTAGATTTATTTTATTTGCAATTAATTTCCTAGCTGGTAAATCTCTCGTGGGCTTAGACTTTCTATTTCATCTCTGAATTTTTTATAGAGATCATTTATTCATTCAGTAAATATTTATTGAGTTTCTATGATGTGCCAGGCACATAATAATTTTTTTTTAAATAATAGCATTGAAAATGATATAAAGGGGGCGCCTGGGTGGCTCAGTCGGTTAAGTGTCCGACTTCAGCTCAGGTCATGATCTCGCAGTTCGTGAGTTCGAGCCCTGCGTCGGGCTCTGTGCTGACCGCTCAGAGCCTGGAGCCTGTTTCAGATTCTGTGTCTCCCTCTCTGTCTCTGACCCTCCCCCGTTCATGCTCTGTCTCTCTCTGTCTCAAAAATAAATAAACGTTAAAAAAAATTGAAAATGATATAAAGAACCATTTTAAGGTACCTGTTTAAAATGCATTATTGTATTTAATTCTTACAACCCCTTGTAAATTAAATATCCATAGACCCACCTGTGATGTGAGAACACGGGTGCTCGGAGAAACTAAGTTGTGGTTCAAAATCACGATGGGTAAATTGTAGAGCAAGGATTTGTACTCAGAGCTACCTGGCTCCAAAGCTCATGTGTGTAGAAAAAATAAATCCCAGTCCCTCTAGCCTGTCCTTCTTTCTAGTTTCAAGACATTTGGGGGGACAGGGCATTAATACAACCTGTAGCTCCAGTGTCAGCAATCTTGTAAATACTGGTAGTGGAAAAACTTGCCTTTGTAAAATGAGTCATTAAGGTTGCTGTCTGACAGAAAGTCTGGTTGCTAAATGGAAATACGATGAAATGTCTCGCTCCTCATTCAGGTGGACAAGTTCTGAGGACTGGACTGAAGGTCTTTGTGAGTGTGGTGCGAGGGGAAAACAGGACCTTGCAAAATAACTTGTCTGCGCCAGCTGGAATAGGTTGAGTCAGTGTTCAACCATTTGTTGCTAACACATTATGGATTGGAGATAGAATGCTGAATCCTTCCCATGATAAAGCGTACCAAATTCTAATTTTTCTTAATGTTTATTTATTATTCAGAGTCAGAGAGAGAGCGTGAGCAAGGGAGAGGCAGGGAGAGGAGGAGACACAGAATCCGAAGCAGGCTCCAGACTGAGCTGTCGGCACAGAGCCCGACGTGGGGTTCGAGCTCACCTACTGTGAGATCATGACCTGAGCTGAAGTTGGACGCCTAACTGACTGAGCCACCCAGGCGCCCCAAAGCATAACAAATTCTAAATAGTGACTAGCATTATAATAAATAATGGACACCAAATATGTCCTTATCAAAACTGGGGACAAGACAAGACAACTACTGTTTCCATTCCTACTTAACAATATTCTGGAAGTTCTGTTGCTTTACCCTCTTGTTGTTGGGCTCCCTCTGAACACATTATTTTACTCATGCTTTCATCACAGTCTTCCACAGAACACACACTCTTAGGCGTTTTGGTTTTTTTTTTTTTTTTAATTTTTTTGCTTGGCTTATATATTTTTTCTCCCCACCTGGTTCTTGGTTCCTCTCTGGCACACTGTGCTTGCTTCTCTCCTTGTTCTTCTGTAGTATATCTGATTAATTCTAGCTTTCTGGTGGTGCATGTGGGCAGCTGTTTCCAGACCCTCACCTCTCCCCGAGACAGTGAGGATGAGTTCTCCGGGACTTGCATCCCTGACACTTGCAAGTCTCACCTCCAGGCTACAGGGTGGAGCTAAAATCTTGCGCTCTGTCCCCTCGTCTGAGACTGAGGGCAGAAAGATTAGGAACAGACCTCTGCTGGGGGCTGTATGTAGCCTTTGTTGAGTACCCTGGGTTTTAGTCTGCCTTCTGAACTGATGTTAAATATCTGGTCCCAAGAATTAAGCTATTGTGTTGGCCATGCTTCCTGTCCTCATGGTAGAATACCTCTGAGTTCCTGGTGGTTTCCTGGGGCTTTTCCTGTGTCCACCAAGATCTGAAGTTGGGACCTATACTCTGATGAGTGTTTCCTGGGCTGCTTACTTCCTCTGTCTGCTTTCCCCTCGGGTGGTATCAGTGAGAACTCAGGAATTTGTCCAGTGTTCTCTCCTCAGTGCCAACATGGTGGGGCTTTAGTGGGATTAGAAGCCAGGTCTTGTTCTGACAGAATCTTTTTCTTTCCTTCCTCAATAGCCACATTTTGAAGACGATAACTTGTAGCCATGCTCCTTTTCTTATTTTGCTCCTGCTGGTGAATTTTCAGAGGTGTTCGTTTTCTCCTTTTGTGGTCATCACCTGAGAGCAAACAAGTGAGACAATATAACAACAAAATTAAAAAAAATAATAATGTACAAGTGGGCATGGCAGCTAGCCTTACCTAGATGTTGAAGCACATTACAAAATCATGGCAATTAAAGCAGAATATTCCTGGTGTAAGAAGAGACAGAATAATGGAAGATCAGATTGCCCAGAATTAGACCTTAAAATATGCAAAAGTTGAATATGTGATCAAAGAAACTTTATGCATTCCATTTGTTTAGAACAAAGGAAAACAAGCTCATATGAGCTTGAAATGGATTGCAAGTTCAGGGCGCCTGGGTGGCTCAATCGATTAAGCATCTGACTTTGGCTCAGGTCACGGTCTCACAGTTTGTGGCTTCGAGCCCTGGGTCGGGCTCTGTGTTGACAGCTCGGAGTCTGGATCCTGCTTCGGGTTCTGTGTCTCCTCCTCTCTCTGCCCCTCCCATGCTCATGCTCTGTCTCTCAAAAACAAATACACATGAAAAAAAATTAAGAAAAAAAGTCAAATTGATAAAAACACAATGTCTCCAGGAAACACATGGGTAGGGACATGAAGAGACAAGCCACAAAAAGGAAGAAAAGAAATGACTTATAAGTTTATGCAAATGCGTTTCTAATAAATACAAATTCAAACAAAGTTATGCCATGTTATTTTCAACTATATAACTAATGAAAGATCGTTTTAAGTAGTAATATTTAATGTAGTCATGAATTTGGTATCTTTAGGCACTTTTGTTGAGGTTATTAACAATACAACAACTCTTTGGATATAAATTACTAACATTTTATCATGGACATTTAAAATGTTCACATGTTTTGCCCAATAATTAAATTCCTGAGATTATATATGAAGGAAATAACCCTAAAGGCAGGAAAAAAATCTCTGGGTACAAAGATATTTATTGTAGTAGAATTCATAATGGAGAAAAATTGGAAACAAGTTAAGTACCCAATAATGGAGGGGTGGTTATAATCATGGCATGGTTGCATGATGAGATACCCATGAGCAATGATATTTGCAAATAATTCTGAATTACCCAAGAAATGCTTAGATAATTATGTTAAGTTCAAAATTTTTTTTTATGTTTATTTATTTTTGACAGAGAGAGAGAGAGCGAGCGAGCATGAGTGGGGGAGGGGCAGAGAGAGAGGGAGACACAGAATCTGAAGCAGGTGCCAGGCTCCGAGCTGTCAGCACAGAGCCCCACGCAGGGCTCTAACTCACAGACTGCGAGATCATGACCTGAACCCAAAGTTGGACGCTCAACCAACTGAGCCACTCAGGCGCCCCTATACTTAGGTTAAGTTTACAAAAAAAAAAAAAAAGGATACAGAATTGTGGGTATAGTTATTAGCATGCATAGAAAATGATTGGAATAAAAACTCACAAAAATACTACAAAAATCCAGGTATCTTTGGTGGTGGAATTAATAGTACTTGTTTTTCCCTTTCATACTTTCCTGTTTTATCATCGACTCTGGGCTACAAGTAGCAGAAACACAACTCCGACCAGTATAAGCAAAAATCAAAATTTATCAGTCAAGTAACCAAAAATCGCAGGGATAGAGCATACTTCAGTCTAGATCCAGGGGCTCTAGTGACATGGTGATGAGTCTAACTGTCCTCTCACTTCATCTGGTCTCTGCCTCTGTTAGTGGATCGATAACATTTTTCCTTGATACAGATGGCTTCTTTTGTGAGACCAGAGAAGACGGCGGGAAAAGATGTCTATTTCTGTCATTCTTCTAGCTCCGCATCTCCGAACTGAAGAACTTTTCCTCTTCTGATGTCTGTACGTCAAACCCTCCTGAGGACAAACTGGCGGTTGCTAGAGAGAAGGGGGCTGGGCGGGGGCTGGGCAAAATGAGAAGAAGGGAGTGGGAGGCACAGGATTCTAGTTATGGAATGAATAAGTCATGGGGATGAAAGGCACAGCAGAGGGAATATAGTCATGATACTGTAATACTGTTGTAGGGTGGACAGATGGTGAGCTCAGCATAGCATACAGAGCTGGGGAATCACTAGGCACACACCTGAAACTAATGTCACATTGTGTACAAGCTATATTTCGCTTAAAACCCCAAAACCCTGCAGTCTGTGATTAACCGTGTTAGGTCACATGGCTGCCTTGATCTAACGGGCACACACCCACTTCTATTACTAGTAATGGAGGAGAGCAGTGGCGGTGGGGGCGGGGAATATGTACAGGGAGTTAGTCCCACCTGAATCCCTTTTGATGCGAGATCTACAGGAAGGAGTGCTTCCAGAATGTGGGGAAAGAGGGGGAATACAGCAATCTTCCATACCAAACAAGCATCACATATAAACTGAAAAAAGAAACCTCACCTTTAGAGCAAATTATGACCACTCACCCACCTCTCCCCAACCCTTCACCAAGAAAGGAAAAAACCCAGCATTATTCAGATTTGACTGGTAAGAGCGTGTCATTTCTCGCACCTAAGCTCAAGAAACTAAACCAATGAATTAAATAACCAAAAAGAAATAATTTTTACAATTGAAGGTGATACACCGTTATAAAATAGTGGGAGCGTCAAGCTTAGCAGTAAAGCGAAAAGCTATTTTGAGGTAAAGCTCATACTACTGGCGAAATATATTAAGTCCTGAGTTATGATATACAAAAGCAAACATTGAGTTAAAAGCCTGATCCATCCCGGGGCGCCTGGGGGCTCAGTGAGTTAGGCATCAGACTTTGGCTCAGGTCGTGATCTCGCGGTTTGTGGGTTCGCGCCCCGCATCTGTGCTGACAGCTCAGAGCCTGGAGCCTGCTTCAGATTCTGTGTCTCCCTGTCTCTCTGCCTCTTCCCCAACTCACGTTCTCTCTCTGTCTCTCAAAACTAAATAAACGTTAAAAAAAAAAAAAAAGGCTGATCCATCGATCAAAAGATCCAAAAAACCAAAACCGAAAAATAAACTCAAGTAAGGACATGAGAAGGGGCTTTCTCTATATAGGCAAAGTGTTAGGGGCTCCAATGAGAATTTGGTGACCATCCCACTCTTAAGGCTTTCCCCAGAACATTTTCTTGCAAAGGGAACTGTTCTGATGGGGATAAGAGCTGAAGGCTTTTAGGTAAATAAGCAGTGCTGAGATTAAGACTCAGGACAGTCTCACCCAATCCAATCATTCACGTTTCTCGATTCCATGGCAGTTTGTTCGTTTTCATTGCTCGGTAATATTCCATCGTATGAATGGAACACAATCTGTTTAGCCATTGATGGGCATTTGGGGCTTTTCCAGTATTTGGCCATTACGAATAAATCTGCTGTGAGCATTTTGGGCAGCTCTTTTTGTGGGCATATGTTGCTACTTTTCTTCAGTAAATACCTAGAAGTAGAATTTATGGGCCAAATGGTAGGGGAAAAATTAACTTTTAAAAAAGCTGTCAAACTCTTTTCCAAAGTAACTGTACCATTTTATATTTCCACTGGCAGCATATGAGACTTCCAGATGCTTCACATCCTTGCCAACACTTATTATTTTCAGTCTTTCTTCCTTTTAGCTATTTTAGTGTCTGTGAAGTGAGATTTCATCTTAGTTTTGGTTTATATTTCCCTCATGACAAATGAGGTTAAAATTTTTTAAATGTGCATAATGAGTATTTCTATATATTCCTTTGTGAAGTTCCTGCTCAAATCTTCTGCTCATGAAAAAAAAATTGAGAGGCCATGGCACTTAAACAGCCTCCCTCATTATCAACATCCCCCACCAGAATGGTACATTTGTTACAAATGATGTTCCTACATTGACATCATTATTATGTAGAGTTCACAGTTTACATTAGGGCTCACCCTTGGTGTTTCACATTCAGTGGGTTTGGACAAAAGTATAATAATACTCGTATTATTTGGGCACCTGGGTGTCTCTGTCAGTTAAACATCCAACTTCGGCTCGGGTCATGATCTCACTGTTCGTTGAGTTCAAGCCCAGCATCAGGCTCTGTGCTGACAGCTCAGAGCCTGGAGCCTGCTTTGGATTCTGTCTCCCTCTCTCTCTGCCCCTCCCCCCCCCCCACTCTCTCTCTCTCAAAAATAAATAAACATTAAAAAAACTAAAAAATAATACTTATATTATTGTATAATAATATTATCCTTTTAAAAAACATAATATTTGTCATATATTCTTTATTATATCATCCTACGGAGTATTTTCACTGCCCCCAAATTCTCTGTGTTCCACCTGTTCAAGCTCTGACTCCAAATCCTGACAATCATGGATTTTTCTACTGCCTCCAGTTTTACCTTTTCCATTAGTTGGAATTATTCCATATAGTTGGAATCATACAGTAGGTAGCCTTCTCAGATTGGCTCCTCTCACTGGACAATACACAAACCAGTTTTTTTTTTAATCTTTTACTACAAAATTGTCTTATGACCAATTAGTTATGTGGTGAAAAATGCTTGCAGCAAAAATGCCTATGGCAAAGATAGTTATGGCAAAAGTACCTACAACCAAATTTTCGTTTCAGATATAGTACTTTCCAGTATCTAAATGTTCATTTGTTTTTTTTTAAATTTTTTAAAATATTTATTTATTTTTGAGAGACAGAGTAAGACAAAGTGAGAGTGGGGGAGGGGCAGAGAGAGAGGGAGACACAGGATCGGAAGCAGGCTCCAGGCTCCAAGCTGTCAGCACAGAGCCCAACACGGGGCTCAAACCCACGGACTGTGAGATCATGACCTGAGCCGAAGTCGGACGCTCAACTGACTGAGCCACCCAGGCGCCCCTTCATTTGTTTTTTGTATTTGCATCTCTTATCTCATTATGTTGTTTTCCTTTATATCATTGAGAATATGAGGCATATTTATAATAGCTGTCTTCATGTCCTTTCATTTTGTTCCATCATCCCTGGCCTTTCTGCATCTGCTTATATTGACTAGTTTTCCTTCTGGTTATGAGTCACATTTTCCTTCTTCATAGATCTAGTAAGGCTTGGTTGAGCTCTGGACATTGTAAATTTTAGATCACTGAACTTTGGCTTTTGTTGTATGTCTTTAAAGAACGTTAGTTTTTTGTTTGTTTGTTTTGCTGTGCAGTTAAATTATTTGTGCATTCATACAATACAGGCATACAATAGCCTGTATTGTAAAGCTAATTTATCCCCACTGTTTTAGCCTGCATCTCCTGGAGTCTCTACTAAAGGCCTGGTGTATTCCATATGGCCTCTCTGCTCTAATTAGTGGGGATTTGAACAATTCTGGGTGCTCTATAAGCTCTGTGAATTTTTTGGCTGTCTTTCTCTGGAAGTAATTCTTTAAACAAATTGTTCTTTGATGTCATGGGGTTTCACCCTATCATGTACGGACTGGTTTTTAGTCAAATATGAAAAGACAATTTCTGTTTAAATTATACTTGAGTTTGTACACTTTATACAAATCCCTATTTCTGGGATTTTTTTCTTTGTATTGTTCTCCTTTTTAGGAATTATGCCCTATAAATTTAGTCTCTGCAGCCTTCCTGAGCTCCAATCTTTATTTCCTCAGCTCAGTTTGGGTCCCCCTCTAGTTGTGCCACAATTTGGATATTGCCTCCAGGCGGAAAGCTTGGGCGAGTGTAGGGCTTACCTCATTTGTTTCCCTTCTCCCAGGGATCATAAGCCTGCACTACCTGTTGTCCAATATCTGAACTCTGTGTTTCCTTTGTTTCCTCCAGTTTTCTAGTTGCTTGTGGTGGGAGGGATATTTCCAGACTCCATTGCTCTACCGTGGCTGGAAACGCAACCCCAGAGTTTCATGATACTGGAGAATTATCAGTTGCTTAGCCTATAAATTTCTGGCTCTTTTGGCTTCCAGTTCAATGAATAAGCAGACTTTAAAGGGTATTTGGTATTTCTTTGTTATTGAAGTATAAAGGCACTTGGTTTTATGTAAGTTGCTGGTCATTTATCAGTGGCCAAAACATTTAATAATATATATTTTTCTCTTTTTTTAAGTTTATTTATTTATTTTGAGAGAGAGAGAGCGAGAGAGAGAGAAAGCACATGCATGAGCAGGGAGAAGGGCAGAGAGAGAGGGAGAAAGAGAATCCCTCATTCTCACAAACCGTGAGATCATGACCTGAGCCAAAACCAAGAGTCAGATGCTAAACTGACTGAGCCACCCAGGTGCCCCTAATATATATATTTTTCTGATTACAAAGATAATGAATTTTCATCGCAAAACAATTGGAAAGTGCGAAACAGTTTACAGAAAAACAGTCCTAATTCTAGTTCCCAGAGACTGTTAGAATAAACATTTGTCTCTATCAGTTCTTTGGTGTATATGTATAAGTTGATAGTGATCTCTTAAGTTCCGGTATTGGAGGACGTGGCAGGGTGTCACAGATAACCCCCAAAGTATAATTTAAACAAAAATTGTCAGAATATTTTAGAATATAGTTTGGAGGTAAAATAAGTTGGTTTAGAGTATATTCAACATTTAAACAACCCATGCCATCTATCTATCTATCCATGTATCTCTCTATAGCAAATCATGTTGTACACCTGAAACTAATATAATGTCACACGTCAGTTACATTTCAACTAAAATAAAACACCGCACTAGAGGCATGGATGTTCGTTTTACTCTGGCACAAGGGTTGCTAATCTTTCCTAAGGACCTGTTGAGTTTTCCTAGGGGTCACTCACTCAAAAACTGAAGGAACTGTGGGCTTTCTTTGTTCTTAAGAAATTTAACCAAGTGTGTTGAAAGATAGCTGATTCCTTTTATCGTAATCTTCATCCCTATGAATAGACAGTCAGCATCTCTAATAATAAAAGGAATTCACCTTAAAATGGAAAAAAAAAACCCCACCCTAGGTTTGGGTTCTCAACATTTTTGAATTTATTGCATGCATTGAATTCTAGGAATTTTGGCAACACCCATGAAGGGCTTGCTAAACAAGTCAGTAATCACCACTACAGTAATAGTGCCTCACGGTGTGATGCAAGTGCCCTTACCTATTGCACTAGTTATTTGGTTACCTTCCACACTGTTTCACAATTTGAGAACTCTGAGTCCCATGACTGTGCTATCATATATAGTTTCCAGTAAATGGATCTGAAGGTGGAATGAATCTTCGTTTAATGTATTTTCTAAACTGCATAATTTTTACAGCAGAGAAAGAGGTGTTTGAAGGAAGGAAGAGCTTCAGGACCGGGGAGTCAGGTCAAGAATGGAGTTATTTTGCAAGGGCTCCCTGTGCTGGGATTAACTTTGGGGACTTTCTTTTGGACTTTGGCAAAAGCCATATTCTGAACATTTCCTTGGGATTGCTTTTCCTACAGTGTTGTAGTCTCCTCAAGTTTCCTGAGCCTGTTATTAAAGTCTTTTGTGGTGGGGTTGGGGACAAGAAAGGAGCAGGACAATCAAATAAGGTGAGGCTTGGCCCACATTAACCTCTAGTGTTCGTGGAGAGGAAACAATGAATTGTGGGGCTAGCTTTCAGGAGAATGTAGCAGGAAACAGGTGGTCTGTGGCAAAGCTGGGAGAAAGTGCAGAGCGACTCCACCTGGAGTGACCTAAGACAGAACCTTTGCTTTTCCAGTATTTTTCCTGGAAGAAATAGACCTGCTCAAAGGGATAGGAGGAATAGGAAAGTTGGAGTGTGCAGCACGTTTGTTAAAAAATTGGGATTGTAGTGAATAGCCAGTGTTCGCCCTTTCTCAGATAAGTTGAATGTCATAAAATATAGTTTGTAAATGTGATTTTTATATGGATGTATAGTGTTCCATTATATACATGTTCCTCAGTCAGTCTGGGCTGCTATAAATAGGATATCTTAGGCTGCATGACTAAAACAATAGAAATTTATTTCCTAGTTCTGGAGGTGGAAGTTTGAGATCAGGATGCCCGCATGGTTGGCTTCTGGGAAGGACCCTTATCCTGGTTTGCAGATGGCCGTCTTCTGGCTGGGTCTTCACTCAGTGGACAGAGAGCGATCATCTCTCTCATGTCTCTTCTTACAAGGGCACTGATCCCATTCACGAGGGCTCTACCTAATCACCTTCCAATGGCCTCCAGATACCAACACATTAGTGTTTAGGCTTCAATAGTAAATAAATTTGGGGAGGGGACACAAATATTTAGTCTACAGAAGGGTGTCACAGTGATTGATTAGGATAATGTTTATACCTAGAAATGAAACATGTTGGCAGATGTGTAGGCAGACGGGGCAAAATGCCTGACTATTGACTATTTTGGGGAATGGTGTCAGAGCCCAGAAAAACTTGGAAATCTTCACTCTGGGCTGGTTGGCAGAGTATTAATTACGACTGGAAAGTGGAGATGAGGGGAATACCTCATAGACTCACAGATGAATTTGAACGATGGTGTTAACGGAGTAAACTATAAAACTCAGGCTTATGAAAGTGTAACTGTTTTCTATAATTTGAGTTTGTAGAAAACTTCCTTACTATTCCAGTCCTGTGCATGTATAGGTGTTGACTAGCTGAAGTCTAGCAAAGGGTGAGTCAGGGCTCAGATAGGAGGTGAAGTGGCAAACAAAACAAAACAAAACAAAACAAAAAACGGTTGAAGTAGCAAGTCTTTCTCCAACTCACACATTCCTTTTGACTTATTGGCAGCAAGATATTATCTAGTTCACAGTCTTGTTTACTTGGCAGGCACATTTATTTTAGTAAATATGAGTACATTACACTGAATCCCAAAGACAAAGATCTTACTGTCTTCCTTACTCATAACAAAATCACAGCCACAAAAAAGGAAGTACGAATTCTGGTATTCAAATGAAAAGTTCTATTGAGTTGCTTTCCCACCCTGGAAAACTTTCTCTCACAGAATAATTTCAGGACGGATAATTCTATGAAGAATGATACAGTGTTGTAAATGTCTGCATGCCAAACTGCTTTCAACGAGTGAGTGTTTTCTCTGGAAACTGGAAATTGTTTCCAGCCCAGCCCAGGCAATAGCATACTCCCTGTCTTCAATAATAAAGAGAAGGAGCCCTGAGTGTAACTCAGGTGTAACAGAGATGTAGGATATTTATAAGTAGTAATCTGATCAAAGAGAAGATAAAGATATGCCATGACTTCCCATATTTAACAAAAGAAGCTATTGTGACACCCCATCTTTCCCTACTATAGAGCAGTCTCATAAAAAAATCTTCATTTATTGAGAGAGATATTCAAAATGTGTAGGGAATTAGTCTTTGCAGTGAACATGAGAACTGAGATGTGAGCATGTGTTTCCTTTGCTGTTCTTGACTTATCTTTCTTGCACATGAGCTAATACCGAGGTTGAGTGTTATCCATTCTATAAAGATAGATATTTTTCATTCAATATAGCTACTGATGGCAACTACTTTGTGTATTCCCAAAATTCTTAAAAAGGATTGTTAAGGGCAATTCTAATAGATTTGGCTATTGCCTTAAGCATCGTGACAGATTCTTCTGGAACTCCCTGATATCTGCATGCTCCTGTGTATTTCCCAGGCTCCCTTGTTGGTCCCATAACTAGGTCCGGCCAATGGAGCGGAGATGGGTATCACTTCCAGGTTGAAGTAATGGAGAGTCTGATGTGCCTTCCCACACACTGTCATCTCCTTCCGCAGTGAGAGTGGAGGTCATAGGTTAATGATGGATAATGGGCGTCATGGAGTGAAAGGACCCTGTATTCCTGAGGCACCTTTGGAGGAGAGCCTCCTTAGAGAGCTCCTCAACGTACATCAGACAATGGCACATACAAGAAATAAACCTTTATTCTGTTAAGATGGATTGTGTTATGAAATGTCTGGGGTCATTGATTATTGCTTCTAGCATTTCTTATCCTTTAGAAACCAACTTCCCACCTTCACTGTCAGCTATCAAATAAACTCAGTTCTCCATCCATGTTTTCTCAGGACAAAGCACAACAAGCTTCTGGATGTAGTTCTGGAAATAAACATTTAATTGTTAAAGAATACATCTGAGGGGCTCCTGGTGGGTCAGTTGGTTAAGCATCTGAGTTTGGTTCAGGTCATCATCTCCCGGTTCGTGAGTTCAAGCCCCACATCTCATGGTTCATGAGGCTCTGTGCTGACAGTGCGGACCCTGCTTGGAATTCTCTCTCACTCTCTCTGTGCCCCTCCCCTGCTCACTCTCTCTCTTAAAATAACTAAACATTAACAAACAAAGAAACTTTGTTTAAAGTTTTCCATAAATTGGATAAGAGAATTTGTCCTGCTGAAAAGTGATCTTTAAAATACTTCATGTATGATTTTGGGGATATAATATGATAACATTTTCTGACTCTTGAGTTTTATAATTGAATTAAATATATCAATTTCATTGTGTTCTGAAATGAGTACTATGACCTCCAGGCCTCCTAGATACATTTGGGAAACCTTGTATTTTTCTCAGGGCTAGAAAGCATGTATAATAACAGGAAGATCTTGAAATGTAAAATATTGATATTGTTTCCATCCATCCATTTAGCCATTCAACAATATTGATCATCTAATATTAGGCAGGATCTGTGCTGGGCACAGAGTAGAACTGTGTTGTCCAGTTTTGCAACCACTAAAACATGTGGCTTTTTAAATTTAAATTCAAATTAATGTAAATAAAATAAAATAATTCAGTTCTTCAGTCACACTAACCACACATCGAGTACCCAATAGTTATACATAGTAACTACTTTATTGGACAAGCACAGAAGACCATTGCCATCATCCAGAAAGTTCCACTGGACAGCACTTATCTAGAGGGAAGAGAGACATATAAACTCATAATTTCCCTTTATCTTAATAATTGTTTCCATATGAATTAATAAAATGTGGTTAAGAAGTTAAGAGAGGATCAGAAAGTGCACTGGGAATACAATTTGAGCTAGGTCTTAAAAAAAGGAGAAGAAATTTACTACACTGAGGAGCAAAGGAAGACATTCCAAAAAGAGTGAAGAGTCAAAGTCAAAAAAGCATAAATGGGCTGATAAGGAAGGTGAGAAATTCAATGTGACTGGAAAGAAACATAGTAAGAGAAAAGACCAGAGATGACGTTCCACGTGGCAAGCTCAGGGAAAGAGACTGGTGGGGTAAAGTGTTTGGACTTCATCTTTGGTGATGGGAAGCCAACAAAAATCTAAGCAGGGGCATAATATGATAAGACTGGTATCGTATGAAGGTCACTTGCTGACATTATTACTGTTGAAAGACCAGATTAGAAGCTATTTGTTATGAATCCCAGCAAGAGAAGACAAACGCAGTAGTGATTGAGTTGGGAGGAAAGACTCAATTCTAGAGATATTTCTACATTAGAATGATAAATTTAGGATATAACCATAGCCTACTTTTTGCTGTTCAATTCAGTTGGAGTGTTTGTATGAGCCAGGTAAAAGAAGTGTGAGTGTGAGTTACCCGGATGTCTCAGCCTCTACTCACAGAATATAAACAGATATAGGGTTTACACACGACTGTATCCTACCACACGAAGGCTGCGTTCTTGAGAAAGTGGTGGGTGTATCAGTCCAATAGGGAAAATCGTTTGTGACCTTCTTACCATTTGGACACCCGAAGCTATCAGAAGCCCACTTTCTCCTACGATATCTGTTTCATGCAAGGCACTCTTGGGATGTTATTTCTGTATTGAGAATTATTGCCTTTTAATGAATTTGTTTTGTCATCTTACATTTCCATAATGTACTCTGAGGTATTTTAACACCGGGCTACTTATATATTGAGGGATGATGTTATGGATAGCAGGGGTGAGGTATTCGGAGTTTATGGACGTATGAGCCTTATGAAAATGTATTCTAAGGCGGATGGGTGTCTGTTTGTGATAGAGCTTCTAGGAGCTGATCACAGTTGATAGGAGCCTGCTTCTTCAATTATGGTGACTTACCGATTACCTTTTTGACCCATCCAAGTACATTTTCAGGCCACTTACAGTTTTGCAGAAAGTAGCAGGAAGTGTTTATGGTAGTCAGTTGTCCAGATTAAACCAGAGGCACCACTTCCTTTCGTCAGTTTGTCACTGAGCCTGGTTTCCTTCTCTTTTGGGTAAACATCCTTTTTAGATCCCTGTTTTCCCTCGAAGTCAGCACTTGCTTAATGATTTCCTGTTTCTGAGCAAGATCTTCCTGAGATCAAACATGAAATCAAGTGGGAGAAATGGGTAAGGCTGCCGTGGCCAGAGAATCTGAAGTCCTAGAACTTGTCTGGGTTATGGCAAGTTCAGGAATTAGAAGGTGGAGAGTCCGGGGTCCTCAGCCTGCTATCCATTCCCTTCCCGCAGGACTTCATAGAAGGCACTGAGATACCCAAAGCTTCCTGGAAGTTTCTTTATACAGCTCTGTGGAAAAACAGCATTTAAGCCCCTCTTCTTAAATGGAAAAAGGATTAAGTGAGAAATAAATGTTTTTCATTGAAGAATGGCGGGCAGCTTCTAATTAGTGTAATGCTTATCTCTAAGATTGAAGGCTACAAATGCTTGGAAGGGAACACATTTGTTGCCTCCTTTATGCTGTGGTAATTTTTCCTGAGCCACTAACAATTTTATAAGGTAAGAACCTTCTCCGAAGTGATCATACACTTGATAGCTTATTTTTCTGATATGCAAAATAAATCTTTTTTGTTTGTTTTGAATGCTTCTGTTACATTGTTTATATTATTGTCACCAATCAGTGTCTAGTAGGAAAACTGATGATGAAATCACACTATATTCATGGGAGAAAAATGCTACCTAATAACTTTACTAATTCTTTTTTTCAAATGTGTATTTATTTTTGGGAAACAGAGAGAGACAGAAAGCAAGTGGGGGATGGGCAGAGAGAGAGAGAGAGAGGGAGACACAGAATCCGAAGCAGGCTCCAGGCCCTGAGCTGTCAGCACAGAGCCCGACGCAGGACTTGAACCCACGAGCTGTGAGATCATGATCTGAGCCGAAGTCGGACGCTCAACCAACTGAGCCACCCAGGCGCCCCACTTTAATAATTCTTTCTTAAAGTTGCCTTGTATTAAAACTTATAAAAATTCAACTTGCCATGGGGTTCAAGCCAAGTAACTATACTTAGTTACCTTCTTCTAACAGTAGAAATAAAAGTGATTTCAGTAGTTCTCCAGAATATTAAACACAAGGAAAACCTTTGCTTTATTTACATTGGTTTTGACAGCCCCCAAATCATCCTTTCCTCAATTCATCCTAAACACACCGTGACTGAACTGGTTATGCTTGCCAAGCCAGGTTGTGCTACACAGGTAACGCACAGAGGCTGGCTGGGGGTAGGCAAGATAAGTGCTGTGTTGCAAGAAACTTCTGTGGGCATCATCTGGAAGCCCTTACCCTTTCTTCACGCTCTCTATCTGTTCTCCAAGCTAGTATACCCTTTTTCAGGACTCCTGGACATATTTCACTGCAAACAAGACTACCCGCTAACAATGTAATGGTGAAGACGTCCCAGAGATTTTAGGTAAATTTACCCCGACTCTTCAATAATCAATCCATTCAGGGGTGCCTGGGTGACTCAGTTGGTTAAGCGTCCAACTTCAGCTCAGGTCATGATCTCACAGGTGGTGAGTTTGAGCTCCTCTGTGCTGAGAGCACTGAGCCTGCTTTGTATCCTCTGTCTCCCTCACTCTGCCTCTGCCTCTGCCTCTGCCTCTCCCTCTCCCTGTCTTTCTCTCTCAAAATTAAATAAACATTAAAAAAAATAATCCATACATTCAACAAAATACGTTGAGTTTCTCCTCTGGGCCTGACATTGGGTTGCTTGATGGAAATCAAAAGATGAGATTGAAAATAAGACATGGTTCATGCATGGAAAGTCAGTATTATAAAAAAGATAATAATTTAAGAATTTATAAGAAAATCTCAAATTGATCTATAGAGTCAATGCTATTCCAGTAAAATTCCAATAAGGTTTTCATGGAACTTGACAGGCTGATTCTAACATTTCTATTGGAGAGCAAAGGGCTGAGAAGAGACAAGATTCCCTGAAAAAGGAACATGGTTGGAGATTTTTGTCCGGCCACATAATGAGACTTATTATGAAGCTATAGCAATGAAGACAGTGTGGCTTAATTCAGGAACAGACAAAGAAATAGAATCAGATATGAACCCATGCATATATGAAAATTGTATTCATAATGAAGGCTGTTTCTCAGATCAGTGGGAAAATAATAGATAATTCAATAAATGATGCTGGGATAAATGGTTATGTAGATTTTAAAAACCATGAAATTGAATCTCTTCCTTGGATCATGCACATAAGTTTATTCTAAGTTAAAGACTTAAATATGAAAGAGAAAACTTTAAATTTTTAGAAAAAATATAAAGATAAGAAAGAATTTTATAAATGAGACTCAAAGGGCATAAATAATAAAGCAAAAGATTTTTAAATCTTATTATGGTACTATTAAAGTCTACTATTAATTGGAAAATACCCCCAAAGAAAGTGAAAGGGACAAACCACAAAATGGAAGAAAATATTTGCACCACATATCCCTGGTGACAAACAATTAGTATTCAGAAGATATAAAGAACTAAAAAATAGTCCTATAAAAATTGAACAAAAGTATGGAAGAATATATAATTTGTTACTATATGGAAAAATATTATTCTTATTAGTAATCTAGGAAATTAAAACTAAAACCACAGTGAGATGACATTTTAAAAATACAATTTGTAATAACATCAAACTATTTAAAGCCTTTATGTTTAAAATTACAGAACATGTTGACAAAGTTAAAAAATAAGTAAGTAAATGGAGAGATATAATATGCTCATGGATTGGGAGTTGCAGTATACTTAAGGTGGCAATCCTTCCCAAACTGGTCTATAGATTCAATTCAACCCCCACCAAAATATCACCGGGCCTTTTTGTAGAATTTGACAAGCATTGGAGATTTATACTACCTGATTTCAAGATGTATTATTTGGCTATAGAAGTCAAGACAGGGTGGTATCGGTGGAAGGATAGTCATATAGATCAATAGATCAGAATAGACTATCCAGAATCAGACGTAGATATTAGAACCCTAACAATTCAATAATAAGACAAACACTCCAATGTGTTTAATAGGGTAAAAATATAAGCAGATACTTCACAAAGACATATGAATGTTCACTAAGCTCATGAAAATATACTCATTAACATCAGGGGAATATAAACTAAAATCATGAAGAATGGCATTTCATAAGGACCAGAATGGCTAAAATTAAACAGGCTGACAATGCCAACTGTTGTGAGAATATACAGCAATGGGAACACTCCTACTTTGTTGCTGGGAATGTAAAATGATATGACCACTGCAGAAAAGCAGTTCAGGAGTCTCTTATAAAGTAAACATACACTTACCATACCACCCAGAGAAGAGAAAACATCTGCTACCAAAAGAGCTGTATATGAATATTGTCATGTAAGTCTCTGACATTAAGCTTTTTAATTTTAGTTTATGTGCCTGACATTAAGCTTTTGATTGCCATGGCATCCATTTCAAAATCATCCATCTTGAATAAACATCACCAGCTGTATGTCACAAGTGCTAGCAAAACAACCAGATAAGAAATTGGGCTGCCCTCACCCATGAAGTTCTTTCTTTCAGAAAGCCCTGGGTAACCTAAATAACTGCCCATTTGTGTGAACCCCCTTCTCCTTTTCTATACCCCAGTCCCCCTCTTTGGCTTCAAATTAGCCACTAAAGAGTGAGTCTTTGGAATTCTAGATATCCCAACCCTGGGACCCTAATAAAGGCAGAGCCCCAGGTCTCTCTCTCTCTCTCTCTCAATCTCTCCCCACCCACCAACTCATGCCCTTGCTGTGTGGGTGGACCTTGGTTGTTCCGTGTACTCTCCAAGACCTGTGGGGAATAAGTTTTGTTGCTCAAAGTCCCCTGGTGGTTTCTGCTAAAGTGCATCCTGCAATTATAATAAGAACCACAGGGGCTGATCCAGCCACAACATTGACTCTAGCTGGGGAAGTATCTGTGGGGGCCTGCTACAAGTAATATGGGCCCAGGAGAGGACTTCAGGTATCCTAGCTAAGAGCATCACTAGCCATAGGCTGAGGCCAACACAACAAATGTTCGTCTCTGGTTTATCCGTAATTCATAATAGCCAAGCTGAAAATAACCCAAATCTTCAGCTACAGATAAATGGATAAACACATTGTTGTATAGGCTGAGCGGACTACCACTCGGCAATTAAAAGGAACAAACTTCTGATACTTCCAACAGCATAGCTTGATCTAAGAAATGTTATGTTGAGTGAGCATTATGTTGACCCAGAATTGTCAAAACTGTATGATTCCAGTTACATGGAGGTGTAGATCAGACAGAACTACTACATAATGATAGGCATCACATCATCGATTGCTGCAGGGAAATCAAGCCATGGCAGAAGCTACCTTTGGTTCCTTGTAGTTGAGAACCGGCTCTTAGGAGATTTGCTGAAACGATTGACACTTTGAGAAGGGTGGCCATATATGAAAGCTGGAGAATCAGAATTTTCGAGAATCTGATGTTGTGAGAATCAAAATTCCATACCCTTTGGCAATTTATCATTTCTTCCTAAGCTCTCTTTCCTGAAATCTTTGTAGGGCTGTCAATGGCTATAGTATGAGGTATGGTAACATCAGTATAAACATCCACTGTCATGCTGACTCCCCACAGGATGGTGACGGTGCCACTTCCAGTCAGGCATTGACATTGCTGGATTTCTTTCTGGAACTGCTAATACTTCTTTTTGCTCATTCACTGTATACGGATGTGAATTGTAGCCCAATCCAGGTGGGGAGGTCCACTGAGTTGGGGGAAGGGTGGAAAGAGACAGTTCAGATATGCACAGGGTGATCTGAGGACAGGCTACTGAAGAGAAGAGTCTGGGGAACCTGAAACCTTGCAGATGTAACCGGAGACAGGATTCAGGGTAAAATTTCTTCCTTGTAAATAGGCTGAGGCTTCCCTTCCCTTGCCACCTCTGACCTCTTCAATATTTATCTCCTTAAAGCTCCTTTCTACTGTGCCTATTGTCATAACTACTCAAGATGTCCTTGGAACACTCCTGTCACTGTGGTCCTGCGCTGTTGTTGAGGTAATAAAATCCTAAGAAGATTGCCATCGAGTAATATGTTCATTCATTCCTTTGGCTTCGTCCGTTCATCCCTCTAGCCTTAAGAGCAGTAAGGACTCCAGAGGTCCTCTTGCACAGCCTTCTTAGCTTACAAATGAGGAAGTTGAGGCTCAAATTGGTGGAGTGATTTACAGTGACTTACAGTAGGATCTACAGGGGCAGTTCTTGGTACTGAGCAAAACGTAATTACTAATGACATTGAGTAGACTCAGTATCCTTCACGACTAGATGAAACATTCAGTGCGATTTTTTCCAATGACCAGAATCTACACAGCAGCAGAATAACGTCATATACACAGCACAGTCTGTTACGTGGAGTAGCAGGTGAAAGGGGCTATTTGATAATGTACACCAAACCTAGAGAGAAGCCTTAAGGCTTTGGGGGGCTCAAGACGAAATGTCTACATTTCAAAGAAAGAGCACAGGGGGAACCTTTCAGATTCTAACTTCACAAAAACTCAGAGAGGGAAGAAAATGTTACCAATGATCATCTCAGCAATATCTCTATTTTTACCTACTGAGAGGGAGGTGCTGTCCAGCCAGCACAAGGCAGACCTGGGAGGTTTGGGGAGGAGAATGATAGGAGGAATACGTTTCTTAAATTGAAAATTGTGCCAGGAAGGAGGGAGGCAAACGAGTTTAAGGCAATGACTAGAAACTGTCCTTTTTCGGGAAGACCTGGTTAGCTTGAGGTCAGCTCAACAGCCAACTGATCAAAAAATATCATTACACCAAAAATACAATAATCTTGATGTGCATAAATATACAAGCCTGTTCAATATAGCAATGTTTGTATAAGAGCCTAAATGTCCATAAAAGAGAATTAGTCAATGAATTCTGGTAGCTCTAATAGAATAAAATATTATGTAGGTAGTAATTAGGATAATGCAGTGCTCTATTCACTGGCATGGAAAATTTCTATAATCATTTAGTGAAAAATATTATATAATTTACATGAAATATATATTTAACATCGTGTGTGTGTGTGTGTGTGTGTGTGTGTTCAGGGAGACCTCTACAAAGATTTCCAGCAAAACTTCTGGGAGTTAGTATTTTTGTTCTTTAAATTTTTTTCATAGTGTTCTATATACCTTCAGTTGCCTGCATGAGGTTTTCTACTCTAATCAGAAAAAAATGATACAGGTATTTAAAAAAATTTTTTTTTGGTTTCTAACTCTTTTTGAGAGCTGGTTGGTTGGAATGAGGAAACCCAGGAGAGGAAATTGGAGTAGGATGGAGTGGAATTAGAGGCACCTGTGGATGCCAGAAAGCCACCTCAGCTATAAACCACAGAGAGTGTGAGTGTCCCCATTTACAAACCTGTACAAGGAAGGGGAGGCCGTCCAACCACAGTCTTTCCTGCATTGTGTTAGATGTCCTACCGGACTACTTGATGTTCCAAGCATGCGGTGTTTTAAATTTTAGGCCTTTTTATCTGTCTAGAATGGCTTCTGACTTGGCCGAATTCTGTAAGTACCTCGAGTATCACCTCCACTTTGAAATCGTACTGGATTCCTCCAGGTAGGTTTGGAATTGTAAATATTTGTTTATACGTCATCTGACTGAGCTAGACTGTGGGTGTCTTGAGACAACTACGGTGATGGTGATCATCCTTTGTGATGCCCCCTGTGGCATAAAGAATGGCATATACTATAGGAAAACAGGATTTGAAATACCACAGGGTGACAAACTCCTGGGGCCAGATTAGTGGTTATGGTGCCCAGACTTCCATGCAGGGTGGGAGGAGAAAAGGGCTGAAAATTTCAATTCTTAAGTTAAATAAAATACTGAAAATTGTAAAAAGTCACTTAACTTTATCTATGATAAGTACAACATACTATTTTTCACCAGTATATTGGCAACAATCAAATCGTTTTATGATACCACATATTGGTGATGTTATGGGGAAACAGAAAGTTTTGCTGATTGGAGGGTACGTTGGTCATTTTGGAAGGTAATTTGGCAATATCTGCCAAAATTTTAAATCCATTTATTTTCAGGGGTACCTGGGTGGCTCAGTCGGTTCAGCATCCAACTTCAGCTCAGGTCACGATCTCACCATCCGTGGGTTCGAGCCCCACATCAGGCTCTGTGCCGACAGCTCAGAGCCTGGAGCCTGCTTCAGATTCTGTGTCTCCCTCTCTCTCTGCCCCTCTCCTGCTCTTGCTCTGTCTCTCTCTTTCTCAAAAATAAAATAAAAACATAAAAAAAATTTAAAAAATTTATTTTCAGAGAAGTGGTTCTACTTCTAAGAATCTCGCCTACTTACATCAAACACATGTGTGAAATGACCGTGTATACAAAGTTATTCCTTGTGACATGTTTTGGGTAATAGCAAAAGTTTTGAAACAATTGAATACTGATTAATAAAGGGTTAAATAATTTAATTATTAAATATCCATGCTGGGGCACCTGGCTGGTTCAGTTGGTAGAGCATGTAACTCTTGCTCTCAGGGTTGTGAGTTCGAACCCCATGTTGGGCATAGAGCCTACTGAAATCCATGTTGTGGAAAACTCTGCAGTCTTTAAAAAGAATAAAGCAACTCCATATATACTGGCCTGGAGTGATCTCTAAGATGCAGTTTTAAATGAAAAAAATCAAAGTGCATAATAGTATATATAATCTGTTCAAATTGTGGAAAAAAATGCACAGCTTAATCAATTCGGGCTGCTATAACAAAGCACCATAGATGGGGTGACTTGTAAGAAACAGAAATGTATTCCTCACAGTTCTGGAGGCTGGCAGTCAGATCAGGGAGTCAGCATGGTCAGAATCTGCCAAGAACCCTGTTCCAGGCTGCAGACTGCTGACCTCTCATTGTGTCTGAAGAGTGAGCTAGCTCTCTCGTCTCTTATAAGGACACTAATCCCATTCATGAGGGCTCCAACCTCATTTTTGACCTAATCACCTCCCAAAGGCCCTACCTCCTAAGACCATCATCTTGGGGGTTAGATTTCCACATATGGATTTTGGGGAGAAACAAGATTCAGTTCACTATATATATATATATATATATATATACACACACACACATATACAGTGTGTGTATATATACACATATACAGTGTGTATATATATATACACACATATACAGTGTGTGTGTATATATATATATATATATATATATATATATATATATGCAGTATATATACACTGCTCCCTAAGGTATACAGAAGTGTATCAGTTTGCTAGGACCATGGTTACAAAGTACTACAGACTGCCTTAAACAACAGAGTTATTTATTTCCTTTATTTTTCACAGTTCTGGGGGCTGGAGGTTTGAGATCATGATGCCACAGGGTCGGTTTCTTCTGAGGCCTCTCTCCTTGGTTTGCTGATGGCCATCTTCCCCCTGTGTCTTTTCCTGGTCTCTCCTCATGTCTGTGTCCTGATCTTGTGTTCTTATAAGGACACCAGTTATATTGGATTAGGGCCCATGCCAATGACCTCATTTAACCTTAATTACCTCTTAAAGATCCTATCTCCAAATACAATCATGTTCTGAATACTGGGGGTTGGGACTTTGACATATGAACTTGGGGGATGGGATGACACAATTTAGTCCCTAACAATAAGGTACACATTTACTCTTGTATGTGGCCCTCGGAGGCTACCCAGCCAATGGTGACCAGGTTTGCTTCCATGGAACATGGAAGGGAAGCATTGCACAGGCAACAGATAAAGGAAAAGACACCCTTCCACCCTTTGTAACTTTGAAGTATCCTATGCAGGTAATACCTATTTAAAATCCTAATTGGGTAAAAATAAAGGACGAAGTTTTTCTCTCAATCTTTCTTTTTTTGTCTGCGTGTTAAACATGTCTTCTTTTCTTTGCTGAAGATGAGTGGCTTATGCATTAAAATAAGCCTGAAAAGTCTGGATCTGCATCCTTTTGCGTTTCTCTCACCTAAGAAAGCATTTGCTTTGTGCAATCCCAGCCACTACCTGCTGGGACTTGTCCCATATAAGCTAAGTGATCTATCTGGGAACAGATTCCTTTGAATCAACCATTATAGAACAGTGGTAGAAGTTCCTCTTATGGGTCTCCCGTCACAGCCAGTATAACCCCTTTAAAGTCAGATACTGTCACTCCTCTGTTCAGAATCCTGCAAAGGTTCCCGTTTCACTCAGAGCAAAAGCAAAGTCAGAGCGGCTACAAAGCCAGTGCCATCTGTCTGTCATCCTTCAAAGTGGCTCCTCTGTGCTCTCTGCCCCTTGCTCAGTGGCCCCACCACCCTGGCTCCCCTGCTGTCCCCGGAGAGCCTGTTCTGGAAGGCTCCCGCCTCCAAGCTCTGCTGTAGCTTTGGGGCTGCTCTCCCCACGATTCCCAGTGGTCCTCACCTGTACAATTTTGCTCTGGCTCACTTCCTTAAGCACCCCACCTACCTTGCTAATGTATTTACCTTCACAGCCTCCTTCCCTCTGTTCCACTTCACTCCTTCAGTCCTGATTTCCCTTCATGCTCTCCTTTTGGGTTTCTTTTTTCCTCTGCAGCCAGCAGCCCTCCTCTCCTCATCACTGTATGCTTTTATTGTCTGCTTTCTCCTCTAGAACGTAAGCTCCCTGAGGGCAAGACTCTTCGCCTGTCTTGTTCACAAATGAATCCCAAGCACCTAGAGTCAGTCTGGCACACAGCAGCCACTCAGTGAATATCTTGAATGAATGACTGCACAAATAAATGACTGGTAACCACGTACCTTTGTTTTCTGCCCGAGGAAAGGACCTCTCTGTTCCGGATTTCATTGCCTCTTCTCTCCTGCCATTCTTCCCCTGTGGTGAAACACGGCCCTCTGTTCCTATGAACAACTCTAGTCACCCCACCTCGAGTGTCATGCTGGCTAAGCACTTTACCTACTATCTCGATCCTTATAGAGCGCCGCGTAATTTATGTGATAAGAATATGCTCAGTTTGCACACTTACAAATGATAAGTAGCTAACTCAGGGTTATCGACAATGAAACAAGAGCCCGAGAGCTTTTATGCAAGCCTTTCTGTCATATATGGGGATGAGAAGCTATCTTTCTGGAAATGCCTCCGCTCGTCTCTCGCCCTCTCCTAGTCACTGCCTGCCTATCCATCTTCCTAATAATAAAATCCTCTTTCCCTTTAACAGGAGCTTAATGAGGGAGGGCAGAGTGGTTAACTGAGAGTTGTGCTCATCCCAGATACATTTCGTGATAGGACCAGATTCGCGAAGAAGTTTCCTTCCACAAACATTTTTGGGGTCCTTGGCAATGTGCCAGTCTCTGGATTCTTAAAATGACCCTCAAAGAGACTTGCAGGTAATCATACAAATTATTCCTCAAACCCTACCTCTCGTCCAATTCACGTTTTCCTGGGCAAGGGCCCAGCCGGTCAGTGTTAGCCCCAAATCCAGATGGGCAAGGGCGTGTCCAAGGCTTAAGAAGCCCCTGTGTTCTTGATGGTCAGCACTCCTGATTTTAGATGATTTCAAGTGGGGGTGGGAGTCAGTTAAGACTTAGCACAGCAGAAAAATCCCCAAAATGTCTCTTACCAGGGAATTGCTGTGCGATTTCTTTAGAAGTAAATTTGCCTTTCTAATTATGGGTGCTCGGGGCTACAATTACAGATAAAGAGCATTTCCAAAATTTACACTTCTTCCTGCTTCCTTCTCCGAAGACTTGCTGGCAAACTTCCTGGGCTCTCAGATTCTGTAGAGGTGGGAGAGGCAGGCAAGCCTCAAAGCCGGAGGGGAGTGTGGGGTGGCTGTCACAGAGATGGGCTGTCTAGACTCCCTCCGAGGGAAGCCTTGCTGACCAGCTGCAGGGACTGGTCAGCAGGCAGGCGGCCTGCTGGGTGGTCACACCCTTCCTGGGGAGCCCGTGACTAGTGACCGAGTGAAGTGCGGGTACAAAGCCCTGGACCTCTGTGCCCCATCGGAGGCACGACAGACGTCCTCACTGCAGGGCCACCCACCAGGTTCTTGGAGCTTTTGCATCAGGGTTCACCTTGTTCCGGGCCGGATCCGACCTCCTCAGTCTTCCTTTCATAGGTGTCGATCCCTAATAAGGTTGGGGCAGGTTGCTGGGTGTGAGCACTGGGGGGTGGAGGAGTGGAGCAAGCTCCCACCTGGGGTCCCTCACCAGAGGGTGACTCAGCTCTTGGACACCTGCCACACAGAGGACAAGCGGGCCCGGCCAGCGTTAGCCAGAGAGGCAGATGCTGCCACGGATAGGGGTAGGACAAGGCGGGGTTAGGGAGCACGACGTTTGCTCTTACCCCTCTCCCTCCTGCCCGCCCCTCAACTGGAAGTGTTGTCCGTCATCGGAATCCCAGCTCCAGCCTGGGCGGGGGTGAGTTTGAAGTTTTAACCTGCCTTTTTATAAACCAGAAAGGAGGATTTGAGAGTGTGGTTGAAGACAGTAGTCGAAAAAGAGAACAATTTTGTTTCCGTCCCACTGAGTCGTATTTTAGAATCATGTCACCTTCCTTAAACTCCGACTAGACCACCTGCTTCCTCCTAAGTACTCCAGAAAAGAGTAGGGATATCAGGCAGGAGCCATCTCTGCTCCGTCTCTCCCACCTACCGACTTTGACGACCAATGGTGGACGCCACCATTTTCCCTTCCTTTCCATCTTAGCAGTGACAGCAATTGGTCACGTGTGTTCCAACTGGCAGGCAGAATTTTAAATTCTTGATGCGTGTTAACTCATGCGGCCTTTATGAAACCCCTTGAAGGTGTATACTATCGCTCTCTCTGTTCCTAGCAGGGGAAATTAAGGTGCAGAGAGCTTAGGTAGCTTGTCAATCCCTTATTTAGTGTCTCAGCTCCCGCTGCTAGAACAAAATGCCATACACTGGGTGGCCGAAACAACAATATTTATTCCTCCTAGCTCCAAGGCTAGGAGGTCCAGGATGAAGGTGTTGGAAGATTTGGTATCTGGTGAGAACCTGCTTCTTGGTGTGCAGACAACTGTCTTCTCGTTGTATCTTCACATGGGGGAAGGGGGTCAGGGATAAGGAGAGAGAGAAGCAAATTCCCCGGTCTCTTTTTTCAAAGGCAGGGGCACCTGGCTGGCTCAGTCAGTTAAGCTTCCAACTCTTGATTTCAGCTCAGGTCATGATCTCGCAATTCGTTAATTTGAGCCCAGCATTGGGCTCCAGGCTGGCAGCGCAGAGCCTGCTGGGTATCCTCTCTGTCTCCCTCTCTCTCTGCCCTCCCCTGTTCATGCTCTCTCTCTCTCTCTTTCTCTCTCTCAAAATACATAAATAAACTTAAAAAAAAAAAGGCACTAATCCCATTCAAGAGGGCTCACTCTTGATCTGACCTAATTATCTCCCCAGGTCTCATCCCTAAATACCATCACTCTGGGGATTTGGAGGAGGTTGGAGTTTCCAGGTACGACTTTTGGGAGGACATAAATATTCACTCCCTAGCACTTAAAGCAAATGACACCAGCAAGACTTGAATCACATAGTTGGGTTCAAAAGCCCTTCAGGCTTTCCTTCTATGCCCCACGGTCTTCTGAGCTCTAGAAAATCCTATCCTCTGGGCTTCTTGGGGAACCTTGTGCTGTTGTTTATGCTTCCCTTTTCTGAATTTTGAATTTCTGCTTCTCCTCTGGCCTTGTTCTCACCCACCACTAAACATGACTCTTCTCACTTCTGCCTGACCTCCAGCTAGTTACTTAAGAGCAGACCAGACCAGCTGCCTCTTTGACTTCTCCTCTTCTAGAACCGCTGCCAGCTGGTCAGTAATGACCCCGTTGAATATCTTTAGAGTTTTTGCTTCTATTGAACACTTCCCTTCGTGAAAATTCTACCTTGCTTGGTTTCTGTGACACTCTTTCCTGCAAAGGTTCTCCCCCCAACCCCCATAATCTTTTTCTGATTCATAGACTGGTTTCTAACCTGCTCTCCCAGTGAAACATCATCTCTCCTTGAAAGCCTGTTCTTGACATAATCCCCATCAGGAGAGTAGAACAAGACTGCTCTCTCTCTCTCTCCATCTCCACCAAACATTTGCCAAATCTTATTGTTTTTACCTTGTAACCTAGTAAAATTTTGGGTCTCTGGATTCTTTTAGGCTTAAAAATCATCAAGGATCCCCCCAAAGCTCCTATATACGTGAGCCATGTTTATTTATTTATTTATTTATTTATTTATTGTTTTTGTTTTTTTTTTAATATATGAAGTTTATTGTCAAATTGGTTTCCATACAACACCCAGTGCTCATCCCAAAAGGTGCCCTCCTCAATACCCATCACCCACCTTCCCCTCCCTCCCACCCCCCATCAACCCTCAGTTTGTTCTCAGTTTTTAAGAGTCTCTTATGCTTTGGCAATGAGCCATATTTAAAGATGTTTATCGTACTAGAGGGGTGCCTGAGTGGCTCAGTTGCTTGAGCATCTGACTTCGGCTCAGGTCATGATCTCACGGTTTGTGGGTTCGAGCCCCGCATCGGGCTCTGTGCTGACAGCTCAGAGCCTGGAGCCTGCTCTGGATCCTGTGTCTCCCTCTCTCTCTGCTCCTCCCTCGCTCACACTCTGTCTCTCTCCCTCTCTCAAAAATAAATAAACACTAAAAAAAATTTTAAAAAAAGATGTTTATTGTATTAGAAATTAAATGAGAAATTTTGAGATAGTGATTTAAAATAATCATAGACCCATCACACATTAACATGAGTAACTCCGTTCATGAAAGTAACTCCATTTTCAAAGCAAAAAAAAAAAAAAAAAAAAAATTCTTGGGACGAGTTGCATCGTTTTACATCTTTTTGCAAATCTCTTTAATGGCTAGGTTAATAGAAGACAGATGGGTTATCATATCTGCTTCTGCATTCAATCTGTTGGAATACATTATTTGGGTTGAAATATACGGAGAAAACCCAGCCTTAGACTGATAAATAGTTGGACAAGGGAAGGGGGTTTTAGCAGCCTTTTCAGCTAATTGTGGATAGTTTCCTTTGATCAAAGGATGAGTGATAGTTTCTTAAAGGTTATAGCTGCAATGTGAATTCTGACACCTTACAGAGAACTTTTTGTACCCTGTTATACTGCAATGTATCAGGCCATTTTACACTTTGAATGGCTCCTTTACGTGCATGATTTTGTGACATTATACACTGGGTTTTTGGAAATACCAGTTCAATGAGTCATGCACATCTTTCACATGCCACACTTCACACTATCAAATAGTCACATTTGGTGTTATCATCCTTGTATTCGTTTTCTAGGGCTGGTATAACAAAGTACCACACACTGGGTGGCTTAAAATGACAGAAACTTGTTCTCTCACATCTCTGGAGGGTAGAAGTCTGAAGTTAAGGTGTTGGCAGCGTTGGATTTTTCTCAAGGCACCGAGGGAGAATCTGTTTCACGTCCATCTCCCAGCTTTGGTCATTGCTGGAAGTCCTTAACATTTCTTGGCTTGATTTGACTTGACCTCAGTCTCTACCTCATCTTTACACAGCCTCATTCCCTGTGTGTGCTTGTGTTTATGTTTACAAATCTCTTTTTACTTATAGGGCCACCCTGATCCCGTACGGTCTCTTTTAAAATTGATCACATTTGCAAAGAGCCTATTTTCAAATAAGGTCACATTTATAGATACGGGGGTCAGGACATAAATATGTCTTTTGGGGAGCTACAATTCAACCCATAGCTACCACCTCATCTGGAAAATCTTTAAGAACTGGTAAACACAGGGGCATCTGGCTTGCTCAGTCAGTAGGGCATATGACTCTTGATCTCAGGGCTGTAAGTTCAAGTCCCATATTGGGTACAGAGCTTAAAAAAAAAAAAAATTGGTAAGTACATTGGTGAGCAAAATTTTTCCAAAAGTCTAATTTTTTTGAAAGCTTTTATTTTTTTATTATTATATATTTTTTAGTGTTTATTTATTTTTGAGAGAGAGAGAAAGAGCGTGAGTAGGGGAAGAGCAGAGAGACAGGGAGACAGATTCGAAAGCAGGCTCCAGGCTCTGAGCTGTCAGCACAGAGCCGGATGTGGGACTTGAACTCACGGACTGTGAGATCATGACCTGAGCCGAAGTCGGATGCTTAACCGACTGAGCCACCCAGGTGTCCCTAAACCTCTCGTAGAGCAGGACCCTCACCTGGGCCCAGCAGGCTGTGTACTGACCCACGTGGATGCCGTGCTTGGATACACACAGTTTATTTAGACAAACAGAAGCTGAATGTCTCACTCTGGCCACTTCACATGCTCACTGAGCAACAAGTACATGGACTGGGGAGTCAGATTATCGGGGTTTCAATTCTGATTCCATGACTTGTTAGCTGTGGGTTGGTTAGTTAACTTCTCTGTGTTTTATTTCCTCTTTTGTAAAATGAGGCTGGTAATAGACTATACTTTATGGGGTTATGGATGGGATTAAATAAATTAATCCGTAAAGAGTCTAGAGCAGTAAGCATATGGTAAACATCTATAAATGTTTGCAACTATTCCTTGGTATCTGCCTCCTGTGCTAAGATTAAGGGGGGAAAAAGGCTGATAAAAACCATGAAAAGTTGGACCATCACATCTTAAGTTTAAATACCAGCAACTGATGGCCTGCTAGAAGATATGAGACTAATGCCATGCACTTCTCTCTGCCTCTTTCTCCCCTCTTACCAGTCTTTGCTGGTCAGTGTCATTTCTTAGTAAAGGTTATGACCATTCTGTTCCGTTCCATTCCGTGCTGTCACTTTTCTATTATTTAACTTTGCTTTTATATTTAAGTGGATTGGATGCTCACCACCAGGGTTTTGGCCAGCGTTTTTGTTTCTGACTTGCTTTATTCTGATTTAACTCTTGAGCAAGTTGAGTTTGTGTTTTCAAGATGGGCTAGTGCACGCATGCTATAGTCCTTGAGTTCTTGCATATTTGAGAATGTCTGCCTTTGAATGACATTTTGATGGGATGTAATGTTTTGAGGTCACTTCTTTCTTTCCCTTGGAACTTTGCAGATATTACTCTACTGTCCTCTTCCATTGATCATTGCAGTGGGAAATCTGATTTCTCATCCTTATAGATGATTGGATTTTTTTCCTGGATAGCCAAAGAACTCTTATTTTTTTAATCCTTCCACTTAAGTTGGCAAGCATAAATCTAAATATCTTTTTCTATCAATGTTATTGGAAAACAGTACATCTTTTTGATTAAAAGGTTGAATTCTCACACTTTGGAGAAATTTTTCTCTATCATATTTTCCTGTATTACAGTTTATTTCCTTAATTATTGCAACTCTTCACTCCTAGGACATCAATAATTTTCGTGTTAGATTGTCTTCGTCATCTATTCTTTAATTGCTTTAAATTTAATGTTCTTTCCTTCAATATTCATTATGACTATATAAAGTTTTCCATCCATTAAAATAATTTGATGTTTAGCCACACCTCTTATGTTACATGTTTATTTTTGAAAGTGATTTGCTAGATCTGAATGAAGATTTTGCCTGACACTTTGTCTTTAACATTTTAATCTCCCTTTTAATTTCATGCTGTAATTTAGTACTTTTGTCTTTGTGTTCTTATTTTATTAAAGTCACATTCTTTTTAAAAAATATTTATTTGAGAGAGAGAGAGATCATTACCTGATCTGAGAGCAAGAGTTGGATGCTCAACCAACTGAACCACCCAGGCGCCCATAAAGTCATATTCTTTATTAGAATATATATGTCTGAAAAGTGATGAATTCACACAGTGTACCTCTGTTGCTTGGTTTGGGCTAGGTGTTCTTTCAGACTGGATTGATTTTTTTTTTTCTCTGTGTGGAATGTTTTCAGAGTTTCTGTCTTATTTCTTTTTTATTTAGCCTGTGACTAACATGGATTATTTGGCTTGATATAAAATATGGGTGACTTCTTTTTGAAAGCTTTCTATGTTATTTAAAACTCAGTTACCTTCCCATCAGAACCGTAGCTGGAGGGCTGTGGTGGGGTGCCTGCTGTCTACTTCTCCATAGTTTCAGGACATGGGAGAGGGGTGGGTGGGACTGTGTGCAACTGTGCTTTTTCTGAGAACCATGAAAACATCCAGTTTCAGTACCCATGCCACCCAGCTGGGTGTGTATACCACTCCCGTGGGCATGCCCCCAACCTAGCACAGTGATATGGAAACTGTCAAGTGCTGGTGCCCTTCTTCACTCGTCATGGTCATGGTCATGGTCAAGGTCATGGTCAAGGTCATGGTCAAGGTCATGGTCATGGTCAAGGTCTTGGTCATGGTCTTGGTCATGGTCATGGTTCTGCGGTGGTGTATAGGGGCTTCTGCTCCCAAGTGTTTTTTTTGTGACTTTTTTCCAAGATGCCTTTTCATTTACTCGGTCATATTCTCTCCAAATGGGAATGGGGCAGGCCAGTTCCTGAATGTTATCAGGATTTTGCCATTTCACCTGGTTTCCTCCATACCACTTCTAGGGAAGGAATGATGAGATTACTTATGATGCTCTGGCACTGCCTCAGAATTCTTTGCTCCTGTCTTCCTTTGTTTTTTTCTTTTCAACGTTCCTGGCATAAAGTTGAACTTCTTTCCTTGTTACTGCTGGTGGATTTTTAAAGATGTTTTTACTTTGCCTTCTTTTTGAAAGGATAATTTCAAGGAATATAGAATTCTTGGTTGCTAAGGGCCTCTTCTACCCTTCCCCTAGATGTTCCACTGTCTTCTGGGGCCCATTATTTCTAATAAGAATTCAGCAGTGACTCATATGACTCTCCCACTATGTGATGTATCTTCCCCAACACCCCCCCCGCCCCCCCACACCCGGCTGCTTTCAAAAGCTTCTCCTTACTTTTGTTTCTAGCAGTTTGAGCAGGTTTGCCCATGTGTGTCTTTGTTTACACTTAATGCTGCTTGGGATTCACTGAACTTCTTGAATCCATAAATGTATGTCTTTCTATAAATTGGGAAATGTTGAAGCCATTATTTCTTCAAATATGTTTTTCTGGACCCATTCTCTCTTTCTTCCACTTTTAGAAATCAAATTACACATATGCAGACATTTTTTACATTATTCTACAGGTCCCTGGCACTCTGTTCATATTTTCCCATGTTTTTTCTTTCCGTTCTTCAGATTAGAAAGTTTCTATTGATCTAGCTTCAGCTTCTTTAACTCTTTTCGTTAAGTTCTTCCAGAAATTTATGATTTCACATACTGTGTTTTTCAGTTCTAGAATTTTCATGGGTTCTTTTAAGGTATAGTTTCTTTTTCTCATCGGTGATTTCCTGCCTTTCATCCATTGAAAGTATATTTTCCTTGACTTCACGGAGCAGAATTATAATAGCTGCTTGACAATCCTTTTCTAATCCTAACATCTGGATTATATTGGGGTTGGTGTCAGTTGATTGTCTTTTCTTTTAAGCCTGAAATTATATTCTCAGGTTCTTTGTATATTGACTCATTTTGCATTATATCATAGGCATATGAATTTCACATTATGGAGATTCTAGATCCTGTTGGAGTGCTCTGAGAATGTTGAGATTTTTGGTTTAGGAAGCAAATTAACTTAGGCAGGTCCAAACTGCAAAACTGCCCTTTGGGGAGCAACCGAACTCAGCTCATTTCCCCTGTCTTTGGCTTGGTTACTTGGGGTCTGATTTATCCTCAAGTGGTTTGGGATCTGGTCAGAGTTTACACACAGAATTTGGGGCTTTCTCTCTTTGGACCGTTCCTTCCCAATATTTCCCCTTTCTCCTTGTTCTCCAGCATACTCTGTCCTCTGGTTCTTGAGGCCAAAAAGACTCTGGATTTTTTTGAAATTAAAGCTTGAGGCAACCCTCATGGCAGAGACTTCAGCCTGTTCACAGGCTGAAAACTACAAGCATAGGTAACTCCTTCCATGTCTTTCTAGCAAAATTTGACTCCCCTCCAGGTTCTGTTTGCTTCTGTTTAGTCTCTTGTGCCTTCAGATTGTCACTAATTGTATTTGATCCTGAGTGTATAGCCATTATCTGTGGGAAAAGCATGGTCTGGTAGGTGCTTGTTAGAATTTACTGATAATTTCTTTCACTGTTTTGTGGTTTTCACTTTTGCTGTTCATTGTGTTAAATGTGGGGAGAGAGAGATGTTCTAAGCTCGAGCTATTTTGCCATCTTTACCCAGAAGTTCTTCTGCGCAAATGTCTTATCTTTCCTGAGCCTCAGGTCTGTTATCTGTAAAATGGGGGAACAGTCCCTTCTTTGTGAAGTTTTTATAAGGGTGAACTGGGGTAGGGCAGATAAAACTTTGCAGCCCAGTGCTTGGCAGTGTATAAGATTATTGCCATTATCAGGGTGCCTGAGTGTTTCAGTCGGTTACGCATCCGACTTTGGCTCAGGTCATGATCTCACAGTTTGTGGGGTTGAGCCCTGCGTTGGGCTCTGTGCTGATGGGTCAGAGCCTGGAGCCTGCTTCAGATTCTGTGTCTCCCTCTCCCTCTGCCCCTCGTCCGCTCGCACTCTGTCTCTCTCAAAAATAAATAAACACTAAAAAGAATTAAAAGAAAAAGATTATTGCCATTATCTTAGGTGTCAGTATCTCATCCCTAACTTAGTCCCTGGCACATGAAAGGGGTAAATAATGATTGCTGGGTAAATGAATGAGACTCATGAAAATGGAAGAGAATGGATATAAGGCATGGTGGAATTAGAGGGAAACTGAGGATAAGCCCCAAGACGGGCATTTTCTCCTTGAATGTGGGCATGTAGCAGACACACAGGCCTGTGGCCAGGTAGCTCTTCCCTCTGGCCAGGCTTCTATTTCACAAGGTGTTCTCTCTAACTCTGTGGTGATTCACTGTACAAGCCGCAGCACGAGGCCAAGCCTTCAGAAGTAGGTGAAGAGCCTCCGTATCCCCACTTTTTGTACTTTCCAGGAGGCACAAGGGACTTTTTTGGGATTCTGGAGCCTGAGGGAATCCCCTGCCCTCCCCCGGTTTGTGAGCATTGGAAGAAATGGCTGAATGTTGCATTTGTGTGGAGCAACACCAGAGACAAAATGAAGAGGCCTGGGGACGGGGCAGGCCGCTCGTTGTCCAGACATGACAAGCGTGTTAACACCCTGACTTTAGGGAGGAGTGATTCTCCACACTGGAGGGCCGAAGTGCCAGCCCTCAGCAGGCAGGAACATGCTCCAAAATCATGATGGTGCTTCCCAGGGCAAAGGGGTCAGTCGGGGTGTTCGGACATGGGCAGCGGCCATGCTTCCCCTCAGCTTCTGTGGGACCATCGTAACAGGACAGCAGTGTGAACAAGGCCCCGGGCCTGGGCACCTTGTTCACCTGAGAAATATACAAGACTTAAAAAATAATACTATTAGTTGTACTGGACACATAAACACGGTTCATAAAAGGGTTCTATTCAAAGCCCTTTCCCCAGCCAAGCTTACAGACAACACTCACAGGTGTCTGTACTTGGCCCTAACTCTTTGTTTTTCTAGGTCATGGTGCCACTCATTCTCAGAAAATAAGCTACCACTCCAGAACATATTCTTCTCTGGCCCGACCACAACTCACATCCTGGATGAGCCCCAGACAGATTCACCGCCGGCCCCCTCCTGCCCCCATAACTTGTCACCTCCTTCTCTATCTGACCAAGTGTCAACCCCCTTCCTACACAGCCTCCCCCAAGACCACAGCTACAACCCTCCCACATCCTACAAACCACTTAAGAGGCCCAGCCTAACAGAGACTGGGAGCCAACATCTCTCTTGATGTCTGGCCTCTCTCCTTCCTTCGAGAGTGAATAAACTCTGTCACGCTTGTTAGTCTACTCTGTACAGTTCTTTGCTGTCCGCATCACCGGCCACCCTAACAGTTAAAATGGCAAATTTTATATTTTACCATAACTAAAAACAAACACAATTATTAAAATAATGCATACCCACTGTAGACAATTTGAAAAACTAAGAAAGATTTAAAGGAACAAAAGTATCCACATTCCTTCCTTCCAACATTTTGGTAATTTCCTTTCTTTTTATATGCAAATGGAATTTTTACTCAGCTGAGATTGTACTGTGTATAATGTGTGGTGGTTCTTTTGGACTCATAATTTTTTTTTAACATTGCTTTATTTTTGATAGAGAGAGACAGAGCACAAGTGGGGGAAGGGCAGAGAGAGGGGGAGACACAGAATCTGAAGCAGTCTCCAGGCTCTGAGCTGTCAGCCCAGAGCCCAACACAGAGCTCGAACTCACAAACCTGAGCCGAAGTCAGACGCTTAACCGTGTGAGCCACCCAGGTGTTCCTGGAGTCTTATAATCTGAGCATATTTGTTATTCACTCTTGTTTGAAAATACTTTAATGGATTACAAGTAATTTATTTTATAGATTTATCAAATTGTGTTTGACTGTCTCACTGGCCGTGTGGGCTTTTTTCAATATTTTAAAGAAAAAAAACCACTTCAATAAACATCTTTAGATATTAAGTCTTTGTCTAAGAGAGCTTCTGAAAGTGTAAATATTTTTCTCCTCTTCCTGTTTCATCTTGCGTTGATCTCACACTTCCCCCCGCCCCCGCCTTTTTTTTTTAATGTTTATTTATTTATTTTGAGAGAGAGACAGTGCAAGCACGGAGGAGCAGAGAGAGAGAGGGAAAGAGAGAATCTCAAGCAGCCTCCGTGCTACTAGCTGTGGACCCTGACTCGGGGCTCTAACCCATGAACTGTGAGATCATGACCTGGGCTGAAACCAAGAATCAGACCTTTAACCAACTGACCCACCCCGGTGGCCCCTATCTCACACTTCCTTACATGCCTGGCTCAGGTCTGGCCCCTGCTAGGACACCTTCCCTGAGCACTTCAGCCTGCAAAAATCCCTTCCTTCTCTGATTCTGACTGCATTCATTCAATTTCATTCCATCATTCATTCATTTATTCATTAAATATCACTTGATGGCATATTAAGGATATACATATATATATACATATATATACATATATATACATATATATATATATACATATATATATACACATATACACACACACTCATCAAATACTAATTTCTTCTCTAATAATGTGGTTGCTAAGAATAACAGTTATGGTCATGTCCTTTGAGTATTTACCCTGTGCTGGCACTTCTTAAAGTACGTTACATGGATTAGCTCATTTCCTCTCTATAGTACTATTCATGCTTTACTATGGGAAAGTTGAGGCACAGAGAGATTAGGTCACTTGCCCAAGATTGCTCAGCTATTCCTTGAGTGACCTGGGATTCAATCCCAGTCCCTTTGGCTCCGGAGTCCATGAACTGCATTCACAGTTACAGGCGTTGCCTTAGTTGAACTCTTCTAGGGACCGGAGATGGAACAATGAATGAAGCAAGTATACTTCCTGTATGGCGGGGGCTGCCTAGGCCTGGGTGCCCCACTTAGCTCTGGATCATGAAAGTCTTGAGCTGTTCCCACATGGCTGTGTCTCCTGTGAGGCATGGCTTCTCCATCCTGTGAAGTCCTGCAGGGCTGGGGCCCTCGCCTCCCTGCCTTGCACCCCTGAGAGCCAGTGTGCTGGGAGTACTCGGTAATGCTTCTAAACTGATGGTTGGAAGGGTGAAAGAAATCTGAGCACCGAGAGACCAGATTCTGCCTTGGGCGCTGTCATTGTGCACCACAGGGGAGGTTTCTCTACCACTGTGTTTCCTCATGAGGGAAATGAGATAACCTTTGACATTCCGTGAATGTGGTAAAATCTCCCAGTAATACCTTACGTTTCTCTCACATGGTGATGAGCAACCCCTCGTACAAGACCTTCCCGTTGCCTCTAGCCTTCTGATTCAGTCCAAGGCTGAAGAAAGTTTTCTCTCTGTTGCTTCTTCTTCAGTATGTCAGGTATGAGCAGGAATCTTTCGAAAACTAAGGAGCAGTGCTACTTTTCTCATGGACGTGAGTTTATTTCATAAAGTAGGTGTCTTAATCTGTTCAGGCCACTATAACTAAAATACCATAGGCTGGATGGCTTGTAAGGAACAGAAATTTATTTGTCACAGTTCTGGAGGCTGAGAAGTCCACACTCAAGGCATCAGCAGATTCAGTATCTAGCAAGGGCCAGCTTCCTGATTGATAGATGGTCCTCTTTTTTGCTGTGTCCTCGTGAGGCAGAAGGGGCATGGAGCTTTCTCAGGGAGCTTTTATAAGGACACAAATCCCATTCATGACAGCTTCAGTCTCACAACCTAATCACCTCCCAAAGGCCCACCTCCACTGGAATACCATCACCTCGGTCATTAGGTTTTCAACATGTGAATTTTGGAGGGACACTAACAGTAGGTAATTGCAGTTACAATGTTGAATTTTTACAAGGGATTAGAAGAAGAGAGAAGAAGGAGGCATTTTAAGTAAGACCAAAAGTGTTTCATGTTCTTTTCTGAATTTTTAAGTAAGACCAAAAGCGTTTCATGTTCTTTTCTGAATTGACCCTAGGGAAGTTAGTTGTTTACCTCCTTTTGATTGGGGTCATGTCTAATAAACGTAATAGCTACCATATTTTGAGTAGCTATTTGGTGCACATAACAGCATTATTGCTGATCCTTCCTGCAATCTTTCACACACTATACTTCATAGGCTTGGAGGGGTTAAGGGTCTTTCTTGAAGCCACCTGGCTAGTAAAAAGCACTGTAGAGATCATTCTCCATTTTGCTTGGTCCCAAAGCCTGCTGAAGAGCCACTGCCACATGGTCTGTTTCCTGTTTCCTGTTTCCATAGATAAAGCCAGGAGGGACCCCCACTTCCATACCCCTGTGATTCCGGGTCCACATTTGGGGAATGGCGGAGAAAGAAGATCCTGAACTGAATCAATTCACACCTCTGAATCTGTTAAAGGATGATGTGTCCTGATTTGTGGATTTGTTGATATAAAACAGTGTTTCTATGAGATATCAAATGTTTATTTATTTGAAAGCATATTAAGAAAAAACAAATCTTGGGGCGCCTGGGTGGTTCAGTCGGTCAAGTCTAACTCTCAGTTTTAGCTCAGGGCATGATCTCAAAGTTTCATGAGTTCCAGCCCTGCAGTGGGCTCTGTGCTGACAGTGTAGGGCCTGCTTGGGATTCTCTCTCTCCCTCTCTCTCTGCCCCTCCACTACTCACACTGTCTCTGTCTCTCTCAAAATAAATACATAAACTTAAAAAAAGAAAAACAAATCTCGGGGCGCCTGGGTGGCTCAGTCGATTAAACGTCCAACTCTCAGTTTCAGCTCAGGTCACGGTCTCATGGTTCGGGTCCTGTGTCAAGCTTTGTGCTAACAGTGAGGGGCCTGCTTGGAATTCTTTCTCCCTCTCTCTCTGCCCCCTCCCAGTCTCTTTCTCAAAATAAATAAATAGACTTAAAAACGACCTCATATAGTTGTATATTTAATGAACAACAACAACAAAAAACCACAGTCCTGGGAAATTCTACAAGTGTTTCTAAGACTTTCGAGAAGAAGGAGATGGTTTGGGACTCAAGCCTTTCTGCCGAAGCTCAGGCTGGAGTTAGACCTTAGGGGAGGGGTCGTGTTCACTCAGGCATAGCGAGATGAAGAGGACATTTCAGAGAAACGAAAAAGTATAAATAAGTCAGAGATAATGGAGAGATGAGTCAGACCAACCTCACATCACTCCACTTCCAAGGAAAAACTGATGTGCACAGTGGTTAAAGAGTGGCTTTGAAGTCATGTACGTGTTGGTTCAGTCCCCAGCTCTGCCACTTACAAGATATGTGGCCTTTGGCCAATTATTCAAACTCCTTAAGCCTCAGTTATCTCGTTTCCAAATGCTGCTAATGATGTGCACGCACAGGGTCTTTGTGCGGATTAGCTGTGGCAGAGCTCGGTTCCCGGTTCTGTGGTTTGAGGAGGTCGTTATTATCTCTCAGATCATCTGGGAATATCCAGATCCTAATCTTAACATGTTCCATTTCACCTCAGTAATCAATAACTGAGAACTATCACTTCTTTTAGCTCATGAGATCTCGGAAGCAGTAATGCCTCCTTACCCTCTGTGCCAAAAACGCTGAAGTGAAGGAAATGTATCGTCAGGGGTCTATGGTCACACAAAGCTACCTCAGATGAGTGACTTCCTTCTTCCCAGCAGAAACAAGAACATTCCACGAGGCTTCTGGCCATTCTTTACCACCTCCATTTATCACCTGATATGTTTTTCTTAGCCCTTTGAAGAGACAGGCTGAAAACCCAGCCTAATGATCCCTGACCACTATGAAAAGTTGGAAAATAATGAGCAAGGCCTGATTTCTCTCAGGCGCCTCGTTATGGGAGGCTGGACCGTAGAAGTTTCTGCTTTTTAAGTCTTTGGTTCTCTCTCTATTTTCTGGGCTGCCTGTGGCCTCTTATTAGCATCTATAACAGAGGCAGAAGATGTCAGCGCTAGTCCAAACTTTGCCACTTATTAGCTGGCTCATTTTTGGCAGGCCATTTGAGTCTCTAAGCCTCAGTTGATTTATCTGTAAATTAGACCTCAATTGAAAGGTGTATAGGAAAGTGCCTTGGGAGTCCTCTATGTGAGGAACACATTTTAAAGGGAGTAGATTAAAATCAAGCAGGTGCACTGTGCCCCTTTCTTCTTAACCCAACCATGAGTCCCAGATTCTACAAATAAAAATCTCTCCTGTGTAGTTCACTCTGAATGTGAACTTAGCAACTTTGTGTCTATTTTGGGCAAGGAAATGAGTTTCCTAACTATCCATCCTTCCTGTGAGTTTGAGAAAGGCCTCACAGAGGAATTGGCCAAAGAGGTGTGATAGAAGGTATCTCGTGCTCCCTGGAATTACAGCTGGTTTGATAGGACCCCAAGCCAATGTGATACAACACTTTAAACACAATGGTATATATTTAGTACAAGTGTCTGTACCTCACCTCCTCCAAACTCTAGAAACACACACACATTTTCCACGTAAGCGGGCCTACCCTGGTGTCCCTGCCTCCTGGGTGGAGTCATTCTAAGGCCTTCAAGTCATGACTTTGTGGTGCTCTGAGCCATTTAGGTTGAGAGGTACAGGCTGCAATTATCATTATAGACCACCTACTTGCTAATTGAACTTGACAGTTGAGTGCTTTATGATGTCATTGAAGAAGGACTGTAATGGATAATGTGACATTGTTCAGAGGCTACTTCCTGCACCGAACCTCATCGGTGCTTCCTCAAATGCCTATCTGATTGTCCACACGTTTAGGCCTTAGCAGGGCTGGTTATGGATTAATTCAAATCACCGATCCCCACACCCACTCCTGGCAGGGTAAGGCTGCAACTGTATACCCAGGTTTCTCATGGTATAAAAGGTTTTGCATTGTACCCTATACAAAGAGGGGCTGGAAAGTTGATGCAGCTTTGCAGGAGACATTTGAACTTTAGGAACTATCTCAGTGATGGGAAATGTGGCCTTTCCCAAAAGGTTATTGTCCAGCTGTTTGTAGCCCATTAACTGTAGGTGATGAGAGTCAGCAAGAATGTGGCTGAGGCTGCAGCCCTGTCTGAGCCATCTGAACCTCACAATTCCTCGGCAAAGGGTCCCTCACTCAGGACAATATCGGGAGAGAGGGCTCCCCTGGCCATGCAGCACTCCTATACTTAGGCATGGTTGGTGGCTTTTTAAAAATTTTTTTTTAAGTTTATTTATTTTTGACAGAGACAGAGTGTGAGCAGGAGGTGGGGAGGTGCAGAGAGAGAGAGGGAGACACAGAATCTGAAGCAGGCTTCAGGCTCTGAGCTGTCAGCACAGAGCCCGACACTGGGCTCGAACTCACAAACTGTGAGATCATGACCTGAGCTGAAGTTGGACACTCAACCGACTGAGCCACCCAGGCGCCTCTCTTCTGTGAAATAGGGGTTCTTGATCAAGTCCTCTCCATAAGGGCGTGAAGGAAGACTGGCCGTCTCTGTATTTCCTACTGCATTGGTCCTTTGAAATCAGGCGTTTTGTAATCCCTGTCCACATAAGTGAACCATAGAGATATGTCATGGTGAAAATTCACTCCTGGACATAACAAATGTGATATTTTTGTAACTGAATAAAGCTCCTTGAGATTCAGTCTTCTCTCTTGTTCGTCTTGGTGTCCCCTTTTCGTCTCTGTGTTCCCTGATCTAGCCAAGACCCTTTCCTGGTGCACAGAGCTCAACAAATGTTTGCCATAGAATTAAATGTCATCTCTTCAAGGTGACTGGATACCTCCTTCCAAGGAGAGTTTTTCTCCTGGGTCATTTATCCTGAATTTCTCAATACCTTATCTTGGCATTCGAATTTTTCCACAGCAGAGTTTCAATCTGCATTTCCTCCACTAATGCATGCAGTAAATGGTTTATAGGACTATCTATAATAGTGGAAAAATTGAAAACAATCTTACTGTCCAGCTGCAAGAGAATAGCTGAATAATTTATGATGTGACCACATATACCATAGATTGCTAATAGCTACTACTTAGCGCTTACCATGCCATTTATTATTCTAAGCACTTTTCATGTAATTAACTCATTTAATCTTTAGAACTACTCTGTGAGGCAGATACTACGATCCTCATTTTATATGTAGGGAAATGGAGCCAGAGGGGTAAATTAACTTGCCCAAGGTCATGTAACCAGGAGGTGGCAGAGTCAGGATTCAAACCCAGGCAGCCCGACTCCAGTCAGTGAGTCAGTTTAGCCCCTAAACTGTCTCTCATACAGCCGACAAATAGTGCAATAAACCACTAACAACTTGCCTAAGAATGTCTGCCTTGCATCTAATAAGGGCTAAAGGGAATGAATACATGTACTATTATATACATACAGGAAATGTTTGTTATGCTTTAAATGGGGGACAAAAGCTGGATATCATTTTTATATATCATGATCTCAGCTATGAACAGTTGTAGAAAAATGCATGGCAAATAACTGGAAGAAAATAGGCCAAAAGGTTAATTCTGCCTGTGGCTGATGGGCTGACAATATCTTCCTCCCCCTTGCTTCTTTGTACTTGTCTGACTTTTCTAAATTTCCTAAAGCAAATTTGATCTATAAAATTAGGAAAAAAAAACCCAAAACCAACAGAGACAGGTTTGGGAGAAATCACCAACAGGCATGGGATAGTTTCTTTTTCCCCCCTCAAAACATTTGTTAATTTCAAAGACATTTCTTTGACCCAGGCACTCTCTTGCAAGAAGCCTGACCATTATTTGTGGGTTATTCAGAAGGTCATCCTCAGGTAATAAATACACAGGACTTTGCACTTTTGTTCTGATAGAAGTCACTTGAGAGAAGCCAATTTCCTGGATCTTTTTGAAGGAATTTATTACAAGTATCTTTGATTTCTGAGTCCTTTCGTCCCTGCACTTCCTTCCATTGCTGGTGACTCGGGTCTCCTGGGCATGGCTTGAGTCTTGCCCTGGGGCACCAGGGCGACAGTTTTGGCAGCTGTAGCTGGGGAAGTGTTACTGACAGTTTGATGGGCTTGTCCAGGCATTTGCAGCCCTGGGCCAGATGTGGTCTGAAGGAAAGAGGCCTAGGTTTCAAGGTGCAGCTCAACACTCACTAGTGGACTTTAAGCAACTCACTTTATCTCTGAGCCTCAGTTTTCTCAGGTTATTCTGAGTCTGAAAAGGGCTCAGGTGGGATAATGTATATGCAAGCCATTTGTAAATGTAAAGATCTATATTCATGGACACTGTCTTTTTTTTTTTTTTTTTTTTTTGCAGCTTCCTACTCTTTTTCTCACATCTTTTGGGGTCACTGAGAGAGGCTAGTTAAAATTAAGGGAGACCCCTAGAGGGAAGGACTTGGGAGGTGGGGGTGGGGGGAGCTGGAGGAGTATCATAGGAGGGAGAGGGATGCTGAAGAGGCCTCTGCAGAAATGTGTGAAGGTGATGTCAGGCGTGGAATTCAGAAAAAGGGATGTTGTAAGTGGATATCTAGGAAGCCTTGCATCTTGATGTTTGTTGTGACACCACTTTGTCTCCTTAAGAAACCTGCAGGGAAGACCTCTCTCGCTTTTTAATGTTCCTAGCGTGAGATTTATAACCATACCCTTGCCTCCTATACATTAATTTCATGCTAAGATTGGCCTTTAGGTGACAACAGGAAGAGTCGCCTAAGAAGACTTAGGTACACCAGGGTTCCAGAATGATACCCCTCCCCCAGGTGAGGATTATGTGAGAACATGCACATAGGCTGCCTTGCACCCAGTAGATGTTCAATCCATAGCAATTTGTGTTAATTATTTGGACCAAAAGATATTTTGCTAAAACACAAGTAATTTGAGAATTGGGACTTGGTTTCTCCTCGTATCTCCTGGGACAAGGCTGGACACTGAAGCTGACTGGGTGAAGTGCAGTCCAATGAAAGCTTGTCCACCATGACATGCCCATTTCCAAGCCCACACCTGCTTACCCAATGCCCATATCTAACGCTGAGGTCTTGAGGCTGCAAGGCCACTGCCTGCTGTACAAGGCACGGTCGGCCCAGCCATTTCCCTGTCTTGTGGCTGTAGTCCTTCCAAGGGGCCCATCTCTAGTGTCCAGCCTCTGCCCCTAGTGTTGTTCTCCCAGACATGCTGTTCCTCTATTTGTTTTGTGACTTGGGTTCCTTAGACTTCGCTGCGCATAGGTATCTTTAGCCTTGAAGCTGAGAGCACTAAAGTCTAAGGTAGGGGGCGCAGGTAGACCACACGGCAGTTCCTTTAGCCCTCAGTCCGCCCTTATACTGGACTGTGGGTGTTGAAAGCGTGCAGAGAACTGTGGACGCCATCGAAGGTTCGACATGAGCATCTGGAGAGAGATGAGGCAGAAGGGTTTGGGAAGATATTTTCAGCCTCCGGTGCTTTCCTTATTCCTTATAAGACTGTGCAATACCACCATCTCCAATTTAAGAGTGCTAGAAACAGCATGTCTGTGAGCGGCTCACTGTAAGTGAACATTATAAAGTAGGGCATTATTTGTATTAGCCAGTAAACCGCCTAAAATGATGACTAAGAAAGGCATTACTTAAAATATTATTCATGGGCAAAGACTGAGGTCATGGGGGTGGGGAGCTGAGGTAGTGTCCAGAGGGAAATTAGGTATTTATACTTCTAAGAAAAATAACCTGTCAAGTCAGGGGCCCTAGAGACAATACATGAGGAAGCCTCATAGGCTGGAGAGGACAGGTCCATCCCTCTCCTGCCTCTCATCTGTAGGTCAGAGGACCCCAACTGCAACCTTGGGGGAGGGGCCCCCAAAAGGAATAACTCCACACACAGCTGCTCCTTCCCTGGACATCTTCCAGGGAGATCTTCCCTACCCGTCCACGCATCTGCCTCACAGCCCCAGAAACTTCTTGGGGGCACCTGGGTGGCTCAGTTGGTTAAGGGTCTGACTCTTGGTTTTAGTTCAGGTCATGGTCTCATGGTTCCTGAGATGGAGCCCCGTGTTGGGCTCTATGATGACAGCTCAGAGCCTGCTTGAGATTCTCTCTCTCCCTCTCTCTCTGACCCTCGCCTACTTGTGCTCTCTCTGTCTCTCAAAATAAATAAAGTAAAAAAAAAAAAAAACAAAACAAAACTTCTTGGGCTTTTCATGTCATCTGTGGTCACTTTGGCCCTGTAAGCCAAGAATACGGAGTGAGCCTCTTTCTTTGTTTTCTCTGTAATCTGGCTGTAGCTCTTCTTATAAAGAGTCATATGGAGTGGGAAGGGAGCTAAAAAATAGTCTCTCCTCTGTTTCTTGTTCTTCATTCTTCTCTTTTTTTTTTTAACGTTTTATTTATTTTTGAGACAGGGAGAGACAGAGCATGAACGGGGGAGGGTCAGAGAGAGAGGGAGACACAGAATCTGAAACAGGCTCCAGGCTCTGAGCGGTCAGCACAGAGACCGACGCAGGGCTCGAACTCACGGACCATGAGATCATGACCTGAGCCGAAGTCGGCCACTTAACCGACTGAGCCACCCAGGTGCCCCATTCTTCTCTTTTATTAAAGTTTGTTTTTTATTTATTTACTTACTTATTTACTTATTTATTCATAGTAATCTCTCTACTCTATACTTGTGGGGCTCGAACTTACCACCTCCAGATCAAGAGTGGCATACTCTTCTGATGGAGCCAGCCCGGCGTCTCCTTGTTCTTGAGTCTTAAGCAGTGTTGACATAAAAGTGATACTGAGGAAGGAAATGATTAAGGCTCTCCACGCATGTGGAAAAGCGTTCAAATTCCAGCTCTTTCATTTCCTCGGTGACTTCAATTTTCTTATTCATACGATAGGGTAAGGCCCCCACATATGGTATGAAAAAGAGAGGCAATATAATAAGCAAATTGCTTTTGCTCCCCAAATGGTAGGTATTATTTGCATGTCCTCTTTTTTCATTCCTGCTGTCATTGCCCCAGTTCCTATTATATCTCCACTGATGGCAGCTTGCAAACTGGTCTCTGTGCCCCATGCTCGCAGTCTCTGCTCCTGCCATCCACTTTCCAGGAAGCTGGCAGAAAAATCAGTGTAAAACACAAGGATGCATGCCATGCCCCTGGATGAAATCTTTCAAGAGCTTCCAATTTTCTCGGACTAAAGTCTGAAATCTCCAATATGGCATCCTCCCAGAAGTAGTCTCATGAGTTTGTCTTCTTTCACTCACTCACGTTACGGTTACCGTTAGGAGCACCTTTCAAATGCCAGATACTAAGCCAAAGGCTTCATACAGTTCATTTCACATAATCCTGAAGACAACACCATCATTAATATCTCCATGATACAGAAGAGGAAAGAGGCTCAAAAGAGGCTCTGAGAGGAGCGCCTGGGTGGCTCAGTTGGTTAAGCGTCAGACTTTGGCTCAGGTTATCATCTCACTGTTCCTGGGTTCCAACAGAGCATGGCATGGCACTCTGCAATGACGGTGGGGAGCCTGCTTTGGACCCTCTGTCCCCTTCTCTCTCTGCCCCTCCCCTATTCTCTCAAAAATAAATAAACATTAAAAAAAAAAGAGGCTCAGAGAGGCTGAGGGACCCAAACCCATACTCAGCTGGTTGGTGGTAGAGATCTGAATTCACTCTGTGCGGCACCTCCTAGAACTGGAGCTCCGTGGACCCAGCAGCGACGCTTCCTCAGCAGCCGGCCAGCCAGCAGCCTAGCAGGAGGGGAAGGGAGGTAGCAATACCTGGAAGAAGGGTGTTGAGGGATGAGAGGAGGATGTGACCTCCCCTTTCCCAAGTTGAGTTGGTGGTGGGGAGTGGTCACCTCAATTTGGAGACAGAGTTCTGTGTCAGGGCTTCAGGCGCTGGGAGTGTTCCCCACACTGTGTGTTCCCAGAGGGCCCAAATGACTTCCACTCCCCCTTTCCCTCCAAGTACATAGTCTCGTGCCAAGTGGGTGCTCAAAACTCAGTTGGGTGATGATTGTTGCTACCGGTGGTTCCATTCTCTCTATGGGAACTGGAGTGGTGGCCCAAGGCTGCTTCTGGCCCTCCTGTGGGGCGGTTTTCTGTCTCAGCGCCCCCCGGGGCACCGGGGATGGTCGGTATACAGCAGTGACAGCTGCTCCACAGGCGGTGCACGCCTTCCCCTAGCAGCCCCAGTTCAGCCCCAGTGAAAGGAAGGAACTTCGCTCCCTTCAACACCGCACCTGAGGCCTCCCGTCCCGCCAGCCTGCAGGCAGCTTGGGGGCCACACTCCTCTAGTATCTGCAGTGTTTGTGAGCACCTAGCACATGCGACGCCCGGTGTTGGGCAGGATCGGGTCAAACCCCGTGAAAGAGATTTTGCCGTTTTATATCCTACATAAGAAGCGTTCAGAGACGTTAAGTGACTTGCTCAGTCACACAGGCAGTCGGTAGCGGAGTCAGGATTTACAGTTCCCGCTGGTGAGGACGGAAAGCCTGTGAGTGTAGCATTCAACCCTCCGGGACCTGGGGCGTAGTGGGGAGAGTCGGCATTTGGGGATCCCGGCCCTCCGCGTCGCCCCTCCCCTCGTTCCTCCTTCCGCCTTCCTCAGTGGCGGTGGCGGTGGGGGGTGGTGGAAGCGGGGTCCCCGCATCACGAGGTGCCCTAACCCGGCACCCCTAACCCGGAGGCCCGCCCGCGGGCGACCCCCGGAGGGCGAGGCCAGGGTGTCTGGGGCGCCGTGCGACCGGGGACCCACCCCGTCGGCCCGACTATTTGCATAACGGAGACCTTCGCTTCCCCCGCCCCTCCGCCGCGCTCTTCTTCCCTCCTTCGCCGTCCCCTCCACCCCTCAGCCCCAGTCCCCCGCTCCTCCCCAGCAGACCCTCCTGCCGGGACCTGGCGCCGGGCTCCCAGCTGCCGGGCTCCCCTGCGGCCGCGGCGCGCAGAGACGGGCGGCACCTGGGGGAGGGGAGTGCGGGGCCGGGCCGGGCTGGGGAAGACATCTGGGGCACTGCCGGGCGCTAACAAAGGGAGCGGCTGCGGGCCGGCGAGGGCGCGGAGCGGGCGGAGGGGCCGCAGCCCCGGCGGCCGAGCGCTCAGCGAGTGAGTAGGGGTGCGCAGGGCGGCGGCGCGGCCCGGGGCCCGGGCGGAGGTGTGTGCGAAGGGGCACGGGAGGGGAGCGGGGCGGCGGGGCGCGCGGAGCCGGTGCCCAGCGCCGCCTCGGCAGTCTCGCCGGCCGGCTGGCCACCGTCTCTGGCTTTCTCCCGGCCCGGGGACCGCCTTGGCTTTCCCCCGGGGCTCCGCGAGTCTGCGGACCCACAACAAACCCACGTGCGCTCGGCCCCCGGGAGCCCCGCTTCCCGCACCGCGCCACGGGTCAGGTGCTGGACGCCCCGCGCGCTCCGGGTTCCTGCGCATTCCCGCCGCTAGATTTAAGGACCGGGAAACTGAGGCCTGCGGCGGGGGTGGGGGCTCAGGCACCATAACAAACGCACGTGCGCTCTGCGCGGGGATCCCGGCGCCCGGCTGGCCGCGGAACGGCCGCCCTGCGGAACCGGGCCATTGTCTCAAGCCGCGGGGGAGGGAGAGGCGCTAGGGGCGCCCCTGGCCAGAGGAGGACGACAGACACATTGAAAAGGTACCACTTGGCCCTCAGGCCAAACTGCCAGTCTGCCAAAAGGGGAAAACAAAACACGAAAGCGTCTACAAAAAGCTTTGCCCCAGGCCGAGAGCCTGTCCCCGGCCGTGGTGCATTACTGGATGTGACCAGGGCAGCCCCTCACTTCCAGCGCACCGGGGTTGAATTAAGGGCCCTTGGGTCCCTCTCCAAAAAAAGACCGTGCCTAGTGCACCATTGTCCCTGCACTCAGGCGACTGCCCCTGCTGGGAGATGGCGAGCACCTCCCCAGACTGCAGAAACAATAGTCCAATTTAAACAGCGCCCAGCGCGGTCTTGGTCTTCTCAGCCCTTTGCTTGAGCTTTGCCTTGTAGGTCCTTGCGTCTGGCACTGGCCCCTTTTGGCTTGAGACTCGCTTTGCGTTTTTAGTTTTTACAGGCGAGGCCAGCCGAGGCCTCTTGTTCTGGGTAGGGACGCTCTTATCTTCAGTTAGGTCAGTTTGAGAGAAATTCCGAGGTCCAGATAAGAGGGCTCTTGTTTGTTTTGTTTTTGCTTTGCTTACATGTGCTCTGCTCACCTTGGCAGGTTTTGGTTCATCAGACTTGCTCGGGCAGCCGTGAAGTGGGTGGGTGGGTGCATTGGCCTGTTAGGGAATGGTGCTGGTGCAGAAGTAAGACCCTAAGGTTGCTGGAGTGGGGGGTGGGGGTTGGGGTGTGCAGGCATGGAGGCACCGCTGCTAGAGAGCTCTTGCCGAGCTCACTGGCCGCCAGTCCCTCTGGAGGTTAAACCTGTCCCTGGGGAGAACTGGAGGGCCTTCAGCTCCAAACCACTGTTACTGAGGATCTAAAGGGGATCTAGGGAACCCTCTTATTTTACAAGCGGGTAATGTTGGCCTGGAAAATGCCTTGCGGGAGTTTAAACCAGTGAAATGGGAAAGAGAATTTGAGTATGGGTCTCCCAATTCCCACACTGCCCCTGGCCTTGACAGCCCCCAAAGGCACAACCAGGTTAGTCTAAAAATCAGTGGCCCTAGAACAGAGTTAAACAAAGAAAGTAATTCAGATGGAAAGCTGCACCCTTCCATTATCTCTTTTAAGAGTTCTTATTCATTTGGGAAAAGATAGATTTAGTAATTCTTTACTCTTCTGCTAGCCTTTCATAAACTTTGGTATTTTTCTCTTCTCACTGTCCCTTTCCCCTCAATTTGGAATAGGGCCAGATATGGAGACTTAGATATTTGCCTCTCATCTCTGTGCCAGGAAGCCTTTGTTTGGGCCTAAGCATTAGGCTGTTGACATCAGACCCACAGGGAAGAAAGTGTCTCTTAGCAAGCTACTCCTGAGCCACTTGTGGGAGAACAAGGCATTGTTTTCATTGATTTTATTTAATTAAATTCTTTTTGAGAGTTCCACGGAAGTAGCTGCCTATTTTTGTATTTGGCAGAGGAAAAGTTGGAAAACCAAAAAAAAAAAAAAAAAACCAAAAAACCCCAAAAACAAAAAAACCCCAAACAAACCAAAAAACCAAAACAAACAAAAAACCAAAAAAAATAAAAATTTAAAAACCCAACAACAAATACTTGGAGTCCGGGTTTCCCCAAAGCTAATGTGCTGTTTTGTCCTGTCCCTGTACACTTGTTTCTTTTCGTAGGGTTTCTAGAGCGTTTCATTTTTGTGGTAATTCCACTGGGCACTTGAGTATAGCTTTCTTATCGGGATGCTTGCCTTATAAGGAACCTTAGGCATCATCCGGCCAGACCCTTTTATTTTCCAGATGGGAAAACTGAGGCCCAGAGAGGAGAAATCACTTACCTAAGGACATGCAGCAAGGTGTCTGCTTTTAATTTCTCTTTGTGCGTAAAAGGAAAACCGTTGCATCAAATGAGTTGTTGTTGGTACCCCAGAGTAAAGTCAAAGTTATGATGGTTGTTATAACGACACTCTTTAAGTCTGAGAATGAATTCCTTAAGGAATTAAATAGGTGTTGGTTATGGTACAGAGCCATGGATCCCTATGGTAGATATGGTGAGGAGTATTGCAGTTATCATTGGGGATCACTTTTCTGTGGTGTTTACTAAGTGGTTCACTCCACCCTTGCCCTGGCCTCCTACATGTTCCCCTGCTATTGCTTGCTTCCCCAATGGGGACCTGCTTTGAACATAATCGTAAAGCAAAAGGCAGCAAGAAGCCAGAAGACAGAGACCCCACTTAGCTTTCTGTGCTATTAACCTTCCTGGGCTCCAGTTCCTCACTTCCTTGGACAGTGAAAGTCCTTCCTGCCCAGTCTCTGCACAGGCTGTTCCAGGGGAGTGGAAGATGCTTAGGCCTTAGGATCAGAGGAGTTTGGGTCAGCTCTTCTGTGTCCTGTGTTCCTTGAGAATATGATTGTTTAATGTGAAGGGAAGGATGGGTATGTATATCCTGGCGTTGTTGTGGGTATCCAGCGATGTGACACATGCTTATGCCTGCTCAGACCTCTTGGCAGGCTCCGGTGCTCACCGGCTTTTTAAGTGGCAGAGGATGTTGGTGGGAGAATAACCCCATAGAGTAAGCCCTCTACTCAAATTAGGAGACCCTACCTAGTTAACAAAGAGGGGTGAATGCCTGCCACATTGTAAAGGGGGCCTTTGGAGAGTTGTAAACTTTGTGTGATTCTAAGGTAATTAAACCTAGTAAGAAACAAATAAAAAACAAAGCTGTGCAGTCTAAAGTGATGGCATTCATTCATTCTGTGTTACTGACAAACAGGCAGGCTAGGGCTGGGGTTTGGTGTTGACCTGGAGTTACAGAGAAGCCCTCCCACCCTTTTTTTTAAATGGATGCAGAACACATTTGGATCTCCCCTCAGAAGCTGTCTTCAGAGGGGCACCTGGGTGGCTCAGTTGGTTAAGCGTCCGACTCTTGATTTCGGCTCAGGTCATGATCTCAGGGTTCCTGGGATCAAGCCCTGTGTTGTGCTCTGTGTGCTGACAGTGCTGAGCCTGCTTGGGATTCTGTCTCTCCCTCTCTCTCTCCCCCTGCCCTGGTCATGCTCCCAGGCACATGCTCTTGTTCTCTCTCTCTCTCTCTCTCAAAAATAAATAAATACACTTAAAAAAATCACTGCAATAAGAAATTGTCCTCAGGAACCCACAGAAAGTAGATCTAATTTATCTCAATATTGACTGGGGAGGGGGCATGGAGAGGGGTGTTCCCTTTTTCTCCGGGAATCAAACCAATGATGGTAAACGAGTGAGTGGAAGAGGAAGGCTTCAAAGAGAATGTAGCTCTCTAAAGTTGTGAGGATGTGGTTGCATTAAAAAAATGACAGGAGGGGTGCCTGGGTGATTCAGTCAGTTAAGCATCCAATTTTGGCTCAGGTCAAGATCTGGCAGTTTGTGGTTCGAGCCCCGTGTTGGGCTCTGTGCTGACAGCTCAGAGCCTGGAGCCTGCTTCAGATTCTGTCTCTCTCTCTCTCTCTGCCCCTCCCCTGCTCCTGCGCTGTGTCTCTATTTCTCAAAAATAAATAAACGTTAAAAAATGACAGGAATAGTTCATTAATGAAATTCACAGTACCTTATGGAACATTAGAATACTGAGAATTTGCTCAGACCTGGTATCAGTGATTTATTCACTAAAAACTGAATTGGGGAAAAATACATTTTCTTGCTTGTGTGCGTGTGTACTGAAACTACATGATGGCATTCTGATTCCAGTAGATGTACTTTTTATAGTCTCTTCTGTAACAGTAACATAGTAAGCAATGCAGTTTCACCGCATTAAAATACTGGAGAGGTTTTCGAAATCATTACTAGCCTTCAGAATCAATTTCATGATTTAAATTTTATTTATTGTTCTGATTATAAAAATCAAGTATGCCCACTGGGAACAATTTGGAAACTATAAAAAAGTATAGAGACACAGAAAAAGATTACGTTATTCAAAGGTAACCACTATTAACATTTGGCAGTTTTCCCTCTGGTCTTTTTTTTTTTTTTTTCCAAATGGATGTATTTTCTTTAAATGGTTGAGAACATGCTGTATGTGCAGTCATCTCTTGCCTTTCTTGCTTAACCTTCTCAGATGTGGTTGACATAGTTTAAGTCCACATTAAAGCTGTGTCTTTCATTCATCAACCATATCAGCTGCTCAGCACCTCCAAGGTCACATGGCCCATGGGATCTGGTCACTTCAGTGGTATTTCAATGAGGGCCTCGAGAGGAAGGCGCCTCCAGCTTCCTCCCCCTCTCCCACCCTGCCTCAAACATTCAAACTCCAGTCATTTTTGTTACTTTTTATTTTAGAAAAAGTTTAAAGTCTAAGGTGGAGGGGGAAGGGCACTGCATGTGACCTTGGGTTCTGGTACTATCCTTTGTCCTCCAGCAGCTTAAGCAGTTTCTGTAGATGTTAAATCATCAACTCAACGGTCATTTACTAATTCAGTCCTCACGTATTCGAGTGCCCACTCTAAACCAAAGATGTGTGAGAAGAGCTTAGCTTTAAAGAAGCTCATGGTCCGGTGGAGGGGACCAGGAAACAAGAGACTGGTACAGGGTGCTGTGGGACCACAGAGGAGGGGCAAGCACCCAAGACTGGAGCATCCATGAGTAAGGCTTCTGGGATGAAGGCCACTGTGGGATAGCCCAGGCACTTCTCATTTGCCTATGGTAATTGACACTGTGAATAATGTGTTTGTGAATTAATCCCTATCTACATTCCAAGATAGTTTGCATCGTGTAGAATCCTAAGGTTAAAATGACTGGGTTACACTGTGAAGGATATGATCATTTGAAAAATTTCATAGATTTAGTCCCAATTACATAGAAAGTCCTAACGTACCAAAGTATTACATATTGTGGGAGCAGTAGGAGTTAAAAGCACATGTAATTCAGTATTTGATTTTTTTTTTTTTTTACTGAGGTATAATTGACATGCAACATTGCATTAGTTTTAGGTGTAGAACTTAGTGATTTGATATTTGTATATACTGTGAAATGATCACCACGATAGATCTAGTTAAAAGCCATCACCACGTGTAGTTACAGACTTTTTTTTTCTTATGATGAAGGATTTGAATTCTTGCTCATCATTCATCACAGGTGGAGACCTGGACAAGCTAGCTAAGCTCTCTGAACTTCAATTTCCTTCTCTATAAAATGGGCTTAACAGCTCCAACTTTACCGGGCCACTGTGAGGATTAAATGAAATCATAGCTAAACGGTCCACTGCAGTGACAGGTAAACAGGAAGCACTCAGTAAGCGATGGCTATTATTGCTATAATTGGGATTTTCACACCCTGCAGAAACTTTGGCCCTGATATTTTTTCTTAACATGACAGCAGGCCATTGTGTGGCTTTGTGTGCCGAGGGAAGCAGCAAGTTGATCACAATGGAACCACCTACCAGGTGACAAATTGATCACTTGCATGATGCAGTATAAAAAAAGTCTGATCTTGGGCAATTTCAAATGTACAAAAGTAGAAAGAATGGTGTAATGAACCCCTGTAAACAATCACTTACAGGGGTAAGTGATTATCACAACTCATAGCTGACGTATATCCCCACAGACCACCCCAGATGACTTTGAAGCACATCCCAGACATCTTATCAGCATGATGCGTATCTGAGTCGTGCTGCTCCTGGAGCCTGTCTCTGCTGTCACTGTTAGGGGACTGTGTGTGTGTGTGTGTGTGTGTGTGTGTGTGTGAGAGAGAGAGAGAGAGAGAGAGAGAGAGAGAGAGAGAGAGAGACGGGTTGGTGGGGAGCCAACCCAAGAACTTAAGTTTTATCGCTCAAGTGAGGAGGCCCCACTGCATGCCAAACTAGCAGGATAGAAGGAGCACTGAATGTAGAGTCAGGAGACCTAATTTTGCAGAAGGTCCCCACCCTTTCCCAGTTGTATGCTTTTGGCAAGTGACTTCTGAATTTCTTTGAGCGCATTTGAAAGTTTGGCGAATATCGAATGAGGTAATCCATGCAGCAGCCCAAGCAGCTTGGTGCTGGGGTGGGGGTGGGGAGCTGAGTCAAACTTGAACCCAGCCTTCCCCTCCTGAGAGGCAGGGCTTCCATATGGAATTAAGGTCACAGACTGCCGGCCCCTCGGCCCAGGATGCACTCAGGGAGTGCTCCTGCCAGTCTCATTCTGAGGATGCGGAGATCGCTCAGACGAACACCTGGTACCCACAGCACTCCGTGCCCGCCAATCTGTCCTTGTCCCTTGTCCCCTGTCACTTAGCCCGTCCCTCTGATTTATGGATGAGGGTCAGAAAGCCCAGAGAAGGTAGGGCCTGCCAGCCATGCCTGAGTGATAGGTCCTGCCTGAGACCCCCTTTCCCTCCAGGTTTGATGACCTTGGTCTCTTCCATCTGGCTGTTCACCAAAGTAGGTATTTCTGACTCAACTGAAAGAATAAAGTTGATTTGATTTAGTAATTAAGTCAAAGCCTTCTTTTTAATCCTCTGGGGGTTCCACGATGTCAGGGCCTGTACTATGACTTGTGGTCTCTGGCTTTTGCTAGCTGGCTGTGTGACCTTAGGCAAAAGGCATGCCACCATGGGTACCCTACCTCAAGGACCTGTGTCTTAGTCCCCCGGACCCCTTCCAGCTCTGAGATGATCGATGACAAAGGGGGAAAGGTACACCTAGGCCAGGTGGCTTCTTCATACAAGTAGTAAGTAAAATCTGTTTCCCTTTATGATATTCAGAGTAAAAAATTACCCCCCTCACCTTTTGCCATTTTCCCCAATCCCACTTCTCTCCAAAGTGACTACTGTTTGCACTTTTGTGGGTCTTTCTGCCCCTTTTGTATACATTGACTTGTGTATTCATGGTTCTACACAGATATGTTAAAAAATTTTTTTTAAAGTTCATTTATTTTTGAGAGACAGCATGAGCAGGGGAGGAGCAGAGAGAGAGGGAGACACAGAATCCGAAGCAGACTCCAGGCTCCGAGCTGTCAGCTCAGAGCCTGATGTGGGGCTTGAACCACAGACTGTGAGGTCATGACCTAAGCTGAAGTCGGACACTTAACCGACTGAGCCACCCAGGTGCCCCTTCACAGATACATTTTTAAAACGCAGTAAATGGATCCCATAACAACTGCCACTTTACAAGACTGCCTTTTCCACCTGACTATATGTGTTAGAGATCTTTCCCTCTCCGTGCATGCAGATGCTTTTTTTGTAGTTGCATTACAATCTATATTATGATGTTTGCTTAACTGTAAAAATTTTCCATAAAAATATATTTCTAAGTATATTTAGACCTTGGACATAAGGAACAATGGCTGTAAATGTCAGTGGTTAAATGGAGCCAGTCCATTAGGCTCTGGAAAGGGTGGCGAGGGACCAGGCACAGGGACGCTGAGGACCACACCCTGGAAAGCTGGAACGAAGGGCTCCTGGGGAATTACTAAGAGGCTGACTGTTTGGACAGGGTTATTTTTGGAGATAGCCTGCCGGCTTGGGTGCCCTTGGCTGCAAGTGCAAGGCACTGAGCTGCGTCATCACCTTCTCCTCCTCCTCGCACGTTCCCTGGCACTGTCAGGTTTGTTTCTGTTCCCAGGACCTGAGGGGACCCAGTGGGAGGCCTGGAACAGGGACGGAAGGGAGAGAGGGAAGAAGAGGAGTATTTGATCTCAGGCTTGGAGGAGGGAGTGCACCCGTGCCACTCTGCTCTGTCTGGTTGATCAGACCCATCTGGAGTGTTTTGTTTCCCTGGCTCTGATACAGATCATGGGAAAAGGAAGCAAATCCAGAGATGGGCTCCTGGGAAGACAGAAGTTTAGGACACCGTGTTGGAGGTGGGATAAGTGTGGGCATTGGACTTTCCAGCCTGCAGGGGATCGTAAGTGGCACCTGCTTCATGTGGAAGAAGGATGGGAGGAGCACTGAGTGGCTGCTGTGGAGGGGAGAACCAGCACAGGTTGGAAGAAAAGCACAGGAGGATGGGAGATAAGGAAGAACTTATTTGGCAGAACTTCTCGACCGTGGAGCAAACTGTGTCACGGGGCCGCGAACTCCCCCGGGGGGAGTATTCAAGCCGACGTTGCGTGTGAACTTTGCAGTTTGGTTGTGGAGTGGTTGACCAAAGTGCCTGCTAAGGCCTCTTCTGGCCTTGGGAGCCTATGGGACAAGAGCCTGTGGGACCAGAAGCAGAAAGAGGCAAACTAGGACTGCAGGGTCAGGACAGGTTATGGAGGGCGTAACTGGAGCTTTGTAAAGGTGGAATAAAATGGAAGCCTTCAAAGGAGCCTGAAACATTGTTTCCCCTGGATCTTGGCAACCTTCCTCCTGTTCTGTCCTTGGCTTCAGCTCTACTTGACTTTTTATTCATAAATTATTTCCATAGTAATAAATATATCACATACACTTTAGATGACCAGGAAATCTGGCAACCAGAAAAGAACTACGTGTCCCAGGAGGATGATTCTAAATTTTTTTTTGATTACGGTCTTTCTAAATTTGCATCCATCTCCTGGTTTCCCTAGCCCAGTGCTGAGATGTCAGTCAACTTTAATTTTAGCAACACTGTACCCTTTGCAACCTCTTGAATGTCCTCCGATAGCACCCGCCATATTTAATGCTTGTGCCTTTCTTTCCTGTGGTTTAAGAGGAGCCTCTTGGACCTAAGGGTTAGTTGCGTCTTGGTGAGGGCAGCATGGCAAGCTTACCAGGTTCTGGGCTTTTGCTGTGCCCCTGGCCCTGATGAAGCACTATGTATGTTCTCTCATTCAGTCCTCATAGCGACACTGTGTCTTGGGGTCATTAGCTCCGTTTTGCAGATGAGAAAACCGAGCTTCAGAGAGGGGTAGAGACTCCCCCGAAGATTCACTGCTGCTGACTACTGAAGCTGGCCTGGGGCAAAGCTCTTTCTCTATGTTATGTTACAGGTTTATCCACTGCTAATCATTCCAAGTCCTTTGAGTCTGAGAAGGGCTTCGTCCTTAGTTTCACAGGGGCCTTGGCTCAATTTCTCCGTACAGGGGCTGATGGAAATTTTCTGTCATTCCCCTGAGAACATATGAAAGGAAGAATTCATGGGACATTCACGTGTGGATAGCATTTGCTGTCATTCGTTTTGGTTACGAGTTGTTTGCGTCAAGCCTGGTTTGGGTTTTTTGGTTTATTGTTTTTTAATTTTTTTTTTTTAACGTTTATTTATCTTTGAGACAGAGAGAGACAGAGCATGAACGGGGGAGGGTCAGAGAGAGAGGGAGATACAGAATCCGAAACAGGCTCCAGGCTCTGAGCGGTCAGCACAGAGCCCGACGCGGGGCTCGAACTCACGGACCGCGAGATCATGACCTGAGCCGAAGTCGGATGCTTAACCGACTGAGCCACCCAGGCGCCCCTGGTTTTTGTTTTTTTGCTTGCCCTTTAAAGCTAGGATATCCACCTGACTCATTATCTGGTTATGACTAGGAACACACATACCGGTGGTGAGTATGGCCACAGATTAGTGGGTACTGCTGCTTGGCTACCTTAAATGCCTTTGGCTTGTAAATAGAACTCAGTATAGGCATTGCTATGGGCTTATCTTGCACCTGTGGTTTTAGGCTCTTAAACAGTTTCTTCTCTTGTAAAGTTTATTCAACGTTAATTGATTCATCAAGTATTTATTGAGGACCTATTATGTGCTAGTCATTGTGCTAGGCATTGGGAATATTTACACATGTTGTCGGTAATATATACACATATTCAGTGTAACTAGCAAGGCCTTGGGAGTTAGTGGCAGACAGACTTCTTGTGTCACCCTCTTCTTCTCAGAGTCCTTGCTTTGTTCATTCATTCAACAAACATCGAATGCCCGTTATAGCCGATGCACAGCGTGCATTTTAGACTAGACACCCAGATACTCCCATAGTTTTGTTCTTAGTTGGAGGTGGACACTTAGATGTTAATTATGATCTTGTGTGATAAACCTTATGAAGCCGGGAAGAAGGTGTAGTGAGTTTGGGAAAGCTTTCTGGAGCAGGTGATGCCTAAGCTGGGTTTTGGAGGGCAGTAGCTGTTAGCCTCCAGGGAAAGGGCATTTGCAGGAGAAGGGGCTGCAGGAGGAAAGGTGTGGGGTGAAGAATGGCCCGTTTGCATGTGCGGGAGAGCCACTAGGAGATTGGTGTTCCTGCAGAGGAGCACGACAAGGCAGGAGTGGGGATGAGGCTGGAACTGTCGCATGCATTATCTATAATTTTCACAACTTCCCTCTGTGGCATATTCTGTTATCTCTGTTTAGTAGGTGAGGAAACAGAGGCTGAAGGAAGTTGGGTGACATGCTCACAGTCAGCCAGAGAGTGACTTAAGGTGCTTTTGTACTTAAATGTAGGCCTAATCAGCTCCCACAACGGTGCCTGCAGGGGCAGGTTGGGAAGGCCTGGCTTGCTGGCTAAGGGGCTTGTTCCTTCTCCATTGATCTTTCAAGGGTAATACCCTGTTGAATCTTCTTCCTTCTACCTGCATCATGTAGGTCTGTGTTGAAGGCCTCTTCTAAGGGTTGTCCTGGTTTTTGCCCTCCTTTTCATTCAGAGACTCAGTAGTCCAGAAATCTTCAAAGGAAACCTTTATGTGCCGAACTTTGTGGCAAGGGAGGTGAAGAACCTTCATGCCCTTTCTCACAAGTTCCAGGTTCACTTAGCAGCCTAAGCATTACCTGTGAATGTTTAGTCTGGAGAAACCCTTGGGTACCGGAGAGGGAGCAAAATCAATCTGGGCTGGAAGAATCTGGAACAGGTGGGTCTTGAGCTGTTCCTTTAAGAATGAGTATGATCAGGAAGGTGGATGACTCATAGATGACCTCTAAGATTATTCTGTCTCTCCCCATGAAAAAAGGGACACCTTTGTCCTATTCTTCCCATCTCCCAAGCTAATTAGTTTCTGGCTTGGGCTTGGCTCTTGGGTCAAAGGCAGTATCCATTCAAGCATTCAAATAAAGTTTATTGAAAAGTAATCAACGGAGAGCTCAGAGACAAGAATGAATTAAAAGGGGGCTGTTCCAGAGCTAAGGAAACACGAGGATGCAGACATCATTGTGGAAAAGTTAATAAAGGAACAAAGTAGTATACACGGAAAACTGAATTGTTAGAGAGGGAAGGCTGAAGGAGGATCACAGTACATGCTGAGAAAAACGATAAGGAAATTAATCAGACAAAAAGTCAGAGCTCTAAAGGTCACACAGAGGCGATCCCTCAGAATAGTGACTGAGGCATCTGAGAGATACACGTCACTTCTGTTCACGTTCCATTGACCAAAACGTGGACATGCCTGGCTGCAAAGGAGGCTGGAAGAACGTCTCCAGCGGGGGAGCTGGGCACCCTCTTAAAACTCAGGTCGGGGGGGTGCTTGGCTGGCTCAGTCGGTAGAGCATGTGACTCTTGATCTCAGGGCTGTGTTCAAGCCCCATGTTGGACGTAGAGCCTACTTAAAAAAAAAAAAAAAAAAGAAAAGAAAAAAACCCAAAAACTCAGGAAGAGGAGGAAAATGGATATTGGGAGCAATTCGCCTATGCCACAGAGCAAAAGTCCTGTTGGCCTCAGGCTCGATCAGCAGCGGAAGAAGAGAACATGGAGAAGAAGAAATATTTACAGGGTTCTGAGGGAAAGGCAGCATGACTGAAGACTTTTGCACTGACGTATATCACTCTACAAGGATAAGGCAGGTAGCCATTTTCATGCATGCTAGAACGAAGGGAATAGGGCCTACATGAGCTCTTCTCGGGAAAGCCTACCTGATCATGAGAAGGATGAATCAAAAGTGGGCTTAGGAAGGCATGGTTAAGGGTCATTTGGTGAGCTCTTAACCTACTCAAATAGAAGCTAAGCAAGAATGTGAGAAGTAACAAGAATGTAAGTGAAGAAGAAAGTGTATGTGCTAGCTTTCCCGCTCTCATACTGTCTAAAGAGAAAAAGTCATGGGTGGGACGCCTGGATGGCTTAGCCGGTTGAGCGGCTGACTCTTGATTTTGGCTCAGGTCATGATCCCAGGTTGTGGGATTGAGCCCCCTTGTCAGGCTCCAGGCTGAGAAGGTTGCAATTGTCCAGCCCTCCTCCCGCCCCCACCTCTCCCTCTCTGCCCCTCCCCACTCTCTCTCTCTCTCTCTAAAATAATAATAAAAAAGTCATGGCTCTAACCAGTCAACTCATTGTTTTCTTAAACTTGGAGGGATCTTTTTAGTTTGTTTGTTTATTTATTCTGAGAGAGAGAGCGAGAAGGGAGAGAAAGTGAGTGAGGGAGGCCACTTTGCGAGGGTGATGGAGAGAGAATCCCAAGCAGGCTTCTTGCTGTCAGCACAGAGCCGGACAGAGCACTCCAACCCCTGACCCTGAGATTGTGACCTGAGCTGAAATCAAGGGTCAGACACGCAACCGACAGAGCCACCCAGGCGCCCCAAACTTGGAGGAATCTTTGGGGAAATAATATCTATTTGGGGGGAGAAACATTTATTAAAAGTCTGGCATTTAGGAAATTTTACTTTTCCGTGGAATGGAAAGAAAAGAAAATTTAAAAATAAAAAACAGCTACTTTATTAAGTAGTTCCCCCATCCTTGTTTCATGCCTTCTTTCATCCTTCACACGTCCATCTACATGTAAAGGTAGAGACAGGTGAAGAATGATATTAATCTTTTTTTTTTTTTTTTTCTGGATGGAGGGATCTTGGGTGACTTTTAGCTCTTTATAATTTTGTGTTAGGCTATTAAAAGGTATTTTTTTTAAGTTTCTTAAAAATTTTTTTCTAATGTTTATTTTTAAGAGAGAGAGAGACAGAGTGAGAGCAGGGTAGGGACAGAGAGAGAGGGAGACACAGAATCCGAAGCAGGCTTCAGGCTCTGAGCTGTCAGCTGTCAGATCATGACCTGAGCCAAAATCGGACACTCAACCAGTTGAGCCACCCAGGCGCCCCTTAAGTTTATTTATTTATTTTTGTCAGTGCAGAGCCAGGTGCAGGGCTCTATGTCATGAACCATGAGATCATGACCTGAGCCGAAATCGAGAGTCAGATGTGTAACCAACTAAGCCACCCAGGTACCCCTCAAAAAGGTATTGTTAGATGCTGATGCTCAGGGTGTGGAGAGCAGGTGGGAGACACAATAGGTGAATCAGACATTGTCTTTTCATGGGGAAGCTGGTGAGTCAGTTGCATGAATGCTGAACTCTGAGCAGAATGAGACACTGTAAACCGGATGACCCATGGGGCGGTGGGGCCCAGAGGACGAAGGGGAAGGTTTCACGAAGGAGACAGAGTTTGAACTGGACGGTGGAAGAATGACAAGCGTTCTGATGGGTCAAGGATGGGCGAAGGGCATGCCTAGCAGGGGCGGGGGCACAGGCTTGGAGGCGTGAAGGCAGGCCATGTCTGGGTAGCTGTGAGGCATTTGTGGTGGTTGGGGAACAAAGGATGGACGGAAGAGTAGCCGCTGTTCACGAAGCGTGCATGGCATGCCATGTGCGACACACAGCATCTCCCGGTTTCCCAGCAACCCTATAGGATGGTTACAATTACCCCTACCGTACGGATGAGGAAACTGAGGTTGAGAGATTTATTGGCCAAAAGTTGCACAGTGCGAGACGGTGGCTTGGACCCCCCGTGCTGCCTGGGCTCCAGAGCCCACGATTTTTCCACTGTGCTGGGATTTGTAGTGCACAGAAGACCCGAGTGGCCACCGTTGTGAGACATAAATTAGAAAAAGACAAGCAAATGGGAACAGTATTTTGATAGGTCAAGACTCGCCAGGTAACTATACTTCATGTATTTGCATACATCTAGACTTATGAAATACAGATCTATCTCACAGGTAAAACAAGTAACGATAAAAGCCTAAACTGTGGTCCAGACTCTGCCATCTGGCAGCTGTGTAGCCTCAGGCTACCTAATCCATAAAAGGGGGTAATAAAATTGTGGGGCTGCCTATCCCCAGATTGGTCTTTATGTTCAGATTAGATCATAGATGTGAAAAGATGACAAAGTGTGAAAGAGCCACACAGAAGGGTTTGTTACTGCTGGCACACCCCTTGCCCCTGTGAGAACGTACAGACGTCTGTTAGGGCACCCACAGGTGTTCATGAAAACTTCCCCCAGTCATGGCCGTGCTCCCTGCAGACTTGCAACAACTTGGTCAACAGGCGAGAAGCTGTGCTCTCCTGACTCAGACTACCGGCTGGGGACTCTGATGGGAGGTAGTGGAGAGGGGGGCAGGCCGGTCCTCTGTGTGGGTCTCTCCCGCTGCCGGGTGAGGGAAGGCTCCTGCCTGCCTTCCTGCTTGCTGGCAAAGTCTGGGCCAGAGTGGAGTCGGGACAGCTGTGAACAGCTTGGTGAGTTACACAGGGCCCAGGAGGGTGTTCCAGGTGCGCCAGGCTACCGGAAGGAGTGTTGGAGTGGCCAGGCGAGCAGGCCCCTGCCATGTCCGTCTGGTAGAGGCTTGTGGTCTGGAAAATGGACCGGAGGGACAGAGACGTCAGGGGCCTCTGGAGGGAGCAGTCTTTTCTTTTCGGGAGTGCTGATGAGGACAAGGCCTTGGGGAAATTGGTCTCTCACACTACCCACGAGGAAGTGCCTGAGCACCGACCTAGGGTGGCCTGAGGTGACTTACATCTGCCCCAGGAAGTGTTGCGGTTGTTCCGGGGTCTGGGGTGGGGCCTGGCTTGCCACTCACCGGGCATCCGAAAGCCCCGTCTTGTGTGTTGTGTGTGGGGGTGATGGGTGGTTTTAGAGAGAGCTAAGCTTCTCCTTACTGTTGAAGAAACCAGTTCCTTCCTTTTCCTACTGGTCTCTCTGCTGAGCCGAGACAGGCCTTTGAGCTCAGTATTAGCTCAGGATGGGCCCCTCAGACTGCTGGCACCCACATTTCATCTCGTATGCTGTCCTGTGTTCTGTGGAGTTAGCTGGGTTAGACAGTGGACCCCTGGATGGCAGCAGGCTGACTGGCTTCGTGGCACAGCCCCGGGCCCAGCCCAGCACCCAGCCCCTCCCCACGCTCACCGTCTGCCCTCCGAGACCAGGATACAGATGCGCTCAGCCACCAGTGAGCGTGAGCAGGTGGCCCCTAGGTCAGGTCACAGTGTGGAGCACAGTGGGAGATTCAGGAGCCCAGGGTGGGGAGCACTCCGGGCTCTGGTGGACCCTTCTGCTCCACTGGACGGTCCTTTCCCCCTCACTTCTGGCCTTAGACGTGAGACACAAGCCGCAAGATGAAACAGGGAATGTTCTCTGGGCTGACCTGTGGGAGCCGAGCCCTGGCGGTGGGGACGGGGAGTCAGGTTTAGGACCTCGCTCTTCTCTTATCCCTCGGAGAACCAGGGTCCCGGGAGTTTGTCCCAGGTGAGAGGGAGAGCAGGCAGTGAGGGAGCTCTGACAAAAGCAGCTGGGCTGGACCTCCATTTATCCAAACAGACTGTCCTCACAGCCTTTGTCAATGGGAGGATGCTGGCCCCGGGCCTGAGCTGGGGGTGGTTAATGACAGCGTTGGGAATAAATCCCCAGAAGATGCTTCCTGCCAGAGGGCTTGTGGCGGTTCCTTTTTTGCTCTAGACAATGAACATTTTATTCTGGCTTATAAATCAAGAGGAGAGGAAAGATCAGGTAGGCAGGAGACAGATGAAAGGCACCTCCCAGGGACATGCTTCTGCACTTGGGAAAGTCCTACCCTTGTCTCCCAGACAGTCCAGGTAACGCCCCGGGGTGGGGGGATGGGAGCATGCTGGAAGGCAACTCACTGGCTTCCCCATTACCGTCTGCAGTGTCACCTTTCTCAGAAAGCCCTTATCATACTGCGGGGAGAAAAAAAAACCCGCATGTTTTGCAGGCAGATGGACACGAGTTTAATTCCAGAAGTGCCACGTCTTCGTTGCGCAAACTTGAGAACTCAACTTCTCTGACCCTCAGTTTTGTTTTGTTTTTAAATTAAAAAAAATTTTTTTTGTTTTGAGAGAGAGAGTGAGAGAGAGAGACAGTGCAAGCAGGAGAGGGGCAGAGAGAGAGGGAGACACAGAATCCGAAGCAGGCTCCAGGCTCCGAGCTGTCAGCACGGAATCCGATGTGGGGCTCGAACTCACAGACTGCGAGATTGTGACCTGAGTTTAACCGACTGAGCCACCCAGGTGCCCCTCTGACCCTCAGTTTCTCATCTGCAGTGGGTATTTAAAAAAATTTTTTTTTTAATGTTTATTTATTTTTGAGAGAGAGAGAGAGAGACAGAGAGAGAGAGAGAGAGAGCACGTGCACCAGCGGGGGAGGAGCAGAGAGACACAATTCAAAACGGGTTCCAGGCTCTGAGCTGTCAGCACAGAGCCCGACTCAGGGCTTGAACTCACAAACCACAAGATCATGACCTGAGCCAAAGCCAGGTGCTCAACCGGCTGAGCCACCCAGGCACCCCTTATCTGCAGTGGGTATTAATCAGTGCTACCTCGTAGCATGGGTGCGAGTCCTGTGTAGTGCTTAACCTAGCTCTGGCACACGATTAGTGATAAAAAATTGGTAGCTATTTAATGTGATAGTTATTTTCAGTTATTGGCCACCCGACGGTCCTGACACTTTGCTAGGCACTGTGGATATGAGGCTACGTGTGTTCCAGCCTCTCCCTGGAGGAGCTTCTGTCTAGGAGAAGAGGCAGGCATGTGGATTCAGGGCACAGATGAATGGGAGCAAGAGACAGGGAGGGGCGGGGTCAGAGAAGAAGAGGTGAGACCCCCGGGGAGCAGTTTGCCTGGGCACTTAGGGTGGAGTAGAAGGAAGTTCACAACCAAGAATTGGCATGGTATCCATTGATAAGGGAGGTCAGGAGCTGATAGTAAGGGACACTGGGGGATGAGCAGGAGAGCTCACAGGGCTTCTGCCTTCCGCTGGCATTCAAGTGCACACAGTTGAGGCTCAGGATGAAGTCTGCAGTCTTTTTCCAGCAGTTGGTGGACACGGACGGGGACCTAGCCAGGCTTGGCTCAGGGAGGGAGTGTTGAGATGGCTCTTATCGCTACAGAGATCTCTCCAGACTCAGGGCCAGGATCAAGGGGGGACCTTCCCAGAGGGAGAAGGACGGATCACCAGACGGGAATTGCAAATATGGAACCCCTAACATGCAGGCTCCGAGGGGGTGTGGGCTGGCGGGAGCTTCACAAAACTTTGGCAGAGAACTATTGTTATCAAATCGGAACCCAGGGAGGTTGGGTGGGAGAGGTGACCTGTGAATTCCAGTGATCCCATGTGTAGTGCTAAATGTGACAAAAAAAGACCCACAGGACACCTCCTTAATATTTAAGGATACACGTTTGTGATTTTGGTTTTTTTGCAAATGACTTGAAAACGCTGTGACACATACAAATTGGGTGAATCATAGGATGACATAAAAGGAAAATTATATTTGCTACAAGGATAGTATATGCCACCTAGCTGGTGATAAAAATAAACACAGCAGCTTTCATTCACTGGACTCTTCCCACGTGTACTTTTACAGGTATGCGATACTTAACAGGTATCACATGGAACCCTCGTTAACTCCAGCTCATTCTCCCCAGCATGCCTGCGCCCCCTCCCCCCCCCCCCCCCAGCTGAATGTGACACTGGAGAAGCAGACCACTGTCCTGACTGGTCCCTCTCTCATTCGTGACCATGATCCTTCAGTGGACTTGGGCGTTGTCAGGTCATCTTTCTCCGTTCCCTTCGTCGAGTGATTCTCAACTCTGGCTTCCATTAGCATTTCCTGGGGGAGATCATAAAAGGTATTGCTTTTATTTTCCTGGGTAATTCCACCCAGAAAGAATGAAATCCAAGTCTTTATGGAGATGACCTGGGCATCAGTATCCTTTTTAAAAGCTCTGTGATTGGGGTCCCTGGGTGGCTCAGTCGGTGGAGCAACCAACTTCGGCTCAGGTCATGATCTCACAGTTTGTGAGTTGGAGTCCTGTGTCGGGCTCTGGGCTGACAGCTCAGAGCCTGGAATCTGTTTCGGATTCTGTGTCTCCCTCTCTTTCTCTGCCCTTTCCCCACTCGTGCTCTGTCTCAGAAATAAATAAACATTAAAATTTTTTTTAAAAGCTCTGTTGTTGATTCCAATGGGCAGCCTTGGCTGAGAACCACTGCGATTCTCTAGGTGACTGTTCACAGCTTTTTCTCTGTCTTCAAACCTTTAACACCTCTTCTCCCATCCTTACTCTTAGTCAGAACCTCGGTTTCCACTTACCTGAGAAACTAATGGCAATCAGAGAACTTTCACACCTTCCCACCACCAAATTCTTCTTTCTGCCCGTTACCTTGGAGAATGACTTGTTTCTGCTCCTACATAAGACCAACCCCTCCACTGGTGTGCTGCATCCTGTTCCCTTTGCTTAATTAAGGACATGACTCCAGCAATATTCCCTTCTCTTCCCAATGTTTCTCTCTTTCTGCTGGACCGTTCCCATCTGTCCACCCCATCTGTCTATCCCTGGCTGTTGTTCCTCCCACTGAAACCCACTCACGTGCATATTGCGCACGTGCTTCTTCCCTTAACTGCATCTACTCCTCCCGCTGCTGTCTCGTTTTTTGTTCCTTGAAGGAATCATCTGCGCTTGCTCCCTGTAGTTCCTCTGCTCTCATGATTTAAGCCCAGTCAAATCCATGTTTTGCCTCCATCACTCCACAAAAACCACACCTGTCAGGTTCACCAGTGACCTCCACATTGTCCATTCCAGTGGTCAAGTCTCAGCCCTTACCTTGATTTATCAGCAGCATTTGGTATGGTTGGTTATTCCATTTCCCTTAAAAAAGTACTTTCTCTGGGCTTCTGGAACATCACACCCTTTGGTTCTCCTCTTCTGTCACTGGCTTCTGCTCAGTCTCTTTTGTTGGCTCATCTTCACTTGTTTGCTTTGGAGCGTGTCAGGGAGCACCCCTTGGACTTGACTTCTTCTCTGTCTCCTTACTCCCTGGTGCTCTCCTACCATCCATATGTCAATGACCCTCTTTGTAGCTCCATCTCAGACCTTGACCCCCAAACACTGTACTCCTGTCTTCAATCACCTATTCACCACATTTCCTGGGATGTCTAATAGACATCTCAATGATGACAAGTTCAAGACTGAACTTTTCCCTCCAACGCAGCCATCCCCACTTCAGGGGGTGACAGCTTCATCTTCCAGTTGCTAGGGTTTCAAACTGTGGAGTCACTCTTGATTCTGATTTTCTCATGCTGGATCCAGGCTATCAGCAAACCACGTCAGCTGCCCTTGCAAAGTAAATCAAGAAACCAACTCCTTGCTTGATCCACTAAATTCACCCTCGTCCAAGACCGATCAATCTCTAATTTAAAAAAAAAAAATTTTTTTTTTACATTTTATTTATTTTTGAGAAACAGTGAGACAAAGTGTGAGCGGGGGAGGGGCAGAGAGAGAAGGAGACACAGAATCTGAAGCAGGCTCCAGGCTCTGAGCAAGCAGCAGCACAGAGCCCGATGCGGGGCTTGAACCCACAAACTGTGAGATCATGACCTGAGCTGAAGTCGGACGCTCCACCGACTGAGCCACCCAGGCGCCCCATCAATCTCTAATTATTAAAAGAGCTTCCCAACTGGGCCTCCTTCTTACATTTTTGCTCCTGTGGTCTCCTTCAAACGTCAACTAGAGTGATGATGTTAAAAGGCATCATGTCATTTTCTGCTCAGAAACCAACAAGGGCTTCTTGTTTCACTCAGAGCCAGAGTTCTTAGAAGGGTCAACAGGGTTCTGCATGATCTGGTCCTCAGGTCCTCACACACTTCAGCTCCTATAATTTTCTGCCCCTCCATTCTGTCTTACTTCATGTCCCTTAAACAGAAAGCCCCTTTTTTCCTCAGAGCCTTTGCACTGCTCTTCTGCTCAGTTGGAACACCCTTCCTTCATACACTGTCATTGAGTTCCCCTTCTTTTCCTTCAGGTTTCTAATTAGATGTCACCTTATTTGAAAGGCCACTCTGACCACCGTATATAAATTAATCTGGTACCAGCCTCCTCTCTCCTCCCCCCTGGTTCCCTCCCCTTTATCCTGCCTTGCTGTTCTTTAGTGGCACATATGGCCATCTGATTTCTTTACCGTGTCTTTTCTCACTAGGAAGTTGTTTCTACGAGGGCAGAGACTTTGTCTCTTTTGTCCATAATTATTTTTCTAGGACCCAGAGCAATGCCTCAGGAATAATGGGCACAGTACATAGGTGTTAGGTGAATTTAACTTCATCTTCACAACACCACTTCAAAATTAGTTGGAATAACCCACAGTTTAGAGATGAGGAAATTGAGGCTCAGAGCGGTTAAGTAACATTTTCAAAGTAACAGAGCTTGCTAGCACAGAACTGGGACTCACGCTTTCTAAGTGACTGTGCCCTTAGACGCTCTCCCTGTTGAACCTGGCCTCCCCCCACCCCACATGCCACCGTGCCTCATTTTTTTCATATCTCATTGCAAGAGGGCAGCCCCACAGCCTGACAAAATCCCTGTGAAAATGCCCCATGTGTGACTGGAGGTGTGGGAGGCGCATAGGAAATGCACATACAGTCTCTTATCTGTGATTTCCAAATCCATACGTCTGGGAAAACCAAATTTTATTTTTAACCCGTTTGGTGGCGAGACCTGTCTGGACTAATGTGCAGCTATTTATAAATCTTTATTTAACCTACTTAGAATAAGCATCCATTTGTTTTGCTGCAGAAACATGAATCCGCATTATTATGAGGAGCTGCCCTGCCCTTGCTGTGGGTGTTACGCAGTATATAGTTTAGGCAACGCAGCACTTTTCCAAAATATGAAGCATTCCGAATTCCAACACTTATCTGGCCTCCAAAGATTCCTGATAAGTGATTGTGAACCGTAGTTAATGCTTTCCTAAATGTCTGGCCTTGGAAACTCTGTGGAGAACAAGTTTGTTGTTGTTTTTTTCTTTCTTTCCCTGGTAACTAAAATTTCTTTTAAGGATCTTTCCAAGAACAAGCTCAGTTTTAAGACCTAATTAAGATCAGGCACAGCAGGCCAAGCCGAGTCGGGCATGCGTGAGATGCCTTCCTGAAACAGAGGGAATGAATAAAAGTCTACCTACTGAAGAGTGAGACCACCCCTCCCCAACATTTTTGTTGTTGCTGGTTCTCACAGTGCTGGCAAGCTCGGAGTAGACCTCCTTTTCCTTGGTCACGAGACCTCTCTGCATAAACTTAACAGCCCAAGAGAAAAGGCCTATAGATATTGATATTTAGCGTTCTTACTCTCAGCCCTCCGGTGGTAAGAGTTCTGTCTATGTAAGTGGAGCTTCCGGTCCCTTTAGTGTCTCACTTGTAAATTTAAAAAGACCACTGAGGATCACCAGACGTTGAGAAAAGCTCAAAACCTAAATCACAGAAACCAAAAGAGACGAACAACGACCACATAAAAAGAAACTCGCAAGACATAGAGACAGAGCAGGGAGAGAAGCAGATTTTACCAAAACCGTTAAGTACTGGTGTCCGTGAAGATAGCACAGTGATAACATAAAGACGGGTGTGCAACAAAAGGAATATTCAGAGACTAACAAAGAACTCTTGGAAATTAAAAATGTGACAGAAATCAACGAGTCAGTAGACTATTTGGAATACAAAGTTGAAGAGATCTTGGAGAAAGGCTAGAAACCAAAAAAAAAAAAAAAAAAAAAATTAAAAAGGGCTATGGAATGAAAAATAAGAAAGGATCATTCGGAGAAGTTCAACATCTGAATAGGAGGACATACAAAAGAAGAATAGAGACAACAGACAGAAAGAGTTATCGAAGAAATAATACAAGGAAAACTCTGAGAACTGAGGAACATAGGCTTCTAGATGAAAAAACTCTCTTGAGAGCCTAGTGCTGTGAATGAAAAAAGACATGCATCAAGGCACGTCATTGTGGAAAAAAAAAACCCACATAAACCAGAAGCAAAGCTTGAAGACACAAGCAAAAAAAAAAAAATCCCAAAGTAATTACATATAAGAATAGAAATCTTACAAATAAGAATAAGAAATAGAATAAAAATAAGAATAAGAATACATATAAGAAATAGATTCTACGGCAACACTAGAAGCTGGAAGGCAATGAATGGAGCTGTACCTTTAAGGTTCTGAGAGGGATTTATATCCTACTGAGCATTTATAGTCAGGCAAATTATTAATCAAACGTGAGGGAGGAATAATGGCATTTCAGATGTGAGAAAACTCAATTCTTTTACCTCCCATACATCCTTTCTGAGGAAGCTCCTCTAGATGTGTTCCTTCAAGATTAGGGGGTATTTAAGACAGGAGAAATGGAGTCTTCCTTTAAGCTCAGAGAGCAACTGGTTCAAGTTGGAGTAGGAGGACAGAAGATTCCAGAAGGGAGAGCATCAAGAAAAAAAAAAAAAAAGAAGTTGGAAAGTTGAGGACTGAATTAGTGATAGGTACACAGAAGATTAAACAAATAAACAGACAATAATGGCCTCCAGAAATGACAGCTGAGGAAAGTACATGAAAGAAATGAATCATAACACACCACAGAGCCTGGCTGTGAACAGTCATTTATCTGGTCATGATAATATATCTTCTAGTGTCGACTTAATAAAAAATGGTATAACTGTATTAGAAGAAGTAGATGAGGTACATGGGATAAAAGCAAGCTAAATTCTCATTTTTCGTAGTCGGAAGTAATGAATAATATCTAGCATTGACAGAAAATGCCATATAAGCATGCTATTTAGATATATACTGAGCTCACTCTAGAATTAGGTAAAAGAGCTGAAAGTCATAGCGTTTGGGTGGCAAAGATTACGGGGCTGGGGCCTGGGGGAGGGCCTGAAATCATGTATGGGTATCGCTCTGACATTAAAATAGGCTCAAGCCTCTCCATGTATATCCACACCGGCAGCTCAAATAGGCACAGTCAGAACTGAAGGATTGTTTGCTGTCGACGTGTTAACAACAAGAATGAATGGGTGTTTTGCACATGGCAGTGGCAGAGGACCTTCCTTTTTCTGATTCTTTGAAAAGGAATTCTTTACGCATTTTCTTTTCTTGTCAGAACCCGTGTATTCAGTGCTCAACTCATGTTTAATTTCGGCTTTTGATGAGAGAGCTTGGGGAGGCAGGCCGGCGTGTGGAATTCTGTCCTGGTCACTTACCAGCTTTGGGCCCGGCCTAGTTCCTTCAGCCCTTTTCCTCCTCTGAAAATGGAGAAAACGGGCATCTGGGGCACTGCGTCGGTTGAGCATCCGACTTCAGTTCAGGTCATGATCTCGTGGCTCACGAGTTCAAGCCCCCGCGTCGGGCTCTGTGCTGACAGAGCCTGGAGCCTGCTTTGGTTTCTCTGTCTCCCTCTCTCTCTGCCCCTCCCCCACTCACCCTCTGTCTCTTTCTCTCCTTCTCTCTCTCCAAAATAAATAAGAACATTAAAAAAAAAAATAAAATGGAGAAAACACTCCTTGCCTCATAGGGTTGTGTGAGGAATAAATGAATAAATTAGTATATTAAGTGCTTGGCACGTAGTAGTTGCTAAAAACATTTAAGTAAAAAAAAAAAAAAATAGAGGACTATTGTGGTTAACCCTTGGTCTAGTACAGGAGCCCTGTAATGTCGGGTCCGGGCCCCACAGATGAACCATCCAGAAGAAACAAGAGCTCGGGAGGGAAGAAGAAGGCACAAATATACCAGGAAGTCTTCTGATCTTAGCAGAAATTCTTCTTGCGTTTTGGGTGCTGTGTCTTCTGATCTGACTGCAGAGCTCAGCAAATGGGTCGAGACCCAGATCCTGGAAAGTTTTATGTGTGTGGATCAATCAAAGCTCTTAGCTAATTTAGCTCCATATCCAAACAATTGGAACGGTCGCTCGGTTGCTCGCTTTCCAGATAATGTGGAATAATGGATGGAGGGTTCACAGGGTTATCTTTTACTCCAGGGCTCCTGTGTGCCTTATGATGATCATGCATTTAAGCCAGGGACTTGGGCCCAGCCTACCCCTGGGATAGGCTGACCCCTTCTCTGACTCAGAACCAAGCCCATTAGTAACGATCCTTGCCTGGAGGATGCTGGGCCATGAAATTCTTAAGGTGTATGTTCTTGGCTCATTTTATGAACTTCTTTGGTTCTTGGTGGGCTCTCTAAATCCTGGTTTATGGTCTGTGGTCAGCGCCCACACGTTGTACGTCTGAAAGGAAACACCTGCATGCAGCATGAGGGAGTCAGTGAGGCCAAGGCAGCGTCTCATTTCTCTGCTTTCTTCCTCAGAATCGTCTTCTGAGGCTTCCGGGCTGACCGAGGGCCTTGGCTGAGGAGGTGCCAGGGGCTGTAAGGTCGGGGAACAGCGCAGGCAGGAGTGAGGGCAGGGAGCGATAGAGCAGAGAAGAGGCCTCTAGCACGAGGAAGTTTTGGAGGCAAACTTTGGCTGGTGAGGCCGAGGGACAAAAGCAGTGAAACCAAATCCAGATATTAAGCCAGTGATTCATGTGGGATTTGAGCAGGGAGCAGGGAGCGGAAGACACACAGATTACAGTGGGACATGAATTCAATGTATTAACACTGTGAGGAAGCACAGGCGTATACATGGGGACTCTGTGGCCAGCTGAATGGATCACACTGGTAGGGTGATAGGAGTTAGTATGAGCCACTTAATAGAAAAGCCTTCAAATAGAAAAAGCTCTTGTTACTACTGTTGTAATTGTTTATTTCTCATGTTTCTGCTAAGAACAAGTTGTACTTGCAGTCTAAGACTGGCCCATCTAGTTGCCTCATCTATCAGAAACCTAGTCGTAAACTTGGGAAGGAAGCTGGGGGAAAAAAAGGCTTTGAGTAGCCACAATGGATGGCCAAAGCCCGACTACAAAGCCATGCACTGGGTGATGCTGGGAGTGCCCCTCTGCTCTCAGTCATGGCCCTGAAAGACTTCAGTGAGCCGGAGTCAGCTGGGACCCCAGAGCCTATCTAAACCTAGCTCTTCAGGGGTTTATGGAGGGGATTCAGGGGATGCTTATAGGAAGAAAAAGTAGGAAGTATAGATGAGCTTTGCAGTCTCTTGAACGTCACCAAGCGTCTGCTCTCTCTGGACCTGCACAGTTTCCTGTCTGCCTCTCTCTGGGCCTCTGCCCTCTCTTTGTGGGCCAGCTTCCTCTCCTTCTGCAGGGCCCCACGGCCCCATCACTTGGTCTTGTGCATGGCATTCACTTCTTCTAGCCCTACGATTCCCCGTGAGCTGACTGTAGTCTTTGGTCACCGTTGCAACTTTGAAAGTACTGATTGGTCCAGCACCCTTATGGGTGAGTTGCTTTTGAGTCAAAGTTCTACCCTGTGTCCATCCGGGGACTGCCCAGGTGTGAGTGTGGGTTGGGTAGCAGGAAGACCTGGCAGAATGACTTGAGCATTTGAACAGTACTGGAGGTCTGCAAGCCATCTGACAAAGGATTTAAGTAGCATTAGTGGAGCCCCCATATTCCCTCATCAGTCGGCAGATTGCCGTGACTGGGGTGCAGGTGCATGGGGGGGAGAGGCAGGGGGTGCTGATCAGCTGGGAAGGGGCACGAGACTAGGCTTTTCAGGGTCTTTGCCTAGGTCACAGGGCCGCAGAAATCCAGGAAGTCTGTCTGTTTGGACAGATGATGGGGTGAACTATCCCTGTCTCGGTGAAGGTTTGGCCTGAAGCAAAAGGCGGGGTAAGAGAGTCTAGCTAGAGATGGGGAGGGGGGCCTCCCTCCTGGGAAGAGGGCAGGTGAGTCAGCAGCCCCAGAGTCCACCAGCCCTGGGAGCCCCTTGCTTTTGTTCCCTGGGGAAGGCTCATTACCAGCAGGCTCCCAGGTGGCCACCAGCTCAGCTGCGTTTTGCAGGTAGAGATCTCGTCCCAGCCTGACCCAGTCTCCCCACGGAGACTTTGGCTCCTGCTGTTTTGTCAGCATTAATTACAGACAGCAGCAAAGTGCCCATATGCTGCAAGTGACTTTTTATTTTTCCATGTCAACTGATGCCTTTGTCCTTTGCTCTGCTCTGCCCTGAGCCTTTGTGGGACCTTGACATTTCCACCCCCTCAATGGCTCATTTCATCTTCACTTTCATCTGATGATGAAACTTCCTATCAGTGTCTGAAGTCTCATGGGGATGACTGTTGTTTCTCATGGCATCTCAGGGTCTCTTCCCCCTGGACACCATGCTTGTGTGTTACCACTCGTCTCTGTCCTTCAGGGGGTTTCCCACCTTTTGCTCCTTACCGTTCCCACTCAGATACCCCCTCCCCGGGCTTGATTAGGGGAGTGCATTTAATCAGTAGGTCTTACCTTCTATTTGGGCTAAGCTGAATGTGAACATGAAAAGTGAGAATCCACACGGCTGGCACTCTACTCTAATTTCCACTGCCAGTGTTACCCGTGGTGAGCCAGGATGTGGGTGAGGGAGGGGCCAGGCGGCCCTGGGGAAGGAGCAGGGGAGGAATGGGCACCCTTCTCCATGGCTGAGAGCGGCTTATATGGCACAGAAGTCCTGGAGGCAGCATTCCAAGATGAGACATTTGGAAACTCTTTGACCGGGCCTTACGGAAATAACCTTGGATTTCCCCAAAGATTTACTTTTAAGCACTCTTTGTAATTACCATAAAAACATTGGAGATGGCCAGCCTTTGGGGGTGGGGTAACATTTATAGCCACATAGGTGCAAGTTATATCACTGTTACAATGGGGCTGCAGGAGAACGCTGATGACACAGAACCAAGTCATGCCTAGCTTTATTGCAGCTTTGTGAAAGATCTGGATAACCAAATAAAACCAGGAAGAGTGTGTTATCTGTAGTTATCTTGGGTGGAGAGGAATAGGTAATTTTTTTCCTTCTGTTGACTTAATTATATTTTCTGAAGTCTCTAGATTAAACACAAATTTCTTTGATCCTGGGAAAAAAAACAATTGCTTGAAAAACATGCTGTTCACCCAGACAGCTATAATAATATATGGACTGAAAATTTAGTTTCCGTTAAAAATGCTCTCAAAATAAATCGGGAATTGAATTCACATTCGTAACATTCCAAACAACATACTGTGGGTCAAAGGGAGACTGTGAGCAAGTTGGATGTGTTCGTTGATTGAAATCAGGTACCCATAGCCTTATCTAAACATGAGACTTGGGGCCAGAACTGTACTTTTCTTTTTCTTGCTTTTCTTACTAATAATAGCTAGTAGCACAGGATTAAGTGACTGTGGTAGAATTTGCTTTGCTTCATCTAGAGCTCAGTGAAATTGCACAGCCCCCGAAGGGGTAGGTCTGGGTGAATAGATGGGCAGTTTGGGTCCTGGAAAGGTGCCTGGCTGTTTCAGGTAGGGCTGTAGTTCTGGAAGGGGCTCTGAGGTGTCACGAGTGACCAGGGCCAGGAGTGGGAGGAGGAAGGGGGCTAGCCCTCCTGCATGTGTTAACATATGCGCTTCTGGTGCTTTGTCGGCAACTTTTCTGTGTGTGCGTGTGTGCGTGTGTGTGTGTGTGTTTCCTCTGTAGGTGAGGTAGAGCCGATTGTGCAGAGCTCTGCGGCCAGCAGCCCACAGAGAAGCAGTGAGCCCCAGCTGAAATGAATTGGCCTCCTTGAGCGTGCCCATGCCCTGGTGCCCAGCCTCTGTCCCAGCAATGAGGTAAGACCCCTTGAATCCCAGCTTGGGGACAGAGAGGGCAGAGCGCCTCCTCTTTGGAGGTGCTGGAAACCTCTCCCTCTAAAGCTCAAGGGAGAAGGAGCAGTTGTTTCTAGTATAAACCACCTGCTTCTACCTCAGCCCATTGCAGGGCAAGGTCACTTGGTGGCTGCAGAGGCTTTGATTTTTCCGAGCAGGGCTTTTGGAATCTTAACGGGGAGTTGTGTTTTTCTCAGTTGCTGGTGAAATTTGAACTCCAGAGGGGATGAATTTATCCTCCAGGTAAGACTGCACGGGATTCACGTGAATGGCTTAACTTAGGGGGCACCTGCTCTGTTCTGCGAGGGAGCTTGAGCTCTTAGGATACTTTCTCTCTGTCTCACACCCAAGGGAGACAGAATGACCAAAATGATGTGAGGAGGTTAATACAAAGCATTCCGCTAAGCTCACTAAAAAATGACTAATTACCTAGATATGTTCTGATTGTAAAGGTAATATGTGCTCATAGGACACCTGGAGAAATACTGACATGGAAGAGAATAAAACAGGCCTGAAATCCTACCCCTGCTGACAGTCCTTCAGATAATTTTCATTAAGGTTACTCCTTCAGTCCTTCAGCCCCCACGGCATGTTGCCGCCCCCTGCACGGAAGTAGAGAGGTGAGGCCGAAAGAACCCTTAATTAGGAGCCCGGAGAATTTGCTGCTAGTCTGGGCACTCTCAGAGAGCCGATTTTTAAATATTCAGGAGTTTTGCAAACTGCTTGTTAAAAACTGTTGACAGCTAGAGATTGGCCACGGTGGGGAAGTTTACACTGTCGAAGTTAGCCAGTTTTATAAACCAGGGCTTTTTGGTTTTGGAGATTCAGGTTACTTGCTCGTTCTACCACCGACAGGCTGGGAGGCATGAAGCAAGTCACTGTCCTGTGCATCTTCCTTGTCCTTCCTCTCCTGCGGAGAGTACTGCTCAATGAGCATTAACAGAATGGATGAACGGATGAGATTTCTGTTCTAATCATCCCATGAGGCGGTCGTGAGGCTCCCTGCCCATGGGAGGGGGCTTAGGTGATTGGTAAACCTTTGGTTTCTCAGTAGAGAGAAGTCTGCTGGCCTTTCCCCACACCTTGGCTCTCGCTTCTTGGGAAATCTGTGAATTACTGACACCCTTTTGTAAGGGCAGATAAAAACTCTCCATTTACTCATGGACATCTGGGGCATATTTCCTTCCTGGAAAAATCAAGGAGTCGGTCAAAGAAGTGTGAAAAGGAAGGCCCAGCATGGCTACATGTGAGAGCCAGGACTGAAATTAGAGCTTTTGACTCTTAAATTCTACAGGAGGGTATGAGGGGGGAGGAGGAGGAGGAGGAGCACTTCCTGCCAAATGTAAAAATTGAAACAAAAGCCTCTTTCTTCAAGGCCCTGCTGTGGGCAGATTAGAGCTAATTAAATTAGCATAATGGAGCCCCAGCCTCTGCCCTTCTCCCTCTACTTTCCTGGAAACTTTGGGCTCCCTGCCTCCCCACCCGCGCCCCATGTATTCCGGGGAAGGGGATAGGGAGAAGGTGGGGCATCAATTAGGCACCAGTTCACTTTGTAGAATCGTAGTTCAGAGAATTAGAAAGGTGGGAAGGACTGGAGAGGCCATTTGGTCCGAAGCCCTCATTTTAAGAAGCCAGGTCGCACAGCTGGTGACTGGCGGTGGGTGGCCGATGGGAAGGTACGTGCTCCTCCTGGGGAGGCGGGGAACCAGGCTGGTGGGATGGGGCACGGCTCTGGAGGCCTCCTGATCACTGAGCCCTTGTGTGCCATGGCTAAAGGGACGTGGTGGATGGTCTCAGGGGCCGTCCCTGCCTCCAACTTTCTCAGACCCCTTCCCGTGCGTCTGCTGCCATAGCCTTGGTGCATGTGGGGCTTCTCCGGTGTGCTTGCAGTTAAGTCCCCTTCCTCATCAGGGGTTTGGTTTTCCACTGAAACCACCTGGGCAGATGCTAGTCTGGGGACTTACCTGTGTGTACAAGGGAGGGCAGGAAAGGGTCGGTGACGGCTCTAGGCACTGTGCTTGTACTCTTGTCTGCGGAATCTCATTTAGTTCTGCAGTGGCCTAACAGGATAATAGGTTTTTCCATCCCCACGAGGCAGATGTGGAAATGGAGTCTCTCGTGGAGGTAAAGAGACTTGTCCAAGATTTCACAGCCCACAGGCAACAGAGATGTAAACTCAGCCTGCTGTGACTCCACAGCTCTAGCGGATGCTTTTCACAGCAAGTGCTCGCCTCCAGGAGAGGGCGTTTCCGGATGATGCTGATGCGGTTCCAACAGGCAGGGTCCCTTCCCTCGGGGTACATCATTCCATCTCTGAGGCTATGTGAGCAGCTGCAGCTGCGTGCTTGGGGCTTGACAAAAGGCCACACTGTTCCTTTCAGACACCAAGGACTCTTCATTCTACAGCAAGATAGCATCAGAGCTGGGAGCATCCATAGAATTCTTTAGCATCGTCCCCTCACTCATGTGGTGGCCCCAGGTCTCTGAGTCATTTGGAAGCAGAGGCCCTCTCAGCCTCTGGGCTCCATGTGCTTTTGCCAGGCGAACATACTGAGGTGGATGTGCTCGGTTTTCCTCCATGTTTGGGTAAGTGATTATTCCTCTGGCAAGAGGGATTTACTTCAGTGTCATAGGTAGTTACCGAAAGCCAATTGGGTGCCTAGCCACATCTCGTGGCCCGTTCGGTCGGGAGATCCTGGCTGGGCCTTGAGCGCACTGGTATGGCAGGGGACCGGGGGAGGAGCCCTCCTACATCGACATGGTACCCGACGTCTGTTAGCCCACAGCCATACACCATTTCCAAGAATTCTAAAGGGAGAAATTGTCTCAAGGGTCTGTGTGTCCCAGGGCTCCCAGACCCCCCCAAAATTGAGTCTTCGGTGCTCCCCCTGCTAACTACGGAGCAAAGCAGCAAATGGTGGGCCAGAGTCTTGGGAAGATTCCTGCAGAAGGGTAGTGCTGAGGGGAGGAGGCAGAGTGGCCAGAGGGGGAGATCTGGGAAGGCACTGCTGAGTGGGACAGGCGTCTTTGTGGGGCTGGGGTTGAGGGAGGCGTGGCGTGTACAGTTCTGTAGATAATCAAGAATCCTTTTCCTTTGTGGCACCTGATCAGTTCCAGAGGCAGAAAAAACTCACTTCAGCAGGGCGCTCAGAACACGAGTCAGGGCTGAAAGAGGTCCTTGGAAAGCTGGTCGGTGGGCCTTCACATCTTCCATTTGAGGAAATGGAGGCCCAGAAAGGGGAAGAGCCTTGTCGGTGACACAGGTGGAGCTGGAGTCTGTGCTGAATGTTTGGCCAGGGTCTTTCACACAAAACCACTCTGGCTGCACGGGGAAGAATGTTCCCAGAGGCAGGTACAGCCCATTTCCTGCCTTGGCTTGTCTGGCCCCAAACCTGTGATGGGCGGGGTTTGCCTAGTGGAGGAATTTGTGGCAGTGGCCACCCAGAAGGCAGAGGGTGTCCTCTCAATGATGTCAAAGATCCCCTGGCATCTCTGTGATGCCAGCTCTTCATCCTCCTCTGTTGTCAACCTTCCTAGAGGTCTTGTTGAGGCCGAGGTGTATCATTTCTGGCTTCTTGCTGGAAGCTCCCCCACTGTCGGAACAACTCACCATACGGAGAAAAGTGCCCCAGCTTTGAGGCCATTTGAACTGGGTGTAAACCTCGCTTGACCATAGCTGCACGACTACCTGGCTTTTCTGACTCAGTTTCCTCATCTGTAAAACGAGTGAAGATTAATAATTATTTATGTCCTGCTCTTCCCACAAAGTAGATGCCTGTTAAATGGTACCTGTGATTTTCTCCCTGTAGCTCTATTGAATCCTAACAACAACCTGCACTTATTTAAACTGCACAACTTGGGGGCACCTGGGTGGCTCAGTTGGTTGGGCAACCGATTTCGGCTCAGGTCGTGATCTCGCAGTCCGTGAGTTCGAGCCCCGCATCGGGCTCTGTGCTGACAGCTCAGAGCCTGGAGCCTGTTTCAGATTCTGTGTCTCCCTCTCTCTCTGACTCCCCCCCGTTCATGCTCTGTCTCTCTCTCAAAAATAAATAAAACATAAAAAAAAATTAAAAAAAAATAAACGGCACAACTTGATGAGTTTTGACACGTTTACGCCCATGAAATTCTCTGTACAGTCAAGTTAATGAGCATAATCGTTAGCACTCAAAGTTTCCTCCTTCACCTTATCCTTCCCTCTTCCCCCTCTCTCTGTCCTGCCTCCCAGCCCCACTCAGCCCCTAATCTGCATTCTATCACTGCAGATTCGCGTGCGTTTTCTAGAACTTTAAGTACATAGCATCATACAGCATGTGTTCTTCTTACACTCAGCATGATCGCTTTTAAGTTTTAATTTAAGTTTTTATCTCAACTCCAGTTAGTACACATACAGTGTAATGTTAGTTTCAGGTGTACAATATAGTGATTCCTGACCTCCATACGCCACCCGGTGCTCATCACAGTCAGTGCCCTCCTTAATCATTTTAACATTCGTCCGCGTCGTGTGCGGAAGTGGTTCATGCCTTTATTGCCGAATAGGGTCCTGCTGTACGGAAATACCACTGTCTGTTTATCCTTTTATCTATTAACAGACATTTGGGTTGTTGCCAATTTGGGGCCATTAAAATAAAGCCCCTGTAAGCATTTGTGAAAAAATGTTGTGGGGACCTATGGATTCTTTTTCTTGCATCAGTACCTAAGAGTGCGATGGCTGGGCCAGATGGCGGGTGTATGTTGAGCTTTTTAAGAAGCTGCCAAATTGTTTCCTAGAGTGGCAGTGCCGTCTTACATTGCCCCCCCCCAGCACTACCTGAGAATACCTGGAATAAACTAAATGAAGGAGGCACTGGACCCTCTCTGTACTATCTTTGGCAAGGTGCTCCATTTCCTTGCCAACACTTGGTATGGGCAGCCTTTTTAATTTTAGCTATCCTGCTAGGTTTGCGGTGATATCTTGTCATTTTATTCGCATTTTCTTAAAGATCAATGCTGCTGATCATCTTTCCGTGTGCTTATTTGCCATCTGCCTGTTTCCTTTGGTGCAATGTCTGTGCAGAATCTTTTGTTCACCTAAAAAAAATAGAATTTGTTTCTTTGTCTTCTTACGATTGAATCAAGCCCTTTGGTCGCTCTACAAACAAATCCTTTATTGGAGATGTTTGGAAATGTATTTTCCAATTCCCAAGCTTGCATGTCCTGAGAGACTATGACACGTAAACTAATAATTACAATTCAGTTGAGTACATACAGGGAAGTGCAAAGGAAGATGAGCAATCTTAGGACAGGAAGTCAGGGAAGCTTCTAGAAGGTGAATGTATGTGAATTGGTTTGTAAAGGAAATTAAAAGTTAGCTAGGTGGAGGGAGGGCAGTCTGGGTGGAAGTTTGTACATGCAAAGGCATGGCCGTATTGAATGTCATGCTGCATGCAAAATTGTAAGTAATTTGATTGGACGACTGGGATTTTGGAGAAGGATGTGGGCTGGACTCCCAGTTGCCGGGGTTTATGGCCTGCGCGCTTCTATTTTTTTTTTTAATGTTTTGTTTTGAAACAATTGTAGATTCACTAGGAGTTGCAAAGATAGTACAGAGAGGTCCAGTGCATCCTTCATTTAGTTTATTCCAGTGGCTTCATCTTACATGATTATAGCACGATATCAAAACCAGGAACGTGAGATTGGGACAATGTGTGTCATTTTCTCGCATGGGTGGATTAGCAGAGCCGCTATTACGATCAAGAGATGGGCTGTTCTCTCACCAGAAAGATCTCCTTCATGCCACCCTTTCACTGTCCCACTGCCGTGGCCCCCTCCCCTCTGTGTTTCCTCTCTATAATTTTGTCATTCTGAGAATGTTCTGTAAACAGAGATGGACAGTATGCAAACTTCTGAGACTGGCTTGTTTTCAGTCATCATAATACATTTCAGGCCCATCCAGGTAGTTGAATGTATCAGTAATTTGCTCTTTTTTTTTTTTTTTTCTGACTGGTGTTCCATAGTATGGATGTACCAGTTTCACTATCGACCTTTGGAAGGACATTTTGGTTGTTCCCAGTTTTTGACTATTACAAATAAAGCTGCTGTGAACACTTTTGTGTAGGTTTTCGTGTAGACATAAATTTTTGTTTTTCTGGGATAAGTGCCCAGCAGTGCAATTGCTGAGTTGTATGGTAAGTGTATGTATGTATGTATGTATGTATGTATGTATTTATTTATTTATTTATTTATATATTTAAGAAACTGCCAAACTGTGACTGTACCATTTAACATTCCCACCAGCAGTGTGGGAGAGATCCACTTTCTCCACCTCCTTGCTGGTGTTTGGTAGGGTCATATTTTTATTTTAGCTCTTCTGATAGATGGGGGACCGTGTCTCATTATGGTCTTAATTTGCATTTCTCTGATGGCTAGTTGTGTGTCTCTTACCCTTTCTGCTCCTTAGGTCTGGCTGTGTGAATTTAGACCCCAGGCTATACTTTTTTTTTTTTAATTTTTTTTTTTAACATTTATTTATTTTTGAGACAGAGAGAGACAGAGCATGAACAGGGGAGGGTCAGAGAGAGAGGGAGACACAGAATCTGAAACAGGCTCCAGGCTCTGAGCAGTCAGCACAGAGCCCAACGCGGGGCTCGAACCCTGGACAGTGAGATCGTGACCTGAGCCGAAGTCGGACGTTTAACCGCCACCCAGGCGCCCCTATACTTTTTAAATGTAGGAAGGAGGGGCGCCTGGGTGGCTCAGTCGGTTAAGTGTCGGACTCTTGATTTCCACCTAGGTCATGGTCTCATGGTTAGTGAGATCGAGCCCGCACTGGGCTCTGTGCTGACAGCATGGTGCCTGCTTGGGATTCTCTCTCTCTCTGCCACTCCCTTCAAAATAAATAAATAAACTTTAAATGTGAGAAGCGAGAGGACCTAGTGCTGACAAACCCCCTCCCACATTTCTGGAGTTGCCCCGAAGCCTGACTTCTTTGTCCTTTGACCTAGTTAGCCAGTTATCGGAGATCCTTCTTCATCATTCTGGGTGGTTTCAGGAAAGTGGTATTTTCTAGAGCTGCATATTTTTCCAGGGAAGTTCCCCCCGCCCCCTTCCGCAGATGAGCAAACAGCCTGTAAGTGTTGACTTTTTTACTGTGCTGTGGGGTAAGCTCTCTCCCTCCACCCTGTTCCTCCCCGGTGCCGGTATGCCAACATCTGTACTTACTGGCAGCTGAGATAAAGAAGCGTCTGGAGTTAGGCCAGGATGGCTATTTTCTCAGTGTTTGGAGGTCTGAAATGCCAAGGGAATCTTGCATGGCCTCAGGCCTTCCCTGTGCTCAGCATCTGCTGATGTTGTTCTTTCACTTCTAGACGGACAGGCAGCGTTACTATGCTGGGAAAAATAATAATGGCAGCTAACAATCCTATAGCATTTATTATGTACCAGGTTCTAAGTGCTTTCTATGCATTACCTCATTCATCCCAACAACCCTAAGAGTTTGGTGCTGTTAATACTGCATTTGACACATGAGGAAACGAAGGCATGGGAGGTCTCATAGCTAGTAAGTGGTGACTCAGTTGGGACTTGAACCCAGATGGCCTGACACCCAAGTCTTCTTGTTTTCAAATGTTTATTTCAGTTATGGTTCGTGAACGTACAGTGCACAAGTCCGTCCTTCTAGTCCTCGCGCTCTGCTATCTGGGAGTAAGGGTGGGCGGCACCTTGTGTGATGCACACCTTACTGTGTGAAACTGTGGGCCTCAGGCCGTGCTTTTGGGAGCATTTGGGAGGCGGGCGGCATGCTGTGGGTGTTCTCTGGGGCGTCAGCACTTTGTGATGCTGCGGTGGGAAATGGAATAGCGGGGGAAGTGCTTTCCTAGGCGGAAAGGAGAGTTTCTTGGAGGCCTGCACTGGCCATGGGCTGCTGTCCGGGTGTGAGTGAGGCTCAGGCTCGGAGCCACAGTCTTGTGGAGACATGATTCTGTTCTACGAGCCTGCTGTGCACTCAGGACTGGCTCACACACACTGTGGGAAGAGGCTGGCGGGGGAGGATGTGGGAGGCCCTGACCCTGGGGAAAGCACCCGTCCTCACTGGTCCTCAGACTCTCAACCACCTGCCTGTGCAGTCATAACCGTGAGTTTGCCTGCCCCCACTCCCTCCTCAGAGATGACTGGGAAAGAGCTGGGGCTTTCTGGCCTGACAGATCTGGGTTTTGATTGCAAAACCCCAGTTTCTGCTATCAATAGGGCAATAACGATATCTAGTATCTAGATCGTTGTGAGGCTCAGTGGGGGCAGGTGTAGTGAATTACCCTAGAGCACGTTGGTTCTCTCTCCTCTTCGTGGGGCCCTTTCCAACCATCCAGCTGAATGGCAGGGCTGTGCTGAAAGAAAATGGGTGTGTGTGTGTGTGTGTGTGTGTGTGGGCGTGTGTGTACCTTGTCCTGATTCCATCAGTGAAGAGTGTCCATTCGCTTACTTAGCACTCAAGCAACTTTTTAATGACCCTCTACCATGTGCCTGCTTCTGTAATAGGCCCTGTGAGCACAAGAGCCACATCCTTGACCTCACGTAGCGTAGGGTCTACAGAGAGAGACAGATATTAATTAGATAATAACACAACTGAGCGTGACATCGTGGATTGTGGAATTGCTCTGGAGGAAGTTCAGTGGTGCCGTGTAAGTGAGCCACGGTCTGAGGCCGGAAGACACTTCCTCAGGGCGCTGCTTCTGACCTGGGTCTGATTCTTTAGCCTTGATCCACCGAAGAGGCCCATGTGGAATGTTCTGTAGGATCAGTTCACTTGTCCTGACTGTAGGCTGACCTGATGCCTGGCCGCCCTGGTGTTTTCCCCACCCCAACAAGCCACACTGTCCTGGGAGGTTCCCCGGACCCAACCACTGACAGCTGCTGTTGGCCCACGGGGGCCAAGGCTGAGCTCAGAGCCACACCTTACAGGGAGGGCCTGGTTATGTTTTTGTTGTTGTTTGTTTTTAAGTGTGCTCATTACTCAGCTTATTACTTATCTGAACGCAGTGGTTTTGATCATCACACAGATATTTTAAAAACACTTTTACTGAGGTGTAATTTATGTTCCATGAAATTAACTTCCTTTAAGTGTAAATTCTATGACTTCTAGTAAATGTACCGAGTTGTGCAACCATCCAGTTTTAGAACATGTTCATCATTGGAGGGGTCGTTCATCTTTACATGGAAAAGGCAAGAAAATTATTATTATTTTTAATGTGTATTTATTTTCGAGAGACAGAGCACAAGTGGGGCAGGGGCAGAGAGAGAGTGAGGGAGACCCAGAATCTGAAGCAGGCTCCAGGCTCTGAGCTGTCAGCACAGAGCCTGATGCAGGGCTCGAACCCGTGTGCCATGAGAATATGACCTGAGCCGAAGTCGGATGCCCAACTGACTGAGCCACCCAGGTGCCCCAAGAAAATTATTATTTTTTTAAATGTTTTTTTAATCTTTATTTATTTTTGAGAGAGAGACAGAGTGTGAACAGGGGAGGAGCAGAGAGAGAGGGAGACACAGAATCCGAAGCAGGCTCCAGGCTCTGAGCTGTCAGCACAGAGCCCGATGCGGGGCTTGAACTCACAAACTGTGAGATCATGACCTGAGCCGAAGTCAGACACTCAACTGACTGAGCCACCCAGGCGCCCCAAGAAAATTATTTTTTATGGAAATGTTCCATAATCATTCTGGGGTTAGTTCTGTTCTCCCAGCAGGAGGATCTAATTAATGAATTCAATTAGCATTTATCGAGTGCCCGCTGGAGCCACAGCTGGGCTAGGTGCAAAGGGGAATAAAGAGAGAAACTGTGGAGAGGGCAGTTTCTCTGTGGCTCACAATGTTCCCACTGAAGCTTCACTGTTCAGTGTCTCCTGTCTGCAGGTGTGGGTCTCATGGCGGTTACAGGGCAAGGTGCTTGCTTTTCACCCTGTAGCTCTTTGCTGAGGACAAGGCAAGGGCCTTGCTTGTGCAATAGTGATGTACTGAAAATACTGGCCGAACAGAGAGAGGGAAGCGTACTCTCCAACATCTGCAAACGGCTCTAGACTTTCACAGGCCTGGATGCAGGATCTGGGAAGAGAGGAGAGTGGGTGTGCTGTTCACAGTGCAAAGATTCCATAGGGTGGGATTGGGGTGCGCGGTGAGGATGCGCTGGGGGAAGAAAGCACGAGCAGTCAGAGCAGGGGGCTTGGGGGAGTTCAGGGAGTAGTGGTGCCTTGGGTCACCTACAGCTTAGGGGCACATTTGCACGTGGTGGGGTGTGGCTCGGATGCTTGCCGGTGAGGTGGGGGTGAGGAATTTGGACTTAGTGGAGCAAACTTGGAAGACGCCATTTTGTCTCTAAGGAGGGGCGTAATTGTCCAGAGCCGGATGTGGAGCACAGTCTTGTATGTGGAGAGAGGTGGGAGGCAGCCATGGTTTGGGAGGCTACTGCGAGGGCCCTGATATTAGGTGATGTGGACCTGACTTTAGCTGCGCCGGTAGGGTGAGGAAGGAAGAAGTGGATGCGAGAGAAGATTCTCTCAAGTGCGGGGAGAAAATCTCCCCGTTCCAGCTTCTTCTCCTGGGGTCCAGACCTGCCTCATGCACTTCAGCCAGTCCGTCACGCTCCGCGTGTTCAATACCAGCTTCACCGGCCCCTCCCCACAGCGTGCCCTCCCCTCGCCTGCCATGCCCTCCTCCCCTCCAGTTCTCTATTCCACTCTTCTCGCCCAGGAGGAAGGAGGGGAGCCAGAAAGCAAAACGCTACCACGGAAGGCAGTGCCGTGGAAGGTAGTGGTGAGAGATTTCCAGAGTGGGAAATGCCCAATGCCGAACAGGGGAGCTGAAGAAGGGCTGGGGACTTAGGGCTGGTAGTAGCCAGGTAAGCCAGATGCTTCAGGTGCAAGATTTAAAGAGGCACTCATGCTCAGATGCCAACCCTGGACTCAGATGCCCCTGAGATTTTGCACTCCAGGTGCCTTCCTCGCCTTCCTCTAGTGCTGGACTAGGTTCCTGGAGAGAACTGGTCTTTGGGAGGACCCTGGTGACTTTGGACAAAGCACTGACTTTTAATTTTTTTTTTTTAAGTTCACTTATTTGAGAGAGAGAGAGAGAGAGAGAGACAGTCAGGGGAGGGTGGGCAGGGAAAGAGAGAGAGAGACTCTCAAGCAGGCTCCACGCTGCCAGCACAGAGCCGGAAGAGGGGCCCCGATCCCACGAATCGTGAGATCATGACCTGAGCCAACGCCAAGAGCTGGACGCTTAACCAACTGAGCCACCCAGGAACCCCCAAAGCACTGACTTTTAAAGGACTCAGGACAGAGTGTGGAAGTTTCTTCAGAAGGAAGCCTTCAGTGGGGAGCTTCCTGAAGCTGTGTTAGGGCCCACTGTCTCCCACCTCCTTACCCCAAGACAGCCCCTCAGGGTCTCCACGGACTCTGTGGTTCCTGGAGCATGGTTTGAAGAATACCGATCAACCCCAATCCCCATCTAACCATAGGGAGTCCTGAGACCCACGGAAAATTGGACTTACCAAGGCCACCCAGGCAGTGTGACCTTAGAGGTCTCCCTGTACTTCCCTTTGATTCATCATCTTCTGTTGTTTTATATTCTTTTTATTATCTCTTCTAATCTCCCCCGCCCCCCAAAAGGATTGGAAACAGCTGATACTGCAGGTCTCCAAGTATTTGAAGGCTGCGGTCTAATTCTGAGAAGTCCGTTTATTGAGTGCCTGCTACCTACCAGGCATCATTTTCGGGGCTTTTACATTCATTATTTTAATTCTTATAGGCATCTTTCCAGGCGCATTATCCCATTTACCGGATGAGGAGACTGAGGCTCAGAGAGAACAAGTGGCTTGCTTAAATTTTCGGTTACTGACGGTGCTCCTGTGCCCAAAGCCCGTGTTCTTTCCCACACCACGCCTTTCTTCAGTCATTCATACGGAGTGCGCTGATGCCAGGCCCTGTTTTTGGTGCTGATACAGCACAAAGGAGACAAAATCCTGCTGAACCCTACCCCACTAGTCCCTCTGCTCACGAAGGGCGGTTGGCCCGCTCTTCATAAGGCCTCCTGTTGCAGTCGTCTCTGGGCTGCCTGTGGTGGTCGCAGTGATTTTTGGCTGTTGCTGAGATGCAATCCATGGCCCAGTTCACTCCCCAGCCAACAAGTCACACGGGTTCCTTTCTGGGTGCCCCTGGGTTTCTGCAACATTCCATGGACAGGCACTCACGCGATACAGGCATTTTGTTCTCTGCAAGGACCTTGCCTGCTGCTCCCTCCTCCACCATTCCCCCTACATTTCTTGGCACTTATCACCAGCAGCTTCCTCCGGCTGCCACCCCAGCCCAGCAGAGCTCTGATTCGCTTGGTGATTTAGCCCTGATAAAGGCGAGTTATTTTGGCCTCTGCTGCCCTCAGCCCCAGTGAGAATTTGGACACAATGTTTTCACTTGTCACGTTAGACTGTTTGCCAGAGTTTGCGGAAAAAGGCCTGTATTATTGATGCCCTTGCCAGGAACAGCTGCGCCCTGCCAGCCTGTCATGTGAGCCCTCTGAGACTCCCGGCTGCAAGGCCCACAGCTCTCCTGGGCCCCCTGGCTCAGGTGGGAAATGTGATCTGATCTGACAGAAACTGCAAACAGCCCAGCAGGGCAGAAAGCAGCTTGGAAGGGACTGATCAGATTCCTCTCCTAGGAATCGACCACAGCCCAGCGTGTGTCTCGGGGGGGCTGATTCCATCCTGTGCTTTAGTGGAGCCCATCGTATTTGACAGTTTTATTTTCTTTGTTTTAGAGACAGAGAGTGCACACGAGTGGGGAAGGGGAGCGGAGGTGGAAAGGGAGAGAAAGAATCTTAAGCAGGCTCCACGCTCTGTGTGGAACCCGACTCAGGGCTTGATCCCACAACCCTGGGATCATGGCCTGAGCCGAAATCAAGAGTCGGACGCTCAACTAACTGAGCCACCCATGTGCCCCAGGGGCCCCATTATATTTGAGGTCTTTTAGTCTGACGTCTCCCTCCTCCACAAGATTAAACAAATGGACCCTTAGCCACTGGAAACAAACAGACCCTTGGAATGAGTTTTTGATGTGGGGTTTATCTCCATTTAATGGATGAGAAAGTAGCCTTGGAGAGAACAGCGAAGTATCCGAGGTCTGTCCTCCTCCTTTCGGGATGCCGTGAGCCACCAGACACAAAAGGACATTTTCCCAGCTCGCCTGTAGGTTACCTCTGCAGCCGGTGCCAGCTGTGGCTCTCACCTTCCTCTCTTGCCATCACTCTGTGAACACGGATATCCCATTTCTGGAGCTTCTTATTCCCGTGGGGACTTGACTCAAGTTCAGGATCTGCCAGATCGGTGGTTGGTGGGGCTGCAGGTCAGACGAGGGGTGAGGAAAGGTAGTCTCTGGCACCTTCTCCTCTATCAACTGAAATGGCTTCTCTTCACCTCTCCTGCCCCATCAGAGCCCCTTTTTGGTGTCAGGAACTCAACACTGAGCTTAGAGAAAATAATAATGTCACTTGCTTGCTTAGAAAACCTCTGCCAGTCCCAGTTTCTTGGGTAAATTGGGACGAGAAACACTTCTGTCTGGAGCAGATAATTCTGAACCCCATTTCCATCACTGCAGCCCTCATACCCTCACCCCTCATAGCTTCTCACCATTCTGTGACTACTACGGGCCTTCTTTCATAGCTAAGCCTTTGGACTACCATTCTCTCTGGATATGCCTTTTTCTGCCTGTGAGCTCCTATTCATCCTTCAGAGCCCAGGAGGAACATTACCATTCCTGACTTCCTCTAGTGGAGTTGGTGGTACCCCAGCCTTTAGTTCTGAATGCCTTACATGCGCTTACACCCATCATTTTATGGGTCTTTCTCTTCCTCCGAGGCCTCAGGGGCAGAGACTGGACCCTGTTTATTTCTGTATCACCTGTACTTGAACAAAATGAATAGGGGCTCATGAATGAATTATTTGCTAATGTGTGAGTCATAGGTGGGCTCCACTTTAATTAAGTACAAAGTCCAAGGACTTCAGTGAGAGGTGATAGGCTGAGTCTGTGGTGCTGTTAATTGAGCCAGGTACTGTGCCAAGGACATTAGTGCAGGCGAGCCCTGCAGCCGAGAGGGGGTGGCATGGGGGTGAAGTAACGTTGCAAAAGCTTCGAAATTGTAGCGTGAGGCACAGCGTGCCCTGGTCCCCAGGCCAGCCTCTCAAACTCTCCACCCAGCCTGCCTCCCAAGAGGGGGGTTCCTTAAGGCTGGGTGCAGACCTGGAGAAAGAGTGCAGATTCTGGGTGGTCCCAAAAGGAAGGGGACGAGGTGGTACTCAGAAGAGGAGTAGAAGCCGGGGTAGCAGGAAGTACAAGGCAAACTTTTCTTTCCTTACTGTGATACTGGGGGCATCTTGCTGGCCAGAGCTCCTGCCGGCCGCTGCGGAGGCTGAAATATGAGCTGGGGCCAGGCAAGAATTTGGAGCCAGACCTGGATATGCAGGTCCTTTTGTGCCCCTGCCTGTTTAATTCTGCCTCCCCCTACTGCTGGGTGTAGGCACGTAGGCTTTAAAGACAGTAAGATCTGAGTTCAGATCCTGGTCTCAGACACTTGAACTGCGACTTGTGTAGCACTGAGTAAAACTACTAGTGTGGCTATTTTTATGTATTTATTTAAGTTTTTACTTTTCCCTTTTTAAAAATTTTACTTTCGGTATCGTTAACAGGGTTATATTAGTTTCAGGTGTACAGTATAGTGAATTAATAATTCCGTATGTTACCTGGTGCTCATCATGACAGGTGTACTCTTAATCCCCTTCAGTGTTTATTATTTTTGAGAGAGAGAGAGAGAGCAATCAGGGGAGGGGCAGAGAGAGAGGGAGACACAGAATCGCAAGCAGGCTCCAGGTTCTGTCAGCACAGAGCCCGACGTGGGGCTCGAACCCACAGACCGTGAGATCATGACCTGAGCTGAAGTCGGCTGCTTAACTGACTGAGACACCCAGGTGCCCCCTCTTAATCCCCTTCACCTATTTCTTTTTTTTTTTTTTAATTTTTTTAATGTTTATTTATTTTTGAGACAGAGAGAGACAAAGCATGAACAGGGAAGGGTCAGAGAGAGAGGGAGACACAGAATCTGAAACAGGCTCTGGGCTGTCAGCACCGAGCCCGATGCGGGGCTCGAACCCACGGACCGCGAGATCATGACCTGGGCTGAAGTCGGACGCTCAACCGACTGAGCCACCCAGGCGCTCCCCGCCCCCCCCTTCACCTATTTCACCCAATCCCCCCACCCACCTCCCTCTGGTAACCATCAGTTCTCTACAGTAAAGAGCCCGTTTCTTGGTTTGTCTCTTTTTCCCTCGTTCATTTGTTTTGTTTCACGTGCATATGGGTGAAGTCGCATGGTATTTGTCTTTCTCTGACCGACTTCTTTCACTTAGCATAATACACTCAAGCTCCATTAGGGTTGCAATTTCATAGGGTCATTAGGACCAGGAATGGCATCACTGCTGAGAGGCTGTGGGCTGAGACATCTAGTTTATTCCTCGGAATACCCAGCACGCACGTGCTGTTATCATTCTGAAATCACAGATCCTTAACTGGGGTTCAGAGAGGTTCTACAAGCTGCCCAAGCTCCCGTAGTGAGTCAACGATAGTGGTGGCACAGCTGGGTCCACTAGGTCACCCGTCTCCAATCTGCGTGATCCTAAGAACCACCTGGGGCTCTTGGTGAAGGAGCAGTTCCCAGGCTCTGTGTCAGCTGTTGATTCAGCTTGCTTAGCGTGGGGCTCCGGGAGCAGAGGATGAAACAGGTACCCAGGATGATATTAGGATCTGGCAAGTTTAGGAAACGGTGTTGTGCTCTACTGCCTGTTAGATGTGGCTCACGGTTGGCCCCCTATAAATTGGCCCCCTATAAATGGTGGCTGTGAGTATTGTGACATGAACTGACTCAGAGGGTAGCTTACCGTGAAAAGGTTTTCATCTTTTAAAAGCTCATTAGTCCTACAGCTAGCTCTTGAAGATAGAAGTTAAGGGAAGTAGATTCTGGATCAGTGAGTCTACATTCTAAAACTCTAGACTCGGAGAACGATCTGCACACGGAATGAGCTGCCTTCAGAGGTCCTGTTGTTTGTGATTGAGCAGTCGGTGGTGACACCATGTGTCGGGTGGGCTGGTCAGTTCCTCGAGGACCCGGTGGCCGCTCAGCATCTGCCCCGGGCATGCACGCACCAGGAGTCCTTCATGTTAATATACCAGCGGAGGTGGAGTGGAGCAGCTGTGCAAAAGTCAAGAAGGATCCCGACTCTGGGAGGGAACGCAGGAAGGAAGGGATGGCAGGGGCCGAAGTGAGAAGCTGTCTCTGGGCCATCACTCCCTGCTTTGGGCCCTGGGAAGCTTCTGCAGTTTCCTCTGTAGCTGAGTCTCCGGACTCTCGGTCCTACCATGAGGGCACAGAATACTTCATTTTCCCTGGGGACTGATGGTGGGCAGTTGTCTGTCTCTTCTCTATATGTCTGGGTCGTGCCTTTGTTTTGAAGTTCTTAAGGTCCATCTTGGGGGCATATAAATCATAGACCATAGGGAACGTTGTCTCATCAGAGCCTGGAGGAAAGCTTGACCCCTGTCCTGTTTTTAACCGCAGCATTGATGACAAAACTCAGCACCGGCTTTCCTAGAGACCAAGAGCATCTCTAAGACCCTGCTAAAACTGATGGAAGCCTACCGAATAACTGCCTTGGATACTTTGATTTCTAAGATCCATGATAATAGCTGCCACTCTGAACACCGATTGTGTGTTGGTGCTTTATGTATCTTTTCTCATTTAATCCTTTCAGCAGCCGTGTGATATAGGGAACACTATCCTTGTTTTACAGATGAATAAACTGAGGCTCAGGGAATTCAGCTAAGTTTCCCTTGGTGACAGAGCTAGTAAGCAACGGACTTGGACTTCAGACCTGTGTCTGTGTGAATCACACATTAGAACTTATTATGCCTACGCTACTGTGTCTCATTGGGATAATATGAAGTTTTGCTTCTCTCGATGAGGAGGAAAGTTAGGGATTGGTTACCCTGACTGGTGACAGAGCGCAAAGCTTTGTTCAGAGTGCTTCAAAGGGATGGCTGATCCCTGTATTCATGTTTGAAGTCATCCGTAACGTTTATGAATGTGGATAACCATGACCTTCCTCAAGTCATGTCTTGGTGATTGCAGCAGAGAGAGATTTCCTGTCACTCATGACTCTCGGGGAGTCTCTATCCCGGCTAAGAATGTTGAAAAATGTGTGCACGCTGCTGGGCTCTGGGGCAAGGATGTTGAGATCCAGGAATCTGACTGCCCTTGAGTGATGACAGCTGGGAAGATGAAATGAGAAGAAGGGAGCGTGAGCTGTGTGTCATTTCATCAACCTGGGGCTTGAGACCACGGGATACCTGTGTGTATTCACTTGGATAAGGAGACCGTCTGAGCCCCCACCTCTGTGTGCCGAACACAAGGAGATCGCATCTTCTAGTAGATAGATCTGCCGTGTTAGAGAAATAAAAATCCTCCAGGAGAGGTGAAGGAATCTGAGGGCTTTCTGCAGCTTAAGCCCTGTTTTCCTTGAACAGATTTTACTTTTTGGCTCTACGTTATGCACACACTCATGGCAAGATGGAGGGTCCTCTGTCACACTCCCCTTTTTGACTACCTATCAGCCATCTTTCCCTGCAGCAGCTTTTTTGGCCTCCGTCTAGAAGTGGGCGCTCTCCACTTTACTGTCCTGTCTCTCCCTGACCACTGGCGAAGGCCCCAGTGGCCTGTCTCACTTCCCCACCTTCTATTTGAAAGCCCTGATCCCATCTTTCTGTCCTGAAGGCTTCTGGTTATAGCCAGCCATTCCAATAATAGTCTCTGTCTTCGTTTGTTTTTTCTTTGTTTCCTTTTTGAGAGACAGAGACAGAGTGTGAGCGAGGGAGGGGTGGAGAGAGAGGAAGACACAGAATCTGAAGCAGGCTCTCAGGCTCCGAGCTGTCAGCACAGAGCCGGATGGGGGGCTCGAACCCACAAACTGTGAGATCATGACCTGAGCCAAAGTTGGACGCTCACCTGACTGAGCCACCCAGGCGGCCCATCTGTCTTCATTTCTAATCTAGCCCAGATGGTATCTTTTTCTTGGCGTTCCTTATGTAAATCAAGTCAATATTCTACAGCTTGCCCTTTCATTATAATGGTCTCATTACATTTATTCAGCTGGGTTATTTTCTGCCTCGGGTGTACTTAGTTTGTTTCTCAAAACTCCTGAAAGGCAGGGACTGTAGTTTATGTGGAGGTAGTGGTGATTGTGTCTTAATTTCAGTGTCTAGCGGGTAACAGTAGCCAATAAAATTGTTTTTTCTTTTGGTCACCATGTTGATTGGATACCTATCATGGTCTGGGCACTGAACACAAGGCTCCAGGGCTATGGAGCTAATTATTACTTGGTGGTTGAAATTCCTGCGGTTTTAAGGGAAGAGGGACATGCAAGCAAATTAAAATTGTATTTTAATTTGCTTTGAGCAGTCATTGAGGTTGAGGGTTCGTAACATTTATTGGGAGCTCAGAGGAGAAATAATGAGAAAAGAGAGATGGCGACAGATTTAGGACATGTTTTGAGAGTAGAAATGGAACTTTGTTTCCTATTTAGTTTGATTGGCTTGTCGTGGGGACAGTGAGGTACCAGGACGAACAAGTGATCTAGGAGCACTTGGGGAGTGGAATGCGTTGAATTTGGGGTAAGAAAGAAGGAAAAGTCAAAGATACCAGGCTTAGCAAGATAGTAAGAAAGGGAGAGAGGGAGGGAGAGGGTTATAATTGCTAACATACACTGAAGGCTGATTTCTGTGTGCAGGGTAGTTAACGTGAATTGCCTCTTCTCCAACCCCCCTCCCTGCCCCATGAACCCCAAAGGGGTAGGTACTTTGGTTTTCTCCACTGTACAGGTGAGGAGGCACGCTCAGAGCAGTTGGGTAGCTTGTTTGAGATCACGCAGCTGAACAGTGCCAGAGGCTGGCTTAAACCCAGGAACTCTTGCTGGCAAGCAAACACCCATGCAGCTGCACTGGAACAACTCGACCACAGGATCCATTTATACCTCCAGCCTGGACCTTTCTCCTGACCTCTGGTCTCCTGTCGGCTGGCCGATTTACACTCCACTTGACAGTCTGACCTCAAACTCAGGACTACCCCACACTGGACTTCTGCTCTTCCCTCTCATCTCCCCTTTTCCACTCAGAGCAGCACCATCCTTCCGGCTGCTTGGGACCCAAGCCTTGGAATCGCCCTTGACCTTTCTCTCACACCCAAATCAAATCCATCAAACTTGAGTTTCAAAGCACCCTGAAATATATTCCTTCTCACCACCTCCACTGCAGCCTCCTGCTCTCACACTCGGATCTCTCCAGTGGTCTGCTTGCTTTTACCCTTGACCCCTCTCCCCACACACTGCAGCCTGAGCCATCCTGGCAACTCTGAGTCAGGTCAAAGTTGATCTTTTTTGCCAAACCCTTGGAGGGGCTCTCACTTTTAGTTAGAACGACAGCCAGAGTCCTCACCATGACCTGTAAGGTGCTACCTGATCTCTTCCACCTCCCACCTGGCTGTCTCTGTTCCTCTGGGATCCCCTCCCTCTGTCCCCTTCCCTTTGTGCCTTGCATCCGGGCCAGTGCTCACCTGTGTACTCCTGCCCGCGCTCTTCCTGAGATACCGCTGGGGCTCACTCTTCACTACCTGTACTTCTTTGCTCGAATGTTCCCTTCCCAATAAGCCCTTCTCTGACCTTTTTAAAATGGAAACTTGCCTCAACCCGCCACTTCTGATCCTTCCCTTTCCACATCCCGCTCCGCTCTGTTTCCCATAGCACTTAGTATCCTCTAAGATCCTACATAATTTATTACATTTATGGGGCTTTTGTGTTTCACTCTGCCCTTTTTAAGGGCAGTGATCTTCATCTGGTTTATTCCCTGTTGCATCCCAAGCACTAAGATTCTTGTCGAGCACGTGGTGGCTCATGCGCTTAAGAAAACGAGTAAATGTGGAGTGCAAAGTTTCTGTACAGATGTTGAGTTTAAAAATGTTTCTTAAAAGATGTGGTGTAGAGTCTGAGGGAGATGCCAGAGGGGGCTGGCCACACGGAGGCAGGCGTTGTCTGTGTGTTAACAGAGGTCCTGCTGAGGCTGGGCCCCTGGGGACGTGGGCATTTCTGGGCTGCTCTGGAAGCTGATCCCCAGAGGAGGCTAAAATGGGGAGGGAGGAGGGAAACCCCAAAGTATGCCTGTCAGACTTTAGAAGGAGGGAGTTTGAAGACGGAGACCTGGGGAGGACTCACAAAGAAAGTACTGGAGAGGGCTCTTCAGATTTTGCAATTAGAAATGCAATTTCAGTGGAATGATGGGGGCTGACTTCAATTATTTGAGGAACAAGTGGAAAGTGGGGAAGTGACTCGAGAAGCTCTGCTATGAGGAAGGAGAGATCAGGCGGTGGCTTGAGGAAGTGATTTGTTTGAAGGATTTGTTTTTAGCTATTGAAAAACCGTCTTTTGGGTGTGGGTGGGTGAGTGAGTGGGGAAGTGACCGACAGTAAGCTAATAACATCCAGATTGACAGACGGAACCTAGTGCAAAGTATATCTTGTCCTTGCCCAGTCCAGCCCCCTAGCACCATGCCTGGCACATAGTGGGTCCACAGTTAGTATTTACTGAATCCAGTAAAATCCTGTGGACCTTAGTGATCAGTCATTGTATCAGCAGCAACAACAAGACGACAAGAATGTCTAATGTAGAGAGATTGCTCTTTGACGCACTGACTGTTGGTTAGTGGCATTTCTCTCCCCTAAGCTATATATTTCTTAGCACTTTGAGCAGCTGTATGTGGTTACACTTTGGCTTTCTTTACTGCACAGTGGTTATGTGTTTAAGAGGTATATCTTCAGATGACTCATTTCAGTGACAAGTTAGTAAACAGTTCCACATGGATGTAAAGGATGTGATTGGTGTCTTCGTCCATTCAGGCTGCTATAACAAAAGACCAGTTTGGGTGGCTTAAACAGGAGAAATTATTTTTCACAGTTCTGGAGGCTGGAAGTCTGAAATCAGACCTCGTTTCCTGGTTCATAGCTGGTGCCTTCTCACTGTACCCTCATAGAGTTGAATGGGCAGTGGGGCCTCTTTTCTAAGAGCACTAATCCCATTCATGAAGGTTCCACCCTCATGACCTAATCATGTCCCAATACTTTCACCTTTGGGGGTTAGGATTTCAACATATGAATTTGAGTGCTGGGGGGAGGTGGACACAAACTTTCAGACCCAAGCTGATGATAAGTCCCAGGAAACCAGAGGAAGAAAAGAGTTGGCCAAGGGTGGCAGACAGATCTCTGAACTGTTGGTCAGAGCCTGGCATTGAACCAGCTTCATCTCACCCCGACTCTCTGGGAGTTGGATTTCAATGATCTCAGTTTGCTTTCTTTGGATTTTATAAAAAGAATAGTGTTGGGAAAGGAAAAATATAAAAGGAACCATGATTTGAAATATATCCAGAACTAAAGTCTTTTTTTTCCCCCCTTTTTAAAAATGTGATATGCAGGGGCGCCTGGGTGTCTTGGTCGGTTGAGTGTCTGACTTTGGCTCAGGTCATGAACTCACGGTTCATGGGTTTGAGCCCCACATCGGGCTCTGTGCTGACAGCTCAGAGCCTGGACCCTGATTTGGATTCTGTCTCCCTGTCTCTCTGCCCCTCCCCCACTTGCATTCTCTCTCTCTCTCTCTCTCAAGTAAATAAACCTTAAAAACATTTTTTTAAATGTGATATGCAGAGCAGGCAGGCTTAATTCTCTGGTGGTGGCAAATGACATAAAGTTTAGAGATGTCCTGGGAGAGAACAGAATCATTTGACTCCTTTTTTACTCCCATCTTCTCTGAAAAGACACAGATGTGTCTTTCCTATGGCTGCATAGGAAAGAATGAAAGAAAGAAAAATCCCTAATATTTATTAAGTATCCTATGTGCCTGGAGATAAGCTAGCTCCTGTGTGCATGTTACATCCGTCCTCTTTAGGTGAAGGGCATTGTATCAGTATTTTCCATAACCTACCTGAGGGCTCACAGCCGACAAAGGGGAGAGAGCCTAGAACAAGCCCTGGGGAGAGAAAATTGAAGACTGTGGCTAAAGAGAGATCAATGTAAGAAATGTAGCTGCCTGGGAGCACCTGGACGGCTCAGTCGGTTAAGCGTCCAACTTCGGCTTAGGTCATGATTTCATGGCTTGTGAGTTCGAGCCCCGTGTCGAGCTCTGTGCTGACAGCTCGGAGCCTGGAGCCTGCTTCCGATTCTGTGTCTCCCTCTCTCTCTGCTTCTCTCCTGCTCACGCTCTGTCTCTGTCTCTGTCTCTCTCTCTCTAAAATAAATAAACATAAAAAAAAAGAAATATCCCTAGTGCCCAGCCCAGTGTCTTATTCTCAGGAAAATCTTGAGAAATACTTACGAAAGAGGTGGTTAGTTGGCCAAATGAATTGCCAGGGTCTGGAGAAAACTTGTAAATATTTTTGTTGAAATGCTGTTGGGAGGTCTTCATTGTCTTCTAGAGAATGGGGAAACCCAAGGGAGGGAGAAATATAATTTAAATTTTCAAGAGGCATAATTACAAACCATGAGTATGAGGCAATAACTGAAATGTCCTGTGTAAAATGCATAGCATGTGGCAATACTTAGTAAGTGATAACTATGATACTAAGGGAACTATTTATTATATATATTATATAAGTCCATCCTATTGCTTCTCCTCACCCTGGGACGTGAGGCATAGAATTCCATGACTTGAGACTTTTCAATTTGGGGCTCATATGGGAAAGCACCATAGCCTCTCTCTATCCATAATATTTTTTTACGAAAGATAATCTCTCTCCGAGTTGGCGGTCCAGCCCAGCCCCTTGTAGCCTAGTTGAGTTGCTCTTTGTGGTGTCTGCACCGTGAGACTTGTGTATGGTCCCATAACCTATATTTTAAAGACCATCCCAGGTGTTCCCTCGAGGGCAGACATGTGATGTCGCATCAAAATACGTGTCGGTTATGATGATAGAGTAACTTAAAACTCTTGTGTCAGACACTGAGCATCTTTGTCTCCTCAATAACTGGGAGTTTCTATTCTCGGGAACACTGTGGAAAATGTGGCCTGGATGGTGTTTCCATTGGCTCACGCATACTGTTTCTGTGGCTGTCACCGAAGAATGCTTTTGTGTCGGGAGGCTAGTGCCCGTCCGTCCGTGATTTAGAGGAATACATCGGGAGGATTTGCTGATTTATGGATGATGCACAACTATCATTTGTGCTAGCAAATGTGGTATGTGCCAGGGTCAAGGTTCGGTATAAGCTTCACAGGCTAGGAGAGGGGCTAAGTGTAGAAAGAAAGAATGCACCGGGCTAAGTGGAAGATGAAATGTGAGGTCCGAATACCAGTGGCATAAGTAAGGCAGCCCACCTGGGGATGGGACTATTTAGAGGAGGACTTGGAAAAAAGGCTAATGAACTCTACTTCAGTGGTCGCTCAACTGAGAGAGTCACTCACATGAGACTGCTAAAAACTACCTAGAAACTCTTTATATTTGCATTGTAGAGGTGTAGTCAGTTTCCTGTTCTATACTAGTTGGGCCACATCTGGAAACTGTTTAGTTCTATTCACGGTGATGTGGACAAATGAGAGCGGGCCCAGAGTTGAGTGAGGGGTTCAGAGGCCATGCCATTGAAGGAATGGTTCAAAGAAGGAGAATCTTTAGCCTGAAGAAGAGAAGGTTCAGGGGAGTGTAATAGTCCTGAAGGATTGCCCTCTGGGCAAAAGAAGAGACATGTGTTTTCCTCTAGAGAGTAGAATTAGAACCAGCAGGTGGACGGTAAGAGGTGTGGAGAGGAGATGAATAAAAAATTAGAATCCTAAAGTGCCCATCAGGTAGCATTTGCTATTTGAAAAATGGTATAACTGCAAGGCACTTGAATTTGAGTGTCTTCTGTCACAGGATCTCAGGGACCATCAGGACCTCCTGGATATCTTTCTAGCACTGTTCCAGCTGTCCACATCCTACACATCCTTCCAGCTCTGACCTTATTTCTTCACAGGAAGCCTTCCCTTCCCTGCCCTTACTTGTAGGGGTAGTCTTTCCTCTGTGTGCTATAAACATGGGCTTTGGAGTTGGGTTTGAATTCTAGCCTTGTTCTACCTGCATGCGTGACCTTGGGCAAGGGGCTTAGCTCTTCCCATAAAGATGCTCATCTATAAAATGCAGGTGATGTGCATTTACCTTGCAGGGTCGTTATGATAATTGGAGAGAGAGAAACTGCCTAGCACAGCACCTGATACATACATAGTTCATGTTCAGTTAGGGGTATTGACATTTAAGATGATGTATTGATAGGCATCAGGATTGACCACTGTATTTAACTACCCTGTGAGTGGCTACCTGGAATGAAGAACCAAGTCCCTCTCTCTTAAACCATTGCTGTCCTTTCCCACGGCTCAGTCTTTCTTGATTTCCTGTAAAAATTCCAATTAAGAATACAAACCAGGTCCTGGCTTTATCTGGAACCAGCTGGCTCATGTACTTGACACAGTGAGTTCTCCATCACTACCTGTCATGGTTGCCTGACTTCCCACCTTTTCTGCCCCTGCTTTTAGGTCATCTACAAATAGCTGGTCAGGGTTGCACAGTGTTAGCAAGAATCTCCACCCCAGGCTTCTACCCTGTGCACCTGTTGGTAACTGACTAATTCTCTTTTTTTCTCAGGTGACTTTAGACCTTTCCATTGAAACTTACAGTTTATAATATGGGAGACGCAGGTAGGATCTAGTCAGTTGCCCTCTCCTGGACTTGCTTTGATTTGGCTTTTCAATTGGGCCAGGCCTTTATTTTCTCTTGGGTAGAGTGTGGAATGTGGAATAGTACCTCATTCACGGTGTGTGCATTCGGGGTATGCAGGAGTCATTGCCTAGGATCCGGTCTGGACCTAGTGGTGTGGTAGGTGCCTGGGCCTCAGAAAGGTCTCGAATGGTTCCTGTGTTCTGGAAGGTCACACCCTAGCAGAGGAGGTGGACACGGAAACTGTAAGAGGGGTGCTGTGGGACAGAAGGGGAGGACTCCTAACTCAGACTTGGGGTCAGAGAGACTTTGGTTCCTGTACTAAATTGCCTCATACTCAATATGTTCTTTACATGAGACGCACTGGTTTTTTCCCACACATTAAGTCAAAGAACACTTGTGACTCCTCCCTGGGTGGCCTGCTAGAGACCTAGGATTACCTCCTCTGGCCTCCCCAGGTCTCACCTCTGAAGACGTGTGTTCTTGTGACCTGGGTCCTTTGGAACCATGGGTTACTTGCCTGACTGCCTCATCCCTACTGGGAAGGTGTATGAGCTGCCCTGGTGCCTTCTGAGATGACCCATATTCATCTTGCTGCCTTTGCTCCCATGATTCCACTGCTTCCACGGTTGGGGGGCATTGAGCTTATGGGCAGAAATGAATTCTCCCGAGTCACCGAGTTTGGCCACTGCTCACAACAGAAGCCAGAAGGGGCTTCCATTCCCAGCCACCTCCCCTCCTTTCTGAGGACAGAGGGTAGTCTGCCCATGATCTTTTAGGATATCATTGGTTCCCAGCCTTTGAGAGGCCTTGTGGGTATCATTCTATCATCTCCCTCATCTCCAGTCAATCCCTGATATGGCCAAATCGATTCTGAGGGCAGACACCTAGTTCCTCAAGCTGAGCCCTTCAGATTTCTGTTGTGGCACCTGAGAACAGTTTCAGTATTCAAAGGCAAATTAGACATGGTCCTTGTCCACAACCCCGCAGTCCACTATTTTTCTCTGTCAGATGGTTCCACTGCTGGTCAGCACTTGTGAGACAAATCCTTTGCTAATCCCTCCAAAACTGTCCATCTCCTCTAATCTCCTGGAGATGGCAAAGGATAGTTTCCTGTGACAGCAGATGGCTGTTTTACCCCACACCCACTCCCCATGATGCCTCGAGCTACCTATGGGCTGAGACTCTGACTTTACTTTTACCCCACAATCCTTAGCCTGGGATGGGCACCTCCCTTTGCAGGCACTTGATAATCCCCTGCATGAGGAATTGCAGTAGCAAGTTCATAAAGGGATCTATTTCAGGGTCAAACTTCCTGTGGGGTGCCTGAGTCACTGCTTGGCTGGCCTTTGGACAGAGCGTGTCCTTTGTCAGTTCACTTTCATAAGTGGCCACTCTGACCCAATTATTAAGTTGCCATGACAACCCAATGGATTTGAAGTTTAAAGAAAAAAATGTTATAAGGGACCTCTTTTTTGGGGTCGGGGTATCCTGGGATCATCTGAGTTTCTATCATTCCAAGCCAAAGAATCATTTCTTGTTCTCTTAAGGGTGTCAGATGGATGTAAGGGCAGACATAATGGCGGCCAAAGAAACTGGAAGTGAGACTAAACAGGGCCGTAAACATGTAGAAGTCCTCCCATGGATCACAGAGTGGGGTTTTCTCTGCTTTTCAGTTGACAACTCAATAGGGTTTTGTTTTTGTTTTTGTTCTTTTAGAAATGTTTTAGAATGTTTTAGCAAATAAAGGGGTCTGGTTAAGTAACTGTGCTCAGGCCTCATGTGTGTGCAGGGTAGCACTGTGCTAGAAAGGGCTAGGCTTCGGAGCAGGACTTGAATCTTGGTTGTGTCCCCCTCTAACTGTATGGCCTTCGGGAAATCAGTCACTTACTCTGATCTTCAGCTTCCTCACCTGTAAAATAATCAACCCACAGAGTTATTCGGAAGATTTAAGGTAAAATAGAAAGCATCTAGCACAGAATAAGGCTTCAGTGATACTTACAATGATGATATTGACACGAGAATGATAATAATTGAACGCGAGGTCCTGTGCTTGCCGTGTTGCTGCAATATGGGAAAACACGGTGATGCTTCCTTACCAAGGATTATCTTTGTCACCTGAACACTGCATGCTCCTTATTGTCCATGTATTTCTACGGGTTCAGATGTGGTTATCTTTTTTCTTAAATAGCAACTCTAACACTAGAAGCAACATATGAGCATACAGACTGGCATGTCAATGTAACCGTATCCACTCAGCACATTTTTAAAAGGGGAGAGATTCAAAAAGAAAGAATAATTGAGATAGTGTCTACTGTTCTGATAGCCACTCAGCCAAATTAATCAAAGGCCTGCACAAGAGCAGGTTGGGAGCAATGAATCTGAGTTTCCCTCACTCTCAGTAGGATGAACATTTTTGTGCAGGGTGTGATCCCAATGTTTGTCTTTTTCGTGCTACGTGGAACTAAACTCAATATAATTAATTACTTCTTCTGTTACCCAGAGAAAAAAGTTGTAATTTGCTCCAGGGTAGGATGATAACCCAGCTGTGTTAGGTTCACTGGATGAACTTCTGTGCGAGCATTCAGGGTTGTATAAACAGACTGTGTGTTCTATTTTATGGGTGATTTAAGGTAGGAAGACTTTTCATTTAGCTTTCGTTTACTGCATGTGATTATCCATACAAAATAAGATCTTATTTTAACTGACTTCTAATTCAGCTCTTTATTTTTTCATTTTGTCTGTATAAATAAATATTTTGGTATATGTTTAAAAGACAGGGACTGTTTAGGGGTGCCTGGCTAGCTTAGTCAGTAGAGCATGTGACTCTTAATCTTGGGTGGTGAGTTCAAGCCCCACATTGCATGCAGAGATTACTTAAAAAACGAAAATCTTTATTTCTTTCTTTATTTTTATAGTTTAATGTGTTTTAATAGCAAACTTACAGGAACAGCACAGAAGACAGACAACATTAAAAACGTACTTGCATGTAGGACAACTCAGTTAGAAAAGTATAGTGAATGGATGGAATCTACTGTATAATTAAAATGCTACAAACACCATTGTTGCAGTCAATAAGAAGTTTACTTGTTTTAAAAAAATCCAAATGCTGGCACTGTCCAGAAAAATTTAACAAATTTATTTATAATTGTTATAAAGGTGAACTGCTGAAACGTGTTCACTGAAACATTTTGACTTGCATTAATGCTGTATGTCTCCTCATTTATATTAAACATTCACACACAAATGAAAATGGAAAAACTGCCAATACCTGATTTCTGTCCCCGAGTTTTCCGTTTGCAATCATATACTTCGGTACCTTTTGACCCCCCTGGGAAAAAAATATGTGACGTTCAGAACTACCAATAACAGAAAGAAGAGGAAAAAAAATTTTTTTTTTTTAATAGAATGACATGTTTTCCATCAGAGCGGATTCTGAAGCACATTCTCCACGTATGCGGCACGCTAGCTGGACGTCTTTTGGCATAATTGTTACACGTTTGGCATGGATAGCACATAGGTTGGTGTCTCCAATGAGGCCCACCAGGTAGGCCTCGCTTGTCTCCTGCCAAGCACCCATAGCCACGCTCTGGAAGCGCAGGTCTGTTTTGAAGTCCTGAGCAATTTCTCACACCAGACGCTGGAAAGGAAGTTTGCGGATCAGAAGTTTGTCTAATTTCGCCGAGTGCCGCGGTACCAGGCCTGTAACGATGAGGTTTCTTCACCCCTCCAGTAGAGGGCGCACTCTCGCGAGCGGCTTTTGGTAGCCAGTTGCTTCCTCGGTGGTTTACCCCGCCCCGCGCCGTCGATTCGCGGGCAGCCTGCTTTGTACGAGCCATGGTACTGAGACCTCCTCACTTACCCCCCTTCTCCTTCTGCCGAGCTTGGCGAGCTAGAGGCCGTGCAGCAGTGGCCGCCAACACAATTATAAAATCTTTAAAAAAATAAAAGACGGGGACCCTTTAAAAATAAAACCACAATATACCACTATGTTTAAATAATGAACAGTTCCTTCATACCATCAGATAGGGAGTTAAGAGTCAAATATCACCAATTGTTATATGTGCATGTGGCTATGTGTGTATGTAATTTTATTTTATTTTTTTTAAATTTTAACGTTTATTTATTATTGAGAGACAGAGAGAGACAGAGCATGAGCAGGGGAGGGACAGAGAGAGGAGGAGACACAGAATCCGAAGCAGGATCCAGGCTCTGAGCTGTCAGCACAGAGCCCGACGCGGGGCTCGAACTCACAAACCGTGAGATCATGATAGGAGCCAAAGTCAGACACTTAACCGACTGAGCCACCCAGGCACCCCTGTGTGTATGTAATTTTAAAAGCAGTTTGTTTGGGGCTCCTGGCTGGCCCAGTTAGTGGAACATGCGACTCTTGATCTCAGGATCACGAGTTTGAGCCCCATGTTGGGAGTAAAGCTTACTTAGTAAATGCTTAAAGCATTTTTAACATTCAGATCAGGATCTAAATACAGTCCTTACATTGCAATAGGTTGATAGGACTTAACATTCTTAAAATGCTTGTAATCAGTAGTTTCCCCAAAGAGGGGGATTAGGGGTCCAGGCACTGATTTTGTATCTGGCCACCGGTAAGGTGTGGCTCATGGTCCCACTGTCCACAGGGATGGACACTGATGCCACCGAGGCCACCTCCGCATGATGCTTATCTACTTTTATTGCTCAACTGTCCCTCTTAGAATCACCCACTTCCTGATCTTTTGTCTTTTTGTTCTTAAATGAAAATACGATCTTTTGAGATTCTTTACTCCTTTAAGTATTTGAACACCAGTCTGAAGGACAAGTTCAGCTTCAGAAATTTCAGCCCCCATCTTCAACACGGAAGCTTTATGTGTTTGCTTTAACTGGGCCATGCAGTTAGAACATTGTGGTTTTGGTAGAGGTTGCAGCTCAGCTGTACTAGAAATAATCTGGCTCTTATTCAGGAACTAGGAAGAAACATTATGACGTGGCAAAGCCCACCCTGCCACCCACAAGGTGGTGTAGGTTTGTGCTTTGCATGCCTGTTGGCTTGGGAGGCGGTAGAGTGTAGATGGTAAGGAGATATATGCTGGCTAAAAATAGGAACAGGATGTTTTGAGACAGGGGCTTTTGCTTTCATAAGGCTCCGTGCACAAAGCTGAAGTTGATGCTGTCGCCACAGGTGTTATTTCAGCTCCTAACAGCGTATTGCACACATCCCTTAGTGGACCGCGAAGAAGCCAAGGCAGAAAGGCAGTAGTGCTCTGTCCGCAGGAAGGACCTCTTAATCAGGGGCCTCTCATGATAAGATACATATTTATTGTTAGGCGGCCCATTGGGCATCATAATGCCGATGTTTACTTTCGATGGACTGGTATAGCATTTCTTGCTCATTCATGCTTTTATACCCTTCTGTTCTGCACGTATCAAAACGGGTCCTTCCCGTTGGCCATTTCCTACATCTCCCCACCACCACGCTTCTCTGCTTCTCCCGGGTGAGGAGCACCTTACTCTTGGTCCCTGGCGCGCTTACACTCACTTGATTCCTCCCTTACAACCGTGTTCTATGTTGTGTTGCCAGGTTTCCTGCAAAGCCATCCCCATCACTGAGCCTAATGCCTGGGGCACAGGACACACTGCGTTTGTGTGGTGGTTTGAGGGGGTCTGCCCGTAGCACTCTGCTTTCGTTGGGGGCTTGTGAGAGGGAGGAGGCGTGTTCTCTGGGAGACTTGGTTTTAGAGACACGAGACGTGGAAAGTAGTTGTAACGGTACAAAATGGAAGGCAGAGTGTCTCAGAGGAGGCAGGCAAGAGTGCCCCACCTCCTCGCCGTGCAAATTATACTACTTAATCCTGACCTCTGCAGTCCTTGACAGTTTACCAAGCACCTTCACCTGCCTTCTCTCACGCCATGGACATGATATCATTAACCCTGTTTTGTAAGTGACAAAACCATGGCTCAGGGGAGTGAAACGGCATGCTAAGGGGCTACTTGATTAGTAATGGTAGAGCCAGGACGGCAGCTCGGTTTCCTGATTCTAAGAAGCTAGTTTCCTTTCTACTTTTTGTCACCTGGCTCAGGTTGGTAACCTGGGGCCTGGGACGGAGAAAGGACGCACCTGGAAGGAACCACAGATGCGATTAAAGACTTCAGACAATACTGAGCATGAGCTTCTATGCGGCCAGTGAATGGGGAGGGCAAAACAGAGAAAGGACGAACGTCGAACGGTGACCATGTTCAGTGGAAATAGAAAGCAAGCCGCAAATGTGGGCCACATATGGAATTCTAAATTTTATAATAGTCACATTAAACAAGTAAAAATAAAAGATGAAATTAACTTTAATATATTTAATTTAGCCCAACACATGTAAATAGTATGTACTTTATCACGTCATCAGCATAAAAGTTATGAATCCAACATTCTTACATTCTTTTCTTCCATATGAAATTTTCCAACTCCAGTGTATATTTTCCATTTGCAACACATCTCCATATAGATTAGCCACACTGCTAAGGCTCCATAGCCACATGTGGCTAGTGACTCCTGTATTGGGCGAAGGTGTGTTTTACGTATTTCATGTATTGCCACAGTCACATGAAGCATTTATTACAGTACCGCCTAATAGCTGAGGAAACGGAACCCAGGGGGGTCATATAACTTGCCGGGGGTCGTGAAGCTGGAACGTAAGAGCTGGGTTGTGACCCAGGTCTGTCCTTCCTCTTCCCGGGGCTTGATCGGGGCCTGGAAGGATGGTGGAATTGAATAGGTGGAAAGGAGCAGTGGCCCTGATGTGGTGGTATTACCTCTGAGTGTTTGATTTGCTGCTGGTGTTGACAGTGTTGTGTGCAGTGGGCAAGGGGGGCCGGGGGCAGAGTAGGTGTAGGTAATTTCCAAACCATTGTTAGACCTGTTTCTAATAAGGAGGTAGCCGAGGGGTCACAGGCGAGTAAAGGGGAACCGTTGTCTTCAAATGCAAGAGTGGAAGGAAGTTAAGGGAGCCCTTTCACTATGGGGTGAGCCTGTCTCACACGGACAATACTTTCCTTTTAGAAGTTGCGTGAAGATTCAGGTTCTAACACGCAGAGAGCGCTTGGCCAAGGCTGGCTTGTGAAGCGCCAAGTTAGATGTGTTTGACCTCCCTGTGCTAATGGAGGTCCTGTGTTTCATGTGAGTTTTATCCCTTTCCTGGAAGACGAAGATATCCTGATGGAGGGGAAACGGGATTAGGAGGGCCATGTGCCTGCCTGTGGGCAACCGAGCGAGTTCTAAGTGTGTTTCATTCACAAACATTGCAGTAGTAGGAAAGATACGCTTTTTAACTCCTGGTGTTCCGACACATTAGTGTTCATCGTACAGTGTTCTCGTACAATCATCATCCGTTTGCGGGGAAAAAAAAAAGGTTTTTACTATAATTATAATTTTAGTGTGGATGGAGTTTGTTTCTTCCTGTACCATAAACATTTTTCTATCTTTATAGTGCATGTGGTGTGTTAATGGCCTCAGAGGATAACACTGAATCCTATATAAAATTTGCTTGTTTCTATGGCTGGGTATTTAGATTGTTTCAAAATTGACATATTTAATGCTCCAGCCTGTAGCATCATGCGTACGTCTCTTTTCTATCTTTTATAATTAGATGATAAAATTAGACCACTGAGATTTATACATATATAAGTTAATTATGTTTAAGCATAATTTAATTACATTTAAATGTAATATAATTGAATATAATTGTATTTATAAATAATATATAATTATAAATTTAAAGCGATTTCTTTATAATAAACACCCCAGCCTTTGAATTCTAGGCCAGAAGGCGACAAACATTTTAAAATGTGTTGGTGGTTTGAGATTATTGCTTCTGTTTTCTCGAGGTGTTGCTTCTGGGTTTTCTTTCTCTGCCAGTTTTACTGAGATAGAATTGACATAACAGCCTGGTGTAAGTTTAAGGTGGACAGCATATGATTCTAGTCTCCCAGTAACAAGTGATTATGTAAGTTCACCATTCTTGCCCCTAAATCACCAGATTTAGGTGTGATACTGGGTGTGATACTCAGAGTTTTGCTAAATTAACAAAGGTAAAAATATGCCAAGTGTTTGTTTGTACTTCGCTTTTAGAATACCACTGATGTCACTGAGGGACAGGCGAGGCCACCATCAGTGTTGGGACGCCTTCCTCGAGGCGGGTTGGTTAAACAGTTTCCTTTGCAGACTGATGGTGAGGGCCAAGCCCAAATACCCACAGCCTCCAAGTCTGGACACGGCACTCCCCCGCACTCAGCCTCCGTTCCCCACAGCAGCACAAAAGCACAATGGAGCTTCCTCCAGAACTGGCTGTGGCCTGAGGAAGAGGAATGACCTTCCTGTTTCCTTCCACACCTACTATTGCACATGGATCTGTCACAGGCTTTGGAGTCCGAGAGATGTGCGGTGTTGGGCATGTTATTTAATCTCTTGTTGACTCGTTTTTCATCTAAAATGGGGACAGTGGCATTATCCCTATAAGGTTGCCAGGAGGGTGAAGTGTATTACCTCTTGCAAAGTACTAAGCGGTGCCTGGCACGTATTTAGGACTCAACGAAGCTTGTAAATGTGGGTTTGAGTCTAGATGCCTTCTTTGGGCAATTCACTTAACCCTTCTGTTCTTGAGTCTCCTCATCTGTAAAGCGGGAATATGGCACCTGCCTCACAGAAGTGTTAGGGGGTGTTAGTGAGGTGATATATAGCACAGAGCCTTACATATCAAAGCCCCTGCGTAAATGGAGCCAAAAGAAAAGCACTGTGTTTTAATTTTTATTCTGTACCCTGCAGAAGGGAGAGCTTTGCCCTCTTGCATTGGTCTAACTTCTGTTGTAATGAGCTCCCAGATTTTGACCGTATTTGTTGTTACAGTGCATTTTTATGTCTACGTTGTAGGTTTGGGGCCATCCTGAAACAAAGGGGGAGCAAAGCGACATTCTCGTGGTCCCTGAAGCTTTGAACGGGTTTTAACGAAATCTTGGTTTTAAGGTTAGCAAGTGTATAATTTCGCAGAGAGAGGGTGATACTTCATATGCTCATTAATTCAGCGGCTTTCCCCCTACAGTTGGGGTCACAAGGAATGGAAGGTATCGAGTGTTTGATGGTGCCCAGTGACACAGATGAAATTTGTCTGAATGGAAAGGTATAAGGCACATTCCTTAGGAAATGCAAAGAAATGATTGGAGACGCAGTTGAACACAGCCCGCCCATCCCCTACTTCTATCTGTCCAACTCCTGCTCATCTTCCTATTTGAGATGTCTCCTCCAGCTCGCCTCCCTGAACCATCCAGACTGGTTGACTGGACCCTCCTCATGGTGGCATACTGGGCGGCTGTGATTCTCTCTTACCTGTCTTCCTCCCGAGGCAGAGACCTTCCTTAGGCACCCCTGTACCCTTATTACCTACCACTGGGCCTGGACAGCACAGCCAAGGATTTCGGGTGAGGAAAGTTCTGTGGTGTGTTCACGTCCAACTTGCGAGCCTTCCTGTTTCTGGGGCAAAATCTGAACTCTGAGCACATCACGGAAGGGATGGGCATTTCCTTCTTCAATCCTCATGCCTTGTGAGTTAGGGAAGAGCCACAGTGAGCTTCTGTGGCTTTCCTTGAACGGTAGTAGCTGGTAGAATGGGGCGCTGGACAGGTGTAGGAATAATCCTGGTGTGGCATGAGCTTTGCCATAGAAATGCTGGCGTTGGGGCCTTCTGCTTTGTCGCTGCTCATCTGGGAAGTCCAGTCTAGCGTAACAGTCATATTCTCTGCCAAACACCTGTTGTATGCTGGACAGTATACTGGGAACCTCACAAGTATTGTCTCAAATACGTTTAAGGACCAACGCGAATCCCCTACATCTTCTGTAAAGTCAGCAGCATGACAGGGTTGGAAGGAAAATTTGACAGGGAGCCAAGAAATCAGGGTTCCAGTCTGGCTGTGTCGCAAACCAGTGATGTGGCCTTCTCTATGCCACTGGGCCTGTTTTCTCATCTATACAAATGGGATGGGGGAGGGGGGGTACACTTAGATGCTTTCTCACTTCCCTTCTGTTTCATATCCTCAATGTGTTCACTCCAACGCAACCTGCTCTCTTCTTTGCCTGAGTTATTTTGGACCGCAGGTCAGAATTACATAGTCTAGTAGCACTGTAAGTTCTGAGTGAGTCTTATCTCCCAGCAATTCTCTGATCTTCCAGTGACAAAGACCTTATCTTGTTCTCTTAAACGCTTCTTAACTCCGGGCCTACACGTTGGTGAAATATGAGTCAGTTACCCTGGTGTGGGGCCCTGAAACATCTTGGGTACAAGTTGTCCTGAGATGGTTGTTTCTGGGCCTCGATCTTCAGTCTTTCTCACATTAAGAACTGAGATTATCAGGGCCACTTTCACATAAATCGGACTTTAAATGTGATGAACTTCTACTTAAACCGTTTTTTTTTTCCCTTTTGTGATTAGTACCTTTTGTGTCCTAAGACATCTTTGTCTGCTCCAAGTTCACGAAGAAACTCTTCTGTATTTACTTCCAGAAGTGTTATTGTTTCCACTTTCACATACAGCTCTAAGATCCGTCTGAAATTCATTGTATGGATAAAGTGAAGTAGAGGTCAAAAGTCGTATTTCTTCCCTGCATGGATCTCTAGCTATTTCAAAATAATTCATTAAGAAGACTTTCCTTTCTCCATTGAATTTCATTGGTACCACTGTAAAGAATTGTTACTGTGTATGTGTGGGCCTCTTTAGGGATTTTGGTCCCCCCCCCCCCCCCCCGATCTAGTTGTCTGTCCTAACTAACACCAACAACAAATTGTCTTCATTACTGAGGTTTTATATATAGCACGTTTGTGAATGCAAGTCCTTTAACTTTGTTCTTTTAAGGTTGCTTTTGCTATTCTAGGTCCTTTGTATTTCCTTATAAATTTTAGAGTTAGCTTGTCAATGTCTCCAGCGTCACACTGGGGATTTTGGCTAAGAATGCATCCATGTGTTAGAGTTCTCCAGAGAAACATAACTTATTTTCTCGTTCCCTCTCTCCCTTCCTTTCCCCTCCCTCACACAGAGTTTATTCTGTTTTTGAAAAGCTGGTAGTGTTGCTCTGCATTGATTTGGAGACCAACTAACATAAGATACATATTTTGAAAAACACCGGTGCAGTAAAGGAGAGAGGAACCTATAAAATAAGTGATGACCATCTACCAGAAAGTGCTACCAGGGTGTCTAATGCAGAGAGCTCTGGGAACAAGGGAGGGAGTGAGGGCCAAACCAAATGGGTCCCGGGGAGTCTGGGAAAGCCTCCCGGAAGTCCTTGAAGAGTTGGCATAGGAGAGGAGGCATTTACACATTTGACAGGAGGGCAGGGAGGGGTATTTGAGCTCAAGGACGAGGGCAGTGGTGCTCTTGGGAAATGATGAGGTGGGATGGGTGAACTTTAGTTAGCTCAGTCCAGCTGGAATGTGAGGGCTGTGAGGGAGTGGCAGAAGATGAGGTTACAGATAGCAATGACAGCAGGAAAAAAAATCACAAGAACTCTGATGTAATAGCCTAAAAAAATTTGGATTTTATTATGTGTGTATCAGGAAGGCATTGGAGGGGGTAAACTGAGAAAGGGCCCAATTCTGTTTGCTTTCCACAGAGGTTCACTCTGTGAGCAATGTGCAGGTAGACCAGTCTACCCCGTCGAGTCATGATTTAGAACAGGAAACACGCAGAGGAGACCCAGTTGTGGAAGGCAGATCTAACCCACCTTATACCATTAGCCTTCCATCTGCCACGTGGCTTCTCAGAGGGTCCCCACAGACACCCAAATTGTGCTCTTTTAAGTGTTTGTCAAAATAAAAATTATAGTCCCTTTTAGGGCTTAGTAAAAGGCGGAGATAGAGTTCATTCTGTCTGTTCTTTCTTCTTCCCTCTGTAGGGTTTCCTCATCTGTAGAGCAGAGTTGAGGTAACCAGTGAGAGATGGCGAATCTCTTAACACCAACAACATGGCATTATTCTAGGCGCTTTATAACTATTAACTCGTTTCATCTTCACAATTGTCTGTAGTATTATTATTTCCATTTTATAGATGAGGAAACTGAGGTACATGGATGTAAGCGGCTCACCTAAAGTCACACATCCAGCAATTAGCAAAGCTGGGGTTTAGGCAAAATCTGTTCTCCTAACCACCATGATGCTTCTTGGTTGCATTTGATTTCATTCCAGCCATGTCCTTGAACCTAGATCTTTGAACAAAGATAATCATGAAAAGATTTGACTTTGACTCTCGATATTGCCAAATCTGAATCTTCCCTAATACAGAGGAAGAAGAAAGTTTTTCTAGCTGGGAGAAGAAGGATGGCTTCTTGGAAGGAAGTGCCTTTTTTTTTTTTTTTTTTTTTAAGAGAGAGTGCGAGAGAGAGAGAGAGAAAGAGAGAGAGACAGGGAGAGAATGTGTGTGCACGCAGGAGGGACAGAAGGAGAGAGAGAATCGTAAACAGACTCCCTGCTCAGTGTGGAGCCTGACACAGGGCTTGATCTTATGACCACGAGATCATGAACTGACCTGAAATCAGGTAGTCAGACATTTAACCAACTGAGCAACCTAGGTGTCCCAGGAAGTGGTATTTTAATGGAGCTTTGAGAAATGAGTGGAATTTTAAGAAGTAAAAATTGCTGAGAAGAAAAGGCAGCCAAGATGAAGGAATCCAACTATAACCTCCCTCTGTTTACAACTAAAAAACTGGACAGAATGCAAAAACAAGATGGGAGCCCTGAGAGACAGGTGTAGGATACTGGACCTGAAACTTGGATGATGACCCATCATGGCCTTTGTCACATGGAATTGCATGACGGTGTGGGAAGCTACCACTCTGGGATAGCCCCATCTTTCCAGCCAGAGGATCCCAGCAATGGAGCCACCAGAGGGTGTGAGGAAATCCCTGAGAGGAGAGAAGTGGAAAAAGGGCCCCCACTCACTCTGCGCATGGAGTGATCTAAGTCATGGGCATGCTGCAAGGTGTGTGTGCATGGAATAGACCCAAAGAGGCACAGCAAAGGTTTTGAGAGCTTAACTATAACAGTAACACCAACCAGGTCCCAGATAAACCCAGAGTTGCCTACGTGGCGGGCAGACCCAATTAGCCCAGTGAAGGCTTTGAAAACCAAACTGGCATTGAAGCGATCAGTTGCAAGAGATGAGACAGAACTTTCAATGTGAACCTAAGTGGGTTAGTTGTCTGTTAAATAAATAAAGAAAAATATCAACGTTTTTTCTTCCCCAGAGAATTTTAGCAGGATTCAGTGTCTCATAATATATTATTCAAAAGTCCAGGATACACTCCAAATTTACTCAATATAAAAAGGGACAGGGAGTGCCCGGGTGGCTCAGTTGGTTGAGCGTCCAACTCTTGATTTTGGCTCAGGTCACGGTCTCACGGTTCATGGGATTGAACCCTGCGTTGGGCTCCACACTGAGTGTGGAGCCTGCCTGGGATTTTCTCTCCCTCTCTCTCTGCCCCTCCCCTGCTTGTGCCCATGCATGTGCATGCTCTCTCTCTCTCTCTCAAAATAAATATTTTTTTTAAAAGAGGGCTGTGGCTCTAAATAACCTGTTTGTTCACAGACCAAGAGAGAACCCAAAGTATTTTTTCTCTTTTTACTGCTTTTGATTGGTGGGAGGTGGGGGTGGCGAGGACCCTTGAGGTTATTTCAACACCAAGCAAGAAGGCCAGAAAACCCTACAACATGCAGCTCAGAGCACAGGTGCAGTTGACTGAGCAAAGAAATCAACATTGGGTGCCTGGACCTCAGAGCTCTCTGCCTACCCTGTTTTTTTGTCCTGGGACCACTTCACTGACTTCCTGTTTTCTTCTCAGGTCACGTTGTAGCGGCAAGGGACCTAAGGGTGAGGCTGGGAAGGGGAGTGAGTTTGGACTATTCTCTAAATTGAGGGAAAATCCAGAGAAAAGGCAGTAGTAGGCTTTCTTGTGAGAATTTGGGTGTACCGGCCTTTCCTGTGCAGGCTGTGAGTGCTCCCTCCGCTCCTTGGAGGTGAGAAGAGAGCCCTCCCCTGCCCCTGCATCTGCAGGGGCTCTGGGGGTACCAGATCTTGAGGGAATTGAACAGGTTTACGCTTTCATGCTGATAATCACAGAGACATGATTCTTCTAACACAAGTCACCTCAATTCATAAGAATGACCCTTGAATAGAAGAAATCTTCAGTGTCTTAAGTAGGTGTTCCTTCAACAGTGTTTCTTTTTTTCTCTCTGAAATGGGAAGGTCCTCTACCCACAAGCTGTACTTCCATGGCGTTGCAGAGGTGATGAAGTTACACCACTGTCTTGGAGAAATTGAAAATGACAATAGTGTCACTTTGCATAGCTTGGAAGCTCCTTTTCTTGTGAGGAAACAGAGGCTCCAGGGGATAAGTGACTTGCAAGGACACACGGTGATTTGGTGGACAGCTAGGGACCTCTCGACTGGGACCCGGTTTCAGACTTTTCCAGGAGTCCAGCCTTCCCTCTACCATCCCCTGGGCTCTCACTTCATCGAGGGTCCCAAATTCTGATTCTCTTGACTGGGGAGCAGTGTCTGAAAGAGTTAACACCGAAAGCAGCAGACATCAGTTTTGTTGAGATGAACATCAAGGTCCTGTATGTAGCCAAAGAGAAATATTGACTCATGACACTCCCAGAAAATTCATCTCCTCTTAGAAATGAGGACTTCCCCCACCCATAGCAGCTAAGCCAGGTCCAAGTTTACCAGTCACCGTGTGGTAAGCACCTGCCCCATGCCTGGCACTGCAGGCTCCTTACTTCTAACCCCCACAGCAGTCCCGTCACGTAGGTGGTTCTGCACACATTTTGCAAAGGAGGAAACTGAGACCCTGAGTACTCGTATCTCATTTGCCTGGGATCACAGGGATGAGTAATGAAGCGGGGATCCAAGTCTGGATTCGTCTGGCTGCAAAGCTGGGTTCCCGTGAAGTTTCGCACCACCCTTGCAGACTGGGCCTAGTCTGAACGTCTTCCTCGCCTCAGGCTTGCTCCTCGTTCTGCCCCACGCAGGAAGCTGCACCCAGGGTTTTCCTGGCCTCTGGGCCTTGAGTCAAATCTGCGTTGAGATCCTGGCTGTGCCTCTTGACAAGTAGGTTGATTGTGGGCAAGTCCTGTAACCTCTCTGAGCCTCAGCTCACGGGTTCAGCAATTACTTGCCTGATGGTGGGGTTATGGTGAAGATTCGGCGGCTGCTTGGCCCCACACGTGGCACGAAGTAGATGGTGGAGGAGCAGCTGCTGGTACTCGTTTGTTGGCTGCTTACCTTCAGGGAATGGAGGGGGTGTTGTAAGCCATGGCACCCACCCCGCCACCCCCCACTCCTGCTGACCTCGCGCAGTTCCCGCTGGTTCTTTGCTTTCCTCTGAAGCTTTTTATCTGCTCTCCACTACGTGTCCGATCATCGCCAGACCCAGGCTACTCATGGTGCCGCGGGGTGAGACCCGAGTCTCCCTTTCAGTGTCACCTCCCGCTGCTCAGCTTTGGGCCCCTGCTTGGGCTGACCTGAACCTCTCTCTGTGCCCTGGTGCCCTGCCCTTTGCCCACCTCCGTGCTGTTTCTCTCCTGTCCTCCAGGTCTTCCCCATCCATGAAGGCTTTGATCCTGGGCTGGATGTGGGCTCCTACTCCTGGGCTAAGATTCTTGAACACCTTGTTTGCAAGAAGAAAACGCTCACTTATTTGGCACATGAAGCCGAGCCACAGGCCCTGACCTTGTCTCTGGGAGCATCGAGGTAACTCGCTGGTTCAGGCGCTCACGTTCTGGGCTGGGGAGGGGTGTGGAAACAGACAGAGTAAATAGTGCATTAGGTATTTGGGCGCTTGTCTGATTTCTCACGGTACTTGAGACTGTTAGCATCTTGAGAGCAGCGGCATGGCCGTTACCTCTGGGCCTACTGTTATCGGGCCTGAGCCCAGAGTTACCTCCATCTTGGTTGAACTGATTGATCCGAATGGATGTGGTCACAAGGTAAGTTCACAGCCATTCCTAGGCCAGCACTGGTTGGGGGCGGGAGGGACTGTGGTGGCCCGGGGGGGGCAGCTGTCTTCCTTCCATGGTGCTTCTTTCTTTTCCATCCTCTAAAGTCACATTCCTTGGTTGGGTCAGCATGCAGGATTTGACAACCTTTTGCTGACTTGCTATTGGGCTTTAGGGGGGAAAGCTCACTGGCTTCAGGGCCAGACTTTCCCAGGCTGGTTACAGGACTCCCCCAAGCCTCATGTTCCTCATCTATAAAAAGTTGGATCAGGAGGCTCAACATTCATGAGAGTGTTCTCTTGAGACCTTTGAGAATTTTTTTTTTTATATTTATTTATTTTTGAGGGAGAGAGAGAGAGACAGAGTATGAGCAGGGGAGGGGCAGAGAGAGAGGGAGACACTGAATCTGAAGTAGGATCCAGGCTCTGAGCTGTCAACACAGAGCCCGACGCGGGGCTTGAACTCACAAACTGCGAAATCATGACCTGAGCTGAAGTTGGACGTTTAACTGACTGAGCCACCCAGGTACCCTTGATCTTTGAGAATTTTAAGATAAGGACTCGTGCACGTGCTACCAGGGCACAGAGGCTCCCCCGTACATGCGGTCGTGCATAACTGAACCATTTAAGTGATTTTTGTCTCTGATTGATTTCGTGAATATAGAGCTGTGGGCATTTATAAATCTGTTAGCAGAAATTCATCATCAAGCATAAACTTTGCTTAACACGGACTAGCAATCTTATTTCTGTGGGATCTGTAGTTCACAGGCAGTTATCTGCATCACTTCCTAGTGCATGGAGGGCAGAGAGCCCCCTGTGCACTGGGTCATGGCCCGGGGATGAGCCCTTTCACATACTAAGGGACTGGCCCCTGCCAACTTTCTGCTGCACATACTTCATATTCGTTCATGAGCAAAATCAGCCTGCTTTATGTCTAGGACCATGGGGTTGTTCTCTAATAGTCAAAATTTCAAATGTTGACCCTGTAAATGCCAAAGGTCAACTGTGAGAACAGCAGCCATCCAGGGCTGCTGAAAGATCCAGTTCGACATATAAAGTGTGTAGCATCCTAAGCGTGCCCTGGGCTTAGAACTCAATACTGCTGGTTTCCTTATTAACTGAAACCATTTGCTTCTGGGGTTAGGCGGGCACGGCTGTGGCTGAGAGAATCACAGGTCCAAGGAGATGGTCACTGGCGAAGAGGTACTGAGAGCATGGCCTTTGCATTCAGACAGTCCTGGATTGTCGTTTTGGCAGTGCCATTTATCAGTCAAAGCCTTTCCGCTTCTTGAAAAATCAGCTTCCTTCTCTGCGAAATGGAAACGATAACCGCGCCAACCTCGGAGGGTGGCCGTTGGGGCTGAATGAACGTGCAGGTTTAGCACAGTGCCTGGCACATAGGGAGCCACCAAAAGCAGTCATGGTGAATTCTCTCTCTTCCTCTCTCTCTGTATAGGGATGCACGCCCAGTAGTTGCTTCGTGTTCACTGGTGATTTTGGTTCAAGTCTGAAATCATTTTCTTATGTAAAAATTAACCACCTTCCACCCTCAACATAATGCATTTACAGGCCCGGGCGGTGAGCCCTGGTCCGGATACTGAGTACTGTTTGTATGCCTTGTGCTTAGCGGTACTGAAGCAGCAGAATCCCCATAGAGCCCTATCTCTGATTAGAAGGAGAATAAGATTAGCAGCCCCCCCCCCCCGCCCCTCACTCCCAGCACCTGGAATGCCTGTAAGAGAGCATTCACCTAGGTCGGGAGTGTGGTGGGAGTCTACACGGCGAGGGCTCCAGCCTGGAGAGTCTGGGAAGCTTCCTCTATGGAGATGGGCTGGTTATGGGCATGCTCTTGGATCCCGGAAATGAAGGGGAGGGAATGACCAAGTAGGGAGGTTTGGGGGTGAGATTAATTAGGGCTGAGATTTGTGGATCTGGCCCCGAAAGAAAAATATCCAAACTGTCCACCGTCTGCTTGCTCCATTAAGCACCAAGTAGGTGCAGCTATAAAGTGGTCTCTGTGTATGTGTGGTGGGGAGGGAAGTGAATGTAGAAAACTCCAGAATACCAGCCCTTCCCCTCTAGGAGAAAATGACCATTCACGAGGAGTAGAAGTTGAGTGTGAGCCCTTGTCTGTGATTGCCCAGAATGGAGCACACTCCTTTGCCTATTAGATTATACTTTAGCCACATTGCTACCTGTGTGATCTGGTGACCTAAGTCAGGTTCACAGCTGGGAGGAGAGAAGGTGAAAGAAACACACACCTTGATGCCAGGGCAATTAGCACTCTCTCTGGTAGTCGTGACTCCCCGCCTCTGACCTCAGGACAGACCTGAATTGTTCACATTTCCCGTTGGGGTGGGGAGCCCAGAAGTGACAACAGATTGGCCTGAGATTCCCAAAACCGTGGACTGAAGCCCCGCCCCCTTCTCAGTAACTCTGGGCCATGAAGGGACAGCAGACTCCTCGGGTTGTGGAGGAGCCTCTTCTAAGCAGGGACTGCACACGCTTGAGGCCATGGTTTTGGCTCATCCCCTGCCTTCACGCTTAGCCTGAACTAGCATGGCTTCCTCCCACTCTGCCTGAGCCCACCCTCCTGTGAACATTCATATTTCTCTAGGCCTCTATTGGTCTAGACCAATTAGATCAGAATCTACTGAGGACAGTATTGGACATCTGTATTTTTATTAATTTTTTTGTTTATTTATTTTTGAGAGGGAGGGAACACGTGCCCATGCACGTGCAAGTGTGTGACCAGGGGAGGGGCAGGGAGGGAAGGAGACACAGAATCCAAAGCAGGCTCCAGGCTCTGAGCTGTCAGCACAGACCCTGATGTGGGGCTCAAACTCATGAGCCATGAGATCATGACCTGAGCTGAAGTTGGATGCTCAACCGACTGAGCCACCCAGGCACCCCTGACATCCATATTTTTAGATGCATCCTAGGTGATGTTAATGCCCAGGTGATATGGAAAAGTAGTACCTGAGTGGTTCCTTTCACCTACACTGACCCTTATGGCTGTGGGACTAGGGGTAGGGTATACCCTGAGGACAGACTTGATCAAACCCTCGTTCCTCTACATTCTCTTCCCTTTTCTCTTTGTATGGTGGCCCAGTTGGCCTTGGGCTGGTCCTAGGAAAGAGATCAATTTGCCAAGGTGAGAGAGGTAAACATTTCATCACCTTGGTGGCTGCCTCTAAGAACAGCAGCTCCCTTCAGTGACTCTGGGCTCCGGGGAATGTCAACAACCCTGGCCCTGCCATTCTCCTGTCTGGTTGGGTAAAGCCAAAATGGAAGGGAAGAATAAACAGCCCCTGGCACGATCTCCAGCCGAGGAGTTCCTGGTGACCGTCATGTTTAAGACAACATTAGCAGACATCATTGTTCTCACTAAAGACAGTTAAACTGGGGCTCGAAGAGACGGATGTGGGTCATCAGACCCTTGGTATCAGGATTTAAGAGAAAATTCTTCATCTTTGGTCTTTCAGTAGAACTCTTTCCCTCGTGCGTTGTTGCCATCTGGTCCCCTTTTGCTCTTCAGTGAGAATTCTGGGCCACCTAGTTACTGTGCTCAGCTGTGACAGTTCTGTTCTGTCCCAGAGCAGGGTGTCTTTCTGATGTAATGGCTGCCTGCCTTCAGCTGCTGAGCACTGAGATGATGGGTGAGAGACCTGTATCTGTTTGATCTGGCAGTCAATAAAAATCTGGTTTTACATTGCTGGGCTCCTGACTTTTAAGCACTTGGGGGCCAGATTCTTCCAGATAAGCATAGAATGACTTAATTCTGCCTAGTTGAGGGCAGTTGTGGGTAGTTTTTTTTAAGTACCCTACATAGCTAGCCAACCAATAAAACCTGTTTTTCAGGAGGCCAGCTGGGATCAGAAAGTCATGAGTTTATTGGGGTAAGTTTCAGGCCACACAAACCAGCATTCCTTGCCCACGAGACTCTTGGAGGATTTCAAAAAGCCAGATGGCAGAAGCACATTTATTCAAAACAAAACAAAACAAAACAAACCTGTCCAGGGCAAAGAAATCATCCATTTCTTTGTATCACGCTGAAATTTTACCAACTGATTGTGATAACAATGGTAATCTCATGCTGAACAGAACCTCTTACCGGCGGCAATATCTTTGTTCATTTGACAAGAGCCCACATTCTTAATTAAATGTGGCCGATAGCATCTTTTAAAACCTGGGGATTGATGTGATTTGATGACCGGGAGCGGACGGTCAAGAAAGAAATCTTGAGACGTTTTTTTTTTGGTGGTTTAATTAAAGCATGGGGATAGGACCCTTGGGCAGAAAGAGCTGCAGTGGGATTTTGAGGAGCAAGTGATTATATACTTTTAAGTTGGGGGCCAGTAGAAACCAAGGAAGTTTCCAGAAGGATTTTCCTATGTTACAGAAGACTTACAGGATCCTGGGGGCCTAGCTACTGTCAAGCTAAGGTTGTTTTTTGCCTCTACAAGAGCATTAACATTAAAACAGTCGGGAGTTCCTGGAGGAAAGCATCCTCTGCCTGCCTCAAGTAGTTGTCAGTGGGCTGCAGGTTATAAGGAAATTTAATTGTGTCTGCATTTCTTTTGCCTTTGTCCTTCACATCAGGGAATCACAGCAGGGGGAAACAAATCGGAAAGGTACTTGGTATGGAGGACTCAGGAACCTCTGGCTTTTAATACATTGAGGAGAGCTTCTGTTAATCCACTGTGCTCGGGGAAGTCCTGGGATGATGGAAGAATCTACTGCAGAGAATCTGCTGATGCTCCCAGAGGAGTAGGAATAAGGATGCGGGAGGTCTCTACCAAGAAGCTCGGTTAGGGTGATGCTAGCTACACTTCCTAGTCATCTTGGCCTAGCAGAGGCACCTGTTATTTTTGATCCCATTTCGTAGGCCACCTGTCCCACCTCGGGACAGAGTGTGTATGTGTGTGCGTGTGCGCTTGCTGGAAAATGGAACCCCTGGGTGGGCCGCCACTTTCAACAACTCTGAATGGTAGCAGGATCCCGATGTCGGTGGGGCAGCCAGCCATCCCTGACATGAGAAGCAGGGAGAGGAGTCATTACAGGATTAAGTGGCAGCACAGTTGGCACAAAGCAAGAAAGGGGAGCCCTCGGGGCGCCTCGGTGGCTCAGTTGGTTGAACGTCTGACTCTGGCTCAGGTAATGAACTCATGGTTGTGAGTTTGAGCCCCGCATCGGGCTCTCTGCCCTCAGCACGGAGCCTGCTTCTCTGCTGTCAGCACGGAGCTTGCTTTGGATCCCCTTTCTCCCACTCTCTCTGCCCCTCCCCAACTCGTTCTCTCTCTCTCTCTCTCTCTCTTAAAAAAAAAAAAAAAGTGGTGTGGGGGCGCCCATTGTGGTGAAGGTTTCTGGAAGCCGGGACACATGGACTGCTTCTTGGAGGTATTGTGGCTGGCTGAAGTACCCTCTGGGGGTTGTAGGGGGTCAAGGTCTCTAGGGACAGAAAGTTCAGGTTCTAAGGTACAGATGAGGGTGAGGTTTGCACACTGAGGGGTTAAGGAGTGGAGATCAGGGCAGAGTAAAGAGGTGTCACCAGAGGGTCCAGGATGGTGACCAGCACCAGTAGTTGACCTGGTAAAGCAGCCAGGCTCTTAGGAGCTCTTTAAAGGGTCCTGAGAGACATCTGTTGGACAGCAGAGCAGTTTGGGCAGTTAGAATAATCTAGTTTGACCACTGACAATGGCATCTTGAGCAAATGGCTTAAACTCTCTCAGAACTTCCTTTTTGTTTCTAAAAGAGGATCACATTTGGTTATATCTCTAAATTGCTAGCACCCAGTAAAGAGTAAGTGGTTCATGGGCCGTTTGCACCTGGGTTGTTGCAATGGACTCTTGAAAAGTCGTCGTCGTCTTCTTCTTCTTCTTCTTCTTCTTCTTCTTCTTCTTCTTCTTCTTCTTTAACCTCCTTCAGGCTGCTGCCTACCACATTTGCTTCTCAGTTCAGCAGCCCAAATGATCCCTGGCAAACATAGGTCGGCCAAGTCTTACTCAGAATGTAAGCTGGAATCCTACACCTGTCTAAGGCCCTAGGTGATCTGGCTCCTATGCTCCCGACCTCATCTTCTGCTCCCCTTCTCGCTCTGCTCTGTTTCTGGCCTCCGTGTTGTTCTTGAAACAGGTCAGGCCTGCCCCTGCCCAGGGATTTTTGCTGTTCCGTCCACCTGAAATCCCCTTCCTTCAGATATCTGCATGACCCCCTCCTTTCACCTCCCTCCAGTCTGTCTGCACCAGCGCCGTGTTCTCAGTGAGGCTTTCTCACCATCCAGTTGAACACTGGACCATCCAGTTGAACAGTGATCTCCATCCTTCTCCCATACACCCTGTGGTCCCTATCCGTCTCCCCTGCGTTAACTTTCTGCATAGTGGTTATCCACTTCCAAAACATGACGTACGTATTTGTTTTGTTTTACTCTTCACTTATCCCCTCACTGGAAGGCACATTCTGGGGAGCGTGGGGTTTCTGGCTGGTGTCTGCATTGCCGTGTCGCTGGCTGGATCACAGTATAACTGTAAACATTTGTGTATGATGTTCTCACTAACTCTGGAACTTCTGCAAAGTGGGGGAGCTCAGGCCTCTCCTGGTGTCCCTCACCCTGCACTCCCCCAGGCAACCAGGACTTAGGCCCTCCTACATATAAACAACTTGGGAGAACCATTCAACTTGAAACCACTGAATCCCAACAGGCCTTGAAATCCAACACTCCGTTTACAGGAAGGAAACACAGAACAAAGAGGAGTAAGTTAAACAATACCGCAAGGAGGTCCTCCGCAGGATTCCGTTCTAGGCACATTCCTGGGACAAATGACTTAGTTTCTTACACAAATATATGTCCTGAAAAGGAAAAATCAGGGAGTGGGGAGCGATTTCACATTAAAAGGAGTTGAGAGTGGTAGATCATCCAAACAAAATGTGCCCACCTCGTTTGGATCCTCATTTAAGGAATTTAGTGTAAAAGACACTTTTGAGAGAACTGGGAAACATTTGAAAGTGGATTGGATATTAAGTGATAATGGGATCGGGGTTTTATATATATCCTCACATATCCTCTCACAGACCCGGTGCGTGTGTGTGCGTGGATGTGTGTGTGTGTGTGTGTGTGTGTGTGTGTGTGTGTGAGTTATAGAGAATTAAGCTCCATGGAAAATTATTCGAGGGCCTGTGGTCCCACTTCTCCCAAGGATGGCACATAGCTGACACCATCCTGGATGCCAGGGAGGTAAGTTAACTCATTACGTAAATGGATGTCATACGTAGGACATCAGGGCTTAATTTTCTTATGGAACCCCAATGGAGAAGATAGGGGAGCTGGCATTTGTTTTAAATTTCTCCAGAGAAAAAAAAGGGGGAAAGAGGTAACACGAAGTTGGCAAAATGTTGGTAATCCTTGGAGCTGGGCTCTGAAAACAGGTTCATTGTGTTACTCCCTATACCTTTTTGTAGGTGTAGAGACTTCTGTGATATAAACTTACTTCTTTTTTAACTATTAAGGGGAGATGAAACAGCTCCATTTCCTGAGGAGGAGGTAGGCCCATTTTCTTTTCTCTCTGCTTCTCTGTTGGGTGTGGGTTGAAGTGTGGAGGAAAAAGGGGTGGACCTGTTGCTTAGGAGGCGTGCAGTATTTATTTAACCCTCCTTATAGGCCCTTTTGCTCCTTCCTTGGCTCAGTTCGGATGGAGTGGAGTACACGGTGTTTCTCAGTGTGGTAAGATGGGGCAAGATGCCTGCTGGGGCTGGGGCTTTGATTGCTTGTCCTGGGCAGTGGGCATCATAGGGAGAGGGAGCTGAAGGGGTGTGACGTGCCCCCTTTCAGCCTGGCACCTGTCAAATGGGAAGGCAAACATTTCTACAAATATACATCCACCGTTGAAAGGCGCAAGGTTGAAGACAGTAGCAAAAGGCCAGTGATTTCCCTTTGCCGTGGCTCCGTGAATCCTGAGTTCAGAGCTCTCCTTACCCGTTCAGGGTGACTGGCTCTGGTCAGAAACCACAGGGCAACCTGTCTGTGGTGGGGACTCAATACCCGCCCACAAAGCTCTGTTCTCATGCTTTTGGAAAAACCTCAGGGAAATGTCCTCAGGTGTTCCTTCTCCATTAGTGCCTGCCTGGCTGGGAAAAGATCTTATCTCCATGAAGACACACTTTTTGCAGCCTGGGTCTGGAACATTTGGGGCAAGCAGGAGTGAAAGCCCCTTTATCTCCGGGGCTTTGATCCGGGCAGGATATCCCCCTCCCCACCAGAGCTCCTCCGCAGCTGCTCTGGCCCTCAGGTAAACACTTGCAAAAGCACAGCTACTCAGACCCCCCTGTGAATCTTTCTGGAGGCTTCCTTTCACTCGCTTCGCAGATTTACTAACTGCAAGTTGGTTTCCTGTGGCTTAATATGTTTCTAGCTTGAGCAGATTTGTGACTTGTCAGAAATATTTTGACACAAGTATAAACTTTTTGACCTCTGCTGGCTCCCACTAATAGAGCTCGGTGGCCAGGGGCTGGGAATGAGTCAGCAGCCTGGACCACCTCTCCGGGGACTGTGGAAGCTGCTGAGAGCGGTACCTGCCTCAGGGACTGTTCTTCAGGAATTAAATGAGCTTGCTGAATTACAGGAGCTTGGCCCTTGTGTAGAGTACTCAGCACGTGGTGAAAAAGCTCAACAATTATTAGCTGGAACAAAGCGATGAAGTCTATCATTAAGTTGTCGCTATAACCCTGCAGGGGTGAATTTTTAAAGTATTATTATCCATCCTCTACAGATGAAGACACAAGCTTATTAGAAGCTGATGGACTGGTCTAACCTCATATAACTGACAGGTAGAAAGGTCAGGATTTGAATCTGGGCTTTTGAGATGACAGAGCGTGAACCCTTTCTCCTAAGCCAGGGCTTCTCGCACCATCTGTGAAGAATCCTTTTCTTTCCCGCCAACCTCTCCCACATCAATAGCTTCTAAAATGCAACGAGGAGGAATTTTTGGAATACTCTTAAAGTTATTGTTAGGATCAATAGGCATAAAATTACTCCTTCGAATTAGTATAAAAGTTGATTACATTAGATTCCTATCCTGGAATCCATCCCGGATCTTGAGAAAGCGTTCTCAGACTAGCCTTAACTGCGGATCTCACTTTGAGTCATGGTGCCCTCAGCTGCCCTTTTCTCAGAGCATGATGTGTGGGTGGGACCACTTGTGTCAGAATCACACGGGTGCTTGCTAAATGCCCATCTCTGAGCCCCATCTCAGACCACGTGGATCAGAATGACTGAGGAATCTGCATTTCAATAAGTAATTTGATAGTTCTTTTTTTTTTTTTAATGTTTATTCATTTTTGAGTGACAGAGAAACAGAGAGACAGAGATAGAGCGTGAGCAGGGAAGGGGCAGAGAAAGAGGGAGACACAGAATCCGAAGCAGTCTCCAGGCTCTGCGCTGTCAGCACAGAGCCTGATGCGGGGCTCGAACTAACGGGATGTGAGATCATGACCTGAGCTGAAGTCAGACACTTAACCGACTGAGCCACCCAGGCGCCCCAGTTATTGATAATTGTGATATGCTCGAAGTCTGACCATCAGTGCTCTGGGCAGTGCTGCCTCCCCTCACTGGTAATAGGTGATAGGGAAATAGTCAAGTGAGTATAGTATTTTATTCTACACCCCCATCCTGACCCTGCTGTTTTGTTGGTGTGTTTTCAATTCTTAAGTACTTCCTTTTCACAGAAACTCACTGACATAACCTGTTTTCTGATCTCATTCTGGTGCATGTCAACAAGCATGGATTGAGTGCAAAATGGGTAGAAGAGGGATAGACCCGACCACAAGGTGCTCACAACAAACAGACAATGAGTGTTGCCAACGCCAAGTGCAGAACCCAGGGGCACTTCCGTGTGCAGAGATGGGGGAGATGAGGAGGAACTAGCAACGGAGATTTATGGAGGAATGACCAGTAAGGTGGAGAAAAACCAGGAGAGCGTGTAGGTTTTGGAAGCCAGAAGCAGGAAATGACCAACTTCTCAAAATACTGCTGAGGAGCCAAACACGGTGCAAACTGAGCACTGGCCATTTACTTAGCAGCATGGAGGTCACGGAGGTCTTTGGTGACGTAGACAAGAGCCGTTTCCTGGAGATGGCGGAGGCCTGCTGGGGTGGGTTCAAGTGAGGATGGGAAGAGGAAAATTAGAAACCGTAACTGTACAACGTTCTTTCAAGGAGTTTTACTGCGAAGGAAAGAGGGCAGCAGCTGGAAGGTCAAATGAGGTCAAGAAGTTACGCAGGAGGGACAGGGAAATGGCGATTATAATGTAGAATGTACGCCATGGCAAAATGTGTGACCGTTGTAAAGTCATGTGTCTTTTTCAGTGAATTCCTTCAGTAAAACAGAAAAAAATTGTCTCCCGTGCTTTTTTTTTGTTTGAGCTTAAGCTCTGCCCACTCCCACCCAACGATATTGTCCAAGAAGAGTCTGCAAGTCTCTCTTATTTCTGACCTAGCCTAGTTTGAACACACTTGAAAAAATGACATTACGTGTTTTTCATATTTGCTTCATCTGTTTTGTGGCTGAAGTGTTGTAAAGTAGATTTCATCTCTACTTCACATGCATAGGACTGACTGTTTTAAAAAAAACACATATATAATCATACCTAACAGAATTAACAATGATTTCTTTTAAAAAAAAATTTAATTAATTTTTGAGAGAGACAGTGTAAGAGTACGAGGGGGGAAGGGACAGAGAGAGAGGGAGACAGAGGATCTGAGGTGGGTTCTGCACGGACAGCAGGGAAGCCCGATGCAGGGTGCAAACTCATGAACCGAACCATGAGATCACGACCTGAGCTGAAGTCAGACGCTTAACTGGCTCAGCCACCCAGGCACCCCAACAATGATTTCTTAATATCATTTAATACCAGATCTATATTCAGATATCCCCATTTGATAATGGGACCCCATTTGTCCCTGGTGGTATTTTGTTCAAATCAAAATTCAAGCAAAGTCTGCATATTGCATATGACATTTTTGCCTTTTAAGGCGTTTGTTTTTCATGCCCATTGACCCGTTGATGAAACTAGTTCAGTTCTGTAGAATGCCCTGCTTTCTGGCTTCTGTCTGCGGTGTCGTTTAACTTGTTCTTTCTCCTGTGTTTTCTCAAAACTGGAATGACATGTAAAGGCTTGATTATATACAGGTGGAACATTTTGGATGAGAGTATTTCGTAGGTGGTGCTGTGTGTTTCATGTTGCCTCACATCAACCAAGAGGGGTTTGTATGTTTGTTTAAGATAGGAGAAACAATAGCATGTCTATGTGCTGATAAGCATCATCTTTGAGAGAGGGATACATATGACGCAGAAGAAAAAGGGGAGATTTTATAGAAGAATATCCTTAAGCAGAGTATGTAAGTTCTAGTGGCACATTGGGGTGCCTGGGTGGCTCAGTTGGTTAAGTGTCTGACTTTGGTTCAGGTCATGATCTCGTGGTTCGTGGGTTCGAGCCCCGCACCGGGCTCTATGCTGATGGCTCAGAACCCGAAGCCTGCTTTGGATTCTATGTCACCCTCTCTCTCTGCTCTCACCACTCCCCCACCCCTCCCGCCCACCCCTTGCGCTCTGTCTCTCTCTCTCAAAAATAAATCAACGTTAAAAAATATTTTAAGAAATAAATATGAGTTCTAGTGGAGCAAATGTTGGGTACGGCAAGTGTTGGGTGCATCCACAGTAACAAGACGTCATTTGGACATAAATGCAGGTAAGGTGAATAGCTGTGGTACAGAGGTGCACATGTGGTGATTCGATTCTGGTAGCTTCTTTTCTCTCTATGAGTAAGTAGCACGTTCACCAAGGAAAGGGGAAGATGAGGGGACTTTTCATGGAGATGAAGTCACATAGTCCTCTAGGCGAGTGGCAGGTGAATTGACTAGAAAAGTAGCATGTGATTACTAGGAAGCATAAAGCAGCTACCGGCAGTTTATGATCATGAACTTGAGGCAAACTCTACTAAGTATCGTTTTTTGATTTTCTTTACATATGCACCTGTATGCTCGCAGGTGTGGAGGGGCACAGAGAGTTGGCTTTAACCAGGATTGGGGTTTATCCAATATTGTGTGATGGGGGAGCTCAATTTAATGAGTGACTGTGGAGTTTAATCTGGGATGGAAGGGAAGTGAGGCTGTGAAGGAAGTGCGAGACCATGAGAAGGTCATAGGAGGAACCACAGAAGACAGTTGGAGGTCAGAACTAGTTGGACAAAGCTACGAAGATAGGAATGGTGTGTGGGGGTGGTGGTCCTGAAAATCAAGACTGTGGAGTCTTTTATGAAAATGATAAGATCGGAGATATGACCTTGGGGGTGAGTGGCTAAAGGCACAATCACTGGAGTAGAAGAGATTCACTGAGAGACCAGGGACTAGAACCATTCTGTAGGTGGATGTTGATATCACCACGAGTCAGGACAGAAACAGCGTGGGGAGAATTACAGTGAGCCAGCTGCAAAAATATTCTAGGGGTGAAGAAGAGTGTCCCGGTGGAGGGGAAATGACTTCACCGATGCTGGTAGCAGGTGGTGTGGTCTGCATGGAGTTGTGTGAGGATGAAATGAGCTGGTGCACATGAAGTTCTCAGCACTGAGCAAGGCTCCACATGTCATCGTGGTTCTCATTCTGAATCTATGTGGTTCCAAAAAGCAGAGCTTAACCCCCTAGTTTATTTTTATGGGGGAGCTGATTTCTCTTCATTTTAAGACCTTCTAAGGGGCAGAGCTGTTCACAAAGCTATATGCGCCCCCCCGGGAGGTGGTAAATTCCCTCTCACTCTGTGTATCTCACAGACAAAATAAGCTTCTGCAGCGACAGTGCTGCAAAGGGGGTTCTAGCAACTGAAGGTGACGGATGGGTGCAAGGATGAGTGTGGATCTGATCGTTGAAGGGCATGGGGAATGGGGAGGGGTGGTGTCAGAGCTAGCTTCGCTCTTTCATTCAGACACAACTGAGCACGTCCCACTTACGGTTCCGAACCTGGCTAGATGAAGGAATTCTCCGTCTGGGTGGGACAGACCTGCAAACAGCTAAATGTCACGTAGTCTGATGAGAGCCAGAACAGGCACAGTGGAGTTGTATGGATCTCGGGGGGGGGGGGGGATTCAAGAAAGTCTTCAGAGTCCAGGGACACATAAGCTGGTGCAGGGGATGGTGGGGGACTGAGTGGGTGTGGCCCCGTGTGAACAGGGGAGGAAAAGACATTTCATCAGAAGGAAATTTACTTGCAGGGCAACAAAGGGTGCAAGAACATAGGGCATTTGGAATGCCACAATTGAGTTACTCTGAGAAAATTATTCCTCTTCCCTATTTCAGCTTACCCATGTGTAATCTGGGACAACCATGGGGTGCACCAGAGGGGATGGTGAGGAGTAAATGAAGTGATGCCTGTGGTCTTTGTCACAAGCCTATCGTAATCCCTATGGGTGTATCACCTTACTTGATTATTTAAACAATCCTATGAGATAGGGTCTTTTATTATTACTCCCATTTTACAGATAAAGAAGCTGAGTCTTAGAGGGTTGAGTAGCTTGCCAGAGGTCATGTAACTGGTGAGAGAGTTTGGACTCTTGCCCCCAATCTGTTTAATCCCAGAGCTCTTAACCTCAACCCCTGCGTGCTGAGCACACAGCTAGTACCAAATAAATGGTAGCTGATGGCCAAAGTTTCTCACCCAGAGAATTGAGGATTCTAATTCCTGCAGCTGGGTGAAGTTCACCACCACTGCAGCCTTACGAGCAGCAGTGACTACTTCCGGAAGACTCTCCTCACCTATGGTAGATGGACATCAACAATTGGGCCACTTTTGTTTCAGCTACTTGGTTTTTGGAAATCGGGCAGGGAGTGGTTGTTACATCCTAGGAGGGCGAGTTGTTCTGAACAGGTGCAATCGATAGGGACAGGAAGATTTGCATTAACTATTTGTGCCCTGAATTCAAACAAGTCACATGGTCTAGCAGCTTGCGGGGTCGGGGGGGGGGGGGGGGCGGGGGTTGGCAGCAAATCAGCACTCATAGGCAAGAGGCGTCACCTAGAGGGCAGGGGGCTACCCTCAGTGTTCCTCATGAGGGTGCCGAGAAAGAACCTTTTCCATCAGTGTGGCCTGAGGGAAGCATAGGCCTCTGAAGGCCTGGTAATCTTTCACTCATTCAACAAATAATTATCGAGTGCTTACCAGGTGCCAGACACTCATCCAGGCACTGAAGATCGTAGTGAAGAAGTCTGAGAAGGCTCCTACTTAAGGAGTTTACATTGTTAGCAGAGGAGGCAGCTGGTAATCAGATAATCATACGAACGCATGCGTAATTACAAACTCTTATGCCACAAAGGAAACATACATGACATGAAAAGAGGAAGAGGTCTCAGAGCTATTTTAGGACTTGACCAGGAGTGCCTGGGCGCCAGTTCTTTGATCTGATAAGGAGCCCCCTGAGTTTTTGACAAGGAACACCACAAGGCACCTCTCGCTTTTGCCCTGTGTGACATACCCAGGGCCCGCCCACAGCTGCCCTCCTGCCGGAATGAACCCCAGGCCTGCAAGGCGGGCGGGTGTCTCCTCCTGGGTCAAGGGAGGGAGGGAGTTATGGCCACTCTGGCTTCCTCTGAGTTCTGTTAACGCTGCATCTTCCAGGACAGGCTTCAAGGCCAGCCCAATAGTGTGCGTGGGGTTGATACACAAGGTTGAAATGTATTTTCAGTGTTGTCCCTAACAGTTTTGCCAGTAACATAAGAAGCGTAATAAAGGAAGTCAGACTGAAAGATGAGAACTTCTCTCTGCTCACCAGTTGCTCACCAGGTCTCAGTCAGGTACATTTTTTCCTAGATATTTGGACGTGAGTAACTTTTAGTCACAACGATGGATGCACAGATAACATTCTCTGTTTCACTTTTTTTTTTGTTACAGTGTTTGAAGAATTTTCCCCCTGTTGCTACATAAATTCATACACAATTATCTATACATTTTGTATATTATTACGTATTACCTTGTATATTTTAAGTTAATATTGTGTTATATATGTATATTTCCTTTCTTTTTTTTTAAAGTTTATATATTTATTTTGAGAGACAGAGAGAGAGAGAGTGAGCGAGGAAGGGGCAGAGGGGAGTGGGAGAGAGAATCCCAAGCAGGCTCTGCCCGGTCAGCACAGAACCTGACATGGGGCTGCAGGGCTCAAAAACTCATGAGCCGTGAGATCATGACCTGAGCTGAAGTCAAGAGTCAGATGCTCGAATATCGAATTCTGTTTGTAGCTTTTTAAAATTTTATTTATTTTTGTACTATTGTTCCAACTCTAAGAGTAATGCATATACATTTTAGAAATTTTGGAATATGCAAAAAATTGTAAAAGCTGAAAACATTATTCTACCATCCAGTGTTGTTTTGTTTTTTTCTAGTCCTTTCTCTCACATGTACATTAAAATTTTTATGTTTTTGGATTTGACTAGAATATTATATATAGTTTTACAACCTATTTTTTCCAGTTAGCATTATACTGGTAGAAATTTCACATATCACTAAGTGTTCTTTGATAAGAAATAACTTAAAAATATTTTTTTAATGTTTTTATTTATTTTTGAGACAGAGAGAGACAGGGCATGAGCAGGGGAGGGGCAGAGAGAGAGGGAGACACAGAATCTGAAGCAGGCTCCAGGCTCCGAATTGTTAGCACAGAACCTGATGTGGGGTTCGAACTCAGAGACTGTAAGATCATGACCGGAGCTGAAGTCTGACACTTAACCGACTGAGCCACCCAGGTGCCCCGATAAGAAATAACTTTGAAAAATCTGTCTAGAGTGTCTTTAGGGATGAGCTGAATCTTCTCTCCCCAAATTGCTATTTACCCCTAAACCAGTGACTAAACAATCCTTTTCTTTCCCAGGTTGCTCTGTGGTGCCTGCTTTATCCTTCTAGCATGTTCTTATCTAATATAGGTCTGTTTCCAGGACTTCTCTGCTGTTCCCAACCCTGAGCTCAGCACCTGTACTGGGCTCTTGTCTCTTTGTGTTTCTTTTTTTGAGCCCTCCGGGCTTCCTGGATTGAGCCAAAAGACTCTCAGAGGTGCTTGACCACCTTGTTAATCTTTAACCCTGCCCCTCCTGGAAACCAGCTCTGAACCTCCTCTTTTTTTTTTTTTTTTTTTTTTTTTTTTTTTGCTTCTTTTTCTTTTTTGGCCTTTGCAGATGTGTTTTGATCATCCTGAGAAAAATGAGCCTTGGCCTCCAGACCCCATAAAGCCAACCTTCCTCCTATGGAGAATAGTGCTGGTTCCTGAGGACCTGCTGGGCCTGCAGCCCCAGGGGGATTAGCCGGGAGCAGGTAAGGAGACCTGGAAGCTTGGACTATGGAGCAGCAAAGGGGTACATTCCTAATTAAGAAATGGGGTGGTAGAATATGGGGCCGGGAGTCACAGGGTCTCGATGTCTCACTGCGGCTTCGCTGTTTTCCTCATGTATTATGTGTTCCGATTCGGTGAGTGGTGGGACTAGGTGGTTTGCCTGTTTTTATAAATGGGAAGTGGGAGACTTGAAGTTATTCTGTGATTCAGCCCACCTTTTTTGAGCATGTAGTGATGAGCAAACCAGGGCAGGAACCTTACTTTGACTGGGGTTTTCTTACTGTTGGTTTAGTGTTCGTTTGTTCTTTTTATTTATTATTGAAAAATAATTTTTAATGTTTTATGTATTTATGTGTGTGTGTGTGTGTGTGTGTGTGTGTGTGTGTGTGTGAGAGAGAGAGAGAGAGAGAGAACGAGTAGAGGAGAGGCAGAGAGAGGTAGACACAGAATTCGAAACAGGCTCCAGGTTCTGAGCTGTCAGCACAGAGCCCGACGTGGGGCTTGAACTCATGAACCACGAGATCATGACCTGAGCAGAAGTCGGCTGCTTGACTAACTGAGCCACCCAGAGGCCCCTGGCTTGTTCTTTGTAGGTGATAATGTGGGTTGTTCCTGTTCTTCTAGAAGCCTGGTGGGGGTAGAAAAGATTTATTGACCTAGTCCCATCAGTTCAGTAAGCCTTTATTGAGTACCCAGTCAGTTTCAGGTCCTGTGCGGGACACTGGGGTTTCAGGAATGAGCCAGGAGGGGGTCCCCTCTAGCAGGGGGTCAGCAGGAAAAGCAAGCATTGCTTAGCACCTGATATAAACCAGAGGGGGTTCCATGGGAGGGCAGAAGCAGAAAGGTAACTCTGTCTGGTTGACAGGCAAGTGGACAAGCGAGAGACTATGGCAGTGCAAAGGCCCAGGGGCTAAGACCTCTGGAAAATCCAAAGCTTGGTGTGCTTCCCCAGAGAAACAGGGGAGAAAATTTTACTACTCCTTTCCTTCAGTTTGGGCTGCTTAGATGGAACTGCTTTAGTCCCTGTCTCTTCAGAACAGCAGGAGAGAGGAAAAAGGGTCTTGAAATACTCTGTTCATGACCAGAAACTCCAGCCAGTTTTTGGACTTGGAGCCTGAACAGAGGGTGGTGTTAGGAGACCTGGGGAGCCCTGAGGTAAGCTTTCCGATGAGTGCACTGGGGCCATGACCCTAAAGGCTGAGGCTGTCTTAAAGTGGCAGGACTGTTGTGCCGGGCTTTTCGGAGGAGGTCTTCTTTTTTGAGACCCTTGAGACCCTCAACCTTGGGACAGTAGGTGATGGCCAGAGGTGACCACCAGCTCCTTCCAAGCCTCAGCTCCTAGATAGTGAATCAGGTCCTACCTCCCTACCTCCTGTTTCATTTCACTCATACATAGAAGAATTAAGTCCCAACTTACTGCACTGCTTTCTAGTCACACATGCAACTTTGGAAATTCTTCCTTCCCTCCCCTGCCCTCCCCTCCCCTTCCCCTCCCTTCTTCCTTCCTTCTTCCTTCTTCCTTCCTTCCTTCCTTCCTTCCTTCCTTCCTTCCTTCCTTCCTTCCTTCCTTCCCCTTTCCCTTCCCATTCCCTCCCTCCCTCCCTTCTTCCTTCCTTCCTCCTTCCCTTCCCTTCCCCTTCCCCTTTCCCCTTCCCTTTCCCTTTCCCTTTCCTTTTACTTTTCCCTTTCCCTTTCCCTTCCCTTTGCCTCCCTCCCCTTTCCCTCCCTCCCTTCTTCTTTCCTTCCTTCCTTCCTTCCTCCTTCCCTTCCCTTGTCTCCCCTTCCCCTTCCCCTTACCTTTTCCCTTTCCCTTTCCCTTTCCCTTTCCTTTCCCTTTGCCTCCCTCCTCTTTCCCTCCTTCCTTCCTTCCTTCCTTCCTTCCTTCCTTCCTTCCCTTTCCTTCCTTCCTTCCTTTCCTTCCTTCCTTCCCTTCCCTTCCCTTCCCCTTTCCCTTCCCCTTCCCCTTCCCTTTCCCTTTCCTTTTCCCTTTCCCTTCCCTTTGCCTCCCTCCCCTTTCCCTCCCTCCCTTCTTCCTTCCTTCCTTCCTTCCTCCTTCCCTTCCCTTGTCTCCCCTTCCCCTTACCTTTTCCCTTTCCCTTTCCCTTTCCTTTTCCCTTTCCCTTCCCTTTGCCTCCCTCCCCTTTCCCTCCCTCCCTCCCTTCTTCCTTCCTTCCTTCCTTCCTTCCTTCCTTCCTTCCTTCCTTCCTCCTTCCCTTCCCTTCCCCTTTCCCTTCCCCTTCCCTTTCCCTTTCCCTTTCCTTTTCCCTTTCCCTTCCCTTTGCCTCCCTCCCCTTTCCCTCCCTCCCTTCTTCCTTCCTTCCTTCCTTCCTTCCTTCCTTCCTTCCTTCCTTCCTCCTTCCCTTCCCTTGTCTCCCCTTCCCCTTCCCCTTACCTTTTCCCTTTCCCTTTCCTTTTCCCTTTCCCTTCCCTTTGCCTCCCTCCCCTTTCCCTCCCTCCCTCCCTTCTTCCCTCCTTCCTTCCTTCCTTCCTTCCTTCCTTCCTCCTTCCCTTCCCCTTCCCTTTCCCTTTCCTTTTCCTTCCTTTTCCCTCCCTCCCTCCCTTCCTTCCTATAACATCAGTTCTTTCAATTATAAATGGAGCTAATATGATTTCCTGTGCTTACCTGACAGGGTTATTGTGGATCTTATAAGCCTAATCTTTGTGAAGGGGCTGCCTGAGGGTAAAACAGTGCACACTGGTCAGGGCTGGGACATTGCAGATGGCAAAGGTGGTTTTTTCCTGTGATTGTCTGTGGGTTAAATTGTCCCTCTAGGGACCCTGATTTCTGAGTTCTGATTTCTGAGACTCTGATTTCTGAGTTTGGTCAACACTGACATTTCATTGTTTTTCAACACAGATGTCTGTCTTTTAGTGCAAAGACCATACACTTTTAGAGTCAGATAGACCTAGGTTGGAATCTTGGTTCAGGCACTGACTACTGGTTGACTTTGGAGAAGCCCCGTAACTTTGCTAAGCATCAGTGTTTTCATTTTCTCAGATGGGGCTGTGAATATCTATCTCATGGCGCTATAGTAAAGATAAAATTAGACATTGCAGAGGTGCCTGGGTGGCTCCATCAGTTAAGTGTCTGACTTTGGCTCAGGTAATGATCTTAAGGTTCTTGAGTTTGAGCCCCGCATTGGGCTCACTGCTGTCAGTGCAGAACCCACGTCAGATCCTCTGTCCCCCTCTCTCTCTGCCCCTTCCCCGCTCTCTCTCTCTCTCTCTCTCTCTCTTTCTCTCTCTCTCAAAAATAAATAAACATTAAAAGAAATAAATTAGACATTGCAGCTAAAGTGCCTACCATACCATACTGGAGGCACTTTTTAAATGCTCCTTTCCCTTCTTCTGAGTTCTTTAGCTATTGTAGTCATGCGATTAGCTGGGCTGAGTGTCTGAGGAAATTGAATTCCTTAATTTTCTGACATGTAACAAGGCCCCTCCCCGATTTCATGATCATAGGTTTGAATTTTTCTCCCTTTGTACATTTCGTCACTTCCAAAACTTCTGCAGCCCAAGGCAAGAGCCCATTCTCCCCAGAGCCACTGGTTCCTACAGTACTTCCCATGGGTTCCAGGAATGGTCTGGAAGCCACTTACCTTGAAGAGTCTCAGATGAGGACCTGAAAGTCAGGTGTTCCACTCTGCCATTTCTCCCTGTCGCACATGGCGTCCGCATGGCCCTGAGCCAAGGGGCTGCTCTCTGGTCTGTTCAGAACACTTCCTATGCCTTTACAATGACTTGGTTCAAACACCATTTTTTTCTGGTCCTCCTAGTAGTCTGTGCATGAGAGAGGGATTACTCTACGTAAACCTAGGTGCCGACAGGTTTAGTGACTTGCCCAAAGTCATCAAGAATGGAGAGAGACCAGGTTTTGTGAATACCTAGTCCAGTACTCCTATGTCTTGGGCCAGATATCCTTAGCTGTGGGTTCCATGGGAAGGAACTATGGATCTCTAGTGGATTAGCAGAACCCCAGAGGTGATTGCTTAGACTCATTATGGTAAATAAGCCCAGTTATTTAGGAGAGAATTTAATGTTTTCCAAAAGATACAGATCATTGTTTGAGTTCAAAGTACTTCCATTTGCCATCTAGTTACACAATTAATTCCGGGAAAGCCAAGTAGGTCTTTACCCAGATGTAAGGGGGCATACTAGGCTCTATGCGTGTAATAAAATCCACGTTCCAGAACTTGCAACAGTTTAGTGCAGGTTTATAGTGAAAGAGACATGGATTATGGACCCCGGTGCACTTGGATTTGAACTTCGATGCTACCATTTACTCAGCTTTGTGACCCTAGGCACTTCTCTTAACCTCTCAGAGCTTCGGGTTGCTAACCTATGAATATGGAGACTCTAACACCTTCATGGCTAATGATGGTCAGGGCGTCTCTGCATGGCTCAGGGGACGCCCTTCCCATTGGACACTTGTGCACGTGGTACTGGCTAGGGTTGTGCATCACAGGGGCCCTGGTTTATGGTGAAATTAGATGAAATACCGTCTTAGGTGCGTCTTTGTTTTTATCTCCCGAGTTGGTCACGTGTGTGCTGTCTTACCAAGATTTCCTCCGCTTTACCATGAGGGGGGTCAGCATCCTGCCACCTGATAGTACTCTTGCGGGGCACGCCACGAAACTGGATGTCATGTTGCAAGCTAACCGTCGGTGGTCTTCTCATGTAGGAGTCCAACACCCAAGCCCTTAGAGAGATGCGCCACACCCAGGTCTGTCTGTCACAGCCCCTGTCTGTGGACCGAGGTCTCTTTCTGGCAATTGGTTTTTAAAGTTTATTTATTTATTTTGAGAGAGAGAGAGGCAGAGGGAGAAAGAGAAAGAGAGGGAGAATCCCAAGCAGGCTCCGCACCATCAGTGCAGAGCCCGACCTGGGGCTCGAACTCACAAACCATGAGATCATGACCTAAGCCCGAATGAGGAGTCAGACACTTAACTGACTGAGCCACCCAGGCGCCCCTCTTTCTGGCAATTTTGAAAAGGATGCTGGGCCCCTTAGGATTTCAGGGAGTTCGGACTCTTGTGATGTAGACCAGTTATCCTGCTCTTCCTTCTTTCTGCTAGTTTTTCAAGCATGCGTGCCTCCACCTGACAGACCACGTAAGGCCCTAGGAACCCAACGATGTGTAAGATATGGTTCCTGACCTCACCTAGCTCGAGAGTATAGTCAGGGAGCTAGGCTAAGACAACGCAAGACCAAGACTTAGGGCGTACGAAGGAGTGGTCGGAGAATACAGGACGTGTTTATGGTTCAGAGAACAACAAGGGGTGTCTGAGGACTGCTTGTCTACGTTCAGAGCCCAAACCGAGGCCGAATGCAGACTTCAAGCTTCTGTGGGCCGCGGGCCTGGTGGGAAGTGGACCAAGGTTGGAAGTGAGTCTCCTCACCCTGAATCCGCTGCCTGGCTCATCGTCCCACCTCTTACCTGTCACTACTTTTAGGTTTCGTTTTACCTAAACAAAGGTTTGTGTACCTAAACAAAATTTTTGCCTCGTCTTACCTCTTTTAGGCCTGTTTCCTGCTCAGAACAGAGTGGCTACCTTGAGCACATCTTTCATTATGATTCACGCCAACTTGAAGAAAAAGTTCAGCTGCTGTGTGCTGGCCTTTCTGCTGTTTGCAATCATCTGTGTGTGGAAGGAGAAGAAGAAAGGGACTTACTATGATTCCCTTAAGTTGCAAAGCAAGGATTTCCAGGTGTTGAGAGGTCTGGAGAAACAGGCTGAGACTTCAAGCAGCACCCAGGACCCCCACAGGGGCAGCCACGCCCTCAGCAGCCCCCGGGGCCCAGCCAAGGCCAAGCCGGAGGCCTCCTTCCAGGTGTGGAACAAGGACAGCTCTTCCAAAAACCTCATCCCCAGGCTGCAGAAGATCTGGAGGAACTACCTGAATATGAACAAGTATAAAGTGTCCTATAAGGGGCCAGGGCCGGGGGTCAAGTTGAGTGCCGAGGCCCTGCACTGCCACCTCCGGGAACGTGTGAACGTCTCCATGGTAGAGGTCACAGATTTTCCCTTCAACACCTCCGAGTGGGAAGGCTTCCTGCCCAAGGAGAACATTAGGACCAAGGCTGGGCCGTGGGGCACGTGTGCTGTGGTCTCATCGGCAGGATCTCTGAAGTCCTCCCAGCTCGGCCGAGAAATAGGTGGGTTCTGGGGTGTTAAGGTGAGCTGAGCAGCCAGTGCCCCTGTGGAGCTGGGCATGTGGGCGGGACTGGAGAGGAGGGGCCCACGTGTGGCTCCATGGACTGGCAGAGTGGGCCCACAACAGTGTTTTTCGGCCTTCTTGTATGAGTCAGAGGTACCGTAGGGCAGCTGAAAGGGTGGGGATCCAGGCTGCCAGCATCTTTATCAACGAGAAGAGCTTTGCTTGTCTCTTTTTTACTGATTAATGGATTAATTTCATTTTAGAGAGAGAGCATGAGCAGGGGGGAGGGAGGGGCTGAGGGAAAGAGAGAAAATCTTAAGCAGTCTCTGCCAGTCTCTGCGCTCAGTGCTGAGCCCAACGCAGGGCTCGCTCCCACAACCCTGGGATCATGACCTGAGCTGAACACGCAACCTACTGAGGCACCCAGGTGCCCCTGCCAAATTTTATTATAAAGCTATGACCACTATAGGTGCAAGAGCAGAGAGGATGAGTTTCCAGGCCTTTGAGTCAAAGGACCCGGTTTGTAGTGACAGTGCATTGTTTATCAGTTGTGTAATCTCTGAGCCCCAATACTTAGCTCATCAGTTGAATGGGAACAGTAATTGTCCCGACGTCACGGGATTACTGGGAGGATTAAAAAGCAAGGCACGCTGGGCACACAGCAGGTGCACAGTAAGCGTTATCCCTGTTGGTTATGATGTTTTAGAAGTATGCTATTGCTTCAAATGAACATGCAAACAAATCTAAGAGACCTTACATATATGTGTATCAAAATTATTTGAGAATTACTGTGCCCACCATTGGCTGGTTTGAGGTTTGAGGCTGGAGACACGGCACATTATCACAATCCCTCGGGCAAACAGTTTTACAAGGACACAAAAGGAGCCATGAAACTTACCTTACTTTGTTTGGTCTTCTGGACCCACTGCTGTGGATATTTCCCCTCTAGTCACTTAAGTTATCCGCCCAAAACCCCTGTTAGTGGTGCAGTGTGTAAGAGCAAACCATTTGAAACCATCCAATATGTTCAATAGTGGAGAAATAGCTGGACAGATTCCAGGTAGAGTGGGAAGGCTATGGGCGAGGCATGCTGCCTGATGCTCCCAGGCCTTCAGCAAAAGGCCTACCCCCTCTCTTTCCCCTCTGTATTCTAAGCTCCTGCTCTGTGTTGTTGATAGATCCATGAAGGAATAAATGAATGAATGAGGGACGCCCGGGTGGCTCAGTCAAGCGTCTGACTCTTGATTTCGGCTCAGGTCATGATCTCACAGTTCTTGAGATCGAGCCCCGCATTGGGGTCGGTGCTGACAGTGCTGAGCCTGCCTGGGATTCTCTCTCTCTCCCTCTCAGCCTTCCTGCTCTCTCTCTCAAGATAAAAAAAATAAACTTAAAAAAAAGTTTGTAAAGAATGAATGAATTCCTTAAAACATTTGTTAGGCTAAATGCCCAGAGGAGATGCCCTATTAAAAAGCAGAACATTTGAAGTCCAACGTGCAATTTTTGTTACGTCTCAAGGTCAAAGTTTTTCCAGGGAAATACACACTTGAAACTATAACTCTAGTCTATAGAAAAAGGTTATTCTAACGTTTATGCAAATCACTCCAAACTTGTATGGAGTGCATAAAAATACAGGCGGTTCCAGTTCATAGAAGTATTGGGCTCTCCCTGAAACCTCAATGCAATTCTGCCCCGGCAGACAGTGATGATTTCACGTGAAAAAGAGCATCAGCTAGCACCTGGGACATTCTAAACATGACCACTACAGAGCAAAAATCAGGAAGGAAGAAAGGATGAAGGAAAGGATCCATTCTGGATGAACAAAAAACCTCCACACTGAGTTTTTAGAAAACACAGCCCCAAAGAAACCATAAAGGCAAAAGCAGAAGTGGGGGTGGGGCCAGTCACCTTGGCAGCTTTTATTAGGAAGTACTGACTATTTGGGGAAGCACAAAATGTGATCTCACCACTTCTTTCTGCTGCAGAGAATCCCATTTGGGTCTACTTTTCTTCCTTTGAGAGCCTTTCAGACCATTTTTCCTGGCAGTTATGTGCAGGGAATAAAAAAGGAGACATATGACCTCACCTGCTCCAGGACCTTCCAGAGCCTGACAGAAGAGGAAGGCTTCCTGTGCTTTGCTTTCTTTAGCCTGATTCATTTCACAAGGATGGAAAACACATTCTCTCCAAATAAGGGAACTAAGGAGCCTAAAGCAACTGCATTTCTTTGTGTTGCACACATGTTTATAAATATGGACAGGCTTTCCATCTTTATTAAGTGTGAAGGATTTCTTAAAAAAGCAAATTGATAGATTCTGACTTTTAACCTTGTGGGGTCACAGAGACCTCTAAGAATAATTGGCTGGAAGCTGCGGACTTTCTCTCTGGAAAAACGCGTAGACTGATTTAATACACACACACACACACACACACACACACACACACACACACACACACTTTATACACACCTAACCCACAGGTATTTTGCACACGATTTTAGGGATTCATGAATCCCATGAAGTTGGTCCACAGTCCCCAGGTTAAGAATTCCTACTCCAGTAATGGTTTTCAAACAGAAAGGCTGAAAATTATTCAGGTAGGTGAGGCCAAAAGAGACAATTAGTCCTCATGTAATCAGTAAAATTACAGAATCTCAGGACCTGAAGACACAGTAGGAATCAGTGCTTCTATTATTTTTAAATCTCCATTATAGTGTTGTGCTTATTGGTAGTGACAGGACTCACTTTTCTAACAAGATCTTCTGCAGAATAGCAATGTTTAAAACAGAGACAGCAGGGTGCCTGGATAGCTCAGTCGGTTGAGTGTCCAACTCTCAGGTTCCAGGGTCGTGGGACTGAGCCTCACATCGGACTCCATGCTCAACATGGAACCTGCTTGAGATTCTGTCTCTCTGCCCCTCTCCCGCTCACTCACTCTCTCTCTCTCTCTCTCTCAAATAAAACATGAAATAAAAATTTTGATGTGATGAATCCCTTATCAGCTGAAAAAAAAAACCCCTTCATATTCTCACTTACTTGCTCTCCCATAGGAGAAGGAAATTCTAGTTGAGAGTTTCCAGGGGAGAAGTGCCAGGGTTGTCTGAGTGGTGATCGTGGTGGTGGGTCTGATTTGAGAAGAGGCAGAAACTGGTGTCTAACTGGAAGTGACCTTGAGTGATCAGCAGGAGCCAGAGTTTCTAGCCTGGGAGCAGGCTGTCTCCTATCACAGGGGAGCCTGCTTCTAGAGGAAGACAGGTGCTGTCTTGGAAATGCTGAGTCTGATGTGTTTGTCAATTCCCTGGGTAGGTACCTATGTGATTTGGTATTTGATTCCGGGGAAGGGTCAGGGTGGGAGATCAGATTGAGGAGTCCCTTGTGCCGAGGTGATAGTTTAGTCCAGGAGAGGGCTGAGGAGAAAACCTAGAGAAAGTATACATTCAAGAGATGGAGAGGGGCGCCTGGGTGGCTCAGTCGGTTGAGCGTCCGACTTCGGCTCAGGTCATGATCTCGTGGTTTGTGAGTTCGAGCCCTGCGTCGGGCTCTGGGCTGACAGCTCAGAGCCTGGAGCCCGCTTCAGATTCTGTGTCTCCCTCTCTTTCTGCCCCTCCCCTGCTCACACTCTGTCTCTCTCGCTCTCAAAAATAAGTAAACATTAAGAGGTGGAGAAAGAACAGGGAAGGCGGAGACATTCAGAAGGCCAGTGAGAAGGAACAGGGAGAACTGGGTGTGTGTCATATGCAAGGCAAGGGGAGTGCAGTTTGGGCAGATTCTGGGCAGATGGAGTTCTTGTGCAGAGTGAGGACTGAGAAGACATCCCTGGATTGTGTAGCTCAGAAGGTATGATTGTTTGTATCAGGGATCAGCAGACATTTCCCATGAAGGGCTGGACAGCAGATATTTTTGGTTTTGAGGCCATAGAGTGTCTCTCACAGCTACTCAACTCTGCGGTTGTAGTGGAAAAGCAAACTAGACAGTAGTAAATGAATGAACCTCATTATGTTCCAATAAAGTTTATTTGCAAAACAGAGAATGGGTCAGTTTTGGCCTTCAGGCCATAATTTCCTCTCCCTGATGTGTATTATATCTAGTCTTCCTGACCAGAACCAGAATTCAGCCTTCGAAATATGCTTACATGATTTATTAAGCTCATTTGAAAATACACAAAGAGGTTGGTCTAAACTATGATAAAATTTCTTTCATTATTATTTCCAGCTATTTAGAGTTACTGTACCTGGAGGCAGTAGATTTTGGTGTACTGATGAATTTACTAATGAGCTGATTCTGTTGAATATTCTTGGCATGCAGTAATATCCTGAGCATATGGTGGTGCATTTATTTCTTCATTTTCTAATTTGTGTCCCTCTCTTTCTCTTAGTCTAAGTTAAACAGAAGTGGTGGCCCCTGTTTTCTGCAGCCTTCCCCTTGCAGGGCTCATTTGCTGGGCTCCCAGTAGCTGTGGCTTTTTCCTGGTGACTTCCTGGAGGCCTATTTGATTTCAGAACTTCTTCACCTTCACTAGCAAAGCACTGTTTTGGCAAACGAGGATGCTGTCCTCTTTCTTTATGAGCCCAATTTAGTGGCCTGTTTTAAAGTTTTCTTCTTTAATTGGTTTTTTTTTTTCTTCCTTAGAATAAAATCCAGACTTCATACCTGTGGCCTCCACAGCCTGTGTGGCCGGGTTCCTGCCAGCTTCTTCAACGCATCTTTTCTTTCCCTCACCTCACTCGTCTCCAGACAAGTCCTTACTCTCCTTAGGGTCCCCACAGTGCTGCACCCTCTGGCTGAAATATACTTCCCTAAACCCTTCTTGTGCCTGGCCTCCCTTTGGATGGCAGCAGCATGTCCCAAATCATCACACCATACAAAGGAGATCCCTTCAGGGCCCCTGTTACACAGCTCACTTTATCTGTGCCAGAGTATTAATCACAGTCTGTAATTATCTTGAGTAGAGGTTGCTGGGCTCATTTATTGGTTTCCTCCTTGCAGTAGATTACAAGATCTAAGGTCTAAGGGCAAGGACCTTATTATCTTTCTTGCTCACGGCCATTGTCTCTAGCACCTAGAACTGTGCCCGACAGAAGTAGGTGCTTAGTCAGTATTTGTTGAATGAACAAAAACATGTTGTTTCCTGATGGTCAATACCAAGGATGTATCCTAAGCCTCTGGTGCTGGGTGTTCTCCATTTAGCCCTCCAGACCCACTCTCTTCCTTTTCCTGTCTGACTCTGTGCCCTGGGAATTTACATTTGGGACCATGTCAGCTGGGCTTCCTTCTCCTCTGGCTTTTATTTGGGACTGGACAATACAAGTGCTGCTGTAAAACTGAGAAGGGAGAGAGTGAAGTCGGAGTGCCTGTCCCCCCCGCCCCCTGCCCCCAGCTCTCTCCGTGCAGAATAACCACAGACTGCTTCTCTTCCCGACTAAAAGTTCAGCTCCTTTCAAGCAGCCCTCTCTGTCTCTGAGCCCTGCTCTCTCTCTTTACCCTCAGGCCGAGAAATCAGAGGCAAGGAGGAGAGAGAGGTTGAGGAATCGATTCCCTTCTCACTGCCTAGACATTAGCAGTAGCTGTATTCCCCTAACAGCCACCAGTCCGGACAGGTGGCCTTCTTCAGATCAGGGCCTCTGCTCTGCTTGCCATGTTAGGTGCAAGGGTAGGAATGGCTCCCACTGTGGCCAACCCTGGGGTTTTGCCCATTCCTTGTTGATTTCTTTAACTTCTACCTGCCGGGTGCCTGGGTGGCTCAGTCAGTTAAGCATCTGACTCTTGGTTTTGGCTCCAGTCATGATCTCACGGGTTGGTGAGTTCGAGCCCCCTGTCGGACTCTGTGCGGGCGGCGCGGAGCCTGCTCGGAATTCTCAGTCTCCCTCTCTTTCTCTGCTCCTCCCCTACTCGTGCTGTCTCTGTTTCTCTCAAAAATAAATAACGAAACTTAAAAAAAAAAAGTAAATTCTACCTACAACTTTGGAAATAGTCCTTTTATTCAATTCTCAGTTACTCCATCTGAGTTTATCATTTTTTTGGTACTGGGGTGCTCAGATTAGTCGTTTGCTCGCCTGTGAAATGGGGGAGCTGACTAAGTCAAGTTCCTGATGCATCTACGTTTCTGGTGTGATTACCGCCGGTCACTTTTGAAGCCAGTGACCAGTTCTGCCAAATGTGTTGCAATCTGAGTTGTGTAAAGATACGCCTTCTGCCCTATTTGCAGTTCAGTATGACTGCCCTGTAAGCTGATAAAGTGCGGACTATGGACATGTCATGTAACTTCCAAGCCCATTTGATAAAATGTGTCCTAGGATTAAGATCAGGTTGTTTTTGTGGCTGAGATGTCTAGACTCCTGAGGCTTAAGACCTAAATTAGAATTGAAATAAAGAGGGAGGATTTCATCCCTTAACTCTATGGGTATTCTTCTTTCGGATCGTCTTGTATTGTCCCGCCCCCTCCACCTTTTGATGCCACCTCTGTGGATGACGAACCACCCCAAATAAATTTCCCACAAGGAGGGAAATACAACAGCAGAGAATTGGGCTGACCTCCAAACCCTGTGCAGATTTTACAGGTGAACCCCAAACTTGCTTGATCAAGTAAAATGGGATGAGCTCATAGGAGGTTGGCTCAGGGTTGGGATAGATCTTAAACGTCATTAGTTCTCTCCTCCATGAGATTGGTCAATGCCACATAGAGAAACTTCTCCAGGTCTTCCAAGCTCTGCTGAAACAGCTACAAGGACGGGGAACTAGAGACAGGGAGTGAATGGATTTTTAAAAACATGTCCTGTTTGATCTTGCCTGGATTTAAGACATTGCTTCTGACAAAGAGGCTTTTTTTTCATTTATTTTAGTATTTTTAAAGTTTATTTGTTTATTTTGAGAGAGAGAGACAGCAAATGCATGTGCGAGCATGGGGGAGGGGCAGAGAGAGGGGGAGAGAGAATCCCAAACAGGTTCTGTGCTGTTCGCACAGAGCCCGATGACACAGAGCTCGATCTCAGACACGAGGCTCGATCTCATGAACCGTGAGATCATGACCTGAGTCGAAACTAAGAGTTGGATGCTCAACCGACTGAGCCACCCAGGTACCCCAAAGAGGTTTTCTTTTTAAATAGGAAATGTGGGGTTCAGTTTAGATCTACGACCTGCTGTTCCGTCTCTGCCACCACCCAGGTTTGTGACCCTTCTTTGGGCCTCAGGTTCCTAATGGAACACTTAGGGAGGTGTCTTGATAAATGCTTCCAATTCCCTGAGCACTGCAAGCTTTTCAGAGCGCTACGGGGACTTTGCACTCGTGGGTTACCCTGAGACTACGGTAGAGTCTTTGTTTTTCTGACAGGGATTGAGAAGTATGACCTACTGGTAATACCAAAAGATTATTTGGTTTGCTCCTTTGGTAGCTGGAACAGTGATTGCACTTTCGGTAGCACACTGGCCCCGTTCACTTTTCTGTGGCGCCCAGGCACACTGGAACCATTGAGTGGATTTCAGGGATGCCGCAATATGAGCCTCCTTAGCTTTCTCCATGGCCGGGCGGACATGTGGTCCTCTCCGTCTGCAAACTGTACCTGATTGCCCCATACGCATGTGACCCTTTCCCCCTGTGTGTCCTGATGGGATAAAGATTGGGAAGTGTTATTCTCTCACCCCTCCCCTTCCTCCTGCCCTCTCTCCCTCCAGACCATTCTCTGTTTCTTCATGTTGCTGGTGCTCATCACCTCTTTTCTGTTTCCTTGTGGTTTATAGATGATCATGACGCAGTCCTGAGATTTAATGGGGCGCCCACAGCCAATTTCCAACAAGATGTGGGCACGAAAACCACTATTCGCCTGATGAATTCTCAGGTAAAATTTCTTCTGTGCAGCTCTGGAGTGAGGGAAGGACCACAGGATGGGCTCCAACATAGAACCCATCTGCTAGGAGCACATCCAAGATGCCAAATGAATTAAGTCCCATGACCTTCCTGAGTCCTGGATTCCTCACTGGAGAAGGAGAAGACAGTGATCCCAAGACCCAACCTGGTGATGTGTTCGTGAAAAGCTCCCGGGGCATTAGTTTGTATTAACGGAGGTGTCCAGTGCCCAGAGAAAACAGAGTTATGCAGTCCCCGTAGCTGCCAGGTTATATCCGGAGTATTGCATGAGGGACAACGTAGCAGAGAATATCAGACAGTGAGGGCTGCTGTGAAAAGTAAGTGAAGCAAGAATGTGGACATGTTTCGTAAGCTGTAAAATAGTCTACAAATATTGAAAGACACCATCACCACATGATTATGTGTTATATGGCGTTAGAATTCATGTATTACCTCATGCATTCCCCTAGATAATTGGCTTCCTGAAGTATTTCCAGGTAGCATATGCTGATTTCTCAAAACGAATAGAAACTGGAGACATACTCTTGCCACAGAGTTCTGTTAATAGATTTTAATTAGTGGTTTCAAAAAACCCCAAAAAACTGGAAGACATGAGTATCAAAACTAGCATGAGACGTCTGGACACCCATTCACCTCACTCATGACCGTCAGTGTTTTGTGTTCTCTGAGTAAACACAAAGACTTTGGCTGTTTCACATCAGTGTTTAGACTCTGTCCGTTGCCTGGGACTCCGTGGGCATGGAGTGCATTCTGGGGTGATCATCATGCCCTGTCTGCAGTGTTGCAAGAGGACTGCATTTCTCCACTCCTCTGCCAGGGCTCCACTTCTGTTTTTCTCAGACAGTGATCTCTTCACTGCCTGCCCTTGAGGAACTCCCCAGCTGGGCAGAAGCTGCCTCCTACACGGCCCACTTTCCATTTGAGGCCCACACTCCTAGGAACCTTTTTATGAAGGAACTAGGATTGATGAACTGAACTTCTTTGCAAGTGGGTGCCATCTTGTTTTCCATTCTTACTCAAATCCCTTGATGATGATGTCACTTTCTGTCACTGTTCTATCCTCAGTAGATTCTAAGTGCTTTCAGTTCCTATTTATTATTTAACCTTATACTTTGGGTTCGAGTCTACTTTTGTTATAAACTATAAGAGGGCAGATTAAAAAAAAAATAGAATGGTCAGCAAGGGGCCTCCTGAAGCACATGGCATCAGAGCTAGACTTTGAAAGATGGGCAGGATTTGGAGAAATAGTGATAGGGAGGCATTCTAAAAAGTGGTATCGGCAGGACAGAGATGCCGATAGGAAATGAAGGAGACATTCAGACAGATCTGGCTATCGTGGGGGTGGGGTATGGATTTGTGTTGCCCTGTAGAGGGAGATGAGGCTATAACTTCCTGGCTGCTTGGACCCTGCCAAATCTAGGAAATCAGGCAGAGGAGTTGGGACGAGATTTTCCTTCTTTCTCCTTTTCCTTCTTGTAACCCAGTCCAAGAAATCCTGGAGCTGGAGGGCACCTCAGGAAGTGCTAAGGCTTAACCTGTTCTTCTATGTAAGATGGTTCCTGAATATCCAGGAGAGATGTTTATTCTGCTTCCTTCTCTCCCTCCCATCGTCCCCTTTCACAACTATGGGCAGTACTGAGTGGAAGGTAGGAGGCGGTATGTAGAGCCACTTAGGGTTGAAACCCGCTCTGCTTCTTAGTGGCTAAATGATCATGTGGAAGTTACTTAAGCCTCCTCTGTCTGTTCCTCTGTGGAGAGGGGAGGATAATAGTACCTTCCTGACAGCACAAGGTCGTTATGGGGAATAAGCCAGAAGACCATGCCGAGCGCCTCGTACCTGGCACAAACATCGATGGATGATGGCCACTCTTACGTTTACGTGGGCAGACACTGGGATGGGCTTGGGGGATACAGTGGGCCCTTTCATGTGCTGCCTACAGATACAATTGTCATGCAGGGACATAGAAAGCTGCTACAGAGAACTGCAGAGGACAGGATCAAAGTGCTACCAGGGCTCACACAGGGAAATTTTCCCTGATCAGGGCTATCAGGAGTTGCGAGGAGGTGACACAGCTGTGTAGGTGTAGAGGATGAGAAGGGCTGGGGCCTCTCACGAAGAGGCAACAGCCTGGGTAAGGCCATGTGTGGAAGGGGGCAGGGGAAGGCGAGGGCCCGGGGAGGGAGTAATGCGCATGGGGGTGTGGTGAGTGCTGAGGCTGAAGGTAAGGGTGCTCTGAGCCAAGGCGCTGTGGTCAGGAGTATCCTCGGTGGCATGACCAGACTTGCACTTGGCAAACGTCGCTGGCATCCATCTGAGCAGAGGCCCTGCAGCGCGTGGAGAGAGGCACAGTTAGGAGGCACAGTTCGCCACAGTTAATGAAATGCCCGTAGTTGCCGCAGAGTAGAAATGAAGGGGAGGGTGGGAAGAGAACAGGTTCAAGAGCTATTTGGCATCTGTGGTCCACAGGTGTTAGTGAGGGGTGAAGGGAGAGGGGCAGCAGGTGGTACCGGGCTTGTGTGGCTGGCTGGCCGGCCGGAAGTCACAGGGATTGTAAGTAACTTGAAGACGTTTTGGGTTGTGAGGGCTAGGGTCAGAGAGAAGGGTAGGATAGAAACCGTGGCTCTGGATAGGGTTGATCGGAGCTGCCTGGTAGATACCTGTGAAGAGATGTCAAGCAGGTAGCTGTACAGAGGGGGCTGGAGTTCAGTGGAGGGCTCTGGGCCGGACGTGGGAATTTGCGAGTCATCTTTATCTGTGAGGCGATGAAACAGCGGGGCCGGATGAGAGCATGAGGGACAGGGTGTAGGCAGAAGTTCTATGCAGGGCTTTGGGTAACAAAAATAGAAAGAGGAGGTAATCAGCACTGTCTCTGCTGAGGCCAACAGAGGTAAAGATTGAAAAGCCCTCTTCTCTCGTTGGCAAAAGCGAGGCCACCCAGCACCTTCAACAGCAGCTGTCAGGGAGAGTGGTGAAGCCAGAAACCACATTGGAGCATAGGGTCAAGGGTGAGTGGGAAAGGCAAATGTGGATAGTTCTTTCAAGAAGGCTGGCTCTGAAGGGCAGAAGTGAAGTAGGACGATAGCTGTAGAGGGTCGAAGGCTCCAGGACCAGTTTCTGTTCTTCTCATTCTTTAGAGTGGAGAGAATGGAGTACGTTTAAAAGACAGTGGGAAGAGGGTCACGAGAGGGCACATGCTACGTGGTTACGCTTACATGAGGTTCCTAGAGGAGTCAAATTCATAGAGACAGAAAGTAGAACGGTGGTTTCTGGATCCTGGGGCGGGGAGGAGGAATTATTGTTTAATGGGTGTAGAGTTTCAGTTTGGGAAGTTGTGTAGATGGAGGGTGGCGATGGTTGTGTAACAGCATGAATTGACTTCATGTCACTGTGCTGTACGCTTAAAAATGGTTAAAATGGATCATTTTATGTTGTATTTTACCACAATAAAAAATGTTTTTAAGTCAGTGAGGAGAAACCAGTTAATAGAGGGAGGAAGTGAATATAGTAAAAAGAGGCGATAATAAGTAAATCATGGGGAGGAGGGAGTTGATCCAAAGCCCAGTTGAGGATCAAGCCCCATAGGACGGAGTCAGAAGGGAAGAAGCCTAGGAAAAGTGTAGCTGGAGGTGGTTTACAGTGGAAGGACGAAAGGGCTTCTTTTTTCTCTGCAAAGGAGGATGTAAAGAAAAGGAGGCTTTTTGTAGGGAGGCTGAGGGGAGAGGGATTTCCGTAGAGGAGGTTTAAGCAAAGAAAGCAAAGAGGAGAGCAGAGGAAGGGGCCAGCTAGAGGAACAGAGCAGGATTTCCAGGCCATGCTGGCCACTTTGGGGCTGGAGAGTATGACCTTGGAGAGAATTAGTATGATCTCCAGACTGGTAGGCGGCAGCGATCGAGAAGAGAGAGCACGGAGGAGCCCTGCAAAGTCTCTTGGATCTGGGAGGCTGCCCCCTTCTTAGGCATCTCTTCCAGATGATTAGTGAAGAGGTAAACCCCATCCTGTAAATATTTTAATTTAAGGCTATGGTAGGTTTGCCTACGAAGTTCTTCCAGGCTGGGGAGAGAAAGCCTACATCACGTGCATGGCCAGAATGTGTGCTGATTGGATTTCAACTGGGACATTCTCTGATCACATACAGGAGCTTATCCTGAGACCATAGCCTGTACCACTTGTTCAATACTTGTTTCAGGCCCAGGTTGGTATGAGCACCATTTCAGTGAGGCCATTTCAGTGGGGACACAAGGCTCAAAGAGTCTCAGTGAGTTGCTCAGGGGAGAGCAGAAAGGAAACGTTAGAGGTGGGATTTGGATCGAGGTTCATTTGCCAATTTTCTGGAAGAGTTTGTGTAGAACTAGTATTCTTCTTTTTCTTTCTTTTTTTTTTTTTTTTTTTGAATTTTGGTAGGTTTTGCCAATAAAGCCATCTGGACCTATAATTTACCATGTGGGAAGTTTTTTTTAGCTACAAATTCAATTTCTTTAATAGACTTAGGGCTAATCGTGTTACTTGTTCCTTCTTGACTGAGCTTTGGTAGTTTGTGTCTTTCAAGGCATTTGTTCATTTCTTCTGAGTTATTGAATTTATTGGCCTAAAGTTGTTCATAATATTCCCTCATTATCCTTTTAATGTCTACAGAATCCGGTGTGATGTCTGATGTGATAGGACGTCCTTTGTATTGGAATTCACAGGGCGTAAAAGGACTTTGGAGATCAACTGGCCATGAATTCATGCCACAAATTCTCATTGATTACCTGCTCTGTGCCAGCCTCTGTGAAGGGAGCTGGAATTCAGCAGCCCGCAGCAGCAGTAAAACAGAGACAGACGTGTTCCCTGTGCTTGTGGAGCCCACGATCTTGTGGGGTCATTTCATTTTCCAGACAGGATGACCGAGGCCCAGGAAGAAAAGGTGGTCCGCACAACCCACATAGGGTAATGGCAGACCCGTGCAGGATGAAGGCCTCGTCACAGCTGGGTCAGGCTCTTCCCTGGCTCCCTGCTGGTACCTTCCCAGTCCACGCCTATCTCTACCATCATCCTGGTTATCCATCTCATTTATTGCCTGGCTCTCCCACCATGGCGTATGGGCTCCAAGAGGAGGCGTGTTTGTCTGTTTGGTTCACTCTTAAACCCAAATGCCTGGACTAGTGCCCATTATGTAGTCGGTGTGCAATAAATATTTGTTGAGTATAGTCCAGAGAACCTTCTGCTCCTTCAGTGGACTGCCTCCAAACTTCTCCAAATCCTTTAAAAAATTTTTTTTGAGCTTTGTATTTGCAAATACTTGAAACTTTCAGCAAAGTTGCAATCATATGACCAAAACCAAGATTGCCTGTATACCCTTTATCCAGACCCTATTACTTTTTCATTTTACCCCATTGCTATATCATCTGCTCTTTTCATTCTTCAGAATAGGTTTTCATTTGAGAGTAAGTTGTATATATTGTAGACATTAATTCCTGAGGACAGAAAGTTTATACCCCTCCCCCCACTATATCAACTCATTTGTTGAAGCTCTAACCTTCAATGTGATTGTATTTGGGATGGGGTCTTTCAGAGATAAATATATTTCGATGAGGTCTTGAGTGTGGGTCCCCATGATATATCTGCCATGTGAGGAAGGTGGCTGTCTACAAGCCAGGGTGGGCAGCTCTACCAGGAACCAAATCTGCTGGCGCCTTGACCTTGGACTTCCCCAGCCTCTAGAACCATGAGAAGTAAATGCCTGTCGCTTAAGCCATCCAGTCTATGGTATTGTGTCATAGCAGCCTGAGCTAAGATTTGTTGGTACCGAGAAGTGGGGTGCAGCTCTAAGAAAAACCTAACAATGTGTAGTGGCTTTGGAGCTGGGCAATTGACAGAAGCTGGAGGAGATTTGGAGGGCATGCTAGAACTAAAGATGCTAAGGGACATTCTGGTGAGGACTCGAAAAGAGGAGAGCCAGGGTGCCTGGGTGGCTCAGTTGGTTGAGCATCTGATTTTGGCTCAGGTTGTGATCTCATGGTTCCTGAGTTTGAGACTCACATCAGGCTCACTGCCGTCAGTGAAGAGCCTGCTTCGGATCCTCTGTCTCCTTCGCTCTCTGCCCCTCCCCTGCTTGTGCACATGTGCTCTCTCTCTCTCTCTCTCAAAAATAAACATTAAAAGTTAAAAAAAGATGGGAGCTGGAGAGATAGCTTCTATCTTTCTAGAGAATATGGAAATAATCGCGAACAGGATGCTGGCAGGTATATGGATGATAAAGGCCATTCTGGTGAGATCTCAGGTGGAAATGAGGAACATGTTATTGAACAGTGGAGAAAAAGTGATCCTTATTATAAAGTGGCAGAGATTTTGACTGAGTACTAATGTTTTGTGGAAGGTAGAACTTTTGAGCAAAGAAATTGGATATTTATCTAAGGTAATTTCTAAGCAAAATGTTGAAGGAGTAGCTTGGTTTCTCCTGACTGCTTTCAGTGAGATAGGAGTAGAGAAAAATGAATTTAAAAAGGAATTGTTTAGCAAAAAGGAAACAGAGCTTAAAGATTTGGAAAATTCTTGGCTTATCTATACTGCAAAAAAATGAGAAAGCTTGTTCTGAAGAGGAAACTAAGGGGTGGCCCAAGACCATTTGATAAAGAGATCAGCAAGGGTGTGAACCACAGACCTAATCAGCCACCTCAGCAGAAACACCGCCAGCTTGAGCTGAAGGAAACGGATACAGGACAAAGTGGAGGAAGGCTCCTGGGCTTCTTAGATACTACAGGACCAGACCACAGAGCTCTTTGGCTGAAAACTGTCATTGTGCCTCGCAGCAGGAAAAGCATGATCCCAAATGTGATTCAGAAATCATCAGGGCTGCGTCCTTGGTTTCAAAGGTGGGAGGGGGGCATTGCTGTGGTTTTATTAGGCCAGATGGCAGCTACTCAGAGCCTTGGGGGTATGACTGCTGACTGGCCCCAGTGGGTCCATGAGGCATGACATTGAACCAAAGAGGATTTTTTAAAATGTTTATTTAATTATTTTTGAGAGAGAGAGCAGGGAGGGGCAGAGAGAGAGGGGGAGACAGAATACCAAGCAGGCTCTGAACTGTGAGCACAGAGCCCAATGCAGGACTCAAACCCATGAACTGTGAGATCATGACCTGAGCTGAAACCAAGATTCGGACACTTAACCCACTGAACCACCCAGGCCCAGCCCCAAAGAAGATTCTTCTCAAACCTCTGCATCTAGTGGGATTTACTTTGCTAGGTTTTGGCCTTCCTTGGGACCTGTTACCTCTTTCTTCCTTCGGATTTCCCCCTTTGGGAATGGGAATGTCCATCCTATGCCGTCCCACCATTGTATTTTGGAAGGACATAACTTTTCTGGTTTCATGGGTTCACAGCTGGAAAAGAGTTTTGCTTCAGGATGAACTACCTCACCCTTATGTAATTTAGATATTTACATGAGACGTAGGACTTTAGACTTTAGAGTTGATGTTGGAGTGAGTTGAGGCATCCGGTGATGTTGGGTGGAATTAATGTATTTTGCATGTTGGAAGGATGTGATTTTGGAGGATCCAGGGACAGAATGTTATGAACTGAATGTGTCTCTCCTGAATTCATATGTTGAAGCCCTGACTTCCAGTGCAATGGTGTTTGGCAGTGGGGCTTTTGGGAGATGACTGGATGTAGATGAAGTCTTGAGGGTAGGGTCTCTATGATGGGACTAGTGTCCTTATAAGAACAAAGAGAGGGAGAGAGAGAGAGAGAGAGAGAGAGACCAGAGCTCACTTTCATTCCACCAGGTGAGGACACGGAGAAAAGCAGCCATTTGCAAGCCACAAGGTGGGTTCTCACTGCGAAACCAAATGTGCTGGTACCTCAATCTTGGGCTACCCAGCCTCCAGAACTGTGAGAAATAAATGTCTGCCGTTCAAGGCATCCAGTTTCTGGTATTTTGTTATAGTAGCCTGAGAAGACTAAGTTAATACACACTTCAGTCTGTATTTCCTAAGAATGAGAATATTGTCTTATTCAACCAAAGTACAGTTATGAACTTCATACATTTACACTGATAACATACTTTAATCTGTCTGCATTCCAGACAGATCTGTTTCCTAATTGACCTAATAATGTCTTTTATGGCATTTTTTTTTTATTTTAGTACAAGAGCCAGTCCAGGATCGGGATACACATACACATAACATTTATTCTTTTTCCTTTATGGTCTGTGGATGAACACTTGAATATTGTGCCACTGTCCCGCTCCTCATCAAAATTTCCTCCTATATTTCGCATTCATGGCTCACTTTTGCCTGAACCAGTCTTTACTGTGATGGTTGCAAAATGGTACTTTCTAACTATAGCTCTCCCTGCCCCGCATCACTGGGTTGGCACTCAGAATTCTACTGTAAGTGTAACCCTCACTTCTCCTCCTCCCATTTATTTCCTCCCTCCCGCCTCTCCTTTCTTTCTCTATGTTTTATTGGTAAGAACTCATGGATTCCTTTTTTTTTTTTCAATGGTTTGTAATTCACCAGTGTTCCGAATTACTTTGGCATTCACATGGTTTCAGATTTGGCCAGTGGGAGTTCCTTCAGGCTAGCTCTTGTTTCCCCATGACATACATGCTCTTATCATTTTTCTTATCACTCTGTATCTTCTGGCATAACAAGATATTCCAGTTCATTCTAGACTTATCTGTTGCATTTTAAATGTTTGATCATTATTCGTTTTATCTTGAATATATGCATACACGGTGTTCTGGATTAGAGACAGATTTCTTATTTAAATACTTCATAGTACATAATGAATGCATTGATCCATCTTTGCCCAAGCTCCTACTTCTGGGGCAGTGCAGCGAGAGCCAGATCAATTTTCTTGCATGACTAGCCAGATACCCCATAGGCAAAGGACAAAAAATAAATGATCCCCTCATACTCCACTTATAAAAGGCAGGAAGTGGTTGTCATCTACCCTTCCAGAAAGGGGCTTTTTTTTTTCCTTAGAGACAGAGCGAGCAGGGAAGAGGGACAGAGGAAGAGAGAGAGACTCTTACGCAGGCTCCACGCCCAATGCGGAGCCCGACTTGAAGCTCAATCTCATGACCCTGAGATCATGACCTGAGCTGAAATCAAGATTTGGCCACTTAACTGACTGAGCCACCCAGGCGCCCCATACTTATGGTTCTTTTGATGACTTCCTGGGATGCCTGGTAGAATTCAGGCCCTCTGACTTGGTGGCTTTCCATTTGAGGTGCCCTGGGCACCTTCTGTCCAGGTCCAGTTTACCATGGTCAAGACTTCATTTCTCATATCTACTCAAGACGCTGACCACCCTTTGTTTGTCTCCCTATAGCACTAACCCCCTTTGTGACTCTGGCAAATTCGAAAATCAGCTAGAACACACTCTTTCTTTTGTTATCCCGTATTGTTTCGAATGAAGGTTGTCTAGTGCAGTGGGAAAAGATCAGACAGGCCTTGATTTGCATCCAAACTCCATCCATTCCTGGCTGTGTGATCTTGGGCTAGTTATGGAACCTTAGAGCTTCCTTTTCATACTCTGTTTGGGGCTGGGAAATACCATGAGGGATAAATGAGAAGACATTGACTGTAATTGCTGTGTGAGTTTAACAAAACGACTAAGTCTAGACTCTATAGTTAAGATATCAGTATCTACACACACACACACACACACACACACACACACACAGTATATTAGTTTCCTAGGCCTGCCATAACAAAGGACCAGGTAACAAGCCACCAGGTAGGGTGGCTTAAACTACGGAGATTTGTTTTTTCACGATTCTGGAGGCCAGAGCTACAAGATCAAGGTGCCATCAAGGTTGGTTTCTGATAAAGGCTCTCTTCCTGGTCTGTGGATGGCCACCATCTCTCCATGTCTTCATGTGGTCTTTCCCCTATGCGCATGTGGAGAGAAAGAGATCTTTGGCATCTTTTCCTTTTCTTGTAAGAATATCAATCTTCTCAGATTAGGGATCTATCCTTGTGACCTCATTTAACCTTAATTACTGCCCTGAAGGCCCTATCTCCAATATAGTCCAGTTGGGGGTCAGGGTTTCAACATACAAAGTTCAGTCCATAACTGAGGGAAGAAAGATTTGGGAAGAATAAAAACCATTCAGGTAAGATCTGCAGAATGCAACGATTGGGGTTATTTTTTTATTCTTCCATATATAGATATATGTGTATATTCTTGTCTTTTCTAACTTTCCGCAGTGACCATTTCTTACTCTGTGACTGGAGAGAGTATTTTAAGCAGGTTTCCATCTCCCTGGTGTAACCTTTTCCTGGCAGGTGTTCCTTGGGGCTCCGTTGCTATGGCAGTGACTTATTTTCCTCATCATGAGGCTCCTGGGATCCCTTGAACTCAGGTCAGACTCTGCACAAGGTTAAGTACAGGAGCATTTGGAAAGACTTTGATTCTCTCCCGTGTGCCTTCTGCTGCAGCTGAAAACATGACAGACTGAGATGCTGTCCAGGCATGGCTGGTCACGCAGGGCCTTACTGGGTGATAATGTCCTATAAATAAGCTACCTTAGCCTGGAGAGGGGCAGCTGCCCTCCTAAGACCACAGAGCGGGTTAGACATGAAGCATTGCCCCACTTGCCCAAGCAGTTTTGAGGCTCTCTTGTCTTTGAGGACATCTTTAAATCTCACAGCAGAATTAATGCGGTAAGTACAGAGCCCGGTCCATGTAAGGTTGAGAAGTGCTTTGCTAGTTTCTTCCCTCTCCCCGCACGGGTCCTGGCTGTGTTCACTTTCTGTTCCTCCTCTGGATAAACTAACACTTACTGTCCTGCTTTGTCATTTGCCTCATCAAGTGGCTTGGGTGAATGGCCATTTCCCCACCATGTGTGGTGAGAACTGAGGGTGGCCCGGCCCCTGTTGGTGTGCTCACTTATTTAAGGGCCTCGTGGTTTATGAATATAGCCTTGTGGGGGGGAAAACAGACACTCGGGGAGGAGCCAGCCTCTAGACTCTGGTTCTGGCTCTGTCCCAAGCTCACTTGGTAGCCTTGGACAAGTCTCTTTTCTCTACGGAACTCAGTCTACCCCTCTGAAAATGACAGATTTGGACCTCGTCCCTCAAGGATCTTCCCGCTGTGACTTGCTACAACTCACACAAGAAGCAACATTCCCATGGACATGTCTATGTCCCTCATCAAATGCTTTCTTTGACATCTCCTCCCAAGACCCATGGGTGACCCACCCCTGCCCTCTTTGTGGGAGGCAGTGTAGTATATAGGTCAGAAGTATGGGCTCTGGAGCCAGACAAAAGGGCTCTAGTTCAGACCCCTTGCTTACTAGCAAGATGGCTTGGGTGAGTTTCTTAGCATCTCTGTGCCTATTTCCTTATTTATAAGATGAGCATATTAATAATTACCTCCTGGGGTTCTTGCAAAGATGAACTGAGATACTGTATGAAAAGTACCTGGCTTGTAGTAAACATCATTAAAGGGCATCCGCTGCTATCGTTGTTGTTCTCCTTTATCGTACAGGAGAAGACTTTTGAGCAGCTCGCTTGGGATTTCTGAGGACAGTGAAGCCACAGATAGTGGCAAAGTCTTAGGGTGCCAGAACTTGGCTCCACCTGCATCCTGCTTCGTATACTAAGAAGATTACTGGAGAGGGGCTGGAGACATCTTAAAAATTCCAGTTCTCTCTAATCCTCCTGAGTACCCATACATCACCTGGTGTCAGTACTCTGCATAGAAAGAAGCATGGCTCAGGAAAAGACTTATGCTCTCAATATACCTGCTGCTTTGAGGTGGAGAAGGATGGGAATAGGGAGTGAAGCAGTAGAATTCTGAAGACAAGTATAAAACAGCAGAGGGTTGGCCGCTGCTCCCTGGGCCTTCCTGCCACCAGCTTGTTGGGACACCTGCTCTGCCTTTGGACCACAGCACTGAATATCTGTGCCGGGACTTAACAATGTTCCTCACAGACCGAGGACCGCCCTTAAAGTCAGAAGACGTGGGTTTGGTTCCTAGTTCCTGTGGTCCTCAGCTGTGGAACTCAGGGCCAGTTGTCTCATCCTTGAACTTCACATCCCTGCCTCGCCCCCAGTGGCACATGCCCATTGCTTTTCTTTCCATGTTACCATTTTAGGAAATGACCTGAGGTCTGGAAGTCACCCTTAGCCCCCTTTCCTTCACTTTCAACACCCAACGACCTGCAGGTCTACAGCTGACAGTTGTAACTCTTTGTCGTCATTCCTTCTCCATCATTTCTTAGGCCTCAGCAGCAGCTTCTGCCTGGTCTCCTTTCTCTGAAACTCTAGAGACTCCAGAACACTAGTCTGTTGAGATCTTTCTCACTTAAAAGACTTCACGGGTCCCATAATCTGAAGAAACCCTAAGCTCCCTGGCATGGCCCCTGCTTACATTTTTTCTAGTACCTTCCAGCTCTCTCTTTGTATCCTAGCTGCACTGGACAACCTGCAATTCCCAGACAAGCTCCTCACTGTACCAAGTAGAACTAAGTTTGTCTATAAGTGCCAGGAACACTCTTCCCACCCCTCAATACTAGGTTAACAAGATAAAAATGTATTTCTGTCTCATGTAAAAGAAGTCCAATGGTAGACATTTCAGGGCTGCTATGGTGTTCCAGTGTGTCAGGAACCCAGGCTCCTGCTACCTTGTGTATTTGCCCTTCAGTCCTGTGGCTTCAACTCCACAGTCCAAGATGACTGCTGAAGCTCCAGCCATCACATCTACTTTGAGCCAGCAGGAAAGAGGAGTGAACAAGGAAAGGCATGACTTTGCCTCTAAGGACACTTCCTGCAAGTCACTCTTGCTCCCACACCCTCGGCCAGAATTTTATCACGTGGCCATGCTTAGCTGTAAGAGAAGCTGGGACATTTTTATTTCAGGTAGTCTTTATTTTAGATAGCCATGTATTGAGGCAAGCAGAAACGTTTGTTTCCAAAGAAGAAAGAAGGGATGAATATTGGGTGATGCCCAGCAGTCTCTTTCACATAATCTCACATTTGGGGATTTGCACACATTGCTTTTTCTGTCTGGGACACCTTCCCTCTCCCTACACCCCCCTTCCCTGGCTTGGCCTGCTATTATTTGTCCCTTAATACTCACTCACCTCATGGCCATACCCTGGCCCCCTGTGACTGTCTGGGGACTCCTTGACACCCAGTGCAACTACATAATCCCCACCACTAATATTTCATGTCTCAAAGATATGCTGAGGAAGTGGGGTTATATTCTTCAGGCTTCCAGGGCCTTCCTACCTTTGGGGGAGGTTTGGGGGCGATGAGATGGCTGAATGACCTCCGAGGCCAATGACAAGTTGGTGTTCCCTGGGTTGTACACAGACCACCCACCTTCCCATAGTCGCTCTTGAGACACTGCAGTGACACTGATTAGGTCGCCCCCTCGTGATGGTGAGTGGTCGAGGTGGGGAGGGATTATTGTGATTCTGGCTTTTATTGTCAAACAATTCTGATTTGATTTCCGCCATTTGTTGTCTCAGTTTCCACCTGGGCAACATGTGCCTTTTAGGGTGAGTGTTGACAGCTGATCTCATATGTCATTGAAATTTAAGTGCTGCACCGAAACTTAGAAGCCTCATGGGCCCTGGGGCCTCAGGTGGTACTTGTGACCTGTCAGTTACTACCACAAGTAGAATGTTTACATGTCGACATCCAGGTGACAGTTTGCTGCTTCTTCTTGCAGTTGGTCACCACTGAAGGGCGCTTCCTCAAAGACAGTTTGTACAACGAGGGAATCCTAATTGTGTGGGACCCATCTGTTTACCATTCAGATATCCCAAAGGTAAGTGGGTAAACATGGGACGTAGGGATGAGTCTTCTGTTTGCCTGTAGATGTCTCTGAGTTCCTGGGTTTGAGAGTCATGGCTGACCTGGGCCATCCCTGAGGACTGGCTCTTTCAGTTTGAGGACAACACACTTCATCCGGAATAGCAGCGCGGAAGTATTCCCGTCCTATACCAGTGCCCTCCGCGCCCTGCCCCATGGTGCCGTGTTTTCATCTCTTAATTATGGTATGGATCAGGAGTAACAGGGCCCGAATTTCTCACTGGAGTGGGGTTGTGTTCATCTAATTCAGTTATTTCTTTTTTTTTTAATTTTTTTAATGTTTTTTATTTATTTTTGAGACAGAGAGAGACAGAGCATGAGCAGGGGAGGGGCAGAGAGAGAGGGAGACACAGAATCCGAAGCAGGCAGGCTCTGAGCTGTCAGCACAGAGCCCGACGTGGGGCTCGAACTCACAGACTGTGAGATCATGACCTGAGCCGAAGTCGGATGCCCAACCGACTGAGCCACCCAGGCGCCCCTAATTCAGTTATTTCTGATGCAGATCAGTAGGAATAGACAGTGGTTACTCTTACTCCTATGACAGAATCACCATGCTTGACCTACTTCCGGTCTCCAGAATTCTTCCATTTCACTCTCGTAACAACACAGGGAAGTAGGTAGAAGCGTGGTTATTTCCCTTTTGCAGGTGAGGAGACGGGACTGTGGAGAGGGGAAGTCGCCTGTCCCAGGGTTTGGTTTACTAAGCAGGGGGCACTCTTTCAGAAAGGCGACAGAAGTCTCGGGCCTGCTGGCTCCTCAGCTTCTCCAGATTGGCGCTCTCGCTGTTTGTCCTGCATGTCGGTTGGCCTCTCCCTGATGTGGCTTCAGTGCCACAGGAGAATGGCTTTAGGGCAGAAGGATGGGGTGCTTGGGGACCCTCTGGGGACACTTGATTCTGGAGTCAGACCCGGCAGGAGCCGATAGGCTCTGGTGACCCCTGGTGCCCTCACCACCTCAGCCCCCGCAGTTTGGCACTGATCTCCCTGAAAACAGAAGTTGGCCAGGGTCAGGACAGGGACTTTGAACCCCCCAGATGTGGCAAGCTGTGCCCCAGTTTTCGCCCCCTTAGAGGTGGGGTTAGACGGTGCCAAGGGCCCCTTTGAGCTCTGGAAGCTTTCCCAGAGACTATGATCCTGAAGTCTGAGGCTGTTCCAGGGTCACCAGGCTCAGAATCCCCTGTGAGCATAGGCTATGTGCTGGGTCCCCTGTGCTATCAAGTGAGTGCTGTGATGTGGAGGAGTCTGGAATCTGCTCCGAGCCGAGGCACATCCCTCTCCTTGAGAAGACCATTTCCTTCTCTTTCAGTGGTACCAGAGCCCTGACTACAGCTTCTTTGAGAACTATAAGAGTTATCGCAAGCTTCATCCCGATCAGCCCTTTTACATCCTCAGGCCCCAGATGCCTTGGGAGCTGTGGGACATCATTCAAGAAGTCTCCCCGGAGGAGATTCAGCCCAACCCCCCATCCTCTGGGATGCTTGGTGAGTCTGCATCTGGGGAAGGACCTCTCGTGTTTGTTTCTAGAAGCGGTTAGCGCTCTTCTGGGATCTCATTCATTCATTCGTTCGTTTCTTTGCTCACCAAACAACTGCTAGGTTTTTGTTGTATTTGTATACTGTGTCAAGTTCTAGCTAAGATCCAGAGATCGGAAGATAGAATCCTTCTCCATTAGGGTCTTTGGTGGTGGAGTTCAGTCAGGCGTCCAAGGCCAGGAGGGAGCAGCTGCCCGGTTGTGCCAGGAGGGAGGTTTGTGGAGGGGTGGCGTCAGCCCAGGCCTGGGCAAGGGGCAGATTTGGTGGTGGGGGCTGGGCAGGAAAGCAGAAGAGCAGGGCTGGGATTTGGAAGATGAGGCGAGGAAGACACTTGCCTCAGGTGTACAGTTTAAGGGAGCACCAAAAAATTTCAGTAACAAATAACATCAATACAGACTCTCTTCAACACCACAACGAATGCAAGATTTGATGCTGAGTGAAATATCAAACATTTTAAATAAAAACAGGATCAGTAATAATGTTCTGCTGAGCCATATTGGCATCCGAGGAAAAATCGAGACTCAGTAATACTTTATTCTGGATTTCAAAAATTTGTTTAATCCAGTGAGTGCCCCAGTTTATGTTCCTGAAAGAGGAATGAGCTGTGAAGCTTTATTGGGTTTAGGCGTCATGAATGGAGCTGAGGGAGCTGGTGAGGGTGGGCTGAGGTCTGAGTCCAGACGGTCCTGAATGCTGGCTTCATACTTTCTTCTCGGATGCATGGAAGGGAAACTCTCCTCTGAGCCCCCGCAGGGGACCCCTTTCCCTGGGGATGGATGGACGGAAAGATGGATGGATGGTTGGATGGCTGGCCCCTGCCACCCCCCATTGCATGATTTGCCTGCTCTCCTTCTGGAATGCAAACCACCTCAGGGTGGGGACTGAGTTTGATGCATTCTTATGGGTCTGGCATAGGATAGCCCTGTGGTAACTGTACCCTAAGTTAATGAACAAGTCAGCGTTGAATGTCAGAGGCACTCCTTATAGAAAGGGATGGGGGCCATTTCAGTATCACACCTTCTTCATACTTTTTTCTTCAACGTTTAGATGTGTGCATTTGGGGCTCTTCCAGGAGCCCTTTGGAACAGGAATGGTTGGAAAAGCACTTTCCCGTTGCCACTGCTCTGCCTTTGCCCACGCAGTCCCCTGTACCACCAATCCCCCTTCGTGCCCATCCCTAGTGGCCCCTGCCGGGCCCCACACCTGTGCCTCCAGGAAGTTTGTGGAAGACCTCTCCCATAGGAAGTGCTTCCTCCCGTAATTTCTGGAAGCACTTCCGTTGTGCCTTCATCAGTTCATTGTAGAGCTGTCTTTTTCCCCCGCATTAGACCAGAGGCAGCCAGAGAGGGCTTTCCCCATAACTGATTCCTCTGGACCAAAATTGCTGCTAAGCAGTTTACAGTTTTGCTATCAGTGAGAACTGCTTCATCGCAAACGCTCCCCATATTTATGGCTGACAGAGGGGTCTGAGAGCCACCATCTTACTGTATCCTAGCAACAGCCTGTGTGGTAGGAGGAGTGGGCGGATCACCCCTTGGGGCAGATGGCGAGGGACGTGTCCTGCAGGCGATGCCTGAGCCAGGTGGGGACAGGAGGGTGGTAGCAGGAGTCTCCAGCCTCTTGTTGGCACAGTGTTCTGGAAGCACCGGCCTGGCCACACCACTTCGGCTGCATCTCCTGCCCAAAGGAGCAGAGCCCAGCGATACAGACCGTGTATGCTCCTGTTCCCACTGCCCTCCTCCCGGCCCGGGGGAAGGTCTGTCTCCCTAAGCACTGTAAGAAGCAACTTCTCCCAGTCAGCACCATCCACCAGGCTCCTGTGGGATGTAAAAGTGCTAGAAAGTACTATCTACGTGTGATGGTCCCGTCACCTCAGTCGTCTTGTCCTCTCTCTGCATATAGCTCATTCGCCCCGATAAGTTCGGTGACCGGTGGAGCGCTTCAGTCCTCTAGTGCTTAGGGGGGGACCTGTCACGTATCAGCCTAGGTGCCAGGGATACCAAGGCACACAGGACACAACATCCCGAGGAACAGCTTGCGGGATTGGCCTACTGGCAGAGCTCAGGTTGGGAATCACAGCAATAAACAGAAACCCCGGATAGACATCTCCCCAGATTTGGGTCCCTGAGCTGCCGGGCTCATGGGCCGCGAGCTCAGGATGCTGGGGTGGGTCGCTGGGCAGGACTTACCTCCGCTCCCCTTTTCAGGCATCATCATCATGATGACGCTGTGTGACCAGGTGGATATTTATGAGTTCCTCCCATCCAAGCGCAAGACTGACGTGTGTTACTACTACCAGAAGTTCTTTGACAGCGCCTGCACGATGGGCGCCTACCACCCCCTACTCTTTGAGAAGAATCTGGTGAAACACCTCAACCAGGGCACAGACGAGGACATTTACCTGCTTGGGAAAGCTACGCTGCCTGGCTTCCGGAGAATTCGCTGCTGAGCGTGGGCTTCCTGGTCAGGTCCCCTCACCCTTCTCCACCGAGCGTGGGCAGATGACATTCCTGAACAATCACAGCCTGCACCGCGGGCCTTCTGTCAGCAAGAGCCTCGGGCTGCAGGAGTCCCAAGAGCAAGCATCCAGGTCCAGCCTGCCCCGTAGCTGCAGAGGTGTGTGTGTGACCCCCAAAGCCTCCTGCCACACACATGTGCACACACACCTAGCATTCTTTCCACACACAGGCAAATACGGGATCCACCTTTCTCCCCAGGGCTGCCAAAGCTGGGCTGTTTTCCCCAAGGGAGTGGCATTATTCTCACAAACCAGCACTCTCTGTTGCTTGAAATCTGCTCCTAGATACTGATTTCGTGTTTTAAAGAAATTCTCCTAAATGATGATTTGCCCTAAATGATGATAAGGTGGCTCTGGGGACCAGTAGGTAGTAGGGAGCGTAGGACACATCCTCGATTCCTCTAGAACAAAGCTGCTGCCAAGCTCCATGCCCTCGGGAGAGGTGGCATTCCTGTCGCTCTAGCTGGTTTGGCGGGTCCTTAACCTGGGTGCTTGTGGGCAAAGGGTCTTGCCGAACGCACATCCTCTCCACAGGGCGATGAGAGGCACAGAAGGGCACAGGCTCCATCCTCCAGCTGCTTGCAAGCTCGGGAGGGGCCGCACACTTGCTCTGTCTGCCGGTCGGAGAGGGCTTCTCTGAGCTGGGCTGTGGAGGAGATTTTAGAGGAAGAGGAGAAACAGGCCAAGCAGACGCTTGACTCATTTGAGTTGCGTTTTCCTTTCTGCCTTTATTGCCTACATTTATTCTCTAAGGTCTGCCTGAACTTAGGGGCTCAGATGATTTTTTGAGGAACCCCCCCCCAACCCGTCTGAGGCAGGGAGTGCAGCCCCCTGGCAGACACCAGGCAAGCCAGATGCCAAAAACCTGATTTGTCCATGCTCAGCCTGGCCTGACCCTACCCTGCAGTGGGATTTGCACACCGCGCCCACTGCTTCCTTAACGCCCACCCCGCCCCACCCCTGACTGCAATCTTGTTTTCCCCTTTAAAGCAGTGGGTTTTTTTTTTTCTCTCTCGCTCAAATTATTTTTCAACATTTTCTGCTTTACAACAGTATCCTGATCTGATGATTTCTTTGACCTTCCCGGGCCTTTTGCGGGACGTCTCTCAGGGAGTGGGGATGTGGTTCCCTAGCATTTAAAGTTGCTCTCGGAAGTCAGAACCTTAGAGATCATAACCGATTCTCACAAGGTTTATCAGACAGCCATGCCCTCTGGCCCTCCAGCAACGGTGCAGCGTCAGAGTCTCCAGACAGAGGCCCTCGCACCCTGGTCTGCCAACAGGCTTCCTGGGTAGTTGTGCTACCCCATTCCCTGGTGGAGAAGCATACTGGGCTAGGCCAGCCCTGCTGTGTGGAGAAGGCAGAGCGCTCGCTCAGGGTCACAAAGTAATGCTGTAGAGCCAGGGTTCCTAGACCTGGGCGTTTGGACTCCTGGCCTCATGTGCTCAAGGGCCCCTCAAGCTTGAGCTCTAGATCTCTGGGAGCTGGAGCTGGCTCACTTGCTGCCAAACCCTTGGTTGATAGAAGAGTAGAAGGACCCCAGAGGAAGAAGCCCCGGGTTTTCAAATTGATGCTCCCCCTGCCCCGTTTACCAGCCATACCACCATTGGTGAATTCTCTCTGAGACTCTGTTTCCACGTCTTTAAAATGGGGGGGTGATGAGCCTACCTCACAGGGCTGTTCTAAGGGTTACATGAAACACCTATCCTGGTTCTGTCCTAGGAGGTTCCCCGCGCATGGTGGCTTCCTCCCTCCCTCCCTTCCTTCCTTTTCTAAGGACCTGCTGTGTGCTCACACCTGGGCAAGACCTTACTTTGAGGGAGGCCGGAGAGGGGTCCTATCATCAGGGAATTAACTCTCCTATTGGGACACCTGCCTGGAATGCCCAGAAAACCATCCGAGGCAGTGGAACGTGCAGAGGGTGTCCCCCCCCCCGCACCCCCCCCCCCCCCGCCTCCTTCTCCTCCTCCCCCTCCTCTTCCTCCCTGCTTGCAGTTCTGACCTCTCTGCTTGGGGATAGGCAGCGCACTTGGGCCGCTTCTTGCTGTGTGGGGAGTCTTTCCCCTCTCCGGGCCCCCCGGGCCCGGGCCCATAAAACATTGCTTTATGTTCTGATTTGACGTGCTTGCTGCAATCTCTGAATCACAAACAGTGAGAGGCAGGTGGCATTCCATCAGCAGGAGGTAGGTGTTGGTGTGGACAATGAGACTACACTGGGTAGATGCTAGCTTTAATTGTTATTATTCATCTAAGGGATCAAATTAATTTAATTCTGTGTTGTCTATGGAAACTAGTAAACTGCAGATAAGATAGGGGTATTATTGTTGGTCTGGTGAGATGTTTAATGTTTGCGACAGATAATTTAGAAATGGTGACTGCACGCTGCATTTGGAAAGTCCCCGTCTTGAGGGGGTCGCGTCTTCGTCAGTAGCCATCGCTCCATCCTATATCATGAGGTCCCCTGGCTCTTCAGTCGCAGAAACTGTTCACGTTGGTCTGGAGACCTCGATCTCAGAAGTGTCTGCACCGTGCCTGATCCGATCATGAATTATCCAAAGATGATGTAAAATTTTAAAATAAACGTGTTTTTCAAAAAGTTTATCCCTCTCTCCTTACTCGCTAAGGGAACGAACTGCTGGGGGTCAACTTTTATCTCCAAGGAGGACACAGCTGGAGTCCTGGAGCCCTGAATCCTTTCCCACTAGCTCCTCTCCACTCCCCCGGGAAGAAGGATGCTCACCTACGTAGCAAACAGCATCTTTGAGATATTGACCGATTGTTGTTGTTGTTGTTGTTGTTTTCCTTTTGCTCTTGCTTGGGTTCACGTGACTAAGTTGTTTGTCCAGCACCTCAGGGAAAGGATGCTGTAGGACAAGGAAGCAGGATGGAAGGAAGGTCTTTACCTTGATTTCCAAAATCCTAAAACCCTTAAGGGACTGAGGTCCCAAGAGGATAGCCAAAATGTTTGGACAAAAAATCTCAGAAGCAGGAATAAGGAGAGAGGAGAATTCCTTTTCTCTGTGAACTGTGCCCCTCCCGTTAGGGATCGGATATGTCCCCCCTTAACCACACGACACTATACTGTAGTCTATTAAGGGTGCAGCAGCACTGTGTCTGCAAAAACTATTTGATCAAAAAATATTTTATTGTGGGACACCTGGGTGGCTCAGTCAGTTGAGCGTATCACTTTGGCTCAGCTCATGATCTCTAGGTTCCTGAGTTCGAGCCCCATATTAGGCTCCCTGCTGTCAGCGCAGAGCCCCCACTGGACCCTCTGTCTCCCTTCCTCTGCCACCGCCCCCCCCCCCACCACCGTTTGCACTCTCTCAAAAATAAACATTAAAAAAATATATGTTATTGCTAAAAAATGCGAGGCATCCTCTGACCTTTCAGGGAGTCCTAAGTGGAGGTGTTGCTGGCTTCTGCCCGCTCGGGGTGCTGGTGGCTAAAGGCTGGGGTGGCTGTGCCCGTTTCTGAAAATACGACAGCTATGAAGTTTGCCACACCGATTGACTCTTCCTTTCACAGACGATTCCTCTGTAGCATGCGATCCTGTTTGACACCTTTTACCCACAGTAGAACTTCTTTCAAATTTGGGGTCAGTCCTCTCAAACCTTGCCGCTGCTTTATCACCGAAGCGTATGAGGTTGTCAATCCTTTGTTGTCATTTCGACAGGCTTCCCAGCGTCTTCACCAGGAGTAGAGTCCATCTCAAGAAACCACTTTCTTTGCTCGTGCATGAGAAGCAACTCTTCATCCATTCAAGTGTTATCATGAGATTGCAGCAGTTCAAATGTAATAATAGTGAACAAGTTTGAAATACTGCGAGAATTGCCAAAATGTGACACAGAAACAGGAAGTGAGCAAATGCTGTTGGAAAAATAGCACCGACAGACTTGCTTGACGCAGGGTTGCCACAGACCTTCAAAAAAAAAAAATTGTTTTTTAATGCAGTGTCCACGCAGTGCAGTAAAGCAAAGTACAACAAAACAAGCGATGCCCGTATGTACTTCGGACCCCAGCACCCAATGCCTTCGTGTTGTACGTTCCCTGGAACTCCGATGTAATGCCCTATCAACAAAGATTGGGTTTCTGTCTGGATCCCAGTAGAAAGGGAGCTCAAAATAGAAGTGACAGTCAGTTTGAGAACGGAGATTTGTGCTTGCCGCATTTTACAGTGGCCCTCATTCTCTGTAAGGTCCTCTTAGCTGGTGAGCTGGGAGGGCGGGGACCCGCTATCTGGGCCTGGAAGGGACCTTCTGCAATACCTCAGGCTGCCTCTCCCACCCCCCACACCTATTCCTAGCTCCCAGGCCTCCTGTGTGGCCTTGGTTTCCTCTTCTCTTGTGACCCTCGGGGCAGCCTTCCTGGCTGTGATGTGATGTGACAGGGAGTGCACTAATGCTCCAGGGTCACTTTCCACTTTTTCAACCCATAAAATTCATCCCTGTGAGCTGGGATCATGGCATCAGCTGCAAGAGAGAGGAAAAGACCTTCCTGGCGCCTACAAAATCCCACCACCTCATGCATTTATGCCACCATCCAGTCCCTCCTCAGGATTGACTAGGAAACAAGCTGATAATGGGAAGAGGAATTCTGTTCAGCCCAGTGAGTCCCCAGGAAACACCTACTGTGAGTGGCACTGGGAGACAGCCTGTGAGTGGCACAGGTCACAGCGCCTGTCCTCCAAGAATTTGGGGCCTGGGAGAATGGGCCGGCCCCGCCTGTGAGCAGTGTCATTGTCACCTGAGAGACGAGTGGTGCCATTTCCTGGAGAACTAAACCTAGGTAGTACACTTAGGTTGTTCGGCACGCATTTGTAACGGCATAGAAGGAAAACACCATGCAAATGCCAAAATGGGGAAGTAGGATCATACAAGGAAAAGTACAATAATGAAGTTATAGAAAATAAGATTGATTTTGACAGGAATTGGGGTAGTCTTTATCTCTAAAAAAATGTTAAAGTTTATTTATTTTGAGAGAGGTGGGGGGATGGACAGAGAGAGAGAGAGAGAGAGAGAGAGAATCCCAAACAGGCTCCGTGCTATCAGCACAGAACCTGATGCAAGGCTTGAACTCACGAACTGTGAGATCATGACCCAAGCCAAAACCAAGAGTTGGACGTTTAGCCAGCTAAGCCACCCAGGCATCCCGGATTTAGGTAGTCTTAATGGGTGACAGTCTTAAGGGATGGACAAGATTCTCTTTTTACTTTAAATGCTTTTTCTGAGTATAAAAGTAGTACAGGGGTGCCTGGGTGGCTTAGTCAGTTAAGTGTCTGAATCTTGATTTTGGCTCAGGTCATGATCTCAGGGTTCATGGGATGGAGCGCCTCGTCGGGCTCTGCACTGACAGTGCAGAGCCTGCTTGTGATTCTCTCTCTCCTCTCTACCCCTCCCCTTCTTGTGTGTGTTCTCTTTCTCTCTCAAAAATAAATAAATAAACATTAAAAAAAATAAAAGTACAGGGGCACCTGGGTGGCTCAGTCAGTTAAGCGTCTGACTTCGGCCCAGGTCATGATCTCGTGGTTCGTGGGTTTGAGCCCCGCATCGGGCTCTGTGCTGACAGTTCAGAGTCTGGAGCCTGCTTTGGATTCTGTGTCTCCCTCTCTCTGTGCCCCTCCCCGCTCATACTCTGTATCTCTCTCTCTCTCTCTCAAAAATAAATAATAAAGATTAAAAAAATAAAAAATAAATAAATAAAAGTACATATTCGCTGTCAAAAGCACAAAACCATAAAGGGAAAAAGTCATCTGCATTCTTTCATCCAAAGATAATCCCTGCTAGTAGTTCCCAGTTGTGTTTTAAAATACTATATATGTACACACATACAAAATACCACACACACACACACACACACCCACTTTTTTTTAATTTAAAAAGACATCATAAAAGTGTCTCCAAATCAGTAAGGATCTCTTTGTAATTATGCCTTGTAATGGTTGCATGATTTGCTATTATAAAAATGTGTTATAATTTATACAATTTTCTTTAGAATTGGACATGTAGTTTCTTTGCACTTGTTCCCCGCTCCCCGAATACCTGCACATATAAGCATATGTCATCATCTCTGACTGCATTTGGAGGTGGCAGGTGGGTAGGATAGGTAGTCTTTTCCTCTCAGGAATTGTGGCTGGAAGAATCTTAGAGGAAAGTGCTGGAATAGTCTTAGAAAATCAGAAAAGGGAACAAACCAAAGGAAGCACTCTAAGATTGCTAGAAACTTTGTGACATTTTCTGGTTTATTATTTTGTTATTCCTTTTTGTGGTCTCCATAGAAATTAGTGAAAGCCTGGAAACGGAAGAGTGCCTATTAGTTACACTAGTTTACCTAACAAATGGCCAGCTGCTCAAACCACAGTAAACGTATTCACACAGTGTCTGTGAGTCAGTTGGGGAGTAGGTTAGCTAGGTGCTTCTGGCTTGGGATCTCTCACAGATTGTGGTTAAGATGGCAGCTGGGGCCGCAGCCATCTGAGGGCTTCACTGGGAGCTGGTTGGTCTCCTCCCAAGACGGTTCTCTTACATGGCTCTGAGGTCCGGGGTGGTGCCACTGGCTGGGCTCTGTGGTCAGAGGGAGCCACTAGCTGGGCTCTGCAATCACTTCTGGTTGGGTAAGGTCTCAGGCCGTGTTCCCCGGCGGGCTGGTGTCACTGGACTCTGTGATTGGGCAGGGCTATAGGCTGGACTCCACAATCTCTCCTGGTTGGTTGCCATATCAGGCTGTGCTCTCAGACGGTTCCGCTGGCCTTACTCTGTGTTCGGGAAGACTCTGGAGAGGGCCTCAGGTTGTGCTTTGTGATCAGTCAGGGCTGTAGGCTGATTTTTGTGCTCTGGCAGGCTGCTGGCTGTGCTCCACTGGTACTGTGAAGGGATGAAATATGGCTGGTGGGGAGCAAGAAGGATTTGAAAGCTTTGAGTGTATTTTGCATGTGGTAGGGTTAAGGTCAGTAAGGCAGACTGTAGTAGCCAGGCTTCAAAATGACCCCCAATGACCCTCACTTCCTGGTATTCATGTCCTTAGGTAAGGACATTCCTTCCCCCACTGAATAGTGCCAATCTGTGTTACCAATAGGATACTGAGGAAATGACAGTGTATTGCCTCTGGGGTTAGGGCACAAAGACATTGCAGCTTCCACCTTGCTCTCATTTGGATCACTTGCTCTAGGTGAAGCCAACCACCAAATCATGAGGACACCCCGGCAGTCCTGTGGAAAAGTCCTGAGAACTGAGGCTTCTTGTCAACAGCCAACAGAAACTTGCCAGCGGTGTAGAAGCAAGGTTTCTGGCCAGGTTCTGTGGTCGGAAGAGGCCTCCAGCTGTATTCTGCAGTTGGGTGGAGGTAGAGGCTGTTCTGCGGTCAGGCAGAGCTCCTGTCTGGGTTCCTTCATCAGGTTGGGCTGCAGGCTATGCTCTGCGACTGAGTCCAGTCACCCTCTGGGCTTCCTGCCTGCGCCAGGCCACAGGTTGCGCTCAGCAGTCAGGCAGGGCCACAGGCTGGGGTCTTCTGCTGGGCGTGGTTATAGGCTGGGCTCCACGGTTTGGCAGGACCACAAGCTGAGCTCTGAGCCTGATTAGGGTCACTGTTCAGGCTCCCTGGTTATGCAGAGTCAGAAGCTATGCTTAACCGTTGGACAGGGTGGCTGGCTCGGCTCCCGGCCCAATCAGGGTTGAAGGATGAGCTCCACAGTTGCCCTAGTTTGTTGGCAAGGCTTCCTGGACAGGTGGGACTGGAGCCTGTGCTCAGCAGATGGGTGGGGCTGCACATTTGTTTCCCTGCCCCAGCAGAGCAGAACAGGCTCCCCAGTCTACATGGCCCCTTGACTGGGACTCAAATTGGGCAGAAGTGCCAACGGACAGGGCCACCAGCTCAGTTCTGCAGATAGATGGGCAGAGCCACCGGCTGGAATCTCTGTTTGAGTGCTGCTGCATGCAGAAATGAGATCCACCAAGATCTGAGCACTGGTTGTGGTAGGCTCTGTCCCCTTCTTCAGCCCAGCAGATTCCCCCAGTGATCCCCTTGAAGTGAAACCCAAATGCCCCTCCTCCCCCCCACCCAGGAAGCATCCCACAGTGCTGGGGGAGCTGGATGTCCACCTTGGGCTCTCTTTTCCCACTGGAGAAACCAGAGTCTCAGGGGCACCCACTCTGTAGCACTAAGTGGGGGAAAGGGCAATGCATTTACAATGAAGGCTAAGGCTCTTCTTGTGGTCCTTTTTGGTCTTTGTGGCCCCAGGGAGTGCTTCAGCCTCCCCTCTCGGTTGTGGGATTTTCACAATAGTGTTTTGTCTACAGATAGTTGCTAGTTCGTCTTCCTGTGAGGGGAGCTGAAGTAAGGAATGACCTGTGCCCCCATTTTGATGACATCACCCCATGTATCTTTTCAAGTATTTACCAGATATTTGTGTATCTTTTTGGAGAAATACCTATTCAGATCTTTTGCTCATTTAAAAAAAAATGGGTTAATTTGTTTTTTAATTTTTTTAGAGTTTTTCAACGTTTATTTATTTATTTTGAGAAAGAGAGAGAGCACATGTGCCCACACAAGTGAGCAGGGGAGAGGCAGAGAGAGGGAGAGAGAGAGAGAGAGAGAGAGAGAGAATCCCAAGCAGGCTCCGAGCTGGCAGCACAGAGCCCAGTGCAGGGCTCCATCTCATGAACCATGAGATTATGACCTGAACTGAAATCCAGGATCAGACTCCTAACTCTTAACCTGGGTGACTGGACCACCCAGGCACCCCATAATTCGTCTTTTTATATTTGAATTTTTTTAGAATTCTTTATAAGTCAGTTGTCAGATATATGATTTGCCAGTATTTCTCCCATTCTGTGGGCTACCTTTCACTTTCTTAATGGTATCATTTAAAGCATTTAAAGCATTAAAGCATGTTTCTATGAAGTTTATTTTTCTTTTGTTGCTTGTGTTTTTGGCATTGTATCTAATAAAACTTTGCCTAACCCAAGGTCATTAAGATTTATTTCTGTTTTCTTCTAAGAGTTTTATGCCTTTAGCTCTCATATTTAGGTCTATGATCTATTTTGAATTAGTTTTGGGCTAGGTATAAGGCAAGAAGTCCAACTTCATCTTTTTTTTTTTTTTTTGGTATGTAGATATTCAGTTACCCCAATGCTGTTTGTTAAAAAGATCTGACATACTCACGACCATCCTTTTGCTTATAAGCTTTTTTGGGGTCTCATTTGGTTTTAGGTGTGTTTCTTAAAAACAACATATTACTAGATTTTGTTTTCCAACTCAGAATGTTAGCCTTTTAACAGGAATATTTTAACTTAATTTAAATTCATCTTAATGAACCATCATAATTGTTATCTTTTTATTTTTATTTTTTTTTATTTTTATTGAGAGAGAGTGTAAGCAGGGGAGAGGGGTAGGGGGAGAAAGACAGAGAGTCTTTGGAGCTCAATCCCACGACCCTGGGATCATGACCTGAGCCAAAACCAAGAGTCGACTGAGCCACCCAGGCACTCCCATAATTGTTATCTTTAACTGTCACGTTCTTTCATTCTGGTTTTATACTTCCTTACTTACTGTTTCTTTAATTTTCTCCTTTTATTATATGGGCTTCTCATTTTGTCATTTTCAGAGCTTTGTATAATATACACTCTATATAGTGTACTATATATCTTATATTTCATTCTAACTTAAAGTTCTACCAAAGCAGTTTAATTCATATTTCACTCCTTGTCAGAGTCAGAAATGAAATGATATCTTATATTTCTGTATGGACAAGATAAGATTATTCTCTATTCCTTATCCTTAATCTTTGTTAATATTAAGATTTTAGATTCAGAATATGACTGTGGTTTGGAGAATTATTTTTGATGATATCATTCAGTTTTATAACCAGAGTTACAGTGTATTTCAAGGAAGATTTCTATTTTAAATTGCTTACTCAGCAACAATCATTTTATATGCTGTAACATCCCCAATTTTTTTTTTAATGTTTATTTTTGAGACAGAGAGAGACAGAGCATGAGCAGGGGAGGGGCAGAGAGAGAGGGACACACAGAGCAGTCTCCAGGCTCCAAGCTGTCAGCACACAGCCTGACGCGGGGCTCAAACTCACAAGCCGTGAGATCATGACCTGAGCTGAAGTCGGACGCTCAACTGACTGAGCCACCCAGGCTCCCCTGTAACATCCCCAATCTTAATGCTCTTAATTTGTTCCATTTATCATTCTGGTGTACATCTTCAAAAAATTATTTCAAGGATACACAGGTACTTACATATCTGAAAGTTTCTTTCTGTTTTCATGAGAAACAATTTGCCTGGGTATAAAATCCTAGGAATAAAAATGTTTTCTTTCAACAACTGCACAATTGAATCGTATTCCTATCTGGTTGTAAGGTTCAAAAGTTAGTATAGAAGGCAAAAAGCACACATAGTCAAAATTTCTCCCAAAAAATTCCTTAAAGTGCCCTAACCCCAGATCTGGACCCTCGAAAACTCAAAAGCCCAAGATGATCTTCTAGATGTTTTTCCTCTCTCTAAAGCAGTGAAAGCCCAACATCTGCTAGCCCAACATAATTTTGAAAGTGGACTCTTGCTAGGCAAATCATGAATTATTTTATATAGTTAAACAGATTGCTCCCAAAAGCCTAGTCCTGGGGCGGGGGGTGGGGGGGGGGGGCTGGGGGGGAGGAGTCTCTCTTTCTAGGCTCATCAAGCTTGGCTCAGGTTCAAGGGGTCACAACAGGAGGGGAAGGGGACGCTGATTGTCCCATAGCTCTGTTGTGGAATTAGGAAGAGAGGACTGTGGTGAAAGCAGGCAAAAACTCTAGAAGTTCAGATTCCCTGAAATATCCGGGAAATTGAAAACTCAGTGTGGTGCGAGCAGTCTGTAGCTCCAACAACACGGAATATAGTAGTGAGGAGAGGTGGCAAGAATGGTGGGTGCCTGGCGCTGGTGTTCATAGAAGAAAAAAGAAGGGAGGAAAGTGATGGCTGTCGTGAAGACAGGTCCACTGTTTGGGTTGAGATTTGAAGGGGCTGGAGCTTCAATGAAAGGGCCAAGGTCAAAGCATGAAGCAAGATTTGGGGAAGCAAGAATGACCTCTGACAGAGAAGTCCCTTATGGAGGGGGTGCATGTACGCACCTCGGTCAGCCAGGAAGTGGGGGCAGGGGCAGCGAGAGAGTGGAAGCTACAGACTAGTGTGGTTGCTTTGAGCAACTGAATTTTTTGCCTTTAGCTATGAAAGTGACCCACTCTTCCCAGTGGGAAGACCAGTGAGATCTGGTCTGTCCTTCTGTGGTAATGAGGTCTGTGTTTGTCTCTAATGACATCTCTGCTCTGGGGCAACCTACAGGTGGGCCTGTCTAGCTGGGCCAGCCCAGCCAGGACTGCCGCCTCAGATCCTGGCATCACCCAGAGCTCTCCCTGTGCTTCCTCAGATATTTATTTTTACCTCTTTCCAAAGAAAGATTGAGCAGGACACTCTGAAACCCACCTGCCAAAAGTCTATTGGAGGCGTGATTAGATGAAGGGAAAGAACCAGTCTTAGGCCCAGACGTGAAAATGGCTGAAAGTCTTAAACTCTGCAGCTCAGGTTGAGACAAAGGCTGTGAGCCTTTGTGAGTCTCTATGGAAAGACATCAAAAGAGAAATATCTGATAGGTCTTTACACGAATACCTCTTTTCCAAACAGCAAACCACCCGTTCTCGGAACATATTGCACAGGGGAAGTGTGTGGCCCTGGGTACTGAGTAATAAAGTAGTATTCAACGGAGAGTTCTAGATGAAAGTGAAAACACAGAGAAACCCTGAGTAGCCACTTTTATAATAAAATAATGCAACCGCAGTTGATTCTAATGCTCCAGGCCGTGCTTACTTACCAAAAGAAGGGAGTTAGTGGTTTGGCCGGTGGGGACCATGCTGATCTCACTGTCTGCTATATACTTGGCCAGCAGTTAGTAATCTCAGCTTTTTCCCCTTCATTTTCACTCATGGGAGTTATTTCCTATCAGGCCCTGGTAAATTCCATCAGAAGCCACGTCACAGTATTCCCCGTTTACCAGCTGAGAGGACCCTAACACTCCCAGCCCACTACTCAAGCGTGGGAACACTTTCTAAGTTTAATTTTACACCGGAGTTTCTACTGTTGCCCAACTCAGCAATCTTCACTTAGGACAGACTCTCTAGTTCAGACCCAAAGTTCACTTAAAACTCTTTGAGTCTAGTGCCCACTAATCCTGCCGGCTATCTCTTTGCACCCTCTTATTTTAGAACTTTTAAAACCTATAAAATTTGTTTGTCCATCCACCCACCCATCCACCTGTTTATCCAACTGATCAATGCCGATGTATATAAATTATGCCCCGCAATGGTGCCACGAGATGAAGTTACAAAGACTGTAATGACAATGATAATGACCACCAAAACGGTGGCGTAGAAGACCCCAGCTCCCGTCCCCACATACAGATCAATCATTAGACAGCTAGCTGTGAACAAAAACCGCTCTGGGATCCACCTAAGAAGTTTTAGCAACACAGTGGAACAACAGAACCCGAGCGTAACCACACGAGAAGAAGGGCGGCTGCATTTTGCCTGAATCACCCCACCTCGCAAACTGGTGTTGCCCAGTGTCAAGCAGGGATTTCCCAGCTAGAAAGAGCTCCCCTTGTCAGGAAAGGAGAAACAGGCTGAGCAACCAGCTTCTCCAGCTTTTCATGGCATCACAGAAAAGGCCTGCTTCAGTCTCACCCAACCCAGACAGGCAAACCCGAGATGTAATACAGATGGCGAGGAACGAAAAGGAAAACAGGGCCTACCAATAGCAGCCATGCAGCAGGAACAGTTGTGGTTCAGTGGGCCTGCTTCACAGATAAACCAGGCAGCTTTCACTCCTGAAGAAAGAACCAGTGGCCAGCACAGCTCCCAGATCCCTGCATATTTTACCAGCTTTCACCCTACAGGTATTTGTGTTCACTGATGCCAGCCACTTGAGTCCCTCCTGCTCCATCACCACCCCCTCCTTATCCCCGCCAGAGCCTGGGAATCACACTGGCAGCCAACTCAGGCCTCTGTGGCTGCATCAGAGCAAACCACCGGCCTAGATCTTCACGGCTGACCCCGCTGCCATGTGTGCACTCAGGGCGAGACCTGCCAGCTGCTCCCTTGCATGCTGTTGACCTGACGTCCATCACCAGCCTTTACTGCAGTGCACGCACCCAGCGATACTACCGTGCAGCTGTGGGAAGGCATGATGCCAGCCAGGGTGCCCCACAGCTGCTTGTGGGCCCAGATCAGGCCCTGTCTTCTGTCACTGGCCTGCACCACTGTACTAACCTATAGCCAGCCCCTCCATCTGTGTAGTCACACCCCCTGGCCCCACCCCTGTCACCAGCCTCCAATGAAGTATACACATGTAGTGGGAGATCGTACAACAAGGGGAGATCATGCTGATATCCAGGGCATTCATAGCTGCCATGGAGTCTGTAGTTGTCCCTGGCCCTTTCTGTCTGTCCTGGATGTGTGTGTCTGCAACTGGCTCCTGCCACCACATAGGCACTTGCAGCTGGCTCCCACTGCTGAGTGGCATACCACCAGCTCTGGCCACTACCACTGCCTGTACCCTGGCCATGGAGGTGCCACTGAAGATCACAATAGTTCTTGCAGCTATTACTCATTTCCCCATCCAACAAGTCCTCCCCAAGGACACATAGTTGTTGATACTGGGGACTCTGGTGGCTTGAGATGAAGAAATATGCCTCCCCCTGGACCTGGTATTGCCACATGCTCACACATGGAGCCCTGCACCACTAGACCTGGGATCACAGCACACTCCAGCATGCCCCCACCTGCAAGTGAAAGTCTTCCCTTACCAAAGTCAACCCCTAAAACTAGAAGAAGTGACTGCTTCTTCCAATGCATAGCCACCTACACAGGGCTACAGGAATCATTGAGAATAAGGTGCCTGGGTGGCTCAGTTGGTTAAGTGTCCAACTCTTGACCTTGGCTTAGGTCATGATCTTGCAATTCATGGGTTTGAGCCCCGTATCGGGCTCTGTGCCGATGGTGTGGAGCCTTCTTGGGATCTTTCTCTCCTTCTCTCTGCCCTTTACCTGTTTGTGCTGTATCTCTCTATCTCAAAATAAATAAGTAAACTTTTAAAAGATTAAGGGAAACATGACTCCACTAAAGGAATACAGTAAGCCAACTAGTAATTGGCCCCAAAGAATGGAGATCTAAGAATTGTCTGACAAAGAATTCAAAATAATTGCTCTAAAAACACTCAGAGAGAAGCTGAAAGAGAACAGAGATAAACAAATTAATGATATCAGGAAAATAGTACAAAAACAAAATAAGTTTAACAAAGAGAAAACATGAAAAAGAACCAAACATGGATTTGAAGAATACAATAACTAAAGAATTCTATTGAAGACTTCAATAGAGAGCTTCAACAACAAACTTGACCAAGCAGAAGAAAGAATCAGTGTGCTAGAAGACAGACCAATTAAAAGTATCAATCAGAGGAGCAAAAGGAAAACAGAATGAAAAGAGCCCACAGGACTTATGGGACACCAAGAGAAATAAGGTACATATCATTGGAGTCCCAGAAGAGAGGGAAAAGGGATAAAAAGCTTATTTAAAGAAGTAATGAAGGGGTGTCTGGGTGGCTCAGTCAGTGAAGTGTCTGACTTCAGCTCAGGTCATGATCTCACAGTCCGTGAGTTGGAACCCCACGTCGGGTTCTGTGCTGACAGCTCAGAGCCTGGAGCTTGCTTCAGATTCTGTGTCTCCATCTCTCTGACCCTCCCCTGCTCTCTTTCTTCCTCTCTCTGTCAAAAATAAATAAATGTTAAAAAAATTTTTAAAAAGAGGTAATGGCTGAGAATTTCCCAAATCTGAGGAGAGATTTAAATTTAAATATGCAAATTCATGAAGCTAGTAGGTCACCACAAAGTATCAAACCAAGGAGGTCTTATCCAAGACACAGTATAATGAAATAGTCTAAAAGACAAGTAATTTTAAAAGAACTAAGAGAAAAAACATTCTTGCAACAAGGAAACCCCATAACACTATTGGTGGATTTTTCAGTAGAGGTCTTGCAGGCCAGGAGAGAATAAGATGACATATTCAAAGTACTGAAAGAAAGAAACTGCCAACCAAGAATATTCTACCCAGTAGAACTGTCCTTCAGAAATGAAGGTGAAATAAAGACCTTCCCTAAAAAAAAAAAAAAAAAAAAAAAAAAGCTGAAGGAATTCATCACTGTTGAGTCTTCTTTGCAAGAAATGATGAAAGAAGTTTTTCGAACTGAAACAAAAGGATGCTACTTAATAACGTGAAAATATACAACACTGGTAAATATAAACATAGATTCCAAATACTCAAACACTAATGTGGCGCTATTCAACTCGAGCATGAGGGTTAAAAGACAAAAGTATTAAAAATAACTATAGCTATAACAATTTGTTACTGGATACACGATACAAAAAGATGTAAACTATGACATCAAAAACATAAAAGCAGGGAGTAAGTGGGTAGAGTTTTTGTATGCAATTGGAGTTAAACCCTTATCAGCATAAAATAGAGTGTTATTCATATAAAATTTTTTATAAACGCCTCGCAGAAACCACAAAACAATACCTAGAATAGAATCACAAAAGATAAAGAGAAGAAAATCAGAGCATACCACTAAGGAAAATCACTAATTCACAAAGGAAGGCAGCAAGAGATGAGGAAAGGGTCAAAGGAAGTATAAAACAGCCAAAAAAGACTATGATGACATTAGTAAGTCCTTACCTATCAGTAATTACCCTAAAGGTAAATGGATTTAATTCTTCAAAGACATCAAGTGGTGGATGGATAAAAAACAAGAACCAAATACATGCTGCCTAGAAGATATCCAATGGGGAAAGGATGGTCTCTTCAATAAATGGAGCAGGGAAAACTGGATAACCACATGTGGAAGAATGAAATTGGAACCCTACCTTACACCACTCACAAAAATTAACTCAAAAGGGACCACAGATTTAAATTAAACATAAGAACTGAGACCACAAAACTCATAGAAAAAAATCACATGAAAAAACTGTTTTAACATTGGACTTGGCAATGATTTTTAGATAGACACCAAAAACAAAGGTAACAAAAACAAAAATAAACAAGCAGGACTACACTGAACTATAAAGCTTCTGCACAGCAAAGAAACAATCAACAAAATGAAAAGACAACTTACAGAATGGAGAAATCATTTGCAAATCCTGTATCTGATAAAGAGTTAAAAATTCAAAATTTATAGGGGTGGCTGGGTGGCTCAGTTGCTTAGGCGTCCGACTTTGGCTCAGGTCATGATCTCATAGTCTGTGGGTTCGAGCCCCACGTCGGGCTCTGTGCTGTCAGCTCAAAGCCTGGAGCCTGCTTCAGATTCTGTGTTTCCCTTCCTCTCTGCCCCTCCCCTGCTTGTGCTCTGTCTCTCTGTCTCTCTCAAAAGTAAATAAACATTTAAAAATTAAGAAAAATACAAAATTTATAAAGAACTCATACAACTCATACAACAAATTTCAGTAGCAAAAACAATCCAGTCAAAAAATCGTCAGAAAGAAGGAACTAAATAGGCATTTTCCCAAAGAAAACATACAGATGACCCAATGAGTACATAAAGAAGTGCTCAACATCACTAATCATCAGGGGAATGCAAATCAACGTCACAAAAGTTATCACCTCACACTTGTTAGAAAGACTATCATCAAAAAGACAAGAGCTAACAAGTGTTGGCAAGGATGTGGAGAAAAAGGAACCCTTGGTCAAAGTTTCTGGGGAAAAGCTTACAAGAGGTATGTCAATGGGATAAGCCACGTCCCTTACTGCTGCACTTAGTCCTGAGACTGTAAGTATTATTTGTCATTTTTCTTTGCTACTACCTATTCTAGGTCCCCCACCTTACCCTTGGCTACCATTTCTGGTAGTCTAGGTGGCTAGCCTGGTGAGATGACCCAGACCTTCAGCCTCAGGGTTCTGACCTCCTGGTTACCATGCCTTTATTAGGCCATGGCTCTGTAACTACCTGAGCACCAAATGTATTCCTTCCACCTGCATCATAAAGCATAGTTCTGTCTCCCCAGAGACAATTCCCCCAATGGTCTGGCGATTCATTTCTGTATCTTTTGGTCTCCTGGCAGGAACCAGTTGGGAGCCATTGCTTTAAATTTAATGGGATTATTTTTTTAAAAATATTTTTTCATGTTTATTTATTTTGAGAGAGAGAGGCAGAGCACAAACAAGGGAGGGGCAGACAGAGTGGGAGAGAGAGAATCCCAAGCGGGCTCCATGGGGCTCGAACACATGAACCATGAGATCATGACCTGAGCCAAAATCAAGAGTCAGACACTTCACTGACTGAGCCACCCAGGCACCCCTTTAATGGGATTCTTAATATATCCTTTGGTGGAAGCATACCTCCCCAGGAAACCAGGACTTTTAGACCCACAGGGCCTAAGTTTGCAGGAACAAGAAGTAGAAATTCTTCAAGTGGGAGTGATGGTAATTGAGGTCATTTCCTGATTCTACCAGCTGATTGCCAGAGTCCTATGTTCTACCTAATTTGATTACACAAGAACCCAACCCTCACAGGGTATCCCCTCCAAGCTGGCATTTCAGCTGTGCCTTTAAGAGGCTGATTCAACACTCTACTAGGCCAGCAGCCTCTGGATGATGCAGTATGTGGTAGGACTAGTGGCTCCTACAGTTTTGTGCCCTTGGACACACATCCAAAGCATCATTATGCAGTATTTCATGCTGTTAAATCAGATACTCTGGGGGCCCTTGGTTAGTGAGCTGAGGCCTGTGAGCAAGAAAGGGAAACCCATTCCTGGAATATACATCAAACCCAATCAGGAAAAATGCTTCCCTTTTCAGAGTGGACAGGATCCAATGTAATCAACTTTTCACTGAGTGACTCGTTCTTGAGGGCTAACACTGTATTTGGATTCAGTGTGGGTTTCTGTTTCTGATAGGTCAGACATTCAGCAAGGCCAGCAGTGAGGTCCACCTGGCCAAAACGGAGCCATCCATGGGCCCATAAACAGTGTGTCTTCATCTCTGCCTTCATGGCTGCTCTGTTCATGGGCCTATTATACAAACATTGATATGGCCAGGAACACAGGCGGACTGACATCCATTGGAAGAATCACTCTGTCCAGCTTGTGGTATGCCTCTTCTGCAGGGATAGATTCTCCTTGGTGGGCGTGAGACATGTGGTACATAGATGCTCGCCTTTTGAGCCCACACTCATAGGTTTGCCTGTAGACTGCTTTAGTCCTGATTTTCCCATCTTTCTCCCTCTAGGCCCCTAACCAATCAGCCAAGCCATTCACGACTGTCCCTGAAGGTAGTCATGGACTACCTCTCTGTCCATACAAGGTGGATGACCAGATGCAATGTCCAAACTCTGCCCACTTGGGGAATTTCTTCTCACCACTGTCTTTCAGGGCCCCCCCTGAGTGTAGGTATATATAATTCATGGTTGATTTCTGGCTTATACCAACATACTCCACCCATGAATCAGACCTAGTTATTTTCCCCCTTCCTCAGGTGATCGAAGGAACTCCCCCATGAGACCACGATTGTTAGCGGAGAAGTTACTGGTGCATTGGTGGTGAGTAATGAGTGAAAACTGAGCTGTCTGTGCACGTACCGGCTCCAGCCACATCCAGAATATACCACTTCTTTTCACAGAATGGCTTGTTGCTGGGCCTGCCCAACATTATGACTTGGTAATTCTGACAGCTCTCGGCTCAAGGTGGGCAGCCCTGCTCCCAGAGTTCCTTGATTTCCTAAGATCGGATGGTTTGTCTCTATCAGGGCTCGGTACCATGCTACTTTTTGTTTTGTCTTTGTTTCAAAGGTCTATAATTCCATGCTGCAGATGGCAGGCCTTCCTCTCTTTGATATGTCAAGGACATCCAGTGGTACTACCAAGTTCTATGGTAGTCATAATTTTGATTTCCCTTGTATTTCCCAAATGCCGAAGATACTGAATAAGTGAATGCATTGCCTTCTACCTGGGTAGTGCCCCAGTTAACCACAGGTGAGAGTTTTAGTAGTTGCAATGCTACAGAATGTCAGGGCCTATCAACACTAGCATGGAGTCATTTCCATCTGGCCAGTGTGTGATCCAGCTCCAGAATCTCACCCTTAGAGTGCGCTTCCTGGGACTGATTCTGGTACTAACGGTCTTAAACTGGTTTCTCCCAGAATCACAGCCTGAGTCAGGGACTCAGGTGCTAGTGATTTATTAAGAAAGACGCGAGTGAGGAAGCAGCAGAAGCAGGATAGGGGAGGAGACGAGGCTAAGCAAGGCTGCAATTTCTTGGAGTGCAGGTTCAGCCTGAATTGTAGAGACTTCCAGGGAGTAACTGGCTCCTCAAAGTTTGTTTTGCCCATTCTTTTCACAACCGAGGAGCTATGTGTGGGCGTGGGAGGTAGATGTAAAACACCCAGGTACCTCCTGCGCTCGGTGAGAATGCACAGGCCCATTGCCTAGGAGAGAAAGCCCGTGAAGGTCATAGGTGTTGGCCGTTACCTGCAAAGCCTGCAGAAGTGGGGGGGGGGGGGGCGGTGAAGACACACTGTGGTAGAAGGGCTCTGACTGACGGGATCTGGGCAGGGCACCCTCTCCCTACTCCTAAGGGATCCAGAGAGAAATGTTCTGAGTTCAGAAGATCAGGACATCATGAGTGAGATGCAGTGGCTGGAGAAGGCTCCCTGGACAAGGTCGGCCTTCGAGTAGGTTTATGGAGAGGAAGCACACTTGTGACTCCAGTTATTGTGTTCACCAGGGCATCACAGCTGCATTTGGGGGGGGCTCTCCGCAGTGCCCTGGCACACAGAAGGGCCTGAGGTAACGAGTTAGATTAACATAGCAGCTGCTGTGGAGATTCTTTAGTAATTTTTCTAGAACCCTTGTTAGGCTGGAGAGAACAAGACAGCACACACACAGATGTCTCAAAATCTCCTCTTGCTCACTCCTCTCTTCGTGTATGCTTCAAGGCCTCTTCTAGGAAAGAATCCTTTTTTCTTTTTAAATTTTTTTTAACGTTTATTTATTTTTGAGACAGAGAGAGACAGAGCATGAACGGGGGAGGGTCAGAGAGAGAGGGAGACACAGAATCTGAAGCAGGCTTCAGGCTCTGAGCGGTCATCACAGAGCCTGACACGGGGCTCGAACTCACGGACCGTGAGATCATGACCTGAGCCGAAGTCGGATGCTCAACCGACTGAGCCACCCAGGTGCCCCGGAAAGAATCCTTTTGAGGGGGTAATGCCAAACACCTCGGCCTGCTCCCTAGCCCTCACGAGCCCCTTTTCTTTCCCATCCCTCCCTGCATGTGTACTGGTCACCAAGCAAGACTCCGTGTCCTTTTTTGGCCTCTGTATCTACTGAACATTTATTATTCCCCTGCCTCCTTGGAGGGATCAGCGTTTTCTGCAAGTTCCAAATCCTTGCAATCTAATAAAATGTGAGATGTCAGAAAAGTGGAATATATTAGGAATATGAGAGCCCAGGGATCAATTTTGTTCAAGCGAACAGGGGGGACTTTCAGAAGAGTACGGGACCTGATGTGAATCTTAGCATATGGTAAAATGTAGAGAGGGTGGAGGGGAATTGCCTTCAAGGGAGCTGAGGTATGTGAGTGAAGATACCTAGTATGGAGTCCAGAGGAAGGAGAATGCGACATCAGCGCCTCCTGAGCTCAATCCTAAGATTGCTTTTTTGTTTTTCAGTTTTAGAAATTGCTACAATGGAAGATGAAAATTTAGCTGTCTTCCAACTCACCCCTCACCCGTACACTCTTCTCCTATACCCCACTCCTAGTATAATCCTACTAGTGTCATGTTTGGTTAAATCAATATTCAATAATTGCATTTTTTATTATATAAGTGTTATTAGGTGAGCCATAGTCCATGGTTACATTTTCTTTCTTTTAAATTCTTCCCACCGCAGAGTTAATGATTACTTTCGCGTGTGTGTTCTTGCTTAGTGTTCTTGTGTAATATCCCTGTTCGATCCCCAAATTCTGACAGAGCTATAAAACTTTTCTCATATATTTACTCATAAATATTAGATATTGCCTTCCTGTTTTGAGGGGGGCGGTGGGGGAACGATCCCTCCAGAATTGGCTTTCTCTAAGCCTACACGAAACAACATTGTCCTGGATCTTCATTTTGCCATTCTCTGAGGAACTCCCTTTGCCCCTCTCTCCTCTTTGAATTCTGTTCCTTCCCCTCCCCACACGACTGGTTCCTTCTTGGTTTACATTTCCTTGTTTCCCTGGCAAATACCAACAGTGACTTCCAGAAAGAGAGGCCCCAAAGAAAGAGAGAGGGAAGCAGGGAGCACAGGTGGGGATGACTCCAAGACAGCATCCCAAATGAGGGAATGTGAAGGAGCACTTGGGGGTAATGTGAGAATGCTGTGTGCTTTTGGGGGTTCTTCCTGAGAAGGCAGTATGTTTCACCCATACAGAACTGGAAAGGCGAGGGCCTTCAGGTAAAACTTTATATTCTTCAGCGCACATTATAGGCTTGGATTTCACACAGAGGACATACAATCCCTCCCCAACCGCCGAAAATACACTTAAAAATCTGTACTTGGACACACTGGCAGAAGAGGGCACCAGTAAACTAAGAATCTTGTAAACCACCCCAAATCCACAAAAAGAATGGAAGAAAATGAAATAATTCTGTGCAAAATTTACTTAAAGGTAAAAAAAGAGAGAATCAATACATCTCAAGTGATCAAATCCTCCAACATTCCAAGGGAGATAACAAACAAACAAAACAGGACAAACAAATCCGAACAACATAAAGCAACCGTGAAGCAGAAGAAAACTGCACGGTGACATTCTAGACTGAACTAAGCAGCCTCGAACAAGCATTTGGAAATATGAAAAATTGCCTAGAATCAGAAATCAACAACATAAATGAGTTTGGAAAAAGAACAGGAAAAAATTAAAAGAGAGTTGCTCAAGCGCAAGAAATAAAGAGACCAAAAGAAATTCAGACTTGAAGAGAAAATTTTAAGAGGTTAAGTGTGTTAGTTTCATAGGGCTGCCTTAACAAATCACCACAAACTGGGCGGCTGAAATGGATTCTCTGGCAGTTCTAAAGGCTGGAAGTCCGCCAGCAAGGAGTCACCAGGGCTGGTTCCTCCTGAGGCTCTCCCCTTGCTTCTGGTGGCTTCCAGCAATCCTTGGCTCTTTGGTTCTGTACATGCATCACTGTAATCTTTGCCTCTGTCTTCACCTTCCCTTCTTTCCTATGTCTGCTCCCCTTCTCTTCTAAGGACACTTGCCATTGGAATTCGGGCCCACCCAGGTAATCTGGGACGATCTCATGTCAATATCCGCACCATAATTACATCTGCCCAAATTCCTTTTCCAAAAATAGCCACATTCAAAATTTTTGAGTGGACCTAACTTTTGGCGGGTGGCCATTCGACCCACTATAGCACCCAAGGGAGAACAGGCTCAAATGTAAATTCAGGAAGTGGCACTAAAGGCAAAGAAATTAAATGAGATCGAAAAGAAAAAAATGGTCAGGATGAAATGGTTGACACAGAGGACAAACAAAGCAACATGGGAAAACTTGGAGTCCTTAAAGAAGAAATATGAAACATGGAACAATTATTTAAAACTATAATTAGTAACTGTAAGAAATAAAATACCAATCTACAAACTGAAAGGATCTACTACATAGCTGAAAAGATTAATCTGAAACAATCAACTCAGCTAATAAAGCTAAAAAATCAGCTAATAAAGCTATCTCCTTCCTGTCCTCTACATGTCTGTTCTTTCACTGAACCCACACTAGCTCAATTACTGCAGTTTCACAGTAAGTATCAAAACTAGGTAGTATGAGTCCTTCGCCATCATTGTTCTTTTTCAAGGTTGTGCATTTCCATATAAATTTTATAACCCACTTGGCTACTTCTACTATAAAACCTATGATGTTTCTGATCAGAATTGTGTTGAACCTATAGATCAATTTGGAGAGAAACGACATTTTAGCAACATTGAGTTTTCCGATCTATAAACACAGTGTATGTCTCCATTTGCTTAGGGCTTTGCCTTCTTTCATCTGTGTTTTGTAGTTTCCAGCATACAATCCTAGACATATTTTGTTAGATTTATGCTGAAGTATTTCATGGTTTTTAGTGTTTTGTAGATGGTACTATTTAAAAAAATTAAATTTCCAATCACTCACCTTTACAATATAGAAACTCAACAGAGTTTTTTACATTGACCATGCATACTGTGGCATGATAGCTTATGAGTTCCAGTTTCTGTTTTGTAGAATTTGGAGGATTTTCTATGGAGAAAACATTTCATCTATGAATAGAAACAGTTTCATTGCTTCCTTTCCAATACGTATAAAATCTCCTTTTCTTGTCTTAGTGACCTCAGTTTGATGTCGAATAGTGTTTCAGGAGTAAACACCCCCTTACTTTGTTTCTGAATTACCAGCAAAGCAGTCAAGGTAGATTTTTTGTAGATATCTTTATCACAGAAGAAATAGTTTTCTATTCCTAGTTTGCTAAATATTTTTTTTACCATAAATGCATGTAGCACTTTGTTATCATATTGTTTACTTCTATTATTTCTATTTGACACTTTTTTTAGAGGTTCCATCCCTCTGCAAAAATTCCCCCCTGTTCACACATGTTGTCCACCTTCTCCACTAGAGCCTTTAGCATATTATAGTTATTTAAGTGATAGTTCTCTAAAAAGAGACGAGACAAGAAACATTGATTCACTTGAAAATCATAGGAAGAATATGGGGTCCGATCATAAGTAGGGAAGATAGTTCCAACATGAAAATCATGGATGAGTCTGGTTCTGCTGCTTACTTTGGCTATCAATGGATTACATTTTTATTTCTTCCTTTGTGTGTGTGTGTGTGTGCGTGTGTGCGTGTGTGCGTGTGTGCGTGTGTATTTTGTATTTTGGTTGAAAGGCAGACATTGTCTAGGACAGTAACAACTGAGGCATGTAGTATTTAATCTGGAATTGGGCAGTCCTCTGCTGGGCCATAAGCATGTGGGAGGTTGAGTCATTGTAGTCAGAACTGAGCTGGGTCTGAGTTTTGTTCTATATTTGCTGTCAGTTCACCACTGGCTTCCAATTCTAGTGTTACCTTGTACTTACGGTGGGACCAGTTTACCTTTTTCTCAATGATCCTGCTCCACTCTTATCTTTAGGCCTTTACTGTATGCCTTTGCTTGCATTTCAGAAAGGTTTCTTCTTCACTCTCTCACTCCTCCCATAGAGGTAGATTTCAGGTGCTTGTTACTAACAGTGCTTGGTTACCTGGTTGGGGCAGGATGCCTTGGTTCCATCTCAATCTTAGGCAAGCCCTACATCCCTGAATTTTGGGGGTGAGACCTTCTCAGGGATCCTGTCCTTCCCCAGCAGTAGGAGGCCTCTGTTGGTCTGAGCCCATGATGACTTTTTTCCTTTCTGCTCCTCCCAGCCATACGCCCTGGGAAGAATAGGGATTGCTGTCCTTGGCCCACCAGCTATGCTTCTGCTCTGAAAGATATACATTTCCAGACAACGCTTCTTGCCTTTCCTACAGTGGGGACTGCTCCCCTCATCCAGGCCTCTACCTCAGGGATGCCTTCTCTTCTAGTCTCCTGCTCTGTTAATCAGACTTCTTTGGGAATGAATACCTTGTGGGGGTCCATAGACAAAAGCCTGCCAGTGGGTATGAAATAAATCCCCTATTTCTGTGGCTCCCAGAGATCCTGTTCTCTCAGATTATCCCACATTCACACTCAGACTTTAGCAACTGGATCAAAAATGTTAGCTGAATTCTTCTTCCCTACTTATGATCGGACCCCATATTCTTCCTGTGATTTTCAAGTGAGTCAGTGTTTCTTGTCTTGTCTCTTTTTAGAGACTCCTGTATTTCACCAGAGTTAGGATAACCAGCTATCCATAACCTTAACTAGCTAATGAGTTCATGAAAAGTTGCAATTTTGTAGATTGTCCTCTGGTTTCTTTCAGGATTTTTTATCTTTGATTTTCTATCATTTGAATGGAACATTGAGTCCATTGGCGTTTAGAGTGAGTACTGAAAGATAAGAATTTATTGCCATTATGATGCTTGTAGAGTTGGAGTCTGGTGGTGTTCTCTGGTCCTTTCTAATCTTTGTTGCTTTTGGTATTTATGTATGTATGTATGTATGTATGTATTTATATTTTCATCTTTTCTCCTCTCAGAGTTCCCCTTAAAATTTCTTTCAGGGCTGGTTTAGTGGTCACAAACTCCTTTAATTTTTGTTTGTCTGGGAAACTTTTTATCTCTCCTTCTATTTTGAATGACAGCCTTGCTGGATAAAGAATTCTTGGCTGCATATTTTTCTGATTCAGCACATTGAATATATCCTGCTACTCCCTTTTGGCCTGCCAAGTTTCTGTGGATAGGTCTGCTGAAAACCTGATCTCTCTTCCCTTGTAGGTTAGGGACTTTTTTTTCCCTTGCTGCTTTCATGATTCTCTCCTTGCCTGAGTATTTTGTGAATTTGATTATGATATGCCTTGTTGATGGTCGGTTTTTGTTGAATCTTTTTTTTTTAATTTTTTTTTCAACGTTTATTTTTGGGACAGAGAGAGACAGAGCATGAACAGGGGAGGGGCAGAGAGAGAGGGAGACACAGACTCGGAAACAGGCTCCAGGCTCTGAGCCATCAGCCCAGAGCCCGATGCGTGGCTCGAACTCACGGACCGCGAGATCGTGACCTGGCTGAAGTCGGACGCCCAACCGACTGCGCCACCCAGGCGCCCCGGTTTTTGTTGAATCTAATGGGAGTCCTCTGTGCTTCCTGGATTTTGATGTCTGTGTCTTTCACCAAGTTAGGAAAGTTTTCCCCTATGATTTGTTCACATAACCCTTTTACTCCTATTTCTCTCTCTTCCTCTTCTGGGACCCCTATGATTCTGATGTTGTTCCTTTTTAATGAGTCACTGATTTCTCTAATTCTTAAATCGTGCTCTTTTGGCTTCATCTCCCTCTTCTTTTTTGCCTTATTATTCTCTATAAGTTTGTCCTCTATATTGCTGATTCTCTGTTCTGCCTTATCCAACCTTGCTGCTGAGGCATCCACCCATGACTGCAGCTAAGTTATAGCATTTTTAATTTCATTCCAGTTTTTACATCTTTTATCTCTGAAGAAAGGGATTCTAATCTATTTTTGACTCCAGCTAGTATTCTTATTATTGTGATTCTAAATTCTGGTTCAGACATCTTGCTTGTATCTGTATTGGTTAAATCCCTGGTTGTTGTTTCTTTGTGCTCTTTCTTTTGGGGTGAATCCCTTCATTTTGTCATTTTGAAGGAAGAAAAGGAGTTAATTAGGTAGAAAAATTAAAATTAAAACAATTAAAATTAAAAAAACATTAAAATTAAAAAATTAAACACACACACACACACACACAAAATCCAATAAATGATGCCAGATCCTAGGTAGGTTTGGTCTGGGTGTTGAAAGTAGTTTGACAGATTAGAGAAAAGAAGTGGGGGTGGGGGGAGGAAATCGTTTGAGAATTTGAAAAAATGAATATACTGAAGCAGACTAAAATGAGATGATGGGAGTAAAATAGAATTTGAAAAAGTTTACACAAAAGTAAAGAATATAGTAAAAAAATTAAAGAAAAATATTTTTAATAAAAATTGGAATTAAAAATGAATTTGTCTCTTTCTGCATTCAAGAAAAAGAGAAAAAAATTAAAAATAAAAAAAATCAGTTGAAAATTTGAAAAAGTGAATACACTGAAGTAGACTAAAATAAAATGATGGAAGTAAAATAGAATTTGAAAAAATTTACACAAAAGTAAAAAATATAGTAAAAAAAATTAAATATTTTTAATAAAAATTGAAAATAAAAATGAATTTTTTCTTTCTGTATTCAAGAAAAGAAGTGAAAAAGAAAAAAAAAGAAAGAAAGAAAATTGAATAGATGGACCTGCTAAAAGATTGAATAGGACTGAAATTACTTCGTTTTCCCCTAGAAGTCAGACTATGAAGCGCTTTATAGTCCATAAACTAAGCAGGCGGTGAGACTTGTGTTCTTGAAGAGCAAGGTTGGCCCAGTTGGGTGGGGCTCAGTGTAATGGCTCCACTCTCCACTAGATGGCGCTGCTAGCCTACTGGGGTGGATTGTTGCAGAGCTCATAGGTGCGTGTGCGTATGCGCATGCGCAGGAGCAGTGAAAATGGCGTCAGTCTCTAGTATGGGAACTCTGTTCTCTCTGATCAGCAATCGCGCACCCGTCCTCTGTCTTCAGCTTTCATCCACTCCCGCTTCTTCACTGTCCGTGACAAAGCCCCAGGCAGTACCTCTCTCCGGAGTTTTGTCTCAGATGCGGCTGTTTTCCCTGGCCCCTTACCTCTGAAGGACTGCGGCTTTGACCCGTTCCGCCCCTCTGCAGGAGGGTCTCACCGAGCAATGGCCGAATCCCGGCTATACCCAGGAACGCCTGCTGGACCTTGCTGCTGCCGGTGCCCCGAGACTGCAGAAAAAGTTTGTGAGATAGTGTAGCAGCAGCTTTTCAGGGACTGTGGAAAATCACAACACACATCTGGCACCAGGCTTCACCCTTAAGGACCTTGTTCCAGCACCAGCGAATGTGGCCGCCTTCTGGGGTCTGCTGGGACCAGGTGGCTTCAACAGTCTCTACCAAATGTCCTTCCAGCAGTGGAACTGCTTTTCCCTGCGTGGCCCGAGAACCTCCTGGACCCCACTCTGTTCCTGGGGATTCGCCCTTCCCACCAGAGCACCTCCAGGTATGGAGCTGCAGAGTTACAGACTGCGCTCCCCTTGCTTAGTCTTAGTGGAATTTAAACCCTCTCCTTTCTCCTTTCTCCCTTTTTAGTTTAGTCCCTGCGGCTGTTTCCGATTTTCCACTTTCTCTCCAGCTGCTTTTGGGGAGGGGTACTTTTCTTGTATTCTCCCCCCGCGCCGTCTCCATCCTCTCTCCACCCGCAAAAGCACCTCCCTGTCCTCTGCAGCTTCTTGCTCCCCAAGTTCACCTCTCTGTGCCGCGTACCTGCTGAATTCTGTGGTTCAGGTTGTGCAGATTGTTGTGTTAATCCTCCAATCAGTTTTCTAGGTGTGCAGGACGGTTTAGTGTTGGTCTGGCTGTATTTCTTTTCTTTTTTTAAAAATATTTATTTATTTTTGAGACAGAGAGAGACAGAGCATGAACGGGGGAGGGTCAGAGAGATAAACACACAGAATCCAAAGCAGGTTCCAGGCTCCAAGCTGTCAGCACAGAGCCCGACGTGGGGCTAGAACTCACAGACTGTGAGATCATGACCTGAGCCGACGTCGGACGCTTAACTGACTGAGCTACCCAGGCGCCCCAAGGTCTGGCTGCATTTCACAGACGTGGGACACACAAAACCTTCCATGCTGTTCCGCCATCTTGGCTCCTCCCCTGATTTTCTATCATTTGAAAATGATATGCCTGGGTATAGCATTGTTAAAAATTTATCCTGCTTAGTATTCTATAGGCTTTGTGGCTCTGTGTTTAGTCCCTAACATTAATTTGGGGGCAATTCTCCATCGCTGTTGTTTCATATATTCCTTCTGTTTCTATTTTCTCCTTCTGGCATGTCTATTATGTGAATGTTATGGCTTTTGTACTATCCCACAATCCTTGGATATTCTATTCTGCTTTTTTCAGTTTTTGTTCTCTTTGCTTTGCAGTTCTGGAGATTTCTGTTGGTATATCTTCAAGCTCAGAGATTCTTCTTCGTCTGTCTGTGCAGCTACCAATAAACCCATTAATGACATTTTTTTTTTCATTTCTATTATAGTGTTTTTGATTGCAAGTGTTTCTTTTTGGTTCTTTCCTAGGATTTCCATCTCTCTGCTTACCTTGCCCATCTCTTCTTGCAATTTTATCCCTTAGAGCCCTTAGCATATTACTGATAGTTGTTTTAAATTTCCTGGGTTGGGGCGCCTTGGTGGCGCAGTCGGTTAAGCGTCCGACTTCAGCCAGATCACGATCTCCCGGTCCGTGAATTCGAGCCCCGCGTCAGGCTCTGGGCTGATGGCTCGGAGCCTGGAGCCTGCTTCCGATTCTGTGTCTCCCTCTCTCTCTGCCCCTCCCCCGTTCATGCTCTGTCTCTCTCTGTCCCAAAAATAAATAAAAGTTGAAAAAAAAAATTAAAAAAAAAATTTCCTGGGTTGATGGGATTCCAACATTCCTGCCATGACTGGTTCTGATATGTGTCCTGTCTCTGCATATTATGTTCCTTCAGCGTGCCTTGTAAATCTTGGATGGCTGGACATGCTATACCAGTTAAAAGGAGCTGGTGTAAATGGGCCTTTAGAAATGTGGTGAGGTGGGGGAGAGGAACTATTCTATAGTCCTATGATTGGGTCTCAGTCTTTTCGTGGGCCTATCAGCACTGTGAACTTCACAAGTGTTTCTCAGTTCTTCTCCCCTGTTAGGTGAGGCAGAAAGATTAGAATGGGCTGAAATAGTGTAATTCCCTTCTCCCATGACAGTTAGGCTATGGCTAACCAGGTTTTCCTGAGGGCAGGCCTTGTTGAGAAGAATGGGGTGCTCTATTTTTAAATGGTTTGTTTTCCCGTTGCCCTGAAGAAAGTGTGAGGAGCTTCTTTTCCAAATTTCTGTGAGAATTTGGACAAGTTTGTGAGGTGAATCTCACAAAATTATTCCCTTTCCCCATGACTGGGTCCCTCTGGAATTTTAAATTCTGAGTTGTCCACACTAAAGCCTCTAGTAAACTTGTCAATTACAGTTTAGGTTTTCCTACCCTACCACTGGTTCCCATGGTGTTTTCTGCTTACGTGTCTCTAATCAGGTAAGCTGTGACTCTCTCCAGTTTTGGGGGCAACAGTTTGCCCTGTGTCCTCCCTTCTCTTATGGATCTTTGAGTCTGTTCAGCTTTTTACTTATTGTTAAGACAAAAATGCTAACTTCCAAGCTTCTTATATGCAGAACAGAAAACTGGAAGTCTATAAGTTAGTATGTTTTATTCTAGACAATGTTTGGGTTGAGAATAACATACAACTGGGGGCACCTGGGTGGCTCAGTTGGCTCAGTGTACAGCTTCAGCTCAGGTCATGATCTCGCAGTCCATGAGTTCAAGCCCCACATCGGGCTCTGTGCTGACAGCTCAGGGCCTGGAGCCTGCTTCAGATTCTGTGTCTCCCTCTCTCTGCCCTTCCCTTGCTTGCTCTCTGTCTCTCTCTCAAAAATAAATAAACATTAAAACATTTTTTAAAAGAGAATAACACACAACTGTTATATGTTCTGATAATTTGGAAATAATGCAATTAGAAATGGGAGGCCTGAGGGAGAGGGAGAGATGGAAGCAGAATCTGCATATTGTTGTGCAGGCAATGATAAGAATGCAGGTGAACCACTGAAAAGAAAAACTGGATTGTTAAAGGGTAAATAAGAAAACTGGGGCTCAGGGCATTAAGAAACATAGGTACAAAGGTAACTACTAGAAAAAATACAAACCTTCCTAAATGAAAAAAAAAAAAATAGTGCATTGCACAGAGAAACATAGCAAACATAATATACATTATAATGATCAAATAATATGACAGAGTTGAGACCAAATATATCAGACAAATAAGTATAAATGGCTTAGCTTGCCTGTTAAAAGAAAAATATTTTCCAAGTCAACTCGTATAATCTAACTTAGGCTTTTGAATGGCCACACAGTATGCCGTGGTTTGGCAATGCAACCAAACCCCTATATTCACTTTGTTTCTAGCTTGTTTTATTTTATTTCACTACAAACACTGCTACATTCTTTTGCATAAGTCCTTCTATCCTAAATTTTTTATTTCTGTGGAAAATATTTCCATAAATGGACATTGAGGCTGTTTTCAGCATGGCAATTGCAAACAATGCCACAGTGAATATTCTCATGACACATACTGTCATATTGCTGGAGGTACAGGTTTTTCCAAGCGGGTAAATTCCCAGAAATGGAGTTGCTGTATCAAAAGGTAAACAATTATTTCATTGTGTTAAATACTATTAAGTTTCCTCGGAAATGCTTTTATTGGTTTGCATTTTTACGCACAACCTATGATGAGCTGTTTCCTTATAACTTTGCATTGGAATATTATATGATGCAATGTTTCCCAATCTGAAAAGTGAGAAGTGGTATATCATTGCGATTTTAATGTGCATTTTTCTGAGTAAGGCTGGATATCTTTTCCTATGTGTAGGGGCTATCTTTAGAACTTTTGTGTGTGTGATCTGTTCATCTTTTGCATATTTTTCTGCCATATGTGTGCTCTGGGCATCACAGCAGTCTCTGAAAATAAGGAACTGGATCATGTTAGAAGATCAAGGTTTCCATGAAATAGAGAAAGCTGCCATTCATGGGAATCAAAATCATTTTTGGTGTGGAGACGAGGCAACCTTCTAGGGGTCTTCATAAAGCCATTGAGATATATATTCCTTCCAGTTGGCTTTGCTTTCAAGAATCTTTTAGTGGGATGCCTGGGTGGCTCAGTCGGTTAAGTGTCCGACTTCAGCTCAGGTCATGATCTCATGGTCTGTGAGTTCGAGCCCCACGTCGGGCTCTGGGCTGATGGCTCAGAGCCTGGAGCCTGCTTCCGATTCTGTGTCTCCCTCTCTCTCTGTCCCTCCCTCATTCATGCTCTGTCTCTCAAAAAAATAAATATTAAAAAAAATTAAAAAGACATCTTTTAGTAGTTTTGGTCCAGTTTTGACTTGGTGATAACCACCTTGCTACATGAATGCTGACATGCACAGTGGTGTCATTAGCCTTCTGCTGTGCTTGTTCATTGTGGATGACCGGTTTCCTCTCACCTGGACCGCCTTGCCTATTGGCTGACCTTTGTGGTGTCCTCACACAAAGTGAACTCGACATCCTTTTGGATGGGCATGGATTGAATGTTGTACTTCTATCTTAGCAACTTGGAAAGAGAGGAAGGCAATCTTCCTGTGCACGTGGGAAGGTGCACTGAAACACTTTGTAGGGTTCTTGCTCTAGTCAGAAGCTACAGAGGGATTAAACTTCACTTTGGCTGCTATTGTTTCAGTAATGATCACAAGAGATTAAAACAGGCTGATGGGGCACCTGGCTCAGGTGGCTCAGTCGGTTGAGCGTCTGACTTTGGCTCAGGTCATGATCTCGCGGTTCGTGAGTTCGAGCTGACAGCTCAGAGCCTGGAGCCTGCTTCATATTCTGGGTCTCTCACCTTCTCTGCCCCTCTCCCGTTCATGCTGTCTCTCTCTCTGTCTCTCAAAAATAAAAATAAGCATTAAAAATACAGGCTAACATAGATGCTTTAACTTATCTCTGCTACTGTGTTCTATGAGCCTCACTTGCTCAAAATATCTGTCAGAGAAAGAGGGCAAGTGAGGGACTGAGCCTGAGGAGGCTGCATGGGCTCTGATGCTCAACAAACTAGCAGCCAAGGGGAGGGAAACTGTCTAATGCATCTGTTAAGGGGGGTGCTGGTACCTGAAGGTTACCTCCATTTCTGGCCCCCATTAAAGGGCAAAGGGTCTTAACTGACCACAGATTCCATTAGAAGACAGATGTCCTGTGGTCAGAACATAACCTGTCTCGCGTCTGTATGACAAATTAAAAGTTTTTGAACCATCAATGCCAGAGGGTAGTTAAAACCCTTGGCACAGCCAGAAGACAGATGAGAAACAGAAGATGTAGGAGAAACATCCTCAGAACCAGGCCACTCCAAGCAGAGCTTCAGGCAACCCAGGCAGGCAGCTTAACCCAGCTCAGAGTCAGGCCTCTGAAACTCGGCATTTCATGAAAAAACTGTATGCTTTTTATGGCCTTGCAGTATACAAAGTTTTTTCTTGACATCTTTTGAGACTTGTAACCCAGTGAGGAAGGCAGCTTCCTATTTTCAGATGAAACAATCATCAGATCATACGGCTACTGGGGAGAGCCAGGATGTCACGATATCTGGCTCCTGGTCCTTTGCTTTTTGTCTCTGGCTTTATTCTGGCAGGATTCTCCCCAGAAACAGAACCACTCCCATAAGCCGAGAGTCTATGATTTCAAAACTGAGACAGAAAGGTTAGTATTATGGGAGCAAAGCTTTGTTCAGTCAGCCAGGCTCAGGATACAGAAACCAATACATGATTTTATAGATGGATCTCTGTGGGGAAATAGGTTCTACTTACATAAATGGGTTAGAAAAAAGCTTAGGGCGAAGAGCAGCCACCATGGGGTGAAAACGCCCGAGGCTAGGTAGCAAGATAGTGTAATGGAATCACGAGTGTCTTGTTATATCACCTGTAGGAAATTACTTCCCATTTGGCACCAATGTACCTTGATCACAAACTCCACCTGCCCCCTAGACCCTTTGCTTCTTACACAACTACTGTCTGATTGTTTTCCCCACCTTCACGCGTGTAAGATCTTATTTTCTTCACATTCACCACGTGAGTAATATCTTGTGAGCTCAATAAATGCGGAGATGAAACCCCTGTTCGGGGCTCTTGTCTCCTCCCAGACCTTAGCCTCTCTCATATTCAATTCTGCGTCCGCTCTCTTGCTGGACGAGGGAGAACTCCAGACTCCTAGTCTGTGACAGATCTCCTTTCCTCCACCACAGCTTTCCCCACAAGTTCTACCACCCTGAACAACCACCCTTCTAATGTACAGCCAGGTATTTCCTCCACTGTGCCGCCACTAAGTTTTCTTTCTCCACTTCATCTTAGCTCTCTATAGCGTTGCTCTAATTCCTGCAGATGCAGGATGTTTTGAAAAATTATGTCCTAAAAGATACCTGTGTCCTAGGCCTTCTTCATACTCCCGATTCTTTCTCAGCCTACAAGAACACCCACTCATGCTTATGACATTCACCTCAGATTTCTGTGCTTAGGGCAGCTACACATTTACAAGTTAGAGCCTGCCATTCCATCCTGAGAATAAGGAATTCCCTACTAATATGAGATGAAGAGATGGGCTGACCTGTAGATGGACACTTTGGTACAAAAGAAAAATGTACCTTTCCTCTGGGCAGTTGTAGCTTTGCACAAGGGGATGGGTTGACAAGGGGAATTCTGGCAGAGTTTTAGTCTCCATTTTCTCCCTTGGCCAAGCATCTTTGTGCAACACTCAAATTGCACAATTATACCAGATAGCCCTGGGTCTGGGAGCCATGGAGAACATTACCTTAAGATTCTTGTTAGTGGCTGAGGGTGCCTGGGTGGCTCTGTCAGTGTCCAACTCTTGATTTCAGCTAAGGTCATGATCTCACGGTTCATGGGTTTGAGCCTCATGTTGGGCTCTGTGCTGACAGTGTGGAGCCCTGCTTGGGATTCTCTCTCTTTCCCTCTCTCTCTCTCTGCCCCTCCTCCACTCATGTTTTTTCTCTCTTTCTCAGATAAACTCTTTAAAAAGTTTTAAAAAGATTATTAGCAGCTGACAAGAAGATGTGATCATTTCATCGTGTGTAATCACATTTGCAGGATTTAATATTTGCTTCCAATCCAGTAAGTTCCAATGAGAGTAGGGACTCTATTTTTAAAACTCACTCCATATGTTAGTGCCTATTACAGTGCCTGGCATGTAGTAAGCACTCAATATTTGTTCAGTTCTTTTTTCTTTTAAAGTTTTATTTGAGAGAGACAGACAGATGGAGGGAGGGAAGGAGAGAATCCCAAGCAGGCTCCACACTGTCAGCGCAGAGCCCAATATGGGGCTTGATCTCACAAACTGAGATCATGACCTGAGCCAAGATCAAAAGTTGGATGCTTAACTGACTGAGTCAGCCAGGCACCCCTGTGTAGTCCTCTTCGTAACTGTGGCTTCAATACTTTGGGAAGAGCAAAGAGTTTACCTCATAACTCAGACCTGACCACGGTCCAAAGGTTTCTCTGTGGCAAACATGGGACCCCTTATAGACAAGAGTGAAGAAGATGGGCAGTTGTGTCAAAATCAGAATGCTGAGTATAATAGCCATGGTTACAAATTCTGGGCCAGAGTCCACGACTGCTTCTGGAAACCATCTCCTTTAAATAGAGTAGCTATGGAAATGACTGGACCTTTCCTTATCATTGTTCTTTCCAATCCCTCTCTTCTCTCTTCCTCCACTCTTTTTCCTGTACCAATAGTCAGTGTGAAAACCAACCTGATTCAGGTATTTTTTTTAGCTCAAAACTTTTCACTGGTTTAACTGTGTAGGGAAAAAGACAAAATCCTGCCATAACTTACAAAGCCCTGTGTGATTTGGCCTCTCCTTACCTCTGCAAGCTCACCTCTCTGTTCTCTCTCCCTTCTCTTCTCTAGCCAATGCCCTCTCACTCCCTTCATGCCGGAGCAGCTCAGGGCCTTCATGCATGCTGTCTCCTCTGCACAAAATACGTGTTCCCCTTACCGTAACTGTCACATACTTGCTCCTTCCCTTCCTTCAGTTCTCGGCTTAAATGGATTTCTGAATGCATGATGTAACGAGGGTCTCCCCACCTGCGCAGTAACTCAGCCTCCTAGCAGCCCATTCTGTCATAGTCCGTATCTCATTCTGTCCCATTCTATACGTCTGTATGAGGTGATTAGCATCTATCCCAACATGATGGACTGGTTCCATGAAGGTCTGTTTGGCTCACTGGTATATTCTCAGCATTAGTCAGGGGGTTGGCATATAACTCAAATTCTAGCGTTTATTGAATACACGAAAGCACACTTTTTAAGCATCAGAGAGACGTGAGCATGGGATGGGACAAGGCAACATGTGGAAGTAAAGGCAGACATGAGAGGGCATCTCTGGCATTGCAGCCAGGGCTCGTGGCCACGCAGGTCCTACAAGCAGTTCAGGAGCAGTTCATGAGCCTGGAGCAGTCTGAGTCATCGGTGATAGTATCTCAGCAGCAAAAGTGAGCGTCCACTGGTTCCTGCTGTTCCTGAATGCTCTTCATTTCTCAGCAACACTTTTTGTTTCTCTTGTTAAATGCCCATCAAGAGGAAGTCTTTTCATTTTTAAAAATCGTTCTTATGAAAAGTTAATAACAGTTCATTACAGAAAAATTAAATAGGACACTAAAAGTTTCTATTAGCCCATTTATCTAGGAAAATAACAGTAACGGCTTGATAATATATATGTGCATACAGAAGTGATCTTTCTGTAAACTGAGGGAGTTGTAGATTTTATTTTGTGGCCACAATTAAGTAATCCATAACTTTTATGTAACTCCGTAAGCTGTTGCAATAACCCTTTATATTTTTAGGTCTGAACCTGTTTCGGTGTTTCACTATTACAAATAATACAAAGCTGGAATGACTGGCTGAAAATAAATAGGGATCTAAAAAGAGAGTAATTCATCTCCACAAAACTTAAAATATGGATCTACACATTTAAAATTGGTAATGTGTTACAAAACCATTTCATGGTACATTTATAGTACTACTATTCTAAAATATCTGTGGTACTAATTTTTAAAGTCTAATTGTCAAAATTAACGAACTTATTGTCAACCGAATTGTTTTCGAATTGTATACCTGTACTCCACTGGAGGATCTTAGACCTTCCATTGATAAGAAATGTCAAGTTTTGAACTTACAGCAAAGAGGTACACACGGCTATTTTTTAAAGAATTTAGGTGTAAAAAAATGTCTAAGTCGCAGATGGTAAGAGTAAATTATGGCAGCACAGTCCTCCTGCAAACAGTGTTAGAGATACAAGAGCAGTACAGATCTGTTGTACACAAAGGGATTTGTTTTCTTTACAACCTAAGGCAGCAGGGATGGTGGCAGTGTGCAAAAATTATGCAGTTTTGAGTTCACACACAGTGCCTATGTGTCCTGTTCACCCAGTCTTTTCAGATGTGACCCAAGCTTTTCACTTGGCTTTTCTCACATGGTTGTATTGTTGCAAGATGCCTGTTCCATGTCTAGCATCTCCCCTAAGATACAGACAGGAAGAAGGGGCAGAAATTAGAGCAAAAGTGTGTGTGCTCTGAAGTTACCCCTTTTTAAGGAGCTTTACTAGAAACGTCTCTTAACACATTTAGTTACCCCTCATTGACAAGACTGTGTCACACTGTGTCATCCTTACTGGTAGTGGAGGACAGACAATGTAGTTTTTTTTTTTTTTCCTGTTCATAAGAAGAATGAATAGAGTGGTAGGTAACTAGCAGTCTCTATGCATAATTTTGGAAAAGGTAGCTTAGGAAGACTTCTGGGAATTTCAGCTCCCCAAATAACCAAAAGAAAATGGGTGGGGGGATATAAAAAAGAGAAAAAAAGAGGTTCTCAGTGGAAATACTGGTTGGTCTGGCTATTAAAAGACAGGCCAAAAGAGGCCCAAATTGATGGTCAACCTTTACTGTCATGGTAAGGAAATACCAAGAGAAATAATAAGATTGTTAACCATACTGTCTGCCCTTCAACCCTGTGTTCAAACTTCAGACAGTTCCAAGACAACTGCCCCTAGAGGGAAGCCAGTGACCCCAAATTAGGCCACCTCCTCCACTGGGAACATTTGGGAACAGAGGCTTTATGTGCAAGTAACAGACGCGCGGCTATGGAAGGTGGGGTCTAGTGTGGGGTGTGGTTGAGACACAAAATGTTTCAGGAACAGCAAGTCACAAGTACCCTTGCAGGAGTCTACAGGCTAACAGAGAGAACAGGCCTGAAAACACTGAATAGGTAATACAAATAGGGAAGATACAATACTATCTCTGCCCCATCCTCTCCTTTTCTCCCCACACAGAAAAGAACCTTTAGCTGCCTATCACAGTTCATCCTAGTTTGACTAAATGATGAGTTTAGCTACCTATAGAAAGCATCTAGCTGACCCCATTCTGCTCTTTGTATATGACTTCACCATTCCTTCTATAACAAAGTCTACGAGTGGTTATTTGGCTCCAACCACTACAGAAACAAGCTTGGAAAGTTGCAGGGGAAAAACTGGCCTGGGCTGCTGCCAAACCAATGAGTCTGCCATCTCCTCCCTTGAGAACACTGGTTGTCCTGGCCATGTTCTTAAAGTCATCTGCACTGAAGAGTCTTCTTAAAGAAAACTTTATTTTAGTAAGACAAAGAAGTTCAGTACGACAAAGATGTGTATGGTACTATTCCAGGTATTAGTTCCCAGTGAGGAAGGTGAGTAGAGTGCTCTCTTCGGGGGACTCTTTGGCTTGGAGCTCTGACCAGTCATTGCCCCAAAGTTCAATGCCTATGACATATTGCTGTAGCTGGAGCTAACTCTGCATGGAAACTTTCTGAAAGAAACACAAAGAGGATTCTGCTACCTGCACTGAAGACAGTGAAGATTAATTATGGAAGGGCTAGCTATAATACCAATTTAAATAAGGTTACAGCCAGCAAGCAAATAGTCCTCATTCTAGTGTGTGTGTGTGTGTGTGTGTGTGTGTGTGTGTGTGTGTGTACATTTAAAAAAAAAAAACACTGATTAGATGAGTTTTACCTTGAATGATCACAGTCATTGCCCTAGACATCTCAGGTGATTCAGAGCACCTGTAGTAATTGAATTTCCTCAAGAAGATACTAAATCGCTTGTTTGGCTATATACCAAGTTATCTAATTAGCCTAGAGGCTGCAGATACAGAATAATACATAGTCCAACTGCTGGAGATACATACTTTATTCTATAACAATTGAGGGATGGTAAATCATGGTACTGAATAAAAAACCAGGCAAAGTCCAGAAGCTGGATAGCCTACACAAAGGCTACGTTTAAAAGGGATGATAAATGGAAGGCTCTCCTGCAGTTAAGAGAGAAAATATATGTGGGGATAGGGCATATTAGACTTACCAAATCTCTATCAGCTGGAACAGGGCTGATTGTACCTAGTCATTTAACTGGACCCATGAGAGGGAAGATCCATTCCCCAACCCCTGACATTCCCAGCTCCTGCCATCCTAAGGCATAGTCCCAACCCTATATAAATATGCTTTCTCTGAGTCTGAGATAAAGGGACTAGGCACCAGCATTTGTAACATCAAGGATGCTCATAAAAGTCCTATATTATAACATCCATATTAAGTACCAAAAATTGGGACTCTGGGTTTTGTCAATAACTGTAGGTCTACTCCTAATTCTCCCACTTACTGGATATGAGGACCCCATGTATACCCATGACTGCCTGAGGAATATAGAGGGAGATGCTATTTGGAACTAAGTAGACCAGAACTGGGAGCCACTAAATGGTTCCCCCAAATCCCTGCTGGGCTCAGGAACAGAACTTACTATATAATATCCAAAGTTCAGATTGATAGGGCTACTTCAGAGATCAGTGATAGAGCTATAGATGACCAGCTATGCAACAGTAATGCTGAAGAAATGGTAACCATAAGATATATGGTGGTCTATATCCACATGTCCTTAAGATTATATTTTAGCTGGGGAGGGAGAAGGGGAATGTATTATTAAACAGGGAAAATGCCTACATCCCAGACCACTGCCCAAACACTTGGGATTCAATAAAATATGTCCATAAGTAAATGGTTAAACTGAGCAGACTTCCATGTGGTCCTAGTTCTCCATACCATTTAGTAAAGTGGGAATTTATAATAAGGAAGTTTATTATTTGTGAAAGCAATATTTCTATTTTAAGGGACGAGTTATGTGAAAATAATGAATGATGGCATCATGTTGGTCTGGAGATCAATGTGCTGGTCCACACAAAAGTCATGAGCTAAGGGGTGGATTGTGGCGGGTCATGACTTTTTTTAAGTATTGTAACTTAGGAAATCCCCTGGTTGGAAAGCCCCGTGTTATATACAAAGCACCCTTTCCCCAACCATTATTTGTACCTCTGAACTATAAAGTTCCTGCATCCTATGGTATAGTTTGAAAGTTTGTACTCAAAACATGAACTTTAGGTTCAGCAACAAGGTAGCTAGAACATCATCTTCTATGAACTGATAAAGAAAAACACAGATTCAGGAGACTCAGTGTCCCTCTGACCTGGTGGGACGCCCATCCTGCACTCGTGCCATAAGCCCATAGATTTTGGGCACATCTTAGGGAAGGAAAAGAAAGGCACTGGGGAGCAGCATGTGCTCTACTGCCTTAAGGCATTCTCTGCTCTAACTAGTTGGATTATAGCCTTTATCTGAGATGAGCTAATGCTTGCTACCATGAAGATTAAAATCTGGCATTTATCCTGACCCACAACTTACAGGGGTCATGGGCTCCACTGCAAGCAAGCCTTACCACCTTCAGGGGATCCTGACGCTCATCAAATGACCGTCAAGTATCTTTAAAGGACTCTACAAATAGCTCTCAGAGTTTGTTGATTCCTACCTCAAGCCTAGCCTACACAGATTGCTACACATCCTAATTGTCAACCCCAGTGAGAGTGTTCAAAATAAAGTATCTCACCAAATTCCCAACAATCTCTTGACATCTGGAAGGCCTGCCAGTTTCCTTCCCAAATTCACGTGTGTAGCATTAGTGTATTTCCATCTCCAATCCCCTTCAAAATATATCTAAAGATAACTATAAAAGATTCAGCTCTACCCAGAAAGAATGTATTCTGATTCATCAGCAATGGGTTGAGATGGGGTACTTTCTCCATGAGAATCTTGCCTATCTTAAGGGATCAACATGACATTGGAGTCAATCAGGGGGGAAAAAGATGATATAACCTACTTTTTGTGGGGGAGAGAGAGGTGGTTAAAATTCATCAAGTGCTTAGAACTTGCCGATAAAAATTTGGGGCATTCCACATGCTATCCCAGACAGAAACTGTCCTAGGGATAAATGTGTAAGCCATCTATGTTTCCTAAATTTGGTGTGTCCAGACTGGTTAAAGCTAAGGGTAAAATTAAACCTCATAGAAAGTGCCATAAACTGCAAAATGGAGCCTGCACTAGGCACATCTCTGCATTTTGGAAGGCTCTGCATTTGTGGGAAGCATTCCTCGGAACCCACCAGAAATATCAGAGCCTTTAGGAGTGGTTAAAAGTTGTAAATATGCAAGTTTTTCATATTGAAAGTTTTGTACCCAAACCATCTTGTGTGTCCCATGTCTGGGTGAAGTTGTCAGCTAAAGATAAAAGTTTTTTTTTAAGGATATAAATACCCATAGATTCTTAATGCTTTGAAAAACCACAGTATTTTGAAAAAATACTGTGTATTAATAATGTATTTTCCAGATTTCCCTTCTGGTAAAGGTTTGGTTCAGGTTGTTCACATCAGTCCTACAGCTGAATACAACTAAAAAGGCTGGATAGAATATATTTAAATAATCTTTTCAAAGGCATCAAAGAGATTATAAAATAGCAAGGAATCATCAGGCCGAAAGTAAAGAGAAGTCAAGGATCTAGAGAAGGGAACAAGCCTGAAGCCACTTTTGTCCTGATAGCACTAGCTAATCCCAGAAAACTAGAACCTCCCGTTTTATGGCCTTTCAGGGTATAGAAGAGGACTAACTCTAGATCCATACAAGTTGGGGGACCTGACAGCAGGCCTTCCCCTACAACAACCTGGGTTCCAGGATCTCAGAGTGAAGGGAGCAAGAATTGGAATAATCTAAAGAGAATTAAAACATGGTAAAAATCCCTTGCATTGTCCAGGATATATCAAACTCTGAACAGACGATCCCAGACTGATGGCGCCCCCAGGTGCCTGGCAGAAGCAAATGCAAATACTCTTTGGGGTAAAGTACCTTCTTTATAGGCCTCACAGTTAGTTATTCCTGCAAAATAACATGTCAAGTGCAATGACTAGCACAGAGTCAAAGATACCCAGCACATAAGAAAATTAGAATCAGGGAATAAAACCACCATAAAGAGATCATCAAAAACTGTCGGTGTAGGCCCCAGCATCTCTGTTTTAATGGGCCATCCAAGTCATTCTGATACATGCTACAGCTTGAGAATTACTGCTTTATACTTTAATTCACATAAATGTGCATCCTACACACAAAAATGTGTACATGTGTTAGGTCGAGGGGAGGGCCCAAGAATTTGCATTTCTAACAAGTTCCCAGATGATGCTCATGCCAGACCATGCTTTGAGGAACATGGGTATAAAAAAAGGAATTACTCTGCAGGTCACAATAGTGGTTACCTGTGGGGATAAGGGCCGTAACTTGGAATCAACATGTGGAAGGCTGGCAGTCTTTTCTTTCTTGACCTCAGTGGTGGTTACACAGTGCCATCATTAAATTATATGCTTATATTTTAATGCATAATGAGATCAGTGGTTGTCCCTTTTCCATTCGGTCATATAAGTCAAATATTACTGCACTGGTCCTGCCCACCATCATCCACCACACTCATTTATAACCAACTACCAAAGTAGAAAGTGTAAAAGGTTGCGAAGTTCCAAGACATAATTTCCTTTGCGTTAGTTCCTAATGTAATTAGCTCACAAAATAGCTTTAAAACTCAAGACAAGAAAAGTTTAGTCTAAGTTTCTAAAAACCCTGTTAAAAAGTTGCTTAAAACCCAGAGATAGGATACTGTTTATAGTCTTAACTCTTTGTCCCCAGCGTAAAAATACCTGCAAAAATAAGCAACAGCTATCTTAAAATTTTACCAAGAAAACATTCCCAATGTAAAAAGGTACTTTAATTTTTTCTCCCAAGTTAAAAGAAAGGAGGAGAAATCCTAACTTTTACCAGTCTGAACTTTCTACTCCAAAGAGACAAAGCTGCTTGCTTCTCTCCCAACTGCAAAATGAAAATAAAATACCTAGTACTGGCTGCAGTAACAGTAAAATCCTACACTCTTCATTAATCCTTACCTATGGGGAAAAGCAGTATTCATCAACTGGCCATAAATCTGTGAACACTTTAAGAGAAAATTTAGAAAGTCTCTTTGTGGGAAGGGGAACAACAAAAAAAGGCTGAAAAGCACCATATTAAATTGATCAGTGCAGATTGTACTTTTAAGTTCCCACTCATAAACCCTCAAACAGCGTTAGTGAAATCTGGGATGGGGACACAAGTTTCTTATATTTATACAAAACACTTTTTCTGGAGGCCACATTCTTCCGTAAACATCAACAAAGAGTTAATATTTGCCATGTCTGCTTTTAAACCAACACATCCTATGACACAAACGCTGGCTATTACTCTGTGAGGAAACCATTGTAACAGTTACCACTGGTTCTGACTCTGGCAGCTAGTCAGTAGCCACCTATGCCTTGTGATGTCCCAGACAGATACCTGAACAACCAAATGGTTTCCACAGCCAGGTCTGGGTGTAATAATTTATCTTTGGCAAAAACATATGCGGTTGGGTTTTGTTATGCCCATAAGCACCATGAGTGTGGTCACAAACACCTTCAACACCCAGACATACCTTCCCATATATGTGGTAGGAACTGACTAGAGTGCTTTGCTTAGCTCCCACTATACCTTTGACCATGGCAGACCTGAATTCTTATGCCCCCTCACAGCTTCTTCTTTCTTTACAACATCACAATATGACTGTGTAAGATGCCTAATCATTATTGTATCAACTATAGGCAATGTAGCAAGACAGTGTTGGTCGCTTAGCAAGGATCATTCCTGGATCCTGAAGGTTAGATCCAGACGACCTGGCTTGTGAAAGGCAGTTTTTGTCTGGAATTTCAGACTAATGTAGTTGGGATATAAGAGCCTTATAAAGCTCCTCCATCCTGGGCAGGCAGAACCTGAGTATCACCAGCCTAAACACCTGTCTTAGGAGGAGTTGGAGAGACCTGAGAAGCCACATTCATCAAACACTCCAATCCAATGCCCTCTGTGTCCATTAGGTACAAGGTTATTCTTCACCAAGCTTCAAGCCAAGTCTTTTGTGAGATCATTTCAATTTAGAAAGTAATACTTACTTAAAAAAAAAAAGGCATAGCCATAGTTTCGGAGTAGAGCTGATCCTAGCAGAGGAATGCTCCCTTTCCTGCTCATTGTTGACAATGCCTTAAATACTGAACTGGCCCTTCAAAAGTACGTCCTCATTCAATTCTTTTGAGTAGAAAACTCCAGATTATCATAATGTAGGTGAGCTGGTTATATTAAATTCTTTCACTTATCTTGAGTATAAGTATTATAGTAATGCAAATATAGCATCCATTTATTATGGGCTACAAGCTATACTAGATTACCAACACTCCGGACATTTTAGACCATGGTCAAAATTAACGTTAAGAAAACATCTACAGAGCTTCTGCATTATTATACCTTTCAGCACAATCTGAGTACTCTCTCTCCTTGATCACAGTTTGTTGTAGCCTTTGTGAGAATATCAGATTCATATGCAGATGAGCGCCACTTATGAGCTGTATGAAGTCATGCAGCTCATCCAGTAGGTGCAGAGAGGACTTCAGTGATTACTCTCAGGTTAGGTTAAAGATTTCACCCCATCTACAGTTATATACAATACTCTCTTATAACCACTTGACTTGAAAAACCAATCACAAGCCCACAAAGCGTCCCACTCTTTCAAGAAAGCCAGAATCCCTGCCAACAACACACTCAACCCAAGTTGTGGGTACACCTATTGATTGTCCTGCTCCCCTATGAGTCCTCTGGATTACAAGGATTGGTCTGGAGGATTGTGGAATCTTCCAGTCATTTGTAAATCTCACTGTGCTTCATGTGAGTTAATAATGTCCATGTTGTCACCTTTAAACCAAAGTTCTTTTACATACCATTCGTTGGTTTTATTCTCAATTGGTTAATAATAAATGGAACTGATAAAACTTTTCAGCCTCTATTTCTTCTATGTGGCAAGTAGTATCTAAGTAATTTTCCATTTTGAAACTGAAAGTATTCAAGTATTTCATGTAGAGAAGTGGAGGTCTTCCTGCAAGTTGGTTTTGCAGCATTTCTGCCATTACCGGGTTATCTGTATTACATGAAGTTTACATGAAATATCTGACCATACTCATCAGTGTAATTCACACTTTCTGTTTACTTGCAGTGAGTACAAAACATAACTTGATCATTTTTTGAATCTTCTTCCTTAGCATGTCTTTGTCTAGCTTTCTGTACATCTCTATTTGGTTTACAACCTAAAATCAGTGTTACTTGAAAGTCTTTTTCTTTTCCCCACAGATACACAGCTCCCATTACTATATACCCTCCTGAAAGTTGAAATCTTTACCTCTTCTTTGTCTTTGATCATTTTCAGTGGTTAAAAGAACTCTGGAAACAGACTACATGGGCTTAAGTCATCATTTGTTCATTGTGATCTTGAACACATTACCAAACCTCTTTGTTCCTCTTTTCCTAATCTGTAATATGTGGATAATAATACCTAAAGTCATAGGATTGTTATGAAGTTTCTACATGTGATGACGCAATATATTTATAGATGTAAACCTCTATGACAACGCTTGACACATGACAAACACTGTACATCTCAGCTATTATCATATCTACAGCCATATAAACCCCACAGCTGTTGAGGTTACACATGCTCCTAGTCTTACGATTTCTGTGCTGTGTTTATTATGTCTTATGGTTTCTGTGCTGTTTTTATTATACTAATCAAACTATTGACATATTAAGATATCCTATATACAGCCTACAAGTTTATCTAGCGGCCATAAGTATTTCTCTTGGATATTCAAAGGAGTAACTGAGCAAATGACAGAGCCTTCACCATCACACAAAATACAGAGCATGGCTTTGAGGTTCCCTACCATACTCATTAGTGCTGGCTGTAGGGGTCACACACACTCCTGGGCTCCCATAAATATCTGAAATAAAAACCACAAGACGAGATGTACCACCAATGGCAACGTAAATCAGGTATGTTCCCAGACAGTTGATAGCAAGATTATACACACATATATACATATACATACACATTTACCCAGAGGTGGTCAACATTCTTGATAAAAGCCTATTCAGCCTTCTTCCTGCTCCTCCACAAAAGGGCATAAAGATTTTTTTTTTATAGTGTCACTAAAAAATCTATGGGAGATACTCACCTGCTGGAAGTAAAGTTCAAATCTGGTGCTAGCTGAATGTTGAGTAGACTTATAAAGAAAAATAGTATGTGTGAATCTACCTCTTCAGCTAGAGTTTATTTAGGTTATCAGATAAATTTGTTGTCAACAGACAAAATAATGACAGAGACTAAACTAATTTTGTTTATTCTCTACTTTAGGGAAGATTTCACAAAAACCCTTCTGCCTTAGTAAGAAACAGATGTTTACCCATATGGCTTTTTACTATCTCAAGAACCATTTTTGTTCAGATTCAACATGCATAAGCATTTCACTAATTCGTCTTCTACCTAGGATGTAGAAATCTAGAAAGAAGGGGGCGCTTGGGTGGCTTAGTCAGTTAAGCATCCAACTCTTGAATTTGGCTCAGGTCATGATCTTAGGGTCATGGGATTGATGGGATCCATGCTGAGTGTGGAGCCTGCTTAAGATTCTCTCGCTCTCTCTCTCTGCCCTTCCCACTGCTCTCATGCATAGGCACGCACATTCTCTCTAAAATAAATCCAGAAAGAACATCATTCTTACCTAAACACCTAGAAAAACTAGAGAAAAGCTTTTCTTGAACCTGTTGGGAAGCTGAAGTTAGGGTGACCAACTGAACTTTTCCTGGTTTTAGTACTGTAAGTCCTATTCTTGGAAAACTCTCAGTACCACACAAATTGGGATGATGTGACACCCTAGCAAGTGTTGCAGACCAAGCAAGTAGCCTGAGAGCCAAGAAAAGACTGGCCTCACCAAAGAGAGATAGGATGTGAGCACTGAAGAAGAGATATCAACTACTATACAGGGTGGTAAGAATTCAACTAAAATTGTTAACACATTGCTAAAGGCCAAGTGAGGACAAGCAATAATGTTTAGAAACCCCTCAGGCAAAAAGGAGCTTGTTTGCATTTCCACTTACAGCCTCTTGTCACTGGATGCTGATGAGAAAAACTGGGGACAAGGCAGGAGACCATATACAGCCTCCCTTGGAGGTGAAGGCCTTGCTGGAGCAGAGTAAGCTCCCACTATGGGAAGGACAAAAGTCCTGCCATACCCTTCCTATGAATGATAGCTGCAAGCCGCTGGGAAAGGGGAAGCAAACTGTTGTCTCCTGGGCTCAGGTAGAGGACCCTTGATATTGGGTAAGGGCAAGAGTACGAGAAGACAAAGAGCTTCTATACCTGGATAAGGAGGGATAGGAAATGGTCTTGGGCTCAAAATCTCATGCCAATACAATTACAGGAATCAGGAGACTCTTATCTTAAGACTCATCAAAGATGTAGGGGTGCCTGGGTGGCTCGGTTGTGCGTCCGACTTGGGCTCAGGTCATGATCTCGCAGTTTGTGGGTTCAAACCCTGCGTTGGGCTCTGTGCTGACAACTCGGAGCCTGGAGCCTGCTTCAGATTCTGTGTCTCCCTCTCTCTCTGCCCCTCCCCTGCTTGTGCTCTGTCTCTCTCTGTCTCTCAAAAATGAATAAATGTACAAAAAAAAAAAAAGACTCATCAAAGATGCAAAGTAGAATTCTGTCTGCCATGGGGAGACTGAGGAGTTGAGGAAGCCCCACCTGCAAGGCCTAAACATATAAGACTTGCTTAAGAGAGGCTGGACCAGGATGATTGGTCCTCTGGCTCCCACTACCAAGCTATCAAGCAGCAGGTTACAAGAAGGCAGAAAGGCAAAAGCATGGAGGCAGGCTTTTTTTTTTTTTTTTTTTTTTTTGCAGGTTAAAAGGAAGGCTAGAAGCTGAGAGTGGAAAAGGAATGTTGAGAAACTCCCTTTAGCCTTCCATCCCACATCTTAAATATAAGGTAACACTAGAGGAAATTGAAACCAATGGTGCACTGAAGGTACAACAAGAAAACCCAAACCCAGGTCAACCACTGACTGATTCAATACCCCACATGACTGATTGAGCAGAAGAAGAAACATACTTACTTGAGTCATCACTATCTTAATTTCTACTGTTCTATACAAGATGCCTACCATTGGATAGAAAATTATGAGACACATAAGGAAAACAACCCATTGTCAAGAGAGAAGAGTCAACAGAATGAGGCTCAGAGATAACCTAAGTGTTGGAACTATGAGAGGGATTTGACATAACTTTAATATATTAATCATATATATTGAAGAGTCTAGTGGAAAAAGTAGATAACAGGAATGATCATACAGAAAATTTCAGTAGAGATAAAAACTATGTATGTCAAATGGAAATGCTAATAGAAAACACAGTAACAGAGATGAAAAATACCTTCAAAAGCCCATCAGTACACTTGATACAACATGAACTTGGAAAGCATGAACTTGAAGCTGTGTAATAGAAATTACCCAAACTAAAATACAAAGAGAAAAAAGTGTGAAGAAAACACAAAAGTGTTGTAGGGTAATACCAAACAGTCTAATAAAAGTGTATTTGGAATTCCAGGAGAGAGATAGCAGAAGAAACATTTGAAGAAAGAATGGCTGAATCTTCCAAAAATAATAAAATATACCAAACCACAGATACAAAAAGCTCACTGAGTCCCAAGTAGGATAAATACCAAAAAATACACACCCCAATACATTTTTTTTCAAACTGCTGAAAAGTCAAGAGAAAATCTTAAAGGTAGCCAGAGAAAAAGACACATTACAGAGAAACAAAGAATTACAGCTGGCTTAGAAACTATGCAACTCAGAATATAGTGGAGTTAATACCTGTAAAACATTAATGAAAAATACTGTTAGTCCAGAATACTGTGCCCAGGGAAAATATCTTTCAGATATGATGGAAAAATAGACTTTAAAAGATAGACAGAACAACAAAACAAACAAAAAAACAACAAGAAAATTTATTATCAATAGACCTGCACTAAAATAAAGGTCAAAACAACCTTCTCCAGGGGCACCTGGATGGCTCAGTCTGTTAAGCCTCCAACTCTTGATTTTGGCTCAGGTCATGATCTCATAGTTCATGGTTTAAGCCTCTCATCACAGTGGAGAGCCTGCTTGGGATTCTCTCTCCTCTCTCTCTGTCCCTTCCCTACACCCCTTCCCTGCTTCTAAGCTCTCTCAAAATAAACTTAAAAAAAAAAAAAAGAAAACAAAAAAAAAACCTCCAACAGAAAGAATATGATACCAAACAGAACTTGCATCTACACAGATGAAGATCTCCAGAAATAGTTAAAATTAAAGTAAAATATAAAAAATACATTTTATCATATTTTTAATTGTTCCAAAAAATAATTGGCAGCCTAAAGCAGTGGTTCTGAACCTCAGGCAATTTTGCCTCTCAGGAGACATTTGGCAATGCTGAGACATTTTTTTTTTATATAAATTTTTTTTAATGTTTATTTATTTTTGAGACAGAGACAGAGCATGAACGGGGGAGGGCCAGAGAGAGACGGAGACACAGAATCCGAAGCAGGCTCCAGGCTCTGAGCTGTCGGCACAGAGCCCGACGCGGGGCTCAAACTCAAAGACTGCGAGATCATGACCTGAGCTGAAGTCAGATGCTTAACCGACTGAGCCACCCAGGCGCCCCAAGACATTTTTGATTGTTACAGTGGGGGTGGGGGTAGGGACGGGGGTGTAGTGCTACTACTGGCATCTAGGGGTATAGAGGCCAGGAATGTTGCTAGACATCCTACATCCTTAAAAGGTGTCCTCAAAATGATTGTTGTAGCCTGACTGATAAAAAGACATAAAGTACCAGTGCGTGAAATGAAAAAGGGGCCATCACTACAGGTCTTGAACATTAAAAGAATACTGCAGTATCACAAACAACCATATGCCCCCAAACTTGGCTGAAATAGACCAATTCTTTATAAGACACAAATGACTAAGACTCACTTAAGTACATCGTCTGAATAGTCCTATGTCTATGAAAGATATTGAATTTGTAGTTAAAACACTTCCACCAGGGAAGCCTACAGGCCAAGATGCCCCTCTACCAAAAGTGAAGATCAGGACAAGACCAAGCTAGCTCTCGGTGTACATCTATTGGACATATGTCTTGTTAGGTGTCAGGAGAAACACTTGCGCTTCAACCTACTGGAAACTGCAGAAAGTCCAGAATTCCAAGTTATTCCCTCCAAGAAACCAGTCCTCCCCTCTCCCACCAACTCCCACACTAGGACCACTTTTCAGAAAACTAGAGGCTCTAGGAGCACTGGGTCAGGACTAGTATCCCACACACACTGGTTTAGAACTAACCTCTTCACTTACCACATTGCTTTCAAGAGACATTCAAAACACTGGATTAAGATATTGGAGTCCACCCATTGTACTTTCCGTAACTAAAGGAGGATGCCCAAGTGAGAGCCTGCATATGCAGATAATTTTCTGCTCCTTTTTATATTTCAGATCAATGCATCAGGCAATTTCATCACTAAAGCTAATTACTTTTTAAGGTAGCATGGCTGACAAAAAGGAGTCAGGTGCTGCTGTAATCCCATAATTTGTAGCAATATAATAATTTAGAGCAAAGATTGGTGAGGTGAGCTTCCCTTACTTATTTCTTCCTTCCCTTCTTTGCATACTCTATCATTTATTTTGCAAAACTAGGCAAACAGCCAAATCAGTAGAAACAGCTGCCAGCATCTGAATTGGTTCCAGGGGCAAGAGCGGACACAAGTTTGAGACTCTCCTGTACAAGTGATGGTAATTCTGCAGTTCTAGACCACACAGGGGTACCTTCTGGAAGAGGAAGGGCAATGTGAGTTTTTTGGGGAGAGGCAGTTTTTCTGAACATTTTAAGTTCATAAGTTTCATAAAGTTTGCAGTACTCTGAAATCTTTAGAACAGTGCTCTCCAAAAGAAATATGTGAACATGTAGTTCAAAATTTTCTAGTAGTTATATTAAAGAGTAAAAATAGGTGAATTTTAATATATTTTATTTAACCCAATATATCCAAAATATCATTTCAATATGCCGTCATAATAAAAATAGAAAATTTTATATTAAAAAGTGAGACATTAAAATCTGGTGTGCATTTTACACTTATAGCACATCTTATTTTATTTTTATTTATTTTTTTAAGTTTATTTATTTTGAGAGGGAGAGTGTGAGCAGGGGAGGGGGAGAGAGAGAGAGAGAGAGAGAGAGAGAGAGAGAGAGAGAGAGAATCCCAAGCAAGCTCCATGCTGTCAGTGCAGAGGCCTATGTGGGGCACGAACCCACAAACTGTGAGATCATGACCTGAGCCAAAATCAAGAGTCGGATGCTTAACAAACTGAGCCACCCTGGTGCCCCTATTTTCTTTTCTTTTTAAGATGCCTACTAACATCTATTTTTAAAGTTTTTATTTAAATTCCAGTTAAATATACAGTGTAGTATTAGTTTCGGGTGTACAATCTTGTGATTCCACACTCCATACATCACCTAGTACTCATCATAAGTGCACTCCTTACTCTCCTTCATCTATGTCACCCATCTGCCCACCCACATCCCCTCTGGTGACCATCACCTTGTTCTCTAAGTCTAGAGTTAAGAGTCTGTTTCTTGTTTTGCCTCTCTTTTTTCCCCCTTTGCTCATTTGTTTTGTTTTTTAAGTTTCACATGTAAGTGAAATCATGATTTTGTCTTTCTCTGACTTTGGTTTAACATAATACTGTCTAGCTCCATCCATGTTGCTGCAAATGGCAAAATTTCATTCTTTTTTATGGTTAATGTTCCATTATATATATATGCCATATCTTCTTTATCCATTCATCAGTCGATGGACACCTGGGCTGTTTCCATAATTTAGCTACTGTAGATAATGCTGCTGTAGACATCGGGATGCAGGTATCCCTTTGAATTAATATTTTTGTATTCTTTGGGTAAATACCTACTAGTGCAATTGCTGGATCTAAGGGAAATTCTATTTTTAACTTTGTAAGGAACCTCCATACCGTTTTCCAGAGTGGCTGCACCAGTTTGCCTCCCCAGCAGCAGTGAGAGAAGCTTCCCCCTCCCCACATCCTCGCCAACACCTGTTGTTGATTTTAGCCATTCTGACAGGTGTGAGGTGATACCTCATTGTAGTTTTGATTTGCATTTCCCTGATGATGAATAAAGCGCCATCTTGCTGTAGAGGCCTCATTTTGAGTGCACGGTAACCACTTGCAGGTTGTGGCTACAGTATTGGACAGCACAGCTGTCCAGCCTCTCAGCTTCCTTCTGGAAGCCTCTTAGTTCTTCCACATGGTGTCAAACAAGGCAGCCTCCTTTCTCTGCCCTCCCTGCCCCCTACACCTGCACCAGCACTTCTGGGGCATCTGTGAAAGTAGTCCCAGAACACCCATTAATAGAGCTGATTTCTCACCTGCCTCTATCCTTAGGCAAGGAGCCAAACATTGTTGCCTTCAAAAGTGTGGCACTTACACATTCTGCATATTCTCCGAAGGCCCTGAAATATAATGAGGGGTGGGGGTGAGCACTGGATCAGAAAGATCTCATGATTCCAACAACTGTGAGTTCAGGCAATAGAATCATCCCCCCCCCCCCCCGTCTCTTGATGCTCTTAGTAGCTACTGAGAGGTCTAGAGGAGACTCCCTTGTAACTATTTTTATATAATTGAATTTTATCAAAGAAGGCCTTCAGGAAAAGATGAGAGTTGGGACCAGTAACAGGTTCATAATTTGCTGGGTCCAGTGGAAAAGGGAAAATATGGAGCCCTTTGTTCAGAAATTAAGAATTTTTCATTGTTGATGGCAGAGCATTAAAACAAGCAGGAGGCCCCCTTTCTGAGCGTGGAGCCCTGCGCCACTGCACAGGTTGGACCTCCGTGAAGCTGGGGCTAGGTGGGGCGTAGGTCTCTGGAAGAAGCAAGGAAGTGGTGAGATTACCTGGACGATCCTTGAGGAATGGAACCTTAACGGACACTCCAAAATCAAGTCTACTAGAATTCACTGAGGAAGAGGTTTTGAAGCCAGTGAGAACCATTTGGGAGGAAAGCAGTGAGGGGAAGAAGCAGGTGGGTAAGGCTTTTGCCTTTGCTGATGAGACCACGGATTATCCCGGGTATTCATAGGGTCAAGCTTCTGTGGCCCCAAGTTGGGTAACGACAGACTGACACCCGCAACGGTGACTTGCAGGCCTGGGCAGGAGTGACTCCGAGGCTACTTCATAGTCAACTTTCCTCCTCCAAGCCACACACAGGCGCTGCCGGCGAGGGACCTCCGGGAGCTCCGGCGGGGGGAGCGGGTGCGAGCTGCGGCCGCTGAGTCTGCATGAGGCGACCGGGTCACGGCTCGGGGAGCGGACTTGGCTCACCCTCGCCCAGCGGCGGCCCCTCCCGCGCCTGCACTCCCGCCGCTCCCCAACTGGGGGACGCACGCCTCCAGCTGCAGGAGACTGGGGCGGGCAACGGCCGGCCGGACACCCGCACCCGAGACCCACCAGGGCGGATCGCGAACCCGAACCCTGTCTACTGTCGCAAGGGGCGGCCACTGCCCCCCGTCTGGCCGCGGGCGCCGAGTCGCAAGGGCCCCTCTACCCGCAACTGGCGGCCGGCGGTGGCAAAGGTTCAGGGCGTCTAACAGCCTCGGCTCAACCGAAACCCGGGGCTGGCGTCGCGCATTGGCCCGAGGGTGGTTTCCCGGGAGACAGGCCCCGCCCCCGGCCGCGCGCCCGGCCAAGCCGTTGTAGGTGCTGCAGGCCGGCTGGCGGATTCCAGGGTGGCTTGTGCCTGGGCCCGCTTTGGGGTCCCCGTCCATCCTTCGTTCTCCGTCTTGCTGCAGTGCGTGATCTGGCGCTGGGCACACGGCGTGGTGTCATCCTCATTTTGGATAAACAAGAAAAAGATTTGCTAGCTCTGGCGGCTTGCGGGCCAACACCCATAGCTTGGGCTCCAGTGGGCCAACGAGCGAGGAACGGCCAAGACCTCCAGGGGGCGCCCTCTCCACGAACAACCGCCGGGCTCTCCGGGAGCTTGGCAACTCCCTTGAGCTGTTTTTTCCGGGCTCCCAATTTACTTAACCTCCCAGCCGAGTGAAGATCTCATATCTCCTATCGCAGATTTCTTACGCAACTAAACGTTAAATAACTTACTTTATTTCAAAATAATATTAACAAACTATAAGATTCCTGTTAATGCAACATCTGTGCTAATTAGTTCTAAATTGAAAGGAAAGTCAAATCTCCCATGCAGTTTACCTCTTGTTCACCTTTGCAGTAACTGCGATTGAAACCTGTTTCAAAACAAGCATGTAGTTGGAGATACTATTATAAAAGTATCTTCTTTCCAAATAAGTGGCTATAAAAGTTTGAATTAGATCTAAAACGTTTCCTATTTACACCGATTAAATCATGCAACAGTGAAACGTGTATCTTACCTACCTACATTATCCTGTGAATATCTTACCTACCTGTTTTCCTGACGCTATTTTATACAATCACACAGATCTTTAAATCTAATCATCATAATGTCAGTATATATTCAAATCTATCTTTAAGCCTATGTTATTTAACTTATGCAAAGATGGACATTTTGAAAGGTGTTGGTAAATGGGGCTAACAATATAAATTTGTTGATAAATAGCATCGTAATTTCCTTCATTTTAGGGAGATTGATTTTATTTTCTTGCAGTTTAAGAAGGACTTAAACTTTCAAAGGTATTTGAAATATATGTCAATTTCACACACTTTTTACTTCCTTGATGGAAACAAAGCATTCCCTAGTCATTTCAAATAGTGAGCATATTCAAATAGTGAATATTTTAAAAACATTTTTCTTTATAGACTTATATGATTTCTGTGTGCAGGCTAAAACATCCAAACTTTACTTGTTGTTAATGTAAGATTTACAAATATCATTTAAGGAAATTCATATTACTGGATTCTATGAGGCTCATTAGTTGTGATTTTTCAAGTCTTGGTTACTTAGTGTTGTTGAAGAATAATGCAACCGATTGATGGTACACATTACTACCCCAAAGCAGCTCACACTCCAATAATGGTATCGGAATAGGGTTTTTTAAATTGTTTTCTTGAAATAATGTGTGCATCAAACATGAACAACCCCACTATATCCATTGTCAGTAGTTATCAAGGGGAAAAACACTCTATCAGATTTTTAAAAATTAAGTTTTGGATTTTGAGATAATTGTACATTCACGAGCATTTATAAGAAATAATACAGAGAGATCTGTGCCCTTTACCCAGTTTTTCCCAAAGGTAACATTTTACAAAACTATACTACAATATTAAGACATGGATAATGAGATTGATACAGTCAAGATTACAGAACATTCTATTGCCAGAAGAACCTCACGTTGCCCCTTTATATATACCCACTTTCTACTTTTCCCCACCCCATCCTTAATCCATGGTAACTATTCATCTGTTCTCTATTTCTATCATCTTGAAATTCTCATTTCAGGTTTGTAACATAAGTGGAAGCACTCAGTAAGTAACCTTTAAAACTGGCATTTTTCTACCCTGCGTAATTCTCTGAAGATTCATTCCAGTTGTTTCCTACATCAGTAGCTTGTGTCTTTTTGTTGCTCAGTAGTATTTCATGATGGATATGCCACCTTTTAACTATTCACCCACTGAAGGAATCTGGGCAGATTCCAGTTTTTGGCTTTTATGAATGAAACTGCTGTAGACTTTTGTGAATAGGTTCATGTGTGATCACAAATCTTCATTTCGCTGGGATAAATGCCCAGAAATGTAATTTGCTGGATTGCATGGCAGTTGCATGTTTAGTTTTTCAGGAACTGCTCAACTGGTTCCTAGTGGCCGTACCACTTTTTATGCCCATCAGCAAGTAAGGAGTGAACCGATCTCTCCAAATCCTCATCAGCATTTGGTGTTGTCACTTTTATTTTAGTTATTCTGATAGGTATGTACTGATATCTCATTGTGGTTCTAATTTGCATTTCCCAGTTGACTGATGATGTTGAACATCTTTTCATGTGCTGATTTTCAATCTACCTATCCGCTTCAGTGAAATGTCTCTTCATTGAGCTCCGTTTTTTCCGGGCTCCCAATTTACTTACCTTCCAGCTGGTAACTATTGGATTGTGTGGGTTTTTTTACTGTTTTGTACCGCCACACCCTGCTTTACTGTGTTATAATTGACAAATAAAATTGTAAGATAAAGTGTACAGTGTGATGATTTAATATATGTTTACACTGTGAAAGATTCCCCCCCCCTCCAGTTAGCACATTCATCACATACTTACCTTTTGTGTGTGTGAGAACATCTAAGTTCTGCTCTCTTAGCAAATGTCAATGATACAACATACAACACAGTGTTATCAACTAGAGATACATGTTATATATGACATTCTCAGACCTTATATGTACTTGTAGTTTGTATCCTTTTACCGAACTCTCCCTGTTTTACTGTATTGGTGTTTGTTTATACATTCTAAATACTAGCTCTTTGCCAGGTATGTGTTTTGTAAATATTTTCTCCCATTCTGTAGCTTGTCTTTTCCTCTTCTTAACAGTCTTCCAGAGAGCAAAGGTTTTTAACTTTGTTAATGTCCAATTTATCAATTTTTCCTTTTATGGTGATGTTTTGTGTTAAGTCTAAGAACTTTTTGCCCAGCCTAGATCTTGAAGATTTTCTCCAATTTTTTTCTAAAAGTCTTATGGTTTCATTTAAGTTTTTGACCCGTTTGAGTTTTATTTTTTGTTTAAGGTGTGAGACTTAGGCCAGGATTCATTTTTGTTTGTTTGTTTATGGATGTGCGATTACTCCAGCAGCAATTAAACTTCTATCATCTTTTTTAAAAACTTGTTTAAAACAAAAAACTGTAAGTTTGGAAAAACTACAAAATTAGTTGAAAATTTGGAAATTAAATTTTATTAAGAATACAGTATGTTAGCTATGGAAGAAGCAATACTCCTTTTGCATTAAGTATGACCATAGAAAAAGAGGTATTTTCTTCAATAAAAATCAAGATATCTTCTGAGCCACTTACAAAGTATCCTATGTAAATAATCCAAAAGGAGGAGAATGTTCTTTATAGCATTATTTATACTAATGAATCTATATATTCTTATTCTTATCCCCAAAGTGTAACATTTTAGATATCTTCTCTGAATGCTATTTTATGCAGTAACCAAAAAGGGATGTATATGGAATTATTATAGCAACATGAGTCAGATAATCTATCATCTTTTAACCCCTTAAATGCTTAAATAGGTGAATAGCAAAGCTTCATTATCGTGCATTGTCATTCAGGATGCATTCATGCATAGTAATGAAAATTAGTTTGACTACAGTTTATTTTCGGACATCTCTCACCCTGTCATTGGTTCTTTTCAAAAAATAGAATTACTCAAGACAATACAATAAAATACCTGTATTTCTTTCCATTGTTATTCTAATATACTGTTGTACAGTTTGTAAGATGAAGTTTCATCTGGTACTATGGGATTTACATTTATATCTTATTATTGATTTTAATGGTGATGATCTTGATCTATCTTCTTTTAGCATAAATATTGGTTTGGAGACAGATAAATACGTTTTATCATGTTAAGGATGTATCTTCTGCTTACAGTTTAAACATTTTTGTCCAGAACAGGTATTGAATTTAATCTAACACTTCTTAGTGTCTAAGGGAATGATCATGTATTTATATATTGAAATCTGACATGGCAGTTTATTTAAACGAATTTTCTGATATGGCAATTTATTTAAATGAACCAGTCTTTTATTCCTAGAATAAACCACGTTTGGTCATGTTGTATTAGCCTCTTAATATGCTACTTTGTTTTCTACCATTTTATTTAGAATTTATGTCTGTGTTCATGCGTGAGATTATTCTATAGTTTTTTTTCTCTATGGTGTCTTTTTTTTGGGGGGGGGAATAGTTCCAAAATGGAAACCCCCTCTTTTTTTTTAATACTCTAGAACAGTACAAATAACATTGGGATCACCTGCTTTTTCAAGTTATAGAGTCCTATGTGAAACTGTCTGGACATAGTGTTTTTGGGAATATAGGTCTTTGACAAATTTTAAGCATATAGTAACTGATCTATTTAAGACCAATTTTGGTGAGTTATGTTTTAATAAAATTAATTTTATTAGAACATTATCGATTTCATCCAGGTTTTCAAATTTAGTTGCCCACAATTTATCAAAGTAGTCTCTTATGTGTCAGGTTCACAATGTCTGCAATGATTTCCTCTTTTATATCTCATATAATTGCATTTTTCCTTTTTTAAAAGTTTCATTTTAATTCCAGCTAATTAACATACAGTGTTATATTAGTTTCAGGTGTACAATACAGTAATTCAACACTTCCATACATCACCTGGTGCTTATCACAACAGGTGCCTTCCTAAATCCCCATCACCCACCTCCCCCCCTCGCTCTGATAACCATGAGTGTGTTCTCTATAGTTAAGCGTCTGAGGGCACCCAGTCAGGTAAGCTTCTGACTTTGGCTCAGGCCATGATCTCATGGTTCATGAGCTGGGTTCCAGCCCCTCATTGGGCTCTGCATTGGCAGTGCAGAGCCTGCTTGGGATTCTCTACCTGTCTCTGCCCCTCCATAGCTCATGCATTCTCCTCTCTCTCAAAATACACAAATTAACTTAAAAAAAAGGTCTGTTTCTTGCTTCCTCTCTCTTTTATTGTTTTCCCTTGTTCATTTTTTTTTTTTAATTCCACATATGAATGAAATGTGGTATTTTATTGCTTCCTATTTGCCCTGCAGAAACCAGCTCTGGTACCTTTAAAAAATATTATGACTTTAAAAAAAATTTTTTTTAATGTTAGTTTATTTATTTATTTATTTATTTATTTAAATGTTTGTTTATTTTTGAGAAAGAGAGAGAGGCAGAGTGCGAGTGGGGGTGGGGCAGAGAGAGAGAGAGGAAGACACAGAATCGGAAACAGGCTCTAGGCTCTGAGCTGTCAGCATGGAGTCTGACGTGGGGCTTGAACTCAGTAGCAGTGAGATCATGACCTGAGCCGAAGTCAAATGCTTAACCAAGTCACCCAGGTGACTTTTTTTTTCTGATCTTGAATTTATAATTCATAATTCAAAATATTTACCTTTTCTTTTATTATTATGTCTTTTATTATTTCCTTCCTCTACCTTCCTTCTATTTACTTTTATTGTTCTTTTTCTAGCTTCTAAAGTTGGATGGTTACTTCAACTATTTTAATTCTTTTTTGTTTGTTAATGTAATAATATAGTGTGTACAATTTCTTCTGAACACTGCCATAGTTATTTACAGTGGATTCTGAATATGAAATGTGATAATTATTATTTGTTTTAATACATTCTGCAAGTTCAGTTTTGAGTTCCTGCTTGACTCAAGAATTGTTTAAAAATTATAAAAATAATATTCCCAGATATAAGAGAATTTTGTTTTTAAATTTGATTATAAATATATGGTTTTTAAACTTTGTCATCAAAGAACTTGTCTACAGTATTAAAAATTTTTCTTGATGTTTTCTTGTGGCCTAATATGTAATCAATTTTAATGACTCCTTTTGTGGTTTCTTGGAAAGAAGGTGAGGTGTATTTTTTTCCAAGAACTTGAATTTGATAAAAAATATACCAATACATTATTATGCTAATAAGTCTTGTGCATCCTTCTTTTTATTCACTTGGAATTCCTAGGCTGGGAGTAATAATGTGTCTTTTTACTAATGCATTTTTAAATCTGTTTCTTCATGTAATTCCTGTAGTTTTTATTTATTGATATTGATGTAATGTTAGCTAGTGCCAATGTTTATAGTTATTATCTTTTCATTGTTATCTGTATGCCTTGTCATTATAAATCACTCTTTGAGACATCATTTGATACTATTTTCTTTATTTAAAAAATGTTTGTTTATTTATTTTGAGTGGGGTAGGGGCAGAGAGAGAGACAGAGGGAGAGAGAGAAACCCAAGCAGGCTCCATGCTGTCAGTGCAGAGCTCGATGCAGGGCTGGATCTTACAAACTGTGATCATCGCCTGAGCTAAAATCAAGAGTTGGATGCCACCCAGGCATCCTGATACTGTTTTCTTTAAATTTATTTTATATAAGATCGGGATCTCTCTCCTCGTCGTTTCTTTTTTTGTCTCTGCCTAGTATACAGTTCCCATTATTTTATTTTCAATTTTAAACCCCTTTGTTTTTAAGATCTCCTGTATACAGTATTAAGTTGGTGCAGCTTTGTAATCCAAAATGAAAGTTTTCTCCTTAGCTGATTTAAATTTATCACTGTCAGCCACGGTGTGCTGGAGCCTCTCATAAGTTCGCAGCCCCCATTTAGTGATATCAGATCTGTAGCTTGAAATTGGCCAAGGTAGAGTTAGGTAGAACCTAGAAGTGAGCAGTGCAGTGGAAGGACCGCCCTGAGGCAGAGTCCCAAGTCCTTGAAGGGGAATGATAGAGATTTGAGCTGGAGGCAAGGGCAGTGGTAAATAGGTTACACAATAGAAGCCCAGGGCACAACATCCTGACCTTGTGGCTTCCAAAACTCTGGGGACAACAGCTCCAGAGCCATAGGTGCTGAGCCTGCACTTTCCTCCTCCACCTCTGCCCCAGGGTAACCCCTAGATTCATTACACTGTATTTGCCCTGCAGGTATGGTACACCCCCTCCCTCCATGGAGAAAGACTGCCATGATGGTTCTGGTAACAAACCTTGTAGAGTCAAAAACTCTCCCTCTGAACCTGTGGGAAGAGTCCCCCACATGATTGGAAGTAACCTCCATTAGAGACCACCCCAGTGAATGTCACAGCTCCTCTCAGCCCAGAGAGAAGCAACAAATACCCAATCCCAAAACAACCTAGGGGCCATTCTACCTCTGGGAACCTGCCTGCTCTCCCACCTTGAGAGTGTACTTTTCACTATAATAAACTTTGCTTGCTACTCTCCTTCTGTCTGTCTTTATTTGAATGTGGATCCCCAGTAAGTCTCCTCATGAGAGGAATCCAAGGAAGGAGACCTCCATTCACACAAGGCAGACTCTCCCACTGGTAACAGTAGGGGTATGCGCAACATGGAAATCAGCAAAAGCTACAAGTTAACGTGTTTTGTTATGTTTTCCCAAGGACAGTTGTTAAACATTTGCTAGCACACCACTGGCTATCAGTGATATGTTTAGCTTAATTCTGTCATACTGTTTTATCTTACGTTTTTGTGTTTTAGTATCTATTATGCAATATGTTTTGCACTTTTTTTGAGCTTGCGTATTTATTCTAATACTTTGTAAAGTATTTCTTTGATCTAGAGATTACTGTTATAAACATAATTTAGGATAAAACCTTTAATCCGCTGTTTATTCGGAATCTATTAACTCCCCACTGTGAGCAGCCACAAATTAATATATTTCCTTTTTCTTTCCTTTCACCCCTCCATTCAGTTTTAATTGCTATTGTTCTTAGCATTTATCTTTGTATTGCTAAATAAATCTCCATTATTTCCACTTGATTTCTCAGCTTCCAATGATATCTTTTGGCCCCGTATTATAGAGGATGAGTGAATTCAGTATTCACTACTAGCTACTTACTCTCCAAATTCTTTCTCAAATCTGTTAGATATGTCCGTTCCATATGGTAAGAATTATTGGATGGAAATTTAGAGGGACACATTAGTGCTTCAGCAAGGCTTGACTTCCAACTGAATACATTTTTATCTTCCTCATTCTTGAGGTCTCCCCTTCCCCTTCACTTGTTTTTCTGTAGAATCTTTTGTCCAGGGACTCGGTATGGATATTGATCTCACTGACCTCAGTGCATACTTGGTGAAGGGGCACCAGTGCTAGTCATGAGACCACCTTGAAGACAGGAGGGACTCGGCTGGCAGCATGTACCAGATTCCAATGGAAACTACTCAGATCCTGCATTTTCCTTTAAAACCCCACAGGTTTTTACCCCAGGTGGCCTTGCAGTCTTGGTGGCCTGCTGCAGTCTCCTTTGCCTGGCAAAGCAATAAATGATCTTCTTTTTTATACCCAGACTCTGTCTTTACATTATGTATTTCAGCTCCAGAGAACAGAGGTCAGCTTTTGATATTACTACGTTTTCTTTCTGCATTGTTACCATAATCCCTACATTTGCTTTAATCTTTATTTTACAGCAAAGTAGATTCAATCTCAATGCCAAGCCTGTGGTTTTTTCATTTATCTCTTGGCTGAGTGAACTTCATCTTCTAGTGTTTGCTACAAGAAGGGCTCATCAGATATTCAAAATGTTCATTTCTTGCCTTTATACTTGAATGAAATTTTGAGTGAGTAAAATAGTCCTTGGTCTTATCTTGTTGAGGAGATTATAAACATTGGTCTACTATTTCCTGCTATGGGAATTTGCTCTGGGGGAATCGGAGGTCAGCCTTATTTTTTTTCCGCTGTAAATGAATTCATATTTTTGCATGGCTCCCCAAAGGACTCTTTGTCTTTGAAGTTTAGTAGCTTTGTGACAGTATGTCTTTGTGTTACTTTGTCCTGGGTCACTGTGTGTCCTTCCAATTTTGCAAATCAAATCTTCTTTTATTTTTAAAAATTACATAATTTTCAAGTTGTTCAAAGCAACTTTTTTTCTTGAAAATTGTTTTTTATATTCTGTTTATTTTTCTTTTCCTCATTTGTTTTTATGGGAACTTTGCACAGATCTTTTGCAGTTCCTATTTGTGACCTCATTTTTGAGTCAGTGGGGAGTTTTTCCTGTGTCAGATATTTGCAGAAGGTTCACATGGAGGTGGGGCCACACCTGTGTTTTAAGTGTGCAGAAATTTTCTTTTGAATCTGAGTTTTATTTTTATTTTTAATTACTTGTTAAAGATTTTCTTTTTAGAGAGGAAGAGAGTGAGTGTCAGTGGGGGAGGGGCATAGGGGGAGGGAGAGAGAGAGAGAGAGGGAAAGAGAGAGAACCCCAGGCAGGCTCCATGCTCAGCACAGAGCCCCACTTGGGGCTCGATCCCAGGACTTTGAGATCAAGACCTGAGCCAAAATCAAGAGTTTGGACGCTTAACTGACTGAGCCACCCAGGAGCCCCTAAGATTTTAGTTTTAAGTGACCTATACACCCAATATGGAGCTTGAACTCACTACTCTAAGAGTTGAATGCCCCAATGACTGAGCCAGCCAGGTACCCCTTGAATCTGAGTTTTAGATATGGGTTTTGACAGCCTGTCATTCATCTCAGTGATGGAAAAAGGCTCTATGGTGCTTTTTGCTTTGCAAGTGTCTCTTCTCCCCCAACCACATGGGTAGACCCTTGCCTGAAATTATGTCTTGTCTGTGTAATTCAACCTTGTCTGCTCCACTTTTCACATCAAAACCAAGGCCAGGGAACCGCCATTTTGTGGCCGCTATATCCCTCAGCCACAAACAAAAGATTTTGGTATTGCACTCAGAGTGTGCTCCTGTCCTTAGACAATGCACTCTGTGATCTCTTTCTGAGCTCTGTAGTCTCCTTTCCACTTCCTTCCATACGCTTCATGCACTGCCAACACCTGTCCTACCCCTTCGTGCTTCTTCCAGTTTTGTGCCTAGAGGTTTCAGCAATCTTGTTTCTTTCTTTCTTTTTTTTTTTTTGACGTTTTATTTATTTTTGAGACAGGGAGAGACAGAGCATGAACAGGGGAGGGTCAGAGAGAGAGGGAGACACAGAAACAGAAGCAGGCTCCAGGCTCTGAGCCGTCAGCCCAGAGCCCGACGCGGGGCTCGAACCCACGGACCGCGAGATCATGACCTGAGCCGAAGTCGGATGCTTAACGACTGAGCCACCCAGGCGCCCCAGCAATCTTGTTTCTTTGAAGGAAGACTTCGCACTTCTGCTTCTCATTCTGCTGGTGGCTTTAGGATGATTGCCAAGAAAAGGAAGAAATGGAAACCTCGAGCCTCACCTTCATTGTATGTATGTATGTATGTATGTATGTATGTATGTATGTATGTATGTATGTATTTATTTATTTATTTAGAGAGACTGAGCGTGAGCTGGGGAGGGGCAGAGAGAGAAAGAGAGGGAGAGAAAAAGAGAGAGAGAGAGGGAATCCCAAGCAGGCTCTGCTGCACTGTTAGCACAGAGCCCGATGTGGGGCTCGAACTCATGAAACTGTGAGATCATGACCTGAGCAGAAATCAAGAGTCGGGCGCTTAACCGACTGAACAACCCAGGTGCCCCTCAAGCACCATCTTCAAAGAGAGATCCTGTAACTGAATTCTGACTTCACTGGAGTTTTGTCAATTGCAGTTTCCAACTTCCCACCATGAGAACTTGCTGGAGCCTCTTTTTGATGCATGTAGAGACAGGAGTATGTGGGAGAAATGTGGCCAGTGAGAATTTCCAGTGGTGGATTCATTTATCTCACTCCTTTTGAATATTTAGTATGGTAACTCTTCCTTGACCTTTGTCCTAGTAATGAGCCCTTCTAGCCAGATAAATGGTCCCAGTTTGTAGCCTAAATAGATAAAGGATGATGTTTTCCCAGGTCCCCGTTTCCTGTGTGATACATGTTATCCCAACCTTTGTTGTCTCCCTAGTTCCCATCTCCTTTGTGAGCCCCCTAAATATTCCTCGTTCTCAGAAATGAACTTGATGCACCCCAAATTTCCTTCCAATAATGGACTTCAACATTTCCTACCTCCTGAAACACCTGAAATGAAATGACACAAAGACACTTTAGATCGTGGCAGGGGAAGCAAAGCCCAGCAATGTGCTTGTCGTGAAGAGATGTCTCCTCTTCAGCATCCATCCTCAGCTGCTTTTTAGGGCAACAGATTTCCCTGCATCATCAAACTAAGAATTCTCTTCCTCTTTCTCCTGTGTCAGGTCCTCTGTTTACTATATGCACAGAACTTCCTCTTTGATTTCTTCTTATTTATTTCTTCTTGATTTAGTCTCTTCTTTCGGGGTAACCCCACCTCCTCTAGTGGCTTGCTAAGAATGTGTGCAGAAGAGGAAAATATTTTGAGACATCTTATGTCTGAAAACATCTCTGTTCATCCCTCATTTTAATCAGAATATTGGCTGAGTATAGACTTCTAGGTTGGAAATCACATGATCTCAGAATATTGACGGTCTTACTCCATGTGCTAGCTTCGAGAAATTCGATGCCTATCTGATTCTTGAACTTGCATCCATAACCTTCCTTTCCCCACGGCTGGGAAGTTTTATTACCTTTTATTTATTATGGCTTTTCTGAAATTTCACAATAATGTCTATTGTGGTTCCTTTTATAAATAAACGAGCCACAATTTGGTGGGTCGCTTAAATTAAGAAATTCATGTTTTTCAGTTCTGGGAAACTATTTCTTTTTATAGCTTTCTCTTTCTGGAACAGCTACTAATTGAATATTTAATATCTTAGATTGAATTTATTTTACTGTGGTAAGAACACTTAACATCAGAACACTAGAGATTATTCATCTTGCTTAACTGAAACTTTATGCCTGTTGATTAGTAACTCCCTACTTCCTCCTCCCCAGCTCCTGGTAAACACCACTGCAGTCTTTGATTCCATGGATTTAACTACTTGAGATACCTCAGGTAAGTAGAACCATGCACTATTTGTTTTTCTGTAACTGGTTTATTTCACTCGGCACAGTGTTCTCAAGGTTCATCCATGTTGTCCCATATTGCATATTTTCCATCTTTTTAAGCCCAAGTGGTATTTCACTGTGCGTGCATACCACATTTTCTTTACTCATTCATCCATCAGTGGACCGTAAGGTTGTTTTCACTTCTTGGCTATTGTGAGTAGTGTGGCAGTGAACGTAAGGGTGCTAATATGCCTTTGAGATCCTGATTTCAATTCTTTTGGATAAATACTCAGCAGTGGAACTGGTGGATCATATGGTGGTTAAGAGGTTAATATTCAAAATATATAAGGAACGCCTATAGCTCAGTTAGCATAATGCCCCTAATAATCTGATTAAAAATAGGCTGAGGGCTTGAACAGATATTTTGCCAAGGAAGACGTAAGTTGGCCAACAAATACATTTTTTTTTAAAAAAACTTAACATCATTAATCTCCAGGGAAATGCAAATTAAAATTACAATGTGATATCATCTTAAACCTGTCAGGATGGCTGTTATTAAAAGCAAAACACAAAAGGCAATAAGCGTTGGTGAGAAATTAGAGCCCTTGCATACTGTTGGTGGAAATGCAAAATGGTAGAGCCAGTGTGAAAAGCAGTGTTGAGGTTCCTCAAGAAATTGAATCTTTGTGGGGCACCTGGGTGGCTCAGTCGGTTAAGTATCCGGCTTTGGCTCAGGTCATGATCTTGTGGTCTGTGGGTTCCAGCCCAGCCTTGGGGTGGACATCTCAGAGCCTGGAGCCTGCTTCAGATTCTGTATCTCCCTCTCTCTCTCTCTGCCCCTCCCTCACTTGTTCTCTCTCTCTCTCTCAAAAATTGGTAAATGTTTAAGAATATATATTAAAAAAAAGAAATTGAATCTTTTGGATTTGTCCTCTGATTTCTTTGTCTTTTCTCTTCTATGTTCTCTTTGCCTTTTTGTTGTTGTTGTGATTTCATAGCAATCTCCTCAACTTTACCATTCAATTCTTTTCTTGCAATTTTAATTTCTCCTAAGGACTCTTACAATTTCTAAGAACTCTTCTCTTTCTGCTGGGTACTCTTTTCTACAGTTTTCTTGTTACATGTATGCTGTTAGCTTTCAGAGAGCATTGACTGTAGGGTGGAAGCCGGTGGCACGGGAGGTGAAAGAATTCACCCAAGGCAGGACAAAGGAGAGAGAAGTTTGTTGAATACACTGCAAGGGGACAGCAGGCAGGACAGCAAAGGAGAGACTGTCTACCACGAGGTGGTGATGGGGGCGGGGGGTGCTGCTATGGTTAAGTGAGGGAGTGAGGAGGTATGGGGATGTATGGCATTTTCCTTTTTTGGTACCTGTGCCTGGATGTAAGTAGCCCATTGATCAGCTAAGGCTGGCTATTTCGAGGTGGGTGGCCTAATGAGCCTGTTGGCATTCAGGTCGGTGGTCACTGTGGGCCCTTTTGTCTTCTTCAGGTTTCCATTGCTCAAGCCTGTTGCCTAAAAGGGGCTTGTACATTAATTATAGTTTTCTGCTTCCTGCATAATCTTTCTTTCCTTAGAGTTCCTTTTTTTTTTTTTTTGGTCTGCTTTTGTGTCTTTTGCATTATGTCCCTCCACCTTTTTTTAATGTTTTTATTTGGTTTTGAGACAACGCAAGAGACAGAGCGCAAGCGGTAGAAGGACAGATAGAGGGAGACGCAGAATCCGAAGCAGGCTCCAGGCTCTGAGCTGTCAGCAGAGAGCCTGACGCGGGGCTTGAACTCACGAATCGTGAGATCATGACCTGAGCCGAAGTTGGACGCTTCACCTACTGAGCCACTCAGGTGCCCGCCCCCCCCCTTTTTTTTAAATTGAAGCGTAGTTGACATACAATGTTACATTATCATTATATTCTTTCTCCGGATGTCCTGTGGTCTTTGGCTGCCTCTTCACATTTAAGAGAGCACTACAATAGCAATTGTAAGTGCATCTGTGGGGCTTGTAGGGTGGTAGGCTTCACTGCAGGGTAGATGGGCAGCAAGAGACACAGCCATTTTTAAGGGGAGGGGGTTACCCCATCATGTCACTGTCTGTAGGCTACTCCGTCCACCTACATAGGATTTCTCCCATTTCCTGCGTGGGCAGGGAGATCATGATAATCTTGATGCCCAACAGTTTGGAAGCCAAGAGGCCGAAGAAGTCACAAGTAGGTTTTGCTACAACCTCCCTGTTTTGAGTATATGGACTCTTTCTTACTCCCCGCCATTTCTGGTCCATCTGCTTCGAGTCTACCCGCGACATCGTCTTCGGAAAGCACATCTCTTGTTCGTACAGTCATCTGGCTGCTCGAACCGAAAAGAAGGTATCTGGGGTTCTCACCTCTCTTCAAACAAATTTTGAGGTAGTTCTGTGGAGGGTTAGCCTCTCAACCCTTATCCTCAGAGAGAGCAGACGTTGCAGTTCCTCAGACTCTGGGTCTTAACGCCTTACATACTGCAGTGCTTTTCAGACTCAGCGTGTATACAAATTACCTGAAAAACTTGGTGAATCCCAGAGATCTGGGTCCCACCTCCAGAGACTCTTAGGTGGGGCCAAAGCATCTGCGTTTCTGAACACTTCCAGGCAGCGTTGATGCTGCAGGTGAGTGACTCATTCTTTTACCTGCAGGCATTTTACCTCAGGTTTTCTGACTAGTGACAATTTAATTTCTTTTAAGATTTATCCCACTAACTCCGTTTCCCAAGATGGTATTAAATTCTCCTGACATCCGCAGTCTCACTTCCCGTTCCGTCCGTCTTTATGGATTTACGTATTTCAAAAAGTTGTTTTGTCTTGTCCTTATGTGGTGTGTGAAGGGACTAGAAATAAAAGCAAGTATTCAGACTGCTGCCATTTCTAACCAGAAGTCTAATTTGATTATCCGTAAGCTTGGGGCAAATCCTGTTGGTGGCCTCCTCACCCTTTCAAACAGCTACTCCTCCCTTCCCGACAAAGGTCTTTCCAAACATCATTACTTCACCCCAAATCTCCGTCCTACCTTTTTGTACACAAGTCCCACCCAGTAGAACCTTCGCTTCAACTTGACCTCTTTAATGTCCTGCCCGCATATCTGAAACTTTATTTAGTGATCACCTCCCTTTTTTTCTGGGAAAAAGAACTTGTTCTCCTGTTCAAAAAGAAAAAAAAAATCCCTTTATCTTACACCATCATTCACTGTCTTGGAATTCTGTATTTTCAACTGCTCCCTCTCTATGGCTGGTGGAAATTTGTGCATGTCTCTCAAATAAATTAAAAAATCCTGGGGCGCCTGGCTGGCTCCATCGGTTACGCATCCGACTTTGGCTCAGGTCATGATCTCACAGTTCATGAGTTCAAGCCCCGTGTTGGACTCTGTGCTGACAGCTCAGAGCTTGGAACCTGCTTCGGCTTTTGTGTTTCCCTCTTTCCCTGCCCCTCTCCCATTCACGCTCTGTCTCCCTCTCTCTCAAAAATAAATGTAAAATAAACATTTAAAAATTCATAAGGTAAATTAAAAACCTACTATCCCCCTCTCCTACCCCAAACAAATGGTCCCTGGAATGTAGGTCTACTTCTCTTTTATTTTAGCTCTTTCTCTCACAGGTCTAAACGCTAAGGAGTCTTATGCTTAAGGTATTTTGGGGGTAATGGATAATAGATGGCTACTGGCACCAATAATTTCAGTAGCTGACAGAGGACCCAGTAAAAAGAAGCATGGTGGGGGGGCACCTGGGTGGCTCAGTCAGTTAAGTGTCTGACTCTTGATTTCGGCTCAGGTCATGATGTCAGGGTTCGTGAGTTGGAGCCCCACGTGGGGCTCGGTGCTGACATTGTGGAGCCTGCTTGGGATTCTCTCCCTCTCTCTGTGCCCCTCCCTTGCTTGCTTCCTACCTCTCTCAAAATAAATACAAATAAATTAAAAACAAAAAAGAAGCATGGAAATGGGTTGGGGTGTGTGGGCTCTGAGAGGGGGTACATATAGTAGTTATATGTTCCAAAGTATAAACCAGTTATTTTCAAGGGTGCGAATAGCATGCTTTTAATTGTGACATTAACTAGTCCGGCACTGGCTTAAAGAAACCGGAGTTAATACTCTCACGTAAGTCTGGAAGGAAGCCATGACTCAGTCATGTCAGGGGAAGCAGCCTTTCCCTCATGGTTGCAAGTTGCCTGCCAGTTCCTGGTCAACACAGTGGGTGGAGAACCATAGATAGAATCTGCTATGTCTCCCAACTAGCAGAGTCCCTTCCCACCCCTGGCAGTTTTGGGGATCGCAGCAGTGTCTTAATAAAGGAACCACTTCCCGACAACCATCTCTAGGAGTTGTCAGGGCAGCTGTGTTTTCCTACTTCCGTCCTGGTTTTCTACCGCGGGACGTTGCTCCGTCTGCTGACCGCAAGCTCTGCTGACACTCATTTTTTTTTTTTTTTAAGTTTATTTGATTTATTTTGAGAGAAAGAGAGCAAGCAGAGAAGGGGCAGAGAGAGGAAATCCCAAGCAGGCTCTGCACCATCAGCGCAGAACCCTACGTGGGGCTCGAACTCATGAACCGCGAGATCACGACCTGAGTGGAAATCAGGAGCCGGACGCTCAACCGACTGAGCCACCCAGGCAACCCTGCTGACACTCACTCTAGTTGTGTTCATTTCATTAAATTTGTGATTCCGCATTGCCACTTTTTGGCTGCACACTATCCTCATTTCTGGATACCTTTGCTACTTACTTTCTTCTGAATTCTACTACCTTCTCTCAGGAACCATCATCTCCCATTAGGTACCACTTTGACCGACTGGGCGTTGCTGCTGTTCTCCTGGGTACCGTAACTCCCACTGGGACTGGTGATTAGGATGCAGTGGAGATCTCACGTGCCAACGCTCTGTGGTGTTCCACGGGGAAGAACGTCCCCCCCTCTTTCTTATATTTGGTCATTTGCCACCATGACTGTGGTGCCGTGCCTCAGTGTTGCACATGACGATTAGTGAAGGCATGTTCTTATTTTCATGCCACCTTTCTCTCTACCCCATTCCCCAGGGCACATGACGAGCAGTTGTACTCAGCAACTGTTGAGTTGCTCCCCATCTCCTGTCACTGGGTCATCAAGTTGTTTTCCATGCTCACTGCTTTTAATGGGCTAGTTTAGTCAATCCATCATGTGCCCGAATACCTTCTAATCCAAGGTATAGGTTCTGACATCAAGCCCCATGTTTAGTTGTTCATCAAGGCAGTGGGCTCCCAAGGCTTCCCTTGGTGTGGCCAGGTGTGTAGCAGGCAGGGTGTGAAAGGGACTGGTTGGTTGATATATCAATTAATCCATCCTACCTGCTTACACTGTACCTTGAGGCGAACTTCTTTATCCAATGGGATGGTTACTGAGCCTTCACTAACCTTGTATTTCATAATCTGCTGAAGGGAGCCAGGGGCTGAGATCTCTGGTGCCCTAGCAGTATGATGGTGTGGTGGTGGCAGCAGAGTTTATTGCCCAGGAATAAGATGCTGAAATTAGATAAAGCTCAAAGGAGTTAGGCTGGGCTCTGGAGGGTTTCTATTAAGTCCCCAAAGGTGATCGATGGTCAGGAGCTCTTCAGATCACAAAGTTGGCTCCTGCCCCATCACTCACTGTAGCTCCATGTCTCAGCCAGGAGCATCCGCCTGGCAGCTTACGCCTTCTGAGGTCCGTGGAACTGCTGGACCCACTGCTGAGTGGCAGCTTCTGGCCTGAGCTGCCTGGTTGTCACCAGTGTAAGTTTGCTTTCTCTTTCTCCTTCCTCCACATTGATCTTCTTCCTCCATTTTTTCAAAAAAAAAATTTAATGTTTATTTTTGAGAGAGACAGAGAGAGAGAGAGAGAGAGAGAGAGAGAGAGAGAGAGAGAGAGAGAATGAATGGAGGAGGGGCAGAGAGAGAGGGAGACACAGAATCTGAAGCAGGCTCCAGGCTCTGAGCTGTCAGCACAGAGCCCGATGCGGGGTTGGAACTCCCGAACCGTGAGATCATGGCCTGAGCTGAAGTTGGACGCTCAACCGACTGAGCCCCCCAGGCGCCCCTCCATTTTTTCTTTGTAGTTTCATTTCCTTACTTTTGTTTCTTTCTTGTCTCCATTTCTCTTTTCCTATGTCTTCTTTGCTTCAAAGAATTAATTCCATATCTTCCTTTCTCTGACCGTTTGTTCAGTTCATTCGAACACACACGACAAGTGTGTTATGTACTAGGGCATGTGTTAGGTGACAAAGGTATAAAGGTGAATAAAAGAAGGCGAGTTTTTCTGACACTTAGTTCATTGTCAGTGTCGGAACTGTGATCCACAAAACAAAAGAAAATCATTAAGTGACTACAGTATTTCAGGCGCTTTACCCACATCACTGTATTTAATTCTCATAAAAATTAGTGAAGTAAGCATTCCATTTTACAGTTGAGAAAACTGGGACAGTTTCTGTCCTGTTTCTGACCCAACCTTCTCTTTTTGTGTCTGTCTTCCTTCTATCTATGTTACCCCATTCACTTCCTTCTTCTGCTTCTCGCCCTCTTAGCTCTACTTTGCCTCCCTCCCCAACTCTTTCTCTCTGTGCTATTGCTCTTCCTCAGCCTTTTCTCTTCCTGGTCCAATTTCCCTCTTCCCAGTCTATGCTCCCTCATCTCCCGCCCTTCTCCCTTTCTCCCTGCCTGCTTTCTGGCCATTCTGATGCAGTCTCCCTCACTCTAGGCTTCCTTCATCTCATCTCAGCATCTCAGGCCCTCCCCCTTCTTCTTGCCTCTCTGTCTGTCAGTCTCTGTCTCTGTGTGCTTTTCTTACCTCTGCTACCCTAGTTTCCTTCTCCTTGCTGTTCTGCCTCTTCGTCTTTCTTGCCTCGTCTCTGTTCTTTTTGTTCTCCCTCCTGTGATTTCTCCTGTTGTTCTTGTGTCTGACTCTGTTCCTTTGCTTCTCTTCCTCATCTTCTATGTTTATTGCTATCCCATCTTCTACCTCTCCCTCTAGTCTCTGCTTAACTCTTTCTAAAGGTTCTTTTTTCTCCCCTACTTTCTTTGTCCTCCCTCTCTCTGCTCTCCCTCATCCATCCCTCCTCCTTCCTCCCTGCTGCCCATTTATCCCCACTACATTTTTTCTTCCTCTCTGTCCACTCTTGGCTCTTCATTTTCTTTTCTTACTCTCTCCCCTGCTATGGCCCCTTTTCTCCCCCAGTCATCCTAGCCCAGGAGGAGAGGGAAGCTCTGTGGCTGATCCCTCCCTCTCTCTGGCTGTGGGTTGGTGAATCTGGGTCTTCTTCCTGCCCTGGAGCCTCTCATTCCTGCTGCTCCCTCTGGGCAGTGTTGAGAGGTCCCTGGCCAGCAGAGGCGTGACCTTGGCCACCGCATACACAATGCTAAGAGAGGCCAAAGAAGTCAGAATGCCATCCCTGGGGAGATCAGTTGTTTTTTTGAGCATCTAGAGTAGGGCCTGCATGCTGTGTGAGCTCACAGTGTTAGCATGGAGCAGAAAGCCACTTTTCCTTGACCGCTCCCCCCTTGTCCTGTCCATGTGTTCAGGACCCTCATGAGCAGTGACATCCTGGGGCATGTCCTTTGAGGGGCAGCTGCCCTGGTCATGTCCTTTGAGGGCTCTGGAACTTTGGGTTACCTGGTACTGGCATAGATAGGGCAGCCTCTAAGCACCCTGTAGTCTGGTTTTATGAAGGCAACAAGATTTGAGCCTGCCTGCCAGCCTGCAGGGGTCCCCGGATACCCTTGTTTGCACCTCCATCTGGAGAATGGACCACGCACGTGGCCAGGGGGTGTCCCACATTCAGAATGCACCCTCAGCTGAGGCTGAGCAGAGGCTCTGCACTGGGTGGGTCCTCTTCTGTGCGTTCCACATGGCCCATGTCTCAGCTGAGAGGTCTCCCTGGGATATCTGCTTCTTGGGTCAGGTGCACACAACGAGCCAGGGAACATGTGTTACGATAATTAGTGTGAGCCCATTAGGATGGGCACCGCGGTGAGGTCTGGGCCAGAGGAATTGACACACCAAGGGCTGAGCCTGTACCTCGATCCAGCTTTCCCCAGTAGACTCTGTGCATGCTGCTGGTATCATGGGATGCTGTGCCTCTCACTATCAATGAGGGCTACAGGAGAAAAGCGTGAAGTGACTGTTGGGGTCACAGGAGAGAGAAATTGTGACTGGGAGAATCAAGGAAAGCTTCCAGAGAAGGTGGCATTTGAGGTAGGCCCTGCGGGATGGATTTGTTTTGGAAGATGAAGATAGACAAAGTAGCAGTTCTTTCAGAGATAACTTTAAAGCTCCTCAGGAGACTCTAGGCTTTGGAATCAAGTGTCTCCATGAGTAGAAAAATCCAGATCCCTGAGATGAAGCAGGTGTGCAGAATGAGGTGGGAATGAAGTACCAGCGGGTTCTCAGGGCTTACCTGTGACTTGACTTGAGCAGTTTGTAGGGTTTGGGGCTCACTGGTGAGGCTGTGTCTTGTCCATAAGCCTCTGAGCCGCCGGCTGCCTCCTAGCCTCGAGCACACAGCCCTGGGGCTGACGTGCAAGTGACGGGGCTGGCCTGGGGCACTCTGAGGACCGTGCCAGTCCTGGGGTGGAGAGCAGCCAATCACCTGACTTGTCACCTGACTCGCATCATATCCCTGCCTCTTCCCTTTGACTGAGACACCAGGGAGATACCACCACAGGGCTGGACCTTTATCTGGAACTGTCAAATATGGGAGTAAATGTACTTGCATCCTGGCCCTGAAAGGCCCAGAATGGAAAACACCGAAGCGAGAATTATCTGTGGCCAGGACCTCACGGCACTTTCTCATTCGCCGTCATCCATCAAACGCGAACTTTTAAAAAAGCAACCAAGCAAAACAAAACCCCGCAATATCACTCCTGAAAGCGTCTCCAGGGGGCTCAGCTTCACAAATCGTTTGAGCTGGAAGGGATTTTAAAGAACGTGTGCTCTAACCACACTACGTTTTCATGTGGGAAAACCAAGAACATCACGCGGTGCATTTGGGTCAGGGCAGTTTATAAAACATAGGTTTCACAGCATGTAGCTCTGCCCATGTCATGTGCTCTTGAGTTTTGTTGGGATTGCATGAGAACAAACATTCTGTAGTTACTTACAGCCGGGGCTTCAGGGTCAGACCAGCCCGAGTAACATTTTGGTGCCGTCTAGTTTTAGTCAAGTTCTCTTTGAGCCTTGTTCTTTGTTTTTGTTTTTGTTTTTTTAATCTTTTAAATGGATAGAAGTATGGGATCCGCTATATTGGAATTATATCAGGATTGAATGAGATGATTCACGTACTACACCTGGTGTAGAGTCTGAACATGGCTACTCACTAAAGCTCATCTAGCACCGTTAAGTTATACGGGTTATTAAACTTTTCTAAAGTTTATTCATGCTGAGAGAGACAGAGACAGCTCTGGTGGGGAAGGGGCAGAGAGAGAGAGAGGGAGAGAATCCCAAGCAGGCTCCGTGCTCCCAGCCCAGAGCCCGACACGGGACTCCAACTCTGGAAACCGTGAGATCGTGACGCAAACGGAAACCAAGAGTCAGACATTTAACCCACTGCGCCATTTTGGTGCCCCCATTTTTTTTGCATTGGGTAGCGTATCTCTCAAGAATTATTGTAGAATCTTACAGTGTGTAATAACTGCATCTGCAGTGAGTAGTTTGTTGCTTGCCACGGACTTCCTTTCTATTTCATCTTTTCTTGCCAGACCCCCAGCTGTCCGGGGCCTGCCCTTGCCCCCAGCTGTTCCGCTCTACTTGGTGGCTTTGCAGGTGCTGGCAGGGCTCCTACTCACTCAGTTGTCTCTGGCGTTTACATACCAGCCCTCTTTTCACATATGACTAGTTGGTCAGGATGTTGGTCAACCTCATCCTATCCATGTCATTCCCTGAAAAACTGTCTTCAAATTTCTGCTCCACTAATGACACCATTCCTTGTGGCCCAGGGCTGTTACAGATGAGGACTCTCTCTCTCTCTCTCTCTCTCTCACTCTCTCTCCTGTGTGTACACACACACACACACACACACACACACACACACACACACACACCTTTCTGTGTTTCTATGAAGTTTGATTGGAAAGGGTGCTACAAGTGTGGACTCCAAGGAGCATCTCAGCCAGGTGCAGCCCCCAGCGGGTTCAAGTAGGGTTCAAGTTTCTCACAATCCTGTTCCCAGCAGAAGCCCCGCTTCATGCTCAGGACAGCACATCCTCCTCTGGCACCTCACAAAGCTTCAGATGGCCCCGGAGAGCACGTCGACTGTCTCCTTCTGGGAGCACTTAGGCTCTCACTCCTTGGCCAATCTGTTCTTTCATGACTGAAGCCAAGGTTTGAATTTAAGCTAGATTTATGATTAGATTCCTCCAGGAGAAAGGCCTCTCAACACAAGTCAGAGTTGGGATTTGGGTCCCCAGAGTTGTGCCTCTAGACAAATTCCCTGTGTGGGGAAGGCACGGTTTGGCTAAGAGGAGGAGGCAGGGCTAGATAACAAGTACAAGTGGCATTTTTAGACTCCAATTCCTGAAAACACTTGGAATTTTTTTCAAACCATAGACGTCTTTGTTGCTGAGAAAGCAAGTTGTGATAAGGTGCTGAGCAGGGGAGCTGAAGCTCCTGTTTAACTCATCGATTTACCTACTCATGGTATAATTTTGAGTGCACATCTTTCTCTGAGCCGTAGGATGGAATGTGGCCTGACCTGTCCCACCTGTTTCCCCAACATAGAGGCTAAGGGTGTCTCTAGGGTATCCAGAATATCTTCAACATGTTAGAGTACCAGCAGAAAGTCTCCGGCAAGAAGGGCACTTGTGAAGTCTTGAGTCTGTACTTTTGATGGCTGTTGGGGATCATCATCCCTGCTTGGGCCCCGGTCCCACCTTTCACAGCCCTGTATCAGACAGATGAAAACCCTTCCTGAGACCCTCCATGTTAGGGTCTCCTGGCATCTTTCTTGGCCTTCAGCCTATCCTAGTTGCTGTCCACTGCAAGATGGAGCCTCCCTGAGGTCCTGGGTTGACCGCCAAGCCCTGACCTTGCCATATTGCGTGTCCCCTATCCTTCTGGATTTTCTGTTTGAATTATCCTCCTGATAGCTGTTTCTGCATCTTTCCCTTTTTTTTTTTCTGTCTGTAACCCTCTTCACCATCTCTGTTGCTCTCTCATCTTTGATCTCTTCTTTTTCTTTATTTTTCTCTCTCCTCCTGATTTTTGTTACTCTCCCTCACACTGTTTTCCTTTAAACGTTTCTTTCTGGGCTCTCTTGGTCCTTTCTCTTTCTTCTCACCTGCCCCCCTCTCTCTCTTTTACTCCCTTCTCAGCATATCTCTTCTCTTCTTATCTAACCAAGTGTCTCTTTGCTACTTTATCTCTTTATATCCCTGACCCATCTCTGTGCATCTGTCTGTTCTCCCTCACTTTCCTTCCCTTTCCTTTTCCTGAAAATACCTTTAAAAAATTTTTTTTAATGTTTTATTTTATTTTTGAGACAGAGACAGAACATGAACAGGGAAAGGTGAGAGAGAGAGAGAGAGAGAGAGAGAGAGAGAGAGAGAGAGAGAGAGACAGAATCCGAAGCAGGCTCCAGGCTCCAGGCTCCGAGCTGTGAGCACAGAGCCCGACACAGGGCTCGAACTCACAGACCCTGAGATCATGACCTGAGCCAAAGTCGGACGCCCAACCGACTGAGCCACCCAGGCGCCCCTGAAAATACCTTTAATGTAAAATATAAGCATACATATGAGGAAGGCACAAAACATGAATATAAAGCTTAGCAAATAATTATGAACTGGACACCTATGTAACTCCTGCAAAGGTGAAAATAGATCATCTCTAGGATCCATGGCCTCTGTTATGTGCTGTTCTGACCACAGGCACGCATGTCCTTGGAGTCTCACTTTTGTGACTATCATTTCCTTGTTTTATTTATAGCTGGACCACCCATGTACTCTTCTGAAACAATATAGTGTAGTTTTGCCTATTTTTGAACGTTAAGTACATGGAATCACACCATATATATTCTTCTAGTTTTGCTTCTTTCATTGAGTATCACGTGTGTCAGATTCCCCCGTGTTACTGCTTGTAGTTATAGTTCATTCATTGCCAGTGCTTCCTAGTACTCATCATACGGACGTACTTAACCATGGATGTACTTAACCATTTATCCTATCCGTTAAACAAGTGGTTTTCAGAACACCTGTTCCACCTTTAAAACTAGCTGGTTTTGCTGCCCCCTGGTGTCTTACTGTCACCATAACAACATCACTGGGTGTATCTTTTCTTACTCCTTACAAGCCAAAGAAGGGCTCCAAAAACCAGCTGGAGTTTCATCAGTCCAGTTTGCTCAAATTACACCTGGCGGCCGAGGAGACCACACCTCTCAGCTGCAAAGGGCTCTGAAGAGGGAGAGGGTTTTCTTACCTGCACCAGGGTGAGCTCTGACTTGAGGTTTGAGTCACCAGGACAGAAAGGAATTCTGTGTGAATAGATTCGTCAGGATAGAGTTGGGAGGGTCTCAGAAGCCTAAAAGACTGTTTTTAAAAAGAATATCTTCTACAATATTATTATTCAGACATCAAGTCCTCCTGTAAAAGCAGGCTGGAGTAATTCATTTCAGTGTGTATTTCTTTTATCTACCTGATGTTTACTGAGTCCGAGATTGTTCGAGGTACTAGATGACACAACTAAGCAAATCTAATACACAAAGAGTGAAAGAGCTATTACAATAATCTGCCAGTTAGTGATAAGTACTAAAAAGAAGATGGTAAGGAAATAGAGGGTAATGGGCTGGTCCACGGAAAGCCACTCAGAGCTGGTGACAGGCAAAAATATGCATGAAATAATGGAGCAAGCCATGTGAAGGTCCAGGGGAAGAGCACAGGTAAAAGAAACAGTAAGGGAAGAATTGTTGAGGTGGGAAATATCTTGGTGTGTTTGAAGCACAGTGAAGAGGTGGGTGTGGTAAGAGCAGAAGAGACAGAGCAGCAGGAAGAGGGATGGAGAGATAAGGGAGGACACTGTAGGTGTGGTAAGAAAATCGCACTTTCCTCGGAATGGGGTAGCTTTGGACTGGGTGAAATGGTGGAGATTGTAGGAAGTGGTCATATTCAGGCTGTATTTTGATGACAGAGCCTCCAGGACAGGCAGATGGGGAATGAGGGACACAGGAGTCCTGGACGACACCCGGTTTGGGCTTAGCTGGTAGTGGAGGGTGGAGGTCAGAGTAGGCAGGGAAGGGGCCCATCTCAAGTTCTACTGGGGTGCATTGACCTTGAGATGCTTATTGCACATCCAAGTGGACACATCCAGTGGACAGTGGTATGTAAGTCTGGGAGTGAGATTGGGGCTGGAGGTATCCATGTAGGAGTCATCATGGAAGAAATGGAACTGAATGAGATTGCCTAAGGAGTGAGTAGGAGAAGAGAAGGCTGAGGACTGGATTCTGGGACACTCAACATTTAGACAGCCGGAAGAGGAGGTGGGGCCAGCAAAGGAAGCAGCAAGAATGGCCTGTGTGATAGAAGGGAAGCCAAGAGAGTTTAGCATCTCAGAATACTTTTATTTTTTAATGTTTGTTTGTTTGTTTGTTTGTTTGTTTATTGAGAGAGCATGTGTGTGCACATGCTTGCAAGTCAGGAAGGACAGGGGGCAGAGAGAGAGAGGGAGAGAGAGAATCCTAAGCATGGAGCCTGCTGCCGGGCTCAATTCCATGAACTGTGAGATCATGTCCTGAGCCGAAATCAAGTCAGATGCTTAACCGACTGAGCCACCCAGGCACCCCTCAGAAGACTGTTTTTAAAAATAGTTAAAGAAGGAAAGCAATAAACTGCCAAAAAAATGCTATTGAGAAGTCAAGTAAGATGAGAATTGAGAATTGACCACTGCATTTTTCCAGGATGGAAGTCGTTGATGACCTTGGCAAGACTGATCTTAGTAGGAGAGGATGGGCTGGAGGTTTGGTTGGGAAAGATTGCCTTAAGACCAGGGAGGGGAGATGTAGAAATCATGACTAAAGACAATCAGGAAGTTTTCAAGAAATGTAATCCACACTCACAGGTAGTTGAGCTCATTAAAGATTGATCAATATTTCAGGTGGCTTCTGTGGCTTTTGAATTTATATCTGCCAACATGAAAGGCAGGCCAAAAAAGAAAAAGTTTAAAAAATGCCTCTCTGGTGTGCTGGGAAGAAAATCATTGAAAAATTTTAAAGAAACTTATTTTTGCATCTAAATGGCTTAAAAGTTAAGGAGAACCCCCCCACTCCCCCGCCCCTGGTTATGCACCATTAGAAGGCAGAGTACTAACCAAGCTTTTGCAATTGCATCCAAAGTGCTGGCTTGGCTCGGGGGAGTCAGATGGCTGCAATTGTGTGGACAATTTCCTCTTAAAAATTTTTTTTTTATGTTTATTTATTTTTGAGAGAGAGAGAGAGACAGAGCACCAGTGGGGAAGGGACAGAGAGAGAGAGGGAGACACAGAATCCAAAGCAGGCTCCAGGCTCTGAGCTGTCAGCACAGAACCCGCTGAGGGGCTCAAACTCATGAACCACGGGATCATGACCTGAGCCCAAGTCGGACACCCAACCAACTGAGCCACCCAGCACCCAGATGATCTCCTTTTTTAAGTACAAATTGAATAACCTTACAGATCTGTTTCACCTTACTTTTTTTTCTTCTTGATTTCTCTTTGACCACATTTTCTCACCTATTTGATGTAAATTTTTTACCATTTGATCATTGAATTATTTATTCTTAAACACTGCTTTAATGTTTTTTTGGAATAAGACAAGTAATAGTGTCTTAGCTGACCAGTGTAGTTATTTAAATATTTGTAGGTTTTCATCCAAATGGCCTTTCATAGATATCTGATATATATAAAATGTTATTCCACATCCTTCTGGATTCCAGCATTATACATAAGCTTCATACTTATATGGATGTTTATAGCTTCATATTATAAAGCTATGAATACATATTCTTTAGTTATAGACTATGTTAGTCACATACTCCAGGGGAACAGAAACTATATATCTATATCTACATATAGATATATTAATTAATTAATTAATTAATTACAATGAATTGGATCATATAGTTATGGAGGCCAGAAAATCTCAAGATCTTTAGGGTGAGTCAGAAAGCTGGAGACCCAGGAAAGCCGCTAGTTTAGTTCTAGCCTGGAGGCCAGTAGGCCTGAGATTCAGGAAGGGTTGATGTTTCCACTGGAGTCTGGAGGCATGAAAAGGCCTATCTTAGTTTGGCCTGCCTTAGAAGGCTATTTGGCAGGAAGAATTTTCTGTTACTCAGGGGAGGGTCAGTCCTTTTGTTTCTTTCAGACCTTCAACTAGTTGGACGAGGCCCACCAACATTAGGGAGAGCAATTTGCTTTACTCAGTCTACTGATTTAAATGTCGGTTTCATCCAAAAGCACCTTCACAGAAACCACCAGAATAATGTTTGAACAAATACTGGGATATTCAGTTAACCATTGGGGTAAGGTAATTTTCACTCAAATAATTAACAAAAAATTAATTGTCACATAAATAGATACTGTTTTATTTTTAGGTGTTGAGGTTGAGGATGACCAAACAGTATTTAATTGACGTAAGGTCATGATATACGAGTAGCTCCTTGTAATATTGGAGTCTTTTGACTCTAATGGTGTCCAATTCCCTAAGTAAATACAACAGGTAGGGATTTCTAAGTGCATGCTTGAATTACACTTGTGAAATAGCATCTAAAATCTGATCAGAGTGAGGATGGCCTGGGATCTCATGCAGGGACTCTGGCAGAGATGCTGATTATCACCTGACACTCTCCCTCCTAATATACACCATCTGCAACCCTCAGTCTACTATAGAGGATGGGAATGCTCTGGATAGATTCTATGGTGGCAGATACATCCAAGTGTCAAACCCTCAGCTGCATCAGCCTATTCCAGCAGAATGCCAGTGACAGGTGGACTCAGGGACTGATATGGGAAAAAGTGGACAAAGTAGGTGACATCATTAGATCTAACTTAGGGAGTTGGAGTAGCCTTGTGCTACTCTTCTCTCCGGTCCTTTTCTAACCCCCTCAGGAAGCATCCCTGACCCTGATCCACAGGGAATGCTGCTGAGGCTTTTTCATAGCTTGGGACTTGGCAAAGTATGGGATGCCCTTCAGCCTCTTCTGCCTTATATAGCGTTTCTTCCCCTCCTGACTTTTATTTCTTCTCACGCCCTCTCTTTCCAGCTCTGTCTTGGTTACATGCAGAGTGTTGTGCTTAGAGGTGGGGGGACCGGGGTCTGAATCCCAGTTCTGCCTTATAGAGGCTCCTTAGCAATGCAATCCTCAGACATTCTTTCAGAGTATCGCAGAGGACCAACCACAGGCTCGGCAAAGACTCCCCAGTGGGAAAGAGCAGAGAGCAGTCCTCGGTCCAGAACATTTCAGAGAAAATGGAAGGAAATGAGGGGGTGTTATGTCTACACTGAGCGGGTGACATGTCTACACTGCTTCCCTCCTCTGACCTATCTGCATTTCTGAGGGTCACAGTCTCACACAACTAAGAGAGCTAGATGGTGAAGTTCAGGCCCGGGAGGTCAGTCACAACCCCAGGGAAGCCTTCCCGGGTTTGTTTTGAATGTGTTGTTGAGGACGGTGCCTTTCAGGGCACCTCTCAGTGGCTCTCTAATGAAGACCCATAGGAGAGGTTTTGCTTAGGACTCAGCATTGGGAACAGTGCTGTACCTGAAAGTCTTGTTTGCTTCTGCCGTATAGATGCTGAATGCCTTCTCGCGACTCCTGTTTCCTTTTTCACATTGGCAGCTACCAATTTTGTGGCCATTCCTGTAACACGTGTATAGGAGTCCCTGGAACTCATTTGTGCACGGACTCCGGTTCTGGATCCATCTTATTTACAGTTCTATTCTTGTTTACCTTCTGCTTTTGTTTTTACTGATTTACAATGTTTTGGATGAAATTTCTAACATACTTAAAAGCAGAGAGAATAGTACAATTAGCCTCCATGGATCTAGCCTCCGGACTAAAGTTATCGAGATGTGCCACATTGGCATCATTGATTGATTCCTTTTATGTTTTTGTTCATGGCTGGGGAATTTTGAAACAAGTCTTAAATACCATGCCATTTTGTCCTTACGTACTTCATTCAGCATGTCTAAAAAATGTGGACAGGTTATTTTTTCTTATTTATTGCGTTTTTAATTTTAATTCCAGGATAGTCACCAGTTAAATTAGTTTCAGGCACACAATACAGTGATTCAGCAATTCTATACATTACCCAGTGCTCGTCGTGGTAAGTGTGCTCTTTAATCCCCATCGCCTATTTTACCTATCCTCCCACCCACCTCCCCTCTGGTTGGACAAATTCTTAAAAATCCATAATGACATTGTCACATCCAATGAAAATATTAACAATTCCTCAGAATTGCTAACTCAGTCTGTAATCAGATTTCTCAAGTCATCCTAAATATGTCTTTCTGTTTGATTCATTCAGTATCCAAAGAAGGTCCATCTAACATTTGGTTGTAGATCTCAATTCTCTTTTAATTTATAATAGTTCCCCCCTCTCTTATTTTTCCTTTGCCATTTATTTATCATTTGTGCCGTCCACAAAACCATGTGTCTTGTGTTTTGCATTTTCAAAATGTCCATGTTTTGGACTTTGCTGATAGCATTCTTGAGGTGCTGTTCGTGATATCCCCTCCTTATCCTGTGTTTCCTCTAGACGATCTTGAAGCCTGAGCAGATTCAGATTAATTTTTTTGACATGAATATTCTACAGTTAGTGTTGTGCAATTCCTGTAACGTTCCATCAGGAGGCATGTTGTGTCCTGTTGCTTTTCTTTTCATGATTGATCCATCCTGTTCCGTCCTTCTCTGATAGGCAGGAAATCTCTTTGGTTTTTTATTTATCCTTCCATTTATTTTAATATATGCAAATATTTACTTCTCACACTTAGGTCAAAAACAGCAATCTCTATATGCACCTGACCTTGTTTTTAATTTCTTCCTGTTTTTTTCTTAATTAAAAAAATTTTTTTTTGAGAGAGAGAGACAGAGAGAAAGAGAGGGCAAGCATGGCAGGGGAAGGGCAGCGAGAGAGAGGGAGACACAGAATCTGAAGCAGGCTCCAGGCTCTGAGCTGTCAGCACAGAGCCCGACATGGGGCTCGAACCCATGAACCATGAGCCACTGTCCGAGCCAAAGTTGGACACTTGACAACTGAGCCACCTAGGTGCCCCTCCTTCCTGCTTTTAAAGATAAGAGTATATACTGGAGATGATTGCATAACTTATGAAGATAATCTTCCTTCCTTTGTTCAACATCTACCATTGGGTAATGTTCCATATTTTATTCATCTATCCTATGAATAAGATTTAGGTTGTTTTCAGTCTTTGGCTGCTACAATTAACATTGCAATAAATGGTTTCTGTGCACATCATTTTTTAATTTTGCCAGTATATGTAAGGCATAGATTTCTAAACATGGAATTGCTGAGTCAAAGAGAAATGCATATATTATTTTGTCACGTATTTTTGGTTATGTTAAAATGTAGAACATACTGTATTTTGTGTATATCTGAAAGCTACTCTGAACTCTTTTTCAAGAAAGTTGGGCATGAATTAATTGTTATTTTCATTATTATAATAATGCTTTAGAAGGCACTGAATAAAATACATTTGATTGTATATCTATCATTTACAGGCATGAGTCTCTATTGTGAAAATGAATATTAATCAGGGATTATCCATATACTTCCCTCTTGCCCCATGAAAGCAAACGCCGTCATTGCCAGATCAACCTTTCCCTCCTCTCCCCCCATGCTTTTTCCACCCTTCACACTCTAAACTTGTCACTGCTGGGCCAGTGTCTAGCCTTTTGTGAGAATGGGTCAAGAAGGATTTTAGGGCAGTGAAGAAGCTACCCAGGGAGAAAGGTAGAGGGATGGGAGGTGAGCAAGCCGAGGCCACAGAGGTGGGCAATGTGGTGGGAAGGTAGAGGTAGCAAGTGAGGGGTGCCAGGGGACTTGGAAGGGGGGATGTGGGGGGAAGAAACATAGGAATGTGAGAAATCTCCTGTAGCTTGTGACTTTGATCACTTTTGTCTCCTTTTGGAAAAGTAAGTGAATACGATTCTTCTATAGTTACTTATTTGGCTCTTGCAGCATGCATCTTGAACATAATACCGTGTAGAGATGGACCTGTGTGGACCATAGCGTCGAGTCTTCGTGATACAAACGCCTGATGCGTTTGCAGAGAATACTGGGTTGAGATTTAAGTTGGCTGTCAGTGTGAAATCCCTTATGTGACGATTAATATATGTGAACCAACCTAGGTAGCATTGGAAGCCCATCCACGTACCCACCACGTAGGTATATCTTTTTCTAATTATAAGCAGACCTAAAGGCAAGGCTGAGTCATCCCAGACGTCCGCTTACATCCTAATGCTTGAATCCAGATCTTCTGAAATGAAACTGTATGAATCACTGGCAACATCTCCAAAAGAGAAGAAAAAACACGGCAACAGAAAATAAACCCTGACTCCAAGCACTGCCAATGCATTAGCTGCACAGAATAGGCCAGGTTGTCAAAATGTTGGTGGGTGTGGCCGCCATCTAAGGAGAAACTGAGGTCAGTTGCCCATGATCAGAGCCCAGGGAGCAGCTACATATGCCCTTCACAGGATTCTTTCGTAGGAGAGCAGCCTTCTGGCCTGGTCCCTGATGGCCTTGAGGGCTAAACTGGGAACCCGTTCCCTGAGGGCACTGAGGGCAGTGCTTGGCAATCCTCTCTTCAGTCCATCTCCATCTGTGGAAAACTGGGGCTTGAATTCACGGTTCTTTCTTCCAGAGAGGATCGAGACTTCCATTTGCAGGAGTCTGGGGGAAGTAACAGACACAGAGTTGTTTGCTCAGCCTTAATCTGGGAACCTGGGTCGATTCTGCTTTCTCTCTGCCCAAAGTTTAGAACCGGATTATTATTGTACTGATATTGACATTTACCCTGAAGACAACTCTCCCTTTTTCTACCCACTACTGGTTTCGGCTCAACATTTTATTTCTTTTCCTTCCTCCCTTCCTCCCTTCCACCCTTCCTTCCCTCCTGACTCAGGACTTGATCCCATGATCCTGGAATCATGACCTAAGCCAAATTTAAGAGTCAGATGCTTAACAGACTGAGACACCGGGATGCCCCTCAGCTCAACATTTTCAAAGTAAATGTAAAACTTCCATATACAGTGGACCCTTGAGTAACATGGGTTTGAACTGCATGGTCGGTCCACTTATACACAGATTTTAAAAAAATAAATACAGTATAGTACTGTAGATGTATTTTCTCTTCCTTATGATTTTCTTTTTTCTACCTTACTTTATTGTCAGGATACAGTATATAATACAGTAACATATCAACTATGTGTTAATTGACTGTTTATGTTATCACTAAGCCTTTCAATTGATAGTAGGCTATTAGTAGTTAAGCTTTTGCAGAGTCAAACGTTGTATGTGCGGATTTTTGACTGCATAGGCCTTGGTGCTTCTAACCCCCACATTGTTCAAGAGTCAGATGCACTCATCTCATTTACCCTCACCGATACCCTATGAGGTAGGAACCATTATTCCCCTTGCCCCCACCCCAGATCAGCCAAATGAGGAAATAAGGCTTTCAAGAATACAAAGTTCTCCAAAGTTACACTCCCAGTTAAGTGGTAGAGCCTTGAGTTCAGCCTTGAATCTTTGATTCCAAAGTGCATGTTCTTAACCACTGTGCTTCCTGTTGTGCCCTAACTGGAGTGGACTATGACCATGGCCTTGAGATGGCCACTTGGCTGTGTTGCATTTCAGTCTGCCCTTCATGCTGCCAGCTGACCGCCCCTCGCAAAATATGGTTGTCTGTGAGCATCAGTGTGACCATCCCTGATATATGCCATCTCCCTACTTCCTACCGAAATGTGCTGAGACATACAAAGGACACAACTGCCATAGCACCGGGAATTCAGGATGGTGATGCACCATTTGCCAATGTTTGGGAAATTTCCCACTAAGTGAGATGTGGAGGGGCTTAACATGACAAACTTTTCACTTTGACCTGTGACACAGTAGCGAGGCAGTCATAGTGATACCAGAGAGCAAATTTGACACTCCTCGCCCCAATTCCTTTCTCCAGGCCATGCAAACTCCCCATCTCCAAGTCACCACAGCCATGGCTATGCAATTCCTTGTGGGGGAGGAAAATAGAGGAAGAGTCTGTGTTAGTTTCTTCCTGGTGCAAGATATAAAATCAGCCAGGCAGAAAATCAGAGCCTGGGGACAGTGCACACAAGGGCTTGGTTTCCTGAGACAGCTCTGCCCAGCCCCTCCCTCTTACCATTTACCTTCGTCGTGCCAACAGAAGTAAAAGATAGGGGGAACTAGTAAGTCAATAGGTTTTATTGGGGAGATACTTAGGAAAGCCTGCAGGAGATGGGTTTCTGTGTGGTTTTGCAGAGAGAAAAAGAAAAAGTTTTAGAGGAATATTTGCTACGGTAAGTCAGAAGTGGATGGTGGCAAGGAAGTTTAGGGTACTCTGTTTTGTGTTACACTATGTAATTCCCCATCTGGCATCTCTCGGAAAGATGTCAATAAAAATGTAAATTAATTTTCAATGCCTTTTTGGACTGTGCTTCTTTTTATTGTGTCTCTGTTTTTTTTTTTTAATTTTTTAACGTTTTATTTATTTTTGAGCGAGAGACAGAGAGAGTGCAAGTGGGGGAGGGGCAGAGAGAGAGGGAGACACAGAATCCGAAGCAGGCTCCAGGCTCCGAGCTGTTGGCACAGAACCTGATGCGGGGCTCGAACTTATGAACCCCGAGATCATGATCTGAGCTGAAGTCCGAGGCTCAACCGACTGAGCCACCCAGGCGCCCCTTTATTGTGTCCCTGTTTAATGAATGATGTCATGGTGGTTCAAATTCATCTCCTCTTCACAAGGAGGCAGTGGAAGAAATGGAAGGATTCCTTCTTAGTCTGGGTGAGTCAATCCTGATGTAGGCCTACCTCCATCTAGGGTGTCATCTGAGTGAGGGGAATCCATGCTACCTGCCTGCTGGAAGATATCGAACCTGCATGCATTTCTTTCAAATTTGAGCAAATAGGGAAACAAACCAAATCAAGCCAAAGAAAAATATAAGCCCACTCCAAATGGAATCCATAACAAGAAGCCACAAAACACAATAATACTCTAAAGATGTAAAAAAAAATACAAATTTAGAAGAAGTTACTATAGGAATCAAAAGCATGCTTTAGAAGACTCTGCTTTCCTTCTTTTTTCTCCAACTCTCTTTCTTTCTTCCTGTGACTCGCTTGCTTCTCTCCTCAGTCCTTCAGTATTCCAGACTCTCTTCTCTTTCTTCCCCTCCACCTGCCCTCCCTCCTTCTGAAGCTTACTCTTCCTATTTCCCCTTATCCCTTTCGGTTTACGTAGTCCTTGCTAACGAGGACATGGTGGGCATCTTTAAATCTTCCCCTTGTTCTCCATCCCATGTCACAGAGGGACTGTTGGGGACTGAAGTTCCAGGTCCTCTCAGTCCTGAGCCTCCCGGGGGAAATCTCTTCCTGTAACTTCTTTGCAGCGTTTGACATCATGTCTTACATCAGAGTCCCTTGGATCCATGTTCCCTTGTTGAGCCTTGTTAAAGAAGGCAAGATGCACCAGGTGTGGGGCAGCAGTGACCCTGTGTAGAGTCTAAGGGTGCCTCAGATTGAATTTTCTGGAAACAGGTGCAGAGATGGAGAGCCGCATGCAGCGTTTACTGGGAAGTGCTCTCGGGAGTTACACCTGTGGGGAGGTGTGGAAGGGAGGGTTAGATAGACAAGATACTGTCACACCATATGGTTGCAAATGAGACTCAGCTGATTCTAAGGGGAACTCGGAAACTGAGATAGCCTTTCAGAGTTGTCCCAAATCAGGCAAGGGGGGCAGGCCTTTGGATCCTTGAATCAGTCAGTCATTGGCCTTGGGGAGTCTACTGTGAAGGGCAATTCTCAGTGAGCCATCAGCATTAATATTCCCAGCTGAGGGATAGGAGCAGCTACAGAAAGGAGAGAATCTGGGTGGGCGATCTGGAGTCCTATCTAGGGATGTACATAACATAGGTGTTTTAGAACCATCCACCCGATACACTCCTTCATTCATTATCACAGTGATGAATGAGACAGAGGGTCAGATACGGATTCGGTCTTCATACAAGGTACAAAGTGATAATGACCCAAAAAATAAAGGATCAAGAAAAAGATTAAGAAGGGAGATACCAACCTCAGAGGAGGATCTGGGTCTCTCTGGGGGAAGTAGCTTTGAACTGGCCCTGAGAGAAACACTAGATTTGATAGGTAGATGTGAGGTGTAGGGAAGCTAAAATGTAGACAGAAGGAGTCATTTTGAAGTAAAGTTCATCCTTGGACAACATGGTGATTAATGGTGCTTATCCCCTGCCCAGTCAAAAGTTCACATACAACTTTTGACTCCCCCAGAACTTAACTGCTAATAGATTACTATTGACCAGAAGTATTACTGATAACGTTGTCAATTAACACATATTTTGTATATTATAGGCATTATATGCTGTATTCTTACAATAAAGTAAACTAGGGAAGAGAAAATGTTTTAAGAAAATCACAAGAGAAGATACATTTATAGTATTTACATTTATAAAAACTTTTTTTTGCATGTAAGTGGACCCATGCAGTTGAAACCTGTGTTGTTCAGGGGTCACCTATACTTTAAAGTCTGTGCAGGTCTTCAAGCCCCAGATTATTTTGAATAAAGAAGTGCTGATTTCTCAAAGTAAGCATCTTTAAAGACTTGTGATAAAGCATAGAATGGAGTGGAAAGAAAACCCAAGAGGCCTTTCCCTGGAGATGTTTTGCATGAATTAAAACCTCGAAGATGGCAGGAAGCTACAGGTATGGAGGTGTTCCCTGGAGACCCCATAACTTTAGCATCCTATATTTAATGGAAGTTTAGTCACAAAGCCATTTCTGAGGCTGGTGCCTTGAGATGAGGTTGAGAACTTTAAGGATTGTAATAGCTGCTGCCTTCAGGGATCTGAAGGGTGCCATGGAGTGGGGTGGGGTGGGGTCTAGCACTTAGTTAATATGGATCCAGAAGGCAAATCTGAGATTACTATATGCATGAAACAGGAAAGAGATGGCTTACCTCATTGAAAGGAAAAGTTTAATGAAAGACATTGCTTTGTCAAAACCAAGTAGGTTAGGAAGTAATAAGTTGACTACAGAAGATATTTCAGCAGAAGCTGTAAATGCAGACAAGGTTAGAGAGAAGATTCTTTCTTTGGGATTCACAGTTGATCTAGATGATCTTTAAAGCCCATTTCAAGTCAGAGATGATATAACAATGACTAACATTTATTCAGCATTTACTATTACATGTCATAGTGCTTAGGAGAGCAGGAATTGCCATCAGACTACCCAGGTTCAAATCCCTCCCATACCACCTGCTGCCCAAGTGACCCAGGGCAAATTGTTGAACCATTTCAAGGTTTATTTGACTCACCCATAAAAAGCAGAAAAACAAAAGCCTACTTTATAGATTTGATGTGAGGATAAAATGTAAACCTTTAACAGGGTGCCTGCTTGGCCTATAGTAAGCACTCAATAAATGCTAGCCATCCTTATAAATGCTGTTGTACAGAAATGTGGGCTGCTATAGAGAACATAGGAACTCCCTGCCTCGGCCCCAGTATAAGGGAGTAAGCATACCAGGCTGAGTAAAGTGGTGCTCTATGAAGACAGGATTCAGGCATTTCAGGGGGAAGAGACATCAAGGACAAAGGAAGAGGTGGGATTCCAGAACCTGTTCTGGGAGTAGAGAGGCATCGGTCAGGTGGGTTGAGAAAGGGTAAGGTAGTGGAAGCTCTGCTTGGTGAATTAGATTGAGACCCAGTCATGGGGGAGCTTGAGAACCACACTAAGCAATTAACTCAGGGGGGTTAAAGTGGCCTTAAAGTATGAAAACGGGTTGCTTTCCACATTTATGCATCCTTCTTTTGTAGACCCTGCTGAGTCTAGTTGGAGTCAGAAAAAACTTGGAACACTCATTGCCAGGCAAAGATATAACCTACAGCTGTCTGGATTAGAGGGTGGTTATTTTATAATTTTGGTCATTTAACAATTTGAGAAGGATTCTAGACAGCCCACCACCCTTATTTGTTCATAAAATCTTTAGTAAGGAAAAATTATGGGCATGGTATCATGTCCTCATTGGGAAAAAAGAGAGTTGTTCCTTGCATGTTTCCGAGGCTCTAGGGGGGTTTTGGAGAGGGAAAGCCTGTCTTTACCAGAGCTACAGGTAGGTTATTAATTTGGGGCCCACAAATTATTAGGGCAAGGACGAAACTTACAGACACGTGCTACAATTCTACCAATTTTCTGGACAGAGAAATGGAAGACCAGAGAGGCCAAGTCACATAGCAAGTCAGTGACATAATGGCAGACCTACCATTTCTCTTTCTCGTTCCCATTCTTTCTGCACAGTTCTCGCTAACACTATTTCTCTCCTGTAGTTTCTGAGAGTTTCTATATGTAGATATGTACTGAGTATCATATTTACAACTAAGATGTGGATGTATGTGCAGAGGTGTGTTGTACCACATCATACCAGATGTTGGTTGCTTCCAGAAGCAGGGGTCCCAGATGTCTGAAATGCAATTCAGTCAAACGATGGCGAAGAGTCTACAGGAAATAGCAAAAGTTTTGCATAAAATGAAAAGGCTGTGGACACCAAAGTCCTAAGGCTAGCCAGGCGTGGGTGGCTGCACTGTAAAAGGAAGCATGAGTCGCTATGACCCATGAGTTCCCTCTGGTGCAGACTTGGCCAGTCTGGGCTGGAGTGTTCATGCCCTTGCGCCTTCTGCACCTGTTCCCCATGGGCACTCAGATATGGGGCTTCGGGCCCCTTGACCTTCTACCTGGTGTGAAATCCATCTCTCTTCTGGTGGGGCTTGTCAGACACCCTGAGCAGGGGTTTTGCTCCTGGAAACTGAGAAATGCAGAGTAGAAATGCAGCTTCTGGTACTGGTGCCCCAGACAGCCTGCAGGCTGACCTTCAGTGAGGTCATTTGCTAAAGAGTAAGTTGGAATACCATAGGCTTATTTATCTTGATAGAAGTACTATTTTATTGGAGAAAACATCCTGCTATACAGAAGGAGGTATTACATTGGCCTCTGCATAGCAAGCTCAAGTTCTAAATTAAACTTAATTTGTGCCAATGGGGATTGCATCAGCTGGTTACATACACACTTGGGTGCGTGTGTGTGTGCGCATGCACACACACACACACACACATACACACACAAAATTCTGGTGATTCTTACCTTCTATGTTCTTGTTTTTCATCATAATGTTTACTATAGCAACAACTGCAAAATGCTTCTAGCGAATTCATTCCTGGTGTTGGGTGATATGCTTTGACTCCAGGGCGAGGTTTACAAGCTTCCCTCAACCTCACATATTTTCTGGGAATGTCCTCAGCCTCTGTTCTCACCTTGGCTTATGGCTACAACCTGAGACAGCTCCCAACACACCTCTGAGGCTGGTTAAGTCAGTTCACTTCTCTGGGCATTGATTGCCTTAATTCAGAGACAAGAATACTGACTTGAAGGATAAAAAGTTTAATAAAAAGAAATCCTTTCCCGTGTTAAGGTTCAGTGGCTACGATTTAAATTCTGCCTTTCTTACCGTGTCCAGTATAAAACTGGTAGAGTGACACCTCCCCAGAGCTCTTCAGTTATGTAGTGGCCCCTGAGGAGACAGACCCTGAGTCAGGCATTACCCACAATGCCTCATTAAGAGCTTCCTTCCTCCATCCAGTGGCCTCTATCTTCCCTCCTGTACTTGAAGGATTCCAATTTATAAGTATAAAGCTCTTTGAAACTGTACATGGTATCATCACAGGGGACCTTAGTGTTGCCATATACTTTAATTCCCCATTGAACAAATGGACAAACAGAGGCCAAGAGACGTGACGTGTCCGAGGAACCAAAGCCAGCCAGTTGCAGAACTGGGATATACATTTATATCTCCTAACTTCGGGTTCAGTGCTCTTTCCACTGCACCTGGGTGCCTGTCATCAATTGGTTACAGGCTTCACAGGAATGGTATTCACACAGATGGCTTTATGCACTAGATCTTCTTTGGTAAGATTTCAAGACGAATTTCTATTTCAGCTCTAAAATATTTACATTGGGCATCAGGGGGTCCATGGACCCCTACAGCAGTAACAGGGAGACTGACGGGTCAAATACGCCTCACCCCTCTTCCCCAGAGTTGTGGCCTCGGTAGGTTCTAGTGAACCACTTGCTGGAAAGACATGAACTTCAATCCTCAGAGTCTGGAATGGCCATATTGAGTGATGAGAAGGTAGAAAGACGTTTATTTTGTGAATATTTTGTTCTAGATCCCATGCTGGACAAAGCTGATCAAAGCTGGGACTTTGGGGACAGTCATATAGGATCCCATCCCGGTTCCATTAATGATTAGCTGTTGAATTTTGGGCTTCTCTGCTTTAGCTTCCACATTTGCAAAATGGATCTGCTGCTGCTGTTACCTACCTATGGAGGTTGTTATTAGGATGAAATAAATTAATATGTATAAAGCACTTAGGATAATGTCTGATACCTAGTAAGTGTTATATAGTGATTGCTGTTTCTATGCAAATTAAAAAATATGTTCACATGAAAACACATGTTTTGCCAGAACAAAATGACACACATTAAATATATTAGAATAGCTACCTATGAGAGAGAATTTTTACCTATATAAGAGAATTGCAAATCAGACAAACAAGAACAACCAAAGCAAGTGATTGCAGAGCCCTTGCTTTTCATCTCTACAGATATTGCTTCCTTGTTATCCCATTGTCAAGGTGAATAAACTGAGGCTAAGATAAAATATGTCCAGGCATCAAGCATTCATGCAGGGGCAGGAGGAGCACTTGGAAGGTGGTCTCCTGTACCAGATGGGAATTTTAGGCCTTTCTTTTTCATCTGCAAACTTCGGGATCTGCAGGCTGCCCATAAGTCATACTGTTTGAAGAACCTGTTCAGATTCTGAGCTTCTGCAGAGAGTAGAGTCAAGAGATGTGTTTTCCAGCTGCAGGAGGCACTGTCTGTGAGATCTAGAATGCAGGACCATGAACTTCATCAATAAGTTGTATACAAATAAGTAGCAAAAATGAAATTATAAAAGATTAGAAAAAAAAACACTTTAGTACCCCCAAATAGAGGAGTAGCTAAATAAATTATGCTCCACTAGATCATAGAATATAGGCAGACCACAAGATGGAATAATATTAATTACTTAGAAAAATATTCACTATATATCGTCATTTAAAACATAGATCACAGTGGGGCATGTAGAATGTGTATGTGTGTATATGTATACAGACACACATACACACACACACATGCACAGATAAGTGGCAGTCAGGATGCATATATCGTAATATTAACAGTGATTATTTTGAACACGAGTTTTAGCAAGAGTTTTACTTTTGCTTTTATCTATATTTTCCAACTTTTCTAAATAAAACTGGGACTTTTATAAAGGAAAATAGTTTATTAAAAAATATCAGGAGAGGCACCAGGAATAAAGGCTGTTTTCCCCCACGTATATTGCTCTCGTCTTCTATCGTCAGGTTGAAAATCATCTTTTCTCCTCCTACCAGGCTGATGCAATGGTACCCACCTTTGTGCAAAGGTAGTTGCTCTTGTACAAGGCTGTCCAAGTACAGATCCGTTGCGTTCTGGCTATTGGGTACATACACAGTTAACACCTGGCATAGAGCCTGGTACAGGGGTATGTTTGAAATGAATGACTTAAATGAATGAGTATGGGCTCAATAACTGGGATTTGAATATGAGCTCTCTGCCATTTATAAGCTAGATGAGTCCCGCCTCCTGATCTGTAGAGTGACAATAACGATTGTGGGTCAAAGGACTGCCAATAGTTTTGGTAAATGGCCCAATGCCAGTCACAAATGGGTGGGAGTGCAGAGAGCTTATTATTATTGCTGCATCTATTAACAGGTCCACAGCGTCCCATCCCTAAGGTCTCTTTGGCTCCCTAAGGCATCATGGTTACCATAGCAGCCAGATGCTGATGATGCCTCCAGGGGCAGCGAGGTGAGGCTGAGCCAGCTCCCGGGTCTTCGGGTCTTCGCCTCTGCATGCCCTTCACAGGCCAGAGTGAGATGGCCTGAAGCTCAGCCTCCTTTCAGGCCCCCCACCTGCCTCAGGTCACTTAGACCCACAAACCCTGCCTTCGCAGCCTCAGTTCGGGGGCCTTCCAACACCCCTTTGGAGAGTCCCTCCTCCCCAAGCTCTGTCTCTTGGCGCCCTGCCTGGTTGCTGTGGAAACAGGTTCCACTGCGGACAAAGGAGGGAGCTGGGTCCTGCTTCCTCCCGGTCCTGTCGATGAGGATTTTTAGACCGTGGAAACTACGCTGCCCTGCCCTACACCTGCCCTCGCTCCCCGTGTTCTCGCTCAGGTGGAGCCTGCCCTCCTTTGCCACTGACGAGACCATGTGTAAAAGCGTGACTACAGGTGAATGGAAGAAAGTCTTCTATGAGAAGATGGAGGAGGCCAAGCCGGCCGACAGCTGGGACCTCATCATAGATCCCAACCTCAAGCACAACATGCTGGCCCCTGGCTGGAAGCAGTACCTGGAATTGCATGCCTCGGGCAGGTGAGTGGCCCGGGCAGTAGGGGCCTGGCAGGCTGGGGGCACCTTCAAAGAAGAAACAGAGATATAGAGAACCCAGATGCTTAGGGTCAGTCTCGCTGGGCTGGTATAGACTGGGAGGCAGAGAAAGAGTCCCTCACTGGGAAGTGGGATACTGGAGTTTCATTCCAGCTCTTCCTCTGCACTCCTATGTAACTTTCCCTCTCTGAGTCCTAGCTACTGCTTCTGACGAAGAGGTGGGACATACTTACTAGTTCTAACCTCCGACATTTTACATATTTTCGGATTTTAATCCTCTAAATGGGTTGAAAACCAAGAGACGGGGGGCTCAAGGTCTATGGAGGTTGATTTCTGTGCTCTGGTCCTGGGACAGTTCAATTTCAATCTATTTAATTCGGCCTGACTTAATATAAAATACTGAACACATGAGGTGTTCTAGAAACTGGCTCTACTATGAGCTCCACGGCCCTTGAGCAATTCATTTTCCTTCTTGGACCTCACTTTCCCCATTTGCGAAAGGAGAGGTTAGACTAGATCCCTACCTTGTGGGTCGTGGACCAGCAGCACCAGCATCATCTGGAACTTGTTAAAGATGCAGAATCTCCAGTCCTGTTCTAGACCTACTGAATCAGAACCTGCATGTCAACAAGGTCTCTCAGTGATTCAGATGTACAGCAATATCTGAGATGACTTTCCAGCACTCTTGTCCATGGGTGTATTATGCAGGACTTCCCTTTGGGACAGAAGATGGGGAGGCTCCATGGTGCAGCGTGGGGGTCAGAAGCAAGGCCTTACTTCCTGCCCTGGTTCAGTCCATCCAATTCAATTCAAGAAAAATCTATTGAGCACTTGTTCCGTGCTGGCTACTGGCTCTGACTCTGGCTGTGTGCACGTGGAGGCCCAGCAGCAGTAACGGTGTCATTTTTCTCCTGATTTGGGTCTAGCCTGTTTACAGTCAGTGTTAACAGCTAAGACTGTGCGGACAGATGGTGCGTTTCCCAGCTGGTCCGGGCCATCCCCGCCGTGAGACTTAAAAGAGGTCTGAGCAGGAAGGACTCATCTGGTGCCCCCTGAACATTTTGCAGATGAGGAAATATCCCCAGAGCCAAAGCCCCAAGGGCAAGGCCTGAGGGCACTGGGATGCAGGAGGCAGGGGCCTCTGCAGCACACAGTCCTTTCCCCCTGCCTCAACCCCTCCCCGCAGGTTCCACTGCTCCTGGTGCTGGCACACCTGGCAGTCGCCACACGTGGTCATCCTCTTCCACATGTACCTGGACCGCGAGCAGCGGGCGGGCTCGGTGCGCATGCGCGTCTTCAAGCAGCTGTGCTACGAGTGCGGCACGGCGCGGCTGGACGAGTCGAGCATGCTGGAGGAGAACATCGAGAGCCTGGTGGACAACCTCATCACCAGCCTGCGCGAGCAGTGCTACGGGGAGCCCGGTGGCCAGTACCGCATCCACGTGGCCAGCCGCCAGGACACCCGGCGGCACCGCGGCGAGTTCTGCGAGGCCTGCCAGGAGGGCATCGTGCACTGGAAGCCCAGCGAGAAGCTGCTGGAGGAGGAGGCCACCACCTACACCTTCTCGCGGGCGCCCAGCCCCACCAAGCCACAGGCGGAGGCGGGTTCTGGCTGCAACTTCTGCTCGATACCCTGGTGCTTGTTTTGGGCCACGGTCCTGCTGCTGATCATCTACCTGCAGTTCTCCTTCCGCAGCTCTGTCTAAGATTCCCTTAGTGGGCGCAGGGGAACTCTTCGCGGCCCAAGGCCCGTGGGGGCCAGCCAGCTGGAGGGAGGGGGCAAAGAGAGACCTGGGGTGGGAGTGGGTTAAATTCTAGTGCTGGTGCCGCCGCGGACTCCATGGGGACCCTGGGCAAATCACACGTCTTTACCATCCATAAAATCAAGGGTTTCTGAAGTGAAACCCAGGACCCCCAAGTTCTGCATGGCTGTTGCTCAGGGACTTTTGGATTTGGAAGGTAGGCTGGGGGAGTAGGGTTCCCATCCTGGTCACACTGTCCATTCCTGGCTCCTACTTCCTCATCTCACCTTGATCAGAACATCTTGGAGTGGCATTTAAGAGTTGTGGATGCAAATGGGTTCAACTGCTTCAAAAGAAAAAAAAAAAAAAAAGCTTGACCATCACCGGGCTTGGTAATCTCAAAAGGCCTTTCCACAGTGATGAGCTCATTCTTGTGCTCTCTTGTCAACCCCCAGACCCTATGGAGAAGCCTCCTCCACAACTCTGCCTCCCTGCACACAGCAGAACTTTCTCTTGAAGAGAAGAGGTGGAAGCATTAGGCTGTCCCTTTGCTGCTGGATGCACAGGGTTCCTTGGTTCTGTTCCCCAGACCCCCAGCTTCCAGCAGCCTCTCTCCACTCAGGATGGATTCTGAGGCCTGCCTGTCTCAGAGATGGTGGTTGGGGTAGAGTTCCGTAGACAAGGCTTCCCACCCATGGCTTATGAACTGACAGAGAATTTAGGGGAGGTTCGGAAGGTAGAGTGTTAGACACAAGGCACAAAATCCCTAGGAAACAAATATATGACGCTCTGTTATAATGAAGAGTATGTAGAGTTCAGGGACCCAGCCTCACCGATTCTTCAGCAGTTCTGATGGTCATGACACCAGTGTAGGGGTCTGGCCTCCTGGGCGCCTTGCTGATATGCTAGTTGAGAGGCTTCCCTACTTTGGCCATGCATAGGCCCTCTCACCAACCATTAGCTGTCCACCTAGAACCACAGGGATGGGGTGTCATTAGCAAGAGAGGGAACATTAAAGACATGAAGTGCTTTACCCATAGAGAAGTCCATAGATATGTGAGAGAACCTTATATCACTTTAAACTGGGTTGCGTATGGTTTGGGGTGGGAGGAGAGACTTTCTGAGGGTACGGGTATGGATGGGGCTTGGGGGGAGGCAGAAGGCAGGAGATGGGATGCCGCCCTGCACTTTCGAGGGTCCTCATTCACCTCGCCTCTGTTAACAACTTGATTCTTCCTGTGTCCCCTACCGATCCCCTTTTTAATAGAAAGTCACCACCATCTGTAGCGGTGGAGGGAGTAGGGCCACTTATATAAAGATGGGATACTTGAATAAAGACTGTATATCTTCAATCAGGCTTAGTAGTCATGAATGTGTGCTTGAGACTCACTACAACGTCCCTGATATGTGGTCCCTGATATGTTAGACGCCCCCTGTCTCCTTCTTTCCCCTTTCTTGGGCTCCCATATAAGGCTAATCTAGCTCCAGCTTCAAGGTCTGCGCTGATCATGAAGGTCAGGAAGAATGCAGGCAGTGCTCAGTCAGTCATCCAGGGGACTCAGCCTAAGGCCGGTCGTACCCTTGCCCTTGCTGCAATTCTAGCACCTGGCTGCCGAGGTCCTTTGCTTTATTCACACAGTGCTCATCCCTTTATCCAGGCCAAGTACCCCAAACACCCTCTGTCTGACAAGCCCTGATTTGGGTGCTGGGATCCAGTGGGCACTGAGACAGGCCTTGTCTCCCAGAGAGCCCTGCTTATTATTGAGGAAATTCCTGGCCCTGGCTGTGCTTTCGAAATCCTGGGGAGCTTTTTAAGGAAATGTCTATTCCCGGCCTCCACTTCAGTGCAACAGAATCAAAATTTCTGGGCATGAGGCCTGAGCATCTGAATTGGAATAAGACTCCCAGGTGGTCCACCTGCACTGCCTGGTATAAGGCCTTCTCGCTGAGGAACAGACTTCCTTTTGCACCGAGTCTTATCATGATGAGCCCTGAGGTCTTCCTTGATGGCCCCGCCTTGGATTCTCTAGGACTAGGACTCAGCTTCCCTCTTACCCCCCTACATTCTGTCCTGGGAACTTGACTTTCCCTCAAAACTCCTGGTTCCTGCCTGTCCTCTGCTATGATGGCTTTGTCCTGCTCTGAGAGTCTCCATCATTGAGCTCGACCACTGTTGCCAGATGCTTATCAAATTTTGTTACAAGTACTTGCTTATGGCTGTATTCCTTCCTGGAATGTGACCACAGTGTGGAAGTGGCTTACCTCAAGTTCCCTTGGCAGCTAGTGGCAGAGCAAGAAGTCCAACCCTCACCTAGTTTTAGTTCAGGCCTCTTTTTTAAAGCATTAGGCCTCTTCCTCCTCTGTAGTAAGATGTCTGCAACCCTCGGAGGCTTCCACTGTTTCCTTTATTGTTGTTGCTACAGATTGGGGGGCGGGTGTTGCTCACTGGCTTATGCTCATCTTGACAAAGACTTCTCTGGGACAATCCTTCCTTTGTACACATTGCCCCGTGCCACATGATGAACTTGTTAGATGTGCCCTAGGCATTATAAATAAACTTCTCGGAGACATTTCAAGATCCCAGCCTCTCCCACTGGAGCTTCCGGGTACTAGTCTTGATGTTCAAGCCAGGAGCAGACCTACAGGCTCTGAATTGTGGCTCCAGAGGCTGAACTCCTCAGTGTGGTATCAGCATGAAGCGCAGCCTGGATCATTTCCCTCACTCACGGGACAGGGCCATCTCCATGGGAGAACACTTCCTGGAGGTCAGGAGCCCTAAGAACAAAGGAAATCACCAGCTCAGGACAATTTCCAACATAGTGAATCCATAGACCATCAGATCTGTAATGCAGATTCGATCTAGGGCCTTTATGTCATGGGTAAGGAACTTAAGCCTAGAGAAAGTAAGAAATTTGACCAGCGTTATATGCACAGAGTCAGGGAAGATGATTAATTCAAACTTCAGAAACAGGTTCTGTTACTTATGAGCTGTACAGCCTTAGGCAAATTACTTTAAACTCCTTGAGCCCCCTTTCCCTTCTCATCAAAATGGGAATAACACTCGTGCCTTGCGGACCTATTGTGAGAAATAAATGAGGCACTGTCAGTAACTTTGCCTGATACAGAGCATAGGCTCACCCTCTTCCTTCTTCCCCTTTGCCTTTCATCTGGCAGCCTCCCCTGTGACTCCCTGAGGGGCTCTTTCTCTTTGTGATTTCAGCTCTGCTGGTAAATGTTTTAGGGGGAAAGAAAAAAAGCAAAGAAAGAAAAAAGAAAAAGGAAGGTAAGGGTTAACTCCTCCAGCCCAAGGCTGAGACCTGGTTTATTTAAATGTAATGTAGAGTCATTTCTTTTCTTCGTCTCAAATATATTTCAAAGCAGTGACTTCATTTTTCCAGTGGCATGGTAGCCACTCTTCATTCTTCAAAGAGAGCTATATAAAAATCACCCCAAACAGAAAACACCAGTGATTTCTGGGCTCTATTCCCATTGGCTGAAATACCGCAAAAGGAGTTTCATTCCATTCCAAGTCCCATTCTGGTTCTCTGTAGGACTCCCAGCTAAGGAAATTCCTTTGGAATCGTTTTTTGGCACGGCGTGGGTACTGCCACATGCACCAGGGAAATGAAATCCGCCTGTTGTATGGCTATTTTGTGACGAATCTTGTGAGGGTAGGCAGGTGGTGGTTGTGCTACAGAAAACTCATTGGCCTGGGATTTGGGCAACATGGGTCCCAGCTCTGGGTTAGATGTCATCGAGGCATCTAGGCTGCTGACCTTGGGTGCCTTAGTCTTTCCCCTCTCCTGGGTCTCAGTTTCCTCATTTGTGAAGCAAAGAAGTAAGGTGATCTGAAGAGCCCCTACTAGCCTTGACCTTGCTCATACACTGCAGCTTGGCCTTATTTGTCCTCACTCGTTTGGGGTGGCGCCTGACCCTGACCCATCTGGTGGGTCATGGAGTTCAGCACTTCAGTCTGACCAGGTGGGTTTGGAGTTTGATCCTTTTCCCCTTTCCTTTCTGGAGGCAAACTTTGAGACATCATACCCTAACTAGACCTCTCTGCAGTGATATTTGCATTTGAAAAGGCAGTTACCTTGAGAGGTGCTGCCTTATACAGGGACTTGCGTGGTAGCCATGGAATTTCAGTCTGTGTTGTCCCCTCACTTCTAAAATAAGCTCAGTCGTTCTTCACTTCATCATAGTGGGGTTACAGTAACATTTTGAAGACATAATAAGATTTCCCCTGTTTCCAGGATTATTCATTCATTCAACAAATGTTTATTGGGTACATATTATACGTTGAGCATTGTTCTAGGCACTGTGGATAGAGCGGAAAGCAAAGCCACCAAATAGTTTACTGTATGCTTAGTAGAGGAACTGGGCAATAAACAGTCTGAGTAAGATGTGTGATATATTAGGGGCTGTTAAGTACTAAGGAGAGGAATAAAGTAGGCAAGGGGGATAGAAAAGCAAGGACTGGAGTTACTATTTTAGATTGGGTAACTAGGGAGAGTCTCGCTAAAGAGGTGAACTGAGGAAGGGGGGGATGGCATGTGCAAAGGCCCTGAGGTAGGAGCAGCCTGGAGTGTTCAGCTGTGAGGAGACCAAAGTGGCTGGGGTGCAGTTCAGGCTTAGTAGTCATTACTAATAGGGTAACAAAGATTAGAGTAGTAATGGGGGTCAGACCATGTGTGTCACAGGGTATTGTCAAAACGTTGGTTTTTAATCTGAATGAGACAAGAAGTCAGTAGAGGGTTGAGCAGTGGAGTAATGTCATCTAATTTATCATCACCATGTTGACAAGACCATAGAGGAGTAAGAATAAAAGAGGGAGGATTACCTGGGAGGCTCCTGCAGTAATCTAGGAAAAGAGGTGATTATGGCCTGTTCCAGTGAGGTGGAAAGTTGGATTGAGTCTGGGTATATTTTAAAAGTAGAGCTGAGAGGATTTGCTGATGACTCAGACATGAGAGAAAGAGGAGCCAAAGAGGCCTCAAGGTTTTTGGCCTGGCCAACCCCCTTCGGCGATGAGGAAAACTATGCGAGCAATAGATTTGGGGGCGATGTCAGGAGCTTGGTTATGGACATGTAAAGCTTGATATGTGTTGTAGGCATTCTGTTAGACATTAAATGTAAGAAATGCAAGGTGGCAGTGGAATGTTCATAACAGCAGTTCAGAGGAAAGGCCCAAGCTGGAGAGAAAATTGGAGCAGTCAGCATCTACGTGATATGAAATGTCATGAGATTCGCTGAGATTTTTCGGGGAGTGAGGCTAGGTAGAAAAGAGGCCAAGGACTGAGTCTGGGGCTCTCTAAGTAGAGAGGTTGAAAAGAAGGAGCAATCCACCAGGGGCTGTGGAAACTGAGGCACAGAGAACGTGATTTGCTTGAGCTTTCAGAGCCATCAAGCTGCAGGGCTTGGACTGGAGCCCAGGTCTTCAGCGTCAAGGTGCAGAGCTCTTCCCCCTGGCCCAAAGCACCTTCTCTGTCATGGCTCCAGCTTGCTCTCTGGATGGGAGTCCTGCCCCTCTCCCTTGCGCGGGAAGTGTTTCGTCAAGTCTGAGCAGGACAGGGATTTTTGTTTCTGTTCTTCTCAGTGTGTTTGAAGTGTTTCATAATTTTAAAATGCACTCAAATTAAAAAGGCTTTGTGGGAGGCCTAGACAGCCAGGATGGGTTTGGGCATTGGACACACAAACTCAGACCAAAGGAAGATGTTGTCGGAGTTGTTTAAAGGAAGGATTCTGTTGTCTTGGATCCTGTTGGCAGGCCTGGGCCATGTGTGAGCACTTAAACTTGGGCATGGATGAAATCAACCAGATCGTGTCAGGAGATGGGCTAGATGGAATAATGTCACAGGATAAACAGCTCAGGGGGAAGTGTAGGTCTTCTCTTTCAAAATAGGTCAGCATCTTCTGAAACTTGGGTCTGGACCACATGTACACGGTGTCCTCCAGATTCCCAGGGCTGGCTCTGTTTGATTCTGGCCTGTGGTATGGCTTGGGGTCATAACCTGTTCATTTGCAGAAGCTTCCACTGGGACTGGCAGATGTTGGTGGGGGAGATGCGTTCCCACACACGCTGATCTGTTCATTCAGCGCGCTTGCCCTGCGGCACCATCCGGGCTTGACACACCTTCCTCTTGTCATAATACTGTCTTGTCCTAATACCCCATTCTTCAGAGGGGACCCCCTTGGAGACTTTGTGATCTGCCTAGGTGTTGAAAGGGTCTTGGCTCTTTTTCCTGCATCAGAAGCTCATTGCTGGGAATTGAGCCCGTGTTTTTACATGCAAACAATTTTTCTTAATGTCTCCAAAGAGAGGCCAACACACATCAGATGCAGGAGACGGTTGCAAAAACCGTGTTTGTGTCCTTCCTCAAATTTAGAGACGCCCATGGCTTTCTTTCTGGAGATAAACACTCATGCCTGCAGCTCACAGAAAGACCAGGGGCCTGGAAAACCATTACTGCCCTTGGGTTTTGGTCTATGCCCTGTTTTCTCTCTGCTTCTCTGCTAATTCATCCTGAAGTATTACCAGAAGCTGGGAATCTCTTAACAGTGTCTCTTTTGGACTTAGCCCTAGGTTCTCAGACCTCTGAAAAGCAGATTCCTGTCCTCCCTCCATACAGGTCTGCACTCATTCAGGACCAGAAGGTCCCTTGCCTGATGTCAGAAGCCATCTTGAATCCCCTACCTTTGGTGTCTTCTCCTTTAGTTACTTCTCTGCATTAAGGCCTCATTGGAAAAGTCAAGTGATCATATCTCCCTTTGATTCAAAAAACTCAAATGTCTCCCCATTCCCGAAACCAAGCTGAGCATACAAGGCCTGCACTTCATATCTGCCTGATGGTATTCTCTTTTCTCCTAGTTCTTCTGGTTTTCCAGGAACACCAAGTCATTCAGATTCCCCCAAACATCCACTGCCCTTTCATATCCTTTGTTTTGCATATGCTGTTCCCCCATGCCTGGAATACTTTCCCCTTCTTCAGTTTACCATTGCAAAGTAAAAAAGACTGTTCTTTCCCGGAAAATACTCATGCAGAGATATCATAGTGATGGTTTTGTGGCTGAGAGTCAGAACATTCCGGATTGTGTACCGGCTAGAGCAGCAGGGTACCTACCTCACCTCTGCTTCCCAAAAGCTGCATGACCTAAGTCAAAGACCCAAGCTGGAGTAAAAGAGGCTCCCAACATTCTTCAGGAGCCACACACTGGCAGGATAGCTTAGAAATGTGGTTCTCAAACTGTATGCACATTAGAGTTACCTGGGGAACTTTTAATCCCACCCACCAATGCTCAAGACTTACTCCTGGTTATATTCGAGTCTCTGGGGGCTGAGACTCAGACATTGGTGTTTCTGGTGCCTCCTGTGTGCAGCCTACCTTGAGAACCATTGGGGTAGAGCCAGTGGGACCCAGGGTCCATCAGAACTGGTTTCAAATCCCAGTTTCCCCATCTCCTGACCGAGGGACCTTGGGCCACATTTTAAAACAGAAACTTTTAATTTTAAAATAGTTCTTTTTTTAAGTTTACTTATCTTCAGAGAAAGCAAGGGAGTAGCAGGGGCAGAAAGAGAGGGAGAGAGAATCCCAAGCAGGCTCCAAACTGTCAGCACAGAGCCTGACTCGGGGTTTGATCTCATGACCCTGCGATCATGACTTAACCCAAAATTAAGAGTCAGACACTTAACAAACTGAGCCACCTAGGTCCCTAAAATAGTTTTATAATTACAGAAAAATTGTACAGATGGTACAGAAAGCTCCCATAAGCCCTTCCCCAGTGTCTCCTATTATTAACACCTTATGTTAGTATATGGTTCAATTGTCACAATTAATAAACCAGTATTGATGTGTTATTCTTAACAGAAGTCCATCCTTGATTCAGATTTCCTTCATTTTTACCTAATTTCCTTTCTCTATTCCAGGGGGCCATCTAGGGTCCTATGTCACACATTTAGTTTCAAGTATCCTTAGGCTCTGTGTTAGTTTTCTCAGACTACCATGACAAAGCACCCCAAACTGCATGGCTTAAAACAACAGACATCTATTGTCTCATAGTTCTGGAGGCTAGAGGTCTGAAATCAAGAATTGGGGGGGCCACGCTCCTCTGAAACCTCGGGAATGGGGTTGGGGGGTGAGAATCCTTCCTTGCCTATTCCCAGCGTGTGGTTGCTAGTGACCCTTGGCCTTCCTTGGCTTCTATCCGCGTCCATCATACATGGCATTCTCCTTCATAAGTCTCTGTCTCTGTGTCTCATCTTCTCTTCCTATAAGGTCACCAGTCATATTGGGTGAAAGGCCCACCCTACTCCAGTATGACCTTGTCTTAACTAGTTGGATCTGCAAGGACCCGGTTTTCAAATAAGGTCACATTTGGAGGTCCTGAGGATGAGAACTTCAATGTATCTTTTTTAGGGATACAGTTCAGCATATTATAGACTCCTCTTGGCTGGGACAGTTTCTCAGACTTCCAGTAGTTTTGATCACCTTAACAATTCCAAGCAGTATTGGTCAAGTGTTCTGTAGACTATCCCTCAATTGGGATTTTTCTGATCTGTTTCTCATGATTTTAGGCTGGGGTTATGAGATGAATGGAGGAAGAGTGCAGAGATACAATGCTATTTTCATTAGGACATATCAAGGTCATATACTATCAACATGACTTATCATTGTTAATATTAACTGTGATCACCCAGCTGGGGTAGTGTTTTTGTTAGGTTTCTCTACTCTAAAGTTATTTTGCCCGCCCCCCCCCAGCTCCCCCATTTCCATACTGTACACTTTGGAAGGAAATCACTATTTGCACCCCACACTTAAGGGAGGGGGAATTATACTCTATCTCCTTTAGAGCAAATTATTTATATAAACCATTTGGCATTCTTCATGGGAGATTTATCTATTCTCCCCCATTTACTTATTCATTCAATAACTTACGCATATAAGTATACACTTATGGATATGTATTTTATACTTTGGGTTGCAATCCAATTCTGTTTTGCTTTGTTGCTCAAAGTGTTCTTGCTTTGGTCATTAGAGCTCTTCTAGTTGGCTCCTGTGTCCCTTTGACATACCCCCCATCACTGTGTGTGACTACCTTACTCTCTGGAACAACATACTCCAGGTTCATCTTGTATATTTTCTGTGCTAGTCCTGGAATCAGCCATTTCTTTAAGGAGCCCTCGTTCCTTTTATTGAAGAATAGTGTTAGAAACCAAAATCTGGACATTAGGTGTGCTTGTTGCTACTGGGGTGTTGGTGTTTGTAGGTTCGTCCACATTTTTAACCTCACTGTTTTAGTTTTCTTGCCTGTAAAAAGGGGAGAAGAGAGTAATAGTACTTTGTGAGGATAGATGAGAGAATTATGTAAGAGCTTAGTGTGGTCTCAATCAGATAGTGAATGTTCAGGAATGTTAGTGATTATCTCCCACAGAACTTTTTATATTTGAGCTACATTTAGTTTCCAGCGTTCTTTCCTATATGGTAATTCATCTTATTCTACAAGCCTCAGACAGGTAGAGCAAAGATTTTTCTGCCAGTTAATGGATGGAGAAATTAAGTGGATAAGAGAGTCAACCTATGCTGCACTAGAACCTAAGTCTCTTGGTTTCAAGACCTATTCTAGACCCAAATTGGCCACCATCTCTGCCACATGATCAGTATAGATTTCTCTAATTTTACCTAATCCTACCTATCATTGCTTGAAGGGCTTCTTGTTGGTGCTAATTCTCTGATTCTTGCCATCGGAACAAGATTAACTCATAGCAAAAGGAAAGTACACACTACGATTCAAAAGAGTGCACTCATAGACATGGTGCCATATTTTCTGAACCAAACAATTGAACACATGATGAAAAAAATTTTTTTTCTATTCTGGGAGTGGATGACAATCAAGCAATGTAATTTGGATGCTCAAAGATAAGCATCCTGGAATATTCTGATAATTTATAGGAATAATAGGACAAGGTGTTTAATCAGAACTGACCTGAAAAACCTAAGACCTGCTATTGTATTGACAATATGATCTCCCCCACTATCTCTCTTCATAGTACAGTGATACTAATCAGATTCAGAGAAGTGTTGATAAATGAAAATACAACTTACCAGAATCATTAGTGCATGAAAAACATACAAGCCAAACAGGATTCTTTGACTCAACGCAGATGTTTATTGGAACAAATGTGTAGCTACTCACAAAAACAATAGCATTTGTTGTTAATGAAGTTGGCATGATCATTATTGCAAAGAACATTCATGGTATGGAATCATAGCTACAAACTCTATTCTAGGGAGGTGGAGTTTTGTTGCATAGAAAAGGGAACCTAAGAGGCAGCACATTTTGAATTTGGAATGGGCTGCATTTGGAGGTAATGAGTTTCCCACCTCTAGATAAGATGGTCCTAATAGACACTCCCACCCTCTGCTTCTTTTTTTTTTTTTAATTTTTTTTAATGTTTATTTATTTTTTGAGAGAGAGAGAGAGAGAGCGAGCACAAGCAGGGGAGGGGCAAGAGAGAGAGGGAGACACAGAATCCGAAGCAGGCTCCGGGCTCCAAGCCGTCAGCACAGAGCCTGGCGTGGGGCTTGAACCCACAAACCATGAGATCATGACCTGAACTGAAGTCTGGCGCTCAACTGACTGAGCCACCCAGGCACTCCCCAACCCTCTGCTTCTATAACTCTGTGAGAAGTTTGGGTTTCTTGAAACTCAGCAGCGGTGCAGGGGCTGATAAATGCTTGTTGATCAAGGGTAAGCTGGAGTTCCAGAGCACATTTAGACATTTCCTCAGAATAAGGATAAAGGGGAAATAACAGGATGAACTGGGTCCAGCAAGAAGCCAGTATTTATGCACAAATCCTGAGGCTATTTCAAACGCTATAGTTGCCTGACTTTTAGAAGAAAGGCTATTTCAGATGGTGATTCTGATCCCAGAATCAGAACAATGTCCTTTCTCTGTTCCAGGCCTAGTAAACCCACCATTTTTGTGGAAGAAGCTAGTGTAATATGAGGAAAACCTGAGTGGACATTAACTCTTGTGATCCTTCCACCTGGAATGCCTCCCTCTGTTTTACCTGTGGGAATGCCTACCCTCCTCAAGGGTCAGTGCCAACATCATCTCCTCTAGGATTCCTTCCTGATGTCCCCTCTTCTTTCGCACGCCTCCATATCAGAGTGGCTATTCTTTTGCTTCCATGCTGCTCCCAAACATAGCACTTGGCTGGGTTCCTTCTGTTCATGGTAGTCACTTGTGGATGTGTCAGTTCCACCTGTAGGAGCTCCTGGAAGGCATGAACCATGCTTCCCTCAACTTGGTATTCTCCATAGCCCCGTCGGCACAGCCTAGCACATGGGGACACCTGGGCAGTGCTGTGAGGTAGGAAGGTATGGGGTTTTGGAATGTCTTACAGCAACTCCAAAACTTTGCATTGCAATTCTTTGGTGTCTGAGATAGAGCTCCAGCTTGTCTGACATATATCTGATGAAGTTGGGTACCCATTGCCATCTTCCCTTTACGGCATGGACCGCAAGGCCCAGAGAGGTAGAATGACTTGCTCATGGAACCAGCAGTAGGCTGTGAATTGCTGTCCCTGAGCACTCAGCCTAGTGCTTAGTTTCTGTGAGTTCTCACCCCTCAGTATCTTCATCTTCCAACAAGAGGTTCTGACTGAGTCCACCAACTGCAGTGCAGGTTAAGAACTAGAATCTCCCACGAAGACCAATTTTGATAAAATAGAAGACAGGAACCTGGGGCTTCTGACCCTTGAAGAGCTTAAACCTCAGAGCTCTGGAGGGGATGAGTTCTCCCCAGAGAGGAGGTGGTTCTTGAAGGGGAGAGGCATTCTGCCTGGGAAACACTTGTGATCTTGCAGTGCCAGGGCATTCAGGGTGAGGGACAGGGTGTGAAATCAGTGGCACTGCTGCTTGGGTTTAGCTGGGGACATAAGAAGGAAGAGTTCAGGGGTCTGAGTCTAGCCTACCAGAGCTGACCTTGTGCAGCTCAGGTTCCCAGGAAGGGTAGGAGCAGATGCTCTGCTTTGGAATGTGGAAAGTTCCCTTGGCTAGCACTTTGCTAGGTGACCTTCTTGGAAACCAGGGCATGGTAGACGGGGTAGGGATGGGGAGAGCAGTGGATGCAGTTTTGGGTCTGCATCAAAGCTCTGTTGAACCTTAAAGTAATTTTTGCCTTTTGGTTACTTCAGCTTCAACTCATCTCATTAGAGAAACATGTCTTCATTGGGTCTTAGACTGTCAGAGCTGGGAGGGTCCTTTCAGATGAGGGGAAGGGACTGGCATAGAGCCACACAGGAGCTGGGGGAAGAGCTATTTGTAAAACCTGGCATCTGACTTCCCAGTCCACTGCTCCTGGTCTGCCCCCCTCCTCCTGTCCTGCTTCTCTCGGGCACTCTCTCAGTTTTGTGTCCAGCTCACATTCACAAGTGCACTGCTATGGGACAGGCTATTGGACTAAGAAACTTGTCACTTTTTCTTTTTTTAATGGGGAACATGGATTGGGACTGAGAAAAGTGCACGGTAGCAAAGAATCATGGAACATTTGCAGGCATATGAAGGAGATGATCAAGGTTGAGGGGAAGGGCACACACTGAGCAGCCTTAAGACCCGACGGGATTTGTGGGAGAACTTCATTTGCCTGGTAAACACAATGACTTTTGCTAAGTCATGTTTATTGAGGACTTATGTCTGCACTGTGCTAAGTGCTATGTATATATTAATTAATTTTATCTTCATCAGACTCTTCTGAGGTAGGTAAGGTATGCCATTTTTATAATATGGACAAAGAAACTGCCATTCAGAGGTAAAGCCACCTGCCCAATGATGCAATGTCAGTAAGTGATAGGGCCTGGGTTCAGCCTTGTGTTCTGATCACTCAGCTACTCTACTCCTTTACAGAGTGTGGAGAGGGGGCTGAGATACCTCTTTATTGGCCAGTAATGGGTGGGCTGAACGAAATGGGTGAAAGGTGAGGGGTGGCCATCTTGCATCAGATAATTCTCCTGTGCTGCTGAGTGACTCGGGGCAGGCGGTTGGGAGTGAGGAACAGAATTCAATTCCTTATCCTGGTGACCCTCTGGATCCAGTCTGTGTTGTAGTAGATGTAGGAATACACTCCATAGCGGTCCTTCTTTCCACAGTCGTCGCCCCAGGACACCGTGCCCACCAGGTACCACTGGCCTGTCGCTTTATCCAGGGTCACCATGGGGCCTCCGGAGTCACCTGAGCAAGCGTCCTTTCCCCCTAAATGAAAAGGAGATGCATGTTAAAGTTTTCCTCTTCCTAGCCCCAAATAAATCCAAAGGAGCCTCCTTTTCCCTACATCTGACTTGCAGTTCAGAGAATTGAACACGAGGGGGCGCAACAGACCATGTGACCCAAACCTGGACTCTGCAGTTCTGTCCGGCCTCCCGAGAGCTCAGTGATTTCAGTTATTGCAGGCAGGTTCGGGACTCTCCTTTCATAGGGGAATCCTTGGGCTTGGAGATGGGAATGATGGGAATTTCTTAGCACTCGTTTCTCTGATGCAGTGTAATTCTCCAGTGGAATCCTTCCTCTCGTGACCTCCCCCATTCCTCTCTGAGTCCTCCTCTGTTCAGCCTTAAAGACTGGACGATCTCCAGTCCTTCCATTGCTGGTGGTGCCCTGTTGTATGCCATCCTCTTGACTTACCTTCCTTCTCCCCAGCACAGATCATGTCCCTGGTCACTTTCTTCTTCAGAGGGGCATAGGCCTCTTGGCATGTGCGGTGGTCAACAATTGGGATTTCAATCTGCAACATAAGGCCATTGTTGGCTCTACCCCTGGCTGAGGAGTTCTTGCTGTTCTGATACCCCTAGAGCTGGCTCCTCCCCATCTCTTTCCTGGATGAGCTTAGGTCGAACCTTAGACCTGGTCTCAGAGACTATCCTATTGTGCAGGTGAAGGAACACTGAAGAATCGGGAGATCATGTACTGCTACAGTCGTATTCATGAACTTGCTGTGCGACCTTGAGCAAGTCTTTTGCCCTCCCTGGGCCTCATTTTTCTCATCTGTAATAACACTTGCCTAGCACATTCATTATTTCAAATATGGGAATGTATACAAAACATGGCCAATCTTCTCCCCCCGCCCCCATCCCTACAATTGCTGGCTGTGGGACCTGCGGCATATAGTTTGCTTACTGCTTTTCAGACCTCTGAGATCGCTTCCTCATCTGAGAAGTGGAAGTCACACTACTTGCCATACGAATCACTTGGAATGGTCCAAAGAGGAGATGAATAAGCAGATAGTTTGTAAATTACAAACACCGGATAAATGTTAAGTCCATAGGGGTTACCACTGCTTGCCTTACAGCAGGCATCACAGTAGTATGAGCTTCTGGACACTGGGTTTGTATTTTGTCCACTTCTACTTACATAGCTTGGGACAGAGTCAATACTCAGGGAATAGTCTTTTTAACTGAAGCAATACATTGATACGTAAAAGTAAGGTATTGTGATTATTATTGCCCTGGATTCAGCTTGGGGGTAAATGTTGGAGCAGATGTCTGGAATAAAATGAAGAAACATATGAGTCTCATTTACCCACACCAAGAACTGAATGGGTCATGGGACCCCAAAGTATAGTTCTTGTTGACCTTTGTCATTTCGGTCCCTCTTGGGCCATGGTCTTCCCAGATCACTGGGGAGAGAAACTTAGGACAGAGTGGTCACAAGCACAGAGTGGTCACAAGCACATATCTTCAGCAGACCATCAAGTGCCTGACTGACCTCTATTCATTGTTCAGGTATTAAAGTGTTATTTTCTCTGGAGAGCCCTTCTGTACCCTTAAGACGAGGTTGGATTTCCTGTTATACATTCTGGAGCCTCCTGCACTTCTTCCTCATCACATTTATCATGTTGGTAACTACGTTCTGTCCCCCTCACTTGACTAAAAGGGCAGATCCAATCCCTATAAGATCCAGGGACAGGATCTGTCCTTTTACCCCCCTGCATACCTAGTAACTAGTACAATGTCTGGTACATGGGAGGCACCAAATAAGTACCTGGAAGTTAATGAAGGAAAGGATGAATGGCTGTTGCAAATCTGAAATTTCGAAGTGTGTTAAAATAACATATGTTGAAAGGTCAAAAATTAGCTGTGGCAGTCACTAACCCCAGTCATGTCAGAGTCAGGCAGATCTTGCGGGGGGGGGGGGGGCGTCTAGCATTGCCCCTAACTTTGCAGCTCGAGATACTATACAATGGTCTAGCGAGGCAAATGACTTGTTTAAGATCACCCAGCAAATTAGTAGGAACCAGTACTTGGGGCTATGGCTCCTTACTTCTGGTTCAGTGTTCTTTTAGGAAATGATATAAATGTGAACTCCTAAATGCAACTGTCAAGTTTATTACTACAAGAACTGCAGCTCTCAAGAGCCCATTCTTTAGCCCATTCTCTGGTATGTGAATCTTTATGGTATACTGATGGGTCACCTTTTGGGGTGTCCAAGCCTGCTGTTTTCTGGAAGAATTTCCATAAGCTGAGTCTTTAATATGTTACGGAAATACTGACCAATGTTTAGAGACTAGTGCCCCATGTGGAACAAACAGACCAAACTTGTTGGGGTTCAAAGTCCCAGCGAGCTTTGGAGGTGGGTCTGGGCCCCTTTTGTCTCTCTCACCCAAAACTCTAAATCCCTGAGGGGAACATGGAGCAGAAAGGGTCAATGCAGGGCAGAGGCATCATTCTCTATGGGACATAAATTGAACCTCACCTCCATCAGCGTCTCTGGGAACCTTTGCAAGAACTGTTTCCCCCAGCCACTGACGATGACCATGGCGCCTGGAGGAAGGAAGACACAGTGAGAGAAGAGAGGCTGTCTGTGGGGTTCTCAGAGGGTTGAGTCTTGCTGTCCCATCATTCCCTGCATGGGGAGGAAGGGCTGAATTCGTCCCCTTGGAGAACGGCAGCATGGTGGGAGGAGAACTGCTGGGTCGGAGCTTACCTGCAATAGAGGTTTGCACATTTGTTTCTAGGACTCATTAGCTGGCTAATTTGTTATCCAGTTTCTGCCGCCCCCAACTAGCATGGAGCTTAGGCTCCATTAAGTGAGGAGACTCAGCTTTCTCTCTCTTCCCTGCTATATCCCCATGCCTCCAGCAGTGCTGGTGCATAGTAGGTGTTCAGTCAATATTGGTGAGAAATTAAAAAGTTCAGCCTAGTCCACAATGTGCTCTGCTGCCTTCGGGGAGCCCCCTCACCTCCCTCCCTTGCTGAGGCTTGGCTTCCCTGTCCGTAAAACAAAATGAATTGGCTGGACTTGGTATTCTCTAACACCTCTCCCAGCCCTGATAATTCTAGACGTCTACGGAGTTGGCGAATATTGGGACAGTGTGGAAATGGGTTGAGCTCTGATAGAGCAATCATTTCTTCATTTGAAAAAGAGTCTGGCCACTGGAAACAGCATTGGGTGTTAAGAGGGAAAACCTGGCTTCTGGTCCCAGCTACGCCTCTTACAAACCGTATCTTGGGTAAAGTCACGTCACCTTGCGAGGACTCATTTTCTCATCTGGAAGATGGGACTACAATACCACTTCACCAGGCTTTTAGAAGTAATAAATAAATTGACGAAAGCAAAGCAACGGGTACGTGGTAGGCACATGACATCTGATAAAGCAGAGTCATCGCTGTGCCTTTCCCGTTGGCTCAGCTCTATTCAGCCATGTTTTATAACTTGATCAAACCGAAGAAGGTTAGCTACGATGCGGCACTACTGGGTTTAGACCAAGATGAAAAGAAAGCCGATGTGTTTGAGTGTATTATTGAACTTAAATATCACAGCCACCCTATGGGGTATTATCCTCTGTGTAGAGGTAAGGGCCTTGAGGGTCTAACACTGTCTCAAGGTCACCCAATTGGGAAACGGCAGGGTGGGGTTTTGAATCTGTGTGGTGATGAAACCATCGTCTCTCGGGCCCAAGATTCCTCTTTACTCTGCTTTGTGATGCTGCAGATGAGGCTCTAAAATGGGAGTTGTGCTTTGTTGAGGAGGAGGGGTCCCAGAAATAGGGCGCGTTTCCAGGAAGCCTTGCTGTTACTGTTGGCATTGCCCTAGCCCTGGGGGCTGGCCCTGGCTATTTCCCCAGCACCTCAGCACAGGGCTTTCTCCTCGGGCTTCTGAGTCCCCTTTCCAAGTTTCTAGGTCCTGTGACTGCCCCCTCCCCCCCTTTGTTCCCCCAGCCCCAGGAAGGGTGGGTTCTTCCCGTGGGTACTACCTGTGTTACATTAGCATTAGTATCCCCCTTTACTGCCCTAGTCCTCCAATGCCCTGTATTAAATTCTCTCTCTTGCGATAACTAGTCTGGTTTCTGTTTTCTCATCTGGATCCTGACTGACATAGTATTTACAGTACTGGTCAAGCCTGCCTATTTACTGTGTCCTGCCATGGAGCCGCTTCTGACTTAGCTGTTTTAGGGGAGGCAGCGGAGGGATCACGCAGACATGGTCAGCAGGCTCGGCTGGCACCAGAACCTCCCCAGGGCTGGAGAAGAAGTCCCTGTGAAGGCACCTGCTGCTCTGCAGAGGCGGGAGCAGGGGTGCGGCAGAGTACCTTCCTGTGGGGGCCCCTCGGGCAGACAGATGGGCATCACATAGTCGTTCAGCACCGGGCTCTCCAACAGCTCCACCAGAGCCACGTCATTCTCAAATGTGTTGGGGTCATACAGGGGATGGAGGAAGAAGCGTTTGACTCTGAGATGCTGTTCATTCTCATCTGACCGGCGCCTCCAATGCTTACCTGGGCAAGAGAAGGCCCATGAGGCATGGGGGTAATGGAGACATGGAGGGTAAGATCACACCTTGTCCCCTGTCACCCCCTGTCCCATCCAGCCTGCTTTCAGCCTTAACCCTTTTCTGCCTCTCACTGCTCTTTTCCCAGCCATCCCCTTACTTGACTTCTGCAAAGTCATGGGCTCCTACCTCTGGCTTTCTTCTTGAACTGATCCCATTGCCTTATAATCCTCATTCTGATGATCATTGCCACATGTCCAAACTATATAATCACACTTCAGTGCCTCGGTCAGGTGTTCCCTCCTCCATGAAGCTTCCCCGATTCTTGCGTTAGATTCTTCAGTTAGAAGTCTCTTTCTTGTGAATTCCAATGGTGCCTCATCTGTTCCCCTCCTATAGGACTCTCTGCTTCCTATCTTATACTAGAGGTCTCTGTGTTCATATTCATAGTAGGCTGTAAGTTCCTTGGGGTGCAGGAACTGGCTCTTAATTACACTGTGTTCTTAGATCCCAGCATAATGTCAGTAGGTAAGTATGTGCTGAACCGAACTGAATCAGCTGATGGTCTAGATTTTATAAAAGAGAGGGTCAGCTTGGATCATCTGTGTGTGACTTACCTGAAACCATGGATTCATAGAAGCCTGAAGTGTCTTTAGAAAATATCTAGACTGGGATCCTTATTTTACTTATAAAAACTGAGGGCTGGACTTCAACGACTTGCTCATGGTCTCACTACCTGCAAATCATAGCCTTGGGCTAGGACTGAGGCCTCTGGACTCCAGTTCTAGCTCATTCTTCGTCCCAGGTGTCCTGCCCTGATGAGTGAGTGAGTGGACACAGTCCATGCCCGGAACCACTGTTGGCTTCAGGAGTCAGCCTGCCCCTCACTCACCCAGGATGATTTTGAAGTCAGAAGGTCTGATCAGGTCTGAGTCCTGTAGGGCTGGGTATTCTGGATTGAGTAACTGGTGGAGGCAGTGAGCCGCGGTCACAATCCAGCTGGAGCCTGAGAACAGAATTTTACATATGTACTGCCCTAGACTGCCCCCTCCTACCTTCTATTGCCTTGAGCTGAGAGCTTCAGACTACTTCAGGCTTTCCCCTTTCCATTGTGTTTCACAGCCGAATTCAGACACTCATTTGACCCTAATCTGAAGATGAGGATTTAAATCTGTGATTTCATCTATCTCTTCTAACCAAGGGGCCAAGACTGAACATCTTCAATGGGATTTTAGGGCTCCCTTAAACCTATGGGCTTGGTGAACTCCAGACAGCCCAAGATGGGTCCGCAAAAAGCCTTGTGCTTCCTGGCTACCCTTTAGGCATCAGCCTCAACTGGGAACTTCTTAGAAATGCAGACTCTCAGGCTCTGCCTCAGATTTACTGAAATAGAATCTTTATTAATTCTATAATAAAATCTGGGGATTTTAACAAGACCCTCAAGTAATTCCTATTCATATTAAAGTTTGAAAAGCACTGATCTAGCACAGACATGTCCTTACCTGACTGTACTGTCAGGAAGGTGAGTCAGTGAGAGACAAGGCTGGCAGCCTGGGAGCTGCCCAGGCAGATGTGGACCCATTCAGGCCTTCTGATCTCTCAGAGATCAGACCAGGAACTGGCCAGGGACTCTAGGTTGCTATTCATTTTTCCTATGATGTCAGAGCTGGAATGGATCTTTGATCATCTGGACCAAACTGCAGTGGGAAGAGCCGCCAGCCATTTCTTTCCCACCCTTACTCCCTTTCCCACCCACGTTCACTCCTTGCAAAATCCTGACAGTCCTATTTCCTAATCCTTTCGAATCTGCCTTATTTCTTTCCCTTGTCCCATGTCCTCATGCTGAGGCTAATGACTTCCCTCCCTACAATTGCAATGGCTACCTCACTGAATTCCTGGCTTCTGGATTCACTCTTCCTTCAATCCGTGTTACCCCGGCAAGAACTTTCCAGAATATGTTTATAAATCTGCAGCAGCCTTCAGGATAGATCTAAATTCCTAAATATGGCACTCAGGGCCTTTGTAAATCTCCCTTCCCTGACTTCTCCAGGGTGAGTTTCCTGGTTCTCCCCAGTCCCACAGCCCTAGTCACCATGCCTTTGAGCTGCACATAAGTGCCTTGTAATTCATATTTGAGGGTCTGACTCCTTGACTTAGTCCTTCCCAGTGCCAGAGACTGACCAGGACTAATAGGTGTTTGTTGACTGAAGGAGCAACCTAGAGCAGGAACACATGTCTCCTAGCTCCAGTTAAGGACTCTTCCTACCACACTGTCCTGGGTCCTGCTACTAGTGTGGACAGTGATTCTCAATGAAGAAATCTTGATCAGTCTCTAGAATGAAGGTTGGTTCCCTTCACTTTCACCCAGTCCCCGAATCCTGGGTCCCCCACCCTTTCCACATCTCCTTACCTAGAAGGGAGCCCCCACAGAAGGGCTGCTCACTCCAGTGTGACAGCATGGCAATCCAGGGGGTGGTGCCCTTCTGGGCTGGGCGTCCATTGAAGATCCTGGCCATCAGCTTCCGGGAGAACTTGGGGAGCCCACACACTGCAGCCAAAGGAGGGAGGGACAGATCACACTCTGGGCTTCATCTTGCTGTTTGCTAGAGGTATGAGCTCATCATCGTCTTTTAGGAATATCTATTATTTTTGATTTCCCAGCATTCACTGCACTTTAAGTAACAGCACCCCAGTTTTCCTCTGGGGTCTACTCTTCCCTCATTCTTAGTCCATTATGTCCTGAGTTGGAATGATCTTACATCTGTTTCCAGACATAGGAATGTGACCCAGACCTAATGAATTAAATCCTCTCATCCTCAGGGGACAACAATTGCTCAGAGATGGGAATGTAACCCTGGCTAGCCCAATGAAAGCTGGCCTTGGGAATTTTGCTAAGCGTATCAAAAAAGAGAAGGCCTTTCTCTATTGGGGTTGCTAAGCTGCTGGTTGTAATCCAAGATCTATCAATGATCACTTCATTGAGAGTCTTCAGAGAATGATGCTACTAATGGGAAAAAGTGAGTCTAGATGATGAAGGATGAAGCAAGAGAGAGATTGTATCCTGATATTTGGGTTCCTTGATCTAACCATACCTGAAGTCTTGTGATTTGGACTTTTTAGCTATGTGAGCCTATAACACAGACACACTCTCTCTCCCTCCCTCCCCTGCCCTCTCTCTCTTCCCTAAGCTATTTGTATTGGGTTTCTTTTACATGAATGAAAGAGTCCTGACTAATAAAGAATTTTCATGCTCTATCCAGGGGGATCTCTTCTCAGAGAAGCCCTTCCTCAGGGCCTTGGGGGGTTGAAGACCCCTCCAAGGGTCTCCCTGATCCATATTGTTTCCACTGACTTGGATTCACAGACACAGACACACAGCATCTTACAGCTGAACAGCCTTGGAGACCATCTAGTCTATCCCTCTCATCATACACCTAAGGAAACTGAGGCTTTAAGAAGGGAATTAACTTGCAAAGAGCTACTTTATGAGTTAGTGGCAAAATTCTAATCTAGGTCTCCTGACTTCAGGGCTTTTCCCGCCGTATCCAGCACCACTAACTCTTACTATGTGACTTCCTAGAGCACTCATACCCTAAGCCCCTGGATCCAGGTAGCCATTTGCCTTCTTGGTAGCTGTCACCAGGCTGCTGAGTAGGGCTGGGGAAATCCCAGATGGATGTGCTTTAACCTTGACTGCATCTTCAGTATCTTCCAGTAGCTTCATTCTACATGCCCTTGGCTAATGTCCCAGGCTAATGTCCTGTCCCCACTCCCAGCAGAATATCAGAGCCCACTGGGTGGGAACTCTCCCAAGCATTCTCTCTCCATCTTCCCCTGTCTATAAACCTTTTTCTCTTCAGAACTAATTCTGGACTCTGGATCTTCTCACTTCCACACTCTTGGGGACCTGGCTTGGGAGATTCTCATCCCTCTCTGATATCTTGAATCTTTCCTTTGCCCACACCTCCAAAACATGGCCAAGTTCTCATCCTAAAATCGCACTTCCACTTTCCTGGCTTCTCATTCATTCTACAGTCTCTCCTTCCCCTCCCTTCCATAGCCAAACTTATGGAAAGAGGAATTGACAGTTAGTCTCCACATCCTCTCCTCTCCTTTGGAGGTGGATTTGGAAGAAGAAAGTGCCAGACTGTGCATACACTTGGAAATAAAGTGGCTATTTGGACATTTAGTAGATCCACAACAATATATGGAGGTAGAATGACTCTGGGCCCATACATAGGACTTCAAAAGACATGTTTTCATGTGTAGGAAAACAGGATTTGAAATTTTCTGTCATATATTCTCTATCTCCAGGAATTCCCCTTGCCCTCTGGCTCCTTATTATTAAAGCTGAGCATCCATTGTTTTAGGTGAGGCTGGATACAATTCTGACTTTTGAAAGAGCAAAGTAGAAAGCAAAGTTGGAAATTTAAACTTTCATTTGAAGAGTCAAGGATTGTGGTGAAAGATTTGTAGGTTTCAAGGAACCCAAACCCAGAGAACTAAGCATATAATCATATAATTTTTACTATAAGTCATAGAGAAAAGTGGATGTAAGGATAGTTGCCTGCCTCAAGAGAGAGAGATAAAACCTAGGAAAAGTCTGGAGACAGAGGGGGGAAATGAGGGAGGGAGAGAGGAAGGAAGGAAAGAGAGAGAGAGAGAGAGAGAGAGAGAGAGAGAGAGAGAGAGAAGAGAGGAGGAGGAGGAGGAGGAGGAGGGGGAGGAGGGGAGAGTTGGAGATTTAAACACAGCAGGGCCCTGCTTCCTAGAGCCTCTGAGTGGACAGTAGAGGCTGGGTCCTTGTCCCTGGGGAGTGTCCTGCCTGGAGGTTAGCTTCGGACTGTCCTGTGGCATTGGCACTGTTGACTACTGTACCCTTCCTGATACTGCCTCCTTGGTTTCTGAAGCACTTCTCTTCCTGTGTTTCTGACCCCTCTTTTTGGTCTCTTTCTTGGAGTTTCTCTTCTCTCCATGCCTTCCATGCTGCGGCACCCTTGATCAGTCCTTGGCCCATTCTTCTGGACACTTCTGGTAGATAATAGCAGTCTCCTGTGCCATCCTACTGTCTATACTGTACCCTGATGGATTCCAAATCAGTATCTCTGACCTGGCTTCACTTCTCAGTGATTCCCTTCTTGCTTATTCATTCCTTACATCTCCAGCTGGATTGCTCGTGACCTTCTCCCCTCTGATATTCCAGATGTCTGTTAAGGTCTGCATAGATTGCATCCTAAAGCTGGTAAAAAAAAAAAATCACCAGGGGAAGTAGAGAGTAACGTGACTCCTCCCTGCCATGTCACAAGGTGGTTTCCATGTAACCTCATGATACCTCAGTGTCTCGATATGTCACAACATAAAGTCCTAATATTTAGAGGATAGTAAAAATCTGACACACATTAGAACGCAAGACAGGATAGTGCTCGAGACCAGCTACATATACAATGTCAAGCATAATTTAGGATTCTTTTAGTTCTCAATAGTGTAAAAAAACATGATATTTTCATTATGATACAAACCCCAAACAAAGGCAAACCATGAGCACATCCATGGAGAGCCCTCATGAGCAGGTTAGCTGTGCCCCCCCTTCCCACTAGCTCCGTGCCTGCACTGTTTCACACCAGGCCTATACACTGAGCCCTGCTGAATACATCATTTGGATGTTTTAAACTCCCCCAGCTCCCACATCTGCACTGGCTTAGCCATAGGTCTGGTGGGTTTGCACCTTTTTCTCCAGCACCTTCCCCCTCCCCCCACTTCCCACACTGTGCTGCCCACCCTCAGAATCCTCTGCCGGTGAGACCCAGGAATCTGCATTTCTAAGGAGCACTCCAGGTGATTCTAATATACTCCCAATTAGAGAGTCACTGGTTACAGGACATAGTGCAAACATTGTATGGCCTTTAAGACTCCTTCCACCTTCCCTGATTCCCTGATGCACCTCTCCACTCAGGCATGCTTCCCTGCTTGATCTTCATCCACACTGGCCCTTCTCTCCTGTCTCCTGGTGTGTTCTCTGCAGCCTGTTTATAAAGCTCCCCAAATCCCCTTCAGCCCTGTGACTCTCCCACCTTCAAGTGCCCACAGTGCTGTGATCTCTACTCTTCTTACGACACTTCCCTGCTTTCACCTGTGTGAGACAAGGATGCACGTGACCCTGTCTTGCATGCTAGTTTGGCCACTTTGAAGTCCAGGACTTAAATGACAGGTGCTTCAGTGAAGGCACACACAGCCTGGGGGGACACATGTCCATAACTGACTCCATTCCTCATTTTACCCTTTCTTGGATGATGTCCAAATGACAAAAGTTGTACCTTTTCTGTAATGGGAGAGAGAGTAGCTTAATGAGGGGCCAGTCTCCTTCAAAAGGTCAAAATACACAAACATCAACAATAACCAAACCTCAGAATGAAGGCTGTTTGTTATCCACAGAGGGTTTATTTCCACTTTAGACACCCCTGACAGGAGAAACAGAGCACAGAGGCATCTTGCAGAGTAGTGAAGCTTGTGGTATGAAATATACAAAATACAGCATTCTCTATGTGCACTGTTCATAGACATAGGAGTGTGTTTCATGAACTGATTGGACAAGCGGACACTTCCCAATGTTCTCTTGGAATTCTTCTCAAGAGACTTCTCTGGCTGCCTTTCTCTGATGGAGAATCCCCAGAAAAGCAAGCTCTGGGGAGGAGGAACACAGTCAGCCCTGTGAGAGCCAGGTAAAGGCTCTGGCAGTCAGAAGACTGAATGCTAGCACTAGAAGAACGCTGAGAGGGATCTGATGTCTTCCTTTTCTAGATGAGGAAACTGAGGCCCAGAAAGGGAAAGTGATTTGTGAGAAGTTATACAGCCAGTTAGGGGACTGGAACCCAACACTCTTGGCTGTCTCTCTCTCTTCCCTGCAAGAGAAGTCTTCATGGGCAAGTCTCTGCTTCCCATGACTTGGGCTCCTGGAAACCGGAGGGGTGGATCTCTTTGAACATCCATGCCAGGTGGGTTCTCTGAAGAGCTCAGACTGTAGGCACGCTGGGCAGTCTGGTGAGATCGGGTTACTCCTAACGTCCTGAGCCCACCCTTCTTCCATTTTCTTGCCCAGAAGCCCAACGGGACACAGTGTGGGCCTTCTCTTTTTCTAAACAATCCAGCTGGGTCTCCACGCCTAGGGCTGGGGCTCAGGTCACCCTTTCAGATGATACACTTCAAAGCTGGAAGTTTGCTTCATGCTTGTCTGGAGCGGCAGGTGTGGACGCCCATGTTGTCAGCTGATATTGGAGAGTAACATATGGGTCTAAATGATGTGTTCAGAATTGACAATAGGAATTTATTAGGGATGGGGGGCCTCCCACTGATATTCTCTTCCTCCTGGTCACCACAACACCTTCCCAGCTTTCTCGTTGTCCTTTGAAATTCCTTTAATAGAGAACACAGGCATATGGCTTGGACTACAAGAAGCTTTTGGGAGAGAAACCTAAGGAACAAAAGTATGCCAAGGCATCACCCTAGGAGACAGGGCCTCGGGGGTCTGATCCCTGTCTTCTAAAACCCTAGAAGAGACTAGACTTGTCTGTGCCAGGGCTGATCAGGGAAAACATACAGACTCAGCATTCAGCTCAACATAAGGAAAGATTTTCTAACAATCAGGTCCCAGCTCGGGCACACCAACAGTGCAAGGAGTGGGTTTGGTAAGTGACTAGGAGTGCATAAGGCCACCGGGGTCAAGCGCTCCCAAAGAGGAGTGTTGGGATTGGCCAGAGGTCTAGTCTCCCTCACTGTGCTGCCGGGGAGAGTGAGGCCTACAGAGGGGCAGGGGCTTGCTCAGGGCCATGCACCCAGGTCTCTTATACAGCCTTTTCCTATACCACACTGCTGGCTCTCAGGGCCCCTGGGCTGTCTTGGGAGGATGAGAACAGCGCGTTCCATTCCATCTGGTCTGGTGAGTAACGTGGAGTGTGCCGTCGGAAGTGCGTGTGCAGACTCACTCGGGCTGGGGTGGGGCAGGCAGGCCCTGAGGAAGTCAGTCAGCTCACCGTTCCACCTGGAGTGCCCCCAGGCCTTGTGGGGAGCCCATCTGCTCCCACAACCAGTCCACGTAGTTGGAGACCTTTGTGTAGACCCCATAGACCTGCTTGCTGCCGCATTCTTCAGGGCCCCCCCATGACACCAGGCCTTGGGCCACCCAGCGCTGGGTCAAGTCATCCAGAATGACAAAGGCTCCACCGCTGTCTCCAAGGCACGTGTCCTTGCCACCCTCATAATAGCCGGCACAGAACATGTTCTCCGTGACACTGTAGTTACCCGATCGAGACTCATAGCTGGTTTTGCACTCAGCGTGTGGCACCACAGGTAACTTGACGTACTGCAGGACATCAGACAAGGTCCGTGTGCCACTGCTGATGATTTCATCCACTGTCACGTTAGGATTGGAGATGCCCCACCCAGCTACCAGGCCCAGCATGTGGGGCTCCGGGCCTTGGGGCTCAGGACTTGGTAGGCAGATGGGCATGACGTGGGGTCCCAGGGGCACAGGTTCCTGAAGCTGCACCAGAGCTATGTCATGGTTGTAGTTCTGGATGTTGAAGTCTGGGTGGAGCACCACTTGTGCAGCTGAGCTGTTGACAGCGCCTGATTTGTCCCGCACATCGTGCAGGCCCAGGTAGACGGTGACATGCTCCTTGGAGACCGGTGTCACTGTGTTGTCTCTTCGCTGGGAGCGCAGCACGTGGGCTGCTGTGAGGATCCAGGACTCGGAGAGCAGAGCCCCACTCCCAAACCACTTGTCATTTGGCACCCTTGAGGTGTCCTCCACCACTATCAGGGCCTGCCACGGAAAGAGGCCGGGCTCGGCATTCCGACCCCCAATGATTCTCTTGACCAGGTTGGGCAGAGAGCGGGAGGGCTGACCACACACTGTAAGGAGAAGGAGGGAATGGGGACAAGAGACAGAGACTGGTCAGGTCAGACATATGGAAAGAGCTGCTGAAAGAAATTCACATCATTCACTGTAGATTATGCCACACGGGACCCTACTCTACATCACAGGGCCACACTAGCCTGGGAGAGTTCTACACAGGTGTCATCTTCGACTTAGGTCTTTCTGATCTGGCCTGTGTATGGTCTGGCCCTTCTGTAGCCAGTGCCATCGACAGACCAGACCATTTCATGTGTGGGGGCTTCACCATCCTGAATCATTTCCAGCCAACATCACTTTCAGCGTTGACCAGCTCATATTCCAGAAGAGGCCCATGCTGTGAGTACTTAGAAAAGTTCTGAAAACCATAGGTCATGGGCTTTGAGCGATGGAAGGAAACTAAAAGACTGTCCGGCGGGTCACAGCAAACACTGGGCTGGGAGTCAAGATACCTGGGGACTTGACCCAGCTTCTCTCTCCTATGTCCTGTGTGACTCTAAGTAAATTTGTCTCTTAATTTTTGATCTGCTAAATGAAGCAGTTGGCCAATATGATCTCCATGGATCCTTCAAATTCCAAATTCCCTCAATTTTTATTTCATTTTCCGTGGCCATCCCCATTTTATGGGAGTAAAACTCTCCAGAGGTTAAGCAATTAGCCCAAGACACATGACTATTAAGTTAGTAGGAGAATTAACTAGATTCTAAGGTCAACGTCTTGTCCCATATCCCACAGTACCTCATTACGTATACAGATCATGGTCATGGGCTCTGTAACTTTTTCTTCTTTGGCCTAAAGGACTCATGCTATGAATGCATGCCCAGGGCATCCAAGGTTAGGGGAAAGTGGCATAATCTACAAGCAATGATGCATGGGCTCTGCTCTGAGCCACCCATCATTGCACCCAGGAACCATGTAGTACCTTCAGGGGAAGAAGAAAGGTCTGATCAAACTTCGTTCCACTGAGTTGTACCCCGAGCATGCACATGCACCACCAGCCTCCTGCAGCCAAATGTCTTTGGCCCATGAGCAGAGAGGGTCTTCAGTACCAGTCCCCTGCTGGCCAAGAACAAGCTCACATGGGCCTTCCCAGCAGGGCTCTTAGGCTTGGGAGGTGAGCCTGGTGTGAGTGTGGGCTTCCTCCTGGTTGCAAATGGCCAGGCTACATTCTTTGGTTCTGGATACTTTCAACAATTCTTTAGAGACCAAGGAATATTTGTGTTTTCTTGGCAACTTTGGGAGGTCAGGCTTTCAGCGACCTAATGTTTTTCAGATGCTCTTCTTCCTGATGCCAAAAGCTTCTGACATGATCCTTAGGCACTCTGTCCTTCACATCAGGCCAGATGTGAGCTGGCCTTTGCTAATTCTCTGTGGCCTGGTCTTTCAGAGTTGAAGGCCAGACTCCCAATTACAAGCAGCAGCCTACAAGGTGACATCCCAAGGCAATCTGTGACTGGCCCTGCACAACAACTCACTTAGTGCTGAAAGGGCCTCATCTGGTAAGGGACATGCCTGTGGTTGAGTTCATGCTTACAATAAAGCCAGCTCTGAATGGTGCCTTTCTTCAATGTCAGAGCTGGGGAAGCTTGGAGCACCACTAATTGACAGATGAAGAAATCGAGGTTCAGAGAAGGCAAGTGACATACTCAAAGTCATTAGTGACAGAGCCAGAAGTAGAGCCTGTTTCTTCTAACTCTTGTTTTATTTTCTGCACTAAAGTCTGCTTTTCATCTTGATGTGCTTTTGTCCTTTCAAGAGGTTGAATGATGCAACAAGCCTTGAGCGAGCTCATTGAAATGGGACCTTCTTTTTGGCTGCTACCCTTTTCCATCCAATCTTTCCTGGAATGAAGGAATCTTCTTGAAAAACTAGAGCTTCAGCTGCACTGAAGACAAATTCAGACTCTAGAGCACTGGAGGTACTGAGGGAGGGCCCTTAAAACAAAAATATAATATTCTAGAATTCTGGGTCCATGAGGATGCCATGCAACATAGAGTCAAGAATGGCTCAACATTGCTTGTGTTGACAGCAAAATTCTTGGCTTCATCTTCCAGCTCTGCCCCTAACCTTGTGGATAGCTTTGGATAAATCAGTGCTCCTCACCGATCCTCAGTTTTCTCACACGTAAAATGAAGGGCAGAGAGTATTTGCTTAATAAGATTCTTTGGAAAGGTGGATGTTATAATGCTAAATAAAATGGCTTTCTCCTTTCTGGTTTGCTTTTGGGTTCAATTTTGGTGTTTTAGGAGGAAAGGATTTAGAAATCTCTGGCATGGTCCAATGGTGAACCACAGTTCTTCCCAATACCAGGTGTTAAAAGAATTTCATGACTCACTGTATCCAAGATGCTTTGTGTAAATATAGAGGATGATAACCATTGAAGGTTATAGAATGTTATGGATCACTTGGTCCTACTCCCTCACTTCTGAGGTATGGAATCTTAGCCCCGGAGATTACTTACCAAAGATCACGATAAGAAAATGGCAGCACCAGGACTAGGACCCAAGCCCCTGACTCCCAGCTCAATGCCTCTTCCCCTTCCAGAGGTTGCAATATGGCTGCCCAGGATGGAATTCCCCTGAAATGCTTTTACCTTTGGCCCACATAGTATTTTAGCAAAATGGGGATTTGGCTTTCCAGTTTTCCACAGCTCCACCATTCCCCATCTTCTCTGAGGGTTCACATTGGGTGTGCTCTGTGCCCTTGGGTGTGCTCCTGGCTAAGCCTGAATGAGATGATGGGGATCACCAGAGAATGAGTGGGTTGACCTTTCCTCCGCTTCACCTCGTCCAACTTCTTTCTTAAGTATAAAACCCTCCCAAGTGAAGTCTTCCTAACCAGTCCTGACTCCTCCACTCCCAGACTACCACATGCAGTGAATTCCTCCTTCTGTAGGATCTCATAGCAACTATGATGGCCAACATGGAATGCTAACATTTTCTTTGGTTCTTACAGATAGTGGTAGACAACCCTATAGTCTTTCTATTTTAACATCTATATCTAACATATGGAAGCCTACTGAGTGGATATTGAGGGTTACTAAAAGGTACCGTTCAGATAATACACTGTCTCAGTTTACCCCACACTCTAATTCAGTAAAATACAAATGCCACACAACATTTAACTATACTGCAAAGCTCCTGCTGTTACAGCAAATATGTAGGTGGGGTCAGCATCACTCCTCAGTGCTGTCCTGAATGGTTGTATCTTTTAATGAATTCTGCTTGATTAATTAAGTCAATTCTGCTATTTTTGCTTTTATTAAGAGTATATATTTCTGTGCCATGACTATTAATTTTCTTTTTGGTGTGGATTATTTGTTTCACCCTACAGAGTGTGTTTCAGGCTACAGTTTTCTAGAAAGTTTATTTGAATATATGTGTGCACTATGATTGCAATGCAAATCACCTATACTTTTAATGCTAACACAAATATCCACAAAACGTCTCCCAAATCTCTACGCACAGTGACACTTTCTGTTACCACAAAGTTCTTTTTTCATCTTAGAGTGGGGTGAGTGGGTGAGCCATGGGGCTGCAGTGGTCAGTAAGACTTGAATACATTGTTCTTTGGAGGAACTTCTTATTCTGTCCTATAGTTGTCCGTTATTTGTCCTATGTTGCTCATCTCTACAACACAGTGAGTACTTGAGGACAGAGTGCCCACTTTCTTGATTTCCCTGGTGCACAGGAGGTGCACACACAAACTGTTGGAGGGAAAGCCTGGTGGGAATGGAGCAGAACTGCAGAGAGAAGAGACAGGAAGGCTCTTGGCGTGATAACAGAGGCTGAATGTAGAGGCTGGATGGTTTGCCAAGACCTGATCTTGGGCTCTCTGAGGTAGCCCTTAACAAAGGACCAAAGCATCATGTTCCCCATCCACTCTCCATCAATAGCCAGAGCACCTTGGATGGGAGACCTGGAGGCAGAGGACTTGAGGGTCAGGTACCTGGCAGACATGTGGGCTGGCTTCTCCCCAGTACTTCATTCATCCAGACTCCTTGGGCAGAACAGGTATATATACCTGGGAGAGTGAAAATAGATGGGAGAAAAGGGAGAGAACGGTTGATTTGTAGCACATGGAAAATAGATCTGGGTTCTTGATTCTTTTATAGTAGGCCATTGCAAGGGGTCTCTCTGATGCCATTCTCTTTAGGCCAGTCCTCTGCACCCTGAAGGACCTTTCTAAAATTAGAATCTATGCCTTCCCTCTGCTCACAATCACCAAGAGCTCCCTATTGCCCTCACAAACAAACAGCACACTCTTCAGCATGCTGTCCAAAGCTCTGTACAATCTGACTCCTGTCTGTCTGGGGCTGCCCCCTTCCTTTGATCCAGCCCAGCCCCTGGAAGGCACTTCCTCCTCCTCAGTCACCAGCCCTTTGCTCCTGCAGTTCCCTGTGGCACACTTGTCTGCCCTCCTTTCCCCACTTAATAAACTCGTGTCCACACTCGTGTCCACCATCTCATCTGAGTCTCACATTAGCTCTATGAGTTCCCCTTTTGAAAAGCGAGGGCTTTGAAGCTTAGAGAATTTTCTTAGTACCAGTCTGTGGCAGAGGCAAAACTGATTGGCTTTACTGTCTCCCTGAGGGTTCCTTCTCTGCCAGGGGCTCTGAGTGTGCATGTGAGGGTTTTGGGGGTGCCATGTGGCCTAACCCGCGGGATGTCAGTTTGAGGCAGGGAGAGGTAAGACATGCCCCCAGGTGTTTCTCCTTCCAATTCCTCCCAAACTTCAGCCAGTAGATTGGCCGCCTCATCCCCCAGTCCAACCCTGAGGCCCAAATGGTACAAGGTGGGAGTGGGCTAATTTAGCATGGAGGGCTCACCTGTGATATTGTGGAGCATCTTGTAGTAGGGCTGCTGGCAGGAGTATCGGATCTCAGATTTGTATGTGGTAAGTTTGTTCCTGGTGGAGAAGGTGATTTGCCCATGTTTCAGCTCTGCTGGGGCTCCACAGTCTGCAACTGAGAGAAGAGAGTAACACCTCTTAATTACCCTGTGCTCTTCTCCTTGGGGCCATATGAAGGATCTGTCTCATATAGATGTGCAGGTTGTGCACTGCACACAAGTTCAGAGAGCAGTGCTCTAGTCTATGAGAATGGTACCCTAGAGATTTTACAGGGCCTTTGCCACATGAGTAGCTCTGCTTTTGGGGTCTCTTCCATCTACTGTGGCACTACTGTGTGGCCAACTCACCTGGCCTTGTGTCAACTCCAGGGCAGGGGCAGGACTGCTGAGATTTAAGCAGACCCCAGTCTCTTCCCCACACAGTCCTTTCTTTGACTTCCAGTTCTATTGTGCAATCCTCTTAGTCTCTCCTGCCCAAGTATGAAGCCTGTAGCTCATTGAAAAAACTCTGGCTGACACGAACCAAGGAATCATCAGTTCTTCCAGACCCGACCACATGCTGAGCAAGAGCAGTTAATGTGCTCACATTGGTGCCTGGCGTAAAAATACCAAAAACAAACAGAAAGACAGCAGCTCCTGCATGAACACACAGCCCCACCCTGCTGGCTTTCTGTGGGCATCCTGGCCACAGAAGGCGGGAGGTGGGGCCCAGGGTGGGCTAAGTTTGAAACGTTCACCTGCTTATGTTCTCCAATTGTTGGGGCTGGATGTTGGGCTTGGCTGTAGGATGCCTGCTCCTCAGAGGTGGTCTTAGGGGGTTGCCAGCACAAAGTCCAGTACAAGTCTGTCAGAAGCCCAAGTCATGGGCTGAGGACCCAATTTATCAAACGGTCTCTTCAGGGACTTCTTTTAGGGGATGGTGCTCATTTCTAAGGGCATCTTCATTTTAGGGCTAACAGCCTATGTCAGAGTTGAAGAATCACAAAAAAGTCGTAGATAGAACTTTGTAGTTCATAAGGAAGCCCAAAGGCGGACAATCCAGAATACCTTTACTTTACAGATGAGCCCAGAGAGAAGATTTGACTGGCCTAAGGTCACACAACGAGGTACAATCAGAAAACTGGACCTGATTTTGAATTCAGGTTTCTTTTGAGAAAACCAACTAACAATTCCTAAGGATCTGTTTTCTAGGTAAAGTGGCTTAAAATCAGTATTAGCTGGGTAATGATGGACATTAACTATTAATCTTCTGATAATTTCATAGGACAGCACTCCACAAAGAAGAACTTCCAGAATCCCCCCTCCTTGGGAAGCAGAGAGAGGGCAATTTCCCCCTGAGATGCTACCCAGAATTTGTGATTTTTAAGTTTAGAACTCTAAATGTATCATTTTGATCAAATAAAGAGTTACCTAATTTAAAACATAGATGGCTCCAAGGCCCTTCGATGTGGAGGAGAGCGGTGACAGCTGAGGGTAACAGCAGGTGTCTCCTATCCACAAGGAAGGCAAAAGCCAAGAGAACTGGCTAATGTTTTGTCTTGACCTCTAGTCTCCCTAGACAAATCGTTCCCATTCATTTTGATAACCCAAAACTAGAGACACTGTTCTACTCTGTATGATGAAGGTCAGCACTAGGGTCACCAGAGGTGATAACATCTATTATTTAAAGATATAAAACAGTTTTAAATGTTCTTTCCTGCTGAGTCTCAAAGCAGATCTTTCTTCCTTTTTTAGGAAATACCATTCACTGGTGCCTGGATCTTGGTATTACTATTGTGTCTCTGAGCTTTGGTTCATTTTACCTATCCTCTGGACCTAATACCTAGTTCCAGGGGGAGGAATTGCAGGGTTGGGCTTAGATCCTAGAAGCCCTGGCTAGAAGTTCAGTCTATTGAGAGACTGTTACTTGACCAGCAATGGTGGGCAGATATTTCTTGAGTACCTGCTTTCTCATCACTCTAGAGAAGGAACTTTGCTGGCCCTCTAGGCAGATGGAGGTGATAAATAGTATATAATAGAGGGTCGCTTCAGCTTGGGACTTCTCCCAAGTCTATAGTATCAGGTGAAGAGCCATGCCTCTCTGGGACCTGGAGACAACTTCCCTTTCCCGGGGGCCTTGAGCCCCACCTGGTGCAATCAAAGATGCTATACCCAGAGCCTCCTTCCTCAGCTAGCCTAGCCTCTTTACTTTGGAAGGGGTCTCATCCTTTCTCTAACACTCCCTCTGGCCACTTCCCCACTCTGGAATTAAAATGCTCTTCCTTTTTACCATTCCCTTGGACGCCCTTTCTCATCATTCCCTGGGATGGGACGCACCCCACACCCTGTCTCTGCTGTCACTACTGGCTGCCATTTATTTTCCTTCAGACACATCTTTCTTGACCTGCCATCCTGAGTGCGCTTTGCCACAATCTGGGGCTTCCTGCAGAACAATACACCATGGGCTCCCCTGGCACTCACCCCAGCATCTCTTGGTCCCCACCCTCGGTGCACCTGTGCTCCAGCATCACACACCCTCACTGTGCCGCTCACTCGCCTGCTTTCCCCACACGGGAAACCATGTGGTCCACGCTCTGGCCACCTTTGAGGCCTTGATCAAGTGCTGCTTCTTCTTGAAAGCCTTTTCTCCATCTTCTACTTGGAGAGGGCTGCTTCCCTATTTCCCCTTGCTGAGGCCTCTGTTCATCTCTCTGATGTGTGCATCTTATGTTGCCCAGTGTTGCAATTATTTGGGTCCATATCGGATCTTCTAAGTTAAGATCCCCTCTATCACACTGAGTAAAATATCTGTTACACATTGTGGGCTTAAACGTATTGACTTAACTGATGCCCGTCTTGACTGCCCACCTCATCTCCGCTCTCGGGGGCACCCCTGCCCTAGGCTGGCACTGCCGTCTCCGGACCTGCCATTGTCCACCTGCACAGGATTCTGCCCTCGTCGAAAGCCCTCATTAATCACCACATAGACTGACTGACTGGTCACAGTAATGAAGGGTTTCTCAGATGCGTCTATTCTGATTTTGTTCAGGCTGAAGCAGAGATTCCTGCTGCCACTAACAGAGCCCTTTATCGTGACCCATTGATGGCCCATGGCGCGAGAGCTGAGGACTGTGCTTTCAAGCGTGATACCTATCTTTTGAAACCTTTAATCAGGGAATTTTCAGAGATGCAAAATTTGTAGGCCCTGGTCCAGAGGAAAGAATACTAATAATGATAATGATAACGGGCTTTCAGTCCCGTGTTAGGTCTAGGTGGAAGCAAAACTTCTGTGGATGAGAATAGGTCTAGATTTCCTAAAAAGCCATGCTCTAGGAGTTATGGTTAGTTTCACACCTACTCATGGTTAGAAAGTAGCAACAGATAAAAATACTAAAGTCATAAAGTCACAGGTCTTCTGGCCCAGTTCAACTTGAAGTGTGGAGTGGATGAGGAACCAGGGCTCACTTTGACCTGGTCAGCCTAGGGCCATGTGATTGTATATGAAATCTTGTGTCTCTGGAACCAAAGTCATTTTTCCTTTGAGAATTGTACGGTCCGCTTGGAGGGTGCTAAAAAAAATCCCCCTTGGCTTTTCATTATTTTCCAGAGTAATGTTTGAATGATGGGTGGGCCCTCCAAGAGGGAACCGTTCTCCATTACACAGCAGTTTCGACTGCTTGACGCTGTGTTGCCTTGTTCAGCATCCACACTAATCCGCACAGAAATTGGAAATGGAGCGTTGGCGGGGTAGGGAGGGGTGGAGTAGCTCTGGGGCCCCAGGGTCTTGGGTATGGTCCATTCCTGGATGTCTGCACTCTGAGGGGTCCCGTCATTCACTCTGTCTCTTGCTCTGACCCGAGTTCGTTCTCCTCATCCATTTCGGTTTCTGCCACCGTGGTGAAGATCAAAGAGGGGTCAGGAGGTGCAGAGAAAGAAAGCAGAGAGAGGAAGAGAGGGAGAGAGAGAGAGAAAGGAGAGAAAGAGAAAAATTAGCAAGCAAAGCAGAAACAGTTCATGCAGGAAATACAGAAATCGCTCCACCAGATTGATTAAGAATGCAGTTTAGGTACAGCCAGTGTGGATGACAGTTTGGGATTGTGGAATTTGTACCATTCTGAGAATTTGCATGGTCATAAGTCCTGGCTCACAAGGATTCCAGCATTCTGCCCCTGAAGCGAGCTTTGTTTTCATCTGGTTTGAACCTTCATTTGACATATGCATTCAGCATGGAGAGTACTTGTGTTGGGTGGCCATGGCAAGGTGGAGGCAGGGTCAGGACAACCCTCCATCATTTCCACTTCCTGTTCCAGTGCAAGTTTCTTCACTATACATGCACACTTCCTGTCTGTTCCCAAACTCTTGCCCCACAATCCCTAGGGACTTGAAATTTCTTAGTCCTACTCATCTTTGCACCTAGGACCCAGCATATGTCTGGGATGCAGAGATGCTCGGTGAAAACCTATTCAGTGAATGAGTACAGGTGCCAGGTATGCCTGAATTGAGATTCTAATAACCCTAATCTGGGCTATGTTGGGAGAACCAGGCCATATTCAGGAGAAAAAAAAATATTCCTCTTCTTTAGTACAAAATGACGGCCATTCTTTTGTATACTAATGTAAGTCACTTAAAATAGTACCATCAAATGAAGTACTTCTGTTGTAATCGAAGTGTGCATGCTTCATTGGGGAAAAATTACTATTAAAATTTTCTACCTTCCAAAAGCATGAACGAGAGAAACCAAACCTCTGCCTAGTGAGGAGTTTGGATGTGGGGGGTGGGAGGGAAGAAAGAAGCTTTTATGAACTTTCACTTACTCCCGGTGCTCCACTGGCACAGTAGGTACATTAGCCCAATTGGTCTTGAGAAGAATCAAGAGTGTAGGAAACTGAGGCCGGAAGTCTGAGTAAATTGCTTAGGGACACTCAACTGGTCAAGTCTGGATTTGATCTAGAACTTTCTGACTTTACAAACATCCTGTCTTCTCCACACCACATTCTCTTTTGCTTCCTCCTTCACAATGCGCCCTTGCTTTGCCTTGTACAGTATTCACACAGAACTTAGTCGCAGCACTACACGTGAGCCAGGTGTTGGAGAAGGTGGTGGACATGTCTGCTGGCCTTTGAGTTCCTCAGTTTCTGGACCTTTCTTTTCTACCTGAATTTCCTGTTTCCTATAGGCATCCAACTAGTGAAAGCCATAAAATGCCCCCCCGCCCCCCCGCCCGCCTTTTCCCACCCTGGGCTCTGACTCCAGCCACGTTGTCTTATAAAAAAGAAAGATTTGAAAAGCAAGTGTATTTTCTAAAATTGTGTCTGGGATTTGCCTCAAGAGAGCTCCTACTGACAGAGTCCCCCCCTGGGGCTTTGGGAGTGGATCTGCCTGCCTAGAGAATTTGAGCCATTTAGTTCTCCTAACTACAGGGAAGTGGGATACTACTCCACTGTTTATGGCAAGCCATGAAACGGGGGTGGGCAGGACCGACTCTTGCCTTTTCACCTCTCCCTCCTAAAGCCAACCCTCTCTTTGCCCCTTCCCTTTCTTCCCTTCCCACCCTCCCGTCACCACACCTCCCTTCCCCCATGCTGCCATAATGAGTTTCCTAAAACTGCGGTCTTCGCAAGTCTCTAACTGGAGCGACCTGGGTAGGGGACAGGGTGGTGGCTGGTAATCTATACTTTCACAGTGCACACTAGGTGATTTATGTGGAATATATTATTTGAGAAACGCCCCAATGTATTCTAAAGTATGAAAGCTAGTTCAACTTTTTATTGCACATTTGAGGTGAAGGATCTTGTCCATGATCACGGGGTGGGTTAGGAGCAGAGTCAATGCAAAATCTCAGGGTCTCAAGAGCCAGTACAGGGCTGTGCCCCTGGCCCCTGCTTCGCACAGGTCTACTGACCTCACAGCCTTTCCTGACGGGCCCTAAATCATGAGCTGTTGCAGAAACCTTAGTGGGTATGGCTGATGACCACATAGAGATTGGCAAGGTCATTTGGCTCTGGGCACCGGTGCTAAAATAGTTTCCTGAATTAGTAATTGCCAGAGCTAGTTTCAGAGCAGGGGACAAGCTACTTCTTTAGCAAGTTTGGCAACTTGCCTGCAGGCAGAGGTAAAGTTAGCATTTGGGAAGTAAACCGGGACCAACAAGAAGTTTCTTTTGGAATCCTAATGTCGTATTGCCTAAACAAACAATAGTCTTTCGGTCCAGCCCTCACGTGTCTGCTGAGTTACTGGCTCTACCCCTCGTTGAGCACACCCGTCAGGTTTTCACCCTTGTGTGGTCTCTGATTGGAACCCACCAATGCTGGGGAGCTCATTATCCTTATCATAGACCAGTTTTGTTCTCTTACTTTTACAGGTGGGAATCTTGTTACTCCATGTCCCATCCTTCAGACACTCGATCTGGAATGTGTCCATCTCCACATTATCCTAGGAAGAAACAGGAAGAAGATGTGGCAACAGGGAGGAGGGGTGGGGTTGGTGGTTGTTCCCCAGTACAACCGGCTCAAATTCCATACCCAGTTGTCCTCGACTAACATTTTCCAACCACTGGCTTCCAAGGGCAAGCTTGACTTCATGGAAAAGACAGACTCTGAATTCATAGTGCCCATTCCAACCGCGGAAAGGGGCAAGGGCTGTGTGTGAGGAAGGGTTGGGGCAACTGTCCTGGAGGGGAAACCTGTACCCTTGACTCTCTTTCCAGAGCAGGGCCTCTCAAACATGCGTAAGCATCCGTATGGCTAAAGGCTTTTGCACAAACTGCTTGGCCCCACTCCCGGAGTTTCTGATTCAGTGGGCCTGGCTTGGAGACTGCCGTTTGCATTTCTAACGAGTGACATGATGCTGTGGTGGGGACCCCACGTAAAGACCCATTCCGTGAGAGCTCCTCCAGCTTGACTCACACTGGACTCACCTGGGTAACATAACAGAAAAACCAATCACTGGCCCTGCCCCAGAGATCCCACTTTAATTCATCTCAGGTGAGGCCTGGGAGGTGCTTTTGTTTCTATTTTCCAAGGTAGCCAGGAGGCTCCTGGGAAGAGTGAGCCATGTGCCGCCTCTCAAATCTCTGCTTCCCATCCCAGTTTCCCCCAGTCGGCCTGACTGATGAACTCCGTTAAGGTTGTTTGTCCTGATTGCAGGGCTGAACAGATCTTGATTTGTTTTTGCAATTCAAACCAGCCCAAGCTCTGATAAATGACTGTTGTGCCATTTCTAGAAGTGAGAGTCTGGGATGCATGCTTTGGATTTTCAGAGGGCTGGCATTTCTGGAACATGCTGGAGGTTTATGGGGAAGTTGGTAAATACCGTGGAGGGGCCATGGCAAGCTCCGGGAAGCCCGTCTGCCCTGGGAGGCACAGGAGCATCTCTTTGGCCCCTCCTCCCCCAGCAGGACCCTGTACCTTTAGCACTTTGTAGCCTGTGTCACAGCTGATGAGCACCTGATCTTTGAAGGAATACTTGGCTTGCAAGGGCTCGATTTTCCCGTGGACAGGAGGTTGTAGGTCCGGGCACTCATTCCCTGGTGGGGAACAATGAAAGAGTGGTGGGTGAGAAAACAACGAAAAGGCTGCAGCAGGTGGCCAGCCCCTGCAGTGCAAGGTATGGTGCAGGGGAGACCCACAGAACTAGGTGTTGGGGGTCTGTACCTACTAGGTTCTGAAGACTTATTCTGGAACCTTGAGCAGGTCACTTTCCAACTTGGACCTCTATTTCCTCATCGGTAAAATGAGCTGGTTGGCCAAATGATTTAATCACAACACACGGTAGGAAGGATATTAAATGTCACTGAGTGCAACCCTTGTCTGAGGCCTCCTTTACAACATCTTCCGTGGTAGACGTCAAACATCTATTTGCATTCCTACAGTGACAGGGAGCTTAATACCTCCCAAACCTGTACCTTTCCTACTGGACTCCTCTGATGAAAGGAACAGTGTTTTCCTATTTCACTGAAATTTATATCCTTGTCATTGGCACTCACTGGGCAAAGTTTATTCTCTTGGGCAGCTCAGTATGACTTAATCGCTCTTTCCCCCCAAGACCGTTCTTCGGAGTGTTAGAGAGAGACCGTGAACATATGCTTCTGCGTCCGCCCTTCCGAAGCCTAAATTGGACAGGATTCCCAGGCCTGGCTCCATCCCTGACATTTTTTCCTGGACAAACTCTCTGTTAATACACTCTCCATTCCCCTCCCCAGAACCAGGCATTGATGTGATAATGCAGGCAAGGCCAGGATATCAGATCTATGAGATCAGCTACAACCAGTACCCTCTTTTTCCTCGGCTTACTGCAGACCCCTGGGGCACATGGCTCTATCAGGCTTTGGGCCAGGACTGGCTGCCTTGAGGTACTAGGGAATGAGGCCTACGGAGGCTGCCAGTCTGGGGGCCACAGGAGGCAAACCGCCATGAGGAAATGTTTTGAGCTATAGGCCCGCACTCAAATTCCTGCCCCAGACTTGGAGAGGGCTGAGCTGGGAGGGTTCTCTCCAGGCCTAATGAATCGGTGTGAAAGAGTAGATCAGGAAATAAGGTTTTCTTTGTTAGTTAGTTTCTTTGTTTATTATTGTTCTTATTTAAATCTCTTTATGTGATTCTGAAGTGCGGCAAGTTTGAAAACTATGTCTAGTCTAATCCCACCATTATTGCTGCCCTTGCCCCCATTTTCTGGATGGTAAACTGAGTCAGGAGACAGAATGTACTTGGCCCCAACCTCCTTTATAGCAGAGCTGAGGGTCCTGTCACATCCCCAGAGGAGTCCCAGGCCTGCATCCCTCATCCCTCAGCTACTGTCCCATGAGCTACTGAGCATGGTGACTAAGTGTGACCCATGGGGGAAGAGGCTGTATTACCTGTTGCCCTGTATGAGAGCCTCCAGCCCCGGTTCTCGCCAGAGTTGTCGCTGCGGAACAGGATCTGGACACTGTGGCTCTGGGTATTGATGGGTTCTGGGGCTCTCTCTCCACAGAAGGGCCCCCAAACTTTTGGGTCAGCTTTAATCTGTGAGGGGCAAGATAGAGAAAAAGGTCACATCTGAGCTGTGGTGGCAGCTGTTGGGACCATCTCTGTACTGAACCCCGGCTTTCTGGAAGCTTCCATGTGCACCCATAGTATTCACTCATGTTTTTAGCGGGCATTAGGATTCACCAAACAGTTCCATCTCTACTCTCTCACTTACAGAGTACAATGGACTTGGAAGTGGACAAGGCAGTCCTCTGCTCCAAGATGAACATACTATGTCTCAGAATGGGACAGAGTCCTGTCTAGGTGCATAGGATAGAAAAGACTTCTGCTCTCAAAGAAACTGCAGTCTAGTCGAGGATGGAGGCGAGGGGGGGACTAACAATAAATAAGCAAAATAATGATAAAAAATAATCATGATGGTGTGTGTGTATATATATATATATATATATATATATATATATACAAGTATATGCTATATATTTCTAATGTACGTAGTAAAATCTATGTAACCTATATAATTCATCATTTATATAATAGATAAAATATTTATTTGTTTATTTGTAGACAAAACTTTAAACAGATGGTCAGGGAAAGTTTCTTCAAAGAGGTGACACTGGATTTGAAGCATGGAGAATGAGTAGAAGATTGTCACTTGAGGAAGAGAGAAGAATACTTTCCAGGCAGAGAAAACAGTATATGTAAAGGTCAAGGCCAAAGGCGGGAAAGAGCCCGGCATTAAGAGCAGGAAGGAAGCCAGAGTGGCTGGAACAGAAGGAGTGCCATAGCATGAGGTTGGAAAGGCAGGTAAGCACCACATGGTATTGAGGGGTTTATGTTTACTTCCAAGAGCAGTCCTAATCGGATCTGGATTTTATAAAGATCAGCCTTGATGTCATGGAGAACAGACTGTGTAGGGCAAGGCTAGAAGCAAGAAACACAGCTAGAAGCCTTGCCACGGACCAGGAGACAAGAGGGATTTTCCTGGAATGGAGTCAGTGGGGATGGAGAGAAAGAAGTAGGCACTATTAGCTGATCTAGATTTCCTGACTACCAGGTGTGGGTCCTTCCTGTGCCTCTAGCTCGTGTTTTCTTCCATCTCCGAGGACCAGGCCTCCTGACCCTTCATCTGGTGGCTTCCACAATCTTGGGTGATATCTCCATCTTGTCACCTTATTGTGAATGGGGGGAAAGTGAAGCCCCATGAGGTTAAGTGCCTGGAGAAGGTTTACAGCATAGCTCCTGGGATACTATACGTGGCAGGCAGAAGTCTAAGATGGTCCTCGTGACCTTCACCTCTGGTGTTCCTTCATGGTGATGTCACGTGACATGGCAAAAGGGATTTTACAGGTGGCCAAGGAGCTAGTGTTGGATCAGGGAAGATCCCTAGGCTGGAGCTGATGGAGCTGGTAGACACTATTCTAAGTAATTTTTGGTCTTGGTCTTCTACCCTGGGAGAAACTGGAGGACCAAGAATATCAATTTCCCCAATTCAGCCAAGGTCTCCCAGCATGGCCAGGGCAAATGTCCATTGTAGGCTTACCTTGATGTAGTCATAGGGGCAGGGCACCTCAGGGTGATCCTCAATGTCGAAAATGTCCTCAAACTGGAGGCTGACCATGAAACCCTCCTCTAGCTCTATCGTGTAGAAACATTCCGAGCTCTTAGGATAAGGGTTGGGGAAGTCGGGGCTGGTGATCACGCCGGTCCTCTGGGTAAAGAGGTTATCACTGCACTCCACTGTGGGAAACATACCAGAGCAAAGTGGCACACCACAGCCATGGCCACAGCAACCCCTTTCTCATCGGTTACTGTATGACTTTCCCACTGGTCCTGAGAGGCAATGGGAAGGCATCATTAGCCCCATGTTATGGATGGGTAGACTGAAGTTCAGGGAGAAGTGATGTATCCAAGGTCACACACCTCATAATGTTCAGAGTCAAGACTCAAAGGCAGCGAGTGTGATAAACCTTCTCATCAGCTTCTCTGGTATTGGTGTGGGGCAGAGGGGGTCTGAGAAGGAAAAGTTTTGAGATAGACTGGTAGGGGGAAACCTCTAGACCTCCTTTGTCTGCTCTCCCCTCAGCCCAGAACTCCATTAGGTCTCTGTTCAAAGCCTTCCTGATCCCTCATCCAACACGGGACACTCACACATATCCGTACTCTCTGGCCCCTGACCTTGTTCTGTTTCTCCTTATGCGGCTGACCACTGCTTGACATTGTGCAATATATTTTTGGGGGGATTTTCTTGCCCCCAGTAGACTGTAAATTCCCTGAGCTCAGGGATTCTGCTTTGTTCGCCACTGTAGCTGCAACCAAGGATCCAGTGTCCTGGGACCCTGGCCATGGCTTAGCCCTGCCAAGGCCCTTTATCTGCCACTGAACCTTTGTCCTTGGGCTGACCCCTCCCAGATCTGGGATGTCAATCTTTTCTAAGCCCTTGTTTATTCTGCTCATTTGAATATGAGAAAATTGTGGCTCAGAGAGGGGGCATGGCTAACCTAAAGTCCTATAGCTGTGAGCTGCAGAGCATGGTTAGGATGAAGCCTCTTGAATTCCCACCTTTTTTCATTTCTTACCCCAAGCACTCTCTGGGGGGTGGCATTTAGCCCATGGAGGCTTTTTTTTTTTTTTTTTTTTTTTTTAGACAAGGTTACTCTTTTTATGCATAATACACAGACAGGACATACAGTATATAAACATACATACAGTATTATCTGTGGTATTAAAATTTCATGGGTAGGGGAAATTAGGAAGATAATGTTTTAAAAGGCTCCTGGAGGCAGAGGAGAAAATGAAAACAAAGACTGAGAAGCCTTGCTCATTCTTAGTCCCCACCGGACTTAGTATGTAGTAGATACTCAATAAATACCTACTGAATAAAAACCAAGGAAAATACAGCCCTCTTGAAGAAAACTCCTGTATGTGCCTCCTTTATACTGATGGATCACATGGGGGTTTTATTCAGAAGAAAATAAAAGTTTTTTAAGGAGGAAGGAAAAGAAGTCTTGTTTCCAGCCTTTCTCTCCTCCAATGATCCCCCACTCAGCTTCCAAGTGACCCTCCTAAAACACAGATCTTTACCCTGCAGCCATACTGATCTGATGGCAATGCCCCAAACATGCCAAGTTCTACCAGGACTCTGAACATTTGTTCTCTCTGCCTGGAGCACTCTCCTTTCCCTTCTTCTTCCCACTCTGCCAAGGGCCACCATCTCTGGGACATGTCTGCTCACAGTGCCGTGCAGACTTAGGTCACTTGTGCTGAGCCCACAGCATTTGCTACATTTCACCACTTGCTTCTGTGCTGATAACCCCACTAGTCAGGGAGGCCCTCATGGAAAGTGGCTGAAGTCTTCCATTTCTCCATCCTCGCCCTGCCTGGAGGTGGCAGCAGGGTGAGCGTGTTGATTAAGACAGGAAACCAGAGATGGAAGGAATGGGGCATATTCCTCCCTGTCTCTGTCTTTGCCTCTCTCCTTCCTCATCTTTTCTCTGGACTGAGGTTCTCTCGATCACAGAGGAACTTGTGAGGCCAGGGGAGTGAAGAGGTAAAGGAACGGCTGGGTGAGGCCGGGTGCATGGCTGAGAAAGGACTGGGAACCCAGCTTTTCCCATAACTGGGGCCAGGCCAGTTACCTACAGTAGGAGAGCAGAAGTTCCTGCTGTCCGGGAAGAAAGATGGCCTAGAGGCTTCACAAATGTGGTCCTTTGAGAACCTGAACGCAGACTTCCCGGCTGGCGGGCATTTCAGCATCTTCAGGCATAGGGTATCTGAGGCAGAGCTCTCTGGCTTCATTTTTACTTGTTTCTACTCCGTATCTGTTCCGCCTCTGAGCCTCCCCTAATCTTATTGAGAAACATGGCACAAAGTGGTGATATACGGAGTCATCCTTGGGCCCCACCTCGGCAGGTCCTGTTGTCCGTGTGGAGGAGGTAGCCAAAGCGGCAGGAGCAGTAGTAGCCGCCGATGTAGTTGTGGCAGTAGTGGTCACAGGACAGCTCCTCGTCCTCCCGCTCAGTGCACTCGTCTACATCTGCAGGGCAGGTAGAGCCTTTTGGTCAGTCAGTCCATGTGGGACGATGAAGACAACAGCCATGTACAGAGCACACAGTATGGGCCACTCCCTGTGTTAGCCTCACATAAAGCCCCAAAGTAGCCATTGTCTCCATTTACAAATGAGGCAACTGGAACTCGGAGAACGGAGGCAACCTATCCAAGACCATCGAAAGCCAGGTTCGAGGCCAGGCGAGCTGCCTCTCACGGGTGCCACTACCCCGTAAGAGTTGTGATAATAGCAGGTAGAACTCTTACCATCCCCTTTCCACAGATGATGAAACAGACAGTTGGGGCCTTTAAAGAACTTACTCCAAGGCATAGAGATGATAAATGGTGGAGTCAGTATTCACACCCAGGTAGGGTAGCTCCAGAACCCATTCTTTCTTTCTAGTCCATGCAGCCCCTCTCTCTCTATATATATCCCACTTCCCTGGGCAGTGGGAATGTAGACATTAAAGAAACGCATGTTCTCAACCCAATTTAAAAATTTGATCATGCAAGGGCACCTGGGTTGCTCAGTCGGTTAAGCACCCAACTCTTGATTTCAGCTCAGGTCACGATCTCATGGTCGTGAGATCAAGCCCCACATTGGGCTCCATGCTGTCAGCTTGGAAGCCTACTTCGGATTCTCTCTCTCCTCTCTCTCTGTCCCTACACCACTCCCACACTCCTTCTCTTTCAAAACAAATAGATACACATCAAAAAAATTTTGATCATACATTTCCCCCTAAAAGCTAAAAGAATGGCCAACAGGCACATGAAAGGATGCTGAACATCACTAGTCACCAGGGAAATGTAAATCAAAACCATAATGAGGTACCGCTACATACCCCATCAGAATTTTAAATTTTAGAAATTAAAAAATTGACATCAAACTCTTGTACATTGGTGAAGGAATCTAAAATAGTACAAAAACACTTTGGGAAAGGCCTGGTAATTTCTTATGAAATTAAATATACACCTGCCCTATGACCCAACAATGTTGCTCCTACCTATTTACCCAACAGAAGTGAAAACATATGTTTACCAAAAGAGTTGTACAAGAGTGCATAGAAACTTTATTAGTGAGAGTCAAAAAACGGACAGAGTGCAGGTGTCCACCAATGAAAGAATGGATAAACAGACAGTATTATATTCATACAATGGAAAATTACTCTGCCAGGAAAGGAGCAAGTTACCGATGCATTGCAACATGATTGAAACTCAAAAACTTTATTCTGAGTAAAGAATCCTCACTTCCAAAATATATTTTGTGTACGTTCATTTATATGGAGTTTAAGAAGAGGCAAAACTCATCTATAGTGGAAAAAAAAATCAGAACAGTTGTCACCTCTAAGGTAGATGGGACCAGACTGTGACTGAGAAAGAGCATAAAGGAACTTTCTGGGTTAACGGTAAAGCTCAACACCTTGTTAGGGGCTTGGGTTACATACAATATAAAATTTTTGAAACTCAGCAAATGTACTGAAGGCTTATGCATTTCACTGAATGTACATTTTACTTTAAAAGAAGGAAAATTGTGAATAGATATTGAACTTCAGCAAAATGAAATGCACGGGTAAGTATTTAGGAAAAAGTGTACCACTGTCTGTCTGCAACTTACTTTGAAATTCATCAAAAAGAGGGGATTAATAGCTAGATTGAGGATGGATAGATGGGTAGATATGTGATAAAGCAAATGCAGGAAGATATTAATGGCAGAGTCTCTATGGTGAGTATGTAGGTGTTCATTGTAAAGAAACGAGCAATGAGGTACTTTTAATCTTTAGAGAGAAGGGGAGACCTGGGGTGAGCCACCCATTTCTCCAACTTACCTACAGCCATGTAGTGGGCATCAAAACCCGTGAATCGCTCCTCATTGGAGAAATCTGACCGGAAAGTGATGGACATGAAGGAGCCGGGGGAGAACACTACTTCCTGGCCAGGGGTCTGCTCCGTGTCTGTGGTCTCCCTGCCACAGAAGGTTGCCAGCACCTGCTCTTCGGTTTCTACCTTTGGGATCAAAGAGGAAGGGAACAAGATGAGTAGCTTCCAAAATTAGCTTGGTCTCTAAACGAAAAGAGGGAGGGGCTGCCATGAATAGACCAGGCAGCCTGGGAAACCCAGAGAAAGAGGATTTGGGACTCTGGGACTTGAGGAAAGACACAGTGCGGGTTAAGTCCATGTGGCTGCATAGTCACTGCCTCATTCCTTTGTTTGGGTCCATCAGCAGTAGCTTGACATTTGTCATCCTATGGACAAAAAAATGACTCATCTGTCAAAACTAACTCACTATTAGAACTCAGACTTAGATAACCTCACAGATGGATTCCATATGCAACAGAAACTGACCACATTTCCAAAGACGAGAAACGAACTCCGAGGCATTCACTGAGCATTCAGTGTGTGCCTGCCACTGAGTAAAGCATGAAGCTGTGCCTGGGGAGCCAATATTCAGACTGATGAAAACACAGACAGAGCTGTTATACGGTGCGACAAGTGCTTTAACGGGAACGCAGTCACTGGGAACGCACTGGCACTCAGAAGATGAAAGATCCCATCAGAATGGAAACTACAGGAGAACGAGACTTTGTTTTCTTTGTAGATGTGTTTTTAGTTCATGGAGCAGGACCTGGCACCTAGCAATTACCCAACAAATGTTTGTTACCAAGAACTAAAGTGTGAGGCTCTTTCTGAGAACAAGAAGCCAGGGAGTCTGTGGGAACATAAAGTCGTAGGAAAGGTTGAAACGAGATTATAACTGACTTTGAATACCATAAGAACACTATGTGACTCTTAATTCTGAGTAAAGAAAAGACACTGGAAACTTTTGAACAGGGAAATTATATAATTAGAACTATATTTAGTAGGTAGTCTTAATAATTCAGAAATGACTGGAATCATCCCTGAAACATTTGTGTTTGTATTAAGACTCAGATGCAAAAATTACCTGTTTGCTAAAAGAATTCCCTTCCTTGGAGGAGCCAGAGACCCTGTGTAAATTCAGAGACCCCAGCGGAGAGCCTAAATTGGGTGCCTAAAGCTGATTTTGTGTGAGTTTGGTTTGGGAAGTACAATACGGTAGCTGGTTGGTATGTTTATTTGACTATGAATACTTGGCCTACCTATCACTCTATCATTTACACTGACTGGATTCTTTTGAGGCTGTATTTGTGTTTGCAACCTCTAGATTGACATTTTAGCCAAGATGCGTGAGAAAATCTCTTACCAAGAATGATTCTGATGCCTTTTAAAGTCATTAAGGGAAAGTTCTCAAAGGCTCTGCGTACCTCTAGTAGCTTCTAATGCATTCATTGTTTTGTTCATTAGCCTAGTATGTCAGAAGTATCTTGACATTTGACACTTCTGTTTTGAAACTAATGATTTATTTATTTAAGATAAGTGGGAGTTTTAAAGAAAAACAATTTGCCCTGGCAACAAAACACAAGGACAATTAATCACTAACTTTGGGAATTGAAGTGTAAACAGAAGATGAGATCATGGCTTTGCTGTTTATTCCTCTTCTCTGCAGATACTAGCCAAACTCACACCAGCCTTGTTACTGTAGAATGTACCTATCTGTACACAGTCACTTCCTTGACCACCATGGCTTGTTTGTTATTTTGGTTATCTGAGTTTTCCAGATAGCCGAAGTTTTACCTGACCATAATTAATAATAATAACCATCATCAGCATCATCATTATTGTTATTTAGTGTAATGCTTTTTAAAGTGCTTTATACAAATCCCTGCTTTCATAGGTGAAACATGCTAACCCTTTCTTGGTGACCCAAGGACATTATTATGAATGTCAGTCATCTTGGGGATATTGAGTTGTTTAATGTTGCATGCCCTGCATCGAACATTCCTGGACTATAATGCCTATGCAACTCTTAGGTCTCCTTTATGTAGTGTTTTATTTTGTGTCTTTTTAAAAATCAGTTTATTAACTGAAATATGTTGTAAAATGGAAACCAGAGTGAAGGCCTAGGAAAGGCGTGAACTGGAGGACCCTATCTTGGTGACCTCTAACTCTGAGTTCTAATATTGATAATATAAGATATCCTGACCTGGCAGTTGAAGGTCCTGAGCTCTATTCCTGACTCTACCACAAACGGTCACAGGGCTGCCTCCTCTCTACTCTCAGTTATCCACCTGATAAAACGGGTTTGAACTAGCTGAGCTATATGTTCTCTTCTAATTGTGATATACTAGTATTCTAACAAGTCGTTACACCCACACATTCAATAGGCCAACTGGAGGATGGTGAGCAGAATTTTCAAGACACCAATTGTTTTCTGCTGAAGAACTTGGTGAACTTGAACTTGTTTATGGTCTATAACCATGCCATACAAAGTCAGTTAGTTAACGAGTAGTCATATGACTTGAGCATTAACACTTTCAGACTCAGCAGCTTCCTGCTTGTACTTTGGTATCCCCCAAAGTCTCTTGGATCCTATAGTGCCTGGGGCATGGACATTTTCAAGTGAAATCAACCAGGGATAACTTGGATCATGGGGAGACATAATGAGGGTCTGTGATAACAAACTCCCTCATAACTTGCAGGATAAAAGACATTTTCATGATGGCAGATAAACAGTCATCATGTGCAGAGCCACACTATTCCAGACAATAGGTAAGCATGTTCTGGCTGAGGCCCATGGGAAAATCTCAGCCATCTATATCTTTAGGAACAGGGGATAGAAGGCTCTGGAAGCCTGGGAATTCAGCCTGCCGCTCAGAATAGAGTCCTGGAATATCAGGGCTGGGAGAGAAGGACCTGTAAGAGCTATTTCAATCCCCCTCCTTCTAGAGGAACCTGAGGTCCAGAGTGGGCCAGTGACTTGCTCAGGAGTAGTCAGATAACCATGAGCATTTCCTGATGGCACTTTTGCTTTTGGAACTATTCTGACCCTGGAGAAAGGAACCTACCAGCCCAGAGAGTACATGACAAAAGACATAGGCACTTTGCCAAACAACTTTTCTGGCTCGAGGGCTTCTTGAAACTTTATCTTGGGGGCATGGACTGTCTCCCAGAGAGGATGTGGCTCAGTGACAGCTCCAGTCATAACCTAAACAGAAGGGTCACTGACCTTGGTTAATATTTGCAGCCCCTGCTAAGAATTGTAAAATTCTACAAAAATCATTTACCTCTGAGCACAAGCAAAAGATTGAGCCCTGGCTTCTGTTTGGACTGTCCCATTTCTAGGGTCATCATGTGAACATGATGGTGGGAAGTACATTATCAAATGAAGACACAAAATTCATAATAATAGAGAACCATCTGGCCAGGGATCACAGACTCTTCATTTTTCTATTTCTTATTATGGCAACCATATCCTTTCAGGCTATTGTTATTTAGGGCCCCAACACATGGATGCATGTCCTCAATTTGTTTTCTTTCAACTCAATTCAAAAAATATTTATGTACCAAATTCTGTCTGGACTGTAATGTGGAGGATGCCAAAAATTACTTATTTGTTGCATGAGCTTAATGAGCAAGTCCCCTGCCTCTGGGAATGTGAAATTTAGTAGGAGAGTAAGATAAGTAACTCAAATGGGTATGTGTTCAGGAACTGTCAGGGCATAGTTATAGCAATGAAAGATAGGAAGCCCCAGGGGTTTAAAGAAGGAAACAAATTCCATCCAGCTGAGGGGAATCATAAAACATTTAGGAAGAACAGAATGTTCTTTGAACTGAGGCCTGAAAGATGAATAGGAATTAGGGAGGTAGAAATAGTAGGTAGAGTTGGGGAAAGCAGGAGTAGCTTCTAGGCTAAGGGAATAGTGAAGTCCCGGGGGTATTCAGAATCTCCACCATCCCTCCTTTCCCATCACCACCTGCCATAGGAAAGGTGTTGAGGACAGGGAGCTGGGAAGAGAGATCTAAGGAAGAGAAGCCAGGATCTGTTTTCTATGAATTTTCAACTTAGTAGAAACAGCACAAACCTTGGCAAAACTAAGACAGGCCAGCAGATATTTTAATTAGGCAGATATTCAGGAAATGTGCTGGATTATTCTGCGGTCAATTTAGTTAATCTGGGAACGATATTCCTCAGAATCTCCCTTTCTGTATAGCTCCAGGGTACAGGGGGCCAAAAGAGAGGCATGTGTGAGTTTAGAACACAACAGTCCTTACTCTCTGAAGGCTATTTTGTGATCAGCTACGGAGAATGAACAGACATAGATGCGCCCAGTGGGTTCCCACTTGCCCTCACTCTCCTCCACTCTGCAGTCAGCGCTTCTTTCCAACTACTGGCTCTGCTGACCAACAGTGGCTCAGACCCACCACCCACTCTGAACAGCTTCCACCTCTGTGGGTGGTTCAGAGGTGTTCAGAGTCAACAGCTTCTCGCAGACCTCTCCCCGTGGGCCCCCCTTCATGGGCCTACTTTGGCTTCCGAGAAGGTCTTGGATTCTCACATTCCCCTGCAGGTGCCAACATCTCCACCCACGTCCGGTTTTCAGGAGCACTGATTAGTGCCCGTGGTCCTCTGGCTCCCCAGTCCTGCTTTCACTTTCCCAGCTTCTCCTCTAGTCATGTGATTTCTGAGGCCCCAAATAGCTCTTACGTCTCATTGCTCACAGAGCAATTTCTCACTCTGCTTTCCTCACTGAACTCTGGCTGATGCAGGTACTGGCTTCAGAAGTACGGAGCTGTAGCAAACAGGACCCTTGGCTTGGGTTTTGGGACTGGCTAGCAAGTAGAGGTTAGAAGAGCAATGAGCAAACCGCCATGGGGGGAGCTTGACTAAGACAACCTGCATCACGTAGTGGTGAGACAATTGGTACAACCTGCCCGTGACAATGTAGATGGCAGAAAAATGTACACAGTGCACTTGTGGATCTGCTAAGGAGATCTCTGGACAGTGTTGAAAGCGTCAGTATGTGTTTCTAGCTGTACGTGGCAAGGCGCTTCTGGAAGGAGTAGTCCTTCAGTGTGCAAGCCTTGTGACTTGCCTTGACAAAAGGCATGTGACATGTGGAGCTGGTGTGCCACTTCCAAGGGGCCCTGTGGCTCTTGCAGGCATCAGGGGGCCTTGTAGCTCTTTCCCTGTGTGCCTCCATGTGAGGAAGCCCTGTCATGCCTACTGGAGAAGCAAAGGTCACACGGGCCAGAGAGGAATTATCCCAATCGAGGTCTCTCGACCAGCCAGCTGACAGCTACCACCATCTGGAAGGTCATCTTGGACCTTCCAGCTTCAGTTAAGCTTCTAAATGACTAGAGCCCCTCGAATGACCTCAGGCAAATCCAGCCAAAGACCATCCTGTGAGCCTAGCCCAGACTTCTGACCAAAGGATCTGAGCAAGTAAAATGGATGTTGTTTTAGCTACTAAGTTTTACAGTGGTTTGTTGCACAGGAATAGATATGCTATGGGGAGTAGGAAGCAATTTGGGACAAAGGGAAAGAGTGACATTTATGAAGTGATACTTGGAGAATTACCATCTCGTAGGTTCTTGGGGCCTTGAAAGCTACTTGGCCTGACTCCTTATCTCCCTATCACACCCCTATCAAAAAATCATGCCGCCTTCTTGAGATCAACTGCAAAGATGAGAAACTCACTACCTTCTAAGACAGATCAGGCTGTTTGGATTATCCTCCACCTACAAAGTTCTTGCTTGGCCTCCTATCTGGGAATAAAACTTAGGGGAAGATATCCTAAATGTGGAAAAACCTTTTGTGACAAAGATGTTTATAGCAGTCATAATAGACTGCTAATAATAATAGAAAACTAAAAAAAAAAATGGTAAATATCCAATTCTAGGGGAAACAGTCTAAATGAGCCTTAACTTAATAAATATTAGGCATTAATTATCACATTAATGAAGAATTTGCAATGATCTGGAAACTTTCTTAGTAGGTTATATTACGCATATTAAACATATACATGGGGGGCGCCTGGGTGGCTCAGTCGGTTAAGCGGCCGACTTCGGCTCAGGTCATGATCTTGCGGTCCGTGAGTTCGAGCCCCGCGTCGGGCTCCGTGCTGACAGCTCAGAGCCTGGAGCCTGCTTCAGATTCTGTGTCTCCCTCTCTCTGACCCTCCCCCGTTCATGCTCTGTCTCTCTCTGTCTCAAAAAATGAATAAACGTTAAAAAAAAATTTTAAACATATACATGGCGTAATTACCACAATGCATTATGTCAAAGAAATGCATTGAAAATAAAAAGGAGAAAGAATTAGAGCAAATGTTAACAATGGCTAGTTGAACTGCAGGTAATTTTTCTTTCTTCTGTTTCTATATTTTAAAAGTATTTTAAAAAGAAACCTGGGCCCAAAGCTACTTCCTTCTCATTCTACCAGTGGCATAAAATTGGTCAGTTTAGGTCAACAAACAGGGAACACACAAGAGCGGCAACTAACCCAGCCTGGAAGTTCAGGGTTGGTTTGCAGTCCCTCTGTGTCTCATGACCACCCAAATCTCTGGTATGGTGACTCCTCCCCACTCTGTCACCTCCTAACGTTTTCTTCTAGCCCTTGGGTCCCAACAGGGCTGAAAAAGAGGTGAGGCTGTTTGCTTTAATTCCACACAGATAATATGGTAAGAAGTAGAACTCTGATAAAACAATCAAGAAACTCAGAATAACTAAAATTCACATATGGCGGTGCATGAATGGTTTTTGTGATCATGAAGTCCAAGGGGGAGTCCGTGGATGGTGTGTAAGTGGATGGAGGAGGGGAGACAGAAGAGTTCTTTGGTGTGGAGTTCTTGGAGACTGGGGGAAGAAATAGAAGGGGGAGACAGAGACAGATTGAGAGAGAGAAAGCGAGGTGGGGGCATATAAGAGTATAGTAAAAGCATCTCTGTTTGGGTTTGGTTTCTCAAGAAAGTGAGTTGAGTTGTGAATTGCTTTCAATTCTTAAATTTCTCTCTCTCTCTCTCTCTCTATATATATATATATATATACTTATATATATATATACACACATATATATACATATATATACACTTATATATATATATATACTGTATATATATATATAGTATATATATACTATATACTATATACTTTTATATATATACATATATATCTATAGTATATATATATATATATATATATATATATAAAGTGTTTGTTTACTTAGAGAGGGAGAGGCAGAGAGGGGGGGACAGAGAATCCCAAGCAGGCTCTGTGCTGTCAGTGCAGAGCCCAATGTGGTGCTCAATCCCATGAATCATGAGATCATGACCCGAGCCGAAATCAAGAGTTGGGTGCTTAACCAATTGAGCCACCTAGACGCCACCAAAATTTTTCCTTTCTTCTTCTTGTTTTTTTTTTTTTAATGTAATCCCATACTGACACTGGATCATGTGGGACCTCATCTTTATATGAGTTGCACATGAGTCTTCACCAGTTATTAGATGCTGGGAAAATCATTCAAACTCTCTGTGTTGTAGGTGAATTGTGGCCCTCCTCCCCCATAAGATATATTCAAGTCTTAACCCTTGGATTTGATTCGACCTTATCCGGAAGTAGGTCTTTGCAGATGTAGTCAAGGTAAGATGACCTCATACTGGCTTAGGGTAGACCCATAATTCAAAGACCGGTGTCCTTGTAAGGGGGACGTTTGTTCACAGAGACACACACGGAGTCAAGTGTGAAGGCAGAGGCTGAGATTGAAGACATTCTGCCACACACAGGGAATGCCGGGGATTGCAGTCAACCACCAAAAAGCCAGAAGGGGCAAGGAAGGATTCTTCCCTAGAGCGTTCAGAGGAAGAGTGGCTTTGTTAACACCTTGATTTCAGACTTGAAGCTGCCAGAGCTGTGAGACAATACATTCCTGTTATAAGCCACCTAGTTTGTGGTGCTTTGTGATGGCAGCCCTAGGAAACGGCTACGCTCCGTATACAGGTTTTCTCATCTGGGAAATGGTGACAGCGATAGCGTTAATATCACAGGACTGTTGTGAAAGTGACATGAGTTAATACACGTAGAACACTTAGAAGGGCACCTGGAATCTAGTCAGCTCTCAGGACGTCAGTGAGAAGAACAAGACTGCTGAAATCTGGTCATCCAAGATGACCCCCTTCTGCACTCCCTGCTGGGTGGGCATGGGTAATTTCACTGTTTGAAGAAGAGGGAGAGACTGGAACTGTCCCCATATCCCCTCTGGTTTCCAATTTCACACCTTCATTCCCAATCTCACTGAAGCCATCAGCACAGACTTCTCATCCTGTGAGGACCCCAGAGCCCAGGCCAGTGGAGAGGGAGGGGCACCTTGAGACCCCTCACAGCCCGGCCACTTCATGTGGCAGGTGGCATCTATCTTAAGTTCCTTTGGCCCTCTGCACTCGAGGCGTCTCCTGGCAATCCCGGGAGGTGGGTGACAGACAGAGGATATTACACTGATTTCACAGAGGAATGTGAGGGAGCTCTCAAAGTTTCCATCCCGCAAGGGAATATAAGTCCAGGAATCTTCTCACTTCCCTGTGTTTCAAAGGATTCTTCTATTCCATGGGGGGAAGGGAAGGGGAATAAATAGTTTCAAACAGAGAGGGAGGGAGTCAACCCACAAAAGACTCTTAAATACAGAGAACAAACTGAGGGTGGATGGGGGGGTGGGGAGAGGGAAAATGGCTGATGGGCATTGAGGAGGTCACTTGTTGGGATGAGCATTGGGTGTTGTATGTAAGCGATGAACCACGGAAATCTACCCCAAAGACCAAGAGCACACTTTACACACTGTATGGTAGCCAATTTGATGATAAATTATATTTAAAAAACAACAACAAAAACAAAAAACAAAGGATTCCTCTAGATGTGGGAATTGAGGTCGGGGATTCACTTGCAGCCCTGGGCTAGGACTTCTGACTCGCAAGAGAGTGCTCTGTGCTCCTGAAGCCACCCTCTCAGTAAGTCTATCACCTCCAGGGACCAGGCCAGGGCTCGACAGCTCAATCTCCTACTTTACACACTTGCCCAGATTTCAGCTAAAGATCACGAGAAGGAGCAAATTACAGGTACTGGATTCCAGACAAGAGCCTGGGACTAGAGAAGAAAGGAGGTGTGTGTGTCCGTATGAGTGCGTTTTGTGTATTGCATTCTGGAAGCTCTTGAAAGCCATGGAAGTAAAATAGCACAGCTGGTGGGTCTAAGGCTCAAGTTGGCCTTGCCCGAGAGGGGCTGGAGGTTGATGCTTGGGTTTCAGCCAAGTCATTTGGCCATAAGGTAATAATAATAATAATAATAATAGCACTGGTAACAGTCATTTCCCTCCTCTGTGTGGAACTTTCCAGCTGACAGGTATTTTCACCTTCTTTATTATATTTGCTTCTGCTGGCTCTCTTGCAAGGAATGCACTTCAGGCACACATTGTGATTCTGAGCCCAGAGAGGTGACATGAGTCCCTAAGGGAACACAGCCTAGGAGTAGCAGACCTGAGACAAAATCCTGATATCCTGACTTCCAGCCCTGGTCCAATCACTGGAATCAGAGAACCACAGAAGGTCAGAGATAGAAAGGATATGAAAGGCTACCAAGTTCATCTCTTCTCTTTCTTACGTGGGGAAAGTGAGGCTCAGGGACACGGAGTAACCCCTTCAAAGCCACATGGCCTGGTAACGGCAGGGGTGTGTCCCATAGTCCCAGTACGGTGTTCTTACTTATGTGTTCATCACAGTAAAAAGCTCCTAACAGAGCTGGGTAAGCCCCTAAGAAGGTATTGTGTCCATGGAAATGGTAGGCACCATTAACGGCGTGGGGGCCTGAGCCATGGCTGGCAGGTCCTCGGAGTCCAAGACTCCCACTGCTCCCGGGAAGGATTGCCCTTTTGCAAGAAGGGCTCTGGACAGAAAAGGGGATGGTCTCCAGGCAGCAGGAGCATGGGGAGAAAAAGAGGGCTGGCAGGGAGGGGCTCTAAGAGCCTGGGAAGCGGGGCGTCCCGCAGGTGGGAAACTGGCAATGCCCACTGTCCCAGCAGGAGCGGGGTAGAGAGGGGGTAGGCGGGAGAGTCTGGGAACTGGGGCTGGGCAGGAGGGCCAGGAAGGATTCACTCTCTCCAGCTTGTGAAAGACTCCCCACCCCGTGCCTTCTGGAACTTCAGAGCCAGGCTCATTCACATGCAAATCCCCTCAGAGACAAGGGGTGGGGGTGGGGTGGGGGGGCTGGGCCTCAAACTGTTTGGAGCCCAAAAACAGTCCAAGGGCAAGAAAACACAGCAGGGTTGTGTTCTGCAGCAGAGGCAGCCTGGCTCAAGGTATGTCACAGTCAGGCTGGGGGTGTAAGCCGTGATTGAGTAAGGGCTGAGTGCAGCGAAGGGGCCTGCCACAGGCCAGGGTCCCCAGGCAGAGTTCCCAGGAATGTGTGAGCTGGCATATTCTTCTGCTCCTGCCAAGGACCCTGTCCAGCCCCGGCCCTCATGAACATCCTCAGATCTTCACGGGAAAACTCCTGCAGAGCACAGGAACAAGGACCAAAGGACCTGGGTGCCCGCCCTGCCTCTCATGGCATGTGTCACCCTAACCTCCCCAGACAGTAGGGTGGCAGAGCTGGCTGCCACCAGTTTATAAGTGCAAAGGGTCAACTTTTTGGAGATTTTGCAGCCGGTTGTTAAAACACAGCCATCGTTAACAATTCCGTTTCGGAAAGTTGCAATTAATTAAATTCTATTGGAGACAACTTATACAGAAGGTCATCACCTCCCATTGTCAGTATTTAACTGGTTACCTATGCCCTGGAGGTAATGAGTGTCTAGGGTACCTGAATGGTGAACGGTGTGTGAATTCTGAGCATCTTTTCTCCCTGCCCTCCCCGCCTACCCCCAAGTCCAGAGCCACTTGTTAATCATTGACAAGCACACCTCTGTCATCAGGCCTCAGTGTTCACAAGCATCTAAGGTGGGGGCAGGATGTTAATAGTGTCCTCTAGGAGTTGAGAGGTCATGAAACACTGGCATGAAAACAGCTTGTAAAGTCTGTCGTTGCTGTGGGCGCTGAGCAGGGACCCTATTTCCCAGCCGCCTGGTGATCTGGCCCTCCTTCCCGGCTCCCTTCCTGCACCTGTCTGTCTCCATTTCTCATCCCTGTACCTCCTGCTCCGGTCACACTGCTTTCCTTGCTGTTCTTTAGACAGACTGGCCACGTGCCCCCTTCAGGGTCTGCGCCCTGGCTGTTCCCTCTGGGTGGAAGGCTTTTCCCCAGCAAGCCACATGGCTAACTTCCTCAACTTCTCCAAGTCTTTGCTCAAGGGTCACCCTGTCGATGAGGACTACCCTGACCGACGTGTTTATTTATTTTAATTTTGTATTTTTAAAAAGTGTGTATTTATTTATTTTTGAGAGAGAGAGTGTGTGTGAGTGAGTGGGGGAGGGGCAGGGAGAGAGGGGGACAGAGATCCCAAGCAGGCTCTACGCGGTGAATCCGACATGGGGCTGGAACTCACGAACCATGAGATCATGACCTGAGCCGAAATCCACAGTGACACTTAACCAACTGAGCCGCCCAGGCGCCCCCTGACCAACGCGTTTAAATCACAACCCTTGCCCTGCCTCACCGTGACCCCTCTTTATCCTGCTGCATTGCGTGTCTCTGCCTATCGCCTTACTACGCCCTGTATAATTTATCTATGGATTATGTTTGGTGTGTCTTATCTGTCTCCCCCAGGGCAATATAAGCACCCTGCGGGCAGGGATTCCTGTATGTTTTAATTATTGCTGTACCCCAAGCTCTAGTAACTAGTTTTCCCTCTTTGAGCACACCAAAGTAGATTCAAACTCTGCTGTTCACCGAGGTGGAGCAGAGATCGGTCTGCGCACACACAGGCATGCAGATTCGTGCACCAGGTGCCCCGGCACCCCAGAGCACCCCCGCTTCACACCCATCTGAGTGTGCCTGTGTGCCCTGCTCCGGCATCGGGACCTTCCTTCTGTTTTCCATCCCCCAGAGCCTACGCTGTTTGCCCTTCCTGCATAAAATAAGCATTTGTCACACTTTTCTGAAGCTCATTTCCACTTCCTGGGTTCTGTGTCCCTAGCATTAGAACCCACTATCTCAGGAGTGGAAGAATACCCCCAGGGACTACAACCGAGATTCATGAGAAACATCTCCCCTCCTCTCGTTTCCTTCAGAGGCCAAGGCTGCCTGTCCACTCCCAGAGAATTAGCAGAGCCGCTGCGGTAGCTGGGGTCAGCCACAGCCTGAAGGTCGAGGGCATGTTCTGAGTAAACACAGAGCACTGCACAGAAATTAGGAGCCCGGGGGTCAGGGGATTCGGGCTTGGAGCAGGGCCATGGGAGGGACTTATCTCGCCATTCCACAGCAGGATGCAGACTGACCCTATGAGGCCTGGAGAAGGGAGCACTGGACTGAGAGCTGTAGGCCGTCAGAACTGGGAGGGCTTGGAGACGCCCACAAGTCCTCTTCCCTCACTGGGCAGGTGGGGAAACTGAGGCCCAGAGCAGGGATCTCACTCGTCCAGCATCTCAGCAGGAGTCAGTGGCTGCCTTCTAGGCCACAGCCCTTTCCTTATATTCACTAATGGGACACATAGGCCTTTCCCTGCTCTGCCTGAGACCGTGCTCGCTGCTGGAAACAAACCTAGACGTGGGCCCTAAGGTGCCAGTGCTGACGGTCTAGTGAAACAACCTGGAGTTCACTGTTAGGGCTTGTGTACCACACACAGATAAATCAAGCCCTCATCCCTCACAGCTCAGTCTCCATTTCCTGATAGTTTTGTAAAATAGATGTCGTCTCCAAGTGAGGATAAGAGAGAAAGTTCTTTAACAGATTCTAGACAATACGAGGACCCTCAAAGTCCTTCTGTTTTACCAAATTTTACTAAATTACCCTGACGGGCAGGGTTGCCTTAGGAGTAATACATAGCCAGGAAGCATACCAAAAGGTCTCTTCTAGGACAAAGCCTGTTCTAACAGAATGACTAAATGGAGAGACAAAATTATGACTTGGGGGTAAGCAGACCAGGGCCTGAGAAACTGGCTTTCTGCAAAGACTGGACAAGTCCACCTGGGTTCTTTGCGGGATTTCTTTTTCTGTAAAGTAGGTGTAATGATCCCCGCTCTTCCCCCAAGAATCAAATGCGGCAATACACGGGGAACAAATGTGTGTTACTGAAAGGTAACTGAAAGGTAACACACAAATGTGTGTGACTGAAAGGTAAATGCACAGGAGAAATGACCTCTCGCATCTGACCAGTCCTTTCGAAATATTTCCCCATAAGTTGCCTGAAGAAACCGAGGGGCACGAGCAAGGTCATGGGTAGCCAGTTAGTGGTACGGGCAGAGTGGATGAGAAACGCGATGCTCATGCAGCACCTGGCGATACCAGCAGGCACTTTATTATGCACACGGTTGCCATCGTTACCCCTATGACAACATTACTGAGTGAATTCCATACGTGTTGGACAGATGTCATTAAAAATTCTGCCTCGTTTGGCATTTGCGATAAGCCCATGAGGTAGGCATTATATTATGCCCCATTTTGCAGTAAGAGGTGGGTAGAGGCAGGACTCCCTCCCCCTCCCCCCCCCCCCCCCCGCCCCCGCCCCCGCCGTCTGACTGGCTCTAAAGCCTGATCTCGGAACCACTGAGCATGCTTGCCCCTTGCGCTATGAATTCTACTTCCAGCCAACATTTCGTTTAAACCCTCCCACCACCTTCCAGGAAGGTACCATGTCATGATAAACTTCTTTTGGTTGTTGTTGTACTAGCGATAAAACCAGTGCTTAGGGAGATCGAGAAGCTTAGGGAGTTGCGCTGTGAATTCCTATTTATTGTTATTTAGTATTATTCCTATTCCCCAGCCTTTCCTGAACACCCGGAAATGACTGCTACCCGACTTGTATACTGCCTCACCCCCTTTGTGTTACTTGCACAGCTTTGATGTATTAATTAGATATTTGTCTCGTGACACGCTATGAAACTGCCGATTCCTGGAGGGCAGATACATGCGCCCTGTCTTTGCACAGGTGCAGTGTCCTGCTAACAGTAGGTTTTCAATGGGATTCTTGGACTGTATTCCATAGGCCATGAGGAGTCACTGAAAGATTAGAGAGTGTCACAGTCAAAGAGGTGTTTTAAGAAGATCTCTCTGAGGGCGTCTGGGTGGCTCAGTCAGTTGAGTGTCCAGCTTGGGCTCGGGTCATGATCTCCTGGTTCATGAGTTCGAGCCCTGTGTCAGGCTCTGTGCTGACAGCTCGGAGCCCAGAGCCTGCTTCAGATTCTGTGTCTCCCTCTTTCTCTGCCCCTCCCCCACTCGCACTCTGTCTCTGTCTCTCTCAAAAACAAATAAACACTAAACAAATTGTTTTAAAAAAAAGATACCTCTGGACACAGGCAGAGGGTGGACTGGATGGGGAAAGACTGACAGCTGGTAGACGTTTAGGAAGCAATTGCAGTAGACGTGGTGAGAGGAATAAGAATTGGAATGGAGGTGCCAACAGTGGGAAGAACTGAGGAAACGCCAAGAGCGTCGAGGACAGAGGGTTAACAGGAGAACACTGGTGAGACCTCACAGGAGCATCTGGCAGATGCCAACTGAGCTATATGTACTCAGTGAGAAAGAGAGAGAGAATAGAAACCAAATGTAGGTTGTTATTGTCTCTTTTTCCAGTGAACAGATGTTGCGAAGTGAACTTGAAGATAGGGTGTGTGACTTTGGTGTTCCCTTGGGGGTTCTGGTTCTCTAGGCACAAGTCACCACTTCATCTGATGCCCAACCAAAGGACCTAATTTGCTGTATTCCTGGGACAAAAGGTTCTTCTGTGCTCTATTGTACTGAAGAGACCAAATAGGATTGACTAGAGACAATGTTGGCCTTCGTGGCACTTACTTACATTTACAATATGTTAAAAACCTAAGCACCCACCCGGTGGGACTTCACTGTTAATTTTTTTTTTTTAACGTTTATTTATTTTCGAGACAGAGAGAGACAGAGCATGAACGCGGGAGGGTCAGAGAGAGGGAGACACAGAATCTGAAACAGGCTCCAGGCTCTGAGCTGTCAGCACAGAGCCCGACACGGGGCTCGAACTCACGGACCGCGAGATCATGACCTGAGCCGAAGTTGGACGCTTAACTGACTGAGCCACCCAGGCCCCAATTTTTTTTTTTTTTTAAAGAAGAAAAGACTGAGAGTCTTGAGATACAAATTCTCAGTGTGGCCCTGGCCAATGAATGGCCCCTTCCCTAGGCTTCGGTCATGCTGGTCTGGTCGTGGAGTTGAACCATGATTTCTGAGGTCTTAGATGCATAGAATATCCGGGCCGGGGTGGCTTTGGAGACTGTCTGTTTCAACTTCCCTTGTATGAGAGAAGAGGAAGTTGAATCCCCTCTAGAAATACTCACTTGCCCAAGGCTAGTGAGTGGAGAATGACCCCAAGAGTCCAACCCTTCTGACTCCACCACAGCCAGCGTCCGTGCTGTGTCCCGTGCCTGCAGTGCTAACCAGCTGTGACTCATCTGCCTCATCTGTGCGCTGCAGGAATCCACACATTGCAGCCACATTCCAAGGAAGCAGATGCTGTCGTGCAGATGTGCACACGCCTCGAAGACCAAGGACTGCGGGAAATCAGGCCAGAGAGGAATTTTCATAAAATGAGAGCATCCGGACCACAGCCTTGGGGTCCTGCTCTTCTTCAAGCCTCTGAACTATGGAGTCAGCAGTTCCATTATTGTTACCCTGATGGGCCTGGGTGGGAAGGACAGTCTGTGTCTGTGAGTTTAGGCTGGGCCAGCAAGGGTCCCTGTGAGCTCGAGGGTGCTTTAAATCTACTCCTAGGCCTGCCAGGGGAATTCAGTCACAGAGTGTAAAAGCCTCAAAATAGGGGATAATGTCCCACCAAAGGGACATCAGGGATATTTAAAGTTGCTTGGGAAAGGACACTGGTGGCATGGCGTGTTTACAAGTTTTCTCTAAATGACATCCCCTGCGGACGGTAGGCTCTCATTGGAATGCTTATGGCCACAGAACTTGGAGAAGTGGATGTTGTAACATATTATTACCATTTTCTGGCATTATCCTAACTAGGACAGTGAGGGTTTGGTGGGGTCATCTGGAAAGTTCTGGTGAGGAGCATTAGGGTTAGAGTCTAGGAATTTAAGAGACTTTAGGGATCATCTCATGTCACCCCGTCGTGGAACAGATGAGAAAATAGAACTTTGGAGAGGAATGTTGACTTACCCAGGAGTGACATGGCATGTTCCTGCTTTATTCAGATGGAAGGGAAGGAGCTTCCCTCTCATTCATAGCCAGGAAAGGCACCTTTTCTGGAGGGCAGAGGGAGGGGGGCAGTTAGAAGTGAATGGATTTCAACTGTATGTGGAAGGCTTCTGGGTTTGGAAGTTCAGAGGCCAGAGTACTAGCCTTGTGCCAGAATTTGGAGCTCCCAGGCTCCTCTTTTGTCCGGTGGGGACTAAAGCAGTATTCAAGTCATAAATGCTGACCTTCAGGGTGCCCCAGGAGGATGAGTGAGCTTCAGAGCCACCTTCCACCCGCCGGCCACTCTTCTGTTTTCTCTATCGCGCCTCCCAGAAATTTGCTAGACGAAAACTTTCACGGGGCGGAAATGTTTGAAAAACAATAATAACAACAACAGTGGGGGATTAACTGAGTCTCCTGAGGGCCGAGGCAACTTGACATTCTGGGAGTTCATGACTCCAGACAGGAACTCCACCAGGTGCCTGTGGGCAGGGGCACAGAGCGTGTTGCTATGTTAGCATGAGTTACCAGCCAACAAGGGTGCAACGTCCTGTGAGGGGAGGCCTGCTCAGGTCCCGTGGCCGTTGGAACCTCTGTAGGGAGGCTAATGCTGATGCCTGGGATAACATTCTGGAAGGCAGTCAGCACAAGAAGAGAGATACATCTTGCCCTCCCTGCCCACTACATGAATCCCTTTTCGAATTGGGAAAAGGTGTCTGAACCAGAGACGCAAGGACTGTGGGGCACTTCAGGTAGCAGACTGCTTCCTTGCTATGCCCAGGGGTCACAGTCTTATTCTGGAGTGAAGAGAGTGCTATAACGTTTCCTTCATTCAGGAGTCAGTGGCAGACTGGGGACTAGACCAGGCGTTTCCTGGATCCCGGGCAAGCATCCAGGACCATGCTGCCCTTCCAGAGGACCTGCCTCCGTCTGCCTGGACTTTCTTGAAGGTGTCTCACAGTCCCTGATAGAAACTATCAATTAGTTTCCCAAGTATTCTTCAGCTAGAAAGGTCAAGCTTTGGGTAGAATACTCCAGGGTCCTTAATTCAGTGTCAGAAGAGGTCTTTGGGTTCTATTGTTGGACTGGAAAAGTGCCTTGTCGTTTTTTTCCCATTACAAAATGCAGCTGATGTCAGCTCCTTAATCTGCCTTGCCAGGAGACTCCATTTATTTGGGACAAAGGAATGAGTTAAATCCTCTGCTGTGTGTTTATTATCTCTATAAAGGAGTCCTAACAAGGTCAAGCTTGGCATCTGTCTGAACAAGAGGAAAACTGGTGAGAAATGATTGCTCAGTGTATATGAATTGAGAGTCAATTCTCCGGGTGGAGGAAGGGGGGTGGATAATGAAAGTAAGTCATTGTTACAGCTAACGAAAAAAATTCTGTAATTTCCACAGTTTTCAGGCCTCAGCTACTAGCAAAAGCAAGTTTTTTTTTTTTTCCACTGCAAAAAAATTCTAGATGGTTGACATGTTTGAAAATAAGAAGAAAGCAGTTAGGAAGTTCACATCTAACCTTGTTTAAACCTATGGAACCTACTGTTGTATTAAGCCAATGTTTCGTCATTTTCCTTCTGGTTAAGACCACTTTCTAATCCAAATATTTGAGGATGCCATGGTTTTATGACCAGCATTAGTTGGGGGAATGGCCTGGAAGAGTCTGCCAACCTAATGTCCCCTACCCATAATGCATCTTCTCCTGGAGTCTGGCTATGGCAGAGGCTAGATTACATCCTGGAAGACATAACTAATGTATTTGTCAGAAATTTCAATTTAGGATGATGAACACTTCAAGCCTTGCTCAATACTGCTTGCTGGATCCCTGTGACTCTGACCAGTTGGCTCTATTTTTAATTAATTTAGGGAAACTATATGCCAGTCTAGATTGCCAACCCACATCATCTCCTAGAGCATCCAGATCTACCTCTTCTCATTCTTGATCTGTCAATCTTTTATTGTCATTATTCTTTTCCATCTTATGCAATGGCCACTCTTCTAGGCTCACGTCTCCCTGTGAGGGACCAGATCTTTTGTATCTTTAAATTCTCATAGTCCCTAGCATAGGACATTCACAGAGGGGCGGCATCACAATGAGCAGTGGTTCTCAAACTAGGAGATGCTGTCCCTCTGGAGATATAGGCAACTTCCAGAGGTGTTTTTGGTTGTCACAACTGGAGGGTGAGTGCTATTGGCATCTAGTGAGTAGAAACCAGGGATGCTGCTAACAATCCTATAATTTGCAAAACGGTTTTCCTCAGCAAAGAATGATCTGGCTCAAAATATCCACAGCGCTGAAGCTAAGACACTCTGTCGTAGACCACCAATTTGGGAAAATTTTTAATCTTAGAAACCTTGCCGTAAATGAGATAGTTGGTGGAGACCCAATGTATAAAATAAGCAATACACAACATTTAAAATAAATTTAAACAGGGTGGGGATTCATAGTCCCACTTATCAGCCTCCTCTACCCCCACAGTGGTCTTATAAGCCCCTGCAGTATCCTGGGGCCCAGTGGAGTGTGACCTGAGAGCCGTTTGGTGTAGTCAAAAGAACATGGAAATGAAAGTCACAAGACATGGGTTTGTAAATTGACCCACCGCTTCACCTTCTTGGGTTTGTTTCTTTGCCTGTGAAGTGCCTGTCTTATAGAATTTTTTTAAAGATTGAATGAGATTTCAAGTATCAATGTACATTGTAAACTCACTGCTTTGCTGTGGTCAAAAATTCTGGTTAATACAAGGTTAACTCTTGTTGAATTCCTGGCTATAGAAAACAGAGACTACGATAAGACTGAAAATATATAAAATCTACTCTGGAATGATTTGGTGAGAACTTTTCCAGAAAGCCAGAGAGAGCTTAGAAAGTAGATTAGTAGGTCTCCACACCTTTTTGAGCCGGATACAACCTTAATAAACTTGATCTCCCAGATGTACTCCAACCTTTCTCAGCCCTACTTTCAGAGAACAGCTTCCCATCCATGGAAATGTTTGTGGGGTCCCTCTAAAGTTGAGGCAATATTGCTTGGATGCTGTAATCATTTCCTATTCCTCGTCCACATGATCTTTACATGCACTTCTGATTCTGACCCCCCAACCTTGCCCACACCCTTTGCAGAGAAAACCTAAACTTCTCAGCATCACATTCAAGACCCTTCAGAATCTCACCCCAATCCAACCTGATCTCACCTCCCACTGTCTGCTACTGTATACCCAGCCTTCCCAAGTACCTGATCATTACTTAGGGAAGTAGGCAAGGCTTTCAAATGCCTCAGCTTTGGACATCATTATGCTGTGTGTCAGTCTGGTTATGCTTACTCTGGGGTCTCTGCCCTTTTCTCGCTGCTTGTAAAGGTGACCTTGGAGCAGAGGTTAGTGGAAACATTAAGGACTTCGAGAACAGAAAGAAAACAGGGGAGGTTACGTTTGGCTGAGTTACACCTTGCCAGCCTCAGTTTCCCTTGTGGTCCTTTCTAGATCTCCCACTCAGCCTGCACCTAGCATATCACCCCAACCTTCGTTCATCATGTTGTAACTTTGTGTGCCTTCCTCACTGGACTGCTGCCCTGGGAGGGAAAACACAGCGTTTAATTCTTCTCTGACTCCCAGTAGAGAACCTGGCGCAGTGAGGGAATATCAGGGGGTCTCACCTTCACATAGTCATATTCACAAAGGTAGGAGGACTCCAAGTTGAAGTGCATGAAGTAAAGCTTGATCCGAAATCCCTCTGGAACAGTGATATTCCAAGTCACCTCTGAATCACTCGGATAGGAGTCTGGATAGCCAGGTGACTGGATCTGACCAAACATATTGTTAAGCTCCACGGTGTGGGCCGAAGCTTTCAACAAGGAGAGGCACAGAGCGTGACAGAGAAGGAGCCACCTGAAAGACATGAATGGATCTACTTACGTTCATGGACACAGGTCCTCACCACTTAACTAAGTCCGCAGCCAGGAGACCACGTTGTTGGCAGATCTCTGCCGCTGACGTGTTGTGGGTATTCCTCCCCACTCTGGGCTTGCTTACCCAGTCTATTCGACAGGGAGATGGTAACTCCATGATTCCTAAGGTTTCTTCTAGCTGTGCTCTTCTGAAGGTTTGTTAACAGTATCCAGCTCTCCTAGAAAGTCCCCTAGTCGCGACTCTGACATGTATCATGTTACTGTTGAAAACTTAAGTTTCATGATTAGGTAAAAGTGGATGTCCTTCCTTCAACTCAGCTTCATTTAAGGATCTTGGACTCTGGATTCAGTTTTGTCAAAAGTGAGTAACAGTGACGTGGTAATGTTGGGAGGAGACTTATGCTCCAGGATGGGATCTTGCAGGACCTCGAACAGATTTGACAAAATCGGTCAAGGTACGCAAAGTTTGGAATTAAGAAAGAGTAAGCAAAACATGTTCCCCCCTTGGGTAAGTGTTCCGATGAAAGGATCAAAACCCTGCAACTTATTTCCAGCTGTAGGAACCAGAGATAACGGACTGTTAAAAAAATTGCTTCGGGGGCAAGGAAAACCCAGTAAAACTCACAGAACACACCCCAAGTGGCGGAGGCAATGGCGAGGCAGAATGTCCACGGCTAGTCAAGACCTGAATGGTCAATATGCACCACAGCAGGCCTCTAATAGATTGTTCTTCTGCAAGACCCGAGGACCTTGAGCTCAAACACCCCAAACCCGGCTCATGAACGTCTTGCTTAAGTCCTCTTTATTCTGCTTCATATGTCAGGTCATCCGCTTCTCTTCCATCAATTACGTTACACGTTCTTATCTGGCCTATTGTTATTGTACCCTAAGTAATCTCCCTGTCCCCCACTTGATACCATTCAGCCCTTTGCTGCTGAAGTTGATTTTCCAAAACACACATGACCATGCGGCTTCACTGTGGCTGTGGGATCAGGCCTCTGTCCCTGGGATCGTGGACGAGCCCATTCTGATCTAGGGCTGATCTGCGGGTCCAGCCTCAGCTTGGGGCCAGCTGTGCCCTGACATGTCATTCTGAAAGCATGCCATGCCTGTCCATGCCTCGGCCCCCTTGCGTGTACCATCCCCATTCTTCGTCTGCTTGTCTTATTTATCTTCCACCACCCAGCTCACAGCTTCCCAGGCTATGGTGCACTCATCACACCTCCAGATCCCACAGCTCCCCATACATGCTTCCTTTCTCCCTGCATCACCCTGGGCTGCTTCAGATGCAGCCCCTGGAGCGACGGATATTTGGGTTCAAATCCCAACTCTTCTACTCACTGGCTGTGAAATACCAGATAAGTCTCTCTGAGTCCCAGTTTCCTCATCTGTTACGTGGGGAGTATCATCTCTAATTATAGGACTCCCATGAGCATTAGAGATGATGTATATAAAGGGCCTAGTATACAGCCTGGTATAAAATAGGTGATGGGAGAATAAAATGAATGAATGAATGAATGAATGAATGGATGGATGGATGGATGAAAGTGTGCCCGAGTCTTCTACAGCCGAAGTCAATACTGGGAAATTATGCCAGCATCTTTGGATGACAGTAATCCCGCTTTATCTACGACCTCATTTTTTGTGGTTTCAGTTACCCCTGGTCAGACCCAGTTCAGAAGCAAGATGATCCTCCTTCTGACATATTGTCCAAAGGTCAGCAATAACCTAATGCTACATCACAGTACCTACATCATTTTCCTCATTTAGTCTCATCACATAGGCATTTTATCATCTCTGTATCCTAAGAAGGATGAGTACAGTACAGTTAAGATATTTTGAGAAAGACTTATATCGGGGCGCCTGGGTGACTCGGTTGGGCGTCCAGCTTCAGCTCAGGTCATGATCTCACGGGTTGTGAGTTCGAGCCCCGCGTGGGCTCCGTGCTGGCAGCTCGGAGCCTGGAGCCTGCTCCGGATTCTGTCTCCCTCTCTCTCTGCTCCTCCCCTGTTCACTCTCTCTCTCTTTCTCTCTCTCAAAAATTAATAAACATTAAAAAAATTTTGAAGATACTTTGAGAAAGAGAGACCACATGCAGGTGATTTTATTGCAGTATATTATAAGTGTTCTATTTTATTATTAGTTACTATTGTTAATCTCTTCTTGTGTCTAATTTTTAAAGTTTATTTATTTTGAGAGAGAGAGAGAGAGAGAGAGAGAACAGGAGAGGAGCAGGGAGAGAGAAATCCAAGCAGACTCCCCATTGTCAGCACAGAGCTGGACTAGGTGGATGGAACTCACGAACTGTGAGGTCATGACCTGAGCTGAAATCAAGAGTCGATCGCTTAACTGACTGAACCATCCAGGGCCCCTCTTACTGTGCCCAATTTATAAATTAAACTTGATCCTAGGTATGTATATAGAGGAAATACATTGTATTTCCTAGCAGGGTTCCCTGCTATCTGTGGTTTCAGGTATCCAGTGAGGGTCTAGGAACCTATCCTCCAGGCATAAACAGGTACTATTACAATGATTCCATCATTGCTAATCAGAAAGTTGTTTCTATCAACTCTCCCTCCACAGCACACAGATGCATATATACACATATATGAATTTTTGAAGATGTAACACAAGATAACTGTAAATATAGATTATCTAGCCATCTCAATATTGTATTTACATAAAAGGTCAATAGGTAAATGCAAAAGGCCTAGAAGGATATTAACAGGATATTAACAGTGGTTATCTCTAAAATGGGAATATAAATATTTTAAATGTCATCTTTGTGTATATGAAATGTTCACACTTGTCAGGAAGGACCCTGTACTGTTTTTTCTTTCTTTTAAAAAAATTTTTTTTAATGTTTATTTATGTTTGAGAGACAGAGAGAGACAGAGTGTGAGTGGGGGACGGGCAGAGAGGGAGACACAGAATCTGAAGCAGGCTCCAGGCTCCGAGCTGTCAGCACAAGCCCCATGCAGGGCTCGAACCCACGAACTGTGAGATCATGACCTGAGCGAAGTCGGACGCTTAACCGACTGAGCCACCCAGGCGCCCCGCTGTACTGTTTTTTCAAGAAAAAGAAAATAATGAAGTTATTTAAATTTTTTCCAAGGTCCCTACAATAGTAACATGTAAGATTTCAACAAAGGAAACAAAATGTTTTAATCCAGTTGCCAGTGTCAATATTTTCTAAAAACCAATCTAGGAGGGAGGGCCTCCAAGGCAGACAGAAGGGAAGGCCTAAGTCCAAGCTCTTCAGTGCACTCACAGGAAAGAGGAGTCCAGAAACTCTATCTTTCAGGCCCCAGGCAGCCCCACATTCAAGCGAGGAAATGTACCGATGCTGCCAGGGCGGGGAGTTCTGGTTCAGTTCCGCCTGGGGAGGGGAGGGCACTGGTCTTGGGTCAGAAGAGCTAGATTCAAGTCCAGCCTTTGACTTGATTTCTCTGCCCCACCTTGGGGAAGCCAGGTAATGCCTCGGTTTCCTCATCCAGTAAGTGGTGATAATGACTTCCCTTAGGGCTGCTATCAGAGTAAAGGAGGATTAGAAAGTGCTTTGTTAACCGTCCAGCCCTCAGCAAATGTTAGTGATAATTACTCCCATCATGCTGCTTCCCGAAAAGCAGCGGTTAGGAAAGAGCTTTGGCTCCCAAGCTGGACTTTCCTGCAATAGCGACACCCAGATTATGCAAGGCTGAAAGGTCAACTTTCTCCATGCCTGCTTTTTCCAGACCGCATGGAGGAGACTCGGAGCCTCCTAACGCTGGTTTTGTCAAGAGTTGACAGCTGACAGCCCCATTCAGCCTCAAAGGCCCACATGTGATAGGTAACCAGCCAGTGTGGGAGGAAGGCCTGCAAAGCTTTCTGTTCTATTTTGTTTGCATCTCAAGACAGTTTCAAACATAGGAAACAAATACCTCCTTGCACATAATGGGCTTGAGCATATGCTTGCTTGCTTTAGGGGCTGCTGATCGAAGAATACAAGTGGCCGCTTTTGTTTCCCGTGACACTCTCTGAATGTTTTTTGCTTCTTACACACCAGGCACTGGCTGTACAATTCCCCACACCTGCGACCTATTCTTGAGCTAATCAAAAAGTTTAGCTACATTTGCTTGAGATGTCAAACATAATACATAAAGCTGGGACTTGATGGACCCCCCTGCATGAGGAGGCTCTCCGGAGTGCACAAAATGCCTGTGTGTGTGTCAATGATTGTGGAAGAAATAGCACTTTCTATCCTCTTCATTCCCTCCCCTCACTTCAACCTACACTGCACCAAAGCTTTTTTAAGTAGAAGAGTTGAAAGCCACTGTATAGATAGATCCCTTGGACAATGCCCTTATTTGACGGATGATGAAAAGGATATCCCAAGAAGTGGTATGTAATGCCCAACAGCAGATGGTGAATTAGCTTCCACAGAAGAAGGGAATCACAAAAGCTAACAGAGGAACCTGCTGGGTCCATGCCCATATCATGCCCAGGCATTTGGCCAAAGCAATTAATCCTGTGAAAAATAATTAAAAAACTCATGGCTTTATGTAGAAATTAAAAAAAAAAGATACTAATAACAAAGCCCCTCCTCAACAAATTCTAGTTTAATTGGTCTGGAGTGAGGTCTGGTCATCGGCCCTTTTGAAAGCATCACAGATGATCCTAATGTACAGCTAGAATCAAGAACTCTTGGTATAGGATAATACACTTGGTTGAGAGTCTGGTGGAATGTAGCAGAAAAAAATCTTGGACTGGGAGTCCAAAGACCCAAGTATGAGTCGGAGCCTTTTCAAGATCATCAGGGTGGCCTCGGGCAAGTTGCTTAACTGCTTTTATCCCCACTTCTCCGTGAATCCTCATCTCATCTAAAATCTGAAGACCAGATGAGACAGGCCTATAAAAGTCCTTCTCAAACTCTGAAGTGCTGTGTCCCCGAGAGGCAAGACCCTTTGGAGACTTCTAGCAGAGCACGTCTCCACTGGTCGCCAACTGAATTCTGTTCAGCTACTATTTTTTGAATGCCTAATAGGAAACAGACATTACGCTAGGGGCTGGGCACACTAAGATAAACAGACCTAGAGCCTACACCTTAAGGAGCATTCAGTCTTGGATGAGGAGATAGATAATTGAGCGGTGAAATATTACAAAGACGAAAAGAGATGTAGCTCCCAGGAACAGAGACCGCGCAAAGGACAGGATGCTTATGTTGGGGATATTGGCCAGGGCAGAGGACATCATGTTTGAGCTGTGGCTTGAACAGTCGGGTGCTTTAGGTGGAAAATAAGGAGGAGAGAGGTTCTGCACTAAGGGATGATACAGGACTGTAAATCAGCCTGTATGTTGGCATGCTGGGGCATTGGCTGGTACAGCAGGATTTGAATAGTGACACATCAGTCAAATTGTCACTCCACGTAGATGAACAGAAATCCTATCTTTTTGCAGGATAAAGGAAAACGAAGTTCGATGGGAAGCTTAACGCTACAATGGATTTTACAAGAACAGATCGAATGAATCGTAAACACCTGATTATTTCTCTGAACCACAGGTAATCTGAGCCCAAAGAGTTAACACAGTCTGAAGCCCCCCAGTGGCCCCAGACCCAGAAAAGTTGCTAGGTGACTTTGCAGAAGAGAAACAAATAGAAACTCTTTCCAATTGAGAAGAAAATCAATGGGAAAAGAGGTGCTCGGGGACTTAACACATCTGCAGGGTGTTTTTCTTTTTCTGTCTTTTTCCCCCTGTATTTTTAACAGCATTAACGCTTAGAAATAGTAAAAATAATTGCACTGGCTGGGTTTTGAGACTCGCAGAGGAAAACTTAGAAGAAATGCCTGGTAAGAAGGATCAAGTAACTCTTAAGTATAAGCTGAGGAATAGGAAATCTTGAAGAGTTTAAAAACAATTAGAATTTAGAGTCCTAGATTTAGAACGCCAAAGACTCCTTTTTTTTTTCTTTTCTTTTTTTTTTTTTAATTTGTGGTATCCCTTTAAGAGCCATTCGGTGCAATTCATAGCCTGATTCATGCCACCAGCTGCCTCTGATTTCAGTGAGAAATGCAGAAATTTATAAGGAACTGTAAAATGGGGACAGGTTTTTCGTCTTCTAAATTGAGGTTTTGACTGGCAAACTTCTGAAGGTTTAAGAAACCACAGAGCTGAGCTGTGGGAAGCTGGTTTCTTTTCCGGTCCGAACAAATAAACACACAAACTCATACCTAACTCACAAAGTGTTGGAAGAGATAAATCAGTGCTCTTTGCAGAGGAGGAAAACAAAAAATCAGCCTTGCGGGCACCGGAGGAAAGTCACATCTGCCAGCAGACAGCACCCTGTGCTGGCAGAGGGGGAAACTGAGCTTCGGCAGTGTCCCGGCAGGATTTGCACAGTCTCCTGTTTCGAGCTGGGGTGTCCCCGCCGCCCCAGGGCAGCGCCCAGCCCACATCTCCCTTCTCAAAGCCCCAAGGATTGACAAGAACCCCCTGCAACACCCCCAGGACACCCAGGTGAGTCTGCCTAGAGACAAGGTCAAACTCTCCAGGGCTGCTTGACACCTGGTTCCTGAAAGGGCACCCGTGCCCACTCCTGCCCTGGCACTCACCTCATTTTCCAGCCTTGGGTGCTCCTAGCTGCCTGGCCTTGGTCCCCCCGGTCTGACTTTCCTGTGAGCTTGTCCCCGGTGTGGTGTCAGCGATGCCTTATCTTTGTTCTGAGGTCCCTGTGTGTCTCTGGAATTGGCTGGCATTCTCCATTCAGGTCACGCCTTCCCCTGCCTGCAACAGATCCCCTCTCCCCCTCTCTCCCTCTGCCTTTTCCTCTCTCTCCTCTCTGTCTCTCCCTCTCTCTCTCTCTCTCTCTCCCTCCTCTCTCTCCCTCTCTCCTCTGACTCGCACTTACACACACTCATAGGAACCTGACAGAACAGAATCTGTCTTCTTCCTGAAAAGATCTGCTCTCCCAGTTCCTTCCTTTATCCTGTGTGGCTGGCCCCAGCTCTTCAGAGAAAATAACTGGGAAGCTCAAAAAGGTATTTGTATCTGTGTGTGTGTGTGTGTGTGTGTGTGTGTGTGTGTGTGTGAGACAGAGGGACAGAGAGAGAGAGAATGTGTGTGTGTGTGTGTGTGTGTGTGTGTGTGTGTGTGTGAACGGTGGAGAGGGATGAAGTCTAATTTCTCTTTAGTCTCCCCTGCCAGATGGCTATAGTTTTCTGCTCGTCTTCAGGACACCGGCAAAAAGACACCAGTGAAGCAGAAACAACCCACTAAGAAGGCAATTCTGACATCTACACTAGGAAAGAAAAAAGGTCCAAATCCCAAAGCCTCAGACAGCCTGCAAACAGCAACAGATTTTCCTGCGAACAGAGCCACTGGCCAGGAATGGGAGGGAGCCCCAAGTCCTACAGTTGGCTAGTGGTTCTCCTCCACTTAAAAGCAAAACTTGTGCTGTTCACCAGCTCAGAGTGTGCGGAGATCTAATTCAGCCCAGTGCGGGTCCATCAACAGCAGGATAGCCCGCACCCTATGGGTGTAGAAACACCTGGGCCTGTGTACCAGCCTACACCCTGAGATTGTGGAGAAATGCAGCACCAGATCTAAGTCGAGCCGAATAATAAGACAGTTACTTCCCCACGACAATGACAACCGATACTCAATATGGAGAGAGACGTCTGGGCGTGAAAAATAGATTTTGCGGAGAAGCTTTTCTGTGTTAGGCACAGCGCTAAGCATAAGCATGGTCTCAAGTACTCCCGAGGATTTGTAAGGGTCACCCTATTGTACTCATTTTACACATGAGAAAACTGAGGCTCAGAGAGGTTCTACACCTTGCCAAGATCATCCAGCTCTTTTTTACTCCTTTGCTACTACCGCCAAGAGTTGACATTTGTTGAGCCCTCTGTGTCGGGGACTGTTCTAGTAATGTGTTAATTTCCTTCAATCATCTTTATATCTCGTAGAGTTGGGTAGTAGGCTTAGCCCCATTTTACAGATGAGGAAACTGCCCAGAGAGATTAAGTAGTATACCCAAGATCACACAGTTAGAAAGCGACAGGGAACAAATTTGAGACCTTACCCACGGTCTTGCACTGCTCCTCACTCATATAATGTGTCTGGCATTTCAAATGCAGCATCCACAGGGAAGCTCGACTTGAGGCATTCTGGAAAGATCAGTAGGCTCGGAGTCTGAGTTTAGCTGTAATCTTTCCTTTCTGTGCGAGCTGACTGTGCACCGTTGGGCCCAATACTTTATTAACATCTCTGATCCTGCTTTGCGTCGGGGAAAGGAGGCTTGCTATGAGGCTTCAGGGTGATTATGTTTGTGGAAGTGCTTTGCTAGCTGCCTGGTGGTGTATCTGAGAGAGGGCCCCCCGCCCATTCTAACCCAGGTCGCAGACACAGGTACTCTCCACGCTCGGGTACTGCTGCCTTGGCAGATTTGGGGGAACAGGGGTTTGAATCCCCCCCCCCCGCCAGAATTCTTCTTGCCTCCGTTTTCTCTCCAGTTTCTCTATTTTAACACTTTCAAATGTCAGTCTTGCCAGGCCTGGCATTAGTGAGAGGCTGTGGTCGATAATGTGGGTGCAAATATATGAGATGAGAGAATATGTTTGAACTCAGGCACTGTTTTAGCAAAATGTTGCTTTCTGTTTCAGGCAGGGTAGGGGAAAAAAAAAACGTTTAAAAGTCCCATTAAGAAGCCTCATAGGCTCCTCAGACATCAAATAACTCTCGCAAAACAACATTTTAATGATTTAAGTGTAAATGAATCAGAAACACATGGATTGCATTTCTCTTGGAATACCCCAGGGTTTTTAAACCGAAGGAGAAAGAACTTGGCTCAAAGCACAGTGTGCTATGCAGAGGGCCCTGCCCGTCACAGACATTCCCTTTATTCATGTGGCAGCAGGACTGGCCCTCTCCTAATTTAGGGCACATACAGGAATATGCAGTCATTTGTTCTGGGCACAGAGGGAAGAGCTTGGGAGAGAAAGCCATCAGCGTCTCCTTGTAAGTGTCATAGAGCACTTGAGCTTCCCAGAATAATTTCCTGGCCAGATTTTTTCAAGGCTGCCAATGTTCAATGGGAGGCATTTGAAATACGTTCTAAGCCAAAGTTCTGCCAATAGACAGCAGATCTGATATGTGTTTCCCTGGGAGTTCGCCAAGGCTCAGATGGAATCTGCATGAAAACAGGAACTGTGTGTGGCTGGCTCAGTGAATGATCTGGGTGAGATTCAGGGAAGTTTCCCATTAGACTAGAAGACATTGGTGATGTTGTCCTGACCTTTTGATTAAAAAAAAAAAAAAACTCTCTGAAGTATCATTAACAGACCATGAGAAGTAGGAGGAACACAAGGGAGATTGGCCTGGGAGTAGGCTCGGTGTCAGTAGGCTAACTTGTAGGTGACCTTGGGCAGCGACTTTCCCGGCTCGGGGGAGGGAGGGGAGGGTCATCTGTTTGCTCTACTATAAACTCAGGGATTGGACCCCGTTGAGATGATGGAACACTTATGAATGTGGATGTGAGAACTGTGGAATAACCCTGCCGTGAAGGTAGTTGCGGGGGTTGCTCTCATGACCTACGAAGAGAGTCGAGTCTAGAGCGGCCAACTCATCTCGACACTTGCTTTATCTGCGATCATCGCACATGACATTGCTCAGGATTCCGTCGTGGGTATTCAGAAAAATAATTTTTAAGAAGATTCACCTAGGTTTTTAAAAGTTTGACAAAAGGCTTAAAATAGACATCCAATCAACTAACAGTACCTCATTTAGAATCCTAAAATGTAGAATAACAGAGGTGGGCTCAACAGCCCCAGGTTAGAGTGCAAGACAGGGGTCAGAAATACAGCACTAAGAGGGTAAATGTGACAGCATTCCTACCGCTAGAACCGGGCTTGGTTTATATGTTGTACCGAGTATTTATTATATACGACTCCTGAGCCGAGACTTTCTGGAATCCCATGAATGTGCTAGAAAATGTCAAGTATTGGGGCAATGGGATTTTGTTGGCAAAGTCAGAAATCCAGGCTTCCTATAGAATATCTAAGAAACTGGTAAATAGCCCCAAGGATGGCACCTTATAATTATATTTTGGGTTATACAATACATTGACTATGTTGAAAGCCATTGCTTCAGAGCCTATCATATTTTCAGAATAATATGGGGGGGGGGGATTAAAGAAATACCCATCCCTAAACTTCATCCCAGGAGATTCAAATTCAGTGAATTTGGGGTGGAGAGCCTGAATCTCTAATTTTGAAAGCTCTCCTAGGGGCACCTGGGTGGCTCAGTCGGTTCAGCGGTTGAGCGGCCGACTTCAGCTCAGGTCATGATCTCATGGTTCGTGGGCCCAAGCCCACATGGGGCTCGCTGCTGTCAGTGCAGAGCCCGCTTTGGATTATCTGTCCCCCTCTCTCTCTGCCCCTCCCCGGCTCGTGTTCTCTCTCAACAACAAATTAAAAAAAAACATTAAAAAATAAAAGTCGTCATGGCATGTTTTTGCCTATCTGGGTACATACACCATAATGTTACATCTTATCATTGATGGCATTTTATTTTAGTTTTTACTTATATATATATATATATATTTTAACAATTGTAAATATTTATGCACCCAACATGGGAGGGCCCAAACATAAAGCAACTATTAACATAGAGGAAGAAATTGATGACAATACAATATTGGTAGGGGACTTAAACACCCTACTTACAACAATGGACGGATCATCCAAACAGAAGTTGATGGCATTTTAGATTTGATGAAGTATCCTTAGCATGTGCCAGATGCTTCCATATACACTATTACATGTAGTAGTCACATATTTTTACAGAGGAAGACACTGAGGCTCAGAGAGACCATGCCAGTAAGAGGACAACTGACATGTGGAGTCTAGGCACCCTGACCCCGGATCCAGGACTCTTTCCCTTCATCTGCAGGCTCCTGATCCTGCCTGTGGACTTTGAACACCCATGAGCCATGCTATCACGTGTCTGCAAGAGTTCAGGGAAGGCAAAAAGCGTATCTGTTGAAAAATAAACTATTAGGCTCTGTTATGAGCTGAAGTGTGTCCTTCCTAAATTCGTACGTTGAAGCCCTAACCCCCAGGACCTTGGAATGCGACAATTTGGAGATAGAGACTTGAAGAGGTGATTAAGCTCAAATGGGACCATTGCTGGGGGTGGGGGGGGGTGGCGATCTTACCGGTAACTGGCGTCCTTATGATAAGAGGAGATTAGGACACAGACACCACAGAGGAAAAGACCATGTGAGGACACAGTGAGGAAGTGGCTGTCTGCAAGCCAAGGAGAGGTGCCTCAAAAGAACACCTCGAGCTTTCACTGGAAAACACCTGCCCACACCTCGAGTTTGAAGTGCTGGTCTCCAAAACTATAAGGAAATAAATTTATGCTGTTTAAGCCACCAAATATGTGGTACTTTGTCACGGCAGCCCTAGCCCATGTTCTCTTACACAAGGGTCTCGAAAAGCAGGAAGCACATGCCAGCAGGGTGTCAGGCCGATTTCAGATGCCACGGACATGGATTCAAACGTGCCGGGGAAGCTGATATTCTGTTTGGTAGATAATAAGAGAAACCTCGACTAATGTTCAAAGAGAAGTTATTTTCCTCACATAGCAAGAAGTGAGGAGGGACATAGGTCTGGGGCAGCTGCTGGGCATTGTTTTCTTTCTTTTTTGCTCTGCCAGCCTTAGGATATGGGCTTTTAGTCTCATGCTTGCCACCTCATGGTCACAAAAAGGCTGCTGTAACTCTACATGTCACGTCCACATTCTAAACAGAAAAAAAAGGAAGAAGAGGGAAAGGGAATTGGTGGACTTCTCCTTATGTCCCACAGACCAGAGTTGGGTCACATGGCCACCACTAACTGCAAGGGATGCTGGAAGTCCAATTCTTAGTTTTACAGCTTACATAGCCGAGACAGGCAGCAAGGAAGACAGGGGTTGGAAACGGAAATTGCATGAGTCAACCTTCGGTGTCTGTCACCACCATATGCCAAGAAAGTCCTGCCTTCTTCATTTCCCTTTCACTCCTGATAGTATTGAGAAGAAAGTCTGAGGGTGATGCCATTATGCCATAAATGCTAATTACCCTTTTATCAAGGACAGGCGGGTCCCAAATTCATACTCTTGCAGAGGCCATATTATTCTTCTAGAGTTTAGCAATGTTTTATTCATTATTTTTATTCTTATATTTAGAGTAGCAACATACTTTCACATATATGGATTTCAGTTAAAAAGAAAACAAATGTGGAGTAGATTTAAATAAAAATATAAAATAAATAACAATAAACATGTTTTCATGTGTATGAAAAAAAATTATAAATGTGGCCAAATATTGGAAGCATTGCTCTAGAGGGAGGACACAATAGAAGCATCCTGGCATGGCCTATGAGTCAGGATGCTGAGAACAGAGGTCACATTCTGCCCTAACCCACTGAGAAGTCCTGAGCTTTTTGTCTGTCCTCCTCGGGCTTTGGATTTCTAATTCGCAACGATGATGTTGGATTAGCTGTCTTGTTTTCGTTTTTGTTTTATTTTTTTTAAAGGGTATCCTTTCTCGAACACTTTAAGATCTCTTTGTTTCAGTGTGTGGAACCATACCCGATGCATTACTATCCATACTGGACTAATGTTTTAGATCTCAAAGTGGCTTTACAAAGAGGGTGTACTCTGGGATATAACAGAAGAAAGTATGTTCGAGAAGAACGCTTTCCTCTTGAAAATAACCATTAAAGGGCATGCCTTATTATCGGCATTTTACGTGTATGATTAATAATATTGAGGTGACGTAACAGAGGCCTAGAGAGAGAAATGTGTTGTCCAGGGTCACACTGAAATTAGGTGGTGAGCTGAGATATGAGTCAGAGTTTCCTACTCCAGTGCTCTTTTATGTTAGGTTGTAGGCCACTCTATTTGAAACTGAGTACTTTAAAAAGAAACTTGCTTGTTTTTCGGAAGACCCCAAATGACCCTTGCCTGGCCAGCACAGCTGGCTCTCTATTGCACAGTTTTATTGAACAAAGAGGTATGCTGAGGTGTTTGGACCTCCCTTTAAGAGCAAAATCTTCATGCCTCATCAGTTGCCAGTAGGCTTATAGATTCTAGAATCTACTTTGGGCTCTGTATCAGAGAGGATACCCTCCCCTTTTCCCACCTCTCAGCCCAACCTGATTCCCACCTTCTTCCTTATTCTTTAGGCTGGAGTCTAAGTTTATGAGTGGGCAGTAGAAATGAGTTAACTGGTCATACACATCAGCTTCTCTTGCTTCCTGCCTTCTTTTATTCAGTGAAAAAAACCAAAAACTAGAAACTAGCCTTCTTTAGGTCTTCTGGCTCTCTCTTTACTCTTCTTTCTCTATGCTCCTTGCCAAAGAGGGATAAGGGGAGGATGTTAGGATTTAAACTCTGGCAGGGGGTGGGCGTGCTCTACTGAAACTTCTGACTCAAGGAAGCCCTGTCATCTAGCCCAGCTTTACTGGAGGGCTCAAGTCTGTGGAACCAGGAACTAGCCTCATCGGTAACACAGGGTACCTGGTTTTCTGTTTGATGACCTTGCAGGAGGACAGGTGACGTTTCAGGAATGATCCTGGGATTCTTAAGTGGTTGAGACATACACCATCTGTTTGGGCACAGATTTTGCCCCTCCCAAATTCATTTGTTGAAGTACCAACCCCCAATATCTCAGAATAGGATAACATTTAAAGATACGGCCTTTATTTATTTATTTATTTATTAAATTTTTAACATTTGTTTATTTTTGAGACAGAGAGAGACAGAGCATGAACAGGGGAGGGGCAGAGAGAGAGGGAGACACAGAGCCTGAAACTGTCAGGCTCCAGGCTCTGAGCTGTCAGCACAGAGCCTGACGTGGGGCTCGAACTCCCGGACCACGAGATCATGACCTGAGCCGAAGTCGGACTCGTAACCGACTGAGCCACCCAGGCGCCCCTAAAGATATGGCCTCTAAAAGGTAATTAAAGTTGGGGCACCTGGGTGGCTCAGTTGGCTAAGCATCTGGCTCTTGATTTTGGCTCCGGTCATGATCCCAGGGTGGGGAGATCAAGCCCCATGTTGAGCTCCAATGCTGAGTGTGGAGCCTGCTTAAGATTCTTTCTCTCCTTCTGCCCCTCCCCCCTGCTTGTGCGCTCTCTCTCTCTCTCTCTCTCTCTCTCTTTCCCTCGAATTAAAAGAAAAAGGTAATTAAAGTTAAAAAAGTGCTGTTGGGTGGTCCCTAATCCAGCATGACTGGTGTCCTTTTAAGAAACGGAGATTAGGACACAGATGACACCTAGGGACAACCATGTGAGGACACAGTAAAAAGGTAACCATCTGCGAGCCGAGGAGAGAGGTCTCAAAAGAACCCAAACCTGCCAACGCATTGATCTTAGACTTCCAGCCTCCAGAACTGTGAGAAAATACATTTCTGCTGTGTAAGTAACCCAGTCTGTGGTATTTTGTTATGGAAGTCCTAGGAAACCAATAAGCCCTCCCAACCTCCCTTACCCTTGCTCACCTAAGTCCATTTTATAGCAACAGTAGTTTCTATTCACTCATTATGTCTTCCCTCTCCCAGAGGTTCCCCAGATGCTAAGGCCACAGGGACCAAGCAGATCCAACCACAGGACAGAGTTGTTTAGACCATAAGAAGCAAATGGACAGTTGGGGTAAGACCGTGGGGTGCGGTTGGGGGGCAGACTCGGATCATGGATGAGTCAGGGTCCTTACTTCCCTAACTCTCTACTGCTATTTCATGACTATTACTTTTCCACCCTCCTTCCAAATTCCCCCGCCATTCTATCACTCTGGCAAACTGCTCATCCCTGTTACTGCCACCTTCCAATCTCTTGTTCCCATCCCTTGCTCCTTTCTTTAAGAACTTAGGCATGTGGCACCATTGCTTACCTTTCCTTCCGTGTTCCTCCTGACATCCTGAGTGACCCTAGGCCTTCATCCTTTAACATCCTCATCCTTGATGATGACTTCTTCCACTTGGCCCTAACCACCTCCTACATCCATAGTCACATCCACCTCTGAAGTCCTCAGCTCATAACAAACGCCCCATTTTCTGACCACCATGTCCTATCTTTCTAGGTCTTCTGCTCCTTCCATCACCCTGCAGACTGCAGTAACAGTAGACTTCAACCTCATCAAGACATACTGTTCTTTGACACCACTCTATTTTCAGTCTATCAGGTCCTCCTGCCTTTACATCTTTTCTGAATCCCACAACCAATCGCCAGCATTCTTTTGCAGACGATTCTATTCTTTTTTTTTTAATTTTTTTTTAACATTTATTTATTTTTGAGACAGAGAGCATGAACAGGGGAGGGTCAGAGAAAGAGGCAGACACAGAATCTGAAACAGGCTCCAGGCTCCAAGCTGTCAGCACAGAGCCCGACGCGGGGCTTGAACCCATGGACCGCGAGACCATGACCTGAGCCGAAGGTGGATGCTTAACTGACTGAGCCACCCAGGCAACCCCAGATGATTCTATTCTTTCTCTCCCTGTTTTCTCAGCTCTCCTCTTGCTTCAGAGGAATCATTCTTTATCTTCCTAGTGAATCATTAAGAATCTAATGAAAGCTAGATCTCCTGTCTGGAATACCCCCCATAAAGCCCCATAGTTCCATCCCTCAGCTCCTTCAACTTTTTCTAAAAGTGTCACCTTCTTAGTGATACCCTTCCTGACCACTCTATTCTATCGCTTGTATTTCGACCCACACTCACACCCCCCAGACCTGGTTTCAGTTTTTTTCATGGCACTGATCACCAGCTAAGATACAATTTATTTTAATTATTATTTGTTTGTTGCTCCCTTCCCATCCCATTGGAATAGCATAATCTCCAGGTGGACAAGTAGTTTTGTATTTTTTGTTTACTGCTCTGTTTCCAATTCCAGGCCAGTGCTTTTGATTTGTACTTAGTAGGACCTTAATAAACATTTGTGGAATGGTCTTTCCTCCCAGGGAAAAATTTAAATATGCACACACTCTTAAAACTTAGCATACAATGTCTGGGTCTTGATGGCCTTTCTGAGGCCCTGAAACTCAGAAGCTTAGTGTTAACCCTTCTTCCTGAATATTTCTAATGCACTTCATGACTACAATTTTAAATGCTGTTGTACACTGATTACTTACAAATCTATTTCTGTAGCCTATTATCTCCCCACAGTTCCTCGCCCACCGATCAAGTGTCTGTTCACGCCTCCATCTGAGGTTTCTACTGAGCAGAGGTTACTATCTTTCCATTCTCAGTTTGCTCATTCTCCTGCACCACCTATGTTCGTGAACCACCATTAGCTCAGAAACTCACGCCAGATAGTTGAGAGTCAGCTCCGATGTATTTTTTTCCTTTCTCCTCATGTGCCATTAATCAATAAGTCCCATTATTTGCATGTAAGTCTCTTGCAAATCCAGCATCCCCACCGCAACTGCACTAGTGGAAGGCTTCATTAATTCACACTGGCTTGTCTCAATAACCTCCTAATTGGTTTTTCTGTCTACAGCACCATTCTTAAAAAAAAAAAAAAATCTCATTAATTCTCTCCTTTGTTAAACCTTTTCCTAAACGCCCTCCTTTGCTTAAAGAGTCAAATAAGAGTGTCTCAAAATAACATTTGAACCCTGAAGCCTCATGTTGACATGAGGTGCCATGAGATTGAAATAGTCTGCAGTGTTGAGACAGCATGTGGAGGGCAGCTGCATTGGCAAGTCCGCTGGGTCCACAGCACACTTTGCATGAGTGAGAAAAAAAAAAACAAAACTGTTGTATAAAGCCACAGAGCTTTTGGTTTTTGTTCGTTTCTGTAGATGATCTAGCCTAGCCCAACTCACACGATACTCTTACGTCGAATTGCTCTTTTCACTTCTATTTTCTTCCCCTCACTTAGGCACACACACTTTAATGTCTAGAACTGGTACCAAACTCGTAGTTTATTCCAGGTTCCATCACACTCTTTCATGCATGCGTGAACTTATATACTTGGTTCTCTTGGTCTTTACTGCTATTTTCTTCCTCATGTTCTTGTAGAACGTTCTCTAATTTATCCCTTGAAATCTTGCGTAAATGTCAGCTTTTCTGGGAGATCTTCTCTGATCACCCAGCGGAGAAGTAAATACTACCTTTGTTCCTTATACATACTTTAAATTATTGCATGTGTTACATTATAAAAGTGGTCAGCAAAGTCATGGTGATATGGCAGCTGAATAGAATGAGTACACGTCAGCTAATGAAGGGTTGGTGGGTTCAGAAGGGTGGGCTATATTACCTGGACATCAAGAGAAATGGAAATTTCCAGTTTCTGTACCCAATCCATAGAAATACTAAGAAAGACTAGAAATGAGAGAAATAAATGAACGGCTGCACTCAGAAGCAAGAAAAGGAAAGATCTGTGGATGAGAAAGTCTGTACAAGGAGGTCTGTAGATGAGAATTTGTAGCAGTGATCCAGGGAACCCATCCTGACCATGGGAACTCATCCTGTGGGAACCCATCCTGACCATGTGGAAAGCCATCAAGGTCCCATGGGGAAGCTGGATTCTGACAAGGCTGTATCATGAAGTCACTTGTTAAGAAATAGAAACCACCAACACAGAAAGGGCACCAAACAAGCACCAAGAAATTTTTTTTTAAAGATTGTATATGGAAAAAGGATCATAAATTCAATAAGAGAAGAATGTTATGTAAGGAAATAGGGTTAACAGAAATGTAAGAGCAGCATTTTAAAATAAGCTATCTCTGGAGTGCTAAAGGAGGGTGTATCATCTATGAAACAAGAAGAGGAGAAATAAAAAAGAATAGATTGAAACACAAAAGGAAGTAATTGGATAATCAGTGAAATTAAACCAATAATTTTGTATTTATTAAATATAATTATGTTAAGTACACGTATTAAAATTAAAAATAAAATGCAGTACTAATATGATGGCTGAATGGTCACAACTGAATGATCTGAAGAATCCAGCTGAGGAATTTCCCCAGATAAAGAGGTCAGAAGTATGGAAAAGTAAAGGGAGTATAGAATCAGAAGATCCTATGTGTGGCTAGTGGAATTTTCATTAAAAATGGAATAAAGAGAAGGGAATGGAAGAAATCTTTGAAGAAATATTGGTCTCATGGGGCTCCTGGGTGGCTCAGTTGGTTGAGCACCTGACTTCGGCTCAGGTCATGATCTCTCAGTCTGTGAGTTCAAGCCCCGTGTCGGGCTCTGTGCTGACAGCTCAGAGCCTGGAGCCTGCTTCAGATTCTGTGTCTCCTTCTCTCTCTGCCCCCACTCCTCCACTCTTTGTCTCTGTCTCTGTCTCTCTCTCTCTCAAAAATAAATAAACATTTTAAAAGAAAGAAAGAAAGAAAGAAAGAAACATTGGTCTCAGTTTTCCCAGAATTGAGACAAAACCATGAATCTCAGACCGAAAGGATCTACTGAGCCTCATGTGAGGTACATACATAAAATTATACATCGATTCCTTGCTGTGAAATTTCAGTATATCAGAGGTAGAGTTAAAATCTTAAAAGTTACCAAAAAGAAATAATGAAAACCAGATTAATATCCAGATTTTCTGCCAGCCACCTGGAAACGAGAGGGAAGGAAAAAATATCTTAATGTGCAAAAGAAAAATCCTTTGAGCCTGTCATTCTACACTAGCCAGAGGATTATGTAAGTGAAGCTGAAATACAGACATACTCAGGCTCTAAAAGCTTATCACTTGCAGGTCTTTTCAGAAAGAATCACCGGAGGATGTTGGAGATGGTTAGTGTTGACAAAACCGTGGAGAAATAGGCACACTCGTATATTGCTTGTAGGAATAGACAGTGGCATGGCCACTTGGAGGGCAAGCTGGGGGTATTGGTAAAGCAAAAATGTGCATAGCCTACAAATCAAGAATGTTACTTCAGGATATCCGTCTTAGAGAAACACTCACATGGGCGAGCACGTTCCTTGTGGCATTGTTTGTAAGGTGAAAAATGAGCCTCGGTAAAATAGTGATTAGATGTAGTATGGAGCACCAGTGAGAGAAAATGGGAAAGATCTATGTACAGCAACAGGAATTTGTCTCCAAGACTTAGCACTGAGTGAAAAAGGAAGGTTGAAGGATGATATACATGCGTTAGGATACTATTTATTGAATGACAAAACAATAGGCTCACCAAACAATCCATATCTTGTACATATCAGAGACATTTTGCATGTATTTTGCATATGTCTTAGAAGTAAGTGTGGGAAGGAGATCTAGCCAACGTAACCGGTTACACGTGTGATGGATGTGGTCAAGAGAGGCTTCATTCCTAGTTCCCAAACCGCAAAGCCTTTGGTGCCTGGTCAGGGACGCTCAGGCAGCAAAGTGGCACAACCCAATTCACAATGATAAAAAAATCCTGCTGGGTATCATGAGGAAAATGGATTTGGAGGAGGGAAGGCAGGGAGGCCAGGTAGGAGGCTGTTGTAGTGGTTAGTTACAGGACTCCTTCATCCATTAGGCATTCCTGGAGCCTGGAGCCTGTGAAAATGTTTTAATTAAAAAACAAACAAACAAACAAATATATAATAATGCACTTGGCTTGGATTACATTTGCCTTTATACCAAGGCATGGTTAAAATGTGATTTTTATTCATGTTTTAGATGGATGGAGGGGCTCATAAAGGCAGAAGTGCCTAGAGCCCGCAAAAGTCATAAAGCAGCCATGATTGGGAGAGAATAATGCTTGCACGGATCCGAGCGAGTGGAGCCAAGTGGACCAAGGCAAAATATGTGTTGTGATAAGAAGAGCCTGAACCTGGCCGTAAATGGAGAGTGGGGAAAGATAGAGCGCCTGGAATGCTCACTTCAGGTGGCACCGGTACCACTTACGGAGACAGGGAAGAGAGGAGGAGAACAGGGCTTTCCAGATCACCAGCCCTGGGCACCACACCAGCTGTGGAAAAGTCACCACTGGTCCAGGATCTTGAAAGGGTTGAGGACTACCACTGAGTCTTTAGGCAACAGGAAGGCGGAAAATATTTTGTAGCGAAGGCTGACATGATCAGACAGTGTTTTAGACAATGCATGTTTGGGGGCACCTGCATGGCTCAGTTGATTGAGCATCTGACCTCGGCTCAGGTCATGAACTTGAGGTTTGGTTCAGGAGTCCAAGCCCCACGTCGGGCTCGCGGCTGTTGGTGCAGAGCTGCTTCAGATCCTCGGTCTCCCGCTCTCTGCCCCTCCCCTACTCACGCTGGCTCTCTCGGAAATAAATAAACGTTTGCAAAAACAGTAAAAAAAAGAAAAGAAAGGAAAGGAAAAGAAAATGCATGTTTGATGAATGAGCACACGGGGGATTAAAGTGAGTTGGTCGGAGCCTGGAGGATATCCCGGGAGCTAATAATTCCTACGTAGCCAGGCCCCCCGATTTTCCTGCCGCTCCCAGACTCAGGAAAATGAAATGAAACGAAGGCAGTTTGGGAAAGAGCTGGAAAGACCTCCCAGCTCGACCCAGCCCAGAGCACAGCTTGGCTGAGGCTCGGGCTCATGCGGAGCACATGGGGCTTGTGGCTGGCTGTATTCTCCGGCCAAACCACAGGGCAAATTCAAACCCTTCGGTTGTCACAACACAGCAAACCTGAATGACCACGGCTTTTTTTTTTTTTTTTTTTTTTAAAGCAGGACCTTACAAACAAAATACTTCTTCACAAAAAAAAACATCTCAGGAAAGCTGGCTACCCCTTAGGCAATTGTTATAAAGGTTGGGCTCAACCACAGCCCGCGTGGAAAGGGCATAAAGCTCTGTGGACCTTCTGTCTTTGCCATGTCTGACCAAGAAAAAAGGGTGACTCATCTGAAGACATTGCCGGTAGACCCTGTTAGGTAAGCACTTAGCACATGATGCTTACTGCTGCATTTTTAGGAGATAAGCCATGACGTGACCCAACTCTTTGGGCCTGAGTTGTTTGGATTTTCTTCCCATAAATGGGAGTAATGATAACACTTTCCCTACATACTGTTTCAAGGACATAGTTATTCTTCAAGGCTTTTAAATAATGCACACCTCTGAGAGATCTAATGAAAATTGTTGCCCTCCAGAGAAAATTGTGTATTCAAATAAAAATGCTCATATACCTGTTTGTAGGATCAGGGATTACAACTTCCCTGGTAATACCTTTAAATTTTTTTACAATGTTTATTTTTGAAAGAGAAAGAGTGAGAGAGAGAGAGAGAGAGAGAGACAGAACGTGTGAGCATGGGTGGAGGAGGGACAAAGAGAGAGGGAAACGGAGAATCCAGAGCAGGCTCCGTGCGTCCAGTACAAAGGTCAACGTGGGCCTGAACTCAACGAACTGTGAGATCACGACCGAGCAGAAGTCGGATGCTCAACAACCAACTGAGCCACCCAGGCACCCCCCTAGTAATATCTTTAAACCACCCGCAAAATGACCGTCCATTTATGGGGTCTCAGCCTATAGTAGTAATTACTAGCATAGTTGGAAAGTAGGGGTAGAAGGATCATGAAAGGTACATGTAGAAAGTGGCCTGGGGCACCTGGGTGGCTCAGTCAGTTAAGCGCCGACTTCAGCTCAGGTCACGATCTCACGGTCCGTGAGTTCGCCCCGCGTCGGGCTCTGGGCCGATGGCTCAGAGCCTGAAGCCTGCTTCCGATTCTGTGTCTCCCTCTCTCTCTGCCTCTCGCCCGTTCATGCTCTGTCTCTCTCTGTCTCAAAAATAAATAAACGTTAAAAAAAAAATTAAAAAAAAAAAAAAAAGAAAGTGGCCTTCAGGTTGGGACTAAAAAAAACAACAACAACGAACAGGACTTCAACAGACTGATGGCAGGGCAGGAGCTACAGAAATGGCAAAAAGTGAGGTGGGAAGGCCAGTGATGGAGGCATGATGCACAATGAATAATAGAGCTGACCGTTTGTGGAGCCTGTGCTGTGTGCCAGGCATTATATGCATTCTCTTATTCGATCCTCACAAGTCAGTTATCGTTAGCCCCATTTTAAAGACAAGGCAACAGAAAATTAGGGTGGGAAATAATGAGATGATAACGGAGGTAGGGACTTAGCTTTAAAGTCTCTATTTCAGTTCTCTGTGCCGTTCTTTTTAGTTTTGGGTGTGCTTGAAAATTTTCCTGATAGAACATTTTTAAAGTCTCCTGCTCCTTGCAATTTCTCCACCACAAGATGGCTTAACGGAAAAAACGCTATAACCTAACACCTGTTAGTTGTGCAGCTTTGGACATGTCGCTTTCTCTTTCTGAGTTTTGCTATTTATTCTCATCTGCAAAATAAGGGGGTTCATCTAGAATTATCTCCAAGTACTCTCCCAACCTTAGAGTCTATGATTTTTTTTAAAGTTTATTTATTTATTTTGAGAGAGAGAGTGCAAGAGTGAGAGCAGGAGAGAGAGAGAGAGAGGGAGAAAGAGGGAGGGAACAAGCAGGGGAGAGGAAGAAAGAAGGAAAGACAGAATCCCCAGTAGGCTCCATGAGGTCAGCACAGAGCCTGACACAGGGTTTGATCTCATGAACCATGAGATCGTGACCTGAGCAGAGATAAAAAATCTGAAGCTCAATTGACTGTGCCACCCAGGCACCTTGAGTCTATGATTTTTTTTAAAGGAGAAATTATTCATTATTCAATAAATAATTGTTTTTCATGTGTTCATACTCCTATTTTCTCAGTAGCTTGTGTCATTTTATTTTTAAGACAACTGTTTTGAGGTATAATTGACATCCGATGAGCTACACAAACTTAATGTGTACTATCTGATAAATTCTGACATATGTTTGCACCTCTGAAGCCATCACAATAATCAAGACAATGAACATTTTCACCATCCCCAAAGGTTCCTTGTGTCCCTTTGTAGTTTCTCCTTGGCCCTCCACCGTGCCCCTGCTTCCCTAGGGAAAAACTGAGTTTTTTTCTGTCAATACATATGACTTTGCATTTTCCCCAATTTTGTGCAAATGGAATTGTACGTTATGTTCCCATATTTGTCTGGCTTCTGTCACTCAGTGTAATTATTTTGAGATTCACCCATGTTGCATGCACCGTTAGTTCACAAGCCACAATTTTTTATCTATCCATTCATTAATGGACATATGGGTTGTTTCCAGATTTCAGTAACTACAAATAAAGCTCCTGTGAGTATTCACATGCATGTATTTGTTTGGAAACATGGTCTCATTTCTCTTGGATACATTTCTAGGAGTGGAATGGCTGGGTCATATGGTAGGCACAATTTCCCAAAGTGAACATTTGAAGTGAACATTCTCGTTGTGCCACATCCTTGCCAACACGTGGTAAGGTCAGTCTTTTTCATTTTAGCCATTATTTTTTTTTAAATTTTTTAATTAACATTTATTTATTTTGTGAGAGTCAGAGACAGACTGAGCACGAGCAGGGGAGGTGCAGAGAGAGGGAGACACAGAACCGAAAGCAGGCTCCAGGCTCTGAGCTGTCAGCACAGAGCCTGACACGGGGCTCGAACCCACGAACCGTGAGATCATGACCTGAGCCAAAGTCAGTCGCTCAGCCGACTGAGCCACCCAGGCACCCCTAATTTTAGCCATTCTTATATATTTTTAGAGGTATCTCGCTGGGTTTTAGTTTGCATTTCTCTAAAAATGATTTTGAGCATCTTTATTTGTTTGTTTTCTGTATCTCTATCTTCTTTGGTAAAGTGTCCATTCAAACCTTTTGCCTGTTTTTTCAATCATATTATTTGTTTTCTAATTATTGAGTTCTTTATATATCCCGAGACCATTGTATACACAAATCCATTTCAGATACATGATTTGCAGATATTTTCCCCTAGTCGGTGCCTTGTGTTTTCAATATGTTAATGCCTTGCAGAAAAAAAAAGCTTTTATCATTATTATTTTGAGAGAGAGAGAGAGAGAGAGAGAGAGAGAGAGAGAGAGAGAGTGCATGAGCAAGTGAGGGGGCGGGAGGGAGAGGACTCAGTGCAAAGCCCAGTATGGGGCTCAATCTCATGACTGTGAAATCATGATCTGAGCGAAAATCAAGACTCAGATGCTTAGCTGACTGAGCACCCAGGTGTCCCCAAAAGCTTTTAATTTTGATAAAGTGCAATTTAGAAATCTTTTTCCCTCTGGATCATGCTTTTGATGTCATATCAAGGAAATCTTTGCTTAACCCAAGTGTCTGGCATATTAAAGCACTATATATTGGGTGGTTTAAATAATAGACATTTATTTTTCATAATTCTCTAGGTGGCAAAGTCCAAAATCAAGGAGGCAGCAGATTTCGTTACTGGTGAGGGCCCTCTTCCTGGCTTGCAGACTACTTTCTTGCTGTGTCCTCACATGGGAGAAAGAGAAGAGAAGCAAGCTTTCTGGTATCTTCTCTTATAAGGACACTGATTCATTATGAGGGACCTACCTTTATGATCTCATCCTATCCTAATTTCCTCCCAAAGGCCTCCTCTTCGAGAACCATCACTTTGGGGGTTACGGCTTCAACATGAATTTGAGGGTGGGGCACAAGCATTCAGTCCATTGGTCATAATGATTTTTTTCCCTGTATTTTCTTCTAGAATGTTTATACTTCTAGCTTTACATTTAGGTCTATGATCCACATTGAACTGATTGTTATATATGGCATGATAAATGGATCTAGGAGAATTTTTTTTTAATTTAGATATCCAATTGTTCTAGCATGTTTTGTTAAAAAGACTATATTATTTCTCGATCAATTTGCCTTTGCACTTCTGTCAGTTGTCCTGTATGTGGGGATCTATTTCTGGTGTCTCAATTCTGTTGCATTCATCTATTTGTTGATCTTTGCACCAACACTACATTATCTTGATTACTGTAGCCTTAGAAAAAGACTTGAAATCATGTAGTATTAGCTCTCTAACCTTGTTCTTTTTCCAAGGTGTTTTAGAAGAAGCTTGTCAATTTCTACCAGAAAGCTTGCTAGGATTTTGACTGAGATTGTGTTGTATCTATAAATGAATTTGAGGAGAGCTGACATCTTAAAAATATTGAATGCTCTGACCCATGAACACAGTATGTCTTTTCATTTATATCGTTCTTTAATTTCTCACAATGATTTATTATTTTCAGTGAATAGTTCTTATCTACCTATTGTCATATTTATCTCTAAGTATTTCATAAATTTTTATTTTATTGTAAATGATTTTATTATTATTTCTGATTGTTTATTGCTAACATGTAAAAATACAATTCATTTTGTATATTGATCTCATATACTGCAACCTTGCTGAATTCACATTTTAGTTCTAGTAGCTTCTTAAAATTTAAGATTCCATTATATTTTCTTTTTTTTTAAATATATGAAATTTATTGTCAAATTGGTTTCCATACAACACCCAGTGCTCATCCCAAAAGGTGCCCTCCTCAATACCCATCACCCACCCTCCCCTCCCTCCCACCCCCCATCAACCCTCAGTTTGTTCTCAGTTTCTAACAGTCTCTTATGCTTTGGCTCTCTCCCACTTTAACCTCTTTTTTTTTTTTTTTTTCCTTCCCCTCCCCCATGGGTTTCTGTTAAGTTTCTCAGGACCATTATATTTTCTACATGGATGATCATATCATCAAAAGAATAAAGAGAATTTTACTTATTTTCTAATCTGGATGCCTTTTATTTCTTTTTCTTGCTTAGTTACACTGGCTAGAACCAAAAGTATAATAGTGAGTAGAAGTGTGAACATAAATGTCTTGCTCTTGATCTTATGGAGAAAATAGCCAGTCTTTCGCCACAAAGTAAGATGTTAACCGTAGGCTTTTTGTAATTGCCCCTTACCAAGCTGAGGAAGTTTTCTTTTATTCCTAATGTGCTGAGAGTTTCCATCAGGAATGGCAGTTGGACTTTATCGATTGTTTTTATTTTTCATTTTTGAGATGGTCATATGATTTTTCATTTTTAATTTATTAATATTGTAAATTTCACTGGTTTATTTTCTTCATTTTTCCAGAAAGTTAGTTTTGCATTCCTGAGATAAACCCCACTTGGTCATGATATATTATTTTTTTCATATGTTTGAATTCATTTGCTAAAAGTCTATTAAATTTTTTTTGTATCTATGGTTATAAGAAATATTGCTCTGAAATTTTCTTGTAACATTTTTGTCTGGGTTTCTTGTAATATCAGCAAAACATGGCCTCATAGTGAGTTGAAAAATAGTCCTTCTTTTTCAATTGTCTGGAAGTTTATCTACATAAATAAACAAATTGATATTATTTCTTCTTTAAATCTTTAATAGAATTTACCAAAAAGATTATCTGGGCCTGCCCCTCCCTTTTACTTCATGAGAAAAATTTTAACTGCAAATTCAATTTCTTTAATAGGTATAGGAGTATTCAGATTATCTAGTTCATCTTGAGTAAACTTTTCAAGGATCTATTATGTCTATGTTGTCAAACTTATTGGTATAACATTGTACACAGCATTCTCTTATTATGATTTCAATATTTGTAAAATCTTCAGTGATGTAACCTCTTTCATTCCTGAATTTGGTAATTTGTATTCTTACTCTTTTTGTACTGATCAGTCTATATTGAAATTTGTCAATTTTATTACCTCCTCAAAGAAACTAGTTTTGGTTTCATTGATCTTTTTCCCTCCATTAAATTTCTGTTTTATATTTCACTGATTTCCTCTCTGACCTTGATTTCAGCTCAGGTCATGATCTCACAGTTCATGAGATCAAGCCCCATGTCGGGCTCTGTGCTGTCAGCCTGCTTGGTATTCTCTCTCTCCTTCTGTCCCTGCCCCTCCCTCACTCATGCTCTCTCTCTCTCTCTCTCTCAAAATAAATCAATAAGCATTAAAATAATAATAATATATGTTTCTTATAAACAGCATACAGTTGGGTCTTGCTATTTAAAATTTATCTGACAATCTTTGCCTTTCAGTTATGTGTTTAGATCATTTACATTTAATGTGATTATTGATATGGTTGTGTTTGAGTGTATCATACAAGTCTTTGTATTCTATTTGTCCCATCCGTTGTTTGTTTTCTTTTTCTTTTTTTTAGCTTAATTTAGATTAGAATAAGCATATGTGTTATAATTTAGTTTTATCTCTTTTGTTATGCACTTATTAGGTATAATTCCTTGTTTTGTTATTTTACTGGTTGGTTTAGGGTTTCACGTATCACAGTTTACCTTCAAGTGATATTATACACATTCATGTATATCATAAGAACCTTACAATAGCATAATTTCATTTTCCTCTATGTCACTATACTGCTGTTGTCAGTAATGTTCCTTATACACATGTTACAAACAGCTTAGTATGTTGGTATTATTATATTTTTAAAAGATAATTACATTTTATTTTGTTATTTTTTTTTATTTTTTAAGTTTACTTATTTTGAGAGACAGAGAGCATGAGCAGGGCAGGGGCAGGGGCAGAGAGAGAAAGGGAGAGTGAAAATCCCAAACAGGCTCCACACTGTCAGCACAGAACCCAACATGGGGCTCAAACTCAGGAATCATGAGATCATGACCCAAGCTGAAATCAAGAAACAGATGCTTAACCGACTGAGCCACCCAGGTGCCCCAAAAGATAATTACATTTTAAGTAGATTTAAATAATAATAAAAAAAACTCATGTTTTTTTAAATGTACTTAGCATTTCCAGTGCTCTTCATTCTCTTGTGTAGATCCATATTTCCATTTGGTATTATTTCATTCTGTATGATGGAGTTCCTTTAACACCTTTAACACTTTTTGTGTGTGTGTGGATCTGATGCTGATGAATTCTTTCAAATTTTGTATATCTGGAAAAGCCTTTATTTTGCTCTTGTTTTCTAAAAGATATTTTCACTGGAAGTAGAAGAGTCTATACTATTTTGAGGGTGAAGAGAGGTATAATTAAAATAACAGTTCACACATATAAAGCACTTACTATATGTCACCCTCTGAGTTCAGTATTATTATTATTTGCATTGTACAGATTTGGAGATTGAAGCTCAGAGAAATTAGGTAAGTTGTCCAGTGCCAACATGCCTATCAAGTGGCAAAGTGACATCATTCACATGAATCTAGTGTCTCTAATTTAAACCACAACATTCCACTGTCTATCAAGAAATAGAAGACATGTGAGTACACACTCCTGGAAATGCCTCATGCTTGTATTTCTGAGAAAAGATAAAGTCATTTAAGAGTCATTCCAGATTCTTTCCAGGACAATGGTCTCAACAGGAAACTCCCAGAGCCCTGTGAATCTGAACAACTCTCCAGAGACATGCTTATAGAGAATATGATCAACAAAGCTCCACAACACAGCTGGTTGGCTCAGACCAGTCCAAAGTAATTCCCAGTGCCTGGGAAATGGTCTATAAAATCAGCTATTCAAGGAGCTGGTATGGGGACTTACGATGTATGAAAGATCCTTTCCAACATATCCTCAGGGACGTGGCCAAACCAATTGGTAGATTAATAGGACTAGTAGGGAGCAGAAGATCAGGGTTTTAGTCCTGCCTTTATTATTTTTTCTGGTGGTGTGAACCTTAAAAAATAAACTTACCCCCCTGCGACTCAGTTCCCTCTTTATAATATGATAATAATAGTAACATGATAATGTTAATTCCAGTGCACTCCTTCGAGTTTTCCTGGAGAATTTGGGAGATAAAGAGTAAAACATACTTGAAAATCCTCTAAATCACTCTCTTATTTGTCATCTGTACAGGAAGCCTCCCTTACTGTTCTCTCCTTCACACCTCTTCAGCTAGAAGGGTCCTTTTTCAACTTTCAGAGCCATTCTACATTCCTTCTGAAGTCATGTATCTCTGCCACCCTTGCATTTCAGTCATTTATATCTGTATTTTATACTTTGTAGTATACTGTAAGCTCTTGAGTAATATACCTATAACTACATCATTGCTCTAGCCCCCAAGCATTGTGCAATGCTTCATGTACTTAGGGGTGCTTCACACTCCCTAAACATGTGTTTAATCAATAAAAGATTGTCAGAATGAATATTGTTAAAAATGATATTGGGCTGGGATTTCAGAAAGACCCCATTGGACCCAGGTGAAGGTGTCCACAAAATGCCCCCAATGGGTTTATATTATTTTTATCCTCCTTGATTGGAGGAATTTAGAAAAATGGATCCATTTTGATTGGTGTCCTTCACTGTGCCCTGGCTCAGAGTTGCATCTGAAATGTACTCCAAGTCCATTCTATGATGCTCAGAGAAAGGTTGTTAATACCCTTAACCAACCTGTTCACAGCTGATTATCTCTTTCTGAGAACAAATACCGTGGGCTATAGGAGCTTCCCTGTGGATGGTGGCATTTATCTTCATGTTAACACCCATGCCAAGTCTCAGCAGAGGATAGGGCAGATGCTAAAATACGTCCACATCATCATCCCTCTGCCACTGTCCAAGTCCAAGCCCTTACTGTGTCACTGGGAACTTTGTGAGCACCTTTGAACTGGCTTTCATATTTCCAGACTTGCAATTTCCCATGTATTCTCCACCATGCTCATCAGTGATTCTTTTCAAACAGATTGAGAGGTAATTTGGGTTCCTGTACCCAATTCCAAAGCATCTCAAGCCTCAAAGCAACTCAACACCATCAAGCAACTCAATTCAACTCAATTCTGGCACAATCTGCCTAGAGACAACATCAGATTCAGATTCCATAAGTTAACAACTCAGTCCTGTAAGATTGCCCCCCTGTCCCCCTACTTGAGATGCCAGTCACAAGTCCAGGCTGTCACCGGTGCTCCTGTCCAACCAGCTATAGACTGAAGGTTCCAACAACCCCCTCCAACCCAGGGTGCCAATTGCAAGTCTAGGTTACTTGTGCTTCTGATCAACGGGCTATAAATCAAAGTTCCTATGATCGCCTCCTCCAGTTTGATTAGTTTGCTACAGCAGCTCACGGAACTCAGAGAAACATTTTATTTATTAGAGTATCAGTTTATTATAACAGGATATAACTCAGGAACCAAGGATATAACTCAGGAACGGCTGGATAGAAGAGATACATAGAACAAAGTAGGGAGAAAGAAGATGAAGTTTTCATACACTCTCCAAGCACACTGTTTTCCCCAGATCTCCACATATTCATCAACCTAGAAGCTTTCCAAATCCTATCCTTTTGGGTTCTTTATGAAGGCTTTTCTACATAGACATGGGTGATTAAATTATCAGCCTTCAGCAATGGATCCAACTTTCGGCCCCTCTCCCCTCCCTGCAGTCAGAGAGTGGGACTATAAGTTCTAACCCTCTAAATCACTGGGTTGATTCCTCTGGCAACTGGCCCCCATCCTCAGTCAGGGTCCAAAAGTCATCTCATTAACATAACAAAGGACACCTTTATGATTCATCACTTGGGAAATTCCAAAGGTTTTGGGAGCATTGGGCCGGAAATGGGGATGAAGGCCAAATATGAGTTTCTTATTATAAATCATAATATCATGAGAGGCAATAGTGCATGGAGGAGGAGACATGAGCTTGCAGCCTGACAGACCTGGCTGTGAATCCAGACTGCCATTTCCTGGATATTTGATTATGGGGAAGAACCATTTTCCCTTCCCCTTCATCCCTCATTTGTTGTAAGCATTATATGATATGTTACATGAACATCTCTTAGCAGTGTGCCTGGTGCATGGTTTAGTTCTTAAAATTTTTTTTAATGTTTATTTATTTTTGAAAGAGAGAGAGAGAGAGAGAGACAGAATGCAAGCTGAGGGAAACACAGAATCTGAAGCAGGCTCCAGATTCATAGACATAGAATCTGAAGTAGGCTGAGCTGTCCACACAGAGCCCGATGTGGGGCTCGAACTCACGAACTGTGAGATCATGAACTGAGCTGAAGTCGGATGCTCAACCAACTGAACTACCCAGGTACCCATTTTTTTTTAATGTTTTTTATTTATTTTTGAGAGAGAGCGTGAGCAGGGGAGGGGCAGAGAGAGTTGGAAACACAGAATCTGAAGCAGGGTCCAGGCTGTGAGCCATCAGCACAGATTCCGACGCAGGGCTTGAACTCGTGAACCACGAGATCATGACCTGAGCTGAAATCGGGCCGCTTAACTGACTGAACCACCCAGGTGCCCCATCCCACGGTTTGGTTCTTAAATTTGAGTAGTTGTTACTAATTCCTACCTTTGTCACAGTGAAATGTTTGTGGCTTTGAGTAAGTCACATTTGGTGTTAGAACTTCAGAACCCCCGTGTGAAAAATAAACAGATTAGTCAGGATCTCATTCAGCAGCAGCAGTTGATAATTCTTTAAATGGACTATGAATTCAATGCCATGTATGAAAATTTAGATTTGGGGCTCTCCAGAATAATCATAATGTTTTTCACGTTCTGATGAACGTGAAGTCCCCTTCACTGCTTGACAACTGCACACTGAGAAATCAGGGCTTGTTGGGAAGGAATGAGTACATCCTAGCTCAGCATCCTCTCCTAGCAGGGGTTTACCCAATCCATAGTCTTGGTTCTGAGGGGGCATTTCCCAGTGAGGAACTAATCCACACTCACATGAAAAGAGAGCTGGTTGTGTAGGTGGGTGGGCTATTGACGTTGGGTGGGGTGGCATGTTTTTTTCTCCAATGTTCTGTGGAAGAACGATGGGACAAAACAAGGACTGGGTCTACACCCACACTACCTGGATGGTTGGACGCAGCTCTGAGAACTTGGGCATCCCATGTAACTTGCCTGTATGTGTTTCCTCGTGGGACAGGAGTCATTGTTCAGCCTACCATTTGGCACCTTTAAAATGAGAAGGACTGTTATGGCTGGTGTTATTTTTCTGAATATCTCAGGCTTCTGCCCAGAGATACAGTGAAAACATTGTATATCACACGTTAAAAAAAATGAAATAGACACAAAAAGCTTTTATGCCAAGTTAGAATTTGGAGCAGAAATTATTTATAAAAGAGGCATTGCTACTGGGCATGTTTTGGTCTTCAATTAAATTCTTTTTAAACTCTGGCTCCATGGTGTAATGGCTTTGGAATTAGCAATAATGAAACATTAGTTACACTGGTGAGTAATGGTTTTACTTACAACAGGATGGAAATGTTAACCCAGTGGTGCCCAGAAGCCAAATATAAGACCTCTAAGTGTTTACCATCCTGTGTGTTAGAAGTCATGGTCGTTATCTTTAGCTGGGTGGTTGAGACACCCACAGCAGGCTGCATTTTACCTTATTGTTTTCCCTGGCTGTTCTCTCTCTGCTTCAAAACCCGTTAGAGAGTACTTGATATCAACTTCTTTTTTTTTTTTTCCCCTGGCAGAGAAATTTGGTCTGAGAAATATTGATTTGGCCAAATTCACACAGATTGTAGGTGACAAAGCCCAGAAGGTCATGAGGCAGTAAACCAGTGGAGAGAGTGGGGTTTGAAGTCAGGCGTCCATTGATGTGGATACCTGTGCAAGTTGGGAGTAGTTACTAAGTGTGAAGTGGGGGGGGGGGGGCGGTAATGCCTGCTTCACAGAGATAAGTGCTTAGCCCAGGGCTGTGCACTTACTTAAACAATAAAAGTGAGATGCTTCTTCGTTTTCTCCTCCTTCCCTTCATCTTTCGCCTCACTTTCCACTCGAGCACGTGGGTGTTGACAAACACGGGCCGCAGCCAACCTCCTACTTATGCAGCTCCCCCAAATCACCCGGGAATGTTCCCCCTACAAACCATTTCGGGATTGATTAAATTTCCACTTCCCTTTCAGCTCGTGTGTCCTGGGCTTTGGAGACGTTCCTCCCCTCCTGTCTTTCCTGCCTTCTACTTTTGCAGTCAGCCCTTCGGCCTGAGCCCTGACCTTACATGGCTCTGGAGCCTTCCCATGGGCTAGAGGGAGGCCTGCCAGGGGCAGTGCTTTATTTTGGGTGGAAAAGGGGGAGGAAAAGGAAAAGCTGGAGCAACTCCTCTCTCTTTAGCCTTCCTCAGGAAAAGGTCCCTGCTCTGATCTCCCGGGCCCAGCCCAGAGGTCACCCTCCCCCAGACCTGAATTTCTTTCTCCTTGGCTTAACTCCCTTGCTCCAGCCCTTAGGGCGAAGCTCCCTGGCAAGTCTGCTTTGCCTCTGCAACATGGGGTGTATAGCTATCCTTTGGGTTTGCAAAGAACTCATGTTAGCAGCAGGATCACCTGAGAACATGCTAGAATCCCACGTTCTCTAAAGTTCTGCACCAGATCTACCGAAGGAGAACTCTGGAGACAGAGCCCAGCATTCTGGGTTTTAACAAGCTCCCCCCACCCTGCCCCCGGTAATTTGGATGCACCCAAAGTGTGAAGACCACTGTTGTAGGGAAACTGAGGACCCACGTGCTCCATCTGACGTCTTGCTATTCCCAAGGGGAACCTCACAGGTTTTTCTTAAAGGCTGTGTGCTTTCTCCAGGGTCAGGGCATGGCGGTGAGAGATGGAAGGTGGAGGAACTCAGCGAATTCTGCTCTGTGGGAAAGGGGCAAAGAGGCAGGAATCAAATATTTCCTGAGTCTTTATTACGAGTCAGGCACTTGGCATCTACTGTTTCCTTTCCTTTCCTCTTTAATTTAACAAAAAAATAAATGTTATTTACTCCTATGTTGCAGATGGGGAATCTAAGCAGCTGGGCTGGGAAAAGGGTGAAGAGAGGGCGAGACTGACATAGACCCGGGGCCACAAACTGGACCACAGATGGGGCAGGATGTTATATAAAAAGAGTGGGGCACCTTCACGTTACGAGTGGTGAAACTGAGGGCCAGAGAGAAGAAGGGTTCTGCCCAAGGTCACATGGAAAGGCAATGTCTACTAATTTCCAGTCCAGTGTTCTGCACCCCCCCCCCACTATCAATAAGCAGTTTCTTGTATTTTTACAAATTGCTTTTAAACTTTTTTACTCTGAAGTCATTTCAGATTGACAGCAAAATTGGAGAAGCTGTATAGATGCCCATTACATCCTCACTCTGCTTCCCCTAAAGATAACATCTTACATACGCATAGTGTAGTTATCAAGAAATTTTAGGTCTCACTAAACCTTTTTTTTTTTTTTGAGATACTTGTGGATTTGCATTCAGTTAAAATAAATAATCTAGAGTCCTCGTGTATCCCTCATGCAGTTTTCCCCAATGGGAATAATTTAACTAGAACTTTTCTGTTGGTGGATACGCCTTAGTTTTATTTTTCAAGTTCGTCCTCCCTCGGGAGAAAGCTTTCAGATTTCTTCCGAGGGGCCACAGAAGACAGAAACCAAAAAGAAATCAGAATAATAGTGGTTTTCTCAGCAGGAGAGATGAACATTGTGCTTTTTCTGGACCCACTGTTGCTTCTCCAGGGATCTCCCATGCCTTCCAACAAAAACCTCTGGGGTAAAGGTCCTGCAGGTGCCTTTGGGAGAGAGCCGTGCAGGCAGGAGGCAGGAAGGAAGCGGTGGCAGTGCTCCAGCAACTTCAGACCTCAGGAAGCTTGCCCTTGAGAAGGACCTTGGAGGTCAGCCGCCCAATTCTGCATCTGAGGCTTATGTCTCTACCAGCCTCTGCTCCAACTTTGCCAATGCTGAGAAGCTGCCCTTATTCAAAAGCTTTGATAACTTGGGGTGCTAGAAAGTTCTTTCACTAGACATGACAGCAGGACCATATTGTCTTGTACCCTGTGAGATTCCTACCCTCCCGACACAGTGCTCAATAACACTAGGCGCGCGAGTGGCGGAATGAATGAAGACGTGAACAGACATTCTGCCCAGTTTACGAGGTTGGAAGCACTGTCTCCCTCTGAAGAGCCCAGCGTGCCAGGGACAGAGCCAAGTGTCTGTGCCTCGTCAAGGCTAGGAGCCCTGGAACTTGAGAGGGATGGAGACCTCCAGAGTAAGATGTCTCTGGGGCGGGGAGAGGAGTCTTTCAAGTGTTCTGAGGGCCTGGCCGAGCGGCAGCCTTCTTCCGTGGCCCTGACTTATTACATTCCTGGGTAAGTTGAGGGAAATTCAATCCGTATGTTCCCAGGCTTATTTACATGACTCTCAGCAAGATGCTGCCATTGTGTAAGAGCCATTTGACGTCCGTGGTGCTGCCCTCTTTTTTCCATTCTGAGAAGAGTCCCTGAAGAAAAGCCAACTCTGCAGTCCGTGTGGAGGGAGGAGCAGGAGCACAGAGAACAGTCATCTGGGGCCGGACCCACCAGGCAATGCAGTGTCTGTGGAGACCTCTTTCAGTGAACCTGCAGGGGGAGGCTGAAGAGAGAGGGGAAGACAGGGGCATTGGCGGGTCACAGCCCCCAGGATTCCTGCCCGGTCCCGTGCCCATGTGAGCTCTGCCAGCTGTTGACTGCAGGACCTCATTGCAACGGGCGGAGGTGGGAGCCCCTCAAGGAGTCACAAAACAACAGGAGGGGTGGCTGGAGCATCAGGAAAATGGGGGCTTCTGGGAAAGGCACCCCAGTTTGCATTGTAGCACAACTGTGGCCAACTTACTTCCTCCCTATGGGCCTCAGTTTCCTCTTCTGCAAAGTGTGAGGCTGTACTCTATTCCACAGTCTTTGTGGGTGCCAATAGCCTATTCGAGAACCCTTTTTTGGTGTATTATTGTATTATCAGGCACTGCTTAGATAAATAATTTTCAAGAAGATATGTTTGCCACAGTCATTGGTAAGAAATACACTTTACACACTCACCTAGTGCATACAACCGAAACAATATTTTCACAAATCAGTGTTTATCCTTCCTACAAGATGGACATGTAGATCAATGGAACCGAAGACAGAGTACAGAAATAAACCTACATATTTATGATCAACGGATTTCCAATAAAGATGCCAAGGCAACTCAAGGGGGAAAGACAGCCTTTTCAGATGGTAGTGACACCATTGGATATTCACAGGCAAAAATACACACATATACAAATGCATAGACTTAGACTCTTACTTCTCATGACACAAAAGTATGAATTAAAAAATAGATCGTAGACTGAAATGTAAGACCTAAAAGTAGAGAGCAAACTGTGTGTATGTCCTCACAAGCGTTAAGCAAAGTGAAAGAAGCCAACTGTGAAAGACTAAGTACTTTGGGCTTCTCTTTACGTAGAGTTTCTAGAAAAGACAAAACATTAGAGACAGAAAATAGATCCGAGGTTTACACAGGCTATCAGGCTGCCAACAAGAGTGAAGGAACTTTCTGGAGGGCGGCAGGGTTCTAGATGGCGGTGATGGTTTCAGGGCTGTGTAAATTTACAAAAAAAAATATATAATGGATGGATTTTATATAAAAATCTAACTCAAAGAGACACATCAGCCAATAAAAGTAAACTTAAATGGTAAAGATGATAAATGATTGGTCCCTTTTTTGGGATCTTTGGGCGGGATGAGTTCATTCCAAACCATCTCTTCCTAACTTCACCCGTCTCTCTCCGTAACACCCACGGCATCATTACGCATGGATATGCTGCTCATAAATGACTAGCCATTTGAAAAGATTAGAATAGATATATAGAGATTTGTATTGAAAACTAAACTCTTTTGAGAAAAGAAGTTTATAAATCTAAGCCAGTCTTTCAACACTTTTATATGTGATACCAACACATGCCCAAAATTCTACCAAAATTATAAAGTCTACCAAAAATTTGTTATAAAAAAACTTTATAAAAATTTTTTTATAAAATTATAAAGTATACCAAAAGTATACCAACATTAGCCATGGCTTCAAGCACGTAAGTCGTCATACTCACTAAAGACACGATCTGTTGGTTCTGAATACCTATGAAGCACAAGGAAGAATGTTTTGTGTCTCTTTAGCAGCTTAGGATGGGAATCAGACACTGCCAAAGATTTCCTAACCAGTTAAGTGTCTTCTAAACCTCACTGTGGTTCATTGACACCCCCACCCCCACCCCAAGATCTACCCAATCAGAATCTCTGTGAGGCCAGACAGAAGATCTTGGGGATGTCTTCTTGCAAAGCTCCCCAGGTGGTCAGGGAGATTTGTGAACTTGGTTTGGCGAAATCAGCTCAATCAGTTTTGAGATCCATCACAAGGAACTGGCTTCCAATTATTGTTAAAATATCAAGGTTTGCAAATGAGTTACTTTAAAAAACATTTATTAAGCAGAGTACAGACTAAGCCGTCTCAACAATCATACCACCCACTCTTCCCCACCGTCGGGTCTTTAGAAAAGTGTGAAAAAGTAACAGTGGATAGGCTAGAATTTTGCTAAGTCCTGGGATCTCACATTGATAACCTGAGATCCTTAGCTTTTAAAAGCCTTGTAATCCTTTTCGGTCAAGTGGAGAATATTGTCAATTAATTTTTTAAACCGTTGTCTGCTGTTCAGTCAAGTTGCCCTTCTGTGCTTGTGGAAGCTGACTTTAAACCAAGTACAGAGTTCATGTCTGAAATTAAAGCTGCATTTTAGCTTTTTACTCTAGACACTTCACATCTCTTTGGATCTTTGTTCCGTTGTTTAATGATCTTACTATTTCTCCCAGATTTATCTCAACTCAGATTTTGGCAAAGTGAGTTGATATATTTATGGTATTTGTTATCTTTGTACCTCATTTGAATCACCCTGCAAACCTGTTTTCAAGCATACCTTTCCCCTCCCTCTCCTCACTGGCCTCAGGAGAGAGGGGCTCTGGACCTCACCCCAGCTCCCGGTCCTCTCCAGGATGCTCCCTTCTCCGGCCACCCTTCCCTCCTGGACCCTCTGCTGTGATCTTCAGCCACTCGGCCTCCATACCATAGAGAGATAGTCAACTTTTCCGATCCGAACACCAAAATTCTTCTCTGGCCCCTATTTCCGTCCCCATCTGGCTTCCATTCTCTTTCTCATTTTCTTTCCAGGTCAGGCTTCTAGAGGGAGGGAGAGCCCCTGAGTGTCCGTATTTCTCTTTTCCAGTTACTTCTGACCTTCTATCGTCTGGCTCTGTCCCCACTGCTCCCACAAAACCGCTTGCAGGATAGTCATGAAGGACCTCCTCATTGCCCAAAGCCAATCACCGCATTTTCTCTTCATACCTAATTTAACTTTCCTGGTGAGTTTGCTTTGGGGAACCATTCCGTCCTTAAAACAATTTTCCTGTGGTCTTATAGGCACTGCTTGTTCCCTTGTCCCTTCCTACCCCTCCAATTGGTCCTCTGTAGCTCCCACCACAAAGCATCTTTTTCACAGCCCCGTCTCTCGCTGTCCTTGGCCCTTGCTCCCCTCATTCTTCTCCAGTGGTGCCTCAAGTGCGGCCTTTGAGTCGTTTGTAGCAGAAGCTTAATTCTTGCTAAAAATGCCAAGTGCTGGGGCACAAGCCCAGACCTGCTGAGGCCGAATCCCAGGAGGGGCCCCGGGACTCTGCTTTAGAAGCTCTCCCTCCTGGAGACCCCATAGCACACTAAAGTTGGAGAACACCAGCTCTATAGACTTTTCCTGGGCCACGTTCTTTATTCTAATGTTTCCGACTTCATTGACCCCACTGCTGCCCAGACCCCCATTTCATTGTTGTCTTTAAAATCCTTTGCAGGGATTTCACCCCTAGAAACAGAGGCTAAGCTCCCATGTCCTGGCATGAGGAGCCCTTGTGAGTTGGCCCCCAAGTTTGCCTTTCTCATCCACAACTCTCACATGCATCCTGTACTCCAGATATACCCTTCCCACACCTACTTGTTCATATCTCTGGGGCTGGCTGTGTCTGCTGTCGGATGCCCTCCACCAAGGGCCACCTCCATTCACCTTCAAGTCTCAGAAACTATCTCGAGATTCACAGCCTCACCCCAGTGTTTTCTCTCTGCCCTTAGGGTACCTCTGTGTAGGACTCCCCACATCATATTGTGATCCATACTTGACCTTGCTGGGGCTCCTCCCTGACTAGAGCACCACACGATAAGGACCACATCTTGTTCTCTTCAGGACCCTGAACTATAAGGGGTCCACAGCATGGAGTAGGAAGACAGTGGTCATGGTGACAGGGGCAGCAATGGTGCTCCTGGCCCGCATGCATACTGTACTGCTCATCTGGGTGATGGGGAACTTCGTGCATCTGTCCGTGTGTTCCAGGCTCCAGGCTGGGTCCTGGGATACAGAGTGTGAACAGTCTCTGCTCTCAAAGGTCTCTTTTTGAGTGAGGGATGCAGAAAAGTCAGTAGGACAACCTGGGTAGAGAAGGCCATTGCAGAGGGGAACTTAGAGGGCTTTAGGAGCACAAAGGAGGGCATTCAGCCCAGACATTGGTTCCAGATGGAAAATTCCTGTCCTGGGAAAAGGGTGAAGTGGAACGAAAAGTTAACATTGCACAGGGTGGGAGAATGCTCCGGAAGGAGAATGGGAAGGCCTGAGCTTCAATGTAGTCTCTGCCACTGATGAGCCACCTGCTATATCACTTATGCAATCCCTGAGCTTCAACTTGCATGTCAGTAATGGGCGGAGTTTGAACTGAGTTCAGTTTTGAAATCGGTAAAAAGCAAAGTACAAACTTAGTGCTAAGTCTGTGTTGCAAAAGGTGCATTCATAAGTAGTGACCACCAGGTGGCACCAGAGAATCACTTTTAGCACAAACCCCGGGGTTTCGCCTCCTTTACTGAACCCTGGAAGGGGTGGGGCGGGGTTCTTTAGAATTTGAGGCTGATGGATGCCACCAGCTCAAGGCTTGGCTTCTATGTAAGGCTCTTCTGAGACATAGGAGCAGAAATCTCTTTTGAAACACGCCACTTTGGGGGAGCTAGGCATTAGTTGTCTTTACACGAAGTATAAAATCATCTTCTATGCCTGCTGATGTCCTCTGGAGCCTGTTCCAGCATTCGCATGCTACCGTTCCGGCTCTGACCCCATGTGTTGGACACGAGGAGGGAGAGGCATTGCTCTAGTCCCATTGGGACCACCTACTCACTTTTCATTCTCTGTGGGAGGCAGGCAGTGACCACAGGAAACAGCATGCATTGTCTTGCTAAGGACATGTCCCATCCCTGGGGCTTTGAGCAAAGCCAAGTAATTGGGAAGATGCCAAGTCCATTCTAGATCTTCATGTGGCTGGAACTGAATCAGAGACCCCTGTCAGGATCTGATGGAAGCCATGGACCCTCTCCTTCAGAACACTTACAACATGCATGTTGTTTCAACTGCTTCCAGACCTTTGCCTAAGGGACCCAGGCTGTGGTCCTTTCAGGGTTTCACTGGACCTTAAGAACTTAATGTCGTGTAGTCATTCTCGATGGTCAACTATGCACATTAGCCTCTTAATTTGTAGTAAGACTATTTCCTCCTGAGACGGTTATCTCTTCCAGAGAACAAAGAGTGGCAGTGATGGGTCCCGAGTCTCAGGATGGTTAATATCTAAACAGTGGACCGTGCACAGATGAGTTAGACATAACCCTGATGTGTTTGGATCTGGCTTTCATGGGAGCACCTGGGCTGCTGGAGGAGGCTCCATTCTGGAACTCTGCTCCAGGAGAGGCTGAAGAGCTGCGAATGTTCCTGGCTGGGGACCGCTTGCTGGGAATGCACCTTTGCTGCACCAGGAGGACTGGGAGCTTCTGGCCAGCTACTCATCCACATCTCTGTCCTTTCTTTGTGAATCTTGCTTGTTGCTAGAAAGCTCCAGAGGTTCTGCCTGTGCCCTGTACAGATGCTCCACACATAAATGCCTTCGGGATTCTTTGCTTCCTGAGGCTAATGACCTAGAAGCATCATAAGACAAAATAGCTAGCAATGACCTGGGGATGAGTGTCTCCACTTGGGCCTGGCTCTGCCATTTATTAACTGCGAGACTCTAGGCTTCAAATATAAAATGGGGATAATGACTTGTCTCCTTTGCTTCATAGCGTTCATGTATTCAACAAATACGGATTGGGCACCTGTTATGTGCCACTCACTGCTCTAAACACTGTGGATGCAGTGGATGAAACAGACACGATTTCTCTTGTCTTGATGAAGCTAACAGTCTAGGGCAGCTTGAGAATCAAATCTGAAAACGTATCTGAGTACCTTCTGTTGTCTCTGTAGTGTTGGGCTGGGCTGCCATTCATACACTCTTCTGACTCTTTGTCGTTGTTGTTTAATGGTTTTGTGGCCCACTGTGGCAGGAGACACAGACTCGGGCTCACAAATGTTACCAATGTGGGAAAGTTCCAAACAAAGTTGATGGCTCTCAACTCCAGTTAATGGGAAATTGTAAAGGGGCTGGCCACACCTGTCTTCCTTCCTCCTTCATAGTCTCTCTCCTGGAAGATAAATCGGTGGGACTGAGACTTCCATTATTTAAACAAGCCAGAAAGTCTATTGAGGTTTGGACAGGCAAGATCTTGCAGAGCGTGTAGGTAGGACACTTCCATCCCATCACCGTAGGGCATCCTGCGTTTCAAGTCTCTTGAGGGTTTCTCTCTCTGATCCCACTGCACTCACCGTATCTGATGCTGGGGGCGCAGCTTCACACCCTCCCCTACTCTGCACCCTCGCCTCTTGCTTTATTTCTTTTTTAGTGAAATTTAGTATGGCATGGGGAAGGAATCTTGTTAACAACCGAAAGGAAATAGAAAAGAAAATACCGAGCTGTACCAAATGAGACATGTTCATGGAGAACAGGGTCTTGAGCAGAAGCCAGCACTAACAACTTCCACCCGAATCTCCTTACTGACTCTGCCCCATCTTGTTTCCTGGTCACTTGGGCTTGGGGCCTACTCAAGAACATGTCCAAGTTTTTGACATGCGTTGAAGTCACAGCTGATGGGAAGCCACCTCCTGCTTTTCTCTGTGTTTCTTGTATGCATCCCCTCTCCTTAGCCCGCCTCTGCAGAGGATTGTTAGATGATATACAAGGATTGCTTCCTTGGATCTGTGCCCTCTGGTTGTGTCTCTCACATGGAATTTTGGCTCAGCCAGGACACTTACTTTGGAAAATGGAACACTAGCAAACTTGATGCAAGCAGAGGCTTTAAAAAATGCCTGATTTCTTTAGCTTTCACTCAGACGTGCTGAAACAGCAGCACAAATGTATGGCAAACAAGCCAGGTTGTCCCTGAAGGCACTAGCTCAAAGATTGGAAACAACCCAAAGGTTCCCATGTACTGATTTGAAAAGATCACCATGGTTTAGTATATAAAGAAGAGTAGTATATCCAGCATAAGAAGGTTTTGTGTCCAAAATATGGGAAAATAAGAACATACATTCATGTATGGTTGTGTCCTCGTTTAAAAAAAAAAAACAGTGGAGGGGTGCCTGGGTGGTTCAGTCGGTTAAGCATCCGACTTCAGCTCAGGTCATGATCTCGCGGTCCATGAGTTTGAGCCCCGCGTCGGGCTCTGTGATGACAGTGCAGAGCCTGGAGCCTGTTTTGGATTCTGTGTCTCCCTCTCTCTCTCTGACCCTCCCCCACTCATGCTCTGTCTCTCTCTCTCTCAAAAATAAATAAACGTTAAAAAAAATAATACAAAAATAATTTAAAAATAAAAAAACAGTGGAAAAGTATATGAGAAATGAATAAAAAAGTGTTATCTGTGGCTGGGAGAGGGCTGGGAGAATAGGGCAGACTGGGGACAGGAACAGGGAGGAAGATTTTTCACTCCTACCTTTTTACAATGTTGAACTCTGTTTTGATCAATTCAACTTCTGTATTAAAATGCTATTAAAGAAAATACAAGGAAAAAGTAAAAAAATACATAGAAAAAAAAAAAAGCCTGATTTCTCACTTAGGCCTCCGCCACTGCTCTGAGAACATGTTTGGGCTAGGCTGCTAGAGGGATGTGACAGAGAGCCGACCAGAGAGTCCCCAAGCCAACCTGCCCGCCGAACAACCACAGACACATGCATGGGCCCAGTCAGGATTGGTCAAGTAGGGCTTCTAGGTGACCTGTAGGTATTGAAAAATAATAGGGAGTTTTAGGGTGATTTGTTACTCAGCAGTTCCTAGCTGATACAACTGCTGCTCAGGCCATTATCATGCCTTTCTTAACATAGCTTAAGAAAGGTATTGGTAATTTAATAGTAATTCATTGGAATTTAGTGGTAGCTCATCTCCTGGCCTCCAGGCAATGTTCTTCCAGTCTTGCCTCCACTCTGATGTCAGAATGATCCACTCATGTTATGTTGGACTGAACTGAATTATTGAAGAGGCCATGAGGATCATCTGATCCTTTTCACAGATGAGGAAACTGAGCCCTAGAGATGGAAAGTGACTTTTTCATGTCACAAAGATTCAGGGACAGCCCCCATCAGCCTCAAGACGGGAATATACATCTCTGAGTGCCTGTTTGAGGCTCTATCCCTGCACTGGAAACCTGCTACATGATCAGAGTAGCTCCTTGCCATCTTTCACTCTAACAGGTCCATTCCTGGTAGTGAAGGTCTACCCTCTCTTTTCACTGAGGAGCATTGGGGAGGTCCAAATGTCTCTCCCCAAATGTCAAAGGAGAGAAGTGTGTGATGGCCCCATTCCAGTGACACCCTAGGAAATGACAGCTTCCCCCAACACAGCTCAGAGGCAGGTCTGGGCCCTGCTCAGTGTGGGAGGTGGGTCCTCTGTTCTGGGACAGCTGTCCCTAATTCCCTAACCTTTTTTGATGATTCCGCAGATATGACCGGTGAGGTCCCTTGCCAGACATGCTCCTATGGTTCTTCCCAGGGTTACAAAACATGCCCAGCTCGAAACTTTAATTCTATTTCATTGACTCCTTTAAGAAGGCAAATGGGACAGGATGAGGGTGATATTATCAAAGGAAAAACCTTGATGGCACCTTGATTTAGAAAGCAGTGAATCACCGAAGAGCTGTGTAGCACGGTGCCTCCAAGAAAGCACGCCCTTGTCACCAGGGTCGCGCGCAGGCTCTCTCCTGGCTGTAACCGAACCCATTTTAGGTGTCCTGGGCACTGGCAACAGCAATGCTTTTATGTCATGTGTGTTCTTCCTGCAACGCCCAAGCCTTCCAGGCAAAACGATTCTGAAAGCAACCAGTTCAAGGTTTCCATTTGATCTGTTTTGTGTGGTTCTAAATTCCCACAACCATAGGTGGTATAGACAAAGTACACTGATATTAATGGTGGGGATCTGCGAGACCCTGGGCCCCCACTTCCTGCTCTTACCCCCTTTCCCCTCCAGCAAGGCCGTCTTCCAGGCCAGGCTCGTCTCTGGGTGAGATGCTGTCGGTGAACAGGCTAACACTGAGTAGCAGCAGAAACCCAACAGCCCAGAGGACTCTGGACTAGAAATCAGGGCACCTCCTCACCCCAAGTGTTTGCAAAGGTAAAATATAATCCCTTTCCTCTCCCTAGGACCCTATCAGTCATTTGAATACCCACCCCTCTTACTGGGTGGGCTTTCAAACCACAATGTGGTTTGCAGAGGGGACCTGCACGTAAAGGGTCTGAGTGCACTCAGGAAGGGGCGGAGAGGGGGACCCGTCGCTAAAATCACCTTTTTATTGAAGAATAAAGGACTGGAGCTATTCTGTTCTGTGGAAATTATTCTGGAAACTAATTTTCTTGGACAGATGGAAAAAGTAGGGAACGCAGGAAAGAATGATTAGGGGTTCTGCAAGACGAGCCCTTCTCTCTTGTTTCTGAGAAAACTGAGGCACTTTGGTCCGTCCTGTTTTGAAGAAGACATAGGTGAAGGAGACGTGTACAAAACAGGTTACTCAATCGCCACCCTGCCTCTGTCCCCAACCCAACCCATGCACATACCTGAGCGCACGGAGAGTATCTCGGGAATCCTGTGAGCTGCTCTGAGGCCCCCATCCTTCCAGGCACTCGGCCCCCAAACTGTACTCCACACTCTCTCTTCAAAATTACAGAACACAAGGGTGTTCTGTAAAACACAAGCCACATTAAATCGATTCCCTTGCAAACCCTTTCATCAAAACGAAACCAAATTAAAACCCATTCGTATTCTCTACCGATGGCTGGACTGTCTTGCCGGGCTGTGCAGAATCTGCCCGTGCTCCGTTCACCAGCATTAAGTATCATCGGCTCTTGGGTTTGGGCCTAATTCTCTTATTTCCTCTGAAAGGCTGAAAAAAGTCCTGAAAATGACAGAACAGCAGAAATAGGCTGAGAACTCTTTGAGGTTATTAATTTTTATTTCCCGCTGGGTAAATTGGGCCCGAGGTTCTCCCGAGAAGCCCAGAGCAGTGATTTCAGGGGGCCCTGCCAGGGTAGGTCCAAGGGATCCATCCAAGGCTGGCACAGGAGAGCAATTGGAGGAAAACCAAAAAAGCCCATGCAAGTCAACTGGAAATAAATGAAGCTTGGATAAGCTTCATTGCCCGGCAAGTCTCCCCCCTTACCCAGTGTCCTTCCTTTAGGGGGCACGCTGCCAGCCAAGTTCCTAGATCTTCAGTCTACACAATCTGATCTGAATAATAGGAGGTAATATTATACAGGAGATAATGGCTAATAATTATTAAGCACTTACTTTGTGCCATACGCTATTCTAAACCATTTATACTCAGCCATTCATTTGTTTACTCCTTCAACAGATATTTATTGGCACTTAATACATATATAAATAAACACAAAACAGAAAAATAAACCCCTGCCCTTCACAGCTTACATTCTGGTACAGGGAGACACAAAATATACAGTAAATGCAATGAACAGGTAAATTGTATTGTATATTAAGAAGTGATGGGCTAAGGGAAGGAAAAGGGAGTATTGGAGAGCAGGGATCAGTTTTTTTTTTTTTTTGTAGCCAAAAATTTTTAAATTTTTTTTTATTTTATTTTGAGAGAGAGAGAGCACAAGCAGGTGAGCAGGGGGGAGGGGCGGAGGGAGAGAGGGAGAGAGGGAGAATCTTAAACAGGCTCTATGCTCAGCGTGGAGCCCAACATGGGGCTTGATCCCACGACCCTGGGATCATGACCTGAGCTGAAATCAAGAGTCAGATGCTCAACCGACTGAGCCACCCAGGCGTCCCAAGGGACCGGTTTTACATAGTTGGGCCAGATGGGCCTTACTGAGGAAGTGACATCTGAGTGGGGACAGAGGTGGTAAGGAAGGTATCTATGTGGTTAGCTGGGGGACCAACACTCCAGGTAAGGGAACAGCCAGTGCAAAGAGAACAAGCCGGATGCTCTAGGACCAACAAGGAGCCCCGTGGCTTGAGCGGAGGCAGCAGGGAGGATGGGGGTGTATAAGGTCAGAGATGTAAGGGTTTGTAGAAGCTGTGAGAGTCTTAGGGGGCCACTGTAAGGGCGTGGCTTTCTCTCTTACCAAGTAAGGAGCCACTGGAGGATTCGACTTAATGTGACTTACATTTTACAGAATCTCTCTGACTGCTGTGTTGAGCACAGAGTGTGGGGGGCAAGGAAGAAGTAGGGAGACAGTCAGGCGGCTGCTGCAATAATCTTGCTGAGAGATGATGATGGATCAGCAGAGGGGACAAAAAAGGCTTAGATTCCAGATATATTTAAAATTTAAAAAAAAATTTAATGTTTACTCATTAAATTTTTTTTTTTAAATGTGTATTTAGTTCTGAGAGAGAGAGAACGAGCACAAGCAGGGGAGGGTCAGAGAGAGAGGGAGACACAGAATCTGAAATAGGCTCCGGGTTCTGAGCTGTCAGCACAAAGCCCGACACAGGGCTCGAACTTACAGACCACGAGAATGTGACCTGAGCAGAAGTTGGACGCTCAACTGGCTGAGCCACCCAGTTGCCCCATGTTTATTCATTTTTGAGAGAGAGACAGAGAGAGAGAGACAGAGCAGGAGAGGGGGAGAGGCAGAGAGAGAGGGAGACACAGAATCTGAAGCAGGTTCCAGGCTCTGAGCTGTCAGTACAGAGCCTGATGTGGGGCTCGAAGTGCCGAGCTACGAGATCATGACCTCACAGTCATGCTTAACCGATGAGCCACCCAGGAGCCCCAAGATACCAGATATATTTTAAATGTAGAGTCGACAGAGCTTCTTGGATCTGTGGTCAGAAAGAGAGGAATTAAAAATGGATACCAGGTTTTGACCTGAGTGCTTAGAAGAATAGAGTTTCTTTTAGGCGAAATGGACAACGCTGGTGAATAAGCTTTTGGAGGAAGATCGGGAGTTCCGTTTGGGACATGTGGCGTTTACCAGAGCGGACAGTTGGATATGTGAGCCTGGAGTTCAGGGGAGAAGGCCAGCTGGAGCTATAAATTTGGGGGTCGTTGGCACACAGGTGGTAATTAAAACCTTGAGCTTGGATGAATTCACCCAGGGAATGTGCATAGGTAGAGGGTGGATCGAGGACCTTGGGGTGTCTCACATCCTGGGTCTGGGAAAAGATGAGGAACCCCCAAGAAGAAGGAACAGTCAGACAGGAAGGACAAAGCCAAGAGGATGCTGTCCCAGAAGCCAAGGGAAGGGAGAGTGTCAAGGAGGCAGCAAGGATCTGCTGTGTCAAATGTCACTTGCTCACAGATAGGAGCAAGACGGAGAGCTGGCCATTGGGTTTAGCAATGTGGAAGTCACTGGTGACCCAGACAAGAATGCTTCGTGGGGAGTAAAGGGCATCCAAACCTAGTCTAAGTATGTTTAAGGAGAAGTAGGAGAGGACTTGAACACAATGAGTACAACAACATAAGAATAGGTAGAGAGGGGAAAATAAAGGCTCTAGGAGAAAAAGACGAGTACTGTTGGAACCATGTCTTTGGGTCACCTAAACAGGGTTAAGAATCCAGTCACTTTGGATCACTGAAGGGCTGGCTTTGTCATAGTTTTCTAGGGCTGCCAGAACAAAGTACCACAAACTGGGTGGCTGAAACAATGGAAATGTACTGTCTCACAGTCCCAGAGGCGAGAAATCCAAGGTCAAGGTGTTGGCAGGGTTGGCTCCCTCTGAGGTCTGTGAGACTTTCTTCCAGCCTAGTGGTTTGCTAGAACCCTTTGTCATTTCTTGGCTTGCAGGCACAGGACCCTGTTCTCACCTTCTTGTTCATATGACGTTCTTCCCATGGACACGGCTGTGAACAAGTTTCCCCTCTGTGTAAGGATGCCAGTTGCATTGAATCAGGACCCTTCCCTACTCCAGTATGACCTCATCCTAACTATGTGCAATGACCCCATGTCTAAATCAGGGCATATTCTGAGATGCTAAATTTTTAGAGGGCACAATTCAACACATAATAGCTTTACTATTTTTTATTTCTTAAACTTTCCTTTTTTAATGCTGATTTAATTTTGGGAGAGAGAGAGAGAGACAGAGACAGAGCATGAGCAAGGGAGGGGTAGAGAGAGGAGACACAGAATCTGAAACAGGCTCCAGGCTCTGAGCTGTCAGCACAGAGCCCAACATGGGGCTCGAACCCACAAACCGGGAGATCATGGCCCAAGGCAGAGTCGGTTGCCCAGCTGACTGAGGCCACCCAGGCACCCCAACACATAATAGCTGTAGATAGGGGATGGGCAATATATCTTTCGTAACAGGAGAGAAGGTAGAGTACTTGTCCGAAATTGCTGCCAGGCTTATAGATACATTTGTGAAAGTCTGTGGACCTGCTCTTCTGATTGCTTTAATTTTTTCAGACGTGGAAATCAAGGTGATTAGCTGAGAGTGCTGGCAAAGGCAGATTGAGGAGAGGGATGTTGTCAAGTTGTTTCCAGCAGGGTGAGAGTGAGTGGTCTAAGGAAACACAGCATGACAGCTGGGCAAATTTATGGGCGCACCTGTGGTCCTTGGTCCTGTATCTAAAGCGGGGCGGTTTGTGTGGCGTTGAATTTTTCTCAAGCTCCCTTCAGCCACACAGGGGCAGCAGAGAGTGTGGGGAGGGTTGTGATTTACTAGGGCCTCGGTTTTACAAAGCAGATTTCAGCAGGGGAGGAAAAGGGGGGAGAAGGGAGCAGAGAGTAAGTGCAAGGAAGTTGTAATGATAGACTGTGAAAGCAAAACTGGCTAAGAGGGAAGAGAGGACCCTACGTGGAGACACTATGATTAAGCCAATTTTACAGAAGAGGAAAGGGATGGAGAAGTGAAGTACTTTTTCGGGTTGGATTAGTGGCAGAATCAGAATCCAAACCCAGCTGTGTGGCTCAGAGCCCACGTCTTTAGAGGTGGGACCAGAAAGGTGGGAGGAAAGAGGCAGGACGGAGGGACGCATCAGATTCGTTTGGGGACTGTTCATTCCAGTGGCTCAGCTTACAACCATTCTTAACCTACAAGCAAGGCATTCCTGATCCCTGTAACATGACATTCTATGATTCCAGTGGTTTCCTCCTCTTTGGAGAAGGATCTTCCTCTTTGATTCTGACAGAAATAGGTCTTTTATTTAGGACAGATATCTGTTTCCCTACTAACCTCCCACACTCACTTCTTTTCCTCTCTTAAATGTATATATAGAGTGTTTCATTGTTCCAAAATACTTTTATATTCATTTTCAGTCTTTGTGTCTGCAGCCACCCTACTATGGCAGTTATTGTTATTCCTATTTTCAAGATAAGGCAATGAGGCTAAGCCTCATTTGGAATTCAAGAGTCAGACAATGGGGCGCCTGGGTGGCTCAGTTGGGTAAGCGGCAGACTTCTGCTCAGGTCATGATCTCACAACTCGTGGGTTCGAGCCCCGCGTCCGACTGTGTGCTGATAGCTCAGAGCCTGGAACCTGCTTCTGATTCTGTGTCTCCCTCTCTCTCTGCCCCTCCCCTGCTCACACTCTGTCTCTCTCTCTCTCTCTCTCTCTCTCTCAAAAATAAACATTAAAAAAAATTAAAAAAAAAAAGAGTAGGACGTTGCTGTGACCAACATGATGATGGGCAGGAAAGAGGGTGTAAGCGGGCAGAACTAGGGGTCCTCTGAGCTTCTTGAAAGTTGTGGTAACTTCATCCAGGCTTGTGGTCAGTCTTGTGTTCCTCTAACCAACAGACAAAACCAAAGTCTTCCTGTTTGAGAGGGAAGTACAGAGGACTGGTGTGGATGAGACCCGGCCAATGACCTGCTGACTGATGGATTCTTGGCCTTCTATTTTTCCTCCCTGGGCCATCCTTCATAAATTACGGAGCTGATATTGCTAATTGTAATTGTTTTGTGCATGGATTATTTTTCTTTATACGATTTTATGTCTTCTGTACTTTCCAAATTTTCTACAATGAGAATGTTTTAACTGACTTTAAAATGTGAATGTATTAGTTAACCTTTACAAAAGTGAAAATGAAGGAATTGAAGTAAATGGCTTCTGAGATCCTTTCCAACTAAAAATATGACTTTATTATATTTTTAGAGAGAGGGAGGGAGGGGCAGAGGTAGAGACAGAGACAATCTTAAGCAGGCTGCACATTGAGTGGCTCATGATTTGAGCCAAAATCAGGAGTTGGACGCTCAACCGACTAAGCCACCCAGGTGCCCTTCAAAAATATGATTTTAAAAAAAGATTAGAGGGGCGCCTGGGTGGCTCAGTAGGTTAAATGTCTGACTTCGGCTCAGGTCATGATCTCACCATCGGTGAGTTCGAGCCCCGCCTCGGGCTCTGTGCTGAGAGCTCAGAGCCTGGAGCCTGCTTCAGATTCTGTGTCTCCCCCTCTCTCTATCCCTCTTCTGCTCACACTCTGTGTCTGTCTCTCAATAATAAATAAACTTAAAAAAAAAAACAAAAGGAAAAGTTAACTATTGAGGTCACGGAGCACAGAGCAAGCTGTGAGCTGCAGCTGAACAGTTACGCCAGCTCTTAGAGCAGGAGCGTCGACAGGTGAAACATCGAGCAGAAGGTCCAATTACTTGGAGGAAAGAGTCAGAAGTCCACCCTCTCTGTGATATAAGTTCAAGATGGAGACAGTGGACAACATGAATGAAAGAAAATCAGAGATTTCACTGAGGAAAACATCCCAGTACCAGAGAAGGGTACATAGGTACATAGGAACACACGAGGCTTCTGGGTAGAGTGAGGAGAAAACTCAGCCCTAAACTCGTCCGAGTGAAAGTTGGGGAAATGAAAGGAACAAAACCCAAACACAATCTAAAAGCTTTCAGAAAGAAAACAGATTTATCTACAAAGGAAAAAGAATCAGATCACCAAGCTTTTGATTGTCGATAATGGCTGCAAGAAATAATGGAATGATGTTTCGTGTTAAGAAAGAAAATGATCTTGAGCCTGGACTTCTATAATGACCCGAGTGATCATTAAAATGTAAGGTCAAACTCAAAGCATTTTAGGCATACAAAGTCTGTACAGTGACTCTCACTACCAGAATTTCTGAAAGCTCTAGTCTAGCAACCGGAAAAAAAGAACACAAGAGAAAATTATTGCAGAGAGAAACATTCTTGAGTAAAGAAACAAGGACAACTTAAAAATAAAATTAGTGTTGACTATTAAAAAATTAATACTATGCTAGATTTCAAATCCGTAATGATCCCTATGTCTAATCTGGGGTAAGAGGAGGTTAACATTTTTGTTAGAAATAGGGGGAGATACAGATACAGCTCAATTTTAGGGTATAGAAAAATAGACTTATTGTATTGTTTGGACTGCAGCACTAAGTGGGAATTGCTTTCAGACTTTGAAACGAAGATCGGGAAGTTACATATAAAAGAAAAAAAAAAGACTCTGCCATCAAAATGGAAATAGCAGTCTTACCCAACACCCCGATCGCTGAATAACTCCTTAATTTGCCTTCAACACCTATTGGTTGACTGGTTAAGAGTAAGGATGGACGGGTCTCAAGTTTTGCTGTACAATAAGATCAGCTGGGTAACCGTGTTTATAACTCTCAATAGCAGGTTTCACTCCCTATTAATAAGGTCAGAATCTCTGGGGTGGGACACAGGCATCAATAGTTTTTAAAACTCTCCAGATAATCCCAGCATGCAGCTGAGTTAGCTAAAAGGAAAAGGTCTCACTTCATGTGGAATTAGATGGCCATGTGACAGTGGTGAGGTCCTTGCACCTTCTGACATTCCTCTTACCCATCTCTGCGCCGTAAGAGTTAACATGGATGCCCGCCATGGGTTCTGCCAGAGCTGAGAAACTGATTGTCTAAAGCCAGTTCAGAAAGAAGAGGGTGTGTTTACTTCCTTCTGAAATGTATCACAGGGGACCCATCTGAGTACCATGCTCACCCCCTTCCTGGTCATCAGAGTTGGCACCCACATTATTGCTCTGTCTGCTCTATTATAGCCAAACTTGACCTCCTTCTCATTAGGAGCTTATTAGGTGGCTGCCCACAGCCACAGGTTGAAAAGCCTATCAAGACATTCTTGACCTAGAATAATGGTTAGCCTCCTTGCTGCGCTCTGCTGTTGGTCCCAATGCCAAGCCTGCAATACCTTCTCCTCTCCTCCCTGTCTATTCAGGACATACGCAGCTTATCTAGGAAGACACTGTTTGTTTTGTTTTGTTTTGTTTTGTTCTCTCTACTCACTATCTTGGCTCCTGAGTACATGCCAACCTCCTTTTTGCCAATTATTTTTAACATCCTCCAAATGCTTGTTTGATTGTAAATCTGATACTATGAAGAGGCATTTAAGCCTGCAGTCTTTGGTTTTTTGTTTGTTTTTTGTTGAGTTTGTTTGCTTGTTTGTTTGCTTGAAGTAATCTCTGTGACCAGTTTGGGGCTTGAACTCATAACCCTGAGATCAAGAATTGCATGCTCTGTTGACTGAGCCAGCCAGGTTCCAGGCTCCCCAAGTCTGCGGTCTTTAAATGCGTTCTCAACACAACCCACCCGAGTGTATGTCAGTCTCCTGCATGTCTTTTCCTCTTTGACATGGTGAAATCTAAATGCCTTTGGTGACGTCCATGCACTCATCAATCTAGCGCTCATCAACCTCATGAAACACCACTTTCTCTGCCTTCTGGTGAAATCCATTTTCCAGTCATGTCTCCAAGTCTCCATGCCTTTACTGCTGGGAGAACATGCTACCCACACAGCCTCTCCACTCAACTTCTCTGAGAAGCACTCTTGGAGGCCGCAGTCAGAATTGAGTTCACCTGCCTCTGTGCTCCCATACTACTCTTTTCCTCCCTCTATGATGGAAGTCATGACTGTGTGTTATAATTACATTTCTCATGTGTTGGTTTCTCTTGCTAGACCACAGGGAACTCTGTCTTCATCCATGACTATCACAGTGCCTAATGTTTAATAAATACTTATCAGATGAATGAATGAATGAGAGAAATGATTTCTAGATCCTGACTTGGCAAAAAAAAAAAAAAAAAAAAAAAAGACCTTGAGCTTGGTCAAAAATCAGGCTTAACGTGAGAGTGTGTTAAAATGCTTATTCCCAGGCTTCCGTCCATAAACGTTTTCATTCGGTAAGATGGGGATAAGACCTGGCAATCTGCATTTTCAAAAGCCTCCATATATGAGTCTGATTTGTCAGATCTGGGGACTTGCCATAGCCTGGGGGATTTTCCCTGGGAAATGATGTGCTTTTGCCATTCTTCCAGTGTGTGGAGTCCAGAGCAACAGGGCTGGTCATGGGGCTGTTTGGCCTCTCCCTTTCCAGGAGGTTCCAAGAGACCAGCTGCCCCTCCAGCATGCTCACCCGAGTGACGAAGAGTCTGTCCAGCTTAAAACGTTCTATGGGCTGTGCCCTAAAGACAGCAGACCTGTGCCCACGCAGACTTGCACGGTCATGGAGCCCAGCCTGACAGCGGATTTACATTTTGGCTGCCTTCTAATCCAAGAGGATCTGAGGAAAATAGAGCAACACTTTGCTCTCTGGGTCCTATCATCTTTTCACTTTCTGATGTGACTGACAGCCCGGGTGTGGGCAGTCTGTTTTTTCAGCCTCCATCCTTCTCTAAGCGAATATTGATGCTGTGTTTACCTCTAATTAATATTCATTGCAATAAAAGAATTACACTCATCACTATTAATTATATCCTTCTTGCAGAAACCGGCTTTTAATAACATATATTCCAGGGTGGAAAAAACAAGCTGCCTGTCCCCAGCCTTGTCTGGTGCCAGGAAAGCTGCCTCTGTGAGTGATACAGGCGGTTTCAATTTGTTTACTTGGTGCGGTGGGAAGAGCTGTGGGTGGAACGTTAGCTCCTCGAAGTTCTAGCTCCAGCCCCACGCAGCTACCGTGGGTTCTTGGGTTAATCCCTTCCTGCCCGGGCTTCACCTGCACGTCTGAAATGTGGTTGGACTGGATCATTCTCGTCTATGGCTGCACATTGGGATCACCTGGGGGAATTAGTGAACAAGGCCAAAGCCCGCACCATATTCCAGACGAAATAAAACAAAGTCTCTGTGGACTGGGCCCAGGCACCGGTCCTTTCTGGAAGATTCTCAGATGGAATTCTTTTGAACGTCGAGAATTTCAGGGTTGGTAACTGCTGACGTGGGAGTCCTCCTTACCAGTCTCCTAGTTGCTTATGGCTCCTGCACAGCGTCCAGAAGGACGCTCAGCTCTGCCCTGGTTCTCCCTTGTGCATCCTGGATTCAGCTTCGTGGCGTTCCCTAGGAGCGGAGAAGAGGGAATAATATTCACCAGACATCTGCTATGTGCCAGGCACATCCAGTATCTCATCTGTCGGTCATCAGACACATGTCTCATGTCTGCTATGCGCCAGGCATGGGGTATTTAATGTTGGCGAACAAGGAACCTTATGATCTAGTAGAGGAGAGAGAGTTTAAGCTGATAAGTAGCAATTAATTACAGGAGATTAAAGAGTTGCAAAGTAAAAGCAGAGGTTATCAGAACACATAACGATGATGCTGGGGAGTGTTGGTCCAGGAAACCTGCTTGATAAAGGCACATGTAAGATCTAAGGCCTAAGAACAAGCAGGGCTTAGTTCACTTAATCGACCGGGAGGAGCACTGGAGTCAGAGATAACGCCCTCACGAGGCAGATGCTGCGGTTCCTGTTTTACAGATAAGCCAACTGAGGTCCAGTGCTTTTCCTGAGGTCGAGGCAACCACCTGAGTTCTAACTTTTTGGCCGGGAGGGGTTATTAGACACCACTGAAACCACGTGATGGGGCAGAACGGGTCGAAATGACCTTGGCTGCAGCTGGACAGAGTAGGAATCAGGTTGGAGCGGGAATGGAGTGAAGCCACAGGCCCAAGGTGGGCTGCAGGTAGAAAACGCCACCTGCTTGGTTGTGCGGCAGACTGAGCGTGGTCCCGGAACACATCACAGTGTTCACGCCCATCTCGGATGGGAGTAGCGTTCTTGGTAAGGCAGACAGGACATGTGGGATGCAAAGAGGGGTCCAACAGCAAGGGATACTCGGATGATGCCAGCAACGGGTCTCCTCCCGTTAGCCTGGAGTTCAGAGATGGGATCCCAAACTCGGAGAAAGGCAAGACAGTGCCCTGCCAGTCAGGACTAGACAAGCCCAGCAATGCAACTGCCTCTGGGAACAGGGTAACACCACATCTTGACAACTGGCCAGGGCTCAGAGGTGAGAGTAAAACAGGAAGTCAAAGCCAGTGTAGCGCCGCCAGACTTGATGCTGAGGTCCAGAGCTTTGACCCACAGGATCGGTGTGGGAGGTTGTGGGAGGGCTTACCTGAAGATGGGAATCAAGTAGTTCCGAGTGTGGAGGGAGCAGGTATATGGAGGGGAGGCAGGAGGGGTGTGACTGTCCAATCCAGTGGTCCTCGGTGGTTATGCGATTCTGGTATCTCCTTAGAATTTTCTGCAATATGTCTGGGGTAGAGTGCAGGCACCTGCGCTTTTAAGAATCTCCATAGGCAACTCTAGTGGATGTAAGGATCACTGATTTAGACCAATCCCTTCAGTGTTGCAGATGAAGAAACTGAGGCCTACAGAAAAGAGACTTGCCCAAGGTCATATATCATACTAGCAGAAATAGGATTTAAACCCTGGTTTCTTCATCCCCAGTCCAAAGTACCTAAATGTTCAAGTTGGCAATTAACGTCAACAGCAGTAACAACAGCTCCTTAAGTGCATACCCCTAGGCCTCTGATTCCATCTGATCTTCACAATCAGGGACTATTTATGCCCCAGGTATCAGATCAGCAAACAGAGACTGTGTGTGACTGGAAATAATTTACTTGCTCAAGGCCATGTGGCTGGGCTGGGACAAGAACACCTTCTTTGCTAGTCCTGAGATCTTTCTCCGGTGTCAGATGATAAAAGTAGGCTTTTTTTCCCAAGAGGAAGGCCCGACCCTTCTCAACCTGGACAGTCTAATGGCCCCCAATCCATTTCCTGTACATGTCGCCAACAAGCCCCTAATGGAGTGACGCAATAAGGCCAAAGGGGAGCCTGGTAATTAGTGGCCTAGAGGCATAAGTGACATTTGGACAAGTGGACAGCTGGCTGCAGTGCATTTGGCACCCCAAGGGTTCCAGCAACCGGAGCTAAAGCGCCAAGTACATCAAACTCAAGTGTCACCAAGGTCTGAGCTCAGCTGCTCCCTTAGCATTTGCAAAATGTCCTGCCCGCAGTCTGCCCCTCGCATCCTCTGTTGGCCATTTTCAGGAGCAGATGAGCTGAGGTTACATGCAGCTGATCCCAGACCTGCTGGTTAATTATCTTGGCCTGTAATTAGTGTTTCTTATTCCTCGCTCCTTGCCAACTTCCGCAGTTAATGTATCATTCTCTCCCGGCAGATTCTCCTTTGGGAGGGCGCCGAGGCCACGGAATGAAAATTTCCGGTAGGGGCAGCCTTTTGGAGTTGTTCGGTCTGCGGACATCACCCCTGGCACCATCCCTGATTCCTCTCTCTGCCTCACAGTCTATATCAGTCACCAAGTCTTCCGGTCTCTCCTGAACGTTTCTGTACCATGCCTCTGTCTCCCCATCTTTGTGCGCTCTGATTTGCTCAGGCTTCGTCGACTCCTGCAGTATTTTCTTAATGCGCTTCCTGCCCGGGTCCTGCAAATATCTCCTATGTGATAAAGGCAGAATAATCTTTCTAAATTTTCTACCAGGCTGCATTACTCTCCCATCTAAAGCACAACCTTTTTAGTTGGGCATGTAATGCCCTGTGCAGTAGGCTCTATTTTTCAACTCTTTCTTTCACATGGTTTTTACACTTCACTAATTTGGAACTGCTGTAACTCTCTCCTCCTTCCCTTGCACATCCCAACATATATGTGTACATGCACACACACGTGCAGGCATCATCCGTCCACGCTGCTCCGTCACCGGGAGGATGGAAGAAGGGGCAGGAAGGGGGCCTGACTGATGTGGGTGCACCCTAAGAACCATCCCAAGGAAAGGGAGAAAAGACTCTATGTGGCTTTGGGAGATAGGACTAGAAGCTGTAAGTTCTTTTTAATGTACAGAATAATTATTCAATGGTCAATAGTGTTTGAACACAGGGTGGGCTCCCCCAGGAAATAGTGAAGGTGGCCCCTGGGGGATTCAGGAAGAGGCTATCTGTCCAAGCTGCTGGAGGTGCGGTTCTCTGTCTCGGCACAGTCTGGGAGTCCTTGGCCCTCCGCTGACATTCTAATCCCAAGGTTCCGTTAATTTCTGATACGAAATCCGCATGAAGTTTTGCTGGATCCACAACGAGTTATCTCTTCGGGAAAATCTCTCACCTCTCTGCACTCCGTTTCCCTAGATGCATGCACACAACTGCTCTGCAGACATCCCCGACATGGGCAATCTCTACGAGGCACAGGGCACTGCCTCACACAGCACGCTGCCTCACACAGCTTCAAGTATCTAGCGGAAGCTAGAGTCTTACACTCATGCAGCTACGCAAGCTTGAGGGAGAAGAAGAGCAGGAAAATCATTCGAATGATGCGGGGACGCCACCTGGCCTTCCACTTGGTACACAGGGCCCCGTGCCGGGGGAAGTGTGGTGGCAGGTGAGAGCGTGCCAATCCCTCATCACCATCTCATTCCCCGAGTGCTGCTTGGGGGTGGAAGGCACCCTCAGCGATGTGGCGATGACACCAGCCGCTTCATCTAAGGCATCTCCAGAAAGTTCCAGCCTGGAAAGGCCAACGGGCGGTGTTGGACTCAATGGGAAACATTACGTCAGGTAATGTGGGGCTTCCTGAGGGACTTTAGAGGGAAATTTGGGTGCAGTTTGATTTTCCCTCAGATGCCAACTTGAGTTCAGGTAGAACTCCGCTACGTAAGGCCTATCACCATTTCCAGTGTGGACCACAGAACTTCTCTCATCCTCCACAGAAGCCTGAGGAAGCATGGTCATGCCCACCCCCCCATCTCAGGAATTAGTGATGAGTAATTGTTTAGAAAACAAGCTACGTTAGTCTTTCAGGATTACTGTGGCAGAAAGAACATTACTCTAATGGTTAGTGACCCCAGTTATGGTCCCTTACCAGTTTTGTGATTTTAGGTAAATCTCTTCCTTCCTGGGCTCAGTCTCTCTATGTGTGTTGAGGGGAGGGAGGGGATAAGGGACTAAATGATCTCTGTTCTTCCTTCTGATATGAATGTGCTAGAATGCTCTGATTTCTCTATGTCAAAGGTCAACAAACTTTTTCTGTAAACGGCAAGATAGTTAAGAGTCTGCATGCCCCATGGTCTCTGTAGCATCTACTCAGTACCATTATTGCATGAGAGTAGCAATAAACTAACGATCGTGGCTTTGTTTCAATAAGACGTTATTTATAAAAACAGGTGGCAAGCTGAATTTGGTTTGCTGACCCCTGGTTTGTCGACTCTTGTTCCAGACGATTCTATTTTCCACAAAATAGGACTGTCTCCAGCCTGAAGTAAGCGGTGGGACTCCATTCTATTCCAGTAAGTTGACTCTTTCATGAAGGGACTCGCCCAAGGCTCCTTCCTTCACCTCTGCCAGAGTCAAGTGGTTCCAGCTTATAGTAAGCCTTTCCTTAAATCATCTCTGAGTTCTCTTGAATTCAGAACCGAGAGCCATGTGGTAAAGTAGTGGGAGTTGACCATTTTCTCTCTGTAAAGTAAGTCTAGGTTTTCAAGATTTCTCAAACCCCTATGATGAGTGGAAAATGTAGTGAATAATAGAGTTATTGAATCTTTCCAATAATACGATCTAGAAAGAATATCTCAAGAGCGAGGCACATTGATCTTAACTTGGCATTATCCTCTTGATCTAGCATCAGTGACTTTTATAAATATATCCTCCTATAACTATCACCGACTATTATATCAATTTTATCACTTCTAAGCTGGGTGTCTTCAAAGACGTTAATCTCTCTGGGCTTCAGTTTCTTAATTGAGTGAAACAATCTGTTTAAAGAGCTTTGCACAGCACCTTACTAGCACACAGTAAGCACTTGATAGATAGATACCTTGTCCTGTGAATATTCTCCATACTTACCCATCTCTGGGCCTTACTTGTCTTCACCCTTGCACATCTGCATTCTTCCCATTCTCCAAGATTAAGTGCAAATATTAATTGGCCAGAAAGTGTTTCTTAATCTTCCTGGTGAGAAATAAACTTCCCACGTCCCGCTAACCCCCTTAACGGAGACTCCTACTTCCTGGTTATTTTCTCCTTTGTCAGAGTGTGTCGGCACCTGTTACCATAAACCTGTTAGGGACAGAAAACCTCACCAGTTCTTGTCTGGATTCTCCCCATGGTGGGAGCCCCGTGCCTAAGCGCACAAAGGAGTCTTTGTTCGGGTTGGTCAAATTAATGAATCAAGTAAATGATGAAAAGCCTCACTAGCCAGATTCGACTTTCTCTTCCACTTTGCATTCTGTACTTGGTTTCGTGAGGATGGGGTCTCCTGTCAGTTTCCAGTAGAAATCTAACAAGGCTCATTCGTCTTCAGATTATATTGGATACGATAACTGACAGAGATGTGATTCTTACTCAGGTTCGTTTGAGTACGGGTGGATGGTTTTTCTTGATAACTTGCAGCTATGAACGCATCCATTTATACCACAGCCAGGCACAGACTGGAGACTTGGAATATGGGCCTGGGAGACAGCAGGAGCAGGTGGGCTTGAAGCCTAGGGCTCAAGAGAGGATTTGTCACATTTTGCTAATTAAGTCTGGGGCCCCTCTTTCCCTCAGCCTGTCAGGATGATGAGAATGGGCTGCAGCTAGCTATTTTACTAGAGAATTCCCATTGTAATATTTTTTTCCTTGTCCTTAGTGAAAGAGAAGTCTGTGTGCACTAGCCATGTATTGAGGCCATACTTTACCCCAGTTTAGAATGTATATTTGTTCCTACTTGACTTCCAACTTACAGAGTTTAGTTTAACTTTGGGGAAATTTTGGTTCCCAGGCCTATGATACTTCCACGTGTCGCATGAATTACAGACTTTTAGAAAATTGAAAAGGGACTCGGAGATCAACGACTCTGAAGTCCAATGCATTCCTTTTCCCCCGAACGTCTCTAAGGGAGGGCCATGCATCTCGCTCTGAATGCGCCCAAGGACAGGGAGTCTTACTGCTGTGTGACAGCGCATTTCTTTTTCATTGTAACACCAGTTCCTATTGATGTTAATAGTCACATCAGCTTGCATTTTCATAGTGACATACTTGCAACAAAGAATCTTCCTGTTCATAACGTTTTGACTCTCACAAGGTTGTTGGGAAGAGGCATCGGCGCATTCTGTCGGCAGTCTTCACTGATGACGGATGACTGCCACCACGCCAGGGGTCTCTTTTTTCAAAAATAACAGCTGCTTTCCCCTTCCGAACTATAAATAGTGGAGCGTATGTTCTCAAAGTGCAGAGGGGAAAGAAAACACTCTGTTTTGAACTCAGATGCTGTCTCAGTACTCCTTTCAGATGGCTTGACCACGTGGCCAGAGTTCAGGGACCAAAGGAAGCCTGGAAGAGGTCCCACCTGCCCTGACTGGCACTTCAGTTGCCATGGAGATGATTCAGGCAGTCACCTGGGATCTGCCTGCAGCGGGTGATGGTTCGCATCTCAGAGAGCCCGGGGCCAAGCCCGGGAGCCGCTGGCCTTGAAGTCAGTGCAGCATTTTCAGCCCCAGGACTGGCTCTCGGCCCCTGCTGGCACCAGCTGTCCTGGGTGGGCCAGGCCTGCTGAGGGGCGCTGCTCTTTTGCAGTGTCCTCTTTTCCTTCTCAATAGCCTGGATAAGTTCATGAACCCAGTGGCCTTCCCCTTCCTTAATTCAAGAATCCTAGCCTGTCTACCTGTTGCCATGGGTCTACCCGGAGAGGGTCTAATGCCTTTCAAGGCCTCAACAGCCCAGCCTTAATTGTGTTGAGGGAACCTACACTGGCTGATGGGGCTGACAGGTCTAAGCTGTGTTCATAAGAATGAAAATTAATAATAATGATAATAATAACGCTAGGCATTTCAGAGAATGAAAGGAAAGCTATAACACTGACACATAAAAATAAAACAGAGCCCATTTAAATAGAATGGAGGAAAGAGAGAGCAAGAATGAGAACGCTTTGATACAAATTTTGAGTGAGATTCAAGAAGATGTTACAAAAGAGAAATAATGAGAAATAACAACAATAGAGGCGCCTGGGTGGCTCAGTCCGTTAAGCCTCTGACTTCAGCTCAGGTCATGATCTCACGGTTCGTGGGTTTGGGCCCTGCGTCAGGCTCTGTGCTGATGGCTCCGAGCCTGGAGCCTGTTTTGGATTCTGTGTCTCCCTCTGTCTCTGCCCCTCCCCTGCTCGCACTCTGTCTCTATCAAAAATGAATAAATGTAAAAAAAAAAAATTAAGAAATAACAATAATAAGAAAGAACCCTCAAAAGTTAGGAAATATAGTTAAAAAAATTTTCTAAAATTGAAACTTCCCACAGAAGCAGTGATAATATATGCAGGGACTGAAAACTGGATTAGTCATCTAAGAAAGAAACCTAAAAATATAGTCCAGAATATAGACCAAAAAAGACAAATCAATGAAAATTTTTAACGCAAATAAAAGAGAAATGGAAGGTGGACTCAGGAAGTATAATTGACAAAGACAAACAGCTCCAGAAGAGGAAAAGGAAAGAATGGAGAAACAATAATTAAAAATTGTGATTTCTTGGAACTGAAGAAAGAGAAATGCTTTTGTATAAAAAGTCACAGGATTATAGATGTAATTAATAAAATAATACGAACACACATTTTGCGGTGAAGTTTTAATTTCCAGAAATAAAAAGTATATTTTACAAGTTTTTCAAAAAGAGAGAGCAGGTTACTTACAAGGGGAAAGAATGATTTTGACATTCATGTTCTTATCCGCAGCAGTGGAGGCTGGTAGACTTAGGAAGTATTTAAAGACGATCAGTGGAAAAGCAGAACTGTGATTCCTTTGGTCCTCCAACCAAGGGCTGCAAGGGCTCAAAAGAGTATGCACCTGTGAACATCTTACAAAGGACTTGAAGATCTATGCCTTCTAGATTAAAATTTAATCAGGAATAAAAAGTTCAGATTGGGGAAAATGAAATATACAAGAAAAAAATGCTGATTTTCAATGAATCCAGAAAATATCATTTTAAAATATAACTCAGGTTTCTTAAAAGAGAAGAAATCAATATTTTAACAACTCGGACTAAAAATTCCAATCCTGTTAACAGGAAAAAGGAGGATGGAGTGAGGGAAGGCACGCTAATAGTCTCTTTGTGAGGGAATATAAACACGGTTAGTAAAAGATTTGTAGTTGGATAGGTTAAAATAAGCAATCCCTAGGAATCTGGTTTTGGATGAATGAAGAAAATAAAAATATAAAGCATGAGGAGTGGGAAAAGTATAACAACAAGAAGACTCTAAATGAAACGCATAATTCTTCAGGAGAGTTGAAATAACCAAAACTGACTCCAGACAGGGCTCTCTGGCCCTCCCCACCGTGCATATATGGGTACAGGGGCATCTGTGGGCGGGGCTTTTGTGCCAGCAGCTTCCAGTGACTGGGCAGTTCGGTTCAGGAGGCCCCCATTTGGGCTGCAGAGCTCAGCATGTCCTTCGGGCCATTTCTGCCAGTATCGTAAGGTCTACTATATTTTCATTCCCTCCTGGGTCCAATGTCTACTTTTCCATGTAACCTGGAAGTGGAAGGGGGTGTGGATAATTAGCTTTCTAGCATATTCCAGAGTGTAAACAGAAGGAAAATTTTCCCGGATGTTTTAATAAGACTGGCATAGACCCGACACCAGAACTCGATAGAGAACACACACACACGTGCGCACGCACACACACGCACAGATACAGACAGCTCTGATTTATGAGTGTTACATTCATTTCGTCAAATGGACTTCGGGAAGACAATGGAGCTAACTCGTTCATGTTGCTAACAAATATGGGAGTGTGTCTTCCGGCATGCTGAAACTAGGCACTTGAAGCTTCCTGTGTGCTGCTTCCAGGCACCCTTTCTCCTGGGTGGGGCAAGGTGGTCCCCAGCAGGTGCAAGCCGGCAGTCTCTCAGTGGGGAGCCGCAGCAGAATAAGAGCCACGTCTGTACTGACAATTCCAGTACAAGTCCTGAGAAGGGAACTTATTGGTCCGGCTTGGCTCCCATGTCCATTACTGAGATTCCTTCTGTGGCAGATCTGGTGCTCCAGCAGACCCGGAGGGCACCATGGGTCCACGTCCAGACCAATGGTAGAGTTAGCGTAACCCGAGCCTCGTGGGCTCAGAATGAGTAAGCGGTAACTGTCCAAATGAAAACAGGGCCCTTTATGATGAGAAAGGAGAATGGATTCTGGGCAGATGGAACAAACACAAGTCAGACACACACAGACAACAAACAAAAATACAGAGGCGCCTGAGTGTTTCGGCTGGTTAAACGTCCAACTCTTGATTTGGGCCCAGGTCATGATCTCATGGTTTGTGAGTTTGAACCCCACATCGGGCTCCATGCTGACAGTGTAGAGCCTGCTTCGGATTCCCTCTCTCTCTCTCTCTCTCAAAATAAATAAATAAGCTTTAAAAAATACAAAACAACAGCAGCTAATGTAAGGTTAGTCATAAAAATCTTAGCAAATCAAATGTAGCTGTATATTCAAGGAATAGTACACTACTAAAGTAAAGAGTATCCCAGGTATGCAAGGATGGCTCAGCATTGAGAAATCCATCACTGCAAATCAGAACAGTAATTGTTTTAAAAACAAAAAACAAAAAAACAACAAAACAACATGTAGGGGAAAGGCATTGGACCTGATTCAGCGTCTATTTCTGGTTGACTCATTCCTCCGGCAAATATTTCTTGAGCACCAACTATGTGCTAAGCACTTTTCCAAGGAACAAAATGGAAAATGGAAAAGTGAACAAAATGGACAAAACTCCCTGCCTCATGGAGGTCATGTATTGGTGATTAAAACGTCATGCAAAAATAGTTAGAAAGTGAACCATCCTAATATTATGATAACAAATTATCTTTCAGATGCTAACAGTAAACTTTTTATTAAATGTTGAAGCACTAAAGTTCTTCACATCCTAGAGTTCTTATGTTATTTATCTTTCAGAGCACAATTTTAATAAGATTTCTGAGAAGCATCAATATAGGTACTGAGTCCTTGCTTGTTAAGAACATCTTTTTACCCCCTCGCAAGTGAAATAACTTGATATATTTTTCAGCCTTGAATATTTTCCCTTTAAACTTCCCAAATGTTGTTTCTTTTCCTTCTGGCTTTTAATATTAATAAGAAATGATCTGAAGCTAACTTGATTTCTGTTTCTTTGTAGGTGAGCCATTTCTTCTCCCGTTTGCTGGGATACCTGTAGGTTTTTGTGTTTCTTGTCTTCCTCTGAAATGAAAAAGAAAAAAAAAAAAAACTTACCAGAGTATGTGCACGTGTTAGGACTCTTAATTAATGATGGCCTTTCTGAATCCTTTCTTTCTTTTATTTTTTTTAAATAATGTATTGTCAAGTAGGTTTCCATACAACACCCAGTGCTCATCCCAACGGGTGCCCTCCTCAATGTCCATCACCCACTTTCCCCTCTCCTCCACCCCCCTCAACCCTCAGTTTGTTCTCAGTATTTAAGAGTCTCTTATCGTTTCAAACTGAAGCAGAAGTCTTTCTCTGAAGCGTAAGTCTTTCTTTTTCTGGAGCTCTGTATTCTTTGCCAGGGTTCCTTGTGTGACCTGGAAGTTTGTTGGGGGCAGTGGCCTCATTTGCCCGCCTTCAGAGTCCACTGGCACCAGGCTCATATGTCCTTGGTCATGCTCCAAAGTAAGTATACCCTTTATGCTACAAGGACCAAGAAACTTAATTCAAACATATTCGGACAATAAAGGGGAACAACAGTGCCCAGTTCACTGAGATAAGGTGAACTCTTGAAGAGTGTTTTGTCAGGGCCCAGTGATGTTGTCAAGAACCAAGTTTCTTTTGATCTCCCTTCTCTGCCTCTGAAGCGTCAACTTGACTCTGAGACTGAACTTCCTCAAGGAGACAGAGGAGGTGCATGCAGTAGGGTCCAGATATCTTATCTGTACCCTACACGACCCAGCAGGAGTGGGATCTCACCGGCTCAGAATGGGCACCCGAACTTATAACTGTTGAAGGGAAATGCACTTTCACTGATAGGTTTAGACCCATCTTGGCCCCCCTTCGGCCCCCAAGGCTGAGATGGGGTCCATTCACTGCTGTTCCTTACCCCACCACACCACAGCATTATGGGTGACAGGGAGTTACCTATAATATGTTCAGGTTTTTAATGTTTCTTTTAGTGTGTTCTCAGAGTTGGAGGCAAGTTCCAGAAGTGGTCTAAATACTGCAGAAGCTATAGTCACTTAGCTATGTGAGCCTATTATATTAATTACCCAGTTTATGAAAATTGTGTAAAGATTTTGAGAGTGAGATTTTGGGAAAGCCCCTTAGCCATTATTTTGGTTTTATTCCACTTTCATAGTCTGTCAATCCAAACATCGATGAGAGGGGAGCAAAGAGGCTAGACTAGAAGAATCTCATCGAATAACACTAAATTTCGATATTAAGAAATGGATGTTTGGGTTCATTTATTTCTGTAACAATTTTTTTTCAACATCTGCTACTTTCCAGGTATTTCATCCCTTGATGTGAGGGTACAATGTTGTACCAGGTAGAAAATGCTCCTGCTCTCAACGTGTTTAGAGTCATAGAAGAGATTGGCCCAATGTGAATTTATTTCTAAGTGGGAAAGTGTTATAAAAGGAAAACATCAGCTGCTCTGGGAGCACATGAGATGGGCACCAAATCCAGGCTCCGGGAAGGAGTAAATGCTTATGTATTATTAGAGAAAAAGACATCTGAGATCAGCTTTCTGGGAGGGGTGATAGTTGGCCAGGTGGAGATGATGAAGGAGTCTTCCAGCCAGAGAGAGCAACCTGTGGAAAGGGCCAGAAGCGAGAGGCAGTAGAGCAGGATTCTAGAGTTAGAGCCCATGGTTTCGAATCCTGGCTTAGCCGCTTAGCAGCTGTGTGACAGTGAACGAATGAAGTTCTTGGTGCTTCCATCTGCAAAACGTGAATAAGAATGGGAGCTACCTCATAATGTTGCGAAGAGGGAGCAAGTTAGAACAGTGCTTCATTTGTTACATAAGAAATAAACCTTATATAAAAACCAAAATACATCTTTCCACATTGCATCAGCCAACAGTGAGTAAGAATTTACTTTCTGGTGTCTCTCATTCAAGATAGCCATGCTTATTCTCTAACTTCCAGAGCAGTGGGTCCGGCTGCCTAAACAAGGCTGCCTGCTCGATCCTTCCCTGGACTAAACCGGCTCACTCAAGAGGCAGGCTAAAACACAAGACCAGAAGAGGAGTGAGTGGGAAATGCAGTTCAGTCAATAAGTCAGTGTGAAGGGGGTCAACGAAGATCCAGAGAGATGGTCATGGAACAACCAAGATGGCGGCAGGGGCAAGGCAGCAGTCAGTGAGCCACACCAGTGGTCCAGAAAGCCTGACAGCAGGTCCTCGTCAAAGCTTCTCTACCCTGTGAAAAGGCGAGCCTCCATCTCTGGGAGGCCTAACCAGGACTAAGTCAGGCCCAGATGCAAGGACACCACAATACAGGCAGGTTATCAAAGCAGTGACTCATTCTTTGATTCATTCATTTAACAAAAAAATTACTAAAAGGCTTAGCATGTGCCAGGCAACAGGTCAGGTCCTAGAAGTATTAATAATAACATGATATCTTTGCTTCTAGTTGTCTAAACTGTTCAGAACAGTGAGTAGGATAGATAATACCTAATACAGTGCTTTGATAAAAATATGCACAGGCAGGATGGTACCAAGCCCAAAGTTCTGATCTCACCAAACCCAGTTGCAAGGATGAGGGGAGAGGCAAGGAAGAGGGGCAGGATAGAGAAAGAGGATTACGAAGTCTTCACCAAGGAGAAACCCAACTACTAATATGAGATCAGCGCTAGCTGGCTTCTCGAATGGCCTGTTGAGGCCACTCTTTAATATGACTCTTTCTAGAGCTTAGGTTGGAGACTGCAGGTTGCAGTGTGCAAGGACAGAATCATATAATAAAGTTAGGGAGACTACCCAAATAAGAAAAAATGCGGAGTGTCCATAAAATATGAACAAGCCTCAGAAATATCATCGGTTAGAATAGTATTCAGCAACAAAAAAAGAGTGAAGCACTGAGATCAGGGATGCTGCTAAGTATCTTGCAATGCACAGAATAGGCCCCCATAACAGTTATTTAGCCCAAAATGTCAATGGCTGAGGCTGAGAAACCCTGGCCTGAAGAGGGAGGCAGAGGTCATGAAGGGTTATGGGGTCATGCCAAGGAGTTGGGCCTTCCATTTAAGAGTAGTAAGGAAACAGGGGATTCTGTGGTGGTGGGCGGGGGGTGGGGGGGGGTTGGCATGATAAGATCTGAATTTTAGATAGATTACTTTCAGTGCAGCACATTGAAGGGTCCTGTGGAAATCAAAGTGGAGGGTGGAGGCGGTCAGGAGACAATTGCAGATGAGGTTATGACACTCAAAGGGACTGGACCTGTAGGCGGGCAGCAGGGTGCATAAGGCCATTATAGGCAGGAAAGCCTGGGCTATCCTAAGAGTAGAACATCAGACAAGACGGCAGAGCTCTGAGGGCCACTGCTAAGCACAGGAAGAACTTGCACAGGAGGCTAAGAGAGTGGCTAGAAAGCTGAGCAGAAAACCAAAACAGAACAGGACTGTGTGGTATCATAGAAGTCAAAGGAGCTTTTGTTTCAAAGAGGCCGAAGCCCTGCCCAGAGATCAAGTCATATGATGACTAGGAATTACCCAGTGGGTTTAGGAACAAGAAGGGTAAGGGAGACGATGGTGAGGCTGGGATTAGTGGGGTGTAGGGGACAGAAGTCAGGTGTAGTGGGAGGTAAGGAAGTGGAGGCAGCGAGTGTGTGACTCATTCGAGAAAGTGGCTATGAGGGGGAGGCAGGATGTCAGTGATGGCTGGAAGGGGAGGTGGGGTCAACACATTTAAATGCCAAGTGGAAGCATCAGTAGACAGAGACCATCAGAAATATGAAACAGGGAAATGAAAACGTCAAGATTTTCGGGAAGGATGGGAGTCATTGCTCGACGTAGGTGGAAGGACACCTCATTAAAAAGCAGGAAGGAAGGACAGAGAGATGGGCACAAAGGAGTTTGTAGGTCTGGTAGCAGGACATTGAAGAGGTCCTCATCTGAAGCTTTCGGCTTTCCTGGTGAGTGGGATAAAGCCATCTCCTCAGCGTGAGCTGGGAAAATGGCAGGTTGGGATTTGGGGGAGAGCGTACACAGTTCGAAATAGCTGCAGTAGAGTGGAAGAGAAGGAAGCCGAGAATTTTCTGGACAAGGTAGAGGGCTCTACTGAGACCGGAAACATAAATATGCAATGGCATCCACAGGTGTGTGTTTTCCCAACAGCATCCGGCAGGCTACTTACGTACTTGACCAAAGCAGGAAGCAGGCTCACCCGTGGTTGGGATTTTTAGCAGTCAGATGGGACAAGTCTCAGTGTCAGACCACCTTATCTAATCTGGAGACGGAAGGAGGTGAAGGTGGCAGGGCAGGGGCTGGCAAGGTCTAGCAATAGCTTTGGTGGGAGTAGCCGAAGGAGAGAGCTGGTTGCAGCTGGACACTGGATAATCTGGGACATGACAAGGTCAAGTATGAGGCCGCGGGATGGTGTGGCTTAACTGAGTGGAGATGAAAGTCCCTGAAAATGACTAGAGCCAGGAATACAAGATAGATTTTCGTCATCAAAGCTGCCTTGTCTCGGGAGGCTAGAAGTAGAACATACCTTTCAAGGCAAGAGCAGATCCTAAGGAATGTCCTGTTTTCAGTTCTTCCCTGCATTTTATCTGTAAATCTAGACCCACTCGTACTTGTTACGCATCAAATCTATCTAGCAGCCGGCACTTAAGGAAATCATGCAGAGAAAAGTGGAAACATTTCTGAAGGCTACAAATGAATGCGGACCATTGTGTGCTCACTGACTTGAGGGTCAGAGCTACGGAAAGTGTGGTAGCCTAGACTTTATCATAATCTTTTTGCAAACAAGCACCCACTTAGCCCACTTACACTGACCCTTGGACTTGCACCAAGCCAAGCAGGGCCATGCCAGTTTCTCCTGCACTTTATTTTCAATACCAGGGGAGAGGGAGGTGCATTCAGAGATTTTAATAAATCCAGGGAGACGCCCTAGAGTCCTCTCCTCCAGCCGACCTTTGGTGGTGAACTGTTCAATATCCTCTCTATGGGGATGCCCTGTCCATTCCTGGAAGAGTTTGAATGTCAGTCCCCGTCTTTAATTCTTAATCCGGCCCTCTGTGTGTTACTCAAAATTCCTGCGATGCTGCTAGAGAGAGGGGCTGGTGGGTAGGATGAGCCACTCCGTCTCTGTGCCGCTTGGAATGACAGTCTTGTTCAGTTGTCCCTTACGTTGTATGAAAGCTCTTCTTGTAGCTTCCCTCTCGGGTCAGCCCTTGGCGTTCCCAGGGACAAGCTTGCATGCTTCTGCACACACCTAAGGTCTTTGCTAATTCTAGTTAGACCTCCGTCTAGTGGATCTTCCCTTCCTCAAGGTACATAGTCCTGTTTCCTTCACCACCCCTCCCTTGTCTTAGGCACCGACCTCTACACACTGTCCTCCTGAACGTCTAGATCTCCTCCTCAGCTTTACCTACTCCCCAGTTCTCTTTGAGGGAAAAGTAAGCTCTACCAGGAGGAAGGCTTTCCACCTTCAGAGAACTGCTCTAAGGTTCACTACCCTACCACCGCCTTGGGACAACCTGAGGCTGTGGATCACAAGAATCTGGGATATGGAAAGACCCTTTTGCACCCCCTAATGTGGATCCATAACCTCAACCCTCCCACAGAATGCCAGTGCTAGGACTGAAAGGGCTGAGCCCAAGACCATCTGAACCAATGCTTTATTACGCGGAAAGGAAGCTGAGGCAGGGAGATGCCCGGCAATGGTGCCTGAGCAGACCATGGCAATCTGCCGTGGATTCAAATCCGGGTCCTCTCCCCCAAATCCGATCCATTTTGTTTATCAATTTCCCTGGGGATAGTAGCTCGTTTTCTTCTCCCTAAATATCTGTGCCAGAATAATTTTTCAGCTCAGTGCCACACGGGCGTGCTCTGAATACTCATTTCCCGCGCCCCGGGAGCTTAACGAGAACAAAAAGTGGATCCGAAAGTTAATCGGTTATTGGGAGACATGGATTGTAACAAATGCAAAATGGGAGAAAACACACAGAAAGTAAAGCCTCGCAGTGTTTGCAGCCTTATGACATTCACCAGGCTGTGGCTGAAATCGGACACGACAGAGCATTATAAATCGTGGGGCTGGCAGGGAAGAGCCAGGGGAGAAAACAGTGCGGCAGTGCCGATGCCCGCAGCCACATCCGTCACCTGCAATCTCCCAGCCCGCCTGCCTTCAGAGCAGGTCTTGTGCACTGCGCGGTTTGTTCAGAAGCAGTTGCTCTCCTTACTCACTGAGCTCTCTGCGGACCTGACACTTGCTACTGATGCTCAATAATTAAAGGTGCTCCCAGGGCCAGCTGAGCCCCTCCTCACCGAAACAAGGTGATAATGAATCTGGATTTTGAAAACTGAAATGGAAAAGAAAAAAAAAATCTCTGAAGAGTTGGCAGGGAGAGAGAGAGAATTGACCTCTTTTCCTCCAACAACAGTGGAAAGCCTAACCCTCCATCTTGTGGCCAAGAATGAAAAGCGCCCCACAGGGAGGTATGGGAACCAGGCTGTGAAATTGATCCGGGGAGTGAACTGGGAGAAATCAATAACTTCGTGTAAGACTTTAGGTCAGATTCTGAGATGGCTCCAACACCCATCTCCTAAACTCTCCTTGGGGGGGGAAATATTGCCAAGCATCTACCTAGAGATCGGGATCAGGGATCCTTTAACATACTCCCCAAACCATCTCTGGGGGACCTGTGGCTTTGAGCCCGCTTGCCTCCTGCTGCCGGCCTGGCCTCTTGGCTGCTCTCAGCACCGCTTCAGAATTCTCGGTGATATCAGGATCTCCCCAAGGCCTGGGCTGCACTGTCATGGCCAGCCTGAGGCCGCAGAGGTAAAAAGCCAAGTTCCTGCTGATTGGAGTGACCAATCACAGCTGCAGGCCATGCAGTGTGTCTGCAGCTTTGCATCGCGATGGCCAAGGCTGATCTGCCTCCATTGCTCATAGCCCTCTTCCCTGGATTTGAGTGTATACCATTGTTGATTAAATTCGTACAGGACGACTGTGGCCTTCTCTTGGACTCCATCCATCAGAAAGCAAGCTGCTTTCTGATGCCAGGGCCACTCAGCCTTGGCAAGTCAACGACTGGACTAATCAAGGCTGACCTTGCCTTCCCAAATCACACAGTGCAAGAAAGTGCACAAGTGGGACTCAAAACACCTGGCTGAGCCTCCTGTCGCTGCCACTCAGAATGTTAGATCTTGGCGAGTGGTTCGGACTGCCCAAGCCTCAGATTTTTAACGTATTAGTGACTTTTAGGCAAGAGTGTATGCCAATATCATTCTTGGAGCTTTTAAAAACTACATGCCCTCTCCACCCCTCAACCTGCAGAATCAGAATTTTCAGAGGTGCGCCTGGACACCTTGTATTTTATAAAGCTCCATTAGATGTGTCCGTTCTGGAGCATTTCTTGTTTAAGAGTCCTAAGCCATCACGTTACTAGAGGGACAACATAGATGTGGGGATAAAGGTACATTCTAGCAGATGAAATGCTTCTACTTTTCTACATACAGACACAGACACAGACACTTTCTAAGTTCTTAGTCTGTGTCTCTTCTTTTCACAAGTGGGTCCTTGTCTCTTCCTTACTGTTGAATTATTGAGTTCAAATGCTCTGGCCCATCCAAGCACAACTATTTCAAGCTGCTGTATAGTCTTCTTTTTTGAAGTGATGCTACCTGATATTTTGTAGTTTTTTTTTTTTTTTAATTTTTTAAACATTTATTTATCTTGGGCACCTGGATGGCTCGGGTGGTTAAGCGTCCGACTTCGGCTCAGGTCATGATCCCACAGTTTGTGAGTTCAGGCCCCGCGTCAGGCTCTAGGCTGACAGCTCGGAGCCTGGAGCCTGCTTCGGGTTCTGTGTCTCCCTCTCTCTCTCTGCCCCTCCCCTGCTCATGCTCTGTCTCAAAAATAAATAAAACATTAAAAAAATAAAATAAAAACACATTTATTTATCTTACAGGATGGGGGGCAGAGAGAGAATGAGACACAGAATCCGAAGCAGGCTCCAGGCTCCGAGCTGTCAGCACAGAGCCGGATGTGGGGCCAGAACTCACAAACTGCGAGATCATGACCTGAGCCAAAGTCAGATGCCCGACCGACTGAGCCACCCAGGCGCCCCTAGTATTTTGTAGTTTTGATTCATATTTATATCATATTAGTGCATACATCATTTAATATAGTGGGATGGGTATTCCCATTTCATAGATGAAGACATTGAGGTTCAAAGAGCTTAAGTAACTCGGTAAATGTTAGAGGGGGAATGTATACCCTCGTCTTATTTGTAGCCCAAGCTTTTCCCCCACTGACAATTCTTCCCCCAAGAATTGTATCTGAATTTGCACTTATAATTCAAATGTTAACCATTACAAAGTGAACCAGTCAAGGATGGGACCTAGAGAGCCTTTAAAACCTCTTCCGTGGTTTGATGGTTTAATGATTCTAGCACATGTTTGGAAATCTTGATGGCTGACTGAATTCTTTTTTTCTCCCCCAGATATTATGAGCTGAGAGGAGAATGAGTTCGCCCTGTGTGGGACCTGGCTCCTCTCCCAGAGAACAGCCCAGGAGTAGTTCTGCCCTGTGGCGCTTATGCCTGGCTCTCTTCTCTCATCATTGCAAGATTGGTAGGTTTGTCCTTGCGGCAGGCAGAAAGGAGGTCACACGTGGGAAGCGCCGGGGTCATTCCCATGTGTATGGTGGAGGCCAGCTGCTGTTGGCTTTGGGTATTTCCCACCCGTCGGTTCAGTTAGGCTTTTATAAAATCCAAGTGTGATTTTGGTGACATAGCTTTCCTTGACAAAAGACCTTGTTAGGAACAGAGAGGTCTGGGTATCTTTAGGTTTTTTAATTTTTTTAAATGTTTATTAATTTTTGAGAGAGAGAGAGAGAGAGAGCAGAGGAGGATCAGAGACAGAGAGAGAGGGGACACAGAATCCAGGCTCCAGGCTCTGAGCTGTCAGCACAGAGCCTGACACGGGGCTCGAACTCCGGAACGGAGAGATCATGACCTGAGCCGAAGTCGGACGCTTAACCGACTGAGCCACCCTGGCGTCCCCCTGGGTATCTTTAAAAAATGGTTATTTTCCTCCTTCCCCTGCTGAAAGCACAAGAAGAATTTTGTCCGTCTTCATAGTGAAGAGACCTCGTGGGGTTCTTGGAGATAGAATTCACGAAAGGATGGGGATCTCTTCTAAGACTGGGCCCTCCTGGATTTTCAATTCTTAAGCTAGTTTTCGTTGAGCCCCCAGCAATTGGCCGATGACAGTTTCGAGTGTTCTGGCCAGTACTAGTTTCAGCTGTGGTGGCTTCTGCTCCTGGGCTTTTGGCTCTGGTAAGCTGTGATCCTCTGTGTCCCCCTGTTTGTCTCTCCAGTTGTCTGGGTAGCAGTTTGCCCTGCGTCCCCAATTCTCTAGTGAATCTAAGAAGAGTGGTTCGTTTTCAGTTTGTTGAGCTTTTTTCTTGTGAGGATGGCAGCGATGTCTTCTCAGCTCCTTATGCGCCAGAGCAGAAAATGCCTTTGTACTCAAAGGAGGGAAGTGAAGAAAAGTTACTTGGGCTCTTTGTCTCGGTTGGGGTTCAGGATGCACACCCGAGATCAGAGCGTGGTGTAGGTGGTTAATTCGAGAGGTGATCCCCGCGGGCTGGAACAAGTGGGTAAAGTGAGTCAGGGACAGGAGAAAAGCCAGTGAACCGTGTGGCGTTAACCTGCTGGCTTTCCGGCACTGGTGTGCCGTGTGGGTGGAAGGGTTTAAAGACCCTGCTTTAACATATCTTTATCTTCATCACAGCCTTGGAATAGGGCCTGACTAGTTCTGACTCTGGTTTTAAGGCTGCCTGTAGTGCAAAAGAGGAAGTGCTGTCAAGAATGGGAATGTGGGGGTAGGGGGCGCCTGGGCAGCTCAGTTAAGCAAAGGGCTCTTGATTTCCGCTCAAGTCACGATCTCACGGATTGTGGGCTCGAGCCCCACATTGGGCTCTGCACTGACCGCCTGGAGACTTGCTTGGGATTCTCTCTCTCCGTATCTCTCTGCTCCTCCCCTGCTAGCATGCGTGCTGTCTCTCCCTCTCTTTCTCTCTCTCTCTCTCTCTCTCAAGATACATAAATTAATTAAAAAAAAAAAAAGAATAGGACTCGTGGGCTCTACTCACAGGGGCTTCTGGGTGGCCTGTGGTTGGTCACCTTCCTCTCTGGGGCTCAGCTTTCTTCAAGCTCACGGAAGATCTTTTCTACTCCTAACATCCAAATGGGTGCCTATGGGGGGACACCCCAGCATCCTGCATGGACCGTGTGAGGCCTGAAGCCAAATACATTTTCACAGAAATTGTGAAGTAAGCTCCCCCTTTGAAAACTTGTGAGTTTTTTTTTTTTAATTTTTTTTAATGTTTATTTATTTTCGAGAGAGACAGAGACAGAATGCGAGTGGGTTAGGGGCAGAGAGAGAGGGAGGCACAGAATCCGAAGCAGGCTCCAGGCTCCGAGCGGTCAGCACAGAGCCCGACGCGGGGCTCGAACTCGCGGACCCTGAGATCATGACCTGAGCCGAAGTCGGATGCCCGACTGACGGAGCCACCCAGGCGCCCTGAAAACTTGTGAGGTTTTGAGTTGTTCTGACTTTACATAGTTCTTCTGATTCTTTCTAGGATATTTATTTATTTATTTATTTAGTGTCCTTCTGGTGTGATTTTTGCTCTCTGCAATGGCGTTCTCAGGGGGCCTAGGCCTGGGCCTGAGCAGCAGTTGGTTCTGGGGTTCACACTGCTTTGCTTCTTGGCTCACTTTTTACAGGTAGCTGGCTATCGGGACGGGGCCTGGATGTGAGTCTTCGGGGAGCACTGGCTTCACCCAAGCAGGTCCCAGAGTGGGGCTGGGGCTTACATAACAGCAGGATGACAGTCCTGAATGCATATCTGGAATATCTAGGAATGGATCTATCTAGGAACATATAGTGATAGGAATTCATATCCCTGCCCAGTCTGAATTCTTTAAAAAAAAATTTTTTTTTTAGTTTATTTATTTTTGAGAGACAGAGAGAGACAGCATGAGCGGGAGAGGGCAGAGAGAGAGAGAGGGAGACACAGAATCTGAAGCAGGCTCCAGGCTGTCAGCCCAGAGCCCGATGCGGGGCTTGAACTCACAGACCGCGAGATCATGACCTGAGCAGAAGTTGGACGCTCAACCGACTGAGCCACCCAGGCGCCCCATGCCCAGTCTGAATTCTTAAGGGGCTGTTGAGCTCTCTGAGTCCTTATGTGCACATTTATTTGTAGTTTTTTTCATCCTGTATACTATTTAATATATATATACATATATATATGTATATATATGTATATGTATATATATACGTATATATGTATATGTATATATATGTATACACACACATATACATATACATATCATATTATACATATATATAATAATTTTATATATTCTATATAATTTAGCTTTGTTTTTATCCTCAACATATTTAGGAAAGGCTTTATGGTAACTTAACAAGGAAACCTGTAATACAGCAACAACAACAAATTGCAAACGCTTCTGTCTGCTTGCTAAGCGCTGGTAACTATTTTTCAACTCATTCGATCCTCAGCACAGCCCTGTGAGGTAGGTGGTATTATTATCCCCATCTTTTAGATGCAGAAACCAAGGTACAGGGAAGTGAAGGCGCTTCCCTGAGCCTCCAAGGGAGAGAGTGGCGGAACGAGTACCCAAACCTGGGTGGGCTGGCTCTGGTCTGTGCTCTGAGCTGAAGGGACAAGTGGAGAAAAGTGAGACAGGGACGGTGAAGGTATATATCTGTCTTTCCTGATAGCCTGAGAATGAGGACGAAGAGATGACGGTACGTAATAGATGTGTTATTTGTTCTTTTAAAGACAACTGTCTAATTCTGCCTTCCCTGTTCTACGTAGTGGTGAACAGCCATAATCATGCAGCATAGGGGCAGTGGTGTGGAGAACCAACCCCTTCCCTTACGTTCTTCTATGACAATATGATTTCAACACCTTTCCTCCCCTCTAGGCTGATCTTTGGTTGAGAAGCAGTCCTCACTGGACCAACAGTCCTTCCTAGGATATGTCCAGGAGTCCCAGCCCAGAGAGGGCAACCTTCAGAAGAGCAGATTGAAGACCCCCATTTGGATTTCCCCAAATTGCTCCTTCTGCCTTCTGCCTATTCTTCTACCATTAGAAAACCATTCCTTCCTCTTTTTTTTTTAAATTTTTTAAAAATTTTATTTTATTAGAGAGAGAGAGAATCCTAAGCAATCTCCATGCTCAGTGCAGAGACTGATGTGGGGCTCAAACCCACGACCCTGGGATCATGACCTGAGCCGAAATCAAGAGTCGGATACTCAACTGACTGAGCCACCCAGGTGCCCCTCAACCCCTCCTTTAGACAAGCCCACACTTTCCTGGGATTCAGTGTGGCCTCAGAGAAATGTAAGTCTTCCACTCTGCCACTCATTCAACAAGTGATCCTGGGGTCCAGGAGGTAAAGGTATGGCTGGTGTCACCCACAAGCAGGGACCCCAATTCTAGTACTCATTTCTCCTTATTCTGAATCCCCAAAGCAGGAGATATGGACTTAGCTTAGGGGTCATCCAGCCTCATTATTCCCCAGATTATTCCTTCAAAATTTTCTGTTATCTGTTCTGCATATACCTATAGAGTTTCTGGGAGTCGAAGAGATGCTTAAAATTGAAGTAAAATTATTGTTACATCAGGGACTACATTTCTAGTTTCTTGTTTCTCTCCTTTGATCAAACCAAATCCTTCCAGCCCCTTCTACCCCCAAGCTCGAGTAACTACAGAAATAAATTATCAAGTGGATGACTGCCATAAAGAGAAAAAGTTGATGCTTAAAGGGCTTTCCAGGCTTTTTTTTTTTTTTAAGTTTATTTATTTATTTTGAGAGAGGGAGTGAGGGTGAGAGCAAGGGGGAGGGGTAAAGGGAGAGAGGAAGACCGAGAATCCCAAGGAAGCTCCGTGCTGTCAGCACAGAGGCTGACAGGGTGCTCGAGCCCATGAACTGTGCTATCATGACCTGAGCTGACATCAAGAGTTGGTTCCCTAACTGACTGAGTCATCCAGGTGCCCCTAGGCTGGGAGGGAAGAAGGGGAACATGTTAAAATCTAGAAAGCCAGAGAAGGCTTAGACTGATCCCATTTGGGACACAGTAACCCTAGTGGGGCTTCCAAGGACATGAGGTCCTGCTTGTCTTATCTCTCCCATTTGAGTTTAAACTCCAGAGTTACTGGGTGCATGAGACCAACATTGACCACACGCTCCCACACTACCTTCCCATGTCTGCGTGAGAATGTGAGCATCTGCGGGGGTAGAAGCTACTTTCTTAGTCAGTGGTATTTATCCCAGAGCCGAGCAAAGTGCTTGGCCTCGTGTAAAAATAAGAGAAAATTAAAATACTTAGGTAACTTACAAATGCCCCCAGAATCTAGAACAGAGCTCTGTATTCAGATATCTCTTAGAGAGTTCTGTTCACAAACTAGCAAAACTCTGCTGCCCTCTGTCTTCTGAACAAAGACCTGTTCTGTGTACTCAGTCTAAAACGAAACCTAAGAAAATAGCTGACGTGTGCTCCTGACAGAGAAACTGAAACTGATGTTTTTTTTTTTTTTTTCTCTTTCCCCTCTTGCAAGTTGCCAAGTAAAACTGAGTTACTCACCAGGCATGGCTCCCCAGCCTCAGGAGAAGAAAACGGTTTTAGATGTTGGGACATGGGAGCAGATATTTCAAGAACTGATGCAGCAGGAGAAACCCCGGGCCAGATGGACCCTGAAGTTGGATAAGAATCTCGATCCAAACTGCCTTGCAGAAGGGTGGAAGCAATACGAGCTGAAAGGATTCGGCAGGTGAGTGAGAGTTTGCCTTTCAGTGGGCATTCTTGGACGAAGAGGCCAGCTTAGCCTCAGCAGCATCCTTGGGTTCCTTCCAGAGCATGTTAAAGGAACAAGGGTCACCAGGATCTCCCTTTGCACGGTGTTCTTTAGGATGTAAATGCCTCCATTTTGTTTAACGCAGGAAGTTTCTTCTTTTACTAGGCTTCCTCCCTTAACCTGAGTGGAAACCACAAATGGGATGCTAGGGTTCCCCGGGTGGCTCAGTTAAGCATCCAACTTTGGCTTAGGTCACGATCTCACGGTTTGTGAGTTTGAGCCCCTCGTCAGGCTCTGGAGCCTGGAGTCTGCTTCGGATTCTGTGTCTCCCTCTCTCTCTGCCTCTCCCGCACTTGCGCTCTGTTTCTCTCTTTCCATCTCTCTCAAAAAAACGAATAAATATTACAAAAAATTTTTTAAATCTCACTGGCAGGGGGCAGAAGGACCCCTCCCCGTGAGACACCCAGAGATATTTTACTAGCAAAGAGGCAAACGTGGGGCCACATAGGATAGAAGCTATGGTGGCTCACAGGAAAAAGCTTTGTTAAAAACACAATCCCTTTCATCCTTTTTTTAAAAATGTTTATTCATTCATTCTGAGAGAGAGAGAGAGAGAGAGAGAGAGAGAACCCCAAGCAGACCCTGAGTTGTTAGCACGGAGCCTGACAGGGGCTTGAACCCATGAACTGTGAGATCATGACCTGAGCCAAAATCAAGAGTTGGACACTTAACTGGCTAAGCCACCCTGGCGCCCACCTCTCTCATTCTTATTTGGCAATGTGTCAATATCATATGGACTTTTTCAAACTAGAAGAGATCTCAGAGACTGAGGCCAGGCAGGCCAACCTGCTTCGGGTCAGCAATCACCTGAAGGCACACGGCCTTGTTCCTTTTATCTGCAGGTTCCAGTGTTCCTCATGCCAGCGGAGTTGGGCTTCTGCTCAAGTGCATATCCTATGTCACATGCACCTGGAGTCCCACAAATCCCAGGGTCAGGTGATTATGCGCCTCTTCGCTCAGAGGTGCAAGAAGTGTTCCTGGTCTCGATTTGAGAACCCTGAGTTCTCCCCAGAGAGTACCATGAGGATTCTGAAAAACGTGGTGCTGCGTATTCTGAAGAAATTCTATGACTTTAAGAAGCTTTCAGAGCTACCGATCATTCGGGAGGTGCCTTTGGATGGCTCCCATGACACGAACAATTGTGAAGGTTGCTCTCTGGGCTTCTGCTTACTGAGATTGCGAAACAACACGACGGAGCCATCAGTATCCCCATTCTCTCCCACTGGTTCCTCATCTCCCACTGGTGACGTGTTCAGCCAAAGCCAATGGAATGGGTATTATTATGTCTATAAGGCATCAGGGCCCAGCCACACCACTGCTGAGCCCAAAGGGGAGACCAGCAGGCAGCTCACCCCAAGTTCCGACAGGCAGGCTGCACAGGGAAATTTACAATCCACACGGGGGACAGCACCACAGGCCCCCTGCAGGACATACTCTGAGGTTGTCAGGAGGGTAGGACAACAGTCCACACAGCAGGCATGCTCACAAGCCACACAAGGGGCAGGTGTGCAGGCCACACGGGGGACAGACCCAAAGACCACGTTGAGGGCAATCCCAAAGGCTACATCAGGGTCAGACACTCAGACTATAGGGAGAACAGTCCCCTCTAGGTCAAACCTACAGCTCACGTGGACAGACTCCGTGGCTACACACGGGTTTTCGGCCTCCAGTGGAACTCAAGCTGCCTGGAGAAGTTCACCCAGAAATGTTCCAAACAGCTATCCCATATACGCTCCGGTAGTGCAACAAGATTACTTCGTTGATGAGGAGAGATTGAGCCTGTTCTACTTTCTCTGCGGTATTTGTATCATTGTCGTTTTCATAGCCAAATGGTTAGAAGAAGGAAGATGGCGATAAGCTTGTCTTCTTTTGTCTCAGTTCCACGGTAATCAATGAACTGGTTGCCATTTTAGTACGACACAGAACATGCTTTCAGACCGTGCAGGGTCAAGTTTGTAAGAATAAACACTAGTTTCCTAGATCTCCCTAGCAGATAGTCTAAAACATAACCTAGCAGATAATGGACCCAATAATAAATATTTGATGACTCACTAAAAGCTCTTCATTCATTCATCCACTCATTCATTTATCGGTATCTATAGATATCGATAGACACCACATCTTGACAAGAACTGAGGGTCACGAGTGTTATCAGAAAGTTATTGTGGTAGGCAGAATAATGACCCCCCAAACTTATCTGTGTCCTAGTTCCCAGAACGTGTGCATATGCCACAGGCAAAAAGGACTTTGCAGGTGTGATTACTTTAAAGATCTTGAGGGGCGCCTGGGTGGCTCAGCCGGTTGAGCGTCCGACTTAGGCTCAGGTCATGATCTCACAGCTCGTGAGTTCCAGCCCCACGTCAGGCTCTGTGCTGACAGACAGCCCGGAGCCTGCTTCGGATTCTGTGTCTCCCTCTCTCTCTGCCCCTAACCCCCTCGCATTCTGTCTCTGTCTCTCTGAAACATAAATAAACATTAAAAAAAATTTTTTTTTAAAGATCTTGAGATGAGGCGCTTATCCTGCACTATCTGCATGGGCCCAACATAATCACAATGGTCCTTACAGAAGGGAGGCAAGAATGTCAAAGTGAGAAAAAGGAGATTTAATGATGGCAGGAGAGCTTGCAGTGATGGGCTTTGAAGATGGAGGAAGTAGCCATGAGCCAAGGAACGCAGGCAGCTCTAGAAGCTCATAAAGACAAAGGAACAGATGTTCCCCCAGAGCTTCCAGAGGGAACCAGCTCTGCGGACGCACGACTTCAGCCCGATGAGACTGATTTTAGACTTTGGACCTCCAGAAGTCTATGATAATAAATTTGCGTTGCTTTAAGTCACTACATTTGTGGTCATTTGTTATAGCTGTAATAGGAAAGTAATAACAGCTATCAATATCACTCCAAGGATCAGGCAATTATGTTTTAGGTATGCTTCCGTTGAAACAATAATAAAAAGAGCATTTTGTAGATTAGAAATATCTATAGGCCGATCCCCTCTTGTTCTTCTTCCTCCCCTACTTAAATCTATCCAAATGCCCCGGTCCAGAAGAGACTCCCTTTGATCTGGTGACCCTTGGAGCTATCCTGTTCTCTCCCTTCTTCCAGCACTGGATGGAAACCTGGGCCTCAGTTTCCCCATCTATAAAACAGGCTAATGTCTTCCAGTGAAACATGGTAATTGAACACGTGCATTTCCCTCTGAGCTTTCCTGAAATCTTACTGAGTGACGGCGAAAAGGGGCGGGGGGGGGGGAGGCATCAGCACACAAGGGTAAAGAGAATGGGTAGAAGCCAGCAAACCGAGGGACCAGTGATAGGTCACTGACTTGGCAGAGTAGGGAGATCCGGAATAGAAATCAGGTGAGGGAAAACTGAGGCGCAAAGCAATTCATGCGGCACAATTTCAGAAAGTTCAAAACCGGAGGCCACAGCCACGCTGAAGGAAGCTGCTGGGGACGTGGAAGCAGGGGGATTGGCTGAAGGCGTTTACAGCACGTTTCTTTCCTCCAGCCCTCTGCAGCCCAGTCACCACTCTTAACTGACTCCAGGTTTATTCTCTGAAGACATTGACTTAGAGGGACTCTGGACTCAGGGACTAGGGTGATGTTATGGGACAGAGTGCCACCCAGCAATCAGAAAGGTAGTCAAAGTCTATACACTGACTATGGGAGTCCCTTACCCACTCCCAAACCTAGGAACCATGCCAGGCTTATATCCTACGCACCCACACCTCAAATACACAGAAGAGTGGATGGGTCCTCTTTGGGAAAACCTATCAGCTCAAGAGAAAAAACAATACATATCTATGAAAAAGGGTGGGGGGGGGCGTGGTGATGAGTTTCATCTAGCAGAATGACTACCCAAAGTAGCTCCAGAGTAAATCCACCAGATGCAAGAGCCCTGCAGAGGGTCGGACACCTCATGTGGACAGATTGCCGAGGGCTTATCCAATATTTGATATGTGTGAAGGGAAATACCAACTGTGAAGGCGAAGAAGAAAACCAAATTTTAAAAAAAAGTGGGGAGTCAGAGAAAACGGATACTTTAAAGATAAGAAAACAAACCAAAACCTATTTCAAAATGATTATTTATGCCTCAGAGGGACAAGAGAGGGTATCATCTTCGCGAAACATGAATTAGACCGATTCTCTGCAGCACTCTCAGGTGAGGCAGTTATCTCTGGCTGGGGGTGAGTCTTTGGGGGGAATCTCAGCTACAAGTCTTATGCAGGCAATGCTCCTGAAAGCTGGAGGAATGAACACCCTGGTCCTGAAGGCCGGGCTCTGGCCAGGGGACCACAGCCTCCACGACAGGCAATATTTTGCACCACTCCAATCCACTTGCTTGGTCTAAAATGCTCCCTGAATCCTCCAGGATTTTTTTCCTGAAGAAACGTATAAGAGGAAAGATAGCGAGCAAACTAAGCCCCATCACTGCATCTGTCTTGGGATGGCAACTATCTCCCTTTACTACTCATTCTCCATTCCCCTTACCTGGGCACCTCTGCCGTTCGGGTGGCTTACCTGCTCAGCCTTTCCAGACCTTCATCTTGGCGCTGTGGACCCTTCCTCACAAGGCCTTTGTCAGTTGTGGTTTCTGCATTTGTCCATCCACTGTCAAAAGTACCAAGTACCAAAAGAGGAAAGTACCAAGAGAGGCGCCAGTGGATCACTTGGGTGCCAAATATATTCTTCCTGGGCACCCTCCTCCCCGCGTCCTATTTCCTTCTGATGATCAGGAGAGTGATGCTTTTTTGCCTGCTGTTCTCTCGGCAAAAAAGTCTTCGAGACGACCAGCCGTCGCTGGTCATGCAATTCTTGCCACAGTCCCTAGTGGGAGCAGTCCCCACCCGGGGTGGCCAGACCTGCAGAGCCTTGGGTTGTGGTGATGGGACACCTGAAAATGGCGCCTGATTTAATGTGAGCGATGGGAAACAAGGTCGCTCCTACTTCCATCTCTTGATTTCCAGATCCATATGCTCCGCCACTGGGACCGCACACACAATGGTCATTGATTCAGAACGTGTACTACTCTGCCCCGGTGGACGGTGACTCATCTTTGCAAGGCAGCATCTCCAAGCAGCATTACAGCCACCTCTTTAAGGGGCTGTATCATTGATCCGTACCTCAGGCTGGCCGCTTCTGGGTGGTGTTGTAGTTGAGAAAACCAGGAAACTGCAAGGCCTTATCACCTCTGCTATAACTCTTTTGCTCCACATTTGGTCATTTCTCTAACGTGATAATATGCGATGCGTTAGTTTGCTAGGGCTGTGGGAAAGAATCCGTTCCGTGCCTCTCACCCAGCGTCCCGTGGATTGCTGGCAATCTTTGGGGTTCCTCGGCTTGTAGCAGCATCACCTTGCTCTCTCCTTTTACTTTCACGAGGTGTTCTTCACATGTGCGTTTCTGTGTCCAATTTTCCCCTTTATTTTTCTAAATAAAAAAAAAATCTTTATTTATTTTTGAGAGAGAGAGAGAGAGCAAGGGAGGAAGAGAGAGAGAGGGAGACACAGAATCCGAAGCAGGCTCCAGGCTCTGAGTTGTCAGCACAGAGCCCAAGGCGGGGCTCAAACCCACAAACGGTGATTTCATGACCTGAGCCGAAGTCGGACGCCTAACCGACTGAGCCACCCAGGTGGTCCCCCCCCCCCTTTTTTTTATAAGGACGCCAGTATGATTTTATCTTAACTAATTACTACCACATAATCGAACTAAATTACTGGTGAACCAAGACTGGCCTTTACCTTCCTCTATTGACTGGTCTTAAGTAACAATCTCTTCCTGACCATGTGATCAGCTGTGAGCTGAGGGAGAGGCGTGAGTGCACCAGTGGAGGCTGGTTTGTTTTGTTTTCTCCATCCCTGACTTCTGTTCAATCCCGGGCCCTGTCACTTCCATATTCTGATGTATTGTGCTGGGCCTGCTCAACCTTATGACTAAACGAGCCTTTCAGAATCTGGCTCACAATGGGCATCTCTGGCCCCATTACATTTTGATATGTCACGATCAGGAGTCTTACCTCTATGAGGCCAAGTGGCTTGTAGAAGTTGGTTTCTGAATGGTGTGTAATTCTCTAATGCGGATGGGCACCCTGGTACCAAAGGGTCAGCCGGGTCATACGGCCCACGTGGCAGGGCCACTTGCATTGCATTGTGCTTCCTTTTAGAGGTGTGAGGGTCAAGATGCTATAATTTGACCTTCCCGTTGGAAGCGCTATCCTGCCGTGCTCCAAATGACTGTGCCCCTAAAACCTTTACTGATATGGCAGGGAAACTTTGTAGGATTCTGTAGGACCCCCACCCTGTGAAGTGTGAGGTCTCCGATGCACTTGCCACTTCTTACTCCTCTTGTCTGATTAAAATGGTATCGTTGATGGAGTAAACCAATGTGACGTTCTGCAGAAAGTCCAGATGGTTCAGGCTCTGCAGATTGTATCATGACCGAGGATGAGAGAGAAAACATGGTCCTGGGACAAAAGCGTAAATGTAAGCTGCTATACTCTCTGTATGAATGTCCTCCAAGATTTGACTGGCTTCTATAGGAGCTAGACCGGGGAATTAATTGAGAATCGGCTGGAGATCACCACCTCTGTGTCTTTTAGGTCTGAAGGGTGACTCTAATCTCTACCATTCTCTGTGGGACATGATAGTTTTGGCTTTTATGGTACTGTATCATGGTTTTTTGAAAGAGAAATCTTCAGCTGTGCTCATTACAGTAGCTCTTACCCAGAGGAAAAAGAACCAAAGAAGGGTTCTACTTCCACTGCATGCGTGCATTCCAATTATCCATTCAGGGACTGGGTGAGCCCATGGATTCACTGTATTCATCATGAGCCTGACGTGAGCCGGGACTCAGCTTATAACGTGGCCCCCAGATACTTCTACTCAAACAGCAGTCCATGATTTGTTTCAGATCCCTGGGGATCAATATCAATTCAGATCCTGAACCTAAAAGCCCTCAATATGTCTAGATATTCCCCTTTCCCCAGCATACAGTTACCCAAATAAATGGCCATACATCTGTTTGAGGAAGGACCGGGGACTTTGCCTCATTCTTTCCCCTTGGGAACCAGCCTCTTTGTCAGCCAATGAGTTATGGGTCTGAAAAGTGGCTCCGATCTTACTAAATAAGCGTTCTAATTTTTTTTTAACTTTATTGCTTCAGCTTCCCTCATATTCCTGATCATCCATTTGTGGTTTCTTTTGATTGTATAAATTGAGAAATATTCTTACTGGCTGCCTACCTGTTTATTGTCTACATAAAAAATAGGAAATAGATACAACTAGTATATTGGTACAGAAGGCCCAATATCCAAACAATAGGAGCTCCAGAGAGAAAACAGAAAATGAAAAAACAAAACAAAACCTTTAAAAGCCTTTCTTAGAACAAAAGGACAGGACTTCCTGCTTGAGAGGGTCCCCGAGGGGCCACCTACGCAATGAATGGACAAGGGTCACATCTAGACACATTATTATGAAATTTCTAACACCAGATATAAAAAAGACTCTAAAAGTTCTGGAAAGAAAAACAAGACACAAAAAAAACAAAGACAACATGCAAAGGGCCTAGAGCTGTAATTACATTGGCCTTCCAACATCTCAATGTGTCTCAGTGGCATTCATGCTTTTGTGTATTTGCAGATGTCATTTTCTGATTCGGTAATGGCTCTTTCTTCTTTTTCTCAAACTTGTTTTGGCCTCTGTTTTTTGTGTTAGAGGATTTCCTCAAACATCTGGTAGTCCTTGGCTCTCCATCCAAGTTCAAATACAAGACACTAGAAAGTGGACTGGCATAGGGTATGCTGGAAGACAATGGAACGAAGCCTTCAAAATTCTGAGGGGAAAAAAGTTACTTCCAACATAGTATCTCATACCCAGCCAAAATGTAGTCAAATGTAGGTACAGAATAAACCTCATTTTCAGTCACGCAAGGGGTCATATTTTTACCTCCTTTCCTGCCGTGGATCCATTTCCAGGAAGCCCCTAGAGGATATTCCCTCTCTCCTCTCCCCACCGCAGTGTAGAGTGAACATCCGGAGTCCAGTCAGTAGGGGCTCCCATACGGCACAGGGACTGGGTGAGCTCCCAGAAAGCTGGAGAAGCCAGCTCCCAGAATACTGACTCCCAGCTGGCCTAAAAAGACAAATCCACACTGGAGCTGGCTGACAGAGGGCTCCAGGAGGGCATGCTTCTAAGGGGAACATGGAGGAAACTGAGAGGCTCCCTCAGGCACCTGCAGGTGTGGAAGTATGCAGGTTCACACTTCCAACAGAGTATGGAGATGAGGTAGACAGGAACACGGAAAATCCACGCAGAGAAACAGAAAATGAAGACCAAGGGGATCATTGATGGCAGGGCGAACAGAAACGGTTGTACAAGAAAGTAAATGCAATGAGACCATAGGGCTTAGCCACGAGAGCATTCAAACAGTCCTAATGTCAAATATCACGCCTGAAGGGTACTTTAACAAAAAATTAATTAAAATTAAAAGCAGAGGGGCTGAGGGTATAGACGACCGCGAAATCTGTATCTTGATGGTGGGAAACCCGTGCATGGTTTTGAAAAATCGAGAAGCAGAGACGTGGAGTTTAAAGACCAGAGACAAAGGCCATTGTTTCTAGGAAGGAAAATGGAAGCAGGGGGGCGGGGAAGGGCGGACTTTTGTAATAGACGTTACAGGACACTCCGCTTTTCTTGCAGCGGTGTATACATTTGGCTGTCCCCAAAATTAACATGAAACGCCACTTTTGAGGCATCTGATTAGATGTCCAAGCTCCTCCAAGTTTCCCCATTCTGAGCTGCTGGCCGCTTACTCTCATAGGCCTGTGCCCTTGGCTTTTCTCACATCCGGGCTCTTTTTCTTTTCTCCCACTCCTCCTCTGGCCACGAGGCAGACACTGTGGGAATGCCGGAGGGAGGTTTTCGAGGCGCAAGCCCCAGGCTAATGCGGCCCCCTCGGCCGGGCGGTGGGAGGCTACGGTGGGACAGGGGAGAGCCCTGGCTGCAGAGAACTTTAAATCGGTGATCACACCCGTGAAACGTGGTCAGCTGTTTAACCTCACTCGCGCCGCTAATTCTGAATTTCAGTGGCAAAATACTCCCCGAAAATAGTATTTTGGTGGCCTCCATTTTAGAACAAATTGCTGCGGTTACGGTGTGACCTTTAATATTATGTTTGTAAGCGTGGCTGCCGCCGATAAATCACTGCGGACAGATCCCCACCGAATGGCTCCTGGAAGTGACTGCAGAATATTCTGGCGGAGGCGGGGACGGGGGCGGGGGACACCGGTCCCCCGAGCGGACCTGGTGCGGGTCTCGGGCGCGCCGCCGCCCAGAATCGGGACCCCAGGCGGCAGGTCTGAGCTGGGCGGCCCCCGCCCGCCAGCCGCGGAGGGACCGCCAGGTGGCCGGGACGGTGCCGAAACCTGCGCGCGGGGCGCCTCCGTTGTCCCCGCTTCGTGCCCGTGCCGCGCAGCGGCGACCCACACCCAAAGCGGCGCGGGACCAAATCGGCCTCCCGCTGTGCTAGGTCTGGCTCGGGAGAGAAAGGCCCGCGGCGCAGGCGGTGCCCGGGCAGCCAAGGCCGCGGGGCGGGAGTGGGGCTGGGCGCCCTCGGGCGGGGGCCTGGTGCAGAGGGGAAGGGGAAGGGGAAGGGGAAGGCGGGGCGGGGGCGAGATGAGCACCCCTTCTGTCCTGCTCCTTCTTCTGCGCTTCCTCTCTCCCTGCTTGTGGTTGGGGGCTAAGCCACTCCGGCCTTTCATTTAGCTTTTTTTTTTTTTCTTGCTAAGGATGTGGTCCTGCAGATGACTTGTACCTGAGTTTTGTAAAGGGATGTGCGATCTATTTGGAGTTGGCTTTCCTTCTCAGAGACACAAATGTTCCTTCGCCCAGAGTATTTGGAGAAACTTCTTTTTAAACTGGAGTAGATGAGCCCTAAGCTCTCTTATAAAAGAAGAAGGGTGCTTTTTTTTTTTAATTTTTTTTTTCAACGTTTATTTATTTTTTGGGGGACAGAGAGAGACAGAGCATGAACGGGGGAGGGGCAGAGAGAGAGGGAGACACAGAATCGGAAACAGGCTCCAGGCTCTGAGCCATCAGCCCAGAGCCTGACGCGGGGCCCGAACTCACGGACCGCGAGATAGTGACCTGGCTGAAGTCGGACGCTTAACTGACTGCGTCACCCAGGCGCCCCAGAAGGGTGCTTTTTAAAAAGACCCATTCAGGGTGTTAAATAATACATCATTGTTTTCAGATTAGATTTCCAGGATAACCATACCCAAGCACTTGATGCTTGTGTTTCTATGGGATCTTGTGTAACCACTAGGTATCCAATAAATATTATGTGATTTGGCCCAAATTTCATCTGTCCCCCAGCCCCCGCCTCTCCCCACTGTCCCCAGCCCCACCTTAAACTGTTTAGTCCAAGAGCCCTGAAGGCCCAGGATGTGGCTGGCCTTCAGGAAAGCATGACTCCATCCCCAAGCTGAGGAATTAACTGGAATCCTGAAATAAAGCATGGGGATGTTCCTGGAGGGAAGGAACGTGTGCAGAGAAATTCAGCAGCACCTCGCCAAGCCATGAGTGTTATCAGTCAGGCCTGGCAGCCAAGCTGGAATCAGAAACAAAAATATTTATTTTAAGAACACTGTGAGCACCGAGCTGATTCTGAGGCAAACAGATCTGACCTGAGGAGGCTCAGCAAAACAAAACAAAACAAAACAAAACAAAAACACCCTCCTTTTAACAAAATCAGTCATCCCCTGAAATGGAAGAGTTTTTCTGTGTGTTGGATAGTCCGGGGCCAAAATCTGTGGATTTCAAGGAACACTAAATGCATCCAGTGGTCTCCTTGACCCAGCTTTCATGTTCTCTGACCCATCTCCCCTTCACATCTTCACTCCCATGAAGTCAGGGCACTTTCAGCTGGAGTATGATGGCTAAACATCCTCTGGCCAAGAAGGCAGAGGGAGAGAAGCCTCTGGAGGTTTGGAAGGACAGATTCATCAGATGTCAGACCCGGAAACAGGTTTCCAGAGCAATCCTGACCCGCCCCTTCGCAGCAGTGGGAATGGGGGGTGTCGCTGTTTGACCTCTGTTGCCTCGAGTGGCAGCCAAAAGGTACCAGCTTCCACTTTAAGATGTCAAATAGGTGAACACTCGGGGGAAGACGCCTTACCATCCAAATTAAACTAAAAGGCTGGGGATGTGGAACTGGGAGTTTCTAAGGTTTATATTGGGAAGCAGGGACTGGTTGGGGCAGGGAGAGGGAGAAAAAAAAAACAGGAAAAAATTCGGCAAAACAATGTAGTCCAGTTCCTGGGACCTTCTAGAACCACCTTTAGAGTTGCTGCAGGTAGGCAGAACAGTGCTCTAGTGTCATTTGACCACCTCTCTGGGGCCTGGGTGACAAATTGTCTGGCAGGCCGAATTTGTCTGCTCCAGAGAGTTAAGGTGGCCCTTTCCCTGGAGACCCCGGGAAGCTGGGAAAGAGGGCTCAAGGTGGTTTAGTGGCTCAGAGACCTAAGACTGGGCCCTTAGAGACTTTCTGTCCTAAGGCATCTTTTACCAAATAAGGAAACCAGATCTTTGGAGACAGAAGTGAGCTCCCTGTTAAACCATAATTTTTATTTTTATTTATTTATTTATTTATTTTTAAAAATTTTTTTCAACGTTTTTTATTTATTTTTGGGACAGAGGGAGACAGAGCATGAACGGGGGAGGGGCAGAGAGAGAGGGAGACACAGAATGGGAAGCAGGCTCCAGGCTCTGAGCCATCAGCCCAGAGCCTGACGCGGGGCTCAAACTCATGGATCGCGAGATCGTGACCTGAGCCGAAGTCGGACGCTCAACTGACTGAGCCACCCAGGCGCCCCAAACCATAATTTTTGAAAAAGATAAAAAGCCACGTCTTTCTTGCATACAGATTTTAAAGGAATACGTTGCAAAGATTTTATTGAGCTCATTAAGTAATGTGGAAAGCAGTAAGATTCAAAACTGGCCCAAAGAGCATTTGAAACACTAGATATGTGTAGGTAATCTAATGGCTTGCGGGGTTACAAGCTGTACAAAAACTGGTTTATGTTGAACAGGATCACAAACTGTAAACCTTGAGGCTCTTAGTTCCACTGGGAAGAAATTATTTGCATTTCTGTGGAAGAAAATTTTCCCAATGAGCCTTTGCCTCATAGGGAAGAAAACGAATCCAGTAAATAGGAAGTCAAGCCTGGCACTGAAAAAGTACCCAATAATCTCCTTTTCCTATTTCCAAGTTTCAGATAATTTTTTTTTAACTTGTCAAAAATCACACTAATACCTGCTAGGAGTGTAAGGGTTAAATTGTAGTGTAGGGCTAACCTGTAACCTTGGGAAATAACAGCTTTGTTTTGACACTGTAGGTTAAGAGATAACGGCCTTGTCCTATCAATCAAGGGAACAAAAGTTCAAGGGAAATCAACTGGATTGGTGTTTGATTGGATTGGGGCAAGGGCATGTGGAGAACTTTGAAAAAGTGGGCCAGAGGCAGGGTCAAGGAGGTCACCTGGTTGCAGCTTAACCGGCAGAAGGTCTGAACTGTTTCCACCCCCATCTGGAACTATTTCTTTGTTCTGTTCCCAGGTGATAAGATGATGTGGTCGGCTATAAAAACTCTGTACCTCGGCTGTTCGAGGCCGCACTCTGGTCAAGAGTGTCGGTCCCGATTGGTCGGCCTTGCCTCTCGTTGCAATAAACTTTGTTGTGACTGTCACTGGTGCCCGTAGAATTCTGTTTCAGGAGTCATGTGGAAGCAACAGGAGATGTAGGATAATCACTGAAGTCTCATTTTGGGCAAACCAATCTTTCTGTCCTTGCAACTCAATCCAGAAAGACCATGGCAGACAAGAGCCAAATCGTCAATGGGAAAAAGGACACCGCTTAGGAAAGTGGTACATTTCCTACTTCTCTTCTGTCCAGCCCATCTATTCCCTTAAGGTTCTGCTCATGCCAACACTGGCCTTTGAGGAAGCCCAAAATGGGTCCTCATTCCCACCTTCCCCAAACGCAAGGTACCTTCTCACTATTCCCTGTCTTCCCTATAGGAGGATTCCTTAATCGTCCCGTGACCTGCCCTTCCACACTCAGTCCTCATATTTCACTCTCTGGGCTGCTTTCTCACATAGTCTCTTTTGGAACCTTCATTAGATGTTTTCAAGAGAAGTTAGAGGACACCTAGTGAAGATGTTAACTAAGGGGATTTAAGTACGAATGTACTCAGTTGGCATAGGTATCTGTTGAAAACCCTTCTAGTTCTTAAACTCAAGCGTTCTGTGATTGTTTTCCCAAATGGGAGTGAGAACCTACATATAAAACCTAGAAGGCTTCCGGTAGGTTTGCAAAGCCAGCATTGACCTTTTGGCTTTAGAAAAACTCTAATTTCCTGGCTCTTCCTCAGAGTGCATACTAATGCCCTTCCTTCTGGGAGGCTCTGAGGATAAGTGAGTTACTACTTGCCAAGAGATTTGGTAGCCCCAGGCGAATGACACAGAGCTATGACAAGGCATCTGCACAAACATCCATTCTTTGGCTCTTGCCAGATTTTTGTGGGCAGCAGAGTTTGTAATAACTTCATTACCAGAGTCCATCAGACTCGCTAGTGTCTCCCTAAGATTGCCTTTTCCATTATCTTTTTGTTTGTTTGTCTACAATGGAATTCAGGTGGATAAGGAATGAGGGTAGTGCCGGGGTAGCTGTTAACTACATTCAAAAGATAACATAATGGGAATGAATCATCTACCCCCACGCCCGGATTCTGAAGCTTGTTTTTGCAATCTTTGTATCCTCTATATAAGAAGAAGAGAAAAATTCCAAGGAGAGTTCCTTAAGGCTAGTGACATTGAGAACCATCATGAGGTTTAGACCACAAGTTTGGGATGAAATGGGAACATTTTATTTTAAAAAAATTTTTTTAACGTTTTTATTTATTTTTGAGACAGACAGAGACAGAGCATGAACAGGGGAGGGTTAGCGAGACGGAGACACAGAATCTGAAACAGGTTCCAGGCTCCGAGCTGTCAGCACAGAGCCCGACGTGGGGCTCGAACTCACGGACTGATCGTGACCTGAGCCAAAGTCAGCAGCTTAACCGACTGAGCCACCCAGGCGCCCCTGAAATGGGAACATTTTAGAAGTGTTATACCCAAATTCTAATTTTGTTCTGCTACTCGTATGTTAGGGCCAAGGGGATGTAAGAGACTATGAGCGATCGGCATTTTATACATTTGGCAATGAAGACCCAGAGAAAGAACGTAACATGCTCAAGTTCACACACCTGTGTTGAGGTGCATGTTTTTGTGATTTATAGGGGAGGAGGCAGGAGGAACAAAGACGTTGACACTAGTACCTTGTCTGTTGAGCTGTCTCATTGATGAAGGATATTTCTCTGCGATTGCACTATAAAACAGAACAGAAATAGGAAGGAGTGGTTCCAGCCCATTTCTCGTCTCCTCAAATCAAACTTTACTCAGATTTTGTCCTCAAGGCCTCCAGGACCAGCTGTTATCTCTGCTGACCACCCCCCCCCACCACCGTTTTCCCCAACTTCTCCTACGAAATCATATAAAAATGGCCACTTTTATCAAATATCCATTACAAGTCCCACGCGCAAAGGATTCTACTTCTAGTATCTTGATGAATCTTCATAACAACACTGAGGCCAGTACTGTTGTCTTCATTTAATAAATGGGAAAACCGAGGCTCATTTGCATGCAGAGATTGAGTATGCAAGATCCTACGGCGGGTAACAAGAGAGCTGGGAGTCTTACTTGTCAACTCTCCGCTTCAGTTCTGTGCTTTGCGGTCTTCCACACTCCATACCATTTTCTCAAACCTGTGCCTTCTCTCATCTGGCTTCCTCCCCTGGTGAGTAAATTCCACTTCTAGATGGGGCGGGGGAGTTGGGGGGCCACTGTCATTGGATCCATGCTGGAATCCAAAAATCTGAGACAGGTAAAGGATGAAGCAGTTGAGTGAGTGCAGAGCCAAGACAGATCTAAAGATCTGAGTTCATGAGTACTGTGGGTTGCCTGCCCAGTGCCCATTTCCCATTTTTTCCTTATGGACATCATTTTTTTTTTTTTTTTTTCAAGTATCCATCCACAAAGTTCACGTGCTTCACCCCCCGGCTCCAGGGAAAGCCTAATTTATCCAAGGCCAGCGACTGGTTCATAAACCAGCGTCTGACACAAAGGTGGTCACTGAGATACAAGGAGAAGTTTGGAGAGGGCTTCTGGCAAAATCCTCCTATCTGCTTTGCCTGCTCTTGCACACATTCCTTTCCATGCATGTGGGATTGTGAAATACCAATTCTGAGAACTGGTTTGATGGCTCCAGTGTTTCCAACCCACTTTCTCGGCACAGTGGAGCGCTCCTGGCTTTTCATAAGCCAGCTCTAATTCGAGGTTTTGGGTCTAGAACCCCCTCCTGTCTTTAGTTGACAGTGGAGACTTTTTATTTTTTTTTTATTTAAAAAAAATTTCTTTTAACATTTATTTATTTTTGAGACAGAGAGAGACAGAGCATGAACGGGGGAGAGGCAGAGAGAGAGGGAGACACAGAATGGGAAGCAGGCTCCAGGCTCTGAGCCATCAGCCCAGAGCCTGACGCGGGGCTCGAACTCATGGATCGCGAGATCGTGACCTGAGCCGAAGTCGGACGCTCAACTGACTGAGCCACCCAGGCACCCCGACAGTGGAGACTTTTTAATGAGGTGGCCCAGGAAATACTGCCCAGTGTCTTCAACAGTAATAACTTCATTTGTTTCCGTAACTTAACAGAGGTGTCATGAAAATTAATGAGTGTGCTGGTGGAAATGAATTGTCTTCTGCAAAAGGTTCTCTGCACTCATCGTGTAGGAAATTGTGTGGATCTTTCTTTTCTTTCTTTCTTTGCATCTGGGGCAACATGTTTCTAGCTAAAGGGTACGTTTTTTTTTTTTTTTTTAATTTTTTTTTAACGTTTATTTATTTTTGAGAAGAGAGAGACAGAGCATGAGCGGGGGAGGAGAGAGAAAGAGGGAGACACAGAATCTGAAACAGGCTCCAGGCTCTGAGCTGTCAGCACAGATCCCGAGGTGGGGCTCGAACTCACGGACTGGAAGATCGTGACCTGAGCTGAGGCAAGATCATGACCTGAGCTGAAGTCTGATGCTTAACCGACTGAGCCACCCAGGCGCCCCTAAAGGGTATGTTTTGATTATATTTACGATGTAGAAAGTGGAGACTTGGTAAAAATCTTCTGAGCCTTTGTTTTGAAGAAGTGTGACATGGGGAGAAAAATAATCCCAAAGAATGAAAACCCAAAGGAATCATTTCAATCAAATGTTTCTCATGACTCTGGCCTGGGTATCTGGATTCTTCTTCAGTGCTTGGGTCTTTACACTCACAGCTAGGCTGAGACGGATTCACACTGAGCTGGAAACACAGCCAGGGTTGGAGAGGAAAAGCTCTGCCATGGGTCTCACAGGGTAGTTAGTAGAAGAGGTTACTGATCCTGTGGTCACATATGTGCTATGCTGTCCATTGCCTACCTTTCCTCCTCTCTCTTAAAAAAGAAAGAAAGAACAAAACAAAAACAAAAACCAAAAAAACACAAAAACACAAAAAGCAAAACTGGGCATGGGGATAGAACTTAGTAATGTATTCATTTGGTCTTGTAAATTTTCCACATTGAGGTATTTTAATGACGTTGAGTCAAGATCACAATTTTTTTCCCATTCTGAATGTGCCTTCATCTCAAATTTGCTAGTGTCAGGTAGCATGAGATAGATTGTAGGCTTTTGGGGGGGGTCTTGCTAGGAGGAAGTTGGAGATACATTGAGCCTGAATCGAGTAGGACACATTTATATATTTCACATATCTGAACGTAAATAAGATGCACCATTTTATGCAGAAAGTTGATAATGTTCAAATAAAACATTTTAGCTGCCATTTTAGAACATTTCAGTAAATCGGTGAGAATTTATTGCTTCCTGATTTGAACAGACATGAAGGATACCTTGCTTCATCCTCTAAAAATGCAAAAATGTATTGAAGAACTGAAAAAAAATTCAGATGAAAATTGGTGGATATTATACCGTTAAAAAAAAAACTATTTCGTGTGTTTAAAATCTTTCATAATAAAAATTCAGGGACTTTAAAAAAAATTAATGGAACACAGAACAATGGGGATCAACACAAGCAAAGGAACTGATAGAAATTTTCTGATCTTGAGAGGCAGGCAAATTGTAACAAAAACAAAAATCACCCAAGATAGTAATTCATTAAGAGAAAGAGATAGCTTTCCAATAAAATTAGCGAATAGACTCTTGGATGGTTTGATAAGCCAATTAACAAAGTGAAGTGAATCATGTAAACACACTGGAAAATTTTAAACTGTTCTGTAGACTTGACCTGGAATGATAATATCAATGAAGGATAAAAAAAAAAAAACTGATAATATACACTATAACAAGGACATCAACAACAATTTCATTTAATGAGTGGCTTGATTCAGAGTGCTTAAGATGAGTCACTGTACAAAGAAACCTGAAATGCCCTGAAAACTTCCTGTTCACACAAGAAAAAAACTTCATAAAAGTTCGATTGCTTGACAATAATCCTGAAACTTTGGATGGCGTTATTAATAAAGAGTTATAAAGGAACTTTCCTGAACTGTCAATAATACTTTCAAAAAATTGATTAACCATGTTAGAAGAAAACTGTATCATCTTTCTAGTCTATAGTAAATGATATTACAAAATCAAATGAAAATTCGATCAGATTGTAGGGGAACAGTAGACAGAGATGTCAATGTATGTCATTTTCTGGATTTTGTGGTACCTATTGGCATTTTAGAATTTATTTGTTGTGATTTTTTTTTTCATTCTAAAGATTCACTTTTGCTTCAATTTTGTATTTTTTTTCTTAAAGAGGGCCTGACTGTATTGTATAAGCTCAGACCCCACCAAACCTGCATGGTTCCAGCAGTGACATAGGGAGAGCTGATGTGGATTTGGGGGGCGGGGGTGGTATTTATGGGAACCTGAAATATAGGTACCAGTTATGGAGACAAGTGAAAAGAGGGAGCATCCAGGTGGCCAGAGACACCAAACTAGAGTGTTGGCTAAGTCAGGTTACCTTATAAATAGGAGAGGTCAAGAGTGGATTGGGGTGTTCCAAAGGCTCTTACTAACAATTACAATAGGGGCACTCGGGAGGCTTAGTTGGTTGAGCATCTGATTCTTGATTTGGATCAGATCACGATCTCATGGTTTGTGAGTTCCAGCCCTGAGTCGGCCTCTGCACTGACAGCGTGGAGCCTGCTTGGGATTCTCTCTCTCCTTCTCTTTCTGCCCCTCCCCTACTTACTCTCTCTCTTTCTCTCTCTCTCTATAAATATATATGAATAAACTTAAAAAAAATAGTAACAATTACAGACCACTTATTATATGTCACGCATTACATCAGAGGTCACAGCTATGGCCCATGGACCAATCTGGCCTCCCCTGTTTTGTAAAGAAAGTTTTACTAAATGTAGCATTTAGGTGTTGTCTATGACTACCTTTGTGCTACAACAGCAGAGTTGAGTAATCATGACAGAGACCACATGGCTTATAAATTCTAACATATTTGCTATCTGGTCCTTACAGCAGAAGTTTGTCAGTGATGTGGGCGTTAACTGCACTATGTGGGCATTAACTCTGTGGTAGATTGTTTTTTCCCATGTGTCCACATCGTATCTCCCAACCCATATACGCAGGTGAAAATGGGACCTTCTAACCCACCCCCCAACTACCTGGGTCTGGGCAGGTGGACCCTGTGGCTGCTTTGACCAATAACATTCAGTGAAAGGGATGCTTTGCCATTCCAGGTAGTGCTCCAATTTTCCTGGAAGCTTCTGCTTCCAGACTATTGGAGAAGCCAGCACTGTGTAAGTACAACTACCCGAGACCACCATGTTGTGAGAAGCCCAAATTTCATGGAAAAGCCTAGCATATTAGATGCCACGTGAAGAGAGAGAACAAGGACCATGTAGGCACCAGATATGTGTGTGAAGGAGCTACCTTGGAAGTAGATCCCCTGCCCAGATGCTCCCGCTAGTATCATGTGGATCGGGCACAGACCACCAAAACAAACCCTTCTGGAATTTCTGACCCACAGAATCGTTAGATGGATAAAGTGGTTGCTTTTATCCATTAATTTTGGGGTAGTTTGTTATGCACCAATTCATGTTATCTTCATAACTACCTCATGAGATATGAATTATCAGTCTCAACTTTTGCGTCAGAGAATCAATGGTTGGAGAAGCCGGGTTATATGTTCAATGTCACGCAGCTGATACACCACAGAGCCAGAGTTCAAAGCCGAGTCTGTCAGGCTCCAAAGCCCAGGCCCCTGCCATGCTTACCAGTGCTGACATTCCATGTGCTAAAAGCCAGCAAAGATAAGGAACAATGGACCAGACAGAAGGCTCCTGAGAAGATCACACTCCAGCCATAGTGGAGTTATATCCAAGGAGGGAGTTTTGAGTATCCAGCTTCCATAGAGTGGAGCAGCTAGTGTTATATTCAATGTTGGGGCCTTGGCAATTCTCCCGACAATGTTTCCTTTTCATTCGTATTATGTGTTTATTCTCTTCCAAGGCACGTTGTTTTTCAAAGTGCTTTCTTTTTAAAAAGCTTTACTGTGGCATAAAACACATACCACAAAATCCACCCATTATAAGTGGATAGTTAAGTGGTTTCTAATAAATATATACACTTGTGCAACCATCGCTACAATCCATTCTAGAACATTTCCAAATGTCCTAAATGAGGGAACATTTCCTAAAAAGGTCCTTCGTGCCAGATTGCAGTCAATCCCTACTCCTACAGCCAGTCCCTAGCAATCGTTGATCTGCTTTTTGTCTCTGTAAGTTTGCCTTTTCTTAAAATGTCATATAAGTGGAAGCATGTGATAGATGGTTTGTTGTGTCAGACTTTTTTTTAGTTCAGCGAGCAATTGCTGAAAGTATTGCGTTGTATGGATGCACCACATTTTCTTACAAATTCAGCCATTGACAGACGTATGGTTTGGTTCCCATTTTGTGTTTAGTCAGTGTTTGATTGTTTACGACTCATGGGACCCAAACTGACAATGCCTAACATCTATGGTTTATTGCAGGACAAGGATACAAAAATAAAACAACATTACTAAAAGACAGGCTCCGAGCACCTCCTACCATTTTCCTCAGAATCAAGAAGGTCTCTCAATGTTGGGGGAAGAATTGGGGAAATCGAAAGTGAATATCTGGGGCCCAATCTCCATCCTCCGGACCTTGCAGGCAGGACCCAAAAAGTTTCCTGTTTTTGTCTCTAAGTGGCAGGGTATGGAAGTAAACAAAGACCACCCAAATGAGGACAAGAAAAGGCTGTTATTTAGAGCTTGCTTTAGCAAGGGGGTCAGCTGCCATCATGCTGTTGGCAGAGACTTAAAAGGAGGCAGGAGAGTCTGAAAGCTTTATAGTGAGAAAAGGGGAAGCTTCGAGCATGCCCCAACTGGAGATTGTTGGCATGGGGAGCTGAAGGAGGACTGGTTATGGGTCAGAGTTCTGTTTTATATGGGTCAGAGTTCAGCCTGGCCACTGACCATTGACAATATTCGGCTTCTCAAGGGCCAGTCTTCTCTTAAAATCCCCTCCATCTATCTAACTCCAGCACATGGGTTTCCAGGAAACTCTTCTGTGATGCGATAGAAATGAAGGGCATTTTAGGTCAAAAGACCCAGCTCTATTCCATGGGAAAAAAAAAAAAAAATCACTTCACTTCTCTAAGATTCAGATTCTGTCTATCTTGAGATAGTACATAATGATAGTAATGCTTTATAATAGATATAGATAGATATAGATATAGATATTATATAATAGATAATAGGGTTTATAATAGATTGCTCTAAGTTTCCTAATTTTCTATCTGTTCCCATAACTGTGCCTTTTGCCACAGTTCAAAAAAATATAAAAAAAATAAATATATAAGGGTGCCTGGGTGGCTCAATCGGTTGAGCGCTGGACTTCAGCTCAGGTATGATCTCGTGGTCTGTGAGTTCGAGCCCCGCGTCAGGCTCACTACAATCATCGCTACAATCCATCTTAGAACATTTCCAAATGTCCTAAATGAGGGAATATTTCCTAAAAAGGTCCTTTCATGCCAGATTGTGGTCAATCCCTACCCGTACAGCTAGTCCCTAGGAGACTAGCTTCCACAAAAGGGAAGAGGATATTTCCCTACACCATGGCTCTGAGTTCAGCCATATGATGTGCTTTGGCCAATAAAATAGAAATGACAGCACGACAGTTCTGAGCTTAGCTCTTGAAAGGCCTTTGTGTTTTTACTTGCTCTCTGGTTGGCTTCCTGCATTACCATGAGTAGATCGTGCCTAGTCTAGCTCACTGGTCCCAGAAGGTGGAGCAGAGCCAACCTGTCCCAGTTGAGTAATCCTACAACACCTGACCCCTCACCTGACCCCTAGTTAACCCCTAGACCCCTGAGCAAACCCAGCTAAGATGAGCAGAATCACCCAACTAAGTCCCATCTATGAGAATAAATGATTTTTTTTTCAACGTTTATTTATTTGTGGGACAGAGAGAGACCGAGCATGAACGGGGGAGGGGCAGAGAGAGAGGGAGACACAGAATCGGAAACAGGCTCCAGGCTCTGAGCCATCAGCCCAGAGCCTGACGCGGGGCTCGAACTCACGGACCGCGAGATCGTGACCTGGCTGAAGTCGGACGCTTAACCGACTGCGCCACCCAGGCGCCCCTAAATTATTTTGTTTTTTAAGCCACCCAGATTTGGGGCGGTGTCTTAGGTAGCAAAAGCTAATATGATATAGAGCTGTCATGTCCGTCAAATAAAACAATGAGTGTGGAAGCTTTTTAGAAACTGCAAAATACTTTCCAAAATGAATTACCCTTATTTTTTGTTCCCGCATGACCTTATTTTCAATTATCTGTCATCCTCAAAAATGTATTAGCTGGGGACAGTTTAAGGTATGCTCTTTTACAAAGTTTTCATCTATATATTTATTTAAAAATTTTTTTAATGTTTCTTTACTTTTTGAGAGAGAGAGAGCGAGAGCGAGAGTGCGCGCGTGAGAGAAAGGCGTGAGCAGGGGAGGGGCAGAGAGAGGGAGACACAAAATCCAAAGCAGGCTCCAGGCTCCAAGCTGTCATTACAGAGCCCGACACGGGGCTCGAACTCACAGACCACAAGATCAGGACCGGAGCTAAAGTCGGATGCTCAACTGACTGAGCAACCCAGGCGCCCCTATGTATTTATTTTTTAAATATTTTTTTGAATACCAGCTATGTATTCTGGAGAATACAGAAAGACTTTTGAAATTCAAAGAAATATGACCTGGCCTGCTGTATTCTATGGTGGGCATCTATTCTGTATCTTGCTTTCCTTAAGAAGAAAGGGAGAGCCAAAGCTCTCTCTCTAGATGATGGGGAGCACAGAATTCTTTGGAGAGAAAAACAGGAGTAGAACTTCTTCCATCTGGTAAGGACTAGGGAAGAGGGCCTCATGTACCTCACGTAGAGAAATTACTGGGGAACCTTCAGTCCTTGTCATTTACATTTCTGAAATCAACACATTTCTTCAAAGTCCAACCCAAATTCGATCTCCTCCAAGCAGCCTTCTCTCCTAAGGCCCTTTGGGTAATACCTTTTTTCTTTACATCTGGGGCAATCTTTTTTTGTTACCTCTATTGTAGCCTTGGAATACCTCACTGCTTTCACAAAGATAGGAACCTAGCCAACTGTCTGGATTTGACCAGGGAATGGCTTGTCGTAGCTGAATGAGGCTTAAGGCAGGAGAGTGCAGCTCTTGGCAAAGGTTGGGACGTAGGAAGTAGAACACGGAGCCGCTGGTTTCTATGAACAATTCTTGGGGGAACCAGGAGGTCAAAGAGTGGCCAAGACTACTTTGGGCCATATCAGGGTCTTAGAAAGAATTTACCTCTGGCTGGGAATGTGAGGGCCACACCTGTTTGGAGATACTTACCTTCTGCACTGAGCCTCAGGTTCTTCAAGTGGCCAGGGCCCAGCCAGGGGGAGCCCTCAATAACATATTCCTCAGATGCTCCAATCAGATCTGGATTTTCTTGGAACGAGCTCTCCTTTTAGATGACTGGTGCTGAAGCATTACACAATGTAGAACATTGGCTTGACTTGACAATTCATTTTAAGTAGTGAATTTTTAAGAAGGGGTATCTCTAGATCTTTAGAATCTCAGGAGGCATTACAAATACAGTGGCTTGTGGTTGTGACAGCTGTTGTTAAAGAGCTAACTCACTTATGATGCTTTTGATAGAAGCAAAACATGCAGAGTTACTGACTTTTACTTAATTAGGGACGTGATCGGTATCAGTAGTAAAAGAGGACCCAACCGATCTTTAAAATGGCCGCAAGAAATATTTCGATACCATTTCGATACTCCTTTTATGGTAAACCAACGGTTTACTTTCTGATCCCATATGTCGATCTCATCCGGGAGCCTCTATTTCCCCCAAGTTCAGGAATTGTCTCATTTCTGTCAGCATCTCCTCTATGCCTAGTACAGTGCCTGGTGCATGATGAGAGCTCAGAATGTATAATTGCTGTCTTGAAGTGTTACCACCAGCTGCTTTTACAAATGCGATTCATTCACTTCTGTGCAACAATTTTGCAAAACATTCCCACACGGGTTTCCACGGAGGAAGGGACTAAGTCTCAGAGAGGACGATTTTGCTCAAGATGGGACCGTTCGTAAATGGCAAGATCAGGGTTCAATCCTGGCCTACTTTCTATGGAATCCTTCTCTTTAGACCGAGAAACAGGACACAGAAAGGAACGAATATGGGGCTTTCATTGCTATCTTGCTGTTGTGGATTTCACTCTTTTCTCTCCAATTCACTCCATTGACTTATCATATTGTACTCTTCAATTACAGCTGTCAACGTCCTCCCACAATTGCTCTGTATTCTGGGCTATAATTGCTCCTCACAGAACTTGAGCCCACATGCCTACAATTTCCCTATCAGCTAAGAAGCCCACACTGCCTCCAAGGGACCATGGCTGCATTAGCCCACAGAGGTATATGCACCTATAATTACTGCCATTTTCCACTTTAGTTATCCCAAGAGAAGCACTATTCTAGAGTGCTTTTTAAGTAATGTGTAGTGACAATATCCTGACGCGGGTAGGTGGCCAAGAGTCATTATCCCCCATGTTATTATTGGAGAAGTACCTTCAAAGTAAGAGCTGACACGTTCCCTTGCATGATTGAGGGGGGACACAAAGGTGAGTCCCTCTGGTATTGAGGGTCATTCTGTGTCCTTAATGCTGAGGGCACAAAGCTCTATCCTCGGTAATAAATGGAGCGTCCATTTAAGAAAAGTCAAAAGCTTTTGCTAACAAGCTCCTGACTTGCACTGTCCAAGAAAAATGTAGTTCAGAAAAAGAATGCCTCCAGTTTCTTCTATATAGAAATCCCCAAAATGCATTTCAAAAAAACTCAGGCAGGTCACAGAGCCCGAGAAGGAAAAGAGCCTTGCATGGCCAAAAGAACTGGGGTCTAAAGAGGGAATGGCACTTGGCCAAGTCACTCAGCAAATGGTAGACAAGAGCCAGATTTTAAGACTTCCAGGCAAGGGCCTTCTTCACTTTGGTTAAACTAATGGTTGAAAGGGAGGACTGGTGTCACTTGCACTTTCAGTCTCCTGGGTGCTTCTGACAGGGGCAGCTGTAGAAACAATGGGTCCCTGGGATGCAGCTCCTGGCATTGGTAACACCTTATGTCTAGGACACCGTGGTCCAGAACTCAGTCAAGAAACTCTCAAGAAACCAAAGAAACCAAACATTGCTGAAGAGATTTAAAAAAAAAAAAAAGAATAAAACAAACAAACAAAGAAATAAAACACTAAAAGGGCTCTTGAATGTGCTTGAGATACAGTTCCGTCTCCACCTCAGGAATGAGAAATTTCTCCTCAGGAAGCTGGTTTTAGGGACCTGAGAAGCTTCTGGGAGAGATGAAGAGATCAAGTATAAGGGTTTTCCCAACCAACTGGAAGCCCAGGGAACCAAGTCCCTGTCACAAAGGAAGGGACCCCCCTTTCCTGTATGTTAACTAAAATCAGAGAGCTAAGGAAATGCTAAGAACGGGTTCCCAGAAGATACTGGGAGGCAGGGACACTACAGAAGTAGCAGCTGTCTGAGGGACCTGCCTGGCATCTTGTAGACACAAAGCCAAACTGACACAACAGCAGCTAAACAACACTAAGAAGGGGCACCTTGGTGGCTCAGTAGGTTAAGCATCCGACTTCGGCTCAGGTCATGACCTCACGGTCCGTGGGTTCAAGCCCCACATCGGGCTTTGAGCTCAGCTCGGATTCTGTGTCTCCCTCTCTCTCTGCCCCTCCCCCACCCATGCTCTGTCTCTCAAAAATAAGTAAACGTTAAAAAAATTAAAAAAAAAATAAACAACACTAATGGAACAGCAACACGATTAAACTTTACTGAGCACTTATCATGTGTCAGACACTTTTCTAATTGTTCTATATACATTATCTCATTTGATCCTGACAGCAGCTTTAAAATAAGAATTAGGGAATATGGTGGAGTCACTTTCAAAGGTTCTGGGAAAGGATTATTATAAATTAAAAACATTTCATTAGAGGGCTGTTTTGAGATCCCCACAGCCTCTCTATGTATGCATAAATATTGTTTTTGATACATATTGGTTTGAGCCAGGGGAAAGTGCTAGTTTTGCAGAGCAAAAACATGGTCAATAGCAGAGATTTCATATGGTTCAAACGTATATGTAAAATATATACTCTTTATGGGAATTAAGTAAAAAAGTAACAGGCAAATACAATAGAGTGGGATACATACCAGTAGGTTCGTGCATGCTGAAAAACATACACGCACAAAAGAGGTTCTGGCTAAGGTTTCAGGGGAGGAGAACAGTCAGGGGGGACTTTTCAGGGGGAATGTTGAGATCTGATGGATAATGAACAGTAAAGGAAGTTAACTCTTGTGAGCCAGATACAGTAAGTCAGGGAGGCTTGGGGTCATCACAAAGTAACAGACATGGGACTTTGCACTGCCACTAGAAAGTGTAGGAAACTGGAAAAAATATGAAAAACAAAGAACGCTTTCAGACCTTGAACAATAAACATCACAGGACCATCACTAGGAGCAGGAAAATAAACAAGGTGAATCCTTCAGTTGATTAAAACCAGTAAGTCTTAAAAGACTGAAATCAAAAAGAGTACATTCTCTGTACAGAAGTCAATTAGAATCAAAAACAAAAATATCTAAAAAATAAACAACATCGTTTTTCAAAAAAAAATTAATGTTTATTTATTTTTGAGAGAGATAGAGAGACAACGTGAGAGCAGGGGAGGGGCCGAGAGAGAGGGAGACACAGAATCCGAAGCTGGCTCCAGGCTCTGAGCTGTCAGCACAGAGCCCGACATGGGGCTCGAACTCACAGATCGTGAGATCATGACCGGAGCTGAAGTCCGACACTTAACCAAGTGAACCACCCAGGCACCCCAATAAATAACATAGTTTTAAGTAACTCTTGGGTTAAAAAAAAAGAAACGCTGAGAAGAATTAGAAAGTATTTTGAACTGAACGAAACAAAAAAGACTACATATCAAAATTTGTGGGCTGTGGGTAGCGCAGTACCTAAAAGAGGTTGTGGAACTTTAAATGATTTAGGTAGAAAATAATACAAATCAAATGAATGATTTCAGCTTCCATATTAAAAAGCCACAAAAAGAGGAGACATTTCAACCTAAAGTAAGTGAAATAATACAATAGTAGAAATAAGGGTGACAATCAATCAGAGAATGTACAGATCATGGAGCAAATCAATGAAACTGAAAGCCGACTCTGTAAATGTCAGGTCCCAGCTGCAGGCAAATCATCTTCATCTAGAAACCCAGAGATGACAGTAGCTCATAAAGGAGGTCTCCCAATGGAATGTATACTGGCTGCAGAGGCCCACAGCTATGACCTGCCGCTTAGTGTATCTCCCTCTTGATTGGCTGCTGCAACAACATTTCAACAAAACTAATAACTACTATCTAAACTCATCAAGAAAAACAGGGGAGCAGACCAAAGTATCCATGTCAAGAAGGGAAGAGGGTACATTATTACAGATGCTACAGTAACTAAAAGGATAATAAGAACGATTGTGAACAACTTGATTCCAAAAAAAATTCAATGTCTGATATGAAACATAAGAAACTTTTGGGGGAAAAAAAAAGCCAAAACTGACTTGAGGAAATAGAAATTCTACACAGTCTTACACCTATTAAAAAATACTTGGATTTCTTATTTAAAATATTCCACAAAGAAAAATCCCCACCCAGATAGCTTCTCTGGTGAGTTCTTTCAAACATCTAAGGAAGAAATAATAACAATCCTATACAATGTCTTTCAGAAAATGGGGAAAGCAATAATACATTATTCTGTCACTAGTCAAAGAAATGAAAAGAGATACCAGCGGGACCATTTGGATCCTGCCTTCCTACAAGAGTCTTACGGCATCTGCAAATCCAAGAGAAACGAAAACATGTGCTCATAAAAATGCTGGTGTGCAGATCTTTATAGAATCTTTATTTATATTAGACATAAACCAGTAACAATCTAGATATACACCAGCCGAAGAAGGGATAAACAAATTGTGGTACATACATATGATGAAATACTACTCACGTTAAAAAGGAAAAGTTTCACAGAGATGCAACAACACAAATAAATCTAAGAAAGAAAAAAAAAACATGACACTGAATAAAAGGAGGCAGGCACAAAAGAATATATATATATATATATATATATATATATATATATATACTTCCCATTTTTATAAAAATTTAAAGCAGGTAAAGCTAATCTATGAGTGGATCAGTGGTTACCTGAGGTCATGTGTGGGGGTGATTAGCTATGAAGGTATATGAAGAAACTGACTTGCTTGTGGAAATAGTCTTTATCCTGATAGAGATGATGTTTCATATGTATATACAATTATCAAAAGCTCACCAAACTATATCGTTAAAATGGCCACATTTTAGTACATGTAAATTATATCTTAATAGAATCAGATTTAAAAAAATAAGAGAAATGGTAAAAACAAAGAAATTAGGGAGAATCACGTTGTCCCTAACGTTTCAATTGAAGCAAGTTGGTGGAGGACGGTTTCCCTCACGATTCTGGGAGGAAATGCTGGAACAGACCTGGTTTGAGATGAGGGAAGAATACTGATGGGGCATTATTGAAATGCTGAATTAAAGGTGCCTGTGGCAGTCGTGTACGATAAACCATTTCTCAGAAGGAGAGGAAATGGCTGGGGAGCCCTCATTGTAGCATTTCTTGATTTTCACGCCGTAAATGCTTCCATCACATCAACAGCTTTAACAAGCAGCTTGAAAAATTTCTGAAAATTTAGCAACAGGCTCTGGCGATCCAGGAGTAGCTGGCTCCAGCATACCACTGCCTGTGAATCATCACAACAAATATGTGGAACAAGCAGCTGTATAAATGGAAGAGTTTGCTGGGGTGGGGGGAGGGAAATGCAATCACATGTGAATAAAATCCTGCATACCTGGTAATAAAATCCAGGTAGGTAGATGCACTTAGAGCAAGAATTTTGAGAGAAAGATGCCTAGCATTGTACCTTAGGCTTGTTGGTTTCAAAGCTCAGCCAGGAAGGAGAGAGTGAGCAAGTAGAAGAAAGTGAGAAGTGAGGAGCTGAGACTCCGGAGGAGGACCAGGGCGGTATGGTGTGAAAGGAGCCAATGGCCAGAGCCAGGAAGTGCTTAGCAGTGCCAAATTCACCTTAGTTACGTACAACAAAGGCGGACACTTCATGGCGTGGAGTTGACGGTGACTTTTAAGGACACAGTTTCAGTGGATATTGGAAGCAGATGCTTTCCTCTAAAAGCCCAGAGGTGAAATAGCTTTGAAGGAGATCGGCTTCATAGAATATATACAGGTCTTTTTCTACTTATAATGGCATTACATTCGGACGAACCCATTGTTAAGTGGAAATATCGTAAGTTGCAAATGCGTTTAATATGCCTAACATCAGACCTTAGCCTTGCCTACCTTAAGTGTGCTGAGAACACAGTTGGGCAGAATCATCTCACATAAAGCCCTAATTCATAAATCATCATAACATAAAGCCACCAGAATTAATGTGGTGAATATCTCATGTAATTTATGGACTACTTTACTGAAAATGAAAGACAGAAGTGCCATCTGGGTACAGAATGGTTGTCAGCGTATTGGCCGTTTACCATCGTGATCCTGTAGCTGACTGAGAGCTGGGGTTCACAATCCCTGCCCAGTGTCCGAAGCGAGTTATTGTGCATATCAATAAGACTGAGAAAAGATCAAAATCCAAAACCTGAAGCACAGTTTTTATTGAACATGTACATCTTTCACACCATTGTAAAGTCCAACCATCCTAGGTCTGGGACCATCTCCACTGGCTACGGAAGCCTATAGCTATGAACCACCCCTGTGTGTGTCACTGCCCTGATCGACTGCCATAACCAACCCTACCTACTCTAACCAGAAACAGAAGGTGTCCTGAAACCCAAGCTAAGGTACCCAGGCCCAAACTTTTATAGTCAAGCATATCCCTAGAAACCTGAAGATCTCTTCATCCACTCATGGGAGGACTTCACAGTGGACCTGGGTTCTCTGTTCCACTTCCCAACTATCTGCACCACCACCAGGCCCATGAAGGAAACTTCTCTTTTCCTTCATGACCCATCAGCTCTCTAACCATGGCCCATGTTGTCCTTTTTTCAAAGAGGTAGTTCTAAGTTCTCCGCCTTAGCTCCCAATAGTATCTAGCATTTCTGAATAGGGATTCAGTAAATAATTATTGGGTGAATCGATGAACCATCTATACTGACTTCCACATAGAATCGAAGGGTCCTAAAATCAAAGGTCTATTCCCACACCAGTGTCACTGCAGATGTGCTCTGCAAAACCACATTATGCTCCTTGGAACATCCCCCCAAAGTGTGGCTTCTTCTCCTGCCAAGTCCCTATTTCTGAAGCACCATGATTACCCCAGTACCTCAAAGAGCCACAGGTAACTGGATAAGACTTGAGTTGTTCTAAATTCCTCCCAACGACAATGTAATCTCAGCGTCTTTCAACTTGTGGTGTTTTTACCCACTGGTGGTGACTTGAAACTATAGGAGAAATATCACATCTATTCTTGGAGTGTTAGTTTTGTTCAAAGCTGCTTTAGTGGGGGAGATACACACACACACACACACACACACACACACACACAAACAGGCATAAAAAATAAATACTGTGATGTACTGGGAAATATAAAAACAATAGATTTTTAAAAGATAAAGCCCTGGGGCGCCTGGGTGGCTCAGTCGGTTGAGTTTCTGACTTCGGCTCAGGTCATGATCTCACAGTTCATGAGTTCGAGCCCCGCGTCAGGCTCTGTGCTGACAGCTCGGAGCCTGGAGCCTGCTTCGGATTCTGTGTCTCCCCCTCTCTCTGACCCTCCCCCATTCATGCTCTGTCTCTCTCCATCTCAAAAATAAGTAAACATTTAAAAAAATTTAAAAGATAAAGCATGAGTTTTCAAAGAAGTTATGTTTGCAGCATTTACTTTAAATTTCTAGGACTCTTTCAACTCCTCCCTTCTACTCCACCCTTATATCCACCCCTCTGTGGGGTATCCACATTCATTCTCCTTGGTCATCAGGGAAACTTGGATGAATGAGTTTGACAGAGAGTTGGAGGCATATGCTGACAGGTGCGAAGAACCAGGACATGACTTCTAGCACCAGATGCCCTTCGGCTTTTCTGAGGTACCACCTATCCCCGAGGAACCTGGAGGACTGTTGCTTGGGGCTCTTCCCAGAGGAGGAAGCTGTCAGCCCTATGGTTTCACACTTCCCTTTGCTGTCCTTCGTATCACCCTATCCATATTCCACTGCTTCTGACTGCACCAGGTCTGCAAACAGCCCCTGGTCGACCGCATACCCAAGAACCCAGACCCAGAAACCAGAGAGGGAGCACAAGCACCCGAACCAGGAACTTCCAGGTTCTTGCTGACTCCTTTACCAGCTTCACTCACTGCCCGAGTAACTGGGAAAGAGTGCATATGTAAGGAAACTTCACAGTATGCCCATACTTCTGTGAAACCCAGAGCTTAACAAGGGCTTCTCAGAGCAATTAGCCTGATTTATGTAGTTTATATATATATATATATAAATATATATATATTTATATATATATTTGTTTATATATATATTTATATATGTTTGTTAATATTATATATATATAAATATATATGTATATTTATATATATATAAACTCTTGGTTTTATACACTTCTTTGTTTTAAACATCGTATGTCTATGAAAAGATATAAGTGATATACCCTGGAATTGAATAGTTCAGAACCTCTGCTGGCTCTGCCTCTAAATTCCTGAAACCCTTGCTAGCCAGACCAACATCCAGGTCTCTCCCAGGTGAAAAGAATTTGGACTGAAGGGACCATGGAAGTGGTTCGGTGGGGGTAATATTGCTTTTAAGGCATGTTTTGAAATTTTGTGGGGTCTTATAGTTTGCCACTGGTGTTCAGTGAACAGAAGCCAAGGGGGATAGACATCTGGCACCGCATAGGAGAGCTACAAACAGCTAAGAATTGTCCCGAATTTCACATGAAAATTGAACATCCCTTTTTAAAAAAAAATTTTTTTTTAAATGCTTATTTATTTTTGAGAGAGACAGAGTGTGAGCGGGGGAGGGGCAGAGAGAGAGGGAGACAGAATGCGGAGCAGCCTCCGGGCTCTGAGCAAGCTGTCAGCACAGAACTCGACACGGGGCTCGAACCCACAAACTGAGACATCATGACCGGAGCCGAAGTCGGACACTCAACCAACTGAGCCACCCAGGTGCCCCTGAACATCCCTTTTTATAAACGTCAGAGCCAGGCAGTTAGCGCTCTTTTACATATGTACCCACTAATGGTATTTGACTCCTCACCCAACACGCCTGTACTAGTATGCCTTTGTAATTATAGCCCTCAAAGTATGCAAGCATTTTGCTACTTGATTATGTACACTAGTTTACTGGAATATATTATTCTTATTACTTGGTTATAAATTACTTTCTTTTACGTCTTCATGTGTTAAATTCAGGGCATTATGTTGTTGTTTGTGAGATGACGTGTGTTGATAGAGTGTATCGGGTGTGATTTTCACTTCCAAAGACTAGGGAGGGCATCAACAACACGTTATTTTTCTTTATTTGTTTTGTATTTATTTTTAGAAAAAGAAGCTTTAGATCGACTAGTGTTGAAAATGACTGGGTTAGGTGATAAACGTCAAGAGCCTAGGCAAAGGACTGAGGAGAGGAAAAGGAAATCGTCGTGGATGCAGAATCGACAGAATTTGCAAGGCGATTGCATTCAGTGGGTTCAAATTAAGCTCTGCTTCAACTTTCCCTTCTGCAGGCTGCGTAAATCCAGAAGCCACCATCTTTCTTGGCTTCGCAAGCCTTTCATTATCTTGGTTGCTGTCTCCAGAAGCACTTCTCGGAGTCTCCACATGGTGTTTGGTTATAGAGGCCCACACAGGGCTTAACTGTATAGAAAGGAGGAGCCAAGACTCCCAACTCACAAACGAGCATGCCTTGCACGAGCCCACAGATCTGACATGTTCATGGATACACATACGTAGCAGACATTATCGGTAGCTCGAAACTATCCCCTCACTTTCTGTCTATGCTGAGGGACTTTCAACTGTCAGCATTTGCATTTCTTTGACAGCCTTCTTTGGCCACTGAAGCCTGCTTTGGTCACTGAAGGAGGATGAAAAAGCTGGAGGTAATGAATCTCCCCATCTGCTTAACTGCCCTCAACAAATAACTGACCGGTGTTGGTATATATGTGCCTTTCTCTTATAGTAGATGGATATAGTCAAAGAGCACAGGACTGGGAGATAGACATGAGTTCCAAGCCCAACCTGTACCATGTCACCATCTGACTTTAGGCTTGTTGTCTCTCTCTCTCTGTCTCTTCTTTTTTTGAGAGAGAGTGAGGGAGAGAGGACGCAAGTGAGCGAGGGGTAGAGAGAGAGAGAGAAGCGGGGCTCACCTGAAATGCAGTTTGTGCTCACCCAAAACAGGGCTTGAGCTCACCCCATGTAGGACTTGAACTCATGAAATGTGAGATCATGACCTGAGCCGAAGTCAGATGCTTAACTACTGAGCCACCCAGGGGCCCCTCTCTGTCTCTCTCTTGACTTCAGCTTCTTACTCTCAAAATAAAGGATTTTTACTACATTAACATTTCCCAGAATGTGTTCTTTGGAAGAACATTGAGTTTTGGGAATGTTAATAATTGTCATGGGGCAAAGATGAGAGAAGAAAGAAGGTTCCTGATCCGTAACCTGTGGCAGTCTCTATCTGCTTCTCAGGACTGTGATAAAATAGGACTGGAAGGCTTTGCTCAGTGCCTGACATATAGTAGACTTACAATGAATGGTGACTGATTTTAAATCCAAAGAAGTTAGCTCCTATTCTGTGTAGAATACATCATCATTAGAGAGGTGTTTTTAATATGAAGTCCATGCACTCTCTGAAATTGTAATAAAAATTGCATACCCTGTGCTCCTGTGTCTTTTTCTGAATTTTCTGGGTGTCTTAGATTTAACTGGGTTCTTATACTCCCTAAAAGATTAGGCTTGCCTTAAGCCATTTGTTCTTATCAGCTGTTTTAAAACGTAACAGCGAACCATTATTTCCTGGTTTTAATGCTCAATCAACAAACACTCAGTTCGAGTTTTACCTCCCCTTGGGGAGAACACTCCAAGTCTTTGTGCAGTGGTCAGTTGGGGGAATTCACTGAGAATTCCTGATATATGCATGCCAAGTGTATAAGTGACATGCAAATATAAGAATTCAGTTGATGTAAAAAAAAAAATTAATGGGTTCTAAAACTTCTGGGTTTCACAGGGAACTATATTTGTATTTGCACAGAAATAAAAACAGGTTTTTGTTTATTCATTATATTTTTAATTCTGGGCCATTTGTTGGATGCATGCTGTATGTTAGAATGGGGTGGGATATTCCCTATGTGGATTGGAACAACTGGGCTATTGTTGAATATTTTCCCTCTACTCTTCTCTCTCAGCGCAACAGATAGGCTACGGGTCTTGGGTTCAAATGCTTTGCCCCACTGTCCGACCATTAATTGGATCAATGCGTCCTGGTGTTTATTGGGAAAAGATGTTCGCTGTATCTCCCTGTGATATCCCCAAGTTTACACAGTCCCTCCTTGTCTGGAAGGCCTCAACAAAACTCTCTGGAGGGTTGGGAGACCTGGTATTCTCTCAAGCCACGTACAGTACAGCTGCCTTCGCACGAGGCACCTTCAAAGCGAATGGGACAAACCACTGGGGATGGTTCCAGCTCTGGTTTTCTCAGTCTTTCTCTCTCCATGAAGCCTAGTCTTTGGCTCTTCCTGCCAACGGCTGGGACCACATTTGAGAGTGCGGGCAAGGAGTTATGGGGAGGAAGTACAGGGAGGCGGGAAGGAAAGGTGGCAAATTGGCAGAAATGATTTCAAAAGACGCCTGTTTTCCCAATTACTTAAGCTCACCTGGTTCTGTCGACATCAAGAGAGGCATAATTTTCTTGTTTTTAAAAAACAAATTATGCCTTGGTAGGAAAATACGTGCATTATCATGAGTAAAAGGGAAATATGTTGTCAAGATAATTGCTATGGGAGATAGAATCCACTCTCAGGAAACTCTTGGGTTTCTTGCAAGTAGAAAACAGTCCTTTTTTCAGAACAAACTAACCAATAACGTTGGTATAGAGGCCTCTGACACACTTGATTATTTAAAATTCTTAGTTTAGTGGCCTTCATATTTTCTTTTTGTGAATATGGGACTCCTTTTAATTTTTTTTAATGTTTATATTTGAGAGAGAGAGAGAGACAAGAGACAGAGTGTGAGCGGGGGAGGGGCAGAGAGAGACGCAGACAGAATCAGAAGCAGGCTCCAGACTCTGAGCCATCAGCACAGAGCCCAACGCCGGGCTTGAGCCCACAAACTGCGAGCTTGTGACCTGAGCCGAAGTCAGGCGCTCAACCGACTGAGCCACCCAGGCGCCCCTGGGACCCCTTTCAAAACATGTCTTCAAACTGAGGATCGTAAAATGCTAGTAGTTGTGCATTTAGTACCTGTGAGAGGGAGAAAATATAAAACAGTATTCCAGTTATCTGTTGCTGCTTGCCAAGCCATCTGGTGGTTTAAATCTTAAATCTGGTGGTTTAAAACAACACCCTTGGTTTGTTTGGCTCATAACTCAGCATTTGGGCAGGGGCTGTCTGCAAGGACAGCACATTCTTGCCTCACACAGTGGATCAGAGGTAGTTTGAGGAGTGGAGGCAGAATTGTTAGTGTCTTCAGGCACGGACGTGTCTCGAGGTTGGTACCCACCGTCGGGCTTCAGCTGGGGCCGTCACCCACAAAACCTATACATGGCCCCTCCACATGGGCTCTTTTTTTTCATGACATGGCAAACTGAGTTCCAAGAGAAAGTCCCAAGAGGATCAGGTATCGCCCGTATTGCCTCTTATGACCATGGCTCGGAAGTCATATAGCTCCGTATCTGCTCCAGTGATGAGCCCACCCAGACTTAATGGGTACAGTGTCAATGTCGCATAGTAAGAAGAAAGTGGGATCAGCGTTATTGTTGTGGCCATTTTGAAAAATACGATCCTCCACAAATAGCAAAAAGGCTCGCATTAGGTAATGCTTTTAAATGAATGTATGAATGAGCCTATCGCCCCTGGTAATGATACCTCCTTGTCTAGGGATTACTAAATGTCACTGAGCACCTTGCTCAAGAACAAATGCAGGTGAAACACATCCCAACAGGGCCACAGCAATCTGTCACAGTTTGAGGCCCTGACCATGCCATGTTTCCACCCACAGAAGATGGATCTTGACTTCTGTTGAGCGTACCTTCCAGATCACTCCATATTCTGTTCATTCTGGTCTTGAATCCTTCTCCTACATGTAATTTATCCCTCGTTCAGCTCTTTCTTTTTTTTCTAAAAATACATACCTATTCACAAAACAAACCACCTCACAAACCAACTTTAGCTCCATCTGCCTGTAGAAATAACACACATAAGCACCTACCATTTTTGAGCACTTAAATGCCAAACACTGAGCTGAGTGCTTTCCCAGCATTAAGTACATTAACCATCATTGGGATAATACGGTAGTTTGTGAGATTATACTATTTCAAAAATTAAAGGAAAACAACACCCTAAGGTTTATAATAAACTTATCCAAAATCTCAGCCAGTAAGTTATGGATAGGGTCTCATGGAGACTTTGCTTTCAATCAGTATGATGCTATGGATTCCTGCACAGGATAAGCCAGTCTATTTCATGTGACATTCACGGGCTAAATGAAGTTTGGCTAGTTTTACATTGTAACAGTTTTCCTTCACCCTCATACAACCTGTTTAACAGTCATCTGGTGCTTCTTACTACACACACTTTATTTGTTCATTTGCTTAGTGTGTTTTTCTACTCCCCAACTAGCAAAATATAAATCCCGTGCTTAAATGCCATCTCCTCTAGGAAGTCTTTCCTGACTTCCTCAGATAGTTAAATATTCTCTCCTCTTAATTTCTATGACACCCAGTACGTGCCTCTACTAAATCTCCTCGGACACTAAAATTGCATAACTGTCTGTTCCACCAGGTAATAAGGCTGGGGATGTGCTGTTTATTTGTAAAACGTTAAAGACTAACACAGCACTCGGTACCAACTAGTCACATACTCTGATTGGCGGAGCATCTGTTTCCTGCCCTGATGGAGTAACAGATGCCACACTAGCCCTTTTGTAGGAAATAAATAGAAACCAAGACAAATTATATAAATAACCATTTTCTGATGTTGAACCAAAGGCAGTGCGGGACTGTGATCTCTGAGAGATGGTAAATAAACAAGGTCAGCCCCATGATTAGCATGGCTCCCTTTTGGAGAGGGGAGCCCCAACAGACTATAGCTGCTTCACAGAGCTGAAAAGACAGAGGTCAGAATTCAGGGCCACCGAGGCAGCTAGATTTTCTGGGACAGGGTAAGTGGGAGAAGTGAGCTAAGTACAAAGGAGCTCTAAAACTCTGCTCAAGGAACCCCTTAAACCTTTAGCTGGATACTAACCTGTGTATGTGGAGAGAAAACAGCATGAAGCCAGAATTAGTCTAACCCTAGGGCACTAGTCATTCTAGAACAGCTCTTTCTTTCTTTACTTTTTAAAGTTTGTCTTTATTTATTTTGAGAGAAAGAGTGAGCAAGTGGGGGGAGGGGTAGAGAGAAAGAGGGGGACAGAGTCCCAAGCAGGTCCCACACCATCAGTGCAGAGACCAATGCAGGGCTCAGATTCACAAATTGGGAGATCATGACTTGAGCTGAAATCAAGAGTGGGACACTCACCCGACTCAGCCACCCAGGCGCCCCCTAGCCTGGCTCTTTAAATGTTTCTAAACAAATCTTGAAAGGACTATGTCGATCCATGAGCAATTGAAACGCCTGCTGGAAAAAATTCTAAACTCTCTTATAAAAGAAGATAAAATCCTTTAAAAATGTAGTACCAATGACAAGCACACAATCAAATTTGCTAGGTATGTAAATGAGCATAAATATATGAGCCATAACCAAAAGAAAAAATCAGGAACAGAGAAACATAGCAAGAAATGAGAAAGATGATAAAATTTGCAAACAAGAACTTTAAAACAGCTTATGATTATAACAAATAAAGCAAAGGAAAACCTCAACCTAATGAGTAGGGAATCTTAAGAAAGAAAGAAAAACTTAAGATAGAAAACAATGAAAACTCTAGAACTAACAAATACAATATTTGAAATGAAAATCAATCATGGGATTTAACATCTGATTAAATAATACATAAGAAAGGTTGATGAACTTGAAATCAGAGAACAACATTATATGACTGGAAGCACAGGGAGATAAAATGCAGGAAAAAAAAATGAACAGAATCTCAGAGACGATTGCCTTGTGGTACAACATCAAGGAGTCTAGTGTATGCACAACTTGAGTACCAGAGGGGACAAAAGAGAGAAAATACTTACAGAAATGATGGTTGAAGAAATTTTAATGACATGGGAAACGTAAGCTCCGAGATATAAGAGGCTCAGTGTACTTCAAGCAGGATAAACACATACACCCCCCCCTACATACACATCACACCATGTTCTAATCACACTGCTGTAGACCAAGATGTGCTAAATAGAAGATTAAAAGGAATCTTAAAAGCAGCGGAGGTGGGGGTTGGGTGAGGGGAGGAAGACATTATAGAAAAACAAAAGAATACCTATAAAAATGACCACGGGTTTCTCATTTCAAATCAGAGAAAATTGGAATAACCTCTTAATGTGCTGGGGGCGGGCAGATGGAGAACCCATTAACCTAGAAATCCATAGCCAAAGAAAATATTTTTAAAAGAAAGGCAAAATAAAAATAAACGAAAGCTGAAAGAATTCGTCACTTGGGAGAACCGTTAAGGAAAGTTTTCCAGGCCAGAGCATAATGATACTAAGTAAAATGTATCTGTACACCTAAGATCTGATTGTGTAAATTATACTTTGTTACCAAAGAAGTCTTTCTTCTCAGGCTGCCCTTCAGATTTCAGCGCTCAGTCAACCCTCCTTGAAGACAACTGTATTTTTCAAGCGGATTCTCAGCTGGCTGGCAAGACCAGGGCCCCTATCTGCCTTCTCTACAGGTCTTCCTCAAATTCGCCTTTCAAAAAGGTAAGGGGATACCGAATCCTGGTGAAGATGTGGAGAAAAGGGAGCCCTTGTGCATTGTTGCCAGGAACATAAAATGGTACAGCCACTATGAGAAACAGTATGGAGCTTCCTCAAGAAATTAAAAATAGAACTACCATATAATGGAGCAATCCCGCTTCTGGGTATGTTTCCAAAGTAAACATCATCTTTATCTTGAAGAGATATCTGCACCTCCTGTTTATTGCAGCATTATTTATAATGGCGAAGGTATGGAAACAACCTAGGTGTCTGTTAACAGGTGAACGGTGAGGAAAATGTGAAATCCACACAATGGAGGGGCGCCTGGGTGGCTCGGTCGGCTGTGTCCGACTTCAGCTCAGGTCATGATCTCGCGGTTCGGTTCGTGAGTTCGGGCCCGCATGGGGCTCTGTGCTGACAGCTCAGAGCCTGGAGCCTGCTTCAGATTCTGTGTCTCCCTCTCTCTCTGCCCCTCCCCTGCTCTCACCCCTCTGTCTCTCTCAAAAACAAATAAACATTAAAAAAATTAAAAAAAAAAAGAAATCCACACAATGGAATGTTATTCAACCTTAAAAAAGGAGGAAATCCTGCCATTTGTGATGACATGGATGGAAGTGGAGGGCGTTGGGCTAATGCGTAAGTGAAGTAAGTGAAATAAGCCAGACAGAGATTGATTAATTCAATGGTAGAGGAGCCCTTTCCCAGTGTATATGTATATGAACTCATCACATCGTGCACTTTAAATATCTTACGATCGTATTTGTCAATTGCACTTCAATAAAGCTGAAAAAAAATCCTGCTCTTTCTCCCTTTGAAAGGCTCTCACACCAGGAGAGTTAACAGGGCACACGCTCAGAGGCTGGTGGTGAATTCAACAATCTGAGGAATTTTTATTAAAGAGACAGAGTTTTTCTTTTGGGTCCCAGGATTGGGTCTGCTGAGGATCTAGAAAGCTATGGCCCAAATCTGCTCTTCGGTTGGGAGTTTCTCAGTAAACCAGTTCCTTTCTCGACCCCCTGAGAAAAGATTGGAGGTTTGAAAACCAAAGCAAATGTGTCTCTGTCGGGCTTGGACCTTGCTTTGTGCTCTGTCGAGGGCAGGACACATTTGCCAGTGTGCGTTTCTACCCCACCAGCCCAAATGCACCATGAAGGGCATCAGGTCTTATATTATGGTTGGTAAAGTGATGTCATCAAGAGTCTTTTATCTTCACATCGGAGATTCTGCTTTTGTAGAATGGAGGTTACTCTATTCGGTGTGCATATATTAAGGAGGGAGGCCCTCGGAATGTTGGAGATTTATTTTGCAAATGGTCTTATCCATGTTTGAAATCTCATGAAAGGAGGGAACCCAGGAAGGAATTCACCAAATTTCTCTTCCTTTTCTTCACACATCTTTACAGTCTTGTCGAGACTATTATTTCATGGTTTTGTAGTTGACAAGGAACTTTCCCACTCATGTTTTCACACAAGCATTACAACCGTACCCTGTGGGAAAAACAAGGTTAGGATTATCGTCTCATTTTACAGGTGTAGAAACTAAGCTCAGAGGTTTGCCCAACAGAGCTAGAACTAAGTAGTGGGTCTTCGAGGCCCCCAGTTCATTATCGTTGCCATGACACTGGCTGGCACACCTTGACTGGGTTGATGTCTAGCCTGCCTCTCACTGTGGGCTGACACCCGGGGCTTACCTCCCAATTAGAACAGCCCCAACACGATGCTAACTCCCTTCCCTCGTCAAAACCCAACGGCCAGCTTCCTGTGCTTCTCGTTCTAGGACACAGCACTGGACTCTGGAGGAGCCTGGAACGATCCCATAAAGCTTTTCCAGGTAAGGAGCACAAATGTGAAATCGCAATTTCTTTTTCTCTTTTAAGTCTTACTGATTTATTTTCTAATTCCAGCGTCATTAACATACGGTGTTCTATTAGTTTCAGGAGCACAACTGAAATCATGATGTCTTAATCACAGCTTAGCTGCTTTTTTGGGTGCTTCATCTGATTCTGGGCCACCTTAAGTTATATGTTGCATTTCAGCTTGGTGCCTTCTCACTGGGCCATCATAACCCCACTGTCCTCCCCTGGCCCTTGAAGCTTGGCCATCCTCTCTGTGGCTTCTCTAGGTCTCTGCTTCCCAGCACAGAACAGGAGGGTTCCTTTAAGAGTGACAGTCAAGGTACAAACAGCAGATCACAGTTTGGTCCTACATGTGTTTTTTGTGGGTAAGGGGCAGCCTCCCTTGACCAGCCCCACCCCCTACACGGCCCATCTCTGATCTCAAAATTGGGTTCATTCAGTATGTGTCCCTTTGAATGCTTTGCAAACACAGAGCAAAGTTGAGAGGCTGTGATGCACCGATTTCACCAGTTCATAATTCTGCAAGGAACCTTTCCACTTTACAGACCAATGATCCAAGGTTCTGAGAGGGCAAGTGGCTTTCTGAAGATCACCCAGCAAGCTAGTGGCCGGACTAGGGCAAAGATTCTTTCTGTTGCTTCCATCGTGTCCCTCCTCTCCCCCGTAAGTTTTCAGAGTCAAGAGGCAATGATCCTGTTGGGAGGTTGACTGTCCCTCAGGCAAGATTCAGATTAAAAGAGGAGAGGACTACCAGCCTTCTGGTTGAACAGGCTCTATTTCTCAAGGGAAGACCCTACCTTTATTTATTCCTGAGGTTTAATTGTTTTGAGAACAGTTAAGTGCGTGTTTCTCACTAGTCACCCTTTGTTTCTTCCCTTGGACATATTTTTGCCGGGCTCCTTTTTATTTGCTTTGAAATACGGTTCTCCTGCACGCAGTTAAACCCTAAAGAGTTTGTTGATGGAATTTCAAATTGTTCTCTTCCAAGTGTTTTCTACTTCTGAGCTCTCCTTACCCAGTGAGGGTGGGGAGATGGAGTTAGAAATGAGAAAACTGAGTCTTGGGAGCCTCGCTGCGTTTCCTTAAAAAAAAAGAAAATCAGCACAGCCTTTGACGAGCATGTTACAAGGTTTAATTCTCCACCTTAGAGTGTCCGTGAAAGGCAGTGTGATGAGCACACATCAAGCCTGGAGCCTGTCTTATAAGGAGATTTTAAGAGGGTCCACCTGCTTCTGGGTGGAAGCGACGCTTTGCTATTGCACCAAACACATGGCTCGGCATTTCATGAAGGCTTTCTGAAGGGGGGAGAGAGACAGCTCATCTCAACGGCAGATCTGTTGCAGGCAGTAAGAGGCCAGTGGGGAGCTGGGTGCCTGTTCCAGTTATTATTACTGCTGTTGTCATTATTATGATCGTGTTTCAAATTCACTTAATGGCAACAACAGGGCCTGACCACCAAAAAAGAGACTCAAAAAAGATGTAATGTCTGCCCAAGGGCCTCGTTTTTGAGCTGAATGTTTTTCCAGTAACCATTCTCACAGTCCTTTGGTGGCTGTTGTGGGTACGTGTGTGTGTGTGTGTGTGTGTGTTCCGACCAGCCTGGCCAGATTAATGTCCATAAACCACACACGCAGAGGAGCTGTCTCGCTCACATACACTTTACTGCTGCTTTTGTTAAACCAGAGTCTCTTTTCAAGATAACATGACAGATTTATTGACATCATTCTGCTTATGCTGCCATCTTCTCAAATAGGACTTAGAGAACCTGACGGATGACTGGTGTTGGAAGTGATCTCAGAGAGCCAATGACATAGTGCTTAAGCCTGCCCTTCAATCACCCCTCTTGCCTATTCTTGAATACACCTGATGCTAGAGAACTCAGCACCTAATAAAGCAGTCCATTCCATTCTTAAACAATTCTGCTAGAACGTTCCTTCTTTCATTAGTGCCTTAGGTGTCTGCTCAGTCGATTTCTTTCTCCTTCCAGAGAGCAGCATTCTCTAATTCATGCAGGTTCCTTCCTCTCTTTGCTCATGGCTATGCCCCCTCTGGAGTGCTGCTTGGCACTGGGAGTTCTCTTAGTGCCTCTGGCTTTTCTATGGTTGGTCTTCCATTCCCCTGGGCATCATCTGGGGCTCATGTTCCAATAGGGCTGATGCTTAGTAAGTCTCCCTGAAACGTAGTGGCTTAAAACAAGAACAAATCGTCATTTGTTATGATTCTGAATGTTGGTAGGGACGTTCCTCTGCTGGTTTCTCCTGGGCCTCGACGTGGTGCATTCAGATGGAAAGCTGGGCTGGGGAGGAAAGGGCAAGATGACCTCACTCTCATGTTCTGCAGTGAGTGCTGACAGTTGCCTGGGATTCTTTGGCCTTCCTTCACATGCCTGCCCTTTCTTCATTGTGCTAAACTGACATTCCTCCCCTGGTGGTCTCTGAGGCAGTTTTCTAAGGGGGTGAAAAGGGAGTAGGGTCTCTTAAGGCTATTGAAAAGAGCACATTGTTTCTGCCACATTTCTATTGGTCAAAGCAAATCACAAAGCCAGCCCAATTCAGGTTGGGAAATTATTTGCCTCTCTTGATGGTTCTTTTGTCTAGCAACACCCTGTCAGACTGATTGTAGAGAAGGGACATAGAGACAGCAGAAGGTACAGATGGGCACGAGGGCGCCCCCTCCTCTCTCACCACTGTTTCTTCATTTGCTCGAGACCAGTATTTCTGGGTCTATAGTGACAACCCTCTTTTCTAAAGATTTTTGTTGATTTTGGAAGAGAATTATATATAGAGAGGAGGAAAGTATAATTGTAGCATAGGTGAACGTTGCCTTAAATCTCAAAGATGAAGACACTTAAAGACATGTGAAGAGCCTCTGTGGCCACTTTTAAGTTTTCAGCCTGGGACCTGCATCTTCAGATTCGACTATTTCCTCCTCTGTCATATCAGGGGTCTCATTGTCCAAGGGTCTCCATCCAAATCTCGACTCGAACCCCACCTCCTTCTAGGAAAACTTTCCTCTTCGTGGAGGAAGATTTTCCCCCCCTTTCCTGATATAAAATGACTTAAGCTTTAATGATGTGGTCTTAGCAATCCAAACCCTCATAATGGTGGTCATCAATCAAATTTCATAGACAGGCGGGCACAGGATGGGTGCTGGGTCCCTAGGGGAAGCAGAACGTGGAGCTGCCTTTTGAGGGTTCCTTTTCTCTATTCTCTTGTGAATGCTGTAGCTGACGGTTCCTCTTAATAGGACCTATTAAAATAGGATTCGCTCCCAAGGACAAACATCAGTTTTGTGTGCGAGTGTGCGTGTGTGTGTGCAGGCACGTGTTAAGTATGTCTGTGAAGTTCCTGGGAGTGATTCAGGTAAAATGGGTTTTACTCAATTAAAAATGGAATCAATTGCTCACTTAGAAGTGGAGTCAATGGAAGCTCCATTATTAAATGGAAAGTGTTTTACTTCTCTTTCTCTCAGTCTTGATCCCTGCTGGAATCATGACAGTTTGTGTCCCAGCCTGTCAAGTCAGTGGTTCCCACTCCCAACCAAAGACACATACACATCATTCTGAAGGGACGTCCACCTGCCAGTGGTGATTCTCCCCTAAGGACACACAGACAAGGTCTAATTCATGTTTTATGAGAGGCTTTCACATATTTCAAGCTAATTACCATGTCTGTCACAAGTCTGTTCTCTTAGATAGACTTTCAGGCTGGTTTAATGAAATGTCACCTGAAAAATGTTACTTGACCAATGCAAAAAAAAAAAAAAAAAAAAAAAAAGGAAAACATTCGTACTCACACCTACTATTTTGATTCCAGATGTTTCAGTCGTGCATCCAATAGGATTCCAAATGGTTGGACACACAATGTGGATAACATATGGGATATTGAACATAAACTGTTAAGTCATCAATCTGCTTCTATTTCTTTTCTTTTGTGTCCAGTACTGAGTCAAACAAAGACAAGGAGAAAAGAAGGCTCTGGAAGCAGATTCTATGTTCAACCTAATAATTATTTTCCCTAACTAGACAAGTCCTACAAAACTACTTGATAAATATTTAATATAATAGCCAGTAGTATTTAGTAATCACCTACTTTATATCAGTCACTGTGCATCAGACTTCTAGAAAGCCCTTGGTAAAGGCCTATTGGGTGAACACTAAGTATTACTTAATACATACAACTTTGTGAAGTAGAAATTATCCCCATTTTCTAGAGGAGGACAATGGAATTTGGGAAGGTAAAGTGAGTGGGCCCAATTTTTATAATTAGAAAGTGTAGAATCCAGATCCTTCTTCTCACTGAACTCAGGGCACCCCTATCCTGGGCACTGATTGGCAGGGGAGGTTTGGGTTAGAGAGAGTACAGGTGATTTTTCCTTGGTGTCTTCCTCTACATCTGAGGAGGAAAAGTCAAGGCTGAATTCAGGGAGCGGAGGAACACTGGGCTGGTCGAAGAAACAACGACGGTGGGGGGGGGGGGACTTAGTAGCCAAGATTAGGAGAGAAGAATGTGTTGGGGTGCTTGGCACATACTGAGTAGACCAGTCCAGCTGGATGTGGGAGGACTCATTTGAGGGTGTATCGGAGGTTGGTTTTGAATTCTGTGTTAGTTTGATGAGAGTCTTTGAAATAGTTTGACCATGGAGAGCTTTAAATAACAAATTAAGAAGGCTTGTTACTATGGAATGGTCAAGGCCAAGAGCACTGACTGGTCTTGTTTATAGAGATGTAAGCCTGTTCAGGGGAAATTCCTTCTTGGTGACGTTTGGCAAGTTATGGGCAGGCCTTTCCTCCCCTTTGGAATGGGAAGCTGTGTGATTCAGATTTAGGTTTGAGAATAGGACACAAGGTAAGTCTCTTGATCTGTTTCTTTGTCACTAGAATTTGGAAAAAAAATAAGAGTTTGTCATGTGATACCTGTCATATATTTTCCTTGGAAGTCCCTAAAACTGTCCAACAACAGAATTCAAGATTTAGGATCAGTTCTTAGGATCAGTTCTTAGGATCAGTTCATTCTTAATCTTTCCTTCAACCCAAGTCCAACAAGAGGAAGCCAATGAATTTATTCACTCAACAAATATGTGAAGAGAAACTACATGTGCTAGGTAGTGGGTCAAAGCTCAAAAATCAGGGGGTGGACAAACCAGATATAATTCCTGTCCTCAAATAATTTATAGTCTCTGTTCTGAGCTAATCATCTTATAACGTTATTGTGCAGCATTACAGTGTTAGAGGGTGATGAGATATTACTGAATTCAAAATGTCCAGCAAAGGGAAAGGATACTTGACCACATAGTGATCTCCCTGACTCTGGAGGTGATTCCTGCACTAAGTAGGAACTGGACTTAAATTTCTACTAAAATATCTTCCCAAAATGGGAATAGAAAAACCTAGAATTCATGTTTCTAAGTACATGCATCTGCGCCTGGGATGGGGCCATCCAGGATGGGACTGAAAAGGAGTAAAAAATGGAGTGGGGAGATATTTTTCTTCCTTCCCCTGGAGGAAAACCAATGTGGGATGGAGCAACCATAGGCCAAGTCCTCTCAGGAGAGCTGAACAACACAAAGAAGGGTCAGAGTTCTTCCACAACAAAGGGAGAATCACCCTCCAGGTTTAGCCTGATTCCAAAGTCAAGAAAGCTGAGATTGGTTTCCTTTTGAAACCAGGAGACTCAGCCCAGGAGAAAATGTAGATTCATTTTCGATCTTAAGAAGTTCACCATCAGGAGGCCGGTGCAAAGATGAATTTGAGGTCATCAGCTGATTTCTTGGCTTATGCCTGTAATGGCAGCATGCAGGTGCACTGGTCCCTTCTCGAAGTCTCGCGAGATTATTTTATGTAAACTGTCTGAGCCTCAGTTTTCCCGTTTATTTCATGATACTGATGATATTGTTTGCGGGGCACCATATGAACTAAATGACTCCGCTTGAGCAGTTGGCCAAACGTAGTAGCTGGCACCTGGCTAAAACCCAGTACTTGCCTCATTCCATCACATCTGGAATTGAAATACAGCTTTAACAAAGTACACATTTTGTGAGAGAGGTTTGGTAAGCAAGATAGGAAAGTATTCATTATTAACATTTTCTCCCGTCAGGTCCTCAGCTCCTTAAGGTATTCATTCCAACACTGGTGGGAGGGAGCTCAAATGAGGCAGCGCATGGGAAAGCCCTTTGCAAACTCTTCAGTACCCTCCTCACAGCGGGGACCATCTCGGACCTGAGGGTGCCTGTTCACTGGCTTTGCAGCAAGGATGCTGGTGTCATGAGGCCACCATCACTGCATGGAGGAAGACTTCGTTATTAGCCCCACGTGCCTGCTAATGATGACCACAGGCAAAGCAGTGGTGAGGAGGTTTTCCATTGTCGTGCCTTTTCCTAACCCCACTTTGGGCCACCTCTGGCTGCTGTGCCTCTGGGTGTCTGGGGCCCAGAGGCCGGTAATAAACAAGACCACTCTTGGGGAGCTTCCACTCATCTCCAGCCAGCGTGACTCTGACTTCCCAAGAGAAGATAAATGACGGATAAGCCCATGGAGAGGGAGGGAGACACTTGTCATTACCAACCCGGGGCGGACAACAGAGGGCTGGGCAGAAAGGCAGGAAGCAAATGGCACTGCTGCCCCTGTAGCTGCTGCCCTTCTGAATGCTTCCTGGTTGCAGCATGGGGCAGGGTGGTGACGATCTGTCTCACCGAAGAGCTCTCCGGAGGTGATTCCAGGGGCCCTTCTTGGAGGAGCAGAGGCAGATCCTGCCAGAGTTTGCTGATACCACCGACTCCATCGAGGGTGCCTTCTTGACTAGAGCCTTGAGGCTGGAGCTCGGCCTCCATTTAAGTGTAAACCTGCAGGAGAAGCCATCTCTAAATGGACTCACTTCAGCTTCCCCATGCTTAACACGTGTGCGCGCACGCACTTGTCTTTCTGTTTTTCTTCTAGGGCACTAAATGATTCTCAAATTTCAGTGTACATCAAAACCGCCTGAAGAACTTCTAAGTGTGCAGGAACCATCCCTCCACCATCACCAGCGCTACACCCCACAGACCTATGGAAATCAGGGGATCTGTGTTTTAAGCAGTTTTCCAGGTGATTCCTACATAGACGGGTCTTTTTAGAAAAATTTTAAAGTTTATTTATTTTGAGAGAAAGAGAGAGAGAGAGCAGGGGAGGGACAGAGAGAGAGGTAGAGAAAGAGAATCCCAACCAGGCGCCGTGCTGTCAGCACAGAATCTGACGTGGGGCTCGAACTCATGAGCCATGAGATCATGCCCTGAGCCGAAACCAACAGTGGGACGCTTAACTGACTGAGTGACCCAGGCGCCCCTCTACATAGATGATTCTTGCATCTCAAAAGTGACATCCTATTCTGGGGGTTCAACATTCGATACAGAACCGATTGTATAGAGTGTTAAGACCAGAAAAGACTTCAAGGTTATCTAGAACAACCTTTCATTCCACAAAGGACACAGTACCATATAGTGGATAAAGGCATAGACTCTAGCAAACTGTCAGAATTCAAATCCTGGCTCGGCCTCTTACAAGCTGTCTGATTTGGGTACAATCATAGGTACAATCAAGATACCTAAATTCTCTATGCTTTTTCCATCTATGAAAGGGAGAGAATATAAAATAGGATTATACCTACATTACAAGAAGTTTCGTGAGGTTTAGGTCAATTAATATAGGGAAATCATTGAGAAGGGAAATCATCATAGTCAGCATTCAGTAGATAGTATTTGTATCATTCAGGATTCAGAGAAGCAGAACTGCTTTGCGTGGGATAGAATAAGAAATAGATTGCAAGGATTAGGCCATATGCAATTGTGGGAGCTGATTATGTTGACTATTTACGTCTATAATGTCTGCCTTTGGTGTTGGGCCTGAAGTCTGCAGGGCTAGACATAGAGAAGGAAATAGACATAAAGTACGGATACCCAGAACAGACGAGAATCTGTAATATTTAGCTGGAAGGGGATCTGTCTCTCCCCTCCTTCAATCTCAATGATGCTGCTGACCCACAAGATGAGCTGACTCCCCGCATCACAGAGTAGCACCTACACCTGACCCGTGATTCAGAGGCGTTGAAGGAGAGCATCTTTGGTGCCGGAAGAGCCGAGGGCCCATCTGTACCTCATGGCCATCAGGTAAGCTGTTAGATTGGTGACGATGTGCATGAACTGAAGCCATGCCTGCCCTCACCGACTTTCAGAGTACAAAAAGGATGAACTGTCTCCCCTTCATGTCCCCCTTCCAAAGCTCACATGACCCTGATTCGGAACACTAACTTGCGGCCAACTCTAACGTGAAACCATATAGAGAAGGGAATTGTAGGATTTATAGTTCCAGCTTAGCTAAGTGGATATAGTGCAAGACCGCCATCAGAACACTGCAACAGAGAGGGAAAGTAATTTATTCGAAGTCACGCAACAAATTTGTAGGAGAAGATTGACAAGGGGCTGGACCTATTGTTTTCTATTCATGCTATTCAAGCCTCCTGGTTATCACAATGATCTTAAGAGGGTATCCATCTGAATAGTCTCTGGACCCACAGACAGAAGCCCCAAGGGGTGATGGATCTACTTCAATAATACATTAACCGAGGACCTTCTAGGTGTCAGATACTCGGCCCCTGGGCAGGTAGGAGTCCTTACTCTCAACCTGCTCACAGGGAAGACAACTGGATCAGTAAGTACGATAAAGGCTAGAGAGACACATGCTGCAAAAGAGGGACAGTGGCCATGTTTGGATAGAGCTTGATGGAAAGTGGGTTATCAAAATAATGTCCGGGCCTTTTTCCTAATAGCCAAAATTCATCACGTCCAACTCTTACTTCTGCGCTCTAATCCCTCGGTACTCCACCCTGGGAAGGTAGGGTTTATGGGTTTTCTGGAACTGAGGGTTTCCCAGGATGCAGGACTTCCAGTGCTGAAACTGGAAAGTGTCTGGCAAATGGGGGTAAGTTGGTCACCTTAAGGCCGAACAAAATAGAGTTAGTTTCTGAAGGGAAAGAGCAAGTAAGTAAAGCCAGCTAAGTACAGTATAATACTCTCTTGACTATTATGGGGGACTTAAAAAAAATAAAATAAAAAGGACCAAACCTGCAGCACTCAGTCCCACAAGCCCAGAACCACTCACAAACAATAAAGAAGCCAATCAAAGGAAGCAGGACCCTCCAGTCACTTTCTTCAAAAGTTCCCTCAACTTTCTTCAAAAGTTCCTGAACTATTCCACTCGGGTTCCCAAATCCTCTCACCTCCTTTTTGTTCTCCCAGAGGCTTTCAAAGACCACTGGACTTGGTTTTTGTTGAGTCTCTGTGGCTTTTACTTTGGGTCTTTCACTGACTTTGGCTTCACTGTCGCCTTTGTGATCCTTTCCAATCAAGAAGAACAAAAAGAGGACACTCCCACTCAAAACACCCAGCACTGCCAAGACGGAAAGACCTTGAGCAGAAAAGAAGGTACTGGAGTTCATGTTTGGTTGCCAGTGCTGACATGGTCACTCAAGGAATTCTCCAGCTCTTTGGATGGAAAGTTTGAAATAATCAGGGGTGCCTATCAGGACCTTTAACTTCCACTATACAAACCTCATATCAGATGAATCACCTTCCGGATCTACCAACCAGGGTCTTTGTTTGGCTTGCACAACTAAAATTAGCAGCTCATTCATAATCCATAACGGCTGGGGAATTATCTCATACACATGGGACAAAGGAGAGGGATCCGAAGAGGGGCCTCTTCCCTAAGTCTCATCCATGAGATTCTTCTTGTTAAAGAGGCACTCTCAAGCGTCCAATTTGCCGCAATTATAGCAATCAAAACAGCATTCATCCTCCTTCCGCACCTGACGAGCCAACTCATGCATTCTCCCCGACAGTGGTGGGGAGGATGCTAATGCAGCTCCCATCCCCCTGGTTCCAGCTATAGCCATCACTGCCGCCCCTACTCCCACCCTCACAGCTGGAGTTGGTTCACAGGCCAAGGAGCTCGGTCATGTCGACGCCCCATGGTAGACCTGTAGCTGCCCCGACCCACATGGGCTCACTGGTTCTCCAGGGAAAGAGGGCAATTAGCTTTTGATATTGGCTTATGTATCTCTACCCCCAAAGGCTGGATGCAAAAGAACTGATTAGAGGCAACCTCTTCCATTTTGTAAGTTTCTAAGGCTGATAAAGAAGTTCCTGCTGTGAAAACAGGTGCAGGTGTAGCACTATGGAGAAGCCGGGGCTTGTCTGATTGCTTCTTTGTGCCAGCCTCCCTGGCATTTGAATGGGCGCTTTGTGAGCACACAGTCTCCCCAGATTGCAGGAACCGGCTGCTGCTGGTGGTGGGTGGGGGGGGGGGGTTCTGTTGATTAAAGGCCCATTAACAGAGCACGAATAACCCTCAACTTCCTCCTCTCACCTGCTTCTTTGTTTTCATCTAACGGCTTTCGGGAGAGCTGAAAATGTTATTAAATTATTCCAACCCCCATGATGCTGCCATTATGAGTCCTGCCAGAGCATGCCTTCCCCAGCAAGGTACCTGTAAACATTCTTGTGAACCACTCCCGGGCTTACCAAGAGATGATGTAAGAAGTCTGCAGCTACTCTAGTCAGGCTGGCTTTGAATCATCTGCATGCACACCAACCCTGTGTTCCTCCCCGGAAGCACTGGCTACCCCACCAGTGACACACTTCCATGGACCTTCAAGGTCATTGACCACAGTCCTAAGGTTGTTACTCACTATGTTTCCCTCGGTCCCTGCCGAGAGTCTTTGGGAAACAATACACAAATCTTTGTTGTTATTAAGGATGATTACCAAGGCCAGTGGAACATTCTCTCACCTTTTCTCAGTGTCCTCATCTTTAAGTGGGGATAACGGGGATAACGAGAACACCAAAGCACTATTATGGGTCCCAAATGAGATCGTGTTTGCAGAATACCTAACGTTCAATTGTGTGCTCAATTCTTTTTTTCCCGTCATGTCAGCCGATCAGTTATTTTTAATAACCTCCACTGGAATGTCCTGCTGCCTCTCAATCTGACGAAAAGTTCTCCTAGAGCTGGGCGCTTCTAGATTTTCCATTTGTCCACACAATCTACCAGGCATCTCGAATGCGGAAAGAGCCAGGAGTCTCCGACTGGAGTGTTGGTGCTGCCCACTGTACCCCGTTCCTCTCTCTGGTTGTCTTTCAATCGTCCTTTTGTCTCTTCTGGGTCCTTACTCTTCCTTTCCTCCTTAAATACCCTGCCCTCTTATCTTGGCCTTGCCCTACGGCAATCGCACTCCTTCAGTTTAAAGCGATGTCCCACCTTGCATGAATCTCTTCCCTGGTGGACCCGGCCCACAGGGACCTCTTTTCCAGATTGCTAATCCCTTCACAGTAGCATCACCAAGCCTAGCGAGTAATTGCTTCCCAAAAGCCTCACATGAATGTAGAGAAAATGCGGTCCTCTTGACCGTTTTGCAAAACTCCTTCCCTTGCTGTGCTGTCTATATCTACGCAGCACTTTAAGCCAGAGGCTGGTAATCAGTGGCTCCATGGCCGAATCTGCCCTGCTTTCTCTTTTTGTCTGGCCTAGAGCTAAGACTGTTTATTTTCTTTAAATGGCTGGAAAATGAAAAGAGGAATAATGTCTCATGGCATATGAAAATTACAGGAAGTTTAAATTTCAGCATCTGCAAACAAAGTTTTATCAGAACACAGCTGTACCCATGTTTTTATGTATTGTCTGCAATTGCCTTCAGACTACAGTGGCAGAGTATGAATTATTTGCTCTCTGCCCTTCACAGAGAAAGGCTGCTGACCCTTGCCTTAACGTGTACAGAACCCTTCACATTTGCTCATGCATTCGGTCCTCATATTAGGCCTGTGGTAACATCTCCATTCTCAGAAGCTCAGAAAAGTTGAAGCCGTTCGCCCGAGCCGGCAACCCGTTGTCCCCACCCCGTTGTCCCAACCACACCTACCCCTGTACTATTCTTCATGCCAGGCATCATGGAGGTAACTCTTTGGCCTGTAATCCATTCTCTCTCACATGCCTCACTGAGCATCTCCAAGGTGCTCCCTCAGGAAATCTGGGTGTGTGGAAACGTGAGCTTGCATCAGTGGCTCCCCAGATGGCTCTGAAATGGGGTGCAGTTGTTAGCAAATGAAACTCATCAATAACTAGTAAATGGCCTCTGGTCTTGGGTGGTGCGGGAGCTGGGTGAACTGTGTCCGGCCAATCGTAACTCCTTCCTCAGCTGACTCTAGTAAGGCTTAATTAGGAGGAGGTGATATGTTGCTGGTGACCACCAATGGGCAGCAAAGTGTACAAATGAGCAGATGGAGATCCTGTCCCCCATCCAACCATTCTGAGGCAGCTGACTGCCTGCCCAACCCCCCTCCCAAATCTCCTGCTGTCCTCCCTCTTCTCCTGAGCTCCTGGGCTCACTGGCTGTCTTTAGCTACTCCCTCACTGGTCCTTGGTTTTGGGCCATACTCTTTCCTTAGGGATCTATCTTATGCTTTCCCAGGGGTTGGGTGACGTAGGGTGCATTACTTGCCCTCACTGAACACATCTGTTGAATGAGGATAATACCTTTATATTCGGCATAGTTGTGATGATCAGGCATGAAAATTTATGTAAAGTACACTTTGCACGGTGCCTGATCTATTGACCAGACTCAGTAAGTGATAGCACAGCAGTGTCTTCCCTTGGAGTCTCAACAAAGTTAGGAACAAGCCTTTTCTTAGGAGTCTGTTTCTTCTCCCCAGAGCTTTCTGACATGGGTATAACCTTCCCTCTCTCATTTCCCCCAGTCCTCAAGTTCCCCAACATTTTCTCATGGCTCCTTTGATAGGAAAGCCAGCAATGTCTGTTGATATGACTCCTGTCCTGGAGAGAGAGTGGTAGTTCTGAACCAGAGCTGAAGCCTCTCTCTGGGGATGCCAGGTTCCAAGGATGCCCTCCATGGCCACAGGGGACACTGACCAGGCCTGGCCCCCTCCCAGAAACCAGGATTTCCAGGCTCTCATTGGAAGGTTCCTTCCAAAGCCTTTCTGGTGTACCCATGAGTAGAGTCAAAACTAACTACTACCTTTGTAGAGACTTCCATTTCAGTAATAGCTACGGGACTAGTCAGAATTCTCCAGAAAAACAGAACCTACAAGGCGATATGTATATACAGAGAAACAGATTTATTAAAAGGAATTGGCTTACACGGTTATGGAGCCTGGTGAGTCCCAATTCTGTCTGTCGACAAGCAGTTTCAGGATCCAGCAGAGCTGATGGTACAGACGAACTCTGAAGGTAGTTTGACAGAATTCTCTCTTGCTCCAGGAGACTGGTCTTTTTGTGCTATTCACGGTCTCACCTGCTTACTCAAAGTTCACTGATTAAATGTAAAACTCATCCAAAAACATCCGCCAAGTTGATATAATATTAACCACTACAGATAATGGGCATAAATACTCTTTCCATTGTCTTTCTTGGACAATTCCTATTTTGTTTGTCTTTCTAAACAAGTATATTTTAGGAGGGAGAGCAGTTGGAGGGCCACGTGATGTTACTTCCTCTATCCAGAGTGGTCAAATAAGAGTAATACATATACCCTCCTAGGGGGGGTAAAACTCTCTCAACTGTTGAAAGCACTTTTCAGTCACATTCTCACTGGTGTGGGCCAGGCGTCAACGGGTCAAATATGGCTCATTTTTCAGAGAGGGAAACTGAGGCTTGGTTGAAAGAGGAAGCTTGGCCAAGGTTGTCTTACACAGTACATTTGTTGGTGATATAGGACAGCTGAGTAGGTACCCTGGAAGCCAGCCCAGAGTTTTCCCACTCCTTACCTAACATTGGTACAGTTGGCATGTCATGAAGCCAAAATTTGAGCAACTGCTTCAAGTGGGTTTGAGATCCTTTCAATCAAGGGCCTGTAAGGAAAAATTGTGAAAGCCTTTAATATTTAGTAGTTGTCCTGATTAGCTCATCCACCTAGGTTAGCTCTGATTCCTCTTGTCTTTGACTCAGCTGTTTTACAGCTCTGTACCGATAGAAATTAAGTTGTAGAAAATGGACAGGAACGCAAATAATTGCGGTCCACAGAAATGCAAATTGAGCCTAATGGGATGCGATCGATTATTGTGAGCGCTTTTGCGTCTCTTTGTCAATTCATTTCAGCTTTCTGTATTTGACTAAAAGTATGTGACCCCGTGAATTTGTATTTGAATTCACTGCAACGTCCACTGGCTTCCTCATCAATTCCTGAGGCAAATAAAATCTTTGGCATATATTCATTTTCTATCTGTAAGAGCGTCATGATTATATCCTCTTTTAAAACGCATCATTTAATAAGTCAGTGTAAACCCTACATGCACCTCGTCTGGCCACACTGCTCTGTGTTCCCACACCTCACCAAAAGAATAAATGGAAGTTTCTGTGAGCTTCGGAGCGTTCTGGGGAATTATGTGCTTTACAAAGCACCTCCACCTTTTATCATCGCTTTTGATTCCTCCAGTCCACCTGGGAAAGCAGATACCATTCCTAATTCACAAATAGAGAAAATGAAGGCCAGAGAAAAAACACGTTTTATTAAACCAAGATCTTACAGCTTTACGAGGCAGAGCCAGGACGTCAGCCTGGCTTCTCCTAGTCCTCTGCTCATCCTCTTCATAAAGCCACGTCTTCTATTTTGATAAGAAATGCTGCGGACTCAGCCTGGCAACTGGATCCCCGTGAGGTAGAGCTGCTGTTTCAGAAAAAAAAAAAAAAAAAAAAAAGAGCCAAGAATTTGGATATAACCGAAGTTCTGAGAAGTCACAGGTCCATCCCCAGGGATGCTGGTCAGAGTCCTTTTTCATTTTTCCCCTTGAGCACAAAAGCTAGTTTTACATTTTAATGGATTTAATTACTGCATGGAGATCTGAACAGATAGAAAAGGAACAGGCAGGGAGGACACAGTGATGGTCTATTGAGCAGCATTTGAATTAATTTGGAGTTTTCATCCCTATGATTAGTGTGGTTATTAGTGTTAATACTCAGAGTTCATGTTAGCAGGGTGTTATTGCGAGTTTGAAGCATTAAAAGAAGCCTGATTTCCTAGTATTTGTTTGTTTACTTATTAATCAGTCCATTCATAATTGCTATGGTGCTGACATACAAAACGGCTCCTGTGTTCAACTTCTCAGCTTGACTTAATAAAGGATAATATTGGGTCCCATTTAGTCAGTGTTTAATGCTAATAGATTGTCCTTGTTTATTTTGGTCACTTCCCCACTGTGGGCATTCTCTCTTTTGTCCTCAAACCACCGTGGAGACTCAGATAAAGCCTCAGAGCTCCCGGAAAGGGCCTAAGTTAGGGTTTGCGATACCAGATTTCTGTTGACTTGAGCTCCTGGGATGGTCTTGGGAAAGCCGCGCCTCCTCTCTGGCCTCCGTTTCCCCTCAATACACTAAAAGGTTTAAGTGAGATGATCCCTGTTTCCTTTCAGCTCTGTGGTTCAGGGAGCAAATCAAAATGGAGGGGTGACTGGAGTGTGATAGAAATGTGAAGTTGTAACTACGAGAATACCTCTCCTAATGCATTAATTCTTCAGTCTGCTGTTTTACTTCGAAGTACATAGGTGCGGATTCATTTTTCTCTTCTTGTTGCTCTGGATGCGTTGGAAATCTCCAATCTGAGCGTTTGTGTCTTTCTTCAACTGTGGGAAATTCTCGGACATTTTCTCACTGAATGTTGACTCTCTCCCTTCTCTTTGAGCCCCTATTAGAAGTTGGCAGACCGCAAAAAAAAAAAAAAAAGGCAGACTACATTCTGTTAATATCCTAAAATCTTGTCTCCCAGGCACAAGTTCCATCTACTGCTGTGTCTACTCTGCTTTCTGAACCCTCAAGCTTTCAACTTCAATGATTTTTGTTTCTAGAAGCAACATTTGTTTCTTTCTCAAATCTGCCTAGTCTTTTTTTTTTTTTTTTTCACGGAGCCTTATTTTTTTTCTTACAGTTCGATCATTCATTGCACGTCTTTAGTCATTTTAAGCTTCTCGTGGTCTCCATTTAGATGGCTTTATCCTGACTTCTTGATGTGCAGATCCCCCTGTGTATTGTACATGTTTACTTTGCCTTTCTTTTCTCGTGAATTTTGTGATTTTTTGAGTACGAGCACATGTTCTGTGACGATATGGGAGTGACTTCAATGCAATATAGGTTGTGAAAATATTGCTCTAGAGAAAGCTTTGCATTTGCTTTTGGTGAGTGCCTCAGAGGTATCATGATCCCAGAAACATTTTAATGTAAATCTTGAGGCTTAGGGATTCCTATCACATTAGGTTATATACTCTCTTACTCTAGGTCACTGCAGAATAGGACACATGGAGGCTGTTTTTTTGTTTGGTTGGTTTGGTTTTATTTCTACACAGAATCTCAGCCAAGACAGGTTTCCTGATAATCTCCCTGGGTGGGTGTGGTAAGACTGAATGATGACTACTAAAAATATCCAGGTCCTAATCCCTGCATCTTGTGAATGTTACCTTATGGCAAAAAAGATTCTATAGATGTATTGAAATCGAGGATCTTGAGATGGGAAGATTATCCTGGATTATCAAACTGGACCCTGAATATGATCACAAATATCATTGTAGGAGGAAGACAGAGGGAGATCTGACCGCAGAAAGGAGACTCCAACGTGGCAACGGAAGCAGACATTGGGGTGACGCTTTGAAAGTAAAGGAAGGGGCCGCAGACAAAAGAAAGCAAGAGATGCAGAAAAGGCTTGGAAAAGGCAAGAAGGCAGATCGTCCCCTAGAGTCTCCGAATCGAGCACAGTCTTGCTGGCATCTTGAATTTAGACTGACTTCCAGAAGCTCAAGAAAATAAATGTGTTATTTTAAAGCCACTAAGTTGCAGTAATTTGTTGCAGCACTAATGAGAAACAGAGCTGGTTAGCAGAGTTTTTCTGTTCCTCTTGGACTGAGAGCAGTCCTTCAAAGGTCGTCCCAAGAAAACTTGACCGGATTTTCCACGAAGGCAGACAAGGAGGATGTTGTCGATTCAGTCCAGCCAGGCTGGGAAGACATGGAATGACGAGATTCAACAACTCCTGTGACTGCAAATCAGCCTTCAGAGGGAGGATACAAAGACATGGTTTCTTGATTCTGAGCCTTTTTTTCACTGACCAAATCAATGTCTTCAAATGATATAATAACATAGTTGTCAGGGACGGTGGGATAGAAGTTGGTGTTTTGTATTCCATTTGTCTTATAATTTGCCATATGAAGAGAAAAAGCATCTTCGGCAAAATATTTACATTCTACACCTCAATTTTCTCATCTTTAAATGAAACTAATAAAGGTGCTTCTCTTATATTATCATGACGAGGCTCCCCTTGGATAGGGCATGTCAAATGGCTGGGCGTGTATATGCCTTAGCCTTGCAGATAGACTCAGGGTCCCTGGAGGATCTTGGCCCAGGATTCTTGTCCAAGAACTATGTGGAGAGAATTAAAAGACTCAAAAAGATTCATGAGAAGTTTTAAGGGCTCAAAGAGGAACAAAATGAAGTTTTGTCATCACCAAAGCCCTAGAAAACAGAAGATTCTGCTAATTTTGGAAGGAGAAGAGCTGATTTAAAATAGAAGATGTTAATGTGATTGCTATGCTGTTCATTCAACAAACATGCATTTGCAGGGTGGTATCCTATGTAAGGCTAGATGTCAAGTGCTGTGCAGAAGACAGACATTGACAGCCACCACAGTCATCCCGTTTCTAGCACAACCAACCATGCTGCTGTAACAGTTCACAACATTGCAAGGGAATTTCAGAGGCCTTCTCTGAGGTGGAGAGTCTAGGAACTGCTTGTGAGCATTTTACAGATGGGGAAACTGACCCTCAGGTTTTATAAAGTCAAAGTTGGCTCTCAACCTTGTCTGCTAATTCACTGCCATTGACCCTATATCACAGCTAAGTTGAGATCCCTGACCTCAAAGTGCTTAGAGATAAGACAGACAATCAAAGAGGACAGAGCACTAGAAGGTACATGTGACTACCACAAGATATAAAAAGAGAAACAAATAAGGTCCTTGGGAGACTAAGAAGGCTGTGATATGGAGTGGGGTGGGGTAACCTGGTAAGACAAAACATGGAAGACACGGTGGAGGGACATTAAAACATACACATTTAAAAATCCTTCACCTTCAAAAATAAAAACCAGTAACCCAACAACAACAGAAATGGTTTCTGACCGGGTCAGCATGTTGTACTACATGTTTTCATTCCATAAGCGATTATGTACCTACTATATGTGTGGGGTTGATCACAGTGACCCGGAAGTGATGGCATACTGTGGAACCAGCCTGATATAGGGAAAGGAGACCTGTGCTCCAGCCCTGACACTGAATGTGGCCTCTGGTTTTTTTGTTTCCCCTTCAGCTTGAGTTTCTTCTTGCATACATCAGGAATCTAAACTTCTCTGCTGCTCTGACATTCTAAATTTGAATAAGGAGGATGTTTATCTACTGCCCTGTCTTTTCTTTCATTATTCATTCTCTCTTTCCTCGGCTTAATAAATTATTTGCCTTCTCTCTTCCCCCCCGCCCCCATCTCTTCCTCCTCCTTCTTTTGAGATGGCTCCTTCCCTGCCCTCCCTCATGGTTATTCTCCTTCTCACGTTCAGGGTCTGCATATTTTCTTCCTCATTACCTAAGTACATGTAAATTGGCCACATTGCTGATGCGGAAGCAATTTTTAAAATTGGTTAAAATGTGCCAACGTCAAACATGACGAATTCTTCCACTTTTGGACTCCTCATGATTTTAATCATCCAAAATCAGCCATTTAAGAAATGACAGCATGAGGTCCAAATTCCCTTAGCATCATTTTTTTTTTTTTTTTGGTTGGGTTTTGTCCTTTGATGCTGTGTGCGTGTGTGTGTGCGTGCGTGTGTGTGTGTGTGTGTGTGTGTTGTGTTCACCAAAGTTGTCACCAGGTTTGGGCATTGTTTAAGTATAACATCGATCACTTATTGTGTGCAACACTGGCTGGGTATGTGGAGAAGGGGGGGAGATAAAAAAAAGGAATAACATTTAGTCTGCAGTCAGAATGGGACTTGGGGACTCGGTGGATGAGAGCACGGAGGCACGGTCAGAAATAAAGAGGGAAGCTTTGGCTCCATTATACTGGTATCTTGGCCCAAGATCCAGGAATGCCTGACTCTTGTCTTCAGCACAAGGTTCCTGGGTGTTGTCGAACACACGGCAAACTGTAGTATAATGGACACAAAACTACCACCTTCTTACCACTGAGGCTGGGGCCTGACAATCCCTGATAAGGAGCTGTCTGTTAAATACTGATCTGGAGGGGCGCCTGGGGCTCAGTCAGTTAAGCGTCCGACTTCGGCTCAGGTCATGATCTCACAGTCCGTGAGTTGGAGCCCCGCATCAAGCTCTGTGCTGACAGCTCAGAGCCTGGAGCCTGCTTTGGATTCTGGGTCTCCCTCTCTCTCTGCCACTCCTCTGCTCACACTCTGCCTCTCTCTCTCTCTCTCTCAAAAATAAATAAACATTAAAAAAATTTTTTTTTAAATACAGATCTGGAGAACATGAGTTAGGCTTGTTACCTGCCTTTCCAAAAGTGCAAATCTCTATCCTGGGTCTCGTATTTTCCAGAATATCTTTGTTAAGAGAAAGAAAGAGAACTGGACCCAAGAGGGACCTTAAACTTGCTTACTCAATCAGCCATGTGTAGGAGCCAAAGACCAACAAAACTGGCCAATCTGGCCTGGGGCCAGGCTTTACCTGAGTTTCAGGTTAAAAAGCAAGAGAGCGCAGCACAGGGTGCTGCTTGTTTAAGGTACAGTGAGTACTACAAATAAACTGGGCTTATTAAACGTCCTGGCCCTGGACAACCAATAAAGTCTCCTGTCTTTGGGGAGGGGGCGGGTAGCTGGGTATAGAGTTTTCTCCACTCCCAAGAGCAGGTGGCACTCCGTCAGTGCAGGAGCTCTGGATCCGATGTGGCCTGAATGAGGTCAGAGGAGGGAAAAAAACTGTTCCCTCCTCCCAACTGGACCTTGGAGAAGAGACAGTGCTCATGAGGTGGACAATGCAGGGGGTGGGGAAGAATGGGCTCAACCTCCCATCAGGTTATATGAGCAGGTTTAGAGAAGTAGGGCAAAGAATTGTATCTGGAGAACATGGTGAGTTACATTTTGGTTTCTGAGTAAATGCTCCAGTGAGCAAAGTGGCTTACCCGAGACAACGCTGTAGAACCAAGGAACAAATAGTCTTCTGACTCCGGGTCTGGGTTGCCTCTCCTTTTACCACGGCTGCAGGCAACTGATAGCAGGAGGGCTCCAGCAGGTGGCAGAGTACCTGGGAATGGGCTGACCATGAAAGATGGGATTCCTGTCCTTGGGGGAGGGCAGGACAGCGGAAAATGGGAAAAGCACAGCAAGGCCTTTGGGGTGAAATGATGGCTTCAAGGCTGGGTTTGCCCCCTCGCTAGCTCCATGGCTCCGAGCAAGTTATTTAACTTCCCTGACCCTCAGTTTCCTCATCTGAAGAGCAAGGATAACAATACCTACTTTAAGGTGTTTGTCTAAGGATAGGATGGAATCATCTGTGGCTATAGCATGTGGACATAGTATGTGCTCAGTGAAAAGTGCCAGTATTCTCTCTGCCATTCATTACAGGCTACAATACAAAATACACTAGTTGCCTGCAACAGAACAGTGATTTCTGAAGTCTAATGCACATAAGAATCACCTATAGAGTTTACTAAAAAATGCAGATTCTCAGTCCCATCCTCCTTCAAGAGATTCTGAGGTGGGACTCTGATATATGTGTTTTAGCAAGTCCCCCACCGCCAGTGATTCTGATAAAGTGGTTCAATGATCACACATCGAGAAGTACTGCATTGGGTTACATTAAAAAAATTTTTTTTTAATGTTTATTTATTTTTGAGACAGAGGGAGACAGAACATGAGTTGGGGAGGGGCATAGAGAGAGGGAGACACAGAATCTGAAACAGGCTCCGGGCTCTGAGCTGTCAGCACAGAGCCCAATCAGCACAGAGCCCGATCAGCACAGAGCCCGATCAGCACAGAGCCCGATCCCTCGAACCATGAGATCATGACCTGAGCCGAAGTCGGACGCTTAACCAACTGAGCCACCCAGGCGCCCCAGCACTGGGTTACATTTTAAGTTTAAAATCTGACTTCTCCTGGTTCATGGCTCTCACAACAGTCCCGGTCAGGCTTCCATTCTAAAGATTTCCAACCACCCTTCTTCCTTAGCCTCACCTCCAACCCCAAGCACAATAAGCCGCTGCTGTCATTGGCAACACCTTTGGGTGAGATTCCCTAGAGCAGTGGCTCTTAACTTTGGCCCTTAACTATTACAATCACTTGGAGGGCCTTCAGCCATCCTGATGCCCAGGCTGCACCGGGACCATCTAAGTCAGATGTCTGGGTGGCTCTCAGCATGAGGTTTTTGGAAGTCTGCCCAGAGATTTCACTGAATAGCTACGTTGAGAACCACTGCCCTTGATCCTCTGCCCTGCCTTCCTTTCAGATCCCCTCCACCTGGTTTCCATCCCATGCCTGCTATCTGGATGTTTCCCTTCTTTCAAAATTTTTGGCTGGGTTCACTCAGCCGATTTCCTGGTTTTCTCGTCATTCTTCCTGATCCACTGATGCCTCTCGCCTGGCTCTATTTGGCATTGATGTCCTACCCACCCGCCTCTCTGTTGAAACTTGCAAGAAACAACACTGTAGACTTCTGATGGCACTACTCTGCCTTGAGACTGGGGGCAACAGATGGAATCATGCCGCTGTCTTTCAAACTTCTTTGTCATTTTCTTCCACTGGAGAGTTTTCCCACCCCCCACCTGTTTATCCTGCCAGAGCTCATGCAAAGGCTTCCTATTCTAGGAGGCCATCTTTGATTCTCACAGGCCACAGTAGAAAGACCCTTATGAGAGAATAGCATTGAGACGGTGCGTTGTGACAGTCTATCTATATAATGAGAGGGGAGGATGTTACGGTGACAGTAGTCATTAGAGCTTCTTCTGGGAGGGAAACTGCACTTATTTGGAAAAAATTACGAGTGCTTGGAGTAGAAGTTTGTACTGAGAGGGATATAAAACAGGTCAGAACAACTTTGCTCAAATGTAAGGGTAATTGTTTAATACCCCAGAGAGAAGAAAGGAGGCCCTCCACTCCGTGATGTGACCTGCACCATGATTTCTTTCAAATCCTGAGTAAAATCTATAGATCATTCCAAAATATTTCATAAGAGGTGATTCCTCAGGGCACTGCTATGGGCCCAAGTCCAGGGTATTGAGGGAAAGACAGGCCACGTGGCACGGACAAAGAGACAAGAAATAAGCAGAAGATTCTAATGGAAGCTTGAGGAAGGGTTTGAGAGTATCACAGGTCATGGAATATGGGTTAAGGGTAGGTTTGACCAGGTATCCAAGGGGCATCTGGATTCCATTTAGGCATCTTCTCTGCCCACTGAACTGGAAGTTTTCTGATCGTAGGGTCTGTCCCCACCGCCTGTGAACTTTGCTAGTGCCCAGCACAATTCTTGGCACATGGGATGCTCTAAAAAGTGTCTGGAGAATCCACAATACAGAAAGCACATTAATATGGGACCACCAAGGAATTCATCCTGCCTGTGGCTATTTTGTGGTTCAGACTGAATTCTCTTTTATTCACCACTTAGATGCTATTGAACTTGTTTCTCCAAATGCAGTTGCTCAAAATTTGATTAATTGGAGCTCAAAATGACATTTCAAAATCCCCTCTTCCCAAACACATAGCTCATCAGAAATGCCTCCCACTATTTACAGTTTTGCTTCATTGAAATATGATGATGCCAGGCAGACAGCGATGTGTATTCAGTGGAATTCAATTTTCCTGATCACTGGCTCCATCGATCAGTCTGTTTGCAAAGGGCTGATGCAAGCATCAATTCATCTCTTATGGACAGTGGGTGAGCTGCTCCTACTATTTCTGCATGTGAAAGGGGTTGTTAGACTCTAAAGATGGGATTCTGGAGGATCGCTTTATTATTGCTGTTTTAAGCTTTATTGAGTTCCTATCATGGATCAGGAGTTTTTACTGTTTTCATATTTAATCTTTACAATTGACATTTTGTGGGAGCCGAATCTGGGACCTGGAGAACTTGGGGGGAATTGTCTGTGGTTACAGCATTAGTGATGTGTAGAGTCAGGATTCAAATGCAGTTTTTCGTCCTCAATGGGGAAAAACTGAGAACCTTTCCCTACGCTGAGGAACATGACAAGGATGTCCATTCTCACCATTACTATTTAACATGGTACTCGAAGCCTTAGCCTCAGCAATCAGACAACAAAAAGAAATAAAGAGCATCCAAATCAGCAAGGAAGAAGTCAGATTTTCAATATTTGCAGATGACACGAGACTCTATGTAGAAAACCCGAAAGATCCCACCGAAAAAATTCTTAGAACTGATACGTGAATTTAGCAAAGTCGTAGGATATAAAACCAAAGTGCAGAGATCGGGGGCATTTCTATACACCAAGAGCGGAACGGCAGAAAAAGAAATCAAGGAATCAATTTCATTTACAATTGCACCAAAAACAATAAGATACCTAGGTAAAAAGATCTGTACTCTGAAAACAATAGACTTATGGAAAAAATTGAAGAGTACACGAAGAAATGGAAAAGCATTCCATGCTCATGGGTTGGAAGAACAAATGCTGTTAAAATGTCGATACTTCCAGGGGTGCCCGGTGACTCGGTTGGTTAAACATCCAACTCTTGGTTTTGGCTGAGGTCATGATCTCACTGTTTGCGAGTTTGAGCCCTGCATCGGGCTGTGCATTGACAGTGCAGAGCCTGGTTGGGATTCTCTCTCTCCCTCTCTCTCCTCTGCCCCTCTTACATTCTCTCTTTTTCTCTCAAAATAAATAAATAGACTTAAAAAAATCTATACTTCCCAAAGCAATCTACACATCTGATGCAATCCCTATCAAAATACCACCAGCATTCTTCACAGAGATAGATCAAACAGTCCTAAAATTTGTATGGAACCAGAAAAGACTCTGATTGGCCAAAGCAATCCTGAAAACAAAAAACAAAACTGGAGGCATCCACAACTCTAGATTTCAAGCTATATGATAAAGCTGTAGTCATCAAAACGGTATGATACTGATACCAAAACAGACACATAGATCAATGAAACAGAACTGATTCCAAAAGTAAGCACCATCCATTTTGTTAGATTTTCTTGTTAGAGGTTGTCTTGGGGCTTAGGCAGGAGAGGCAGAGAGAGGTGACTGAGAAAGGAATCCAAAATAAGCTGAAGGGAAAGAAGAGTAACTATGGCTTATTATTCAACGTACTCACTGACTATCAGACCCTTCTGTGATCCCAGTCATGCCTGTAGAGACAATTGTCACTGCAGCCAGAAGGCCATACATGGCCGTAAGTGTGCCCCTCCTAGATGATGTGGGCTCCTGGCAGGTGCGTGCCTAGCAAGTGTACTCAGTGTGGCACCCGGACCAGAGGAGCAAGAAGCAAATGCAGTGCTAGAGAGGAAGTCTCTTAAGGGCAATGCTATACAGCTGGAAGCCCAAGGAAGGAAACTTTGTGGATCCTGAAGGAAAGCCGTTTTCTTACTCAGTTTTCCAGAGGGAAGGACCTGGGCATCTGACTCAAACAAAGGGCAGGAAACAAGAAGGAACCACCCAGAATTCCAGTACTCTTGGCAGTTTTGTCAACCCCAATCCACCTCAGGATAAACCTGCACAGCCCATTCGCTTTGCTACTCCAGGCAGAGTCAGGAAAATGCTCCCACAAGACTGCCACAGCTCTGTCAAAGTCCGGGGACAAGGACTTTCAAGTTTCAGGAAACTTTCCTTGTTGCTCATGATTGTGTCCCCAGAAATCTGTTATCTTGTAGCTATCCTCAACGCATGAAATGCATGAAAGATCTCAAAGGGAACCATGGTTTTGATCCCCCAGCAAAGTTTGGGAAAAGTTGAAAGCGGGCTTCTCTTTTCCGGCAATGAGTCTAGCTGACATCGAGACCCAAACTGATCAATAATTGCCTTCAATTTCTCTGAAAACTGAACTTTACATTATAAATACCCCCCCCCCTTCCCAAGCAGGATAAAGCCATCACTTTCTTTATTAGAAGATCTAGGTGTTTTCATAGTCCTTTGGGTTTGTCTGCATGGCCTGGTTAACAAAGGACAGGATCACATACGAGATGCAGAGCAAACTTGAAATAGGTGGGGCTGGTGCTATTCTTTCCAGTTCGCAGATGAAGAAACTGAGGTTCAGAGAGTCCATGTGGCTTTTCCAAGTTCACACAGCTAGGTAGTGGCAGCCCTAGGATCAGGACTGGTGTTCCAGTGTATGTTCAATGTCATGCTGCGCGTTAGAGCTTGACTAGTGTCAATGGCTTATGGCCGCCATCTTGTTTTTCCCACTCAACCTTGAATCCCATTCATTTCTCCTGGAAAAAGGAACCAGAATGGGGGCAAACTGCTGTTTTAAATACCATTCGACTCCACTCTGAATAGAGAAACTTGAGGAAGCCGCTCTGACGGGCAGCAAAAGTTCACAGTGGGTTCAGTGTCTGAAAAACCAATACAGATTTCAACACACAGGTTATGAAGCAAAGTCTTAGATAATCTTTCTAATCCCATTAATGGCTAACTCCTATTCCCAGCTCAGCTGATCAAGTCCAATACATTGCAGGTCAGAACGATCACTCCAGGTCGAATAGTTCATTGTTTTGCTCGCGCTCAGGCTGGATATTTGATTCCTTTTGGACAGCAAGTATCAGAGCTTCAATGTGCATGTGTGTGTGTGTGTGTGTGTGTGTGTGTGTGTGCAATTACATATTTCCAAGCCCTGGTAGTTATAAGGTACATTTTAAAGCAAATACTATAAAAGGTAGCTAGAAACTGATTAATCACCCTGACTGATATTTTGTGTTCCAACTGCAAGAGGGGCGGGGGAGAGAGGGAGAGAGGAGGAGAATAAGGAATAGAAATGTTTGAAAAGAAATGAACAGGCAAACACACACAAGATGAATAATGTCTAAAATTTATCCAGTACACTATAGTTTATAAAACTCATTCACCAACTCAATCACCAACTGTGACTCTCAACACTACCCCATGTATCAAGTAGGCAGAATAAGTATAAACATCAGCATTTTAATAACAAGGAAACAGAAATATAGAGCCAGATCCTGAGTCCTGGGTAGGAACCACAAAACTTTCCACAGAACATTCTGTGTGGTCCAGAACTCTCCCCTACACGGTCATTTCTGCATACACATCAGCCTTTACTTACATAGCACTTACCAGGGTAAGAAACCTTTAGAAGTGCTTTATGTTGACTCAGTTAATACCTAGATGTATGTACTCAGATTCAAAAAGCAACTGAACTCTATTAGTTTCATACAAACCCTCTACAATATAATTCATGATGTGTGTTGGGCAGGAGTGCTGAATACCAACATAAAACAAAACAAAGCAAAGCAAAGCAAAGCAAAACAAAACAAAACAAAACTACCTATTGGCTATGTAAATAGTGCAATTTTAAATTATGTGCGCTGCATTTGTACATTAAATACTCTTTCAATATACTTTCTCCCATACGGTTTCTTCTTATCCTCACCAGAGCCCCATGAAGTGGGGGGTATGATCTTGTTTGAAACAGAGGGGAAGCTGAGGCCTTGTCTCCTGGAACTAAGTGACATTTTGACAAGAAGCCACGCTTCCTGTGCTCAAGAGGCTATGCACTCAGATATTCTCCTCGCGGGGCCCTTGTCATTCTATCTGTACCTGTGCCTGAAGCCTCATAAAGAAAGAAGGTGGGTGGGGTAGGAGCTGGGAGACCAATAGCCATTGTCTCCTGTGGAGGCCTGATGGGATGGAATAATTCACAGGATTATTATTATTATTATTAATTCATGGGATTAATCATGCTTGTGTGACCACTCTTAATTCATGGTGACCACTCTGCTGCCTCCATAGCTGGATGCTGGGATTATCTCACCCAATTCAACACCCCACGGTGCTGGTGTCTTGGGTTAAGGTGAGGTCACAGATTGTAGTCCAGGACTTTAGCGTTCCAGCCACCGCTTGGCAAAATGTTCAGCCTTGTCGTTTAATTTTTCACTTTAACAATCATTCATCAAACACTGAAAATGAGCACCATTCCAAGGGCCGGGGACAAAGGTACGCGATCATTTATTTAACTCATACTTACATAACATTCACCATATGCTAGGAACCATCTCATTGCTTTATTAACTAATGTAATTGTCTCTGCACCAGTGAGGAAGGTTATTATCCCCGTTTCACAGATGAGAACACTGAGACATAGAAAGTTCAAGAAACTTGCCTGAGGTCCCACAGCTAGGGACTGGTAGAGCTGGAATGTGAATCCATGCTGTGTTGCTTGAGAGTGAATGCTCTTAACTGCGGTCTTTCGAAATCTCTGCCTTAAATACTTTGTTGTCTAGAGAGCCGGACAGAAGATGGTCATGGTCATGGGGTAGATTATTATGGTCGTTGTAACAGAGATGTGTGCAAGGTGCGTGCAGAAAGAGTTTCAACAGACTACTGCTCCCCACTTCTCCGGTCCTATCAGCTGCTATCCATACCTCCTCGCACCCCATTTTCACTAGCCCCCTACTGACATGGTCTCATATCTGACCCCAAAGACCAATCCTATCACTGTAGGGGGGGTGGGGGGCGGTGATTTAAGCTTTCCCATGCCAAGAGCGCAGGGTACCCAGCATCAAGACAGCCTGCTTATGTCCATGACCCCTAACTGGTGCATTTCTGTCTTAGTCTTCTGACCAAGCCCCATGCCATATCATTGGTCCATAAATTCGGCCCCTGGCTGGGCCCCCCTTGGCCTCTCTGGAAAGCATACCCATATCTCTCTGTTTCAGATGAACAAGAAGGGGATCTGGCAATAATGTATGAGCCCTGATCGAAGGACAAGATTCCATGCACTTCTCCAGCTACTCAAGTAGGCGGTCCCTTTCCCCACTTACTGCTTCAGGGATGTTTCTCCGATGCTTGGACATGGAGGGTGACCTTCCTCAGTCGACAGCCATCAGGCACTTCCCCACTGGAACTTCTAAACCAGCCCTTGAGTTCTTGAATGCCTTTCGGACTGAAACTCTGCCTTCTCGCTCCAGTGCCCTCTTCACGTCTGCATCTGACATCCTGAGACTGCTGCCCGATGTCACCACCATTGCCTGACTATGGCAGACACCTCCCTTACCATGCCCCTTCCTAATCACATGCCAGGACCACCACCTGTCTCCACACCCTGCACATCCTATGCCTCATTTAGCACAGCCCTCTTCTGCCCTCCGTAACTCTTTCTGTAAGATTATCCCGATGTCTCCTCCAGCAACCTCTGTAATTAGGAGCCAGTTACCAGCAATCTTCACGCTCAGACTGTTTATTTACATCAAAGTCTAGCCATCGGTCTCACCTTAATTTTTGTTTTTAGCTGTTTCGTCTCAAGAAAATCAACCATTCTTGACACTGAAGACACTGTCATTTTTCACTTAGCTTTTCTCTAGAGCCATAAAATAAAAGCTCTGATTGTATAATCAAAGAGAGCAGGAGATGGGGAGGTGGGTCCCAAAGCACTGGGATAAATACATTTGACATTTATTGAGTGTTTAAGTTATGCTAGGCACTCCGCTACATGTTTGTTTACATTTTATCATCGATCCTTTGCAAAACTCTATGAAATTGGTGCTTATTATAACCTCTTTGTAAATGAGGAAATGGCGGCATCCAATATTAAGTAATTTGATGGGGTCACACAACTAACAAGTGGCAGAGTCAGTTCTCTGTGTGCTTCGGTTCTAACCAGCAATGTTCTAACTACTTTACTTCTCCTTTCTGAGTCTTGGTTTCCTTACTGTAAAATAAGGGGGTAGAATGGATCAGAGGACTTCCAAAGTCTCTTTCATATCAAGAAGAATGGAAACCCATCCGTGCAGGTCAGAGTTCAAGGTGGAAAGCGTCTCCCTTGCCCTCTGCTTCTTGCGGATCTCTCTGAAGGAGGAACACTATTGTAATCGGGTCTGAAGGTTTGTTCTGTGAAGGGGGGAGCTGGCTCAGTCTTGGGGGGACCCAAAGCAACAGATCCCAGAAGGTAATCACATTCGACTCCGCAACAACTTTCCACCAACTGCAACAAATTTAGTCTTATGCATATGAGGAGTCTAATAATTTTTATGAGTGAATAGAGAGTTTGGAATTTAGAAAATGTGTAGCCAAGAGTGGTCTGAAGACAGACACAAACTCTGGCTTGGATTTAAACTCAAGTTTCAACAATGCTGAGTAATGAGGCCAATGGACTCCCCCCTCCCCCCCCCAAAATCGTAGAGTGGGAACGGCTTGAAAGATATTACCCAATACCTCTATTGTACATATGAGTGAATTGAGGCCGGGAGAGGGTAAAGAGTTGCCCGGTGACTCAATCATGGGACAGTACCCCCCAGCTGTTATCATCATCCCTTGTCATAGTTAGAAAAACTTAAAGGTGCTAAGCTTAATTATTGATGCGTTTACCTTAAGTACTGCATTTCACACAAAAAAGAGGAAGGACTGAAATCTGGATTGCAGCACCACCTGCTCCCCATGAAGATTAAACACCCACAGGGTACCTCTTCCAGTTGAGGCTCTGAAGGAAGGCCCTTCATCTCAAAGGCATTCATTCAGATGGCACTGTGTTTCTTTGCAATCTCAGCGTAGGCCTTTGTTTTCCTCAGGACTTAGAAGGATATATTTAAGTGTTAAACTCACTGAAGTTGCTCAGCTCTGTCCAATAAAAGGATTGGCCAAGATCAAATTAGCATTCCATCAAGTACTTTAAATACAATACAAGCTACTGGAACCCTGACGACAGGAGGTCTCAGAACTGATAATGTATTGAATTGCCCTTCAAATTAAAATTCTCCCATGCTTAGGAGGGAAGTAGGAGCGGAGATGTGGGTTGGCAAAATCAAGACACTTTGTCTTCGTCAGAGAAGAGGCGGCTGTTTGAAAAGCAATGGGGGGGGGGGGGATTTGTGTGTCAGAGTCAGTCAGAAGAAGTTCCAGAAAAAGTTGCCCAAAGCCAGACTTTATGTAAGATCTTTTGAGATCTCCCCTCGAGGCCCCTGTGAGAAGCTAACGGCAACACAGAGCAGGGCCAGCACTATGGGAACTTCTCTGACGTGCAAGCTGACTGGGACCGTGTGGCTGAGAGCTCAAACTGTGTCATCTGCAGGAATGTCAACACCCAGCTCAGCTGAGCTGGTGGTCCAGAACAGGGATCCAGCCTGGCAGGTAGGGCGTGAAGTAGGAGCCCGCAGGCAAAAGTGAGGTGATCTCTGGTAAGTAAGGCAGCAGGGTGGCATAGTCCCCATGAGCTGCTTGTTTGAGCAGAACCCCTGTACTAACTGGGGGTGGGGAGGAGAGACAGACAGGATCTGGTGCCCCAAGAAGAGGGGAATGGCAAGACACAGGCAGAGTGTCTAGGCTTAGTCAAAATGGCTAGGATTTATACACCTGCAGCCTCAGATGGAAATTGGGGCAGAAAAGTCTATTCGTGTTAACTGAGCAAGCATCGCAGGAAGCAGGTCAGGACTGTAACTTAAGTGAGGGAGCACGCTAGGCTAGCGCCCACCCTGGTATGGTACCTCCCAAGCCCCAGGAGCAGAAACTTCTCTTGGCCTCTCCTGGTCTCTACGCTTGACTCAGGGAAGAGAGGTAGGGGTTTCAATGCCCGCCAGTGCACAAGGGCAAGAAGGCAGGGACTAGAGCTCACACTTAGAAGGTCACTGCTCACCTACACAACAGCTGTAGCATCATAGAAGGGAAGATGGCTAATCTCTGGCAGGGAGGGAAGGCAGACACCATTCTCCTGACTTAACCTCAGTCTGGGCCTCTTTTTTATCACCTTTTGTTGGGTGACCTGTCAGGCACTCACCAACTCACCTCTGCCAGTGCAGAAATGGCTGCCATCAAGTCAGTGGGTTGTCCCTACCGGGTACCATATTGGCACTTAGTAAAGACACACAATCGCAAAAAAATACAGTCGCAAAAATGTAGTTCCTAAACCCAAGACCGGTATATTTTCAAGGGTGGTATAAATCTTGGGTTTCGGTGCTTGACTTACGAGGAAGAAGAGAGAAGAAAATAAATTAGGGGCCCGGCACAGGATGTTCCCTGTCATTGGCTAGTTGTGAGTCAGCAGTACCTTCTTTTCAAAGATTGCCCTGATCTAAAATGTATCCACTATAAAAACCTCTCATATTTTCTAGCACTGGAGCATTTCTAAAGCATTATGCAGTTCTATGATCGCAACCACTTAGAAACGTGAAATATATTTTAGTATCCTCATTTTGCACTTACAAAGTTAAAGCTTCAGGCAAAGGAGTCCTTTGTCTATAGCGATGTCAGTAGAAGAGTGTGAGCCCAGACTTGCTCCTGTGTCTTTCAAGTCCCGGAACCTGAGCTTGAGTAAAAGAAAAACTTCACACAGGACCCTTGTTAAAAATGGCAAGACGGACTTTATTGGAGCTCCCCTACCAAGGGGAGAGACTTCAGTGTGTAAACTGAGCTCAACCCCACCGAACAAGAAACAGGAGGCTTTTTAAATGCTGGGGTGTGCCGAAGGAGAAGTACCAAAGGACACTAAGGGCGGGTGGCCCATGTGCTGAGGCCTCTGTGGTTTTTGTCAAAGTTAGGCTGGCTCCCGCCCGCCCACAGAGATGGGGAGGCCCTGGCTCTATCTTCTTGCTGATTGTATTCCAAGGGATGGCTCCCAGGTCCTCGGGACAGATATTTCTGGATTGCAGAAGGTACGTCTCAAGGGACGAAGAAAGGATTCACAATTGCAAGTTTTCTAACGTAAATCCTCTAAGAAAAGTGAGGTCAGGGGCTGAGAGTCAGGTATTGGCTAGAACAAATAGTAAATTCTTTTGGCAGCTTTGATCTTTGTCAGGTGGCCATTTAAAGAGGACTGGAGTTGTTATCCCAGGGATATGGCCTCCAGCTAACAGAAGCCATGCTCAAGCTTGTTCAAGACTCTTGGTGTGGGGGGTGGATAAAGCCGAATGTGCTGAGAGTTTTGCGGTTTAGACTTGTCACCATTCCCTGTGGTCTCTCCATTTCAGTGCTGGATGGAATGGATCTAAGGCTGCTGGCGATGTCTTCCTTATGCCAGCTGTAGAGAGAAGCCCATTCTTATTTTGGAGTCCTGAAAACCCCAAGCCTCATGGAAGATCCATGCCTGCTCTCAATTTCTTACTTTCCTACTAGGGTCCAAGCCGAAGGATTACTTTCTCCTAGGCTAAAAGAAAATATCTACCTGCTTTTCCACCTCATGTCCAAGTAGTACCATTTGTCCTGTAGCTGTTAGACAACCGTAGCCTTGCACCCTAGAGAGAACCAAATTTTCCAGTGAATCTATTCACCATAGACTCTGGAAACCTGGCTAAAAGGCTCAGGGGGAAGCAAATGTATTACTATTATTTTCCACTGTTTGCTTCTTGTAGCCTTCATTAGATGATTACAGCTTTGGGATTTGATGGATGGAACAAACGGTCCTGTCACTATATTTCTGAGCTGGTCCGTAGCTACTCAATAATTACCAGGCAGCAGAGTGGGGCATGTTGAAGACGGCTAATGAATTATCATCTTTAAGCCTCATTAGGCTTCTTGATGGCAAAACCTCCCCTTGACAAGATCTCCTCTGACATGATTTTCCAAAGACCCTTGTTGCCTGTCAGGCATGAGACTATCTCTGCATGCATGAAGATAGTTTGGAAACCACCCCGGTTTCCTGCTATGCCATTGTCTCCCTCATTTGCCTTTGCTATAGCTTTGTATGTGTGCATCTGTGATATACGTGTGTCTACTCAGAGGTAGACTGAGGTCTCTGGAGAAAATAAAAGAAGGGCAATACTAAATTCCATCATAGAATTGAATTTTCTGGTTGGAAATTATTTTAGACTCATCCCGAACTATTGCTTTTCGCTTTCAAATCGATTTTCCTCCCATAAGTAAATGGCAAAATGATCCCCCCCACCCCTGCCCCAGTTCTTCTGGCCAAAAGCCCAGGCATTCTCCTTGCGACCCATTCCCTCTTAGCCCTCACATTCAATCCACCAGCAAATCCGGTTGGCTCTGCCTCCAAGAGGTATCCCCAAACTCTGCCCTCTTCTCTGTATCTCCATTACCATATCTCTAGGCTAAGCCATCCCCACCTCTCTCCTGACCTACTGAAACCACCTCATCCCTTGGTCTCCTGCTTCCATTCGTATCCCCTTAAGATCCATTATCCCCAAAGTAGCCAGAATGAGCTTTATGAAAATAAAGCAGGTTGTATCATTCTCCTGCTACAACCCTCCCCCCACCCCGACCCCAATAGCATTCTGTAGCAAGTAGAGTATAGTGCAGACTCCTTTAGCTGGTCTACACAGCCCTCTAGGAACTGACCCTCGTCTACCCTTCAGACCCCTCCTGGCATTCTCCCTACTTTTCACCACCCGCTGGACCGGCCTAGCTCATACCCACCTCACAGCTTTTGTGCTTCCTCTCCTCTCTGCCTAGAGCGTTCTTTCCCCTGGGCTTCACATGGATGACTCCGCTCAAATGCCATCTGAGAATAATTCCGCAGAGAACACCTCCCGACTTTCAGACACTTTGTAGAAGATCGCTCTATTTTATTTTCTTCCTAGTACTGGTCATGCTGCTGATTCTACTATATTTTTTATGCTTGTGTGTTTATTGCTTGCCTCCTATGACTTAAGTGTAAGCAACATGAGGGCACGGATCTTGTTTTTCCCACTCACCGTTCTATCTGTAACAGCCACAAGGATGCCTGGCACACAGCAGCGCTTACGACTTGCCGATTGAGTTGAAGGAACACATGCACAGGTGGATGAATGAATACAGTACAATTCCTTTCTTTTTCAAATGGGGAAACTGACGTCCGAACCACAAAGAAGAGACTCAATTCTCTTGCTCCTGAGTTTTACGATCTCTCCAACGTATCAAACTGCGTCTCGCCATGGTTCTCCGCCAGGGTGACTTTGCCTACCAGGAGACGTTGGGCAACATGTGCAGAGATTTCCAGTTGTCTTAACCGTGGAGAGATTGCCACTGGCATCTAGTGGGTGTAAGCCAGAGATGCTGCGAAACATTCTATAATTCGAAGGACAGTCTGCCATAACAAAGAATTAGTTAGGTGGGCAAAAATGTCTGTGGTGTTGAGGTCGAGATCCCCTGACAGCACTCGGAAAGGCAGCATACGCCTCCCACATTCTTTACTCTTCCTCTGAGCCCCTGGAAACCTTAGGGAGGACTGCTTCCATGTCTCTACTGAAAATGAGCAACAGCCCTCATCCAGGAAGGATGCTGTCTTTGACCACTAGATTAGTCTTTTCCCTCTCTCAAGTAAATCCTGCAAAATCTAATTAGCATAGGGCATGCTACAGAGTTGACATTCAACTAATAGAGGTTATGAAATCTGGTCAAGAAATTCGTTGCCCAAACCGTCCTTTCTGCTCATTTGTCTTCTACCTTTCTTTCCGTCACGAATTCTCCCACTTCCAGGAAGCCTTTCCCGAGTTCCAGGCAGAGTTCATGTCTCCCTACACCATATTCTCTTAGCACTCAATTTATATTAATTAAAATACTACCTTAAGCCCGAGAGTTGCTCATTTTCCCACCATTTCCGGTTTCTGCACTCCTTGAGGCAGGGCACAGAGTCTCAACAGGGCACTGGGCAGAGAGTGGGTGCTCAGCAAGTACCTTCTGGAAGGAAGACACATGTCTCGACAGGCTACGTATCCATTTACAGTGACAACAAAGAAAACCTTGCAAAATGAACACGAGAAAAGGAAAAACTTCCCCCTTTCACTGCAGCCAAAGAAGTTGGGAGGCAGGAGCGTTAACTGACACATCTTTTCAGAATATTGCTTCTCTTTTGTGGAGGAATGAGGCAGGCAAGCGGAATCAGCCCTCCCACCCACTGGGGAACAGTCGGGATGAGTAATTATCTCTAAGTTGGTGGTGGGGGTCCCTGGAGCTGGAGAAACAGCGTGGTCTCTGCAAATCCCTAAGCTGATGACAGGGACAGGGCGGGAGGCAGGCTGTGTTATCAGTACCCCAAGGGAGATAAGGAAAACAAAGTAGCAACCCTCATACTGCTTTCCCAGGAAGCCAGCCGGCTTGCCTTAAGCCTAGTGTGCTATTTAACTCAACACAGCTGCAAACAAACAAGATTAGAAATGAACGATAGATTTCCTTTTAAAATGTAACATGAAACAAAAGCACCTTTTTTTTTTCATCATCGGGAGCAAAAGATCGGAAATGCCTGCTTGAGGAAAACAATTCCAACATACCAATTCCTTCCACGTTAGCTCAAATTACTTGTTTAAAACACAAAACACTGAACCCTAGAAAGGCCTTTAGAAATATGGTGCTGTTCCTCTGTCTCTCTGTCTCAAAAATAATTAAACATCAAAAAAAGGGAAGGGGGGGCCCCTGGGTTGGCTCAATCGGTTAAGCCTCTGACTTTGGCTCAGGTCAGGATCTTGCAGTTTGTGGGTTCAAGTCCCACATCAGGCTCTGTGCTGACAGCTCAGAGCCTGGAACCTGTTTCGGATTCTGGGCCTCCCTCTCTCTCGCTGCCCCTCCCCCACTCGCACTCCGTGTCTCTCTCAAAAATAAACAAACCTTTAAAAAAAAATTTTTTTTTACAGAAGTATGGTGATGTGCCCATTTTATGGACGAAGAAACTAAGATCTGGAGAGAAGAAAGGACGAGCCAGGAATCACACAGCACACCAATGGAAATGAGAATCTCGAACTGACTTTCCTGTCCCCAGTTCCTATTGTGCATGTGTGGTGTGGAGCAAAGGCAAGGTTAACGGACCAGACAGTCTACATACCTGGGCTCCAGATTTGATCGAATGGTAAACTGTGTGATATTGGGCAAGCCACTTCTCCTTGCTTCACCTTCCCCATCCATCAAGTAATCCGTTTGGCCTGAATGACCTATAAGGCTTCCCCCAGTTCCAAAGTTGTATAACTATGACTTCAGCACATGCTAATAATAAACAAACACATCAAAATATAGAGAGTACGTCCTGTATACCAGATCCCGTGCTAAACATTTTTTTCACCCAATACCTCATGTAATTTTTTATAACCCTATAAAACAGGCATGTTTATTACTGCCGTTTACATGTGAGAAAGCTGGGAGTCAGGTTACCTAACTGGTCACAGTGGAGTCAATTGGTGTGTGTTGACAGTGGGATTGAACAGCTGCCTGTCTGACCTCAGGGATGGAAATTACAAGTTCAACAAGTATTTAAATGTTAATTCTGCTCACTTCCTCCAGGAACTGAGACCTCACACCCATCACCGCAAAAATCACTCTGGGGCACTCTGGGACAAAAAATAGCTTCTCTCACTTGGACCCATTGATCCAATGATACTCAAAACCACCAAGAAGTCTAACACTTATTCCATAAAACAGTTCTTTAAATAAGGGAGAATTGTGTTTGTGACCCTTATTCTGAGCATCTTCTCTTTTGTGAATTAAGATTTCTAATCACTCCTCTGGTTCTTTGTTTGGACCTACTTTCAACTCCCTTCTTACCCCAGCAGAATGCATCTGCCCACACTCAACGTATCTCACACTTTCAACTTAGAGTATTATTACTGATTAAATCTCTAGTGTTTGCAAAGAGTGGAAGCAGAGATGATGATTTCAGCACAATGTGAACAGAGGATCTTTGTTTGGGGCCGTGATAGAGTCACAAGACCTGCTTGTCCTCCCATCTGAAACAACATTTTCTTAAAGAGACCAAATGAACCAGAGACAAGAAATAGTAAAAGTGAAAGCGTATGAAATGAAAACCAGAATTATAATAGAATCAATGATTTGAGAAAGTGTTAAAATTGGTAAACCTCTAGCCATACTGATCAGGAAAAGGTAGGAAGAAAGGGAAAAAAAGAGCATCACTGTAGATTTTAATTGATATTAAAAGGATAAAAAGTAAATACTATGAGCAACTTTATGCCAGTGACTTTGACACAGTATTTGAAACGGACAATGCCTTGAAAAACACAAATCACCAAAGTTCACTAAAAAGAAAAGAAAACCCAGATATACCCAGGTTTATTAAAGAAACTGAATCAATAATAACCATCCAAAAAAATCACCATGCCCAGATGGTTTCATGGTGGATTCTACCAAGCATTAAAAGAAGAAATGATGATAATTCTCCATCATATCTTCCAGAAAATAAAAGCAGGGAGAACGCTTCGGAACTCATTCCATGAAGCCAACATTGTCCTTGATACCCAGACTAGACAGAGATATTACATTAAACAAACAAACAAAGGGTAAACAAACACCCCTCCTGATACAAAAATTCGTAACAAAATTTTAGCAAAACTTAGCAGAATAGAAAGAGGTCAACACATGATGATTAGGTAAGGTTTATCACAGAAATACAAGTCTCCTTTAACATTTGAAAACGAATCGGTGGAATTTACTGTATTAGTGGACTAAAAAAGAAAACCTGCATGATTATCTCAACAGACACAGAAAAAGCCTTTGACAGAATTTAATGTCTACCCATGATTAAGAACTCCTAGCAACCTAGAAATAGAAGAAACTTGTTCAAACTTATGAAGAGCCTTTATAAAAAGCTTTTGACTAAGATCATATTTGACAGTGAAGATCGAATCAGAGAAAAAGCAAGAACGCCTGTTCTCAATGCTTTTCTTCAGTGTTGTACTGGAAGTCCCAGCCAGTGCAATAAAGGAGGAAAAATTTCCATACAAATTAGAAAAGAAGAAGCAAATTATCATTATTGGAAGACGGTATAATGTATTTGTAGAAGATCTTAAGGAATCTCCAAAACAGCTGCAAGAACTGGTAAGTTCTTGACAAACTTGAGTTTATCAAATTTGTAGAATGCATGTTGTCTTCATAAAAATGGTTTAGAAGCAATAAAAATTAATTGTAAGTTAGCAATGGACAACCATAAAATAGAATTAAAAACAGCAGCTTATCATATCCTCAAAATATGAAGCCGTTACGGATAAGTTTGACAAAAGATGTGCAAAGCTGAAAACCACTGAAAACCTGAAAACACTGAAAACCACAAAACAACGAGGCATGTAAAAGAGCTCCTAACGGAATGGGATATACCACACACATAGATTGGAAGGCTCAATATTTTTAAGAAGTTAATTCTTCCTAAACTGCTCTATAGATTCAATGCAATCCCAATTAAAACCCCAGTAAGCATTTTTTAATACAAATATAACATTTCAAGACAATTCCAAAATCTGTATGTCAATTCAAAGGACCTACGAGGGCCAAAACAAATTTGAAAAGCAAGCATAAAGTCCTTAATACCACCCAATTCCAGAACTTATGAATCTATAATGATCAAGACAGTACAGAATTGGCATAAAGTTAGAGAAACCTATTAATGCAACAGAATAGAGTATAGAATTCCACCCACATGTAGATACGTGGTCAATGGGTTTTTGACAAAAACGCAGAGGAAATTACATAGGGGAAAGGATACATTGTCGACACATGTGCGGGTACAGTTTGATAGCCCTTTGCAAGGCCAGTTAACTTCAACTCTTACCACAAAAGAAAAAAATTAACTCACATGAAATATAGACTTAATTGTGAGCTAAAACTATAAAACATTTGGAAGGGAAAAGTCTTAGTGACCTTAAGTTAGTTAAGGACTTCTTACATAGTACGCTGAAAGCACAAAATATGCTTTATTATGAAATAAAAACATAGGCATGTCGAATGTCATCAAGATTGCTCTTTGAAGGATATTGTGGGTTTTTTTAAAGCTTATTTACTTATTTTGAGAGAGCGCAGGGTCCTGTGTGTGTGTGAGTTGGGGAGGAACAGAGAGAATGGGTGAGAGAGAACCCCAAGCAGGCTTGCGCTGTCAGCACAGAGCCCAGCTTGGGGCTTGATCTCACAAACTGCAAAATCACTACCTGAGCTGAAACCAAGAGTCGGATGCTTAACCCACTGAGCCACCCAGGTGTCCCATTCTTCAAAGGATATTGTTAAGAGAATAAAAGTGAAGTCACAGATTAGGAGATAACATTTGCATAATATATAGCTGACAAAAGGCTTTTATCCAGAAAATATAAAAAAGGGTTACAATTCAAACAGGAGAAGACAACCTAATTTATTTAAATGTGCAAAGAATTTCCACTGGCACCTCACTGAACAAGATATATAGATGGTTTATAAACTTATGAAAAAAATGTCTAATTTCACTAGTGACTTATTAAATGCAAAATAATGACAGGGACACTTGGGTGGGTCAGTTGTTAAGCGTCTGAAATTCTAGATTTCAGTTCAGGACATGATCTCGAGGTTTGTGAGGTTGAGCACCCCCCATCAGGCTCTGCAATGACAGCGTGAAGCCTGCTTGAGATTCTCTCTCTTCCTGTCTCTTTGCCCGTCCCCTGCTCACACACACACATTCTCTCTCAAAATCAATCAATCAATAAAAAAAAACTCTAAAATAATCACAATGAGATACAATTATACATTGACTAGAATGGCTAAAAATGTTTAAAAAATAGGGGCACCTGGTAGCTCAGTCTGTTGGTCACTGAACTCTTGATTTTAGCTCAGGTCATGATCCTGGGGTGTGGGATCGACTCTTTTGTCAGGTTCCGTAATGAGTGTGGAGCCTGTACCTGAGATTCTCTCTGTCTTGCTCTGCCCCTCTCCCCAGCTTGCACTCTCTCTCTCTCTCTCTCCCTTTCTGTCTCTCTCTCTCAAAAAATTAAAAAATAATACAAAAGATAATTCCAAATATTGATATAGATGTGGAGCAACCCGATCTCTCATACATTGCTGGTGGGAATATAAAATGTTATAACTACTCAAAAAGTTAAACGCACACCTACCATAAAACCCAGTCATTCCACTCCTAAGCATTTCCTCAAAAGAAATGAAAGTATATATTCACAATTGGAGTTGTATATGAATATTCATAGCAGTCCTATTTGTATCAGCCAAAAATTGGGCTCCACCTGTCTAATATCAAGGCAGTACAAACAATTTGTGGCAAATCCATACAATGGAACAATATTCAGCAATAAAAAGGAACAGATTATTGATATATGCCGCAGCACGGATAAATTTCAAAATATATTGAATATGAAAAGCCAGACAAAAAAAGAGTACACAGTGCATGATTCCATTTGTATAAAATTCTTAAAATATGAGGACTAATCTACAGAAGGCTAATCAGTGGCTTCCTGCAAATAAGAGTAGCGAGAAGGACATATTACAAAATGTCATGAGGAAAATTTTTGGAAAGATGAGAATCTTTGTAATATTAATTGTGATGTGGTTATAGGACATATCTATATGTCCAAACGTGTCCCCTTTTATGCTTTAAATGTGTGCAGTTTATTGTACATCTATTATACCTCAATAAAGTGGCAAATAATTTGTTTTAAAATTATTTAAATATTTAAAAGGAAGGAAAATATTTAAAAGGGAGGAAAAGAAGGAAGACTAAAAATTTTATAACAGTGAGGTTGACAGAATCCTCAATGAGAAAAGCGCAGAAGAGGAAAAGACATTGAGAAATTGGTGGGAAGAAAATCCAAGACAAAGTCATGATGTATTAGGGACAGGGCTTTGAATCAACAGCATTCGATCAGCCATGTTTTAAGTCCTAGGTTGGTTCATATTGGTTTATGCAAGAGATTGTCTGAGAAGGAGCTTTAGCAGTGGTTTTAGAGTGTAGGCTGCAATGCGACACATGATACCTGAGCAGAGCATAAGAAAGAATATGAAATCCTAGGCTTAAAAGTGTCACTTTATCACACACTCCTCCTCCAAGCAGAGTTTATGTTAGAGACTATTGGAGAAGAAAGCTGTACCACATCCATTTCTCCAAATGGTGTTTGTAGTATTGAAGAATATCTAACCACCCTCCAAGGGACTTGGATTCATTGACTCCCCTCTCTCTTCACCTCCTGTGGCAGCCATGGAAGAGAGCCTCCACCTGCAGTGTCCTTAGGTCCATCATAGCATTTGAGCTGAGGTCATTTTCTGGCAGTCTGTGGTCAATGAATGACCCTTACCACGTCTGCCCAATGTGGGATTCCCCACAAGATAATCCTGGGATCAGAGCTGTCCAATGGGTTGATCAAAATGCTCTCAGAGTTTCACCCAAATCTGTTTCTTCCTATCTGATCATCTTTCCTTCTCCCTCTCCCTTCATAGATATCAGGCCCACAGCATGGTCAGCTCTCCCTATCCGCTTTCTCTCCCTCTCCTCTTTATCTTTCACAGGCATTACTCTCAATGCATCTTCCGCACTTCTCTGTCTTGACATCTGCTTCCTGGCGGACCTGAACTAATATGCACCCTGTCACTCCTTCACATCAACAAAGTCTCCAAGTTCTCCAACGTCACTACCACTGCCTTCCGTCAGGCTGCCCTGATTTCACCGCCCAGGAACGTATCCTGAAATGGTCAGCCGTTGGACTTGAATTCCAAAGTTGGTGGTATGCTGGGAACAGAGTGGTTGCTTGTCTGGTCTGGAGATCGGAACAAGAAGGCTACACTTTCCTGAAAACAAGATACGATTTGGAATGGAGCTACTTTGCAGTCTGACTGCAAAGCCCTGCTCTGATAATTTAGCTGGCGTCTAATGTTCCACGTCCCAACGTTACCTTGCTTCTTTTCCATCTGAAACGAGAACAGTGTAATCACAGTCTCTGCTCTTCTTTGCAAAGAATCGGAGAGGCTGGTGAGAATCTTGTTTGTAGAGTGCTGAGAGCTCCTTACAAGTTCTGATAATCTTGTGTCTATGGATAAAAATGATGACCTGCCACTACGCCCGTATGTGCCTTTCATTCTGGCTCCAAATAAGGCCTGGCTGCCCGCGTCTGGTGCTTACAATTCTCCAATCTTGTCTTTCGGTACCCTTCTCCTCCTACGTCTGTTCCAGCCAAATGGAGCCACTCACTCATCCCCAAGCACAGTCAGAGCTTTCTCACTTCAGTAACTTCACTCATTATCTTTCCTCTGTCTGGAAACTCCTCGTCTCTCGCTCCCAAAGCTGCCTGTCCAAATTCCAGCTATCATTTAAAGCCTATCCAAAATATGATATCCTCTAAGAATCCTCAGAGGTACCTTCTCTCTCTGCTATGATTTCACAGTTTTTTTTTTTTTTTTTTTTTTTGTATATTTCTCATAGGTTCATTGGTTTCCATCCTGTCTTGTGTTTATTAGGCACATGTCTTGTACCCTCCCCCACTAGGGCTATCAGCTCCTTGCCCATCTTTTGATCCCTCTCCCAGTGCACCCACAACCTAAGGGGGCTGCACTGAATGCGTGCATTATTTTCAAAAGTGGTGATGGGTTCCCTTGCACATTTCCATAGCGTGCCTCTTTGAGACCCAAGGTAACAGCCTAGAAGGGCTGCTAGAGAGGGCTCTAGGCAGCTTTGCCAGGAAATTGTTTTTCCTGGGCAGGGCCTGCTGTGCAAGCATGTGAGCCTTGCATCATTATCACAGTCCTCTGGTCAAACTGGCTGAAACAGTAAAAGAGCCGAAGGTCTCCAAGATTCACATGAGGGTATGAATGACCATCATTGCTAAAACAGATCACCTTTCCCCCTGGGTCTGAGAAAAAGGTTTCAGGAGCTGTTGCAGGTTGGAGGGAGCATCCGTAATAGTAATTTCCATCCCATCTCTAAGACCTGCTGCATTCTGTGTTCTCTCATTCTATTCTCCAATCACCATCAGGCCTGACCTCTGGGCATTCACCACTCACTCTGGAAAGTCACAGTCAAAACAGAGATGAAATTCCAAGCGTGTTTCTAAGAGCTTGACAGTGGTCTTAGTCTTCCTGAGGGTCTCTCTCTCTCTCTCTCTCTGCTATGTGTATCCCAAACCAGCTTCCATGAACACGTTTCCAGCTCAGTAAACATTCAACCAGGAACATATGTTGAGGCCTATTGTGTGCCAATAACAGGGTTGAGCATACAGAGATGAATAGGACCCAGCGCCTGCAGTCAAGAAACACTCAGCGAGCCAAAACAGCTTGTAATCTTATGAAACTTTTTTTTTTTTTTTTTGGTTCAAAATTTTATGACCTTCTTGGATGATCCTACTCTGCCAATTCTCATTTTAAGGTTCGGTTCTGGAGTACTTTTGAACAGAGCAAAACCAATATCCTTGATTTAGATGATCAACTCTGCCAACTGTGTCTACCCAGTGCAGTGCGGTTCCAAACCACCACCCAGAGAAGCAATTTTACAAAAGCTCTGGGACAGACCATTAGCATAACACAGTGCAGTAATCCTGATGTCTGAGTGCAGACACATACAAAAAGGGGCAAGTTGTTCTATCGCTTGTTGGTCTATCCGTGCGGTGTAGTTGTTGAGTCTTTCCAGGTAAGAACAGACAATTCTGAAGACAGTGCGCAGAGACCTCAGGCAGATCATGCGCGTGGATGGTAATTTTCTCAAGTGGGGATAATTAGCTTTAGCTGAAAAGGCAAAAGTATTTCCCCCAGCAGAACAGGAACAAACCTGGTGTTTGTCTTAATTTGCAAAAGGTTTCTAATGGCAGTATTTTTAATCGACAGACCAAATAGCCAACAGCTGCTACCAGCCCGGGTCCCAAGGCTGGAATGCAGCCCGACGATTAATTTCCTGGAAGCCTAGCAAAACAACGTCGGATGCCAGATTCTCAAGAAAAGTCTCCTCTTCGAATAACAAATCTTCCTCCAGCTTTTTAACCTCTTCCCAATGTCTCCGCCAAGAGAAAAGAATCATGTCAGTGTCACCTTGGATCCTATCTCGCCACTGCTGAACCACCTGAGAAACCTATCGTGCTTACCAGCAGAGACTGGGCTTCATCTTGTCAACAGCTCACTGCCCTGGGATTTTCCATTCTTCACATCTGTCATTATCGAGACACACAGACATTCGTCAGTGAGCTGCGCCTAACTTTTAAAGAGCTGCTCCTGAGGCAAACCTCAAAACTTGGAAGCTATTGGCTGCGGGGAATGAACTCTGGGCTGGAACTGGGAGCCCGGCAGAACGGTGGAGTTTTAACTCCCCGTTCATCCTTAAGAAAGCTACGCTCTTTGCAACTGTGTGTGCACCCGAGGTACGAGAAAGCAGCACCCACCTTGCCTACAGGACATCTGTAAAACTCAAATGAGACCACGTATATGAGTATGAGGGCAAAAAACCCGAATAATTAGAGAGCAACCACTGATAGACAAGATGGATTCTCTATGTCAAGGGAGAGAAACTAAATTTTGTTTTTAATTTTTATTTTTGAGAGAGAGAGAGAGAGAGAGAGAGTGAGTGCACACAAGTGGGTAAGGGGCAGAGAGAGAGGGAGACAGAATCCGAAGCAGGCTCCAGGCTCCGAGCTGTCGGCACAGAGCCCCACGCGGGGTTCAAACTCACAGAGTGCGAGATCATGACCTTAGGTGAAGCCACTTAACCGACGGAGCCACCCAGGCGCCCGAGACACTAAAATTTTTAATCGGGCCAAATGACCATGAGGAATGAAACCAGTCAGCAAAGCCTGAGCTGACACGCTTGCACAAAATTCAGCCAAATTTGCAAAAAGACCCCTGCAACACATCCTGTTTTGCTCTCCAGCAGTTGAAACATCCTGAAACTGCTACCGGAAACAGTGAGCTGTATCCCACTTGCCACTCTGTTCCTGAAACTTGCAGTTTGGAGCTTGTGTCTGAGAAGTCTCCTTGAGGGACACGGAGCTTGTGTGGTTTTGCCTATTTACCTCCGAGCTCAATCCTTCCCCTTCAGAGCATACTTTTGGTTTGTTGCCGAAAGCTATGTCTCTGTGGTTTGCAAACTCCGTGGCAAGAAAGCTTTTCCTTGCCTCTGACCTAATCTTTGCATCCCAGAAATTGTTGTTGACACATACATGTGATAAAAGGAAAAAAAATCACTGTACAAATATAAAGAAATGATGCCGTTGATGGTTAATCTGTTTAACTTGTATTTGCCTGTATACATCACATGGACATAAATAGTTAGAGATATGGTCTTTGTTAAATAGCAAAAGAAAAAAATACATGCTAGGGTTAAGAATTAACACAGCTGTATGGGGTGCCTGGGTGGTTGAGTGGTTGAGTGACTGACTTTGGCTCAGGTCATGATCTCGAGGTCCGTGAGTTCGAGCCCCGCGTTGGGCTCTGTGCTGACTGAGCTTCAGAGCCTGCTTTGGATTCCGTGCCTCCCCCTCTCTCTGCCCCTCCCACCGCTCGTGCTCTGTCTCTCTCTCTCTCTCTCTCTCTCAATAATAAATAAACGTTAAAAGGCTTTTTTCAATAATAATAAAAAAAGAATTAACACAGCTGTAGCCTGGACCATATTTGACTTTTAGCACACCGTCAGGTACATGAAAAAATAAGTTTTCATTGAATGGACCTATGTGCACGAGTAATGGGATGCAATCTGGGTATCGGCTTAAACTCCATCTGTGCCTCAGCCTGTGTCAGGCATCTATCTCAGGCATCTCCATGCTCTTGGGGGGCTTTGCTAACCCAGGGCATGACTGTTAAGGAGCTCAGTGGAGGAAACCAACAAGTCTAGACACATTTAAGAAGTGTAGTTGGGTGTTATTCTGCTTAAAAGTGTTGGGAAAATATAATGAAAAACAAAACCTCTTCCCAACCCAGAAAATCTCTCCACAAGGGACATTAGAGAAAGCATCCACTTTAACTACTGACTAAGCATTAAACCATGTGATGCACATCACAAGGAATCTGCCAAGTGATTGCAAAGACGTAAGAGACTCACTCCCTTATACAGCAAGGTACAGGATACAAGTCATTAGACACATGTTCTCAAGGTCACCAATGACTGGTGCTTAAGTTAGAGGACCCGACAGCACCTTTTGTCTAACTTTACCCTGGGAATTGGGGAAACCACTCATGTCAGCGAATTCGCTTTACCTGGAAGAGAAACAAACTTTTCGTATCTTTACGACAAGCGGTAGCTTTTCAAATTGGAGCAACGTACCCACTGAAATCAGCCTCTTACCCTCCTGTGGGAACTGGGAAACAGGGAGTTACCTCCGCTGATGATTGCATTTCACAAAGATGGTTCCCAGGCCCTTGACCCAGACACTCCAGAGTGTCATAAAACTGACAACAGGTCTATCTAGTCTTCAACATTTTATTTATTTTTAAACTTTTTTTTTTTTTTTAACATTTATTTATTTTTTAGAGACAGAGACAGAGCATGAGCAGGGGAGGAGCAGAGAGAGAGAGGGAGACACAGAATCCGAAGCAGGCTCCAGGCTCCGAGGCATCAGCACAGAGTCTGACGTGGGGCTCGAACTCATGAACCACGAGGTCATGACCTGAGCCGAAGTCGGACACTTGACCGACTGAGTCACCCAGGCGCCCCAAGGTCTATCTAGTTTTTAAAGGAGTGCATGTCAAAACGATGCACAAGGACTTAGAACTACAAAGTTTCTAAGGTAAATGCTCTAAGCAAAAGGAAGGGAGGGAAATCTTTTCATTTTTTTTTTCAACATGGAAAACATAGACTCTTGCTTTTAACGTGTATTTGCCCTTACAACAGCCCATAGCTTTTTAAGCAGAAGAATTACATTGAAGACAATAGACGGAAGGTATGAATGGTGACTTCTCTGGTGACAGGAAATCTGGATAATGGTCCTTTCCTTCAGGGTTGGCTTTGGATTCCTACTTGTCCTATGGCAGGTCTCAGACCTTCTCTGATCTCATGACTTTTGAGCAACTGAAGGGGGTCAACTCTCACACATTAGCTTCTAGTGGCGTGTCTGCTACTTTTCTGGATATTTCAGCTCTGGATGCTGCCTTCTACATGCTCTCCACCATCATTGGTCTGGAGGGCCCCATCCTCCTTGCTGCCCCCACCTCTGCAACTGGTCTTCTGTAGACCAGGATGCTGGAGAGCTGCACCCCTACTGGTCACCCGTTGTGGTTCTGTGTCCATCACGTCCTCAGGTTGCTCAGGTTTCCCATGATGTTGCCACGGGTCAGGTGACAAAAGATGCTTAGGAAACTGCTCCCTTCACCACCATCACCTGCTTACCTCTCTACCTTCCCCACTTACTTTCCATACCCAAAGCTCTCTTCTACAAAGAGGGGTACACTTTCTCCTTTCTGCGTCCCACTTGGACCCCCAGCAATAGAATTCTTTATGTTTTCACAGGTAGTTTTCTCTCAAGTAGTGCATAGGCACCCTAAGGAAACTAGTTGGGACAGTTAACTAGTTGCCTCTAGGGCAACCCGAGTCCCTGCATTCCAAGAAAAACCATGTTTTCTAGCTCTTATGTGTGTAAATTACTTAAGAACCGAGACTACTTACTATTCATTTCTGGTCCTCCCAACACAAAGCAAGATTCCCATGAAGAGTAGCTTTTCCCTTCATGCTTGTTGGTTCCCTCTCTAGGCCCCCATCTTCTTCTCCAGCACCTAATCGATATTTAGGATTGTCTAGCAAATAGAAAAATGATGGTAGCAAACACATCTTGAAGTCATAGGGACGTAGAATTTAGAACTGGGTTTAAGAACGGCTGTGTATATCTCCAGGCTTCATATTGACCATCGAATGCTGTCGTTTGCCTTTAACAGTGATGGGGCTCAGGGGAGACCCCTCCAAAATATGCCAAAGTGGCATATTAATTATTTTGAATTAAAGTTACTTAAGAAACAGCAGGTTCAAGAAGGATGCTCTGACTCTCCTCCCTGTCTCCCTGGAAGCAGGAAATAAATGTCCCCTGTGAAAGTTATTGTCCCTGTACGAGGATGTAGAGAGACATCCTTATTGCCAGAGATAGAGAATTTATGGCCAAGAAAGCTACGTAAACAAACTCTGATTAACCTCTTCACTAATTAGCACCCAAGCCTAAGTTTCTTTGTCCGGTCAGTTCTCCATAAATTTATTGTTTCTTTGTCTAAAAGGTACATAAACATCCTGCTTTGGTCAATTCTTAGGTCCTATATCTGTGACACCTCCATACATATGTAATTAAATTTGTGGTTTTTTTTTTTTTCTCCCTTATTAATTGTCTTATGTCAATTTAACTCCCGGACCAGCCAAAAGAACCAAGAGGGATAAGGAGAAATTTTCCCCTTCCTGACAACAGCAAATGTCTTTTAGGTACACGGCATCACACTATGAACTCCCTGAGGTTAAGCAAAGAAAACAGTTTGCAAGGTAAACACATGTCGGTGGACATTCAAAAAATAGTGTTAGCTTAGGATGGAACATTAACTGAAAAACATCCATAAAGGACATAATTGCTGCCCCCCAAAAATGACAAATTAATAGTGTTATAATAAACACGATTTATTTCACATTTTGTTCTTCCTTTATGGTGGCTTTGTTTGCAGAGAGAGGAACAAAAGGAGAAGGTTTTAAGGAAAAAGTGGAGCAGAAAGATGGTAAAAGAGATGCTTAGGTAAACCTTTCATTATATACCACACCTAAAATAAGAGAATCACATGTTTTGTCAATGCACGGATGAGCTGAGGGGAAAGTGAGGAAGCCAGACGAAAAGAAAAGTATGGATCCCTAGGGATAGTTTGCCCTTGCATGAGCTCTGATTGGGGTGGCCTAGTGTCCAGCTTCTAACTGGAGACAAAGTCTGCACTTGGGCAGAGTGGGGATGGGTTACAGACTACCACATAGAGCTGGGTTTCCCTAAGGAGAAAATGCCACAACTCACGGAGGAAGAAAATGACCAATATTAGATTTTACTCCAATTGTGGGTGGAGTAGGAAGAAAATAAAAGGAAAGGAAAGGAAAGGAAAGGAAAGGAAAGGAAAAGAAAAGAAAAGAAAAGAAAAGAAAAGAAAAGAAAAGAAAAAAGATGAGACAAAGGGAGGGGAGGGGAGAGGGGAGAAGAAAAGGAAGGAAGAGAGGGAGGGAGGGAAAGAGAGCAGAGAGAGAGAAAGAAAGAGAGAGGAAGGAAAGAAGAAAGAAAGAGAAAGAAAGAAAGAAAGAAAGAGAAAGAAAGAAAGAGAGAAAGAGAAAAGTTTCATTTGAGAATTCCTAAACCTGGATAGAGTTTGAGAATTTGAAGCCAGAATTTACCCTACTTGTATGGTACCAAAACCCAAACTAAAAATTAACTTCAAAGTAGTCCTGGAGTGCAATGCCTCTTGATGACTGGAAGGAGCAAATACAAGTCTTCTCTGGAGAAATACACTTAAAACTCAGGCCTCCAAGGATTTCCAACCCATGATTATGGCTGCTATTGGAATTCCAGAAGTGGAATATAAAATAAATATAATTATTGTGCCTGAAGTAGTAAAAGGGGGCATTGGAATAAGACAAATGAAGATTGTAAAATTTGACCAGGCAGAGTTCAAGGAGGACCCACCTTTAGAATTTTTATATATCAAAAATATATAAATCAGCATTAGAAGGTTAATGGATGGATTAAATAGTATATTAGACACAGCAAAAGAGTTGTTGATCTCTAAGATAAATCTAAAGAAATTATATAGAAAAAAGAATAAAGAGACAAAAATGGACACGTTAAAAAGTTTAGATACACAGGTAATAGAGTATAAATCTCCAAGTTACTAATCAGAATTTCAGAAGGATAGAATGAAAGAGAGAAAATATTTGAGGAGGTAATGGCTGAGATTTTCTAGGATTAATGGAAGATACCAATGCTCAGATTTGGAATGAGTGGTGAACCCCAAGCAGAACAAATGAAAAGGAATTTACATTGAGACACATTGTGGAGACACTGTAGAAGTCTGAACACGAAAAGAAAGCCTAGAAGTAGTCGAGAAAAAAGATTTTCTGCAAAACCGGTAATTTGCTTCTCAACTGCAACACTCGAAGCTAGTGCTTCGTAAAGTGCTAAACGAAAAAATTGTCACAGTCGCATTGTAGAGGCTGTGAGATCATCTATCAAGAACAACAAAGAAATAGAAACATTTTCAGACCAACAAAAACTCTCACTAAAAAACAAACAAACAAAACAAACAAACAAAAAACCAATGTCAGGTTGATATTCTTCAGAAAAAGGAAAGGATTCCAGAAGAAAGATCTGAGAAGTGAAAGGAATACCAAATATAGAACAGTGTGGACTTGTGGATAAAAGCAAACAGATAATGACTGCAAAAGAAATTAACAATATAGTTCATATCCTGGACAACAATGGCATGTGGGATGAGGAGACCGATTGCCTCAAGTCATTTGAATTTCCTTCTCTTGTTCAGGAGGAAGAAAAATACTTTGTACTTTGAGTTAAAAATGGGTATGTTAACATTTTAAGGGTAGCCAGAAAAGTGGGATGTAAAACTTCTCAACTGGTGGAGGGTAGGATTAGGGGGCAGAGTCAATCTAAAAGATGGGGGAAAAAAAGATAGAATAAAAAAGAAACATTTAAAAAATGGAAAAGTGTATGGGGGCACCTGGGTGGCTAAGTCGGTTAAGAGCCGGACTCTTGATCGAGGCTCAGGTCGTGATCTCACCGTTTGTGAGACTGAGCCTGCATTGGGCTCTGCACTGACGGTACAGAGCCTGTTGGGGATTCTCTCTCTCCCTCCCTCTCTTTTCCTCTCTCAAAATAAGCAAATAAATCCCTTTTACAGAAAAGCAGAAAAGCGGAAAGCATGAAATAAGATGAAAGAAATGAATTCAAACAGGTCATTTATCTCAATCAATGTGGGTGAGCTGAACTCCAGTTGGAAGACGGGGGTTTTTAGATGGGATTTAAAACAAACTTAGCTATATGGTATATACAAAAGAAACAATGCAACCATAAAGGCATTAAGATGTTTAAATAAACAGATGGAAAAAGAAATTCTAAGGAAAAGTCAAACATGGTAGACTTTATGTTAAAAATATTACTAGCAATGAAAAGTTTTATTAAATATTAATAAAAACTTCAATTCTCTATGAAGATAATTCTAAACTTGTAATCACCTGAAAACATATACAGCATCCAGCAATGAGAGAATGCACATCATTTTTGAGCCCACATGGAATCTTTGCCGAAATACAGCTTCATTTTAGATCAGAGAAGTCTCAGTAAAATGTAAGGAGTTTGAGACTATATTCTCTGATCACAGTACCAATAAGTTAGAAAGAAATTTTTGAAAAAAGATGAAAATAGACCACTGGAAACAGGAATACTTTCAATGATAATTTTATCTCAAAATTTTCTTTTAGACTTTGCTGATGGATGATTTTAATAAATTTGTACCTTGTCATTTTCTGGAACTCTCTATCTTATTTTTTCTTTAATATATAAAATATTTTGTTGACGTGTGACCAGTTTGTAAATTGGTTCTCTGGTCACATAGCACATACGTGTGCATGTAAATATGTGCATGCTCACTCATGGGTTGATTAACCTAATTTAATTTTTTTAAATTTTTTTTTCTTAACGTTTTATTTATTTTTGAGACAGGGAGAGACAGAGCATGAACAGGGGAGGGTCAGAGAGAGGGAGACACAGAATCTGAAACAGGCTCCAGGCTCTGAGCTGTCAGCACAGAGCCCGACGCGGGGCTCGAACCCACAGACCGCGAGATCATGACCTGAGCCGAAGTCGGCCGCTCAACCGACTGAGCCACCCAGGCGCCCCGATAACCTAATTTAATTTTAAAAACAAGCTGAATTTCAAAAATTCAGCTTTCCATGTTAGTCCAGCCATTCAATACTCTATCAGTAATTTACATTTGTTTAAAAAAAAACTTCTTCGATGAATTATGTTTTAAAGATCAGTGGCATAAATGTTGGTTATTGTTGTACTATAAATTAAAAAAATACTGTTGTCAATATTTATGACAGAGTTCTTTTTCATTTGGGCTTGAAATACCCCAAGAGGTTTCAAATGGTCCCAATACATTTCATTTAATTTTAAATAATGTTATTATAAATAACAGTGCATAGAATTCATTTGGTAAAGATAGGATCTGTGAAGTTGATGATGATAAAAATGTATTAAATTATAAACTCCAGAAAAGCAAGAACCAAGTCATTTTTTTCTCATCATTTTGTCTTCTGTACTTAACATCATATCCAGTGCATAGTATTTACAATTTTTTAATATTTATTTATTTTTGAGAGAGAGAGAGAGAGAGAGAGAGAGACAGAGCATGAGCAGGGGAGGGGCAGAGAGAGAGTGGGAGACACAGAATCTGAAACAGGATCCAAGCTCTGAGCTGTCAGCACAGAGGCCGACGCGGGGCTCGAACTTGGGAATGGTGAGATCATGACCTAGGCTGAAGTGAAAAGCTCAACCAACTGAGCCACCCAGGTGCCCCGATATTTACAATATTTTAATGAAAAACAAAAAACGATCATGTAAGTGTAGAATGGTCAATGATTAAAGGCCAGAAATAAAAGGACTGCATCCAATATGAAGGGAAAAGCACTCATAACCATTAATTATTTTGGTTCATTCAGCCAGTCTCTACTGAGTGCCTACTCTGTACCCGCATATGTTGCAGGTGTCACTTGATGTGTTGATGGCCCGCATTGTTCCTTAACCAGTGTGGAATTTACTATCTGGGGAGATACAATCTGTTGGAATTGTGGTGGAATTCTTATATTGGAATATAGGGTGATTACAAGAATCAAGTTCTGAGCTTTTGAACAGTGTGAGAAGGATGTGGGGGAACTCAATTCATCACCTGCTGTAGGCATCTTACAGTGGAATTTTGATTTTACCCCAAATTTGACCATTTATAATAATTCTTTAATATCCATGGTTGACACAATACTTTAATATTCATTATCTCATTTGAAGCAGAAAGACTGAGTGTTATCACTAATTTACAAATGAGGAACATAAAGTCCAGATACAGGTAAATCTCAAGGTTGGTACCCAGATTTCCTGAATCCAAATTAGTAGAGATAAAGGCGATGTCACATTTTAAAGACTCGGTTTTGGCATGTGTTTGCTTTCAGCAAATATGTAAATTGAAAACAATCGTCTCCTATTTGCACTTTTCGAAATACCAAACTATCCGGCTTTGGCAAATTTCATTTCTGGCTGACTGCCAGAACTTTTCCCTTCTTGTCTGAGGATTAGTTATTTGCTATAGAGACACAGCCAGAAAGTCCTCGGTTATATGAGCAAGAGTCTTTGGAAGCAAGTCCGGTTGGATACGGCATTAGTCCCCTGTGAACTTCTTGAAATGAGACAACTTGATTACGCATCTCTGTGTTCCCAGTGTTCCCCACTTATGGGGCCGGCCAAATGAAAATGGGTCGGCAATAGAGCACGTCACTCCTCTGTGCCATTCCGGCTGCCTCTGCCCTTGTGACACTGCCGTTCAAATCATCTTCCAGAGCGGTTCTGTCTGTCATGCCTTCGCTCAGAAGCCTTACGTGGCTCTCTCTTGCCCACTAAATATTGACCAAATCCCTCAGTGTGTCATCCAAAGTTCTTCATCGTCTTTTTGAGGTTTATGGTGTTCCACTCATTCAATGCCTCTTCTCCCTGCCCCATAAGCTTTCTGGTCTCCAACCGTGCTGGCATCTCACTGTTGCCATAGCACACTTGATTTGCGACAACTCCGTGTCTTTGTTCGAGCTGTTTCCTCCGTCTAGAACAAGCTCTGCACACACACATATATGGAAATCTAACACATCCTTAACAATCTCTACTTCTCCTTGGATCCTTGACTCAGAGGGAATCTCCTTTCCCCATGACCCCACCATGAGCTCTGACTTTGCTTTGCCTCCATGACCCTTACCCTATTCCACCTGTCATCAGTTACTGAACTACATGTCAGGAGTTTAGGAATGGCTTGCCTGCGGCACCAGTGTGCCATTCATGATGACCCTGGCTCAGTTCCTGCCACATAGTTGATGTTTCATTAATGTTTCCTGAATTCCCAAAAGTCATCGCTTATACCACTTAAGGTAACCAGAAATGCAGAACCCACCTCTACATGGTCAACTTGACCCTGACAAAGTTTTCTCTCCTGAAAAGTGAGTGCGGTGATACAGAGAAGGTGCAATGTGGTCACAATCGCAAAGAAAGGGGCAAATGTAACATGTTGTCTGACCTCTATTTTGAAAAATGAAGAAGACTCAGAAACTCAAGATGGGCATTGGAAATTAAAACTGCTCAGTATTGCCAGAAGGTTACTAATGCAAATTGTCTAGAGATCCTAGAGAAAGTTTTGTCACTTCTAGGCTTGTTTTCCACATGTTACAAAGTTAATTTGTATATAGCTTCTCTAAACTTTTATCCTGCTGACTTTTCATCTCCTAAGTTAAAAAAAAAAAAAATATATATATATATATATATTGAATTGCTCCCGACATCTAGCTGGCTTGATCTGGAGTGCATGCATAATTTAAGCTGTTTGAATATTTTGCCACATTAGACTGAAAAATATCTGAATCCCCCAAACAGTAAAAGAAAATGACAGGCTCAAATGCCACTTGGCATCACCTTCCGTGATTTCCGCCAGGTAATTAGGGTAGTCTCGGAGGCCGGAATGGAAATCTGCCTTTAGCTACAGGATTCACTCATGAACACTCAAGGCCCAGAAACGGATGATTCTGTCTTTAGCTGATGCAAAGTCTTCTTTCCTTCCTTGGAAGCAAGATAAAATAAAAACATTCCTCAGATTATTTGCTTTTTTTTTTTTTTTTAACAGATTTCTTTTTTTTTTTTTTTTGAATTAATTTTCTTTTTAACCAAAGAAAATGGGGTTTGGAAGTTGCTTTCATTAGTAGAATTTACTTACCTTTGAAATATACCAAAAAAAAAAGACACTCCTAACGCCCTTCAGGTTTGTCAGAAAAACCAACTAATGAAGCACTCAGTCTTGTAGTCTCCCCTCCCCTCCTGAGCCTCTGACTCCTCTAACCCTATGTCACTCTCCTACCCACATGGCACAAAAGTGCTCACTCTTCCTTCGCCCCCCTCCTGAGAGTATGAAGACAAGGGGTGCTATTTGAATTGAGACCTGAATATAAAAAGAAGGCAACCAGATGCAGATCTGGGGATTTCAGGCAAGAGCAAAGGCCCTGAGGCAGGAATGAATTTATAGTCAGGAACAGAAAGGAGGGCTGTGTGCCCAGAATACAGTGGACATAGGAGTGCACAGTAAGAGGTGGGGTCAGACAAGTTCAAATCTGATTACCTCTACAGATGCTAAGAAAATAGAGTTTGGGCATCTGAGAAATGGGACACCAACCAGACCTCGGACCAAAGGTGTTTCCCTTTAGAATTTCTTGGACCAGCCAGTTCTAGACAACAATCCCTCATTCATCATCTCTCTTTCCCAAGAAAACACTCCTGTTCTCTGAACTTCCGAGGCAATTCTCCTAATACCCTGTTGGTTCCTGCCCTGGGCTTTCTGCTGTTCCTTTGCCCAGGATATCTTCCCCCCAGTCTCTGTGTGAAGAAATCTCAAGCCCATCCTTCCCAATTCAGCTAAAATAGCCTCTCCTATACCTATCCCAAATAAAGGGGAATGCTTCCACAGAAGTTTGTATAACTCTATTACACCATATTTGAAATCGTGTTTTGTTGTCTCTCTTTACTAGGGAATTAGGGGAGGGGGAGAGGAGGTGACTAGCATTCTCTCCTTGACCAAACTCTGCTCAGGCTCCCCGGCATTCTCCTCTCAGCTAGACCCCGACTTGAGGTTTCTGTGATCATCTTTACATGGCTCAGTTTTAGCAAGAATACTGCTAAGTTGATTTAGCCAGAATCTCCCACCCTCCGTAGCTGACTGTCCTTCATATCTAATCAGCCTCTTCCTCCTTTACCCTCCCTGGGTGATCCCCTGGCCCGACAGCAGAGTTCCTCCTACCCTTGATGTTTTCTCAGTAATTTTCCATCACTCACCCCCAGCTTGCTTCTTGGCTGTAAATTCCCACTTTTCCTTGTATTCAGAGTGGAGCCCCATTGCAGTGGTGCCTACAACTCTTGTGATAGTCCACACACACACACACACACACACCCACACCCCTTGAATAAAGTCTGCCTTATTGTCTTTAACAAGTGTCAGGAGTAATTTTTTTTTCTTTAACAGAGAGAGCAGGGAAGGAGGAAGGGAAGAAGGAAGAAAGAGGAGAGGAAGAGGGGGAAGTAAAAGAGAGGGAAGGAGGGATGGAAGAATTTAAGCTTCAAAATAAAGGAAGTAGCTCATTTCTGGAATATCTGTAGCAAAAAAAAAAAGGGGGGGGGGGCGGGGGGGTACTAAATGCACCATAAAGGATATTTTTGTAATTAACTAAGTTATACTGTATCTGGGAAACTCTTCTTTTGCCTTGCTAAGACCCAAGGAATATAAAATCCCTCCCACACTTCTTTTCAAAGGTATTTGCATATGAGTCCTGATTCCTGCTAATCCCAAATTACATAGAACTGCCTGCCAGCAATTAGGGGTTTAAAAAACTAGAAGCGAAGAAGGCAGCTGCAGAACACTGCGGTGGAAACAAAACCTCTGGCTAGTAACCCAGGGACTGGGTATCTACGAAGCTCATTCAGCAAACAGTCCTACCAGTATGGATCATATGGAATGCAGAAAGGGACAATGCAGAAATGAGATGATTTAAATAAAGGCGAAGCACCCCAGGCTTAAAATGGAGGATACTCCTAACGCTGAGGGTTTATTTTGGTGCCGAGAGATGTAGCAGATGTGGGAAAGGAGCCAAGACAGAGGACATCTGGTCTAGAGGGTTCCAGGAGTTCAAGCAGCCCCTGAGCCATGGTGGCATTGTTGTCTATCACAGTGATTCTCACCCTTGGCAGCTTATTAAAAATTAGACAAGATAGTTTAAAAACTATAGTGCCTGGACCCCAGACCATTTAAAAATAGGAATTTCTGGGGGGGCCCGGGTGGCCCAGTCAGTGAAGCGGCTGACTTCAGCTCAGGTCTTGATCTCAAAGTCCGTGAGTTCGAGCCCCACATCAGGCTCCTTGCTGACAGTTCACAGCCTGGAGCCTGCTTCTGATTCTGTGCCTCCCTCTCTCTCTGCCCCTCCCCTGCTCGTGCTCTCTCTCTCAAAAATAAACATTAAAAAAATAAAAAAAAAAAAGCGGGGGGGCGTCTGGATGGCTCAGTCGGTTAAGCATCTGACTTCAGCTCAGATCATGATTTCACAGTTTGCGGGTTCGAGCCCCCCATCAGGCCCTGTGCTGACAGCTCAGAGCCTGGAGCCTGCTTTGGTTTCTGTGTCTCCCTCTCTCTCTGCTCCTCCCCCCACTTGCACTCTCTCTCTCTCTCTCTCAAAAATAAATTAAAAAAAAAATTTAAAAATAGGGATTTCTGCAGATGGGGCCGTAGCATTAGGATTTTTAGAAAGCTCACCAAGGGATTCTATCAGACACACAAGTGGTTTAAATCCCTTTCCTCCGCCTCATTCGCAAAGCCCTTTCACACGCGTCGGCTTATTGAATCTGGTTTATACAGGAAGGTAAAACAGGAAGGTAATACAGAGCTCAGAGGCGGAAGGAAACTTGCCCCAGGTCACATAGCTAGTGGCAAGATTCTGACTTGGGCCTTCAGACTTCAAATTCAATAGGAACGGGTGTCAGTCCCGTTTAGGGAACTGCTTCTGGGGAATGTCTTGATGGAGGACAAACTGGTCCTGTGGGATTCTGCTCTCCCTTTGCCACCTCTTCTCCTTGATTCACATTCCTCTTTTCTCCCAAGCATTTCTCCCTCCACCCCTCTCATCTGAGCAGTGACTAACCACTCAGCAGGAATCAGGTGTGTGGGCAGCCTCTCTGGGGGGAAATGTTCTTTTTAAAAGAACACTGGCAGGGGCGTCTGGGTGGCTCAGTCGGTTGGGGGTCCGACTTCAGCTCAGGTCATGCTCTCACCGTCTGTGAGTTCGGGCCCCCGCGTCGGGCTCTGTGCTGATAACTCAGAACCTGGAGCCTGCTTCGGATTCTGTGTCTCCCTCTCTCTCTGCCCCTCCCCTTCTCGTGTTCACTCTCTCTCTCTCTCTCTCTCTCTCTCTCTCTCAAAAATAAATAAAACTTGAAAAAAAAAATAAAAGAACCTCGACCAATGAGGTAAGACGCAAATAGTCGGTGCAATGGGGGGTGAACAGTATATGGGAGTTTCTTGTACGATTCTTGAAGCTTTTCCTTAAGTTGAAAATATCGACATAAAAAGTTACGAGGAGGAAGGAGAGGAAAACGCTGGCAGCATTTAATATAGATTCAGTGGCCTTGGTGTGGAACCATGGCCTGAAGGTCTGAAGGCCTGAGTCTTCTCTGCTCTGAGACCTTGGCCAAGCCACGCCCTGTTCTAGGATTTTATTTTTCTATCGGGAAGATGAAGGGGCTGGAGTCGATTTTCCAGCTTATTCATTGCTGCACGAGCCAGCCCAAATCTTAGCGGTTTACAACAAAAATGTACGATTACATTTCATGGTCCTTTGACCAGGCTCCGCTGAGTGATTCTCACTTGGGGGACTTCCATGGGGTGGCAGATAGCAGCTGGGTCTGGAAGTACCTGGCCTGAATGGGCTGGACATCCGAGGTGATTCATTCACAAGGCTTGCAGTTGATCTTGGCTGTTGGCTAGGAACCCAGAGGGGGCTGTGGACCTCGAATGCCTGCCTACACTTTAGCTGTCCTGTTAAGTAGAAACAATGCCGTTGTCCTAAATTATGGCAGGCATTTTTTTTTTTTTAAAGGATGTGTGTTTTTCATAAACTGGAAGTTCTACACTCATGAAAATAGTTATTATTGCTGTTAGGTACGTTTTGCTGACCACTGGCTGTCCCAGCCTTGCTAACTGCCATCTGGTCAGATGTCTGGGTGCTTCTCCGGACTACTCCCTGTCTGCTGCTAATCTTCTGTTCCCACCCATTCCCCCCAGATGCAGCTACCTAGGAATCCCAGCCTAAACAATAAGGAAAAGTTACTCAGAAAAGTCGTGTGGGGTTTGCATTTGTACAACCTGTGATTATTCTTGAATATTGGTCGCTATTACAGGGAGAGGGGGGGCAACCTCAGTCCCAAACACATCCTGTCTCACGCTGTCCCCATGGTGGGTGAGGAAAATACATACACTGTATCTCAGTGCGCCCAGAAACCTTGCAGAATCTGAGAAGTGCACAGGCGGAGGGCTCATGGACTATTTGAGAAGGTTACCTTCTGCTTTTTAGTATGTTTGTGTACTCGTTTTCATCAAAGTTGCACGTTTACTTTTAGAGCCTATGATTCCACAAGATTTGTTTCAGAAAGGAGTAGTTCCTTTGTTGCTTGCCCCCTAGAGACCCCTCCCCAGAGGAGACCACTGTCAACTATCTCAGCTAGGTTTGTTTTGTTTTGTTTTGTTCCAGATATTGCTGCTTCTTGATTTTTCTACACCCACCCCCTTCCGTGATTACATATTCACATCCTTCCAGCCTACCCTAATCTTCTCATGACAGTCCCATCTGATTTGGGCCAGGCTAGTGTTCTGGGTGTATTATCACAACTACGCGGGCACTGTTCGCAGCTGAATCCTGCAGCATTCACCGATCGCTTTCCCTTTCCAAATCGCTTTTTGTTTTCTTTAGAATTAATGATAACTTGTATTTTTTTTTAATTTGTTTATTCTTCTTCATAGGTAACACCAATTCATCCCAACCTCTGCCCATTCATCCCATCTCATCTCAAAATGCTCAGAAACATCAGTTACCCCAACCGTTCTATCTTTTTGAAGAATTCCTTCTTAGGCCTTGTGCTCCAACCTGCTGATTTTTTGACCTTTGGGCCGAAGGCACAGTAGCAACTTAGGGTCTGACTTTTCAGTCATCATTAAGACTCCTTTCCTGCCTTTTGCATGTTGGCTCTTCTGTTTCTATAGCCATATCCTGTTTTGTTTGTTTTCTTCCTTGTTTAAGGGAAGTGAATCGTTTGGTAAAGCACAGCTCTCTGAAAAAGAGTATGGAAAGGTAGGGGTGCCTGGGTGGTTCGGTCAGTTAAGCAGCCGACTTCGGCTCAGGTCATGATCTCATGGTTCGTGAGTTCGAGCCACTCATCAGGCTCTGTGCTGACAGCTCAGAGCCTGGAGCCTGCTTCGGATTCTGTGTCTCCCTCTGTCTCTGCCCCTCCCCCACCCATGCTCTGTCCTGTCTCTCTCTCTCTCAAAAATAAATAAACATTAAAAAAATTAAAAAAAAAAAAGAGTTTGGAAAGGTAGAATTTTGAGAACTTGCATTTCTGAAGATGTCTTTATTTTACTCTCATACCTGACAGATGTTTTGGATGGGTGAGATATTCTAACTTAGGAATTCAGACTCTTGAAGCCTCCCTTCCATGATCTTCTAGCTTCTGGCATGGCTGTTGACAGAAACTATTCAAATTCATGACACTTTCTATATTATTGCAATTATTCTCCCCTCCCCTGTGCTCCCCTCCCCTTCTCCTCCTTTTCTTCCTTCCTCTCTCTCCCTCTCTCTTCCTCTCTCTCTCTGTGTCCCTCCCTCTTCCTCTATTATATTATTTTTATCCATTGTACTGGGTATTTTGCAAGTCCTTGCAATCTGGGAACTGATGTCATTCAGTTCTGGAAATTTGTCCTGACTTACTTGGTTGGTGTTTTTTCCTTCCGTTCCCTCTCTTCTCTTCCTTTGGAAACCCTATTATTTAGACATTGGACCTCAAGGACTGATCCTTTTATTTTCTCTCCTTTTCTTTCTATTTTCCTACTCGTCATTTTGTTCTGTTTTATAGTATACACTTTCCTCCTGGCTTCTTTCTCTTCTATTGAATTTTTATATATCTGCTGTCATATTTTCAATTTCCAAGTGCTCCTTTATTTGTCTCTTAGGATGCTTTTTTTTTTTTTTTAACAGTGTCCTCTCTTTTCTCATGGATGCAATACCACCTCTTGATGCTCTGAAGTCTGTGTGTGTGTGTGTGTGTGTGTGTGTGTGTGTAATTACATTTTTTCCCCCTTCAGGGTATCTTCTCCCTGAATGGTATCTGTCTTCGCTAAGGTTCCTGTTGTGTGTGTTTTATTCTCTGTCTTTTAAGTTAGAGATAGATGGTCATCCTCTGGGCACCATACGATCGAACTAGTCTAGGTCACAAGAAAAGTTTATTGGAAGCTCTGGGCTCGTGGGTGTGACTTTTTGCCCATGGGCTCTAATGGTAAGTTTGAGCCATTTTATATCAGTATCTGTAAATTTTTCCTCTTAGCTAATCACATTTCAAGGGAAGAATCCAGTCTTACACTGAAGAATACCATGTTTTCTTGGTGCTCTGTGGGCAGAGCTGGCTGGATATGTCACCATTTAGGGTACATATGTATTCTTATCCGTTTTTAGAAAGGTACCCTACTCTCAATGGTGCCTAGTGTCCCCTAGTCCAGGGTATATCTGTTGTATCCTGGGCAGAGAATACATTTCCAGGCTTCTACCAAAGTGGGGGTGGGTATCTGCCTGGCTATAAAGTGTGGGGGAGGGGATCTAGATATCTAAGTGAGTCATAAACAGACTCTTACGCAAGCCTGTTCACTCCCAAGTCCTGAGGTACTTTATGTGAATTCATAAGTTCTTGAGAGGTTCTGCGTATAAACAGGTTATTTTTCAACTTTTACCGGCGTTGGTTTAAGGTTTAGCTTCTCCTGGGCTACTAAATTAGTTGGCACACGTTCATTTGCATTTCACTTTCAAGAATTTTGTTCCTGGCAACTTTGTCTCTTTTCACAACTTTGTGAATGTTTGCCTTTTTTTTTTTAAATGTTTATTTGTTTTTTTTTGGGGGGGAGGGGCAAAGAGAGAGAGACACACAGAATCTGAAGCAGGCTCCAGGCTCTGAGCTGTCAGCATAGAGCCTAAAGAGGGGCTTGAACTCCCAGACTGTGAGATCATGGCCTGAGCCAAAGTCAGACACTTAACCAGCTGAGCCACCCAGGCACCCCAGATGTTTGCCTTTTAAAATCTATCTCTTGGGGTGCCTGGGTGTGTCTTAGTTAAGCGTCTGACTTCGGCTCAGGTCATGATCTCACCATCTGTGTGTTCGAGCCCCATGTTGGACTCTGTGCTGACAGCTCAGAGCCTGGAGCCTGTTTCAGATTCTGTGTCTCCCTCTCTCTCTGCCTCTCCCTCACTCATGCTCTGTCTCTCTCCCTCTATTTTTGTCAAAAATAAATAAAACATTTTAAAAAATTTTAAACAAACAAAAAACAAATGCACATTTCAATTTGCTTTCCCAGTTTGTAGACTTTGCAAAAATATCAAGGACACTCTTGCCCCTGTTGAGATGACAATAGCTACCATTCACTGAGTGGTTCCTCCATGATACTGCGAGCCAAGCATTTTCCAAACTTTATCTCATTTCGTCCTCATACCCACTGCATACGGAAGGTGAGTTTTACTATTTGCATTTTAGCTATGAGGAAAATGCTTGGAGAAATTAAATAACTTGCCCAAAGTCACAAAGCCATAAACTGAAGGAATCACGATTCAAACACAGATCTGTCAGGTAGATCGTTGCCGTCTTATGCTGCTTTTCTGGTTGAAGGCTTCTACCGCCTTGCTGATACAGCCTTCTGCTACCACGTGACAGCCCCCACCCCACCACCATTTCTGTGTGCCCCCCCCGTATCAATTTCACCGAACGTACCCAATAAGTGTACAAGTATATACATTTCAGAATGTTGATACATGGAGGTCATTATATTTAAGAAAGCTTTCCAGAATTTGAAAAAAAAATTTTTTTTGAATGTTTATATTTGAGAGAGAGAGAGAGAGAGATAAAGTGGGAGCAGGGGAGGGGCAGAGAGAGAGGGAGACACAGAATCCGAAACAGGCGCCAGGCTCCGAGCTGTCGGCACAGATCCCTAGGTGGGGCTCGAACTCACCACCTGTGAGATCATGACCTAAGCCGAAGTCGGACGCTTAACCTACTGAGCCACCTAGGTGCCCATGTAGAATTTTGAGGGGTGTACAAAGGAGGGGAAGATACCCTTAAGGAGAATAGAATTTATTTACAGAAATAGAAACAACCTAGTCCTGGTGCTTTTCTGTACTTTAAATATTAGCACTTTTTTTTTTTTTTGTAGTAATTGATCTTTTAAGACTTTCCATCTCTGCTGGAGTAAAATTTCATAACTCATACTTTCTAGAAAACTATTTCATCAGAGTTTTCAAATATTTCTGCATAGATGTACAAATTAGCCTCATAGTTTTAAAATTTCTTCTGTTTTTTAAAAATGATGTTTAAATCATTTCTAATTTTGTATATTTATAATTTACTCTTTTAGGAAATATTGGCTTAGCTAGTGGTTTAAACATTTAGTTGATTTTTCTTTTCCACAGAGCCAGATTTTACCTTTATTTATTACTTATATTGGTTTTTCATTTTCTGTCATTGACTTGTACTTATTTCTGTTGGCTTACTTTCTTCTTTTTTGAAACTCTTATTAATTATTTATTTCATTGGTTTTATTTATATTGTATATAAGTAAATGGTATATAAAATTACCATTTCCTTTGCTTCGTGGACATGTTTTTGGCATGACTTCATTGTCTATAGCCTGGGTGGGCAAAGTATGGCCAGTAGGCCAAATTCAGCTCACCACCCATTTTGGTAAACAGTTTTATTTAAATCAGAGCCACATCTCTCTGTTGATTTACTGTCTGTGGCTGATTTTGCTCTACACTGGCAGACTTGAATACTTGTATCAGAGGTTACATGGCACATAAAACCAAAATTTTTATGATCTGTGCAAAATATTTATTATCTATTTTAGGCTACTATCTTTAAGCAGTAAGTTTGCCAATCCCTTTTTCTATAGGTGCATTATTTTCCTCCTTATTCTCTTTTATCTTATAATAACTTTGGGTGGGATTTGACTATATTCATTCTCTTGACTTACATTACATGTTAGATGGCCAGCACTATCCAATATAACTTTTGCAGTGATGGAAATGTCCTGCTCTGTGTAACATAGTAACCACAAATGACTAGCAAGAAATTAGAATATGGTCAGCATGACAGAGAGTTAAATTTTATTACTTTTTTTAAATTTTAGTTGGTTCAAATAGCTAGATATGGCTAATGGCTATTGAAATGGAAATCACAGTACCATACGTTTAGAAAGAGAAAGAGGTCGGGAGGGTCTTTCTCGCTTCCTAGCTTCAGAGTGTCTTCTACTTTTGTTTTGGGAAATGGGAAGTTTGGGTAGAAAAGTCATATTTTCTAAGACCTACTGACTTTACCCCCTCTTTGGGTTCTATCTGAGCCTCCTCACTTCTTTGTTCCACTGTCCTTGTCCTGCTCAATGTGGATTCTACCCTTCTTCTTCCATTCTGGACTTTATCCTGGAAGGAGTATTTGGTTGGTTAGTTTCAGTAGCTTATAGGTCCCAGAGGACTCTGGTATATTTGAGTTTCCTGTGAGCTCCTTGTGTTCACTTGTAAATCTGAGCCCATAAAACATGCTTCTAGTTTCAACCGTTTCAACCAAATGAGCAGTCAAGCTCTCAGTAAGTGGTTATTGGCTAGGTGGGGATCCTCTGGCTCTCCAGGCATTTATAAGTTTCTTTGTTTTCCCTTCATGTTCTCCTACAGTTTTTAATATATTCTGCCTATATCTGGAGTTTGTGGGGACAGGCTGTACATGACTTCTGGGAGATTTCAGTTTTGTTATATTAGTCATTTGCTTTGTCTCCTTTGTGAAGGGGTCTAGCGAGAATGTAGCACTGTACCGTCTTCTCCAGATTCTCTTTTATGATCCCTATATGTGATATATTTTATCCACTTCTGCAGCTGAGAGTCACCGACCTAGTCCCACCCCTGTAACTTATAAGAGAGAGAAATTGTAGCTCAGAGAGGAAACAGCTTGCTTCAGGTCACAGAGCCAGCAAATATAAAAACCAAAGCCAAAACTCCTATTCACAGCCTTTCAGCCCAGCATTTTTCTCTTATACCCTACCAACAGAAGTCTTTGTGGGCAGAGTCATCTGACAGCCCACAATTAGTCCTCTGGTCTGATAACTGCCCCCTCTCCATTTTCTCCCTGGTTGGGTACTGTGTCTTACACGGGAAATTTATTTGCTTCTAAGAGTCTCAAGGTGATAGTGGAGATAAGGGAGAGACAGGCGGAGAGACAACTAAATAGGGCCACTTCTGCACTTGGGGATCATGGTAAGGAGATGATTTTCAGAGCTTATGGGGCTATTCTGGTCTTTTCCCCTTACTGGCCACGTAACTGTTGGAAAAATGAGTGATTCCTTTTTGTACGTGGTGAGGAAAATGGGTATAAAAGTGCCTAGGGTAGTACTTGGCTCGTAGATATTGCCCGATAACCGTTATCTCCTCCTCCTCTTGACTTCCCCAGCTCCTCCAGTGTGAACACAAGACAGGGTATCTGAAAAGCTGTTGTACTCCATAATAAAGATTAGACAATGAGCTTGAGCTTACGTCATGGCCTATCTGCTGGACTTTTGAGATTGGCAAACTGAAGACGTCATGACAAGCAGAAGGGTGAGGAAACCCAATATCCTCTCTTCCCCACTTTTTCAATTCACATATTTGAGTCAGGGGCTGTGGCTGGGTCTTTCTTAACTGTACAAGTGATACAGCCCTAGTGGCCCCCAGGATTGGTTATCTAGATAGCATTCCCCTTAGTGGCCTCAGTGCCTTCAAGACCTTCTGGATACCAGGAGCCAGCATCACGACTAGTCCCTGGAGTAGAGACAAGTCCCTAAAAAATAGCATTCTTGGAAAAGGAAATGGAAATCAGAGGGAAAATTGTAGTTGTACAGAGAGGATGCGATATGGTGTAAGCACAGGAAACTCTGTCCATATCAAATTTTTTTCTCCCTGAAGTACACTCTCAATTATTCCTACAGTGAACACAACAAATTGAAATTTGGCTCTGTGTAAGCAGATGTTCCAACTGGGTCTACGCATCCTGCTTGGAAAGTCAGCGATTACTATGACAACAAGCTTTTTTTTTTTTTTTCCTGAATGAATGTTATAATTAACTGTCGCATGAAATCAGACACAGCCACTGACACCATTGTCAGGCCCTCTAACCCTAGCCATTTCTGATTTCGTGGTGGCAGTAAGCACCAAAGGGAGCCTTGGCAAAGTGGGTTTCTTCAAATCAGGGCAGGCAATTCAAAGATGAGAGTCGTAATGAGACACAACTTTTCACTAAGGCAACCTATCTCTAATTAGACGCTGCTTCACTTCCACACATGTAAGAGAAATCAGGTCCTGCAGAAGGAGCCATGTTTAGTGAGAGGTGGTTGCCTCAGGAAAATATAATTGATGTACGTCTCCAGGCATGAGGAACCATCAAAAGTCAGGTGCTACACATTTGTATGGGACAAGGTTGGTATCAGGATGGGTATGTTGGTTTTACTAGGTCTGCAGCTCATTCTGGAAAAGCAAAAGTAAGGTTGGGAAAGTAACTTCCTACCTCCCCTATATTGTGCCAGGCATTCTGTTCAACACTGTTGTAAGCGTATCACCCATTGAAATTTCGCCTATAATTTAAGGAGACGCAAAAGAAGCCCACAATGAAGACTAAGAAGTACATATCATGAGTTCCATTTTAAAGATGGCGAAACCATGGCTCATGGAAGAGAAGGATTGCTCTCTAGCTAGCAACATACCCTCAACAAACAGCCATGACATGCCAAAAGGGGGGGGGCAGAAATAAGTAGGGATAATTAGGATTTTCCTGATTTATATAATTTCCACAAGTCTGCTACCATCTCCTCGTCACCCAGTGACCTCTCCAGGAGGAGAGGAACCAGAAATAGGTCCGCCTACTGCGACCGATCACCCCTAGATCCACAGTGATGGAAACGCTGATGCAACATAGAGGTCATGGGCTCCCACTCTTCCTTTTACAGAGGAAAAAGCAGCCCTGCTGGTTATGTTGCAAGAGTCATAGAAAAAGTTATCAGCAGAGGGAGAGGGCAGACCTCAAAAGTCAGAATGCTTTTCTGTCCATCGCATGGCTTTCTGGAGCTCTTATATCAGGATTTCCCATGAAACCTCTGCCCAAAGGGATGTTTGACTGGATTCCCTCATAACGGATTTCAAACAATGTTTTAGGTATTTACGAAAAGTGCTTATTCGGAGATGCTTTCACTGCCCCTTGCCAACAATACCAGATCAACAGGCCATTTAATCCATCTATACAAACTCATCTATCTAACTTGACTGTGAAAACATAAGCATTCTATATTTCAATCAGGAGACAGAGTTATGATCATCATCCATTTCATCCTTTTTTCCAGTCTGGTGCACCGACTATACATTCTGTGATATTATATCAATTTTCCTTGTCAACTCTCAGGCCCATAAAATGCCTGCAGATAAGGATTTGATCATACAAGTACTGTAATTTGCCTTCTCTCAAAATTCATTTCATTTTGATAAACTTCACAGATATTCGCTGGAAATAAATGTTCTTTGTTTCCATAGTGTTAGGCTCCTTTGCTCCTTGCCTTTTCTCTTCCTTTTTCCTGGGGAAATGTGTGGCAAAGACATTAGGTTATTTTTCTTTACATAAATCTGATAAAGGTAAGATTGCAAAGAGAGTAAGGAAGTTGCGTATTATTCCTCTCTTATTCTTGGACTTATATATTTTATTCAACTAGAAATAGAAACTAAACTGGGAAACCATTATTGACATTAATTTGACCCTGAGGAAGCTATTTAAAGTTTCTGAGTCTTAGTTTTTCAATCTTTTAGTTGAGGGTAATGAAACATACTTCATGGTGAAAATGTTGATAGGATTAAATTAAATCACACTTACAAAAGGGCCTTGAAATATATCAGATGCATAATAAATATAAATGTCTATTTAATGTAGTGAAATGTGCTGAATTATTATATGTGTCAGGCACTATGATAAGTGTGGTGGGGTTAGAAGAATGAATAATGACATCAAATCAATAATTAATAGCTACCATTTAGTCAACAAATCCCTTGGAGCCCCCAACGTGTATCTGGTACTAGGCAATGGACAGTCCCCATCCTCAAGTTGCTCACCGTCTCATTTGAGGAGGCAGAAATAAATGAGCAATTATAACTTAATGTGATTAGCACTGCCAAAGGCTTAGGCACAGGGGAAGAGTATCTACTCCAGGCTTGAGATGTCAGGAAGGCCTTCATTAGGGAGGTGATGACAGATGATATGGAAGAAGGGAGAAAACATTTGAGGAAGACAGAATAATGTCTACAAAGTCCTGAAAGCAAAAGAAAACATGGAACACTCAAGAACCGTTGGTTGTTTAGTGGGTGCAATACAAGTTGGAAGCAGCAAATGACGAAAGATGATGCTACAGCAACAGGCAAAACTGGATTATTAAACATCATAAAGGTTTAAGAGGCTTAGACTTTACAAAAATAGACATATATTAAAATAATAGACATATATTAATCAGGGGAGTGGCATCATCAGACTGAGCTTTAGATAGTCAGTCTGGCTTCAGTGTGAACATGGAAAACCAGGAGGCATTGCTGAGGTCCAGGTGAGGAATGGTGGGGATTTAGACTACGGTAGATAGCAACAGGGCAGGAGAGAGGTTGACAGACTCAAGACAAGTTTGGAAGTGCTTAGTGACCGAGTTGAATTGAGAGAGTCAAGCTGACTTTGCAGTGGCTGGATAAACATTGGTGCCTTTCAGTTAGAAGGGAAGCCAAGAAAAGAAGCTGTTACAGGGGAGAGATAGAAAAGAGGATGTGAGACTCAGACATGCTGGGTTCTGAATCTAGAAGCAGGCATCAATAGCCAAAAACTGTTTCTACAGAGTAGAGATCTAAAAGGGAAGCATATGTGGACAGAAGAGTGACCTGTCTATGAGAAAGGGTTAAACAAGTTGACACTGAGGATGGCCTCTGGAGGGTTACAAAAATCTGTAGGACTTTGAAGGGAAAAACACCCAGATGCAGGTTATTAACACTTACTATATTTAATTATATTTATAACCTTTCTTTATTAACCAACCTGACCTCAAGTTAAGTGGCTAGGTCTGCAATATATCCTATATCTCATGGCAGAAATTATATAGAACCATTAATATAAGACATAGATTAGTGGATCCAGTAGAGGAAATTACAGAATCGTACAAAGGGAAGAGTGATCTAGGCTAAGTAGTCATTTTTCTTTTACCTTAAGGATTTCTCTTAACATTTCTTGTGGTGTGGATCTGCTGGTGACACATCCTCTCAACTTCCATTAGCTGAAACTGTTTTTGTTTTCATTTCTGGGTATAGAAGTCTAGGTTGACCACTTTCCCCATTCCATTGCATCCTGGCTTGCATCATTTCCAAAGATAAGTCTGTCATTCTTATGTTCGCTACTCTCAGTATAACGTGTCTTTATTCTCTGATTGCTAAGATTTTTTTTTTTCTTTTTCTCTGGTGTCCACCAATTTGATTATGGTTTGTCATTTGTGTGTGTGTGTGTGTGTGTGTGTGTGAGGGCATGTTCAATATTTACTCTGCGTAGAGTTTATCAAAGGTCTTTGATCTGTGGGTTTACAGTTTTTATCAAACTTGGAAAAATTCTTTAGCTATTCTTTCTTCAAATTTTTTTTATCTGGCTTCATCTTTCTCTTCTCTGTAACTTCAATTTCTGCATGTTAGACAACTTGATATTGTCCCACACTCACTGAGGCTCTGTTTACTTGTTTCAGTCTTTTTTTTTCCTATGTGCTATTCATTTCGGATAAAATTTATTGCTATGTTTCCAAGTTCACCATTTTTCTTTCTGCACTGTCTAATCTGTTGTAAATCTCATTCAGTGTATTTTTCATTTTTGAAGTATTTTTCATCTCCACAAGTTCCATGTAGATATTTTTTAATATTAATACCTCCAAGTTTTTTTCTTATCACATTTGTGTTTTACTTTACATCTTTGTGAATATTTATAATAGCCATTTCAAGTTCCTTATTGGCTATCTCCATAGTAGCTGTCATTTCTGAGTGTGTTTCTAGTAATGTATTTATTTTTCCTTATTTTGGGTCTTATTTCATATTTCTTTGCATGCCTGGAAAATTTTCATTAGTACTAGATCCATTGATTCATTGTTGTATTGATTCATTGTTGTATTTAGTTGGGTTCCTTTAAAGAGTGTTATGGCATACAGTTAAGGCACTGGCAGTTTGATTTGATTATTTTGAGGCTTACTTTTCAGTTTTGTTATAGTGAGTCCAGAATGGCCTTTACTCTTGGGCTAATTTAGCCCTGCTACTAAGGCATGGCCTTTTTGAAGGTCTTATTAACAACCAATATATTTCAAAATATCTCCAGTGGTTGGTGGGAATGCAAAAAAACCCCAGCTCTTTGTGAGCCTTTATACTTTATGGAAACTCTTTCTCAAACTCTAAATGAATTTTTCTTACGTGTTCACAGAGATAATAATGAAAATAGGGAAATGTAGGTCCTGAAAAAGAATCTGGGGCAGTATTGTAAAAGTCTTGATTTGGCAAAATGAGACGTTTATACCTGATTCATAGGAAATAGAGAATTTTTGAAGGATTTCAGGTGAGTATCACTGCTTTCAATGAAACCAAATACCCCTAATAGGATAGAAAAGGCAGGAAAGATCAGATTTTAATCAAATGGCCACTTTTCCACCAAACCATAAGGACTCTTTGCTTCCCAGAAGCTACATATCTGGACCTTAATAACATTGATCTAAATAATAAAAATACTCATTCTTGTATAGCAATTTATTTTACACATTGCCTTTACATCTTATATATCATTTGATCTTTACAACACTGCATTCGGACTCTTAGTCCTGTACTAAAAACAAGAAACATGAAGGCTCTGAAAAAAATTATTCATGAATAACAGGTGTCTAATTCCAGACTGATGTCCTGGATATTGTTAACCCTAAGATAAAACCCAGCTGTGACTGTTCCACATACCTGCTTTTATTTCTCTAGCTCAGCAGAATAAAAATGAAAATAGTGTGTTGAATTTTAAGGATTTCGGTACTTTCACTTCCATCATAAAAGATAAAGCAAAGCTCTATTTCATCTCCAGGAGAAGTGATTAACCTCTAGGGTGGAAAAATATTTATTGGGAAGGCATTTCTTTATCTTCTTAGGTGAAACCCTACCATTTATGTTCTTACCCAATAAAAATCTGAAGATAAAACATTGCGTTAAGAGGATGTTATGTGACTCCTTCACCTGGTGTCACTCCCTCTTTCTCTGAAAAGGATCCTAAAAAATAGTATCTAAGTGAACTTTCTTTATTTCTTTCTTTTTCTTTTCTTTTTTTACTTTTTTCTTACAGTAAAGAGTTTAATATAGTATTTTGAAGATTTCAAATAAAATTTTAAAGCTTAAATTTGAAGTCAAGAACAATACTTTGAAAATAATACAATAAATGAACCTACTCTATATCTATTGATGACATAATTATACAGACAGAAGTTACTGTGAGATACCATACAACATAAATTTCTACATTCCCTATGAGGATATAATCTAAGGATACAAGTAACCATGTAAAATGTTTTGAACTCCTTTCAATAATCATATTATTGGTAGTATGGCTGGTATTGTGATTCTAATAGTGCTTTGTGTATAACGTGGGATAAGGCAAATGAATCATTATTTGATATTTTAATACTATCATCTTTGGTATCTTTGAGCAGTAAAATTCCCTTCGTGGAGTAAATTAAATATAGATGTAAGCTTAAAGAAATTAAGTAAAATATCCTATAGTGCAGAATCTGAATTGGAACTATTATCCTGACTTTATGAGGTATTTTATCTTTTTTGAAGTTGACACATCTCTGTCCACTTGAAAGACCTACAAACAATGACCAAACCAGTAACAACAAACATCTTTGGTTCCCAGACTGCAATTCAGTCTCAGTCCCAGACTGTTCTCAGTCTCTAGGACTGAGCCAGGAAATACAAAGACGAGTCTAGGGGTGCCTGGGCAGCTCAGTTGCTTAAGCGTCTTACTTCTGATTCTGGCTCAGGTCATGGTCTCACGGTTCATGGGACTGAGACCCATGTCAGGCTCTGTGCTGCCAGACTGGAGCCTGCCTGGGATTCTCGCTCTCCCTCTCTCTCTGCCCATCCTCCACTTAGACGCACTCTCTCTCTGTGTCTCTCAAAATAAATAAAATAAACATAAACAAAAAGAAAAAGACGAGTCTGGAACAGCATGCCATACCAGATAGCAAAAAAGATATCATAACCTATAAAGGCTGTTTCAAAGGACTGAAGTATCAATATGCACGATCATGCTTCCACTGATCAAAAATGGAACAACTTGAACATCGGTGTGAATAATAACTGCAATAGGTCGAAACATATCAAATATGCTTAAATCTATACATTCATAACACTGCCAGAAAGGAAAACTCGCTGTTGTTGTTGTTGTTTTAACATTGGAGGATGCTAAGGAAGAAATTCATTATGTTGCAAACTGGTGATGGGAAAAATGCAAGCATTTATCTTGCTTTCCTAAATAACCTTTCCACTAGATAATCAAAGAGTAGGGTTGTGTTTTTTTTTTACAGCAGAATTACAGATAATAAATAAAGAACGCATGATAGACTATCATCATCTTGTCACTGCTAACAAGTTAACTGATTATCAGTACTGCTAATGTCACAGAGGGATAATCAGCTTTATGTGTCTCCAGATAGAACATAATTCCACCTATATAGTGGTCTTGCCCAAAGGGAAGGGGATTGGGGAGGAGAAGAGAGGGAGAAGAGGAGAAAGAGAAATAGAGGGAGAATTCAAATCTGGTCAAAGGTCTAAGAGTCAACCACCAATTTGCAGGAAATATAGAGAACAGAGGGACAGGATTAACTATACCAGAGGAATATGACCAGAAAAATCCAGAGTACTCAAGAAGCAACTTGATTTTTCCAACAAATAAATGGCAAAAACACCAAGAGAAATAGAGAATAAATCTACAAAGGAAAGAGACGTAAAAGGCCTATAAATCTGCATACTGTGTAGGCTGATAAAATATTCAGGAAATTTATGAGACAATTGGATCATTGAACTCTGGATGTATGATAACATTAGGGATTATTATATGTTAGGTATTATAATGATACTGTGATGATGTTAAGACACAAAATTCACCTAGTTCTCAAGTCTTAATTTCTAATTACTATTTACCAACACTGCAAAGAACCAGGGATCCTTGGAGAATTATCTGAAACTAGGGTTGGAGCAAGAAAAGTACAAGATGATCCAGGAACATTATTCCAGAGAATAATGAAAGTGCCCAAGAATGATCGTCAGAATGAGTAATGACAAGAATGGATTATAACACTTTCAGTGAAAAGGAATCTACAAGTTCATAGAAATGCACAAATCAGTAAACCAAGAAAGTAACAAATAAATAAAAGGAGGGAGAAGGAAAACTTTTTCTAAGTAGAATGCCAATAAATATAGAAGGAATGGAAGAAGTGTAAAATCACTGTTTTGTAATCATGGTACTAATAATTGGCTCACGCAAGAATCATCCTTTTACCCATTTGATCAATAGGTAACATTTTATTCAGGATAAGAATGTGTCTGCCATTTCAAAGTATCTACTTATAAGCTACTCAGTAATTACAAAGGAAACAAGTGAGCCTCTACAGTAGGGAAATCTGGCAGATACTGCCTTTGCCAAGGGAACAAAGACAACATCACCAACACTGGGATAAACTGACATCAGTTGTCTCCTAAGATGATGCCCTCAGAAAGGTAAAACATCATTCATATATTATTCTTTCTAAAAACATCTAATAAACTCAAATCACGGGTAATAATCAGACAAGCATAAATTGAAGGACATTCTACAATACAGTGTGCCTGTACTTTTTAAAATGTTAATGCCATGAACAATAAAGGACAAGAAAGGAACTTCCAAATAAAGGCAACTAAAGAGACAAGGCTGAATGTAATATGTAAAATGGGATTCTGGATTGAATCCTGGCTTAGGGGGAAAAAAGGTTGCTATAAAGTCCAATGTTGAGAACGTCAATAAAACTTAATATGAACGGCATATTAAATATAATGTTGATAATTAAAATATTTCCTTTGAAAACACATGCTGATGTATCTGGGCATAGACAGATGAGGGAGAGAGGGCAAGCAGATGTTACAAAATGTTAACAATAGGTGACGGTTAAATCTAGCTGCAGTTTATATGAAAGTCTATTAAAAAATCTCACAACTTTTCCCCTAGGCCTAAAATTTCTTTGAATTAGGATATTTTTAAACTAAAAATAGCATTTTCCAACTTAATCTATAGGTTCAATACAATCCCGGTCAAAATCCCAGCAAATTATTCTGTGGCTATGAACAAGCTGATTCTGAAGTTTATATGTAGAGGGGAAAAAGACCCAAGACAGACAACATGACTTTGGAAGAGAACAAAGTTGGAGGAATGACACTACCCAACTTCAAGACTTACTGTGGAGCTACAGTGATCAAGATAGTACGGTATGGTAGAAGAATACACAAATGGAACAATGGGACAGAATAGAGAGCCCAGAAATAGATCCACGTAAAGAGGGTCAACTATCTTTGACAAAGGAGGAAAAGCAATACGACGGAGCAACAAAAGTCTCTTCAAGAGATGGTGCTGGAACAAACGGACGTCCACATGCAAAAAAATTGAGTTTAGACACAGAGCTTACACCCTTCACAAGTTAACTCAAACTGGATCGTAGACTTCGGTATAAAATACAAAACTGAGAAACTCCCAGAAAATAATATAACAGAAAGCCTAATGAATGGATAAAGAAATTGTGGTTTATATACACAATGGAATACTGCGTGGCAATGAGAAAGGATGAAATAGGACCTTTTGCAGCAACGTGGATGGAACTGGCGAGTGTTATGCTAAGTGAAATAAGTCATACAGAGAAAGACAGACACCATGTGTTTTCACTCTTATGTGGATCCTGAGAAACTTAACAGAAGACCATGGGGGAGGGGAAGGAAAAAAAAAGTTAAGATAGGGAGGGAGCCAAACCATAAGAGACTCCTAAAAACTGAAAATAAACTGAGGGTTGATGGCGGTGGAAGGGAGGGGAAAGTGGGTGATAGGCATTGACGAGGACACCTGTTGGGATGAGCACTGGGTATTGTTGTATGGAAACCAATTGGACAATAAATTTCATCTTAAAAAAAAAAAACCTAAAATGATCTCAGGCATAATGACTTTTTAGATATAATACCAAAGTCACAACCCATAAAAGAAATAAGCTGGGTTTCATTAAAATTAAAAACTTCTGTTTTGAGAAAGACAATGTCAAGAGAATGAGAAGACAAGTCACAGACTGGGGAAAATATTTGCAAAAGACACATGTTAAAAGGACTCTTATCCAGAATATACAAAGACATTTACAGATACCTCTCTAAAGAAGATACACAGGGGTGCCCGGGGGGCTCAGTTGGTTAGGCGACTGACTTCAGCTCAGGTCACGATCTCACGGTTCGTGCATTTGAGCCCTGCGTCAGGCTCTGTGCTGACAGCTCAGAGCCTGGACCTGCTTTCGATTCTGTGTCTTCCCCTCTCTCTACCCTTCCCCTGCTCACGCTCTGTGTCTCTCTGCCTCTCAATAATAAATAAACATTAAAAAATTAAAAAAAAAAGTATACAGATGGAAAATAAGCATATGAAAAAATACTCCACACCATAAGTTATCAAATGCAAATTACGGGGAAATTCTACTCTGCACCTATTAGAATGGCCAAAATCTGGAGCATTTATAATACCAAATGCTGGTGAGCATATAGAGCATTGCTCTATAGGATCTATAGGATCTCTCATTCATTGTTGGTGGGAATGCTTTCTTATATTTACCCAAGGAAGCGGAAAGCTTAGTCCACAAAAAGAACTGCACGTGGATATTTACAGCAGCTTTATTCATAATTACCAAAAGTTGGAAGCAACCAAGAGGTCCTATAGAAGATGAATGGACAAATAAAGTGTGGTACATCCAGAAAATGGAATATTATTTAGCACTAAAAAGAAATGAGCTATCAAGTTATGAAAAGACATAGAGAAAACTTAAGTGCGTATTAAGTGAAAGAAACTCATCTGAAAATGCTATCTCTACTGTATGATTCCATCGATATGACATTCTGGAAAAGGCAAAACTGTGGAGACAGTAAAAAAGATCAGGGTTTCTAGGGTTTGGGGTGAAAACGGGGGAATGAATAGGCCAAACACCAAAGACTTTTAGTGTAGTGAAAATACTCTGTGTGATACCATAATAATGGATACAGGCCATTGCATATTTGTAGAAACCCACAGAAGGGCGAACAGCAAGACTGAACCCTTATGTCAACTATGGACTTGGGGTAAAAATGATGTGTCAATGTAGATTCATCAGTTGTAACAAATGGACCCCTATGGTGGGGGCTGTTGATGTGGGAGGCAATGCTTGTGTTGGGGTAGGGGGTATTTGGAAGATCTCTCTGTTCTTTCAGTTTTTCTGTAAACGCTAAAACTGCTTTAAAAGAGTCTTTTTCTCAGAAACACAAACCAAACCAAAACAAAACAAAACATAGAACAGCAGGGGCTGAGGAAAGTTGGGGTAATGGGAGTGTCCTGTATCTTCAGAGTAGTGATGATTTCACTAGAGTGCCCATCTGTCAAAACTCGTACAATTTATACTTTAAATGGGTTTAGTTTGTTGCACATTAATTATACTTCAGTAAAGCTGTTTTCCAAAGTGCACATAAATTCAGAGTAGTAAAACAGTTCCCTTCTAAATGTAATTATGAAGAAAGAACAAATTTTGTGGATGCCATATTAATTTATATCATACGTATTTACAAATTTTTCCATTTTAGTCCAGTTCTCTCAAGACTAAAAGCGCAATGAAAATGCTAAATAACGAAGCCCTTCTGTGTGTACCACTGTGGTCAGTTGGCCACAAATGTAATTTATGAAAAATTAGTTGGCGACTCTTTTCTCTGTGTGAATACAATCTAGTTTTTAGCAGGAACTTTGGGGGAAAAAAGTTAAAATATAACATAAACTGCTTTACTTAAATAGCAAATACTTCTTGTAAAGTGTTCAGAATTAAAAATTATAGAAGCAACTGTCTATATTACGAATCAGGAGATTTTTCCAAATAAATAAGCACAGAATGAGGAGAGCAGTGAAATACGTTAAGTTCAGAGCCTGGAAGGAACATGGGATGCCAAGAAACATGGCAGAGAAAAAGTCAAGGCTGAGAAATTTAGGAAACAAACAAATTCCCAATGATAGAATGTATTTATATGTGTGTCTGTATAATGATATTGTATATGTATTTATGTGTGTGTCTGTATAATTATATTGTTAAGAGGAAAAAAAACAGGTTATAACATACAATGAAAAGTATCAACTCATTTTAATTTATATGTAAGCAAAATGTCTGAAAATTTATCCAACAAAATGAAAACAACAGTTGTCTCTTAGTGATGGGAATTCGGGTGATTATTAGATTCTTATTCTTTTTGTTCCTCTGATTATTCTGATTTGTCTAGAGTGCGCATGTGTTTCTTACATAATCAAAATAGAAACAAAAAGGAAATTTAAATTGCTTTGATACAAATTAAGCTATAGAAAATACTGATTTAAGAGAAGAACCTTTATCTTTTAGAAATGTATACTGAAATGCTAATGGGCAAAATATTCTGATGTCTGGAATTTATTTAAAATCACGTGGCAGGGAGGACTGCGTGGAAGAGTGAAAACAAACAAAATTGGCCGCGGGTTGATAGTTGTCAAAGTTGGATGGCGGGTACTCTTCTGTCTTTTTTTGTGTGGGTCTAAAATTCTCCGCAAGGAAAGGTCTTAAAAGATAAGCCAACGGAATAGTTTTGTTAAAGCAATCAATGTTTTACAACACCAGAAGAAGTTAATGCTGAGATGTCACAGCTCAGTGACATCTCTGCTCAGGGCCTTTCCAAGAAGGACCCCCAGGTTACACCAGGGAGTGTGCAGCGCCCTCTCCTGAGCCCCCTGGACATCGTGCGCTCTGGGTCACGCACTCCAGCCTCTTCTTCAAGATCCAAGCATCGTTTCTTCTGTTAAGCCTTCTGCGATACCATGGCATCCAGCTGAAACTAACAAGTCCTTTCACTGTGTCTTCACAGCAGTATGTTTACCTGGATTGCATGGGTTGGTTTCGAACACCTGACTTCTCATCCCAGTGGTGAGGCCTTCACATGCATGACTCATCTCTGTATCCCTAGGACAGAACCTATGGTTGCATAAACATGTGTGGAATGAACTCTTTCCGTGGGCTTCTTCTTCACTTGCGGGAATGAATCAAATTTCTCAAGATGAGAAATGTATTTGATCCTTTAGGCCCCTGAAAGACCGTCACTTCAGGATAATCTTGCCTCCCAGCAAATAGATGGGTGCCCATCTCATACACCAAACCTCCTGGATAGGCCAAGAATAGGATTCTGTTGTCTCATATTAGACAATGGAGCCCAAGAAATTTATCAGGCATCCTAGAATAGAAACTGGACAGTGAACAAAAGCAGGCCGAAAAAGGTAGAACTACAGCCAGCTACACAGAGAAATTCCTGATTCCTAATTCAGTTTTAATTTAAACTGAAAACAATCCTTAAGGGTAAGACTCTGTCTTCTGAATTCTCTTTTCCACTACACTTATCTGAGGAGTGAAATTGTCATTTTCCATCAATAAAGTGGCATAACATGTGAGTCTTCCCAGTGTAATCTATCCACTGCTCCCCATGCACGCTCTTGTCTGCTCCATTCTTTTATCTTAACTTGGCCTTCTTCACCTGGTGGGGTTATGGCCTCTGTCCAAATTCCATGAAGGCTCATCAAGGGCTACCTGATGCCGTTTGCTCCGAACCATCTCCATTTTCCAAAATCCCATCACTTTCTCACTTTCTCACTTTTTGTTCTGTGTCATAGTTATTTGTGTAAATGTTTCCTATCCTGAAATGTGTGAAAACCTACCTATGGGCAGGTGTCTGAATCCAGGTGAAATAGGTCACCATTTCTGTACGTTGTCTTGGCCTCAAATTAACTCAGTAATAAAAACTGAGTAGAGAGGTTTCTCTGCCTGAGCTTCACAGCTCAGGAAATAAACCAACATTTTGTTTTCATCCCTTCTACTTCAAACATCTCATCTTTATCCCTTTTCTCTCACCCCAGTATCACAGGAGGCAGCACAGCATCGTGGTTAAAAGAACAGGCTGTAGAATTAGACATAACTGGATTTCAATTCTATCTCCTTCAATTCTATTTTCAATTCTATCTCCTTTTCAGCTTGGCAAAGCTGCCTATCCTTTCTAAGCTTTAATTTTACCATTTGTAAGTGAGGATATTAATACCCATATCATAAACTTGTTGTGGAGATTTTGCATGCAAAGGGCTTAGCGCCTACCCGGAGTCACTATTTAATACCTTTTTAGCCTGAAACCATAGATCATAATCCTGTTCAGTCTATCTTATCAAATGTCTCCTAACTCGGTAGCCTCTGCCCTATTCTTCCACACTACCCCAAATCTCTGTCAGGAGTCTTTGTGTTTATCTCCCTGCTAGACTGTAAACTCCTCCTGTAGAGACAGGTTCTGTTTATCTTCCCACCTTATCTTGAATGCACATAACAGACATTCAACAAATGTTTGTTGAATAGGTTCTACAGAACTTTATTCTCTCTCCATATGTGGTGCAATAGGCAGAAGAAAGAAGGCTAAAACCCTCCAGGTTCTCAAGTGTTATGATCATGCTTGATGTGTAGAAGATAGCTCATAACTTGGAGTCAGTTCGAGCTGTCCACACAAGGACTCCAAGTCCATGATTGGGGGTCTGAAAGCCCTTCCTGCAGGAAAGTCTGACTAACAATTCTGTTTAGAGGCTGCGTGACATGTCCCTTAGACAACAGACGGCAATGCTTATCTGCAAGGGACGGAAGAGGTTAAAGAGCTGAGAAGTGGAGAACAAATACAAAGCCACAAAAGAAAATTCTGAGCTTCACATTTATTAGTTTATGTATCTGTGTCATTACTTATCAGAAATATGTAGTTTTAAACACAGCAGCAATTAAGTCTGGCAGTTTAATTGACAACCAATGAAAAGCACCATATTGTGGCTCAGTTAATTCTCATTGATCTTGCTATTTGCTCCCCTTTTCTCCAGTGTTGCTAGTAATTTTCCAGCTTCGTTATTGACAATGTAGACTGCTCAAACTTCTACGAGAGACATTTGGGAGGGAAAGATATGACATTGTAGTCCAAACTGACACTGTTCAAAAAAGACAACAGTTCCTAATTGATAACCAGGAATGGTGCAGTCCAATAAAATAAGCCATCACTGCTCATGAGTCAGGGCTGGTCACAGAAATGGTGGTGTTCAGAAGAGGGGATAGCTATTTCTTTAATTTTTCTAGCAAACCCATCTGCTTAATTGAATTTGTTAGTCCATCCAGTTTGTTGATAGCACTGGAAATCAAGGAGACATCTCATATAGGTGGCCTTATTCGGGAAAACATAAAAGAGTGTTGTATTCAAAGTTAATGTACTTTTCAGCTTGTCTGGTGCCTGAAATCCCACCATTATTTTCCATCTTTATAGTCCTTCTAACCAGAAAAAAATAATATTTGACTAACCAACAACTTTGCAAGTTTAAAAAAATGAAATTAGGGGCGCCTGGGTGGCTCAGTCGGTTGAGCGTCCGACTTCAGCTCAGGTCATGATCTCACAGTCCATGAGTTCGAGCCCCGCATCAGGCTCTGTGCTGACAGCTCAGAGCCTGGAGCCTGCTTCCGATTCTGTGTCTCCCTTTCTCTCTACCCCTATCCCACTCATGCTCTGTCTCTCTCTGTCTCAAAAACAAATAAAAACATTAAAAAAAATTTTTTTTAAATAAAAAAATGAAATTAGGCCCATGTTCCTTAGGAGCAGCAGAGCAGGTACGAGAATGGGTTATGAGTTTTAGAAGGTGGAGAAAGAGGGAGTTCTCTCAGTGCAGGGTCAACAGCCTCAGGCCTGTGATTGGGGGACGGAGGTGAGAAGCCCATTCTGTTGATTCAGCCTGTTGATCACCTCCTGACCATGGCTCCCTCCAAACAAACTTCCACATTCCTTCTTGAGCTAGCATTCTCAAATTTAGTTTGGTCATGTCAATCACCTGATTTACCCTCACCTTAGCCCCACATTCTTTACGTTGAGCTTTCTTCTTCCAGAAGTTCCATCCTGCAGGGCTCCTTGCAGCCACCTCCATGTATCTAGACATGCCATGATCTTCCAAAGTTCTGAGTTTTGACTACTGAGCCCTCTTTCCACCTGGAATTTTTTTTCCTGTCTTCTCTGTAAGATGGCCTCCAAACATTCTTCAGGGCTCAGGTTAAAAGTCAGCCTTTCAGGAATGCCTTGTTGTATCCACCCAGCAGTAATTAATCTCTCCTTATGTGACTGCATAGAACCCAGTTCACACTACATGACTATATCATTGAAAGAACGATGGTTGTCTCTTCCTTTGGTTAGATTGTGAGGGCAGTGACTCTTTGTTACAGAGGCAATGTTACATTTTCAAGAAACCATTTTATTTCTCCCTGGGCATATAGAAGGACCATATTTCCCAATTGCAATATGTCTAGAATGGTCTTGAAGCAACCTATGGCCAATCCAATGCAGGCAAAAGTGATGCACACCACTTCTAACAAATGCCTCAAATGTACTCCATGATCTGCATTGTTTTCTCTTGCCCATCACTCAGCAAGAAGCTGAAGTCTCCAAAACCTACTGAAGAGAAGGATCCTAGGTCTCTGAGTCGCCACCTAGAGGAAATCTGCCACACTGCACATCAGCACCAGATTTCTCCGAGTGAGAAATAAACCTTTGATTGTGTTAAGACGCTGTGATCAGGGTGTTGTGATAGCCTGCCTTACCCTGACTGATACCAGAGCACGTTCTTCCTTACAATGCCTTCTTTCTCATTGTAATTTCTACTCGTCCACCCCTTCCAGTCTACCCAGTCCAGTTCTGGCCTCACCGTCCTCCCACTGAGCCTAGATCCCTTGGCCAACCACTTAATGATGTTATTGTCATGCCCTAGAATTTTTCTGATGTTTTACTTTACAAGTACAAGTCGTAGCGTCATAGCAGTAGTGATTCTCGATGCTCCTTGGACGCGTGAAATACTTTGCAGATGATATATTTTTGCACCCATTGTCTTACTTTGACTTTGGCCTCTCATGGTTTCTGTTTTAACCTCAAAGCACTTCCTGCATGCCCTCTCTACTTTTGAATCTAAACTGATACCACTACTAGAGAGAGTCACAGAAATCTAGTCTTTGGCTCCAGTACAAATTGATGCTGTTTCCTCATTACTACTGAGCAAACCTTTTCATCATCTCATACGTTTTGTTTAAATCTTCAGTTTTTTAAAATTTTTTTATTTATTAAAAAAAAATTTTTTTTAACGTTTATTTTTGAGAGAAAGAGACAGAGTGTGATGGGGAGAGGGACAGGGAGAGGGGGAGACACAGAATTGAAAGCAGGCTCTAGGCTCTGAGCTGTCAGCACAGAGCCCGACGCGGGGCTTGAACTCATGAACCATGAGAGCATGACCTGAGCTGAAGTCGGACGCTCAACCGACTGAGCCACTCAGGCGCCCCATAGTTTTTTGGGTTTTTTTTTTAATGTTTATTAAGACTTGCTTATTTTATTTTTTTAAGTTTATTTATTTATTTTGAGTGGGAGAGGGGCAGAGAGAGAGGAAGAGAGAATCCCAAGCAGGCTCTGCATTGTCAGCACAGAGCTCAACATGGGGCTCGATCTCATGAACTGCGAGATTATGACCCAAGCCGAAGTCAAGAGTTGAATGCTTAACCAACTGAGCCACCTAGGCCTCCAAGGCTTGTTTCCTTTAGAGCAGTTTTAGGTTCGTGACAAAATTGAGAGGAAAGCATAGAGATCTTTTTATGCCTCCTTCCCCCACACATGCCCAGCCTCCCCCATTGTCAACATCCCCCACCAGAGTGGTACATTTGGTATAACTGGTGAACCTACATTGACACATCATAATCACTAGAGGCCCATAGTGTTTACATCAGGGTTTACTCTTGGTGCTGTACCTACTATGGGTTTGCACAAATGTATGTCATGTATCCTTCATTATAGCATCATATAATGTGTTTTCACTGCCCTAAAAATCCTCTGTGCTCTGCCTATTCATCCCCAACCCATGGCAACCACTCATGTCTTTACCGTCTCCATAGTTTTGTCTTTTCCGTATCATATAATTGGAATAATACAGTTTGTAGCCTTTTCAGATTGGCTTCTTTCACCCTTCATAGCTTTTTCTTCACACTTTTTCTACTCTCCTCAAAACCTCGCCCCTTATTTCCAAAATTAATCCCTCCCCCGTGTACTTGATGACTCCTTCCAACAATTATTGTTCTGTCATTTCTCTCAGGAGGTCATGGAGGTCAAAGGCTATCTTATTTATCTTTCGCCCTACCTCTTTTATCATCGTGCCCCAAAGGAGGAGCCTACATTCTGGACATACCAAATGCTTGGCTCTCCAAATACAGCTCATATAGTTTTACATGATGTTATCTTTTTCTAAAATACCCATTCCACACCTTACCAACCTGGGAAACTCTTTCTTATCTTTCCAGAAACAGATCAAATATCTTCCCATCTACGAATATTCCCCTTCTTTGATATTCCAAGCGCACATAGTGGCTCCCTCCTCTGTGTTCCCATAGCACCTCAAGTATCATTATGTCACATCTTATTATTATTATTATTATCTCTTTGCAGGCCTGTCTACCTGCTGGAATGTCAGCTTTTGTGAGGGCAAGACCATGTCTAATGGTTTTCTTTATTTTTAGCGCTAGGAAACATGCCTCGTACAAGAAGTTCTCTAAGTAAGAAAAGCAGGCAATTGAGTCTACTCCTTGGAGACGTGGCTTAAACATCCTGAGCATTAACAGCTTAGAACCCAGCGTAAATGGAGTGGGAGTAGAGAGAAAGGAGCCACCCCTTGTATAGGACAGTAAGCTTAGCTGCATTCTATAATAACAAACTTTAAACTTAAACTGGCTGAATGTTCTGCATTCTGTGAGGGTCAATCAAGTGCAGCCACAAGAGACACGAGACAGACACAAGAAAACAAAGTTTGTTAAACTCACAGGTCCTGGAGAGTTAGGGTCACCATGAACCATGAGGGGCCACACAAGAGGAGGGGTAAGGGAGCCAGCTCAACCAAGCAGATAGGGAGCCAAGAGACAGCAAGGTCCAGTGGGCTAGTGCCTTTATTGGGGTCTAGGTGGTGTACTCAGAAAAAGTGCAAAGGGGCTTCCGTGGTGAGTTTGAAGTTATTAGATCACAGCTGGAGAGGGCTGTGTAGGGGACTTTGTGTAAAGGACCAACCTTATTACATTGGCATACCTGGTCACCTGGGTAGGGTGCTCATAGCCTGTTTGCAGGTATGCTGAGGCAGAAAAAAAGAAAAGGAAGGGGAAATATGAAGTTTTAGAAGTTTGACAATGCATTGAGTATCTTAGATATGTCCTAAATGGCCTCAGAAAGCAGAACTATGATGAATAGACAAAAGTCACTAGCAGAGAGGTGAGCATTTAAGATAAAGAAGGCCCTTCTAATCACCAGAGATGTGCAAAATGGAAGAGGCTTCCTTGGAAGGCAGGGAGCCTCCTTACTGGAGGTATTCAAGCAGAGGCCAGATGGTCACCTGTGGGAAAGTTGCTACTCAGATTCATACAGCATATAGTGTTGTGTGTAATATTCATCAGTGCAGATGAAGGCAAGGCCCAGCTTGTACAGGGCAATCACATCCAAGGGGAACAAGCACAGATCAAGCTAAGTGGATTTCATATAACCATCCTTTCCAAAGGCTTTTTCTAGCCCTTCCAGTCCAACAAGATATTCTGGATGTAAAAATATTTCTGGAGTCAAATAAGTTTGGTGGAAACAACTTCATTCAATATTACCCCTTTTGGTGATACAAAGCCATTTGCAAAAAAGACTCTTCGAATTCCTAAAATAAAGGGAGTCATGGCACTTGGCTTATCTCAACGTTTCCCCAAAGTTTTGCTCACAAAACTTTTTATTGTGTCATATACCTGTGACTATTTCGTGGGCGAATTCTAGTCTTCACCTGGATCCAGATGCCTCCCTCTGAAGAGAAACGGATGCAGAATTTTCTCCTCTGCTAATTTCAAATCACAGAAGGTCTAAGATATACAGGAAGCTACAGGCATGGTGAGGGATTCCGACCCCCAGGGGTAAAAAAGATATTTACCAAACTCATGTGCCTTTTTTTCACTTGATAACGAGCCAATCCTACAAGAAAGAGGTTAGTATTCTTCTTTTTAACTATGGAGCAGCAGGTGCAGCAAGTAAGACAATGAGGCAGGATCTTCCCATTTCTCAACTCTGCTGGCCTTGAGCTGGGAGCCCAGAGGTGGAAGAATCCAAATGACGACTGTTGAGACTACTCCCAGGTTAATGGTCGATGGTTCTTAATTTCATTACTTGGGAATTGACAGTCTCCAGAAGCATAAATGTCACCTTGATAATAACTATGGGAGCCCATTAAATCCAGAAATTTACTTTGTCACAGTTGCCCCAAGAATGAGGATACAGGCAAATGTGATCATTACTCAATGGCAATATGAAAATCAATAACCCGTTACCTCTGTCAGCTGTGTTCCCAGACTGGGCCACCTTCTGAAGGAGAAGCCGATGTGTGTGAGTCAGAACCCAGGTCAGGAGGCTGAAAGTAAATGGTTTAGACATTGCCGTAGTAACTGGACCAGACAGCAAATGGTGGTACATTCTGGATCTTTTTGCCTGCAAAGATACCTTTTACTGGTCTCACAGGGGCTCATACTTTGTTACCAAACTATCAATTAAGTAAAAATTAGGCTATCCATCAACAGCATGCAGAACTGCCGACCAGAACGTGGGATCCCCATCTGCCTAGACGACAGAACTGTGTGAATTTGATGTAACTCCAGTCAAAAGCAAAGAAATTTGGTATTTCAGACAGCTTTTGCCTCCTCATTATAAGTAAATGCATAACTTCTCTGAGGTTATTTAAAATATAGAAAATAGTTTGAGATGATGGTGAGAACGGGTTGAAAAATATTTTAAGCCTTTTCTTCATATATTTTGCATTGTCTCGTTAGGATAGTTATCTTATATTGTTTTTGTAATTGAAAGAATTATTAAAGCAGATACCAAAGAGGACAAAAGCCTGAGAATCCCATGATTGCCTTCACAGTCTTGTGAGGGTCCAAAAACAGGTAGAAACAGCCTAACTGTATCTCTACGGACCTTTCTGGCTCAAAAAATGCCAAGAAAAAAATCCTAGGGCTTTGTTTTGTTTTGTTTTGTTTTCAGGGAGAAGTAATTACTCTCCTTCCAGTATGATCTCCATTAGCTGTTCTAACAATTCTGCAAGGCTCTTTAATACTCCTCGTAATGAGGCATCCTTAGGTCTTGCATTAGGTTCATTCAGTGTCTTGCTGGGAAGGCAGAGTGGTAAAAAAAAAAAAAATAACTTAAATAAAAAGCCTTCTTGTTTCCACATCACAAATCATAGCCGGAAGCACAAAAGAAGGGGAAAATCCCTAAAAGCCCACATCCCGCTACCTAAGCGTTTAAATAATTAGTTTCCTGAGGATTGGCCACCAGACTTGCAAACAGCTACAAAGGTCTTAATATTTATTTTACAACATTTCCCCGAACTCATTGCAAACAGCCTACAGGGTGGTCATTAGTTGGGTATCATTTATCTGTTTATTTTCTTTGCTTGGAGGAGGGGGTTCTAGGGAAAAGAAAAACAAAGAGAATAACTTTATCATTATTCTTCTACTAAGTTCTCCTTAATGTCTTCTACAAGAAGAGGAAAAATCTCCAGGAGTGGGCGTCTTTCCACCAGTCCCCTCCTTGCAAAGTTCTTCGTTCACATGCTACTTTTCACTGGTTCTTTTAATGACTGTATTATTTTGATTTTATTAGTTTGGCTTCATTCTAACTTCCACTAATGGATGACTTAACACATGACTCACATTTATAGTTATTTATTTTGATGTTTGGGGATGCAGGAATGCTTTTTAAAAATTCCATCTATGTAAGTGTTTGGGCTACTTTGCATCAAAGGCCATATTTGATTACCCATCAGAGAAAGCTGCCACACGGAGGAGACCAGTAATATTGGTAAATGGATATTACTTTTGCCATCCTACAAGTCTAGAGGACACTGAGTGGAGGAGTTGTATCTTCTGTTTAAATTATTTCCAGGCACAAAGTACGGTGCCTGAGGGGGTGCATTTGGGCATCTGGTCACAATTTGCTTTAGCCAGAGCGGTATGATAGAACAAACAACTTCCTACAAACAGGGTATTAGGAATAACTGAAAACCTGGGGCTCCTGGGTGACTCAGTCGAGGAAGCGTCTGACTCTTGACTTCAGCTCAGCTCATGATCTCATGGTGTGTGGGATCGAGCCCCACACCAGTCTCTGTGCTGACAGTGTGGAGCCAGCTTGTGACTCTCTCTCTCCCCCTCTCCCTCTGCCCCTCCCTCCCTCACTCTGTCTCTCTCAAGATAAATAAACTTTGAAAAAAGAAAAAAGAGTAACTGAAAACCTGTAGCCATTAAGAACAAGAGAAGGAAAGTTGGAGAGAAATTCAAGTGAACATCTTTTTTTTCAGGCGTGTATTGACCATTCATAGGTCTTTCCTTTTTTTAATTTAAATTCAAGTTAGTTAACATACAGTATTGTCATGGTTTCCGGAGTAGAATTCAGTGATTTCTCTCTTACATATGACATCCAAAGCTCATCCCAAAAAGTGCCCTCCTTAATGCCCATTACCCATTTAACCCATTCCCCTACCCCCCTCCCCTCCAGCAACCCTCAGTTTGTTCTCTGTATTTAAGACTCTCTTACGGGGGCACCTGGATGGCTCAGGCGGTTGAGCGTCGGACTTCGACTCGGGTCATGATCTCATGACTCATGGGTTCGAGCCCCACGTACGTCTCTGTGCTGACAGCCAGCTCAGAACCCGGAGCCTGCTTCAGACTCTCTGTCTCCCTGTCTCTCTGCCCCTCCCTCCCCCACTTGTGTCTGTCTCTGTCTCTCAAAAATGAATACACATAAAAAAGGCGTAAAAAATTAAAAAAAAAAAGAGTCTCTTAGAGTATGAACTTTTAAAAGCACATGTTATGTGCCAAACTTGGTGCTAGGCTGCTAGGGAGAAACAGGTAAATACGCAGCCACGTAAATTCAGAATTTAGCACACAGTATGTATAAATAAATAGCAGTCAGTAGATACGTGAGTGTAATCTTGAAGAAACGAGTTCCAGTTTTGTGTAAGATGAAGTCGGGGTACATGTCCCCGTGTTTCCCACTGAACATAACTAACAATAGTAGAGAATACGCGTGCAGCATCTACCTGAGGACTCTGAAAGGTTAATACCAGCAGGCAGTGTGGGGAACGGGAAGCAGCACTGAGATGACCATGGCCTTGATAGCTCTAAACCCAGACGTGTATGCCAGGTGCAAAGAGAAAGGGCTGTTAGTGAAACCCGCTCTTTCTGGTCCACGGAGCAGGAAACTGGAACCCTAAAGGACAGAGGGAGTGTGTAAATTCTCTTTGGCGGTGGTGGTGGTGGTGGTGCTTGTTTTGTTTTTCTTCCTCTCTTTCCCAAGCCCTGAAGCAAACCCATGGTGGCCACAGGGGCAGCAACAGAGGTGCCAATAGCAGAAGTGATGACAATGCCAATAGAGCAGATGCCTAAAACTCCTAGCCAAGAGCACGGGAGGGATCCTCCTTGCTTCTCTTTCCCCTCTCGATCCTCTCACCCCTTGACCTGGGAGTACACAGCAAAAACTCCACAGCAGGGTAGGTAATTCAAAGCTTGCCAGCCAGAAGACAAGAGGCGGGGATTCTCAGAGCTGGAAAGCTCCCGGAAGATTGTACAGCAAGGGGAAGCCGGGGGAAAATAATCTTAGGAAGACGTGTATCAACTCCGAAGCTGACCCTTACCTTGCCCGTGCATACATCTGAACTTAAACAGACGTTGAGAACTGATCTCCAAAATAGAGCACTGCTCAGACCCCATACTGGTCACTGGGCGGCACACAGGACAAAGACAAGCAGTACTGCAATGGCTTTGACAACTGAATTAACTGATATTTGAACCACAGACCCCAGAATGTCAGCCAACACAAAACCAGACTCAATCAATTGGCTGCTTACAAAAAATAATCAGCATTCAATAGTTTCCACAGGACTTAAGACCACATGTCTCACAACATGATACTCAATATGTCCAGGACCCAATCCAAAATCACTTAACATATGAAGAACCAGGAAAATTTCAATGACTTGTAAGGAAAAAGACATTCAACAGATGCTAACTTGAGAGACACCAGTGTTGGAATTATCAGACATTAAAGAAGTTATTTTAAGGGCTCCCTGGGTGGCTCAGTCAGCTGAGTGGCTGACTCTTGATTTTGCCTGAGGTCATGATCCAAGGGTCATGGGACAAAGCCCGTGTCCAACTCCACGCTGAGCATGGAGCCTGCTTAAAATTCTCTCTCTCCCTCTGCCCTTCTCCCCACCTTGTACATTCTCTCTCCCTGTCAAATAAAAATAATAATAAAAGAAGAAATTTTAACCATGCCCCAAGAAGTGAGGGCCATCACTCTTGAAATAAAAGGAAAGAAAAAAAAAAACTGAAGCAGAGAAATAAAAGATTATTAAGAAGAACCCAATGGAAATTTTAGGGCTAAAAAATACAACCACCAAAATAAAAAATACGCTGAATGTATTTGATAGCAGAATAGAGATGACAGAGAAAAAAGGTCATTGAACTTTAAGATTGATCAATAGAAATTGTCCAATTTGAACAACAGAGGGAAAAAGACTGAAAAATAACAAACCACCTCTGGGACCTCTGGGACAATGCCAAAAGATTTACTAATCGTCTTGTCAGAGTCCCAAGAGGAGAAAAGAAAGAGTGACGCAGAGGAAAGTTTTGAAGAAATAGTGATTAAAACTTTTACAATATCAACAAAAAATATATAGACTCACAGAGATTCAAGAAGCATTTTGAAGCCCAAAGGGATAAACTCAAAGAAATCGCATGCCCAGATACATCACAGTAAAGTTTCTGCAAGCACCCAGTGGAAAAAGCAACATGCTATAAATAGAGAACTAATGATTTGAATGACAACAATTCTCTCATCGGAAACGATGGAGGGCACAGTGCAGTGAAATGACATTTTAAAAATCCCAAGAGACAAATGCTGTGAACCCACTCTTTTCATTACTGTGGCTCAAACAATTCTCCAATCATTCAAGGCTACCTAATTACCATAATCTGTAAAGACAAACTTTTATTTTCAATCCTTTATGTATTTAATCATCTTCTTATTGGTGTTGCACTTGTGTTGTTTCCAAGTCTGGCTCATCAGCGGTGCTGTGATAAACATCACTGCACATAAATTATTATCCACACCTCTATTTATATTCCCATGATGAATTCTTAAGCAATAGAGTTATTGGATCAAAGGCTACAGTTAGCCTGTAAGCACTTGATGTGGACTCTCAAATTGCCCTCCAGAAAGGATTTTATTAAATTATCACCGGGACTGTATGAGACTGAGTATTACCAGTTTTGAATATCTTTGTCGACATAAACACTAAAATTGACACGCTATGGTTTCATTCGGCGTTTCTAAATTATGTGTAATATTAAATATTTTTCAAATGGTTTTCAGTGCCTCAAACTTCTTCTCTTATAGATTATTGACTCATGGCGTTTGCCTTTTACTGATTGATTTTCTTACTGACCTTGTGAGCTCGTATCTGAATCCGTGCTGTGAGTAAAAGCCAAAGCACCCAACCGAACAATTCCCTGTGTTCACTGTTTTAACTAGCTTGATCTTTCCTTTCTACTTACCACTCTTTCTCTGTAAGAGACACACTACTAAAGATTACATCAGCGATTACCAATCTGCAAATCTGGCTCTGCTATCTTGCTCCCCTATCTCACTTGCCTATGCCATGTGCTTAAAAATCACTCCCAGCTCCATTGCTTCTTATGTTTCTGTCTCTAAATTCATACAGAAAAAAATATTTACAGGTGTGTGTGTGTGTGTGCGTGTGTGAGTGAGAGATGTGAGAGGCTCCGTCCAGTTTATAAATACATTAAATGATACTTACAAGGTTGTATTATCACAATACAATGGTGATGCTACATTATGTCTTCCCATTGTTTTTTTAGGAAAAATCTCCCTTATAAGGATGTAGAAGTGAGACTAGATTTTATACTAGAATAGCAGGGGATGCTTTTATGTCCTTCCTTCCTTCCTTCCTTCCTTCCTTCCTTCCTTCCTTCCTTCCTTTGTTCCTTTCTCCCTCCCTCCTTTCCTTCCTTCCTCCCTCCCTTCCCTCCCCCTCCCTCTTTTCTTCCTTCCTTGCCTCCTTCCTTCCTTCCTTCCTTCCTTCCTTCCTTCCTCCCTCCCTTCCTTCCTCCTCCCTCTTTTCTTCCTTCCTCCCTTCCTTCCCTTCTTCCTTCCTTCCTTTCTTCCTTCCTCCTCCCTCTTTTCTTCCTTCCTCCCTTCCTTCCCTTCTTCCTTCCTTCCCTTCTTCCTTCCTTCCCTTCTTCCCTCCTTCCCTCCTTCCTTCCTTCTCTCTTCCTTCTTACAGTTGGTTTTGAAGCGTAAATTGGAGGGTTTTTTTCACATTCACATGGGGAAAAACAGTCTGAATGACTTCCACATATGCAAAGGCATAGAGGCATAATGTCTGGTGTACTTGGAAAAATATAAGCAGTTCATTACACTGGAGTGTAAAGGTCAAGGTAGGCAGATCTCTGGACAGGACTGAATGGGAACTGCTCATCTCTGAATCCCACATCTCCACAATCCTTCTTTTATCAAAGCAGACACACACCTTGGACATTTTTCCCACTGATTCCTCCTTCAGCTTTTGGTGTGTGAGCCTTGCACTATAAGATGGCCAAAGCACCTCCCCTCATGTGCCGCCCAATGGTTATAAGTGCCGTCTCCAGAAGATTTGTGACGCACTTACCCACACCTTCTCCCTTTGTTTCTCCAACTTCTTGCCTGCTTCAATCTTTCAAAGTTAACCACTTCTGATCTCTCTGTCTCATGAATCCCCCACTCCATTCTTCCACAGCCTGTGGCCTTCACACTGTGTAGTGCCTATATAACATTTTACTGGGTTCATGCTTCACGATTCATGTGACCACTCCCTATGAATGGACTTCTGGGACCAAGGATAGTATCTTCTTTGGCCTGTCCTCCATACCAGCTAGGAATTGCCCTCCAACAGGCGACCCTCTTGGGTAGAATCATCACCCTAGAGTCTAAGCCCTCCAAATTTAGGGCAAGACCAGGATGTAGCTTCCGATCAATTTCCAATGACACAGGATATTTGCTTCTCAAATCACTTCAGTCTTCCTCTTACCTCCATTCCTGCTGACACTGCCAGACCTACCTACCATTGAATGGGCCTCTCTACCTCTATCTGCTTCCAGTGCTCTATCTAATCTATGTACAGAGTTCTTTTTCTAAAACCCAGCTCTCTGGACGCCACCCCTTAGTCCCTGTGTTCCATAAAGCTCCACTTCACATGAGAACACAGAGTAAACACAGAGAAAGGTGTTCGAGACCCTCCGCTGCCTGGCCTCAGTCTAGCTTTCTAACCTTCTTTCCTATTACGTGTTCCACAAACTCTTCAGGCCATGCACGATCTGCTATTCCTCTAATACTCCGGGCACTTTTATGTGTCAATGCCTTTGCTTCAGCTGTGCTGTCTGCTGGAGGACCTTATCTGTCCCCTAAAACAAGATTTTACTTGTCAAAATCTTTATGAGTCAAGGCCTAGCTTGAATGATATTTTCATAAAACCTTCCAAAAATTTAGTTCTTTTCTCTCTTGGAATTTACATGCCCACGTGCATTTCTTCAGTACCGGATTTTCAAAATATATCAAGTTATAACATGGACAAGCTTTTTGTGTATCTGCTTGAATTCCTCCCTAAATCTCTGACTAGCCTTGGGAACTCATCAGTAGCAAATCCACTTTATAGGAGTAAAGCTGTCTTGGCATGAATACTGCTCTGTTTTATTGGCTTAAAAACTCATTTACAAGGTGTTAGAGAACACCTTATATGAGAGATGAACACTTTATGAGAGGTGAATGAAACAGTCTCACTCTGTCTTATCCCCATTATAAGATTGGGAAGCCAGGCAGATATACACATAGTCTCGGAATTGTGATAAATGCTTCAAACATGCTCAGAGGACTAAGAAAGCATACAGAGAAGCATGCCTGACTATCTGGAGAGGAGAGGAAGGTCTGGTCAGGGAAGGTTCCAGAGAGAGTGCCTGGATTCACCCTGCAGAATGGCGTGGAGAGGGGAACTGAGCATTGGAGGCAGAGGAAATAGGCTGTGTCCATCAGAGCCCTCTCATGTGGTCACAAATTCAAAAGGTGTGATTTTTATAATGAGCAGCAGAATTTTCAAAGGCAAGGATAAACTAGGTCACACAAATAAGCCAGAACCAAGGCATTGAACGCCCCAAGGAATCTTTTCACATCCACTTCACCTTCTTTCTCACTGAGGACTGGTTGTGTCTGCTTCCCAGACCACGTAGTAACATGGTTACCTAGAGCTCTATAGTTTACACGTTTCTAGTCAAGGGTTGTATTATTTACTGTGACAGAACAAATTATCTCAACACTTTGTGACTCAATAACTTTGTAACAACTTCTTCTTCTTCTTCTTCTTCTTCTTCTTCTTCTTCTTCTTCTTCTTCTTCGTTCATAGCTCCTATGTGCCAGGAATCCTGGCATAGCTTAGCTGGGTGTCACTGTTTCAAAGTCTCTAATGAGACTGCCTCTAAGATGTTGGCTAAGTACAAGGTATCATTTGAAGATACAACTGGTCAGGCAGGGAGCTCAGAATCGGTTTCCATGTTCACTCACATGGCTGTTGGTAGGCTTTGGAAGATCCAATTCCAGACTCATTCATATAATTGTCAGCAGGCTTCAGTTCCTGATGGGCTGTTGGACTGAGAACTTCAGTTCCTTGCTAAGGCATACACCTCTTTATGAGGCTGCTCACAACATAGTAACTTCTTCCTTCAGCATGAATGATCAGAGAGAACAAAGGAGAGAGCGAGAGAGAGAGAGAAAGAGAGAGAGAGAGAGAATGAGAGAGAGAGAATGAGACCCAGAGAGAGCTCCCATAGTGGAAACCACATTCTTTTTGCAACCTAATCTAGGAAGTTCCCTCTTATAACTTCAGCCACATTCTACCTATTAGAAGCCCCTCCCTAATTCAGTTCACAGTGAAGGTTGGGGGTCACAGAAAGACATGAATACCAAGAGATGGGATCATCTTGCTATGGGATAGCCCATCTTGGAGGCTGCCTATCCCAAGGATCAAGTCAAGCTGAAACTGGAATCTAAGACTCAGGGGAAGATTCTAATAGGCTCTTCTGGGATTAAGTGTCTGTCTCTGTACCAATCAACTGTCCATAGGGTCACAATCGCATTACAAACTACACCTGCTGAAAACCCAATCCTGAGGAGAGGGAGATGTTTTCAGGGAAAAGGTGCTGAACTGCTCGTTTTAATCAGGTCGAGGTACGCACTGGCCCTTGCACACACACATACACACACGTACATATATGCTTATACACATTCACCTACCTGACCATTCTGCCTTGTATTTGCTGCACACATTAGGATTCTGAAAACACCTGTGAAAACAACAGCATCACCCTGCCTCGACCCGGTGGCTGGGTCAAGGGGAAGGTCTGTCTGAAATGAGTGAGACCTGTCATTTTTGTTGGTTGAGGGGGCAGAGTGGGAAGAGACTTGGCATCTGAGGGGGTGAAGCCAAGTGCTTGGAGAGAGCTGGAGAGGGTGGGCAGGAATACATGGGAAGGGAGATGGGCACTTCTCCATCACAAGTTCGAAGTCAAGGAAAAGAAAGAGGAGGAAAGAATGGGGAAGAGCTCTGAGAGATGCCTGAGGAGGCACAGGAAGGGGAGGAGCCTCAGAGCAGAGAGGGTCCACTCCTCAGGTTGAGAGACAAGCAGTGTCCTGGGGAGACTGAGGGAAACAGGACAGACCCTGAAGGAACAGGAGTACAAGACTGGTGACGAGAGGTGGGGGTCTGAGCTGAGGCCCGACAATGGGACTTTGCAGTGGGCTTACCCATGTCCCTTTCCTAGAACTTCTCTAATTCTCCAGAAAGCAGCATCCCTGCCCAGCCCTGTGGGATCCCAGGACACTGCAAACTTTACTGTGGCTGTTGCTTAGACCTGGGGAAACTGAGAAATTTGTTAATGGTGGCCCAATGGAGAGTATCATAAAGATGGGGGTCGGCTGTTGTTCCTACGGCCTTTCCCATACGCAGGGACCAGGAAGAAAGAAAATTCAGTAAAGCAGAAAAATATCGCCCGGGTAGATTCAGGAAAACTATGATAACTTCGTTCTATAGGACAACAATTAGGTTACAAGATGACATTTAATTCCTCAATTGGATATTTCTGTTATGGGCTTAAGACTAAATGAGCTTAAGCTGCAGCCTGAGCTATTTAAGCAAATGTCAAGGAACGCATTTGTGAGGCCGTTAGAAAGCAGGATGGCATAATGGTTATTATCGTGGGCTTTGGAGCCGAGCTGTCTGGGTTTAAATCTTTGCCTATGCCACTTAATCATTACATGGCCCTGGGTGAGTTACTACCTTCTTATGTTTCATTATTTTTTCCTCTCTAAAAGAGTGAGGACAACAGTACCTATCTCATGGGGCTGTTGTAAGAAGCGCTTGGCATAAAGCCTGGTAAACAGCATTCAGTAAATGTTAGGTAGCTGTTACCATTACAAAAAATCAGATTGCTTAGTGAATTTCATAGAAACACTGGCTGTCACAGCGGAGAACTTCTGAGGCCACTCGGTCCTACGGTTTTCATACTGTGCTACTTGGAGCACAAGAGTAAAAGAAAGATGTTTCTGGGGTGCCTTTGTGGGGAAAAGTGGGGGGCAGAGCTGCTATAACCCTGTTCCTTCCCCCCGCTTTGATAAGAATAGCTCTGCTTCTGCCAATTTCACATCTTTGGTAGGTGTCTGCCTATATCGGGAAAGAAGCTTTCAGTATCAAAAAAAGAGACCTGAGCTAACTTGACAAGTGAGGAACCTGAGGTTCAGAAGGGGAAATGACTTGCCAAGGTCAAGTGCTGAGATTTCAGGCTAGCGAGATCAAAAGCCAGGCCTCCAGCCTCTAGTCCAGGGCTCTCTCTACTACAGCTTTCCATGTGTCCAGCCTCCATCACAAAAAGGCACAAGATTTTCTCTCCCACAGGACCTAGCCTAATCACACGTTCTCTAAAGAACCTTTGTAAATAGCCAGGCAGTTGACTACTCCCCCCTAGATCTTCCCACAGGGTCCCTTCCCACATAATGTTAAAAAAAAATTTTTTTTTTAATGTTTATTTATTTTTGAGAGAGAGAAACAGAGAGACGGCACGAGCAGGGGAGGAGCAGAGAGAGAGGGAGACACAGAATCTGAAACAGGCTCCAGGCTCCGAGCGGTCAGCACAGAGCCCGACACAGGGCTCGAACTCGCAAACTGTGAGATCGTGACCTGAGCCGAAGCCGGACGCTCAACCGACTGAGCCACCCTGGCGTCCCAGTGTTTTAAATGTCCATTGTTGACAATCCTGCTTTCAAATTTTATTGGGGACATTTATTTGAAATTTGAATCATATTTTAGCCATGTTAGACTCCCTGGTGCCAAACCCAGTGACTGGCACAGAGAAGGTGCTGAGCCAACAATGGATGTGAATGCACACTTTAAATGACAAGCTGATACACAAACATGGTGGGTAATTAACATGGCTCTTATTATTATGGTGTAGGAGCACCAGAAACCATTCCTGTCCCAGATGAGATCATTACTGAGTTGGCTAGAAACTTTTACAAATTTTGTTTCTGTTTGAGAACACAATGGGAGTCCAAAATGCCACAGAGCCTTTAGGTTTTGTCAGTTTAAATGCCTCTGGGGTTGGAGGAGGGGTGCAGGGGGAGTGGGAGGGACTGGTTCAGGACAAGCAGTATCTATCTACGAGAAGATTTCAAGACGACCCACTGACCCTGCATGTGTCACCCGAGGCTTCCCCCTTTCTCCCGTGTGAGCCTGTCTGAGAGTCCAAAGAACCTTCTTTCTGAAAGCACATTCCACAGCTGACTGATTAGGGGAGACCTTTTAAATGAAGGCATTAATGAAAGAAGCCCCAGTGCCGGAGGGGACCGTACTAATTAGGATAGTGTCAGTCAGGAGAACGCCCACACAGACAGCTCCCAGGCTTCTCTCCGAGGGGGGGTGCCAGGAGCTGCCAGTTGGGGCTGCCCCCATGCCCTCTCCTCCACACCTGGGGCCCTGTTTGTTCACACCCGCTGCCTATACAGCCAGCCCCCCTGAGGGTGTGTGTGCCAGCCCCGCCCCGGCCAGGACCTGGGGAGGTGGCAACATTAAACCAGCTGGGACACCTCTCTTCTTGCCGCAAGTGCTGCAGCCATGCTCATTACTGACACAGATGGAGAGATGGGCTCCTGGGACGCTCAGCCTTCCTCCCTTCCTGCTCTCTCGTTCATCTTCTAACCGTCCACACTGATGGACTATCTCATCTATATCACTCCGTGGTTTTCAAAGACAAAAAGATATATATGTATATATTTACACACACATATATATATGCTCTAGAAAACACTGACTGATATCTATATATATTTATGATCACACATACGATTTATTTCAAGGAGTTGGCTACCGCGATCATGAGGGCCGACGAGTCCAAAATCTGTTGGGCGGGCCAGCAGGCTGGAAACTCAAGCTGCACTCTTGAGACAGAATTTCTTCTTCTCCAGACAACTTTGGTTTTTGCTTCTAACGCCTTTCAACAGATTTGGTGAGGCCCACCCACATTTCAAAAAGCAATCTCCTCTACTGAGTATCAACTGTTTGTAGGTGGGGAAATTACCCCATGGACTGCAACATCTAGGTTAGTGTTTGATTCGTAACTGAGTATGATAGCCTGCCCGAGCTGGCACATAAAACTAACCACCACACCGTCTCTACCAATTTGGAATTCCCAGTATTTCTGTCAGCTAAGCAGGGAGGTTAGCATGATTTCTATTCTACAGATTCAAAGACTGCTACTTCTCTAAATGGCTCCTTCCTCCCTTTCACACAGACGGGAAATGTCATTGCCAGATGTTAAAATTAAAATGCAGCTTTAAGGTAATCAGCCTTCAGTGTTTAATAGGAGACCATACTGACTCTCTCACATAGTCCTCATTCATTTATTCGTTCATTCAGTCAGTCCCCACCATGTGCCAGGTGCTGGCTTGAACGGGAGAGACACAGGGCCCCGACATCATGAGGCTGACCCTTTGCTGGGGCAGATGGACACAATGACACGAAGGACAAACACATGCACACACACGTGCTCGTGAATGTGCCAGCATAGGTGCTCATGAGGTTTAAAAGGCCTCCCCGAAATGACTGATGGGTTCTGGAAGGACAGGATTATCATCCATAACGAAGAAGCATGAGACTGAGAAGGCAGTTCAGAAAATGCGGCAATTTTTTTCAGAGACAGAGACAAGCTCAATAAACTCGGTGTCAGTTTACTCCAGAAGCGTCTGAGACCCACATCTGTGCTGCAGGGGGGCTGAGTAAAGAGCCAGAGAAGAGCATCTTGAGTTTTCTTCTGGCGTGAGAGAAGCTGTGGGGGGTGGGAGGCTGGTGGACCCTGCACCGGCTGGCCCAGCAGGGCCTCCCCTGCTTCTACTCCTGGGCTCCAGGTGCCAAATCACATCAGGGAGAACAAATCAAGGATCACCTCTCCGGCTGATGAAGACACTTTGTTTACTTCACAAAATCACTCAAGTACTTATCTGGTTTTCCAAAAATGCAGAACACATATCTTAATCCCATATCTAGTATCCCTTCCCTCTTACCATCACCAAACCAAAGAGGAGCACTTCCCTCTCCCCAAATTAATAGTTGTATAAAATTTTACAGCTTGCAAACTGTTTTCAAGTATTTTACCCCACTCAACCCCTGCAGAAAATACAATATAAACACTAAGAAATTCCCACTTCACAAGAGAAACTGAGGTCTAGACAAGTTAGATAAGTTGGCCAGTATTTGTTGAGGGCATTAGGTCTCCTGTATTTCATCTGGTTCTTACTACTCAGTCACCAAACCCAAACATCATCAGTTTTTTCACTTCCCAGCAGTGCGGTAACACCACACAGCAAACTGCACGACTTCAACAACAGAAATGTGTCTCCTGGTTTTAGAGATTAGAAGCTTAAGGGTCAAGCGTTGACAGGGGTACTTCCTTCTGACGGCTGTGACAAAAGAGTCTGTTCCAGGCTTCTCAAGCGGCTAGTGGTGGCTGGTGATCTTTGGTGTTCTTTGGCTCATCACTCTTGCCTTCGTGATGCATGATGTTCTCCCTGTGTGCACGTCTGTGTTCAAATTTCCCCCTTTCATAAAAACATCTGTCGTGTTAGATTAGGAGCTCACCCTATTCCAGTATGACCCCATCTTAACTAATTACATCTGCAACAACCCTGTTCGTAAGTAAGGTCTCTGAGGTACTAGAGGCTAGGGCTTCAGCATATGAACTTGGTGGGGGACACAATTCAATCCATAACAATTGGTGTCCCTTCAAATCATCATCTTACCTCCCTGAGAAGTGGGCAAAACTGAGACCTTTATTCTCATTTCATGGATGAGTATTAGAATTATCGAGGTAAGGTGAGCTGCCCACAATGACTGAGTTACCAGACGTGTGCCTGACCTCACTCTGCCCCACCACTGAGCATTAAAAGCTGGGTCTTCAAGCTGCACTGGGGCACATGGAACCCCATTGTTGTCTAAGGTGTGGGTTCAGTGAGGACAGAGCAATAGACCATGTGCTCCCTGAGAAACTCCTGGACGAGAGAAAATGATTGAATTAATGAAATTCTCAGACTGTGAAGCATCACTAGAAGGGATTTTAACCTGAAAAGGAAAGGAAAATATTGCTGGGTCTGTGTATTGTCTGTCTCCAAATACTGAGGGAACAGCACCGAAGACAGGTCGTCCAAGGTTAACTAGATAATGGAAAGGTTAGCTGGGCTCTTTGGGCACATGAACATTCCTTTGTTGCCATAACTACATAGAATTACCAGCAAAGTTTTTGTAATCCAAAATAGGATTACAATATTTGAATGAGATTATCTCAGACCAGAAAGCCTTCCAAAATTACCTAGACTTTTCTAAAGGGAACAGGGAATCTTCAGCCTCATCATAAACACAAATTATGGCATGCCCGGTAGAGAACCGGCTTGAATCATAACTTAAAGTAGGCCTTTAAGATGAGTTATAGAGCATAAAGCAGTCCTTGACCACCCATAGCATAGTAGAGAAGCCTGTGGTTGCAGGTGGAAAACACGAATCCCTACCTGCCTGGCTCCATTACTCTCTGATTAGCTGGGAGGCAACATGGACAGTGGGACCTGTTGGGCCTTTTAGGTCAGAAAGACCTGGGTTTGCATCACTTGCTAGCTCTGTCACCTGGGGCAGGAATTTAAGCTCTTTGAGCCTTGGTTTCTTCATTTGTAAAATGGGTATAAAAACACCTACCTCAAAAGTTGTTAGGATTAAGCAAGATAATGCATGCATAACGCCTGCCACGCAAGTGCTCTTAGTGTGAGTTCATTCATGTTTCCTCTTTCTCTCTCCTCCTTATCTGCCTAGCTTTTGTGAGGATACTAGAGGAAAATGTAAACGATTATCTCCTACCGACATCCTAAAGGAGAAGCAGTATTTTTTAAGTAAAACAAATAAAACCCTCTTCCTGAAACTCTCTTGTTACTGCTGACTTGCTGAGAGTTTTGTGGCTGGTGCACAACTTCCGTAGAGGTGGGGTTGAACCGGGCGCCTGGTTGGCAAACACAAACATAGTTGGCCAGAGCCAAAAATGGCATTTTCAGAAAAAGTTTCCAGCACGTATGTCCTGATGATCTGACAAAACATGCCAATGGTAACCCTCTGGACCCCCGTCCCCACACGGGCATCCATTTAAGCTACGAAGCTTCTGTCTAGGGCTTCTTCTCCTTGAACCTTGTTTCAGTGTTGTCCGTGCATTGGGGAGGACACGGGTCGTGATTACCAGCCTGGACTGTCCTGAACACACTAAGTCACAAAGCAGCTACTGAGTATTGGAGCCCGGACCTGAGCTTTCGGCCTCCTCGTCTACCACACCACATTGCCTCTGGCCTGGAATTACGAGTCCAGGCTCGATCCCAGAACTTTGCGCCAGAGGTGGAGCTAATCCCCAAGTCAAGGCCGTGCCCATATCTGTGAACCTGCTGGGGCACTGGGCTCAGCCCCCTAAGCTCCCTACCCCATCGTCCATCGTGGGGCCCCAAGAGTCAGAGCCTCCTTTCCCAGGAGGAGGAAAACTTAACGTGGGCCAGGAGCCATTTTAACTCTCACTTAACCAGGAGCCATTTTAACTGTCATTCCTCTTGACCAAAAAACAAACTAAATCTTTATCACTGTACTGAATATAGCTATTTTTTTTTTGATAATACTGAATGGATTAAGAACATAATTTTACTTAGTCATATGTTCACTGAGGCCCGTGTCAGGTTGATTATGTGGTAATATAATGTTAGTCAGATACAGACACTGCTTCCAAGGAGCCCATGGTCTAGCAGGGAAGATAAAACACACATGGGGATGGCTGGGAGGAAGGGAGTCCTAAATGTCTGTACCAGCCAGCCTCAGAACTCTAGTCCGGAACCAGAACTGAAGGGGCATTGGCATGGGCTGGCTTTTTTTTTTTTTTTTTAATCTTCCTCGACTGGAGTGTTCCTTCTATAGACCAAGGTATCTTATCCAAGTATCTCGAGCTGCACTGTCCAATAGAATCTTCAGAGATGTTCTATATAAAGTGCTGTCCAATACAGTGGCCACGCCACGTGTGGCCCCCGAACACCTGAGATGTGGCTTGTGCAACTAAGGCAATAACATTTTGATTTAGTTTTATTTTAAGTTCAATGGTCACTAGTGGCTACTGTATTGGGCAGTGTAGGTCTGTAAACAAAGTGAATAACTCTTTATGACCATGTCATGTTTGGGAGGTAGCCGGAGGTGGTTATGGGACAGAGCTCTCCCACTGCCCCACTGCCCCACTGCCCCTCCAGGACATCTGTCATCACTTGGTTCTCCTGGAATAAATGCCAGGAGGCTGAGACGTGCAGGGCTGGGTCCCCTGAAGTGTCACTAAGCCGGGCCCTCCCCACACCTACATGTGTCTGCCACCAACAATGCTTCCTTCTCCTTTGACTGATAAAGTTAATAGAGTCTGGCAAGGCATAGCTTTGGAATGGTGCCAACCCCCCATCAAAGAGGGGCCATGAGTTGTCCAAAATGCTCCAGACCTAGCCACTAGAGACATGTGATGCCCTGAAGGAAATGTGTAAGGGGCATGAGGAGATCTGTGACCCGGCCCCAGCCTGCAGCGAACTTGCTCTGTGACCCTGAGTAGCTATCCCCTCTTGCCAGGCCTCAGTTTCCCTTTCTGTAAACCAGAGTCCCGGGGCGGGGGGTTGCATTCGTCAGCCCGTTCAAAGCTTCTGAGAATACTTATTTCCCAAGACAGCAATTTAGATAGTGAAGGAGCATCTGGAGATTTATTTTCCAATGTGAAATACAAGGCAAAACTAAGGTGAAGAAGGCAAGCATCAGACCTCCATGAACTGGAGAAGGCGATTCAATCTGGGTGACGAACAGCACATTTTGCCCTTGACGCAGACAATCCTTATGTCTTCGGTCAGTATCTGAAGAGCACAGAGGAGAGAAGTGTGTGTGGTAGCCGCTTCATTTCATTCAGTCAGTCGGCAAATATTTATTGAGCGCTGTGCAACGGTGGCTCTCAACCCTCCTGAAAAATCAGAATCATCTAGGGAGCCTACAAAACGCTAAATAAGAACCTGATGTCCAAGCCCTGAGTTCCAGAGACCCTCCTTTCAGTGGTCTGGACGGTGCTTGGTGCTGGTGAGTGGTTAAAGTTGCCCGCGTGATTCCAGTGTCCTGCCATAGCCAAGAACCTCCAGTTTCTGGCCTGCCAAGCTTTGTGCTAAAGCCAAGATCCCCAGTGGGAGCCAGATGGACACGCATGGCCCCTGTCCTCACCGGTGCAGGTATTCTCCAAGGTAATAAAGACCCAGTGAGGTTTCTGGGGTGAGAATGATCTCTACACTGTGCATGAAAGAAGCGATACTCAGAGAGGTGTTTTTTCCCAAGGTCACACAACTTGCGAGTCATTTGTCCTGGACTTAACTCCACTAGGTCAAGTCTTAAGGTCTTAAGTCAGTGCTCCCTTATACCACATGATCTCAAGCAACAGGATGCTGAGAAAGGTGACTTTCCAGTGGTCCCTTCTCTTTAATTTTCAGACACCTGAAACGTTCACCAGATTTTGACTGTAATTATAGTCGTCTGACCTTGAAGTGTCCAGGGGCTGCAGGGAGTGGCTGAAGTCTAGGCAACCCTGGATAGACCTATTGTGGATTACAGTGGGGACATACCTTACTTGAAGTACCCCAAAAGGGGGAAAAACGCTAATTTACGGACACCTAATATTTTCCAGGCAATGTGCTGAGTGATTATTAAAGACCCAGATAGGGGCACCTGGGTGGCTCAGTCGGTTGAGCATCGGACTCTTGATTTTGCCTCAGACCATGATCTTATGGTTTGTGAATTCAAGCCCTAGGGCTCTGCACTGACTGCACGGATTCTCTGTCTTAGGATTCTCTGTCTCCCTGTCTCTCTGCTCTTCCCCCACTCTCGTGCACATGCCCACACTCTCTGTCTCTCAAAATAAATAATAAATAAATGTTAAACACGCACACACACACACACACACACACAGAGAGAGAGAGAGAGAGATATGAAGAGAGTGAGTCCTAATCCTCAAGGATTACATTACCTAAGGAAGGACGTAAGTGCACTATGACTCAATCATGAATGTTCTAGAGCAGAACCTTTTCTGGACAGGGCCAGATAACAAGTTTTGTCAACTTTACTAACCATGTGGTCTTTGTCACAGTTTCCCAGCTCTGCCTTCGTGATGCAGAAGCAGCGACAGACACTTCACAAATGAATGAGCCTGTCTGTGTTCAAATAAAACACGATTTATGGACCCGGAAACTTCACTTACATTTGATTTTCACATGTCACAAAATCTTATTCTTCATTTGATTTGTTTTACTCATTTACAAATGTAAAAAATCCTTCTTCGTTTGCAGGCTGTGTGCAACAGGTGGTGGGCTGGATTTGGCTCACGGGCTGTGGTCTGCCAGCCCGTGTTCTAGAAGTACCATGGTGGGGAGTATGTGGGAGGGCACAGCCATGCCCACCAGGCTTGGGAAATCAAGGGCAGCTTCTCAGAGGAGGTGATGCTTTAACTTCCCCTAGTTCACCTGGTTGTCCATTAGCCAGTAGCTGTTTCCCTACTTGGAACATAGACTCAAATCACCATACACAGACACCAGAGCCAGCTTTGAATTCTCTAGGTATTCTTTCAAAGCAGACACAAAATCAGATTTAAGAAAAATATTCTCAATATTTTCATTGGGTGCCCTGTCCGTGTTGGACAATAGGACTGTGGTGTTCTTTTATGGTGAGGGGAAAATCATCCCCGTTTTGGTCGGAGTTAGGAGAGAGGAGATTGAGACAGAATAATTACTGAGCACGTTCTATGTACCAGAGACTGTTATAAGCATTTTTCCTTGCATTTTCTCATTTAATCCTCATAGGCGCCCTACAGGTTATTATTATTGCCACTTCACAGAAGAGGAGGACGAAGCTTAGAGGTGTCAACCTTCTCAAAGTCACATTAGTACGAGGCGGAGTTGCAGTTTGGACTCACGCTATCCGATTTTAAGGGCCAGTTTCCCCCACCGTGCCCCATTTCCTTATAAAATGACCATATCCCTTGAACAAGGAGGTTTTCTAGCAGAACAGAAATAGCACAAAAGTTTCTGGGAAAAATCTAAACTAAGAAAATACTTGGAAAACAAAGTTTGAACTAAAACACATCTTTAAAATATCTATCGTCCTCACTTGCTCACCTGCCTGTATCAAAATGTTATCTAATTAATAAATTTAAGAGAGGGGTTGGTAGGAAGAACAACAGCTTTAAGAAAGCCAGTCTTGGGGAGCCTGGGTGGCTCAGTTGGTTAAGCATCTGACTTCAGCTCAGGTCATGATCTCACAGTCCGTGAGTTCGAGCCCCCGTCAGGCTCTGTGCTGACAGCTCAGAGCCTGAAGCCTGCTTTGGATTCGGTGTCTCTCTCTCTGCCCCTTCCCTGCTCATGCTCTGTCTCTCTCTGTCACAAAAATAAATAAAAATATTAAAAAAAATTAAAAAAAAAGAAAGCCAGTCTTTATGGGCACTCTGAATATTACTGGAGTTTGCAAGATTTATATCTCCAAGCATAATTCTTAGGGACCAAAACCTTTATATAAAAGAAGTCCAATTCAGTAACAAAATTCACTTCATTAATACCCTGTTTCTGGCTTTGAGGCCAGTTTCTTCTTCATAATTTTTAGGACCAGTCTACATGCGTTCCTTTCCTGGAGAATCAGGGCCACTTGATACTCACTAGAAAACTCAGGGAAGAAAAAGAAACCCTGAAACAGTGCCAGCCCTGCCCCAGGGAGGAGCTCTGTGCAGACTAGACGTCCAGTTAACAGTCGTTACACGACTGGTTACCAGTTACACGAAAGGCTCAAGCGGTTGTGGCTCCTCAGACTCCACTGGGGAATATTTATTACAACCCCCCAATTCACATTTCCAAGTCTCCCGGCCATAGGCTACTCATCTGCAGGGATCCGGCCATTCCAAACCTCTAGTCCCTGCAGCTAGAGTGAGATGCATGTCCCAGGCATCTGCCGATCATGTGCGCATCCCCTGCACGTGGGGGGGCACACACCCCCAGCCGCCCTGTTTAAGTGAATCTTGGAAATACTGCAGGTAATGCTAGGGGTGCAAAAAATCACTTCTTTTCCACTTGATTATTACCTGATGGCCTCATTGATACTTTATGGGGAGAATCTGCTGGAGATACAGTGGAAACAAAGAAGGAAAACAGAAATGGAGTAGAAGGAACCAAATTTCATGACATCGGTGAGCCTTGGATCAGGGCACATTTGCTACATCTATTAGATGAGCCAACACATTCTGTTTTGCCTACACGTGAATTTTGTTCCTATCACAACCAAAAGAACCCTGGCTGAAACTTGAACCTCCCAATTTCTGATCCAATCCTAGTAACAGAGTTCCTGTCTTGATCCTGTCCCATGTCCCTGGCCTCATCACCCAGTGACTGTTCTGGTCCTTCTGCTTCTGGGACCTATCTTGTTTTGGCCAGTTCTACCTCGGGCCTGCCTACCCTGGACACTAGACTTTCACCAGTGCCTGCTCTGGACTGAGCCACGAAAAGGCCACCTTTATTCTCTTTTTGGTTTGCATTTATTACATAAGAAAAATATATATTAACAATAGAACATCGATTTAATAGATGGCTCACTGGAGAGAAATATTTGTAATTTATAACCTCTCTTTACCTAAGAAGGGTGGACCCAGGTAGCTGGAGGTTCTTTTATCTGCTGAGGGTAGACAAAAACCTTCACCCTCAGTATACTGGCCACAGGCATATTTAAAGATGGTATTAAAGACCAGAAAAGGATATGCAAACAGGGAATTGCTCTGCTGAAGAGGCCTCCGGAGAGATTGCTCGGCGGGGGCAGTGCAAAGCCAAGGTGTGGACGGAAATGGGTGTGGAAGAAGGGGCAGGTCTCATGAGGAGTTTAAAGGTGAGCTCCTATGCACTGGGAAATAACAGTCTTCTCCACTGCCTCCTCTTGTGACTCTGACAATATTCCACATTGTTCACTATGCCACACGAGTGAAGTTAACTCAGGAGGAGCTTGAAAAAAGAGAACAGCGGGGCAGAGGCGAGCAGCCAGCATATCAGACATTTGGGCTAAAAAGAGCTGGGACACAGATTCTGTTGGGGAGAGGACTAGACAATCCCCTGTACAATAATGTCGTTTATATCCCAGCTGAACCGAAGCTCCATCTTGATAGTAATTGGTGTCTGGCAACCCCAAGCTTTGAAACCGCACATCTGCATCGGAGCCTCAAGGTTTCTGGAAGGGAACTGGTCTTTGCCCTTGGGCCTAATGTGCATAGTGAAAATTTTTTATTGTCATTAAACATACTTCTGCATACAATTTGTAATAGCTTCATAATATCCACTGTCTAGCTGCACAAAAATTTATTTAGCCAATATTTTTGCTCAGCCTTAAGATCGTTTATATGATTTATTTAAATAAACCACACTGAGGGGCGCCTGGGTGGCTCAGTCGGTTAAGCGACCAACTTTGGCTCAGGTCAGGATCTCACGGTCCATGAGTTGGACCCCCGCGTCGGGCTCTGTGCTGACAGCTCAGAGCCTGGAGCCTGTTTCGGATTCTGTGTCTCCCTCTCTCTGACCCTCCGCTGTTCATGCTCTGCCTCTCCCTGTCTCAAAAATAAATAAAACGTTAAAAAAAATTTTTTTAAATAATAATAAAAATAAATAAATAAATAAACCACACTGAGATGTTATAGATACATTCTTGTACAATTTACTCAGGAGAAATTCTAGGAGTGGAATTCATGAGTCAGAAAAAAAGCCAGCATTTTTTAGGGATGTTTAAGACATGTTAAGGCAGTGGAAATAGATTTTTTTTTCCTTTTCTTTTTTTTTCTTCCTAGAAACAAAGCCTTAGAGCTGCTTGCAAAGTTAAGGACCAAAATTGAGAAGCTGCTCAGGTTCATACATCCTTTCTTGGGAAAGACTTACAGCCAGGGCTTTAGGGCCCACACTTCTTCCACAAAAGGTCTCACCTGGTTGGGATGAATGTGCCGATTCAAGTCGCTGTCTGTGTAGGGAGTTTCAGAGCTGAGCAAATAATAATGGAACTCTGGAATCTTGGTACAAATTCCATAAAAGGCCTGTAGCCTCTCCGTGTTCTCTAAATTTCTTTGTGTAAAATCTCTGCTTTGCATACAGAAAAAGAGCTCAAATTCCTTGAATTGCATCCAGAGGTCCCCAAACTAATACATGTATGTGAGATGATGGAAATAGAAAATCCTCCTTTTTTTTAAGCTCCAGTATAATAACTGATTTAGGCGAGGGTCATCAAAGGGAGCTAAAGCAGGGAAAAAATTGTAGGCAACAGAATATTCACACCGTGCCAAAATATCACCATGCAAGTTACTAATTCAAATGGGAAAATATATCATTGCAATAAAAAGATCTGGTGGTCACATTTCACCAGGTGAGCAAACTCAGCCTCACTGATGGTGGGATAGCTTAAGCTAGCATTAGGCCCCTCTCTATGTACTGCAGTGTAGAATTCCGACATCCTCTGTGATGTATTTTTGACCCAAAGAGTTTCAATCTGAACGCAGGTAATCCCCTCCAGACCTAACTTCTAGTGTCTGGAAAATATGAGGGACTGGAGAACAAGCTAAATGATACCATCAAGAAGTAATCAGAAAAATCCTGAACGTAGGATGCTCCATAGGACAGCCATCTCACTCTTCAAAGAGTCAATCACATTTAAAAACAATGTGAGAAAAAAACATTTAAAAAAATAAATAAAATTAAAAAAAATGAAAACAATATGGGAGAACTACTTTGGAGTCTAAACTCTGAAGAGATGTAACAACTGTGATGGTGAAGTGTATGTGCAACTCGACTGCATGAGATGTCCAGATATTTTGTCAAACGCGATTATGGGTGTTTCTGGAGGAGATTCACCTTTGAACTTGTTGACTGAGTAAAGCAGATTCCTCTTCATAATGTAGGTGGGCCTCATCTAGTCAGTTGAAGGACTGAATAGGAAAAAGGCAGGGGTGCCTGGGTGGCTCAGTCAGTTAAGCGTCCGACTTTGGCTCAGGTCATGATCTCATGCTCGTGGGATCGAGCCCTGAGCCCAGCTCTGTGCTGACAGCTCAGAGCCTGGAGCCTGCTTCAGATTCTGCGTCTCGCTCTTTCTCTGCCCCTCCCCCGCTCATGCTCTGTCTCTCTCTCTCTCTCTCTCAAGAAATAAACAAACATTAAAAGCTTTAAAAAAGAAAAAAGGCAGAGTAAGAAGCACTTCCTTCTACTGGACAACCTTCAAGCTTTTAAGCTGAGACCAGTTTTTTCCTTGCCATCAGACTTGAGCTAAAACATCAGCTTTTTAACCCGCCAGTCTTGAACTGAAACTATACTTGGCTCTCCTTGGAAGTTTCTAGCTTGCCAACTGCAGAGCCCATTCCCTATAATAAATTTATATATATCTCCTCTTGGTTTTGTTTCTCTGGAGAACCCTAACTAATATGACAGCTAAATCCAACATACGAGCCTAGCCTCAGATCTGCTTGGGGAAAAAAAAAAACATCAAAGTAACTGTGAAAAGACATTCTTGGGGCAATTAGGAACATTTGAATATCAACTCCATATTGGATGATACCATGGAACAATTATTAATCTTCTTGGAAGTGATAATAGCGTTGTGGTTCAGTGAAAGACGATTTTTATTTTTAGGAGATGAATACTGAAGTGTTTAAGGTAAAGTGGCTTCCTTCATGGCAAAACTTACCCTGAAATGGTACAGAAAAAACAAACAAACAAACAAACAAACACCATGTAGACAGAGAGAGAAAAGAAAAAGAATATATAACCAGAAGTTAAAATTGCTGTATCTCATTGACAGATATATGAATGACATTATATTATTCTTTTGCCTTTTTTTGCATGAAAGGAATGTCTTAACCTTGCCTTCTGCAGCGCATCTAACGCTGTGCGTGCTGCATGCACATGCGCATACTTCAAGGAGCCCCAAGCGCCCGTGGTCTTTGTCCTTCCTTCCATTTACCATGTTAACCAGATGTCTGGTTTTATCTTCTTATCTTCCTCAAGAAATAAGCTTCGTGCATTGAATTTAGACTCTCTTCTTTTGCAGTGTAAAAAAGTTTCAATGATTTTAAAATTTATAAAAATTTAATTTTGTCTTTTAAGGCAAAAATGTCCCTTCTAAGTTCCGTTTTAGCTGCATCCCAAAAGTTTTGACACATTTTTGTTCAGTCCATTCTAAATTTTCTAAGTACAACCTTAGTGCTTTATTTGATGCATAAATTATTTATGTGTGTTCTTTCATTTTTAAATGCATGTGGGTTTTTAATTATCTTTGATAATTAATTTCTAATCTAGGAACTGTCATCAGGGAACATGGTCTGGTTTTTATATTTGCTGAAACCTGGTTTGTGGAGGAGTGTGTGGTCAATCTTTGTAAATATTTTATGTATGCTTGAAAGAGTGGGTTTTCTCTCATTTGGACATGCAGGGCTCTGGCCGTGTATTTGCACTAGATTAAGATTGATAAATATGATGTTCAAATGTTCTATGTCTTACTAAGCTTTTGCCTACTTGATCTGTTAAATCTGAGGGAGTGAGGTTAAAACCTTCCACCGTAATTGTGGCTTTGCCAATTCTTTTTGTAATTTGGACTCTTTTTCTTTATACATTTTGAGAACACACTTTTAGGTTCACGAGAGGTACAGGGTCAAGATCATCAAAAATAAGAAAAGTCTGAAAAAATGTCACAGTCTAGAAGAGTTATAGAAGAAAGGATGACTGAATGCAGTGTGGTATTCCGGATGGGATCCCACAACAGAAAGAGGACTAAGGAAATCTGAGTAAGGTATAGACTTCAGTTAATAATAATGTATCAATATCGGCTCATTCATTATAACAAATACATCATACTAATGTAAGATGTCAATAATAGGGGAAGCTGGGAACAGTGTATATGGGAACCCTCCGTGATATCGCAGCAACTTTTCTGTGTATCTAAAACTATTCTGAAATTAAAATTTTATTTAAAACAAAGTTGTACAGGTTAGTGATACCTCCCAGAGGAAATGTAAACCCTAAAACCCTACAGACATCGTTCTCAAAACCTAAAATTACAAAAACCAAGGAAATTAATACCGAGAGAGAGAGAGAGAGAGAGACAGAGAGAGAGAGAATACATAGGAAACAGCAGATTAAAGGCTCCCCCAAATTTAAGATAATAGGATTATTTTCTAGAGTATAAAAATTATTTTAAATAATCAGCGGTATCAAATTTTAATCAAGGAATTAAAAACATGGAGGAAATAATTAGAAATAATGGTTGCACAATACATTTTGTTCCTTTATAGAAAGAGTTGTAAGACCAAAACAACAGAAATGACCTTCTATTAACAAATTATCAGAAGAATTTTCTTGCTTAATGGTAAAAAGAGCTATGCATCTTGCTCTAATATGAGTGGTCATTATCAGACACATAAGGTCTCAAATACCAGCTTTAGAAATACTTGGTGGCAAAATTCAGAGCAACCTTACTGAGAAGTAGGAGAGTACCACTACTGAATGATCAAAGGTAAATTTGGGGAAAAGGGATCATAGAAGGAAGGTTTTCCGACTACATACAAATCTTCTGTTTTCTGTTTCTCCCACCCCCAAATGAGAAATTGACTTTCTAAAACACAAAATTGCAACTGAGTTGGTTAATAAAGAGTTGGCACAAAAATCACTAAGGTTTGTCTGCAATCTTGGGTCTATGATTGTGTGGAGTCAAAACTCTTACAAACAAAAGGGTAGCCTGTGTGCAATCTTTTTTTTTTTTTTAATTTTTTTTAACGTTTATTTATTTTTGAGACAGAGAGAGACAGAGAGAAACAGAGCATGAACGGGGGAGGGTCAGAGAGAGGGAGACACAGAATCTGAAACAGGCTCCAGGCTCCGAGCTGTCAGCACAGAGCCCGACGCAGGGCTCAAACTCACGGGCCGCAAGATCATGACCTGAGCCGAAGTCGGCCACCCAACCGACTGAGCCACCCAGGCGCCCCATCCTGTGTGCAATCTTGTTCGGCTTTCTGGTATACCTGAAGCCTTAACCCCATCATCTCTGGGGCCTAAAACTTTCTGCTTGCTTGTGGAAAAAGACAGCCAATATCCTCACATGCACTTGTAAGCTTCTCGTCTGCTGCATGACTCAAATCAGAAGACAACAGAAGACACTTTTTTTTTTTTTAACAAAGGAGCAAGAAAACGAAGGGACAGAGAAGCATCCTTTTGAGGTAAAAAAAAATTCTCCTTAGAGTTCTCTGTACATTCGACTGTGGTCTATGCAGCTATGACTCAATTAAATGATATTAACTGTCCCAAGCCAAAAATTATTTTATTTCTCCCCTTTGTCTAAAATGTAACTCGTGCACATGGGAGACAGTTAGTCATCATTTTAAAAGGGCAAAGAAATATGCTACAGTGTGATTACATTCAAAATCTCCGGACGTGTCACTAGGCTGGAAGAACATCTTGTGTTCCTATTAGAATTTTGTTACAGAGAATAGTATCAATTTATCACCCTTCACCAGGTTTCTTAGGTAAGAGATGGAGGCTATTTTCACTTTCTCACAAAAATTAAAGAGCAAGAAAGAGTTTGTCCAGGCAAATAAATGAAAGAGCAAACAAGAAAACAGAAGCCAGACTCCTGGCCCCTTGCCTAGACCCTAAGAAGCTTTCTTCTGGGGAATATCTATGATTGAATAAGAGGATGAAAGTAAGTGAATGTATCAAATGTAAGAGGCGATTGTGAGTCCTCACTTTCTCATTCCCTCCAGGACAAATCCTTTAGCAAGTCTAGACTATAGAACCTCCAAAATACTCACCAGTTCCAGCCTTCGTTCGTCTCTGCTATTTCCTCCATATTCTAAGCTTACCAGCATCCTATCTTGGACCGTGACAAAGACCTCCTAAGTGCCACCCCTGCCTGTCCTGCTTCCTTCCATCCATTTTGCTCATAACAGCCAGAATGTACCAAAAAACAAAAACAAAAACAAACAAACAAAAACAAAAGCAAGATGGAAGCAAGAGTCATTCTCTGATTCAACCCCTCCAATTGTTTCCCATTACACTTGGAATAAAATTAAAATCAAAACCCCTTAGTACAGCCTCCAAGATGCTTTATGATCTGGTTCTATCCCAAGAAGTCTGACCTCAACTCTTATCATGCCCTCCGCTTACCCACAACTTTTCAACCACACTCGCGTTGTCTCTCGTGGTCATGCCCATTGCCACGCCAGGGCATTTTCACTGGCCATTCTCAGAGCCTCAAAGTTCTTAACTAAGACCTCAAAATGACTATCTCCTTTTTGTCATTCAGGTCTTGGCTTAAATGCGACCTCCTCAAAGAGGACATGCCAACCCCCCTGTCCAGTTTGCTAATGGACATTCTTTTTCTTACTACTTGCTTTACTTTTCTTTTAGTATTGTGATTATTCAATGTATTTTTAGTCTTTTAATTACCTATTGCCACCTGTCTTCCATTCGAATCTTAGGTTCATGCAAGCCGGAAACTTGTCTGTCTTGTTCATTGATATATCCCCAACATCTGGTGTAACATTTAACATGTAAGTGGGTCATAAGTAACTGGTCTTTTAAAATAAGTTAATGATGGAAAAAAATGGTGGATGCAATTCATTTAAAGACAGAGGCCAAATAAATGTTGGCTGAATATGTCAGATGGTAACTATTTGCTTACAAGGACAGAATTAATGAGAATTGTTGAAGTAGAATGACACAGCAGTTGAGAATTTGTATTTTACTTTGATTCATGTCCGAAGATATTGACAAAATATCCATCTGACAATGATGGTTAGCTGTCCACCCAACTTTATGTCCACTCCCTCCCTCTTATTGTAGGATTAGTGTGGAAACTGACAGTCCAAACACAGACTATGTTTTCCTGTCCCTTCCCACCTACCCCCCTCAAGCTTGCAGTTCAGTGTGGTTATTTTGATGAGTTCCAGCCTGTGAAGTGTTAAGGGAAGTGATGTGTGCCTGTTCCAGGCCTGGCCCACAGAGCCCTTCCATGCCGTCCCCCTCCACGCTCTTGTCCACATCTGACTGGCAGGGATGGAGATGATGCTCAGGACAGTAAGCAACGTGTTAAAGATGGCAAAGCTTCCATCATCTTGAGTCTGAGAATGGCTGCACAGAGAAAGCTCTTCTGCTAAAGCTGTTACCCACTGGTACTGTTTTCCTGAGTAAGAAATAATTTTCTACTGCGTTTGAGCCATTGCAAATATTAGGGCCTACATATTCTTGCAGTTAGCCTAGTAAGTAGTATTATCTAGGTTTTGGGTAAATTGAAAACATCACAAGGGCAAGTTTGGCCCATTAAAATTCTTCTGTGTGGCTCCTGGGAGACTTAAATTGAATATTTTTACACAAAATTTAGGAGGTTAGAAAAGAAGAAAGGATTGCAGAGCATGAGGGTACATGCTACGGATGAGAAGGGGAAGGTTCAGAGTCACATAGTAAGGAATGGTTTCCAACTGGCCGTACCCCTACACAAAGACAATAAAAAGACTTCCATTCCCAGAAGAAGAAAAAAGAAAGCGTATGGAAAGAAGTTCCTCCACGGAGGTAGCAATTGTTCCATGATCAGTGTGAGCTCATAAGTTACAAAGGAGGAAACTTATCTGTGTTTTTCCTTCTTGTTTCTTCGCTTGTCTACCAGCCAATGCACACACCTCCTCCTTTACTTACTCGCTCAAAAGGGTGCTGTCCTGGCAATCAGGAAGTCTAGCTGCTAGCTTGCTTTGTCCATCACTTCCTTTGAGCTACTTACCTCACCTAACTTGATCTAAATACCTTTTTTTTCTAGAAGGAGGTGGGGTCACGATGGCTAACTGTTTAGGTTGAGCATTGTTTCCTGCTCTAATACAACACTAAGCAGAATGGATTAATTATCAATGATCCAATGCCTTGGTCCTTAACTAGCCTAGAGAAGCAAATCTCCAAGAGCATCCTGAGAGGTCTTCGGGGGAGTGTCTTGGGCTAAGATGAAGGGTGAGTAAAGCTTGTCCCTTGGTGTTCTCTGAAAAAGAAAAATAGATCTTTGGCCTTATGAATGATGTTAATTCTGTCTGAAGGAGGAGAGTCACAACCAGCCAGGATCATCGAGGCCCTCCTGCCAGTCTGAGAGAGCTGTTTTTCTGCTACCCCCTGCTAGCCAAAGCTCATTCTCAATTTCCGTCTGAATGACCTCTCTCTGGAGATAATAGAGCAGCCTTTGTTCTTGAGAGACTCTCTTAATGTGCAAATTCTGTGCAGCAGCGGACACATAGACCGTGTAATTCTCACAAGTTAATTTCCTCTATCCCCCATGATAGCAGCAGGAGGTGGCTTCAGCTAAGACAGGTGTGGTCCCGTGGACGGCCGGGACCTTCTCAAGAACACTTGGGGTGCGATTTTGCATCTTTCTCCAGTGAAACGCAGAGATATTTTCGAGATGTGTCACAGCACTTTGAGAGACATCGTGACCAGCCTGGTAGAGTGGTGAGAAGATTCAGCCGGTATGACTCATGGCTATTGTCAAGGAAACTTCAGGGATGTCCTGAGGAAGAGGGTCTGAGCTCGGGGTGAGTGGCTTCGGTGAATGCACAGATCAAGGACGGGTGGATGGGAGCCACAGAGAGACTGATTCCACTCCAGAGTGAATGGCTGCCTTTGGGAGGAAATGGGCTCCCTGGCCCTGGGGTGCCCATGCAGACCTGAAGAACCTCTCAGAGGACGTGAGACAGAAGGAGGCCAAGGTGGATGTTGCAGGGAGAAAATCTGGCTCAATATCAGAAACAACTCTGAGAAACGTATTTAAAGAGATCTTAAGCGACTTGAGATGTTGAGAAAAAAAGTCCTCAGTTTGGTGAAATATTGGGCCGTATGACGTCTACGTTTCATTTTACTCAAAAAGCCTTTAATTCTTTAAATTCTCTTTAAGTGTGATTACTTTTAGAATTATTTTTTAAATTTTAAAATTAATAAATGCCTCTAATTAAAGTCAAATATTATCAAAAAAAACCCCAACAAACCCATAAAGATAGAAATGTTTTGATCTACCTCTTCCAACCTACCATGCCCACACCCTTACCTCTTCTATGTGGTTCCTTGGCATTTACAACCCTATTTCTGAATAATATACATACAATAAATTTCTTGATTTATCAAGTTTAGACATTTCCTGTGGACTTTCCACCTTAAAAGATGAGGACTTCACTTTCCCACACAAAACCTATTTCCTGTCTTTTCAATCCCCCAAAATAGTCATGGCAAAATTTTGGTTAAATGAGTAGCCAATGTTTACATTACTATCACAATGCAAATATTGTTTCATACCGAGCCTGCTTGATAATGAGTCAGCCACTTCTACAATAACGCATCTTTTCTTGTACAACCTTTCAGTTTTTCCGAAGTTAATAATTGCCTTATTTTCCTTTTCCTTGTTTTTTAATGCATCTCCCATTAATTTTCACCAAATGCTCCAGCAATCTCTATACACCTATCTGTATATATTTTTTTCAAAAGCTTAAACGTATGAGAGCCATTCTCCTTGAAAATCTTCCTCCCATTCCCTATTCTGATACGGGGTTGGCTTCTGTATAGACACTCCTGTACAGCTTTATTCTGGGAATTCTTGTAATCATTTTCCTGTTTTGAGTCTTCTGTTTTCTCTATCCCTGTATTATTTTATTTTATTTTATTTTATTTTATTTTTTGTTTAGCCCTCATTTTGGTGGAGTATGTCATCTAATAGCTTCCTTCAAAAAGAGACACCTGGGAAATAACTTTTCTGAATCCTTGCATGTCCGGAAATATCTTTACTTACCCTCACCTTTGACTGGTGGTTCAAATGGTGTAACAGAGACTGCTATATCCATTCTCCCTTCATTAGAGATAGATCCTCTCGAGTCTTAGGTGGGTATGTATCTACCTAGCAAGAGTCTGTATTTCCCAGCCTTCTGTGGGACCATAGACTAGGTCATGGCCAGGAGCTATAAACAGAGTCAGTGGGCACAACTTCCCTGTCCTATCCTTTCTTTTGAATGGACACTCCCTTTCTTTTCCCCTGGGGGTAGAGCTTAGACTAGGTGGTGATGATAGCTTTGAACACATGAATTAGGTCAGCCTCTTGGAACTTCTCCCGCCCCTCCCCTCCACCTGCCCCCGCCCCCCGCCACCGGCCCAACACCCAGTGTCCTTGTAGAAATGAGCTGTCTTCCTAGATTGCCCACCTACATCTGCCCTGCTCCTGGACACAGAAACAGATTTTTCTCTTATCTGAGCCACTGTGTTTGGAAGGATTGGAAGGGAGTTGGGGCAGCTCGGCAGCAGAAAAACCAGACATTTTCTTGCCTCCTAGTTAAGAGTAGAAGTCACAGTTGAAAATCATCTTCCTTCAGAATTTTTAAGGCATAACTTTATGTCTTTTAAACTTCCAGTGCAAAATTTGGGAAGGCCACTGTCATTCTGACTCCCAGGCCTGTGGATGGACTAGGTTCCTCATTTAGCATTTTTTATTTTTCCTTGGTATTTTAAAATTCCAGATGATGTGTATTGGCAAGGATCTTATTAATTCTCTAGTTGAGCACCCAGTGATAACTTTTCAATCTGAAAATTCATAGCTTTCAGTTATGACTTTTATCCTTCACCATTTCTTCTCCCCTATTTTTTTCTGTTCACTTTCTGGAACCCCCAATAAGTCATACGGGACTATATTTTTCTGTATTAATTTCCTTATCTATTATTTCCTAGTTGTTATACCTCTGGGGTTTGTTTTTTTTTTTTGTTTTGTTTTGTTTTGTTTTTGGTCACTGTTCTATTTTTGATAAATTCTTTGATATCATCTTCTGATTCTTCTATTGAGTTTTTATTTCATATACAACATTTTTTTTTTTTTTTTTTTAATTTTCAAGGGCTCTTTCTGGTCTTAAGAGTATTCTTTTTTAGGGGCATCTGGGTGGCTCAGTTGGTTAAGTGTCCAACTCTTGATTTCAACTCAGGTCATACTCTCATGGTTCATGGGTTCCAGCCCCAAATCCCCCAGTCAAGTCGAGCTCTGTGCTGACAGCAGGGAGTCTGCTTGGGATTCTCTCTCTCTCTCTCTCTCTCTCTCTTTCTCTGTTCCTCCCCCACTCATGTGTACTCTCTCTTTCTCTCTCAAAACAAATAAACTTGAAAAAACAAGAGTATTCTTTTTTATGCTTCCTTTTCTTGTTTCAACCCTTTCTATTATAAACTATGGTATTTTGATTTTCTATTCCTTTATTGCCTCTATGCCCTCTGAAGCAGTTTATTGTTGTTGTTGTTGTTTGTATGTTGTGGTCCTTCTCTTACTCATGTTGGAAGCTTTTTCCGATGTCAGGTGTCCTCAGCTACCTGTTCATAATTCTCTGGGAGTGCGGATGAGTGAAATGTCACCTCTGTCTCTCCTGGGGAGTTCCCAAGCCAGCCTCGCATCCGGAAAGCCCAGATGCCAATATCCATAGATCTTTCCTTTAAATCCCGTCAGTTTCCCCATAAAAGTTTCAAGACGTTCTGCCTTGAGGCTGGGCCCCAGCATGAGGCTCTGGGAGTAGGGCTTAGAAAGGTGGATGGGAATCCTTGGGTTCAGTTTTCAGATTTCCCCCTTATACTTTTTTGGGGCCACGCTTCTCACAACAGCCCAGCATTGTGCCTGGGGTCCCCAGCTCAGAAATCAAATGATTCTGTTTTTCCAGGACATAAATCTCAGGTCTCCAGTTTTGTGGGGCAGAGATAACTTTCTGGTGGTCTAGAGTAGAGAAGGGAACTGGAGCTCCAACTATTCTCTTTCTGACTTCCAACCAATCTTGCTTTCACCCCCAGTAACCCTGTTCCTGCTTTTCTTGTCCAGGGCTGAGACTCCTGGAGGGGTCTGTAGGTCAGTCAGGTTGGCTCACTTCTTAGAGCAGCCCACCCCACAGGCTCTTAGGCTGCACCTCTCTTTACCTCTCTGACCTGCTGTCAGACCTCCCCAAACAAGCTAACATCTCCTATTTTCCGTGAACTTCTCCATGATTCTCGTCCTCAAGACAAGGCCTGTCTGTGGGCCATCTATTATTTTTAAGGGAAATCCAGGTGATTTTTTAAGGTGACATTTGAAACTCTAATTGCCTTTGCTTTAGAAATGGCTGCATTTCTTGGTAGAGGCTATTTCCACAATGTTCCCGAGTCCTTGTGGAGTCACAAGCCACTAGAAGCCTCAAGCCTGCAGAAAAGTGCCCCAGTAGAGAAGTAGAAAAAAATTAGTAGCTTCTCTTGGAATGCAGAGTGCTGATTGTTTGAAACATTCCAAGTGTGAAGGATCATCTTAGGGGAACTGTAAACATCAAGCTGATAGAAGGGCCTCTTGAACTTCTCACCTCACCTAGGGAATTATTCCAGTGTTGTTTTCCTTATTGTCTGCTGGAGGTGTACAAGTGCTTCTCTGTTTTCTGGGTTTAGCTTTGAAAGTCTAATCAGACTTGACGTGCTGCCATCTGGCTCCTCCTCAAGGTGCTAAAGAGACTCGAATGACCAGAAAGCCTTCCACGTGAGCGAACACACTCGTGCCCTCATCCACACTTCTAATTATTTAAACTTCCAAAGGCTCTGAACTTAAAACAAGTGCTTCCCGGGGAAAACTGGCCTTGCCCTCTTCTACCCACTCTCTCCTCTAACCTCAGTGCCTGCACAGGAACGTCAAGGGCATAAACTGGGTTGACATCAGGAAGCTTCCTCCACCTAAGACTGACAGGGAACCACTAACGCTGGGAAGCTTTTCTCGGGTGGGGCTGTGAATCTCTGCTTCTCTCTCATTAATAAGAGAGTTTTACTTCCTTGGGCAAAATGGAGCATAGCTGTCAGTTATCCATGACAGAGAAATCATAATATTATTCCAGTTGATCTTCAGCACCCCTCTAACTTTTACGGAGTTATTTTGAGTGCAAACCAAATTATTTTTGGCTCTTCAAATGTATTAATCTTCATGAGGAGGAAACAGTATAGCAGAGTGTTTAGGATCTCAGTGTCAGGCACAAGGAGATTGAAATTCTGGCTCCCCCATTAACTAATTTGGTGTTTTGAGCATAATACTTTACCTATAATATTTATATATTAGCTGTGGAATGCCTAATAATGGTACCTTTTCCATAGGACCTGAGAAGGATTAAATAAATATGCATATAAAGATCTGAGCCTATAGTTTAGCATGTAGTAAGTGCTCAATAAATGTAAATGATTATTGGTATTGGGAAGATAAAGCAAGCACGTGCGTGTGTGTGTGCACGTGTGTGTCTGTGTGTGTAGTTGTGTTGGGTGTGTGTTATCGAACTGCAGGTTTCCTTAACCAAGGAATGGACTTCCTGATGGTTCTACTCCAACACCCATTGAATTTCTCCACAACTCCCTGCTGAGAAGTAGTCATTCTGCCTTCCAGAACAGAGCTCACTATGTCCGAAGGTTGCCCATGTTGTCTGCAGATAGCCCAGCTATCAGTAAGCTATTTTGATCATAAGCCAAAAATATGGTTCCCGATCATTTTCATCTGTTGGCTTCTCATTTTCATCTGAGCAGCCTTTTGAAATCACATGAGACAAGTCTAATCTGATTTCCATTTCATGGTCCTTTGGGAATTTGAACACAGCTATAAGTAACCCCATGAGCTTCTTCTTGGCCAAGACTCTAGGCAGAACATGTTTATTTCCTTCCAGGGTTTGTCTCATGCCTTGGTCTCAGGCCCCTCTCCATGCTGGACACTCTTCTCTGTTACCATGAGTGGTATCCAGGGCTCAATGTACAATTGCAGAAATGCTTTCACCAAGGCAAAGCTCACCTCTTTCACAAGGAATTTTAAATCTCCTGAACCCCGTGAGTGTTCCAAAAAGGCCATATGAAAGGAATCCATATGCCAGATCATTTTTTTTAAATAGGAAATCCAGGATCCAGTAAATTTGAGCACAAAATTCCTCTGAATTGTGTGAAGAACTGACGGTGTTACCAGTGGAGTCTGTGCCTTTGTTTATCATTGTCTAACCGTGAGGTAGACTGGAGTCTTGAGGAAGCTGGATTCTAGATTCTCTTTTGAACTGTACCTTGAGAAGCAATTTTACCATTCAAGTTCCAGCGCAGAGTCAAGTTCAAGTTCAGCCTCTGCTTTTCATCAAAAGCAAATGTGGGAAGTTGTGTGAACTTGTTTACCTCTCTGATTTTAGTTCCTCACGTCTTTGAGATGGGGCCAAAATTCCTACCTCCCATGACCACAGTGAGAGAGTCCTGTGTCAGTGCTGTAACACACCCCACACAGGGTCCATAACCGGAAGGGTTCTGAGGTACGGCCCCTTGCCCACTTGTATTCGATGTAGCCTCGAGATTATCCATGTCACAAGGACTCTTTCTGCTTCCTTTTTTTAAAGTTTATTTATTGATTTTTGAGAGAGACAGAGAAAACGCACGCATAAGCAGGAGAGGGGCAGAGAGTGAGGAAGACAGAGGGAATCCCAAGCAGGCTCTGTGTTGTCAGCACAGAGCCCGAGGCGGGGCTCGAACTCACAAACTGTGAGATCATGACCTGAGTGGAAATCAAGACTGGGCAGCTTAGCCAACTGAGCCACTCAGGCACCTCTGCTTTCCATTTTTAAAGCGATCTGTTAGAAAGTTAAAGACTACTAGGAGACCTGACTCTTTAGGTCAAATAACTGTGGGATGGAGTTAGGAGTGTTGGAAACTATTTCCATAGATCTCATGTGACCGTGGGTAAGTTCCTGTCTCAGCCAGGCTCTCAATTTCCTCATTTGTAAATGAGGATCCTGGTTATGATTGGAAGATTTATCTCAAATCTGATATTCTGTTATTCTAATGTACTCTTTCCCTTTCTAGTTTACATCACTGTTTGATACTTCCTGGAAGTATACTTCAGAACGCTAAATTTTGTTTCAACTCAAGAAACGTGTCGAATCAGAGAGAATAGACATCTTGGAAGCGTTCCAGAGAATGCCCCAAACGGTAATTTAAATGATTTCTTCTTCCTCCATTTTATGACCGGAGGAACTTTGGAGCTATACTGTATGTCAGCATGTGCGTCATTTCAACCTCCCAGGGAGGAGTTATCCTAGGAAGGATAAAGGAACAGGTCATTTATCAGTTGACTGTTGCTGAGAAAGAGGGATGCCCTTATACAGCCGCATGGAGGGTATCAGAGGGCCCACTCTTCTAACTAGCAAGATTGCTTTGCAGCTTTGCTTGAACGATGGCCCCACAGCAATTTCTACACGCCCAGGCAAAATGACACATGATAAGTGGAGGAACAAAACAAGAACCCCACATTTCTATAACACCATATACTTTTCATCATGTTTACACCTACTGCAATAATATGGACCATAATATACAGCTCTACAGTTTGCAAAACAATTTTACTGCCACTCGCAACAGTATTTCTGCAATGTAATGGGGCATGGCAGGGAAGAACCAGACTGAAACTAGTATCAATTTGTCTTGATAGGAAAAAAAAGAAAAAAGGACCTGAGTGAAGATACAGTATTTTGCAAGGTTTTATAGACAGAAAAAAGATGGAAAGAAGGAGCAAAATCAAGACTTGAATTCAGGTCAATTGACTCCAATCCTTTGTTCAGGTCAGTAGAACGCTTGCCTCTCACTATCAGCAACTTGACTCCCACACAGGTGTGAATGCAAAGAAGGACTGGTGGAAAAAGGATATCACCATGGAAAGGACATCATGGTGAAAGCTGGTAATTCCAATAACAAAGAGAAAATCTGCATGTCAGAAACATGGGGCCGTGGTCACTTACCAAGCAAAAAGACTTAGAGTCATAGCAGACTTCCTATCAGCACCTCTTGGGTATTAGGAGGCAATGAAAATTCTTCAAAGTTCAGATAGGAAAGGATTTCAGCACAGAACTCTATAACCAAACCATCAATCAAATGTAAAAGCAAAGACACGTAAGACATTTCAGGGTGTGCAAAACCTCATGAAGTTCACTGCCTTTATCTTCAGTTGAACAGTAATTTGGTAAAGAGGATGAAATAATCAGTGGCAGCAACAAAGGGTAAAGGAGACTAGAAATCAAGAGAGGGCTCATGAGATGGAACATTTGGAGGATTCGCCTTTAACCTGAAACATGTTCATGGCATAGAAGATTTACTTCCATGTGAGTCAATCCCTGGTTCTATTTTGAACCCCTGGCTCTCTGGCTCTGTACTGAATAATATTTACATAATCATTCTGTTCATTCATTTTTTGATAATCCATTTATTATACAATCCCGTAGGATGTATTTACAATTATGGAAGAGAATATAAATGTAGTAAGTTTAGATAGCATAAAAATAATTACAAAGGAAAGAAAAACTTAAAGATAGAGGGGAATGCTATTGTCTTTTTCTTTACAGTGGAATTTATCGCTGCCTCAAGTTAAGCGATAAAGTAGGGTTTAGTTATTCATGAAAACAACATATAAAAGACCCAAAAATTAATAGTCCAGCTAACAAAAATTAGAAAGCGGAGAAAGTGAACAGGGGAGAAAAAGTGGAAGTAAGTAATGTCAGTGAGTACATTCTTCAGACATATCTAGGAAATAATACTCTGTCTAGAGTCAAGACGTCAAAAAGTAGGTTCCTAAGCACGTTATATAAAGTTACAATAATAATTACTAGTAAAACTAAAAAGAGGAAATACTGACAGTGACATCTCTGGGGAGAGGGGTTGGTGATAAAGCAGAGAATGATCTTACCTTACATTTTTGTTCTTCTGCTCTGTTTGACTATTTTAAAACTCTGCGCGTGCATCAATTCTATATTTAAACAAAGGAAAACTCAGTCTATTTGAATATCTAATAACGTGGATGAAAATCTAGAGGATGGCTTGACTTGATGCTGGCACATACCTAAATCCATACAAAGAAAATAAAGATTCAAAAATCAGGTGCATCCCCTTTATTTGAAAAAACAAAGCATTGTGAGCCCCGAGAAAGAAAGTAACTCCCTCAAGAGTACTTTACAGAGCTGACCATAAAAGTCAGATTAATGTTCCGTGCAAGAACTGAGTTGAAGGATGATTGTTCACTGGCCGACATTGTCCCAATTTTGAAGCACAGTGGTTGTCAAATTTTGGTAACTTTTGGCATAATTAAATACTTGTTCTCAAAAGGAGACCTGAGCTTGACTTCCTTTTCTATCCCTTTCATTGTCTTGGTTAGTTAGTTATAAAATGGGATGAAACCAATGCCTACTTTACTAAGCAGTGGATCTCCAGGATCTGGAAACCGCCGAGTCTTAGATCAATGTTATTAGCACCAAGTTTATGCTTTGCTCGCCTGCCATCACATAGGGAAAAGCCTCTATAGACTTTGGATGGATTTACAGGGAAGCGAATATATTTTGTCTCTCATGAAGCCTGTCAAAGTGACTTGGGTAGAAATTCCAGGCCTCTGTGACCCACCAGGCCTTTGAATCAGATTGTTTCTGTGACAGGTTATAATCCTCTTCAAGGACATTTTACCTTTGGCTTATTGGCCATGCAAAGGTGCTGAACAGGGACATATGCATGTCCCAGCTATTTAGCTCTCTCTTCTTCCTTCCTTCCTTTCTTCTCTTTCTCCTCCAACAGCTTTCCCTACCCCTCCTCCTCCTCCTCTTTTTCCCCTGCTCCTCTTTTTCTTCCATTCCTCTTTTCCTCCTCCTTCTTCTTCCTCTTTTCCTCCGTCTTCACCTTCTCCTTCCCCTTCCCCTCCTCCTTCTCCTTCTTCTTTTTCTTCCATAGATTAATCTTAACAGAGAACTTAGATTTTTTTTAACCCTTCTTTCTACTGAGTCCAATACCTTCCTAGCCCCAACTTTCTCTACTCACTCTACTTCTGCATGTGCCAGGTGACCTGACACTTCGTCAGGCTCCACAGGGTCAAATCCTTTACCGCCTCAGTGGGCTTGATCACATGGCTTAATCTGCCTATACGCCCTTCCCAATCCATGTGCATATCCTATCCCCCATTGCAATCCTAGCTCACGAATCAACCTCCTCCATTAAACCTTCCTCGATCTCCCCAAACCTAAGCAACTTCTCCCTCCTCTGCTTGCTGTAGCTTTGTATCTAGTCCTGTCTCTTGGCACGAGTCTCTGTGTTCCTCATACCGGGGTTGTTTATGCATGTGCCTCAACACCTGGCCATTTTGTGGGATCTGTGTTTATGTTCTCTCTCTGCTCTCCTATTACACAATGCCTGGCACATGGTAGGTGCACAATAAATATTTGTGGCATTCTGCTGATTTGTCAAGGTTTGGATCACTAGTAAATGGTCAAGTTAGGACTAGAATGCAGGGTTTTGTCTGTGGAATTCAGTGTACTTTGCATCATGCCACATAGCATCCCACATTACACCACACATTTAAGAATTCTGATCGGAGCATTTTGCACTATGATAGGGAATCGGGGGCGGGGGGAGCAGCCATGACCTCTCCCGGCTTGATATCAATTCAAGCTGACAAGGTAAAGCATAAGGTATGAAAGTGTCCTTGGATGAAGCAAACATTAGGATTTGCCATTTTGATATTTCATACTTCGCGAAAACATGTCAGACTCTATTAGGCACTTTCAACATCTCTTAAAGAAAGGACAGAAGATGTTTGGTGAAGTCTCATGGCTGCTACCTATTTTTTAATCTATTGTCCTCAGGTGAAGAAAATAAACTGTTTTCCAGAAGTGGCTCGCGCTAAAGAAAACCTTCAGAAAGTATTAGGCTTGCCATGGGTACTTTGTGATTTGGGGAGTTAAAAGCTGAGAGGCTAACACTTAATAAATCGATCTTCCTGGACCAGATTTTTAAAAAGGAGCAAAATTTTGTTTTATTATAAGTGTTCATTATTTTACCAAGAAACTTTGGCATCATTTCTATCCTCTAAAAACATTGAAACCATAATCCCAATCTAGATTATTGCTGGGATACCTTTTTTGCTTCACCCTAAGCAAGTAATGAACAACAATCCATAAACACAAATATAATGCGAGACACTAAAGACAGCTTTGCTGAATTTAACTTTTCCTCTTATATTCTGGGTCAAGGGAAACATCTACAACAACTGTACATTAACACGAAACACTCCCAATCAAACCTGGATTGTCTGAATCTCTACTTTTTCACAACACCCAAACAAGCTTATATCCCAGTCACCTGTCTTCCTCATTATGCACAACCCACTCACATGGGATCTCTATTGCCCATTATAATTCAAGTGCCTCTGTTCTATTTGGTAAATTGAGGCTTGAAGGAACATACTGTCTGAAATACATATTGATTTGCACAGAGTAATGAAAAAATCTCTTACCGAAGACTTCTTAAGTAAATGAGTCGAGGTACTTGGTAACGGAGTGATCTTGAGTTTTTGCATAATAGGTAATATCTACACACTTGTAATCACATCACTCTCCTAGGCATTCAGAGCACTTCATACCCAAGGGATGGACCCCTGGGAGAATCCTGTCTAAAGCTGCCACACGTGGAGCTCTTGTGGTGTGTTTCTCATCCCCCCTGCCTGTTTATTCAACTAAGACATTTTCCCTTCATTTATATGGACTCTTACCCCTTTGAAATGAGTGTCACCACTATAAACATTGCAAACGTTCTCTGGAAAGCAAAGACGAGGAGCAATGTCCCATTTGGACACTGTAACGGGTTGAATAATGTCACCAGTCCTAACCCCGTACCTGTGAATGCAACCTGATTTGACAGTAGGATCCTTTTAGATGTGATTGAGTGAAGGATCTCAGGATAACATCAACATGGATTTCGAGTGAGCCATAAATCCAATGGCAGGTGTCCTTAGAAGAGAAAGGAGAGGAAGATTTGAGACACCAGACAGAGGGGAAGGCAGGGTGAAGAAGGACAGAGATCTAAGGGGGGCAACCACAAACCAAGGAAGGCTAAGGACTATGAACAATCACCAGAGCTAGAAGAGCTGCAGGGAACTGATTCTTTCTCAGGCCTCCAGAAGGAACCAACCCTGCCAATACGTGGATTTCAGACTTCTTGCCCGCAGAACTACGAGAGAGTAAGTTTGTGGTACTTTGCTATGGCAGCCCCAGGAAGCGGATACAGACACAATGCTGGGCACCTCAACTGGTGCTTGGCCAGAAAAGAAAAGTATGTGTGTGCATGGGCATATGGGTATACACACACATACCTATGTAAGTCAGAATCGTCGCTATGATCATAAACCCCCTACTCCATCATGATAGTGGTGTCCGGAAAATCTTTGTTCATCAGAAAATTAGTAGTGCATGTGTTGTATAGACATGGATCAGCTATACCTCCTGAGGTCGGAAGAAGAGATTGCTCATTTTTTTCCCCCCAGTCCTACTCGGGATATCAGGAAGAAAAAGGCAACTAGCTTCCCTCCCCAAAGACTCACCTGGTCCTTCCCCTTGGCCAGTGGAAAGAGAACCCCTTTACCTCTGAACCCCCACAGTTCTCTTTTATAGTCTTGTGTTACAGTCAGTTATATATATAAAGTCTTTCTCATATTAAACTGGGTAAGTAAAGGGCAAGTCTGTACAGTGGAAAGTGGTTTCAAAGTCAGAAGACGTAACCTTTGTTTCCACTACGACCCAGAGCAAGCCCCAACCTCTCTGTACCTCAGGCTTTTTTTGTAAAACAGGAGTAAAAATTCCTGCAAACATCCCTTACAGTCTTTCTGGGAGTTGTGAATAAAATAATTGGAGTGAAAGCATAACCAGAAAGAACATTCCAAAACGTATAGCCAGAGAGAGTATAAACCAGAAAAACCAGTCCACATTAAAAACAGACAAAAAAGGTCCCTCACAGCATAGCTTACCACAGAGCACTGCGTGGCTTAGAAAATGTCTGGGTCCTAAACAAGGAGTATCATCCTTAGATGGCAACCATAAAGCCTCAGAGCAGAGTTTGTTGAGAGCCCTTGAAAACAGACAAATGAGACAACCTGACAACTGTCCTCTTCCGAACTCTATCAAGGACACCTTGGGGAATAACATGACCCAGAACTTTATTTGCAAAGCGGATTGAACAGCTCTCTGCAGCCTTATCCCCATGCAAATGGAGTCCCGGTGGTCAAGGTCAGCCTGGCCAGAAGGCCAAGAGACACTCCTTCTCTGCGTTTCAGACTGTAAAGACTATTAGCGTGTCACGTTTGGCATTTTCTCATTTTGTAGAATCATAATGAGGCACTGTATTTCTTATTTTTGAGTAGCTGCTGTGTTCTGAGTTAATGTAGAATCTGAGACTTATTATTTCTCTCATCAAAGTTCCTAGTCCTACTCTATTTCAGACCCCTGCCAGAGAGTCTTTTTCTTGCAACATTATGATTCAGTTGGTTTATGGAACATCTAGATTGTGTTTCTTAGTTGTCATGCAAACATAGGAAATTTTCCTGAATCACGGATAAAACAGGAAGGAATTTCCTAGAGATACTCTTCAGGGGTTTTTAATCAGGCATCCAGGGACCCCCTAAGGCCCATGTGTGAGTTTCAGGGATGTTATAAGCCCCTCAAATTGTTTACACATTTGTCTTTATACATGCATCGGGGGAGGGCAGTCAATTCTAGCAGATCTAGAACGGGTTTGGGACCAGCGAGCTACCCCAACGGTCTCGTTCAAAGTATGTTTACTAATGTGCTATTATGACCACTATACTGAATACTTACCATGTACCAGGGTTTGTGTAGGGGTTTTACCTACATTATTGAATTCAATCTTCACGACAACTTTCCAACCTAGGTCTTTCTATTAATGAAACAATCGAGGCGACGTAACTCAACGTCACTCAGCCGAGGTCACTCAGCCGGTAAGACAGACCAGGATTCCAATTCACCACGGTCTGAAGAGTATTTAAAAGGGGATTTTTCCCCCCCATCTTAGCTCTGCGTGATGTTTGTCACGGTGAACACCCCCTCCCAGAGGCACTGATTTCTGCCAGGCATTGAAGGTCACCACTCAGGCACACATGTGGCAGTGGTTTGACTGTGGCTCTGTGAAGAAATGCCACAGCAGACTGCTGGTCTAGTCCCCCTTATAAAGGAGGATTAAAGCCCAGGGAGTGGACATGACTTGCCTAAGACGCTAATTAGACTGGAGCATAGAGTAACGGAAGTTGTAGAGAGCAGGGGGGGCAGAATGCCCAAGTTCTAGTCCAGGTTCTGCCTTATTGGGTAACCGCGGGGCAGTCTTCCTACCTCTCTGTTCCTCCACCTCCTCATCCGAAAAGTGAGAAGATTGAATTATAGGATTTCAAATTCATTTCCACCTCACCACACCAAGGGTGACCTAAGCTTCACTCTTCAATGTGTTTTCAACATGTGTTGCCAAGATGCAAAGTATGAGAACAATAAATCAAATCTCACATAGTTTTCAAGGTCACAAACAGGGTCTGGGAAGATATTTTTATTTATAAATCACTGCTTTTTAAAAAGGCACATAGAACATTAATAGAAGTCATTATGGGTAAAAATCGTCAGAAAAAAATAGCAGAGCACGATCAAGGGTAGGCAATTTAAGATGATGGATTATCAACGCTGGCTTGTCTCCTGTCAATTCAGAAAGCTTTCTGACAGCTCTCTTTCCATTTCCAAAGCCCCAAACTTAAATAGCTCTTCACAAAAATGATGGAACCGGACAAATTGATATAACTGTTTTTTATGAAGGCTAGTGTGCACTAACCATCCCCCACCTGGTCTCCCAACTTTCTCTAAAATTCCTATGACGAAAGGAATGCCTCCTATTGAGGCATTTGCTACATGCCAAGCACTACATAAGGTGCTTATTAACATACGCCGTCTCATTTCATGTCCTCAACAGCCTTATAGGAAAGCCTTTAATATTCCCACTTTACGCATGAGAAAAGCAACACTCAGAACATGTAAACAGACCAAGAGTTACAGAGCGCTGAAACCAGAATTAGAAAATGAGACTGTAGCCACCAAGGTCGCCAGGAAACAAGTGAAGGTAAAACTCTTCAGACTAAAGGTAATATACGTATTCATTTATGGACCCTTTACTGTACTCCAGAATTATCTGTTGAATTGTGTCCCCCGCCCCCCCACCCCACAAATCCACATATTGAAGTCTTAACCCCCATCCCTCAAAATGTAACCTTACTTGGAGAGAGGGTCTTTACAGAGGCAGCCAGTTAAAATAAGGTCACGGGGCTGGGCCCTAATCCAATATGATGGCTGTTCTTATACAGAGACAGAAACAGACAGGCGCAGAAGGAGCACACAATATGAAGGTTGTAAAAGATGAAAGATCAGGATAAGACTTCTATAAATCAAGGAACACCAAATGTTTTCAGCAAACCATCAGAAGCTAGGCAAGAGGCATAGACTGGATTCTCCCCTCACAGCTCTCAAAAGGAGCCAACCTTGCTGGCACCTTGATTTCAGACGTCTAGACTCCAGAACTATATGAGGCAACACATTTCTATTGCCTAGGCCACCCAGTTTGGGGTACTTTGTTATGGCATCCCTAGCAAACCAATACACCCAGTTAGTCGGATATCAGAGGAGAGTACTGGTGTCATGAGAACAGTGACAGCCGTGGTGCAAAGCCCCTCCCACCCGTTTGTTCATTAGCGTTGGCCACAACCCCCAGAGGGATTGAGCAATGGCAAGTATTATTTACCTACATGACAGATAAGTCATTAGAGGCCACTGGTCTAGACTTGGTCTCCACCAGTAGCCTAGTAAACAAGTGGCAGAACCAAATATTGGGCCCAAAGACTTCAGCTTTGGGTCCAGAGTGAATTTCACTGTACAATGCTCACTCTCCGGAGCTATATGAGGGGACCCTGAGCAGGGTCGTGTTTCCTAAAACATTAGTGTCACTACCCATCTTGTCACCTTTTTAACTTCCATCATTTTAACGTAAAAGCTGTTCAGAGCTTTGAGCATTCCCTGAGAGAGTGAAGCGTAAAGAAACCTTGATTGTCTCATGTTTCAGAGGATGCCCCCCGACAAGGTCTGCTGGGATGGGGACTTCATGTTTCGGCTTGGCCAAGGAAGATATTAAAAGGAGTCAGCCCAGCAGTGACTCCCAATGCAGTACACATTTTTTGACTTCCCACCATGTCCCTTGTACTGCGATGGGCCCTTGGAAGGATCAAAGTGATTAAGACACTGCTCTTATCCTCAATAGCTTATAACAAGGCAGAGACAGACATGCAAAGAGAGAATTTCCCAGGGGGCTCTTAGCACAACCTGATGGCTCAGAGAAAAGTCATTCTAGGAAGGGATGATGGCAAGCCGAGTACCGACCTTAGCTCTCTCAAGTCCCCTAAAGTCTCAAGTCCTCTATGTCGCCTGGAGAACAAAAGCTTCCAGAAACCTCAGAAATTTCATCGTGCAACATCCAACATGCTGACTAAAAAAAGAAGACAAAATAGTTCTCATCCGTCTCCCAGCGATACTGGGGAATTTTTATATTCTATCAATTGTTTCCGTACTACTCTATATTATGAATGTTCTATATTCTTTCACACTTACTATGCACCAGCTACTTTGCTAATTACTTTCCATACATGACCTCTTATTATTTCCATTTTAGAGTTGAGTAAACTCTGAGATTATTTAATTTTCCCATAATCATGAAAGTGGCAGGGCATGAAAGTTGTTTACCCAATAACCACTCTACCCTCTTACTCTCCAAGCAACCCAATTTTTCTCAGGGCAGCAAAACCCTTAACTAAAAACTACATTCCCCAGTATCCCTTACAACTAAGGTGGTTATGTGACATGGTCACGTGGAGGGAATTGGTCTTAGGAAGTTCTTTAAAGGAGTCTGAATCAGCTGTCACATGCTATTGTGTCCCTTTCCCTTTTCCATGCTATCTGATTAGAACAAGAGTGTGATGGCTGGTGCTCCTGCGGCTATTCTGAGACCAGGAAGAGTCACACACACACACACACACACACACACACACACACACACAAAATGGCTGAGCAGCATAGAAGGACCTAGAGTCATCATTGACATTTATAAATGGTGTGCCAGTAATGGACTGCCCACCTCTGGGTTTTTTATTGCTTGATATAAAAGTAGATGTCTGTATGTTATTTATGTCACTTTTGTTTGTTTGTTTTTTTTCCAGTGGAATTCATCCCTTAAGCGAAACACATGAAACTGGTTAGTGGTAAAATATTCCTCAAGGGCATCTTACTTTTCCCAAAATTTATAGCCATCAAGGTCTCTCCTTGAGTAGCTGGCAGTAAAGAGAGGAGAGGACAGTGGTATGTTCATAAGGCAGGATTGAACAAGAAGTAAACTGGACATAGTGGGGAGAAGTGTTAGGTATTGGCATGAGAAAAAAAGAGCTTGCTGGGAGACCAGTGCAGGACTCTACCCTGACTTTGCCACTAAATGATGATGCTCTTGGGCAAGTCAGATCCTGGATCTCAGTTTCCGCATCTTTACAATGAGAGATTAAGCTAGAACATAGTCCTAACACAAAGGGTCAAGTAGACTATAAACCTCCCAAGTCTCAGAGCCCCACACTCCCAGGGATTAGAAATGAGGTTACTATTAATCACTGCTCTGAGGCACTCTAAATTCGATTAGAGATCCCCTAAGACTGTTGTAACTCCTTCCTTTAGCTCCACACTCCACATTACTCAGAAGACACTCACGAATGAGCACAAAAAATGTGCAGCCTACCCAGAAGGCACTTCCGCATGAGTATGAAGTCTTCCCTGTATGCATGAAGTCCTCCCCCTATGCAAAAAGTGCTCCCTGTGTGCATAAAGTCTTCCCTGCGTGCATGAAGTCCTCCCCTCCCCCATTCTGTCATCACCATTTGTCTACCACATACTTACCTGAACCTGGTTAAGTCTAGCAGATAAGACAATTCCACTCACACAGGACTCTAAAGTCACTTATTTGAGAAGTTCAAAGAACTGCAAAAAATTATACTTTCTTTTTCAAGTGTTCCAAGAAATTTATAGCTATTCCCCTTTCGCTTATGGAAATTTATTATCAGCGGGCATATTGAGATTTTTGAGCTCTGAATTCCCTTTATAGAATGAGATGGGACATACAAAAATACAAAAGGATAAAACAATTGTTGAACAGATTTTAGGAATGGAACAAAAAGCAAAAACAAAAGCACGAAATCCTCACATCAGCACAGTTAATGGATACCATGTAATCTTACACTGTTGCCAGAAGAAGCCAGAAATATGGTTCTGACCTTCCTAGTTGCTAAGACAAAAACTCGGTCAGTTTCAGGGCCACTAACTTCTTAAAAGTTATTTAGTCACACAGCACATTGTAGCCAAGTCAACCAGAAAATGTAGGACCAGAGTCTGGAGCCTTGGACTCCTTCCCAGCACTAAACTCTGTCACCAGTGAGCCCACTGGCAGTCCCTTAAAGACAGAATAACCAGAAAGCCAAGGGAAAGGCTTCTCGAAAGTCTGTAAAGCAGAGCTGTTCAGCCAATAAGCATCGAGCAGGTCAAGTCATTAGTCATTGGGGTTGTTTCAAGAATTTAGTATTCAGTCAGCACGGGCAACCATTACAGTAACGAGGCTACATTAAGAATGAGAGCAGAGGGATGGTTAGTAAGAAATGCATCAATAAAACGCATTGCAGACAGAACGGTTGGTACCCATCCAAGCAGTATCTTGGGAAGGGAAAGCCATTGGACTCTAGACCTGGAACTTGTGCTTTGTGAGATGGAGAGTCTGATGTTATTACCATTTGATGTGTGAGATCCCTCTTAGTATGAATCTATTTGCAACAAATAAGCTTCTGATTAAGGTTTAGCTTCCCAGGGATGAGAATTCAGTCATACAGATTTATGCATTCTGGTCTCTGTGGCCATGGTTCTTCATTGGGAGTCTATGATTTTATATACCAACCTCATGATCTTGGCTTGTCTGGGTCTGCCGTACAAGAAGAATATACCTCTGGGTGCTTGTAAAGTCAGGTCTGAGCCTGCGGGATTGAAGGCCAGATACTAGGTGATGGCCAATTCTCTGAGACGAATGCCTCCTTTTAGGAGTCTTGGAAGGTAACCAGCCAGTGTTTCCCTGGAGGCCCTCTCTCCCTCAGCCTTGTCCTCAAACTTCCACAGGGGTAAACACTGAGGAGAATCCACTTCCACACAAGTGCTTGACTTGCTTGCTTCACCTCTTCTCTTACTTCTTTGGGCAACCTTGGGTCTGGCCACCAGCTATGGATCTTTCTTCCGGAAACTTGTGCTGCCTCAGACGCTGCACATTGATGTAAGAAAATTGTCACATTTCAAACAGCCAAATTGCTAGTACTTTACATTTACTACGCACATTACCCATGGGCAAATTTGAAAATTATAGCTCTTCTCGGGTGTTTTATACCGATTTCAAATAGCCCAACCCACTGTGAAACCACAGGGAACTGAAACGAGGGTGGAGGCGGAAGGTGGTGCAGAATGAACTTTTATCTTCTGATTAGCCGAGATGAAAAATGACTTGAGAGACACAAATAGAATGACAATAACATGGTTCATTGGTCTGATTGCCTGTTGTTCATAAACAGATAATGGACTCCCTGGAAGTTTGTATGGCTTAAGTCTGTTTGGGATGACGACACAGGGCTGGCAGAACTGTTACTATTTAGGGTTCCAAATGCATCTCTAGGCTAATGTAAAATACTAAGTAAATAAATAAAATGAAGAATTCATGGTACATCCAGTAGGAAGTCCATGTTAGGAAGGAGACGGAACAGCACAGAGTTACTTTCCCTTAGAGTCCAATTTTGATACAATTTCCCCTACAGGGACTTTGCTGAATCTTCTTCCTTACCCATATCAGGAAGCAAGTCCTAAATGCCTATATCTTTTTTTTTAACCACCTTATTGAGATACGATTAATATATAAAAAGCTGTACATATTTAAGGTATACAACTTGATGCGTTTGGGTAAATGTACACCATAAAATCATCACCACAACCTATGCCATAAACATATCCTTTGTCTCCAATAATTGCTCACTATGTTATTTATTTGTGATAAGAACACTTAACTCTTAGCAGATTTTTAAGTGTACAACACAGCATTGTTAACTATAGCTCTCTAGGTTCCTACCTTTTTAAAAAAATTTTCTTTAAATCCAAGTTGGTTAACATATAGCGTAATAAGGGTTTCAGGAGCAGAACCCAGTGATTCATCACTTACATGTAACACCCAGTGCTCATCCCAACCAGAGCCAACCTTAATGCCCATCACTGATTTAGCACATGCCCCCCAACACCCTTCCAGTAACCCTCAGTTTGTTCTCTGTATTTGAGAGTCTCTTATGATTTGCCTCCTTCTCTGTTTCTTATTTTTCCTTTCCTTCCTCTATGTTCCTCTGTTTTGTTTCTTAAATTCCACATATGAGTGAAATCATATGATATTTATCTTTCTCTGACCGACTTATTTCACTTGGCATAGTACACTCTAGTTCCATCCATGTGTTGCAAATGGCAAGATTTCATTCTTTTTGATCACTGAGTAATACTCCATTGTATGTATATACCACATCTTCTTTATCCATTTGTCAGTCAATGAACATTTGGGCTCTTCCCATAATTTGGCTATTGCTGATAGTGCTGCTATAAACATTGGGGTGCATGTGCCCCTTCGAATCAGCATTTTTGTATCATTTGGATAAATACATAGGTCCTATCTATTGTAAATGACAGGAACTCTGTAACCTTTGACTGATACCTCCCCACTTGCCCCTCTCCCAGTTCCTGGAAACCACAACTCTACTCTCTGCTTCTGTGAACTTGATTATTTTAGATTCCTTATATAAGTGGCATCATGTAGCTTTTGTCCTCTGTGTCTCTTACTTCACTTAGCATAATATCCTTTAGGTTCATCCATGTTGTCACAAATAGCAGGATTTCCTTTTTTATAGTTGAATAATATTCGATTGTATGTATATACATTTTCCTTATCTATTCACCTGTCAGTGGACATTTAGTTTGCTTCCATGTCTTGGTTTTGTAAATAATGCTGCAGCAAACATGGGAATGCAGATATCTCTTTAAGATTCTGATTTCAATTCCTCTGAATTGAACTGGAATTGTTGAATCATACGGTAGTTCCATTTTTAACATTTTTAGGAAAGTCCATACTGTTTTCCATATTGACTGCCTCAAGGGACCAGAAAGAGAAGAACAAACTAAGCCCACAGTTAGCTGAAGGAATGAAATAATGAATAAAGATGAGAGCAAAAATAAATGAAATAGAGAACAAAAACAGTAGAAAAAAACTGATGAAACTAAGAGCTAGTGTTATAAAAAGGTAAAAAAAATTGACAAAATCGTAGGTAAACTAAGAGAAAAAGAGAAGATTCAAATAAATAAAATCAGAAATGGAAGAGGAGATATTACAACCAACGCTATAGAAATAAAAAAGATCATAAGAGACCATTATGAAAAATCATATGTAAACCAATTGGATAACTTACAGGAAATGAACAGATTTCTAGGAAGATTCAACCTACCAAGACTGAATCAAGAAGAAATAGAAAGCTTGAAAAGACTAATAACAAGGAATCTGATTCAGTAATCAAAATACTCCGAACAAAAAAAGACCCAGGACCAGATGGCTTCACAGGTGACTTCTATGAAACATTTAAAGAATTAATATCAATCCTTCTTAAACTTTTCCAAAAAGAAGAAGAAGAAGAAGAAGAAGAAGAAGAAGAAGAAAACGGAACACTTCAAAATGTATTCTGTGGGGTAAACATCAACTTGGTCATAAAGATACCACAACATAGATGAGGACACCACAAGAAAAAAAACATACCAATATCCTTGATGAATATAGATGCAAAAATCCTCAATAAAATGCTAGCAAATCCAATTCAATAATACATTAAAAGGATCAGACACCATGACAAAGAGAGATTTATTCCCTGAATTGCAAGGATGGTTCTCTATACACAAATCAATCAATTTGATATGACATATTAGCAGAAGGAAGGATAAAAACCACATGATCATCTCAATAGGTACCAAAAAGCATTTGTCAGAATTCAGCACTCTATCATGATAAAATTGCTCAACAAATTATGTATGGAAAAGATGCAATAAAGACAATATGTGAAAAGCCCTCAGCTAATGTCATACTCAATGGTGAAAAACTGAAAAGTTTTCCTCCAAGATCTGGAACAAGGCAAGGATGCCCACTCTTGCCACTTCTATTTAACGTAACACTAAAAGTTCTAGCCCAAGCAGTTAATCAAGAAAAAGAAACAAAATGCATCCAATTGGAAAGGAAGAAGTAAAATTATTTATTTGCAGATAACATGATCTTATAATATCTTGTTTAAATCATCCTCCCAACATTTATCCCACCTTCTTTACTTTGGAGTCATTCACCTGGATGTCCTACTGCCCCTAGTGGTTGGTCCGTCTTTGAGGGAGGCGCTGGGTCTCTTCCATCTATTTCCATTGTAGTGATAGCTCCATGCCATTCACCTTGCAGGTGCTCAGTACAAACGAAGAAAGAAAATGTGGGAGAAACTATGGTGCAATGGAACTCTCTCATGGATGTACAGCAGTTTCCTAAATGTCTTCACATATCGGATCCTCATGTGAACTTCCCAAAAGCCCTGGGAGTTTCACTAGGACTATTAAACCCTCTGCTTCATATTTTAAAAACGTGTTTATCCTCTACAGCCATTATTTTCATGGATGACCTCTAAAATGGGGTTCTTTATAATAGCCCCCACCTCATAAAGTTGTTACAAAGACTCAGTGGAGAAAAGAATTAATGTACCAGATCCCGGCACATAGAAAATGTGATACACATTTGCCATTATTAATTGTGATCATTAGTATCTTATTTATTGTGGAATCAGAAGATAAGAACCTACATTTTCTGCTCCTAAATCTAGGGTCCCTTTCGGCACCTCCAGGCCTCTGGCCTGGCACAAACCAGGTCTTTGCGAGCCACTTCCCGCAGCAGTCGTCCATGTTCTCATCAGTGTGTCACAGGCCTTTGAGGTGGACCTTCTCCAAGAGCACTGCCTTCCGTCTATGGCAGCTCCGTGAAGATACATGTGTTTTCCTTCCTGCGCAGCTTCTCTTTCTCTTCCATGGTTCACCTCTCCCCTCCCAGAGAAGAGAAAAGGCCTTTTGCTCTTGAGAACTATAGCCCTTCTAAATTCTAAATAGCCATCTTCTCTCCACCTCGATGTGGGACAGGTAATGCTGTAAATGGGAAGAAATGCCAGGGCATACGCTCTATCAGAAGGGAACTTAGACAAAGTGAATAGAAGGCAGACGGACACACAGTAGCAGTGAGGAGGTCCTAGGCACAGTCTCAGTACTGATGCCACGTGAGCTGACCTGGTTCCGAGGGGAAGAGAGTTTTGCTGGAGGGGGGCCAGCATGGCTTATACATTCAGAGCCAGAACTGCTGGGTGCCCTGGCTATGATGTGACTCCTTACTCCGGTTACTAAAAGATCAAAACCAAATAAAAATTTAAACTACTAAACAAAAGGCAAGCACCAGGTCCTAGGGCTCTGAACACAGACAACAGTTACTGGATTACTCTAACACAGTCAACTTTTTCTCCATTCTCACACCCGCCCGTCAAGGTGTGGATGGTCTCTCTGTCCTATAGGATTCCTCTCCCACCACCTCCCAGCAAGAAAAAGCTCTCTCTTCCATATGAATGAATTCCCCCACATCTCCTCTGCCCTCTTTTGAAGCATTTAGCGTTCTGCCTTGCTAAAACCTGTCGGTCAATGTGTCTTACCCTCCTGACCTCCAATACCACTCCATTATGCAAGATTAATTTGCTCTCTTGGGTGCCCCGGCAGACCCTTCTATATGGCGCTTCTGTAGCATTTACCTCATTTTCTCATTGTTGTCGGCCCTGAAGTCAGGCCCCAGAGCTCCCCATCCCCATTTCTGAGTCCCACTAGAACAGAGAGAAGGTGGCTTTTTCTTGCTTCGTGTGCCCATTGCCTCATACGGTGTTAGTAATTCTCAACTGAATTCTGTGAGATCAGAGATCAAGGTTTAATCATCTCAAAATGTACCCAGAACGCGGGAACTTGCTTCCTCCATGTTAATCGGAGGGACATCATGAACTAGTAGCTATTTCCAAGGAAGTAAAGCTCCACTGTTTTTCAAGCTTACATTATAAACTTAGATAGTAATGAGTATCAAGGAATGCAATGGATGACTGGGAGGAGTGGTTCCTTGAAAAGTTCTGGTTCCTGACAGTCATATCTTATGAAAGCCCATCAGCCTTGCAAAGTGGCTGGTCCTTGAGGGTCATAACTTACAAACTGGAATACGGTTTTAGAGCAGGTGCATCCAGCTCAACTCATACTGCTAGTTGAATATCCAACCTCTATGTGAGCACCAGTAGGGATAAGAAAACACCAGTTCCTTAAGCGACACATTTAACTTTTAGGCAGCTGTGTTAGAACATACTTCCTATATTACTCAGTCATTACAGATAATAATTAAGAGGATTCTGTGGGCCAAAGGAACACGTTTTATACAAGGGCAAGTAAACAAAGAAACAGCAAAGTGCAAAAGCCAACACAGGCATCATGAATCTACCCATTAAAAAAATGTGCATGGGGAGAAAGAGGTGGAAGAAAATATATAAAAATTGTATTTCAGGGGCGCCTGGGTGGCTCAGTCGGTTAAGTGTCCGACTTCAGCTCAGGTCACGATCTCGCGGTCCGTAAGTTCGAGCCCCACGTCGGGCTCTGGGCTGACGGCTCAGAGCCTGGAGCCTGCTTCCGATTCTGTGTCTCCCTCTCTCTCTGCCCCTCCCCCGTTCATGCTCTGTCTCTCTCTGTCCCAAAAATAAATAAACGTTAAAAAAAAATTAAAAAAATAAAAATAAAAATAAAAATTGTATTTCATTCACTCCTTTACCAAATAGCATTCAGGCTTTAACTGTGCTAGGCACAGTTCTGGGTCCTAAGGGTATTGTAGGAACGAGATGGACGAGCCCTCATGGCTGAATTGCCGTGATGAAGTTGGGCTGAATTTTGTTTATTTTCTCTATATTCCACATTATCTGGCTTAGGCTTACACTGATCATTAAAATCCTCTGAGGCTTGAGAAGCCCTTCCTTACGCCGAAAGCACATGGAAAGAGTCTTTAATTCTTGAATCCTGCAGATCTTAGAAAAGATGTTGTATCAGTGGGTCTTGTCATGACGATGCTAAACTTCTCTTGAGGAAGAGAGAGATCGTCAACTGTGCCAAGGTGATGTGACTCGTCTGCTAGGAACTTACCAGCCAAGCAACCCTTTCCACTGATCTACAAGAACAGATAAATCACACAGTTGTCAAGTTGGCAAGGACCTTCCAATTTACTTATTCAGACTACCTCAGTTAAGAGCAGAGCTAGACCAAAAAATCACAGGGTAATGTTCCCATAAAGACCTCAATCAATGGTAGAGGGGAAACATACAGTTGGACCCTCCGGCCAGCGTCCCTAGATATCCATTCAAAATCAACTTGAAGTCCTCTAAAGACGAACCATTCCAAGTATTTGGTGAAATTATTGCAAAATGGAAGTTTGGGCTCACTAAGGGTTTATGAATAGCCCATAGTGGGCAATTCCACACTTCAAATTAGCCCTTCCTCCATGCTTGGTTGCTTTCTAAAGGAACTGGGCTGAGAGGTGCGTGAACACCTGCTCCCATCAATTATGTGAGACTGGTCTTCACCACAGAGTCACCACAGAGTTATGTCCTCCCTGCAATATGACCATGAACGATACGCAGCATCTCCTGCATTAAAAAAAAAAAAAAAAAAAAGACACATAACTGCCAGTCAAGCCAGAGTCACTTTACCTGACATGCCAGCACAGTCTTCGTGGGGAGTCTGAAGATCTAGATTGAAGCCGCCTTCAGTTGAAACTCTCTGAAAGTCAGTAGACATGTTACTGCGATTCTAAATTCACTAATGGAGTTCAACCGTATATCCTTACTGGACCCAGGCTGTCAACTTCAAAATTGAATTTGGCCGTTCTTGCTGGAGTGAATAAAACCCCCCACGGTAGTAGCTAGCTGCTTTAGGAAGCTTTACATCCTGTGTTCTCCCGGCAGCTTGATGTCAAAACCAGGTAATGTCACAGGGAAATCTGATGGACACAACATGGATTGTCTAGGGAGAGGCATGCTTTTCTCCGTTCTGATGAGATTAGAATAGTATCTTCATTTCTGAAGGATTATGTACTGACAACCAGAATGCATCTCAGAGTCTTGCCCCAAACTTCCCCAAATTTCTCCCTCAACAGGCTCATTTCTCTTTTTTCTGTGGCACAACAAGATGTGGGGGTGGCTGGAGGCAGTCACAGGGGCTCTTAGCAAATATGCTTGTCATGCACAGGGAGCAGCAAAAAACCTCAAGGACCCATTTGTGAAGGTCTGCTTGAAATGTGCTTTTTGTAATACAGAGTGGTTTTACTTTTCTTTCTCTTATTTTTCATCCTTCAACAGTTTCCTGCTTCAACTACTTTATTTAAAAGTGATTAATATAATAACTCACTCATACTTGCATAGGAAAGCTCTTAACCTGCTTGAAAACTAAATAACTATTTCCTATTGATGGCATTGCCTTTTGAAATGAGAGTTCCTGCAGTGCATGTTGCTGGGAGGGTTCTAACTTGTAAGAGTTAGAGGAGAGTATTAATTGCCCTTCTGCTATTTATAATAACAGTGTCACTAAGACTGAACAAGTTGTCCTTACAAGTAATGAGAGGAACAACTGTGAAAGATGCCTCGTCTGGGAGCAACGTCTAGAGAGAACCAAGATGTAAAAGATCAAATCTATTTTGCAGAAGTCGGGATGGATGGTCGTTTTGCTCAGATTCTCTCAGAAATTGATCTGCACTGTGAAAGCAGCAGAACACCTGACACTTGAAAAACAATCTATTATTAAGCCAAATTGTGCTGTTGGTTGTTCCTATATCAAGTTTTAAGCCTCTTGCTTGCTTTCCTAGATTCCAACGTACAACCACCTCTTTTTTCCCACCCAGCAAACAGGACCATGTAAGAGAGAAAATGCACCTGTTCAATTCTCTGCCATGACCCAGGCTGGGTAGGACACGTAAACTAATCAGCCTCTGAGCCTCAGTTTGTCCACCTGGGGAATGGGATTCTTACTCCTGGCATCCCTGCAGGACTGTGTTATTGTGGGGATCAAATAAAATAGCAACTATGAAAAAGCGATAGAAACTGGAGAGTGCTCCTATGTCACGCAAATCTTCTCTTGGTTGCATCATTTCGTTTTGTAGAGGAGGAAAGAAAAATTTCCCTTTTATCCTTATGGGTTCAGTGGCCGACGCACTTGAATCAGACTGGTAAAAAATTAACAAAAGAAAAAAGTTTCAATTATGTACATGTGCATAGGATTTCACAAGATAAAATGTGGCTCAGGGAGGTGGCTAGACGTGGAAGTTTATACACCATCTTAGGCTAAATCAAAGGAAAAGGGGGCTTGGGGCTTCTGGGCCAGGAGGCAAATCAGGGGAAGGGGAGAGGAGGAGTTGTATGGTGAATAAAGGTAATCTGTTATGTAGCTAAGAAGCCTCTCAGATGATGAGCTGTCTCCCAGAGTAGCTAGGAAGACATTTTTACAAATGGAAATTTCCTTTATAAATGGAAATTTCCTTTACAAAAGGAGAAATGTATACTCTTATTTTTAGACAGATGCGGGGAAGCAAAGAGAGTTTCCTGCATCTGTGGGCTCTCCACTGCCGATTGCCTTCAGTTCAAAATAATCCATGTGGGTCTAAGATAAAACTGCCATTCTTACAGCACTTATGGGTATGCCAAAAAGAATACGGCTCAGATAGCTCACATGATGGTTGGCAGGATCTGAATAGATCAGTAGTGGATCTCACTCTACATTCACGCATTCTTTTATAGCATAAATGTATAGTTTTAGTAATAAGTACTTTTCTCTGGCCTTAAAACAACAACAGCAAAATCTGGCCTTAAAACAACAACAGCAAAATAACCCATACGGCAAAGAGTTGTATTTGGGGGTGGCATATTCTTGGAACGTTCAGTTCCCAATTTATCTGACCCCCATCTGTCTCCCTAATGGATGGTGAGGTTAGGGCTTATCAGTTTCCATGCCAAATTAACAGGGCATTTCTGTCAGTATCTTTAAAAGGTTTGGGTCTGCATGGCACCAAACGATGTACAAAGAGAAAAACAAAGTCAAGTAGTCAGTTTCACCTCACGGAGAGCAAAGATCCAAATATTTTGCTGCATTATTTCACCTTCTGACAGCGTGCAAATATTTGTCATAGAGTCACTAACCAACCCGAGAGGGATTTGCCAGCCTTCACCGTCGCTCTACCTGGAAGTAAGGAGGGAGCTTCTCACACGGACACACGGCTTGCCCCAGGGTGTAGTGTAAAAAAGCGGCACAGCAAGACGAGCTCATGGGCACGTGTGTGCCTGTCCGTGTGTTGAAGGTGTTAAAAAGAAACGATAAGCTCCAAATGGTGTCCCTGTGGCTTTGATCCAGCAAGACTTAGTACCTAACCCAACTGCAATTTCAGCCTTTTCCAGAAGCAGAATTTTAAATCAGTCTAGAATTTCCTTATCTCCACTAGGGAGGTAATCTGCGTGAGAAGACCCCTCTGCCTTCCCCTACAGGAAAATAATCTTGCCTGAAATAATCCACTCTTCTAACTTCCTGTTCCACCCTCCTTCTGCCTTTGAAATCCTTCCATTGTCCAGCTCCATGGATGGAGCTTCTTTCTGCTTGCCAGATGGAATGATACCTGATTCCTGAATCATTGGCTAAAGCCAGTTCGATCTTTAAATGTACTCAGTTGAATTTTGTTTGTTAACAAAGGTGAAACAAACTAAGAGAAAAATGAGGCAAACAGATCAACACAGTAAGAATAAGGTTTTTGTTGCTATGGTTACACTAAATCGATCAGGAATGCAGAAAGAAGGGGAAAAAGTGAGTGACACAATAAGGGGAAACCCAGAAAAGGCGTAGCATCCACGAAGCATCATGTCCCATCTGATCCGACACAGGTTGCCAAGGTACTGTGCCTTCATCCCATAGTTTTCAAGGTGCAGAGAAGAAAGCCAGAGTAACATAAGCCACAGATACAAAATCCATGTCCTGGAGCTATACACACACTGGCTTCCAGAAGCAGCACAGCATAGCCCAGTATTGAAATATTGTGTCCTGTGCCCTGTCTTACAGCACATACTGCTGTGAACAATATCAACACTCTTCAAATAAATTAAAGGCTTTGGCTGTATGGTGCCAATGTCGGTAAACATGACCCTATGAGTAGCCAAATGCATGCTTTAAATCAGAAACTCTGTAGCCCAGCACCCAGCTGACTCTCCAAAGCCCTTACCAGCTGTGAGACCTGGCTCATACAGCATAATCTTTTTGGTTTGAGTTTTCACATCTGAGAAGAGTAATATTAGTTACCTTGATGGGGTTTCTGGCGGGGGGAAAGTATTCAGAGACAAAGTACCTAGTAAGGAGTAGGTTCTCCATAAACATAGGTTTCCTTCCTCTTGTGTGAATGCCCCGCAAATCTGGGGATATCCCATGCAGCCCTGGGCCTAAGAGAGAGGCTACGTCTGACCCAACCCGTGAGCGTGCAGCAGACAGATCTTTTATGAATCAAGACCTTAATCTCAAATTAGGTTTCCTGGGCATCCTTCATACCCAGCTTCTCTTTCTGTAAGCCCATTATATTAAGAATTAATTTATCACAAGTAGCCTGGTAACCCAGCTCTTTGTTCTACTCTCCCTTAATCTGCTCAGCAAGGCCACAGGCATTAACTACATGAATATATTCTGCATTTTGAAAAGAAAACAAAAAGCAAAAAAACCTGCCACCCCTGGATACTTACCCCTTCAAGGAAGGCTTAGACCTCAGCCACCACAAAGCCCCGGCGTGTGGGACCCCCACAGGGCTCATGAATTTCAGAGCTTGTAAGAAATTATCTGTTTTGCTGGACCCTCGCTGGGATCAATCAGCCCCGCAGTGGTTGGTGCCAATTAAGAGCTGGTGTGATGCAAAGAGGGTATTTTAAACACCGTTTGACACCAAGTACATCCCTGTCCTCCCCCCAACCGCACCCCCACCCTTCTCTCTAACTCTTCCACCAGCCATTGTCTTTCAGCTCAGAAAGTAGGGAACTCCTTGAGAGTAATGGCACCTGTCTCTTCTGCAGAGAGATAGATGCTCATGGCCAAGTGATCTCCCAACAGCCGGCTCGAGGATGGCACACGGAGTGTTTCACCATCTCAGCCTCTCATCACCCTCCGGAAGCCCGCTCTGCTCTCCACAAAACTACCAAAGTGACCTCCTGAAGATCAGGTCCAGTCTGTCATTCCTCTGCTTCACAGGAAGCCCTGCCCACCCCCATCCTCCCACCCACTCGCCTGGGCCAGAGGATAAAGCCCTCTGAGAACTGATGCTTACGCCCTCAGCCTCAGTCTCTCGCCTGCCTCCTCCTTTCCCGTTCCTTCTTGCAATTCCCTGAATACATTCAGCTACTTCTTGACTCTCCACACTTCCCTGATCCTAAACTGCCCACACCACACTGGCCATCCCGGGAGCTGACTCATATACATCCTTGAAGACTCGCCTCAGGTGTCTCCCCCACGAGAAGCCATACCCGAGAAGCCATACCCGACACTTTCTAGATGACATCACTGCCCCGATGCTGTGTTCCCCTGGTGCTAGGGCTTGCTTCTGATATCACATTCCTCAGACAGCAGTATCAGAGCCAGTTCACTTGTCCCAACTCCCCACCTCCTACTAGACCGGGAGCTACTTGAGGGCGAAGTGGGGCTTTTGCGTGTCTCTGCCTTCTCACTGTCTGATATGCGCGTTTCAGGCATAGTAGGCCACGAACTCTCAACCTGGGTGCCCATCACAGTCACCTGAGCAAGTCTATTCAGAGTGCGGATTCTCCAGCCTCACCTTGGACCTGTGAAATCACTGTGCCCGTCAGGCGTGGAGCCCAGGTTAGGGCGTTAAAGGGCCACTCCTTATGCACAAACCTGCTGACACTAATGTGGTAGAAACAAGTGCTAATAAATGTTTAACGTCGAGAGAATGAATGAACACACGGATGTCTCCACGTTAGAGATGTTGAAACAAGCTTGCAAGAGTTGGAAATCTGGCCCAAATTGCACAAAAGGCTGTTGGGAAGATAGTGACACAAGGGGATACGGGAGAGAGCTTTTCTTGGACTGGAATCATTTGTTTTCATGTCGATCACCTCAATTAGTGATCAGCTGTAGCAGGCCACGACAGGTCTGGCTTGTTGATGGAACCCCACGTCTAATACATGGTTAGACCTCACTAGTTGTTGAATCAAAGAGCGTGAATCAAAGAGCAATACACTCAGAGTTATAAGCCTTGAGTTCCAGGCCTGGCCATGGCATTAACTGCTATTCCTTCTAGGACAATAGAATTCTTGGACCTTAGATTCCCCAACTACACCATCAAAGAGGTAGACCAACTGATCAAAAATTGCCTCCAGCTCTGACATTTTTAATCCAATGAATGCAGAAGAGCTGGAGTCTGCATCTCAGCCTGGTGCTGGATGAAAGGCCTTCAGTATGAGTAAGCAAGATGGTGGCTGAGGCCTGAAGGGAAAAGTGACTCGACTCTATTATACTTTTTAATCTATTTTGAACGTGGCCTGAGTAGAGCACTGCCTTTCGTTCTGTGAGAGACAAGTGAGTATTCAGCCCTAAGCATCCCCCAGGCTTGCCTGAGATGATCATCTTGGCATTCAGACTCCAGCAAAGATCTCTCTCTCCTGATCACATGCAGCTTAGGAAGAGCTGAGACCTTGGAGGAGCACGGCATGCTGGGGGATACGGCAGGATATCATGGGCTCCCTGTTACTGACCCTGGAAGGGCAGCCACCTCACACATGCTCCCAGAGTGATGGTGCACAAATCACAGATCAATGATCTCAACTGATTTTTGCAAATTTACAGAAGGAAACAAACAAACAGACAAGTACGTCCATCTGTACCTTACAAAGTGGGAAAACTGACGTTCCAAGAGTGTGACGGATTTCTGTATAAGATGTGTGGTGATTAAATGGCAGCAGCCTGCAGTTAAATTTTCAAATGCAATGCTCCTTTAGCTACATCATGTTGCCTCTTTTTCTTAGCTTCCCTGGCGGATCCTAACGGAAATTCTGATGGAAGGAAAGGGCAGGTGTTTCCATTTCTATTTCATAAAGCTGGAATTTTCTGCTCAGAGGGACTTCCCATTTCCAGTAAGTTGCAACGATTTCCAGGACCCTACATTACCACTACTGCTTTTTCTTTTCTTGACTGTATATTGTTACATAACCTTCCTACTACCCTATCAGAGAGGCAGAACAGGCTGGTATTGCAATCCCTAATTTTCCAATAAGATAACTGAGTTCCAGAGAAGTAATATTGGAGGAATTGACTCAAGAGGGATTTAGGAGTTGGGGTTGGCATAAGAATGACCTTTCCAACAATTCGAGTTGCCCTCAGTGGAAATGACTCCCCTGTCCTATCACAGGACCAGAGGACCTCTCAGAGGTATGGTACAGGGGACTATGAAAGAAAAAGGAATTGGCCTAGATGACCATGAAGGTCCTTCCTGGTCCCATGATTCTATGCCTTAGCGCAATCTCACAGCCAGAATGTGATCAGTCAGGACCTGAATCCTAGTCCTCCAACTCCTACTTGGTCCTGTGCCTCTTTCATCCATCCCATCAACTTCTGACCTGCTTTTCCAAAGGTTTCAAAATCCAGTTGTCCTAGGGACCAGTATAGCTATCATTGGAACATCAGTTGGAGGGAGAAGATCTCTCTGTAGGTTTCCTGGGTAAACATTGATCAGATGCCATTCAACAAGGCTGAGTATTGAACATGGGGTCGTTTTTTGGGCATTCCTCAGACAACAATATCATACCTGGGCTCCCTAGTTCTGATTTTTCCACCAAATCCCTGTGAGACCTGGGCAAAGTCACTTTCCCTCTTTGGCACGGAGCATCTTCCTTGTATGAAACGACTGGTGGGTCAGAGGTTCTTTCAAGCTCATAACATAATATCATAAGGCCATAGGTCAAGTTTATCTCTGCTACCTGCTATAGCAAGGCTGGGAGAGAAGAAGCCATGAACAGCCAGCTCATCCGAGGGCTAAGCAGAGAATGCCAGGCTTAGCAATGTTGGCTGACACTATTTATCATCCTTGAATCCATTTGAGATTGGGAAGTAAGAAGCAGCCTAGAAATAATGAAACCACAAAGCCTCCTGGTCTCTCAAGTCCCAAATGACGATGCATTTTTGAGTTCGCCCCCCCCCTCCCCGCCGGTCTCCGGCAGGCAGTCTCTTATGTGAATAGTTACAGCGTTGTTCTCCGACCACAGCCCATCCATCTCCAACAGCTCGCTCTCCACCTCCCCCCTACAGGTCTCTTTGCCAGTGCTCCTGCCATTTCTTGACTGACAACCAATTTTCCTACCTGTCATTAGCAATTCCACTCATTAACTCTCCTACCTGCCTCAGCTGAGGCCTCCCGATACCAAAAAGCATCTCTAAAAACTGATTCTCCCAAGCAGAATAATTGAAACTTCTTGCACATCTAGAGAACCTTTTGTCCGAAGCTCTCAGAGTCGTTTTCTAAATGTCAGTAGAAATGTACATTTTATACTAGGAAAGCAGACTTTGCCATCGTAACACAACCAAGCAAAAAGGGGCGAAGAAAAAAATACTCAGCAACTAGCTTTGTCTTTTCCCTTTTTTCTTTGTCATTCACAGAATGCAAAAGCAGTCCGGCTTTTTTTTCTTTTTCTTTCTTTTCTTTCTTTCTTTTTTTTTTTTTTTTAACTTAATTGACTTGTCATTTGCTTGTAGTCCTTTTAGACATGGCCTCAAAAATGGTTAATTACAGCAGCAATGACATGGAGATAAAAATCATACAGAGACCCTTCTACTTTATGAGCTGCTGAGGTGCTAAGACTTGATATGAACCTATAGAGAGGTTTCTGCAGCACTGAGAGGCAGGCATACATCTTGTGATGAAATCAGTCTCTGCTATTAGGCTAGCTGGATTTAAGAAATATAAAAATGAGGGGCATCTGGGTGGTTCAATTGGTTGAGCATCTGACTTTGGCTCAGATCGCGATCTCATGGCTCAGGAGGTGGAGCCCCACGTCGGGCTTTCTGCCCTAGGCACGGAGCCGCTTTGGGTCTTCTGTCCCCGCCTCTCTCTGCACCTCCCCCACTCATGCTCGCTCTCTCAAAAATAAATAAACCTTAAAATAAGAAATATAATCAATGATAACATGTGTTTAGGCAGTCCTTCACTGTTTGTAAAGTACCTCCACGCGCATTATCTTGCTTTGCATTTGCTGTTCCCTCTATATGGAACACTCTTCCCTCAGATATTTATTTGACGTGCTTCCTCTCCTCCTTTGGGCCCTTGATCGAATGTCTCCTTTCCTAGAAATCGCACTCACTCCATCTGGCACTCCCTCCCTTGTCACGTTTTCCGTCCATGGCATTCCAGTCATCACCAGCTGCCTCACTATACACTTTAAGCTCTCTGGGTGCCAGGATCTTAGTTATTTTCACTGCCATATTCCCAAGTCTTAGCACAGTGTCAGAGATACAGTAGTTGCTTAGTTAACACATGTTGGAGGGAAAAAGGGATAAATCAGTGTATCTGAGCCTCTCAACAGCCTTGAGGAGCCCAACTCACCATTATCACTATTTGGATATGAGGTGGCTCAAGTTCAGAGAGGTCAAGTGGCCGGGCCGAGTGGCTGAGAGGGACAGACCCAGCTCTCCCCTCTCTGCCTCACTCTCCTCTCCAGAGATAACGTTTCCAAAACAGACACAGTAATGAGTGAACACTGCCATTCAGGAAGAAACACTGAGAGCCTTAATGCTCAGCCCTGAGGCTTCGCCCCTGTACTAGGCCTTTCTTGGCATCCCACCTCACCTGCCCCCAAGGGTGGCCAAGTTCCCAGGCACCCAGTGTATTTATTTGATGACTGCCTGCAGGCCTAATCACCCCATTAAGGCAGAGCACACACAGGGAAGAATGAAATAATAGCCAAGTCAACAAACCTGAATGACTGGCCAGAATAAGATCAACACAGTAATTACCCTTCTTCCAAGAAAGGAACACATAGGGACGAGGTATTGCCACCTCCCTCTTCTCCCTGCCTAATGGAAATTCTCCAGTTCGCTGCAGAGCAGATACCTTGGTTGACAGCTTTCGCACCCCCACCTCCCTGCCTTGTTGCCTTTATTGACAGACGTGGGCCATTACTCCTCGCTAAAATTCATTGTCCACACACTCCGCACTTGACAACACTCTGAAAATTGACCCGCTCCAATATTTTTAGAGCTAAATTAAGGCAATTTGTCCTTCCACGTTCTGCGCCAGCGTCCCAAGAGACAGAAGCATTGGCAGGAGGATAATTCTATTTTTCTGAGAAGGGAAGGAAGTCTTGCGGGAGGGAGGCAATCCAAAATTGTAGTAATCTTGGTTATAAACGATTTTTTTAAAATGCCATTTGTATTGTTCTGGGATCCTAAAGAACATTCACGTATATCATCTATAGGATTTGAGGTTCACACTCTGCTGAGGAAGCTGGGGAGGATTGGACTCTCCATTTTAAGACAGAACTAAAAGACTCATGACTTGCCCAAGGCCACACCCCGCTAAGTGAAAAGGCAAACACTAAACACATGTTTTATGGCTCTAAATGAAATGCTTCTCGCTCCTGGTGTGGTAAGTGTATGTATGTGTGTGTGTGTGTGTGTGTGCTCAGAGGTAAGGCTTCATTCCACACTTGTGGCAAGAATTTGACTCGCCTCAAAAGCATGGACTTTGGAGTCACAGACGTGGGTTCCAGCAAGAATGGATTACTCTGAACCTCAAGGTCCTTCCCTGCCCGTAGGGTCATTGCCAAAATTATATGGAAAAGCAAGTATGGTTTCAATCACAGGGCATGGCACACAGGCAGTGTTCAGTTCATGTGAGCAGTTATTGTGAGTGCCCTGTTTGTGCCCACGTCATACCCATGAAGTTGGTATCAGGCTGAGTTATCTGCCTAGCATAATTATCCGGGGGCCTCACCCGGTCATTCTTTGGGCAAGACGACCCAAGGGAGCAATGACGTCCCCTCCTCCGATGAGTTCTGGTGGCTGAACGGTAGCTGCAACCGCATCAGCGGTCATTCTCATTCCTGAACATTTGCTCAGTGCCCAGAATTGTTCCTGATGGATGAATGTCATTGATTCTGTCAACACCCCTATTGTCGAAGGCCTACCATTATACCCTTTTATAGATGAGATGAGAACGCTGGGGTAAAGAGAGACTCAGTGACACAACCAAGGATGCAAACCCAGGGAGGTCACCTGGCAGGGTGCGGACTCCCAGCCACCATGCTACGCCGCCTAAACAGCACAAAGGTCTCCTCAGGAACCCCTGCTGCCTCCCAAAGCAGGGCTCGACCCTTCCCAGGTGCCCTCTCTCACCTGCAAACTCCACCCTGGCCTTCTGTGACACCAACCCCACCCGGGATCACACAATGGTGCCATTGGACAAGCCAGAGAATTCCTCTCACCTAATAACTCGCTCACTTTTCAGATGGAGCCCAGAGTGGGGGCGAACTATCTAAGGCCTCACAGTCGGTCCTTGATGTGAGGCTCAAGCCCAGGTCCGTGGAACCTCTTAAGACACCCTTCATGCCTTGGCTGGAGCAAAGCTTCAGCAAAGCTGTGCCCCTCAATTACTTCTCTGACATAGTGACTGTCTCCTCACCATCCCACCAGCGCAGGCCTTGGTCTGACCTGTCTTGGCTGATATCTGTGCTTTTTAAACTGGTAGCTATGCTTTCTAACGTAGGCAACTACAACCCCTCTGGGGAGGCAGGTGGAATATAAAGAATAAATAAGTGCCTAAGTAAGTAGGTAGCTACACATTTTAGAACTCTTTCCACTGACATTTGCTTTTCTTCTTACGAATTCTGAAGAATGTACGTGCGAGGGAGAGAGGCAAATCTAGCAGTGATTAAGGCTCTGAGATTGCTGTTTCAAAGGGAGGAAAGAATAAGGAGAAACTTGGGGCTATTACTCCTCCATGTAGACAAGAGGATGTCTCAAAATAGTGCTGCCTGCTGAATAGGAAAAGCACAAGCACTGAGCCGCTGAACGAGGATGGCAGTGCCTCAAGAACAGGTCACTTCATCTACGTAAGTATTTAAAACCCAGGTCCCCGGGGCACCTGGGTGGCTCAGTCGGTTAAGCGTCCGACTTCAGTTCAGGTCACGATCTCACGGTTCGTGGGTTCGAGCCCCGCGTCGGGCTCTGGGTTGACAGCTCAGAGCCTGGAGCCTGCTTGGATTCTCTGTCTCCCTCTCTCTGCCCCTCCCCTGCTCACACCCTGTCTCTCTCTGTCTCTCTCTGTCGCTCTTTCAAAAATAAACATGAAGAAAATGCACGATCCAGGGGGGCCTGGGTGGCTCAGGTGGTTGGGCGACTGACTTCGGCTCAGATCACCATCTCACAGTTTGTGAGTTCAAGCCCCGGGTCGGGCCCCCAGCTGGGAGCCTGGAGCCTGCTTCGGATTCTGTATCTCTCTCTCTCTCTCTCTTTCTCTCTGTCTCTCCCCTGCTCGTGCTCTGTTTGTCTCTCAAAAACAAATAAACATTAAAAAAATAAAAATATAAATAAATAAATAAAAATATAAATATAAATAAATAAATAAATAAATAAATAAATAAATAAATAAACAGGTCCCCAACCATTGTCCTTACTCGGTTTTCCGCACATTCACATTCTTTCTGAACTTCTAACTTAAAGAGCTAGGACCTTCACATGAGCACTTGTCCAAAGACCTTAGGCCTTGCTGTTCTGTCAGCCCGAAATACTCCTTCTGGCTGGTTCTCACTGGTCATTCACAGCTCAGCTTAGATTCCACCTCAGCTTTCCCTGGCCACCCCACGAACTCCCTCCTGCGCCTCCAGCCAATCACCTTGTGCTGTTTCCATCATTACACGTGTCACTACCTGTTTTCTTCCAGAGTTAATTATTTATCAACTGCCCTTTCCTCGCAAAGGTACCAGCTCAGTGAACAATGAACCAGGCTTCTCTATTGTGTTCACCAGTGTTTCCTCGAGGCCAGAAGGGGGCCTGCCACACAATAGGTACCCAAGAAATACGCGCCAAATGAATTTAAATAAGATCAATGAGTATAATAGGAGTACCTTATATTATAAATTGAGTCTAATTCACGGAAACCGGCCCAAACCCATCAATCCATATCCAGCTGGCCTTTGATGGGTGCCGGGCCCATTTTGTAAACTCGAGAGAAGGGTGTGGCTACAGAGATACATACAAGTAGCCCCTAACAGTAAGAAGTTTATACCCCGATTGGGGAGTTAAGACAGGTGCATCTGAAAATATAACTGAAACAATGTAGCTAGTGCTCAAGGGCACAGAAGGGTTCAGAAAGTAGAGGTATTGAAACCCGCACAGGGGGAGGAAAGAAGATAGGAAGAAAAGTTCACAGAAAGGCCATACCTGTCAACTATCCACAGCACACAAGCAGCAGGGGGAGGGGATGGCACCCCCTCAGTGTCCCCAGCCAGGGCCCTTCAGCTGCATTGCAGGGTGTCCTCAGTGCCTCTGCGACTCAGAGACCCAGAGTTGGAGACTTTGACTCTGAACGTGGCACCTGGAGGAGAGTTTACACTGACCACACGCCCTGTCCGTGAAGGGCACTGTATGCCGTCTCAGTCATCCTCGCAGCAACTTGCTGCAGAAATACCATAATTCTCATTTTAGATCTATAAAAATTGAGACCCTGGGATGGGAACAACGGAACACAGCCAGTGGAGCCTGGCCCGCCCACCTGGGCGGCCTCCTGTGCTCTTCCCAGTTCACACACCTGCCTCTTGGAGGCGCCTGGCAACTTGCTCAATTCCCGCCCCCTGCAAGTAGGGATTCATTTCTCGATCTCTGTGAGCGCCAAGGAGGTGCTCTTCTGAGACCCGGCAGAACAAGAACAAGACCCACCATTGCTCCTTTTGCCCCAGTGCAGAAAGCAAGACCTGCAGAAGGCTCAAATGTTTAGATAAAAGCGAGAATGGTGTTTAAAATGCAAAATTGAACGTCTTTTAGAGTCATTTGCTGCTCCCACCCTTATTCCCCATGAAATGATTCCCTGGTGACAAGCTCTTTAAAGAATCTCCCCCCCCCCTCCTTTCTGCAGTGCAGAGTAATTGTATGCCATCAAAAGCCTAGGAATAGTCACGATTGCAAAATTCTTGCTGCGCTCTTGGCAAAATCATTACTCACCAGCCAATGTTTAGAAATCACAATGCTCCCCTTAAGTGCCATTAAACACAAATATTTATCAACGCTGTGCTAGAACGTTAGGCTGGCGAAGGTTGGGTGATTGTGGGTGTGTATGTTTGCGCGTAAGATTCAGGTTTTCAAGGAGTACGAGGGAACTTACTGACCCCGTGGCCTTCAGATACCCACCTACAGGCAAAGGTTTTTTGCTTGTTTATTTCTCAAAAAAAATGTTCAGAACTTAGCAGTATTACCCAAAGATAGCCAGGGAATTTCTCTCTCTCTCTCTCTCTCTTGTATTTTTTTTAATTAAAAACATTTGGGGGGAGGCACCTGGGCGGCTCAGTCAGTTAAGCATCCGACTTCGGCTCTGGTCGTGATCTCCCGGTTCGTGGGTTTGAGCCCCGCACCGGGCTCTGTGCTGACAGCTCAGAGCCTGGAGCCTGCTTCGGATTCTGCGTCTCCCCCTCTCTCTGCACTGCCCACCCCCACCCCACCCCCTGCCCGCTTGCACTCTGTCTCTCTCTCTCTCAAAAATAAATAAACATTAAAAAAACTTCAATGTTTTTAAGTTTATTTATTTATTTTGAGACTGACAGAGACAGAGCGAGCAGGAGAGGGGCAGAGAGAAGGAGAGAGAGAGAATCCCAAGCAGACTCTGTGCTGCCAGTGCAGAGCCAGACGCAGGGTTTGAACTCACAAAACTGTGAGATCATGACCTGAGCCGAGACCAAGAGTTAGATGTTCACCCGACTGAGCCACCCAGGCGCCCTGGGAATTTCTGTTTCTTAGCCCTTTGCAGGCATCATAAAGGGTATTGCCTATGAATAAATGAATGGTAAGTTTCATAGAAGGGACAAAACTAAACATAAAAACATAAATAACGGTTCAGGGTAGCACATGCTGGTGGTTAAATCATGGCTGTAAACTCCTACCTGGGTTTGAAGAAAATGAGGCTTTCAATCTCTCTTCAATCTGCCCTACACACTGATGCTGGAGTTAACATCTCCTAAAGCGGGGTAGCGCATGTCTGAGGTCAAGTTCCTTAGAGGCTGAGCCTAAGGCTGGGATTCTTATTCCAGTGATTTTTCCTGCAGCTCTCCTGGTAGAGAGAGTAAGAAAAGCAGGGCAAGGCACTGGGTAATTTCAGCAGGATCCAATCCCACTGTAGTGCAAATCACCCAGCCTGAGGCCAGGGAAGCAGCCCTTTGCACCCCACGTCCACTAGCCACTGGCAGAGCTCTGGTCTGCGAAGGCTCCCGTTCTTCAGAGAAGCGACATGGCTGTGAGCGTTGGGGCCAACACACCCCACCTGGCGATGTGTGTTTGGGTAGCAGAGCTGGATGGGGCACCAAGGCCTCCACTGCTGTGCTTGTTACTTCCCTTTTTATCAAGCTTTTCTGTCATCCTGCAGAATGAAGTCCAAACTTTTCAACACAGGATTGGAAACCTTTTTGTGTTCTGATGTCAACCTCATGGTTCGGAAATAGATTTTCTAAAAATCTCAGCCTACCAATAGATGCGTTCAAGTATGCATCTGTATGTTGAACGCAGCCTCAGTGGGTCATAGGACCCACCACACACACACACACACACACACACACACACACAAGCTGCCAACAGCTCCCCCTGGCTTCAGAAGGAAGTTCTTTTCCTTCTGTCTAGTCCTTCAGCCTTACCTCCTGTTACCTCTTTTCACATTTAGTCATTGTAATTACAAAAATTAGTCATTTCCCGAAGATGCTATGTTCTTCACCTCTCCCTGCCTTCATGACATTTATGATCAATAAGGATGGAATAGTATAGAAAACTGAAACCAATTCCAGTGCATCCCTCAACGTCATTGGCATTGTCTGGAAACACCGTGTTAATCATTTGGAGCCATTCTTAAAATGGCTTGAAAAGACTTTCCCTGATCTCTGGCCTGGAGAACCAAGTCCTAAATCTCTAGCATGGACTGTATGTTTTTCTGCTTTTCTGTTGTTCTCCCATTCCACTATCTAGCCCCAGGTCCCCGTGAAGACGTCCCTGGCCAACCCAGATTTTCCTTCACCCCACAGCAATGTGTTGATGCCTTTTCTCAGCACTGGCTCTATTTTGCTATAGAAAACAGTGTGTTGGTGTGCCTGGATGGTTCCATCGGTTGAGAGTCTGACTTTGGCTCAGGTCATGATTTCACAGTTCGTGAGTTTGAGACCCACACTCCTCTGTTCCCTCTCTCTCTGCCCCTCCTCCACTCATACATACACACTCTCTCTCTTTCTCAAAAATCATTTTGAGATAAACATGTAAAAAAGAAGAAGAAGAAAATAGTGTGCTGTGTAGGTGCCTACAGCCATCAGGTTGTGAGCTTCCTAAAGGCTGTGTTCCCCACAGCCCCCGGCACCTTGCTGTGTATACCAAGCTCACTCTAGCGCGGAATGTGGACCGGAAGACAAGAATGTTCCTCTGAAGAATGGGCTCCTGGGAGAGGCATTCCACAGGGAACTCTTAGTATTTGAAAGGGCTGACATCGTAACAACAACAATAAATGTTAAACCTTATTGAACACTTGTTACATCAGCATCCACATAATTTCACCAACTTAACCTTAGTGGGCAAGTGCTATTTTATCACCAGTTGATGGAGCGAAGAACATTGCATGAAGGTTATGTGAGCTGTTCCAGACGTGGAACACCTGTTCCAGGGTGTCCGTGATAGAATCTGGGGCTCCACTCCGTGCTATTAACCACTATCAGCAATCAGTAAGGGGAAGATCGCTAACCACCTCCTATTTGGAGCCAGCCACCGAAGGGCAGGCAACGTGGTGCAAACCACATACACAAGCCACACAACAGAGCCCTCTGCCCATCCACCCCCCCTTTTTTTTTCTCAAAGGGAAATGGCAGGAATGAGCACAAAAGAATCAAGTTGGTGCAATATGCTTTATGTTTACATATTTATAGCTGCTGTTTGGCTTTGTTATTTTACTTGTTTTTTTCCGAATGGCTCTGAGTTGGAAAAGCACTTCTCTGCATGGTCTCCATTTCCTCCCGAGGAAAATGGGCTTTCATCTGTTATGTTTATTTCAGAACACACTCACATGGGTTCCCCACTCAGTTACAAGCACCTCAGAAGTGAGGTTGTATCCAACCTGTTCATCCCTGGGTCTGCAGATTCTAACACATCACCAGGCGCATGATGGGCCTTGAGAAATGCTCAACAACTGCGTGGATGATAGAATGGGCCAACGAGGTAACCCAGTGTCTCTGAAAGAGCGGCTCAGAGACTACCTGCTCCAGGATTATCTGTAGAGCTTGTTTAATGCGAACTCGGAGTGACTTATTGTTTGCGAACTGCTGAGACCACACTAGGCAAGTATCTGTAAACCCAGCTCAAAGGTAACAATTTCATTAAATTAACTTCTGGTTAGGTTGTTTTTTATGATTTCATAAAAAGAAGAATAGAGAGGAAATACTCCTTTGTCTCCACTTTCCCTTTAATCACCTCTCACTGCTCCTTGCCTCCTCTCCCCCTTATCCTCTTGCCACTGTGATTTAGAGTTACTGGCTCAAGGCAGGGCCTGGGAGAGCAGACATAAATGAGATCCTGTCCTCTGCCCCAAGCATCTCACAGTCCAACAGGAGAGAAGAAAGCATAATTTACGTTTGGATGTAATAAACTCTAGAGCTGATATAAGCTAGGATGTCACTTCCCCAGCTTACCAAGTGGTTACCACTTGGCGTTGGGTTTCTGGCCCTCACACACCATCCCAGAAATGTTCAAGATCAAAGGAACTGAGGTGAAGAGTTTTGTTATATTCTTTTCAGCTTAACTGAGGTACGATTGACAAATAAAATCGTAAGGTGTTTGAAGTGTACCTTGTGCTAATTTGATATACACATACACTGTGAAAGGATTTTCACCATCTAGTTAATTAGCCCAAACATCACTTCCTATATTTATCTTTTGGGGTGTGTGAGAACATTTAAGTTCTACTTTCTTAGCAAATTTCAATTACACGATCCAGTGTTATCAACTATAGTCACCTTGTTATCCATTAGACCTTCAGACCTTAGTCATCTTACAGCGGAAAGTTAGTACCTTTTACCAACTTCTCCCTAACCCCCCGCCCCTACCCCGCCCCAATCTCTGGCAACTACTTTTCTATTCTCTGTTTCTCTTTCTCTCTTAAAAACAAAGATGTTTATTTATTTATTTTGAGAGAGAGAGAGAGAGCACACTTGTGCACGAGTAGTGGAGGGGCAGAGAGAGAGGGTAAGAGAGAATCCCAAGCAGGCTCTGTGCTGACAGCCCCAGCACAGGGCTTGAACTCACGAACCGTAAGATCAAGAGTTGGACACTTAACTGACCGAGCTACCCAGGCACCCACACTCTGTGTCTCTGAATTTGACCTTTTATTTATTTATTTTAGATTCTACATGCGAGTGATACGGTATTTGTCTTCCTCTGTTGGGCTTAAGTTTTGTATCTTTTTTTTTTTATTTGAGAGAGAGAGAGAGCACACATGAGCAGGGAGAAGGCAGAGGAAGAGGGAGAGAATCTTAAGCAGGCTCCACGCTCAGAATGGAGTCTGACACAGGGCCCCATCCCACAACCCTGGAATGATGACCTGAGCTGAAATCAAGAGTCAGACCCTCAACCAAATGAGCCACCAGCACCCCTGTTGTATTTTTAATCATAAAAATTCATCTACTCTTTTCTTAATCGTTTTCCTACCAATCCATAAACACTTGCTTCTTTCTCCTTAGAAATCCAGTGTTCTTCTATTCTCGGAATCTTCTTTTTGGGTCAATGATTCTTCCTTCCAGATGATATCAATTTTATTTGTTTTTTATTCTTGCCCAGTTTAGGTACATGATAGGTTAGTAAATACTGGTGGGTTAACGTATTTTAGATTGTAGTAAACGGGAATAATCAATAATACGCCCTGAAAATTCACCTTCAACACGACATTTTTCTTGCCTTCATTTATTCTTATTATGGATAGTTGGGGTTTTCTTTAATATCTATTTATTTTTAAGAGAGAGAAAGACAGAGTGTGAGTGGGGGAGGAGCAGGCAGAGAGGGAGACACAAAATCCAAGGCAGGCTCCAGGCTCTGAGCTGTCAGCACAGAGCCCGACGCGAGGCTCGAACTCACAAACCGTGAGATCATGACCTGAGCCGAAGTTGGATGCTGAACTGACTGAACCACCCTGGGACTCCTTATTATGGGTAGAGTTTCTAGCATCTTCATTTCAGGTACACAGACATCTGATTTTTTTTTTTTTTCTGTAGACTAAATTTCAATTATCAAACATCTGTGTAGTAAAATTGGGCACGAAGTTGTATTCGTTTTGCTCGTGTCATGAGCTAGGCACGTTATATTTATTGTTCAATTGAATCTCACAGCATATCCCCAAGGAGATATTACTATCTCCATTTACAGAATAGGAACTTGAAGTCCAGTTTCATAGCTAGTTAATGTGAATGGTACCCAGGCTGATTTAACTACAACAACCAAGCACTTTTTCTTTATACAACCCTGCCTGTCTCCCACAAATATATGGCCTACTCAGGGAAAATATGGCATGTGCGCAATTAATTATCACATCCCATCCCATCACTCTTCTTTCTAGACATTTGTCTTCCTTCTCTCTTGTTACTCACCTCCATACCTCTGCACAAGTTGCAACAATGGACCATAAATAGAGTAGCTTTTGAGAAAATAGATATTGAATGGTTGAATAAATAAATGAATAAAGAGGCACCTGGGTGGCTCAGTCGGTTAAGCGTCTGACTTCGGCTCCGATCACGATCTCACGGTTGGTGAGTTCGAGCCCTGCGTCGGGGCTCTGGGCTGACAGCTCGGAGCCTGCAGCCTGCTTCGGATTCTGTGTCTCCCTCCCTCTCTCTGTCCCTCCCCCACTCACGCTCTATCTCTCTTGCTCTCAAACATAATAAACAAACATTAAAAAAATATAAAATAAATGAATAAAAAGAAGGCAATAACCTAGTGCAAGCAGTGGGCTCTGGGAACACTGAAGGTAGCATTGTAATTAAGAAAGTGACATGAGAAGGTTTCAAAGAGAATAAAACTTTTGGTAAGGGGGGGTTTTCGTACGTAGTCAATGTTGGCAAACAGCTTTCCAGTAGAGAAGTGCATGAGAAAGACAAGGAGGTGGACAAAGCTGGGGGCTTTGGGGAAATGAGACTGAGGAAGTGTATGAAGCTTAAGGCATATGGGGAAATCAATAGGGAATTCAGTAGCAGGAAGACTGAGGTCTTTGATGGAAGAGGGTAGATGTTGGGACTCCTCCTTGGGGGCAAGAGAAATCAGAGGTCATGCTTGAGAGGGTGAAATTTAACCTGGGCTGGGCAGAGAGGGAGGCAGGAACTCCAGATCGTCACAAATAGATCGCAGAATTCACTCTGGACCCTGGCGTCTAGCCAGAAATTCTCACCATCAGCCTCTAGTTTCAGCTGAAGGAAACGACGAGAATGATACAATGCAGGGCAAAATAAAACATTTTCCAAAAAGCTATCACGTTGCTCTCTCCTAAGGGAGCCCTGTGAACCTCTAGCGCTGAAGAGTCCTGGGGGCCTTGTCAGGAAGGACTCGTGTAAACCTCCTCATCTCTGTGATAGATTCTCGAGCAGCTGTTTCCAAGACAGGAACATGGCCTGGTGGCATTTTGTTGTCCCAACAGGCCTTGAGGGGCCCTGCATCAACATAACTTCCAGTACTCACTATACAGACACTGTGTGAGCCTGTGACTGTCAGCACACCCGGAGCACTGCCATGACCTTCCGCACCCTGAGCACCCTTGGGGGTGGAAAATGGTAAGGCAGCAAAAGGCATCTGTCTGTAGGGAACGTCTGGTATCAGATTCTCCCTCACACCTCAGCCCTCGCCTTGGGCAGCGGGCACTGGCCACGCCAGACTTTTAAAGCCCACGACGATGTCGTCTGCCCGTGACCTGCGGTGGAGGAGGACAGAAAGAACACTAAGTCAGAGATCCTGCCCAGAAATATGTTGTCCCGATGACAACAGGAAGGTGAGACATGACACCGGCCAAGGCTTGCAAAGGGCAGGTGACACTGAGCAAATCTGACACAGTTGGCTTTCTCTCTAAGCGTGCCCTGCCCACTGGCTACTTCATACCCTGTGGAGTGCTAGAAACCTCAAGCTCTTTCCTCACCCAAGGATTCTGCCGACACTGGGGTCTAAAGGGCTAAAATGAGGGGCGCCTGGGTGGCTCAGTCGGTTAAGCGGCCGACTTCGGCTCAGGTCACCATCTCGCGGTCCGTGAGTTTGAGCCCCGCGTCGGGCTCTGTGCTGACAGCTCAGAGCCTGGAGCCTGTTTCGGATTCTGTGTCTCCCTCTCTCTCTGACCCTCCCCCGTTCATGCTCTGTCTCTCCCTGTCTCAAAAATAAATAAAACGTTAAAAAAAACTTTTAATAAAAATAAATAAATAAATAAATAAATAAATAGCTAAAATGAGTGGTCCCTTACTATGCCCCCCGATCCCCTCCCCCTGCTACATACACTGGTATTTGCATGTGGACAAGGATCCAATGCCTGGGAGTCATAGCTCATTTTGGCATTAATGACAGGTCCCAGAGACCTTCTCTGTGAGCCCTCCTCCCCTGAATTGTCCCACGCTCATGGATTTATCTGTAGGATAAAGTACTAGATCAGAAGTCCAAACACTTGGATTCGAATCCCACGTCTGCCGTGAATGGGCGATACAAATTTAGGCAAATTGGATTCTCTAGGACGTTGTTTCCTCATATGTGCAGTGGAAATGATGCCTCTCTTCTTCATCTCACAATGTGAGATGCCACCTGAGATTCTACAAGCAGATAACCTCACCTATTAAAGCCAGGCTCACTCAGCCTTTGAGCTCCTATACCTGGTCATCTTGTAGGCCGCTTTTGAGGATAGCTTCCCTGCCTCGGAGTGGACATCATCTCATTGACCTGCTTATGAATTTTCTGGGGCTCCCTGACACTTACAGGACGAAGCCCATGCTTCTCATTTGAAAAGACCGAGTCCTTCTCAAATTGACCCCAATTTACTTTTACTTCCTGTGTCGTAGTGATAAGCAACACCAGGTAGTATCCGTTGACCAACCACCAGGGGCCACTCTGCCTCCCACAATATGGAATCTACTCGGGAGAAATACAGCACGTGAACAACGAATGATCACATCACATCACTCTTCTCTCTTGACATTTGGCTCCCCTCTCTCTTAATGCTTTCCATACATCACTTCACGAAGCCTTGTAAACGTGATTTGTGTGTGACTATGACTTCCAGTTCATGGGCGTGGAGAATGAGTTTGAGAAAGGCCAATGACTTGTCTGTGAATCTCGCAGTTATTAAAGTAGAGCTGAGATTCAAACCAAAGCCAAATCTTTTGCATTAGGTGACTACTTTCCCTTCGAGTTAGTCCCTGGCTTTGAACCTTCGAATGGGCATGCCTAGTTGGTCACCTCTTCTATGCCTTTATTGGTGCTTTCGCCTTCCCCTGGCATGCCCTGTCCTTACTCTATACATGTCTAGATGTCTTCCACCCTTTGAGGTCTAACCCTAGTGTGACCTCCTTCAAGAAGCCTCTCCTGCTGATCCCAGCCCCTCCGGCTCTCTCGTCTCCTGATCTTTCTTCTTCACCAGTGTTTGGCCCCTGGCCTCTTCTGGGCATGCAGTGAGTGCGTGGTGACATTCTTCAGAGGCCACGCAATCAGGCGCAAGGAGTTAAGTAATGGCAGGAACTGCCATTGCTGGGCTCTTGCGGCGTGACAGGTATTGTTATGAACACTCCACAAGCCTATCGTTGAATCCAAGCAACAACTCTTTGAAGTGAGGTCCATTTTTATCATCACCCCTGTTTTATACCTCGGAGACGAGTCAGAGAGGTTCAATAACTTGTCTGAGGTCACACAGTCACAAAGTGGCGGAATCAGGGTTTAAACACAGAGAGTCAGACTCAAAGACCCATGAATGCACAGACCGTACTCGGCTCGAAAGACGAGGATCCTGGTTTCTGCTTCCTGTGTTTCCTCCACCACACCTGGGTCCCACATACCTCACCTGCGGGTCATGGGGTGGTGGTGAGGATTTGTGGGGTAAATGACGTAGGACACCCCATGCGAGGCCCTACTCTCCTTCAGGAAATGGTAGCTCTGAACGTTGCTGCGAAGCATCTCTCAGTGACAGAGCCCAGGCTGGCAAAAGCTTTTCATGGCAATGAAAGAATCTGGCAAATGGAATTGTATAATTAGCTATTTATTTTCAGTTCACCTCCATGAGTTGAGATAAAACATTAAGTGCATCATTCCAGTGAGAAAGAGGTAGGTGAGAGTCAAGGTTTGACATTGGGTTTTAAAAGCTCTTAAATAATTACAGCATTCAGAGTAAACAAGGCCTTCATGCTTCATTAGGCAATGTGTATTATGGCTCCATTAACACACTGTGGCACTTTTCCATCCCGCATTTTTCTGAGCGCGCTGAGAGGGGAACTGAAGTCATCAGTGTTAATTGATAGCTAACTGATACAAACTTCCTCAAAAGGGACTGATTTTTAAGTCTTAATCTGATTAATTATTAAAGCTTCTGGAACCTATCTTGATGGGGCAACAAGAAAACCAAATAACGTTACTATTTACTCTTGTGAAAACACAGCCTGGTTATCGCTTCCATGTACCTACACCTTTGGGTGTTTGTCTTGATTCTCCCCAGGTAAATAGGATAACCAAGAGCATTTAAAGATAATTAAGAACAAAATACGCTCCTCATTTTCACTTCCTAGAAAATCCAGGACGTTTCTTAGTTGAGACAATTTAGAGAGAGAGATTCTACTTTTGCTCCTGGACTGTTCTCACTCAACCTGCTTTGATGCTTCAATAACCTACAATCTCACTACTTTGGTTCATAATAAAAATGCAAGCTGTAATTAATTAGGTTGAGAGGTCATCTGAGTGAATACCACTCACTAGAGCTTTTTAGTTATAGATATATAGGTAGGTATAGAGATAAATAGACACTAATGTAGACCTTTGGTCTATAAGACCAAAGTGGGTAGGAAAGCCATAGAGGGCCACCAGAAGACAGCACAAAGCACACATTACCTGATGGCTAAAGGAAATGAAATCTATTCCCTTCTCTTCCTCTTACTAGTCCTGGTGAGACCTTGGGCAATTCCCTATGCTCCTCTGGACCCCAATCACTACAACTATAATAAAATATATGGGGTTGGATAATCTCCAAAAACCTTTCCAGCTTTGGTATTCTAGGACTCTGCAATTTTTCCAAGAGCTGAGTGCCTGCCTCCCTTCCCTGTCTTGTTGCCCCTTCACCTATCTTTCCTGACCCTTCAATTCCTTCATTTATACACAGGCAGATAGGATTAAAATAATAACATGCCAATAAGGAATCCCAAAGTGAAACTATCAGCAAAGAGTTAAAAATATGAAAAGCGGAGGTGGAATTGAGGTCGAAGACCAGGCGTTTCTGCACACAGGATGGGAACAATTTTATGGCAAGGCCATCTTTTCAGGGCCTTCATGACTTGATAGTAAAGCTATTAAGTAGCTCAAACCACTCTTTTTTAATGAAGTGGTTCTTTGGACAAACACTTTAGGCTAAGAGGTAATGTGGCTGCAGCTAGAATTGGAGTGTTCTGCAAAGCATTAACACAACCTCTCACTGTCTTTTATCCTGCCCCCTCCATGTGAAGTTGAGCTATTTGAATTAGTATTCCACCAAAACCATTTAGAGTCCTTGCGTTCCCCCAAGTTTCTCAAGATGTGACTATGTCACTTCTATTGACATGATTAACTTCTCATTAAGTTTAATGGAAGCTATAAAGGGTGAAGTCCATTTAGTTGTCTGGGACTTTTGCTTCTTGATGGTAAGTTTTGGAGCTTTATCGGACTCATCATTATAAATATACATTGGGTAATGACCACTAAGGGACAGCGGCTCCCGAACAAAATGGAACTTCTCCATCCAATTCATTTAATAAACTAATAGATGTTCATGAATAGAAGGATCACAAAGGTCATTGAGTCCTGCCATCATCTGAATGTCCTTTTAACATTCCTACCAAGTTGTAGTCTCGCCTCTGCTTGAACAGATCCAAAGGCTGGGAGCCAACTTCTTGCAAGTGTTCATCATGTGACAAATATCCGAGATGTCCCCATTCTGCTTCCCCTCATTTGGGAACAGTCCTATTTGTCTTCACGGTTCCCAGTTAGCTATGAACAATGTTTTTCCTATGACCCATCTTAAGGCTGCCATTGACCTGCTTGGGTCAAGCCCAGTCTCAGAGAGGAGGACCTCGAGAATGCACCTGTGCCTTAGTTATGAACATTAAAAAACCAAGGAGTGGTCCTTAGCCTGTTTGGCAAGGTGTAGCAATATTGGTTTTGGTAGGCAGAATAACTGCTCTCTTCAAAGATATTTATGTCCTAATTCCTGGAAGTTGTGAATGTGTTATCTTACATGGCAAAAGGGATTTTGCAGATATGATTGTGTTAAGAATCTTGAGATGAGGAAATTATCTTGGATTATTTAGACAGATCCAAAGGACAAAGTTCTTATAAGAAGGAGACAGGAAGGTCAGGGTCATAGAAGAAGATATGACAAAGCAAGGGGGAATTAGAGTGATGTGGGGCTATGAATCAATGAGTAGGAGAAGTCTCTACAAGCTGGAAAAAGTCAAAGAAATGGATTCTCTCCTAGAACTTCTAGAAGGAACATGGCCCTATTGACACTGTGGACTGATTTTGGACCTCTGACCTCCAAAACTGTAAGATAATAAATTTGTGTTGTTTTTAACTGATAAATTGTGGTAATTTGTTATAGCAGCAATAGGAAACTAACACACTAATAATGATGAAATCAACTTATGCCTTAATTGGGTGAGTTCATCTAGGGGTGGATCATGTTCTGGGGAACTAACTCAAGCTATCCAAATTCACAAGAGTCTGAGGATACAACCTGAAACTAATTTTATTAATTGTGATGTATTGACATTATTTCACCCAAAACACCCCATTTCTGGGATGAGGATATTGAAAATGGAACTGTTTATCAGAAGATTGTCTAGTGATGGAAGAATCAGAACAGAGGAAATTAGATTATCTTTTCAAGTATTTTTTTCTAGTATGGCAAAATCTAATAAATTCTCTCTGGCCTTTTTTTTTTTTTAATTTTTCTTAATGTTTATTTAGTTTTCAAAGAGAGAGAGAGAGAGTGCGAGTCGGGGAGGAGCAGAGAGAGAGGGAGACACAGACTCCGAAGCAGGCTCCAGGCTCTGAGCTGTCAGCACAGAGCCCGACGTGGGGCTTGAACTCACACACTGTAAGATCATGACCTGAGCCGAAGTCAGACGCTTAACCTACTAAGCCACCCAGGTGCCCCTTTGTGTCTTGTTTTAATACTCTTCCTGTTCAGGTCTGTAGTACTGATTCTTTCTTGCTTAGAAAGTACTATAATCAGCAGCCAATTTTCCTTCTCCACTTTTCCTTTATTATTCGGCCTAATTAGTCACAAAAACACCTCTCACCTTGCGTCAGGCAGGGTCACACCTAAACACATCTTGATAGACAGGGCCAATTAGAAGCTTCAGGGCTACCGCACATATTACATTAATTTTGTTTCAAGTTGGGATCTTTGAAATATCTTAGAGAAGTATAGAAAAAAGCTCTAGTTTCGCTAGCAACACTCATAAGTCATTCCACTTGATTATGTCCTGGAAATATTCCATGTACAGCAAATGTCATACATTTCTTCTAAATTCTGTTCCAGAGAGCAATATTTTCTGACGTTCTCCCCAAATCCTTGGGTTATGCCCTACTTGGTCCCTGTGGAGCCCTTGTCTTAGTACAGTTTTGAGATATAAAAGAAATCTGTGTGCACACACTTTCTTCCGTAAGGAATCTCAGAGTCACCTTTGACTAAATCCTCTCCTTAAGGTCTTATGTTTCAGTTGTCATCAAATTTTGTCTTTTTTTTTTTTCCTCCAAAATGTCTCATGATTTATTCTCAGGTCTGCACCTCTTACCCAATCCAACCATCATTTTGGATCTCCCTTCCACCAGGTCATCCTGGATTCCACCAGTGAATGCTGGGATGGGCTTTGGAAGTGGCCTCTCCATCGACTCTGACCTTTGCCTGGTCCCAGGCTTGCGCACTCACTCGCACAATCCTTTCAGGGTTGACACCGATTTTACACCAAATCCAACTTATCCAACTGGTTTCCAATTGGTTCTCTACCTCTCAAACTGTATCTCCCATTCTTTACTTAATACTTAGGCCAATCAGATTGCTTTCCTACACATCCTATCCAACAAGACCCCCTAGAAATTTGCCTGTGCTGGAAGTCACTCCTTTACCTCTGTCAATTTCACAGGAGGAGATGCCTGGGGGTAATAACTCTTATCGAATATAGAGCTGATGGCAAAGTATTGCTCTGAGGTCAAGCACAGCTGGATTCTAGCCCCAGCTCTGTCGTCACCACCCTGAGCTTCAGTGTAAACTCGGGATGATAATAATACTTATTTCATAAGGTTGAAAGGATTAAGTGAGAGAATCTACGCTATGGTTTAAAGTCCAGTGCTTTTTAAACTACATCCTGTGGATTCTTTTTTTTTTTTTTTTAATTTTTTTAACGTTTATTTATTTTTGAGACGGAGAGAGAGAGAGAGAGAGAGAGAGCATGAACAGGGGAGGGTCAGAGAAAGAGGGAGACACAGAATCTGAAACAGGCTCCAGGCTCTGAGCTGTCAGCACAGAACCCGACGCGGGGCTCGAACCCACGGACTGCGAGATCACGACCTGAGCCAAAGTCGGATGCTTAACTGACTGAGCCACCCAGGCCCCCACATCCTGTGGATTCTTAAATAGAAAAAGAAAAACAAACAACAGCAACAAAAACTCTCATGATTCTGAAACTTACCCAAGCTGCTGAGACTGAAGAACCTCTTAGATTCGGAAAATGTTAATTTCTTATTGGTTCCTTTCCCTCAATCCCTTATTGGTTCCCTATTGACTCTGCAGAGTCAATGAGAAGATATCCCATCTGCAGCCCATACAGTGCTAGAATAAATAGAACCCAAGGATAGGCGGCTATCCTGTGAGTTTAATGGCAGCAAAAAAGGGAAGTCAGAGATTTTTATACCAACAAATTCTTGGAGCATAAAAGGGTCATTTTGATATTAAAATGAAAGTCAGTTTAATGATAGTCTCTGCAGTATGTTACCACCTAATGCAAAAGGAAGATTATCTTATACTAAAATCCAAGTAATTAACTCTGTCACCAACTAATCTTTGGCCTTAGTTTCAAGATCTGAAGGATAGAAGACAAGGCCCTCTGTCCAATGGATTCTTCTATTTGAGCTTCTTCAGGCTTCCAATGCTGCAAGAACTATGAGAGAGAAAAAGAAGGAACAAGAGAGAGGGAGAGGGAGAAAAGGGAAGAGAGAGATAGGTTGGCTTAGAGATAAAAACTATGTACAAAATTGAATTGAAGGCTAAAGTTTATTTCATTAGGTGAGGATAGCAATGACACGTGCAAAACAATCTTCCTGGTCATCTTAGAGTTGCTTTACGTCAAGACTTTCAACCATGACTTCTGTCTCTCATGCTCACTAACCTCATAAGATTCAGTCATCACGCACTTTGGGGATGCCTCACGAGAGAGGTACTAACTCTGGAAAATGCCAAGCTCTAGGATATCTTCCTTATGTCAGGATATGACACTCCAGGCAGGGTCCCTGGTTCCAACCTTGAGCCAGTCTGCCTGCCTGAATCAAAAGGGTAGGAGCCAAAGCTGAACCTATAGCCTCCACAATTGCTAGAAGCTAGAAGAAGGAGCCTTGTGCTCCCCTGAGTCAAAACACCTGAGGGAGGCCAAGGTCTCTACTGGAAGAAATAGCCTGAGGTTGCCAGATTTTTAGCCTAGTTTTGCTGGAACCATTTCCTATCCAAGGCACAGGGAACACACAGACTGAAGACTTGCTTCGTCCAGACCTTGTTCTTCCCTTCAATATCCACCTTCTTTCCTTGATGGCAAGATGTGCCTGATGACATGAGAACCTTTGAAATCCATCCCTTAAAGTCTAAGCTAGAAACTAACCCTTAGTTCTTGGTACTGGGCCTCCAGAACCAAATTCCTCTCCAGCATCAGGCATGGTCAGCCAAGGAGACTAAGCCCCATGTGGGCAGGCCTGGAGAATGGGAGCAAGGGACAAGCAGAAGAGCAAATTTGTGTCAGGCATCTCCAGTGAAGTCCTTCTCCAGTGTGTCAAGTCCTTTGCCAGTGAAGCCTAAGGATTTAAGACACCTTGTGATCAACCTGGGTATTTATGTCCCACAAAAGAGGAGCTCAGCAGAGTTCCCAATCCCCCGGCAAGTTGCCTCTTTTCCAGTCTTTTCTGCCATTCATCCAGAAAGAATGGCAGCCCTACTTGTATTTAAGCAAAAGGAAATTGTGAATTTGAACTTGAGTGCCTATCACCCAGGGTTGAAAATCCTTTTTTTCTTTTCCTCTTTCAGCCTAAAAAAGTACCAGCTGTGACGGAGTGTTCTGTATTAGTTTCCTGTGCCTGCTAAACAAATTACCATGAACTTGGAGGTTTAGGAAAATACACTTTTGTTCTCTCATAGTTCTGGAAGTGAGAAGTCCAAAATCAGTTTCACTGGGTCAATCACTCAGAAAGACAGAGTTCCTTCCAGAAGCTATAATCTGTGTCTTAGCCTGCATTCCTTGGCTCATGGCTCCTTCCTTCCTCTGCAAAGCCAGCAGCTTCGATGGAATCTTGCTTCAGCATCACCTTACCTTCCTCTGTGTCAAATCTCTCTCTGCCTCCCTCTTCTTTAAAAAAAAAAAAAAGTTTATTTATTTATTTTGAGAGAGACAGCACAGGCGAGGGAGAGAGAGAGAGAATCCCACCTAGGTTCTGCACTGTCAGCATAGAGCCCAACTCAGGGCTCAAACTCACAGAACATGAGACTATCACCTGGGCTGAAGTCAGATGCTTAACTAACTGAGTCACTCAGGCATCCCTCTGCCTCCCTCTTATAAAGACACTTATGATTACATTTAGGGCACACCCAGACAATTCAGGATGCTCTTCCCATTTCAGTACCCTTAGCTTAATTATATCTGTAAAGTCTTTTTTGCTATGCAAGGAAACATTCACAGATTCCAAGGATTAGGACCTAGATTTCTTTGGGGGATATCCTAGGAAGTAGGAGAGGGTGGTGAATCTGACTCCTTCCAAAGTAAAATAAATCTGAGGGCTCACCAATGTGATGGAAGGTCAGAAAGCTGGCAGGCCCTCTTTCCTGGAGCATCCCCAAAGGTTATTCCAGTAGGCGGTAAGACTCTTACGGAGATCGGGCAAGCCAGTTGTAAACAGACACGTTCCTCGGACCATGGCAATGAGCAAGTGGCAGCACCCTGAATGTCTGTGCAGTGGGACCTCTCACTCCCATATTTGAGAGTTTGTGCCCTTTCAGGAAAGCCCATTAGAGTCCCCTTCTAAACCCAGTGACTCTTTCTGGGCTTTCCTGCTTCTGAACCTACCCTGGAAAGAGTGGAAAATAGCATGTGTAGTTCTACAACATGGTAGACCCTCTGCTCCTGTCCCTGGTTTTGGGCCAGTGTCCCAAGGACAACCAAGGGCAGATGCAAGGGGTGGTGAGGAGTTCGAGGGACTCCATGAGATCCTGACGCAGGTGGACAGTGTCTCAGTGCTGGAACCATGAAGATGACCTTCTGGAACGTGATTGGAGGGTCCTGTGTTTCCCAGGGCAACTTCAGACCCTGTCTGGACTGAGAAGGGTCTGCGTTTGGGATGTTGGAACCTGCGGTACATACAAGAGTCACCTGTCTGAGCTGGTGCCATTTCCAATGGACACAGAGCCACAAGACCTCCTGAGCTCACTCCCAGAATCAGACACACCAGAAGCAAAGGAAAGGCAAAAGAAGGCATGCCCTGAAGTCTCATCCCCCAGGCTAAGATGTCTTCTTGCATAGCAGTTCCCATTTCTGCAGGCTGTCTACATTTGAGATCTGTACCCTCTGGATTCACCCTACCCAATACCCATGTTCCCTCCAGAGCTCAGGGAGCCCAAGAATTCCCAGAGTCTGTGGTTGAGGGTGGCATTCCTCCTCTCTACAAAGAAGGACGACCTTGCCCCTGGGGAACCGTGGTCCCTTCCCCAATCCTAAAGGCATTTTTTTTTAAACTCCCTTTATCCTTCCCAGTTGAATCTTCTCATTCCTGAATGTCTAATATTCGGAGTCCTGCGGTTACATTTAAATCACGACTTCTGACTACCTTATTGGGTCTAGCATTCTCATTGCCTTCCTTTTCTATTATTTGATGCCTTCTTTTTATTTAATGACTTCCAAGGGCTCCCGTGGCACCCAGATTATGTAAGTGCCAGGGCTGGGATAAATGATGTCAGCAGCTTTACAGCCCGGAAGGAAAGCATTTAAAGTGAATTTAATTTCATTCTCCTTTTATGCTAGCACCCAAAGACTAGAGGAAAATGGTATGAAAGTTGTCTGTTTCTCTTTTTCTGCAACAAGGGGAGAATTTGCAAACAGAAAAGCTTTTTCCTAATATCAGTTTATTTTTCTTTCATAAAAGGCACTCAGAATATGGAGTGAGGCTGCATTGCCATTTCTTTGTTGTTCTTAATTTGAACATTCCAACGTGATTGCTTTTAAACGCATCTCCAGGGCTTCAGCTATTTTTAATTAGTGAGGCTTCCTTGTCTTTTGTCTTTTGTCTCTTTCTTTCTTGTTTCTTTCTTTCTTTCTTTCTTTCTTTCTTTCTTTCTTTCTTTCTTTCTTTTCTTCTGTTATCACTCTAGTTGATTTGTTTTCCATATTCATGCTCCACAGCACCCCCCCCCCACGTAATTCATCTATCTCCCTGTCATATCCATGGTTTTATAGAAGCTAATAAAATGCTGCATTATCTGTGTCTATAAAGATAAGGTCTCCGGTTTTTCCTCAGTGCCTCTCATCACCTCTCCTCCTCATGCTTAGGAACAGAATCGAAAGTTTACAAGGTTGCCTTTCCTGCAATGGGGAGAACCCCATTATGCTATATTATAAAAGACAATTATGAAATTAGAGGTGGAAGACTAAACATTTTAACCTCTCTGCAATTTTACAGGGGAGGAAACTGAGGCTCAGCCTGGCTGATGCCACAGGCACACTTCAAGTCCGAGCTGGTCTCTGGGAGGCGGGGGGGGGGGGGGGGGGCGGGGGTTGCCCTGAGAGGCCAGCACTGCGGCCACCCAGCCACCCAGGGCTCTGAGGCTACCTCTGACTGCAGTCCCACACCTGTTCTGCAGTGTGGGTCACCCCCTGGGCTCCCACCTCTCCTGCCCTGGAAGCTTAGTGGCTGCTCTGGAATTTCTCTGCCAGAGCACAGCTGTGGGGTTCTGCAGCTGAAAAAGGACAGAATGAAAATGAAAAAGAAGTTACCGGGTTCTAGTCTGATCTTTGATGCTGATCAGCCGTACAAATTTTGATGAGTCATTTCAGTCTCCAAATTTCTGTTTACTCTTTGTGAAATGGAAATGAAATCTACCTGGCCCAACAGCATAAGGAATAGAGTCAATGACATTGTGATGGCAACATAACGGGACGGCTCGTAGCTACACTTGGGGTGAACGTAGCATCATGTAGGAACTTGTCAAATCACTAAGTTGCACGCCTGAAATTAATGCAGCATTGTGTCAACTATACTGAACAAACAAACCTACCTGGTCTGTAGCACAGGATGGTGATAAATTCCCTCTCTTGAAATTCTTTATTCTTGCTTCCCAGACGCTCATCGTTTCTGGTTTCCTTCACCTCCACGGTCATTCCTTTCAACCTCCCCTCTGAGGCTATTTCCTTTCACACACCACCTCATATGGGCTCCCCTCAGAAGCCTGGCTAGGCTGGCCCTACTTCTCTGCTGGCTCTGCACACTTTTCCTGGAAATTTCACCCCTTGCTCTAAGTCAATTATCATCCATGAGTTATGATTCCCAGATCTTATCTCCAACCCAGAGCTCACTCCTGAGGGGAATGTCTATCTTCTTATTCACTATTCCCCCTTGAGTGGTCCCCAGTGCCTTAACTCAATATGCCGACCACAACCTATTATGCGTCCCCTAAATCTCTCTTCCTCTATTGCTTGCCTTGGTGAATGGCACCCTCTGCTACTCTTGCTCCCATCAAAAAAGTGGAAATCCTGTTAGTTTCCCCCTAAATCCCCAGCCACCTTGAATGGGCTGTGATACTCTCTGATTTCCTTCTTCTGAATTTCTTTCCATTTCATACCATTTTATCCATCGTCATTGCCTAGTCAAGGGTCTGATTGTCTCAGGCCCAGACGATTTCCACTACCTTTAACTTTCTTCTCTCGGTTTATCCCTTTCCAGTTCATCTTCGGCGCCTGCTCTATGCTTAACTACCCCAAACACAAATCTGACCATACTCTCAAAATGCTTAAAAGTCCTTTATCATCTAAAAAAAACCCAAAAAAAGGTAAAAACTCTTTCACAATGTTCCTCATGCCAACTCTCCAAGCTCCTTTATCTCCCCATTAATACACATACACACACACACACACACACACACACACACACACACAAACATACTCACCACCACCCTATACCACTCTTTGGCACTATACCAAAGTTCTTAATTCTCATTAGCAGTCTCAGATCTGCATATAGCGGACCCCTTCTGCATTATCTTTGTACTATCTAATGTACCCCTTTGCATTATCAAGCCCGTTTCTTTGATGCTTTCACCCATAGTGGAGAGCCTTGGAAGCCATTAGTGTGCCACTTGATCTTTCCCCTCTGATCATGTTGGTAGGGCTGGCTTCGATTCTGAAGCTTGGCTGGGTTTGTATCCCCACCAAGAATTTAAAATCTAGACTCAGAGCTATAAATTAGATACCTGTGGTTTACCAGGTTTCTTTTCTGTTCTTATTCAACTCCCTCATGTGGCGTGGCAGTAACCTTCCTTGGCAAAGCGGGATGCCCATCAACCATTTCCACTTTTGTCTTAGCAAAATGAAATGGGTTTCTTTTACTTGCTACCAAATGAGTCGGTCATTCATCAATGTGTGGAACGTCTACTTTTCCTCTGACTGAATCATTCTCCAACTCTTTTCATCTTATGAGTTTTCACCCATCCTCAAGACCTAGCTCAACTATTGCCTCCTTTGCAAAGTCTTCGATACTCCCTGTCTTACAGACAAATTTATGTACTCCTGCCTGTGAACTGTCCCTGTATTGGCTATCACACCTAGTCATTTCTAAGTTTTTAAGACTGTCTTGCGCATACGATCACGAGTTTCTGATGGTAGGGACTATGTCATATTCATATTTATATCTCTGGCACTAGGCGAGAGCCTTCACACATGGAAGACACTCCTACATTTATCTTAAATGAGTGAACTGATACTTATGAAAAGTACCTGTAAACGATTAAGGTCTCGGGGCACCTGGGTGGCTCAGTCGGTTAGGCATCCGACTCCGGCTCAGGTCATGATCTCGCAGTCCGGAGTTCAAGCCCCGCATCGGGCTCTGTGCTGACAGCTCAGAGCCTGGAGCCCGTTTCGGATTCTGTGTCTCCCTCTCTCTCTGACCCTCCCCCGTTCATGCTGTCTCTCCCTGTCTCAAAAATAAATAACGTTAGAAAAAATGATTAAGGTCTCTGCAACTATTAGATGGAAATTTCAAAAGACAGCTATTTTCTTCTTGAATAAAACCAAGGTCTTCCTTCTGATCTAATCACTAGATGATCCCATAGGTCATCCCTTCAGTCCTAACATTCTGATTAATGCTTTGTCCTGAATTTTATATTCATATATTATTAAATGATCAACATTCCATACAAATTAAGACAAATGCGAGAGGAAGGAGACTGATATACCTAGCAATTTAGAGAAATAAAAGGCTACATGCTAATAGATCAGCCTTCCAAACAGCACTCTGCCTTTTATTTGAGGTCACTTTAAGGTTGAATTGTCACAAAATATTTTGACAGCCTACTTCAACATTTTATTTTCACTTTAGAGTTATCAGGTATGGCAAAAAAAAAAAAAAAAAAAAAAAACCTTTTTGTTTCCACCCCTAAAAATGCTTCTTACTTTCAGAAAGAAATTGAAAAATTCTCATGTGCCATCTCAAAACAGAACTCATTCACCCTCCATCCAAGAGAAAGACTTGTCTACCTACAGATACCACCCCAAAAAAGTATGAACAAGCAGCAGCCTGAACTGTACTTTGAGGCCCAAGGAAAATTCTAGAACAGAATAATGCATCTTGGGACGGATTCATCATTCTCAAAACACAGTGTGCAGTTTTCCGCTTCTGTGATTTTGTTGTCTAGCCCTTCAACTTAGAATAGCATTCACGTGCCTTTCCTCTCCACCACCTATGAAGAGCTCAGCTCCTTAAATTAGTTCTACAGGTAACTAATGTCTAAATGATACCTACAAATATTTTTGGAAGGATGACACAACAAGTACTGGTAAGAAAATCAGGAGAACTAAGCTTTAATACTGAATGTAACATTGGATATGACACTTTTCCTTCCTAAACCTCACTTTTGTCACTTATGAAAAAAAAGAAAAAGAGTCCTCAGTATTTGAGGAATTGTCTTCCATGGCTTGGTGACAGAAACAGAACCAAAAACCCAGGGTAGATTACCCTTTATTTCAACCAACAGCTAATCAATGTAGGCAATGTGCCATGAGGCGGAGTCCATTCAAAAAGCAAAAGAAATTGATACATTTATCCCTGTAGTTAAAATCCTAAGAAAGTTAGAATAATTTCTTACTTTCAGAAAGCAAAAACAAAAAATAGACCACATTCAAGTTTGTGCAGAGAAGCACAGCTGGGTAAAAAAATTGGAATAGGTGTCATGTGAAAAAAAAAAAGTGGGAGGAAGAAATGAGATAGCTAGAGGGAAAAGAGAGTATGTAGGTGCTATGAGGGGACCAAAGCATGGGTTTCTCCGCAAAACTGTAGAGGGCTTTCTTTGAAGCAGTGATTAGACTTGCTCTGTTCTAGCCCCAAAGCTCCTTGGGAGGCAATAAGTCCTTCATCGCTAGAAGAACTTAAGCAGAGTATGGATGACTCTTGGAGAGGTATGGTAGAACAAGTTCAAGCATAGAATGATGGGTTAAAACACAGCCTCTAGCACAGGTTCAAGTTCTGAATAATGGATTAGCACACAGCCAGGGAATGCTAAGATTCTCTCCCCTAGGTCCCAACCACATGTGGCTCTGGGGCAGCCCTCAGGCCGGAATCAGAGGGCATTGCTGAACCACTGGGAGGCAGTCAGGATTGTTACAGTCATGAAATACACCAGATGTGAGTTTACAGACTCTTAAGGAGGGAGAGCAGATAAAACAGCCTTGGGCTGTAATGGCCGTGGCCTAGCCCCAGTGAGCAATGGATTTTCTTTGTGACTGGATATACTCAGGCAGGTAAAGCCTTTGCTATTTAATCCCCTAGGTCAATCTCTTGATTCAGCTCCTTCCAGGTGGAATATTAAATAGCATATTTCAGTTTTTTAAAACTAGTGTCTGATTTGTTCAGTTGTCCGTCTCCCTAAGACTACCTGATGGGAACTTACACTAATAGGAATCAAGGGAGTTTAAAACACCTGCTGAGATGCAGCAGCGTATTCTCTTTATAGACAATTTCCGAAGAAGCAATTTCAGTGAGGCCAAATCTTGATGGGATGCGTAAGAACAGAGAGGCAATAAGTTGATGGACTTCATTATAATACAAATTTTTAAATGTAGCAACTTATAATGTAAAAGTTGCCTGGAAGCATGGAATTCCTATAGCTAAATGAAAGGGACTAGGAGACCAGCAGAATTATTTTGCTTCTGACTTTTGTCTTTGGTAAAGAGAAATCATTGAGTATCATAGCACTGATGAAGATCTAAAGACAGCTTCCCTCTCCTGTAAATGTTGGAAAACACCTAAATCTTTAGCAATAGAGAAATGCATAATTCTTATGTATTTGTACAATGAAATTCTATGCAGAAATTAAAATGATTGAAAAATGTAAGTGGCGATACTTTAAAAATGTGTAAGCTACTATTCATAAAGATTTCTAAAGCACAAAGCAATATAACATATTATTTATAATTGCCCACATATATAGTAAAAACATAAAACCTTGGACAAGAAGAGTAAACACTGAATTGATGATAGTATTTAGTTCCACAAGGAGAGAGGGGAAAGGGAACATAACTGGGGAGATTCAACTTTGTTTATGAATTTATTTGATAAAAATTTTGGAATGAAATTTTTTAAAAAATTAAATATCTTCAGCATGGTGACTTCCCTGATACAGTCAAGTCCCTTTTGCTTTATTGGTTCTCAAAATTTAGTGTGCTTCAGAATCACTTGAGGGCTTGCTTAAACACAGATTTTTGGACCCACTCCCAAAATTTCTGACTCAGTCATTCTAGGGTTGAGCCCAAGAGTTTGTGTTTCTAACAAGTTACCAAGTAGTTTTAATGTTGTTGGGTCACATGTTGAGAACCAATGTCTTGCAATATAGTTACTCACTAGTGACTATGCATTCAAACTTTGAACTGCCTAAGGATGGAGATTTTAGCTGAATCTTTATAGCTTCCATCTAGCAAATAGACCATCAATTCCTATTTGTAAATTGAAAGAACTCATCATTTCAAAACCTACACACACACACACACACGCACACACACACATTCTGCAGTATGATAGCCACTCAAGAGTATGCAAAATAGGGGCGCCTGGGTGGCGCAGTCGGTTAAGCGTCCGACTTCAGCCAGGTCACGATCTCGCGGTCGGGGAGTTCGAGCCCCGCATCAGGCTCTGGGCTGATGGCTCAGAACCTGGAGCCTGTTTCCGATTCTGTGTCTCCCTCTCTCTCTGCCCCTCTCCCGTTCATGCTCTGTCTCTCTCTGTCCCAAAAATAAATAAAAAAAAAAAAGTTGAAGAAAAAAAGAGTATGCAAAATAAATAATACATTAATGGTTAACAACCTGGCAATTTTAGAAAAGCAAATAAAATGTTACCTAGGGTGGTAGATCCTCCCTGGGGATGGCTTCAAGATGTGGTCAACAGTATTCTCATCCCCATCAAGATGTACCTCTCAAGTCAGAGGACTTGAGGAGTTCCTAGGGAAGCCCAGAGTCAAGAGAGTGGACAAAAACAGAGACACTAGATTGGAATACTACGCTAGATTGATTTCATCATGGAATACCTACTCATTCACTCCCTCCCCCCACCCCCCGCCCCACCCCGAGAAGATCCACAAAGATCTGGGAAGCTTCACAAAGAGCTCTGGGAAGCTTATGAGGGCTCTTCTCTGTAGGCCAGGAATGACAGTGAGGACTCTGACCATAAAAATGGACTCCTTGGATCCAGTGGGTAGGATGGGATCCTGGGATATCAGAGGCCAAGCGGTGGGACTTAATCACCAGAGATGAGTTGGATGTGCTTACCATAACAAGCAGCAGCGTGAAAGCAGAAGTCAAGAGGGTTTGACCTACAGAGACTTTCAGTATTGTTTAGTTGATCAGAGTGTCCCTAAAACTGAAATGGACGGGCAGCTTTACTTGATTCTTCCGAAGGGCGAGGCTTAATTTTAAGCTCTGTCATGTGAGCTCTCTGTGGCTTTGGGCAAGTTACTCAAATACTTTGAACATCAGTTTTTATATTTGTAAAAAAGCAGAGGTATAAGTTTTCATCCTAATGCCAAGTTTATGAATTATAAAATGAGCGAATATTTAATAAGATAACGTTTGTAGAGTATTTTTAATAAATTAGAAAGTATTAAACAAACGTAAGCAATTGTCATCTTTATTATCAGCAGTATTTATAAAGAAGCTGGTATAAGTCTGTGACATAATGACGTGTCAAGAAGACACAGTCCGGTAAAGTCTAACTTTTTTTCTTCTCAGAACTTTTACCTCAATTGGAAAGTTAAGATAAACATAAACACGTACGAGGTAGCCCTAATGTATGTATAAGAAAGCTTTTAGCTAAAGTACAGGAGACCCAAATTAGTGTTTTAAAATGTTTTTAATGTTTTATTTATTTTTGAGACAGAGAGAGAGACAGAGTACGAGTGAGGGAGGGGCGGCGAGAGAAGGAGACACAGAAGCAGGCTCCAGGCTCCGAGCTGTCAGCACAGAGCCCAGCGCAGGGCTCGAACTCACCAACCACGAGATCATGACCTGAGCCAAAGTGAGACCCTTAACCAACTAAGCCACCCAGGTGCCCGAAACTACTTTTTAAAAATTAAGAGAATGTGTTAGGTCATACATATGAAAAGCAAAGTAAAAATGTTGTTGTTTTTTATTGCTGTTGGGGATAAGTTTAAATACTACAGTTCAACAAAGCCACCAATAACCCAGTGTCGTCACGTGTCTCCACTGTGCCTTCTGCAGCACAGGACTTCAGACTGCATTGCCAGTCACAATATGACTGACAAAAGCTCTCATGCTTCTTTATCCATAATCAGCAAGAAAGAGATGTCCCAGCAGTGCCCCCAAAAAGTCTTAGGGTTTACTGTGATTGGTTGTGCCCAGCCACGGACCAATGCCTAGGAACAAGGGATGGTACATTCCAAATGACTTCATCCATTCTAGCATCAATACCAGACTGGAAGTGAGTTGATCTTGTCCAACAACACGACTAAAAATGAACGGGGGGCGGGGGGGGGGGGGGCGATTTACCAAAACTGTTCAGAATGCCACAGTCAGGGAGGTAACAGGTATCAGAGAAGGACTGGGAGCAGAAAGGAGAAAGGAGGAGAAGGACACAGAAAAATATTAGAAATCTGTCCACGGCAATGACAAATAGGTAAATCACCTGAGAAGAAAAGCATGAAAGCCAGGAGGTTCCAGAAAACACCGTGGTGGTGTTGACTCGAGTGGTCCTCTGAGTACATCATGTTAATCTGTGTATAATAACAAACGAATGGTGATGAAGAAGATGTTGGGGAGAAGTCTGGTAAAATCATTGCCTTCTGTCCTTATGTTTGGGGAGTAAGTGGGAGAATTTTGACGGAAAATAAGGAATAAAGAGCTATGTTCTAGTTAAATTAGTAAATCTTGACTTTCATAATGGGTATTTTATAGTCAAATAAATTGTTACCAGGGATAGCAATTCTAGAGTAGCTTAATGTATTCCTTCCTAAAGTGTGCCATTTGACCTTAATGTAGCGTTAGAGCTGAAAATGTACTTTTATATTTTTTATACAAAAAAGATATAATTAACCAGCAATTAACTGAGAATGCATTATCTTCCTTAACTATTTGAACTCTACTTTGAAAGCTTGAATTTCTTTGAAATATTTCTTATTTTAATAGAACTGTTTCATATCTGGAGAACAATTTTACCGTCTTAATGGATGCTATTCCAGAGACATCTGAAACATGGGAAGAAGAGAACTACTTATGTGACCTAGAATATTTACCTGAGACCTTGAGAGCTCTATCAGCGTCGGTGGCATAAAAGCCTACTTAGCACAAATTGACCTCATTTATACTTTTCAATGAAATTTCTCAGTTCTGAAAATCCCAGCCTCAAGACCACTTTTCATAGGATATACATATAAGAGCAGAGAGGGGGAAGATATGGCCACTATCCAGTCATAAGTGAGGCAGATTCCATGGCCTGTAGAATAAAGACTGAGACTAATAGCTTATATTTGCTTCAGGCTAAAAATGCCCAAGCCTGAGTCGTACTGAAACCTGGGTGTGAGAGATTAAGTAGGGAAAGGGGTGCTTAAAGCGGAGGTTATGAATTCTATTTGTTTATTCGTTTACGTAGCAAAACTGAAACGATTATATTAAGTATGTGAAAGGAAAGATTACAAACAGTTCTTTGGAAATAGTACCCCTAATCAGGTCACAAAACCAAATCTCAACCCCAGAGCCTAAGTCCAATTCTCCTCTGACAATAACCGAGAAGTAATACCCATGTGTGTTCTATACAGAAGAGCTAAATTAAGATGGTCTGGAGCTGTTCTGCTCTTAATTTTCCAGCAAGTCACAATTTCCCTCTAATTCACTTCTTTCCCTTAAGATACAGTGGGGAGAGCACTAGATTGGAAATCAGACGACCTGTTTCCAACACCACACCGGCTGGTGACATCTTTGGGCGAGTTATTTAATCTCTCTGATTCTCAGCCTCTTCATATGTAAAAGGATATTAACACTTTCAAAGCTAACTGAGATTATGTTGTAAAAATGTATCCTATGTCATTATACCTATAATTTATTTGTTCTACCCAGAATAAAATAACTTAGGCTTACAAGCCAAATTTAAATACTAATGAAAAGAAGAAAAGAAAAAAAGAGGGAATTACTGACACCTCTCTTCTTTCCTAGTAGTCTATAAAAACCTCCGTTAGAGCATTTGATGATTTTTAATGAATATGTCTTATCTACTAGACTCAGTTCCCTGAAAGCAGGAACCTCGTCATACAAATTCTCTCCCAGTCTCCAGCAAGTCCTTGACACTGAAGCACATTCTAGGTAATGAAAAACTGAACTCTCAAATGAAAGCACTCATTTTCACTTCTAAAGAATTCCAGGTGGTCATTGATGTATTTGCTGCCTAGTCCTGTGGGTATGTATCCTGATTTCTCTGAAAACGATCTCTCCAGGTACTACTGTTCCATCTCCTTGGCGTGAAAGTCCCTCTGCTTGCTGGGACAGCCCCAGCACCTCCATTCCAAGACTGAATCATTCTTTGTTTCTTGGGTCTAATTAAGTGAAAGACTATCTCCACTGAGTTTTTTTTTTATTTCTTCCTCATAATCAATACCGTTAACTGCTTCTTCCTGTCTTTCTATAATTATGGGAAGCTATTTTGTATCAATTGTCTTGTTCTCTCTCGGATGCAGACCTGTTGTGTAGTGGAACATGAAGAAATTTCAGGGACAAAATTAACATTCACATCAGGTTAATGAAACACACCAGTTATCTAGAAGAGCAGATTCCTTGGGGCAGTGTCATAGAATAAGAGGTAAGAGAGGGGAGTTAGGCTTTGCCCCATCTCTGCACCTTTGCTACTCACTGGGTGTCTTGGGCAGATGGCTTCACCTCTCCATATGTCAGCCTTCAGAAGAATGAATAATGAGGACCAGATGATCTTTGAGCCCTCTTCCATGTCTGATATTTGCAATTAAAGGTATATTTTACGTCACCATAAAACAGAATTGTCTGTGTATTGAGAATAGCGTGAGCCAAGGCCAAGAACAATGGTCCTGCACTAGGATCAAGAGTGAATTTGCATGATCTTGAAATAAACAAATGTGAAAGAAGTCTTAGTGAATCTTTTTCTCTGTAAGTGTGAGCCCCGTGGTTGGTGGATAGCAAAGCAAGCCCTACTGGGGCTTACTTCATAAGATGGATAAAGAAAGCTGAAATGATCGAAGCTTCCAGTATAAGTGAGTCTGATCATCACATGCTGCCGTGGCAATTAAAATCCAAACCATGTGCTGTATCTTTCTGGTGTCACCTACGCCTAACATAGAATGGCCACTGATGTCATTTTCCCCTGTCAACTGCGGCATTAAGAAAGAATGGGGTCACCAAGTAAATCGAGATTTGTGCCATTTGAGACTACTCACAGACCATTCGTTTATTCTTCAGTGAGCACTGAGAACCTACTCTGCTGCGTGACATGCTGAGTGAACTATACCTATGAATCGGACGTACATCTACTCATTGGAAGTTTACACACAAATACTCTCTTACATACATTTATATAGCTATAATAAATGTTAGGGAGTGGTAAATAAGCTCCGTGGAGAAAATGCAGAGTAGGTACTCAGAGAAGACAGCTCTTCCCATTGAGGGTGTAAAGAAAGAATTTTATGAAGCAAGAAGAATGTAAAATATGTCTTGAAGGCTGGTAGATTTGGGCCTGTGGAAGTGACAAGACATAGCAAAGGCAAAGAAAGAGAGGCTAGAGGGGCACCTGAGTGGCTCAGTCTGTTAAACATCCAACTCGATTTCAGCTTAGGTCATGATATCATGGTTTGTGAGATCGAGCCCTATGTCGGGCTCTGTGTTGGCAGGGCAGAGCCTGCTTGGGATTATTTCTCTCCCTCTCTCTCTGCCCCTCCCCTGCTCATGCTATCTCTCTCTTTCTTTCTCTCTCTCTCTCTCTCTTTCTCCCTCTGAAAAATAAATAAATATACATTTTTAAAAAAGAAAGAGAGGCTAGAAAGCACAGCATATGTGACAAGAAAATTAGTACCACTAACGTTCAAAGCTTACCAACTACTTACCACGTACTAAAAACTTGCAAAACAAGGTCTATTGAAGCCTCGTAATATTAAGGGCTTGGTTCCATTAGTGTGCCTATTTTTATTTTATTTTTTATTTTATTTTATTTTATTTTATTTTATTTTATTTTATTTTATTTTATTTTTTAATGTTTATTTATGTTTGAGAGAGAGAGAGAGAGACTGAGCATGAGTAGGGAAGGGGCAGAGACACAGAGAGACAGACAGAATACAAAGAAGGCTTCAAGCTCTGAGCTGTCAGCTCAGAGCCCGACTCGGGGCTCAAACCCAAGAACCGTGAAATCAGGACCTAAACGGAAGTCAGACACTTAACTGGCTGAGCCACCCAGGCGCCCTAGTACGCCTATTTTTAGATGGGGAAACTAAGGCCTAGAAAAGAGGAGTTCCTTGTTCAAGCCCTCCCATTAAAAGAAGTAGCAGGTTGTTTAGGATTGCTGAGGTCTGTGGTTGTGGCAAGGAGGAAGGAAAACATAATCTACACGGTTCATTTTGGCTAGATGATAAAGAGGCTAGAATGCTACACTCAGTGAATCAAACTTAGGAAGAACGCAGATGAACTAACTAGGAAGTAAAAAATAATACCTTCCATACATTAGAAAAGAGCTATGCTCCATACGTTTATTAAAATGTGAAAAATCAACATTCCTCTGTCACCTTTGTCAGTGTTGAAGTGCAAATTGTCAGTCAGATCTGAAAGGGATATCACTCTCCCTCCCAGTACAACCCCCTACTGATGAAGGTGGGCAAACTGAGGCTGAAGGATAATTAACCTTGACCAAATGCTCCATTCAATTTAGGCTGTAAGTAAAGAATAAATATATATGTGGAGTCATGGCTACATAATTCTTGCCAATTATTTTCATACTGCTATTGGGGACTGACAACTAACGATGATACTGAAAAGTTAAGATCCCCAGGCACGCGTACAATCTATGCACCGCACAGAAAACAATTAAGTTATGTTCTCTTCTGTACTTTAATCATAATAATGTGATTCTATTACTTCACTGAGTTGATTGGTTACCAGATGTCCACAAGGCATTTAACACTGACAGATCCCCTAAGTGGACACACATTAATTCCCTCGTAAATGTCTTGTAAATAAAAGGTGCACCAGAACCTCGAAGGATCTTCTGTTTTCACAGAGATTGGTAAAGTGGCTTGGATTTTCTCTTGTTTGATCAGCTGTTCAGGAATTAAATTCTACTCAGCCACGTTCAGATTAAAAGGTATATTATCTAACGCAAATATTTTCTATAAAAGATGAAGTTCCTGTTAGATGTTTTATATACTGCTATCAGTAAGCTCACACTGTGGGGATTTGCACTGAGTTTTTGTACTTATTGGGTTTATTGTTCTAGCAGCTCTTCAAAAATACCGGTGATAGTTAGAACATACATCCCCAACGGGGCATATATTTAGAGTCTCTGAGTTACATCAGCAACGTTCTTATCTCTATCTTGAATGGTACTATTTAGTATGTATTATAATACTAATAATAATAGTAACATGTGTTGAGTGTTTTTATTATAGTTTGCATTTTTATCTGGTGCCTGCTTTAATCAAATCAAAAGAAGGCTTGAGATCTCTCCTTCATTTGTTCTGCAATTACGAAATCGTGCTGTGATACCTTCATTTGGATAGTATTCACTGAGGCGAACCGACATATGTTATTTGCAACCCATACTACTCTCACCTGGAAACTTATGGTACGAGTAATATTTTTCCCCTGAGAAACAAAAAATTAGGAGCTTGCTTTTAAAACATAGGCACTTTTTTGGCCAGATTCAGTTACAGAGAGGGTTGTCAAAGAAGATAGAAAAGCAAAAAAGATAGAAAAGATAAATGTCCACAAACAGGAAACACATTTTAAAGGCTCAGAATTTCATTTTAGCTTTTAAGCCAGCTTCTTTCCTTCCACTCCCAAATGATTTTTCCTTTCCACTTTTCATATATTTTACAGATTAGCTTGGTGGATAGTTGGGCACTCCAGTCTGCTTACCCATAAATACTCATATCAATATATAATTTTAAGTGTATGTAATGTGTAATTGATATTTGTGGCAGCCTTTCCCAGTAACGTCCACTGGATTAAAGTTAGAATTCATAGAGTTATCTGAAATTATTTCTGTTTGAAATGACCCAAACTATAAGAGTTTCCACTTAGGACAGAGTCTTTATTACCACAGGAAATTTTAAATCATATGTCTGTGAGATTTGGCATGCATACCTCAAGTAACTTGACCGAAATCACAACTGCTAATCACATATTATTGAGCAGAAAGATACACAATGAGAAACAAATTCTTGTGTTTCATAATGTCATCATAATTTTATTTTGTATGTACAGTCTCCAATTTCTAATGCAAGGGTCTTGCTGAGGATTGGGGAGTTAGGGAAGAGGGATGAGGTTTGGAGGAAAGGAACCAGGTCTTATATGGACAACAATAATTAATAAAGCTAACAGGAAGTGAAAGTCTTCCAGAAGAAATTCTTGCAGCCAGCTTTGCGTTCTCGGGGTGCCATGGCAGGGTTTGAGTTAGTGGATCTCTGCAGTTCCAGCCTCATTTCATCCTGCTCAGCCGCCTGGGACAAGTCTTCGGGTTCCAGGGCATCGTTCTCTGTCTGGTTGGGTTCAGACAGCAGCTCCGCCAAGAAGTACTTGGCCAGTTCCTGTATAGGGTAAGAGACAGAGAGAGAAAGAAAGAGAGAGAGGCAGAGATAAGGGATTAAGATGATGGTGATGGAGAAAAAGAAATGGAAAAAAACCTAATATGGAAAGCAGATTCAGCTACACCCAAAACCCAATGTTCACAGCTGTGCACTTTTGTCACACTTAAAATCAGCTAAGGATATAAAAATAAGGGTAGATGTTATAATCATCAAGTTACATAGACAGGCTTGAAAAGCTCAAGTGTTTCTGCAGGTTTTCTGCCTTTATAGGCTTAACACACACACACACACACACACACACACACACACAGAAATGGTAGATTGTTAATACAGTTTTGCAAAGATAAAACATGTGCCAACAGTTTGTTTAATTCAGTTTCAATTTCCAGCTCAGGAGCTACAAACTGGAATTGTTCTTACCGTTTTTGTTAAGTTAACTGTGGGGAAGGAGACCTTTCAGAATCTTAAACATACTGTGTTCTGTCTGTAGACTGCCCTTTAGGAGCATGGGAAGGAGGCACTGCTGAGGAAGGTAGTAGCTTCAGAGGTCCGCGCTTTCAGCACCTGGGCCAGCACCTCCGTATTTAGCACTGGGGGATGCCTCTTCCTTTAGTGCTCAGCTACCCAGGTCTTGAAATTGTCTTTAATGCCAAAGAACTTACCTGAACTGTGGCCAACTGCGCTGATCAGAGGGGAAAAAAGAGGTAAGAGGAGATTCTGGACTTCGAAAGTTTTCCTGAGAGATTTGGGAGCGGAGGGACCCAGAAAAGCACCGACACTCTGCAAGACCACCTCTTAAATCCACCCCAGGGGGGAAAGGCAAAGCCTGAGAGAAGACTGGGGGATTCAGAAGAGGGGGAAAAAAGGACGTCGAGGAAGTCTCCTTACCTGCTTCCCCGCGGCAGCAGCCAGGGACTTCTGCAGAAACTGACGGAGTCGAGGATCGGAGGGCGCGCCGGTGACACCGCCCAGAGCCAGGACGATGGACAGCGCGGCCAGCGCGCACTGGAGGCGGCAGGACAGCATCTCAGCGGCGCTGGGGAAGCCGAGCCAGACGGTTGGTCAAACTCTAGGAGCGGATCCGCAGGCAGCAGCGATGGCTCTGAAACCCGCGACTCCTAAAGCGGCTTGTGTTCTCTCCACCGGCTCCCCCCCTTTTAAACTCTCTCTCTGACGTCAGACTAGGAGGCGCCCCCAGATCTCACCAGCGCTTTTACGCACCATTACCCTCGTGAAATCAATCACAGAAGTAAGAGGAGGCTACACAATCCAAAGTGGCTTACTTAAAAAAAATAATAATAATAATCCTGCACACCCACAGGTCCACATGATTTTACACTTGCCACACTATCTATACCACCTTTTATATTCAGTCGCTGCTGCTCACATACACATTCCATGATTTCACTCATACACATGCCCATGTATACACTAAATCACACACACACTCAAACACTCAGCCTTGGAGGAGACAAATGCTCCATCATGCACAGCTGCAGAATGTACCCAGACAGCTCTCTCACCATATTCAAACATTTTAAGAGGGCCAGACAAATGCAAAAGTGTGTGTGTGTGTGAGAAGTGGGGATTCAGAATCATTCTTCCAAAAGCAGATTTGCGAATGGAATGTGGATATTAGGAGTGAATCATTTCTTTCTCCATTATGTCTGTAAAAAGTCTTGTTGGTCAAGGTGAGATGGGTTCTAACAGCACTTCATTTATCCCTGTACTAGAGGAGGATAAATACCTTAGCCTCACCCTCCATGTCCCTCTTTCTCAGTAGCTGAGAGATTTCTGGTCTACTTGCCTTTCTACTGTGACAAAAAGTACCAAAAATTTTTAAAAAAACTGAAACTGATTTCATTTTGGTGCCTAGAAACTTGGAGCTGGAAAGTGATTTCAGAAACCATCTACTAAAGCTCAGAGCTTGAGCCACTGAGTCTAATAATGGGTAGTAAAGTGCTCTGGTCCATATATTGCACAGCTGGATCAGGGCAAGACCTCCACATTTCAAGACTGAGGTTCTTTTCACTCAACTCTAAATTATCTGTCGGATTCCTGGCCAGTAGGAGCAGTTTTAGGTCAGGAACCCCCCAGTCTGGACATGCAAAAGTCCAAGAACCACCCGAACAAATGTTACCATTATTGTTTGTCTATGTGAGCAAAGAATCAACAGACCCTTGGTTAGATCCAGTACTCCCCTGCTCCCCACACACAAAAAGGAAGGTTAAGAAATGCTGTCCTAGAATTCTGTTGTCTGGTTAGATGTTTGGTGTCCAAATCAGAGTCTCAACAGTTGTTTTTTTTTTTTTTTCTAAAATAATGTGTTATCAGGGTGCCTATGTGGTTCTGTCGGTCAAGCGTCCTACTTCTGCTCAGGTCATGATCTTTTAGTTCGTGAGTTAGCCCTGCGTCCGGCTCTGTGCCACCAGCTCAGAGACTGGAGCCCGCTTCGGATTCTGTGTCTCCCTCTCTCTCTGCTCCTCCCACACTCAAACTCTGTCTCTCTCTCTCTTTCAAACATACATCAATATTTAAATAAAATAAAATAAAATAAAATAAATAAAATAACGTGTTATCAAGGAAGGGTAAGCTAAAGCCTTGGCATGGACCAGATGATCTCTGCAGGCTCTTTAAGGACTGGCATTTTATGGCCTTCAAGCTCACAAAAAGCTTAAAAGATATTGCATGTCTCCAGAAACCAAGTGAAGCAGAGAACTTGGCCAATCCTGTCACCAGCCATGCATCTTGAATATATGCTCAATGCTTAGGCCATAACCACAATGTGGAGAGGCAGGAGGGGTCAAGAGGTGTCCTGAATGGCTTGGAGAATTGTCACCATTTCCTTTTGTGTCTGTTAACCAAGGCTATGAGAGAATGCACAGCAAGGAGTGTTAGAGCTTCCGGGTTTGGCACGTCCAGGCAAGGCTAACCATAAATGGGGCATTACAAAGTCACTCACGTTTGTTGGAATGGTCTGGGAGAGCAGTGAATCTGGGCCAGAGGAACCCAACCTAAGTACTACATGTTATTTTCTCTATATATCCTGGAACCTCCTTGGTCCCTGACAAGAGACTCAGAATCTAATTATACCCGCCCAACTATCCACAGGCATTCTCAGGAAGGAACCTCACCTCTCCTCCAGCCAAGACTTGGCCCTTGGCGGCCCCACTGAGTAGAGAAGGAGGGTTGTCCTGTAAGAACAGCCAGCCCAAGAACATATAGCAGTCCCACTCCCTGGCTCCGTGCTCTGGGGTCTCTTGGACCTCCCCTCCCCAGACCCCTGCTCCTCCCCTCCCCTCCCCTATCCTTATTCTCTTCCTTTACCCACACTCCTCATTCTTCCTTCTCCTTTTGCCTAACTTTTCTCTGAATTTCCCTCCAAGATCTTTCTAATTCTATCTTTTTGCCTTCTCTCTGCGCCCCCTCTCTTCATTCCTCTTTGTTGTTCCTCCCTCTCCTCAGTTGTTTTCCGACTTCAGCCTGGTTTGATCCGGCTCCTTCTCTCTTTTGTGGCACTTCCTCCCTTCCTACCCCACCTGGCCTGGCGGCACTTCCATCCCAGCCTCTGCTCTAGTCTTTCCTTCCCTGTGCGGCTCCCTCCTTCTTAGCTGCGTCTCAGGACAAATAATCAAGATCTCTAGCTATTTAAGTACTGTACTTGGGAATAGTGAGGTCTGGGTTGCTTCCTTCACACCTCTCCTGAAGTACTGGGGCTGTGAATGAGGTGACTTCTGGGGTTTGTTTTTGTTTTGTTTTGTTTTTATAATCCTTGCATTGTTAGGCATCTAAGAACCACAGGAGAAGCCAAGGCAGGACCCAAGGGCAGAGGAATTCTTCCTTAAACCCCCCATGGCTAAGTTTAGCATAAAGGTTGATTTAGCACAAAGGCACCTCACACTTCCCCAACCTAAGCTCTCTGCAGCTAACCCCCCAGGGCTTCTCTCCCAAGTTCCAAAGGCTGGGAGCCTTTGGTTTGTGGTTAAAGTGGGGAGCTATTTCAGACCTTGGTCGCCAGGAATCACCTCTCCCTCATCCCTATGCAGCCTTCTGTGGTTTACAAAGTACTTCCTCATCTGCACTTGAGGGCCGGCTAGCCTCATCTCCCAAGGAAGAATACTGAAGTCCTGAGAGCACAAGCGCCTTGCACAAAGGCACACAGCCAGGAAGTGGCAAGGTCAGAGGGACGGTGCTACTCCGTGTTAGAAATTTTCACTCTCCCGCCCCCTATCCTTATGATGCCAGAGATAAATCTGGTTGAGCAGCCTGCAGCCAGGATACAGGTGTCTGCAGAAGGCATCCGGGCCTCGTTCACGCGCTAGGTACACGGATTCCCACCACCCTGTGAAATGTACATTTGAGGGTGATTACCTGCCAAAATGAGGCGTAGAGACTCATCTTAATGAGAACAAGTAAAATTGTGAGCAGATACAGATGTTCAACACCGAGCACTGGAGGGAATTAGAAAGCGTCCGTACTGGCAGTTGAGAGACCTAGGTTCTAATTCCCCTTCGACGACCACAATCCGGCTTCCTCTCTGGTCTTGGCTTTTCTCTTCTGCAAGATAAAAGGCTTGATAGGTAACTTTTGTGGTTCCCACCCAGCCCTGATAATCAAAGAGTTTAAGTTTGAGGAAGTAAAGGGGCAAACTAGACTATACTTGTAATGTGAAAATGCTATTTCCTTCTGGAAATGAGGACTTTATACGGGAAAAGAATCGGGCTTTTTTGTAATATGAAGAAGGAGGCCAGTGCAATGGATATTTCACAGGCCTGTTGGAGAAAAATTGCTCTTGAGTCGTGCTTCTGCTACTGACCAGCCCTTCCCACGCCGGACCTCAGTTTCTCCACCTGTAAAATTGATTCACTCAGATTCTTTTTACGAGTAAGTACTGAGAATCTGCACCGCTTGACAGGCCAATGATTCAGCAGTGAACTAGATAGACTAAGTCCTACTGCAGGAGATGCAAATAATTGCATAAAGACATTTCCTTGTCAAGGACAGTCAGTGGAAAGGCCCTGGGGTAGAAGCATGCTTAGTACATTCAAACGTGAGCAACAAGGCAAGGGAACGAGAACAGAGCAGGTGAACCAGAGAGGACTAGATGAGGCCAGCAAGGCATGCAGGACCCAGATCACTTACAGCCTTAAAGGCTCTATTAAAGAAACCACTGGGATGAGGGAGGGGGCGGTTGACTAAGGGACTGGCCTGATTTGATATTTTAAAAGTAATGCCTCTGCTTAGTGGCAAATTAACAGTAGGAGGGCAACAGTGAAAGCAGAGAGGCAAGTGAGGAGTCTAAGAACCAGTTAAGAGAAAAAGAGGAGCCAGAAGGAAAGAGACACATTGTCCCTTAAACACCAGCGGCCCAACTGGCTGGCTTAGCATAAAGGCATTTCATTCCTCCCAGGCCTCCTACAGTCAACACCCAGCCACTACTCCATGGAAGAGAAGGTGGTTTGTGTTTGTTATTGGGGACCTTATTCCCTAGACTAAGTCAAGCCAGAGAAGACGGGGTTTGGGGCTGGGCTGGGAATAGCCATGAAGTGGGAACTGATTAGGTGTGAAGTGTATCCTGAAGTAGAGCTGATGGTTTGTTTGGATATCGAGTTAAGGATACGGGAAGAACAATTGGTAACTCCAAAAGACTGATGCAGACATTCCCTAAAATGCCTTAAAATCCCAAAATTCCTGAGACCACAGGAAGTGGATTTCTGACAAAGACTTCTGGGACATTTTGCAAATGGAAACCATTCGATTTACCAGTCGGAAGACAGTGAGAATTTCAGGCAGTGAAGGAAGCAACATGGAATAGCAGAAAGAGCGCTGGCTTAGATGTCTGAGGCCCTAGACTTAAGTGCCCAGTTTTCTCCTGCTTCAAATGGGCCTGATAATCCATGCTTTTGCTAAAATATGATCTGAGAACAGGCTCACACAATGTACGTGAAGGTGCTTGGTAACCCATATAACATGATAAAAAATAAAGACCTGTTTTTGCTGTTGTTGCTCAGATGAACACAGCCAGTCCTACGCCAAGAGGTGATATTAAGGAGTCAGGCTTTGGGACCCAAGTATCCCTGCTGATCCTCTGATCTGACAAAGGAGAGAGGCCTTCCTCACACTGGGGGGGTGTGATTGGGAGGTCCCGGAAGATTTCTTCCACAAAAATGCGGTAGGTGGGTGCTGAAATCCATCTGTTAGAAAGTAGTCTCGTTTTGGGGGCGCCTGGGTGGCTCAGTTGGTTGGGCGGCCGACTTGGGCTCAGATCACGATCTTGCGGTTTGTGAGTTTGAGCCCTGCATGGGGCTCCGTGCTGACAGCTCGGAGCCTGGAGCCTGCTTCAAATTCTGTGTCCCCCTCTCTCTCTCTGCCCCTTCCCCAATTGCACTCTGTCTCTCTCTGTCCTTCAAAAATGAACCAATGTTAAAAATATATATATATTTAAAAAAAAAAAAGAAAGTAGTCTCTTTTCTTTTGTATACTTTTCCTTGGAGACAGACATTAAAACTCAGTAGCTATTAACACTTTAGTGTGAATTCGTTTATCAAATTGTCTTTTAGGCTAAAAGGTTTGACTTAAGTTGGGAGGAGATCAATTTGGAGTAAGTGATGCACCCAATAGAGGGCAGACTTGGTGTGTGATTTTGGGGATGGTTTTAAGGCTATGGTGAGTATGTAGACTTCTTGCCAAATGACTGCAGAAAGCCTGATGCGGGCTTCAAACTCATGAATCAGAGATCATGACCTGAGCCGAAGTCAGACTCTTAACGGACAGAGCCACCCAGGTGCTCCTTCCTGCACCCATTTTTATGTGCATGACCCTCCCTCCTCCTGGAATGCCTTTGATTCATCTCTGATGGTTAAGATCAGACAGCTTATTCTAAGATGGTTAAAAGAGTCTTTTAGGGGCGCCTGGGTGGCTCAGTCGGTTAAGCGTTCAACTTCAGTTCAGGTCATGATCTCGCAGCTCGTGAGTTGGAGCCCCACGTCGGGCTCTGTGCTGACAGCTCAGAGCCTGGAGCCTGCTTTGGATTCTGTGTGTGTGTGTGTGTCTCTCTCTCTGCCCCCTCTCCCTGCTCGCGCTCTGTCTCTCTCTCAAAAACAAACTTAAAAAAAAATTTTTTTTTAAAGAGAGTCGTTTAGAATCAATATCACCTTCTCCTGTGCCCCAAACTGTGTCTTTTGTGCTCCTAGAAGAGACCTTCACAGGTCACTTTATGTTTCTGTTCCTTGGAAGTCCATAAGAAGAGCAGAAACTTTGTCTCAGCTGCGTTTGTATCCTCCTCAGAGACCATAAAAATGTGAAGCACAGAGAAATCCATAAAAAATAATGGCTGGGTTGAAAACAAACTTCTCTCTTCTTCCGTGTGAGGTCTGTGTGGATTCTGCAGGTAGGACAAACATCATGAACCTCCCGTAACTGATGACAATATCATATGACCCCCCCCCCCCAACCCTAGACTGCGGGTACTCTCAAGAACACACATCCATTGATCCCTTAGTCATCTCGGAGCTTCAGAAAGGAAAACCTTTAAACACCACTCAGTGTAATTGTTCCTACATGCTAAGAACTAACTCAAGTCATAACGTGAAAGTGCTAATATGGTCACTGAGAATTTAAGAGCTTTCACCTCTTTTGGAAGGCCTAGGGAGGACACATCCATAACCACCGAAGTGGGCATATGTCCGTTGCACAACAATAGAAGCGAATAACAATGCCGGCTCCTGTCTGTGTGGCGTTCCACGTTTGATTGAGTGCATTAGTATCAACCGGACAAGGGAACAGAGGGCCCAGGTTATGGAGTGTGGAGCTGGGCTGATGTCAGAACTCTTTCTGCCACTCCAGCATTGCCTCTCCCACTAGAGATAAATAAGGAAACGTGGCCCCTAATTCTCCTCTCAGTTTCCCTTTCTCTTTGTGGGTCCATCGGTCTCTCCAGAAGCATCCCACTTGTTGATCTATGACTTCTGCTCTGGGCTCCCCACTGAAATGAAATGGAACTGAGCTCTGCCCCACTGTGCCGCCCAGGGGACATCTCTCAGTTCTCTTTACCTACTTGCCTCCTAAAAGCAAGGTGTTAAGTCTGGGATCTTCCGTGAGCCTTCCCAGTGCCATCATCAGCAGAGGACCTGGTCTGAGGAGTGAGGCGAGAAGCCAAGAGCCCTGTCCCCTGGAATAGAGTGGATGGAACAGACAGAAGCTCCTCTGCAGGTTGATCCTAAGACCTTTGAAACAGAGTGGTAGGGGCTCTAGAAACACAGAGATGCCCTGCGGACAGCTGCTCCCACTTCCTCACATTCAAAATTACAAGTATTCGTAGAGACTGATGATCCTTCACCCTGGATTCACATCACGACTGCCTAGGACTTATTTTAAAAGCACAGGTGCGGGGGTCCCAACTGCAAAGGTTCCGATGCATAGGCTTATGCCTTTTAAGAGCTTTATTCCATTAAATGATGGAATCGTAAACCACTGCCCACCACTTGTCCCTCCCTTATCTCACTCCACTCTGTCCCTTCTCTGTTTTCTTCCCTTTCTCTTCTCCTCTCCTTGCTTTCGCCCCTGTGTACCTTCTCTTGCCTCTCCTCATTTATTCCCTGGCTTGCACCCTCTGTACTCAGTCAACTCCACCTCTCCTTTTCAACTGCCCCCCACCCCACTTTGACTGGGCAGCTCCTGAGCACATTGGGCGTGGGGGTGTGGCTTTGCCTTGCCCAGGGCTAAAGCACCTGCTTCATCGGCTTCCCCGGACATCACCCCAAGAGTTGAGGGCAGGAGCAAAACTGGAGCCAGAACTGGACCCATCCACAGACCGGGGCCCTCAAAATCATCCACTCCTACTCCTCCACTGACATATGGAAAAACTGAAGTCAGGAGAAGGGTCTCTCTCAAGGTCACATAAGTGGTATCAGAGTCACAACCCCTGATTCTTAGTTCTGTCTCCTTGCCATGATACAAGTGCACTGTGAAGTTCCTTGAATCTCTTCCACCTACGTGGTTGAAGTCATATTATAAGCATTGGCAACTCCTGCCCTGTTCTCCACGAACCTGCAGTTAGCCTGAAGCAAAACCCCATTTCCTGATAAGACCGTTACCCTATAGAGAAAGCTTTGGAGATTAATGTATCACGGTTTGTGTCTCTATCCTTTTCTGGTTGTGCATTTCCTAATCCCCATAAAACAAACCTATCTGCTTCTCCCTGCCCTGGCTGCGCCTGGCTGCTTCAGCTCTCTGGGGGAGGAAGCTGTTGTTAAACTGAGCTCTTCTGCTCTCTGCTGGCTCCACTGGTACACGACAGCTTTCTTTACAGTTTCAGGGCAGGATTTTATTCATTCCTTTATTTATTTAGTCCTCCAACGTTTTAAGAGCACCCACTTTGCAGAGAGCACTGTGTGGGTCCCAGAATTGCAAAGAAGGAGGCAAAAAAGAACCACTTTCTTCAAACACTCTATAATTGAACACTTTGCGCCAGGCACTATGGGGGGGATTCAGAGATGACCAACATTCAAGCCTTGGCTTCAAAAAGAAGTCACGATCTGGTAAATGATACAGAATTTTGTCCGAGCCATAGAATCAAAGAATTCGCACTAGAAGGGACCAGAAGCGCCTTCCAAGCCAGTGTTAGTCATTACAAGCTTTCCAAATTAGGCCAAGGGCTGGATGTACATGGGCCTTGGGGACTGCCGGGGCAGGGGAAAGGCGTGTTGCGGGGATTCTGTGCCATTGCACACGATTCGGCCACAAAGCTTTATAGCAACACAAGGCTTGAAGGGAAAACAAAGTTTGGAAACCACAGATCTAATACCAACCGTCCTCCCATATGTCATCTGAATGCCCTCCAGCCGCATGAACTGTCCTCGCAGTTAATGTCCCAGTTATAGCCTGTCTCATAATCGCCTTTTCACCCGCTTGTGAGTTCCTTTGCAAGGTCCCTCCAGAAGGGGGAGGCCCCCAGGGATATCTCACACGTGTTGAATGCTCCCTCTTGCGGCTATCCACACCATCACTCGCTGCGGTGCCTGGCAAGACCTGTCATTCCCAATGTTACGCCCAGAGCCAAGGACACTTCCCTGGACCACTGCTCCCTCCATGACGCCCCGAACTGCCGTGCCCAGGGCTCTTACACCAGTGGCGTTCAAACTTTTGACTGCAACCAACATAAGGAAAACATTTTACATCATAATCCGGTGCATACATATACCCCCGCACACATTTCTCCAAACAATACTTCCCTTCAATACTTGTAATAAACTCGGGCATTTTCCCTTCTTTTCTGTCTCTTTTGTCTTTGATGCTCGTCACGACCCATTAAAACTGTGTGACTCACTCTGAGTCATAAACCTCGGTCTGAGACGCGCTACCTTGGACCATGGCCCACGTGCGTTGCACTCCGCCTGGACCCCTGGGAATTCCAGGTTGCTGCTCTCCCACTGCCACGCAGCCTCATGGAGCACCAAACAGCAGGCCTTGCTGCCCCAGGGAGCCAATGCTCCCCTCTCATCTCCTTTCTCTCCTCTGTATTCCGTCCTCTCAGAGGGTCTCGCTGCTGTTTTAGCAGCCAGGAGTCTACGCTATTAAACAACTTGGCCCCCGGCTGTAGAAACAGCAGTGTTCATAGGGGGTTGAATGGTAGCCCTTACAAGAATATGTCCACATCCTAAGCCCCCAAACCTGTGAATGTGACCTTATTTGAAAAAAAAGGGGGGAGGGAGGGATCTCTGCAGATGTAATTAAGGATGTCGATGATCATCCAGGATGTCCAAGATCATCCTGGATTATCTGGCTGGCCCTAGATCCAAAGCCAGTGAGAGACAAAGGAGGAGACACAGGGAAGAAGGCCATGTGAAAGAGAGGCGTAGACTGGAGGGATGGGGCCACGAGGTCAGGAGCGCCTTCAGCTACCAGAAGCTGGAAGAGGCAAGAAAGAACGGGACCCTCAAGCTTATGGAGGAATCGTGGCCCGACCCTTTGCTTCCAGACCTCTGCCCTCCAGAACGGTGTTTCTGCTGTTTGAGGCCACCAGCTTGTGGCAATTTGATCCAGCAGCCACAGGGAACTAAGAGACTAACCAAGGCTCTCCTTTCCCACAGCTCTGAGGGAACCAGACAGAACAGGATTCAACTCACAGCCACTCTCTGGACCTGGACCGCCCTTCCCCCTCCAAACCGCAGGCTGCATTACAGAGTCAGCCTTGTCCTTCCAGACGTTTTCTTCCAAAGGGTGGATTCTCCCAAGGGGCTGTAGCATCCCCTCTTACAATTTGGTTGCTACTGCAAGACCCCTTCAGACAGACACATCTTGATCAACTAAATCCCACTTACGTACACAGTGGAATTTTTTTCCCTGGTAAGTTCCTCAGTGCCCACACATGTATCAGTTGGCGAGACTGGAAACCAGGCCTAGGATGGCGGTAGGCCATGGTAGGTGAGTGTATTGATGGGAGCCCAGAGGAGTGCAACGATCTGGCCAAACCACACAGTGAACTGGTGGCAGGTGGGTATTTATCGGAACGCTGAAACATAAATGTAAAGAGTCTTAGGGTGTCCTTCTTCCAACAGCATTATGGGAAATCCACTTACCTTGCAACCTGTTTATACCACCATCTGTTTCATTTGCTGTCTCCCTTTTACCCTGGCTCGGCACTTCCTAGTCATAAAAACTTCCAGGGGCGCCTGGGTGGCGCAGTCGGTTGGGCGTCCGACTTCAGCCAGGTCACGATCTCGCGGTCCGTGAGTTCGAGCCCCGCGTCAGGCTCTGATGGCTCGGAGCCTGGAGCCTGTTTCCCATTCTGTGTCTCCCTCTCTCTCTGCGCCCCCCCCCCCCCCCCCCCGTTCATGCTCTGTCTCTCTCTGTCCCAAAAATAAATAAAAAATGTTGAAAAAAAATTTTTAAAAACTTCCTGGTACACTGATGAGCCAAGGCCACGCCTTGGTAAAAAATGAACCTTTTGGCTGAGCGACATGTGACAGCAGGGGTCACAGAGGAACACAGTCAGCTTTGGGCTCCTAACAAGAGGACTAGCGTAGCAGGAAAGCTGTGTTCTTAGATCCAAGGAGAGATGGGATGAGTTGCAGCCAGCAACAAGCGCACACCATAACCTTCTCGTCCCCTTTAGTCTTCAGATTCCATGCCCATCTAAAACTGTGTCTTCCAGATCCTTCCAAAGTCCCGTTTTCTTCTTTAAAAGAGATTGGGCATTTCTGCACAGATTTACTCTTGGCAGTTCCGGGGGACCGATGCAAACCACATATGCCCTGGTCCTTCTAGAACCCATAACCCAAAGGGGCAGACCCCTACATCTAAATAATTCTGAGGCAAGACAACTATCTGTGTGTTGTTTTGTTTTGTTTCACTGTAGCAATTACCTCATTGTCTAGCAATGCTTTGTTTGCATGTCTGGCTCCTTGCAAAAGGGTTTTCCTCAACAGCAGAGTCAATGCCCTCCCATCTTGGTCTGCCTAGAAGATTGTCTGGAACACATGAAATGCTCACGGAAAGCTGATATTGAATGGATGCTGACCCGAGTGTCAATCAATGTCTTCAATGATCATATTTACACTAATGACGTCTAAATTTACTTCTTCTCTTACCATATTTCTCTCCTTTTCCTTTATTGATTAATTGATTGATTTTTTTAGAGTTTATTTATTTATTGGGAGAGAAAGAGAAAGAGAGAGAGAGGATGAGTTGAGGGGGGGGCGTCCAGAGAGAGAGGGAGAGAAAATCCCAAGCAGGCCCCGTGCTGTCATTGCAAAGCCCGACACAGGGCTTGAACCCACAAACTGTGAGATCACCACCTGAGCCAAGACCAAGAGTCAGACTCTCAACTGACTGAGCCACACAGGGGCCCCATCTCCCTTTCTTTTTTGATGGCATATATTTAACTAATCACATCTTGTGAAATCTTTAATATGTTTTTCTTTTCTGTTCCTCACCACTGCTGTCATAATGGGCCATCACTCTAATTCAAGACCATATTACGCCTCTTGTGAACTATGTTAACAACTTCCTGACTGGTCTTCCATTGTTGACTCTCTCTCCCAAACCCCAACCCAGTTCTTTCACATATATTCTACACACTTCACCTGATTCAACTTCTAAAGACACATCTGATGATATAACTTTCTCCCTTCAAAACTCCAAATGCAAAGCACTGCCTTCTGAAAAAAGTCCACACTCCTTATGCATGTTTTTGAGGTTCTCGGGAATGTGGTTTCAACTTCTTCAGGTCTGGTTCCCATGAATGCTTCACCCTCCAGAAAATGCATGTGCCCACCAGTCCCTAAGATGGCCACACTCTTTAGTCTCTCTCAGACTGCTGATCCTGTCCCATGTGTCTGCAGTGCCACATGGGCACATCTCCTTCTATCAGTCTACTCACTCCTCAGAGAACATTTCCAACTTCTTATTTCACAGAAAGAAGTGAATCCAGAGGGAGAGGCCTCTTTAAAAAATAAACACAAAATTATGAATGCAAAATTCTTTCCTATCATCATGGAGATAGTAAATAGGGATTTATAGAACAAAACTATCGAAACTTAATGAGACACTGAGGTTGGTGCCCTGGAAAATGGCCAAACAGGAGGACCAAGAAAGATAAAGGTAAAACGCTTCTCAAGCTCAAGAAATTCACAGTGCAGCAGGTGATTCAGAGATATGCTAATAGCCGTCATCCAAGATAGTATGGATTTGTTATGCATAGGTTCAAGAAACAGGTTGTGGGGGGTGCCTGGGTGGCTCAGCCAGTTCAGTATCCTGCTCTTGATTTTGGCTCAGGTCATGACCCCAGGGTTGTGGGATCACGCCCTGCGTTGCCGGACTCCAGGCTCACATCGAGCCTGCTTGGGATTCGTTCTTTCTCCCTCTGCCCCTTGCCCCTGTTTTCTCTCACTCTCTCTCTCTCTCTCTCTCTCTCTCTCTCTCTAAAAGAAAAGAAAAAAAAAGAAACACGTTGTGGGAATGTGCTGGATGGTGTCCTTAATTTTGTGTCTAGGCATCTGAGACAGCGTCTTCAGAGATGGCACTTGTTGTTGGACTTGAAGGGAATAAGCCAGCCATTGGGGACGAATAAGCACCAGAGAATTGAAGTCTTGGAGATCAGTGTGCTGGAGACCAGGGACAGCAGAAATACATGGTGTGTTTGGGGAACAGCCCCTAGTGGTACGTGACTGAGGCTCCAGTGTACCGACCAATGAATCGGGAGGCAAGCCTGATGTGTTCATGGTGGACAGGCTCAGTTCCAGTGACCAAACACTCAAAATAGCAGCCGGTGGCTTTAAGAACTAAGACATCTATTTTTTCTCTTGCATAAAATTCCAGGTTGATGATCCATGGCTGATAAGGCACTTGGTGATATTAGTTACTGGGTAACTTCTATCTGTTCCTCTGCCGTGTGTGGTTTGGGCCTCACGACCAAAGATGGCAGCACCTGAGTCGAGGCGGCAGGATTTTTTTTTTTTTTAACGTTTATTTATTTTTGAGACAGAGAGAGACAGAGCATGAACGGGGGAGGGGCAGAGAGAGAGGGAGACACAGAATGTGAAACAGGCTCCAGGCTCCAGGCTCTGAGCCGTCAGCACAGAGCCCGACGCGGGGCTCGAACTCTCGAACCGCAAGATTGTGACCTGAGCCGAAGTCGGACGCTCAACCGACTGAGCCACCCAGGCGCCCCCAGCCGGCAGGGTTAAAACAAGGATAAAATGAGGAGAGCAAAGGAGACACATGGTTGTTGCCTGTGAAAGGCTGCAGTTCTCAAAGATGGCTCCAACAGTAGCTCCCTCTCTGTATGTTTTAAGATGTGCCTTTGACAAACTCCTGTTGAAAGGTGAGGTCCCTGCCCCATCTCTTTGTAACTGGGCAGATTTTGTGAATGTTCTCATTTGAATATGGTGCACTGATACTGTGCGATTGCCAAGCGAAGTCATAAAAGAAGTTCTAACTTTTGCTTTCTTCACTGGGATACCCATTCTTTTTGTTTTGAAGTTTATTTATTTATTTCGAGAGAAGGAGTGAGTGCAAGTGGGGGGAGGGAGGGGCAGAGAGAGACACAGAGAGAGAGAGAGAGAGAGAGAGAGAGAGAGAGAATACCAAGCAGGCTCTGAGCCAGACGTGGGGCTCGATCTCGCAAACCGTGAGACCATGACCTGAGCTGAAATCAAGAGTCACATGCTTAATAGACTGAACCACCCAGGCGCCCCTGGGATACTCATTCTCGATGCCTTCAGCTATCAGGGCAGTCTGCTCTGGCCCTTCCTGAGGTGACCCTGCTGTGAGAAAGCCCAATAGCCCACATGGAGGAGACCCAGGACTATATAAAAAAAAGCTACCCAGCCAGACCTACATGCTTCAGCTCCAGCAACGGACTGCAACTGCAGGAGACACAAAGCACAGGGAATCCGAAGTCCTCAGTTGAGTCCTTTCTGACCCTCAGCCGCTGGTGAAAGATAACAAAATGGTTACTGTGGTTTAATGCCACAAAGTTTCTGTTAAGTAGCCAGAAGGAACCTAAACACTGTCTTTTAAGGAAGTTTCCACAAAGCTTTTCGCCTGTAACTTCCGTGTAACTTGTAGCCAATTGACCAGGACTTAGTGACATAGTCATACTTACCTGCAAAGGGGTCTTGGGTGAGCACTCTGTACTCTGTGAGACATGTGCCCCGCTAAGATCCTATTACTGCGGAAAAGGGGACAGAGGATTTTAGGACAGAACTACGGCCACAGCTAAGAAAGGAACTCTTTGAAGGACTGGAGACACACGAATACAATGTACTGGTTAAAAAAAAATAATAATTCCTGAAATATCACCTAATATGTATCCAAATCTATACAGGTTCTTTATTTACAGCTATCGTGATCTAGTGAAGATTCAAGTTAATTTACAGGAGTAGATTTTAACATGTAAGTTAGAAGTAGTAGCTTCAGGTTCAAGGTGGTGTGCTTTGGCCAACGCACCTATTTTCCAAACCTTCCTAACTTTCCAAATTCCTTGTTGGCATGATCTAATGCAAAGGAGGGAGAGGGCTGCGTTTATTGGGAACCACAAATGTTGCATTCCCAGCATGCTGAGAGATATATGTATGTTATGGTGGCAAGCCCAATGAGACCGAAGGTGGACCAGTCTGGATCTCCATATGCAAACAAAAGTTCACCGCAGGAATGAGAGGAAAAGACCACCTCCCTTAGGAGAAGAGCATGAACTCATCCCGCCAGGCTTGGAGAAAGGCAAGGCTAGAGATGAAGGCGTGTGATGACAGTCGATGGGGGCAAATCTCCACCCGACCTCTGGAACCACACCAGCTCCCTTCGCAGGAACATCTGGTCACTGCACTCATTTTGTACTGAATTTGCAGAAATGTAAAGCAAGGGGACGCTGCCTAATAAAGTCAACTGCTAACAAGGTATTCATGCCAGCCAGAGAGAGAATGATCCTGTGACTTGATCTACGACAAAATGCAGAGAATTGTTTTGCTATGCTCCGACGGCCATGCGGGGCGGCTGCGTCTGAGGGAGGCCCCCTCCCACCACCCGATGGGCAACAAGACCTCTCTTCTAGTAAACAAAACTTGCGTGAAATAAGGCATTTTTCTTCTCCCTTTGTCTGAGACGAAATAATTCAAAGAGACATGGCATGATCTCTAACAGAACACTCCCCATCCCCCCCGCTGTAAACGTCAGCAGAGAAGTCATTACGGGTATGAAAAATTGTAGTTCAAACACATGAAGACGACCTAAAGAATTAGAATAAATGCCTCCCTCTCCTCTGTGGACGATGTTGCTGCAAGAAATAAAACAAAAGAGGGGCGCCTGGGTGGCTCAGTCAGTTACGCGGCTGACTTTGGCTCAGGTAATATCTCGCAGTTCATGGGTTCAAGCCCCGAGTCAGGCTCTGTGCTGACAGCTCACAGCCTGGAGTGCACCTCAGATTCTGTGTCTCCCTCTCTCTGCCTTTCGCCTGCTTGCACCCTGCGTCTCTCAAAAATAAATAAGCATTAAAAACATTTTTGTAAAAAAAAGTAGACAAAATGGGGGTACCTGGGCGGCTCAGTCGGTTGAGCGTCTGACTTCAGCTCAGGTCATGATCTCACAGTTTCTGGGTTCGAGCCCCACATCGGGCTCTGTGCTGACAGCTCGGAGCCTGGAGCCTGCTTCGGATTCTGCGTCTCCCTCTTTCTCTGCCCCTCCCCCACTTGTGCTCTGTCTCTGTCTTTCAAAAATAAATGAAAATGTTTAAATTTTTTTTAAAAAGTAGACAAAATGAAACAAGCAAAACCTTAGAAACTCTCTAGATTGTATTTTTACCAGAATTGTGAAACTATTGTGCATATATACACACATACACATTTACATTATATCAGGCAATTTAAAAGAAAAGAAATATTAGGCTGATAACAATTTTTTTTTTGTCTCAATAAATTCCAGAAGACATTGCAGTAATGCCTACCAAGTTTTGAGAGGGGAAAATAAAATAAAATAAAATAAAAGGATTGTGATCACAGAATACAGTATTTGGCCAAGCTATTTTGGGGAAATAAGAACAACAGAAATCTCAGACAGCCAAACCAAGCACAGACCTTCTCTGAAAATATTACTCACAAAAGCACTTCAAAGGAAAGGAAGAAAATAAACCAAAATAAAGACCTCTAAAGTGGAGTGGGCTGGTATGGAGATGGTGGGAGAAATAAATTTGTAAAATGTAAAAGTCAATTCCTAAATTAATATTATGAAACATAATGCATGTGTCTAATATAATTCTCTAAAGAAACCATGTAAGCCATAAAGCATTTTCTTAATTTGGTTATAAAATACTAGCTCATTCTAACAAAACTGAAAATCCAAGTTGGCAGGGAAGAGGGTATGTGAAATTTCTCCCCATTCTACCAAAGGAATTAATGGCTTATGTAACTTCCCTGAAATAGATGTAAGAATATGGGTAAAAATACATTTTCTAAAACCGCAAAGATAATGAGTACTAGAATAGACATTTGTTGTTTAACTTTTCATGGGAAAGTGATTTTTAAAAACCTAGCAATACTATCAAATAAATCATTAAAGGATTAAAAAGCATTAAAACAGAAATAATTTTTACGTGGGGTTGCATTCCTTAATTTGCAAATAAATGCAAATATGTTTATTTCATTTCTATCCTCAGATTGAGAAACACCCTTTTAAAATTTCTTAATTCTTGGGGCGCCTGGGTGGCTTGGTCGGTTAAGCGTCCGACTCCAGCTCAGGTCATGATCTCACCGTCCGTGAGTTCGAGCCCCGCGTCGGGCTCTGTGCTGACAGCTCAGAGCCTGGAGCCTGTTTCAGATTCTGTGTCTCCCTCTCTCTCTGCCCCTCCCTTGTTCATGCTCTGTCTCTCTCTGTCTCAAAAATAAATAAATGTTAAAAAATTAAAAAATAAATAAATAAATAAAATTTCTTAATTCTTGACTTTTATTTTACTTGGTCAACTGTTTGGTTTTCTCAGTTAAATATCTCACAGTCAGACAAAATCTTTCTGCATTTATTTATTTATTTATTTAGAGTTCACTGAGACATCTGGAAGCCTCATGGACACTGGAAGAAGGGCTATATAACCTCCTTGTCACTTTCCTTCAGCCAAAGACCACGAGGAACACTCGTGTTACTGAACAAAGTTAGGTGTTTAGACTCATTGCAAAGAAGGAGGATGCCCTTAGGAACCCTGAGGAATCTCAGGAAGAGGGTATTAGAAAAGACACACTATAGCATTGGGACATGTGCGGGGAGGGGGGTGGGCGGGGGAGGGCGGGGAGGGGAAGGTTCATGTAAATGGGCTGTGCTCTGGAGTGGATATTATCAGAAAGTGGGGATAATTCTATGATGGAGTGCCTTTAGTCTTATCTGGAAGGACAGAAGGTATGACTGGCAAAGAAGTAGCAACCACTCATATTGGTCACAATAGGGGCCAGTTTGGTGATGTTGTGTGGTTTGGACAATGTTCATGCTTCCATTTGTAGTCGGAGACGATTATGGAGTGGTCCTGTGCTTGCCTGGATCCAGCATCGTCCCAGAGGGGTCTGGTCTGAGGTTGGTATGTGAATTGACCACCACAACGTAACCGTGGCAGCCAGACCAGCCCTCAGATGTCCGTGACTGCTCTTCTCTTTCTCATCCTTTATATAAGCACTTCGATATATGAACACACACGCACCATGAAAAGTTTTACGTATTTTATTCTATTTGACGCATTTATTCTTACTTCATGCATCTACGATATGTAATGGATATGGACAGATGTATATTTAAATCTTTAAGGAAGTGATGTATTTGATTGCAGAAATAAAAAGGAACAAAAAAGCAAAAAAGGAAAATCATTTGCACTGTAACTGCCCTCAGTTGAATTCAACATACGTGAACAATTGGGACCAGAAACAGACTGCCTACTTTCAGGGATTATTAAAATAGTTGACCTTATTTCGGTATTGAATAAACAAAGCTTTCTGTGTTCCTTGACTGAAGTTAATAGTTTTGTGATTTGCAGCCCAGGTTCTCATTGCCCGCAGAACACTTGAAGAGATCATCCATTCCGATCCCTGAAGTGAAAGCTGAGACTATTCTCAGCTGCTGAGGCAAGAGAGAAGGCTGGATGAACACTAGAGTGAGGGAAGACTGAACACTTCCTCTCATACACAGGTGTTGCGAGCTACAACATCTGCAGGCATTCAAAGGTTTCTAGAAGGCACTAGGAGTAGGATTGCTGTTCACCATTACCTTTCTGCTCTCTTTCAAAGACAAGTTTTGAAACTGACAATAAAATATTCACCATAAATCAAAATGCTCCTGCCTCACTCTTTACCTGAGCCGAGAAAACCACCTTCACCCAAGTCCAGCCTACTTTGCTTTTCCACCTATTCCTGGCCCCTGCTCCCAGGTTCCTCTCGTGCTCCATCCTCCTGGCTTCTTCTGGTACTTGGTCGCTTCCTGCTTCCTGAACATGAAATGAGCTTTGCATCTGGGGACTTCCATTTTCACTCCAACTGGGATGAACTGAGCTGCCTGCCAGCCCTAACCTTGACCTCCCGACAACTTCCATATATCCTTCAAGACATCATGGGTGAACGACTCCTCTTCCAAGAAACCACTCCTGAGGTATGATTAGGTTGTCCCCTTTCTAGCACAGCATTGACTAGCACGCAACATGGGCCCTGCAGGTCAGGCATTGTGCCTGATTACCTTTGTGATCCTGGAACTTAGGACAGGCTAATCAAATAGGCTAGAGTAAATGAATGTTGACTTATGGATGCAAATGGACAGAATACAGCTTTTAACCATAGAATATACTTCATGTCATTTTTCCCCCAGGGGTGGTAATGGGTTTTTACCGACTCATTCCACTGTATCTTTGAACTGGTACCCAGATCTCAAGTCTTGGCATAGCATTCCTTTGCACATCTTACTGTATTCTTCATCAGGGAGTCCGCAGGCTGCCAACCAATAACCGTGCAGGTACTGTCTGCCTCCACTGCTCATGCTTCCCCTTGCTTGTCACCTCCCCTGAATGGAGACACACAGCCCCACCAACACCTGAATGATCTACATCCACAGGTCTGCCTAATACACCCCTTCTCTCCCCATCCACAGTAACTGGGAGAACCATAGAATTGCCTACAAAGGTATTTTCATTCAGGATGACAGAGGAACATCTCCCTCCATTATGGGTAATTACTGGTGCCATAGCTCATACGTTCCTCAAAAACACAGAAACGTATTCTGGAAGCCCCAAACTGACACACACACACACACACACACACACACACACACACAGCAAGAGCAAGAGAGACCAAGAGAGCGTCCCATCACCTTGCAGTGAATTTCAACAGGTCCTCCCTCCCAGGAAATAAGCTTAGACAACACCGGGACCCACAAATTCCAATCAACTGACAGCAACACAGAGGTTACAGATTTATTTGTGTATCTCTAACACACCACACGCCTACCTGTCCCTGCCCCCCGAAGACTTCCTGCTGCACCTTTAAACCTGTGTCCCTCTCTTATTTTTAGGAGTCCACATACATTTAACTAGTAACTTCAAGCTCTAGTCTAGAAATTTTTATGATGATGTGCTACATCTGCACGGCACAGTATGGTAGCCACTAGCCACATATGGCTACTGGGCACTTGCTATGTGGCTGGTGCAACTGAGGAACTGAATTTTGAATTTCATTTCATCTTAATTCATTTAAATTCAAATAGCCGCATATTGGCCGCCATATTGGACAGTGCAGCTCTAAAGGATTCCAGCCAAGCAGGCCCGAGCACCAAAGTAACAATCTGAAACTTTCAGAAGAGTGGGAGCAGACTCTCCAGGAGAGGGACTGAATGAAAACGCACTGAATATTCGCGCATAGGGTGGGATCACTGCCCTCTCCAAGGAGAACTGTGGCAGGATGGTCAGAGGCAGCTGAAGACGACCTTGAGATGAAGCCAGGGCAAGACAAGACCTAATGGGGTCCTAATGGGATGTGGGATATGGAAATGAAGCAAAAAAGGAGGGGTCGGGATGGATGTGGAGGAAGTGGAGGGAGAAGATACCTCCCTGTGGGTTTATTTACTACCACCAGGCCTCAATCCTCCCCAGACCCTCTCCCCCTCCCCCATCGCTATACATTTTAATGGCCGGACCATTAAGTATCTCCCAGAGCAAACCTCCCGCTCCGTGGAAGAATACACTGAGGCCCGGCGCTGTCCAGAGTCCTGTTGACTCTGCAGAACTGCAGCCAGAACCTTCCCACCCCACGGGCGCAGCTCCGCTAAAGGAAGGCAGAGCTGCGGCAGAACTGCAGGGAGACAACGAGCAGGCAGAGGGCGGCCCCGAAGAGGCACCAGCGACGCGAGAAGAAGCTGTAGCCGGAACCCTCCCGGGCGCTTGGCTTGCAGGCCCCTGAGAAGGCGCAGGTGGTGGCCTCCTCCTCCAGCAGCTTCTCGCTGGGCTTCCAGTGCACGACGCCCTCCTGGCAGGCCTCGCAGAACTCGGGGCGGTGCGGACCCGCGTCCGGGCGGCTGGCCACGTGGATGCGGTACTGGCCGCCGTCTTCCTCGTAGCACTGCTCGCGCAGGCTGGTGATGAGGTTGTCCACCAGGCTCTCGATGTTCTCCTCCAGCATGCTCGACGCGTCCAGCCGCGCCGTGCCGCACTCGTGGCACAGCTGCTTGAAGACGCGCATGCGCACCGAGCCCGCCCGCTGCTCGCGGTCCAGGTACATGTGGAAGAGGATGACCACGTGGGTCGACTGCCAGGTGTGCCAGCACCAGGAGCAGTGGAACCTGCGGGGAGGGGAGGGAAGGATGCAGAAGGTGGGCCTCCCTCCCGGTGACAGCCTGCCCTGGAGGAGCCCGGAAAGGAAGGGCCCTGTGTGCCTGTGCCTAGAGATAGAGGCGGCTTGTTCACTGCCCCCTGGGCTCCTTAGCGCTAGGCAGGCTCTGCCTCTTCCCACTGAACCCCGCTGGGCCTGGAGGAGTGTCTTCAGAAATCTGGCACTGGAGCTACCTGGCTTCCAGCGGGCTCTCCTGCCTGCCTCCTGCACGCCCTTCTGTGGCCTCAGCTCCGCGGAACCCAATGCACTCTGGACATGCACCTAGTGTGCTGCACAGGGCTCACCGCCCCCCACCCCCCCAATCTGGGCCTTATTTTTCATGCGTGCATTGCAGAGTAATGGTGTCCAATAAGGCTCTTTTCATTCAGACGTCCCCTGACTCGGAGATGTCTCGCTCATGCCTCTCGCCTGCTGTGGAGAGAAAAGGAGATGCTTCTAACTACCGACCACAGACCACCAAGAATACTTCGGAGAAAAACCACCAAGAATCCAGCAGATGGACTGCTGGATGGGTGATGAGGCAGCAGGGGAGGACTGAGAGACTTTGGTCCCTGTACCGTCACAAAGAACATTCTCTTACGCCTTGATGAGTAACCCCTAGACCCTGCTCCAGCCCTGCAACAGACACTGGAAAAGTGGGCCATAGTTGGCATCCCCCTCTACACACATGCACATTTACATTCAGGCCACTCCGTCAAACTTGGACCCCCTAGAGTCCCAGCCTCAGAGATTGTGGAAGGAAGTGGTCTGGGACTCATCTAGCCGAGCCCCACTCCCTCAGCCCCCACCCAGTGCTTGCACACCTTCAGTAATGGAACACTCATTACCTCCAGGACAGTTTCTTTCAACCTTGAGATGAACCTCTTCCAGGAGGACCCTGTTACATCAGCTTTGTAGTCAGGGGTCCCGTGGACCCCTGACTGTCCTTACTGCTGACCCTCTCTGGGTCCCCTGTACAATGGCTCTGAAGGACCTCTGACAAGGAACTCAAATTCAGTCCAACAGATACCACCTAGCCCCTACTTTATGCCAAGCATCACATAGCCCAGGCCGGGGGGTAGAGATGAGGCCAAGCCTGCCCCCGAGGCCTGGAGCCCACCGACAACACAAGCACAGAACAGTACCCGGCATAGCTCAAGGCAGGATTGGCCCACAGAGCAGCCTGACCCCCAGAAGGGGGTCCCCACCCTGCTGGGTCAGAGTTGTGGGGCACCAGGATTAATGCGTCTCAAGGCTTACAGGGAGAGTGAGCCTGTGCACATAATAAGCACAGGAGTGGCAGTTCTGAAGGCCTGCCTGAGGCCACCTGGGAGCCACAGGTCACCAGCCAGGATAGGACCAGTTGAGACCTGAGGCAAGGAGGAGCCACAGGCCCATACAGCTCAGCCCCTAATCCCCTGGGCCTGTGACCCAAGTTTCCAGGCCTTTGCACTCCTCCCAACGGCCACCTCAGGAGCTTCATGTTTTCCGTCTCCTCCTTCTCTACCTTGTTAATCAAACCAATCCAGAGCTGTTTCCTCTCCCTCAAGCTTCACCTCAGACCTTAAATTTCAAAATATCAGACCTAGCGCAAGGGGACCATAAGGATCATCTAGTCAACCTTTCATTTTATTGAGATGAAAACAGAAGCGGAGAGAAAGAGAGCCATCCATGTGCACACAGCTAGTCAGAGACAGAGTCAGGACCCGGTCTCATGTTTACAGGTCTTAGCTCCCCACAGGCAGCTCCCTACCCACAGCCTGGCTCCTGATTCCACCTTCACTGGCATGCTGCACCTGAGGCGTTACACATACAAACATGCATGAACAACCCGGTGTGTGTGTCCACACCCCCAAAATACAGCCACTTGTCGGCCTCCCTGGGGGTCTAGGGGCATTATCTGTCCTTGAATCAGTGGACCCAGGGAAGAGGCCTGCACAGACCCTGAAGATGAGCTCGAGGCAGCTTGGGCAGGGCATTCTGTGGTCCTGATCCCAAAGCACACCCTAGAAGGAGAGGCATGTGCGTTTCAGATGGACATGTCCCCTGAGCCTATGGAACTCCTTACACTGTGGAAGTCATGAGGGTCCTATAAAGCATAGGACACTGGGCTCTAAGGTCTTAAGGGAAATCATGCCTAAAGCTAAATCCTTTGGCCTCTGGCCCATAGACAATAGAGCTGGAAGGGTCTTGATTGGCCAACTTCCTGTATGCAGATCAAATTGGACTGAGTTGACTAACTAGACTTAGGACCGGAGCACAGGCCCCAATCCTAAGCTAAAGTTTTCTCAGCAGACCTCATGGCCTCCTCTCTCAGTCCCCACCATTCTGTAAGAGACTACGAAATGTGCAAACATCTAAAATGTCAAAGATTGCAGGGCCATTGTAGCTCTTCGTTTATTATAGAAAACCAAGATCCAAAGACAGAACACAACTTGTTAAGGTCACCCAGGGAGGGAATGATACAGCTGGAATTAGAACCCAGGCCTCTCTGACCCACCTGGAAGTCCTTCTCTGCCCCCTCACCTGAGCTGACCCCAGGACCAGGCTCCATTTGATCTCTCCATCTCCACTTGGAAGGTGCCCCCAGGGCTGCCTACAGGCCCCTCCTCCCTGGGCCGCTCACCTGCCCGAGGCATGCTGTTCCAGGTACTGTTTCCAGCCAGGGGCCAGCTCGTTGAGCTTGAGGTTGGGATCCATGATGAGTTCCCAGCTGTCGGCCGGCTTGGCCACCTCCATCTTCTCATAGAAGACTTTCTTCCACTCGCAAGTGGTCAGGCTGGTGGTACACATGGTCTTGTTGGCAGGGATGGAAGTTTCCGTTCAGCCTGCGCGAGAACACAGAAGGAGCCCAGGTAGGTGCAGAGCAGTTCCGTCTCTGCCGTCTGAAAATCCTCATCAACCGGACCAGAGGAAACAGGACCCAGCAACCTCCTTTGTCACCCTGGAAGCGGTTACCATGGCAGCTGGGCAGGGAGCCAAGAGCCAGGGCTGGGGAGGAGGGAAGTCCCAAAAGAGAGTTCCAGGGCCCTGAGCTGGGCTTGGGAGGCAGGGCTGGGTAGTGACACCGAGTGGAAGGAGCAGGCTGGGAGGCTCAGGCCCGGGTCAGACCTATCCAGGTCTTCCAGGATCTCCACCCTCCTGCTTCACCTACTGCTCTCCCAGGCATTCTGCACAGCGTGTGCTATGGTAACTGTGACCTCCTAGGGAGCCAAAGAGAAACAAGGGATGGGGGGTGCAAAGCCTGCAGGTCATACACCCCTGATGTGTGGGAACCATCATTCACCATGCGCCAAGCACCAACTGCTTGACCTGTGTGCTGGCCAAGGTGGGAATTCGTTCCCCCTTCAGCCAGATCAGGAAACCGAGGTTTACACAGCTCCCAGCGCCTCATTCTACATTCACATCCAGGCTTTCCAACGCCAAGCTCATTTGCTCAAATGCATACCGCTCAATGCAGTACTCTTGAGCTCCTGACACATAGGGGTGGGGACAGAAGTAGGATGCCCTTTGCTCAGAAAGATCTCAAGCCAGTTGTGAGATAGAATGCAGTTTAGCACGCCGTAAAAAAGCACAAGAATAACAGTCCAGATGCATAGAGTCATAGAATTGTTAAAGCACATATTTGGTTCCCGGTCCCAAGCTGCACTAAGAAGCTTCTGGAGGAAAAAGGTTGTTCTGCGCTGCAAGCTGCTGCTGCATCAGCTGCTACTGAAAGAGGCCAGGCAATAGGGTACCCACAGCTCCCTCAGGCCCAATTTAAGTACTTCAGAGACTAGGAGGGAACTTGACTCCAAATTTGCATAATCCAGATGAAGACACAGACACCTGGGGGAAGCAGCCCTGGCAGGGAAAAGACCAGGTGGTTGGGCAGCTTGTCCTGGCTCTGCCGTGTGTCTGCTCGGCCTCAGAATCCAAGAGTTTCCCTCAATGGACTTCTGTCTACCCACCTGCACAGGAGAGGCCGGCTAGATAGCATCTAGGGCCTCTTCCAGAAGTAATCAGCTCATTCTTTTTATTTTTAATTTAAGTTTATTTATTTATTTGGAGGGGAGAGAGAGAGAGAGAGAGCGAGAGCAAGCAGGGTAGAGGCAGAGAGAAAGGGAGACGGAGAATCCCAAGCAGGCTCTGTGCCATCAGCACAGACAGAGCCCGATGTGGGGCTCGAACTCACCAACTGTGAGATCATGACCTGAGCTGAAATTAAGGGTCGGACGCTCAACGAACTGAGCCACCCAGGTGCCCCAGCTCATGATTTTTTTTTTAATGTTTATTTATTTTTGACAGAGAGAGAGAGAGAGAGAGAGAGCGCGCGCGCGCATGAGTGGGGGAAGGGCAGAGAGAGAGGGAGACACAGATTCCGAAGCAGGGTCTGGGCTCTGAGCTGTCAGCACAGAGCCCGATGCAGGGCTCAAACTCACAGACTGTGAGATCATGACCTGAGCTGAAATCGGACGCTCAACCGACTACTAAGCCACCCAGGCACCCCATCATGATTCTTTAACCTGGAAATCGGATCCCTGGGAATGTGGAGGTGATGGGAGAGCAGAAGGCAGGCTGAGGACAAAGTGCAAGTTAGCACACACCCTCCGCCCCAGGTGGGATGTGTGTGATATTCCTCAGGCACTCCTAGCTGCCCAAGAGCAAAGAAAGGAAAGAAAACAAATGTTTAACTCATAGAGATCATACAGTCTCCATCAATTTACAAATGTCTTAGTAAATTACAAGAAAAAGACAAACTTATCAATAGCCTAATCTCCAGAAACCCATAGACTCAGTTTCCTGGAACCCCAACATCACACCTCTATCGTGATACGGGGAACAAAGGCAAGAAGGCAATGGCAAGTAAAATTAAATTTCCTTATAACCTCAGCCTGCTGACAAACACTTGAGGCAAATACAGAGTAGAACATTTCTCTAGGAACCCCCTACCGTCCTACTGTTAATGCCTTACTAGAGAGAAGACAACCTTAGCTTGACAATAGCAAGGCCTCAAGTATCTTTTGCATATCAAAGTCCTTCTGGAAGCCTCCCTTTTGACTTTACCTCCCCAACTCCAAAATATATAACCTGTCAGTCTTCACAACCCAGTGCAGCTCTTTCTGCCTCAGGGTCCTGTTCCCGTGCTTTTATTAAAGCACCTATTTTGCACCAAAGAAGTCTTCAAGAATTCTTTCTTGGCCATCGGCTCCGGACCCCGCCATCACCCCAAAACCTCATTAGAGGCACAGACCGGGAATACAGCATTGGAAACATTTCTGGGAACTGGAAGAGACTTTTCAGTGCTGAGTTCCAGTCTTGACACTTGTCTCCAAGCGGTTTTTGCGTTGGATGAGGTCTGGGACAATACCCTTGGGTCATATCTTGGAATGGGAAAGTGTCCTCCTACCAGCTTTGTGCCAGAGATCTCAGAAAGGGCAAAATTACTTGACCAGGAGCTCTAGAAGAGACTATTCTTTTTTTTTTTTTTAATGTTTATTTATTTTTGAGAGAGAGAGAGAGAGAGAGTGCGCGCGCGCGAGCATAAGTGGGGGAGGGGCAGAGAGAGACACACACACAGAATCCAAAGCAGGCTCCAAGCTCTGAGCTGTCAGCACAGAACCCGAGGTGGGGCTCGAACCCATGAACTGGGATATCATGACCTGAGCTGAAGTCAGCTGCTTAACCAACTGAGCCACCCACACACCCCTCGAAGGGACTATTCTTAAAAATCTGATTTCTTCATTGAGCTCTTTATCTCTTGACATTGAAGTAAGACATCTGAAGCTCAGAAATGGGAAATGACCTGGCCTAAGCTTTAGCAGGGCCGCTCACACCTCCTCAGGGCCAGCTGCCAGCGGAGGTGAGACAGGTCAGAGGACCGGTGAGTTCCCAGGAATTGAATGAACTGAGGAGCTTATGGCCCAGCCTGGAGCCACCTGCCAGGAATGAATCTGAAAAATATTGTGCCATTGTTGCCAGAACAAATGACAAAGAAGGAAAACCAAAAAGATAGAGGGTGAGACTTGTCCGGGTTCATCTGTTTGTTTTTACCCAAATGATGCAATCCCCTTAGGCCTAGCATCAGGTTTAATTTAGAATGGGAGCCCTCTAGGCAGAGACCAATATAATTCATCTTTCTATACAACAGCCCTGTTTTCTCTCAAGAAAAAAAAACCGTGCTTGTGATACAACCAATGAACACAGATATTACCTCAATTTTCTGCAAATGGCTCTGGTTTGCTCCAGAAGCCACAAATTAAGAGCTCACTAATGTAAAAATGTGTACAGCTGTGGCCACATCACGCACTGGCAGTTTCATTACACGTTACTGCTGTATTTTTAATTTAGAGAATAATTTTTATAAAGGAATTTTTATTCCTTTATAAAATAAATTACTATGCACCTGTATTCTGCAAACAAAATTGGCCAGGGAGAGAGGGATAGAAGAACCAGTCTCCTCTTCAACTTGGAATGTGAGTCAATACATATTAACAAATACTTTTTGCAAGGTGCCTGGGTGGCTCAGTTGGTTGAGCATCTGGCTTCGGCTCAGGTCATGATCACACGGTACGTGAGTTCGAGCCCCGCATTGGGCTCTGTGCTGACAGCTCAGAGCCTGAAGCCTGCTTCAGATTCTGTGTCTTGCTCTCTCTCTGCTCCTCCCCCACTTTCACTCTGTCTCTCACTCTCAAGACTAAATAAACATTTAAAAAATTCTTTAAAAAAAGACTTTTTGCAAAATGTCCATTACTGAAATGTTACTTATGTGAATGACACAGGGGATGACAGTGCAGAGTCTAAAATATAAAAGTAATAAAGAGTTGGGGAGGTGAGTATGGTGGGGTTTTAGAGTGGTGGGAGTCTGGAGTCAACGGCCAAGAAAGAATTCTTGAAGACCTCTTTGGTGCAAAAGGTGATTTTATTAAGCACGGGAATAGGACCCTCAGGCAGAAAGAGCTGCACTGGGGTTGTGAAGACTGACAGGTTATATATTTTGGAGTTGGGGAGGCATCCAGAAGGACTTTGATATGCTAAAGAGGACTCCTAAGATACTTGAGGCTTTGCTGTTGTCAAGCTAAGGTTGTCTTCCCTCTAGTAAGGCATTAACAGTAGGACGGTAGGGGGTTCCTGGAGAAATGTTCTACTCTGTATTTGCCTTAAATATTTGTCAACGGGCTGCAGATTGTAAAGAAATTGAATTTTACCTGCCATTTTCATCTTGCCTTTGTTCCCCACATCACGATGGAGGAGAGGGTGATATGAGGCGCTCCAGGAAACTGAGCTTCTGGAGATTAGGCTATTGATAAGATTGCCTTTTACTTGTAATTTGCTAAAGCCTTGGAAACTGATGGAAACTGCTGTCCTGCATGACTGTGATCTCTGTCAGTTAGCCATTTGTTTTCTTTCCTTTCCTTTCCTTTTCTTGGGCAGCCAGGAGTGCCTGAGGAATGTCACACATACCCCACCTTGGGGGAGGGGGCTGTGCTAGCTTGGGCCTGCCCTCAGCTTGCCCTCAGCTTGCCCTCAGCTTGCCCTCAGCTTGCCCTCAGCTTGCCCTGGAGTAGACATCACTCGCAGGTTTTTGGAAACTAACTATAAGTAACCCTTATCCCAGAGATTTCAATACAGTTTTGAGGGGGGGATATACCCCCTCTACCCACTCTAGGCCCAGGAAAAGCCCTTGTCATTGCCAGACATTATTACTGATGGGAAAATGTTCCAGAGGCGTTTGAAGGCAAAGAAAAAAAAAGAAGGTTAAATAAAACCGAGTTCGCGGTTCAGGATATGTCTTAACTAAGCAACAAATCCAGAGGAAATGCAAGCCATGTCCTGTCTTCCCCTATCCCTCCACAATTCAAAGATCCATGGAAGGTGCTAGAGAACAAATCCAAGGTTCCCAGGGAATCTTCTTCAAGAGTGGTTAGCAAGGTCTCCCCATCCCCAGGATGCAGCACTTGGAGGCAGCACAGCCCAAACTCCACGCTCTGAGTGGGGGCTGACTCTGAGTCTGGGGGTGTTCCCATGGTCAGAATGGTACACAGCTCTCAGGGGATACAGTGAAGCTACTTCCAGGGACTATTTCGTGCTGCTTTTATATGCAGAACAATTGCAGGAAGGCCAGCTCCTTTTCCTGCTGGAATTCAAGGGTCCAGCTTCTAAGCTTCAGGCACCCCGAAGTCTGTATTAAGGGCGGCCATATCTACGGTCACTGTTTTCAGGGCCTTATTCTCCGAGGCAAGAATTTCATGCACAATTGTCACACTATGTATGTCAAGTACATACATAAAAAGAGTAGGGTGGGAGCAGAGAGTGCTCCCTGCTAGGAAAAGAAAAGATAATAGGGGTTGAGTAAGCAAGTTAGTGGCTCAGGAAGAAAGACTATAGAATTCTCTGCTGAAAGGAGACAGTCAAATTCAGAGCGTCTGGAGATAACTTTCAGCAGATGAAGCCTATGCTGACTTCTGTCTAAGATGAGGGCCTCCGTCAATGTTCCTTAGCTATACTCAGAGAACCTGGCAGTTTCTGATGAGCTGAGGCTCAATACACACACACACACACACACACACACACACACACAGCCATAGCTCCTTTCTGGGACAATCCCATGCATCATGACATAGTGATAAGGAAGCATGAGGAGCTCATGCCAGCTCTTAAAGCTTCCATTCTAAAATGACATTCACCACTTTCCTTCACGTTCCATTGGCCAAAGCAAATCATACAGCCAAGTCTGCAATGGCGCAGGGAAATATATCTTGGCAAAGGTGGAGTGTGGAGGGCATTTTAGGGAGTGGCACTGACTGTCGTAGACTCTAAGTCTAAAGTTCTCTTTTGTCTAGCAAAAGAACGGATGCAGGATTAACAAGAGAGATGGTTACTGTCCAGGAAAAAGACAAGAGCCCTGAATAAGGGTCCTTGCCCCGTATTTATTCAGATCAGAAGGCTTGTAAACGTGATGGGCGTGTACAAAGAGACAAAGAAACTAGCGACATTAACTTGTGGATGTGAGAGGGGAAAAGGGGGTTTTGAAGATATACAGTGTTTGGGGTTTGGGTCAATATAAAACAAAATCCAGGCACTGGGCAGATGGGTAGATGGTCGTTAACGGCAGACAGGAGGTGCTGTGCCTGTTTATCTTTGCCAGCCTAGGAGATGAGACAGATGGGGGAATAACCACAGTGTTGACAGGACACCTTTTCTTTTGTTAACCATCTCCTCTCCGGGCTGCTTTGCCTGCAGCTCAGCAGTCTAAAGTCCAATTCACCAATTTACCTGACCTGGCCCTATTCTCCTATGAGAGCAGCTTTCTGCTGTAGTACTAAACTTGGGGTGCTTTCACCCTGAATATCTAATCTTGTTATTCCTATGTATATGGCACCTTTGTGCCAATTCGATTTCAGGCCTTTGCCTCTCTCTATTTTGGGGGTTTCAGCACCCCCTCCCTATTTTGGGGTGCCTTTGCACCTCCCTATTCTTGGCACCTTTGTGCCTTCTTATTCTTGGAGTGCCAATCTGGTTATCCAAACTCGGGTGTGAGCATTTTATGACTTTGTGTTTCTTTATGCCTTATTAACCCATTGGTGTAAGCCTGGCAGATTCCTAAGCTTATCCCCCACAACTGACTCTTATAAACAACAATAAAATCCATCACAGCACCCACCTGGACAATGAATGGGCACTGCCTGGAACAATGGAGCTGAACAGCTTCTATGGTACAGGGTAGTTATATATATGACATATATTTTGTTTGTTTATAGAGAGAAAGAGCGAGTGGGGGAGGAGAGGCAGAGACAGAGGGAGAGAAAATCCCAAGCAGGCTCTCTGCTGTCAGCGCAGAGCCCCCTGTGGGGCTCAATCTCACGACCTTGAGATCACGACCTGAGCCGAAATCAAGAGTCTCGGCTGCCCAACTGACCACCCAGGCGCTCCATGACATATATTTTTTAAAAACCAAGAAAATGATTGTCCTAATGTCAAGATAGTAGTTATCTCTGTGGGGAGGGGGGAGAGGTAATAGGAGATTATTACATATTATGGATAGGAGGGCTGGCAAAGATTTTTCTGACTGGGTATGTGTTATGCAGGTTTCCATTGCATTGCATAATTCTTTAAATTGTATATGTATGTTTTCTGTACTCTTCTGTGTGTATGATCTATTACACAATGTAAAACAAAATGGGTATAATCCCTGCCTTTCCCCATTGCTTAGATTGTCCCAAAGTACCGAATCTAACAATAGGCCTTCTGAACATTTTCATTAAGATGGTCATAGATCATAAACTGAAAGAGGCCTAGAGAAACCATCATGCCCCTACCCTGAGAAAGGTATTAGGCAGATAAGCAAAGAAGGTGAAAGAAGAAAAGTATGAGAGACAGCATCTGGCAATAGTAAGCTGTCGGTAAATGTTCTAGGACCTTGGACACACATCTTCTATAGCACCTGCCATGCTGTCGTTACATTCCCTCCGCAAGACTTTCTTCATCTTTTATGTTTTCTCCAGTGAGTAACAAAACCTCAAACTCATAGTAGGCGCTGAGTATTATCTTGTTTAATGAATGAATAGCAGCGAGGCTTTACTGTGTGTATCCTTTACAATTTAGACTTACTGTGGATTCCAGTAAGACAAGAACCATATAATAAATCTCCACAGACCCCATCGTGTATAGATTTGCCCATTATAGAAGTACAATAGGTGTGAGTTTCATTCAGTTCATAGCAACAAAGACTCATGTAATATCCAAGATGTGCTCGGATGAACAGTAGTGCAGAGAGGGACACGCACATACATGACCTGCCCGTGAAGGTACCCCTCAAACGCTGGGATTGAAGGGGAATTCGAATACTCATAGCTTCTTGGAATGACTTTTGTAGTTATAGGTCTAGAATATCATTTGTCCTGGCACTATAATCTTAACAATGCCATTTATCCAAAAGTAGGGGGGGACCCTAAATCTACCTACCCTCAAGGAGGATACCTAATTTTTAAATAGACTTCTTACTTCACTCGGACATATCAGACACGTTGGTCACCGTTTTAAGAAATATCAGAGACCATTATCTGTATGCTAGGGCTGCAGACCAGTCGTGTGCTGGGGGTGATGCTATTCGTAAACTGCTTAAGCAGATGAGCCTGAAGAGACATATTTCATTAAATCATAAGTCCATGCTGATATTTTCCAGTGGAGCTTTAACATTATTGCAACTGTATTTTTACTCCAGTAATTTCAGCCTTTCTTCATATAAAATGATGTTATAAATGAATTAAACTAATATCAATAATTGTTTTGCCTGTCATCCCAAAGTTCAAAATGACAATACTACTGTTAGCCCTGTCAAAGCACTAGACAATTAATAATTAGATTAAATCATTAATTTTTTTGTACGTCCCATTGGATATGCACACTCAAATTAGTTTATTTCAAGTGAAGAGTAATACATTACTGATGCCTTGATGACTTAATCACCTATATGACATATTGTATGCTTTAGTTGTATTTATTCATTCAACATTCAATAAATATGTCTCGAGTTCTTGTTATGTCTGGTTCTTTTCGAGGTGCTGGGAATAGCATAGTGCAAATAAGTTAAAAATCCCTTCCTTCATGGTGCTACATTCTACTGAGAGAGATAAACAACAAAATAATGCTGCGGTGGATGCTAATAGGACATAGGTTTTTGTTTAGTTTTGTTTTGTATTGTTTTGTTTTAAATCAACAGAAGAGGGAGATAGAGAATGGATGGATGGAAAGGGTTAGGGAGGGTCACAGTTTAGACAGTGTGGGGAGAAGAGTTCTCAAATGAAAGTGATATTTGAGAAAAGCATGAAAGAGACGAAGAGGGGCGTCCTGCCAATGGGAGCACCAGCATTCCAGGTGGGGCAAACAGCAAGTGCAAAGTCCCTGTGCTCATTTCCTGAGGTCACCGGAACAAATTACTGCAGACTTGGTGGCTGAAAATAACAGAAATGTATTCTCACACAGTTCTGGAGGCCAAAAGTCTAAAATCAGTATCACTGGGCCAAAACCAAGGTGCAGGGCCACACTCTGTCCGGAAGCCCCAGACAAGAATCAATCCTTGGCCTGTGACCTCATCATTCTGATCTTCAAGGCCAGCATCCTGGGGTCTCCCTCTGGTCTGTCTTCCCATTCATTGTCTTCTCTGCATGTGGTAGAATTTCTTTCTGCCTCCCTCTTATATATGTGATTGCATTTAGGGCCACCCAGATAATCCAGGAAAACCTCCCCATTTCAAGGCTCTTAACGACATCTGCAAAGACCTTTTTGCTATGCATGGTAACATTCCCAGGTTCCAAGGGTAGGATGTGACTATCTTTGGGGGCCTTGATTCAGCCCAGCCCAGCCCCTCAGTGGGAGTGCACCTGTGTGTCCAGGGAATAGTGAGCCGGCCAGCGTGGCAGAGTGGCTTCTCCCAAGCCAGCGTAGGACTAGAGGAGATGGAACACTGCACGAGAGCCAGACTGCACACGGCCTGCTCAGCCATTCACGTGAGCTGGTAAGAAGATTTCGATCAGCAGAGCATCATACTGTAACTTAAATTTGAATAGAATCACCCGCGTGCCAATTTAGGAGTACACTGTGGGAGACAAGCAAGGATGCAGGGGGAGAAGTTAGGATGCTTTGCCAACATAAGAGAAGATTGTGTCACTGCAGGGTGACAGAGAGATGGGGTCAGACTCTGGTGATGTGGCCAGAGATTCTATACATACATTTTTAAAAAAAGTTTATTTTGAGAGAGAGAGAAAGAGAGAGAATGCAAGTTGGGGAGGGGCAGACAGGGAGAGAGAGAGAGAATCCCAAGCAGGCTCCATGCTGTCAGAGCCGGACGTGGGGCTCGAACCCAGGAACCACGAGATCCTGACCTGAGAGAAAGTCTAACACTTAACACACTGAGCCACCCGGGCGCCCCCATGCTAGACATATTTTGACAGGATGTACCAAAAGGTTGAATGTGGAGTATGTGTGAGACAGAAAAGTAGAAAGCGCCCCCTGGGTGTTTGACCTGAGCACCTGGGTGGCCATCAGAGAGGTAGGAAAAAGGAGGAGGAGGCTGGTGGGGAGATCAGCAGCACAGTGTGGAAGATGTTAAAATCTGAGAAATCCAAGCTGAAATGTCAAGTTGATATCCACATGTAGTTTAATTGTCTAAGTTATTGTACTATAAAAGCTGCACAATTTTAACTTGTAATTCTTACATGGCAACAGCTTCCAGTTATTGCTTCTCACTCAGTAAGAATTCAGCATTCGGTTACTGGAGGGTAAGGAAAGATGTTTAGAAAATACAGGCAGTCCATCCGCATAGTGATGTACGAGCCTTTTACACTCCTTGTCTGCAGTGACTCGATGTACGTTGACATGTCCAAGCTTTATCTATGGGAGTCCTTACTAGATAAACCCCACCTGGTTCATTGTACACAGTGGACCTAGAATTTCGGGTATTGCCATTGAAAATCTTGCAGATGGGGGCACCTGGGTGGCTCAGTCGGTTGGGTGTCCGACTTCGGCTCAGGTCATGATCTCGCGGTCTGGGAGTTCAAGCCCCGCATCGGGCTCTGTGCTGACAGCTCAGAGCCTGGAGCCTGTTTCAGATTCTGTGTCTCCCTCTCTCTCTGATCCTCCCTCATTCATGCTTTGTCTCTCTCTGTCTCAAAAATAAATAAACGTTAAAAAAAATTAAAAAATTAGAAAATCTTGCAGATATAGCACCCAGAGCTCTTGGTTTTAAATTTGGGGCAAACTACCCACTGACCTCAATGTTAAAATGCAAGACATATATGTTCTTGAAACACCCCTTTTTGGATGTATCCAACTCAACCTCAGATTTATGAAATCCTTTTTCATCTTGCCTTAATATGAAAGCTTTTACATTGATCTCTTCTCCTTTGCGGCACTACCAAGTTTTCCCTCTGAGCACAGAGTGTATTCGGATGAATATGTGTACCACACATATTTAAAAGAGGCTTCCAGAAGGGGTGACGCATGCATGACCCTTGATGAATCAGCAATTGACTGGCTAACCAAATCAGGGGGATAAGTGTATTGTAAGCAGGGGGAACGAGCAACAAATATTTCAAGGACAAAATAATCTAGCATCATTTTGGAAACTCTGTATCATTTAGTATATCAGCATCTCAGGGAGCAGTGATAAAGAGGCTGGAGAGATATGTGGGAGCTGGATTACAAAGGATTTTTTTTTATTATTTTATTATTTTTATTAATTTCTTTCTCAGTTTTTTTTTTCAGGTTTAAGTCCAGGTGTGCAGTGTGACCATCTGGCTCACATATATTGTGAAATGATTACTGGTGTCATTGCACTTGGCAGCCATCATCTCATGGAGACACCATAGAAAAAGAGAGCAAAAAAAGAAAAGACCATTTTTTTCCCTGTGATGAGAACCCTTAAGATTCACTCCTAACAACTTTTCTATATATCATACAGCAGCGTTAGCTATAGTCGTCAAGTTTTACATTCCCTCCTTAGTCCTTGTTTATTTTCTCACTGCAAATTTGTACCTGTTGACCCTTTTCCTCCTAGTTCCTGCCTCTGGTAGCCACAAATCTGATACCTTTTTCTATGACTTTGTTTTTCTGTATTAGTTGTATTTGTTGGGGGATTTTTTGTTTTATTTTTGGGGGATCCACATATAAGCAAGATTGTACAGTATTTGTCTTTCTCTGTCTGACTTACCTCAGCATAATCCTCTCAAGGTCCATCCAAGTTGTTGCAAATGGGACAATTTCCATATATATATATATACACACACACACACACACACACATATGTGTATGCATATACACACATGTATATATACATATGTACACACATATGTACATATACATATGCACACATACACATACATGTACATATGTACACATGTACATATACATATGTACATATATACATATACATGTATATACATATACATACACATATGTGTATATATACACATACATATATATATACACATACATATATATATATGTGTATATATATCACAACTTCTTTATCCATTCATCCATTGATAAACACAGGTTATTTCCATACCTTAGCTATTGTAAGTAATGTTGCTATAAACATAGGGATGCAGATATCTTTTCCAGTTAGTGGAAAGATCCTTAAACACCATTCAAGACTTGAGATTTTGTCTTAGAGGAGATGTGGAATCACTGAATTGTTTTAAGACTGAGGTATGTGATCAGATTTGCATATTGGTAATGGGCCATTTAAAGCCAATGTTCTCTCTCCCTTTTCGCCATAAACTGGCTAGTGTTTCCAATGCTGTTCTCTTAACATTCTAGCCCTGGGTGGTTCTGATCTACTAAGCTTCTTGCAAACCCAGACCTCTCTGTAGGAGGGTGGGAAGAACCTTCATTCTATCACACAAAACAACTCCATAGAGCGTTCTGTTGTGTACAACTAATTAAGACCTACTGGATTAAGTGTTGAGCAAATGGAGAAATAAATAGTTTATAGTGCTTATATTAGAAAGCAACTAATACTCAGAATTTGAATATTAAATATTTTTTTAATGAGTTTATATTATCAGTAAAGCTTCTATGGACCATTTTCCCCCAATGAAGTTGATATGAACAAGCAATGAATAGTCTGTATTTGTCAAATGGACACGGGACACCCTCAGGATATAACCATCAAATTGTCTTAAATCTCCTACCTAGTTTTAAAAAGATGATACAGAGGGACAGGAAACTCTTCCTGTGAATTTATGCTGGTAGATGGGAGAAAGAGGAAGTTTAAAAAGAACTTACTACATGATATACTGGAGAGTACATTCTATGATACAGTAGAAAATGCAGTTGCAAGAGACATAACAGTTACTTAATCTGTGTTGCTCTTTGCAAAGGCAATTAAGCAAAATCCAAGAGGGCAATGGAACTCTGAGATTCAGTCCAGAGTGGTTTCAATGTCCAAGAGGACTTACTGTTGGAAACTGATCAGAGTCCAACACGAAGCTCACGGGTAGCTGCAGTTTCCACATGGGAGTGCAGGCCATTCTTCCCAGAGGCGATATGATGCAAGAAATAGCAGAAGCTACAACCCACTTCTTGAGGCCGCAGAAACTGGGCAAAGAAACAGCAGATTACTTCCTCATCCTAAAAATTAACTGGGAAGAAAATCGTAGTAAAGCTTTCTTATAATCAAAGTGAATAGTGATAGAGTGCTGCCTTTGCCTCGTAAATATTTCTAAGTACTTTACCTATATTAATGCACACAAGAACTCTATGAGGTCCATACTGTAATTCCTATCCCTTCACAGGAAACTGAGACACAGAAAGGCTAAGTCATTTACGGTGGTCACAAAGTTACTAAGTGACAGTGCCTGGATTTGGACCCAAACAATGTGGCTCACTGACTACATGCATTTACCCATTAAGCTTTTCCCTATATCCAGTTTTAAAAGTAATAAAATCCCCAATTTATGGATGAGGAAACTAAGGCACAGAAGGTATATTGTTCAAAGTTACCCAGTAGAGGGACTCCTGGGTGACTCAGTCAGTTAAGCATCCGACTTCAGCTCAGGTCATGATCTCAAGGTTTGTGGGTTCGAGCCCCGCATCAGGCTCTGAGCTGTCAGCTCAGAGCGTGGAGCCTGCTTCGGATTCTGTGTCTCCCTCTCTTTCTGCCCCTCCCCCACTCACAATCTCTCTCTCTCTCTCTCTCTCTCTCTCTCTCTCTCTGTCTCTCTGTCTCTCTCTCTCTCAAAAATAAACAAACATTTTAAAAAATTTAAAGTAATAAACTCATTGTAAAATTCCAAGTGATAAAAAAATATATTAACAAACAAAAGTTCCACATTCTCTTTTCCCCACTTCTCCCTGCCTTTCATTTTTGTGTCAAGTTATTATGGATAAAAAGTTAGAATCGGTTTGATTACAGAACATATTTCATTAAAAATGGATCATAATGTTTTGGTGTGTATCATTTTGATTTTTAAAAAAAAAAATTTTAACGTTTATTTGTTATTAAGAGACAGACAGAACGTGAGGAGCAGGCGAGGGGCAGAGAGATAGGGAGACGCAGAATCCGAAGCAGCTCCAGGCTTTGAGCTGTTGGGCACAGAGCCCGCCCGATGCAGGGCTCGAACTCACAAACCGCGAGATCCTGACCTGAGCCAAAGTTGGTCGCTTAACCCACTGAGCCACTCAGGCACCCCTGGTGTGCATCATTTTAAGTGCTACCTCGCATCGCTATCTTTTCCAGTTCAGTACATGGTGACGAATGGGCCCCAGAGCCTTACTGCGAGCCTGTGTGAGTACTGGGCACCGAGCTGAGGCCAGCCCCACAGGTCACCAGCTGCCTCACATCCGGGCTCACCTGCGCTCCTGCAAGACAGTGCCTGATGACACCGCCACGATACGGCCTCTGCAGGAAAGCCATCCTTCATCAGGAGAAGGCAGAAACTGTTAAAAATGGGAAAAGCAGTTAATTTGTGATGCGAGGCCATAGCTCGGCAACCTGTCATGATCTCTCAGTGTGACTCCAGTAAAAACCAGAAAGCCTTTGTAAACATTGCCGAGTTTTTGACTTGGGATCTGGGAAAAGGGACGCAGTATCCACTATGGGGTCTATCTCTTAGTCCATTACTAAACAGTTATTGACTCTGTTAGTGCAGAGTGTCAGGTGAGGCTCTGAGGCTAGTGGGATGACGGAAACACGGTGCCTGCCCTTCTGGGCTCAGTCCGGGGCAGCACAGTATCTCCTTTGTTCACAGCCCTGAGACATTTGCCCCTGCATCTCCCGACATCCTGACCGTGAACCCTTGCTCCCTTGCTAGAGTCAACTCCTGTCCTCTTCTTCCCTGACCCGCAAGTTGTTTAGAGGTAAAATCGTGTTTGTAATTTACAGACAAATCACATTTTCCAGCTCCTTTTTATTATTAATTTTTCCCTTAATTGCATTGTCTTGAGAAAATGAGGTGTATATGGTAGGAATCATGGGACATTTTCTGAAGCTACCGTTGAATGATGGTTTTCTGCGTTTAGTTTTGAAAAAAACATATTGAACTTATTTAGAAGGATAGCATAATATTATAAATAAAGGTTCGTACTCGTGAGCAAGATACGGATTTTAATCTCAGCTCTGCCAGTTACTATCTGAATAAAATTAGGCGATTATCTCAGTCTCCACATCTGTGAAGGGGGGTAATAATAGAGATCATTGTAATGGGTTTTTGAGGGGAACCAATGAGCTCCCAGTTGTACAGAGCTAGAAATAATTCCCAACATATACTGGACACTCAATACATGTTGTTTGTTATTATTATGCCACCATATTATATTGCTATTATCATATGCCATGTATACAACTTTCTTTGAAAAAACTTTTTTAATCTTTATTTTTGAGAAAGAGAGAGACAGAGTGTGAGCAGGGGAGGAAGAGAGAGTGAGAAAGAAAGAGAGAGAGAGAGAGTAACAGAATCTGAAACAGACTCCAGGCTCCAAGCTGTCGGCACAGAGCCCGACGCGGGGCTCAAACTCACAAACCACGAGATCATGACCTGAGCTGAAGTCAGACGCTTAACTGACTGAGCCACTCAGGCGCCCCAGAACATTCTTAAATGACAAAATTATACAGATGAAGCACAGTGGTTGCCAAGGGGTAGGGGCTGCGTAGAGGGGAAGAGAACGGGAGGTGAAAGGGTAGCACGGATCCATGAATGTACACACGAGATAAAATCACATAGAACTACACATATACACACGAGTCCATGTAAAACCGGTGAAATCTGATTAAGATCTGTAGATTGTACCCACTACGTCAACTTGTCGGCTTTGATACTGTGTTGTGGTTATGTAAGGTGTTACCACTGGGGGAGACAGGGAGAAGGGTCCATAAGACTTCTCTGTACTACTTTTGTAACTTCTTGTGAATTTATAATGTAAAAATAAAAAAATATATTTTTTAAACATCCTGGAACATCGTGATGTTCAAGAAATGCTATTTCGTGTTATTAATTTTGTCATAGAAGTTTTTCAAGTTTTTATGCATTTAACGTACATTAATTTTGAAATTAAATGCGATTTTTACAAAGAAAACATTTTTGCCTTGGCAAAGGGATAAATTGTTAAGTACAGAGGAACTTTGAGCCCCTTGTGAAGTGTTAAGTAGGTTGGCCTTTATGACAACCCCAACCTTCAAAAGCCCCTTTTGAATTGTGAAAATGCCAGAAGGCACGTATAGGGAAGCCCCAAATCCAGGATCTGTGAATTTGGGTCTAGTGAATGCAGAAACACTGGGAACAATGGATGAGAAAGGGCTGGCCTCCGGCAACTAGAACTCTATGATCTCCATGAGTGATTTCTATTCCCAGGCCACCCCCAGCAAGAGCAATGTCTATCTCCCAGTGTACCTTAGGCTGGACAAGTCAGGGTCAGGGTTTCCAGAAGGAGCCTTGGAGATTATCCTGTGCAGTATTTTCATTTACCGTCAGGAACCAAGGGCCAGGGAGAAGGGACTGGCTGACCAAGCAAGTGACCTTGACTCAAGGCCAGAGCTGCTTGCCTCAGATCTCACTGCTGGGGGCCCAGGCCAGCAGGGATTGGACGATGCCCTTCCCCTCTTATGTACGGAAGGTCACTGAGTATGATGGGGAGAGGAAAGCTGAAGAGGTAAGCCCCAGCCCCTCAGCACTAAAGGGCAGTGACCAGGTGCTCAGGGTATGGCCAATCCGTATCAGTATCAGGCATCCAGAGCCCAGGACACTGTCACAACACTGTGACACAGATATTGAGCTACATGACATGCCCTGGTGGCCTCCTCTCTAACATTCAGAGTTTCCAGTTCTAAGCATCTACACCCTTTCCTTAGACTATGTTGTGCAGTTGGAAAAGCCACACACTAGGGTGCATGAAGAAAGGGGCACCTTTTTGTTAATTCAACAGCCGACACACTAGTTCCATCGGTGCTAGTCAGAAGGCGAATGTTCCATCCCCTGCCTTGCCACTTACTCGCCATCCTCCCTGAACCTCAGTTTCTTCATCCGCCAGATGGGGATTTTTTTCTTCCTTAAGTGACAAGATTGTGGTAAGGGTTCAGTGAGCTCTTGGAAATGAAAGCCCCCGGGGACCTGCCAATTCAATTATATGTGTTGTTAGTGTCATCTCATGAGCCCCTGCCTCCCTCCAGGGTTCTGTAAGGGATGGCCTGCTTTTGCCTGCGGACTGAGACATGACCTCTTTCCGTCCAAGGAGAGCCGCGAACCTGAAACAAAGGAATGGCTCTCAGAGTGGAAATTCACACGCCCAAATAGGTCTCTTAAAGAGAGATCTGGGGGCCAGAGGACCTCAAATCACATCCCCCGGACCACAAGCCAATTCCATTGGATGGCTTTGCAGAGATGAAGAAGAGGGTTATAGGAAGGGAGCAGGTACAAAGCACAGGAAGCCAAGCAGAAAAAATAGCACTAACCCCGTTTACACGCTCCCACCTCCCTGGGAGCCGGAGAAAGTGGCACCTGTGGCCGTCACTGCTTGGCGTACTCTGCCACCTGGTGGCTGTCCGCTAGACTGCTTCAGAAATGCAGGCCCTGGAAGAGCTATAAAGCCAACTGGAACCCTTAATCACACCTCACTCTCCCACTCCATCATTTAACAAACCCGGACAGGTGCACGTGACTTTTTTTTAGGCTGAGGAAATTCATGGGTGGCTGGCCCTGAAGGAATTCCCTGGGTGGGGGGTGGGGGTGGCGAGAATAGAAGTTAAGAAAAAGACATGCTCAATGAAGGGCATTGGGCATACAAAAACCGAAGACTGGTATGTCTGGGAAATGACACGTTTCTCCATGTGACTGAAAGAGAGGGCGGAATAGTGACAGATGAGGCACAGTTCCACTATCAGGAAATGATGTGTGTGACACCCCAAGCCAGGGTGTGCCCACCCCCCCCCCCCCCCCCGGAATGTGGCTCAGTTCAGGGCTACACGAGCTGTCCCACCTACATGCACAAAGTGGTCCCAGACTTGTGTAATTATGCCCTTCTTTCTTGAGAGTCATAGCAGACCCGTACTTCCAATATCTTCCCATGGTCAAAATCAGTTTAGTTTTTTAATTTAATCTAATTTTCGTAATGCTTTATTTATTTTTGAGAGAGACAGAATGCAAGCTGGGGAGGGACAGAGGGTGGGGGGGGGGACAGAAGATCTGCAGCGGGCTATGCACTGAGAGCATCAAGCCTGATGTGGGTCTCGAACTCATGATCTGCAAGAACATGACCTGAGCCAAAGTCGGATGCTCCACCGACTGAGCCACCCAGGCGCCCCCAAACAAGTTTCTAAACGGGATAGGACCTGAGAGAATCTCAAGCTTGAAAGGGGAGCCCTTTCCCCACATTCACATCACTGTTAACTTGCCCTGCATTTTTTTTTAATTTCTGTGACACTCAATATTTTAGTTTTTTATTTTTATTTATTTTACTTTATTTTTTAATTTATAGCCAAGTTAGTTAGCATACAGTGCAACAATGATTTCAAGAGTAGATTCCTTAATGCCCCTTACCCATTTAGTCCATCCCCCTTCCCACAATCCCTCCAGTGACCCTCTGTTTGTTCTCCATATTTAAGAGTGTCTTATGTTTTTGTCCCTCCCTGTTTTTATATTATTTTTGCTTCCCATCCCTTGTGCTCATCGGTTTTGTGTCTTAAAATCCTCAGATGAGTGAAGTCATGATATTTGTCTTTCTCTGACTCATTTCGCTTAGCATAATACCCTCCAGTTCCATCCACGTAGTTGCAAATAGCAAGATTTCATTCTTTTTGATTGCCGAGTAATGCTCCATTGTATATATATATATATATATATATACCACATCTTCTTTATCCATTCATCCATCGATGGACATTTGGGCTCTTTCCATATTTTGGCTATTCTTGATAATGCTGCTATAAACATGGGGGGTGCATATGTCCCTTCGAAACAGCACACCTGTATCCTGTGGATAAATACCTAGTAGTGCCATTGCTGGGTCACAGGGCAGTTCTATTTTTAGTTTTTTGAAGAACCTCCATACTGGAGGATTGGACTGGATAGGATTCGAGGTTCCCACCTCTGGCTGCGAGTGTCACCTGGGGAGCAGTCAGCAGCCATTTAAATGTCCTCCATGGCGAGAGCTGCTGGGTTAGACTACCTCAGGGGTAAGCTCCAAACCTCCACGAGTTTTGAAAATACTGTTAACTAGAATAGTTTCCAGTTCTTGTTAAGAGGCTTCTATCAAACCTGTAATGGCCTGGTATACACATTCTTGGTGATCTCTATTCCACAGGGACCTACGTGGACCTAGATTCTTCTCCCTTCTGTTTAGCCAAAATGTGGTTGCTTTGTCCCCTCATGCTCTCCTAAGGTGAGACACATCAATGATATGAAGGACACAGTTGGGTGGCAGAGAAAGAGGAGAAGCATGGCCTGACCTCAGCCAAGTGACCTTTCCCTGCCATGGGTTCAGTTGTGTGCCCTCAAGAGAAGGGAAGGGGGAAAAAAGTTACAAACAGAGAAGGAGGGAGGCCAACCATGAGAAACCCTTAAATACAGAGAGCAAACTGGGGGGTGGATGTGGGGAGGGGGGAGAGAAGGAAAATGGGCGATGGGCATTGAGGAGGGTCCTGGTTGGGATGAGCCCTGGGTGTTGTATATAAGCCAATTTGACAATAAATTGTATTAAAAGAAAAAGAATCGTGCCCCCTCAGAATTCCTATGTTGAAATTCTAACCCCCAGAGCCTCAGAATGTGACCTCAGTTGGAAATGGGGTCATTGCACATATAATCAGTGAAGATGAGGTCATTAGGGTGGGTCTTATAGCAATTTGATTGACGTCCATATAAAAACAGGAAAGTGGGACACAGGGACATGCACGCAGGGAGAAGGCCATGTGAAGGTGGTGCTTCCCCCAGCAAAGGAGTGCCAAGGAGTGCCAGCAAATGCCAGGAGCTAGGAGGAAACACTGGAGTAAGATTCCCCCACCCAGCCCTCAGAAGAAACCCACCCTCACAACATCCTGATCTCAGACTTCCATCCTCCAGATCTGTGAGACAACACCCTTCCGGTGTCTGGGCCACTCGGTTTGTGGCGCTCCTTAAGAAACCAAGCCACCTCCAGAGATGGCTCCTATTGGTGACATCAGGGAGGATAGCTCTTTCCAGACAGAAGGAGGCACTGCAGTCCTACAGAAAGGAGAGAGGAAGCCCAGAAAAGGCTCCTGCTTGGCCTCCAGCTCAGCAGGCTGCCTGCCTCCTATGGCCCTGAAGGAGCAACGTGCCATTCTGAACGTAACTCCCCTCAAGCCCCTGAGTGACAGGACTGTCACTCATTAGCCATCGTGTTCTATCTCTTTGTGTTTCTTTGTGATCTTACCTGCATATTTGTCCACGTTTTGTTTTCCCAACTCAACCACCCACTCCTTGAAGGCTGGGATGATGTTATAAACCCAAGTGGGAGTCAGGAGCCATCTTTGATAAAAATTCTTGGTGTGACCTTAGGGGTTGTCCCTTTCCCCCTCTGCGCCTAGCTCCTTCACCTGTCAAATAGGAACGCCATCTCCAAGGCTCCATCTAGCCCCACTATTCTGCGATTCTCACTCTAAGGAAGCATCCTAGTTCTTTAACCAACCTGCTTGCTTGGGATGCAGAAGGAAGGGAGACTCAGGAAACTCATCTTGAGATGTGCTGAGAAGCCAAGCATTTGGGGGTTACATGTGTCAGATTCATTTAATGAGAGGGCTAGACCCCAAGGGCTTAGGGGGCCAATATTATAGTGCAGGGACTCCCGGCCCCACCAGGTTCCCTTCCTAGACCCCAGGGCCTCTTGCTTCGGCACCTGCCTGTCTATAAGGCCTCTTTCTTAGCGATTGCTGATGCTTCTTCCTCTTTGGGGGCTTGGAGGAACAACACTGTCTTTCCAAGCGGTTCCAGTATTTTGACTTCCTTCTGAGGGATCACAGCCTGCCTCAGCCTCCACTTGTGAGAAGCCTGCACCCCATCTAAGAGTATTTAAGGATCTTCCTAATGGCAGATACCCCAGATGCCTGGGAACCTGGGTAAATTGTCCTCTTTTGGTTCTGGGAAATAGGGATGCACACAGACCAGCCCAAGTAATGATGGGTAGTGTAGCAGTAGAAGCAGGGACCTTATTAAAAAGTGGTTATAAGAGGGATGGAGTCTTTTAGAAATCTAAGACGAGAAACGACTACTCAATGACAAGCTTCGTAGAACCAGTTACTAGAAGGTTATTTTGCTTCCAAGCTTCTTCTGGGGACCTCACTCCAAGGCTCTGCCATTAATGCGACCCCGCTACTCTCCCGGATCCGCTTCTTATAGGCATCTCTCTGCTCAGAAGGCATCGTCTCCCTCAAAAATAAATAAACAGAAAAGAAAAAGAGCACATAAACAATCAGGGCATGATGCAATGGCAAAAGTCATGGAGGTGGACCACAAATGACTGAAGTCTGAGAAACACTGGATTGGCTGCTGCGTCCATATTTCACTATAAATTCCCAGGACACAGCACTTGAGTGTCTCAACTCATTAGCAGCCCCAATTTACATAACTAACACTTTGTAATGGGCCACAGGCCCTATGCAAGTGGGCTGCCCTTGGATCCAGTGTCCACCCTTAGACAAATCCGTGGTCAGGGAGGTAGGGTTGCATGATGTGGGATTTGGCTGCCCAAGTTCTGGCTCTTCAGCGGGGGCTGAGGATAAAGCAGTTTCTTTGGGAAAATTCTGGGGGCAGGTGCAGCCTGATGTGCTATTATGGACCTCTGGTTCAGCTGTAGCTCTGGGGGGGCACGGCCACTGTCGGGGAGTTTCTAAGGTGGGCGTGTGGTTTCCGTCTCCCTGTAAACTCTCCTCGGGGTGGTGGTTGTGGGAACTGAATGGGATCTTTGGTACGAAGGTGCCTTGAAAACCACCGTCGGCACAGAAAGAAGTGACAGTAGGCAACTTTGCTCATCTCTCCTGCCTCTGTCCCTTCAGGAGTCGGTGACAGATTTGAGCTGGGTGATCCTTACCATCTCATCCCTTCCAGATCCTTAGTGGTTCTTGATTCTCAGTTCCCTGCCTCTCCGGATTTATCCCCCAACCACCAACCTGGTCCCCAGAAACATTTCCTCTAAAGTTCCAACAGTAGAGAAAAAGATATCGTGAGCCCCCTGTCTTGCAAGTTACGTGTTTATAAAAATTGGCATTCATGGCATACTTGTTTTTGTAATAAAAATTCTGCATTCCCTTTGTCCTGGCTTATCCGTTTAGAGATGTTTGCTTTTTACTCATTATTGATTGTCAATTGGCTCCGGTTACTCTTTGATCTTCCATGTTGTTTGAACTTGAACGCCACCCACACTGCCTGCCCTCGGCCCATGGTCTCTCTATTAAACAGTAATGACACATAAACAAACTCGGAGGCCCTCGGGGAGCAGAGGGGCCCTGGGCCAGCCTCCCTCGGGCCTGTGAATTCTCATTTCTGAAGCTGTCTGTTTTGTAAGTTCTTTTGCCAAGTTTCTATGGGAGCAGAGGGATCATTTTCTCCCTTTTCAAAGAGCAGGGTGAGCTGAGGCCTCGAGCTGGCAAGTCCTCTAAAGTCATTTTCAAAGGAAACCTGAACCAAAAGGCCATGTGGCTGGCAGAGGGTGGTGTCACTTTGTGAGGCTCTCTCTGGGGCTTTGGGTGGTCAGCCCCCACACGCTTCTCAACACGTGCCCAGGGCCTGCTGTAAGACCCTGCCAGAGGCCGCTTCTGTCCAACCCATGGCCTGAGAACCCGGGGAGGGGCTCCACTCCACAGCCCCGCCCCACGGCCACCCAGGACCTGGAAGGGGGCAAGGACGGCCTTTCTCCTCTGGGCCAGGGGCCAGGACCGCACTTGTCCTCACTGTTCTTAGACCTCATCCATCGAACTTGATCCTTGGGGGTTTTTGAGGTGAAATAAAACTAGGTGCCAAAGCAAGCCAGGGTGAACTTATGTCTGAATCATGGAATCATAAATGATCTAGTTAATCTAATCCTCGCACGGACAGGTTGGGAAAGGGAGCCAGAGGGGAAATGGTTGTCCCAAGTCACGCAGGAGGAAATGGGGGCCTTCCACCAGAGTTCTCTGGACAAAGAGCCCTTCTGCAGGGTAGGAGGTTTGCTTGGCCGGAAGCCGTTCACAAACCTTCTGAGTCTGTAGATACCTGTCAATCACCCAGCAGATACCAGAAAGACTCTAAAGGCACCAAGGCTGAGAAATGTATGATGGGGTCAGACCTGCCTTCATACTTCCCCTGGACCCCAGCAGAGAGAAATTGCTTATGAAGCCAGGAGGCAAGATGAGCCTTCACAGGATGGGCAAATTCTCCAAGACACAGGGAAGGCAGGGACGCCCATACCTTTGCGTCAGCAGGGCTAGAACTGAAGTCATTAGAACTCGGCCTAGAGGGCTGAGTGAAGAAACAGAAGAGAACCAGCCAGAAAGAGAGGTGAGAGACCCATCTCACCTCCCCTGCCAGAGCTCCTCGCGGCCTGGGTCTGGAGCCTGCGGTCCTCAGTCCATCCTGGTCTGGGGGCCAACAGTGGCTCCGGGCCCAGCTTCCAGGAACCAGCCCCAGCCTCGGCCCCTCTGAGGCCCCCCATGGCCAGCAGCCACTCCTGTCCTTGAGCATCTCCCACTAGGTTATGGGTCTAGTGGGAGACCCATTTGAGACCAGACCCATTTGAGTCCTGAGTCCTGATTCTAACACAAGGAAAGACCTCCGGAATGGAACCAACTTGACTTTTCAACGTTTTATTCTTGTATTTGTACAGCTATATTTTACAACGCGGTAATGCAGTTTAGACACAGCCAAACCCTGTCTCCGGAGTAGTTCTAACACAAGCATGACGCAGAATGTGATGAGACAAACATTCCCAAAGAGAGCTTAGTTAGCGACGACTTCAAGTCCCTGTGTCTGCCTACACTTCAGAAGGGATGGCGTGCTCGTCCATCACTGAAAACTTCCATGAAAAAAGGCACCGTAGGACACGTTGTACAGGTATATACAAACCGAGAACTAGAACAAAACTACACATTTTTCCTTCGGTAGCTTTTTTTGTTCTTTTTGTTGTTTTTTTTTTTTTAATACACACTTTGTAAATTGTAAACCTTCACTTGCAAAAAAATACAAATACACTGAGGCATTTTAGACAAAATATTTTCTTACTTATACAGATGCAATACTTAAAATATTCTCTTAAGTGCTCTTTCTCAATAAAGATTCTCAGATCCGTGTCTGCCTGCAGATACAAAATCGAGCCTTTAACACAGTTTTATATTTTTAATATATCTTTTTTAGGTTTATATATATTTATTTTATATATATATATATTTATATATTTACAACTCTGCCATATATTCCTTCACCTTTGGTTAAAAAAATTAAAGCCCTCTCTTTGATAACATACCGAAGTCTCTTCTTTTAAAAGAATGCACATTTACATACAAAAGAAACATCTGTTCCCACAAAACATATACATTCCTCATTTTGCAGACCAAGTCAAGTCAGAACTTTTGCATACTCCCCCCGCTCTGATATATAAAATGATTTTGCCGTTTGCTGACGTGGTTTGCCTTACACATAGGAGAAGAAGCAATATTATTTTCTTAATGTTTTATGGCAGTAGGGGAAGGGGAGCTGCCTTGGCTCCCGGTCCCCCCGCCCCTCCCCCCCCACCCCAGCCCAGCTATGATTTGCACTAGTGGATGAAAGAGGCACTACGTCATGGGATGAACATCGTAAAGTGTTACAGTATCCTTTGGGTAGATTTCTGAGAAGGGACTCGAATGGAAAGCATCAACACTCCATGCTTCAGCAGGCCTTGGGGAGCTCCGGGGGCAGGTCAGTGGCGGACACACGGTACTGCACCTTGGTGTTGGTGATGGCGCCGTGCTTCTGGCGCAAGTGAAGACGCAGCTGGCTTTTGTGACGGAAATGCAGGTTACACTTCTCGCACTGAAGGAAAACCGGAGGCAGACTGTTAGCTGTCACCAACCCAGGGAATGTGTCATTGCTCAGAGACCCAGAGAAGGAGGGTCTCCCTCTGAGAGATCTGGGTAGCTCATCCCCCTCCAAGGCCAGGTGGAGAATTCTGGCTCCAGCTAAGGGACACATAAGCTTTGTGCAAATGGCCCTTCCCTGTCTTCTAACGTGTTCCGATGCCGCTTGCGCTTTTCCCCGCCCAAGCACATCGTTTCCTCCGTGTGCCTTGGTTTTCCTTTCTGTAAAGGACTGAGGCAGTGCACTCTGAAGGTCACCGTTACCTCGACATCTGTGCATCTAAACTGCTAGCACATATTTATTGTATTCTTCCTGTGTGCCCAGCACCATCCCGACCCTTGAGCGGATCTGGTAACTGAGCACAACAGCCCCAGGAACACAGCTACGTCCAGGCTCATTTTGCAGATGAGGAACCAGAGGCACTGAGAGGATGAACTAATTTGCCCAAGAACAAAATGCAAGTAAGAAGATTCTCACCCTGGGACTGATAAACAGTGGGTCAAAATAACCACATGTTGCCGGCTCACATTTGTGACACGGGTTAAGCATTCATTGGTTCGTTCTTGTGCCCAGCCCTACCTACAGTGACGCCATAAAGCCACCAAAGTCAGCATCACCTATCAGAGTAGTTTCCACACTTGTAAGCCGTGGGACTCTTTTCAAATTAAATAGAAACTCAAAAGGCAAAAGGGACGGCAGGATTAAAGAACTTCAGTGTTAAAAGAGCATGGTTTGGAAACTGCTCATCTGTAGCAGTTCTCAGGAAAGAAAATTGTGGTCCACAGCGAGGGTCTGGGCTTGCCTATGGCCCCAAAAAGGTTGGTGTCAAAGTCAGAATAAGAACCAGACACCCCAGCTGCCCAGCCAGTATCTCCCCCGTCGGTGGCAGAGATTGGCAAATGATTTCTAACTGGTGAAGAGCCAGATGGTAAATACATCGTGATGACAAGACTGTCCCTGTAGTAGGAAAGTACCCAAGGACAGTACGTAAACAAAGGAGCACGGCCGTGTCCCAGTAACACTTTCTTTATGGACGTTGAAAATTAAATTTTATATAATTTGCACGGGCCACAAAATATTATTTCTTAATTTTTTAGCCATTTGAAAATATTAAAACCATTTTTAGCTCACGAAATGTTCAGTAATAAGCCCGCAAGCCATGGTTGGCTGAAACCTTGCTCCAGAACACTATGATTCCAGTGGCCCATTCACGGCAACATGTTGTGTAGCTGGCCACCTGCTGTTTCTTAAAGTGGCCTTTTCTCTTTTTTTCCCTTCTGTCACCACATTTTTTGTTGTTGTTGTTTATTTGTTTCTTTTGAGAGAGGGACAGCGCAAACAGAGGAGGGGCAGAGAGAGAGAGAGAGAGAGAGAGGGAATCCCCAGCAGGCTCCGCACTGTCAGCACAGAGCCTGAAGCGGGGCTCAAACCCACAAACCGTGAGTGAGATCATGACCGGAGCCGAAATCAAGAGTCGGATGCGTAACCGACTGAGCCACCCAGGGGCCCCATCACCACATTTTTCTGATTCTCTTCCCACTCCTATGGCTGTTGTTTCTCAAACACCTTAGGTCCTCTTAGGTAGACAGGCAGCCAGCCCAACATAGACGCAAATTGTAAGAAGCCAGTTAGTGTGGAATGAATGAATGACTCCAAAATCAATGGATCTATAGTCTGGACCTCTGTCCTAAGGCCCAGATCACCTAGCCCAATACCCTCACTTTGAAGACGAGCAAACTGAGACATAGCCAATGTCAAGCAGGGTGTCTTTGACAGTTAGGCGCAAACCAGGTCTCGTGACCTTTAGTTCAGTGGTCATCCCACCATGTGCCCGAGATTGACACAAACAGCTCTGCTGGCTGCACCTCTACCCTCAACCCCTCCCAGGCCAGCCCACGGGGGTGACAAGAGGCTCACATACATGGTACGGTTTCTCTCCCGTGTGGATTCGCAAGTGGCTCTTCAGAGTCTGAAGGTGCCGGAAACGGGTGCCACAGATTTCACAGGGATAGGGCTTCTCTCCAGTGTGGATGAGCACGTGGGCACGGAGGTGGGCCACCTGAACGGAAGGGCAAAGCATGAGAGGCTCCGCGGGGGCGGGCCTCGGCCCCCGCCCCCGGGAGCCCCTCGTCAGCACGCGGAGGCTGAGGGGTCCTTTCCCCATGGCCCTGCTCACTTGTACGAATCTGGCTCCACAGGTTTCGCATTTGTAGGGCTTCTCTCCAGAGTGGATTCGAGTATGGGTTTTCAGGTTGGCTGGCCGGTTGAACTGGGCTCCACAGATGTTACAGCGATAGGGTTTCTCACCTATTACCGAAAGGAAGGGGATAAAGAAAGCCATATTTGACAGAGGTCCCCGCAGACCCGCGTCCCTGGATCTCAAAGCAAACTGCCCTTCCGGGGGCCACCCTCAGCGTTATCTCACTTGGAAGATGTCTGAGAGAGGATCCAGGGGCCTGCTTCCTGGCTACCACCCTTGCAACACGCGCGCACACACACTGGCACAGGCTGCAGGCGGCCAGGGTCAAGAAGCAGGTGGGGACAGAGCAGAAACAACACAGGCGGTGGGAGAGGGAGGGAGGGAGGGAGGGAGGGAGGGAGGGGGTTCCTCCCGGGAGGCCTTGAAACCGGCCATGTCATCAGGATTATCTAACTGCCGACTCAGAGAAGTCACTCTCCTCCTCTGGACCTCAGTTTCCCTCTCTGGAACCTGAGGGGTGAATTTAGACGCCGTAGGAAGGCTCTTCTCGCTCTCGCCTTGGCCAAGACCGATACAGGAACCGAACCATTCACCAGGAAGATACAATCAGACTGTTTAAGTTTCTCTTTTGGAGAAGACATGCTTTTCCACTTATGGCAGCTACAGCGGGATTCCATGCGCGAGAGGGCCGGGGCCTGAGTCAGAGTAGATGCTCAGGTGGAGGAAGCCGACAGAAGGGCTGAGCATTGGGATTAACTTTTCTGACTCCATCGAAGGGAGAGACACAGGACAGAGCTTCTCAGAGAAAAGACAAACAATACAGGGAGTGGAATGAGTCACCAAGCAAAGACGTGACAGGGCTAGGCCCACATTCGGGTCAGGACGGGGCCTGCTCCCTGCCTCAGCCCGCCGGGGGCCAGGGCCCCACTCTGCTTTCTCTACGGTTCTCTCCCCATCCTGGTCCCAGTAACCCTGACCAGCCGAGGTGGGGCTGGGGGGGGGGGGACGGGGCAGGGCCATACCCGTATGCACGGTCTTGTGGCTGGCGAGGTTGCCCTTGTAGCGGAAAGAGGCCTGGCAGCGGTCACACTTGTAGGGTTTGTCGCTGTGGGTCTGCAGCGTGTGTCTCTTGAGCGAGGCCTCCTCAGAGAAGCGGCAGTCACACTCGTTACAGAAGAAGGCCCCGTTCTCTGTTGGGAGGCGGGGACGGGGACACCAAAGTCACAATGAGGAAGGGAGGTAGGGCTCCGAGGCCACTTCTTCCCTCTGCGGCTGCACTCAAATTGATCCCCAACCTCCATCCACCTGACGCTCCCGAGAACCCAGAGCCAAGGGCCTGTGGCGTTTTCTTTTTCTTAGCATTTAGAGTCCCAGTCGTGGAGGACAAAGGAGACAGATTTGAGTATTAAGGTACAGGAGGGAAACAAACCAATGGGTATCTACACGGCCTGTGCCAGCTTTAGGAAAGCTCAGCCGGCTCTTCCTGTCTAGAGAGCTCTGACAACTGACTTTTCCTATCACTGCATAGTTTTCTTGACATTCATACACAGGAGCCCTCCAGCAAAACCCTTCACCTCTCTGAGCCTGTCTGTGTCTCCATCTCCAAAGTCAGGAGAGCAACCCCCCACAGCCTATCTCACAGGAGCATACTGTATCACGCAAAGCATTCTAGGAATGTAAGATATAAAATCCAATGACACTTAGAGGTCATTAAATGAGGAAGTAATGGTGAACAGAGTCACCCTGTATCTCTCTCTGGATTTCATGTCCCCCAAACACTTCTGTGAGATTGGGAGAGCCAACAAGGACGGGAAGTAGAAACAGCGGCCTAGAGAGAAGGGACGGGATGCAGAGAAAAGGCAAGTGGCCAGGGGGACAGATGGGGACAGTCCCTGCTCTCCCAGCTATACATCCATGACCCTGTGCCAAATCCCTCAGTGTGAGGGACTGATTTCTTTTCCTTTTGTGCTAACGTTTTGAAAATGACGTGTCATGGCAGGCGGTTCACCCCCGAGTAGGTATTACTGGGCTATCCTACTCCGGCCAGAGCTTGAGGGAAAAGATGGGCTTTTATCTGATAAAAACTGGGGATGCCAATCACAAAGTATCCAACACTTCAATTTAATAACTCAGTTCCACTAATCTAATTCCGCTAACATTAGCCGAGTTGCCTACTCCATGCTAGAAATTCTCTGGGATCTGTGGGAGACGCAGGAATGATTACAGTCGGCTGCTTGTCCTTACGGAATGCACGGCCCAGCTGGGGGGAACTAACACAGGTCAGGCCGTTGGGTCCCCAGCAGCCGAGAAAGCTCTGGGAGTTATAGCCAGCCCCACAGGTTACCTTAGCTGGAATGCAGCTGAAAAGGCTGTTTGGTCATTCTCTACTAGCCCAGATGAACTCAAACACCCTATCCATCGCTCCGGTCTGCCTGGTTCAAGAGGCCAAGAGTGGGGTGATGGACTGGTGATTGTCAAGTGCCAGTGACCTTCCAATCGGGGACTTCTCCCAATCGGTAACAACAGCATACATGAAATGGAAACGCGAACCCCACGGGCAGAGGCAGGGGCTTTCCTTCTCCCCGGCAAGGGAAGGGAAGGAGGGAAGGGGACTCACCACAGCTAGAATCCGAGTACTCAGACTGGGTCTCTCCCATCTCCTCGGGGAATGTGGGGCCGGCGGTGTGGAGGCACATCTCCGCGTGCTGCGGGGACTGAGAGCCGCAGGATGTGCACTTGGGGGGGTGCAAGTAGAGAGGCGAGTGGCTCTCGCTGCTGCTGCGGGGGGAGCCGGTCAGGGACCTGTGAGCAGGAGGAAAGAGATCCTCAGCAGCTGGGCAGCGTAAAGCACCCCACTTGGCCTGGACGCTGCCCCCTCCCGTCCTGTGCTCAGGTGAGCCCAGAGCTGGGCTGCCTCGCTCTGCATGTGGGGCCATAGAGTTATCCTCAAGCCTACCTCTAAACAACGTACGCCCTGAGACCCCTGACAGGGTCACACTGGGCCAACACCCTGACCCAGGCCAGTCCCAGTCTGCAGGCTAGCTCAGTCCAAAGCGGGGGCGAGATCGCCCTGCCCTGCCAAGACCATAGAAGCTGCCCTGGGGATTCATGAAATGCTCTTCTGCCGCCGAGGGGATTTTCCCGCTCTTGCTCTGACAAAATAGATCAAAGCTTAATATGCTTCCTTACTTAGGCGAATTCAATAAGTGGGTGCTCACTGCACACCTCTAACATACTCAGTATTCAGGCAAGAAAAGAACACAGCCCCGCCTCCATCAGAAGAAGTGACCGAGTGGGAAGCCCTGACCCCAGGCCCGGACTGCCTGGGAAAGCACCTGTTGACGATGTTATTGAGCCGGCTGGCCTGTGGGATGGTGGAGTCCTCCCCACTGGCGCTAAGCTTGGTTGGGGACTGGAGGTCAAGGCTCTCGGGCTCCATGGGCGGCTGGCAGGCCGGCGGGGCGGTGTAGGCTCGAGGGGAAAGGCGGCCCAGCTCCGCCTGCTCGGGCCCCTCTGGTTTGGCATTCTGGTTGAGGCTGTTGAGCACAATGAACTTGTACTTCTTCCAGTTGCAGGCTTTGGGGTCGGTGGGGCTCTTGGCCGGCGGTGAACCGGATGTCTGGAGAATGCAGGCGTTCTTGCTGCTGCAGGACTCCGTGGGCGAGTTGGGCTGGCAGTCAGACTTCTGAGGGCTCTGCGGACTCACCAGACCCTTCCGGTTCAGGGGTGCACTGGGGGGCTCGAAATGCAGGGCGATCTCATCCTCGGAGGAGGGCCTCTCTTCCTCCTTGCCGGCCTTGTCACAGGGGAAGTATGGGGCATTCCGGGCCGAGGGGGCGGCCGGCTTGGGGCCCTCGGCCACGCCGTAGTGCATGTCACTGCGTGCCTCCTCCGGGGCGGCCTCCTTGGGCGAGTAGATGCTGCTGTGGCACACACTGGGGGGCATCTCCATGGCCGGCCGGCTGTACTCGCCGGGTACGGGCCTGGCACTATCACAGGGGAGGGCCCGCTCCTTGGGGAAGGGGTTGGCCACAGGCATCCGGGCATCCCGCAGCTCCTCATCGGAGAAGAGGAAGCTGCTGACCGGGAGGTGGCTGTACACGGGGTAAGAGGCTGGCGGGGTGGACAGGCCGCTGTACAGGCTGGGGGCAAACGCCCTGCTCTCACACCCAGGGGCGTTCCTCAGCGGCAGGTTATTCTCCATCACCTCACGACCCCGATAGGCCATGATGTCTTGGGGCATCAGCATCCGGCTATTCAGAAACTCGTCACGGGGAGGCTTGATGGCAGGAACCATCTCGGCTTCACTGCAGGGGAAAACAGAGAGGGGACATGGGCCTCCAAATCAGAGCTGTTGAACAGAGGGCTTTCCCAGTGACCCCGGCGTCCGTAACCACATTTGTGCTTGGGCAGCTTAGATGTAAGGGATGTGGCTCTGAGGGGGGAAGGACTTCAGTTACAAGGCCTTTATGCTAGGAACCCAGCAATCTAGCCCGCAGCGGGGGCGACGAGACCCACAGAAGGGCAGCGAGTTAGCCACACAGTCTGTGCCTGCTTAGACGTGACATCTCATGTCTAGTCACACCAGTATACATGCGTGTGCATCTGTAAGTCCTCAGATATCCTAGAAGGGAAAGCAGCTTTGCCAGCCCTTATCTCGTCTCACCCAGGCAAAATCCTGCAAAGGGAGAGAGGTATTATCGTGTCCATTTTACACACACAGAAACTGAGGCTCAGGCAGGGAAGGATTCACGCAATCCTGGTGCCACGTGTTCCGAGGGTCCGGAAAAAACTGGTGCCCTGTTGAAGACAGGCCTCAGCCTCTGTGCTGGCTAGAGTCCTGGGCAAGTTGACTTTGGAGGACGGGTGGCGGACGCCCGTCCTGGAAGCCGTGTCTCTGAAGTGGCCAGACCTGCTTTCCAATTCTGCCGTGCCACTCAGCGGCTCCGTGAGCTGGAGCGAGTTACTTAACCACTCGGAGCACGAGGCCTGACCCAGTGAAAGCACTGGCAAAGGACAGCAATGATGCTCCTGCGACCACGATTACCCACAGGAGACAATGAGCTCTCACTGCCCGTACTTGAAGGGACATTATGTGGGCGAAAAATAGGCCAGCTCAACATGCTCATAGTTAACAGAGCTAGAACCAATGAGCAAAGGTTAAGGGAGCCACATTCCGGCTCGCCATAAAGCAGAGCTTTCTAACCGGCCAGGGGAGACCGTGTGGCTCTGAGAACACTGGGTTCCTGGCTCCTGGAGGTGTTCAAACAGAGGCTAGCAATGCTTCTGTGCGATAAGGGGTGCAATCACCCTAGAACAGCTGAATCAAATGCTTCTAAAAAAGTCAAGCCCTGAGTCCCTGCTCCACTTAGCCAAGCCCTTCACTTGATTGGCTCTCAGGTTCCTCACCTTTAAAGGACGGTCATGTCTGACCGGCCCTCAGGTAGGGGATTAGACCCAGTGAACTCAGGGTGATTCAGTAAATGGTCCTCTCCAGTAGGAGCCCGGCAACGGCAAGGTAAAAGGTGAGTAAAGCAGCCCGCGGTCTGGTAGGGGAACTAAGGTGCCTATGTAAATCATTGTGACGGAAGTCTAAAGGAGAACTCAACTACATATGCAAATGGTTAAAACAGAAGGAAGGTCTGAAGGACAGGCCAAAGGCTTAGGGACACAGAGGAAGAGCTGGGGGAGGAAGAGGGGCCATTGCAAAAACATCCGTGGGTGGGGGCTGGCATCCAAGCTAGGCCTGACAGGACGGGCGGGAGGAGAGGACACGTCAAACGAATAGAAGAAGGCAAGAGGGAAAGCACAGAGCTTCTCTGGAGAGCACCACCTGCCTGGAGCCCAAGAATTAAGAAGGCGGAAGTGTGCCAAGAATTGTGGAAACGTAGGTTGTGCATATCACAGAGGATCCTGTATGCAAGCGTTACCAAGGCTCTCTGAAGGCCTTCAACCCCGCGCCAGCTCACCTGGCCTTGATAAACTTCCGGCAAGTGTCCACAACGTGCTCCATCTGCAGGTACATAGCCGTAGCCATCACGGCCATGATGTTGCCCTCCCGCAGATTGAGCCGAGACGTGTACATGAAGTCCAGGAGGATGCAGAACCCCTCGGGGTTGATCTCAGGATCCAGGTTGATCACGCTCAGGTTACATTTCAACTGGTCTGTGAAGATGCTATAGAACAGACCGCTATAAAACAAACAAATGTCTCACTATCACAGACAGAATTTGCCATCAGTTACAGTCAGTGTCAGGGCTCCACTCTCTCCCCTGGGCCTTGCTCCAGAATTTCTGTGGCAATTAATAATAACTGCCATTTATGGAGAGCTAACTAAATGCCAGACAGTCATTAAGCACTTTACATACATTATCCTGTGTTCCTCACAACCTTGCAAAGTAGATATTATCATTCTCCCCTTTACGAATGGGGGGACAAAGATCAGAAGTTAAATGATTTTCTCAAAGTCACAGAAGCTATTTTCCTTATGGTCTTAAGTGCATGGATCATCAGAGTGAAATTCGGCACTCATTTGCCGTTACCATTTTTAGTCTCTAGCTTTGAGATAAACATTTCTCTTCCTATGATCCTTATTTTTAAAATGCCATTGTATGTTTTTAGAAACAAGTTGCGTGTCGATGAGAAATAAATAGAATGATGCCTACGTGTACAGTCTACTGATCTGCTAAAAGTCTATAGACTTCCGTAAGGTCAATATTCCTCGAAGACACAGGTGAAACTTCAGGCCATGACTCCGGCTACCATGCTGTCTGATGGAGGAAAGAGCACTCAATCACAAGTCAGGATTCTGGGCTGTCGTCTGGATTCTGCTCTTTCTTAATGGGTTGCTGGAAGCGAGCCAGACTTTTACCAGGAAGTAGCTGTGCAACCTTGGGTGAGATACTTAACTTCTCTGCACCCTGCTTTCCTTATCTGCAAACCAGGAGCCACGGTGTCCACCCGACAGGGTTGCGGCAAGGACGAAAACATAAAGGGTACATAGAATGATGCCTGGCACACAGTAAGCACTTGGTGAGTATTTTCTATTACTTTCCTTTCTCTATAAATCTCTGTTTTTGCCACTGTTAAAAAATACGTGCTGGGGACGCCTGCGTTGCTCAGTCGGTTAAGCGTCTGCCTTCGGCTCAGGGCATGACCTCACGGTTCGTGGGTTCGAGCCCCGCGTCAGGCTCTCTGCTGTCAGCGCAGAGCCCGCTTCAGATCCTCTGTCTCCTCTCTGCCCCTCCCTCTCTCTCAAAAATTAAACATTAAAAATAACAACAACTGGGGCGCCTGGGTGGCGCAGTCGGTTAAGCGTCCGACTTCAGCCAGGTCACGATCTCGCGGTCCGTGAGTTCGAGCCCCGCGTCAGGCTCTGGGCTGATGGCTCAGAGCCTGGAGCCTGTTTCCGATTCTGTGTCTCCCTCTCTCTCTCTGCCCCTCCCCCGTTCATGCTCTGTCTCTCTCTGTCCCAAAAATAAATAAACGTTCAAAAAAAAAGAAAATTAAAAAAAAAATAACAACAACAACAAAAACCAAAAAACAGGTGCTTGCTGTAGATGTTGAGTGAGCTCTCGGCTAGCGATAGAGATCCCTGACTTTATATCGGCTCACCTATCTGCGTCTTTGTTTCACTGTCTATAAAATGGAGGTAATGCCTCCATACCACAGAAGGCCACTGCAAAGATCCAGGGAGAAAACGTAATATAGAATCGCTCTGGGGGGCCACTGGGTGGCTTGGTCAGTTAAGCGTCTGACTCTTGATTTTGGCTCAGGTCATGATTTCACGGTTTGTGAGTTCAAGCCCTGCGTCGGGCTCTGTGCTGACAGTGTGGATGGAACCTGCCTGGGATTCTCTGTCTCCCTCTCTCTCGGGCCCTCCTCTCTCTCTCTCTCCCAAAATAAATAAATAAACTTAAAAAACACAGCTCTGTGTACGTGAAATACTTGGCAAATACGAAGAATCGGCCGGCTCACTCTTCCTAACTTACACATATATACCCTGAAACACCCATGGAAATACAGCCACAGGATTAAACGCACATAGTTACAGAATAAAAGGGCAAAAGATATCAAATTCACTTGCTTACCATATTGTCAACCCCCCTCTGACTTCCTCTAACTGGAGTTATTCTCCATGTTATTGTGCAAACACATCCTTTCTTGGGACAGTATACGATTTCTTCTCCCTCTATTCCCACGGAACAGAAACTCTTTCTTCCCCAGAAGCGCGTGCATTCATTCGCTCCCTGGGAACCTTCTCTGCCAGGCCACGGGCTGAGGTCTGGAGACAAGTGCCATGTAATTCTGAACACAGCAAAAGGCCCGCCTGTTCTGCCTCGCTGCCTGCCCACCCTGTCGGCTCGCCTTTATACATCCGTCTTTCCCCTCCAGACCCCTCACCTGCAGGCCATGAGGACTGTCTTATGGGCTCTGAACTGCTCGCGGCTCACCACGATGACAACATCGGTCAAGATGTCACGGCTCCGCAGGCGGTTAAGGTTGAGAAGCACGTCGCTGGCATGGCGAGTGAACTGGATACAGCTGTCAGCCGGCGAGGCCATTTTGTCTTCACCTGGAAAGCAAAGGGTCAGAATCTTGTTGGTTCCCCAGAACCCGACTCCTGTTTGCCAGGAGTGTGAGAACAGGAGCCTCGGCCTGCTAACATGTGGGATGTAAACCGAGGTCCCTCGGGTTTGGTCTTGGACCAATTTGTGGCCCATCTCTGGGCATCTGTAAGATGGGAAAAATAATGTTTATCTAACAAGTGGGACTAGAAAAAAGCCTTTCGGGGAAAGCGGACGTGAATGAATATCTGTGGAGCGCTTTTCTCACATACCAAATACTCGGCCGGGCACTGAGAGGCAGTAAGTGTGTTACAGGGGAGAGAAACCACACTTGGAAGGTTAGCAAGCCAGCTTTACCTTTTGCTAGCTGCGTGACATGGGGTAGACTGTTTATTGTTTCTGGGCTTTGGTTTCCCCAAACGGGGGGAAGTAATACCTATGTGTTTGTAAAATTTAGAGATATGTGCCTGGGCTATAGTAGGTTCTCAAAAATCACAGCTATTCTTGTCCGAATCTCATTTCCTTATCCCAGCCACCATCTGTTCTCTCCTCTTTTAGGCTTTAGAATTGTCTGAATGTACTTCAAGCACCCAGCGTGCTGCTGGAGCATAGTAGGTGGCTACATTGGATCCGAACCAAGAAATGAGAGAGGGTGTGAATGATCACACGACGGTGAAGATAGTCTAACACAGGGGTGAGTGGGTGAGGCCTGGGAACGATGCAGAAGGGAACTGGCTATTCTTTATCTCATCTAATGAAAAGTGGCCAAGTTCACAGCAACACATGCATTGGCAAATTTCAAAAGAAACAGTTTGTCCACAAAGTTTTAAAGCATATAATTAGATTTACTTACCCAATGCCTTGATTCACAGTCCAAAACGTTGCTTAAAATCTGCAGGGAAGAGAAAAAAGCAAAGAGAAATTGATTTCATGAATGTTAGATTGTCCACTACAGTCTTATTTTAGGACACACGTATTTGGTTCTACTTTGATAGCTGCAGCCTGCCAGCTGGAGCGGTTTTACCACAAGCCAGCAAACATTTTTCCAGGTCTGCGCTTGCGGAAACAAAGGCACCCAAAGCTACGCAGTAATAACGTTTTTATCCTGACGACCAGGAACGCAATGGCACACATTAAATACACGTACATATACACACACCGTTCCTGTCTCAAAGTAAAAAATGTATACCAACCAAAGCCCGCCCCCGCCCCCCGCCCGAGTTTATGGGAAAGAAAAATACAAGAAAAGTGGTTCTTTCAGTATCAATGAGAATGATCCTTCAGGGGGGGGGCGTTAAAGATGTGGACGGTTTTCAAAACCTGCTAAAATATTATCTTTCAAGTCTTACAATGATTTCTCAACGTCTACTGGGTCGATATCGTTTATCCCCATTTCGCTGCTGACAAAACTGAGGCCCAGGAGTTCAAGTGGTTTGCTTAGGACAAAAAAGGTATTAAGAAACACTTAATAACCACAGGATCTGCAGAATACACCCCGAGATGGCTTAGCTATGCTTTCCTTGAGAATCTTTGTCTTTTTCAAAGTTTCTTCTTCTTTCCCTCCTGGGTCTGAGACCATAGTACTACAAACTTCCAAGCTTGTGCTCCCTCTGCTGGGGAAAGATTTAATTGTGTGCTTTGACTGAGAACTGGCCAGGGAGGACTCATGGAATATGTACCCGCTCCAAATTGGTTTCTCTGAAACAAAATAATTTTAAAGCACAGGTGTAGGTCTCTTATTTATGATCACATGTGGGCTGCAACATAAAACAGTATCTGAATCCTTTTCAGCTCCCCCCCCCTCACCCCGTTCAAAATCATAACCCTTTAGAGCTATTTTCCGGGTAAAGGGGCCTGAGGCCAAGGAGGTCATGTTGGGCCACGTAGATGGTTAGTAGCCCGGCCCTAGGTCTTCTGGCTCAAGTTCCTGTCCCTTTTCCAAATCAGCCTACGTGCTGTAGAACATGCAAGACAGCACCCTAATGTGGGTGAATCTCATTCTTAAGTTCCTTCCCCCACACAAACACTTTGCCCCCATTCCAGGCTGCTGAATCTTACCAAATGAGCACTCTAAAATGAGAGGTTTCCTTGAGTCTGTAACCAAACACTCTGACATTTCTCTGTGGTCCCAAGTGCCAGTCACTCAATCCCATTGCTTCAAGGTTAGTGTGTGCATGTGAGTGAGTGAGGATAAGGGAAGGGAGTGGGGGAAGGGAGAGGAAAAGAAGGAGAGGAAAGAACCTATTTCCTCCTCTCCCCATCCTAACTCAAGACGGGCAAAGAGAAATACACTGAACTGTCCTAACCAAAGTTCAATGATTGTCTTTGTTGAAAAAGAACACTGGAGACGCGTGAGAGGTTCATTTACAAACCGTCTTCTCTTCCCCGGGTGCAAAACATCCCTGAACACTTCTGGAATATCTAAGGCTCTCCTTTAGCCAGCTTCAACCACCAGCTCGCTTGTGGATTTCCACTCACAGATTTTTGGAACCACAGGAAGCCCAGATCTGCCATTTCACCTTGACGAGTGGCAATGACTCACTCCATATGCAGATCGAAGCAAACAAACAACACGTTCCCACCTCCTGCCCCCTGCGGGTGGGGTGGGGGTGGGGGTGGGTCTGCCAGCCAGGCCCTGGGGCTGGGCACTTTTCATCCTAAACCTCTGCCTGGCTTGGTCAAAAACAAAGGCACATACACTGAGGCTCATCCTTATTAAGCCCACCTCTTCTTCAGCTGGGTCTATCTTAGAGGACCTCACAGCTAGTGAGTGCGTGTTAAGGTGGATGTGGGAAGCCATGCCTCCCTCTATTTGCCGCAAGTGTGGAAGGACCCCTAGCAGCTGCTTTGTTTCCTACAGACCACTCAGGCCTTCCCCATCCATCATCGTCTGTGATCTTTATAACAGCCCTGATTTACTGGGGAGGCCACTGACGCTTCATGGGATAAGCCTTGCCCAAGACTGAAAGCTAATCTCCAGCAAAGTCCTGGACAAACTCTGTCTTACTAAGCTTCAGCCGGAATCCCATGGACGCCACACACAATACTCATTACACAGAAACAACCGCCAAAAGAACAGGGCTGTCAAAGAGAAACTGACAACTGCAAAGGCCCAGACGTGGGCTCCCCCCACCCCTACCCCGCCCCAGCCGCAGTAACCACGAAGTGAGACCTAAATATTGTCTTTCCACCCACACACTTTCTCTCCTCTGCCTTTTCCCTCGGGATTTTCAATTCGGCACCTTGAGGAGAAGGCAGATCTTTCAGAGGAGCTGGAGAAGAAAAACGAGGGACCCTCTCCCTGTACAAAAGGCAGAGAGGGAAGAGAAGGCAGCCGAAGGAGAAGGCGGAGAGACAAGAGAGGAGGGCAGAAAAGAACGAGAGCCAGGTTAAGAGAGAGAGAGTGAGCCAACACGAAAGCCCCCATCCACCCTTTCCCTGTCTCTCCCGCTCGGCGGGCACTGCGCTTCCTCTCACAGGCTCACACGGGCACAAACCGGAGCCCTGAGCGCCACAGCAAGCCGGGGCAGATGCGCCCACCCCGACCTTACCGTACCTGCCCGCCAGGGACCGCCCACCCCCGGGCGTTCTGCGGGCGCCGCGGCCCATCTGCCTCGAAGCCCCCGCAGGCGCGTCGGAGGCCCCGTGGTGAGATCGTGGCAACCTTTAATTTGGTTACATTCAAATAAAACGTTTCGTACACTTCGGTAGCTAACATTGTGTGTGCCTTTTTTTTTTTTTCCTGTTACGCCGTCAAGGCAGTGGGCAGTGAGGGGAATGGCACAGCCCTCTCATTCCCGGAACATAGTCGATCTCAGCTCAGCGGATTTCACAGAACACTCTCTGCCTATCGCCGTTTCCAACGAGAAGTAACTTTCCAGGAAGCTGCCGGCCCCCGACGGCCGCCAGGATCGCTGCCTGCGGCTCGAGGGCCGCCGGGGATTCACCCGGGGAGGGGGGGCCGCCCAGGGAGGCTCGCGGGGAATAGGCACACTTTCCCCTAAATCCCTCGCCGGCGCCCGATCCAGGATTCTGAGTTCACGCGGTCCAACCCTTCCCCCACAAAAATTTTATACATGGGGAAAGTCGCGCGAGTGAGTAGCAGAGCCGGTCCAGAACCCAGGAATTCGGGTCCAATCCGAAACTCATTTCAGGACTTAGAATTGCCTAATTCTGGTGTTTGTTTGCCTGGTGCGTCATTTATTTATTTATTTTTCTCTTTTTTTTTTTCCCCTTTCTCTCTTCTTGCTTGCCCCCCCCCCCTCCCCTTAAGGGGCTGGTTATAGGCCAGGCGTCAAAGTAGAAAGATGGGAGTCCCTAGGACTGAGGGTCTCCAGCCAGTGCGCACCAGCCGACCTGGAGCAAAACCAAACCGAAAGCCCCTTCCGCCTACGTTGGCAAGTAGGGGAACCCTGCTCAGCTCGGTTTCCGCCCAAAGTCTTTAGAATAGGAGCTGCCAGGCCAAACCTGGCTAGGTTTCGGGATTTCGGAATCCGATTTCTCCGAAACAGGTAGAGACGCGGTTAGGATTGCGCAGGGACCGGGGCGCTGACCCCAGCGCGCGCATGGGCGCGCTCCTGGATTGCCTAGCTTTCTCATGGCCTTCCTGGGAATTATAACCCCTGGGCGCCCTCTCCTAATTGGTCCTAGTAGTGGGCTCCAAGAGTAATTTTCCGGGGCGAGGGGCACGAAAGACGTAGCCCCTGAGGCCATAGTCCTCTCCTAAAACCCGCGGGTGGTCTCTCACTGCGTCGCGCATCCCATCAGCGGCGGAGGCGGGGTCTGGGCGGTAGGTAAAGACTGGGCCTCGTCCGCCTCATAAAATCTTACTTTGAGGCTTTCTCATCCCTTCGCCCGGTGGAATAAAGGTGAAAGCGAAGGTTGAAATTTAATATGGAATGGGGTGAGTATCTAGGAAGGGAAGTTAAAATTAAGTACATGCACTTATTGGAAATTAGGAGCCCCGTGGTTCCGGGAGCTAAAATCTAATCATGTTTTACCGCTGCCTGACACTAGAGAGAGCCCTCCATCAAGGCTAGAAACCGACAATATCCATGTAGCCCCGCCTCTCCTTCCCATTGACCTACTTTAGACACAGGCTCCAGATTTGGAGAATGCCTTTCACATCCCCACCCCACCCCCACCTTTCTCTATCCCGGCCGGCCTTTGGATTATTGGTAATCTAATAACACCAGTAACTCTGTGAGAAATCCAAAGGAGAATCTGGAAGTGCAACGCACTGTTTGGGGCGGGGGGGGGGGGGGGTGGACGGGGAATTTTAATTAAAGCTGGAGCGGACGTAGTGAAACCAGCATCAGGGCTCTTGGCCAAGCGCTCCCTTTCCGCGCAGCTTCTCAGCTAACTGGCTGCTCCAGTTTAGCCACAGTGGTCCAGTGATAGGGGGTGGGGTTAAACCGCGCGCTTGTTTTCGTTTTAAAGGAGAAACACTGTTTGCTCTCTTGACTGGGGGGCGGGAGAGTGGAGTAGACAATAAATGAAAGCGAATTTGATAACGCGGTAGCCTCGGCAGGCGCTTTGGATGACCGAGGTGTTCGGGGACATTATGTCCTGACTTTATTTCTATCACGTTTCCTGCCAACAGCGCTCTTTGAAGCCTGCAAGCTTCTAGGAAATGCAATAAAATAGAGGGATGTGTTTTATCATCAAGATCTGAAGAGGAGCTGCAGAAGGGACGCTCCCCATGCGCCCAGCTCGCGACAGCCTTCCAGAAAGAGCCGGCAGACAATGCCAACAAACTACGTCCCTAAGCAGAGATATCTCGGTCATCCAGGCTGGACTGGGCTCTGCCTTTGCAAAAAGGCTGCCGGGGGAGGGGAGCGGCATGATGTCCCCAAGCAAACAATGCCTTTAAAAATCCGATCTGGACAGAAGTCAGCCAAGGTCTTTATTCACCTTAATGAAGATGGAAGGCACTAACTGTCCTTGGAAAGCGATGAGTCAAACTTGACCGCTCTTCAAACACATCCCCAGATTCGTTTCCAACCCGAACAGAGGCGCGTTTCTCCGATGCGGCCTCCGACAGTTCCCGCAGTGGGAGAGGCTGAACTCGATTTCCTAGGACCAGGGAGGTGGAGACGGCAGCACCTCCCGCGGGTGTGCGTCGCCGGCGGCCGTCGCTAGGGGTCGCCGGCACCCGTACGCGCGCTTTGCCATCTTAAGTTTTCAGCTCCAAGAAATTAAAACTTTGCTTAAGAAGAAACTATTGTGGCCAAAATTCTACAGGGATTACCCCCCTGCTTGTCCATATGATCCCCCCTGCCATCTTCCTCACCCCCCTCCACAACTGATTTCTGGTCAAGTCACTAAGCAGCGTGGAAGGAAGGGGAAGAGAGTTATTTCAGTATCCAAATGCGAGCCTGGGGCGCAGGGAGGTACATCTCTGCAAGCCTAGGGACTGGGACCTAATCACCCGCTAACACAAGCACCCTCCTCAAGATCTGAGACCGCCGCCCTCATTAGTACATTAGGCTGTCCGTACCTGTCACTGAAAATCTTATGCCATACTTTCTGAAACTCCCCCAAGGCACCTGGGTAACTTTCCAGCTACGCTGACCTGAGACATTAAAATCATGGATCTCACTGCTGCTGCTTTCTCTTAGGTACTCCAAAGGAGCAGAGATAAACTCGCCTTTGACTTTATTTAAGTCACTGACCTGGAATTCAGAAAGTAAAAAAATCTGTCCCAGTTAGGGTACTAACTCACCGGTAACAGACCACCCTCATGAGGCCTGTTTCCTCAGTTGTCAAGAGCTTTATGTCCTAGAGCCCCCAAGGCTTCCCGGCACCCCCCACACTTCACCCAGGGAGAAGCCACGGAGACAGAGAGATAGTGTATTCAATACGGGTTATCTTAAGGTTCTCTTAGTGGAGGCTGATGCCCCTCGCTGGGGGACGGTGGACAGGACAAGCATCTGGAGGATTCCTAATCTCCATCCATCTTACCAAAACTTTGGAGGCCGGATGTCATCCTCACCGGATGGTCTCCTCCTCTGTCAGTCCTAGTACCTGATGGGGATACTTGGGAGACCCGAAGGTGACAGGGGCTGCCCACCGCCCCAGACGGGGAACTCGGCTACGATCTACCACTAGGTGGCAGACTCAGTACGTTCGAAAATTACCGCGCCTCCACAGCCTTCCACAACCGACTGCCCCCCGGCTTTTCTTTTTTTTTCTTTCTTTCTTTCCTTTTCCTTCTTTCTTTCTTTTTTGATCTGTTAGGGGGAGGAGGTTGCCTCTACAAGCAACTCTGCAAAACGTTTAATTTACTGGATGTAATTCCGTTCTTCCCGATGCGCACTCCTCTAGCAGCCACAACACGGTATCTAGAGCTGCGTTCACAAATTATACGGTGATTTTTTTTCCAGCCCGAAGGGCTGAATATATTAGAAGGGAGGAAAGGGAGCGCTTGTCTTCAAAAAGCAGAGTGGAACTCGAAGGTATTAGCAGAGTTTCTTGCCAAATACTGGTCGACCCGGGAATCAACTCCTGATCCCCACGGAGAGAAGGGGCCCTGGAGGCCAAGGACAGGGTTCCACCCAGACTTACAGCTCTCGGCCAAAGACGCCACCGAATTATGGTCTTTTGGTGGGGCTGCTGGTCACAGGCTGGGAGGCTGGGAGGACGGGGAAGAGCCATTCCTGGCTTCCAGTGAGTGGGAAGAAGAGAAAAGGGCCAGCTTCACCACAACACAGCACCTCGGCCGGATCACTGCGGCGGCATTCCCACTTGTTGCGCAGTGCAGGAAACCGGCACGCGCCACACTATTTCAACTCCCAGAGAGCTCCAAACCCTGCTCGACTGGCCTACCATTGCCCCCACGCCGTCCACAAACCTGCGTCCCCAGCCCAGCCCCCATAGACACCACCACCATCACCGCCAGCAAAACTGCAGGACTTCCAATCACTGGTTTGTTTTTACACCAACACATTCCTCCTTCTGTCAGTCTCAGACTGGCAACAGAATTCAGGTGCTCTGAGAAGTCAAGTCCAAGGGGGAAGGAGGCTACCTCCGTCTGGAGAACTCACCTAAAAGCCAACTAGGCGACCCTCCGCGGGCGCGCGTACACACACACACACACACACTCTCGGAACTTCTTTGCCTGTTATGACAGTATCCTAGCTGGAAAGCAACTCTTTTCCTCCCCATTTGAGAGATCTACTACAAAGTCCTTTTTGTTTTTAAAGGTAGTTTTATCTCCTTTTTCTAAAGAAAAAAAAAATCCTCATAAGGTCATTTCACAATGTTTTTCAAATATTTGACTTTCGCAAATAGAGTTTCACCCACCGAGGGGTGGCGCTGCCACACCACCACCTCCGAATCTCTAAGTTTTTCACAATAAAGTGGGTTGTGAGTGTGGCTACCGGGCAGGGGAGAGAGGGAAGGAAGGATTTTGACATCTAGTCCTGGCTACCCTTTTACTCAACCAATAACTGGAACTCTTCAGGGCTCAGCAAACGACAGCTTAAGAGTTTTGAGTCCCATTCCTGTCCACCAAACCCAGAATAAATTGGAGAGTCTTTTCAAGAAAGCATGGGGTAAAATCCTTCAGAACAGCACAGACGAAAAGGCCAATTGGAGAATTCCCTCTTCTGGCTTCCTTCTCCTTCAAGCTGCCCCGTTTACCAACAGCTTCTGGCCTTATTGTCACTATCAACAGACCCTTAAAACCAGCCAGCGCTTGGGCCTGCAGTATTGGAGAGTCTTCCAAATAGGATATTGGAAACTTCTATTTATAAGTGGGGGGAGGGGGAAATATTTCCCATCTACAGGTTTCTATTTCAGCCTGAGGACTCAACTGCAGCCATTTAGCAAGGGAATGCCCATCTTCTGGCACACTCTTTCCATTTCCTCCGCCCCTCTGAGACAATATCCTTTCTCCTTAAAAAGAAAAAAAAGGTATATATTTTAAAGCAAGAATGTGATTTCACCTCATTCCTTTGAGCTCATGTTTGCTACCTCCAGGAATAGCGTGTGGACTAGGGCCAGATGAACTTCAACTTGGGCTGCAGATTTACGAGGTTCTGTTCCAGTGCCAAAGGCTCTTGGTAGTAAATAGTGAGCAAAATAGATACCTGTCTTCTGACAGATCTTGCCGCCCCCCCTCTTATTTTTTAAAGTTATTTATTAAAACCACACACACCTTGCAAAGAAAAAGGGAACCTGACAGTCTCTGTAGAGGAAGCCGGTGGCATCGCTCAGAGCCACAAACTGTATTTCTAAACAGCCCTTTCCCTGGTTCCCTCTGTCCTGCCCCACTTTTTTTTTTTTTTTGGCAGAAAAAAAAATGCATGTATTGACACTTAGAAAAAGTAAAGAGTGACAAGATTTTCCTCCTGGAAACTATAACCTGAATGGAAAAAAAAAATCCATTAAAAAATTAAATTCGTTTCCTGTAGCTGGTGGTGGTGGTGATGGGGATGTCCAGCTTTCTGTGATCATCAGTGAGGGACCCAGTAACAGCTCTGGACTTTCGGTATCCTGTTTGGGGTTTTTCTCCCTGTTCAGCAGTCTGGACCCTCACCACCAAGTCTTAACCATTGCAAAAAAGGGCACCCTATAGAAAGATCTTTTTCTTTCTTTCTTTCTTTCTTTCTTTCTTTCTTTCTTTCTTTCTTTCTTCCTTTCTTTTTTAAAATCTATTGGGTTGTGTTTTTGTTTTCCATGGGAGAGTTTTAAAACTCATTATTGTAACACTAGTTCATTTTTCGCCAGAGTTCCAATAACACAGCATCATAAAGGCAACGCAATCCACAGTTCTCAAGACACTGACCACGGTCACTACATCCCGCAGCGGGGTGGCCCCTAGCTCCCGCTGCCCAAGAGCCCAGCCGATTTCCGAGGCTCCAACTCCCCACCCGCTCCCGCCCCGGGCCGCCGCCGCCGCCGCCTTCCCCCATTCCTGCTCCCTCCAGGAGAGCCACAGGTTGCAAATCCAACCAACCTCGCAATCGGTTTTTGCAAAATCACTCACAAAGATCTCCCTTTCGCGCCCGCGCCCCCTTCTCCCGCGCCAGGCCCCCCACCCAGGGCCACAGAGTGCCCTTCTCTCCTCCCGGGTCTTGCACGTAGGAACGCGGGCTGGGACTGTTTGTTTTTCCCCTCGCCCAGTGCAAGGACCTCGAGAATCTGAAGCCTGATGTCGGCTACTCTCCGGTTGGCAGTTGTCTTTTTACAAAGCTCGCACGATGGGAAAAAATAAGACAAAATTTAGGAGAGGCGGGGAACAGCCATTGGGAGCTAACACCGAGTCACGCAGCGCCCAAAACACAAACACCGCGACCGCCAGAAATCCCGCCACCTTCCCGCTCGTCTGGGCCGTCCGGTGAAGGTTCCCGCAGTCCCCGCACGCTAAACGGCACCGCAGGTGCAAACGCGCACCCCTTTGCCACCCACCCCCCAAATCCCTGTCCCGCCACCAGCCGCTCTCCTCGGGACGGGGAGAGGGAGTGAGCGGGGTTCCTGACTCCCTCGACTGCAACATGAAAGAATAATTTTCAAAGTATTCAACATCCCCGCCCCCAGGCAAGCTAAACCTCCCCCAAAACACAGGGTAAGGGGACACCAAAACACTCGGATCTCGTTAGGAAGATCGCGGCTCTAAAAGGAAATAGTAGAAACGATACTTCAACTGGGTTTATGGGGAGGTGGGGGGAGAGAAAAACAAAACCCGAGGAGTTCGCTTGCATTTTTCCTCCCAAATCTCGGCTCGGAGGCAGAGAATCTAGAGGAGCGAGGCCGATGGAAGGGAGCCAGCGGGGCGAGCGAGCGGGCAGCCTCCCTCCCCGTCTCCCGGAGTCACCCAGAAGGACGGGAGCGGAGAAGGAAGGAGAGGCGAGGGAGAGGAGGAGGGAGGGAGGGAAGGAGAGGCAGGAGCGAGGGAGCGAGGAAGGCAGTTTGCAAGCGAGAAAAGAGGGAAAAAACACAGCCGCCCGAATCCAGCGAGATCACAAGCCGTACGCAAGCAGCAGCAGAAAGAGCGAGAGCGCGAGCGCGCGTCCTCTCCGTCGTCTGGGGCCAGACAGCCCCCAGACTTGCCCGGAGCACCCCCCCAAAACACTGTCTCGTCCTCTCGGCTCCGGCCGCCCCCTAATTCCCCTCCTTCCTCTCCTCCACCTCCTTTTCCAAAACCAAAACAACACCAGGGAGGGTGGCAAAAGCCTCCCTAAACCGGCCGATTCACTCAAAGACAACAAGAATAAAATAATAAATATATAAAAATCTATATCCTAGAGTGGGAGAGACGTGGGACTAATCTTCGGCATTTATTTTAACACCTGACAGCTAGAATAAATAAATATATACATTTATATCAATAGATACACATAGGAAACTTGGAGCCAAAGCATTTGGCAAGAGCGGAAAAAAAAAGAATTAAAAGGTAAAATAATGATCATGAGCAGCGGCGGCGGCAGCGGCACCAGCGGCACCAGCGGCGGCGGCGGCAGCAGCAGCAGCGGCAGCAGCAACAGCAATAATCACCTGGTGTCCGGCCTTTCCTAGAAACTTCTTGCATCACCACTTCTAAGAACCCCAGTTCTAAGAATCAACAGAGCTCAATTCTCGGAATTTGAGCTGCGGACTTTACCACTGCTACGTGGCAGGGGAGGACTCGGTGTCAGCTCTCCGGGACTTTTGCCTCTCCTGGCCCATGGAAAGCCCTCAAAGCCACAGTATTTTTCCAGTTCCAGGAAGATTTCGAATTCTTCAGCGTCTGGACGTCTCAGATTTGGGGGTTCCTGTTGGAGGCTGGAGGGGCCAGACGGCGTCCCTCCCTCCCCGGACCCTGCGCGTTGGTACAGCCTGCTCCGCCAGCGTCACGTGGGCGCCCCCTCTGTGACGTCGGCGTCTTCGCTGTAGCAAAGCTCGGCCTCTGGAATTCTGAGAACTAATTTGCTATTCGGTGACATAAGAGGGGGAGTGCGCTTTGCTTTCCCGGGGTCTGGGGCTAATTCCTCGTCTCTTACCCTTAAACTCGGCTCCTCGAGCTGAATACACAAAAGGGAGCGAGAGGTTCGACCCGTTGGAAAAAGTCTGTTCTGTATAGTAGCTTTAGAGGCGAGTAAGAGAAAAAAACAATAAACACCACAGCTCTTTCCAGCTAGAATATTAGGCACCACGAGAAAAATATTTGCCAAGCAGTTTTCGGTGGGTTCATTTGCTTTATTTTATTTGGGTCGGATTTTTTTTGGTTTTGTTTTGTTTTGTTTCCTTGCTGATGTGGTGGCTTGGGATTTTTTGGTTGTTGTATTTTGACGATTTTCGGATTTTTTTGCTTCTGATTTTTGCCTTTTTCAAGTTTGTGGTGTTACGTAAATAGTAGGATCCCGCATCGGTTGGATTTTGGTGTGTGTGTGTGTGTGTGTGTGTGTGTGTGATTTTTTTCCCCCATCTAATCTCTCATGCGTTTTAAAGATGTGTTATTTTAATATTGATACTATTGAAAGCAGCTTAAATATTTGATCGCATGTAACAACCCAACCCCCACTTTTTGGGGGGCGGGCGCGGGGCGGGGGTGGGGGGGAGGCTGCAATTTTCTTCTTTCCCTTGGACTTTTACTGAGAGGAGGCACTCCAGCGCTTGAGGGACATGTTCAAAGGATTTGTTTTGGTTTGGTTTGTTTCTTTCCAGGACAGCAAGTGGTGGGTTTACTCTTTCTGTTATTGTTGACTGTTAGGAAATGTCTTGTTGAAAGGAACGTGTGTGTATTTGGGTATGTGTATGCATGTGTCCTACAAAATTATGTGAACCAAATACAGGTTTGTGTTTTCCTTTTTCTTAAGGTCTTGATCCCCCGCAATCCCCCCCCCCACCCCCGCCCCGGCTCGTTTCAAGGTCGTTGTAAAAAATCTCTTCTGTCTGTGTTTAAGAGATCAGCCAGAGGGAATTCTAAAGGCCTGCGGTGCCAGTATCACAGATACTGCGTGTATTTAGAACAGACTGTGCTACAACTACAGCGCTCTGCACGCAGCACAGTCTTAGCTTTCCAGCCTAGTTGGGAGGAGGAGGAGAAGGGGGAAATCTTTCTTTCTTTCTTTCTTTCTTTTTTCCTTTCTTTTTAAAGGCAAATGCAGTGCAGAATCATTTCACTGTGGGCCTTGGTTTGTTTATTCAGAACTGCCAGTTTCCCTATTTAAATGTTGGTTGGGGTTTTTTCCCCTCCTACTCATCCCCGAATGAGGGAGACTCTTGTTTCTTTTATGTCTCTCTCTTAAAAGAAGGGTGTGAGGGGAAAATAATATTTCAGATTCCTCAAGAATTAACCCAAAATGTTTGGACCAGAAGCAGCTTTCAAAGGTCAGGCTGTTCTGAGCCTTGGCTAGGAGAGTCCTTCAGGCGACTCATTAAATTACAGATGAGTTCTTAAAGGTTCCGCAAAATTTCTGCACATGTTAATTTCCAAAAAAGATATGTCCCAAAATAATCTACCTCTCCCAACCTCAAATGTGAGTTTATAATGGAGCAGTGAGCAGAGCTCTGAAAGATTGTGGGCTGTTTCCTGGGATATTTGGGTTCCTTTTCCCAGGAAAAGTCCACGGGAAGTTCAGATCTATTGCTGAAAATGCTGTTGTCAATGCACCCCCACCCCACCACCACCTTTAAAAGGCTGTGTTGGGAATTTTAGAACCAGGAGAGGTCCAAAGGGGTTGATTATTTTCCACAAGGTCTGAGGCTTAGGACCTATGCGTAAGTATCTGTTTCTATGAAATCTGAATATTTTAATACTTATTGACAGATGGATTACTGCAGCCTCTGCAGAAGAGCCTGTCTTGTAAAGGATTTTTGAAAAATATACATAGGCCTAATCCTGTCACTGTTGTTGAAATGAACATTTTACCCCCAAAGACTGTCAAGTGCAGATTCATTCTGCCAGAAGGCGGACTATCTGCTTTTTTATTGTCTCCTTCCCCTTCCTTTTCAGAGTTTTAAATGAATTCCACTGGATTCAAAATGATACCCCGATTTTGCTGAAGTGATTTTCTCTGTGCATTTATGTGTGTTATATTTTTTCTATCTTTACGAGCAGCAAGAGTTTCAGGGTTTCTCGGGTGTATCTGTATGGTTTGGAATGTGAGATGTACGCCTCTGCCCTATTACTGATCCTATGATGGACATTACTTGTATGATTTTTCATGGCTTTTCTAATCAAAGTTGCCATCCTGTGTCACTGGTCCCCTGCCAGCGCCCCTGACCAACCTTAAACCTTAAACACCGTTTGTCCCTCCTGTGTTCTCTTTGCCACTCCAATCTTAGCCCCATGGGGGCGCTGCAGAGCAGAGGGAAATCTGCTCCCACTGGCTATAGAACCAGCCAAAATGGGGGCTGGGAAGGAATTCACCCTTCTTGTACCTCAGCCCTTTTTAATTCTTTGCAGGGAGCCCTTACAGGGAAAACTTACCAGGCCTGGTTTATAGATAGTTAACCCCACCACAAGGGACCTCGAACCTTTTCAGCACATTATTTCTGGGACCAAGTGCCAGAGTCCCACATTTCTACGACTGTTTTGTTTTTCTGTTTGTTTGTTTTGGTTTGTTTTTGGCTTTGTTTTTTTGCCAAATCAGTGTTTACACTGAAAGAAATTGATCGGAAGGACACCATTAAAAGAAAAAAAAATACTGAAAATATTCTAAAGATAGAGACTATGTTCGGATAGCTCCCTTTCTCTCTACTGAGTGAACAATGAGGAAAATTGTGCACCCACTCCTCAATCTCTTTTCAATTCCTGGGAGCGTAACTGTCAGATTTTATACCAGTTGAATTTCTTCCAGAATGGCCTTCTTTCCCTCATTCTTGATCTCTCCCCATCAGTAGCCAGTTGGCATCACTGTGTGGGCTCCCTCACTCCAGCAGTGCTATGTTATATAGGATTAAAGAAAGAATGTATTCAAATTCTTTTAAATCATCTTTAAGAAGCTCTAAGGAGAGATTCCATGTCTGGGGTCTTATGAGTGATTCCTGTTGCCTTGGAGGGACTAGGTATCCATCAGTCTTATCATTTAATTGTTCCTGGCTATTAATACTCAGAAGACCAGGTCAGGCCCTTTGCCCAGGGGATGGGCATAGTAATAGGTTCCTAAACACAACTGCTACGTAAATATAAGGTTTGTTACAAATCAAATAGCCTGGTCCTAATATTACATTTAACTAAGGAACAGATTTTGCATCCAGTTCCCCACAATCCAGTCATAGCTGAAAAGAAAGCTATCCTTGGAATAAACACCTTCTTGTCCTCTTTTTAAGGAGGCTCCAAACAGGAAGTTGATTTCACCTGTCAGGAACTTCTGACACCTTGGTAGGTCTCTAAGGTTTCACATCTCAGAATTAGAGATTTTAGAACTGGAGGGAACGTTGCAGATCAATCACTCACCTCCCCCCAGGTTTCACTCTTTGAAGAGGGGAGGTGGCCCTCACCAGAGGCATGCGTGACGCCAGGACAGAACTGAAAATGGGTATTCCTTTGAGGGGCCTGCATCATTTCAGGAGAATGAGGGTGATCTGCCTACCTGGCTTTGGAGGAGAGTATCCTGTTTTCTGGCAGAATTGAGGAAAGCAAGACTGCTTTGGGCTCCTTATAATGTGTAAATTGTTTCTCAGAACGAAATCCAAGTCCTGACGATACTGCATTTTGATGGGCATTGGGTTTGGTTACGTTTGTCTCTGGCGCTGTGCTATTCTGCGTGACTTCTGGTGGGTGTGGGAGACACTGTCCAGCTGATGCATAAAATTTTACCTATTCCTTTTCTTTCAAATTCTTCATTTAGACCTATTGTAAACGAGCTCCGCGTATTCTTGGAGAAAGAAAGGAGTTTTCTTGGTATATTTTAGAGAAATTGAGCAGAAAGTTTTGAGACATTAAAAAAAAAAAACCCAGAAGATGATTTCCAGCTACTACCTTCTGAAAAAGAAGTGTCAACGTTTAATTTTGATCCATATGCTGCCTGCTTTCAGCCTGTTTTATTCTGAGATTTTTTTTTTCTTTAGAAACCTTTTCAGCCTAGCTCAGAGTCCCCCCCCCCCACTCCCAACAATACTGATTTTCCACACTTTTCTCACTTATTTAAAATGGAAATAAATATCGGGCGCTTAAAATAGAGAAGTGATGGGGGGGGCGGGGCACCTAATCATTTGTTTATTGCACTGGATTGCACTGGATCACTGTTTTGAATAGCAGGGTTTTCACTTCCTATGAAACTTTAGCATGAAGGAAAGCAGCAGCTGGAGCAGGAAGGGATGAAGAGAGGAAAGCACTTGAGTGTTTGTAAACTCTGGGTAGCTGGCCCACCCTGCCTGCGGCCGAGCTGTCTTTACTACCTAAGGCCAGAAGTGGAAAAACTTGATTTGTGTGTTGTGCCTGCGTTTTTTTTTTTTTTTCTCCTTCTTCTCCACACCACCCTCTGTACACCTGGCTATGCAGAAGCCTATCTGAAGCCGGGCTTGATGGCAGGCAGAGCTGGAGAGCGGAAGAATGTGCGGAGGGAGGGAGTGCTTTCGGTACTTTTCCATTCACATCTCCACAGTGGCTTTTCTTGTTTATTTCAACCTCCACCCGCAGAAACCTTTCAGCTGCCTGAAATTCGAGTCATTAAACTGTTCCCTGAGGTCAGACTACAGATGCTTGGTGCATGTTTTCTACATGTCCATGACTGTGTAACATATGTACATACAGACACACACACAAAAACACGTTACTTCCTCAGGGGCATGGTGCGAGGTAGGAAGAAAAAAACAACAACAACCTGGATTCGTTGCCAAAAAACCCTGGGTTTCTAATTACAGTGCTGCCCGGAACTCTGTTCTAGAACCTGGAGCAAAACCACTTGTCAGGACTAAGTTTCCTCAACCGTGTGAAGAAATAACCCGGGTGATTTGCATGGTATCTATCTGTTCTAAATTCTATACCTTTATATCCAGATACATATTTACATGACTTTAAGATGGGGGAACGGAAAAGGAGCTATATCTATGTGTGTACCTGGCGTGGGGGAAGGGGTTAAAATTTAAACTTCTAAGTAAAGAAGGCAGTCCTAGAACCCTCCCCTCTATCAATTTTTAACCAATTGTAGACCAAAGTCTGGGGTTATGCTGAGTGGGTTCAAAAACCAATTGAAGATTTTTAAAGTTGAGTTGGAGGAGACAGGTTCTGAGACCTTGTACCTTTGATCTCCAGCATTCATAATCAGCTGTGACAATTCTCAAGTGTATTTTCAGTACTGTAGTTCTTTTTTTTTTTCCTTCTGTTTGTTTTTGGAAACTGTCCCAGTCAATGATAGGAAGGAGATGACACTTGTAAACTGGGCAGTCTTTAAGCCACTGGGCCCCATGTGGATGTGAAAAATATGTCATAACATTCACACACACACACACACACACACACACACACACACACACCCCACACAAGAAGGAAGGAAAAAAAAAACCTAGAGAGAGATTCCTGGTAAGAAACTTAGAGGTAGCTCAGCTATCACTGCCTTAAAGGTAATTATTTGAAGTGAGAGGAAATAACAGATGAGGAGTTTGCCCTTACAAAAAAAAAAAAAAAAAAAAAAAAAGCCTTGATCTTCCAGAACAAACTTGAAGGCAATAAAAGACATACTTTCACTCAGTATTTCCTATACTTTTTTGATCTCCATTCTTTAAAAAGAAAGGTCTAAAGTTTCTCAGGCCTGATTGTCTAGACGAAATAGGGTCTTTAACAGACTTCAGCATCCTCAGGAAGTGATAAAGCAGCTCCTACTTATTAGCAGTGAGCTCCCCATTACCACCATTTCTCCTTTGGCTTAGACTTTCTGCAATATTATTGCCCATGGATGAGCAGACATGGAGCCCATTAGAGTCTCTCAATGTCAAACTACTGGGTTACAATATGCTAGAACTGAAAGGGTCCTTAGCAACAAATTAATCCAATGCTACCGGTGTTACATAAATGGAAACTGAGGCCCAGACAGAAGGCATTTTCCACATACACTGAATGGCTGACAGAACCAGATCTTGAACCTTGATGCCCTGGTTCTAAATCCACTGTTGTTGTTTTTTCCATAGCTTATCATGGAAAGCGAATATAGGGTGGGCAGCCCTGCAAAAGAGCCATTTGCTGTGGCCTTACTTTGAGAGAACGCTGAAGATTTGGACATTTGATGTGCTCTCCACGGAGGTTCTGTTCAGTCTTAGGGGCACACTGACAGGATGGAAAGAAGACTGTCCTGCGCAAGTTTTGTGTGCAGGTCTCACTGCAGGACGCAGGATAGGAGCCTCATAATCTCCCACAGTGCCGTGACTTCATATTGTTACTAAGTCTAGAATTGTCTTAAGGATAGTGCAGTTGTATCGTGATTGTATGCATGTTGGTATTTACAGTATCAAATGTTAAATATATTTGGCCTAGAAGCAATGATGCCACAGTAGCCATGATCACCCCTAGTGCTCAGATTGTACCATAAAATAAAGATTCACTAAAAGAAGAAGAAGAAGGGGAACGAGAAGGAGGGAAATCAAGATAAACAAAAAGCCTCTACATTGATGGGGGATATTTCAGAGCCACTGGAGCTACTGAAGTGCTCCCAGTGGCCAAAGCTGGAAAATTTGAGCAACAAGGTAGAGTCATATTAGATTATAACCCGAAGTATAAAATAAGTACCCAAAGTTCACACAGATATAAATAAATTATGGGGAAAATTAATAAATGGAAGAGAAGAGCCCAACTTCCCTGGCAGAATTCCAAATAATTTATGTAGATACTCTATCCTCAAGGAGGGAGAATATAATTCCTTTCTCCTTAAGTATAAGCTGGGCATAGTGACTTCCTTCCAAAGAATGTGGTATGGGAAGGGGTTGGGGGAGGTGATTTTACATGGAGAAACCAGACAAACACTACATCAGCCAGGACATCAAGGTCAGCATCAACAATGATAAACCATGTTGACTGTATGAACCTTTGACAGAAGGTGGGAAAATGGTTCTTTACCTCTGTGGTCTCGCTCCCATTTCCCAGTCTATTTATGAGGAAAACATCAGACACATTCCAGTAGAAGGGCATCCTACAAAATGCTTGACCAGTACTCCTCAAAACCATCAAGGTTATCAAAAACAAAGTCTGACAAGTTGCCACAGCCAGGAGAAGCCTAAGGAGACATGATAAGTTCATGTCAACACGTATTTAACAGAAAAAGAGAGAAGGTAAATCTAAACAAATCTGAGCACATGATGGATGTTAGTTAATAATATTGTGTGAATATTGTTTCCTCCATTGTTACAAGTGTACCATACTAAGATGAAATGTTAATAATGGGTGAAATTGGGTACAGGGTTGTTCTCCATATTATATTCTCAATTTTTCTGTTAAAAAACACAAATTTTATATATATATATATATATATATATATACACACACACACACACACACACATATATATATATATATATATATATATATATATATATATATATACACCATCTCTCTATCTCATTTTCCCATACAAGGATCCTCCAAAAGGTGACCCAGGCTTCTCTTGAAATCTGAAGAGATCCTGCCTTTCACTCAACAATGCCCCCAAAATAGAGTCCAGAAAATCAGAAAACCTGCATTTATTCTTTTAGTTTCCTAAGTTGAAAGCAATTTAGCTAATTTCTATATGCCATCATTTAGATAGAGAATGGTTAGGAGAACACTAAGGAGGCACCAAAGGGCCTAATGTCATCATAGCAGTAGATGATTCAAGCCACCTCATCAAGCTGCTGATTCAACATTTCTCTGAGGAGATTCTCTGTGGAAACAAGGCCCAGAAAAATCTTTGCCATCAGTCCATATGGGACATACAGATCTTGAGGCTTCATAATTGAGGTTGGGGGCGTGCCGAGAGCTTCCTAGAATGTCTGCTATTTCATTGTACAACTCTGATGGAACCGTGGGTCTCATCAGAGTTGTAACTCTGGGTGTCTAGAGACAAATAGCTTACTGGACCCCATGACTCTGTGAATTTGTCTTCATCGTCTGGATTTGACACTATAATCTAAACTCTCCTCAGCCTTCAACCTATTAGTTCTACAGTTGAGAAAGATCCAGAGAGGGGAATGGTTTGCAAAGACCACCCCCCAAAATTAGCGGTAGAGTTGCTTCCCATCAACCCAGGCCACCCTGAATCACTTACTTTGCTGCAGTATCCACTTTGGTAAACCAAAAGCCTCTATTACTTTGATGTGTATTCAGGAAGGCCTCATTAATTTCTAACCAATTGTCAGTTACCAACGATGTCTAGTTCCCATGCTGTACTTGAATCTTAAGTGTCTCTTCCTTTTTTCTGTCTTTTCCCACATCTATCAACGTCTCTGCCAAGTGCTTGTAAAATCTTTGAACCAATACTTATGTTCACTATGGAGGCTGACATTTAAATAATTGACTCCTGTCATACTACATTTTGGTGAGCATGACTCTTTCAGTGATCTATTTGGTCACATGTCTCAAGAATCACAAACACAGTCATGCCCTTTGAGTCAGTACTTCTACTTCTAGGAACCTATCTTTGAGGTGCATACAATGTACAGGAAAAAACTCAACATATAGGGCAAAAAAATCTTTGAATGAATATATGTGTCTAAGTGTTATAGCTAACAACAAAAAAAGTGAGGTTCCATCATCACTGGGTTGAAGGAAAAGGTGTTGGATGGAGAATGCTCAAGTATAATATGACTAATTTAAAAAAAAATAAAATTGAAAAACACCTATGGTAACAGGTAAAGCGAAAAGAAGTTTTATATACATATATGGTAGATTAACAACTATGTTTAAAAATACTCTTCATAAAAAGTAGACTAGATATAGGGGCGCCTGGGTGGCTCAGTCGGTTGGGCGTCCAACTTCGGCTCAGGTCATGATCTCGCGGTCCGTGAGTTCGAGCCCCGCATCGGGCTCTGGGCTGACAGCTCAGAGCCTGGAGCCTGTTTCGGATTCTGTGTCTCCCTCTCTCTCTGACCCTCACCTGCTCATGCTCTGTCTCTATCTGTCTCAAAAATAAATAAATGTTAAAAAAAATTAAAAAAAAATAGACTAGATATAAACAAGAGTATACAATACGCAGAAAACATTTTGGCTGCTTTGGGTAATAGGATTACAGATGCTTTTTTCCTCCCTTGATTTTTTTCTTTATCTTCCAAATTATATAAATGTGTATATATTAGTTTGATATCTGTTTATCTATCTATGTATCTATCTATCTGTCTATAGCTGTCTCACAAGCACAGCTGAAGACACTGAAAAGCCCTAGGTGAAGTCTTTTAAGTGCAGCCAGTCCCCTAATTCACAATTCTGAATGTTTGGCCTAAAATTTATGCTGCCCTCATCTTTAGGACTTTCTAGCAAAAGTGAGAGTGGCCCACTCGCTCTTGGAGAAGACTTTTCATTCTGGGAGACACTCGTTTTCACAATAACAAAACATCACCGTTTCTGAGCACATTGACCCAAATTAGGTAGATCTGTAAATCTTTAATCTACCTCTGCCCCCTTGGTCTTAGTGTGCTTATCTTGTTTGTTGGTGTTTTATAGCATTTGCAAACGTCAAGGGTTTCCTTGTTACTTTGCTGTCTCTGTGAGGCCACCCAGGAGCTTTCCTGGTAGATGGACTGCCTTTGGGATTCTTCTGGAACTAGAAGACATTAATGTTTTGTTTCTTTTTTTTTTTTAACATTCATTTATTTTTGAGACAGAGAGAGAGAGAGCATGAACAGGGGAGGGTCAGAGAAAGAGGGAGACACAGAATCTGAAACAGGCTCCAGGCTCTGAGCTGTCAGCACAGAGCCCGAGGCGGGGCTCGAACCCACGGACAATGAGATCATGACCTGAGCCGAAGTCGGACGCTTAACCGACTGAGTCACCCAGGCGCCCCAATTTTTTGTTTCTTATAACATGTTTGGCTAGTGAATGCTAAGGGAAAAAAAATAAACCTCAATTTTTTTTTTCTTCTGAGAATCACAGGCTGTTAGGAACTTTGGGGAGTATACTATTATTTGAACCACTGGATTTTGAAAAATGGCCTGGGGGTAGACATCAGAATCTAGGCAGCCAGGGTGAGGACCATGGTTCTGATAGGCCCCTCTTCCCTGAAACCACTAATGTAATTCTTCACACTCAGCTCACTCTATTCACTCATTCACGCAGCACACAGCTCAATGAAAGTCTTTTATGAAAGAGATGCCATCATGCTAGATGACGGGAAACAAATATGAATACAATAGGGGACCCTGATCCCAGGTAGCACACAAACTACTGAGGAAACAAAGGCCCAGAAAGGTGCTAAAACTAGCTTTAGGTCAGGCAGAAGAGAGTCCCTGAGTCAGGACTGGGCCCCAAATGTCCTGATTCCGAGCCAAGCAAAACTACATGGCTTCTTCTCAGATGCTGTGTCCTACCTCCCACTCTGACGTCACTCTGAGGCATTGGCACCCTCCTTGGGCAGGTTCAGTCTCCGAATTTTTCATCCAGTCTCGATTAGAACAAGATATAACCCAGCCGTCTCGAGGTACCATCCAGTAATACCCAACATCCAGTGCAGGAAGGTCCCCACGAGTCTCGGCTCTCTTCCCAGCCACGATCACCAGGCTAGCTCAGTCTGCAGGCTGGGGCTTTGCCTGGACCTGGGTTTTGTACCTTCTTGTACCTGACAGGTTCTACCGGGAACAATCAGGTCACCCAGCCTCATGCTCTCCGAGAGCACACAGCCTCCAGTAACATCTGCAGTCTGGATGTCAGAACCTAAGACCATCCCTGGCAGGAACTGCACACCTAATAGAGCTTGATGCCTACTTAACTAAGCCCAAATTCACCTCAACCCTCTGGGCATCCCGGACCTTTGGGTAATAAACTGGCAGATGATATCTCCAGGTGCCAGCCCTGTATCCGGACCAGTTTCCATAGCACCGTAGTCAGCAAGGCCCAGCCTACCTAGCGTTGGGCTTATCTGCCAGCAGTTATAACCATTTCCTCTCTGCGGCCAAGAGGGTGGACTGGAGATAACGATGCGTGCTCAATACCACCAGACAAGATTTCCGAAATCTTAACAATTACTTAGTTCGACAGCTTTCAATGTGTAAACATTAAGTTGCCAAGAACAGCCTCATTCTTTGGAGGCCCTGATGCTAAAATGCCAGCAAAATGCTCAGAAGAAAATGAGACGGAGAAAGATGAATTCTGACATTAATAAAAGCCATCCTTTGGGAAGGCATATTAAGACTTGGTGGCAGCGAGAATGGAGAAACAAGTGGCGAACGGAGTGGCGATCGGAGAAACAAGGCCTTCCCGCTCTTTTCAGTCTTGACTCTTGACAACAGTTTTCTACACCAGACTCCGAGGACCCATGCACTTACCTCCGCCCCACAGCCCTGCCTCAAGTTCTGTCTTTCTTCCATAGGCTAGATGTTTCTCAAGGAGAAGAGTGCTTCATTTTTGTCTTCTTAGACTTGTGCCCAACACATTGCTCACTTAGGAAATGTTGGTGAAATTAAAGTTAGGTAGAACTGAAAGAGAGTTTGATGTGAAATCTGATGATCTGGGTTCCAGTTAAAGTTCCACAACTGACTAACTTCTGTGGGTCTCAGTTTCTTGTTCTCTAAAATGGTAATTTCTGTTAAAAGACTACCTCTCAGTGTTCTCAGGAGAATCAAGGACAGTGCAAGAGAAAGCACTTTGGGTATTATAATATGCAGCTCAAAGTAGTTGTTGAATGCCAGATGAACACACAAACTAATGAGTGAACTATCATAGTTAAGGAAAGCTTCCAGGTTATTCCCTGACAGATTCTGTGACTCAGGTTGTATCTGGGGAACGGTGATGTAGAGTGCCCTGTCTTGACTTTGTAACCATCCTTAAATATATTAATTTCACTTCCTGAAATATTTTAACCTTTTAAATACAGGAAGACATAAATTAACTGCTAAGGATTCATACTGATCCAAAGAGAATAAAAAAGATCATCAGAAAGTCTTTTTGTTCTTGAAATGCAGAATTGGAAATGAACCTTTTCCCAGTAGTGGGAACTGAAATCCGGTGTTAGATCCTCCTTTTTGGTACCTTCTTCCTCTTTCTTCCTCCTCTTTCTACCTTAGCCCCTCCCTAGCCCTCCCCTGCACCCAAAAGGAAAAAAAAAAATCATTTGTTTTGAATTAACTTCAGTCTTAGCAAATGGTATAAACAAAGTCCAAATTTATCAGGGCTGTTTTCTAGGATCAGCAAGGTGGATTTCTACAAATTCTTCCAGGAACTGAGTTGCTGGGTGAGTTACTAAAATGAGGTTGGATAACTTTCTTCCAAAGGCCTGACCTGAGTGACAGGAAAAGCCATGGGCCAGTGCTGTCCTCCTAAGAGAATTCCTGCATTTATCCCTTCTGTCTCTGCAACCAGAGCTGAGTGGACCCCATGAATATTGAGGTAAATATAAAAGGGATTTAGGGCAAGTCGTTCTCGACAGGGAGGAAGAGAGAAAATAGGAGTACGGGTGCTAGAGGGAAGATCTTTAATAACAGGACAAAGCGATAATTCAGCGGAGGAAGCAACAGAGCTTTGTTGACATTAAAAACAACCCAAGAGTCCGTATCCTACTTCCTGCAATCTATCACAGTAGGGACCTAAATGGGACAAAGTACCCAGCAAACTTAGTAGATGGGTGCATAACAGTCTCAACAGGGGCCAGGGACAGCAGGCGGTAGTGGCAAGAGGAAACTTCTAGAATTGGGAGCCTGTCTGCCCATACTTGCCAGGTTTGCCATCACCAAGCCCTTGATCAACAGCTCACTTATTTTTAGATTCCTAGAGGTGGGAAGGAGAGAATACTGGATGTATACGGCAGTAAAAAAAAACTCCAACGTGGGTGAGCTGGGACGATGTCCAAGCTGTGCAAGGGCAGCCACCTCCCCCATATGGTTCCTTTTTTTTTTTCCCTCTCCACCCCTCCTGTTCCCAACACCTCTCACCCAACCACACCTGTGGAAGCCACATTCCTGCACAAAGCTAAATGTGTCCAAGGGGAGCAGAGCGAAGGAACATAACACCAAGATATGTCCCTTCTCAACTCTGAAAACTTGGAAGTGTCAGTAAGAAAATGGAGGAGTGCTGGAAGATTCTAGAGGTCATGAACGAAAAAGTTTGGAGAAACGGCACAGTCGACTGTATTTCATTATTTTATCGCCCACTGGGTTAGACTTTTTTAGTATGGGATACACATATGTTGATATCTTCAGGTTTGACTACTTTGCAGCCACAAAAAGCACCTACTATATGCTAAGCACTGGGCTAGACTTTGCATATACAAAGAACAATTACAGACTTGTCCCTGGAGGAGCCCATTGTCTAGTTGAGGACACAAACATTACACAAGTACACCCACAGAGGAGTATTTATTATAAATTATGTTAACGGAGCTGCAGAAAATAAGTAAGGTACTGTGAAATGGGGGAAGGATGTAATTTACTTAGGATACAGGCCCCTCCATGAAAGTAAGCTTTAAGCTGAGATGTGAAAATGGAGAATGGATTAGCCAGGCCAAGGGTGAGGGGTGAAGTGTGCGGGGCAGAGGGACCAGAGGCCAGACAACCCTGTAAACCCATGGCATGGTCAGAGACCTGAAAGAGGTCGGTGTGGCACAAGCAGAGACTGGTGGTAGATGAATTTGGGGGGAGAATCAGGAGCCAGACGATGGAGGCCTTTGTAGCCTATGGGCAGGAATTTAGAGTTTGTTCTAAGTTTACTGAGAAATCATTTAGGATATTTTAGGCTGGGTGATGACATGATCTGATTTTTGCTTTAAGAAAAGCACCCCAGCTATCACGTGGAAGATAATTAGAAATGGGCAAGAGTAAATTCTGGTAGGAGTCCTGGTGAGAGAAGAAGGGAGCTAGCAGTGCAGGTGGGGAGGTGTGCAAAGATTTGAGGCATACTTTGATGGTAGAATTGACAAGATTGAAAGCAAGATTGGATTGATCGCGAGTGGGTGGTGAAAGAGAGAAGGATATTAAGAATGAATCCCAAGTTTCTGATTTGGGCAATTGGGTAGATGTATTTCCATTTACTGAGTTAGAAACACTTCAAAGTAGAAGTTTGTAGGAGGGGCAGATGCCGGCAGTCAAGAACTTGGCTTTGCGCACGATGTGTCTGAGAT